>NC_141698.1:351322988-354106730 GCF_964263255.1 Lissotriton vulgaris
CTTTCTGAAGCATGACGTAATGGGGGGGTGTTATCTCTTTTGTCAAAAATCAGCCGTTTTTGCTTGAACATTAAATGCCTCCAAATGGCATTTAATTCACTTCCCGGGGTGAAGAAACACTTTTTGAGACCTCAGAGTGACTAAATTGGCCGTTTTCATGTAGTTTTAACCATTCCACAAATCTTCTGTTTAGGGCCCCTGGAAGCATGAAAATCACTTTAAACATGCTAATTTTAGCTCTAAAACTGATGATCCACCTACAAATGTGAACTGATGTTCAAAAATAAAACATTTGAAAACGGACCATTTTTCACCTTTCTGAAGCATGACGTAATGGGGGGGGGTGTTATCTCTTTTGTCAAAAATCAGCCGTTTTTGCTTGAACATTAAATGTATCTAAATGGTATTTAATTCACTTCCCGGGCCCCTTGAGCATGAAAATCACTTTACACATTCTAATTTTAGCTCTAAAACTGATAATCTACCTACAAATGTGAACTGATGTTCAAAAATAAAACATTTGAAAACGGACCATTTTTTACCTTTCTGAAGCGTGACGTAATGGGGGGGTGTTATCTCTTCTGTCAAAAATCAGCCGTTTTTGCTTGAACATTAAATGCCTCCAAATGGCATTTAATTCACTTCCCGGGGTGAAGAAACACTTTTTGAGACCTCAGAGTGAGTAAATTGGCCATTTTCATGCACTTTTAACCATTACACAAATCTTGTGTTTAGGGCCCCTGAAAGCATGAAAATCACTTTAAACATGTTAATTTTAGCTCTAAAACTGATCATCCACCTACAATTGTCAACTGACTATCATAAATAAAACATTTGAAAACAGACCATTTTTCACCTTTCTGAAGCATGACGAAATGGGTGGTTGTTATCTATTTTGTCAAAAATCGGCTGTTTTTGCTTGAACATTAAATGCATCCAAATGGTATTTAATTCACTTCCCGGGTCCCTGGAAGCATGAAAATCACTTTGAACATTCTAATTTTAGCTCTAAAACTGATGATCTACCTACAAATGTAAACTGACGTTAAAAAATAAAACATTTGAAAACTGACCATTTTTCACCTTTCTGAAGCATGACGTAATGGGGGGGGTGTTATCTTTTTTGTCAAAAATCAGCCGTTTTTTCTTGAACATTAAATGCCTCCAAATGGCATTTAATTCACTTCCCAGGGTGAAGGAACACTTTTTGAGACCTCAGAGTGAGTAAATTGGCTGTTTCCATGCACTTTTAACCATTCCACAAATCTTGTAATTAGGGGCCCTGGAAGCAAGAAAATCACTTTAAACATGCTAATTTTAGCTCTAAAACTGATGATCCACCTACAAATGTGAACTGACGTTCAAAAATAAAACATTTGAAAACGGACCATTTTTCACCTTTCTGAAGCATGACGTAAGGGGGGGGGGGGGGGGTTATCTCCTTTTTCAAAAATCAGCCGTTTTTGCTTGAACATTAAATGCCTCCAAATGGCATTTAATTCACTTCCCGGGATGAAGAAACACTTTTTGAGACCTCAGAGTGAGTAAATTGGCCGTTTTCATGCACTTTTAACCATTCCACAAATCTTGTGTTTAGGGCCCCTGGAAGCATGAAAATCACTTTAAACATGCTAATTTTAGCTCTAAAACTGATGATCCACCTACAAATGTGAACTGACGTTCAAAAATAAAAAAACATTTGAAAACGGACCATTTTTCACCTTTCTGAAGCATGACGTAATGGGGGGTGTTATCTCTTTTGTCAAAAATCAGCTGTTTATGCTTGAACATTAAATGCATCCAAATGGTATATAATTCACTTCCCGGTCCCCTGGAAGCATGAAAATCTCTTTAAACATGCTAATTTTAGCTCTAAAACTTATGATCTACCTACAAATGTGAACTGACGTTCAAATATAAAACATTTGAAAACGGACCATTTTTCACCTTTCTTAAGCATGACGTAATGGGGGAGTGTTATCTCTTTTGTCAAAAATCTGGTGTTTTTGCCTGAACATTATATGCATCCAAATGGTATTTAATTCACTTCCCGGGCCCCTGGAAGCATGAAAATCACTTTAAACATTCTAATTTTAGCTCTACAACTGATGATCTACCTACAAATGTAAACTGACGTTCAAAAATAAAACATTTGAAAACTGACCATATGGCTGAGATACCCGCCACCCCCTCTCAACACAATCCCCAAAAAGGAGGGAAACCGGAAACAGTTCTTGAAGTTTTTGGATGTGGGAGGGAGTGACCCTCCCGGCCGTATTTATTAAAACAAAAAATTAAACATTAAACGTTTCATGTTATGTACAATTTCATTATCACATTGCGATGTTTGGCTAACCTTAACATATTCTCTAATACAGAGGTTCTCCTAGCCGAACTAGCATCCTACAAAAACATTCTCTAGAAACACTGAAATTGTACATCCTAACGTTTAAGGGCCAACGGCAAGGTCATAACCGGTGTCAAGATCCCTAACCAGACTTACCCCTCCCACTTGGGAGGGGCGACAGCACAGAGGCTTACCTCAAGTGCAACTACTAACAATTTCCCTTGACTTGACGGGGGCACTTAAGACTCGACGCCATTTAAAGGTCGTTCGAAGACTTGTGTGTGGTATCTAGAAGGTATCGTGGACCTCCCCCCACCCCACACAACTTACCGCATCTGCCGTCGCAGATGACACTGGCCCCGGGAAATTCCCCCAGGAGGGGGCTGTAACCCCTCCTACAAAGGAAGGGGCCTTGACCGCCTTTCCTTTACTTCCGGCGACCCGCCCTTAGACGGGACCGCCTCCCCATTGAGGGGCCAATGGCCACCTCTCCCGAGCGCTCCCATCCGTGTTGGGTGACGCCCACTCATAGGGATCTACCAATTAGTGCTCACCGATCATGACCTTACCGCCTACCAAAAATAAATACGACAATTCTTACTCAAACCTAAGAAAACATTGGTCGCTACGACCGAAAGAACATGCTAAAAATGCAACACTCCATCAAATCATTTTAATCGTAACAACTTACACGATATTCATCATACTTTATTATGATCAACAACAAACTGATACTTTCACAGCCTGTAAACGAAACGGAAATCATACTTATAAAAATTCACTTTATTGCACAACAACTTGCTGTCCTCAGGGGCTGGTGGGTGGGTCAAAATTGGCTCTTCGTTCTGTCCCGAGCTCACGGGTAGCGAGGAGGTGCAGCTTCGGAGCACAAGAACAAGAGGACGTCTTCTGGTCTTGCGTCTCTTTTATCCGTCTTCAGGGCGGGCGAGAACCCGCCCCTGCCTGCCCCTAGGGCGGGGCTGGCTACGTCGGTGTCTAGGCCAGCCCACTCTAGGGCGGGAAAAGGCGCGCCCCGGCTACACCGCTTCGGGCATACCAGCCGAGACGCGCCTCCCGCCCAAAAATGGCTTCCCGGGGGGATCGAGGCACTCCGCCATACGTTCGGGGGGACCGAGTGGTCGCCCCTTTCCATATGGCTGAGATACCCGCCACCCCCTCTCAACACAATCCCCAAAAAGGAGGGAAACCGGAAACAGTTCTTGAAGTTTTTGGATGTGGGAGGGAGTGACCCTCCCGGCCGTATTTATTAAAACAAAAAATTAAACATTAAACGTTTCATGTTATGTACAATTTCATTATCACATTGCGATGTTTGGCTAACCTTAACATATTCTCTAATACAGAGGTTCTCCTAGCCGAACTAGCATCCTACAAAAACATTCTCTAGAAACACTGAAATTGTACATCCTAACGTTTAAGGGCCAACGGCAAGGTCATAACCGGTGTCAAGATCCCTAACCAGACTTACCCCTCCCACTTGGGAGGGGCGACAGCACAGAGGCTTACCTCAAGTGCAACTACTAACAATTTCCCTTGACTTGACGGGGGCACTTAAGACTCGACGCCATTTAAAGGTCGTTCGAAGACTTGTGTGTGGTATCTAGAAGGTATCGTGGACCTCCCCCCACCCCACACAACTTACCGCATCTGCCGTCGCAGATGACACTGGCCCCGGGAAATTCCCCCAGGAGGGGGCTGTAACCCCTCCTACAAAGGAAGGGGCCTTGACCGCCTTTCCTTTACTTCCGGCGACCCGCCCTTAGACGGGACCGCCTCCCCATTGAGGGGCCAATGGCCACCTCTCCCGAGCGCTCCCATCCGTGTTGGGTGACGCCCACTCATAGGGATCTACCAATTAGTGCTCACCGATCATGACCTTACCGCCACAGGTCCGGATAGTTGACCGGCTATCCGGACCCCCCACAAAACTCCTACCTAAAGGTCATGTTTTAACGATTTTAACCAAGCTAAGAAGTCACCTATGAGTAACTCATTCCCCACCCTCGACAAATGCACACCATCCCCCAGATACATACTGTCATCATTAATACAACTATGCGAGATCGAATGCAATGTCTTGGAACGGAACAACCTACTCACTTTGTTATTCAATTTTCTAACAGAATGATTCAAAGCAGGGATCGAGATAGCCCCCCGCCACACTTTTCGTGGGATCATATGAGACCACGCAATTATGCACCCCGGAACTCTCCTCGCTAACCAACTTACTGTGGAAAGCATAGCCTCCAGGAGAAGTCGTCTACCGGTGGTGACCAAATCATTGCCCCCCAAATGCACTATGACTATGGACGGCGGTGACCTCATCCGCTCTAACAAACCCTCAAAAAATTCCTGAAACTGGTCAATACAGAGACCGCCCCTTCCGTAGAAGGACACTCTGTACCCGTATTCCCCAGGTACGTGAATCATGTCACCTGCTTTGAATACGTCTGCGGCCCGTCTCACGTATGAGTGGCCCACGACCCACACCTCCTTCCTCACAGCCGGTGACGTGCGACCGCTGGCCTGGTGTTGGGTCGACTGCACAGTCCGCCCTGCCGCGTAGGCTTGCGCAACTGAAAACAAACAAAAGACAAGAAGCGTGAGTACATGATTACAGCTTCACAACATGTGCAATCGCACATACCTCTTATAACAATTGGAGGACCAGCGCCCCACACGTTTCACTTGTTCTACATTAAGACCCCTGGCTGTAGCTTCAGTGGCAGCCCCTATTCGAAAGGAATGGGTCCCAAATTCGCCCGGGTCCAAGCCCGCTGCGGCAATGGCCATTGCAAGCACCCGCTGAAACTGAAACCTCGTCAGCGGGGTGGCGTCTGCATGCCTCAACAATGTCCCCCCCCATGATGCCACCCTTCGTGCTAGGTAATCTTCTAAGCACTGTACCGGACACATGGATGACTCGGGGTTCCTGCGAATGATCGTGCAGTCCCCTCTCCCATCTTGGTCAGTCTTGGACCTGAGAAAGGAGACAATCATCGCATCACCCCTGATCTGAACATGTTCCCTGCACAAGCCCCCCGTCACATCCTGTTTGTTCCTTGCAACTAGCTCACTAACTCTCATAGCCCCGTGAAATGCCAGCGTAAATGCAGTCCGGAACAAACAGGTCTCGAAAGGGGACGAGCATGTGTCAGGGAGTGTGGCCAGTAACTGGGACAACCTGTCTAAACCTATCGGTCGTCTTACGTCTACTCTGCGACCCTCTAGGCGTTGCCACCCACGCAGCGCTTTCTGTACTGTAAAAGACGCTGTTGGGTCCAGGATGCCATGGGCCCTGGCAACAAAAGAAATGGCGGCACGATGCCTTTGGGCCGTAGCCACCGATTTCCCAGCCCTACGTAAGGACATCAGAAAAAGTACAACCCACTCTTCCTGACCCCAAAGTCCCCCTCTCTCTGCCCCCAAAAAGGCTAAATAGGCCTGGAACGCCCCTTCATATGCCTTCCTTGTCCTGGGTGCTAGACTCTCTCCCACGAGGTGACGAAGTTCGGGGCACCGAGAGACCAGAGAGCTTCGGGGAAGGGTGCCGGCTTCGGGTCCGCTGAAGGAAGGAAACCCGAGAAAGCCTGCATGTGAAAACGAGACAGTGCATCAGCAGCCTGATTCATCACCCCTGGGACATGTTTTGCTCTGAATACCACGTTCAGTTGCATACACAGTAGGACAATTTCTTTGAGCAGCCTCAAAATCAATTTACAATGGGCTGCCTGACTATTGATGCATTCTACCACGGTCATATTGTCGGACCAGAACACGACAGAATGATCTCTGAACCCTTCTGGCCAGGTTCTCAGGGCCACCAGAATGGGAAATAGTTCAAGGAAAGCAATATTATTCGTTAGCCCCTTCTCGTGCCACCATAGGGGCCACCTTTGAGCAGACCACTTTGTGCCGAAGATGGCGCCAAAGCCTATGCTTCCTGCTGAATCTGTCCATAGCCCAAGCTCTTCTGAGGACACGGCTGGCTTGTTCCAGACGACTCGGCCATTGAAGTCCGCCAAAAATGCTAACCAAATCCGCATGTCCTGGCGGACCTCAGCCGATAACCTCGTGCGATGATGACCCTCCTTTAGGCCAACCATCGCTTGGGCAATTGAGCGGGAAAAAGGGCGAGCCATTGGGATCACCCTCAAGGCAAAGTTCAATTTTCCCACTAATTGTTGCAACTGATGCAGTGTAACCTTAGATGCATTCAAACATACTTGGAGGGCTGCCCTGAATTTTAACACTTTGCTAGCTGGTAAACGGAAACACCCCTCCCTTGAGTCCAACTCGATCCCCAAAAACTCGAGGCAAGTCGTGGGACCCATAGTTTTACCCGGTGCCAATGGCACGCCAAAATGACCCATCAACACACAGAATTCAGCTAAGGCCTGAGCACATTCGGGATTTCCGGCGGGACCAAGGAACAAAAAATCGTCAAGGTAGTGCATTACATTTCGGAAACCCGTTTTCTTCGTGAACACCCATTGCAGGAAAGTACTGAATTGCTCAAAATAAGCACATGATATAGAGCATCCCATTGGCATACACCTATCCATGTAAAATGACCCCTGGAACCCGAATCCCAAAAGACGCTGATCGTCTGGGTGTACCGGGAGCAACCGGAACGCTGACTCGATATCTGATTTCGCCATCAACGTCCCGGGCCCCAGGCGATTCAAGATGGCTACTGCCTCATCAAACGATGCGTATCGCACCGAACAAACTTCTGGATCAATTGCGTCGTTCACCGAAAGGCCGTGTGGAGCAGACAAATTATGGATCAAACGAAACTCACCTGGGTCCTTCTTGGGGACCACCCCTAACGGAGAACAAACAAAATCCGGTACCGGGAGTACACTAAACGGGCCAGCGACCCGTCCCCGGCTAACCTCTTTCTGAATTTTTTCTTGCACCACAGATGTATGTTGTAAAACAGAAAGTTGATTTTTGCAAATCCCTACACCCTGAAAGTCCCCTACCGGGATGCGGAAACCATGTGAAAAACCGTTCCGCAGCACCCCAGCAGAAGTACGATCCGGGTATTCACTGAGCCAGGGAATCATTGCCAAGGTATCAATCGGGGTTGGTAAAGGCGCCCCTCGGACTAGTTTAGACCTGTTTGGCGCCTCCCTTACCCCCATTCTCACCCGTTCTGGCTCTACACGATGACTCAGGATGGGACGACCCACACGTACTACACTCATGTTTGAATTTACACGATCCCGGAGGTCTGGTACATTTCCCTTTGTTGAAATTAAAGCAGAAACCCTTCCTCCCTGTATTGCCTGCGGGCCTCGACTGATCGTCGGTGCTCGTACTTGGTCGAAAGGGCGTTCCCACATTTTGGCGGGAGTAATC
Organism: Lissotriton vulgaris; assembly: GCF_964263255.1. NCBI lineage: Eukaryota > Metazoa > Chordata > Amphibia > Caudata > Salamandridae > Lissotriton > Lissotriton vulgaris. Next base: position 351,330,724 of record NC_141698.1, read on the forward strand.
TACAACATTGCTCCCAACCAATGGCATCTTTAACATTCCTGATTCTTTCATTTTATCCCATGTTACAGAATCGTAACAATCCCAAGTCAAACCCTTGTTATGTTCCTTTTCTTTCCTGAACAGATTGTCATAACAAAACCAATGGTTACCTTGATACGCTGTCGAGTAACCCATAATTCGTGATTGATAAATGGGAAATTCAGAAAGCAACTCGGGCCTACGTTCCCCCAAAATCGATGTAAAAATACCCCACGCATTGCCCCAGTTGCCAATATTCTCATTTACCTTAAAGGCGGCCATTTTTGCGCGCCAAACACTCGGATGCATTAGGTCCTTCTGACTTTTAACATGCTCCACCTCATAATGATCAACAAGCAAGGAGAAAATATTCACGTACTCCCCAGCCCAGATCTTTTCTTTTATAGCTAAAGACACATGTTGTCCCAATCTCTCTCTACGAGAGGGTGCTGACTCGTCCCTTGCAATCGGCAATGGCCGCTTACCTGCACCGGACGCAGCTTCGGCCGCTTGCGGCTTGTCTATTCCCGCCAACGGCGCAGTCACTTTAGCTGCATCTCTCTTCTCACGAAGCCCTTTTATCAGCGCCTGTGCCTCGGCAGCCGTGGCGCCATCACTACTATCCCCCAACCAAGCTGCTAGCAGTGCTGCCAGCTCGGGGGGCATGTCTTCTTTGGATGTCGGGGTGACGACAACGGGGATTGGATTCCCCTCCATTGGTACTGGGGTCGGCGCCTCGAGCGGTACAGAGGGGACCGGGACGTCTCCACCGGCTGGAACCCTTCTCGGCCTCTTGGGTCTCCCTCCAGCCGGCGCAGGGCCCGGACCCTCCTCCCCGTCCCGTTTCGCCAACCGTTTCTTTATGTCGGACACCTCTTTGCAAAGGGCCCGCACCATCTGGTCGGTCGTCATTCTCTTTGCGACTTTCTTTGGCATTTCTCCGACGAAGTATCTAGAAGACAAAGAAAAAGATCAAAACGCTCAAAATTGGCTCTTCGTTCTGTCCCGAGCTCACGGGTAGCGAGGAGGTGCAGCTTCGGAGCACAAGAACAAGAGGACGTCTTCTGGTCTTGCATCTCTTTTATCCGTCTTCAGGGCGGGCGAGAACCCGCCCCTGCCTGCCCCTAGGGCGGGGCTGGCTACGTCGGTGTCTAGGCCAGCCCACTCTAGGGCGGGAAAAGGCGCGCCCCGGCTACACCGCTTCGGGCATACCAGCCGAGACGCGCCTCCCGCCCAAAAATGGCTTCCCGGGGGGATCGAGGCACTCCGCCATACGTTCGGGGGGACCGAGTGGTCGCCCCTTTCCATTTTTCACCTTTCTGAAGCATGACGTATTGTGGGGTGTTATCTCTTTTGTCAAACATCAGCCGTTTTTGCTTGAACATTAAATGCTTCCAAATGGCATTTAATTCACTTCCCGGGGTGAAGAAACACTTTTTAAGACGTCAGAGTGAGTAAATTGGCCGTTTTCATGCACTTTTAACCATTCCACAAATCTTGTGTTTAGGGCCCCTGGAAGCATGAAAATCACTTTAAACATGCTAATTTTAGCTCTAAAACTGATGATCCACCTACAAATGTGAACTGACGTTCAAAATGTAAAACATTTGAAAGCGGACCATTTTTCACCTTTCTGAAGCATGACGTAATGGGGGGTGTTATCTCTTTTGTCAAAAATCAGCTGTTTATGCTTGAACAATAAATGCATCCAAAAAGTATATAATTCACTTCCCGGGCCCCTGGAAGCATGAAAATCACTTTAAACATTCTAGTTTTAGCTCTAAAACTGATGATCTACCTACAAATGTGAACAGACGTTCAAAAATAAAACATTTGAAAACGGACCATTTTTCACCTTTCTGAAGCATGACGTAATGGGGGGGGGTGTTATCTCCTTTGTCAAAAATCAGCCGTTTTTGCTTGAACATTAAATGCCTCCGAATGGCATTTAATTCACTTCCTGGGGTGAAGAAACACTTTTTGAGGCCTCGGAGTGAGTAAATTGGCCATTTTCATGCACTTTTAACCATTACACAAATCTTGTGTTTAGGGCCCCTGAAAGCATGAAAATCACTTTAAACATGTTAATTTTAGCTCTAAAACTGATGATCCACCTACAATTGTCAACTGACTATCAAAATAAAACATTTGAAAACAGACCATTTTTCACCTTTCTGAAGCATGACGAAATGGGTGGTTGGTATCTATTTTGTCAAAAATCAGCTGTTTTTGCTTGAACATTAAATGCCTCCAAATGGTATTTAATTCACTTCCCGGGCCCCTGGAAGCATGAAAATCTCTATAAACATGCTAATTTTAGCTCTAAAACAGATGATCTACCTACAAATGTGAACTGACGTTCAAAAATAAAACATTTGAAAACTGACCATTTTTCACCTTTCTGAAGCATGATGTAATGGGGGGGTGTTATCTCTTTTGTCAAAAATCAGCCGTTTTTGCTTGAACATTAAATGCCTCCATTGGCATTTAATTCACTTCCCGGGGTGAAGAAACACTTTTTGAGACCTCAGAGTGAGTAAATTGGCCATTTTCATGCACTTTTAACCATTCCACAAATCTTGTGTTTAGGGCCCCTGGAAGCATAAAAATCAATTTAAACATGTTAATTTTAGCTCTAAAACTGATGATCCACCTACAATTGTCAACTGACTATCAAAAATAAAACATTTGAAAACAGACCATTTTTCACCTTTCTGAAGCATGACGACATGGGTGGGTGTTATCTATTTTGTCAAAAATCAGCTGTTTTTGCTTGAACATTAAATGCATCCAAATGGTATTTAATTCACTTCCCGGGCCCCTGGAAGCATGAAAATCACTTTGAACATTCTAATTTTATCTCTAAAACTGATGATCCACCTACAAATGTGAACTGACGTTCAAAAATAAAACATTTGAAAACGGACCATTTTTCACCTTTCTGAAGCATGACGTAATGGGGGAGTGTTATCTCTTTTGTCAAAAATCAGCCGTTTTTGCTTGAACATTAAATGCCTCCAAATGGCATTTAATTCACTTCCCGGGATGAAGAAACACTTTTTGACACCTCAGAGTGAGTAAATTGGCCGTTTTCATGCACTTTTAACCATTCCACAAATCTTGTGTTTAGGGCCTCTGGAAGCATGAAAATCACTTTAAACATGCTAATTTTAGCTCTAAAACTGATGATCCACCTACAAATGTGAACGGACGTTCAAAAATAAAACATTTGAAAACCGTCCATTTTTCACCTTTCTGAAGCATGACGTAATGGGGGGGTGTTATCTCTTTTGTAAAAAATCAGCTGTTTGTGCTTGAACATTAAATGCATCCCAATGGTTTTTAATTCACTTCCCGGGCCCCTGGAAGCATGAAAATCACTTTGAACATTCTAATTTTAGCTCTAAAACTGATGATCTACCTACAAATGTAAACTGACGTTCAAAAATAAAACATTTGAAAACTGACCATTTTTCACCTTTCTGAAGCATGACGTAATGGGGGGGTGTTGATCCACCTACAAATGTGAACTAACGTTCAAAAATAAAACATTTGAAAACGGACCATTTTTCACCTTTCTGAAGCATGACGTAATGGGGGGTGTTATCTCTTTTGTCAAAAATCAGCCGTTTTTGCTCGAACATTAAATGCCTCCAAATGGCATTTAATTCACTTCCCGGGGTGAAGAAACACTTTTTGAGATCTCAGAGTGAGTAAATTGGCTGTTTTCATGCACTTTTACCATTCCACAAATCTTGGGCCTCTGGAAGCATGAAAATCACTTTAAACATGCAAATTTTAGCTCTAAAACTGATGATCCACCTACAAATGTGAACTGACGTTCAAAAATAAAACATTTGAAAACGGTCCATTTTTCACCTTTCTGAAGCATGACGTAATGGGGGGGTGTTATCTCTTTTGTAAAAAATCAGCTGTTTGTGCTTGAACATTAAATGCATCCCAATGGTTTTTAATTCACTTCCCGGGCCCCTGGAAGCATGAAAATCACTTTGAACATTCTAATTTTAGCTCTAAAACTGATGATCTACCTACAAATGTAAACTGACGTTCAAAAATAAAACATTTGAAAACTGACCATTTTTCACCTTTCTGAAGCATGACGTAATGGGGGGGTGTTATCTTTTTTGTCAAAAATCAGCCGTTTTTTCTTTAACATTAAATGCCTCCAAATGGCATTTAATTCACTTCCCTGGGTGAAGGAACACTTTTTGAGACCTCAGAGTGAGTAAATTGGCTGTTTTCATGCACTTTTAACCATTCCACAAATCTTGTGTTTAGGGCCCCTGGAAGCATGAAAATCACTTTAAACATGCTAATTTTAGCTCTAAAACTGATGATCCACCTACAAATGTTAACTGACGTTCAAAAATAAAACATTTGAAAACTGACCATTTTTCACCTTTCTGAAGCATGACATAATAGGGGGGTGTTATCTCTTTTGTCAAAAATCAGCCGTTTTTGCTTGAACATTAAATGCATCCAAATGGTATTTAATTAACTTCCCGGGCCCCTTGAGCATGAAAATCACTTTAAACATTCTAATTTTAGCTCTAAAACTGATAATCTACCTACAAATGTGAACTGATGTTAAAAAATAAAACATTTGAAAACGGACCTTTTTTCACCTTTCTGAAGCGTGATGTAATGGGGGGGGTGTTATCTCTTTTGTCAAAAATCAGCTGTTTTTGCTTGAACATTAAATGCCTCCAAATGGTATTTAATTCACTTCCCGGTCCCCTGGAAGCATGAAAATCTCTATAAACATGCCAATTTTAGCTCTAAAACAGATGATCTACCTACAAATGTGAACTGACGTTCAAAAATAAAACATTTGAAAACTGACCATTTTTCACCTTTCTGAAGCATGACGTAATGGGGGGTGTTATCTCTTTTGTCAAAAATCAGCCGTTTTTGCTTGAACATTAAATGCCTCCAAATGGCATTTAATTCACTTCCCGGGGTGAAGAAACACTTTTTGAGACCTCAGAGTGACTAAATTGGCCGTTTTCATGTAGTTTTAACCATTCCACAAATCTTCTGTTTAGGGCCCCTGGAAGCATGAAAATCACTTTAAACATGCTAATTTTAGCTCTAAAACTGATGATCCACCTACAAATGTGAACTGATGTTCAAAAATAAAACATTTGAAAACGGACCATTTTTCACCTTTCTGAAGCATGACGTAATGGGGGGGGTGTTATCTCTTTTGTCAAAAATCAGCCGTTTTTGCTTGAACATTAAATGTATCCAAATGGTATTTAATTCACTTCCCGGGCCCCTTGAGCATGAAAATCACTTTACACATTCTAACTTTAGCTCTAAAACTGATAATCTACCTACAAATGTGAACTGATGTTCAAAAATAAAACATTTGAAAACGGACCATTTTTCACCTTTCTGAAGCGTGACGTAATGGGGGGGTGTTATCTCTTCTGTCAAAAATCAGCCGTTTTTGTTTGAACATTAAATGCCTCCAAATGGCATTTAATTCACTTCCCGGGGTGAAGAAACACTTTTTGAGACCTCAGAGTGAGTAAATTGGCCATTTTCATGCACTTTTATCCATTACACAAATCTTGTGTTTAGGGCCCCTGAAAGCATGAAAATCACTTTAAACATGTTAATTTTAGCTCTAAAACTGATGATCCACCTACAATTGTCAACTGACTATCAAAATAAAACATTTGAAAACAGACCATTTTTCACCTTTCTGAAGCATGACGAAATGGGTGGTTGGTATCTATTTTGTCAAAAATCAGCTGTTTTTGCTTGAACATTAAATGCCTCCAACTGGTATTTAATTCACTTCCCGGGCCCCTGGAAGCATGAAAATCTCTATAAACATGCTAATTTTAGCTCTAAAACAGATGATCTACCTACAAATGTGAACTGACGTTCAAAAATAAAACATTTGAAAACTGACCATTTTTCACCTTTCTGAAGCATGACGTAATGGGGGGGTGTTATCTCTTTTGTCAAAAATCAGCCGTTTTTGCTTGAACATTAAATGCCTCCATTGGCATTTAATTCACTTCCCGGGGTGAAGAAACACTTTTTGAGACCTCAGAGTGACTAAATTGGCCGTTTTCATGCACTTATAACCATTCCACAAATCTTGTGTTTAGGGCCTCTGGGAGCATGAAAATCACTTTAAACATGCTAATTTTAGCTCAAAACTGATGATCCACCTACAAATGAGAGCTGACGTTCAAAAATAAAACATTTGAAAACGGTCCATTTTTCACCTTTCTGAAGCATGACGTAATGGGGGGGTGTTATCTCTTTTGTAAAAAATCAGCTGTTTGTGCTTGAACATTAAATGCATCCAAATGGTTTTTAATTCACTTCCCGGGCCCCTGGAAGCATGAAAATCACTTTGAACATTCTAATTTTAGCTCTAAAACTGATGATCTACCTACAAATGTAAACTGAAGTTAAAAAATAAAACATTTGAAAACTGACCATTTTTCACCTTTCTGAAGCATGACGTAATGGGGGGGGTGTTATCTTTTTTGTCAAAAATCTGCCGTTTTTTCTTGAACATTAAATGCCTCCAAATGGCATTTAATTCACTTCCCGGGGTGAAGGAACACTTTTTGAGACCTCAGAGTGAGTAAATTGGCTGTTTCCATGCACTTTTAACCATTCCACAAATCTTGTGTTTAGGGCCCCTGGAAGCAAGAAAATCACTTTAAACATGCTAATTTTAGCTCTAAAACTGATGATCCACCTACAAATGTGAACTGACGTTCAAAAATAAAACATTTGAAAACGGACCATTTTTCACCTTTCTGAAGCATGACGTAATGGGGGGGGTGTTATCTCCTTTTTCAAAAATCAGCCGTTTTTGCTTGAACATTAAATGCCTCCAAATGGCATTTAATTCACTTCCCGGGATGAAGAAACACTTTTTGAGACCTCAGAGTGAGTAAATTGGCCGTTTTCATGCACTTTTAACCATTCCACAAATCTTGTGTTTAGGGCCCCTGGAAGCATGAAAATCACTTTAAACATGCTAATTTTAGCTCTAAAACTGATGATCCACCTACAAATGTGAACTGACGTTCAAAAATAAAACATTTGAAAACGGACCATTTTTCACCTTTCTGAAGCATGACGTAATGGGGGGTGTTATCTCTTTTGTCAAAAATCAGCTGTTTATGCTTGAACATTAAATGCATCCAAATGGTATATAATTCACTTCCCGGTCCCCTGGAAGCATGAAAATCTCTTTAAACATGCTAATTTTAGCTCTAAAACTGATGATCTACCTACAAATGTGAACTGACGTTCAAAAATAAAACATTTGAAAACGGACCATTTTTCACCTTTCTGAAGCATGACGTAATGGGGGGTGTTATCTCTTCTGTCAACAATCTGCAGTTTTTGCTTGAACATTAAATGCCTCCAAATGGCATTTAATTCACTTCCCAGGGTGAAGAAACACTTTTTGAGACCTAAGAGTGAGTAAATTGGCCGTTTTCATGCACTTTTAACCATTCCACAAATCCTGTGTTTAGGGCCCCTGGAAGCATGAAAATCACTTTAAACATGCTAATTTTAGCTCTAAAACTGATGATCCACCTACAAATGTGAACTGACGTTCAAATATAAAACATTTGAAAACGGACCATTTTTCACCTTTCTTAAGCATGACGTAATGGGGGAGTGTTATCTCTTTTGTCAAAAATCTGGTGTTTTTGCCTGAACATTATATGCATCCAAATGGTATTTAATTCACTTCCCGGGCCCCTGGAAGCATGAAAATCACTTTAAACATTCTAATTTTAGCTCTAAAACTGATGATCTACCTACAAATGTAAACTGACGTTCAAAAATAAAACATTTGAAAACGGACCATTTTTCACCTTTCTGAAGCATGACGTATTGGGGGGTGTTATCTCTTTTGTCAAACATCAGCCGTTTTTGCTTGAACATTAAATGCTTCCAAATGGCATTTAATTCACTTCCCGGGGTGAAGAAACACTTTTTAAGACCTCAGAGTAAGTAAATTGGCCGTTTTCATGCACTTTTAACCATTCCACAAATCTTGTGTTTAGGGCCCCTGGAAGCATGAAAATCACTTTAAACATGCTAATTTTAGCTCTAAAACTGATGATCCACCTACAAATGTGAACTGACGTTCAAAATGTAAAACATTTGAAAGCGGACCATTTTTCACCTTTCTGAAGCATGACGTAATGGGGGGTGTTATCTCTTTTGTCAAAAATCAGCTGTTTATGCTTGAACAATAAATGCATCCAAAAAGTATATAATTCACTTCCCGGGCCCCTGGAAGCATGAAAATCACTTTAAACATTATAGTTTTAGCTCTAAAACTGATGATCTACCTACAAATGTGAACAGACGTTCAAAAATAAAACATTTGAAAACGGACCATTTTTCACCTTTCTGAAGCATGACGTAATGGGGGGGGGTGTTATCTCCTTTGTCAAAAATCAGCCGTTTTTGCTTGAACATTAAATGCCTCCGAATGGCATGTAATTCACTTCCTGGGGTGAAGAAACACTTTTTGAGGCCTCAGAGTGAGTAAATTGGCCGTTTTCATGCACTTTTAACCATTCCACAAATTTTGTGTTTAGGGCCCCTGGAAGCATGAAAATCACTTTAAACATGCTAATTTTAGCTCTGAAACTGATGATCCACCTACAATTGCGAACTGACGTTCAAAAATAAAACATTTGAAAACGGACCATTTTTCACCTTTCTGAAGCATGACGTAATGGGGGGGTGTTATCTCTTTTGTCAAAAATCAGGTGTTTTTGCCTGAACATTATATGCATCCAAGTGGTATTTAATTCACTTCCTGGGCCCCTGGAAGCATGAAAATCACTTTAAACATGCTAATTTTAGCTCTAAAACTGATGATCCACCTACAAATGAGAACTGACGTTCAAATATAAAACATTTGAAAACGGACCATTTTTCACCTTTCTTAAGCATGACGTAATGGGGGGGTGTTATCTCTTTTGTCAAAAATCAGCCGTTTTTGCTTGAACATTAAATGCCTCCATTGGCATTTAATTCACTTCCCGGGGTGAAGAAACACTTTTTGAGACCTCAGAGTGACTAAATTGGCCGTTTTCATGCACTTTTAACCATTCCACAAATCTTGTGTTTAGGGCCCCTGGAAGCATGAAAATCACTTTAAACATGCTAATTTTAGCTCTAAAACTGATGATCCACCTTCAAATGTGAACTGACGCTCAAAAATAAAACATTTGAAAACGGACCATTTTTCACCTTTCTGAAGCATGACGTAATGGGGGGTGTTATCTCTTTTGTCAAAAATCAGCTGTTTTTGCTTGAACATTAAATGCATCCAAATGGTATTTAATTCACTTCCCGGGCCCCTGGAAGCATGAAAATCTCTTTAAACATTCTAATTTTAGCTCTAAAACTGATGATCTACCTACAAATGTAAACTGACGTTCAAAAATAAAACATTTGAAAACGGACCATTTTTCACCTTTCTGAAGCATGACGTAATTGGGGTGAACATTAAATGCCTCCAAATGGCATTTAATTCACTTCCCGGGGTGAAGAAACACTTTTTGAGACCTACCTGGATGAAATTGCAGTGTTTAGCGCTGGTTGGGAAGAACATCTGTGCCACCTCTGGGAAGTTTTGATGGAGCTGTAGAAAGCAAGCCTCAAGATCAATACCAGTAAGTGCCAGATCAGGCAGGGTTCCTTGGTGTACTTGGGACACCAGGTTGGGAGCGGACAGGTGGCATCCCTATAGCCCAAGATTGATACCATTCTGGCTTGGGAACCCCCCAAGACCCAGCCAGAGGTGAGAGCCTTTTTAGGACCCACAGGGTATTACAGGAGGTTTGTCAAGGGGTATGGCAACATTGTTGCACCCTTGACAGAGCTGACTTCCAGGAAGTATCACAGTAAAGTCAACTGGACGGATGCCTGCCAGAAAGCTTTTGATGCCCTGAAATCTGCCATGTGCATGGCACCCGTGCTTCAGGCGCCCAACTTCTCAAGGGAATTCATTGTTCACACAGATTCTTCAGAGCATGGCATGGGGGGCTGTGCTTTCACAGATGAAGGGGGAGGGCCTAGACCAACCTGTAGCCTTCATTAGTAGGAGGTTACTTCCAAGGGAACAGAGGTGGAGTGCAATTGAGTGTGAGGCCTTTGCTGTGGTCTGGGCACAGAAGAAGTTGAAACAATCCTTGTTTGGGACTTACTTCCGTGTTCAGACAGACAACAGGCCTCTCAGATGGTTGATGCAGATGAGGGGTGAAAATTAAAAGTTGTTGAGGTGGTCCATTTCCCTACAGGGGATGGACTTCACTGGGGAACACCGCCCTGGTACAGAACAAGCCAATGCTGATGGTCTGTCTATATTTTTCTGCCTTAGTGAAGAGAACTCCCAAGGGATGGTTGGGTTTCCCCACATTTTAGCTTGAGGGGGCACGTGTTAGACTTGGCACCATTGGGGTGAGTCTCCTTTCCCCTTTTTGCTGTTGCCTCATCTGTTTTTGTTGGTCTAGATCGGTGGCACTCATAGTACGGCCTGCGGGCCACCAGTGGCCCGGCCGGCTTTCCTTGGCGGCCCGCGGATCTTGCCATGCCATTTTTACTTTGCCAGTAAGGCTGACAGTAAATACAGAAGATGACCGCAGCAGCATACGTATTAAATACGTATTCAATACATATGCTCCTGCAGCCATCTTCTGTGTTTACTGCCGGCCTCGGGTCTCTGTGACCTCACACATGGCACTGTCGGCAGGCTTCCTAAAAGGCCCTTTAAAAGTCAGCTGTAAGCGTTTTCACAGCAGATTTTTAGGAAGCTGAGACAGAGAGACACAGAGATACAGAGAGACACACACACAGACAGAGAGACACACACAGACAGAGATGCACATGCACACAGACACACACATAAAGACACACACACATAGACACACAGACAGACACACAGAGACACACACAGAGACAGGCACACAGAGACAGATACAATGAGACAGACACAGACACAGAGACAGACACACAGAGAGAGAATGACACAGAGACAGACACAGAGACAGCGAGACACACAGGCAGGTACACATACAGATGCACACAGAGATAGACCCGGACACAGAGACAGAGATGCATACACAGACAGATGCACACAAAGAGACACACATACACAGAGACGCACCCACAGAGTGCACACATCAGAGATGCACACACAGAGACAGAGATGCACACACAGAGACAGAGATGCACACACAGAGACAGGGACACACACACACAGAGACAGAGATGTGCACATAGACAGACGCAAAGAGAGACAGAGATTCACACGGAGACACACGCACAGATAGAGACAGGCACATACACACACAGACACACACAGAGAGACACACACACAGAGACACATAGATGGAAACACAGACACAGAGACACACACACACACACACAGACACACATACAATGACAGATGGGCACACAGAGATAGAGACACACACACAGACAGACAGACGGAGACACACACACAGAGACAGAGATGTACACACAGAGACAGAGATGCTCACACAGAGACAGAGACGCACACACTTAGACAGAGACGCACTCACAGAGACAGAGACAGAGACACACACACAGAGACAGAGACGCACACTCAGAGATGCACACACAAAGACAGAGACGCACACACATAGACAGACATACACACAGAGACAGAGACACACAGAGAAAGAGACACACAGAGACAGGGACACACAGAGGCAGGGACACACAGAGGCAGGGACACAGAGAGACAGAGTCATACAGAGACACATAGAAAGAGACACACAGACTGAGACAGACACACACATAGAGAAAGACAGGCAGATTTGTGTGTGTATGTTGTGCCTGGTGGCTCAGTGGACTAATGCATCTGCTGCAGGGGCGTGTGTTCAACCTCATGGTCACAGTTTTTTTTTTACTCTAGCCCCCCCCCCCCCCCATGGACCCTGCCGGCCACAAACCATACTCTAAATTTGGCCCCCGAGAGAACGTGTGTGAGTACCCATGGTCTAGATGCTTTGGGCACTTTGTGACTGCTGATCAGTGCCAAAGTGCAAGTGCTCCCTTTTGTAAAATGATTTAATGGATTAGTGATTCCATGATTGGTTATTTGATTTACTTGTTAGACCCTAGTACAGTGCACCATGTGTGCCCAGTGCCTGTAAATCAAATGCTGCTGGTGGGCTTGCAGCACTGATTGTGCCACCTACAGAGCAGCTTGTAAAATGTGGCTCAGGCCTGCCATTGCAGAGGCTGTGTACAGTCTGGGACTGCCATGTCGACTTAGCAAGTGCACCCACTTGCCAGTCCCTAAACCTTCCCTTTTCTACATATTACCCCTAAGGTAGGCCCAAGGGCAGGGTGCATTGTATGCAAAAGGTAGGACATGCCCGGATGCGTGTGGCAAGTCCTGATAGTAAATTACAGCCAATTTTGTTTATTAGAATTGCAAGGCTATTTGTTCCCATAGGCCAGAATGGGTAGTTTGCTTATAACATCTTATAATCCTAACTGACTCAGGGAACTAGGTAGAAATTCAAGTTTAGTATACCTGAACAAAGAATGTTTAAAATACATCTTTTAGTGAGGGTGATTTTTACATTCTGTGTTAGAAAATACAATTTTTAGAAAGTAGGTATTTTCTTACCTAACCATTCAGCCTGCCTCTGCTAGGTTTGTGTATTCCATGTCTGGTTTGTGAGAGACAGGAGCTGGGGTGGCTCCAGGAGTCTGGGTGAGTCATCACTAGGCTGAATAGACCTATCTCCATTGGGAGTGGTAGGAGGAGTATCACGTGGGCCTGAATAGGACTATGCCTGCCTTCAACAATGCTGGCTCCTCCTCCTGTGGTGTGTTTGATGACCCTGGCCCACAATGACAAAGAAAAAAGTTGTGCACTGGCAGAGTTCACCCAGAACTGGTTTGGACTAGGTACAGACACTCTCTGCCTTCAGAGACAAAGGATTTGTGTGTATAAAAAGGACGACTCAGACCCCAGAATATTAAATCACTTCTGGGAAATCAAGAGGATCCTTTGCCAAGGAGAAGAAACTGGAGAAGCTGAAGGAGGAGTACTGCCCCTGTGCTGTTTGCTGCTGGGGTTGGTCTGCAGTGGTTACTTGTTGCCAAGGAAAGGAGAAAAGGACTTTGCTGTTTGCTTTGTCATCTTGAGGAAGATCTCCAAGGCTTGAACTGAGCTTGCTTCCTGTATGAAGTATCAGGGACGACAAAAGACTTCCCCACCAGCTCCCCCTGAACTCCCTTGTGGGGAATTCTACCTGCAGTGAGGTGCCTGTTGTTGTTTGGGCGCTGGAAGCGCGACGCAACAAGGAGAAGAGTGTTGCCGTTGCAGCAGTTGTCATTGCATCACTGAAGAAGCGTGCCACCGCCGCAGCTGTTCGCCGTCACATCGGCGACGACGTGTGTCGCATCACCTGAGAAGCGTGCCGCCTCCGCAGAGGTCACCGTCGCATCACCAGAGAAGCATGTCGCAGGGCCTGTCACTGCTCCAAGAATCATCGATTTTGCCTCATGGCCGTCAGGCGTGCATGCATCACATTAAAGAAGAAATTTTGTTGCATCACACCAGAATGTCGCATCGCATCGAGGCGTCATCTTGTCACATTGCACAGGATCACAGTAGGAAATTGACGCATCACCTCTTCTCTGGTAAGGAACCGACGCATCACCTCCCTTGTGCTGCATTAAGGAACGGACACATTACCTCCCCCAAAGGAAGGAACCGACGCATCACCTTCCCTGCGACCCTTTTGTTTGTTTTGCGTTTCACATGCAGGGTACTTTGAGAGTAAAGTGTTGCTTTTACCATCTACATTGACCTAAGCTATTTCTACTATTTTCAAGTCATATTTTTATTACAGTATTGTGGATTTTTGACATTTGGTCTTGTGTTAAGTCTAGTAAAGATTACTTATTTTTTTCTATACTGGCGTGGTGTCCACTTGTAGTGTTTTACCAGTATTATTGTATATGTTCACAAATGCTTTACACGCTGCCTCTGAGATAAGCCTGTCTGCTCGTACAAAGCTACCAAGGGAGTGAGCAGGGGTTATTCAGGAGTGTATCCCCCTTTCCCTGACTAGAAGAAAGGGTCCCTATTTGGACAAAAGTGTATACTATTGCCAACTAGAGACCCCCATTTCTAACAACCTCATCATCGAAGCTTGGCTCAGCCTATCAAAGGCTGGCCTATCAGGTGAGGCTGCTATAGAGCTGAATTCAGCAACTTTAGGAAAACGGTTCTAAAATGTCTTTCCAATAATAGTTATAATAAATTCGACCTTGGCAGGATGCTGGATGTAGTGCAACTATCATTTTCATACTTTGAAGTCTTATTTTAGCTATCTCCTGTGAAAAAATAGACTTTATTAATATTAAATAAAGCCTTCCTATGTTAGCCTGTGGAGCTGATGCACTACAATGGGGGGAAAAAAATGGGTAGTTTTTTCCTCACCAGGGCATATACAACATCTTTTATAATGTCCTTGATCATTTTAACATGGCACCCTAAGCCATGGCCACTTTAGGGGTGGCTTCTATGTTCAAATAAGGCATTTGAAGACTTTGGATGTACCATTTATTCCAAAGTTGAATTTGGACATAGTTTGATATTAAAAGCAGCCTGCAAGGCAGGGTTGGCTTTTAAAATGACAGCAGGTACCACAGCAGTACATACTTAAGTGCGTCACATTTACTGAGTCTCTAAACATACATTGCCTACCATATACTGTGGATTTACAGGTAGGTTCACAGTACAAATTGCAATTATACCTAATTACCATAGGCACTTTATATAGAGCATTGGCCTAGGGCCTGGTTAGCAGCACCCGGGGCACAATCAGAGTTAAACAAAACCAGTATCAGTCAAAAATGCGTACAAACAGTAAGGGGATAGTGTAAAAAGCCTAGTTTTTTCTGAAAAGATGTGTTTTCTCACACATATCTATTAAGATGTGACACAGATGTTCTCTCTTCCCGCACTAGCTAGCACCCTTTAGGCTGCCATGCTCTAACACACACACCCTTATGCAATATTTGTGTGGTGTGTTCAGCAAGGAGTAGTTTTAATACTGTAAGGGCCCCTCATTCAGCACAATAACTATCCTCAAACACATTTCCTGCTTTGTATGTGTGCTCCACATGGCAGAACACATGTAAAGCTGGAAAAAGGAAGAGAAATGAAAACATTTCTGCCTGTTATGGCTGCTTCCAGGAGGTGTAAGATTTTGATGCAAATACATGTCTACGTAAGTTTGTAGATTGAGATTTGTAGCAAAACTCATTGAAAGGGTATGCGAATACCTATGTACCACCCGCGTAACTCCCCCTTGATGCAAAGTAACGCAAAGCAGTGCATAGCACAACTTTGCTGCACTTTGAGAAACTATCAATCAATCAATCAATCATATCACTTGTATAGCACGCTACTCACCCGGAAGGGTCTCAATGCGCTTGGGGGAAGGGGGCCGCCACTGCTCGAACAGCCAGGTCTTGAGTTGTCTCCTGAAGGCGAGGTGGTCCTGGGTCAGCCGAAGGTGGATGGGGAGGGAGTGCCATGTCTTGGCCGCCAGGTAGGAGCAGGATATGCTTCGGCGGTGGCTCTTCGGATGCGTGGTACAGCGGCGAGGGCGAGGCTAGCGGATCGTAGCTGGCGGGTGGGCGTGTGGAAGGTCAGGAGGTTGTTGAGGTACTTGGGGCCCAGGTTGTGGAGGGACTTGTGTGCGTGGGTGAGGAGCCTGAACGTGATCCTCTTGTTGACGGGGAGCCAGTGCAGGTTCCTCAGGTGGCCGGAGATATGGCTGCGTCGAGGGATGTCTAGGATGAGTCGGGCGGAGGTGTTCTGGATGCGTTGTAGTCTTTTCTGTAGCTTGGCTGTGGTTCCAGCGTAGAGGGTGCTTCCATAGTCCAGCCGGCTGGTGACGAGGGCCTGGGTGACCGTCTTCCTGGTTTCGATTGGGATCCATCGGAAGATCTTGCGGAGCATGCGGAGGGTGTGAAAGCATGAAGAGGAGACGGCGTTGACTTGTCTGGTCATGGAGAGGGAGGAGTCCAGGATGAAGCCCAGGTTGCTTGCGTGGTCTGTTGGCTTGGGGGCGGTGCCCAGGGCAGGGGGCCACCAGGAGTCGTCCCAGGCGGAGGGTGATGGTCCAAGGATGAGGACTCCCGTCTTGTTTGAGTTCAGTTTCAAGCAGCTGTTCTTCATCCACTCGGCAACGTCTTTCATCCCTTCGTGGAGGCTGGTTCTGGCGGTGTCGGGGTCTCTGGTGAGGGAGAGGATTAGCTGGGTGTCGTCGGCGTAGGAGATGATGTTGAGGTTGTGTTGGCGTGCGATGGCTGCGAGAGGTCTCATGTAGACGTTGAAGAGGGTGGGGCTGAGTGATGATCCTTGCAGGACGCCGCAGATAACTTCGGTGGCCTCGGAACGGAACGGGGGGTGGTGGACTCTCTGTGTTCTTCCAGCTAGGAACGAGATGATCCACTTCAGTGTCTTCTCTTGGATGCCGGTGTTGCTGAGGCGTTGGACTAGGGTGCGGTGGCAGACAGTGTTGAATGCGGCGGAGAGGTCCAGAAGGATGAGTGCCGCTGTTTCCCCGTTGTCGAGAAGGGCTCGGATGTCGTCGGTGGCTGCGATGAGAGCGGTCTCGGTGCTGTGGTTGGCTCTGAAACCGGACTGCGAGGGGTCGAGGGAGCCATTCGTCTCGAGGAAGGCGGCAAGCTGTCTGTTGGTGATCTTCTCAATGACTTTGGCAGGAAAAGGGAGGAGCGAGATGGGGCGGAAGTTCTTGAGGTCGGTAAGGGTCCGCTGTTGGTTTCTTCAGTAGGGCGCTGAGCTCGGCATGCTTCCAGCTCTCCGGGAAGGTGGCGGTGTTGAAGGGGGTGTTGATGATGTCTCGGAGTTGGGGTGCGATGGTGGAGTCGGCCTTGTTGAAGATGTGGTGGGGGCAGGGGTCAGTTGGAGATCCGGAGTGGATGGTGTTCATCGTGCGGGCTGTGTCTTCAGTGGTCACTGCGGTCCAGGTGTGGAGGGTGGCAGTGGGGTGCATTGGTTCGGCGGTTGGGTGCGAGGATGGTGTGTCGAAGCTGTTGTGGATGTCGGCAATCTTGCGGTGGAAGAACGAGGCGAGGGAGTCGCAGAGATCTTGTGAAGGGGTGATGTAATTGTTGCCGGTGCTGGGGTTGGAGAACTCCTTGACGATGCTGAAGAGTTCCTTGCTGTCGTGGGCGTTGTTGTCCAGTCGATCCTTCAGTGATTTCTTCTTGGTAGTGCGGATGAGCTGGAGGTGCTTGCGGGTCACGTGTTTGAGGGCGGTCATGTTGTCAGTGGTCCGGTCGAGGAGCCAGGCTTTCTTGAGGGTGCGGCAGGTCTTCTTGGAGTCCTTGAGTTCGTCGGTGAACCAGGGGGCCTTCTTGCTTCTGGATTTGCTGGGGGGGGTTCTTCAGTGGTGCGAGGTCATCGGTGCAGGCGGTCAGCCATTGCGTGAAGTTGCGGGCTGCTTCGTTGAGGTCGGGTGTGCTGGCAGGTGGGTTCTGGCTGAGGGAGGCGGTGTAAGATTTTGATGAAAATACATTTATACGTAAGTTTGTAGATTGGGATTTTTGTAGCAAAACTCGTTGAAAGGGTATGCGAATGCCTATGTACCACCCGTGTAACTCCCCCTTGATGCAAAGTAATGCAAAGCAGTGCATAGCACAACTTTGCTGCACTTTGAGAAACTACACAACCCAGAACCTGATATGCATTCAAGTAAATCCCCAAAACCACAGTTGATGGACAGAATGCAGAAGAATGTCATACATTCACCCCAGTACAGAGATCTGGGCCTAAATCCATCGGTTTTTTTGCACTCCACACCACCCCAGTTCAGACATGGCCAAATACAAATCAGTCTGACCCTGTGCCTCATGGGAACAGTCCAGCCCGAACTGCCAAGCCATGCATTCCCTGGACCGGAAACAAGCTTCCGAGGGCCGGTTTCTGGCATTTTAGCCGTCTTCAGCCCGGCTTGCTTGATTCCAGTGATGTGGAGAGCAAGGCACTCACGTCTGAGCATACTCATCCCACTCGGGGTGACAAATGCAAAAACCACAGTTGATGGACAGAATGCAGAACAATGTCATACATTCACCCCAGTACAGACATCTGGGCCTAAATCCATCGTTTTTTTAAACTCCACACCACCCCAGTTCAGACATGGCCATATGCAAATCAGTCTGACCCTGTGCCTCATGGGAACAGTCCAGCCCGAAATGCCAAGCCATGCCTTCCCTGGACTGGAAACAAGCTTCAGAGAACCGGTTTCTGGCATTTCAGCTGTCTTCAGCCGGGCTTGCTTGAATCCAGTGGTGTGGAGAGCATGGGACTCACGTCTGAGCATACCCATCCCACTCGGCGTGACAAATGCAAAAATCACAGTTGATGGACAGAATGCAGAACAATGTCATACATTCACCCCAGTACAGAGATCTGGGCCTAAATCCAACGTTTTTTTGCACTCCACACCACCCCAGTTCAGACATGGACATATGCAAATCAGTCTGACCCTGTGCCTCATGGGAACAGTCCAGCCCGAACAGCCACGCCATGCCTTCCCTGGACCGGAAACAAGCATCCGAGGACCGGTTTCTGGCATTTCAGCAGTCTTCAGCACGGCTTGCTTGAATCCAGTGGTATGCAGAGCAAGGGAATCACGTCTGAGCATACCCATCCCACTCGCGGTGACAAATGCAAAAACCAAAGTTGATGGACAGAATGCAGAACAATGTCATACATTCACCCCAGTACAGAGATCTGGGCCTAAATCCATCGTTTTTTTGCACTCCACACCACCCCAGTTCAGACTTGGCTTTATGCAAATCAGTCTGACCCTGTGCCTCATGGGAACAGTCCAGCCCGAACTGCCAAGCCATGCCTTCCCTGGACTGGAAACAAGCTTCCGAGGACCGGTTTCTGGCATTTCAGCCGTCTTCAGCCTGGCTTGCTTGAATCCAGTGGTGTGGAGAGCATGGGACTCACGTCTGAGCATACCCATCCCAATCGCGGTGACAAATGCAAAAACCACAGTTGATGTACTCCACACCACTGGATTCAAGCAAGCCGTGCTGAAAACTGCTGGAATGCCAGAAACCGGTCCTCAGAAGCTTGTTTCTGGTCCAGGGAAGGCATGGATTGGCAGTTCGGGCTGGACTGTTTCTATGAGGCACAGGGTCAGACTGATTTGCATATGGCCATGTCTGAACTAGGGTGGTGTGGAGTTCAAAAAAATGATGGATTTAGGCCCAGATCTCTGTACTGGGGTGAATGTATGACATTGTTCTGCATTGTGTCCATCAACTGTGGTTTTAGCATTTGTCACCCCGAGTGGGATGGGTATGCTCAGACGTGAGTCCCATGCACTCCACACCACTGGAATCAAGCATGCCGGGCTAAAGATGGCTGGAATGCCAGAAACCGGTCCTTGGAAGCTTGTTTCCGGTCCAGGGAAGGCATGGCTTGGCAGTTCGGGCTGGACTGTTCCCCTGAGGCACAGGGTCAGACTGATTTGCATATGGCCATGTCTGAACTGGGGTGGTGTGGAGTGCAAAAAAACGATGGATTTAGGCCCAGATCTCTCTACTGGGGTATATGTATGACATTGTTCTGCATTCTGTCCATCAACTGTGGTTTTTGCATTTGTCACTCGAGTGGGATGGGAATGCTCAGACGTGAGTCCCATGCACTCCACACCACTGGATTCAAGCAAGCCGGGCTGAAGACGGCTGGAATGCCAGAAACCGGTCCTCGGAAGCTTGTTTCCTCGCCAGGAAAGGCATGGCTTGCCAGTTCGGGCTGGACTGTTCCCATGAGGCACAGGGTCAGACTGATTTGCATATGGCCATGTCTGAACTGGGCTGGTGTGGAGTACAAAAAAACGATGGATTTAGGCCCAGATCTCTGTACTGGGGTGAATGTATGACATTGTTCTGCATTCTGTCCATCAACTGTGGTTTTTGCGTTTGTCACCCCGAGTGGGATGGGTATGCTCAGACGTGAGTCCCATGCACTCCACACCACTGGATTCAAGCAAGCTGGGATGAAGACGGCTGGAATGCCGGAAACCGGTCCTCGGAAGCTTGTTTCCGGTCCAGGGAAGGCATGGCTTGGCAGTTCGGGCTAGACTGTTCCCATGAGGCACAGGGTCAGACTGATTTGCATATGGCCATGTCTGAACTGGGATGGTGTGGAGTGCAAACAAATGATGAATTTAGGCCCAGATCTCTGTACTGGGGTGAAAATATGACATTGTTCTGCATTCTGTCCATCAACTGTGGTTTTTGCATTTGTCACCCCGAGTGGGATGGGTTTGCTCAGACGTGAGTCCCATGCACTCCACACCACTGGATTCAAGCAAGCCGGGCTGAAGACGGCTGGCATGCCAGAAACTGGTCCTCGTAAGGTTGTTTCCGGTCTAGGGAGGGCCTGGCTTGGCAGTTCCGGCTGGACTGTTCCAATTAACCAGGGTCAGACTGATTTGCATATGGCCATGTCTGAACTGGGGTGGTGTGGAGTGCAAAAAAACGATGGATTTAGGCCCAGATCTCTGTACTGGGGTGAATGTATGACATTGTTCTGCATTCTGTCCATCAACTGTGGTTTTTGCATTTGTCACCCCGAGTGGGATGGGTATGCTCAGACGTGAGTCCCATGCACTCCACACCACTGGATTCAAGCAAGCCGGGCTGAAGACGGCTGGAATGCCAGAAACCAGTCCTCGGAATCTTGTTACCGGTCCAGGGAAGGCATTGCTTGGCAGTTCAGGCTGGACTGTTCCCATTAGGCACAGGGTCAGACTGATTTGCATATGGCCTTGTCTGAACTGGGGTGGTGTGGAGTGCAAAAAAACGATGGATTTAGGCCAAGATCTCTGTACTGGGGTGAATGTATGGCATTGTTCTGCATTCTGTCCATCAACTGTGGTTTTTGCGTTGGTCACCCCAAGTGGGATGGGTATGCTCAGACATGAGTCCCATGAACTCCACACCACTGGATTCAAGCAAGCTGGGATGAAGACAGCTGGAATGCCAGAAACCGGTCCTCAGAAGCTTTTTTTCCGGTCCTGGGAAGGCATGGCTTGGCAGTTCGGGCTTGACTGTTCCCATGAGGCACAGGGTCAGACTGATTTGCAAATTGCCATGTCTGAACTGGGCTGGTGTGGAGTGCAAAAAAACGATGGATTTAGGCCCAGATCTCTGTACTGGGGTGAATGTATGACATTGTTCTGCATTCTGTCCATCAACTTTGGTTTTTGCATTTGTCACCCCGAATGGGATGGGTATGCTCAGACATGAGTCCCAATCACTCCACACCACTGGATTCAAGCATGCCGGGCTGAAGACAGCTGGAATGCCTTAAACCGGTCCTCGGAAGCTTGTTTCCGGTCCAGGTAAGGCATGGCTTGGCAGTTTGGGCTGGACTGTTCCCATGAGGCACAGGGTCAGACTGATTTGCATATGGCCATGTCTGAACTGGGGTGGTGTGGAGTTCAAAACATGTTATGGATTTAGGCCCAGATCTCTGTACTGGGCTGAATGTATGACATTGTTCTGCATTCTGTCCATCAACTGCGGTTTTAGCATTTGTCACCCCGAGTGGGATGGGTATGCTCAGACGTGAGTCCCATGCACTCCACACCACTGGATTCAAGCAAGCCGGGCTGAACACGACTGGAATGCCAGAAACCGGTCCTCGGAAGCTTGTTTCCGGTCCAGGGAAGGTATGGCTTGGCAGTTCGGGCTGGACTGTTCCCATGAGGGACAGGGTCAGACTGATTTGCATATGGCCATGTCTGAACTGGGCTGGTGTGGAGCGCAAAAAAAGATGGATTTAGGCCCAGATCTCTGTACTGGGGTGAATATATGACATTGTTCTGCATTCTGTCCATCAAGTGTGGTTTTTGCATTTGTCACCCCGAGTGGGATGGGTATGCTCAGATGTGAGTCCCATGCACTCCACACCAATGGATTCAAGCAAGCCGGGATGAAAACGGCTGGAATGCCAGAAACCGGTCCTCGGAAGCTTGTTTCCGGTCCAGGGAAGGCATGGTTTGGCAGTTCAGGCTGGACTGTTCCCATGAGGCACAGGGTCAGACTGATTTGCATATGGCCATGTCTGAACTGGGGTGGTGTGGAGTGCAAAAAAATGATGGATTTAGGCCCAGATCTCTGTACTGGGGTGAATGTATGACATTGTTCTGCATTCTGTCCATCAACTGTGGTTTTTGTATTTGTCACCCCGAGTGGGATGGGTTTGCTCAGACGTGAGTCCCATGCACTCCATACCACTGGATTCTAGCAAGCCGGGCTGAAAACGGCTGGCATGCTATAAACCGGTCCTCGGAAGCTTGTTTCTGGTCCAGGGAAGGCATGGCTTGTCAGTTCGGGCTGGACTGTTCCCATGAGGCACAGGGTCAGACTGATTTGCTTATGGCCATGTCTGAACTGGGCTGGTGTTGAGTGCAAAAAAACGATGGATTTAGGCCCAGATCTCTGTACTGGGGTGAATGTATGACATTGTTCTGCATTCTGTCCATCAACTGTGGTTTTTGCATTTGTCACCCAGAGTGGGATGGGTATGCTCAGACTTGAATCCCATGCACTCCTCACCACTGGATTCAAGCAAGCCGGGATGAGGACGGCTGGAATGCCATTAACCGGGCTTCGGAAGCTTGTTTCCGGTCCAGGGAAGGCATGGCTTGGCAGATCGGGCTGGACTGTTCCCATGAGGCACAGGGTCAGACTGATTTGCATATGGCCATGTCTGAACTGGGGTGGTGTGGAGTACAAAAAAACGATGGATTTAGGCCAAGATCTCTGTACTGGGGTGAATGTATGACATTGTTCTGCATTCTGTCCATCAACTGTGGTTTTTGCATTGGTCACCCCGAGTGGGATGGGTATGCTCAGACGTGAGTCCCATGCACTCCACACCACTGGATTCAAGCAAGCCGGGCTGAAGACGGATGGAATGCCAGAAACCGGGCTTCGGAAGCTTGTTTCCGGTCCAGGGAAGGCATGGCTTGGCAGTTCGGGCTGGACTGTTCCCCTGAGGCACAGGGTCAGACTGATTTGCATATGGCCATGTCTGAACTGGGGTGGTGTGGAGTGCAAAAGAACGATGGATTTAGGCCCAGATCTCTCTACTGGGGTATATGTATGACATTGTTCTGCATTCTGTCCATCTACTGTGGTTTTTGCATTTGTCACCCGAGTGGGATGGGTATGCTCAGACATGAGTCCCATGCACGCCACACCACTGGAATAAAGCATGCCGGGTTGAAGACGGCTGGAATGCCAGAAACCGGTCCTTCGGAAGCTTGTTTCCTGGCTAGGGAAGGCATGGCTTGGCAGTTCGGGCTGGACTGTTCTCATGAGGCAAAGGGTCAGACTGATTTGCATATGGCCATGTCTGAACTGGGCTGGTGTGGAGTGCAAAAAAAGATGGATTTAGGCCCAGATCCCTGTACTGGGGTGAATGTATGACATTGTTCTGCATTCTGTCCATCAACTGTGGTTTTTGCGTTTGTCACCCCGAGTGGGATGGGTATGCTCAGACGTGAGTCCCATGCACTCCACACCACTGGATTCAAGCAAGCCGGGATGAAGACGGCTGGAATGCCAGAAACCGGTTCTCAGAAGCTTGTTTCCGGTCCAGGGAAGGCATGGCTTGGCAGTTCGGGCTGGACTGTTCCCATGAGGGACAGGGTCAGACTGATTTGCATAGGGCCATGTTTGAACTGGGGTGGTGTGGAGTGCAAAAAAACGATGGATTTAGGCCCAGATCTCTGTACTGGGGTGAATGTATGACATTGTTCTGCATTATGTCCATCAACTGGGGTGGTGTGGAGTGCAAAAAAACTATGAATTTAGGCCCAGATCTCTCTACTGGGGTATATGTATGACATTGTTCTGCATTCTGTCCATCAACTGTGGTTTTTGCATTTGTCACCCGAGTAGGATGGGTATGCTCAGACGTGAGTCCCATGCACTCCACACCACTGGATTCAAACAAGCCGGGCTGAAGTCGGCTGGAATGCCAGAAACCGGTTCTCGGAAGCTTGTTTCCTGGCCAGGGAAGGCATGGCTTGGCAGTTCGGGCTGGACTGTTCCCATGAGGCAAAGGGTCAGACTGATTTGCATATGGCATTGTCTGAACTGGGCTGGTGTGGAGTGCAAAAAAATAGATGGATTTAGGCCCAGATCTCTGTACTGGGGTGAATGTATGACATTGTTCTGCATTATGTCCATCAACTTGGGTGGTGTGGAGTGCAAAAAAACGATGAATTTAGGCCCAGATCTCTCTACTGGGGTATATGTATGACATTGTTCTGCATTCTGTCCATCAACTGTGGTTTTTGCATTTGTCACCCCGAGTGGGATGGGTTTGCTCAGACGTGAGTCCCATGCACTCCACACCACTGGATTCAAGCAAGCCGGGATGAAGATGGCTGGAATGCCAGAAACCGGTCCTCGTAAGCTTGTTTCCGGTCCAGGGAAGGCATGGCTTGGCAGTTCGGGCAGGACTGTTCCCATGAGCCACATGGTCAGACTGATTTGCATATGGCCATGGCTGAACTGGGGTGGTGTGGAGTTCAAAACATGTTATGGATTTAGGCCCAGATCTCTGTACTGGGGTGAATGTATGACATTGTTCTGCATTCTGTCCATCAACTGTAGTTTTTGCATGTGTCCCCCCTAGTGGGATGGGTTGTAGTGTAGTTCCTATTTTCCCTATAGGCCCTGCGCATTGGAATAACATAAACAGCAGTGTAGGTGTAGAAGTGCGGTCTTCCAGGTCTCTACTGACTATGCTAAACTTAATTGGGTTTGTTACCAACTAGCTCAGAGGTCACTGGAAACTTTCTTGACTGAATAGGGAGTGATCAGCTCCCCTGGCTCAGACAAGAAGGGATTCAGTTTTCCAACAACCGCATAAACATGACAACTTTGCTCCTTAGAATAAGAGTCAATCTCTAGAGTCGTGTGAAACAATAGACAGTTATTTTACTCAGTCAGTTGTGCAGATTACTTTCACCAAGATGCAGAGAATAGAGAGACGGGCGTTTTCAATAAAAGGTATTATTTATTGAACAGTCTTCCTTCTCATGCAAGAGAAATGAATTGCCACAATTGCAAGACTTGTTATTATAAAAAGTGCGTACAGTAAAAGGAGGATTGCGAAATAATACTGTAAAAGCATTGATATGGTTTCTTAGCCATACAATGGTTAAAATAAATAAAATATATACAT
Organism: Lissotriton vulgaris; assembly: GCF_964263255.1. Classification (NCBI taxonomy): domain Eukaryota; kingdom Metazoa; phylum Chordata; class Amphibia; order Caudata; family Salamandridae; genus Lissotriton; species Lissotriton vulgaris. The sequence continues at coordinate 351,356,099 of NC_141698.1, forward strand.
TCATATATACATTTAGCTAACGTACTCAACTGGTGCTTCTAACTACGCCTACCCCAGTGTACCTGACCTAAGCCTAATACGTAGAAGGGAGTAAGTAAGTAGCAGTTTAAGTTAAGTTGGTTTTGCCAAGAGTTTGCTTCAAGAATTCTCTCTAAGGGTTTAGTCAACACCATACCTCTGGAATAGAATGTTGGAGGTCTTGTATCTCCTTTCAGGACTCGATATTCCAGTCACCCGCAAGGGTAGGCTGGAAATGCCGGAGCTGGATTTTCTCGGCAGGAGAAAAGACAGCGTCTTTCTCAGCGCGTCAAGGAGGAGGAGGGGCAGCGTCCGTGGGCTGCTTGCATCTGCTGGGCTCTGCAATGGACAGCTGTTCTGCTCCTGTATTCACCACACCATCGCTCCTGCTTAAGGCAACGTTGGTAATATTTATACTTGAAAGGTGCCTTGTTTGACGTACGTTTTTGGACATAAGACGTCAATAAAGATGTCACAAGAACCGGTCGTTCTTAAAGTGCTCATTAAAGTTCTATTACTAATCAAAACATAGCAAGTGGGGTTTTCCCAGGTTGCTGGGGGTTTTATCTGGTGAAAGAACTCAGTGTGTAATCTATGAATCTTAGATAGTGGCTTCTGCTGTGTCATGTACTTTAATGAGCTGCAGAGGCGAGTTTCTGAAATATGGCTGAAATATGGCTCTGATCGTTTATGCCATTATAGGGGTACGACTGGATTATAGCCGTATAGGGGCATAACGTCACAATATTGATCGGGGTCCTAGATTAGAACACGACACCCACTCCACGAATTTATGTCCATCAAATTACTAAAAACTAAAGCAATAAGATGCGCGTGTATTCCTACCCACCCCAAAATACATATTTGCATTTGAATGGCGTATTTGAAATACATTGAAAATATAGGTACTGTACGTCTTTAAGCATAGAAATCATTCAAAAATTATAGCATATGTAATCAGTTGAACGATTTTGCGAGACAAAAATGAATTACACATGAAATATCTCTTTATGCAGAAAAGAAGGGCGAGATTATTTCATCACATAGAAATGCATTTTCTGTAACATGTGCTAGAGGCTGAGGTAAAGTTATTATGTCTCTAGCTCTACCTAAAAATAGAAGTTCTGTTCTTTATGAATAGTTCTACTTTAAGCAAAGGTTTTCGTGCCAGAAAAAAGGTAAATATTTTGAAAAAGTGTTCAATCCCCCCAAAAAAATTCTCATGGTGAACGGGAAAATAGGGTTCCCACGCTTTTCAGTAGTTTTTGTTGATCAAAACTGAAGGCCGAATTCAGAGTTCATGGGAACGCTGTGTGTCGGAATGCTTATTAAAAGTTATTGTTTCTGTTCAGGGGAGAACATCATATCCGACAGGCTCTCAAAGAATTGGTCTACAAAATCAGGTGACAGTTCGACCAAGTTCGATAATGCTGTAACTTGGCAGGTGTGAGAATGATTGCTATCATCGATGTCTGGATCAGCAATGCTCACAGAAGGTCGTACCTGGGTGATGTTGCTTTTATTTCTTGCTCCACTGTCACCACCTAGTCGTTGCACAGGGGCCTCAACGAATGCCGTCATCAGGATTGGTAGCCGCTTGGGACAACACAATGCATGACCTGTTACAGGACTTAGCAAAGTATCGATATCCATTGGTACTGCTGATGGAAGTGCAAGACAGGTGTCCAACACGCATTCTTCTCCGCATAGCATACATCGAAGCACAGGTAAGATGCAGGTCTGCCATATAGGTCTGAATGAAAGAAACCAGGTCATGTTCAGATCTCTCAGCCTGGCCAAACCAAGGACTCTAGTTATGCGGTCCCGGTAGCGTACTGCTAGGATCGTTTCTTCCATCCTTGCCGGAGTCATGTCTGCGTTTTGGCTTGCCATATCGGAGAAGGAGGGTCAAAAATAAAATGCCTGCTACAAGTCCCAAAATCAGAGGTATGCCGCCAAAGACTGAATGGACAAAATTAGGAATAATTCCTAGGATTGCTTTGAATGGTGTTAACAGTCCCCAAAAAATGGTCTTAAATACGCCTGGGATGCCTACGGCACTTGACATATTTAGAATTTGGCTAAGCATTTCTGTGAAATGCACGGGGCAAATAGTTGATAAAAGGTCATGTATCTCCGAAGCTGTCCTTGCAACTTGGAGATCATACGTCTCTTTTGATGACGTGATGGGCACTGTTGTCTGTAAAAGCACAGACTTAATTATGCTTAAAGTATCAATTAGTATAGAAGAGACATTCAAACGAGGCCAAATGGGAGTCTCGGAGTCTCCAGGGCCGTTTGGAAACAATGCTTGCATACAGCATTTGATCATGGAAGTTACGCTTACGAGATATGCTTTCCCTGGCAAAAGGCCACAACAGCTGTGATCCGTTATTAGAATGTAACTCCCGTTAGAGAGCTGCTTAAAGAAAGGCTCTATCTGCATTGCAGGTGTGACATGTTGGTGGCATGAAAGGTTGTTTGAAGTTCCTTCACAGGCCCCGTGTAAATTAATACCCCGGCACAAAAGTATACCGCTAAGTGAATGTTTGCAATTTTCACCACTAAGAAATACATTTTTGTCGCTGTCACTATAGCATGTGTGTGTATATGGTAATTTCCATGCTGACCTAATGTACCCTTTACCCAATCGTTCATACTGGCCAGTCGGTATATACTCAAGGCAATTTTTAAATCGGAAAGTTGTTAACGGAATTGTGATAATCCCATGTATTATCCATTCAATGACAGGACTTTCTGACATTGTCAATGGTAATCTCTCAAGTTTTTCGATGCTCAGGATTGTATAGTCTGCTCCTTTCTGTGGCAAGCTGATTTGTTTATCAGTAAGGTTAAAGATGGAAAACAATGACGTTGTGTTGATTAAACGCCATGGCACATAGCCTGAACGAAGATTTTGCAGCCTCCAGCCAAGCTGTACAATAGAACGCAATTGCGACTGGCCATGCTGTAACATTAGCAAGTCTTTGTCTATTATATCTATGGCAGATGATACAATACTGTCCAGTGAATATATTCTGGAGGACAGAGTCATTAACCCATTGTCCAGAACAGAAAGTGATTTTTTCAAATTAATACAATCAATTTCTTGTATTTTTTCAGCTGTTTCAAATTGAGTTACTTTCCAAGCCTCGTTGTAAGCCGCATATATACTGGTCGCTATGAAACGTTTTTGACGCTGTTTGGGAGGTCCCAAAATGAAATCGCGCAAATCAGCACCATCTTTAAGTAAAGATAAGTGTTGCTTAATTTCTGCCAGTGTGGATGATTCTAGCCATTCAAGGCACAGCTTCCCTACACTGTATGTTGTTACTATCCCTGGATGTTGTCTCTGGGAGTATCTAGGGTCTGGTCTGGTCATTGTTAACCCCTGTGTTTTGTTCAGGAATCTATCTTGACAGTTATTCGTGTCAGTAGGCCAGATTAACCACTTTTTCCAATCAGGATGTGTTCTGTTTAGATGTAAAATGTTTGATACGCCTATTTCAACTTCTGTTGTTGCATTATCAGGTTTTGGCTTTGGAATAGACGGTTTGTTAAGGTCTTTAATCTTAGCTAAGCCAAGACAGGATGTTTGGTGAATTGTGTCATTTAAGAATATTATTTGTTCTGGGATCGTGCAGGCTCGGAATAATGCTTCTAGGCCTTGTACCTGCCAATCTTTTGTACCCCAGATGGTTTTTGTTTCAATGTTATTTTTTATCCAGAAATCAAAACCAAATGTCATCATTTTTTCATAAAATGCTTCTGAATATATCAATTTAGTATTTGTCAGCATAGTTTTCAACCCTGTTTTATCTAACAGTTTATAATACAACGTTTCTGCATCACTTGTATTAAACCCTGAGAAGTACTGGAATTTCTCATAGAATGTTTTCAAACTGCTTTTAGGTGGAGTAGCACAATGTTCCCATTGGTTATATTTAAAAACATTTCTAGGTTGTGCAGATTTATGTAAGTAATGGACTCCGTAATGTGAGAAGCAGTACATCTGTTCATAATTAGACGAACCTTGTAAATAATCATGTTCTGTAAATCTTGGTGACAACACTAAATCAGACATCATATTATTAATACTTTCAAAATCCCAATCAGCAGAGAATGTACTTGGTTTTACAAAGTCACTCAATGAAACCTTGAACTGGTGAGGATATTTCAGGATTTCGACCGGGCCATATACTTCATAGTTATGTTATGTTATGTTATGTTAGTGCTATTTGTATTGCACACGGCTGCTCCAGCGAAGGAGCGTCCCGGCGCACCGACAAGGTGGCGAACACAACACAACTGGGGAACAGAAATAATTATTAAGAAAATGGGGAGTGAAGGATTTAACAAAACTCAGAAAATAAATGAGTTTTAGCGGCCTTGCGGAAGGAGAGCAGGTCACCAAAGGTCCGGAGTTTCAAAGGGAGAGCGTTCCAGAGTGCGGCTGCCCGCACCTTAAAAGAGCGACCCCCCACCCGACTGAGTTTGAACCGAGGGGCTACCGCTAATTCTTGGTCTAGCGAGCGCAGAGTGCGGCCCGGGATGTAAGGGCGCAAGAGTTGGTGCAGTAAGGGAGGTGATAGGCCCTTCAGAATTTTGAAGGAAAGGCACAAAACTTTAAAGTGGATCCGCTGCCTAACGGGTAACCAATGCAAGGCTCGCAAAGATGGACCGGCCGAGCAAAACCTAGGAAGACCTACGATCGCTCTGGCCGCAGCGTTCTGCACTCTTTGAAGTCGGGTTAACTCAGCCTGGTTTAATCCTATAAAAAGGGAGCTGGCATAGTCCAACCGCGCCAAAACCGTTGCTTGCACCACCAATTGACGAGTTGCAGCATCAAAGTATTTAAGGGCAGGGCGCAGATTGCGCAGGATGCCGAAGCAGCAAGCCGCCGTCCTTTTGGTGTGGCCAACGAAGTTGAGGGAAGGGTCCAGCCAAACACCAAGGTTTTTGATCTCCGCAACCAGAGTGGGGGTCGGCCCCAGCTCAGAGGGCCACCAAGTATCTCCCCATAGGTCCGTCCGCTTCCCAAAGATCATCACCTCCGTTTTTTTGGCGTTTAGTTGGAGACAGTTGGACGTCATCCAACCAGCCACCGCCCTGAGTCCTTCTCTGAATCTTGGGGCATCCACCCCAGAGTCCCCGCTGATCGTGACCGCTAGCTGGGTGTCATCTGCGTACGACACCATGGTCATACCACAGTGCTTCACAACCTCAGCCAGCGGCCTCACGTAGATGTTAAACAACGTGGGGCTCAGTGAGGAACCCTGTGGGACCCCAAGAGACAGAGGATGACATTTGGACTGGTAGGGCGGGGACGCCACACAGAAGGAACGATCCCTGAGAAACGAACTGAACCACTGGTGTGCAGTGCCGATCACCCCTATCTCCTCAAGACGTTGCAGGAGAATGTCATGGGAGACCGTGTCAAAGGCGGCGGTTAGGTCTAACAAAACAAGCGCCGCCGTTTGACCTGCATCCAGAACTACCCGAAGGTGCTCGACCATAGATAACAGTGCTGTCTCCATACTGTGGCCAGCCCGAAAACCATTCTGGGTGTCGTCCAGAATGTTGGCACGCGACAGATGACCAGTGAGGGTGGTGTTGACATGCGCCTCCGCGAGTTTGGCTGGCCACGGGAGAAGCGAAATCGGGCGGTAGTTCTCCGATTTTGTAGGGTCGAGAGATGGTTTTTATCAAAATGGGCATTACTACCGCATGCTTCCATTTCAAAGGCACCTGGCCTGATGATAGCGACGTGTTGATTAAGTCGCAAACCGGGCGAGCAAAAACCTGGTCTCTGAACATAGGTGGCTTGAGCGGGTCGTCCGGCGACCCCGACTTAACTCGGAGAGCCAAGGACGTGTAAGACTCCAAAGAGAGAGAGGGGAGAGAGTCTAGCACCACCTGATCCAACCGGATGGGAGGCCCCATACTGGTTTGTGCAGTGGAGGAGGGGAAGGCCCTATATATGGTCTGGACCTTCTCCAGGAAGAAAGCCGCCAGCGCTTCACAATGAGTATTGGAGCTGATGGAGTTACCGGCCGGCTTCCTTGCCACAAGGTCTTTAAGGGCCTTAAAGATGGTTTTAACAGGATTCCCACTATTGCGAAACTCCAGAGCGTAGTATTCAGCCCGGGTTCTACAAACCGCGCGGTGATAAGACTTGACCGCAGACATATACAGGGTTTTTTTGCTGCTGTCATACCTCTTCCTCCAGTCTCTCTCTGCACGTCTGCAGACACTTTTCAGAGCCCTCAGATTGCCATCATACCAGGGACTGGGGGCGCGGGAGCCACACTTACTGGAAACCATCGGGATAAGGGAGTCGAGGGCCCTGGTTACCCATCCGCAGAAATGGTCATAACCAGACTCCACGTTCTCCACTGCACCCAGTGGGTCGTCAGTGAGAAGGCGGTGGAGATCTTCCGCCTTTAATTTGCTCCAGCGCCGTCTGGGCATGGCTCGCAGTGGCACCTTAAGTGGGGCTTCATCAAGAGGACAGTGAATGGTCACGAGTGAGTGGTCTGACCAGGTCAGGGGGGTGGGGGGGCCACTGTAACCCCTGTAAGTTAGAAAAAAAGGGGTCCAGAGTGTGGCCACCACTATGAGTGGGGTCCGAGACCAGCTGGAACAATTGAAGGGCCTCAAGGTCCGCCACCATCCCTCCCACAGAAGAAAGACACAAAGTGTCAAAATGGAGATTCAAGTCACCAATGATAGAAAAATTGGCAGACCCTACTGCTAGTGAACTAACCGCCTCAGGGAGAGCCTCTCGAAATGCCACTGAGCTACCAGTCAGTCTTGTCCCATACTACCCCGCCGGGTATTGGAATGGCTGTGACATTTACTGGTGATAGTTCTCTTTTCTTCACGTGGGATGATCTGTGTGGTTTTAGGACTAAGTTGATGTTCTGACTTGCTGTGTCCATTCAACTGTATTTTCCCTCAATGAATTTTCCCAAACAAAGTATCATGATGAGTCAAAGCAGGAGGAAAAATACACCTAGACCAAACCAAAACTCTAACCATGGAGAAATAAGATATGTTTCCTTGAGTTAATGAAAGAGTTCTGTTGCTTTTTCTTTAAAAGTCTTTGTTTCTGGCGTCACATCCGGGTCGCTTTGATCTTCAGAAAAGGTATCGAACTTGATGAAGTAGCCAGAGGCAGTTCTGTCAATTGCTGGAATTGATTTCTCCATTTGTCTTTCGGTAGCACATTCTGATGCCACATCATTGTAGACTGGTGTTTCATGATGAACTGTTTCAATCTGTATTTCAAGGGGCACAAGTTCCATGGCATTATTGCATAGTCCCTCTCTGTGCACTGCAGGCTTATCGAATGTGATTAGTCTTTCAGTTTGAACCTCTTGGATTGTTGCAAATTTGGGTATTCTGTTATTTCTTGGGAGTCCACTTGGCCTACTGTTGATTATAGGCCACATGATTGTGGTTTTACCAGGTCGATTGATACAACTCGGTTCTCCTTTTTACCAGCAAGAGGCGGTAGTACTACTGATCTTGTCCCGTTGATTGCTAAGAAAGGTACTGCTTTTCTGTAAGAAGGCCCAAATTCCTTCTTCACCGCTATTTACTCTCTGACTAGATCCCCAATCTATGGAATCCAGACAGGTCTTGCTGGGGCTGGTGGTGCCTCTTCAGTGGTAGTTGGCTGTTGCTTTAATTTTATGTTGCTTAAGGATTTTCTTGTTTCATTCAAGTCCTGTAAAACAGCCAAACGATCTTTGATGTCAAAGTCTTTATTCTTATCTTTTACCACTGATGCCTGACTATCGAGGTCATGAACATGCATTCTAGTTCCGAACAATAGTTCGTACGGGCTGAAACCTTTTAGAGAATTTCTTGGCAAATTGTTTAGACTAAGTTGGACACTTATTAAATGTTTGACCCACCCATCACCCGAACCTAATACCTTCACCGTTATAAATTGCTTTCTGTCTCGTTTTTTTCTTTCCACTACATTGTTCCCTTCGGGGTGGAATGGACAAGAGTATCACAACCCAACGCCCATACTAGCCATGGCCTCCTTATAAGCCCGAGAGCTGAAAGCAGGACCCTGGTCAGAATGGAACATGGCAATTGCGTATGTGCCGATAAAGACTCGCAGATCTTATATAACAGTTTTGGCGTCAGCCGAGCGCTGGGGCCACATTTTCTAAGTGAATTTTAGTCTTAAACAATTAATAGGACGCTGGTTTGCATATCGGCAGCATTCTGCTACCTACATACAAGGCCATGGCATTACTGCGCTTGACTCGCTGCTGCGGTCTCTGTCGCAGTCTGGACAGTTCTTTACATATCTATAGTGGTGCAGACTCATCTCCGGCCACCAGTATACTGATTGTAATTCAGTCAGAGACACCTCACCCATGTGTGCGTCTGCTATTAATAACTTTCTCCGGTTCATGTTTGGAATTACCCTATCCCCCTCTCCAGGGATTCGAGCAAAAGGAACGGAGTTTGCATCAATTACGTGTGCATAATTGAGTGGATAGTTCACGGGTAGTGCTGCACAGTCGCCTTTTAAGGACGTCTTTACTGCCAGCATGGTTTCCCCGTCTATGTATTTTTCTGAACGCTTTTTTGTGGCTACGGAAGCCGGTTTAGTTGCTTCTGCTGTGGCTGTAATAGCCAATGAATTCCCTGCAACGTGAACGCCATCACGTTGATGACTCAGAGTGTGTATCACGTGAGTCTTTTGTAGTTCTTTCTGTAAAAGAACTACCTGTTTCCAAGGCATTTTATGCTTGATTGTGGCACCTGTGTCATCTTTGAAATCATTTTGAATCCAGCTCTGCAACTTATTATTGTAAGAGTTGACGCAAAAATGCGAATCGCACACAATTAGTGTCGGGAATTCACATTCTGCATTTTCAAGTGCCATCTTAAATGCTAGTAGTTCAGCTCGTTGAGCTGTACAATCTCCTAGAGATTGCGTCTTAGTGACCAGTGGTCTAAATTTTCCTTTGTGCCAACGACCTTTAACTATCACGCACGCAGCACTGTAAGCCTGTTTACCACCAACTGCGGGTTGTGCTGATCCATCTGTATATATGATACATTCATATTGTTCTAGAGGCAGGATTTCAATTGGCAGAGGACATTCGTATTCATATTGTAAAAATTCCTGTGTCTTTAGGTTAGGATCAAATTTGTACACTACGTCTGTTGCAGCAAGAGAATTAACCCATTGTATCCATCTCGGATGCAAAGCTTTAGCATTAGGAATGCTTGCTTTAGTTACCGCTTCTAAAGCCGGTATGGGTGTAACGATTATTATTCGTTTACCTTGTGCTAGGGCCCTTTCTTTTGCCACAGCAGTCTGAACCGCAGTTAGAATTTTTTCTGTTGAACTGAATTTTATTTCAGCTTTTGTGTACAAATGCGATTTGTAAGCGATTGGTACAGTTTCTCCCTCATTAGAGGTCAGGTACGTGAATCCGCATCTTCCTGGGATGACTCGGATTGCAAGGTCGATTGCATTGCCACGTGTATCTAATTTTGTTTTAGCTAACATGTCTGTTTGCAGTGATCTCAAAATTTCTGTGTGTTTTTGAGTCCAGTTGATTGGTTTAAAATCAGGTTTTATTAATTTGTAGAGAGGTTTAACCCTTTCTGCGTAGTTTAGAATGTAAGTTCTTCCGAAATTCAGGAAACCTAGAATTGATTGTAGGTTTTTCAGCGTTTTTGGTGCTTGGAGTACAGCGCACTTCTCTAAGAAGTTGTCCGCTAGGCTTTTTCCTTCACTTGATAATTCGTATCCTAAAAATAATACTGTCAGATGGGCAATTCTTGACTTTTTAAAGTTGAATTTGTAACCCTCTTCTGCGAACCCAAGTATTATGGTGTTCACTCTTTTCAAGTGAGTCTCCAAGTCGTAGTCTGTGAGATAGATGTCATTGACGTAAGATAATGCCTCATCATCATATATTTGCAGTAACTCTGTTACTCTGGCTGAAAATAATCCTGGGCTGTTCTTGAATCCCTGTGGGAGCCTACAGAAATTTTTCTGAGACCCCATTACTGAGAAAGCGGTCAAGTATCTGCTTTCTGGTGCAATATTTTGACAAAAGAAACCATTTGATATGACTAATGTCGGTATATATTTTTTGTGAACTATGTTATTCATTAGTGCAGCACTATGCGAATTTTGTACTGCAAATGTTTTGCAACATGAGTTTAGGTGTCTGTAGTCCAAGACTAGACGATATGAATCGTCCGGTTTGGAGACAGGAAACAAAGGATTGTTCATTTGAGAGGTGCATGTTTCAATCAGCCCCTGGTATTCAAGTTGATCTAAAATCTCCCTGACCTGTTTTTTAGCTTCTTGCTTAATTGGATACTGCCTTTGTGCAGTCGGTTGACTTTTTAACTGGATTTTGTGAGGAGGAGAGTCCTCATCCCATCCTACATGATTTTTATATAATGCTGGTGCATGGGCTACTGCCCATTTCCTCGCATATATATATTTAGTGTGAATCGGAATGTGATTCGAGAAGGAAAGCATAATCATTTCTTCGCCACGAATGCACTCCCTGACAAACTCCGGGGGCCAATCTTTTTCAGCTAACAGGATGTCATAGCCTTTTGAGAGTTTATCCCAAAATAAACCCCTTATTTCCCTAGTTTTATCTCCCTCTATACGCAGTGTTATTTCGTATATCTCATGAGGTTCGCTAACTCTGGTGTCGGCAGTTTCTACTTGAATGTATTCATTTGTGTCCACTGTTTACAGATGACTCATCAGGATCTTGCGAGCTATGGTGATTTCTGCTGCACTGTCTAGCATTGTCTGTGCCCACTCCCCGTTTTTCAACTGTGTCCTCAGTATTCTCGGCATGTTCGATTACTCTAATACTGGCTACCTTCTTTCTTGGAAATTGTGATTTTTTTACTTTGAGCAGGTTCCTTGTCTTTGGACTTGGTGTGCTCTCCTGGGTCTGACCGTCCTCTTCTTTCCGATTTCTGCGAAAAAGATCGAGAGGGACGTGTAACAATACTTTGATATCTATCAGGCTTTTTCAAGTTATCCCTATTTCTAAGGTTATATCTTTTTTCAGAGGGTTCCCTCTGGGGAGACTGGTGTTCTCGAGTCGGAGTTCTTTCCCTCCGTCGAGGAGACCTTCCTCTGGACTGGAAAACTTTTTCCTTGGGAGTGGATTGTTTATTTCCATCCCAACTCTTTTTTGGAGTGTTTGAATTTTTTTTAATAAATAATTTTTCAGGATTTTCGAGTAGTTGGGTTTTTACTGGTTTCCCACCCAAGCTGTCTCTACCTAATTCTTCATAACATTTTTCTATAATTCTGGCAAGCTCAATTGGTTGATCTGTTATATCTGTTTCCTTCAACTTCTGGCGGATCACCACAGATGCTGCTTCTCCTTTTATGTTGGCTAGTAATATAGCCGAGACAGCTTGAAGTCTTTCAGTAATTTCATACCAAGAGTTAAAGCAGGTTCAGGACCGTATTCATTCTGAATCTGTTTTAGCACATCTAGTATTACCGCCATGGACGGAACACCGTGTGTTTTTGTGTAAATGGAAGCAAAGACTGTACCCCAAGTGTCACAGTCCTCCACGTGTGGTGCGACCCCCATTGGAAAGCAGATGGTCAGAATTCTGTGTTTTGGAAATACTGCCTCTGAGTAATTTTCTGCGCTAACCAGAAAGGAATTTGTTCCCGTTTTATGGGTGTTTTACCAAGACATGATTGTATGTTCTGTGGTGTAATTTTATTTGTGTTCCCCTGATGAGGGGTCAGCTATGGAACATTAACAGCTGTTTGGACTGTTGCAGTCCGCATAACATGTTGGACTAATTGTCTATGTATTTTAATTAATGTTTTTAGCTGTGCTAAAAGCTCTTTTCTTGACATTTTTGCAATGTCCGGATGTGGTGTATAGCTCGCTAGAACCGGCCACGTTGCTCCTGGTCTACCTAGTGGACCAAGCCTGGTAATATGATCATTATGTTTTAGGGCGCCTTTAAACCAGAGCAGATGCTCTTGGTATTTTAATGGGATTTCAATCTCCTCGAAAGGAGCGTACTCATCCGGTGGTTCCCCTATTTTGTAATAGTGGAACTCGTTTGTTGCAGCGTTTGCCGCTGAAAATTTTATCCATGAATAGAATACCTCTGTCTGCCGATATTCGTGTGCCTCTATCACGAAGATGACTGTGCCACCTTGTGTGGTCAGTCCATTTTCCATAAGTTTTAACGTTATAGTTTTTCTTATGTTGACCGGGATGATTATTGAACCCGTTTCGTTAACACTGGTGTCCCGTTGATTCGCGTCTACTGTGGCTTCAGCGGTTCCGTTGTTCTCTACGTCTGACATTGTAAAAATGAAAGTTTTTTGCAGAGCAGGTCTCCAAGGAGACAAAGATTAGGTGCACAATATTTTGGAACACTGTATCCTTCAACGTTGAATAAACCAGAGCTCTACATAGGAATCTCTTCCTACTGAGTTTGGGCGGATTTTAACCTTTCACCCACCCCAGACGTCTATTGGAGTATTTACGGTAAAAAGGGTCTGTGTGAAAAAGCATGACTGAGGTACTCTAACAACTTGCGTTAGTTTTATCGCCTTACCAAACGTTGGGCGCCATGTAGTGTAGTTCCTATTTTCCCTATAGGCCCTGCGCATTGGAATAACATAAACAGCAGTGTAGACGTAGAAGTGCGGTCTTCCAGGTCTCTACTGACTATGCTAAACTTAATTGGGTTTGTTACCAACTAGCTCAGAGGTCACTGGAAACTTTCTTGACTGAATAGGGAGTGATCAGCTCCCCTGGCTCAGACAAGAAGGGATTCAGTTTTCCAACAACCGCATAAACATGACAACTTTGCTCCTTAGAATAAGAGTCAATCTCTAGAGTCGTGTGAAACAATAGACAGTTATTTTACTCAGTCAGTTGTGCAGATTACTTTCACAAAGATGCAGAGAATAGAGAGACGGGCGTTTTCTATAAAAGGTATTATTTATTGAACAGTCTTCCTTCTCATGCAAGAGAAATGAATTGCCACAATTGCAAGACTTGTTATTATAAAAAGTGCGTACAGTAAAAGGAGGATTGCAAAATAATACTGTAAAAGCATTGATATGGTTTCTTAGCCATACAATGGTTAAAATGAATAAAATATATACATTCATATATACATTTAGCTAATGTACTCAACTGGTGTTTCTAACTACGCCTACCCCAGTGTACCTGACCTAAGCCTAATAGATGGAAGGGAGTAAGTAAGTAGCAGTTTAAGTTAAGTTGGTTTCGCCAAGAGTTTGCTTCGAGAATTCTCTCTAAGGGTTTAGTCAACACCATACCTCTGGAATAGAATGTTGGAGGTCTTGTATCTCCTTTCAGGACTCGATATTCCAGTCACCCGCAAGGGTAGGCTGGAAACGCCGGAGCTGGATTTTCTCGGCAGGAGAAAAGACAGCGTCTTTCTCAGCGCGTCAAGGAGGAGGAGGGGCAGCGTCCGTGGGCTGCTTGCATCTGCTGGGCTCTGCAAGGGACAGCTGTTCTGCTCCTGTATTCACTGTATTCACCACACCATCGCTCCTGCTTAAGGCAACATTGGTAATATTTATACCTGAAAAGTGCCTTGTTTGACGTAAGTTTTGGGACATAAGACGTCAATAAAGATGTCACAAGAACCGGTCACTCATTAGAGTTCTATTACTAATCAAAACATAGCAAGCGGGGTTTTCCCAGGTTGCTGGGGGTTTTATCTGGTGAAAGAACTCAGTGTCTAATCTAGGAATCTTAGATAGTGGCTTCTGCTGTGTCATGTACTTTAATGAGCTGCAGAGGTGAGTTTCTGAAATATAACTGAAATATGGCTCTGATCGTTTATGCCATTCTAGGGGTATGAATGGATTATAGCCGTATAGGGGCATAAGGTTACAATATTGATCGGGGTCCTAGATTAGAACACGACAGGGTATGCTCAGACCTGAGTCACATGCACTCCACACCACTGGTTTCAAGCAAGCTGGGCTGAAGACGGCTGGAATGCCAGAAACCAGTCCTCGGAATCTTGTTTCCGGTCCAGGGAAGGCATGGCTTGGCAGTTCAGGCTGGACTGTTCCCATGAGGCACAGGGTCAGACTGATTTGCATATGGCCTTGTCTGAACTGGGGTGGTGTGGAGTACAAAAAAACGATGAATTTAGGCCAAGATCTCTGTACTGGGGTAAATGTATGACATTGTTCTGCATTCTGTCCATCAACTGTGGTTTTTGCATTGATCACCCCGAGTGGGATGGGTATGCTCAGACGTGTGTCCCATGCACTCCACACCACTGGATTCAAGCAAGCCGGGCTGAAGATGGCTGGAATGCCAGAAACCAGTCCTCGGAATCTTGTTTCTGGTCCAGGGAAGGCATGGCTTGGCAGTTCGGACTGGACTGTTCCCATGAGGCACAGGGTCAGACTGATTTGCATATGGCCATGTCTGAACTGGGCTGGTGTGGAGTGCAAAAAACATGATGGATTTAGGCCCAGATCTCTCTACTGGGGTATATGTATGACATTGTTCTGCATTCTGTCCATCAACTGTGGTTTTTGCATTTTGCATTTGTCACTCGAGTGAGATGGGTATGCTCAGACGTGAGTCCCATGCACTCCACACCACTGGATTCAAGCAAGCCGGGCTGAAGACGGCTGGAATGCCAGAAACCGGTCCTCGGAAGCTTGTTTCCTAACCAGGGAAGGCATGGCTTTGCAGTTCGGGCTGGACTGTTCCCATGAGGCACAGGGTCAGACTGATTTGCATATGGCCATGTCTGAACTGGGCTGGTGTGGAGTGCAAAAAAACGATGGACTTAGGCCCAGATCTCTGTTCTGGGGTGAATGTATGACATTGTTCTGCATTCTGTCCATCAACTGTGGTTTTTGCGTTTGTCACCCCGAGTGGGATGGGTATGCTCAGACGTGAGTCCCATGCACTCCACACCACTGGATTCAAGCAAGCCGGGATGAAGACAGCTGGAATGCCAGAAAACGGTCTTCGGAAGCTTTTTTCCGGTCCTGGGAAGGCATGGCTTGGCAGTTCGGGCTGGACTGTTCCCATGAGGCACAGGGTCAGACTGATTTGCAAATGGCCATGTCTGAACTGGGGTGGTGTGGAGTGCAAAAAAACTATGTATTTAGGCCCAGATCTCTGTACTGTGGTGAATGTATGACATTGTTCTGCATTCTGTCCATCAACTGTGGTTTTAGCATTTGTCACCCCGAGTGGGATGGGTATGCTCAGATGTGAGTCCCATGCACTCCACACCACTGGATTCAAGCAAGCCGGGCTGAAGACTGCTGGAATGCCAGAAACCGGTCCTCGGAAGCTTGTTTCCGGTCCGGGGAAGGCATGGCTTGGCAGTTCGGGCTGGACTGTTCCCATGAGGCACATGGTCAGACTGATTTGCATATGGCCATGTCTGAACTGGGCTGGTGTGGAGTTCAAAAAAAGATGGATTTAGACCCAGATCTCTGTACTGGGGTGAATATATGACATTGTTCTGCATTCTGTCCATCAACTGTGGTTTTTGCATTTGTCACCCCGAGTGGGATGGGTTTGCTCAGACGTGAGTCCCATGCACTCCACACCACTGGATTCAAGCAAGCCGGGCTGAAGACGGCTGGCATGCTAGAAACCGGTCCTAAGAAGCTTGTTTCCGGTCCAGGGAAGGCATGGCTTGGCAGTTCGGGCTGGACTGTTCCCATGAGGCACAGGGTCAGACTGATTTGCATATGGCCATGTCTGAACTGGGGTGGTGCGGAGTGCAAAAAAACTATGGATTTAGGCCAAGATCTCTGTACTGGGGTGAATGTAGGACATTGTTCTGCATTCTGTCCGTTAACTATGGTTTTTGCATTGGTCACCCCGAGTGGGATGGGTATGCTCAGACGTGAGTCCCATGCACTCCACACCACTGGATTCAAGCAAGCCGGGCTGAAGACGGCTGGAATGCCATTAACCGGGCTTCGAAAGCTTGTTTCCGGTTCAGGGAAGGCATGGCTTGGCAGTTCGGGCTGGACTGTTCCCCTGAGGCACAGGGTCAGACTGATTTGCATATGGCCATGTCTGAACTGGGGTGGTGTGGAATGCAAAAAAATGATGGATTTAGGCCCAGATCTCTCTACTGGGTTATATGTATGACATTGTTCTGCATTCTGTCCATCAAATGTGTTTTTTGCATTTGTCACCCGAGTGGGTTGGGTATGCTCAGACGTGAGTCCCATGCACTCCACACCACTGGAATCAAGCAAGCCGGGCTGAAGGCGGCTGGAATGCCAGAAACCGGTCCTCGGAAGCTTGTTTTCTGGCCAGGGAAGGCTTGCATTGGCAGTTCGGGCTGGACTGCTACCATGAGGCACAGGTTCAGATTGATTTGCATATGGCCATGTCTGAACTTGGCTGGTGTGGAGTGCAAAAAAACGATGGATTTAGGCCCAGATCTCTGTACTGGGGTGAATGTATGACATTGTTCTGCATTCTATCCATCAACTGTGGTTTTTGCGTTTGTCACCCCGAGTGGGATGGGTATGCTCAGACGTGAGTCCCATGCAATCCACACCACTGGATTCAAGCAAGCCGGGATGAAGACAGCTGGAATGCCAGAAACCGGTCCTCGGAAGCTTTTTTCCGGTCCTGAGAAGGCATGGCTTGGCAGTTCGGGCTGGACTGTTCCCATGAGGCACAGGGTCAGACTGATTTGCAAATGGCCATGTCTGAACTGGGGTGGTGTGGAGTGCAAAAAAACTATAAATTTAGGCCCAGATCTCTGTACTGGGGTGAATATATGACATTGTTCTGCATTCTGCCCATCAACTGTGGTTTTTACGTTTGTCACCCCAAGTGGGATGGGTATGCTCAGATGTGAGTCCCATGCCCTCCACACCACTGAATTCAAGCAAGCCGGGATGAAGACAGCTGAAATGCCAGAAACCGGTCCTCGGAAGCTTTTTTCCGGTCCTTGGAAGGCATGGCTTGGCAGTTTGGGCTGGACTGTTCCCATGAGGCACAGGGTCAGACTGATTTGCAAATGGCTATGTCTTAACTGGGGTGGTGTGGAGTGCAAAAAAACGATGTATTTAGGCCCAGATCTCTGTACTGGGGTAAATGTATGACATTGTTCTGCATTCTGTCCATCAACTGTGGTTTTTGCATTTGTCACCCCGAGTGGGATGGGTATGCTCAGACGTGAGTCCCAATCACTCCACGCCACTGGATTCAAGCATGCCAGTCTTAAGACAGCTGGAATGTCTTAAACCGGTCCTCAGAAGCTGGTTTCCAGTCCAGGGAAGGCATGGCTTTGCAGTTCGGGCTGGACTGTTCCCATGAGGCACAGGGTCAGACTGATTTGCATAAGGCCATGTCTGAACTGGGGTGGTGTGGAGTGCAAAAAAATAATGGATTTAGGCCCAGATCTCTGTACTGGGGTGAATGTGTGACATTGTTCTGCATTCTGTCCATCAACTGTGGTTTTTGCATTTGTCACCCCGAGTGGGATGGGTTTGCTCAGACGTGTGTCCCATGCACTCCACACCACTGGATTCAAGCAAGCCGGGCTCAAGACAGCTGGCATGCCAGAAACCAGTCCTCAGAAGCCTATTTCCGGTCCAGGGAAGGCATGGCTTGGCAGTTCGGGCTGGACTGTTCCCGTGAGCCACAGGGTCAGACTGATTTGCATATGGCCATGTCTGAACTGGGGTGGTGTGGAGTGCAAAAAAATGATGGATTTAGGCCCAGATCTCTGTACTGGGGTGAATGTATGACATTGTTCTGCATTCTGTCTATCAACTGTGGTTTTTGCATTTGTCACCCCGAGTGGGATGGGTATGCTCAGACGTGAGTCTCATGCACTCCACACCACTGGACTCAAGCAAGCCGGGCTGAAGACGGCTGGAATGCCAGAAACCGGTCCTCGGAAGCTTGTTTCCTGGCCAGGGAAGGCATGGCTTGGCAGTTCGGGCTGGACTGTTCCCATGAGGCACAGGGTCAGATTGATTTGCATATGGCCATGTCTGAACTGGGCTGGCGTGGAGTGCAACAAAACGAAGGATTTAGGTCAGGATCTCTGTACTGGGGTGAATGTATGACATTGTTCTGCATTCTGTCCATCAACTGTGGTTTTTGCATTTGTCACCCCGAGTGGGATGGGTATGCTCAGATGTGAGTCCCAATCACTCCACACCACTGGATTCAAGCATGCCGGGCTGAAGACAGCTGGAATGCCTTAAACCGGTCCTCGGAAGCTGGTTTCCGGTCCAGGAAAGGCATGGCTTGGCAGTTCGGGCTGGACTGTTCCCATGAGGCACAGGGTCAGACTGATTTGCATATGGCTATGTCTGAACTGGGGTGGTGTGGAGTGCAAAAAAATAATGGATTTAGGCCCAGATCTCTGTACTGGGGTGAATGTATGACATTGTTCTGCATTCTGTCCATCAACTGTGGTTTTAGTATTTGTCACCCCGAGTGGGATGGGTATGCTCAGACGTGAGTCCCATGCACTCCACACCACTGGATTCAAGCAAGCCGGGCTGAAGACCGCTGGAATGCCAGAAACCGGTCCTCGGAAGCTTGTTTCCGGTCCAGGGAAAGCATGGCATGGCAGTTCGGGCTGGACTGTTCCCATGAGGCACAGGGTCAGAATGATTTGCATATGGCCATGTCTGAACTAGGGTGGTGTGGAGTGCAAAAAAACGATGGATTTAGGCCCAGATATCTGTACTGGGGTGAATGTATGACATTATTCTGCATTCTGTCCATCAACTGTGGTTTTGCATTTGTCACCCCGAGTGGGATGGGTATGCTCAGACGTGAGTCCCATGCACTCCACACCACTGGATTCAAGCAAGCCGGGCTGAAGACGGCTGGAATGCCAGAAACCGGTCCTCGGAAGCTTGTTTCCGGTCCAGGGAATGCATGGCTTGGCAGTTCTGGCTGGACTGTTCCCATGAGGCACAGGGTCAGACTGATTTGCATATGGTCAAGTCTGAACTGGGGTGGTGTGGAGTGCAAAAAAACGACGGATTTAGGCCCAGATCATGGTACTGGGGTGAATGTATGACATTGTTCTGCATTCTGTCCATCAACTGTGGTTTTTGCATTTGTCACCCCGAGTGGGATGGTTTTTGCTCAGACGTGTGTCCCATGCACTCCACACCACTGGATTCAAGCAAGCCGGGCTGAAGACGGCTGGCATGCCAGAAACCAGTCCTCTGAAGCTTGTTTCCGGTCCAGAGAAGGCATGGCTTGGCAGTTCGGGCTGGACTGTTCCCATGAGCCACAGGGTCAGACTGATTTGCATATGGCCATGTCTGAACTGGGGTTGTGTGGAGTGCAAAAAAACGATGGATTTAGGCCCAGATCTCTGTACTGGGGTGAATGTATGACATTGTTCTGCATTCTGTCCATCAACTGTGTTTTTTTGCATTTGTCACCCGAGTGGGATGGGTATGCTCAGACGTGAGTCCCATGCACTCCACACCACTGGATTCAAGCAAGCCGGACTGAAGACGGCTGGAATGCCAGAAACCAATCCTCGGAATCTTGTTTCTGGTCCAGGGAAGGAATGGCTTGGCAGTTCGGGCTGGACTGTTCCCCTGAGGCACAGGGTCAGACTGATTTGCATATGGGCATGTCTGAACTGGGGTGGTGTGGAGTGCAAAAAAACTATAAATTTAGGCCCAGATCTCTGTACTGGGGTGAATGTATGACATTGTTCTGCATTCTGTCCATCAACTGTGGTTTTTGCATTTGTCACCCCGAGTGGGATGGGTATGCTCAGACGTGAGTCCAATGCACTCCACACCACTGGATTCAAGCAAGCCGGGCTGAAGACGGCTGGCATGCCAGAAACTGGTCCTCGTAAGCTTGTTTCCGGTCCAGGGAAGGCATGGCTTGGCAGTTCGGGCTGGACTGTTCCCATGAGCCACAGGGTCAGACTGATTTGCATATGGCCATGTCTGAACTGGGGTGGTGTGGAGTGCAATAAAAGGATGGATTTAGGCCCAGATCTCTGTACTGAGGTGAATGTATGACATTGTTTTGCATTCTGTCCATCAACTGTGGTTTTTGCATTCATCACCCCGAGTGGGATGGGTATGCTCAGACGTGAGTCCCATGCACTCCACACCACTGGATTCAAGCAAGCCGGGCTGAAGATGGCTGGAATGCCAGAAACCAGTCCTCGGAATCTTGTTTCCGGTCCAGGGAAGGCATGGCTTGGCAGTTCGGACTGGACTGTTCCCATGAGGCACAGGGTCAGACTGATTTGCATATGGCCATGTCTGAACTGGGCTGGTGTGGAGTGCAAAAAAATGAAGGATTCAGGCCAAGATCTCTGTACTGGGGTGAATGTATGACATTGTTCTGCATTCTGTCCATCAACTGTGGTTTTTGCATTTGTCACCCCGAGTGGGATGGTTTTTGCTCAGACGTGTGTCCCATGCACTCCACACCACTGGATTCAAGCAAGCCGGGCTGAAGACGGCTGGCATGCCAGAAACCAGTCCTCTGAAGCTTGTTTCCGGTCCAGAGAAGGCATGGCTTGGCAGTTCGGGCTGGACTGTTCCCATGAGCCACAGGGTCAGACTGATTTGCATATGGCCATGTCTGAACTGGGGTTGTGTGGAGTGCAAAAAAACGATGGATTTAGGCCCAGATCTCTGTACTGGGGTGAATGTATGACATTGTTCTGCATTCTGTCCATCAACTGTGTTTTTTTGCATTTGTCACCCGAGTGGGATGGGTATGCTCAGACGTGAGTCCCATGCACTCCACACCACTGGATTCAAGCAAGCCGGGCTGAAGACGGCTGGAATGCCAGAAACCAATCCTCGGAATCTTGTTTCTGGTCCAGGGAAGGAATGGCTTGGCAGTTCGGGCTGGACTGTTCCCCTGAGGCACAGGGTCAGACTGATTTGCATATGGCCATGTCTGAACTGGGGTGGTGTGGAGTGCAAAAAAACTATAAATTTAGGCCCAGATCTCTGTACTGGGGTGAATGTATGACATTGTTCTGCATTCTGTCCATCAACTGTGGTTTTTGCATTTGTCACCCCGAGTGGGATGGGTATGCTCAGACGTGAGTCCAATGCACTCCACACCACTGGATTCAAGCAAGCCGGGCTGAAGACGGCTGGCATGCCAGAAACTGGTCCTCGTAAGCTTGTTTCCAGTCCAGGGAAGGCATGGCTTGGCAGTTCGGGCTGGACTGTTCCCATGAGCCACAGGGTCAGACTGATTTGCATATGGCCATGTCTGAACTGGGGTGGTGTGGAGTGCAATAAAAGGATGGATTTAGGCCCAGATCTCTGTACTGAGGTGAATGTATGACATTGTTCTGCATTCTGTCCATCAACTGTGGTTTTTGCATTCATCACCCCGAGTGGGATGGGTATGCTCAGACGTGAGTCCCATGCACTCCACACCACTGGATTCAAGCAAGCCGGGCTGAAGATGGCTGGAATGCCAGAAACCAGTCCTCGGAATCTTGTTTCCGGTCCAGGGAAGGCATGGCTTGGCAGTTCGGACTGGACTGTTCCCATGAGGCACAGGGTCAGACTGATTTGCATATGGCCATGTCTGAACTGGGCTGGTGTGGAGTGCAAAAAAATGAAGGATTCAGGCCAAGATCTCTGTACTGGGGTGAATGTATGACATTGTTCTGCATTCTGCCCATCAACTGTGGTTTTTACGTTTGTTACCCCGAGTGGGATGGGTATGCTCAGACGTGAGTCCCATGCCCTCCACAACACTGAATTCAAGCAAGACAGCTGGAATGCCAGAAACCGGTCCTCGGAAGCTTGTTTCTGGTCCAGGGAAGGAATGGCTTGGCAGTTCGGGCTGGACTGTTCCCCTGAGGCACAGGGTCAGACTGATTTGCATATGGCCATGTCTGAACTGGGGTGGTGTGGAGTGCAAAAAAACTATAAATTTAGGCCCAGATCTCTGTACTGGGGTGAATGTATGACATTGTTCTGCATTCTGTCCATCAACTGTGGTTTTTGCATTTGTCACCCCGAGTGGGATGGGTATGCTCAGACGTGAGTCCCATGCACTCCACACCACTGGATTCAAGCAAGCCGGGCTGAAGATGGCTGGAATGCCAGAAACCAGTCCTCGGAATCTTGTTTCCGGTCCAGGGAAGGCATGGCTTGGCAGTTCGGACTGGACTGTTCCCATGAGGCACAGGGTCAGACTGATTTGCATATGGCCATGTCTGAACTGGGCTGGTGTGGAGTGCAAAAAAAGTGAAGGATTCAGGCCAAGATCTCTGTACTGGGGTGAATGTATGACATTGTTCTGCATTCTGCCCATCAACTGTGGTTTTTACGTTTGTTACCCCGAGTGGGATGGGTATGCTCAGACGTGAGTCCCATGCCCTCCACAACACTGAATTCAAGCAAGACAGCTGAAATGCCAGAAACCGGTCCTCGGAAGCTTTTTTCCGGTCCTTGGAAGGCATGGCTTGGCAGTTTGGGCTGGACTGCTCCCATGAGGCACAGGGTCAGACTGATTTGCAAATGGCTATGTCTGAACTGGGGTGGTGTGGAGTGCAAAAAAACGATGTATTTAGGCCCAGATCTCTGTACTGGGGTAAATGTATGACATTGTTCTGCATTCTGTCCATCAACTGTGGTTTTTGCATTTGTCACCCCGAGTGGGATGGGTATGTTCAGACTTGAGTCCCAATCACTCCACACCACTGGATTCAAGCATGCCGGTCTTAAGACAGCTGGAATGTCTTAAACCTGTCCTCAGAAGCTGGTTTCCAGTCCAGGGAAGGCATGGCTTGGCAGTTCGGGCTGGACTGTTCCCATGAGGCACAGGGTCAGACTGCTTTGCATATGGCCATGTCTGAACTGGGGTGGTGTGGAGTGCAAAAAAATAATGGATTTAGGCCCAGATCTCTGTACTGGGGTGAATGTGTGACATTGTTCTGCATTCTGTCCATCAACTGTGGTTTTTGCATTTGTCACCCCGAGTGGGATGGGTTTGCTCAGACGTGTGTCCCATGCACTCCACACCACTGGATTCAAGCAAGCCGGGCTCAAGACGGCTGGCATGCCAGAAACCAGTCCTCGGAAGCTTGTTTCCTGGCCAGGGAAGGCATGGCTTGGCAGTTCGGGCTGGACTGTTCCCATGAGGCACAGGGTCAGATTGATTTGCATATGGCCATGTCTGAACTGGGCTGGTGTGGAGTGCAAAAAAACGAAGGATTTAGGCCAAGATCTCTGTACTGGGGTGAATGTATGACATTGTTCTGCATTCTGCCCATCAACTGATGTTTTTACGTTTGTCACCCCGAGTGGGATGGGTATGCTCAGACGTGAGTCCCATGCCCTCCACACCACTGAATTCAAGCAAGCCGGGATGAAGACAGCTGGAAGGCCAGAAACCGGTCCTCAGAAGCTTTTTTCCGGTCCTTGGAAGGCATGGCTTGGCAGTTCGGGCTGGACTGTTCCCATGAGGCACAGGGTCAGACTGATTTGCAAATGCCCATGTCTGAACTGGGGTGGTGTGGATTTCAAAATAACGATGTATTTAGGCCCAGATCTCTGTACTGGGGTGAATGTATGACATTGTTCTGCATTCTGTCCATCAACTGTGGTTTTTGCATTTGTCACCCCGAGTGGGATGGGTATGCTCAGCCGTGAGTCCCAATCACTCCACACCACTGGAATCAAGCATGCCGGGCTGAAGACAGCTGGAATGCCTTAAACCGGTCCTCGGAAGCTGGTTTCCGGTCCAGAAAAGGCATGGCTTGGCAGTTCGGGCTGGACTGTTCCCATGAGGCACAGGGTCAGACTGATTTGCATATGGCTATGTCTGAACTGGGGTGGTGTGGAGTGCAAAAAAATAATGGATTTAGGCCCAGATCTCTGTACTGGGGTGAATGAATGACATTGTTCTGCATTCTGTCCATCAACTGTGGTTTTAGAATGTGTCACCCCGAGTGGGATGGGTATGCTCAGACATGAGTCCCATGCACTCCACACCACTGGATTCAAGCAAGCCGGGCTGAAGACCGCTGGAATGCCAGAAACCGGTCCTCGGAAGCTTGTTTCCGGTCCAGGGAAAGCATGGCATGGCAGTTCCGGCTGGACTGTTCCCATGAGGCACAGGGTCAGACTGATTTGCATATGGCCATGTCTGAACTAGGGTGGTGTGCAGTGCAAAAAAACGATGGATTTAGGCCCAGATATCTGTACTGGGGTGAATATATGACATTATTCTGCATTCTGTCCATCAACTGTGGTTTTTGCATTCATCACCCCGAGTAGGATGGGTATGCTCAGACGTGAGTCCCATGCACTCCACACCACTGGATTCAAGCAAGCCGGGCTGAAGACGGCTTGAATGCCAGAAACCGGTCCTCGGAAGCTTGTTTCCGGTCCAGAGAAGGCATGGCTTGGCAGTTCGGGCTGGACTGTTCCCCTGAGGCACAGGGTCAGACTGATTTGCATATGGCCATGTCTGAACTGGGGTGGTGTGGAGTGCAAAAAAACGATGGATTTAGGCCCAGATCTCTGTACTGGGGTGAATGTATGACATTGTTCTGCATTCTGTCCATCAACTGTGTTTTTTTGCATTTGTCACCCGAGTGGGATGGGTATGCTCAGACGTGAGTCCCATGCACTCCACACCACTGGATTCAAGCAAGCCGGGCTGAAGACGGCTGGAATGCCAGAAACCAATCCTCGGAATCTTGTTTCCGGTCCAGGGAAGGCATGGCTTGGCAGTTCGGGCTGGACTGTTCCCCTGAGGCACAGGGTCAGACTGATTTGCATATGGCCATGTCTGCACTGGGGTGGTGTGGAGTCCAAAAAAACGATGGATTTAGGCCCAGATCTCTGCACTGGGGTGAATGTATGACATTGTTCTGCATTCTGTCTATCAACTGTGGTTTTTGCATTTGTCACCCCGAGTGGGATGGGTATGCTCAGACGTGAGTCTCATGCACTCCACACCACTGGACTCAAGCAAGCCGGGCTGAAGATGGCTGGAATGCCAGAAACCGGTCCTCGGAAGCTTGTTTCCGGTCCAGGGAAGGCATGGCTTGGCAGTTCGGGCTGGACTGTTCCCATGAGGCACAGGGTCAGACTGATTTGCATATGGCCATGTATGAACTGGGGTGTTGTGGAGTGCAAACAAACGATGGATTTAGGCCCAGATCTCTGTACTGGGGTGAATGTATGACATTGTTCTGCATTCTGCCCATCAACTGTGGTTTTTGCATTTGTCACCCCGAGTGGGATGGTATGCTCAGACGTGAGTCCCATGCACTCCACACCACTGGATTCAAGCAAGCCGGGATGAAGACGTCTGGAATGCCAGAAACCGGTCCTCGGAAGCTTGTTTCTGGTCCAGGGAAGGCATGGCTTGGCAGTTCGGGCTGGACTGTTCCCATGAGGCACAGGGTCAGACTGATTTGCATACAGCCATGTCTGAACTGAGATGGTGTGGAGTGCAATCCATGATGGCTTTAGTCCCAGATCTCTGTACTTGGGTGAATGTATGAAATTGTTCTGCATTCTGTCCATCAACTGTGGTTTTTGCATTTCAAGTAAATCCCAGCACAATACTCTGCATTGGGTTTACATCACAAAAGTAATGCAAAACTGTAGTAACGCAACCACGGCACAAAGTGTTACAACATCTGGGCCAAAATGATTTAACTACTTGCATGCTCAGGATTGGAACAGTTCTGTCCTGAGCCACAGTGTTTGTGTGATGAAGACGGAACAATTTTTTTTTTAGGGCCCCAGATCTTGGGGAGAGTTTTCCTAGCTGCCTGAGGCCTTTTTTTAATGTAATGACTATCTGCACGCATGGTGGGCTGACGTCAGTACATTAAAAGTCAAAGTGAAATAAGCTGATTGGCTCATTTCACGTTCCCTTCCTACATGCTCATTGGGCTATCTCAGACCAACAAATATAACAACAAGGGAGAGGAGAGAAAAATTGGATTCGTTCTCCCTCTAAGATTTATTTAAACAAAAAGAATCCACATCAAGATGTTTATTGGAGTGGTCCCTACAATGGTGGGGAGCACACAGTGTTCTTTAAATACCTCGCACACCAAAAGGACCCTTGGTGTCATCATTGTGGTCTTCGCACCCCTCTTCGAGATGCAGCGTGCTGCTAACCAACAATTACGTGGGAGCACTTTTATTTTGACTATGTGTGGTGCATGTGGGGTTTTTGTGTATAAGCAAGTGGTGGGTTCCGAAGTGTGCAAAAGTGAAGTTAAAAAGGTATCTGGCACATGAGGTCTAGAAAACTTTATTGGCCCTCTGTGCTGATACTGTTAAAAGGGTTTTTGTGAGGTATTATGCATGTTAATGTACAACACCTCATGTGTGCGTCAACATGTTTCAAAGCTAGGCTTCTTCTTCGGGATGGGGTGCACAGATCCACACTTACTCACGTTGTTGGGTCTATTTGGATGAAAACTGTCGTACGGTAGGAGATCGTTTTTAGCGTTAGGTTTAAAGTGAGTTGTAGTCTTTAAAAACCCGCCTCTGGGTGGATGTTCAGATCCAGGAAACCCAGCATTTCACGTGAGACAGAGCTTGTGAGTTTCAAAAATGCAGATAGGAGAAATTACACTGTCTTACAGGAGGACCCTACAGAGACACTATGCATCAGGATATTGGGAATGGCGGAAGAAGCTTTGGCTCACGACTGGCTATTTAAAAAAGAGTCCAATTTTCTGGTCCAGAAGGCACCCAAGATCCCGTACTTTTACACCATTCCCAAGATACACAAGGATCAAAATAAACTCCCAGGGAGGCCGATTGTCTCAGGTATTGGTTCCATCCTGGATCCTTTGTCCAGATTTGCAGATGCATTCTTGCGACCTCTTGTACAGCCCACAAATACATACCTGAAAGATACTAGAGCTGCACTCCAGCTGTTGCAGGACTTACCTTTTGACCCCTCGACCCAGTTACTACTCAGTTTGGATGTGGAGACCCTCTGCACAAGCTTACCCCTTGATGAAGCACTTCATATCATTGAGGAGGTCTTTTTCTCCACACCATGGAAATATCAAACACCTAGGAGTGTGGTACTCAAGTGCATTTCTCTTGCCCTAACGAACAACTTTTTTGAGTATGAAAAAACACTATACTTGCAGAGGCATGGCACCAGTATGGGAAGCACCTTCGCTCCTAGTCTGGCCGGCCTCTACGTCCACCGTTTGGAGAAACAAAAAATCCTCCACCTAAGTAACCCCTTCAGGAACAACATATTAACATGGAGGCGCTACATAGATGACATTTTGGTCATCTGGGAGGAGGACCTACACTCTGTGACACAATTTATGGAGTGGCTCAATATGCAAAATGCATTTTTGAAATTCACAAGCTCTGTCTCGCGTGAAATGCTGATTTTCCTGGATCTGAACATCCACCCAGAGGGCGGGTTTTTAAGGACTACAACTCACTTTAAACCTACTGCTAGAAACTGTCTCCTTCGGTACGACAGTTTTCATCCACAACATCTCAGCAACAACCTTCCATATGGCCAATTCCTCTGCCTCAGAAGGAACTGTTCTGATGTGGATGATTACAAAACACAAGCAGTGGTCTTCAAATATAAACTTCAATAAAGGAAATATCCTGCCCCTGTTATCAATAAAGCCATGAAGACAGCCCGAAACAACGGCAGAGAGGCTCTCCTGGAGGAGAAAGTACAGAAGGAGCCTAATAAAAGACCCATATGTGTGGCCACCTATAATACCCATTCCAATGAAATTTCGAAAATCGTAAATAAGCATTGGCGTACCCTGGTGCATGGTGATCTGGATTTTGAAAAACCCCTCTTTGCGCACAGGCGAGGCAGAAACCTCAAAGATATTCTAGTCCATGGGTACTCATAGTACGGCCCGCAGGCCAGGGGAGGCCCGGCAAGCCTTCCCTGGTGGCCCGCGGACCTTGCAGACATCCTTCCAATGTATTTTTTTTCTTTTAAAGATTGTCTGCTGCAGCGCGACTCTGAGAGTCTCTGCTGCTCTGTGGGGGCCAGGGGCGGGTGATTCTCACTTAGCCAGAGAGGAGCTGCAGGGGCCTAAGAGGTGGAATACAACAAAGCCTCATTAGCATTCAAATGGCCTTTAACGACCTGTGAAGTGCTTGGGTGCGGCTGTGTGTGTCAGGAAGCTGTCTCACCCGGGGCTGACACACAGGCAGGGTGAGATGACAGAGGGTGACAGAGGAAGGTCGAGGGGACAGAGACAGAGGGAGGGATGGAAAGAGAGGGAGACAGAGGGAGAGAGGGAAAGGGAGGGAGAAAGAGAGAGAGAGGGGAGAGAGAGAGAGAGAGAGAGAGAGAGAGAGAGAGAGAGAGAGAGAGAGAGAAAGGGGAGAGGGAAAGGGAGGGAGAGGGACACAGAGAAAGGGAGAAAGAGAAAGGGAGACAGAGGGAGGGCGGCGAAAGAGGAGGACGACGGAGGGAGTGAGGGCGACGGAGGGAGGTAGGGTGACGAAGGGAGTAAGGGTGATGGAGGGAGTGAGGGTGACGGAGGGAGTAAGGGTGATGGAGGGAGTGAGGGTAACAGAGGGAGTGAGGACGACGGAGGGAGTGAGGGCGACGGAGGGAGTGTGGGTGAGGGAATGTGGGCGAGGGAGTGAGGGCGAGGGAGTGATCGCGGGGGAGTGAGGGCGGGGAGTGAGGGCAGGAGTGAGAGGGAGTGGGAGGGAGAGAGAGAGAGAGACAGACAGAGGGAGGGAGACAGAGGGAGGGAGAGAGGAAGGGAGGAAGGGAGAGAGGGAGGGAGGGAGAGAGACAGTCAGACAAACAGGGAGGGAGCGAGGGAGGGAGGGAGAGAGGGATCAAGGGAGGGAGAGAGGCAGCGAGACAGGGAGTGAGAGGGAGGGAGAGAGGGATGGAGGGAGAGAGTGAGAGAGGGAGGGAAGGAGAGAGAGCAAGAGAGGGAGGTAGAGAGGTAGGGAGGGATCGAGGAATGGCGAGAGCGAGGTAGCAAGGGCTGGAGAAAAAGAGGGAGCGAGGGAGGGAGAGCGAGGGAGGGAGAGAGAGGGATTGAGAGAGGGATGGAGGGAGATAGATGTGTGTATGCCGGTTGTGGTGGCGCAGTCGAAGGCATCCGCTGCAGGGACCTGTGATCAACCTCATGGTCATAGGTTTTTTGGTTCATCTCGCCCCGCCCCCTCCCCCACTGACCCCGCCCCCACCAGTGCGGCCCTCGGAAACAAACCACAGTGTAAATTTGGCCCCCGAGAGAAAGTTTGTGAGTACCCATGTTCTAGTCCATACTCGCCCACTAAATAAACAACCAGAACAACCTACACTCCATGGGATACAGGGTCACCATCCCTGTGGTAACTGCAGCAGTTGCCACTTCACAAAAAAGAGCAGACATCTGACTTTCAGGAATGGGACCACATGGGATCAAAGAAAGTTTATGAATTGTAATAGTAAACATGTCATATATATGATCATGTGCCCGTGTGGCCTTGAATTTATTGGGATGACATCAAGACCAGCTACAACCAGAATCAGCTAGCACAAGAGCAATATAAGGTGCAAAAAAAGCACAAGTAAACTGTCAACGCATTTTCTGACTGAAATGCACTGCTTGAATGACCTGAACTGGACCATAATTGAACAACTACCCTCTGAGAAAGGCCTTTTTGAAAAAGAGCAACACTGGGTGTTCTGTCTGGGCACCAACGTGAATGGGCTCAACTACGACATTCCATGGGGACAGCTGAATTGACTGTGTCCTGTAACCCCCCCCCCTTTTTTGTAAAATAGAGGATCCGTATACCCATCCCATGGGCCTCATTTATGAGAAATGACGCATCACTGCGTGAAAGCTGCGATGCGTCACTTCACAGGGCACACTCCTTGTGACATGATTGATGCGTCATATTTATAATATGACGCATCATGTCGCAAGGAGTTACAGATACGTCAGTATTTCTGATGTATCTGTAGGTGCAAAAGTGACGCATTGCTGGAGTGTGTCACAAAAGTGACGCAACTCCAGCAATGCGTCCTTTCACATGGGGCAAGCCCCATGTGACAGGGCCTGCGTCAGTCTTTCGCCTGCTGTGAGGCAGGCGCAAGATTTTGACGCAACGGCGTCCTAGAAGTGACGCAGTGAAATCTCATAGATTTCACTGCGTCACTTCTACGAGGCTTTTTGCGGGGGAACTCCCCCCCTGCATACATCATACCTGACGCAGGTATAATGTAGCGCAGGGGTTTACAAAGTGACGCATCTGCTTAGATGCGTCACTTTGTAAATAGTGCGCAACAGAAGGCATGTTTTACGCTGCCGATGCGTCGCAAAAATTGACGCATCGGAAGCGCAAAACTGACGCAAGGCCTCATAAATGAGGCCCCATGAGTTTAAGGGAGGTGGTTTTAATATGACCAGTCCATAAGACACATTTTCTAGAGACCTGTTTTAATATTCAGGGACAACCCCCCCCCCCCTGAAGGTCACTTCCTCACAATATCTTACATATAGGTGTTTTTACATCACAACGTCACCCATGGGTGTGTTTCTACTGTGGTAGATTAACCCTTTTATTCGTGGACATCACTTACATTGAGGTACATCACCCTCAATTTTTCGCTACTCTGGTTGCTGAAATGTGCGCATACACTGTGACACCAAGCAAGTCCCCATGGGACCTCGCCCGATACACCCACAACATCGGAGCAACTGCTCATTAGGCACATACGCTACTATATCAGTGCTGAGGAATGTACGAGCGCATTTTGATCACTTTAGAATAGCTATTGCCATGAACGCAGGCATGCGCATAAACAGATACACACTGTCTTTCGGATTGGCACATGCGCAGGAGCCTCTCCCAACATTGCGCATGTGCCATCTTTACCACACTACTCTTTGGGCAACTACGGCGATATCGTCAGACTGGAATCACCTTATTTGGCCTACTAGTTTCCAGTTTTTTTACTTATTAAACCCAATTAGCACTCATTGATGGGTGTACTTAAGGCCCGTACACCGGGCTGTAATCACTTGCATCGGAGCCGCGGCTGGGTGAAGTAAGGCACAGGAATTCCCGTGTACCAGTGAGCATGACCTGCTGAGAAGATATTCAGAGTTCTTCCATCACATGAAGTAAGTGTTCACCAAGCCAGACTGTATTCTGAGCACTCTACCTATCTTTTTTCAGGGTGCTAAAAAGCA
Source organism: Lissotriton vulgaris (assembly GCF_964263255.1). NCBI lineage: Eukaryota > Metazoa > Chordata > Amphibia > Caudata > Salamandridae > Lissotriton > Lissotriton vulgaris. Next base: position 351,387,350 of record NC_141698.1, read on the forward strand.
CTGCGACCCCACCGTTCTGGAGGCTCATGATGCCAACCATGACTTTGGCAGCAAGTATGCACATCATTGTTTCACTCCCCAACTATTGACTACATTAGTTTCCTGTCCAAATCATCTAAACAGGTTAATCGACTAGAGCGTGTGTTTTATGTTATATGTCATGTATGTCTTGTCTCTGTCCCCTTTTTACAGGGCATATCACTACAATAGAATGACAAATTTGTCTAACAGTTGCTGCCCTCACTTTTTTCCTAAGTCACTAAACCTATATGTTTGGATATTTTATCAACAATACCAAATGCTTCCCTTTTGTGTTCTTTTCCTTCTCATTTTTCCAGTTTCTCAATGCTGATACCATTATATATAAAAGTAGGCACATAGTAGCTTTTTTAGTCTAATATCATTTTTTTTGTAGATAGGCCAAATAGACCCAACGACACGAGTAAGGTGGGGATCTGTGAACCCCGTCCCGAAGAATAAGCCTAGCTTCGAAACATGTTGAAGCACACATGAGGTGTTGTACATTAACATACATAATACCTCAGAATCACCCTTTTAACAGTAAAGGTACAGAGGGCCATTAAAGTTTTCTAGACCTTATGTGCCAGGTACCTTTTTAACTTCACTTTTTCACTCTTAAGAACCCACCACTCACTTATACACAAAAAAACCACACGCACCACACATAGCCAAAATAAAAGTGCTCCCACGTAATCGTCGGTTAGCAGCACACCGCATCCCGTAGAGGGGTGCAAAGCTATCTCAGACCCCCAATACCTAGGCAGATGGAAGAGGTATCATTGGAAAGGGGAGAATCTCACTGAGGAGAGGGAAGTGGCCCCTGGGGCAAGGGCTTTGCTCCCCCCATATTTTGGGGGCAGGTTAGTCTTTTTGCTCCCCTGGGGGGCAGATGGGGCAATGGCACTCAATGTGCACTCCCGGGAGGCAAAGATCCCACTAGGCACCATAGATGATTTTGTTTTTTATAAAAGAGGTGTGGAGGCTCCCCACAATGGGCATGACAATGCCCCCATCCCAATACAAAGGAACAGTATTTCTGCCCCCATGGGACAGATGGGGGTCATTACCTCCTATCTTCCCCAGGGAGGCAGAAAGCCCACTAGACACCTGGGATTTTGTTTTTTTATTAAAGAGGGGCATGGGCTGCTCAGAATGGGAGTTCCAATGCCCCTGTGCCCCCAAAATAGGTACAGACTTTCTGCCACCCAATGGGGCATATGGGGCAATAGCCCAGGGGGGGGCAGAAAGCCTGCTAGGCACCAGGGACTATTTATTTTCTTGTGCAGGGGTGGGGGCTGCCTTGAAGGGGCATGCCAATGCCCCCAACACCCCCCCCAAAAAAAAAAACAGGCTCATTCTTTTCGCCCCCTGAGGGGCAGATATTGGCAACTGTCCATGTTCTGCCCCCCTGAGGGGGGTCAGAAAGCCCACTAGATACCAGGGACTGTTTTTACTTTGTGCAGGGGTGGGGCTGGCTTGAATGGGCATGTCAATGCCCTCACCCCCTCAACAAAATAAAATGGGCAAAGTATTTATGCCCCCCAGGGGCAGATGGTAGTTATCAAACATGATCTGCCCTCCCCCCGGGTGGGGTCATAAAGCACACTAGGCATTTGGAATTTGTTTCTGGGCATTTCTGCCCCCAGGGAACAGATCAATAATATTTTTAGGCACATTCAGATACCAGCAAAAGTTTCTGTGTGTGTGAAGTAAAGTTCGTCTGATGGTCTGCATAAACTGATGTTTGGCTGGCTGTGTGTGTTTTGGCATTTGCTGGCAGTGTGTAAGAAGGTGGGTTTGGCAGCCAGTGTGTTTAGACTGCAAAAAAACCAATTGATGGACAGAATGCAGAGCAATGTCATACATTCACCCCAGTACAGATATCTGGACCTAAAAACATTGTTTATTTGCTCACCATGCCATTCCAGTTTGGACCCAGCCATATGCAAATCAGTCTTGACCCTGCACCCAATGGGAACAATCTAGCTCGAACTGCCAGGCCAGGTACTACTTGGACTGGAAACAAGCATCCTGGGACCGGTTTCGGGCTTTCAGCCCTCATCAGCCAGGAAAGGTTGACTCCAGTTGCATGGAGAGCAGTGATCCCACATCTGGGCATACCCGTCCCACTCGGGGGGACAAATGCAAAAAGAACAATTGATGGACAGAATGCAAAACAATGTCATACATTCACCCCAGTACACTGGCAATTGCCTGGCAGTGTGTGTAGACTAAAGCTTGGTTGGCAGTGTGTTTTGTATGGTGCTTCACTTGCAGTGTGCATGGATGGCACTTGGCTGGCATTGTGTGTGAACTGGCACTTGACTGGCACTGTGTGTGGACTGTTCTTGGCTGGTGGTATGGCTTACATGGCTCCCCTAGAGTTTTATTAAAAAGTAAAACTACCTCATATGGCTATGTGTGAAACTTGAAGGATCAATGCCCTGGCACAAATTTCCTACCACCTAGCATTCTCCTTGATCTCCTGATAAAAATGATACCTCACTTGTGTGAGTGCCCAAAGCAGAGCCAGACTAAACACTTATTAAAAAACCTGCCTTTATGGACACGCTTTGGTTCCCCCTCAGTTTTTCATTTTATAAGTTTTTAGGCTGATCTGCTTTGGGCACCCACACAAGTGCGGTATCATTTTTTTTGAGAGACAGGGGGAAATACTGAATGGTAGGAAATGTGTGCCAGCACGCTGATCCCACACAGAAATTTGAGGAAAATGTGTATTTTTAGTTGAATTTGAGGTTTGCAGGGGATTCTGGGTAAAAAAAACATTGGGGGACCAACACATGTCACACCTCTCTGAACTACCCCAGGTGTCTAGTTGTCAGAAGTATCAGGGTTTGGTAGATTTACCAAGGTGCCCGCCAATGCCAGGAACAAAAACCCTAGTTACCCCCTTTCTATCACAAAATAACCTGTTTTTGCAAAGGGGGCTCCTGAGTTTTGGTCCTGGGGTCAGCGGCCATCTAGGGAAACCTACCAAATCCAAACATTGTAAACTTCAAATTTAGCAATCACATTTTCCTCAAATTTCTGTGTGGAAAGCTGTTGGATCACTGGGCCATCAAACATTTCCTACAACCCAGCGTTTCCCTAGGTCTCCTGATACAAATGCTACCTCACTTATTTATGTGAGTGGGCTAGTGCCTGCAACAGGGAATGGTCCAAAACGTACTGTGGAGACTTCAAAATTAACAACCACAAAATGAGCAGGTTTTGGAAGGGGTTCACCTGCGTTTTTAGTTCCGAGCTCAGCGGCCATCCAGGAAAAACCAACCAAACCCAGACATTTCTAAAAACTGGACACCTGGGGAGTCCAGGGAGGCGTGGCTTGTGTGGATCTTATACGTTTATAGGCTGACTTTGCTTTGGGCACCCACACAAGTCAAGTGTAATTTTTATCAGGAGACAGAGGGAACTGCTGGGTGGTAGAAATTGTGTGCCTGCACTTTGATCCCACACAGAATTGTAAGGAAAATCTGATTTTTTAGCTGAATTTGAGGTTTGCCGGGGAGTCTGTTTAAGAAAACATCAGGAGATCCACACAAGTCACAACCTGCTGGACTACTCCGGGTGGCTAGGTTTCAGAAGTATCTGGGTTTGGTAGGTGTACCTAGATGGCCGCTGAGCCCAGGAACAAAAACCCAGGTACCCCTCTATCTTTCTCAAAACAACCTTTTGCAAAGGGGGCTCCTGCCTTTTTGTGTGCTGTCTGTTGAACTAGAAAATATTTCTAATCAACTCATCCTATTAGCATCATGCTTAAGTTAGCATTTGCTGCACCATTTTGCATTTAGCCACCATTTTGTGTGATGATCGAAACTAACTTCTGTCTCATTTTGTCTGTCTCAGCTGAAAGCAGCTTTGATATTTCTTTTTTTATTTCTCCAAGGCTTAGCTTTGTTGCTTCACTGAATACATGAATATGCCTTTGCATAACTTCTTTGTTAAATAGGCCTGTTCTCATGCTCACAGTGGTGGGCATGGGCAGAGTAACCTTGAGGCTGAGATAACATGTACCCGAGCCCAGTAGTGTAGCTCATCTTCTGTGTCTCCTTTATTAACCTGCTCCAACTGGAAATTTCCACTTATGGGCAGGTCCAGCTGGGCATCGGCAATGTATAACATCTGATGTAATGTTGATGAGAGTCAGTCCCCTCTGTAGCATCTTAGGAGGCTAGTCAGACTGGACTCCGCTCGAGCACAATACTAATAAATAACTTGGTTTATTTTCTCTACTGTCTGACTGACTCTTCAATTGTATGGAAGGCTGAGAGGTGGTTGCGAGTGACCTTAGTGGCCCTAATCGGGTGACTTCCTTCACAACCTCGGTGGCCATCTAGGAAAACCTACCAAGTCCATACATTTCTGAAAACTAGACACCCGGAGGAGACCAGGGATGTGTGGCTTGTATGGATCCCCCACATTTTTCTTACCCAGAATTCCCTGCAAACCTCAAATTTAGCTAAGAAAATCAAATTGTCCCCACTTTTCTGTGTGGAAAGCTGTCGGATCATCAAACCTTAACAAATTTCCTACCGCCTAGTATTTTCCAAGCTCTCCTGATAAAAAAGCTACTGCACTTGTGTGGGTGAGCCACGTGCTTGCGACAGGGCATGGTCCAAAACGTACTGTGCAGACTTCAAAATTACCAATCAAAAACAACCTGGTTTTGTGAGGGAGTCACCTGTGTTCCTGGATTCAGACCAAGCGGTTATCTAAGGTAACCTACCAAACCCAAAAATTTCATAAAACTAGACACACGGGGAGTCCATGGAGGTGTGACTTGCATGGAACCCACAATGTTTTTCTTACCCAGAATCCCCTACAAACCTCAAATGTATCTTAAAAATACACACTCCTCACATTTCTGTGTGGGAAAGCTGTGGAATTACCAGGCCATCTCTAATTTTCTACCACACAACATTCCCCCAGTTCTCCCAATAAAAATGCTTCCTCACATGTGTGGACGGGCAGTGACCGCAACAGCGAGTGGCCCAAACCTAATTATGGAGGCATCAAAATTATCAATCAAAAATCGACCTGGTTTTGCAAGGGGGTCACCTGCGTTTTTGGTCCCGGGCTCACAAGCCATCTAGGGAAACCTATCAAACTCAGACATTTGTTAAAACTAGATACCCGGGGTGTCCAGGGATATGTGGCTTGCGTAGATCCCCCAACGTTTTCAAGTCCAGAATCCCCTGCAAACCTCCAATTTTGCAAGATAAATCAAATTTTCCTCACATTTCAGTGTGGGAGAGCTCTGGGATCACTGGGCCATCACAAATGTCCTACCACCCAGCATTCCCCTAAGTCCCATGATAAAAAAAGCCACCCTACTTGTGTGGGTGGGCCAAGTGCCCACGTCAGGGAAGGGCCCAAAATGTATTGTGGAGGCATCAGCATTTTGTGTCATGAAATGACCTGGTTTTGCAAGGGGGTCACCTGCGTTTTTTTGGTCCTCAGCTCTGTTCGATCCATGAAAACCTACCAAATCAATACATTTTTGAAAACTAGATACATGTGGGAGTCCAGGGAGGTACCATGTTTATTGGAGGCTTGGGGGGATGATGGAGAGGTAGAAGTTTGTGGCTCACCACAGATTCCAGGAACTTTCCATCACAGAAATATGTGGAAAATGTGTTTTTTTTACAAAGTTTGAGATTTGTAAGGGTTTCTGGATAACAGAACCTGGTGAGAGCCGCACACGTCACCCCACTCTGGATTTCCCTAGGAGTCTAGTTTTCAGAAATATACAGGTTTGTTTGCCTTCCAAAGGTGCCGGCTGAGCTGGTGCCCAAAATACACTGCTAGGCACATTGCAAACAAAAGGATCAGTTTTCAGTGGAAAAATGTGATGTGTCCATGCTGCGTTTTGGACCGTTTCCTTTCACGAGCTATAGTCCTACACACACGTGAGGTAACAATTTTCTAGGGAGACTTTGGGGAATGCTGGGTGAATGGAAGTTTGTGGCTCCCCCAGATTCCTGAACTTTCCATCATAGAAATGTGAGGAAAATGTGTGTTTTTTTGTACAAGGGGCCCCTTACTATGCCTTTCTGTCAAGCATTGCATGGTGGGGTCTCCACCATGAAATGCTTAGTGGAAAGGCAGGTTGGAATTGGCTCAGCGATGCCAGCATCGGCACAGCCACAATTACAGATTTCTTTCCCCACTCCCACAGGATCCTGGATCCTTTCAGTGGTCCCACCACCACCATCGGAATATTGCTGTTGGCCCCATGAGGTGTTGGTGGTCAGACTGTAAGTATGGAGGTCCCAGACCCGCCACACTTGTAATAAGGCTCTTAGTACATATTGTTGGAGGTGTCTCCATATGCTTTGATTGAAATGGTAGTAAGAGCCTTCAATGGGTGTGTGGGGGTAAACATTTAAAATAGATTGATTATTTTTTGTAGGTAGTATTTATTTGGTTTCAGGTTATTATATTTTAAATGTTTGTAGTAAGTGCTACTTTGTGTATTTGATAGTACGGCACATATAAAAGAGATATTTGTGTTTTGTAATTCACCATGTATGGTATCTATCTGAGTGCTGTTTTGGGGAACTTTTTGAAGGTTCCATCCAACCTCCAGGTTTGAAAAAGGCCTAGGTTTAGTTATCGGTTGAAGAAAATATTAAGATTCATCTATCATTGTATAGGTTATCATATAACAGGAAGGGTTCCTCATTATTTGTCCTTTTTTAAGTGTTCAGGTATTTCTATATCATGGCATCCTCTAGGGGCAGGAGGAGTATTGAAGGTGGCCTATTTAATTCATGCAATTAAACATTTTAAAGTGAGTTTAGGTGATAGTTTACCTGTGATGTGTTAGAGGACTTTAAGGACTATGGGGCATATTACCAAGGGGGGCGATAGGCAATTATCGCTGTTTTTGACCGCTAAGCGGCGATAATTCTATCGCCCTATTAGCAAGCTGTCGCTAACTGATGTTAGCGACTGCTTTTAGGCAATAGCGAGTGGTTTCGGGTCCGCTTTGCATGTCAGCGATGTTTATCACTAATGACATGCAAAGTGGGTGTACCCAACCAGTTAGCGACTGAAAACAGTCGCTAACGTCGCTATCGCCTATTAGCAAGGCAGGCGTAGCGTTGGAAATATTTGTGCAAAGCGCAAATATCTCCAAATACTAACACCTGCACAGACCAGTTCTTACCCATGTTATCCAATTGGAGGTGGATAACATGGCTAAGAGCATTTCATCGCTAATGCGTGAATATCGCTGTATTCTCAGCGATATTCACGCATTTCGCCGCTATTGCTGGATATTTTAGCACAATGTAGAAAAACGTTGCTAATAGCATGTTTTCTCCGCTAACATATCCAGCGATAAGTAGCGATAAAAAAATCGTCGCTAAGCCTATTTATCGATAAATATCTCTACTTGTTGGTAATATGCTCCTATATCTTTTATGCTTTTTTGTTGTAGGCTCCTGAAAGCTAGTGTGTGCCACTCTTATATCCTGAAACACCACCCTTACCTCTATGTCGGTCACACTTGGAGGGTGATTGTGTTCCCTTATATTAATTATAACATCATCTTTTGTGGCACCCCTCCCATAGCATTCATTAGAGTAAAATGTAGTACATTTCCAATTCACAGTTTCTGTTGATGTACTTTCTTGTTTGTAGGTGTAGTCCTTGTGACTTAATGAGCGATTGCCTTTCTGTGATATTATGTACCTTGCTCTTTCTGTCTTTGTGTCCCAAAATAGTGTAGTTATATAAAGCATTCCAAATTTTAAATGTTTATACATTTGTTATTTACATATAAAATTATGCAACTGTTTTTCCTATTTATTCATACGTCTGTTCTTCTTAGATGCTTCACACCATGTTGCAGCTTTTTTTTGGGGGGGTGAAATTATGTGGAGCAGTTGTTTCATTTAAAATATTTATTTGTTGGTAGTTCGTCGAGTTTGAGGTTGTTAGGTTTTACTTATTTTTTGGTTTTAGGTGACTTTTTATTTTATAATATTTTGCTTATGCTTACTTTTTTATACCTTTTTTCTGGTTTGAGATTGGGGTTGTTTTGGGGTAGGTTAGCATTTTTTCAATCTTGTAGCATTTTCTTTTAGCAAGTAGATGTAAAGAGATAAAACTTAGAGAATGTTTTGTTATTTATTTGCTTTTTTAAAATTTTATTTTTAAACACAAATAAGTTTGAGTTTAAAAATAAGTTTTACTTACTTAGTTGTCGAGCTGTATATATTTCTGTATTCAGGGTCTGATAAGAGAATCCAGCAGAATTTCCTCTTCTTGCAGCTTTTGTCCTTTTTTGAGTAATAAGTTGATAAATTGTGTGAACATTTTATATTGTTGTTTTATTTGTTTGTGTGATTTTATTGGTTACGTTTGTTTATGGTTACATATTTTTTATTTACTTTTTTAGTTTGAGTATTGTTTATTAGTTATGTCCTTCCATCGTATTGTGGAGGCTTTGCCACTAAAACAACCACAAAACACTTAAACTGGCTCTGAGTCTTGCTCTGTGTGACTAAGGAGCCTAAGAGGTTTGGAAATGCTCCATACCACTAGCTCATTGAATATTGGAAGGCTATGCCTATCTAGATCAGCTCGGTCAGTGTCCGAAAATTATTTTGTAAATCTGGAGGAGCCCTTTTCACATATAGCTAGTCCAAAATACCAACAACAGAAAGAAAAACACCACATCCAGTAACAGGGCTTTTCCTGCTATCCTCAGTACTCGCAGTAATTCCAAATATCCTAGAGTAAATGCAAAATGTACTGGATAACTTTGCACTGACCCTGACCACAATATTGACATAGTTACTCATGTTATGTCTACAGACATTAGTCTTATAAAATTGCCCAAACAAACAGAAGTGAAAGAGACGCTAAAGATCTCCCTCAACAGATGGAGAACCCAAAAGAGAAAGCTGAAACACAAACACAAGTTCTGCCTACAAAAATTGATAAGGCATCATTGACACTTACTAACATCCAGGAGAAACTTTCTGTAGGAGACTCTAAAGTGGAGATAGAAAATAATCTTAATAACTATACTAAGAAAAAGATTAAAAATAAGATCTTCTCCAATAAAATAATTTAGTGGAGAAACAAAGACTTGAACACTACAAAGCCAAAATGTCCAGAAGAATAACCAGAAAAGGACCCCAAACACTTACATGTCTTTCTACTTTCACTTTTTCTCCTTTGCAGTTCATCTTAATGTCTTCCATGAGACTGCTGATCTTATATATTTGCAATGCAGCCAGGGGTTATTTAAGCCCAAACATGGTGCAGGCACAAGTAGCAGAAGGATCAGCTATGAGACAAAATCACACCAAAGGTAAGCCTATCAGTGCAACCTCATTTTTTTAATTACAATTACATTTGATCAATAATCTTTAACATACAACATTTTCCATTGAAGCTGCAATAATGCCTCAAGTAGAAATCTAATTTTAAAGGCATCATTTGTTTTGAAGCTTAACCACTGATTGGGCATTTTTTCACACATGGTGCCATTCCTCGTGCCCTCGTTCAACCCTGAAAATGACCATGCGACCCAAAACTTATGTTCGAGACTACGGCCCTCTGATTTGAATAATTACTGTCAGCACTTCTGTCCTATTATGTGAGTAGTGATGTGAGAGGTTATGACGTTTTTCCTATTTCAAACTTCCTTTAAAATTTCACTAATACTATGGTTACTACCCATAGCTGTCAAAGTTCTGTATGCAGGATTTCACTTTAAAATTAGGAGTTTCACACAATTTTTAAGACATTTCAAGAAAATACATCAACAAGATCCCTCCAGTTTTACGTCAGGAGGAATACAATATTAAATGTACTTCACATAGTCAACTGGCACAAATAAGTATTGAGGATTTGCATCTACACCTAGAATAAAATCGAACTTTGCAGACTTTAGTCGTGAGAACAGTGATCTGGACACAATTTTGGCACAGACAAGTAGAGTGTATCTAGGCCCAGATTTACAAAAACTTTGCAGTACTATTTTTAACTAAATTTCGGCATGAAATATTCTGGTAGAATTTACAAACCACTGAAAAACATGATTTTCATTGGTTTGTAAATTGTAACCCAAATAAGGCAAGAATTACTTTACATCAGGGAGAGATTCCACGAGTACTGCATAGACTTTCCCATGTATGCACTCATGGATATTGATACAAATCCATATATACAAACACTTGTTGACACTGAGTTGTTCCAAAATACTGCACCTGCTGAGGCTTGTATATCAAGCAGAAAAAATAATATTTCCCCTCGTTTTTACTTTTTTCATGTGAGCTGCATTGTGAAGCACACATACATAGAGGAAATAGCCTCAAATGGTACCTTTTGTGCAGCAAGAAAGCCCTTCCTGCACAAAAAGCATCCTGAACACACCACAGATACCCTTGCAGTATCGGGCAATGGGGCCTGTGTTTGTAGAATGCTGCATAAAGAGCACTAGAGCATAGAGAGATTTGAACTGCACAATTTCTCTGTAGATTTGATACAGTTCTGTTCTCTCCACTTCCAACAACAGAGCGCAGTAATTTTACATGAAGCACTGCATCGCATGAACTATTTGTAAGTTGGATCTCTAATGACTAAGTCATCATTCAAAATGCAAGTACTGAGCCAGACTGAAAAAGTTTATATCTGCTGCACATTCTTAACATCCACCACATAAAAAATGGTCAAAAAGGTTCTAATTACATTTGTTTGTATGCGTGAGGAGCTTTTACACTCTTTTTTTCAGTCTGAGTCAGAGATTCATGGTTTTCTACAAATGAAACACTGCTCTCTTCCTGTAGCAATATACAATTGATTCATTTTTTATTTTTAAAAAAGCCACCTGCCTTGGTAGTTCAGGCTGGGGCTCGACTGTTCCCATTTACACGGGGTCATGGCTGAGTGAAAACTAAGGTCCCATGGTTTGCAAAATAATGATGGATTGCGATGCAGGCCTGAGTAATTACCAGTGGCTGAGATTAATTCCAGCTTTCCATCCATCACTTTATTTATAATTTAGTATGTAACCCTACGTGGGACAGATATGCCCAGACGTGGTTACCATGCACACTGTGTCTCTGGAACCATGATATACCCATGAGGAGGATTTTTGTTTTGGATAAAAGCTGGGTTGGTATGGTGTGCAAACTTATAGTTGATTGAGATGCAGCCCAGAGTATTTTCCAGTCACTGGGATTAATTCAAGGATCCCTTCAAGCACTTTTTGTATACTTTAGTATGTCACCATAAGTGGCCTTGCACACTACACTTCACTCCTTAGGCTGTAAACGGGAGTTACACAGCTCTGCCCATTTTAATACACTCGCCGAATTCGATTTTTAAAAATTGTTTTTTAAATTGTATTTCACTTCTGCTGACACCCACGAGCCTTTTTGCCGTATTTTCATTCATTTCCGACCCTTTTTAGTCTATTAGGCTGCTGAGGGAGTTGGGGGCTTGGAGGTGGCTGGCAAATTAGAGCGGCCATCTTGGGTTGGGTTGGAGGCTGGTTGGTGCTCTAGACTCGGGGGAGCAAGTTAGTGACACGCGCTGTAGTGCATAAATTGAGGCTCCTAGAAGGCTCTGGTTAGACCTTGCACCCTACACTTCACTCCTTAGGCTGTAGCCGGGAGTTACACAGCTCTGCCCATTTTAATACACTCGCCAAATTCGATTTTTAAAATTTGTATTTTAAATTGTATTTCACTTCTGCTGACACCCACGAGCATTTTTGCTGTATTTTCATTCATTTCCAACCCTTTTTAGCCCATTAGGCTGCTGAGGGAGTTGGGGGCTAGGAGGTGGCTGGCAAATTAGAGCGGCCATCTTGGGTTGGGTTGGAGGCTGGTTGGTGCTCTAGACTCGGGGGAGCAAGTTAGTGACACGCGCTGTAGCGCATAAATTGAGAAGTCCTACCCTCCGCGCAGCGGACGCGTTGCGGTCGCTCCGAAGGAGCGCCTAAGAAAGCCCGTCTGTGCCCGTCCGTGCCAGGACGGGCCCAGGGGCCGGGAGGATGGAAGCGACTCCTAGTTTGGGAGCAGGTAGAATCACGTTTTGTAGAGACCAGCTATTGAGGTTCCAAGATGACCCCGCAGTTCCCTGTCCCCATGTGTTACTCCCCTTGGAGGTAATGATTCCCTGTCCTCTCTGTAAAGGTTTGCTGGGCCCGCAGGAACTGGGTACTTCGTTACTCCCTAAGCCCAAAAAATACTCTTTACTTCTCATTAATTGCCATTCCCTCCCAAAACATGCACATGAAATCCGCATGATATTGGAGGAGTGTGAGCCAGATGTCCTGTTCCTCACGGAAATGTGGTTAACCGAGGCTTCTGACGTGGACTTAGTCTGTGCCCTCCCCCCGGGTTTCGTAATCTGTAGGAATGACCGGCAGATTGGGCGAGGAGGTGGGGTGGCAATTATATATCGAAACTCGTTTAGGTGCCGTATCTCTGAGAGCCCGCTCGCTGACTGCGAAAGCCTCTCATTTGTATTAATCTTTTCCTCCACATGTTCCCTTTCAGGGATTGTGATGTACAGGCCTCCTAGATCACACATGAGTTTCTGCGACAATCTTCACGATAAAATCACCCATATCATCAGTAGCGCCCCCAATTTCTCAATCTTGGGAGATTTTAACATACATTTAGACAATCCATCTGCCCCTTCTTCGCAAGCTTTATTGGAAGGACTGGGGATGCTGCAACTCAAACAAATTGTAGAGGGACCTACCCATTTGGCAGGGCATCTAATTGATCATTTCTTTACTAATCTGGATGAGATTATTTGGGATGAGTCACTCTTTGTCCCTTGGTCAGACCATGCGCTGCTATCTTTCACTTGGACCCCGGCCGATGTCAGCCGTCCGACCACAACCTCTAAGAGATTGGGGCGTATTTGGTCGAGACTCCCTTTAGAGGAATGGCTATCCATATTAAATAAATCTCCCCCTCCCTTCTGTGCCGATCCCATCGCAGCGAATGAGGTGCTCAACAGGTGGCTAGAGACCTCTCTCGATCCCATCCTGCCTGTAAATGAGATTAATCATTGCACCGGCGGGAATAAACTGCCTTGGTACTCCACTGATCTGAAGGAACTTAAACGGAGCTGCAAGAGGGCGGAAAGAAAGTGGAGAAAGAACTTCTCCCTTGAGAATAAAAATGAGTATAGGATGGTTCTCAGGGATTATAAGAAGCACCTTAAAATGGCACAATCATCCTATTACCAAGGAAAAATTGCTGATGCCGCCAATTCACCCAGGTAAATTTTTAAAATCTTTAAATCTCTAGTTACTCCACCATGTCCGTCTATTGAGGTAAATGATCCCCAGAAACGGTGCACCGAATTGGCCCACTTCTTCGCCAAGAAGGTTGCCAACATATACTCAGCTTTTCCACCCCCACGTGTCACCGAGTCCACGATCCCTCCCTCTGGACCGACCTCCCTCACGAAACTCGAGTCCTTTCCGCCACTAGATCTACCTACGGCTGAAGGGCTCCTCAGGAACCTTAAATCTGGCTCCCCCTCTGACATTGCCCCGCCTTCAGTTTTAAAACAGGCCTCTGACATGGTTGTTCCTGTTATCAAGGATGTTATTAACTCCTCCCTGGTGGCAGGTGTAGTTCCCCCTCGGTGGAAGTAGGCCAGTGTCAAAGCTCTGCTAAAAAAACCTAGCCTTGATCCAGAAGAATGGTCCAATTATAGACCTATCTCTCTCCTGCCAGGGGTTAGCAAAATTGCAGAGAAATATGTCAACCGCATACTATCAACATTTATTGAGGATGAGGGCGCCTTGCATGTCACCCAAATGGGTTTTAGAACGAGGCATGGAACTGAGACTGCTCTGGTCGCAGTAGTGAAGGAGGCAAGGAAAATTGTGGATGGAGGAGGCTGCGCTGCGGTGGTCCTTTTGGACCTCAGCGCAGCCTTCGATACTGTAAACCACACACTCCTTCTCCAGCGGTTGCGGGAGGTTGGCATTGTGGGGACTGCCCTTAATTGGTTTCGGTCCTTCCTTGCTAACAGATCCTTTGCAGTTTTCGAGGAGGAAGCAGCATCCGAACAATTCCCACTGCATTACGGCGTTCCCCAGGGATCCTCATTGAGCCCGACCCTATTTAATATCTATATGAGGCCCTAGGCTAAAGAGGTCCTTCCCTGGGGAATCCAATTGGTCACCTACGCCGATGATACGCAGTTGGTGGTTTCCCTGGCTAGGGCAGATGCTGTGGATTCCGGGGTCAATAACCATTCCCCGTGTCTCACCAAGGTCCTCGATTGGATGGACGCCTCTTTTGTGAAACTTAACGGTTCAAAAACAGAGATTATGATGCTGGGATATAAGGCCCCCATCAATCTTGATGTTTGGTGGCCCATATGTTTGGGTCCGCCCCCTCCCCCGAAGGAGCAAATTAAAAGCCCGGGGGTGTGGCTTGATCCCACCTTTAGTTTTCAAGTTCAAGCCCGTAAGGCCGCTGCTACCTGTTACGGCCTTCTGAAGATCCTACGGAAGGTCCTGACCCTTCTTCCGTTTGAGGCAAGACGGATCCTGGTACAGTCCCTGATCCTCTCGCGGCTTGACTATGCGAACGCGGTCTACTTGGGGGCACCATTAGGGACCATTAAGATACTCCAGTCAGTCCAGAACTGCGCAGCCCGAATGCTTATGGATATCCCTAGACACAGCTTGGCGAAGACGGCCATCCGGGCTCTACACTGGTTACCTGTTCAGGAAAGGATCCAGTTTAAGGCCTTGTGTATGGCCCACAAATCAATAATCAACAAGGGCCCTGCCATTCTGTGCCCTCTCCTGAGGCACCATCAAGGGCCCAGAGCTCTTAGATCCAACCACCGCAATTTGCTCTCTGTCCCGAGGATCAAGCGTTCTCGTACAGGGGGCCGACGTTTTGCAGTACAGGCAGCAAAAAGTTGGAATCAGCTGCCCGATTACCTGCGGCTTGAGCCTAATCATTTACAAAGTCAAAGTCAAAAAGGCTTTATTTCGATAAAAAAATTATCATAAAAGCTGCACATAAATCACAAATACATCAAGTTTAAAAACAAAAAGCAAACATGGACATACAGTAAAGATTTAACCTAATAGAAAAAGTTGGTTAAAAAATGTTTACAAATTTACAAAAACAGTTCATTTGGCAGTCAATTTAAAAAGAGAATTAAACAGTTAATTTTAGCCTTTTAGTTCAAATGGACCAGGCCCATGATAAAAATTTGGCTAGGGCGCAAGCATAGATGGCACGACTATCAGACATTAGTATCCGAATTGCGGCCATGTGGCTCCTAGTGCCCAGCTGCCGGCATAAGTTTTTAAGCCAAACCCTCCTTGGGATTGCATACTCTCCGCACTCGAACATGAGATGTGCCACTGTCTCTGGTTTATCTAGGCATACTGGGCAAAGCTCTGTAGTTTGTGCAGGGGATTTCCAACGTGAAGTAAAAGAATACAAAGGAAGAGTTCCTGCTCTAAATTTGAAGTATAAAGCCCTATCAAAGGGTTTTTCAATAATATCAAGGTACACTTCCCGTTTTGGTTGGTCCTCAAACTTCAAGAAGTCCTCCGTAAGTCTGCCCATAGTAGTACTAGTGTTCCTTTGTAGCAAAATCCAGTCCCAATAAAGTTTCTTAAGAATTGACTTCGGGGGTGAGGATCTATTTGCCCACGCTTCGTTTAGGCCCAGATTTACTAACAATATCTTCATATCTCTCAACCATTTGATTTTATGCCACCCTGGTAATGACATGATTTCTGCTAGACCTTGCGCATATTTACCAAGTTCCTCCACACGCCACAGACGTGCCCATAGCAAAAGTGGACGGAATCTTGCAAGGTCATCAATTGGGCGACAACCTAGGTCCAACATTAGCGGGACCGTGGGAGTACCCTGAGGGAGTGACATAATCACTCTTCAAAATTTCTTCTCGGATCTTGGTAAATCGTCAGTAATGGATGACCCCCAAAGTTCTGCCCCATAGAGAGCAGAACTAACCCCTTTGGCCGAGTAGATCTCAAGGACTACAGCTATTGGTCTTGTTGTACAGGAGCGTTGTTCTTTCAAGAGAGCTCCTGTTATCCTCTTGTGAGTTAGCAGCATTTTGTCCAAATGTGGGGTCCATTCCATTTTGTGTGAGAGGCGAATCCCAAGATAGTCGAAGCCTTCTGCCCTCTCCAAAGGTTCAGCGTTCAGGGTAGGAGAGCGGACTGGTTTTTTAGGAGGATTCAACACAAGGAATTTTGTCTTGCTTGTGTTGATTACCAGGCCCCGGTTGGAGCAGAAGGATTGAAAGTTATTTAGGAGCCTTTGGAGGCCTATTGGGGTTTTTGATATTAAAAGCGTATCATCCGCAAAGAGGAGGGTAGGTATGCATTCGCCAGCCAGGGATGGTTCATCTGAAGGATGTTTCCGGAGATGCTCAACCACCCCATTGATGTAAAGGGAAAAGAGGGTGGGAGCTAACACACATCCCTGGCGGACACCTCTCTCAACCGGGATACTGTTTGTTTTTTCCACCCCTGGGCCCCACCTAATCTGGGCAAAGCTATTCTCATGTAGCCTAACGAGTAGTGATAGTAAGTAGTGGGGCAACCCCATATCAGCCAATACACTCCATAGGGTCTCCCTAGGTACAAGGTCAAAGGCAGTCTTTAAATCGATAAACGCGAGGTAAAGACTGCACTTGCCTATAACCACGACTTTCCAATACACCATCATTAATCTAAAAGCTTGTTCGATTGTCCCGGTGCCCACTCTAAAGCCCGCCTGGTAGTCAGAAAGGATTTTATTTTCTTCTACCCAGTTTAATATTCTGACCAGTAGAACCTTGCCGACTACTTTTTGGCTAATGTCTAACAGGCTAATGGGCCTATAGTTTGATGGATCTTCTCTGGGGCCTTTTTTATAAATAGGGACCACCTCCGCCCCTTTCCACGAGGAGGGGATGGGGGCGCCCCTACAGATGGCGACAAGTAGGGAGTGGATCAGTTTTCCCCACTTCGGGATGTCAGATCTCAAAAGGTCGCCAGGGATACCGTCCGGGCCAGCCGCTTTTTGAGGGATGATAGTGCCTATTGCATATTCCACTTCTTTAATTGTAAAGTTGAAATCTTTAGGATGGGTGTCCCAAATTGGAGGAAACAATAGTGGAGCCACAACCCCCCCTTCAGGATCACTGGAAGCAATGGGAGTAAGATAATCATCTTGACGGGTATAGAGCTTTGAGAAATGTTTAACCCACGCCTGGCTTGGGATATTACAAGTAATCAAGTCGCTATCTGGCCTATTTCTAGCTCTTATGGTGTCCCAAAAACGTTTTGAATCTTTCTTGGAGCTAGCTTCTTTAAGGGTAGACCAATAGGCCTCTTCCCACTCCTTTTTTGCTTGTACCAGTGTTCTCTTGTGTTCTTTCCTGGCTAACTGCATCAGGGGTTGGGATTTGCCTTTAACGGCCTCGATTAACCGAGTCTTGGCTTTCCTGCATGCTGTGGTATACCAGTCATGCGTCCCCTTAGTTTTGTTCTGGGACATATTCTTCCCTGCCTAATCATTTACAGTTTAGAAAGCGGCTGAAGACCTTCCTGTTCTGCTGAGTGATTTGTCTGAGATGGGTCTAAAGCGCTGGGATGCCCCCGGGTAGCCAGCGCTATACAAATCTGTACTCCTTCATTCATTCATTCATAAGTGGGATGTGTATCCCCATATGTGGATCCTGTGCACACTGTCATTGGAACCAAGTTATACCAGCTGATGAGCCTATAACAAGGGTGAAATTGGTCCTGGGTTGCTTGTGTTCCGGTACAGGGAGGACTTGGCTAGGCACTTAAGGCTGGAGTGTTCCCTTTGGAGTAGGGTAAAGAATGATTTACATATAGCTTGGTGAAGGTTGAGGTAGCATGGTATGTAAAACAATGATGGGCTGGGATGCAGCGCCGAGTAATTATCCATGGCTAAGATTATTAAAAGCATCCCAGCCATCATTCTTTTTTAGTATAATGCCCTACGTGGGATGAGTATGCCCAGATGTGAGTCTGGGGCACACTGTATCACTGGAACCAAGCTACACCCAGTTGGAGAGCAGTGCATAATTTGAGCTGGTGGTGTCCGGTTTTCGGAACAAGCACTTATTTCGTGTCCAGTGCTCAGCGCTGGCATTTAATTGTCAACACCTCACTTATGACAGTCTGTCACATGGTGGCGCTGCTCTTCTAATTTGGAGGTAAGCAGAACAATGGTTGTTTATGAATACAATAAACATAAAAAAAAGAATACCTACCTCCCCAGCCATTTCTTTAACTTTGGGAACCTGTATTTATCTGAACTGTCGCATTTGCAGGTGAGATAGATGGTTCGTTTTGGTACCATCATGAGCAGTGATGATAGGGGCAATGGGTGGTGCAAGCTGGAGTGGCCTTCTGGTCAGGGCCCTGACACTTATTAATTCACACATTAAGCACTGCTGACGAGCCCATAACAAAGCTGAAACTGGTCATGGGTTGCTTGTGTTCCTGTTCAAAGAGGACATGCTTTGACAGTTCGGGCTAGACTGTTCCCATTGGAGCAGGGACAAGAATGATTTACATATAGTTGAGTCCAAACTGAGATTGCATGGTGTGCAAAATAATGATGATTGGGATGCAGGCATCCCCCAGTAAGTACCAGTGACTGAGGTTATTTTGAGCATTCCATGCATCACTTTTTGTATACTTCAGTTCATTGATTTGTAACAGGTGGATAATGCTTTAAGTGACCGCCTACATAAAATGAACCCAAGGGGGGGCAAGCAACTATAGAAGCACAGATTAGAAACTGATGCACAGAACTAAAGTGCTTACTTGGGAGTTTGGAGACTTAGCATCCGAAGCCTATGGTGCTCCTATGACACATAGGTTTAAAATTACGCGTGTGCCGTAACGTGTTTCTTGGTGGTCCCATGAACAAGTACGGACAACTGAGAAAGCATAGACCGCGGGCCTGGGTTGCCAGAAAAATCTGTCAAAAACCAAAGATCCAAAGAAAAACAATTACATGTATACAGGGGACCCACTCAAGTCCAGTAGGTGAGATCATGATAGAACCCAAAAGTTCTTCCAAAAGTCAATTTTTAGTTCAATTAGGCTACCGCTGATCTGGTGGGACGTATTTAAGATACAATTTCACAGTAGATGAGCAAAAGAATGTACGTGTATGCATTTTCGCATCTTAGCCAGTAGATGAAACCCGTCAGCTGTACACAAACTTCATTTCAGTATAATCGTCAACTGGCTACACGGAAGTTTTTTTCGCTGGAGTACAGCAGCTCCATCATGTTTCACCTGGGTTTCCATTTCGAGTTGCCCAAAACATAGTGGTTCGGTGTTACTGGGCCTAAAATGATCAAGTCCGGGAAAGTCTGGGAATACTGGACCCTATTTTTCTGGGTGCAGGTCACATACCCGGCAAACCAGGGCTGGTGAGAAGCAATGGCTGCCGGGTCAGGACTCTCCCTGCCCCAGCGTCAAAGAGCGATCAATTCTCCATTCCAGGGAGTTTACGTTGCTGCCCTCGTACACCCACGAGGAGATCTAGGTGAGATTGTCAATTCCAGCCCTGTTATCCCAGAATTAAGGTGAAACTCGTAATGAAACTGCTGGAGATTCACCTGCTGCAAGTAGGTGAAGTCCCATGGTGAAATGCTGAAGGAAACCATGCAGGAGTGCATGGTAAATCCAATTTCTGCATATTATGCCGCAAAAACCTATAATACCACCGGCCCCCCTCCCCCAACCAACACCCCTCCGATCCTTTGTTAATGGTAATTCGGAGGAGGTAGATAATGGTGATTATTCCCCTGTTGACTCATAATGAGTGGCAAGTGTTACAGCATAGGCACATTTGACAAAATAATGCATCGCCAGAATGAATTATGTTCTTCCAAACACACTTCAACTGGTGATCTAACTTAATTGCCTGCTCCTTATCTCCCAGGCACCAGGGGCCTTATTTATGAAGGCCTTGCGCCACCGGTGCATCACTTTTAACATGGGAAAAAGTGACGCCCGGTGGCGCAAGGCCTTTATAAATAAGGCCCCAGATTTGCACTTCATTTCTAATATATTATCGACTATCTAGTTTCATCTTTCATTCAGGATAATTGTTTCAGGGTGTAGGCCTATATCATCATGTTGTTATAACTATATAAATATAGGTAACAAAGAGAGAATGCTTAAGATTAAGGGAGTGCGGTATCTTCTGCCTACCTCCTGTACAGCAGCTCAGCATTTGGTTCACCAGCAGTAAATTGAGTCTTCCTTAAGAATGCTTCCATTATATATAGTGCCTGTATAGTATAGTGCCCGTGCACTGCAATGGACGCATTTTACTGTTGTGTCCTTTCCTGTCAGCCATCCCAGAAGGAATAACCCCTGCTGCTACCTGCCACAGAGATAATGTCTGTATGTCACAGCAGAAGCTCTATGGGGCAGATT
Source organism: Lissotriton vulgaris (assembly GCF_964263255.1). Taxonomy (NCBI): domain Eukaryota; kingdom Metazoa; phylum Chordata; class Amphibia; order Caudata; family Salamandridae; genus Lissotriton; species Lissotriton vulgaris. Next base: position 351,407,871 of record NC_141698.1, read on the forward strand.
TACAATTACCGGCGCATCCCTGCAAATTAGCAGGGATGCGGCAGTAATTGTGCGCCGCAGCTCCGTCACCCATGATGTGCCGCATTTACAATGCGGCGCACCATGGGGCTAAAACGGCACAGAAGCGTCACGCATCTGTGCCTTAAAAGCGGCGGATTGCTGGAGTTGCGTCGCAAGCACGACGCAGCTCCAGCAATGCTTTGGGGTGCTCTATCTGGACAATGCTGCGTCAAGCCTTACGCCTGCTTTAAGCAGGCGCAGGGTTTTGACGCAGCATGGGCCCAAAAGTGACTGTGTGAAATCTTGTAGACTTCACTCAGTCCCTTTTAGGAGCCGTTCCTGCGCAGGTACGCCCCTCCTGCGCCAGAGCGCCTCCTTCTGGTGCAGGGTTTTACAACGTGACGCAGCTCCCAGATGCATCACATTGTTAATACCCCGCACCATGGTGCATCTTTTGCGCCGCCGCTGCGTCACAAAAGCGACACAACGGCAGCACAAAAGAGGCGCAAGGGGCTTGTAAATCTGCCCCTACGTGCGTAATCAGCAGCTGAGCAGTTGCTCTACTGAAAGTGTGACCTGTGCGGATAATTTTTTAATATTTTAATTCTTACTGGTCGTTATGGCTGTGAGACACCACTCCACAACCCTCCTTTCCCTTGGTAATAAACAGTACATTACATATAAGCATGGAGTCATTTTATCATGCTAAAAATAACAATATATCAATGTCTTTTATGCCGGTATAACTATGTTTTAATCGACATGGTTGCGTTAATACCATTATTAATTCTACGATCTAGGCAGACTATTGAGAACCCGGGCTCTCATCCAGTAGCGCTGGGTCTTTCTTCTTCCTCTACACGGTTGCTCCGAATCACGTGACAGGGTTTCCATGGCAATAGGGGAATTCGGATACTCGGCTCGCTATTGCGGACACGAGCGGAGTTCCTTGCCAGATTGATTCGGCGTCGGGTAAGTTTGTCTCTTTAGAATTTCCGCCGTTAACAACGTGGGTCTCCCTCAATTTACGGGCGCTATTAATGGTCCCTCCATTCTTTGTCCGACAGATACATCGGAGTCGTTTGACCGGAGGACCCTTATTCCGTGATCTCCCAGATTAACACTGGTGAACGCGTCAAACTCATTTATTGGGTAAGCCCGCTCCTTACATCCTTTTCCTCCACCGGTAATCCCAGCCTGATTAATTATCGTATCACCCAATATTTAATTCAGACACTACTGAATTATCTCCTGACAACCACATTTTTGGACCTCGTGTTAATTTACCTGCATACTCACAGGCTTATGTTTGACCCACTCTCCGTGTTCTGTTTCAGACACTGCGAAGCATCCCTCCACCACTACATTCTTTGAACTTGTGCAACTCTATTTGCATACAGAGGTAAAGCTTGATAACTAATCAATTACTATGTTTCCCTGAGTTCCCCTTGTTGTAGATACTGCCCAAGTCTTCTCCCACCACCAGGGCCAGCTGACGGCTCCAATCGCTCTTTCCCAACAAATTGCTGAATTTATATCACCATGATGTGTGATTCATTCCTTTATACTATAGTCCTATCCAATCTCTGATTCCCCTGTTTAAGGTAACGCCTGACTCATACTACGCGTTAACCCCCATTGTAGATCCTCAATTGGATCAGTGTGCTTTTATTGGTCTTCAATGTATAAAGTGAGGCACATCCCTTTATTTAAGAATATAACTCTTTCTTTATGTACATTAATTAGGTTGCCTGCCCCGTGTTTTGTCCTGATGAAGACCCCATTGCAAGGGCACCACTAATCCCTGCATAATTTCGAGGGTCGAAACGTCGACAACTACCTGTTTTGATCATCAACTTCACGCCATTAGTTTCACATTGATTGTACTATGTGAAGTATGATATGTTCTGATTCATAATTTGAACCTATGGTCCTTTGTTTTGTATATAGCATATAACTCGCCAACCAAGTTGTGTTAATTGGTTGATTTTACTGTCACTAATTCCCTCCCATTACACCATCCTCACCTGAACACACTCCCCCCTCCCTCCCTGGGGCACTGCACAACCGTTTACATATTGATCAAGTGTTCAGTATATTTAATATATGCACTCCCATTGTGATTAAAACAATGTGGATGCATTCATTGTCTTTGTGATTATTTTTGTGAATTGTTTGTATTATCACACACTCACGCTGGGACCCCCTCCTCCTAGTACTTAGTAAGCCCAGGTCCCAGTGACTATGTTTGGGTAAACCCCCCTATCTATACACTACTGAAAGAGCAGGAACAGCATGTTACGCGACATGTTCCAACCACGCCAGAGTCTTGTGGTGAGCAGATGTATTCAAAGATGGAGCGACCCAGCCTCACCCACAGATGTTTACCTCATTTGTCAGCCAACCAGTAGACATTCCTGGGCAATCTGGACGCCAGGAACACTGTCTCTGGCTATTTCCCCAATTGTCCATCTCTGATGCAGCATTGCGAGTGGTAAGAAGCCAGTGTCCCAAATGACACCCATGTATGACACCAGCTCATAGATCTCGGGTGGCCGTCAGGCAGGACTTAAAGTGGGCTGGGTCTCACCGCTGCTGAGCATCAGCATTTTTTTAAAGGAGGCCTTGAAATAGGACTCTATCGGGCTCTGTTTTGTGCCCTGGCACAGGTGGTCCTGCAGGGACAGCAGGCACATCGATGTGCTCGTGATCACACTGCTCACTTCTCACTAGTGGAGAAGTTACGGCATGACGTCATGCCCGGTGAGCATTGGAGGGGAAAGGAAATCCTTTACAGAGAGTCAGTTTCTCTCTGGATTTCCAATCTCTTTTTGAAACTCAGGAGCAGCAACATAGTTGTGGTGTCGCCAGTGCTTTAAGTGGAAGCTTTTTCAATATTATACACAAGCCATGGTTGTTGTTTATTTATCTTATGCAACTAACAACGATTAACAAATAGTCCTGACTTCTTGTAGGTATGATGTTACTTGTTATATCATATATCTGGATGGAATGACAGAAACATCAAAATACAAGTCAAGTGGCACACTATGCAAAGCATATATTTTTAGCTTACATGTTTTTAAGCCATGCCCCTAATTACATTGACCGCGCCCCTTTGAGAGACTCCTCAATTTTTTCATCCCATTTAAAGCCGCGCCGTCAGGGATGCGATTTTCATAAACATCATAGCAGGATCTTTGCTTAAAGCAGCAGTCAGAGAAGGGACTCATTCCAACAGAGAGAATGTGGCCCTTCTGGGGTGACAGGACGACAGAAGGGAGAGCAGCACCCTAAGAAGCTCTACAGAGTGCAAATGTACTACCCCAGAAGAGAAATGCCACTAGATTACTCTATTAGGTAAGAGAGGTGTAAGCTACTTTTTGATTATTTGCAGCTTTTCTGCTGCTGCAAACATTCTATCAATTTGAGGGAATTTTCCACTGTTTGCCCAATCAGGTCTTCTAAATGGTGGAGTGTGGGGATGGGGAGGTTAGACCAAGATTTTGTACAGAAGAGCCCAGGTTTTATCGGTTCTCTCCGTGCCTATGAATGATACAAAGTCCTCCAGCTCCACAGCTCCCTCGGGATTTGAGTCCACCCCAGAGCTCACACCCCAATTTTGATAATTCAGTAACTAGTGCTTTCTGCCAACACTTGCTCCTCATGCTAACTACCCTACCTGTTCTGCATATCACCTAGGGTGCAAAGGTGGAGGAGCTCCTTGCCCAGGTATGAATGTTGGGGGCTGAGGTCCAGGGATGATGCTGCCCCTGAGACCGTGAAGAGTGTCCAGGATCTGGACACATTCAGAAAGAATCTGACCTTAGATTTAGAACCAACCTGCAGCTCCCTGTCAGCTATCTTCGCCCTGCAGTTGTAGGCAATTCACCAGGAGGGGGAGTCAGACACCCAAGGGATGCTGCTGACTTCTTCTACTCTGGCAAAGTGTCACACTGAGACTGTGCAGTTGTAATTTTATTTAAAGAGTTTTATACAGCGCAAACAAGACCACAGGGGGTATCAGAGTACTTTACGGATAGGTAGTTACAAGGGTACAGGAAATAACAACAGTAGCACAGACCGGACCAGAAAAGAACAAAATCGATCATAACAATCAAACATTTCAATAAAGGCCAGAGTAAGAAAGCAAATCCTAGGGTGAAACTGGAGATTTAGCCAGATATTTTTTCAGCAAAACATCTTTAACTTTCTTATGAAGGAAGTCGTAGTTAATAGCACAACTGAACAGGACAAGTACAAAAACAGATATTAACAATCACAGCAGTTCACTAAAGACAAGAGTAAGATAGCGAGTCCTCGGGTGGGCTGGGGAACTTGCCCAGAAAATTATTCATCAGAATCTTTTTAACTTCCCTTTTGAAGGAAGCTGTGGAATTATTCAGTCTTATTTCAGGCGGCAAGGCGTTCCAAATTCGAGGTGCAATTGGATTTATATAGCGCTTACTACCTGTAACGAGGTGTCAAAGAGCTTTACAGCTGGTAGCATCCTACTCCAGGGTCAGTGGTTAGTCCAGTGGTTATTGTTGGTTATTGTAATTAGTAAAGTGCTCTCAAGAAAACTTGCATCCATTTACTCCAGTTACTTTGTGATACATTAATGCCAGTTAGTTGTAATCATTAGAGGGGGCTATATGGTTTCAGGTGAATGCTCCAACACCCTCCGCATGCTCCGCAAGATCTACAGATGGATCCCGACAGATACAAGAAAGACAGTCACCCAGGCCCTCGTCAGCAGCAGACTCGACTTCGTAAATGACCTCTACCCCCCGACCAAGCTCATCAAATGACTACAACGCATCCAAAACACCTCTGCATGATTGATCCTCGACGTACCACACCACAGCCACATCACTCCCACCTGAGAAACCTGCACTGGCTCCCTGTCAACAAGAGGATATCCTTCAAGTTCCTCACCCACACACACAAGGCACTCCACAAGACCGGCTCAGCCTACCTCAACAGACGGCTCTCCTTCTACATCCCCAACCGCCAGCTACGCTCCGCAGACCTCTCACTCGCCACCATCCCGAACATCCGAAAAACAACCACCGGTGGAAGATCCCTCTCCCACCTCGCCACCAAGACATGGAACACACTCCCACTGAGCCTACGACAGACCCAAGACCTGCTGCCCTTCAGGAGGATGCTCAAGACCTGGCTGTTCGATCAGTAGCTCCCCCCCTCCCCCCCCCCGCGCCGATATCTAGTGTGCTTTACAAATGATTGATTGATTGATGGTTGGTGGGATAGGAAGGCTCACAGAGATTAGTTAATGTTAGAGTACAAAAATTATGATTTAAAGAGGAGCGGTTGTGATCTATGAAATGAGGTACCTGCCAACTGAAGAATTACAATAAGAAGGATTGAGGCAGAGAGGCATGAGACTGAGAGGAGCCTATAGTCAGAAGTAGAAAGCAGGCAGAGGATGGAAGGTAAGAAAAGGGTCTTTCTGAAGGAAGAATGGAGAGGGATCAAGCAAGTGTAAATCAATATCAGTTTTTCATCCATGGTCTGGGAGTATAGTGGGAGAAGGCTTTCTGAGTTAGCAAGTAGTCTGAGAATGTAAGCTGTAGATTAACATTATACATAGTGCTCATATCCGGGCAGACAGCTTAAACATGTGATTCCAAGTGTATATATCATTCTTATTGTGAAGAGGTTGATTTGTCAAGTGTTTCCTCTTTCTCCTATTTGGGAGTTTTATTTGATGAGAGAGGCTCCTGGACTCCCCAGTTAAGGGCGAAAAAAAGTGCAATGTTTAGGTCCATAGCTGCAATGCAATGTTTTGTATCCTGACTAGGAGAGAAGCCCCTTGAAGCTTTGCTCAAAATGTAAAGATCTAAAAGTATTGCTATAGCAAGGTATGGATATGTGATTTGGGGATACAAAGCTGTAGTAGGACTTCAGCAAGTTGAAAATAAATTTAAGAGATATCTTTTGGCGGTTCCCCAATCTACCCCTAACTATGCTATTCACCAAAAGATGGGTAGTGGCTTTGTTGAGGACCACATTGGTCGGGGTCCTGTGGTATGTTGGCTAAAGGCATGGATTAATACAGAACTGGGACTGAATAGAGAAATTGTCAGGGACTGTGTAGCGCTGGACAATGTAAGTAAAATCCAATGGATCCAATATGTCAAGTCAAAGCTAGGTAAAATGGGTGACCCAAGCTTTTTGCCACCTCAGAAAAGATAGTGAAAGAGGACCTGGGGCATTAGTTAAAGTACAATTTTTAAATGCACTGTCTGCAGAGAGAGAGGCTTTGGATATTGTGAAACCTACAGTGAAAGGACATTTCATGCTAAAGACAGTCCCATGGATAGAACCGTACCTGACAATTGTCACAAAACCTTTTCACCAATTTCTTCTAACCAGGTTCCATTTCAATCCCATTCATTGTCTTTTAGCTGATGTATGGGGTGGATTAGGGTAAATGATTTAGGCCTCTGTACATGTGACAATTTTTCAACACAGGATACCATACATTTTATAATGTTTTGTGAGAAGTTTAGCCCCATGAGGAGAGCATTTTTAAGTTCTATTTTAAAGGGAAAGGGTGTTGTGCAAGTTAGACCTGCCTTACTATTTTTGCAGCTGTTAAACAAACCTTGGGAGATTTTTAATGTTGCAAATTTTTGGGTGGCAGCAGTTAGATATAGGCAGAAAGGGTGCTAGAAATTCTAAATTGTTGATTGATTGTATATATTGATATAACTGTTTTTATTGCCTGATTAATGAACTACAAGTCACCTCTTTTTACCGGCATTATTTTACTGTTTGTATGTGGTATATTTTAATGAATTCAAAATGTATTAATAAGATTTTATGTAATCTTAGCATGAAAATTGTTGTTAGTGGTATACTTTTAGGGCTTTTGCTAGCCGAATAAAGGGGTTTGAACTAAACTGGTATACATCATTCAAACATTAAGAACCCTAGCCTGATGTGTGCCATGCCTGGAAAAACCCTTTTAGGCATAGTCTGCAGTATCCTAACCTTGGTACAGGGTATGTACAGTGCACAAGGGAAGTTATCGCAGAAAAACAGTTCTTATTTAAATGTCTTCCTTCCAGGCGGGGCCAGCACAGGTAAGAGCAGTGGGGTGGTGTAGTGGGGTAGGGGGAAATCGGCAAACGATGGGATGGGTAAAATTACATTTAAAAAAAGACAACCATTCACAAAGTGCACGTCGCATCGCCGAGTCGATGATGCAGCTAGAGCAAGGTTAGTGGCTTAATTTATGTATTTATTCTATTTTGTCTATCCCGCCATCTGTCAGCTTTGACGTCCCGCCCCGTCACTCTTACCTGTGCTGGCCACGCCTGTTTCCTTCACTCTTCTGTAAATAGAAGGTATTTTCCCGTCACTCACTAAAAATTAGTTAATTTATCACTGGCTGAGTGTCATGTCAATGCGCAAACAGATTAAAGCCTGCTTTGTCACCTAATCCTGTCCAAGTGTATGTTGTGTGTTTGACTACTGTAGTACATTTAGTATATGTATTAGTGAAGGCCTGTGGGTTCCATTTGGATGTCCCAGATGTTTCTGTGCACAGGATGGGGGTGAAGTTGTTTTCACAGTCAGAGGAGGTGTATCAGGATGCAGGCAGGAGGAGACATAGACACTGAGATGAGGACAAAGGAGATGTGGATCCTATTGAAATTCAATTAGGTGCACTGTCACTTAGTAGATTGAGGGGGTGGAGAGGCTGCAGTCTTTTGTTAAGGGTGAGAAGCATCCTTTAGGTAAGACCAGCTTTTTTCTCTCTTTCTTCATCACTCTCTTTGGGGCTCTTCATAGTCACATACAAATGGTTCACATGTCTTTGTGCATCTGTTGTGGGGAGGCAGGAGCCTATCCTACTGTGCTGAGCATCACCCCACACAAAGGCTGTGTCTACAGAACTGAATAGAGAGGTGCTTGAAAATGAAGCCACCCCGAACCAGTTCTCTTGCCTGCTCCTCTAGGTGTAATACTTTTAAAATCCTTGTCTCCATCATACTTCAGAACTACAAGTAAACGTGCATCACTTTCAACCCCCTCAGACCCTAAATGTGTATAGCCCACCCACAGGCACTACATTCTCTCATTATAAAAAAATGAACAAATTATCAACAGGTTAATGAAATAAGAAATGAAAAATCATATTGAACACCGATCCCATGTCCCATACAAGATTTTCACACCTTCATTGTGCTTTTCTCACTGTGCTGTAAAAAAGCTGCAGATGAACCCTCAGGTATTTTTTGTATATTTAAAAGGTTATAAAATTGCAGAAACACAATTAAAGTGTGGGCAAACAAAACTTGTGATCGGTAAAATATAACATTTTATAAAGATGAACATTACGGTGTTAGGAAAATATATTACTCTCCAGGACACCTGCTAGGTTACTGAGCCCTAGATAATTGGTCCAGTTTGTTGAACATTGTGTTAGTAATTACTTTAAATAAGCTTGTTTTGAAGCTGCCCATTTATGATAAAAGCACCTATCAAATAGCATGTCTTTCTTTTAAAATTGATGTACAGCTCTTCAGACCACGAACTGGTTCTTTGTGATTTAAGGCATTATTATCTCCCAACGTCCCACTGATGCCAAGGAAATGGACCTCCGACACCAAACAGCAGATACCTTTAAACATACTCTAATATTAACCATACATAGGGTTTGGCCTGCTGAACTGGTCATGTAGTTGTTATGTAGGAAATAACAGACTGCAAGCCGTATACACTTAGAGGAAGAGCTGCTGTCTTAAATGGGGGATTTGATGCACATAGCAATGCTAGACAAGCATTAAAGATCAGCTGGCAACTTGGGCCAGTGGAGAGCCATTAAGAAATACAATAAGAGCATTAAAGATCAAAAGGTTTTAGACAACTCGGACTGGGCCGAAAACCCGTTAACGCTATTGGCCGGTGTTAATATGATCTATCCTAGGCCGAGATGTCAAACAGGTTAATATTAAAATAGGATTCAATAACAATCCGCACATGCATTAGTAACCAAGAGCTGCCCGTCCAGGTGAGGAGGATTCTAAATGGCTTAACGTGCATTGACAAATGTTTGAACACACTGTTGCAATCATTTTAAGCCTTGCATTCAAAATATTCGCACCTCAAAATGACCTCGGGGTATACACTCAAAGTATCGAATTTTTAATATCCATTTGCATTAATATCGATTAAAAAATATAGAATGGACACAATATCGACTGGACAGAATATAGACTACAAAAATATCGAATAGGATAGCATTAATATCGAATCAAAAATATAGAATGGACATAATATCGAATGGACAGAATATGACAACAAAAATATAGAATGGACAGAATATAGACTACAAAAATATCGAATTTGGATATTTATTTTATGGTATTTAATTTTTTGCGTAATATAATTCTGTAGCGGGTTGTGGGTTTATAGGGGAAGAGGGTGGGAAGTAATTTAATTATAATTAATTAAATATGTTAATTTATTTATTAGTGTTTATTTTGAATGAGTTGTTAATTAATTATCAATTGTTAATTAATTAAAATATAATTGGTAATTAATTTTAATTAATTGATTAATTGATAATTATGTTAATTTTTGTAATTTATTTTCTGTAGCGGGTTGTGGGTTTATAGGAGAATAGGGTGGGAAGTAATTTAATTATGATTAATTAAATATGTTTATTTATTGGTATTTGTTTTGAATTAAGTGTTAATTAATTATTAATTGGTAATTAATGAAAATATAATTGGTAATTAATTTTAATTGATTAATTGATAAATATGTTAATTTTAGTAATTTATTTTCTGTAGTGGGTTGTGGGTTTATAGGGGAATAGGGTGGGAAGTAATGTAATTGTAAGTAATTACATTTTTAAATTCTTTTTTTTAATCTAATTTTAATTATTTTTTAATTGTTAATTTATTTATTGTTAATTGGTAAATATTTTGTATGAGTAGGTAATTATTTTTAATTCATTTGTATTTGTATTTTGAAATGATTAATTAATATATTATATAAAAGTGTTAATTATTTTAATTAATTTGTAATTGGTATTAATATTTATTTTATTTTTATTTATATATGAAGTATTTACTTTCCCTACTGTTGCACTCACTGGATTGGGAATAGTAGTTTTTACCCTCCTGCTACTCAACGCTTTCCCTACTGTTGCACTCACTGGAGTGGGAATAGTAATTTTTACCCCTACGCTATCCAACACTTTCCCTACTGTTGCACTCATTGGAGTGGGAATAGTAATTTTTACCCCTACGCTATCAAACACTTTCCCTACTGTTGCACTCTCTGGAGTGGCAATAGTAATTTTTACCCCTACGCTATCCAGCACTTTCCCTACTGTTGCACTCTCTGGAGTTGGAATAGTAATTTTTAGCCCTACGCTATCAAACACTTTCCCTACTGTTGCACTCTCTGAAGTTGAAATAGTAATTTTTACCTCTACGCTATCCAACACTTTCCCTACTGTTGCACTCTCTGGAGTTGGAATAGTAATTTTTACCCCTACGCTATCCAACACTTTCCCGACTGTTGCACTCTCAGGAGTTGGAATAGTAATTTTTACCCCTACGCTATCCAACACTTTCCCTACTGTTGCACTCTCTGGAGTTGGAATAGTAATTGTTACCCCTACGCTATCCAACACTTTCCCTACTGTTGCACCCACTGGAGTGGGAATAGTAGTTTTTATCGCTACGCTATCCAACGCTTTCCCTACTGAGTCGGAATAGTAATTTTTACCTTCCCGGTATCCAATGCTTTCCCTACTGTTGCACTCACTGGAGTGGGAATAGTAAATGTAATGCCTACGCTATCCAACGCTTTCCCTACTGTTGAACTCTCTGGATTGGGAATAGTAATTTTTACCCCTACGCTACCCAATGCTTTCCCTACTGTTGCACTCTCTGGAGTTGGAATAGTAATTTTTTCCCTCCCGCTATCCAACGCTTTCCCTACTGCTGCACTCATTGGAGTGGTGATAGTAATTTTTACTCCTACGCTATCCGACGCTTTCCCTACTGTTGCACTCACTGGAGTGGGAATAGTAATTTTTACCCCTACGCTATCCAACGCTTTCCCTACTGTTGCACTTTCTGGAGTGGGAATAGTAATTTTTACCTCTACGCTATCCAAGGCTTTCCTTACTGTTGCACTCTCAGGAGTGGGAATAGTAATTTTTACCCCTACGCTATCCAACGCTTTCCCTACTGTTGCACTCTCTGGAGTGGGAATAGTAATTTTTACCCTCCCGCTATCCAACGCTTTCCCTACTGTTGCACTCACTGGAGTGGGAATAGTAATTTTTACCCCTACGCTATCCAACGTTTTCTCTACTGTTGCACTCACTGGAGTGTGAATAGTAATTTTTACCCTCCCGCTATCCAACGCTTTCCCTACTGTCACACTTTCTGGAGTGGGAATAGTAATTTTTACCCTCCCGCTATCGAATGCTTTCCCTACTGTTGCACTCTCTGGAGTGGGAATAGTAATTTTTACCCCTACGCTATCCAATGCTTTCCCTACTGTTGCACTCACTGGAGTGGGAATAGTAATTTTTACCCCTATGCTATCCAACGCTTTCCTTACTGTTGCACTCTCTGGAGTGGGAATAGTAATTTTTACCCGTACAATATCCAAAGCTTGCCCTACTGTTGCACTCTCTGGAGTAGGAATAGTAATTTTTACCTCTACGCTATCCAACGCTTTCCCTACTGTTGCACTCTTTGGAGTGGGAATAGTAATTTTTACCTTCCCGGTATCCAATGCTTTCCCTACTGTTGCACTCACTGGAGTGGGAATAGTAAATTGTATGCCTACGCTATCCAATGTTTTCCCTACTGTTGCACTCACTGGAGTTAGAATAGTAATTTTTATCCCTACGCTATCCAACGCTTTCCCTACTGTTGCACTGTCTGGAGTGGGAATAGTAATTTTTACCCTCCCGCTATCCAACGCTTTCCCTACTGTTGCACTCACTAGAGTGGGAATAGTAATTTTTAGCCCTACGCTATCCAATGCTTTCCCTACTGTTGCACTCACTGGAGTGGAAATAGTAATTTTTACCCCTACGCTATCCAACGCTTTCCCTACTGTTGCACTCACTGAAGTGGGAATAGTATTTTTTACCCCTACGCTATCCAACGCTTTCCCTACTGTTGCACTCTCTGGAGTGGGAATAGTAATTTTTACTGCTACGCTATCCAATGTTTTTTCTACTGTTGCAGTCACTGGAGTGGTAATAGTAAATGTAACCCTCTCGCTATCATATGGTAAATATATTGTATATTTTTTATTAATACTATGTTTATATATATATATGTATATATATATATATATTCACTGAAAAAACCATAAGTTATAGACCATATATAGTTAGGGATTAGCATTTACAAAACCTTATTTTACTCGCATAAAACCATTGAAATTCCATATATAGTTAGTTGCACTAACTATATATCGCGCACCCGCAATCCACTGCTGATGATGTCACATATTACATCATTCATGACATGGTCAGTGACATCACTGATGACATCACTGATGACATCTCAAATGACATCACTGATGACATCACTGATAACATCTCATTTGACATTACTGATCACATCACTGATGATATCATTCATGTGATAATACCATGAACCTCTTCAGTCTCTAATATAACCTTAGATACAATCAGTGTAAACAGACAGTCACAGACTGTCACTCATCCATGGAGTTACTCACACACCTAGTCAGTCATGCAAAGAATCAATCACACCTCCATTTCCTCAACTATACAGTTATACAAACTTTACTTATTCAAACATATACTAACACATATTTACTCTCTTATACAATCCCTGATACAAGTTCACAATGATCCATACAGCCACTCACACATTCACTGGCTCTTATGCACAGTTATTTATATATGGCAACTCTCACATGTACTGTGTTTTACATATGTACTTACTTTGACATGTAGCACTGAGATATCCATTCACTCACCAATACACTCATGCACACAGTCAACCGCCCATACAGCTGTTTCCACATGCACTTTTGAACCCATACATCTAGTGAATCAACTGCTCACACATCTATGCACAGAGTCATACACCTCCGAGCCACCCACACACACACTCAGTCTCCCATACAAATACTTGGGCAACCAATCAATAACCCATATAGTTACTCATATAGCTACTTATCAACACATGCAACAGTTTACAGAACAACAAACATAATGATGCACAAATTAAGACAGTTTAGTCACTAACCCATGCACTCAGTGAGACACATTTAATCACTCACTCATACAGTCAGTCATGCACCTACTAAATCCTTCATCCAGACACTTATACATCCACTCATTCTTCAATATGTAAGACATATTTTAACTTTACAGAAACATACAGTCACTGGATGTTGTCATCAGTGATGTCATCAGTGATGTCATTTGAGATGTCATCAGTGATGTCACTGACCATGTCATGAATGATGTAATATGTGACATCATCAGCAGTGGATTGCGGGTGCGCGATATATAGTTAGTGCAACTAACTATATATGGAATTTCAATGGTTTTATGCGAGTAAAATAAGGTTTTGTAAATGCTAATTCCTAACTATATATTCTCTATAACCTATGGTTTTTTCATTGAATTTCAATGGTTTTTTGAAAGCTAATATCTGTAGCTGTAAAATATATTCTTCTTTAAATCTTAAAATATATTTTACATGTTTTTAATACATTTTTTAAAAAAATATTTTTTTGTTCCGCTCCCAGTCCGCGAGCCGGTCAGCTTTCCGTTAGCTCATTTTAAAGCCGCGACTCAGTCTTTTAGCGTAACTGTTACGTTAGAATGACGTTTTGCGTTGTCTCGTAATACGTCATCGGACGCGCCAAGTTAGCGGACCCGGAAGCGGACCGGAAAGCGGCGCAAAGCGCGAAACGTAAACACAGCAGGTCATGTGACTCGGTAATAACACTTTTCATTGGTTCATTTCACTTTTGGTTTCCTAATGATGTAATACTAGGTCATGTGATCTAAAATTAACACTTTTCATTGGTTTAGAACTTTTACGCCCTTACACCATTTTTGGAACATTATTAACATGCCTATGTAACTCCCATAATCCAAATCTAAATTTTCCAAGCACAGGTGGGAGCGTATTTACAAGAAACTTGCACCATGAAGAACGCTTTCCATTTAAAAAGGAAAAATAACATCATAGACACTCATATGCCTTATAAATATGACCCAAAACAACCTATGAAGCTCTAGCAGTACATATCCAGAAATGTAATTGATTTAAAAAAATCGTTTTTAAACACAGCATATAAATCAATTGTATACCTGCATTCAAGAGGAAATGACTGAAAATGTCCTTGAGACACATGAAAGCGTTTTCTGGAATGCCCTAGCACCATTTTTTGGACATTATTAACATGGCTATGTAACTCCCATAATCAAAATCTAAATTTGCCAACCGCAAGTGGGAGCGTATTTACAAGAAACTTGCACCATGAAGAACACTTTCCATTTAAAATGGACAAATAACATCATAGAAAAGAATCGTTTTTAAACACAGCATATAAATCAATTGTATACCTGCATTCAAGAGGAAATGACTGAAAATGTCCTTGAGACACATGAAAGCGTTTTCTGGAATGCCCTAGCACCATTTTTTGGACATTATTAACATGGCTATGTAACTCCCATAATCAAAATCTAAATTTGCCAAGCGCAGGTGGGAGCGTATTTACAAGACACTTGCCCCATGAGGAATGCTTTCCATTTAAAAAGGAAAAAATAACATCAAAGACACTCAAATGCCTTATAAATATGACCCAAAACAACCTATGAAGCTCTAGCAGTACATATCCAGAAATGTAATTGATTTCAAAAATCGTTTTTTAAAACAACATATCTGTTTCAGCTTACATAAGAGACCATGGAATGGGCTTCATGTACAACAATAACTTGTGTTACTGCATGCCAGAATGCTACACCGAATATGCAATTACAATTTCTCAAAGAAACAAAATCTACATGTATATCACTAGAGACAAAGCCACATTTTAAAAACACAGCTTTCTTCATCATTTTCTCCTTAAATCATACAATTCTCTATCTAAATTAAATAAATCTTTTCTCACCTTAGCAAATACTTTTTGAGTTTTGAAAACAGTCTCAGAAATACACCAAATTGTCTTCAGCAGAAGAAAAAGGATGCACTCCAGAGGCTGCAGCTATTGAAAGCACAGAAATACAGATATTCATTTCACATATCTCTCATATTAGCCAATCATAACTCTTCCCTCACTTTTTTCAAATCAAAACCCTTCCCCCCTCTGCCCTCTCTGCCTTTTTTCCATAGCAACCACCTCCTGGAAGACCTCTCATGTTTGCAAATTCACACAACAATGTTTCAATTGAACTCTGAACTCTCAGTGCACCTGCGTATCCAGTGCAATCTTTCATTAAATGTTTCTTCCTTGACCATTCAAATTACATCTTTCAAAGAACACATCCATGCACCCTAACTTTCTGTTTTCAGAAATGGAAATGCACCAATCACTGCTAATGAATCATTAGCATTGGAAATCCACAGTTTTTTTTCTTTACAAACTCCTACTGTTTCAACTGCCCTTTCATTACCACACTTCATCTGACTGCAGCACAACCTTCTCCCACCATGTTTAATGTCTGGATTGTTGGACATAGTTACATCCACTGGGCTCAAAGGTATGCTGAGAACAGAAATTTACCTAACCTCAATTTACAAGATGTGGAAATTAAGTGGTTGGGCCAAAGAGGATTAAAATGTCACCAATTGATACCATTGGTGAAAACCTTTATGCATTTGCCAAAACCTGACCTGTTAATTGTGCACTGTGGAGGTAATGATTTGGGCACTTTGACTGGGGTAGGTCTGGAAATGCTTTTAAAGGACACCTTTGAGCAATTAATGGCACTTTTTCCTCAAACTGCCTTGGTATATTCCAATATATGCCAAAGACAGAAATGGAGGTGGTCCAACCAATTTTGTCCACAAATTGAGAAAGCGAGGAAGCATGTAAACAAATCTGTTTCAGCTTACATGAGAGACCATGGAATGGGCTCCTTGTACAACAATAACTTGCGTTACTACATGCAAGATATCTACAGAGGAGATGGAGTTCACTTCTCAGATGAGGGCAACAGAATTTTCATTCTGAATTTAAGACTGTGCATTGGTACCTACTTATAAGTACCTAAATGTACCATAAACCCAAAAGCTCTTCTCAGAGCTACCCTTCATCTGATCACTCACAATTATTATTTTTCTCTAACTTTTTTCTGTAATTTTCAACAAACTACACTCAAAGAGCGCTACCCGGTACGCGAACTGGAAGCTAACCGCGCAAAATTTCAAAAAAAAAGTTTTTTCTTCGCACATATGGTCCTCCTCAGCCACCCTCAGAAAACCTAGGGGGTCAAAATACTTGTACCGTGCCCCCTTCTACCCATTCTGAACATTCTTTACCCTCCATTTTATATCTTAATTCGACCGAAACACAAAATGGTGGACTCCCGTTACGCTCCTAGTTCGCGGACCGGACCGCTTCCCGGGAAACGGTCCAAAAAAAAGGTGGGAAAGTAATTCACAGAAAAACGACTGGAGACACTCTCACCAAATATAGATTAGCTTATACTACATAACAATCCCTTTCTTTTTCACAAATTTGATTGAAATTCCATTTAGCCATTAAGTCTATAGACCTCTCTAAATACCGTGAGGTAAATTACTCACAAAACACATCTGAAGTGTTGGAATTGACAACCAATGAAAATGTTACTTTCATCTTCTACTTTTATAACCTGACATTTGATTGGTTAAATACCTGAATATATATAAAGGAAGAGAAGAAAACACAGCCATTTTGACTACTACTTCTTGTTGTACATCACATTTCAATAGCTTCCAAAAACTTCAACTTCTTTGTAAAAATGAAATATATTGTGCACTATAACTTAATATAGTAGACTTTTTCTGATAGATATACACTATCCCTCTGTAGTAGTTATGGATTTAGATAGACTTCTCTGTTATAGTTATGAATGGAGTTAGGCTTCTCTTGGTTAAATCACATACACTTTTTTATAGTCCTATTTCCACTCTGATACTATACACTACCAAAAGAAGAATTCACAGATAAAAACTGCCTATCTAACATTAATCCCAACAGTGCCCTATCTCTACTAATATATATTTTTTTATTCAAAATTTCAGGCAAAATGGAAGGCGAGCAACAAGTTACATTTTCAATTGAACTGAAGGAGAGCAGCCAAGACAAAATTGATGATTTTATGGATCAAAGTAGAGACCACGAACTTCTACAATGTGTTGAAGCAGTGGATAACCTGCTTCAAAATGAGAAAATGTTACACCCTATATTCAATTTTGACATTTCCGACACTGAAATGTTAGAAAGTTTAATGAAGTATGAAACACAATCAAAATAAAAAAAAAATTAAAAATAAAGAAAAAAAAAAAAAAAAAAAAAAACAACAAACAATTAACATTCAGTATTAAAAAAGTCTATCATTCTATTATCCTTATAGTACGCTGCCCAGAACGCTTTCCGGTTCGCGTACTAGGCGCTCACCACGCAAAAAAAAAAAAATTTTTTTGCCCTGCTGGAACCTTTTACAACCTCCACATAAAACCTAGGGGGTCAGGGAGGATCTACTATGCCCCCTTATGGAAATTTCCCCCTTAGTTTTGGCCTCCTCTGTCTCTCGATCCTACCGAGAGACAAGATGGCGGCCGCACCGGACTGTTTAGAATGTTGACAGACACCGAAGAGCCAATCAGCTTTCCGTGCGCAAAGTTCCGTTACGCAAAAAGTACGCGAACCGGATCGCTGCCCGGACCGCTGTTACAGATATATATCTTATTTTAAACGTTAATTTCTCAAAATCCACTGGAGCACATATATTGAGACCTAGCAAAGGCACATCGGGCTAACAGTCCCTACAATTTTGCCAAGTTTCGTGCAAATCCATTCAGCCGTTCGGGCTAAAAGTGAGGCCAACCGCCCTATGGAAATTAACATGGGAAAAACGCGTTTTGGGACCCCCCTTTTTTCTCGGCCCCCCCTTGCCGAACACCCCCCAAATTTTCAGGGGCTGCTCAGAAACAGATTGTGCCATTTTCCTGAAAATTTCAGCCGATTCCGTCCACAAACGCCAAAGTTATTAGACATAGAATTTTCAGAAAACCCATAGGCAAAAAATCCTAACTATATATACCTACTGGCGACCGCCAGTAGGTAATATATATATATATATATATATATATATATATATATATATATATATATATATATATATATATATATATATATATATATTACCTACTGGCGGTCGCCAGTAGGTATATATAGTTAGGATTTTTTCCCTATGGGATTTCTGAAAATTCTATGCCTAATAACTTTTGCGTTTGTGGACGGAATTGGCTGAAATTTTCAGGAAAATGGCACATTTTGTTTCTGAGCAGCCCCTGAAAATTTGGTGGGGTTTCGTCAAGGGGGGGCTGGGAAAAAAGGGGGGTCCCAAAACGCGTTTTTTGCATTGAGTTTTCCATAGGGCGGTTGGACTCACTTTTAGCCCGAACGGCTGAATGGATTTTCACGAAACTTGGCAAAATTGTAGGGACTGTTAGCCCGATGTGCCTTTGCTAGGTCTCAATATATGTGCTTCAGTGGATTTTGAGAAATTAACGTTTAAATCAAGATATATATCTGTAACAGCGCTCCGGGCAGCGATCCGGTTAGCGAACCTTTCGCGTATCGGAACTTTGCGATGCGAAGCTGATTGGCCCTCCGGTGTCTGTCAACATTCTAAACAGTCCGGAGCGGCCGCCATCTTGTCTCTCGGTAGGATCGAGAGACAAGAGGAGGCCAAAACAAAGGGGGAAATTACCATAAGGGGGCATAGTAGATCCTCGTTGACCCCCTAGGTTTTATGTGGAAGTTTTAAAAGGGCCTAGGAGGGTCCAAAAAAAGAAAATAAAAATTTTTTTTTTTGCGTGGTAAGCGCCAAGTTCGCGAACCGGAAAGCGTTCTGGGCAGCGAACTTTATGGATAAAAGAATGAAAGACTTTTCTAATACTGTATGTTAATTATTTGTTGGTTTTGTTGATTATTTTTTAATTTTTTTATTTTTTAAGCAATTTTTTATTGTTGTGATTGTGTTTCAAAATTTAATAACATTTCTAACATTTAACTAGTTTATGAATTACATATAAAAATGATTAAAGACTCAAACAATTTTTTAATATTACATACAATTTTATTTTTCGGATTGTTTTTCGAAATTTAATACAACGTCTAGCATTTCACTGTCTGATATGTGTTCTTGTTCAGTGAACATAAGTTCAAACATTTGACCGTCATCATAATGAAGTAAATGATCCACTGATTCTACACATTGAACTAATTCATGGTCCCGTGATTCATCCATGAAATCTGAGTCATCATTGTCCTCAATAACTTTTTCTGTGTTGGTCTCCAGAACAATTTCGAAGGAAACATTCTGCTCACCTTCCATTTTATTGCTGTAATTTGCATAAAAAATAAATATATCAGTAGAGATAGGGCACTGTTGGGTTTAAGTTCAGACAGGCACTTGTGAGTTTATAACAGAGAAGTAATCTATGGGCACTGTATGGTTTCAGGCGTGAAGTAGTACTATTAAAAAGTGCCTGTGAAGAAGCCTAAGTAAATTCATAATTATACCACAGAAACCTAAATCAGTCCATAATTATAATAAAGAAGCCTTTCTCAATGTCTAACTCTTACAGAGGGATAGTATATAACTATCTGAAAAAGTTTACCATATTTACTTATAGTGCACAATATACTTCAGTTTTAAAAATAACAACTTACCTTTAGAAACAAGTTGATGTTATTAGTGATATTCTAAATGATATATACAACAACAAGTAGTAGTCAAAATGGCTGTGTTTCCTTCTCTCCCTTTATATATATACAGGTATATAACCAATCAAATGTCAGGTAATAAAAGTAGAAAATGAAAGTAACATTTTCATTGGTTGTCAATTCCAACAATTCAGATGTGTTTTGTGAAGTAATTTACCTCACGGTATTTGGAGAGGTCTACAGGCTAAATGGCTAAATGGAATTTCAATGAAATTTGTGAGAATGGAAGGGATTGTTATGTAGTATGAGCTAATCTATATTTGGTGAGAGTGTCTCTAGTCGTTTTTCTGTAAATTACTTTCCCGCCTTTTTTTAGGACCGCTTTCCGGGAAGCGGCCCGGTTAGCGAACCTTAAGCGTCACGGGAGTCCACCATTTTGTGTTTCGGTCGCATTAAGATACAAGATGGAGGGCAAATAATGTTTAGAATGGGTAGAAGGGGTCATGGTAGACTTATCTTGACCCCCTAGGTTTTCTGAGCGTGGCTGAGGAGGCTTATATGTGCGGAAAAAAAAACTTTTTTTAAAAAAATTCCGCGAGGTTAGCTTTCGGTTAGCGAACCGGGTAGCGCTCCGGGGAGCGAATTTTGTGGAAAATTAGTGAAAAAAGTTAGAGAAAAATAATAATTGTGAGTGATCAGATGTAGGGTAGCTCTGAGAAGAGCTTTTGGGTTTATGGTACATTTAGGTACTTATAAGTAGGTACCAATGCACAGTCTTAAATTCAGAATGAAAATTCTGTTGCCCTCATCTGAGAAGTGAACTCCATCTCCTCTGTAGATATCTTGCATGTAGTAACGCAAGTTATTGTTGTACAGAGAGCCCATTCCATGGTCTCTCATGTAAGCTGAAACAGATTTGTTTACATGCTTCCTCGCTTTCTCAATTTGTGGACAAAATTGGTTGGACCACCTCCATTTCTGTCTTTGGCATATATTGGAATATACCAAGGCAGTTTGAGGAAAAAGTGCCATTAATTGCTCAAAGGTGTCCTTTAAAAGCATTTCCAGACCTACCCCTGTCAAAGTGCCCAAATCATTACCTCCACAGTGCACTATTAACAGGTCAGGTTTTGGCAAATGCATAAAGGTTTTCACCAATGGTATCAATTGGTGACATTTTAATCCTCTTTGGCCCAACCACTTAATTTCCACATCTTGTAAATTGAGGTTAGGTAAATTTCTGCTCTCAGCATACCTTTGAGCCCAGTGGATGTAACTATGTCCAACAATCCAGACCTTAAACATGGTGGGAGAAGGTTGTTCTGCAGTCAGATGAAGTGTGGTAATGAAAGGGCAGTTGAAACAGTAGGAGTTTCTAAAGAAAAAAAACTGTGGATTTACAATGCTAATGATTCATTAGCAGTGATTGGTGCATTTCCATTTCTGAAAACAGAAAGTTAGGGTGCATGGATGTGTTCTTTGAAAGATGTAATTTGAATGGTCAAGGAAGAAACATTTAATGAAAGATTGCACTGGATACGCAGGTGCACTGAGAGTTCAGAGTTCAATTGAAACATTGTTGTGTGAATTTGCAAACATGAGAGGTCTTCCAGGAGGTGGTTGCTATGGAAACAAGGCAGACAGGGCAGAGGGGGGAAGGGTTTTGATTTGAAAAAAGTGAGGGAAGAGGTATGATTGGCTAATATGAGAGATATGTGAAAAGAATATCTGTATTTCTGTGCTTTCAATAGCTGCAGCCTTTGGAGTGCATCCTTTTTCTTCTGCTGAAGACAATTTGGTGTATTTCTTAGACTGTTTTCAAAACTCAAAAAATATTTGCTAAGGTGAGAAAAGATTTATTTAATTTAGATAGAGAATAGTATGATTTAAGGAGAAAATGATGAAGAAAGCTGTGTTTTTAAAATGTGGTTTTGTCTCTAGTGATATAGTAATAGAATTAGTTTCATAGAGAAATTGTAATTGCATATTTGGTGTAACATTCTGGCATGCAGTAACACAAGTTATTGTGGTACATGGAGCCCATTTTATGGTCTGTTATGTAAGCTGAAACAGAGATGTTGCTTTTAAAAACGATTTAAGAAATCAATTTCATTTCTGGATATGTACTGCTAGAGCTTCATAGGTTGTTTTGAGCCATATTTATAAGGTATTTGAGTGTCTAAGATGTTATGTTTTCCTTTTAAAATGTAAAGTGTTCCTCATGGGGCAAGTGTCTTGTAAATACGCTCCCACTTGTGCTTGGCAAATTTAGATTTTGATTATGGGAGTTACCTAGCCATGTTAATAGTGTCCCAAAAATGGTGCTAGGGAATTGCAGAAAACACTTTCATGTGTCTCAAGGACATTTTTAGTCATTTCTTCATGAATGCAGGTATACAATTGATTTATATGCTGTGTTTAAAAACGAATTTTGAAATCAATTACATTTCAGGATATGTACTGTTAGAGCTTCATAGGTTGTTTGGGGTCATATTTAGAAGGCATTTTAGTGTCTTTGATGTTATTTTTCCCTTTTTAAATGGAAAGCGTTCCTCATGGGGCCCTGAGCAGTTCTTAGCCATGTTATTTAATAGGAAGTGGATAACATGGCTAAGAGCATTTGCTGGAAAGTGCATGAATATTGCTGACTTTTCTGCGATGTTATTTTTCCCTTTTTAAATGGAAAGTGTTCCTCTTGGGGCAAGTGTCTTGTAAATACGCTCCCACTTGCGCTTGGCAAATTTAGATTTTGATTATGGGAGTTACGTAGCCATGTTAATAGTGTCCCAAAAATGGTGCTAGGGCATTCCAGAAAACACTTTCATGTGTCTCAAGGACATTTTTAGTCATTTCTCCATGAATGCAGGTATACAATTGATTTATATGCTGTGTTTAAAAACGAATTTTGAAATCAATTACATTTCAGGATATGTACTGTTAGAGCTTCATAGGTTGTTTGAGGTCATATTTAGAAGGCATTTTAGTGTCTTTGAAGTTATTTTTCCCTTTTTAAATGGAAAGCGTTCCTCATGGGGCCCTGAGCAGTTCTTAGCCATGTTATTTAATAGGAAGTGGATAACATGGCTAAGAGCATGTGCTGGAAAATGCATGAATATCGCTGTCTTTTCTGCGATATTCATGCATTGCGGCCGTTTTTTTTCACATTTGCGAGCAGTTCTTAGCCATGTTATCCAATGGGAGGTGGATAACATGGCTAAGAGCATTTGCTGGATAATGCATGAATATCATTGACTTTTCAGCGATATTCATGCATTGCGGCTGTTTTTAATCGCATTTGTGATAAACAATTACATTTCTTGATATGTACTTTTAGAGCTTCATAGGTTGTTTGGGGCTATATTTAGAAGGCATTTTAGTGTCTTTGATGTTATGTTTACCTTTCTAAATGGAAAGCGTTCCTCTTGGGGCAAGTGTCTTGTAAATACGCTCCCACTTGCGCTTGGCAAATTTAAATTTTGATTATGGGAGTTACCTAGCCATGTTAATAGTGTCTCAAAAATGGTGCTAGGGCATTCCAGAAAACACAATCATGTGTCTCAAGGACATTTTTAGTCATTTCTTCATGAATGCAGGTATACAATTGATTTATATGCTGTGTTTAAAAACGAATTTTGAAATCAATTAAATTTCAGGATATGTACTGTTAGAGCTTCATAGGTTGTTTGGGGTCATATTTAGAAGGCATTTTAGTGTTTTTGATGTTATTTTTCCCTTTTTAAATGGAAAGCGTTCCTCGTGAGGCCCAGAGCAGTTCTTAGCCATGTTATTTAATAGGAAGTGGATAACATGGCTAAGAGCATTTGCTGGAAAATGTATGAATATCGCTGATTTTTCTGCGATATTCATGCATTGCGGCCGTTTTTTTTCACATTTGCAAGCACTTCTTAGCCATGTTATCCAATGGGAGGTGGATAACATGGCTAAGAGCATTTGCTTTAAAGGTTGTTTGGGGTTATACACCATTTTTGGGAAATTAGTAACATGCCTATCTAACTCCCATAATCAAAATCTAAATTTGCCAACCGCAGGTGGGAGCATATTTACAATAAATTTGCACCAGGAAGAACGTAAAATAGCATACTAGATACTCAAATGCCTTATAAATATGACCCAAAACATCTTATGAAGCACTAGTAGTGCATATTTCCAGAAATGTATTGGTTTTCATTTAATGATTTACTTCATTGGTAGGCCTTCACATGTTTTTTTATTTTGGTATTTTTCAGTGAAAATCTTATCTGCAACCATGTGTTGGCCTCACCTCAAATAAACAAAACAGGTGATGGACTGAATGTGGATCAATGACACACATTTACCCCAGTCTAAAGATCAGGGCCTAAACAAATCTTTAGATAGGCTACATCTTATCGTCATCCTGAATTAATGATTTAAAATATTAGGGAGTGATTTATGAGTGTTGTATGCCTTTTTTGTACCATTGAGTGTCATTTTTGTGATGCAGTGCTGGTGGAAAACATTTGCTATGTTAAATAATTAGTACGGCATTAAGTTTTAGATGACTGTTATTTATTTACTGTTTGGTAATAGTGGTTAATAACATTTTATATTATATTTTTCCACAGATTCAACTGCAGATTCTTTCATAGTTTGGAAAATGCCTTCCAAAAGTCGAATACGAAAGGCTAGAAAACGTCAAAGACAGCAGGATGATGTTTTATTGCAGCAGTCCTCTTCCCCAAATACTTGTCAAAACACCAAGAAAGGTCCGGGTAAGAGCACGAAATCATTCTTAAGAAATATTTGTAGTAAAAAAAGTTTTGCTCAAAAAAATGTTTCAGTTCACAAAAAGAAAAGTAATTTAAATGGAAAGGAGAGACCCATCACAAATGTTACTGGTAGAGGAAGAGATAACTCTGTGCATGATAGTAGAAGGAAACAACAGTTTAGGGACATTCGAAATCGAATGTTCCGTAATAGGATATTAGTTAATTTATTGAAAAGTATTAAAAAGAAAGGCCAACAGAAAGCGGCATTTTATAAGAAGAAGAAAAATGTAGAGAAAATTATTGATCATGCTTTTGAAATTAAGCGAAAGTTGTTTATTTTGGTAATCAATAGAATTAGGAAACTAAGCAAGGTAATTTCTGATTTCAAAACAAAAAGTAGATGGAAGAGAGTAGTAAATCGTACTAACTTTTGTGAAGTTTTTTCCGGAGAATGGATGCATAGTTCAAGTTCTGAGGCATTTTTTAATGAGGAGACTTATTTTCAGGATAATGATTTGGTGCATGCAGTTGACATCAGTGGTCGAGCTTATGAAGTGAAGGATGGTTGTCCAGTTGAAAAAGAACAACTTGTGACAACAGAGACAGAAGAGGCGCTAAGTGATGAGGTTTTAGGAAGACGTCCTAAGGGACCTGTGTACATTTGGAAGTGTAGTTCTATTTGCAGTGTGCGACAGGTTTCCATCAATTTGCTTTGTGATTTTATACGGACATTTAATAAGAAAAGTTTGAAGCAGAAAATGAAGTTGTTGCAAGATTTAGATCCTTGCAGAGTGAGACAAATGACAGGTTTGCGTGGTCATTCACTGGCTTGTCTTTCCAGGAGAGTATGCCAGAGTGTTTTTCATCATTTCAGGATGCTAGCAGTGCATCATAATAAAGTGAGAAAATTAGTGAGAATGTTGTATTATGCTAAGAGTCCAGCAATTATGCTTAAACAATTATGTGCTGCTCTTTTGCATGGTTCTGAAATAGATGTGAAAAATATTTGTGAAGAAATTGAGTTTTGTTACTTTGGTAGTAAAGATGAGAATGTTCAAATTGACCCTGAAGTAGAGGGTAATGTGGAAGATAATGTACAGGTTTCCAGTACAGATAATTTTCAGAAGGAAATTGCCACGTTTCAGATGAAATCAAGTGAGAGGCCTAATTTCACTTGTGTATGTTGTCGACGCACTTATTATAAGAATCAGACTAAGGTAGTGGATTTATATGCAAAAAGTGAAAGGGAAAATAATAGTGAATGGAAGGATTTTGCCACATACTTGATGGTAGAAAATTATTTTGATTTGGGATCGGATCAACGTGTGTGTACTTATTGTTGTAATAAATTAAACCAAAACCAGATGCCTGCTAGGGCAGTTCAAAATAATCTGGAATTGGTTGAGATTCCTTCTGAATTGAAGGATTTAAATACTTATGAATCTATTTTGATTCAAAGTATCCATCCCTTTCAGGCTATTGTAAGAATGGAGCCAAAGACAGGGAAGTTGCCTCCAGCAGATTTACAGAGAGGATTAAAGGGAAGAGTTGTTTATTTGCCTCTAGATTTGAAGAAAAACATTAACACAATTGGAATAGAAAAAGTGGAAGAGGAACCTCTGGTTATCTTGGTTAATGGGGTTCCGACAAAGAATAAGAAAATATGGCAAGATTTAGTGGATGTTAGGAAAGTCAAAAAGGCAACAGTGTATTTGAAGAAAAATAATAAGTACTATAAGAATGTATATGTTGCAGAAGAGGAAGTAAGTGATGAAGAGGATAGCGATTTGTGTGCTGGCCAAATTGAGAAAGTAGAGGCCTCTAAAAGTGAAGAAATATATGAACATTATAGTGTTCATCCTTTGCATTCCAAGGAAGTCATGGGGAATGCTATTGAGTTGTTTCAAATGAAACAAGCCAAAGGGAGTCCCATTAGTGTTTGGGAGGAAAGTTTGGAAGCTCGGTGTTTCCCACAGCTATTTCCCACAGGTCAAGGAGGAAGATATGATGAGCGACCTCATCAAATTCCTGCGTCTGAATACCGGACTTTACGATTGTATGCAGAAGATCCTAGGTTTCGGCAATGCATTCCCTATTTGTTTCATCTCCTGTTTGAAAGCGATCTGTCTGGACTGTCATATGCAGTGAACCACATCTTAAAAAGTGGTATACAGATGCGAAACATCTCGGCAAGTGACTTTATGCATAAAGTCAATGTCCAAGACAGTATTTTGGATTCTCACTTAATTAATCTCATGGCGTGTCAGCGTGGTACTAATGAGTACTGGTACCGTCGTCATGGTGATTTAAAATGTATGCTGAGGAACTTAGGAACTCCAACAT
This sequence comes from Lissotriton vulgaris, assembly GCF_964263255.1. Taxonomy (NCBI): domain Eukaryota; kingdom Metazoa; phylum Chordata; class Amphibia; order Caudata; family Salamandridae; genus Lissotriton; species Lissotriton vulgaris. Next base: position 351,434,912 of record NC_141698.1, read on the forward strand.
GGTTCCTCACTCTGAGCTGTGCCGAGTATGGCTGGGAAGACTTACTTGAATTTCTACGAGAGGCAAATGGAAATATTGAAAACATTGAATTCAAGACACCTGGAGAACTGTGTTCTTTGGATCCAGTGAATGTATGCAGGTACTTCAATCATAGATTTGAAGCTATGATGTCTTTCATCACAAATAAAAAGAATCCACCTCTTGGAGAGGTGTTGGATTTCTTCTGGAGAAAGGAGTACCAAGCAAGAGGTGCCCCTCATATACATATGTTGTTGTGGATCAAGGATGCACCTAAATTTGGAACAGATCCGGATGACTTAGTGATGAATTTCATAGAACAGTATTCTACGTGTGCTGTTCCAAACGCAACGGAGAAGAAAAGTCTAAGAGAACAAGTTCTACGTTTCCAAAGCCATCGTTGTGGAAAGTACTGTCGTCGTAAATTCAGAAACAAGGACAAGTTCTACACCAAATGTCGTTTCAACTTTCCACGACCGGTGATTTCTAAAGGAAGAGTGAACAGTTTGATGTCTTCGCTGCGACATAATGTGACGAGGAAATCACCCAAGAATACATACAATTTGAAAAGGAATGAAGAGTCCAAGTACATCAATGACTACAACCCAGTGATTTTGTCCATGTGGAATGCCAACATGGATATACAGTTTGTGGCTGACAACTGTATGGCTGTGGCTCGGTATGTGACATCTTACATCACCAAAAAAGAAAAGACCGAACTGAAGGATATGTGGGAGGACATTTCCCATGAAAAGAGCCTCAGCAAGAAGTTGTACAGTTTCAGTCTGAAGATGTTGTCGCATCGAGAAATCGGAGCTTACGAATGTTCTGATCGATTGTCTTCAGCAAGTCTCTATGCCAAATCCAGGAGTCTCGTTTGGGCGAGTCTTGGTCTTGCTGCAACGCGAAATCGAGTTCTAAAACCTGTCCGGGAAATTGAGTATTTGGCAGAAAAGGAACCAAACAGTACCGACATTTTGAAGACCAACATGTTGGATACATATTATCCAAATCGAAGCAGTCACCTTGAGAATGTTTGTTTATATGAGGTTCTCCAAAATTATATATTCAAGAGGAACATCAAAGAAGATATTGAGAAAGGAGTGTATGCTGTAATTGGAAGTGAGGGATGCCTGGTCAAGCAAAGAAAATGCCAATTAGTAAACCATCGAAAATTGAGTGGTGAATCTCCAGAAAAAAAGGAGTTTTTCTATTTAGCACTTTTGCAACTTTTCAAGCCTTGGCGTGCAGAAGAGGAACTGCTTGGAGATTTCCTCTGTTACGAAGACTCTTTCAATGCAGCCAAGGAGTCCATAGAATGTCCTGCTTTTTCTAAATATCAAGAAATGCTAACTTTGGAAATTGAGCAGGAAGCAACGATTGCAGCCGAGATTGCCAGAGACAGTTCTCAGGACAGTCAGAGTTCTGTTTCATTGAGTCAAGATCCACTTGGAGGACCTATTATCGAAAATGAAGCTGCCACTGCTATGAATGAAGTAGAAAGAGCCATGGCACATGCTCAGGAGGATTCAGTTAACTTAGAAGACTTGGAAAAACAACTCAACGTTGAGCAGAGGAAAATATATGATGAAGTTACCAAGGAAATTGAGCACGGATTAAGTCATGAGAAGAACAAGTGCTCATGTACATCGTTGAAGCCTGTCCGACTGTACGTGAGTGGAGAAGCGGGAACTGGAAAAAGTTTCCTCATTAAAGCAATCTCTTGTTATTTGCAGGAAAGGACTGAGTCATCGCTGTCTTGTGTTGTCACCGCTCCTACTGGACTGGCAGCACATAACATTAAAGGTATTACTTTGCATCGTCTACTGATGCTGCCGGTGGAGCATGACAACAAATTACAATACAACAAGTTATCTGGAGATGCATGCTGTGAAGTTTCAAGAGTCTTGAGGAAAATGAAACTACTTATCATTGACGAAGTAAGCATGGTTTCCAATGTCATGCTTGCCTTTGTGCATTTGAGAATGCAAGAAGTACTTAAAACTGAATATGATGTGTTATTTGGTGGGAAACACATCATTGTTTTCGGAGATCTTCTGCAGCTGACACCAGTAAAAGGTCAACCTGTGTTCAAAATACTCACGCATGAAGATACCAGGAAGTGCCTAGGGAGCATTGGCAACGTCAATATATGGTTAAACTTCAATTATGCTGAACTGCATCAAAATATGCGTCAGGCAAAGGATGAAGATTACAAGAATATTCTACAAGATATTAGAATTGGAAAAGTGACCGAGTATGGGAAAGAAGCTTTAAATGCACGATTACTGTCAAATTTATATCCCAAACAAGAGATTGAGCCTGAGAATATTTTTCAGAAAATTACTGAGAAGAAATCTGGGATATGTCTCATGCCAACTCTTGCAGAATGTGCCATCTTCAACAACAAAATGTTGAATTTAGAAAAGCAAGAGATTGTGAAACTTGAAGCTATCGACAAATTAGAGCATATGGGATCAACAATTATTTTGTCAGACAATTTGAAATCAAAATTGGATTCATTAGAGAAGACTATATCTAAGACAGCGGGTTTTGAAAAGACTTTGAATGTGTGTTTAAATTGCCGAATCATTTTGAGAAGGAATTTACATGTAGAAAGAGGTCTGGTAAATGGATCAATGGGTAATGTTGTTGATTTTGGGAAATACAAAAATAGAGATGGAATAGAATTTTTAAGAATTAAATTTGATGGCATTGAGGAAGTACAGCAAATTGGTCGTTGTTCTGCTAGGTTTTTGCTTGTTAAAGACTTATATGTTCGCCGTAAACAGTTTCCTGTTTGCTTGGCATATGCGGTGACAATCCATAAATCGCAAGGTTTAAGTGTAGACTGTGCATTGGTGAATATTGGCAGTTCTGTGTTCAAGGAGGGTATGGCATATGTGGCATTGTCACGAGTTAGAACTTTATCGGGATTGTACTTGATTGACTGTGATGTCACAAACATTTGTGCGGATCTAGATTGTGTTAAGGAATACAATAGGTTAAGAAGAGAGTATGCGCCACATTTGCCTCAATATCCTTTGTTTGAGAAACGTGTGGTAGGCCAGAAACGTAGAAATATCAGTAACAGTAGGGAGGTTGTTGCAAAAAGACTAAAAGTCAATGAACCGAAAGTTGTTAGCAGAAAGAAAGTGGATTCTGTTGAAGATATTGTTGGTTTTCAATTTGAAAACAGTTCTGGTGTCAACTGCTATGCAAATGTAGTTGTTAATGTTCTCTTTTCACTAGAGAGTTTAAAAGAACAGATTGTGTTCAATTCAGAACAAAGTTTATGCTGCTTGTTGAATTCTGTGTTAGAGAAATGTAGCACTGATCGAACAAAAGTAGAAAGTGTGTCTGAAGTTCGTTATCTGTTAGATGAATGTTCAGGTCAAACAGACTTCTCTGAAAATAATCAGCAAGATTGTCAGGAGTTTTTAATGTATATGCTTGATGTATTGCAAGATGAGGGTGTAGATGTAGATCACCTGTTTGGGCTTTCTTATCAATGGCAGCATGACTGCGAGAACTGTATGGTATCAAGTACTACTAGTGTAGACTCAGAAAGATTTATATATTTAACTTTGCCAGACAGTAAATCAGTGTCCTTTAATAAGCTAGTAAATGCAGCGGATCACAACATGGAGTGTAGCCAATGTAAATGTGATATGATGTCAACATTATTTATACGTAGATATGGCCAGTATGTCATTTTAATGATCCAACGTTGTAGGCCTGATGGATCAAAATTGTCAACTTTAATAAAAAAATTTGTGGCTTCTCAGCTGTCAATATCAGGGAGGACTTTTGTTACTGTAGCAATTATCTATCACGATGGTCCATCAACAACATCAGGACATTATACAGCTTACTTAAAGTCTGGAAACGGCTGGTCATTCTGTAATGATTCCGTTGTAACTTTCCCAAAAAAATTGCCGTTTGACCTTAAAAATTCTTACCTGGTGTTTTTAAAACCAAAATTTTAAGTAGAGGGAATGTAAGTCTGCAATGCTGTCTAGATTAAAAATCCAACTATATAAACCTGATGCAAGTAAGTCTGCTTCATAGTAAGCAGTATCAGTGTCATAGGAAAAGGAGAACATGAGTGACAAAGAAGAGTAAGTTATTAGTAGTCCAGGATTGTGAAAATAATCTCAAATATTTTATTTTTGAAAGTTGCGAAAATAGAAAATGTCGGGATTTGATTGGAAGAATAACAAGACTTGCGAATCGCGGCAACATGATTTGGCCTAGTGGAAACATGTGATATAATGAGAGAAGTCTTTTTTTCTATGTAACATATTTTACGTATCGATGGAGGTTTTCTTTCAGAAAGTGGCGGGCTGAAAATATTTGTAGCACAACAGAGTGGATGCTGTTTATAGGAGATCGTTCGACGTCATTGAAAGTAAGTTAATTTTAAGGAGTTTTGAAATCAGATTTCTTAGGTTGTATGAGTTTTTTAAACACAGTCATTTTGATTGTGTTTTTTTTTCCCCGCTGTTACATGATGAATACCTTCAAGTCACTGATTTAAGTGAAATTTGATACATTCTGAGAACAGCAAAAAGAAACCATTTAACATGTATAATTAATGTTATGCTTTTTGTCCTTATGATATACATTTAGAAATGTGAGGTACATATGGGTAAGCTGAGTTCTGTAAATATCAATTTTAATGCTTTCAGTGCTGTACTTCTGGGTAGTGTTTTTTTTAAAAAAAGAAAAGAGGCCTCACCTCAAAGAAAGCTCTTGAAAGCACGCATCTTATTTGCATCCTAAATCAAGCATTTAAAATGTTAGACACAATTTTATGATGGCTTTACATCTTTTTTGCGCTGCTATTGCATCACTATTGTGAGACATTAGCAGTGCAAGAAAAACATCATGTTCCAAAATAGGCCTCAGTTCATCAACATCAAGATACAGTTTCTTTAAAATATATATCTTTAGGATTGTGTAGGGGACGTAGAGAAGCAGAGACTTCTGTAAATGTCAAAGTTGTTGAAAAACTGTTTGTTTTTGAACCTTTTCCCTTGTCTTTTCTAATTTTTAAATACATGTTTTAATATTTTTGGAAATGTTTGTTCTTTGTTTTACAGATTGAAAGTATGAAAAAATATTTAAAAAAGGTAACAAGAATTATAAGGTAAATGTTTTCTACTCTTTTTACCCGCAATGCACTGCTGATGATGTCACTGACAGTATCTCTCATTTACTCTCTATAGCTGTGTTTCTTTTTACATTATTCTCTGTTTACTTCCCTTATACTAACTCTTCTTTTTTTTAAAAAAATATTTTTTTTGGTTCGCTTCCAGTTCGCGAACCGGTCAGCGAACTTGAAGCGAACCAAAAGAAATAGTGCTTGCCAGAGTGATAAACATTCTAGCAATTTTGTTTGAAAGGGGAGGTAGTTCTGAAAAGAACTGTTTTTTTTTGTTTTTGTTGTTTTATTTATTTATTTTTTTTTGAACATTTTTTGATTTTTTTGTATTTTTAGAACTGTTTTATGTTTTTTTTGTGTTTTTTATGGAGGGGAGACAACAAAAAACAGGCATTGAAAACGGCTCAACTGGAGCAAAAAAAAAATTACTTCTTGGGTGCATTAGGGCATTTATGATTTTCGAACGCCATGTTAATCAGGTTGACGCTCATGTTGCCATACGACAGCATACCACCACAGTGTATACAAGTTAACTTCATATGTTGGAAGTTGGGTTGAATGTTTGGCACAGTTTCTTGTGTCTCTCTTCCCGTCAAAGACATTGTGGAGGTAGATCTGGCCACAGGAGTTGTCGTGGGATTGTCTTGTAGATCCCTTAACTCAGCCCGGCTGTAGTTTAAGGGATGCCACCTGCTCATGTGTCGATGCATCGTATAGTTGCCCATACTGTATTTCTTCTCTGTGCCTCTCGACAATCTGTAATCACAGATGAGGCAGGTGGCATATTTAGCATTCACCTTCTTTGATCCAGGAGGGATGGAGAAAAACTGCCAGATGAAACTTGTTTTTCGCTTTGAAACCCGGGGCAACTCTTGGACAAATTGTGGTTCCTCTCTGTCCTCTTCTTCTTCTTCCTCCTCTTCCTCCTCTCTGTTAGTGATAAATTGACTAGGTGGTCCTCTCTTCTTATGAGGAGGTGGAGGTGGTGGTGGGGGTCCACCAGCTGCAGCAAGTACAGAAGCCATTGTTCAATTCTAGCTAAATGGTCTTTCTCTCACCAAGATGAAAGTCAGAGTGAGGAAATAAGGAGGGGTTTACATGATTTGGGGAAAGCAAAAGTTCTGAACCAATGAAAAGTGTTATTTTTAGGTCACATGACCTAGTCATACATCATTTGGAAACCAAAAGTGAAATGAACCAATGAAAAGTTTGATAAACAAGTCACATGACCTGTTCCGCTTACGTTACGTGGCGCGCGCCGCGTCCCAGATCGCTTCCGGTTCGCGGTCCGGAGCACTTCCGGGAGCGCTAACGCGGCGCGTCATTAGACGCATTACGCCATAACGTGATACGTCGCGCTTCCGCGACGCGTCACAGTTCCGCTAACGTAACGTTGACCGGTTCGCGGACTAGATCGCGGCATCAAGATGAGCTAATGGAAAGCTTCCCGGTTCGCGAACTAGAAGCGAAGAAAAAAAATATTAAAAAAAAAATTATCAATAAACATCTAAATATATTTTGGGATTTAAAGAAGAATACATTTTACAGCTACAGATGTTAGCTTTTAAAAAACCAATGACATTCACAGAAAAAACCATAGGTTATAGACCATATATAGTTAGAAATTTGCATTTAAAAAACCATTGAAATTCAATGAAAAAACCATAGGTTATAGACCATATATAGTTAGGGATTTGCATTTACAAAACCTTATTTTACTCGCATAAAACCATTGAAATTCCATATATAGTTAGATGCGCTAACTATATATCGCGCACCCGCAATCCACTGCTGATGATGTCACATATTACATCATTCATGACATGGTCAGTGACATCACTGATGACATCACTGATGACAACATCCAGTGACTGCATGTTTCTGTAAAGTTTAAATATGTCTTACATATTGAAGAATGAGTGGATGTATAAGTGTCTGGATGAAGAATTTAGTAGGTGCATGACTGACTGTATGAAAGAGTGATTAAATGTGTCTCACTGAGTGCATGGGTTAGTGACTAAACTGTCTTAATTTGTGCATCAGTATGTCTGTTGTTGTGTAAGCTGCTGCATGTGTTGATAAGTAGCTATATGAATAACTAGATGGGTTATTGATTGGTTGCTCAAGTATTTGTATGGGAGACTGAGTATGTGTGTGAGTGACTGGGAGGTGTGCATAGATGTGTGAGCAGTTGATTCACTAGATGTATGATTTCAAAAGTGCATGTGGAAACAGCTGTATGGGCGGTTGACTGTGTGCATGAGTGTATTGGTGAGTGAATGGATATCTCAGTGCTACATGTCAAAGTAAGTACATATGTAAAACACACTCCATGTGAGAGTTGACATATATAAATAACTGTGCATTAGAGCCAGTGAATGTGTGAGTGGCTGTATGGATCATTGTGAACTTTTATTAGGGATTATATAAGAGAGTAAATATGTGTTAGAATATGTTTCAATAAGTAAGGTGTGTATAACTGTATATTTGAGGAATTGGAGGTGTGATTGATTCTTTGCATGACTGTCTAGGTGTATGAGTAACTCCATGGATGAGTGACAATCTGTGAGTGTCTGTTTTCACTGAGTGTATCTAAGGATATATCAGAGTCTGTAGAGGTTCATCGTATTAACACATGAATGATGTCATCTGTGATGTTGTCAGTGATGTCATTTGAGTTGTCATCAGTGATGTCATCAGTGATGTCATTTGAGATGTCATCAGTGATGTCATTTGAGTTGTCATCAGTGATGTCATCAGTGATGTCACTGACCATGTCATGAATGATGTAATATGTGACATCATCAGCAGTGGATTGCGGGTGCGCGATATATAGTTAGCGCATCTAACTATATATGGAATTTCAATGGTTTTATGCGAGTAAAATAAGGTTTTGTAAATGCAAATCCCTAACTATATATGGTCTATAACCTATGGTTTTTTCATTGAATATATATATATATATTACCTACTGGCGGTCGCCAGTAGGTATATATAGTTAGGATTTTTTCTCTATGGGATTTTTGAAAATTCTATGTCTAATAACTTTGGCGTTTGTGGATGGAATTGGCTGAAATTTTCAGGAAAATGGAACATTTTGTTCCTGAGCAGCCCCTGACAATTTGGGGGGGTTTCATCAAGGGGGGGCCGAGAAAAAAGGGGGGTCCCAAAACGCGTTTTTCCCATGTTAATTTCCATAGGGCGGTTGGCCTCACTTTTAGCTCGAACGGCTGAATGGATTTGCACGAAACTTGGCAAAATTTTAGGGACTGTTAGCCCGATGTGCCTTTGCTAGGTCTCAATATATGTGCTCCAGTGGATTTTGAGTAATTTAGGTTCAAAAAAAGATATATATCTGGGCGGAGCCTAACCACACATCTGATCTGATTGGCTGTCAGCACTTCATCCAAGAAGTGTTGGCAGCCATCTTGGGACCAATATACATGATAGCACCTCATTAAAAAGCATTGTAGTTAATAGAGGGTTTTAGGACTTTAGTTACATTATAAATCATTTGTTGATGGTACCATACTCGTTTTAGGAATTGTGGTGGGTTCTAAGGTGATTTTACCATGTGAAAAAACCTTCTGCTGTGATATCATGAATATTGTTTGAAAGAAAACTAATATCTCATGATTTTCCCACAGTGGTTTGGAAGGGGATCTATAAGCTAAACTGAAAGCATATTTTCTGTAAATTCACATTATCTTTCTCAGTCATGTGAAAATGAAGTCTGACATTCTCAGTAAAACATGTACATCCAACAAGGACAGAGACTGTCAGTTGATTCCTTTGTGTTCTACAGCAGCCTCCTAGAGTGTTCTAAAGAACAACTAGAGCGCTAACAGTCCTACTTATTACAAAGGTATGGCACACCTGAAGCCATCTTGATTAGAATAAAGTGGTAACTCTTAAAACATTTAATTTAAAAAGAAACAACATGAGGGGGTATATTTTGCCATAGAAAGTATGATTAGTGATGCAGAATGAAAAATTAGGGCACATTTTGAGTGACTTCTCAAATCCTTTTCTATTTCATTAAAACATTCTGACATGCAGTCTCCCAAAATGGCCACCTGAGACAAAAGAGCCCAAATGTAGCCCAAATATCACCCAGATGTAGCCCAAGTATAGCCCAATGACAGAATGTCCCAGAGTGTTCTAAAGAACAACTAGAGCGCTAACAGTCCTACTTATTACAAAGGTATGGCACACATGAAGCCATCTTGATTGGAATAAAGTGGTAACTCTTAAAACATTTAATTTAAAAAGAAACAACATGAGGGGGTATATTTTGCCATAGAAAGTATGATTAGTGCTGCAGAATGAAAAATTAGGGCACATTTTGAGTGACTTCTCAAATCCTTTTCTATTTCATTAAAACATTCTGACATGCAGTCTCCCAAAATGGCCACCAGAGACAAAAGAGCCCAAATGTAGCCCAAATATCATCCAGATGTAGCCCAAGTATAGCCCAATGACATAATGTCCCAGAGTGTTCTAAAGAACAACTAGAGCGCTAACAGTCCTACTTATTACAAAGGTATAGCACACCTGGAGCTATCGTGATGGGAATAAAGTGGTAACTCTTAAAACATTTAATTTAAAAAGGAACAAAATGAGGGGGTATATTATGCAATAGAAGGTATTATTAGTGCTGCAGAAAGAAAAATTAGGGCACATTTTGAGTGACTTTTCAAATCCTCTTCTATTTCATTAAAATATTCTGACATGCAGTCTCCCAAAATGGCCACCAGAGACAAAAGAGCCCAAATGTAGCCCAAATATCACCCAGATGTAGCCCAAGTATAGCCCAATGACAGAATGTCCCAGAGTGTTCTAAAGAACAACTAGAGCGCTAACAGTCCTACTTATTACAAAGGTATGGCACACCTGAAGCCATCTTGATTGGAATAAAGTAGTAACTCTTAAAACATTTAATTTAAAAAGGAACAAAATGAGGGGGTATATTTTGCCATATGAATTATGATTAGTGCTGCAGAAAGAAAAATTCGGGCACATTTTGAGTGACTTCTCAAACCCTCTTCAATTTCATTAAAAAATTCGGACATACAGTCTCCCAAGATGGCCACCAGAGACAAAAGAGCCTAAATGTAGCCCAAATATCACCCAGATGTACCCCAAGTATAGCCCAATGACAGAATGTCCCAGAGTGTTCTAAAGAACAACTAGAGCGCTAACAGTCTTACTTATGACAAAAGTATGGCACACCAGAAGCCATCTTGATTGGAATGAAGTGGTAAGTCTGAAAACACTCAATTTAAAAAGGAACAACATGAGGGGGTTAATTTTGCCATAGAAAGTATGATTAGTGCTTCAGAAAGAAAAATTAGGGATCATTTTGAGTGACTTCTCAAATCCTCTTCTATTTCATTAAAAAAATTCTGACATGCAGACTGAAACATGCACTTTGAATACCAGCAGCAGACGTCCCTGGTGAGCAGTAGCTTTACTACAGTGATCTAATGTGCAACTAGAGTGCTAACATTCAGAATTTATGGCAAATGTGTGACACATCTGAATGCCTTCTTGATGGAACCAAAGTAAACAAGCATTGAAAATGCAATAGATCTCGCCCTCGTTTAAGTTAAAGCCATTCTGTTTGTAACGAGGTGGCTTTTTAGCTTTGCTTTTATTAGTGTTTTTTCAACTTTCATGTAAATAACATGCATCTGTATGCATATAAGTATATGTATGCATGCATTTATGTTTGTATTTATATAGATATACAGATGATATATGTTTATATATGTATGTATATATATATATTCACTGAAAAAACCATAGGCTATAGACCATATATAGTTAGGAATTAGCATTTACAAAACCTTGAAAATTCACTGAAAAAACCATAGGTTATAGACCATATATAGTTAGGAATTAGCATTTACAAAACCTTGAAAATTCACTGAAAAAACCATAGGTTATAGACCATATATAGTTAGGAATTCACATTTACAAAACCTTATTTTACTCACACAAAACCATTGAAATTCCATATATAGTTAGTTGCACTAACTATATATCGCGCACCCGCAATCCACTGCTGATGATGTCACATATTACATCATTCATGACATGGTCAGTGACATCACCGATGACATCACTGATGACATCTCAAATGACATCACTGATGACATCACTGATGACAACATCCAGTGACTGTATGTTTCTGTAAAGTTAAAATATGTCTTACATATTGAAGAATGAGTGGATGTATAAGTGTCTGGATGAAGGATTTAGTAGGTGCATGACTGACTGTGGAGAAGTGTGGCTCAGGGGTTAGAGGCGGCAGACCCGGAAGCTGAGATCGGTCCTGGACCAGGGTTCAATTCCCCGCCTCGGCGGGTCTTGGGCTCAAAAATTCCACGGACTTGATAATTCTCGTTCCGGTGCCTACTCGACTCACGGGTTCACACTCTGCGACTCTGGGCAATAGCTTGCTTAATCTCCACTACGGCCCCTCGCGGCGGGATGCCTGGCTTTCACCTTGTGGATACCCTGCTGGGGTTATCTCACAGGGGAATACCAGGACGGGTTCCCAAGGCAAGCGCCTTGATGCCTTCGGGTGATACGTGCGCTATATAAATCGCAATACATTTACATACATACATACATACTGTATGAGTGAGTGATTAAATGTGTCTCACTGAGTGCATGGGTTAGTGACTAAACTGTCTTAATTTGTGCATCATTATGTCTGTTGTTCTGTAAACTGTTGCATGTGTTGATAAGTAGCTATATGAGTAACTATATGGGTTATTGATTGGTTGCCCAAGTATTTGTATGGGAGACTGAGTGTGTGTGTGGGTGGCTGGGAGGTGTATGACTCTGTGCATAGATGTGTGAGCAGTTGATTCACTAGATGTATGGTTTCAAAAGTGCATGTGGAAACAGCTGTATGGGCGGTTGACTGAGTGTATTGGTGAGTGAATGGATATCTCAGTGCTACATGTCAAAGTAAGTACATATGTAAAACACAGTACATGTGAGAGTTGACATATATAAATAACAGTGCATAAGAGCCAGTGAATGTGTGAGTGGCTGTATGGATCATTGTGAACTTGTATCAGGGATTGTATAAGAGAGTAAATATGTGTTAGTATATGTTTGAATAAGTAAAGTTTGTATAACTGTATAGTTGAGGAAATGGAGGTGTGATTGATTCTTTGCATGACTGACTAGGTGTTTGAGTAACTCCATGGATGAGTGACAGTCTGTGAGTGTCTGTTTACACTGATTGTATCTAAGGTTATATTAGAGTCTGAAGAGGTTCATCGTATTATCACATGAATGATATCATCAGTGATGTGATCAGTAATGTCAAATGAGATGTCATCAGTGATGTCATCAGTGATGTTATTTGAGATGTCATCAGTGATGTCATTTGAGATGTCATCAGTGATATCATCAGTGATGTCACTGACCATGTCATGAATGATGTAATATGTGACATCATCAGCAGTGGATTGCGGGTGCGCGATATATAGTTAGTGCAACTAACTATATATGGAATTTCAATGGTTTTGTGTGAGTAAAATAAGGTTTTGTAAATGCGAATTCCTAACTATATATGGTCTATAACCTATGGTTTTTTCAGTGAATATATATATATATATATATATACATATATATATATCATTCCAATAGCCTTAGCTTTTCAGGGTGCACTCAACAGTGCGTTACCTCAAGGGTCATTTGACATCTCTCGCCATCATCCGGGTAGTTACGTTCGCCTGACGCGTTTCTGTGGTCCAATTACCACTTCATCAGAGGCGTTCTCCTGCATTTCATTGAACTGCGCTTCTTTGACGCATGCTCATTTGTTGATTTGAATATGTGGGACTGACATGATTTTTGAATTTAATCCACACAGCATGCTGGTCTCTGTAGTTCTTTGCGCTGCATTGTTTGTTCAATTGAAGCAGATCTTGGAGATAATGTTTTTTTCCTAATGTAGGATCCGATTTGTGAAAGCGAGTCATTTGATATACAACGCGCTGTGCTGACAGAATGGAGAAGTTCCTTTGTCTTAGCCGCTCGGTGTCTGAGCCGGTGCATCCTGCACGGGAAGGCACCCGTGTTTAACTTTAGCATTCCAATAGCCTTAGCTTTTCAGGGTGCACTCAACAGTGCGTTACCTCAAGGGTCATTTGACATCTCTCGCCATCATCCGGGTAGTTACGTTCGCCTGACGCGTTTCTGTGGTCCAATTACCACTTCATCAGAGGCGTTCTCCTGCATTTCATTGAACTGCGCTTCTTTGACGCATGCTCATTTGTTGATTTGAATATGTGGGACTGACATGATTTTTGAATTTAATCCACACAGCATGCTGGTCTCTGTAGTTCTTTGCGCTGCATTGTTTGTTCAATTGAAGCAGATCTTGGAGATAATGTTTTTTTCCTAATGTAGGATCCGATTTGTGAAAGCGAGTCATTTGATATACAACGCGCTGTGCTGACAGAATGGAGAAGTTCCTTTGTCTTAGCCGCTCTGTGTCTGAGCCGGTGCATCCTGCACGGGAAGGCACCCGTGTTTAACTTTAGCATTCCAATAGCCTAAGCTTTTCAGGGTGCACTCAACAGTGCGTTACCTCAAGGGTCATTTGACATCTCTCGCCATCATCCGGGTAGTTACGTTCGCCTGACGCGTTTCTGTGGTCCAATTACCACTTCATCAGAGGCGTTCTCCTGCATTTCATTGAACTGCGCTTCTTTGACGCATGCTCATTTGTTGATTTGAATATGTGGGACTGACATGATTTTTGAATTTAATCCACACAGCATGCTGGTCTCTGTAGTTCTTTGCGCTGCATTGTTTGTTCAATTGAAGCAGATCTTGGAGATAATGTTTTTTTCCTAATGTAGGATCCGATTTGTGAAAGCGAGTCATTTGATATACAACGCGCTGTGCTGACAGAATGGAGAAGTTCCTTTGTCTTAGCCGCTCGATGTCTGAGCCGGTGCATCCTGCACGGGAAGGCACCCGTGTTTAACTTTAGCATTCCAATAGCCTTAGCTATTGGAATGCTACACCGAGCGGCTAAGACAAAGGAACTTCTCCATTCTGTCAGCACAGCGCGTTGTATATCAAATGACTCGCTTTCACAAATCGGATCCTACATTAGGAAAAAAACATTATCTCCAAGATCTGCTTCAATTGAACAAACAATGCAGCGCAAAGAACTACAGAGACCAGCATGCTGTGTGGATTAAATTCAAAAATCATGTCAGTCCCACATATTCAAATCAACAAATGAGCATGCGTCAAAGAAGCGCAGTTCAATGAAATGCAGGAGAACGCCTCTGATGAAGTGGTAATTGGACCACAGAAACGCGTCAGGCGAACGTAACTACCCGGATGATGGCGAGAGATGTCAAATGACCCTTGAGGTAACGCACTGTTGAGTGCACCCTGAAAAGCTAAGGCTATTGGAATGCTAAAGTTAAACACGGGTGCCTTCCCGTGCAGGATGCACCGGCTCAGACACCGAGCGGCTAAGACAAATGAACTTCTCCATTCTGTCAGCACAGCGCGTTGTATATCAAATGACTCGCTTTCACAAATCGGATCCTACATTAGGAAAAAAACATTATCTCCAAGATCTGCTTCAATTGAACAAACAATGCAGCGCAAAGAACTACAGAGACCAGCATGCTGTGTGGATTAAATTCAAAAATCATGTCAGTCCCACATATTCAAATCAACAAATGAGCATGCGTCAAAGAAGCGCAGTTCAATGAAATGCAGGAGAACGCCTCTGATGAAGTGGTAATTGGACCACAGAAACGCGTCAGGCGAACGTAACTACCCGGATGATGGCGAGAGATGTCAAATGACCCTTGAGGTAACGCACTGTTGAGTGCACCCTGAAAAGCTAAGGCTATTGGAATGCTAAAGTTAAACACGGGTGCCTTCCCGTGCAGGATGCACCGGCTCAGACACCGAGCGGCTAAGACAAAGGAACTTCTCCATTCTGTCAGCACAGCGCGTTGTATATCAAATGACTCGCTTTCACAAATCGGATCCTACATTAGGAAAATAACATTATCTCCAAGATCTGCTTCAATTGAACAAACAATGCAGCGCAAAGAACTACAGAGACCAGCATGCTGTGTGGATTAAATTCAAAAATCATGTCAGTCCCACATATTCAAATCAACAAATGAGCATGCGTCAATGAAGCGCAGTTCAATGAAATGCAGGAGAACGCCTCTGATGAAGTGGTAATTGGACCACAGAAACGCGTCAGGCGAACGTAACTACCCGGATGATGGCGAGAGATGTCAAATGACCCTTGAGGTAACGCACTGTTGAGTGCACCCTGAAAAGCTAAGGATATTGGAATGCTAAAGTTAAACACGGGTGCCTTCCCGTGCAGGATGCACCGGCTCAGACACAGAGCGGCTAAGACAAAGGAACTTCTCCATTCTGTCAGCACAGCGCGTTGTATATCAAATGACTCGCTTTCACAAATCGGATCCTACATTAGGAAAAAAACATTATCTCCAAGATCTGCTTCAATTGAACAAACAATGCAGCGCAAAGAACTACAGAGACCAGCATGCTGTGTGGATTAAATTCAAAAATCATGTCAGTCCCACATATTCAAATCAACAAATGAGCATGCGTCAAAGAAGCGCAGTTCAATGAAATGCAGGAGAACGCCTCTGATGAAGTGGTAATTGGACCACAGAAACGCGTCAGGCGAACGTAACTACCCGGATGATGGCGAGAGATGTCAAATGACCCTTGAGGTAACGCACTGTTGAGTGCACCCTGAAAAGCTAAGGCTATTGGAATGCTAAAGTTAAACACGGGTGCCTTCCCGTGCAGGATGCACCGGCTCAGACACCGAGCGGCTAAGACAAAGGAACTTCTCCATTCTGTCAGCACAGCGCGTTGTATATCAAATGACTCGCTTTCACAAATCGGATCCTACATTAGGAAAAAAACATTATCTCCAAGATCTGCTTCAATTGAACAAACAATGCAGCGCAAAGAACTACAGAGACCAGCATGCTGTGTGGATTAAATTCAAAAATCATGTCAGTCCCACATATTCAAATCAACAAATGAGCATGCGTCAAAGAAGCGCAGTTCAATGAAATGCAGGAGAACGCCTCTGATGAAGTGGTAATTGGACCACAGAAACGCGTCAGGCGAACGTAACTACCCGGATGATGGCGAGAGATGTCAAATGACCCTTGAGGTAACGCACTGTTGAGTGCACCCTGAAAAGCTAAGGCTATTGGAATGCTAAAGTTAAACACGGGTGCCTTCCCGTGCAGGATGCACCGGCTCAGACACCGAGCGGCTAAGACAAAGGAACTTCTCCATTCTGTCAGCACAGCGCGTTGTATATCAAATGACTCGCTTTCACAAATCGGATCCTACATTAGGAAAAAAACATTATCTCCAAGATCTGCTTCAATTGAACAAACAATGCAGCGCAAAGAACTACAGAGACCAGCATGCTGTGTGGATTAAATTCAAAAATCATGTCAGTCCCACATATTCAAATCAACAAATGAGCATGCGTCAAAGAAGCGCAGTTCAATGAAATGCAGGAGAACGCCTCTGATGAAGTGGTAATTGGACCACAGAAACGCGTCAGGCGAACGTAACTACCCGGATGATGGCGAGAGATGTCAAATGACCCTTGAGGTAACGCACTGTTGAGTGCACCCTGAAAAGCTAAGGCTATTGGAATGCTAAAGTTAAACACGGGTGCCTTCCCGTGCAGGATGCACCGGCTCAGACACCGAGCGGCTAAGACAAAGGAACTTCTCCATTCTGTCAGCACAGCGCGTTGTATATCAAATGACTCGCTTTCACAAATCGGATCCTACATTAGGAAAAAAACATTATCTCCAAGATCTGCTTCAATTGAACAAACAATGCAGCGCAAAGAACTACAGAGACCAGCATGCTGTGTGGATTAAATTCAAAAATCATGTCAGTCCCACATATTCAAATCAACAAATGAGCATGCGTCAAAGAAGCGCAGTTCAATGAAATGCAGGAGAACGCCTCTGATGAAGTGGTAATTGGACCACAGAAACGCGTCAGGCGAACGTAACTACCCGGATGATGGCGAGAGATGTCAAATGACCCTTGAGGTAACGCACTGTTGAGTGCACCCTGAAAAGCTAAGGCTATTGGAATGCTAAAGTTAAACACGGGTGCCTTCCCGTGCAGGATGCACCGGCTCAGACACCGAGCGGCTAAGACAAAGGAACTTCTCCATTCTGTCAGCACAGCGCGTTGTATATCAAATGACTCGCTTTCACAAATCGGATCCTACATTAGGAAAAAAACATTATCTCCAAGATCTGCTTCAATTGAACAAACAATGCAGTGCAAAGAACTACAGAGACCAGCATGCTGTGTGGATTAAATTCAAAAATCATGTCAGTCCCACATATTCAAATCAACAAATGAGCATGCGTCAAAGAAGCGCAGTTCAATGAAATGCAGGAGAACGCCTCTGATGAAGTGGTAATTGGACCACAGAAACGCGTCAGGCGAACGTAACTACCCGGATGATGGCGAGAGATGTCAAATGACCCTTGAGGTAACGCACTGTTGAGTGCACCCTGAAAAGCTAAGGCTATTGGAATGCTAAAGTTAAACACGGGTGCCTTCCCGTGCAGGATGCACCGGCTCAGACACCGAGCGGCTAAGACAAAGGAACTTCTCCATTCTGTCAGCACAGCGCGTTGTATATCAAATGACTCGCTTTCACAAATCGGATCCTACATTAGGAAAAAAACATTATCTACAAGATCTGCTTCAATTGAACAACAATGCAGCGCAAAGAACTACAGAGACCAGCATGCTGTGTGGATTAAATTCAAAAATCATGTCAGTCCCACATATTCAAATCAACAAATGAGCATGCGTCAAAGAAGCACAGTTCAATGAAATGCAGGAGAACGCCTCTGATGAAGTGGTAATTGGACCACAGAAACGCGTCAGGCGAACGTAACTACCCGGATGATGGCGAGAGATGTCAAATGACCCTTGAGGTAACGCACTGTTGAGTGCACCCTGAAAAGCTAAGGCTATTGGAATGCTAAAGTTAAACACGGGTGCCTTCCCGTGCAGGATGCACCGGCTCAGACACCGAGCGGCTAAGACAAAGGAACTTCTCCATTCTGTCAGCACAGCGCGTTGTATATCAAATGACTCGCTTTCACAAATCGGATCCTACATTAGGAAAAAAACATTATCTCCAAGATCTGCTTCAATTGAACAAACAATGCAGCGCAAAGAACTACAGAGACCAGCATGCTGTGTGGATTAAATTCAAAAATCATGTCAGTCCCACATATTCAAATCAACAAATGAGCATGCGTCAAAGAAGCGCAGTTCAATGAAATGCAGGAGAACGCCTCTGATGAAGTGGTAATTGGACCACAGAAACGCGTCAGGCGAACGTAACTACCCGGATGATGGCGAGAGATGTCAAATGACCCTTGAGGTAACGCACTGTTGAGTGCACCCTGAAAAGCTAAGGCTATTGGAATGCTAAAGTTAAACACGGGTGCCTTCCCGTGCAGGATGCACCGGCTCAGACACCGAGCGGCTAAGACAAAGGAACTTCTCCATTCTGTCAGCACAGCGCGTTGTATATCAAATGACTCGCTTTCACAAATCGGATCCTACATTAGGAAAAAAACATTATCTCCAAGATCTGCTTCAATTGAACAAACAATGCAGCGCAAAGAACTACAGAGACCAGCATGCTGTGTGGATTAAATTCAAAAATCATGTCAGTCCCACATATTCAAATCAACAAATGAGCATGCGTCAAAGAAGCGCAGTTCAATGAAATGCAGGAGAACGCCTCTGATGAAGTGGTAATTGGACCACAGAAACGCGTCAGGCGAACGTAACTACCCGGATGATGGCGAGAGATGTCAAATGACCCTTGAGGTAACGCACTGTTGAGTGCACCCTGAAAAGCTAAGGCTATTGGAATGCTAAACATATATATATATATATATATATAGGTTGATTCCTGCTTCCCAGGCTGTAACCGCAGAGAAATACGGACCACCACACGGCTTTCAGAGTGTTCACATCAAAGGTTTATTACCCATTGGCAGTTAAGGTAGGCATGACGCGTTTCGGGCAGGAACTGCCCTTGATCACATGGCGGACATGCAGTAATGTTCACTTTAAATAGGGCACACACTCATTTTTTTCTCACAATGACACCACGTGCTCTGATGATAAACACTGAAGATAGACTCAAAGTGTGGAGTATTTACATGTGCACAGGATCGATAACATTGCAAAATAGTGTTTTATATATCCAACAGCGTAATATTAAGCACATATGATACCAACATTAGTCAGAGTAACAATGGAACATTTATAACCGCATAAATGCGTTAGGTTGTGCAAAATAAGCTAGCAGCATGACATCGTATGATAAATACATTCAATAGATAATATTTACATCTTGATTCATATGCACAAAATAAATAACATATAAATATGTTAAAATTGGTTATTTAAAAGCCCCTATTAAAAAGCCATTTAATAATGATTGTGTTGCATATACACATTCATGTTATGCTAAAAATAGATGTGCAAATAACCTTCTGTGTTGCCGCAATGGAAATCAACATTGCCATGATATAATAGAAGTAAGTGCATACTCAAGCTGCCTCGCTGAAATATTGTGCTTTAACCTGGCGTTACATGCTGTATAAGCAGTTACCAATTAAAGTGCTAGTGCTGGAAATGGTTAACCTCGATAGTTTGACTGTCCCGGTCCCGGAAGAGCACCATTAATAAATCAGGTAACCAAGTGCTGCAAGTTCGTAATCCAACTTTTAAAGTGCTGAGTGATAATAGTGCAACAAAAAAGTAAGTTTTTTGAAAAAAGTGATTGTGGAAAGAGATAAAATTCAAGGTGTGAGAGAAGAAGCCAATCAACACTGCTCATGATATCGCACATTTACAGATATGGCTGCCCACAATTACTGGCAGGGACTGCATATGGTCAATATAACCCTGATAAGAGAGAAGGTTGTAGGGACACGACAAGGTGAGTTTGTTCACAGAAAGGTGTGCATGTCCTCTCTATCGTTAAGGCCATTAGGATGCTTGCTGTTGAGATTGAGAATGTATCTTGTCTCTAATTGCCTTAGAGCCTTGTCTCTGTCTCCTCCTCGCTTAAGTACTGGTGCCTGATCAATCAGAAAATAAGTAAGACAGTTAACGTCTTTATTGTGGCTTATTTTAAAATGTCTGGCTACCGGATAGGCCGGGTCACAATTAATGATGGCACGAATGTGCTGCAGGATACGCATATGTACAGGATTTCTTGTACTGCCTACATAACGTAAGCCACATGTACAGGTAAGGATATATACAGCATACTCAGTGCGGCAGTCGTATTTACCCCTTATAGGCTGTTCTTTGGTTTTAAAAGGGGTCCTGTATGTGGTAGTATTGGATCCAAAGTTACATGCCCGACAAGTCGCGCCTTTGCGAAAACCATTACTTGTGGGAAGCCACGTTTGAATATTGGTAGTCCCAGTGGGAATCTCTTTGGATAAGAGGTTAGCCATGTGTTTGGACTTTCTAAATGGTACACTGGGATGTTCTGGTAAAGTGGTTTTCAGAATAGGGTCAGTTAGAACTATGGGCCAATTTTTATTCATGATATTGCGTATCTTGCGTTCCTGTTTGCTGTACGTCGTGATTAGTCTAGGTGAACTATCTCCCTCTGTTGTTTGGATATCTGGCTCAGTGGTGTTGGGTAACAAGGCAGATCTAGGTCTTTCATTAGTTTTCGCCACGGCTTTGTTAAGGATGTCTTCACTGTATCCCCTATGTCGCATACGGTCCAAACATGACTGGCTACAGGCATCGAATTGTTCCGAAGTGCTGCAAATGCGCTTAAGTCGTAACAATTCCCCGTAGGGTATGCTTGCTATCAAGTGACGCGGATGCACACTTGAAGCGTGTAATATTGCGTTTCCAGCAGTTAGTTTTCTGTATGCTGTGGTTGTCAATTTCTCATCAATTATTTGTACTTGGACATCCAGAAATTCTAACATGGTAGCACTCATGTGTGAGGTAAAGTGTAAGTTAAACTCATTAATGTTTAACAAGTTAACAAAATCCTGTGCACTCTGCATGTCGCCCTTCCAAATAACAAAAACATTGTCTATATAACGAAGCCAAGAAATAACATTATTTTCAAATATAGCTCTGTGCTTAGTCATGAGGACCTGCTTCTCCCAGTGTCCCACGTGTAACCCCGCGTAACTCGGAGAAAAGCAGACCCCCATGGCTACCCCCTGTTTTTGCCTGTACACATTCTTTTCAAATGAAAAATAGTTGTTATTTAAGCACCACGAGATGAGTGCCATGAGCATCTTGTTATGCATGGCATATTCAGCAGGCCGTGTTTTCAGAAAATGTTCAACTCCACGTAGGCCACATTCGTGACGAATGCTGGTATAGAGAGATTCTATATCCAGAGTCAATAGGATCCATTCTTTAGACCAGGTCATATTTCCAATGTGCCTTAAAAAATCCCCTGTGTCTTTCAAGTAGGAGGTCATGGTTTTCACTAGGTCCTGTAGATAGAAGTCAATGTAAGCGCCCACATTCTCAGTCATACTACCATTCGCCGAGATTATAGGGCGTCCAGGAACTGGGATAGTGTTCTTATGAATCTTAGGGAGTAGATAAAGAAAAGGTAGCCTTGGATGAGTGTTAAACAAGTAATTGTATTCCTCATTTGATAACAAGCCCTCATATTTCCATTTTAGTAGCTCTTTCTTAATGCTGTCCTTCGCTTTATCATATTTGCTCCGTGTGGTTAGTTCATAGCAGTCGCTGTTATTTAACTGTCTTTTGGCTTCTATGTCATATTGGTGCTTGGGCCAAAGGACAACATTGCCCCCTTTATCTGATTTCTTGACAATGATGGCATCATTGTTGGTTAGTTTATTGATAAGTTTGTTAAAAGAAACTAGTTGTTGATTTTGTGCAAATTTCCTGTTGCGGTCAATGGAACAATTTAACTCTTTAATCTCCTCAACGATGCGATCATGAAAGACGTCGATGGCGTCTTTCGGCATCAAAGGGATGAAAGTAGACTTGGGTTTGAAAGGGCTTTCCCGGCACCTTTTTGCAGCAAATTTAGTTCTCTTAGCTTGGTTTGTGTAGGTGCTTGGGAGCTCAATTCATCTTCATTACTTAAGCCATGTAGTGCCCATAAAGTTGGTATTTCTCCGACCTGCACGCCAGAGGAGTTAGGGGCTCTTGATTTATTTTGTTTGTCCTCACCTAGATCTTTCAGGGCATAGAATTTCTTAAGTTTTAGTTTTCTGATGAATAGAAATAAATCTACACGGGTGGAAGCATAGTAAAAATTGGTGTTAGGGCAGAAGTTTAGGCCTAAGGAAAGCAACTGTTCTTCAGCTCTCGTGAGTGTTAAAGTGCTGAGGTTGACTACAGTGTTGTCATTGATTATTTCTTTTTCCGCCAGTAGTTTTGCCTCGTTTTTGGCTTGCCTTTTGCGTTTCCTGCGGGCGGTTTTTCTGATGTTGTCCCGCCTTCGTCTGCTTGTTTTCTCTCTATCCTTGGTCTCAAGGTTTTCAAGCGGTCCTGCACTAAAAAATCCACTTCTTCCCCATAACCCGGAATAGTATTTACGGGTTCCAAAATGCTTGAACTTAAACCAGCTGAGCTTATGCTGGACTCACTCGTGAGAGAAATTGTATCTAATTCAGGTGTGTCTCCAGCTGGTGCCGATTGTTTGGCTTCCAAGATGTTTGGTTTAGTTACCAATGTTCCTTTCATTTTACGAATATTCTCATACTTCTTCGCAAAAGTGTATATTTGTCCTCTCTCATAATCCTCCAAGTCTCTGGCGAATTTATGTACTTTTGTATTTTGTATTTTTTATTTTTTATTCATATTTTCTTAACCGCTCTTTGATTTCATTCATTTTTACAGAAATCCAATCCTGGTTTTCCGCTTTACTTAAATCATGTTCCATTTCTTCAATTTCCTTGGTGAGAGCTAAACGATCTTTATCAGCATACTTGATTAAGATCCGTATGAGGTTCATAGATTGTTGTAAATTGCTTTCCCCCCACTCGAGTAACATGGCTGGATTGGGTTTCTCAAAGCTAGGAGCTAAAAGTATGCGTAGTCCACGAGGGACCCTGTTCACCTCCACGTATTTGGTCAAAGATTTGCTCTCCCACCATTTGGTTAACTCGGCTCTCATTTTTTCTCCAAGTTTCTTAACAAAATGTTTGTGTCTTTATTGGCATCTTCAGTATTTTCATTTTGCGCTGTTTTGTTCATATTTTTACTTTTGTTTTTAGCTACGTTATCGAATAACGCATCAGCATCCTGTTCTCTCTCCCGTACTGCGTTGCTCAACATTATGCCTGTCTTCTTGGTCGTGCTTAACTGCAGTGATTAATAGCCTGCACGTTTAGATTCAACTTGGCGTTTCAAAACAATGGAAACCTCCTCTGAGTTACTGAAAAGCGTAGCCCCGTCTTGTGCATGCCATTGTAGATTACTCACCGGGAGACGAGGTCAAGCCTTCGCGGGTCCTCCGACTCAAGCGTCGGCGTCCTCAGTTACCGGTTTTCTTTCTCTCTCAGCTCACAAGGGGTTTAGCCAGCCTGTGGATTTCCTTCCGGAGTAACAGTGATGTCGGGTTGAAGGCGGCTTCCAGCAATTGGGGCGGGGTCCGTAAAGGCGAAAACAGCCAGAAACTTCCGCAGTAGATATGGGTTGATTCCTGCTTCCCAGGCTGTAACCGCAGAGAAATACGGACCACCACACGGCTTTCAGAGTGTTCACATCAAAGGTTTATTACCCATTGGCAGTTAAGGTAGGCATGACGCGTTTCGGGCAGGAACTGCCCTTGATCAAATGGCGGACATGCAGTAATGTTCACTTTAAATAGGGCACACACTCATTTTTTTCTCACAACACTGAAGATAGACTCCAAGTGTGGAGTATTTACATGTGCACAGGATCGATAACATTGCAAAATAGTGTTTTATATATCCAACAGCGTATTATTAAGCACACATGATACCGACATTAGTCATAGTAACAATGGAACATTTATAACCGCATAAATGCGTTAGGTTGTGCAAAATAAGCTAGCAGCATGACATCGTGTGATAAATACATTCAATAGATAATATTTACATCTTGATTCATATGCACAAAATAAATAACATATAAATATGTTAAAATTGGTTATTTAAAAGACCCTATTAAAAAGCCATTTAATAATGATTGTGTTGCATAAACACATTCATGTTATGCTAAAAATAGATGTGCAAATAACCTTATGTGTTGCCGCAATGGAAATCAACATTGTCATGATATAATAGAAGTAAGTGCATACTCAAGCTGCCTCGCTGAAATATTGTGCTTTAACCTGGCGTTACATGCTGTATAAGCAGTTACCAATTAAAGTGCTAGTGCTGGAAATGGTTAACCTCGATAGTTTGACTGTCCCGGTCCCGGGAGAGCACCATTAATAAAACAGGTAACCAAGTGTTGCAAGTTCGTAATCCAACTTTTAAAGTGCTGAGTGATAATAGTGCAAAAAAAAGTAAGTTTTTTGAAAAAAGTGATTGTGGAAAGAGATAAAATTCAAGGTGTGAGAGAAGAAGCCAATCAACACTGCTCATGATATCGCGCATTTACAGAAATGGCTGCCCACAATTACTGGCAGGGACTGCATATGGTCAATATAACCCTGATAAGAGAGAAGGTTGTAGGGACACGACAAGGTGAGTTTGTTCACAGAAAGGTGTGCATGTCCTCTCTATCGTTAAGGCCATTAGGATGCTTGCTGTTGAGATTGAGAATGTATCTTGTCTCTAATTGCCTTAGAGCCTTGTCTCTGTCTCCTCCTCGCTTAAGTACCGGTGCCTGATCAATCACAAAATAAGTAAGACAGTTAACGTCTTTATTGTGGCTTATTTTAAAATGTCTGGCTACCGGATAGGCCGGGTCACAATTAATGATGGCACGGATGTGCTGCAGGATACGCATATGTACAGGATTTCTCGTACTGCCTACATAACGTAAGCCACATGTACAGGTAAGGATATATACGGCATACTCAGTGCGGCAGTCGTATTTACCCCTTATAGGCTGTTCTTTGGTTTTAAAAGGGGTCCTGTATGTGGTAGTATTGGCTCCAAGGTTACATGCCCGACAAGTCGTGCATTTGCGAAAACCATTACCAGTGGGAATCTCTTTGGATAAGAGGTTAGCCATGTTTTTGGACTTTCTAAATGTTACACTGGGATGTTCTGGTAAAGTGGTTTTCAGAATAGGGTCAGTTAGAACTATGGGCCAATTTTTATTCATGATATTGCGTATCTTGCGTTCCTGTTTGCGGTACGTGGTGATTAGTCTAGGTGAACTATCTCCCTCTGTTGTTTGGATATCTGGCTCAGTGGTGTTGGGTAACAAGGCAGATCTAGGTCTTCCATTAGTTTTCGCCACAGCTTTGTTAAGGATGTCTTCACTGTATCCCCTATGTCGCATACGGTCCAAACATGACTGGCTACAGGCATCGAATTGTTCCGAAGTGCTGCAAATGCGCTTAAGTCGTAACAATTCCCCGTAGGGTATGCTTGCTATCAAGTGACGCGGATGCGCACTTGAAGCGAGTAATATTGCGTTTACAGCAGTTGGTTTTCTGTATGCTGTGGTTGTCAATTTCTCATCAATTATTTGTACTTGGACATCCAGAAATTCTAACATGGTAGCACTCATGTGTGAGGTAAAGTGTAAGTTAAACTCATTAATGTTTAACAAGTTAACAAAATCCTGTGCACTCTGCATGTCGCCCTTCCAAATAACAAAAACATCGTCTATATAACGAAGCCAAGAAATAACATTATTTTCAAATATAGCCCTGTGCTTAGTCATGAGGACCTGCTTCTCCCAGTGTCCCACGTGTAACCCCGCGTAACTCGGAGAAAAGCAGGCCCCCATGGCTACCCCCTGTTTTTGCCTGTACGCATTCTTTTCAAATGAAAAATAGTATATATATATATATATATATATATATATATATATATATATATATATTACCTACTGGCTATCGCCAGTAGGTATATATAGTTAGGATTAATTCCCTATGGGATTTTTGAAAATTCTATGTCTAATAACTTTGGCGTTTGAGGACGGAATCGGCTGAAATTTTCAGGAAAATGGCACATTTTGTTTCTGAGCAGCCCCTGAAAATTTGGTGGGGTTTCGTCAAGGGGGGGCTGAGAAAAAAGGGGGGTCCCAAAACGCATTTTTCCCATTCATTTTTCCATAGAGCGGTTGGACTCACTTTTAGCTCGAACGGCTGAATGGATTTGCACGAAACTTGGCAAAATTGTAGGGACTGTTAGCCCGATGTGCCTTTGCTAGGTCTCAATATATGTGCTCCAGTAGTTTTTGAGAAATTAACGTTCAAAACAAGATATATATCTGTAACAGCGCTCCGGGCAGCTATCCGGTCCGCTTACTTTTCGCGAAACTGAACTTTGCGCGCAGAAAGCTGATTGGCTTTCCGGTGTCTGTCAACATTCTAAACAGTCCGGAGCGGCCGCCATCTTATCTCTCGGTAGGATCGAGAGAGAAGAAGAGGTGAAAAACGAAGGGGGAATTTATTGAAAGGGGGCAAGGTATACCCCTCTTGACCCCCTAGGAATGTTGTTGGGGTTATTAAAGGGTCCCGTGGGGAAAATAAAAAAAAATGATTTTTCACGGTAGAAGCGCTTCACGGGCCGCGAACTGGGCCGCAAACTGGTAGCGAAACGGGAATTCGCCATTTTGTGCTTCGTTTTACTTGTTTAGAGACAAAAATTATCGCCGCACATCGGCCACAATGCACGAATATCGCTGAAAAGTCAGCGATATTCATGCATTATCCAGCAAATGCTCTTAGCCATGTTATCCACCTTCCATTGGATAACATGGCTAAAAACTGCTCTGTGCGTGAGCTTTTTTTTTTTTTTTGCTGCGCGACGTTTGTTAACGTTCGATTCGATGGAAATCAGGAAGTGTTGACCACCATTTTGTCACTGCGAGTAAATATTTTGGTATAAATGAATCCTTATTGATAAACATTGTCTGCGCCATCTTGCGTTTTTGTCCAATGCCACAATTTTGTCATGCACGGCAGCCATTTTAGATGCCTTGACCAGGGCCACTCTCTGCACGCCGCCGATCCTCAGCATGGCTCCCCACCCTCGCAAGCATCTCCCCCACGCACTGGTCACCCCCGCTCTCTCTCTCATGCATGGGACATATACTTCCCCCCATCTGCGCTGCTCCCGCCCGACACCTCCCTTTCACCCTATTCACTACCGCACCCTCTGACACTCCTCTTCCTCTGTGTCCGATTGTCCAGGCCGGACCTAGGCTATCACCTAGCCCTGCGGATGTAGTTTATGGCTCCTGCTGTAGAGTATGCAGACAAGCCAACCCTCCCGATTCAGGCGTGAGACTACTGATTTCAGTGCTAGTCTTTCGCTTCCCGATTCCTGCAAGGAAAAACCCGGGGGCATATTACCGACAACTAGCGGTAATTTTTGTCTCTAACTTGTTTAGAGACAAAAATTATCGCCGCACTTCGGCGAATTTTATCGCACATAAACCTTGCTATTAGCAAGGTTTATCGCAAATGCGATAAAAAACGGCCGCAATGCATGAATATCGTTGAAAAGTCAGCGATATTCATGCATTATCCAGCAAATGCTTTTAGCCATGTTATCCACTTCCCATTGGATATCATGGCTAAAACTGCTCAGGGCAGGTGTTAGGTTTTGGAGATATTCGCGCTTAGCGCGAATATCTCCAAAAGTTGGTAATAGGAGATAGCGATGGTTAGGGACTGTTTCCAATCGCTAAAATCTTGGCACGCCCACTTTGCATGTCATTAGTGATAAATATCACTGATATGCAAAGCGGGGCCCAAGATGGTCGCTATCTCCTTTTAGCTGTCACTAACTGGTGTTAGCGACAGCTTGGTAATAGGGAGATAATTTTATCTCTTTTTTTTTGGCTTTTAAAGCCAAAAAAGCGGAAATAAACCCCCTTGATAATATGCCCCATGATTTCTCGGGGGTTTCAGCTGACAGGGCTTGGTATTGTGTTACGTGCTAATTCTTCCAGGAAACGTCAGAGGGTCGATGCAGGGGTTCTAGAAGGGGTGATAAACCATTTAAGCCTCATGAACAAGCGCATGGTCTTTTAAAGATTTGTGAAGTACTCGGGGCGGCGGTGTGTGTGCGTGCCCTCTTTCAGGAGCGGGCGGGGGGGCACTGCCAGCAATTTGCAGGCCAGGCAGTGTTCAACACGTGCATCACCCTTTCTCTGCCTGCTATTGCGCTCCATGCTTCGGAAAGGTAAGAAAAAGAACGTGCATTTGAGTTTGAAATGTCCGATCTTGTAGCAGTACACTTGCAAAGCCCACACATGACAATAACCCGATTCAAGGCCCCATTCACCCGATTTTTGAAACATATATAGCACTCCAACAAAGTTAGATTTTAAAACTTTATTAACATTTAAATATAACGAACGCAACAAAAACTGTAAATATATTTAACCATTTTTTTAAATTAACCAGAACTATAACGATAACAACAACAACAACAATAATATAACTTTTATGCCTAAATTACGCAAACATTTAGCTAATCTGCTAAAGGGGGGAGTCGCCATTTCTTTACAATAAGCAATAATGAAAAATCCACATCAATAGGGTTGTCCGTTTTCTCGATGCAGCACTATAGTGCAACATACACAGCACCTGGGGTGTCAAGAGTGAACAGGTCTTTCTTTGTTCCTTAAGATGTTATCTGTGTCAACCTCTTCCGAGAATGCTGATGCGTTAGGATTTCCTTGTGTTTCTTAATAGCATTGGTGTCTGTACACTTCTTTGTCAATTCTGTCAAGATGATAACTGCTTCATAAACAGACGATATCTTTGTTTAGTCATTAGTGTTAAGTGTGTCTGAAACTACAGTGCCCTTCTGTTTTTTTTTCTTCAGGCTCTACAGAGTTTTGTGTGTTGTTCTTTTCAGCGACAATTATTCCAGAGGTTTCAGGTTCACTTGTTTTGTTCTGCAGTGAGTTAACAGCTTTAGAGAGTTCATGTTTATTTGCTATGTCCTGCTGTTCGTCAACTGCTTCAGAGACGTCAGCCTCATTTGTTATGCTTCAGTAGATCCTGGACCTGCCCGGCCGCGCCCAAAATGGCGCCGGTGTAAATGGGACTCGTAACTGCTTGTTGTGTACTGGTTGCCCAACCTTGATATCACGAGATACATATGCAGTTTTGAAGCACATGGCGGAGGCTTGTCTGCTGTAGTGGGGCGCCCCTTTATCGTTTCAGTCGCCATTCCGCCCGCTTTTGCTACACTGTGCCTTTTCCGCCATTCAGCTGTTTAGCGCCCGCTCTTACGGCTACAGCGTCTCGCTCACCATGTAGTTGAGTTGCTCCCACTCTTGCGGTGCAGCGATAGGCGGCTTCCACAGGACTCTTAAAATGGCGGTCGGCTCTTTGGATTTGAGCCTGGTCCAGTAAAATGGCCCTGGGACACCTTGGAACTCGGACGCTTGTCTGCCAGGGCTTGGGTTCCATTCTCAAAAGCGTCCCCTCAGCCTTGAAGATTGTACAAAAGTTTTGGGGGCCGTCGACTCCCGCAGGCTTCCGGTGGGGAGCGGCTGCCATGATTGCTTGCGGAATGGCCACGACGGAGCTACGAGATGGTGGTGCTCTCATGGTGACGCCAGCTTCAGTCTGAAACATCCAGAAACAAGGTGGGGCTTTCATCGTTTGGGAAAAAAAATGTTTTAATCCAATGAAAAGTGTTATTTTTAGGTCACATGACCTAGTCTTACATAATTAGGAAAAGAAAAGTAAAATGAACCAATGAAAAGTTTTATTAACAAGTCACATGACCTGTTATGCTTACGTTACGCGCTGCGCGGCGCGCTCTGGATCGTTTCCGGGAAGCTGCGCTTTGCACAGCGGAGCACTTCCGGGTGCGCTAACGCGTCGCGTCATATGACGCATTACGCGACAATGCAGGTCCAGAATATAGTCAAAATGTCTCCACCAACCAGCGGTCGGAATACAACCGCTTTCAGCAGTCCAAAAAGTTCGGTTAAATCTTAAGAGTGGGAGCAACTCAACTACATGGTGAGCGAGACGTTGTAGTCGCAAGAGCGGGCGGTAAACAGCTGAATGGCGGAAGAGGCACAGAGTACCAAAAGCGGGCGGAATGGCAACTAAAACGGTAAAGGGGCGTCCCACGACAGCGTGTCTTCAGGTCAAACGGATTGTGGGACAAGGTCCAGAATGGAAGATTCTTCAAAAGGGAAAAAATTCCGCCGGACCCCGGGAGCCGGCCGCCTATGCCGGGGGCGATCTCAGGCCTCACCAGGGCAACACGACTTGGGGAGGGGGCAGGAGCCAAGCGCCCCCTCTCAGTCCGCGCCATCTCACCGCCCCTCAGGGGCCTCCGTCAAGCGGTTTAGGGAGGCACTGTATCACATTGTTTTCTAATGCAGTCAGGTCCACAAATGGACTCCACTTACTTTGAATAGTGAAGCTGCAGCAGGTGCAAATAAGGTTTAAACAGTGTTACAAGAGCTGCTTAGAACTCTGAAGTATGGCACTCAACAACCAGGACTTATGCCATTTATGTAAGGCAGTGACATGGAAGCAACTCAGGGACAAAAAGCATGAACGAACATTCACGTATGAAAATCTTATTTGGAGAAGGGGTAGAATCCAAACGCCCCCTGCCAGTTCGCGCCACTACACCGTATGTGGAAAATCTGAAGCCATCATTCTACAAACTCTCAACGCTTGTTATCAGTGCATGAGTTTCATGCTCGATCGATTGAGCTAGCCGGATCGGGCAATAAAAAGTATAAAATAGTTATGTAAATAGTTATTTAATAAAATGTTTTACTCTGTTTCTTTGCTGGTGTGTTGTGTATATTTATAATATTTGCATAGGGTTTGTCGTTATTTTGGGCGGTGTGGGTGGCGGAGTCGAGCTGTCTTGCAGCCCTCATGGTGTGGAGCTCAGTTCATTTCACTATTTTCGTATTTCTCATGAAGGGTTATTCCTAATGTTTGTATTTTACCGAGGTCAAAAAGAGATCGAATTAGTGGTCTACTGATTTTGCTCGATTACTTTTATTTTTTTACACGATTTTTCACTATCTGCAAAGACTAAACAGAGTATTGCGACTTTGTGCTTGTTTGTAAATAGAGAATGATCCAAAGAGAACCAATTGTAAAACAGTAAATGCTTGGATAATAATCAATCAAATGGAGAGACAAGCAGGTACGACGGATTACAACAGGGGTAAAGGTCTGCTTTAACTACCGTTCACTATCTGCAAAGAGAGAGTACTACTAAGAGAAAAGAGGGGAGTGGGGGGGGGCAGCGTTCAAAGCACATCAGCGTGCATAAACACGAAAACGTTTTTACCTATCACGTACTTGACATTTGACAGCTTTTGATATTTGCTATTAAAAAACCATTGAAATTCACAGAAAAAACCATAGGTTATAGTCCATATATAGTTAGGAATTTGCATTTACAAAACCTTGCAAATTCAATGAAAAAACCATTGGTTTTAGGTCATATATAGTTAGGGATTTGCATTTAGAAAACCTTATTTTACTCGCATAAAACCATTGAAATTCCATATATAGTTATAAGCGCTAATTACATATCGCGCACCCGCAATCCACTGCTGATGATGTCACATATTACATCATTCATGACATGGTTAGTGACATCACTGATGACATCACTGATGACATCTCAAATGACATCACTGATGACATCACTGATAACATCACATTTGACATGACTGATCACATCACTGATGATATCATTCATGTGATAATACCATGAACCTCTTCAGACTCTAATATAACCTTAGATACAATCAGTGTAAACAGACAGTCACTCATCCATGGAGTTACTCACACACCTAGTCAGTTATGCCAAAAATCAATCACACCTCCATTTTCTCAACTATACAGTTATACACACCTTACTTATTCAAACATATACTAACACATATTTACTTTACTCTCTTATACAATCTCTGATACATGTTCACAATGATCCATACAGCCACTCACACATTCACTGGCTCATATGCACAGTTATTTATAGATGTCAACTCTCACATGTACTGTGTTTTACATATGTACTTAATTTGACATGTAGCACTGAGATATCCATTTACTCACTAATACACTCATGCACAGTCAACCGCCCATACAGTTGTTTCCACATGCACTTTTGAATCTATACATATAGTGAATCAACTACTGACACATCTATGTACAGAGTCACACACCTCCCAGCCACCCATACACACACACTCAGTTTCCCATACAAATACTTGGACAACCAATCAATAACCCATACAGTTACTCATATAGCTACTGATCAACATATGCAGCAGTTTGTAGAACAACAGATATAATGATGCACAAATTAAAACAGTTTAGTCACTAACCCATGCACTCAGTGAGACACATTTAATCACTCACTCAATCAGTCAGTCATGCACCTAGTAAATCCTTCATCCAGACACTTATATATCCACTCATTCTTCAATATGTAAAACATATTTTAACTTTACAGAAACATACAGTCACTGGATGTTGTAATCAGTGATGTCATCAGTGATGTCATTTGAGATGTCATCAGTGACGTCATCAGTGATGTCACTAACCATGTCATGAATGATGTAATATGTGACATCATCAGCAGTGGATTGCGGGTGCGCGATATATAGTTAGCGCTTATAACTATATATGGAATTTCAATGGTTTTATGCGAGTAAAATAAGGTTTTCTAAATGCAAATCCCTAACTATATATGACCTAAAACCAATGGTTTTTTCATTGAATATATATATATATATATATATATATATATATATATATATATATATATATATATATATATATATATATATTACCTACTGGCGGTCGCCAGTAGGTATATATAGTTAGGATTTTTTTCCTATGGGACTTTTGAAAATTCTATGTCTAATAACTTTGGCGTTTGTGGACGGAATCGGCTGAAATTTTCAGGAAAATGGCACATTTTGTTTCTGAGCAGCCCCTGAAAATTTGGTGGGGTTTCATCAAGGGGGGGCCGAGAAAAAAGGGGGGTCCCAAAACGCGTTTTTCCCATTCATTTTTCCATAGGGCGGTTGGACTCACTTTTAGCTCGAACGGCTGAATGGATTTGCACGAAACTTGGCAAAATTGTAGGGACTGTTAGCCCGATGTGCCTTTGCTAGGTCTCAATATATGTGCTCCAGTAGTTTTTGAGAAATTAACGTTCAAACCAAGATATATATCTGTAACAGCGCTCTGGGCAGCGATCCGGTTAGCGAACCTTTCGCGTATCGGAACTTTGCGATGCGAAGCTGATTGGCCCTCCGGTGTCTGTCAACATTCTAAACAGTCCGGAGCGGCCGCCATCTTGTCTCTCGGTAGGATCGAGAGACAAGAGGAGGCCAAAACAAAGGGGGAAATTACCATAAGGGGGCATAGTAGATCCTCGTTGACCCCCTAGGTTTTATGTGGAGGTTTTAAAAGGGCCCAGGAGGGTCAAAAAACATTTTTTTTTTTTTTTGCGTGGTAAGCGCCAAGTTCGCGAACCGGAAAGCGTTCTGGGCAGCGTACTATAAGGATAAAAGAATGATAGACTTTGCTAGTACTGTATGTTAATTATTTGTTGTTTTTGTTGTTTTTTTTTGTTTTCTTTATTTTAAATTTTTATTTTTTATTTTGATTGTGTGTCATAATTCATTAAACTTTTAACATTCAATAAACATATAAAAATAAATAATGTGTGAAACAATTTTTGAATTAAGAAATTAAAATTTATTTTTCATTTTGTTTTTCAAAATTTAAAACAAAATCTAAAAAATCGTGATCATTTTTTTCTTCATTTTTTAGTAGAAAATCTACTGCATCTATGCATTGGACAAGTTCATTATTTATTGTGTCGTCGTAGAAATCCATGTCATCTTGTGTCTCAATTTTTTCTTCTGTTTCAGTTTTCATGTTGTTTTGTTGTTCTTCCATTTTCAATTCTGAAAAATGAATTTTTAAAAAATATATCAGTACAGAAAGGGCATTGTTGGGTTTCAGTACAGATTGGCAGTTTGGTTATTTATATAGTGTTTTTTTCACAAAGAAAGGTGTTGCCTGCAATTAAGGTCTATTGCAGGGGGCCCCCTCCTTGGGCCTCCCATGGATGGTGTCAGGAGGTATAGGGGAGGGAGAAGGAGACGCTCCCTCAATTGCAAGGAGACCATTCACAGGCACTGAGGGGGCCCATTGTCCAGCATTTTTGCGCCCCCACAGTTTTAACTTTTAGACCACAATCAATTCTCACACCTATGAAGGTGTGAGATATGTGTGTGGATTTAAAGTTAAAACTGTGGGGGCGTCAAAATGCTGGACAATGGGGCCCCCTCAGTGCTTGTGAATGGTCTCCTTGCAAGATGCCACTTATGTAAATTGGAGGGGGCTTTGCGCACGTTCCTTTTTAGACTATGGTCTTGCAAATTCTTGGAATGGCTCTGCCATAACTAAAACAGAGTAGTCTATTTTTTTCTATAAGTATTACAGAGTGATAGAATATAATTCTCAGAAAATGTTTTTCTAATTAGGTTTCAGTACAGAACATACTTAAGTTTTATAAATAATATCTTACCTTTTAAATATAAGTTGAAGTTATCAGTTGATTTTTTGTTGTGCACTTCACGAAGTAGCAGTCAAAATGGCTGTGTTTCCTTCTCTTCCTTTATATATATTCAGGTATATAACCAATCAAATGTCAGGTAACAAAAGTAGAAAATGAAAGTAACATTTTCATTGGTTGTCAATTCCAACACTTCAGATGTGTTTTGTGAAGTAATTTACCTCACGGTACTTAGAGAGGTCTACAGGCTAAATGGCTAAATGAAATTTCAATCAAATTTGTGAAAATGAAAGGGATTTTTATGTAGTATGAGCTAATCTATATTTGGTGAGAGTGTCTCTAGTCGTTATTCTGTAAATTACTTTCCCACCTTTTTTTAGGACCGCTTCCCGGAAAGCGGCTCGGTTAGCGAACCTTAAGCGTCACGGGAGTCCACCATTTTGTGTTTCGGTCGCATTAAGATACAAGATGGAGGGCAAATAATGTTTAGAATGGGTAGAAGGGGTCATGGTAGACTTATCTTGACCCCCTAGGTTTTCTGAGCGTGGCTGAGGAGGCTTATATGTGCGGAAAAAAAAACTTTTTTAAAAAAAATTCCGCGAGGTTAGCTTTCGGTTAGCGAACCGGGTAGCGCTCCGGGGAGCGAATTTTGTGGAAAATTAGTGAAAAAAGTTAGAGGAAAATAATAATTGTGAGTGATCAGATGTAGGGTAGCTCTGAGAAGAGCTTTTGGGTTTATGGTACATTTAGGTACTTATAAGTAGGTACCAATGCACAGTCTTAAATTCAGAATGAAAATTCTGTTGCCCTCATCTGAGAAGTGAACTCCATCTCCTCTGTAGATATCTTGCATGTAGTAACGCAAGTTATTGTTGTACAGAGAGCCCATTCCATGGTCTCTCATGTAAGCTGAAACAGATTTGTTTACATGCTTCCTCGCTTTCTCAATTTGTGGACAAAATTGGTTGGACCACCTCCATTTCTGTCTTTGGCATATATTGGAATATACCAAGGCAGTTTGAGGAAAAAGTGCCATTAATTGCTCAAAGGTGTCCTTTAAAAGCATTTCCAGACCTACCCCTGTCAAAGTGCCCAAATCATTACCTCCACAGTGCACTATTAACAGGTCAGGTTTTGGCAAATGCATAAAGGTTTTCACCAATGGTATCAATTGGTGACATTTTAATCCTCTTTGGCCCAACCACTTAATTTCCACATCTTGTAAATTGAGGTTAGGTAAATTTCTGCTCTCAGCATACCTTTGAGCCCAGTGGATGTAACTATGTCCAACAATCCAGACGTTAAACATGGTGGGTGAAGGTTGTTCTGCAGTCAGATGAAGTGTGGTAATGAAAGGGCAGTTGAAACAGTAGGAGTTTCTAAAGAAAAAAAACTGTGGATTTACAATGCTAATGATTCATTAGCAGTGATTGGTGCATTTCCATTTCTGAAAACAGAAAGTTAGGGTGCATGGATGTGTTCTTTGAAAGATGTAATTTGAATGGTCAAGGAAGAAACATTTAATGAAATATTGCACTGGATACGCAGGTGCACTGAGAGTTCAGAGTTCAATTGAAACATTGTTGTGTGAATTTGCAAACATGAGAGGTCTTCCAGGAGGTGGTTGCTATGGAAACAAGGCAGACAGGGCAGAGGGGGGAAGGGTTTTGATTTGAAAAAAGTGAGGGAAGAGGTATGATTGGCTAATATGAGAGATATGTGAAAAGAATATCTGTATTTCTGTGCTTTCAATAGCTGCAGCCTTTGGAGTGCATCCTTTTTCTTCTGCTGAAGACAAAAACTCAAAAAATATTTGCTAAGGTGAGAAAAGATTTATTTAATTTAGATAGAGAATAGTATGATTTAAGGAGAAAATGATGAAGAAAGCTGTGTTTTTAAAATGTGGTTTTGTCTCTAGTGATATACTAATAGAATTAGTTTCATAGAGAAATTGTAATTGCATATTTGGTGTAACATTCTGGCATGCAGTAACACAAGTTATTGTGGTACATGGAGCCCATTTTATGGTCTGTTATGTAAGCTGAAAGAGAGATGTTGCTTTTAAAAACGATTTAAGAAATCAATTTCATTTCTGGATATGTACTGCTAGAGCTTCATAGGTTGTTTTGAGCCATATTTATAAGGTATTTGAGTGTCTAAGATGTTTTGTTTTCCTTTTAAAATGTAAAGTGTTCCTCATGGGGCAAGTGTCTTGTAAATACGCTCCCACTTGTGCTTGGCAAATTTAGATTTTGATTATGGGAGTTACCTAGCCTTGTTAATAGTGTCCCAAAAATGGTGCTAGTGAATTGCAGAAAACACTTTCATGTGTCTCAAGGACATTTTTAGTCATTTCTTCATGAATGCAGGTATACAATTGATTTATATGCTGTGTTTAAAAACGAATTTTGAAATCAATTACATTTCAGGATATGTTTTGTTAGAGCTTCATAGGTTGTTTGGGGTCATATTTAGAAGGCATTTTAGTGTCTTTGATGTTATTTTTCCCTTTTTAAATGGAAAGCGTTCCTCATGGTGCCCTGAGCAGTTCTTAGCCATGTTATTTAATAGGAAGTGGATAACATGGCTAAGAGCATTTGCTGGAAAGTGCATGAATATTGCTGACTTTTCTGCGATGTTATTTTTCCCTTTTTAAATGGAAAGTGTTCCTCTTGGGGCAAGTGTCTTGTAAATACGCTCCCACTTGCGCTTGGCAAATTTAGATTTTGATTATTGGAGTTACATAGCCATGTTAATAGTGTCCCAAAAATGGTGCTAGGGCATTCCAGAAAACACTTTCATGTGTCTCAAGGACATTTTTAGTTATTTCTCCATGAATGCAGGTATACAATTGATTTATATGCTGTGTTTAAAAACGAATTTTGAAATCAATTACATTTCAGGATATGTACTGTTAGAGCTTCTTAGGTTGTTTGGGGTCATATTTAGAAGGCATTTTAGTGTCTTTGATGTTATTTTTCCCTTTTTAAATGGAAAGCGTTCCTCATGGGGCCCTGAGCAGTTCTTAGCCATGTTATTTAATAGGAAGTGGATAACATGGCTAAGAGCATGTGCTGGAAATTGCATGAATATCGCTGACTTTTCTGCGATATTCATGCATTGCGGCCGTTTTTTTTCACATTTGCAAGCACTTCTTAGCCATGTTATCCAATGGGAGGTGGATAACATGGCTAAGAGCATTTGCTTCAAAGGTTGTTTGGGGTTATACACCATTTTTGGGAAATTAGTAACATGCCTATCTAACTCCCATAATCAAAATCTAAATTTGCCAACCGCAGGTGGGAGCATATTTACAATAAATTTGCACCAGGAAGAACGTAAAATAGCATACTAGATACTCAAATGCCTTATAAATATGACCCAAAACATCTTATGAAGCACTAGTAGTGCATATTTCCAGAAATGTATTGGTTTTCATTTAATGATTTACTTCATTGGTAGGCCTTCACATGTTTTTTTATTTTGATATTTTTCAGTGAAAATCTTATCTGCAACCATGTGTTGGCCTCACCTCAAATAAACAAAACAGGTGATGGACTGAATGTGGATCAATGACACACATTTACCCCAGTCTAAAGATCAGGGCCTAAACAAATCTTTAGATAGGCTACATCTTATCGTCATCCTGAATTAATGATTTAAAATATTAGGGAGTGATTTATGAGTGTTGTATGCCTTTTTTGTACCATTGAGTGTCATTTTTGTGATGCAGTGCTGGTGGAAAACATTTGCTATGTTAAATAATTAGTACGGCATTAAGTTTTAGATGACTGTTATTTATTTACTGTTTGGTAATAGTGGTTAATAACATTTTATATTATATTTTTCCACAGATTCAACTGCAGATTCTTTCATAGTTTGGAAAATGCCTTCCAAAAGTCGAATACGAAAGGCTAGAAAACGTCAAAGACAGCAGGATGATGTTTTATTGCAGCAGTCCTCTTCCCCAAATACTTGTCAAAACACCAAGAAAGGTCCGGGTAAGAGCACGAAATCATTCTTAAGAAATATTTGTAGTAAAAAAAGTTTTGCTCAAAAAAATGTTTCAGTCCACAAAAAGAAAAGCAATTTAAATGGAAAGGAGAGACCCATCACAAATGTTACTGGTAGAGGAAGAGATAACTCTGTGCATGATAGTAGAAGGAAACAACAGTTTAGGGACATTCGAAATCGAATGTTCCGTAATAGGATATTAGTTAATTTATTGAAAAGTATTAAAAAGAAAGGCCAACAGAAAGCGGCATTTTATAAGAAGAAGAAAAATGTAGAGAAAATTATTGATCATGCTTTTGAAATTAAGCGAAAGTTGTTTATTTTGGTAATCAATAGAATTAGGAAACTAAGCAAGGTAATTTCTGATTTCAAAACAAAAAGTAGATGGAAGAGAGTAGTAAATCGTACTAACTTTTGTGAAGTTTTTTTCGGAGAATGGATGCATAGTTCAAGTTCTGAGGCATTTTTTAATGAGGAGACTTATTTTCAGGATAATGATTTGGTGCATGCAGTTGACATCAGTGGTCGAGCTTATGAAGTGAAGGATGGTTGTCCAGTTGAAAAAGAACAACTTGTGACAACAGAGACAGAAGAGGCGCTAAGTGATGAGGTTTTAGGAAGACGTCCTAAGGGTCCTGTGTACATTTGGAAGTGTAGTTCTATTTGCAGTGTGCGACAGGTTTCCATCAATTTGCTTTGTGATTTTATACGGACATTTAATAAGAAAAGTTTGAAGCAGAAAATGAAGTTGTTGCAAGATTTAGATCCTTGCAGAGTGAGAGAAATGACAGGTTTGCGTGGTCATTCACTGGCTTGTCTTTCCAGGAGAGTATGCCAGAGTGTTTTTCATCATTTCAGGATGCTAGCAGTGCATCATAATAAAGTGAGAAAATTAGTGAGAATGTTGTATTATGCTAAGAGTCCAGCAATTATGCTTAAACAATTATGTGCTGCTCTTTTGCATGGTTCTGAAATAGATGTGAAGAATATTTGTGAAGAAATTGAGTTTTGTTACTTTGGTAGTAGAGATGAGAATGTTCAAATTGACCCAGAAGTAGAGGGTAATGTGGAAGATAATGTACAGGTTTCCAGTACAGATAATTTTCAGAAGGAAATTGCCACGTTTCAGATGAAATCAAGTGAGAGGCCTAATTTCACTTGTGTATGTTGTCGACGCACTTATTATAAGAATCAGACTAAGGTAGTGGATTTATATGCAAAAAGTGGAAGGGAAAATAATAGTGAATGGAAGGATTTTGCCACATACTTGATGGTAGAAAATTATTTTGATTTGGGATCGGATCAACGTGTGTGTACTTATTGTTGTAATAAATTAAACCAAAACCAGATGCCTGCTAGGGCAGTTCATAATAATCTGGAATTGGTTGAGATTCCTTCTGAATTGAAGGATTTAAATACTTATGAATCTATTTTGATTCAAAGTATCCATCCCTTTCAGGCTATTGTAAGAATGGAGCCAAAGACAGGGAAGTTGCCTCCAGCAGATTTACAGAGAGGATTAAAGGGAAGAGTTGTTTATTTGCCTCTAGATTTGAAGAAAAACATTAACACAATTGGAATAGAAAAAGTGGAAGAGGAACCTCTGGTTATCTTGGTTAATGGGGTTCCGACAAAGAATAAGAAAATATGGCAAGATTTAGTGGATGTTAGGAAAGTCAAAAAGGCAACAGTGTATTTGAAGAAAAATAATAAGTACTATAAGAATGTATATGTTGCAGAAGAGGAAGTAAGTGATGAAGAGGATAGCGATTTGTGTGCTGGCCAAATTGAGAAAGTAGAGGCCTCTAAAAGTGAAGAAATATATGAACATTATAGTGTTCATCCTTTGCATTCCAAGGAAGTCATGGGGAATGCTATTGAGTTGTTTCAAATGAAACAAGCCAAAGGGAGTCCCATTAGTGTTTGGGAGGAAAGTTTGGAAGCTCGGTGTTTCCCACAGCTATTTCCCACAGGTCAAGGAGGAAGATATGATGAGCGACCTCATCAAATTCCTGCGTCTGAATACCGGACTTTACGATTGTATGCAGCAGATCCTAGGTTTCGGCAATGCATTCCCTATTTGTTTCATCTCCTGTTTGAAAGCGATCTGTCTGGACTGTCATATGCAGTGAACTACATCTTAAAAAGTGGTATACAGATGCGAAACATCTCAGCAAGTGACTTTATGCATAAAGTCAATGTCCAAGACAGTATTTTGGATTCTCACTTAATTAATCTCATGGCGTGTCAGCGTGGTACTAATGAGTACTGGTACCGTCGTCATGGTGATTTAAAATGTATGCTGAGGAACTTAGGAACTCCAACATGGTTCCTCACTCTGAGCTGTGCCGAGTATGGCTGGGAAGACTTACTTGAATTTCTACGAGAGGCAAATGGAAATATTGAAAACATTGAATTCAAGACACCTGGAGAACTGTGTTCTTTGGATCCAGTGAATGTATGCAGGTACTTCAATCATAGATTTGAAGCTATGATGTCTTTCATCACAAATAAAAAGAATCCACCTCTTGGAGAGGTGTTGGATTTCTTCTGGAGAAAGGAGTACCAAGCAAGAGGTGCCCCTCATATACATATGTTGTTGTGGATCAAGGATGCACCTAAATTTGGAACAGATCCGGATGACTTAGTGATGAATTTCATCGAACAGTATTCTACGTGTGCTGTTCCAAACGCAACGGAGAAGAAAAGTCTAAGAGAACAAGTTCTACGTTTCCAAAGCCATCGTTGTGGAAAGTACTGTCGTCGTAAATTCAGAAACAAGGACAAGTTCTACACCAAATGTCGTTTCAACTTTCCACGACCGGTGATTTCTAAAGGAAGAGTGAACAGTTTGATGTCTTCGCTGCGACATAATGTGACGAGGAAATCACCCAAGAATACATACAATTTGAAAAGGAACGAAGAGTCCAAGTACATCAATGACTACAACCCAGTGATTTTGTCCATGTGGAATGCTAACATGGATATACAGTTTGTGGCTGACAACTGTATGGCTGTGGCTCGGTATGTGACATCTTACATCACCAAAAAAGAAAAGACCGAACTGAAGGATATGTGGGAGGACATTTCTCATGAAAAGAGCCTCAGCAAGAAGTTGTACAGTTTCAGTCTGAAGATGTTGTCGCATCGAGAAATCGGAGCTTACGAATGTTCTGACCGGTTGTCTTCAGCAAGTCTCTATGCCAAATCCAGGAGTCTCGTTTGGGCGAGTCTTGGTCTTGCTGCAACGCGAAATCGAGTTCTAAAACCTGTCCGGGAAATTGAGTATTTGGCAGAAAAGGAACCAAACAGTACCGACATTTTGAAGACCAACATGTTGGATACATATTATCCAAATCGAAGCAGTCACCTTGAGAATGTTTGTCTATATGAGGTTCTCCAAAATTATATATTCAAGAGGAACATCAAAGAAGATATTGAGAAAGGAGTGTATGCTGTAATTGGAAGTGAGGGATGCCTGGTCAAGCAAAGAAAATGCCAATTAGTAAACCATCGAAAATTGAGTGGTGAATCTCCAGAAAAAAAGGAGTTTTTTTATTTAGCACTTTTGCAACTTTTCAAGCCTTGGCGTGCAGAAGAGGAACTGCTTGGAGATTTCCTCTGTTACGAAGACTCTTTCAATGCAGCCAAGGAGTCCATAGAATGTCCTGCTTTTTCTAAATATCAAGAAATGCTAACTTTGGAAATTGAGCAGGAAGCAACGATTGCAGCCGAGATTGCCAGAGACAGTTCTCAGGACAGTCAGAGTTCTGTTTCATTGAGTCAAGATCCACTTGGAGGACCTATTATCGAAAATGAAGCTGCCACTGCTATGAATGAAGTGGAAAGAGCCATGGCACATGCTCAGGAGGATTCAGTTAACTTAGAAGACTTGGAAAAACAACTCAACGTTGAGCAGAGGAAAATATATGATGAAGTTACCACGGAAATTGAGCACGGATTAAGTCATGAGAAGAAAGAGTGCTCATGTACGTCGTTGAAGCCTGTCCGACTGTACGTGAGTGGAGAAGCGGGAACTGGAAAAAGTTTCCTCATTAAAGCAATCTCTTGTTATTTGAAGGAAAGGACTGAGTCATCGCTGTCTTGTGTTGTCACCGCTCCTACTGGACTGGCAGCACATAACATTAAAGGTATTACTTTGCATCGTCTACTGATGCTGCCGGTGGAGCATGACAACAAATTACAATACAACAAGTTATCTGGAGATGCTTGCTGTGAAGTTTCAAGAGTCTTGAGGAAAATGAAACTACTTATCATTGACGAAGTAAGCATGGTTTCCAATGTCATGCTTGCCTTTGTGCATTTGAGAATGCAAGAAGTACTTAAAACTGAATATGATGTGTTATTTGGTGGGAA
This sequence comes from Lissotriton vulgaris, assembly GCF_964263255.1. Taxonomy (NCBI): domain Eukaryota; kingdom Metazoa; phylum Chordata; class Amphibia; order Caudata; family Salamandridae; genus Lissotriton; species Lissotriton vulgaris. Next base: position 351,478,316 of record NC_141698.1, read on the forward strand.
ACACATCATTGTTTTCGGAGATCTTCTGCAGCTGACACCAGTAAAAGGTCAACCTGTGTTCAAAATACTCACGCATGAAGATACCAGGAAGTGCCTAGGGAGCATTGGCAACGTCAATATATGGTTAAACTTCAATTATGCAGAACTGCATCAAAATATGCGTCAGGCAAAGGATGAAGATTACAAGAATATTCTACAAGATATTAGAATTGGAAAAGTGACCGAGCATGGGAAAGAAGCTTTAAATGCACGATTACTGTCAAATTTATATCCCAAACAAGAGATTGTGCCTGAGAATATTTTTCAGAAAATTACTGAGAAGAAATCCGGGATATGTCTCATGCCAACTCTTGCAGAATGTGCCATCTTCAACAACAAAATGTTGAATTTAGAAAAGCAAGAGATTGTGAAACTTGAAGCTATCGACAAATTAGAGCATATGGGATCAACAATTATTTTGTCAGACAATTTGAAATCAAAATTGGATTCATTAGAGAAGACTATATCTAAAACAGCGGGTTTTGAAAAGACTTTGAATGTGTGTTTAAATTGCCGAATTATTTTGAGAAGGAATTTACATGTAGAAAGAGGTCTGGTGAATGGATCAATGGGTAATGTTGTTGATTTTGAGAAATACAGAAATAGAGATGGAATAGAATTTTTAAGAATTAAATTTGATGGCATTGAGGAAGTACAGCAAATTGGTCGTTGTTCTGCTAGGTTTTTGCTTGTTAAAGATTTATATGTTCGCCGTAAACAGTTTCCTGTTTGCTTGGCATATGCGGTGACAATCCATAAATCGCAAGGTTTAAGTGTAGACTGTGCATTGGTGAATATTGGCAGTTCTGTGTTCAAGGAGGGTATGGCATATGTGGCATTGTCACGAGTTAGAACTTTATCGGGATTGTACTTGATTGACTGTGATGTCACAAACATTTGTGCGGATCTAGATTGTGTTAAGGAATACAATAGGTTAAGAAGAGAGTATGCGCCACATTTGCCTCAATATCCTTTGTTTGAGAAACGTGTGGTAGGCCGCAAACGTAGAAATAGCAGTAATAGTAGGGAGGTTGTTGCAAAAAGACTAAAAGTCAATGAACCGAAAATTGTTAGCAGAAAGAAAGTGGATTCTGTTGAAGATGTTGTCGGTTTTCAATTTGAAAACAGTTCTGGTGTCAACTGCTATGCAAATGTAGTGGTTAATGTTCTCTTTTCACTAGAGAGTTTAAAAGAACAGATTCTGTTGAATTCTGAACAAATTGTATGCTGTTTGTTGAATTCTGTTTTCGAGAAATGTAGCACTGATCGAACAAAAGTAGAAAGTGTGTCTGAAGTTCGTTATCTGTTAGATGAATGTTCAGGTCAAACAGACTTCTCTGAAAATAATCAGCAAGATTGTCAGGAGTTTTTAATGTATATGCTTGATATATTGCAAGTTGAGGGTGTAGATGTAGATCACCTGTTTGGGCTTTCTTATCAATGGCAGCATGACTGCGAGAATTGTAGGCTATCAAGTACTACTAGTGTAGACTCGGAAAGATTTATATATTTAACTTTGCCAGACAGTAAATCAGTCTCCTTTAATAAGCTAGTAAATGCAGCAGATCACAACATGGAGTGTAGCCAATGTAAATGTGATATGATGTCAACATTATTTATACGTAGATATGGCCAGTATGTCATTTTAATGATCCAACGTTGTAGGCCTGATGGATCAAAATTGTCAACTTTAATAAAAAAATTTGTGGCTTCTCAGCTGTCAATATCAGGGAGGACTTTTGTTACTGTAGCAATTATCTATCACGATGGTCCATCAACAACATCAGGACATTATACAGCTTACTTAAAGTCTGGAAACGGCTGGTCATTCTGTAATGATTCCGTTGTAACGTTCAAAAAAAAATTGCCGTTTGACCTTAAAAATTCTTACCTGGTGTTTTTAAAACCAAAATTTTAAGTAGAGGGAATGTAAGTCTGCAATGCTGTCTAGATTAAAAATCCAACTATATAAACTTGCTGCAAGTAAGTCTGCTTCATAGTAAGCAGTATCAGTGTCATAGGAAAAGGAGAACATGAGTGACAAAGAAGAGTAAGTTATTAGTAGTCCAGGATTGTGAAAATAATCTCAAATATTTTATTTTTGAAAGTTGCGAAAATAGAAAATGTCGGGATTTGATTGGAAGAATAACAAGACTTGCGAATCGCGGCAACATGATTTGGCCTAGTGGAAACATGTGATATAATGAGAGAAGTCTTTTTTTCTATGTAACATATTTTATGTATCGATGGAGGTTTTCTTTCAGAAAGTGGCGGGCTGAAAATATTTGTAGCACAACAGAGTGGATGCTGTTTATAGGAGATCGTTCGACGTCATTGAAAGTAAGTTAATTTTAAGGAGTTTTGAAATCAGATTTCGAAGGTTGTATGGGTTTTTTAAACACAGTCATTTTGATTGTGTTTTTTTTTCCCCGCTGTTACATGATGAATACCTTCAAGTCACTGATTTAAGTGAAATTTGATACATTCTGAGAACAGCAAAAAGAAACCATTTAACATGTATAATTAATGTTATGCTTTTTGTCCTTATGATATACATTTAGAAATGTGAGGTACATATGGGTAAGCTGAGTTCTGTAAATATCAATTTTAATGCTTTCAGTGCTGTACTTCTGGGTAGTGTTTTTTTAAAAAAAAGAAAAGAGGCCTCACCTCAAAGAAAGCTCTTGAAAGCACACATCTTATTTGCATCCTAAATCAAGCATTTACAATGTTAGACACAATTTTATGATGGCTTTACATCTTTTTGCGCTGCTATTGCATCACTATTGTGAGACATTAGCAGTGCAAGAAAAACATCATGTTCCAAAATAGGCCTCAGTTCATCAACATCAAGATACAGTTTCTTTAGAATATATATCTTTAGGATTGTGTAGGGGACGAAGAGAAGCAGAGACTTCTGTAAATGTCAAAGTTGTTGAAAAACTGTTTGTTTTTGAACCTTTTCCCTTGTCTTTTCTAATTTTTAAATACATGTTTTAATATTTTTGGAAATGTTTGTTCTTTTTTTTACAGATTGAAAGTATGAAAAAATATTTAAAAAAAGGTAACAAGAATTATAAGGTAAATGTTTTCTACTCTTTTTACCCGCAATGCACTGCTGATGATGTCATTGACAGTATCTCTCATTTACTCTCTATAGCTGTCTTTCTTTTTACATTATTGTTGGACTTGGCCTTTTTCCCCAAAAAATTTTCGCTTTTGACCCCCTTACCTAGGATGTCTCCCCCATGGGATTAAACCTGTATAGGCCATGAGTGGTGTGAGACACCTTGTGAAAATGTAATTACCTGACATAATGTGAGCACTTGTAAAATCCCCCATTTTAAAACTGCACCCCCCATTTTGGAAATGTACCTGACTGAAATGTATTGTTTTTAAAATGGATGCCATGGCCATGGGTTTTGCCACTGGACTGACATAGGTCAGCGGTCTAGATAACATTACCCAGCTACCCCTAGCTTTTGGAGGGAAAGCCTGGCACCCAGGGTGCTCACCCCCTCCCCTAGAACCAGTTTAGGCTAGATGTGCCAACATTCTAGAAGGTCCTGGCACTGCCTGGGAGGAGGGTATAAATAGGGGGAAGTGACACCAGAGAGTTAGTCAGCTGGGACAAGGAAGGGAGGGGGACCTGCTGTGAGGTGCGACCGCCACATGGGCCTGTGAGCTGGGCCCTGCACCCCTATAAACCCCCCCGCTGCTGTCCCCATGGGCCCCTGACAAGGGAGGACTCTTCATAGGCCCCTGACGCCGTGGGACCTTGAACTACGCCAGCGCTGAGGGAAAAAGGTGCCCAGAAGAGGAGGAATGCTGTGGGCTTGAACCCCCCAGGAGGTGAGGAGTGTGCCCCTGGGCTGGCTGTGGAGCTGTTCGCCCCCCCCCCCCCTCCGTGAAGAGCCTACTTGGAAGCCCTGGTTTGCCTACCTAAGCGCTGTAAATGCCAAGACTGTTGCTGCCCTGGGCTGCTTGGAGGAACTGTTGCCCTTGTGAGGTACTGCCTATCAAGCGCTATTCTGGGGAGGTTGATGCCCCCAAGGAAGTTGTGCCCCCCCCTGTGGAAGCTCTGACACTGTGAGGGACTGCCTGTAGAGCGCTGTGTGTGGAAGCGCTGGGGCTGGTGTGACCCCTGGAGAGCTGTTGGCCCTGAAAACTGTGAGGGGAATCGAGCTGGAGGAGCCTACCCTCGTTTTGGCGCGCTGTCCGCCATTTAATTAATTAATTTAGAAGGGAGCCTACCCCTTATTGATGCCTCACGCCGGTTAGAACTGCCCGGGAAATAAATAATGAGGTAAAAGGGAGCCTACCCCTTATGGCCGCCAGAATTCACCGCCGCGGCCCGGCGCTGTGAGGAGGTCTTCCCCCGCCGTGGGAGGCATCGTTGTGGCGACCCCCGGTACCAGGAGGGGGCCGCCGATGAGGAGGAGCGGGCCGCACTAGGCCCTGAAGCCGGGGAGGCCGGCATCACGTGGCGGGGGCGCCGGTGACGTCACCGGTCACAACCCCAGCCCCGCCGTGCACTGATTGGCCTGCGCGGCCGTGCCCTAGAAGGCCGCGCAGGGATTGGCTGCCGGAAGCTGTGGCAGGGAGAAGCCGGCCGAAGGTGTCGCGGGGCCCCCGGTGAGCTGAGGGGAACCCCGATGGCATAGGAAGACCGGAACAGGAGCCTACCCTGCCGGTCTGCGGACGCGGAGAGAAGCGGAGGAGGAGGCGGGGCCGGGGCACTCTGTCGGTGCTAGCCCTGCCGCCACGAAAAGTGCGTAGCCGTGAGGGGAGTGCGGAGGGCGGGAGCCTACCCCGCCTCCGCCTGCCAACGAAGTTCTGGGACCCCTAGAGGGAGCGGAGGGGCCCGGGAGAAGTCACTGCAAGGGAGAGCGGAGGGCGGGAGCCACCCCGCCTCCGCCGATGCCAGGAGTGCCGCAAGTGTTGCGACAGGTGGCCAGAACACGGAGAGGGGGCCCCGAGGCACATTGCCGGTGCTTGCCCCCTCCCCTTCGAAATCTGGGGAACGCCTGCAGGACTGCAAGAGGCCGGTGAGTGGGGCCTCTATGAAACTGTGTAGGGGGTTGAAGAGGGCAACGCGGCACAAAGTTGGTGCTCGGCGCCCCCCCCCCTGTTGGAATCTGGGATTGGGCCCTGTTGGCCCCAGATACCCCGGCGGTGGCCCGGACTGATCCCGTGGGGGGACATTTGTAATGGGACTGCAAAGGCCCTAGGGAACTGTGGCCTGACTGCTAAAAGGGGTTGGCTCCTGGACTAGGCAAGAGTAATTCCCTCTTAAGGCGGTGGCTACTGAAAGGTGTTCCATTTGAGTACGTGGTTGCATTTAAGGAAAGGTTTCCTGATCCCAGTGAAATGTTATCTACTCCTCTAGGGAAGTGTTAATTGCGCGAGGAGATGTTTGCATTTACCCTGATGAAATGTCTATGCCCCAGGGGGTATTGTTTCCTCTAAGGTGACCCAGGAAGAGTTGTTGCCAATGTACTACCTGATGTTTGTGTTGCAGGTTGGGAGCTAAAGGAGTCATGTTCCCCAGGTCTTCTCCCTAAGGCTATAGCACTGGGGTTCTGTATGCCCTGTAGAGCTTGTGAAGGTGGTTTAATAGTCCTATAGATATGCCCGCCTGCTAGTGGATGCTGGTATGCCATGATGTCTTTCCTTACAGGGGTGGGGTTGGCGTTGTCACGCATGAGGTGTAGTTATGCTAATATGCAACTTACAATTTCAGCCAACCTCTCAAGGATGAAGGCCTGAGTAGGCCCTGCCTGATGTGTAATTCCCTAGGTGGAGGGGGGAAGAAACCTGATGTTTTATTACAGGTACTCCTGTCTAATATTAAAGGTTCTGTGATGTTCTGTTTTTCCTTACAGAGGTGGGGTTTGGCGTAATAACGCATAAAGTGTATTAATGCATAATATTAGAGTTTGCAATTACAGCCTACCCCTGAGGATGAGACCCTGAATTGGCCCCGCCAGATTGGTTCTAGGGCTACTGGTCATTTAACTAACCTTTTCCCTTACAGCATGGACTTTGGACTCAACCCTTTTTGTCCCATGTAAATAATTCCCCATGATGTACTTGGCTCTGGCGCCAGTTGGCGCCTTGTTGTGACTACCACTAGTCTATTTCTTTTTACCTTGCAGGTTGGAGACATAACTAAACTTAATCTTTTTCCAACCAAAGGTGGTGTCTTGACTCTTTTGTAGTGTGATTGGTGGGTCGTCTGTGTGTACTGCGTGAATGCTTCACATGTCCTCCAAGTTTGGCCTGCCCGCTTGATGCCATGCTACCCCCTTTGAGACTTGGGCAACCCCCATTTCCAACATTTGGTGGCAGAGCGGTGGGATAGGACTTGTGTTTGCGCAGTACCACAGCGGCCACGGGTTACACTGCAAATAGAGCTTGGAGGTAATCCGAGCCTTGTTGTGGGGATTATTGTTTTTGATTGCTTCCTCCAGAAGAGTGTTTTGAATTGTCCCCTTGTTCCACTGGGAGGGTGTGTCCCGGGTGTACTCGCCACGATGGGGTTGATCTACCAGGAAGTGGAACTGATGGAATACACCGAACAGGAGGTGATAGACTTCCTCCTGGAGAGAGGGATACCCCCAGTAGGGAACATTAGGAGGAACCTGTTTCTCTATGAGGCCCTCAAGAGGGGAGAGCCCTTAGAGATTGATGGGGACTTGTCTGACTACCCCCCCGAGGTGTTGAAGGGTCAGTGGGTTAGAGACCAGAGAGAGGGCTCCCCATCCAGAACCCTGGGAGGTAGTTATTCCGATGAGGAGGAAGAGTTTAACAGGGCGGAGACGCCAGTAGCTGTGGAGGACACCGAAGATAGGGAGTCTCGCACTGGGTCCAGTCCCGGGGGCACTGCCCCATCCCTTTCCCTGTCCCCAGAAGAGTGGGTAGATAGGCGAGAAGAGAGGGAGTATCAGCTGGCGCTGGCAAAGCTCAGGCATGCCGAGGGCTTAGCGCAGCTGAGGGTAGAAGAGCAGCGACTAGAGACTGAAAAAGTCCTAGCGCTGGAGAGGATGGCGGAGGCGGAGAGGGCCTTCGCCAGAGAGAGATCAGCTCAGGTGGGTAGGTTGACCCCTGAGAGTGGTTTCAGGAGTCTGGATTCACCGAGGTGGGTGGGATCCAGTGGTGGCAGCGAGTGTAGGTCCAGTGCAAGGTGTCCCACTCCCGAAGCCCAGGAGACTGTGCCTGATTCCCCGGAGGAGGAGGACGGGTTAGTGTTGAGGGGCAGGGGAAAGCTGTCCCATCAGTCCTGGGGAGAGTTCGAGGAGGAGTGTTGGACTGTACTGGAGGATTGGGTGGTGAGGAGAGCAGTGGAGGATTGGGAAGGGCTGTGCCATGCCGTTATCCGGGAGCACATGCTGAGGAGTTGTTTCCCAAGACTGCGTCACCATCTGTTGCAGTGCGGGTTCTCAGACCCCAGGGAACTTGCACGGGAGGCAGACCTCTGGGTAAGTGCCAGAGCGTCTGGGAAGGCTGAGGGGAGTGATCCTGAAGGGAGTGAGGCGGGGAGGTGTCCCAAGGTACCCCAGCTGCGGCCACTAGGCCTGGAGTGTTCTTTAAGAGAACCCCAGCTTGGGAGGCTAGGCTGCCCCGATGTGTCATCCAGAGGGAGGGATCCCCTTATGTCAGGAGAACCCGGAGCATCATTAATCAGAGCTCCAGGGGTTCGGGGGACTGACCAGTCACAGGGTCTAGATCTTGGACTGGGGTTCCGGGTTCAGGAGTTGCCTGGCCTGGAGGGTGGGGTTCCTGTAAAGCAGGTCCCTACCAAATTGACTCCCAGGGGTACCACTTCCAGTGGGAGGGTGCGGAACTCTGGGAGGGGGTGCAGAGGGAGGAAGGTCTCTTCTCTGTCACCAGCTCAGCCACAGGGCGCAGATCCCGGGTTGGGTGGCCAGGGACAGGAGTTGCCTGCCCTGGTGGGAGGGACATCTGTAATCAGAGTCCCCCCGGAAGTGACTCCCAGGGGTACTTCTCCGGGTAGGAGGGTGCAGAATTCTGGGAGGGGGTGCAGGGAGAGGGAGGACTCGCCCTTGTCACCGGTTCAGCCTGTGAGTTTCGACTCCAGGTTGGGGAGAGAGTTGTGTGAGGGTGTCCCCAGGCGTAGGAGATGGAGGAACCCTAGGAGGAGAAGTAGGGGGAGGGGAGCCTCGCCCCTAAGGGCTGGTCATTCTGAGGGTGTAGACCCCAGGTGGGTGGACCAGTGGAAATTTGGAGAGAAGAGAGTGGTCCAAGAGAATTCTAAGCCTGAGGCTAGAGCCTCCCACTCTAGGAAGGAGAAACATCCCACTAGGGAACACCAGTGGGGTGGTTTAGTTAGTGAAGGGAGGGTTGCGAAAGAGAACCATTGGGTTCCAGAGTGGAGGAGAGACTGCAGGTGCTCCTGTAGTTGCAGGCCTGCGTCCACCTTTTTCCGCCCCAAGCAGGGAAGCCCATCAAGGCATTGATGTGTCTACCCTGGCTTTTGGCTGGGGGGGAGTCGTGTTGGACTTGGCCTTTTTCCCCAAAAATGTTTCGCTTTTGACCCCCTTACCTAGGATGTCTCCCCCATGGGATTAAACCTGTATAGGCCATGAGTGGTGTGAGACACCTTGTGAAAATGTAATTACCTGACATAATGTGAGCACTTGTAAAATCCCCCATTTTAAAACTGCACCCCCCATTTTGGAAATGTACCTGACTGAAATGTATTGTTTTTAAAATGGATGCCATGGCCATGGGTTTTGCCACTGGACTGACATAGGTCAGCGGTCTAGATAACATTACCCAGCTACCCCTAGCTTTTGGAGGGAAAGCCTGGCACCCAGGGTGCTCACCCCCTCCCCTAGAACCAGTTTAGGCTAGATGTGCCAACATTCTAGAAGGTCCTGGCACTGCCTGGGAGGAGGGTATAAATAGGGGGAAGTGACACCAGAGAGTTAGTCAGCTGGGACAAGGAAGGGAGGGGGACCTGCTGTGAGGTGCGACCGCCACATGGGCCTGTGAGCTGGGCCCTGCACCCCTATAAACCCCCCCGCTGCTGTCCCCATGGGCCCCTGACAAGGGAGGACTCTTCATAGGCCCCTGACTCCGTGGGACCTTGAACTACGCCAGCGCTGAGGGAAAAAGGTGCCCAGAAGAGGAGGAATGCTGTGGGCTTGAACCCCCCAGGAGGTGAGGAGTGTGCCCCTGGGCTGGCTGTGGAGCTGTTCGCCCCCCCCCTCCGTGAAGAGCCTACTTGGAAGCCCTGGTTTGCCTACCTAAGCGCTGTAAATGCCAAGACTGTTGCTGCCCTGGGCTGCTTGGAGGAACTGTTGCCCTTGTGAGGTACTGCCTATCAAGCGCTATTCTGGGGAGGTTGATGCCCCCAAGGAAGTTGTGCCCCCCCCTGTGGAAGCTCTGACACTGTGAGGGACTGCCTGTAGAGCGCTGTGTGTGGAAGCGCTGGGGCTGGTGTGACCCCTGGAGAGCTGTTGGCCCTGAAAACTGTGAGGGGAATCGAGCTGGAGGAGCCTACCCTCGTTTTGGCGCGCTGTCCGCCATTTAATTAATTAATTTAGAAGGGAGCCTACCCCTTATTGATGCCTCACGCCGGTTAGAACTGCCCGGGAAATAAATAATGAGGTAAAAGGGAGCCTACCCCTTATGGCCGCCAGAATTCACCGCCGCGGCCCGGCGCTGTGAGGAGGTCTTCCCCCGCCGTGGGAGGCATCGTTGTGGCGACCCCCGGTACCAGGAGGGGGCCGCCGATGAGGAGGAGCGGGCCGCACTAGGCCCTGAAGCCGGGGAGGCCGGCATCACGTGGCGGGGGCGCCGGTGACGTCACCGGTCACAACCCCAGCCCCGCCGTGCACTGATTGGCCTGCGCGGCCGTGCCCTAGAAGGCCGCGCAGGGATTGGCTGCCGGAAGCTGTGGCAGGGAGAAGCCGGCCGAAGGTGTCGCGGGGCCCCCGGTGAGCTGAGGGGAACCCCGATGGCATAGGAAGACCGGAACAGGAGCCTACCCTGCCGGTCTGCGGACGCGGAGAGAAGCGGAGGAGGAGGCGGGGCCGGGGCACTCTGTCGGTGCTAGCCCCGCCGCCACGAAAAGTGCGTAGCCGTGAGGGGAGTGCGGAGGGCGGGAGCCTACCCCGCCTCCGCCTGCCAACGAAGTTCTGGGACCCCTAGAGGGAGCGGAGGGGCCCGGGAGAAGTCACTGCAAGGGAGAGCGGAGGGCGGGAGCCACCCCGCCTCCGCCGATGCCAGGAGTGCCGCAAGTGTTGCGACAGGTGGCCAGAACACGGAGAGGGGGCCCCGAGGCACATTGCCGGTGCTTGCCCCCTCCCCTTCGAAATCTGGGGAACGCCTGCAGGACTGCAAGAGGCTGGTGAGTGGGGCCTCTATGAAACTGTGTAGGGGGTTGAAGAGGGCAACGCGGCACAAAGTTGGTGCTCGGCGCCCCCCCCCCTGTTGGAATCTGGGATTGGGCCCTGTTGGCCCCAGATACCCCGGCGGTGGCCCGGACTGATCCCGTGGGGGGACATTTGTAATGGGACTGCAAAGGCCCTAGGGAACTGTGGCCTGACTGCTAAAAGGGGTTGGCTCCTGGACTAGGCAAGAGTAATTCCCTCTTAAGGCGGTGGCTACTGAAAGGTGTTCCATTTGAGTACGTGGTTGCATTTAAGGAAAGGTTTCCTGATCCCAGTGAAATGTTATCTACTCCTCTAGGGAAGTGTTAATTGCGCGAGGAAATGTTTGCATTTACCCTGATGAAATGTCTATGCCCCAGGGGGTATTGTTTCCTCTAAGGTGACCCAGGAAGAGTTGTTGCCAATGTACTACCTGATGTTTGTGTTGCAGGTTGGGAGCTAAAGGAGTCATGTTCCCCAGGTCTTCTCCCTAAGGCTATAGCACTGGGGTTCTGTATGCCCTGTAGAGCTTGTGAAGGTGGTTTAATAGTCCTATAGATATGCCCGCCTGCTAGTGGATGCTGGTATGCCATGATGTCTTTCCTTACAGGGGTGGGGTTGGCGTTGTCACGCATGAGGTGTAGTTATGCTAATATGCAACTTACAATTTCAGCCAACCTCTCAAGGATGAAGGCCTGAGTAGGCCCTGCCTGATGTGTAATTCCCTAGGTGGAGGGGGGAAGAAACCTGATGTTTTATTACAGGTACTCCTGTCTAATATTAAAGGTTCTGTGATGTTCTGTTTTCCCTTACAGAGGTGGGGTTTGGCGTAATAACGCATAAAGTGTATTAATGCATAATATTAGAGTTTGCAATTACAGCCTACCCCTGAGGATGAGACCCTGAATTGGCCCCGCCAGATTGGTTCTAGGGCTACTGGTCATTTAACTAACCTTTTCCCTTACAGCATGGACTTTGGACTCAACCCTTTTTGTCCCATGTAAATAATTCCCCATGATGTACTTGGCTCTGGCGCCAGTTGGCGCCTTGTTGTGACTACCACTAGTCTATTTCTTTTTACCTTGCAGGTTGGAGACATAACTAAACTTAATCTTTTTCCAACCAAAGGTGGTGTCTTGACTCTTTTGTAGTGTGATTGGTGGGTCGTCTGTGTGTACTGCGTGAATGCTTCACATGTCCTCCAAGTTTGGCCTGCCCGCTTGATGCCATGCTACCCCCTTTGAGACTTGGGCAACCCCCATTTCCAACATTTATTCTCTGTTTACTTCCCTTATACTAACTCTTCTTTTTTTTAAAAAAATATTTTTTTAGTTCGCTTAAAGTTCGCGAACCGGTCAGCGAACTTGAAGCGAACCAAAAGAAATAGAGCTTGCCAGAGTGATAAACATTCTAGCAATTTTGTTTGAAAGGGGAGGTAGTTCTGAAAAGAACTGTTTTTTTTTGTTTTTGTTGTTTTATTTATTTATTTATTTTTTAACATTTTTTGATTTTTTTTGTATTTTTAGAACTGTTTTATGTTTTTTTTGTGTTTTTTATGGAGGGGAGACAACAAAAAACAGGCATTGAAAACGGCTCAACTGGAGCAAAAAAAAAAATTACTTCTTGGGTGCATTAGGGCATTTATGATTTTCGAACGCCATGTTCATCAGGTTGACGCTCATGTTGCCATATGACAGCATAGCACCACAGTATATACAACTTAACTTCATATGCTGGAAGTTGGGTTGAATGTTTGGCACAGTTTCTTGTGCCTCTCTTCCCGTCAATGACATTGTGGAGGTCGATCTGGCCACAGGAGTTGTCGTGGGATTGTCTTGAAGATCCCTTAACTCAGCCCGGCTGTAGTTTAAGGGATGCCACCTGCTCATGTGTCGGTGCATCGTATAGTTGCCCATACTGTATTTCTTATCTGTGCCTCTCGACAATCTGTAATCACAGATGAGGCAGGTGGCATATTTAGCATTCACCTTCTTTGATCCAGGAGGGATGGAGAAAAACTGCCAGATGAAGCTTGTTTTTCGCTTTGAAACCCGGGGCAACTCTTCGACAAATTGTTGTTCCTCTCTGTCCTCTTCTTCTTCTTCCTCCTCTTCCTCCTCTCTGTTAGGGATAAATTGAGTAGGTGGTCCTCTCTTCTTATGAGGAGGTGGAGGTGGTGGTGGGGTTCCACCAGCTGCAGCAAGTACAGAAGCCATTGTTCAATTCTAGCTAAATGGTCTTTCTCTCACCAAAATGAAAGTCAGAGTGAGGAAATAAGGAGGGATTCACATGATTTGGGGAAAGCAAAAGTTCTGAACCAATGAAAAGTGTTATTTTTAGGTCACATGACCTAGTCATACATCATTTGGAAACCAAAAGTGAAATGAACCAATGAAAAGTTTGATAAACAAGTCACATGACCTGTTCCGCTTACGTTACGCGGCGTGCGCCGCGTCCCAGATCGTTTCTGGTTCGCGGTCCCGAGCACTTCCGGGAGCGCTAACGCGGCGCGTCATTAGACGCATTACGCGATAACGTGATACGTCGCGCTTCCGCGACGCGTCACAGTTCCGCTAACGTAACGTTGACCGGTTCGCGGACTAGATCGCGGCATCAAGATGAGCTAACGGAAAGCTTCCCGGTTCGCGAAATAGAAGCGAAGAAAAAAAAATTTTTAAAAAAAATTATCAATAAACATCTAAATATATTTTGGGATTTAAAGAAGAATACATTTTACAGCTACAGATGTTAGCTTTTAAAAAACCAATGAAATTCACAGAAAAAACCATAGGTTATAGACCATATATAGTTAGAAATTTGCATTTAAAAAACCATTGAAATTCAATGAAAAAACCATAGGTTATAGACCATATATAGTTAGGGATTTGCATTTACAAAACCTTATTTTACTCGCATAAAACCATTGAAATTCCATATATAGTTAGTTGCGCTAACTATATATCGCGCACCCGCAATCCACTGCTGATGATGTCACATATTACATCATTCATGACATGGTCAGTGACATCACTGATGACATCACTGATGACAACATCCAGTGACTGTATGTTTCTGTAAAGTGTAAATATGTCTTACATATTGAAGAATGAGTGGATGTATAAGTGTTTGGATGAAGGATTTAGTAGGTGCATGACTGACTGTATGAGTGAGTGATTAAATATGTCTCACTGAGTGCATGGGTTAGTGACTAAACTGTCTTAATTTGTGCATCATTATGTCTGTTGTTCTGTAAACTGCTGCATGTGTTGATAAGTAGCTATATGAGTAACTATATGGGTTATTGATTGGTAGCCCAGGTATTTGTATGGGAGACTGAGTGTGTGTGTGGGTGGCTGGGAGGTGTATGACTCTGTGCATAGATGTGTGAGCAGTTGATTCACTAGATGTATGGGTTCAAAAGTGCATGTGGAAACAGCTGTATGGGCGGTTGACTGTGTGCATGAGTGTACTGGTGAGTGAATGGATATCTCAGTGCTACATGTCAAAGTGAATGTGTGAGTGGCTGTATGGATCATTGTGAACTTGTATCAGGGATTGTATAAGAGAGTAAATATGTGTTAGTATATGTTTGAATAAGTAAAGTTTGTATAACTGTATAGTTGAGGAAATGGAGGTGTGATTGATTCTTTGCATGACTGACTAGGTGTGTGAGTAACTCCATGGACGAGTGACAGTCTGTGAGTGTCTGTTTACACTGATTGTATCTAAGGTTATATTAGAGTCTGAAGAGGTTCATCGTATTATCACATGAATGATATCATCAGTGATGTGATCAGTAATGTCAAATGAGATGTCATCAGTGATGTCATCAGTGATGTCATTTGAGATGTCATCAGGGATGTCATTTGAGATGTCATCAGTGATGTCATCAGTGATGTCACTGACCATGTCATGAATGATGTAATATGTGACATCATCAGCAGTGGATTGCGGGTGCGCGATATATAGTTAGTGCAACTAACTATATATGGAATTTCAATGGTTTTGTGTGAGTAAAATAAGGTTTTGTAAATGCGAATTCCTAACTATATATGGTCTATAACCTATGGTTTTTTCAGTGAATATATATATATATATATATATATATATATATATATATATATATATATATATATATATATATATATATATATATATATATATTGCATACAACTTGTCCTGTCGCAGCGGGAGCGCCGTTACAGCCGGTGCTTGCGATGGGACCAGGGCAGTGTCCCAGATTTGTATTTTAACCAAAGAATCGCCGCACTCGCCTTGGTTTTCAGTTTGCAGTTTTATTATTCAAAACGTGACAAAACACCTACGCGTTTCGAACCGTAGTTTGTGTTCACGGTAGCCAATTTGTGTAGTCCCTTCATTGTTTTAATACAATTATGCCTATAGGGCACGCCCCTGAGTTTTGGGGCATGCTGGGACATGTAGTTCTGCTTTGTTTAAGCCAACACAATTTACAGTGTAAGTCATGAGGATTCGCTGCATTGGGGCGAGTTTTGGCGCTACAACATCTCAAAGCGGGCCCTCTGTTAGCCAGGGCAAATTACGCTTTGTGACGCACATGATGACACGTGCGTATTGAGTCGGCCACCCGATTGACGGGGGGCTGGCTCACATGATGTGTAGCTTCTATGGAGATGCTCCATTTTAAATAAAGGGCTGAGTGCCCTACGTCCCCAATGTTAGCGTCCACCCATGACTGTCTTATGAGAAATTAATTTGGCAAAATTAGAGGATCAAATAAATGCTTAACGAATAACATAATGCAACTCTGTTATAGTGTCAGTGATGAGTCTAAATAAACACACAAATTACATATTATAGGAAAGTGGAAAAGAAGAGTCCCAATTTGGCTAATCATAAGGATCATTAGTAATATCCTTCATATGTGTACATAAAGTTCCTCATCGCCATTGAGGCCTCCAGGTTGTTTGGTCTTGAACCTCATGATCAACTTTGATTCAAGTCTTCTCAGTTGTTGAATACGGTTGCCACCTCTTTCATTTGGTGCGATCATGGCTAAACCAAAATATCTCACATCCTGCCATGTTCTATTGTCATGATGGGCAAGATGTTTCGCGATGGCATATGAGTTGTCATGATTCTGGATTGCACGGATGTGTTGTAAAATCCGTATTTTCAGGGAACAAGTGGTGCTACCAATGTAGGATTTTCCACAAAAACATTGGATCATGTACACTACGAAGGAGGAGTCACAGTTGATATTGCCTTTGATTATAAAGTTCTTACTACTTGCATCTTTGAGGCTTTTCATGTTTCGGCCTATTTTGCATGCTTTGCAATTTGGGCATTTATTGAAGCCTTGTTTTCTCATTTCCAACCATGATGGTACTTTTTTGTATTCAAAGTGACTTTGGGTCAGCTCATCTGCTAGATTGCGTGCCCTTCTATAGGAGACCAATGGGTAGTCTCCTATCGTTGTCCCAATGTCCGGGTCTTTTTTAAGTACTGGCCAGTACTTTTTCATTGCATTTTGAATTTTGTGACTTTCTTTACTGAATGTCATTATCATCCTTGGTTGGTTAGATCTGTCATATTCAGCTTGTTGCGAAGGCACGGGATGTTCCTTGGGTATCAGTGTTTCTGCTCTGGTTTTGCTTCTTGCTCTTATTTCACAATTTCTTAAGTCCGCCTGTTTGTACCCTCTTTGTCTGAAGCGTTCTTTTGTTTCTTTGAACTTTAATTCCATCTCCTTTTCTTCCGAACAATTTCTTTTCATCCGTAAGAGTTCTCCATACGGAATGCTTTTCACAAGTTTTTGAGGGTGGAAGCTTAATCCGTGCAGGATGCTGTTTGTGGCTGTCTCTTTCCTGTGAACAGTTGTTTGAATTTTGTTTCCTGCAATGTATACTTTGGTGTCAAGAAATACAATTTCTTTAGAATTGATGGTATACGTGAACTTCAGTCCTTCTGAATTCTGGTTGAGGATATTAAAGAAGGTGGCAAATTCATTTTCACTGCCCTTCCACAAGAGGAACAAATCATCTATGAACCGTAGCCAGAGTGCTACTTTGGCCATATGCTGTTCGTTTTCTTCCCTCCAAGCCACGCATTTCTCCCACCAACCCATGGTGAGACACCAAAGTATACATTGCAGGAAACAAAATTCAAACAACTGTTCACAGGAAAGAGACAGCCACAAACAGCATCCTGCACGGATTAAGCTTCCACCCTCAAAAACTTGTGAAAAGCATTCCGTATGGAGAACTCTTACGGATGAAAAGAAATTGTTCGGAAGAAAAGGAGATGGAATTAAAGTTCAAAGAAACAAAAGAACGCTTCAGACAAAGAGGGTACAAACAGGCGGACTTAAGAAATTGTGAAATAAGAGCAAGAAGCAAAACCAGAGCAGAAACACTGATACCCAAGGAACATCCCGTGCCTTCGCAACAAGCTGAATATGACAGATCTAACCAACCAAGGATGATAATGACATTCAGTAAAGAAAGTCACAAAATTCAAAATGCAATGAAAAAGTACTGGCCAGTACTTAAAAAAGACCCGGACATTGGGACAACGATAGGAGACTACCCATTGGTCTCCTATAGAAGGGCACGCAATCTAGCAGATGAGCTGACCCAAAGTCACTTTGAATACAAAAAAGTACCATCATGGTTGGAAATGAGAAAACAAGGCTTCAATAAATGCCCAAATTGCAAAGCATGCAAAATAGGCCGAAACATGAAAAGCCTCAAAGATGCAAGTAGTAAGAACTTTATAATCAAAGGCAATATCAACTGTGACTCCTCCTTCGTAGTGTACATGATCCAATGTTTTTGTGGAAAATCCTACATTGGTAGCACCACTTGTTCCCTGAAAATACGGATTTTACAACACATCCGTGCAATCCAGAATCATGACAACTCATATGCCATCGCGAAACATCTTGCCCATCATGACAATAGAACATGGCAGGATGTGAGATATTTTGGTTTAGCCATGATCGCACCAAATGAAAGAGGTGGCAACCGTATTCAACAACTGAGAAGACTTGAATCAAAGTTGATCATGAGGTTCAAGACCAAACAACCTGGAGGCCTCAATGGCGATGAGGAACTTTATGTACACATATGAAGGATATTACTAATGATCCTTATGATTAGCCAAATTGGGACTCTTCTTTTCCACTTTCCTATAATATGTAATTTGTGTGTTTATTTAGACTCATCACTGACACTATAACAGAGTTGCATTATGTTATTCGTTAAGCATTTATTTGATCCTCTAATTTTGCCAAATTAATTTCTCATAAGACAGTCATGGGTGGACGCTAACATTGGGGACGTAGGGCACTCAGCCCTTTATTTAAAATGGAGCATCTCCATAGAAGCTACACATCATGTGAGCCAGCCCCCCGTCAATCGGGTGGCCGACTCAATACGCACGTGTCATCATGTGCGTCACAAAGCGTAATTTGCCCTGGCTAACAGAGGGCCCGCTTTGAGATGTTGTAGCGCCAAAACTCGCCCCAATGCAGCGAATCCTCATGACTTACACTGTAAATTGTGTTGGCTTAAACAAAGCAGAACTACATGTCCCAGCATGCCCCAAAACTCAGGGGCGTGCCCTATAGGCATAATTGTATTAAAACAATGAAGGGACTACACAAATTGGCTACCGTGAACACGAACTACGGTTCGAAACGCGTAGGTGTTTTGTCACGTTTTGAATAATAAAACTGCAAACTGAAAACCAAGGCGAGTGCGGCGATTCTTTGGTTAAAATATATATATATATATATATATATATATATATTCACTGAAAAAACCATAGGTTTCACACCAGTTATAGTTAGCTGGAAATTTTACTGATATAAAACCATTGAAATTCCCACGTTATAGTTAGTCGGACTCACTATAACTTGCGCGTGCAATGCACTGCTGATGACATCACATATTACATCACTCATGACATGGTCAGTGACATCACTCATGACATCACTGATGACACCATCCTTGTGACACAGTGACAGACCTCCTCTCAGTGTAAAGTAACCCTTGAGACACATATTCAAAAATAGAAACTGAAATTTTTAAAAAATGGACATACCTATATCAGTTACAACAAGCAATTCTGTACTTCCACTATCTATATACACATCCACTCATTCACCAACAGTTCTATATAGTCACTCATACATATACTCACTCATCATAAGAAGAGATACACCTATACATCCTGTTACACACCGACATTCATCCAAAAGTTACTCACACACATATTCACACGTGCAAATAAACTATTGAACAACCATTTATTTGAATATAGAGTTATACACACACTTGCACCTTACTTCTATTGAAAATTACACATATTTATTCTCTTAAACAATCACTTATAGAAACACATACTTATTTAAACAGGAAATCTTACAATCTCTTACTCTCACATATACTCACTTATATACATCAATATTCATATATACTAGATTAAAACATATGTAGTTACTGATAAAGACACGAGTGAGACAGTCATTCACTCACTAATAAACACATATAGACACTCATCCACCCATACAGTCCTGTACATATGCTGTCTTCAAAACACATACAAACAAAGAGTCAGTCACTCATGCATCTATGTGCTAAGTAATACCCCCACCAAACCATATAGACACTCATACTGATACTAATAAAAATATCAAATAACCCATATACATACGCATGTAGCTACTTATCAACACATGTAGCCACTTATACACAAAGTGAAACACTAATATATGTATTTAAATATTTAAACATAACTCACTAATATTTATTTTTCAGAAAGACACATATTCACTGGATGGTGTCATCAGTGATGTCATGAGTGATGTCACTGACCATGTCATGAGTGATGTAATATGTGATGTCATCAGCAGTGCATTGCACGCGCAAGTTATAGTGAGTCCGACTAACTATAACGTGGGAATTTCAATGGTTTTATATCAGTAAAATTTCCAGCTAACTATAACTGGTGTGAAACCTATGGTTTTTTCAGTGAATTTAATAGGTTTTTTAAATGCTAATTCCTAACTATAACTGGTGTGAAACCTATGGTTTTTTTCAGTGAATTTCAAAGGTTTTTTTAATGCTAATTCCTAACTATAAGTTTCACTTTATAAATAAGACTGTTAGCACTCTAGTTGTTCTTTTTAACACTCTGGTACATTCTGTCATTGGGCTACAGTTGGGCTACATCTAGTTGAATTTTGGGCTACATTTACAATTTTTGATCTCTGGTGGCCATCTTTGGGCTACATTGGGCTACTTTGGGCTACATTTGGGCTACATTTTGGCTCTAACATATATTAAGCCCAATGTAGCACAATACATATTTTTATAAAGTTAATTTTTTTACAAACCACTTCAGAATAGGGCTACCTGTCTCTACAATTATCCCTTTTTTTTTTTTTAATTTTTGGGGGGAGCGCTCCCAGAGCGCGCCCCGGAGTGCGCCCCGAAAAGCGTATTTCTGAAAAGCGCCCCCGGGCGCGCTCCGGGGAGCGTCTCGTAAGCGCCAATATCGCAAACGAAAACATGATCGTGACGTATCGCGTAGCCGCGACCGCGTGATACGCACGGCGTAAGCGCACCCGGAAGTACTCGAGCGAATACGATCGCAAAACGTAAACTTCCGACGCGCTTACGCTGCGCGCCCCCGTGCGCGTAGCGTAAGCGCGTCGGGTCATGTGAGCAGAAAATAACACTTTTCATTGGTTCATAACAGTTTTAGTTTCATAATGATGAAGCCCCTGGTCTTGTGACCTGAAAATAACACTTCTCATTGGTTCAGGACAGTTTTTTTTCTAAATGATGAAAGACCCCACCTTTTTTCCTTTTTCTGACTTTGTCCTTTGACTGAGGAAGACCTGTTTGTTGCTCTCTCTACTTTTTTGCTCCAAATAATGGCTTCAGTAGTAGCATCAGCTGGTGCATCTGCCCCACCACCACCACCACCACCACCAAGAGGACCAGCTCCAAATTATATTGGTGGTCAAGAACAGGAGGAGGAGGAAGAGGAAGAGGAGGAGGGGAGAAGAAGATGGCTGCCAGAAGAAAATACACCTTACAAACCCAAACCACACATTGTTTGGCAGTTTTTTTCAATTCCAGAGGGGAAAAAAAAGGTGAATGCTCCCAAGGTGACTTGCCTCATCTGCAATGATGAACTTTCACGGGGCAACCCAAACAAGAAATATTCTTTTGGTAACTATACCATGATTCGGCACATGACAAGAAAGCATCCAAACAACTACTCCCGTGCAGAGTTCCGGGAACTGGCCAGTAACCTCCCCCAGTCATCAAGGACCCCCTCCCAAAGAAACCAACCCACTTCCTCGCAACCAGAAACATCTGAGGTGATGCCTTGCATTCAGCCGAGATTTGCTGATTTTAAAATTACTTGCACTGCTTGTGGCAAGCTTATCTCCTATGGAGAACAAAGTATTAAGCTCATCGTCCTTGCAGGTGATAATCACAAGTGCCCCAAAAAGAAATAATTTTTTGGGTTTTTTGTTTTTTTGCTCCAGTTGAGCCAGTTTCAATTCCCTTTTTTTGTTTCTCCCCCTAAAAAATACAAAAAAAAATATAAAACTGTTTTGAAAAGCCAAAAAAAGTTCAAAAAGTTCCAAAAACACAAAAAAATATAAAACAACAAAAAGAAGAAAAAAAAAAGTTCTTTTAAGAACTACCTCCAATTTCTAAATAAAAACTTCATTTTTTTAAAACTCTGTCATCTTTTTCCCTCATTTTACGCTCCCCGGTGCGCTACCTGGTGCGCGCACCGAGCGCTTCCCCCGCGCAAAACGAAAAAAAATATATATTTTAAATGCCCCGCGGGGCCCTTTTATAGCCCCCACATCAAACCTAGGGGGTCAAAGGGGTCTATCCCTGACGCCTTATGGTCAGTTCCCACTTTGTTTTAGCCACCTCTTATGTCTCGATTTTACCGAGACTCAAGATGGCGACCGCTCTGGACTGTTTGGAATGTTTACAGACACCCGAGAGCCAATCAGCTTTCCATGCGCACCTCGCGTGTCGCGCCTGGAGCGCACTCCGGTGCGCGCACCCGTGCGCTGCTATAGATATATATATTTTTTTGAACCTAAATTACTCAAAATCCACTGGAGCACATATCTTGAGACATAGCAAAGGCACATCGGGCTACCAGTCCCTACAATTTTGCCAAGTTTGGAGTAAATCCATTCAGCCGTTCGGGCTAAAAGTGAAATCGACCGCCCTATGGAAATTAACATGGGGAAAACGCGTTTTGGGACCCCCCTTTTATCTCGGCCCCCGCTTATTGTATCCCCCCCAAACTTTCAGGGAAGGACCGGAGCTCGACGAGGCCATTTTCATGAAATTTTCAGCCAGATTCGTCAACCGGTGCCAAAGTTATTCCAAATAGAATTTTGAGATTTAACATTGAAAAAAATCCTAACTATAACTACCTACTGGCGACCGCCAGTAGGTAATATATATATATATATATATATATATATATGTGTGAGTATTAAAAAAATTATTTGTATTTATATTAATTATTTATTCATTTTAATGTTATTTAAGTATTTTAAGTATGTTTAAAAATTTGTTATATTTATTATTTCATTAATTTTAAATTACTTTTAACTATTTAAAAAATTTGATATTTTGACTATCTATATTTTTTACAACGATATTTTTGATTCAATATTTTTGTACTTACCTGTTTGGAGATAGAAAGTCAATATTTTGGCATTCTATATTTTTTACTCGATATTTTTGTAGTTCTATATTTTTGCCATCGATATTGTTTCAGTGATCTGACCTCGGCTCCTTATCCGCCCTCCTTTGTAATGATCATCTCCGTCAAGTGCCGGTGAAACTTGAGCCAGAGGAGCCAGCTACAGTGGAACCTGAGCCTGCAGCCCCTGTCCAGAGCCTCCCAGTCCTCCTGTTGTGCCCCCATCCTGGGGTACCAGCTGTAGAGCTGCCAGTCCCTGTCGGTCCAGGACTTACCATATATTCTCAACTTTCCTACCCATCAGTAGAGAATGAAAAAGTCTGGGATGTTTTGAGGGAGAGAATGATAGCCTCACAGCCTGAGATCTTGAGATCAAAACTGGCATGTCACCCAGTCAAATGCAAATCAGTCTTGACCATGTGCCCCATGGTAACAGTCCAGACCGAACTGCCAGACCAGGTCCTCCCTGGACCGGAAACAAGTATCCTGGGACCGGTTTCAGGGTATGTCACCCTTCTTCAGCCAGGCTAGCTTGAATCCAGTGGCACAGTGAGCAAGCGACCCACGTCTGGGCATACCCATCCCACTTAGGGCGAAAAGTGTTACAGCAAACAAATGATGGAAGTAATGCTGACAATGCAAACATTCTCCCCTAATCAAAAGATCTGGGTTAAATCCATCATTCTTTTGCCATGAAACAAGTCCACTCCAATATGGCGTAAATTGGGTTTTATTTTACAGTATATTCTTCTTTTCACAGACGCCAGGGGAAAACAGCAACTTAGGGATTGATATAAAGGAAAAATAGGTCTTTTTGTAACAAGTCTTATAATGTCTGCTCTTCGTTGATTTCAGTCTATTGAGGGGGAGGGGTCCCTGCCCTCCTTTGGTTTATAGCGGTATACTGGTCCCAACTTTCTCTCTTGGGTCAGGTTTCCCAGTCTTCCGACCCTCCGGAAAAATGCGACGCCATGCATTGGTGAGAACCAGAAAGGAAAGAAACAAAACAAAAACAAGGGTCAGTCTTCCGTTTCTTTTATGAGTGTCTAATTAAGGGAAGGGGGTGAAGACACAATAGTGCAAGCTTTATCACACTCTACCAGATATGGGGGTGTGCGTGTGAGGATGGGGGGTTGGAGGGAGTGCGGCGCACCAACCGGAAAAGACCTGAGACGCTCAGCAGTCACACGTCCTCCCTCCCTCTCCGACCTACCCAACCCGACAACCGCCTGCATACCTGGGAAAGCCACACTTCTCCGGGAGTGTGGCTGGGTGGAAAACGGGGACGTTGGCCTCCAGGAAGTTCCTTGGGTCTTCGGTCGTGGTCTTCCTCTGGCGCACACCAGGCGCTCAAGGTTCTCTTCACTTCTTCGTCCTCGCGGTCAGCTTTCAGTCGTCCCGTTGCGTCTTCCGGGAGGGACCTCATTCCTGGTCTTCCTTTGTTCTTTTCCTGGGTCACTGGCCTTCCGATTGGTGGGGCCATCTGATGTCATCGAAGGAGGCATGGCTTCCCTCCGAGCTCATTTCTTTAAAGGAGTATGCCCCCGTGTCCGGGGACTCCTCAAACCACACCGTCTCTGTACCAGGACTCAAACTCTCGGGCTAAAACGAAACAATGTCTTAACTCTCAGGAGGTGAAGTCCACCAATCTTTTGGTCTGTCGATCTCTGTGGGCTTTTTCAATGGGGAGGGGTGCCTGACCCATTACAGACGGGTATGTCCAGACGTGGGTCCCGTGCTCTCCATGCCACTGGAGTAAAACTATCCTGGCTGATGAGGGCTGAAAGCCCGAAACCAGTCCTAGGATGCTTGTTTCCAGTCCAGTGAGGACCTGGCCTGGCAGTTCGGGCTGGACTGCTCCCATTAGGCACAGGGTCAAGACTAATTTGCATATGGTGGGGTCCAAACTGAAATGACCTGGTGAGCAAAAAACTTTAGATTTAGGCCCAGATCTCTGTACTGGGGTGAAAGTATGACATTGTCCTGTATTCTGTCCATCAATTGTTCCTTTTGCGTTCATCATTGTTACAGCAAGAATACGCTTGTGGAGGTTGGTCTATCAATGTGAAGACCACACAGACTGGATCCTAACCCAACCCTGATGTTAGATGACTAGGGGAAACCTTTGCAAATACATACCTGCAGACTCAGTCGAGCCCGTAAGGCAAGTTGCTGTTTTGCCCATATTGGATCTACCTGCCAGAGCTAACCGCCTTCCTCCCGCCGCCTCATTCTCATTTCCAGCTTGGGAGCCGGGCCGCCGAGCTGAGTGTGGGACAGGGGACTTCAACCCCCAGCAGCCCACGCACCCCGCGTACCACATGACTGTGCCAGGAGGCGCAAAAGAATAGCGTCAGCCCCTGCAGAGCGGGGGGAACCTTGCCAAACACATACCTGCAGACTCAGTCGAGCCCGTAAGGCAAGTTGCTGTTTTGCCCATATTGGATCTACCTGCCAGAGCTAACCGCCTTCCTCCCGCCGCCTCATTCCCATTTCCAGCTTGGGAGCCGGGCCGCCGAGCTGAGTGCGGGACAGGGGACTTCAACCCCCAGCAGCCCACGCGCCCCGCGTACCACATGACTGCGCCAGGAGGCGCATAAGAATAGCGTCAGCCCCTGCAGAGCGGGTGAACCTTGCCAAACACATACCTGCAGACTCAGTCGAGCCCGTAAGGCCAGTTGCTGTTTTGCCCATATTGGATCTACCTGCCAGAGCTAACCGCCTGCCTCCCGCCGCCTCACTCCCATTTCCAGCTTGGGAGCCGGGCCGCCGAGCGGAGTGCGGGACAGGGGACTTCAACCCCCAGCAGCCCACGCGTCCCGCGTACCACATGACTGCACCAGGAGGCGCATAAGAATAGCGTCAGCCCCTGCAGAGCGGGGGAACCTTGCCAAACACATACCTGCAGACTTAGTCGAGCCCGTAAGGGTAGTTGCTGTTTTGCCCATATTGGATCTACCTGCCAGAGCTAACCGCCTGCCTCCCGCCGCCTCACTCCCATTTCCAGCTTGGGAGCCGGGCCGCCGAGCGGAGTGCGGGAGAGGGGACTTCAGCCCCCAGCAGCCCACGTGCCCCGCGTACCACATGACTGCGCCAGGAGGCGCATAGGAAAAGCGTTAGCCCCTGCAGAGCGGGGGAACCTTGCCAAACACATACCTGCAGACTTAGTCGAGCCCGTACGGCAAGTTGCTGTTTTGCCCATATTGGATCTACCTGCCAGAGCTAACCGCCTGCCTCCCGCCACTTCACTCCCATTTCCAGCTTGGGAGCCGGGCTGCCGAGCGGAGTGCGGGACAGGGGACTTCAACCCCCAGCAGCCCACGCGCCCCGCGTACCACATGACTGCGCCAGGAGGCGCATAAGAATAGCGTCAGCCCCTGCAGAGCGGGGGAACCTTGCCAAACACATACCTGCAGACTCAGTCGAGCCCGTAAGGCCAGTTGCTGTTTTGCCCATATTGGATCTACCTGCCAGAGCTAACCGCCTGCCTCCCGCCGCCTCACTCCCATTTCCAGCTTGGGAGCCGGGCCGCCGAGCGGAGTGCGGGACAGGGGACTTCAACCCCCAGCAGCCCACGCGCCCCGCGTACCACTTGACTGCACCAGGAGGTGCATAAGAATAGCGTCAGCCCCTGCAGAGCGGGGAAACCTTGCCAAACACATACCTGCAGACTTAGTCGAGCCCGTAAGGCAAGTTGCTGTTTTGCCCATATTGGATCTACCTGCCAGAGCTAACCGCCTGCCTCCCGCCGCCTCACTCCCATTTCCAGCTTGGGAGCCAGGCCGCCGAGCGGAGTGCGGGACAGGGGACTTCAACCCCCAGCAGCCCACGTGCCCCACGTACCACATGACTGCGCCAGGAGGCACATAGGAATAGCGTCAGCCCCTGCAGAGCGGGGGAACCTTGCCAAACACATACCTGCAGACTTAGTCGAGCGCGTAAGGCAAGTTGCTGTTTTGCCCATATTGGATCTACCTGCCAGAGCTAACCGCCTGCCTCCCGTCACCTCACTCTCATTTCCAGCTTGGGAGCCGGGCTGCCGAGCGGAGTGCGGGACAGGGGACTTCAGCCCCCAGCAGCCCACGTGCCCCGCGTACCACAGGACTGCGCCAGGAGGCGCATAGGAATAGCGTCAACCCCTGCAGAGCGGGGGAACCTTGCCAAACACATACCTGCAGACTCAGTCGAGCCCGTAAGGCCAGTTGCTGTTTTGCCCATATTGGATCTACCTGCCAGAGCTAACTGCCTGCCTCGCGCCGCCTCACTCCCATTTCCAGCTTGGGAGCCGGGCCGCCGAGCGGAGTGCGGGACAGGGGACTTCAACCCCCAGCAGCCCACGCGCCCCGCGTACCACATGACTGCACCAGGAGGCGCATAAGAATAGCGTCAGCCCCCGCAGAGGGGGGGAACCTTGCCAAACACATACCTGCAGACTTAGTCGAGCCTGTAAGGCAAGTTGTTGTTTTGCTCATATTGGATCTACCTGCCAGAGCTAACCGCCTGCCTCCCGCCGCCTCACTCCCATTTCCAGCTTGGGAGCCGGGCCGCCGAGCGGAGTGCGGGACAGGGGACTTCAACCCCCAGCAGCCCACGTGCCCCGCGTACCACATGACTGCGCCAGGAGGCACATAGGAATAGCGTCAGCCCCTGCAGAGCGGGGGAACCTTGCCAAACACATACCTGCAGACTTAGTCGAGCCCGTAAGGCTAGTTGCTGTTTTGCCCATATTGGATCTACCTGCCAGAGCTAACCGCCTGCCTCCCGTCACCTCACTCTCATTTCCAGCTTGGGAGCCGGGCCGCCGAGAGGAGTGCGGGACAGGGGACTTGAACCCCCAGCAGCCCACGCGCCCCGCGTACCACATGACTGCACGAGGAGGCGCATAAGAATAGCGTCAGCCCCGCCTCGCGGGACGCGGGCGGGGCGCCGGGCGAAGCCCGGGCCATGGGCGGGCCCGTCTATGCCGGTCCAGGACCGGACAAGGCTGGGCTGGGCCATCCCCCTTGGCTCTATTTCCTGAAGGACAAAAGACAAAAAACTAGTAAGCACTGTATTGACATTCTAATCTAGTGGAACTGCTTATCCGTATAGTGGGAGCTCTTACTTTTGCTATTATCACTGCTCAAATTTTGTACAGCAGCCCTATTCCCCTAGAGGTTATTTGTTAATATTATCAACCTTGGGTCAGCCTGAGTGTAGCCTGTGGATATAAGATAGAAAATGCCTACTATCACAACCAATGGGACAAAAGCGCAGGTGGGAGGGGGCCGCAGAGGGACCTTGGACGCTTTTCTAATAAAAGCCGTCACAACACTGGACCGAAAAATTTCTGTTGCTGAGTGCCGCTTGTCACTTGAACTCCAGAAAAACAAGAGGTCCTCACTTGGCTCAATAATGCTATCAAAGTCCCCATCTATACATAGCACGCAATCCAACGAAAACACTCCCACTTCAGACACTGGTATTCCCCTATTATTCCAAGACCACCAGCCCTCGCAGATATCAGTCAGCGGAACCCTGGACGAAGTGGTTAATCTGGAACCCTCCCTAGATTTTTCCCTGGAGGAACCCTCCTTGTTACAGCTCCCCAAACCCACTCCTAAGGGCTTAAAGAGCAAAACACCTCTCACTAAGACACCCATGGGAACCTCACAGAAAAGGAAGAGAAGGGGAACCGTCCACCGGGGGAAGAGGCCCAAAGTATCTAGAATCTCCGAAAATTCAAACTCAAATGAGGGGGGGACTATAGTCGACAAAGAGAATCAATCAAGGGAAAAGTTAAAATTGCAGGACAACACACACCTGTCTAAACCCCATTCTCCACAGAAAGTTCAACAGGATCTCAGCCTGGATAAGATGGAGCATCTAGTAAGGTCCCTACTTTTGCCAGTAATAGAGAGCACCTTAGTTGAAACTACTGCCTCAAACACCAAAGTCTTAGAAGAACTACTAACACTCATAACGGCTCACACCAATAGTGGCCATACCCTGAGTAATATCAATGGCATCTCCAAGGGGTACACAACCACACTCTCACGCCCTACCTCACTTAGGAAGACAGCTGAGAAGCCAATAACTGGAGGTGGGAGAACCCCTAAAACCCCCAAGAATGCAAGTCTAGAGAGGGAGAATATACCACCTAGAGCAAAGAAAGTTACAACTGAGGAGCCAGGGAACATGCTGATAAAGAGTAGAGGGCCAGATGACCCTACCGCCAAACAGCTTTCAATCTCGAAGGTGAACGACTTAACTGCACATACTGTAAAAGCCCACCTCACAGAGAGAGATTTAAAAAATACAGATCGCCACATAGATCTGCCCCCGGAGGCGGCTTTGTACGTTATCGTCCTCACAGAGGTGCCCGAACTCATGGAAGGCAGGAGGGAAGGCTATCATGAATTAAAGAATAAAACAGTCCATTGGCTTAGTAACAACAGGCCACTGACCCCCAATTTAGATGGGGAGATATTACATGTGAGAAGGCTGGCCTGGGTGGGACAGAGACCCAAGGACTTATCAGGAGACGTTATAATTACCAATTTCAGAGATCCCAGAGTCGCCACTTACATTACTGATTGGTATCTAGAACGGGGAGTTAGTGGAATATCGACACGGGATCTGAGCTACTTCTACCCACAGCCACTAGTGACACCATGGAGTAGACGAGACACTTATAACAACTTCAAAACTGCCAACGCTTCCCTCACAAGGAATACACACATGAACCATTGGGAAATGACACACAAAGGTCGTAGAGGTACAGAAAGAACAGACAGCCTATGGGGCGGTAGCTTACAGCGTGCACCACTTACCCCACACACCTCACACTGATCTATGCCCCTACGGAACCGATTTAATGTATTTTCGGGATTGGATGATCTTGATTGACAGGCAACAAAATCCCTGGGGAAAGACTCAATGAGTTCAGTAACTCCCCCAACTAAAATCCCTTGTCAGCTCACAAGGGACGACTCTTACGGTGCCACCAAAGATTCACATGCACCACACGAAATGTCCACAATTAGCGAAACAGTGGTGGAAGCAGCAGAAGAAGCAGGGGACACTCACCATTTGAGTACATCAAACATGGCGCTTACTAACTCCCTATTTGCCCCTTAAACAGCGTTAGACCTCTCCCCACCAAAGGATAGTAGGTCAAGAGCAAACTCCCTTACAAAAGGTAGAGGGTCCAAGTTGAACGATTCCTCTCACAGTCTCCTCACCTGGAATGTAGCAGGTTTGTCAACCAAGGTCTCTCAACAATCATGGCTAGATATTATCAAGAATCATAGTATAGTCTGCTTACAGGAAACCTGGACGATAGAGGAAATTCACATTATAGGCTTTAAAACCTTTCACTCACCAGCACTTGCTAGTAATCAGGACGGAATAAAGGAGGTCTCTGTATTTATGTTGCAACTACTGAGGACATAAAAGTTAGCAAGTTTCTAAGCACAGCGTTTTATCAGATATTGGACTTTAGAGGGTGCCACTCACTTAATGTAATCTTAATAAATCTGTATAATAATGTACCTTCCAATATGTTAGAGCCTATTTTTTACAGCCTTTTGAATAGCTTAACTTCTCTAAGAGACCAGTTAGTAGGCGAGAAAGTGATAATCTGGGTTGGTGATTTTTAATTGTACTATCTGCCCTTATTCTGCAATTGATTTGTGCGGCCTGGCTGACTATAGGGAAGACAGTCCAACCCATTTTGCCCACACAAAAGTAGGTAACATCGTTAACAACATCACCTTCCACCTTAACTTGTCCTTTGTGAATGAGCTATGCAGCCCGATCGTCCCTTTCCAACCAACTTTTAACGGACGGGGGTGCAACTCTACTATTGATTTTACTCTAATGTCCTCTGCCCAAGCGGGTTGTGTGTTTACTTGGGAAACTGGCACTGTCCTTTTTGGGCGATCACTACCCCATATCTTTTACACTAAAAAGAAGGGGGGTGTTAAGACCATCAAAGAAGGATTTCAATTATACACCAAAGGTCAAACTAACCGCTACTAATGGCTATGTCATTAAATGGGAGAAGGTCGAGCCCGCTGGGTTCTTAACCTCATAGCTGCTATTGCACATTCCTCCCCAGTGCTGCGCTGTCCATTAGAACTAGTGCTGAATGGACGTTCAATGGTCGTGCGCAGCACTGGGGAGGTAGCGCTGCTGACGACCATTGGCCGTCAGCAGCACTTAAGGGGTTAAAAAATCTAATTTCTTTATCTCTCGAAGACTTTTTGATATGTCTGACAGTTGACGAATCGCCCGACAAGGTTATGGGTTCTTTTTCAAATATCCAATTAGCGGCGAAGAATCTCCTATTTAGAGAACATAGACGAGCCGCTAATAAAGCGCAAGGATGGTTTGATAGTAAATGCACTAAAGCATTAACATCCTTAAAAAAGGCACTACAAAATAAACCCAAAAATCAAGAATTAATTAGGCATGCCAGAACAGTATATAAAACGACCATTAAAACCAGGAAAGACACTTTAAAGAGGGAAGCCTGGACATCCCTACGGGAGGCCTCACAACAGCGAGACAACACGGCCTTCTGGAAAGTGATAAACACCCCATACCTGCAAAGCAGAGTGGAGGACTTCATAGATGTAGCTATACCTGCGGACACATGGGCGACCCATTGTAGACAGCTTTACAACATTCGGATCGAAGGGCATAGTCCGTCTACTTCTAAAGATAGCATACCAGCATCTAACGAACCTGCCGATTTAAGCGTATTTCCCCTAGATATAACCTTTAGCTGTCAAGAGGTCACTATAGCCATTACAGAAAGCTATTCCGGCAAGGCCCCCGGACCCGACGGCGTCCCGATCGATGTATATAAGACAGAGATGAATCTCTGGGTCCCTTTACTCACAAACGTACTAAATAAGTCCAACCAACATGGATTCATACCATCTTGGATGGACGCCATTGTCGTGCCAATCTTCAAGAAGGGCAATAGAAATGACCCCACCTGTTACAGGCCAATCTCGCTCTTAGACGCATTGATGAAAGTAGCCGGCAGAATCATCCTAAATAGGATAAAAAGTTGGGAGGAGGAAAATCAGGTTATATCCAATCTACAGTATGGCTTCAGAGCCGGGAAAGGGACGGTGGAACAGTGTTTAAATTTGGCATTAATCATCGACAAATACACACAGGCGAGGAACAGAACATTATACATCACCTTCGTAGACCTCAGTTCCGCCTTTAACTGTGTGGACCACGAACTTCTATGGAAAACACTGTTCGGCCTGGGCATCAATGGCCAAATTCTTACCTTCATCAAAGAATTATATAAGGATGCAGGAGCCAGGGTGAGATTTGGCTGTCAGGGGGAATGCTCCCATCCGAAGGGCCGGCAGACAGGGGTGTATACTAGCACCCCTGTTGTTTACTATTTATGTTAAATCCATCGGACAACACCTAAGCGCTTTCCAACACGATTACCCCTCTATAAATGGGTCACCTATCCCAATATTACTGTATGCCGACGACGCGGCAATAATGTCACAGACCAGAATCGGTCTACAGCGGGCAGTGGTCGAATTCACTAGCTTTAAGAGGGACTGAGGCTTAAAAGTAAATATCCCTAAAACCTACACTATGTCCTGTGGCCGTAGGTCAAGAAAGGCATTCCGTATCATCTTTCTAGAATGCCAAAGAATTGAATACACAGACAGATTTAGTTACCTAGGTGTAACGTTTGACAGAAGGGGGAGCTGGCATTCGGCAGTAGCTGCTAGGAAATTAGCCATCACTCGGTCCACTGGTGCTTTGACTAATTTTTCAGCCAAAATAGGGGGGAAACCCGCAAAGGTACTGATACACATCCATAAGGCCAAATGTGTTCCTACCGCCACATATGGGGCTGGGCTATGGGGGATAGAAAACGCCCAGATACTACAAGCTTGTGAGAATCAGTTTATTTGTCATCTACTTGGCGTTTCCAAATTCACAACAACCTATATGACTCACATAGAAGTAGGTCTTCCTTATATCAGTGACATCATTAAGATCTCCCCCTTATTGTTGTGGCACAAGGCCTGGGTGACTGAAGAGACTGTTTTAAATAGAGAGATAATAACAGATTGTCTCGAAATGGACGGGGCAGCCAACATCAAATGGCTATCCTATGTGAAAAAAACCTTCACGAAGTTAGGTCATCCTGAATTCTTTGATAACCCGCCTAGCATAGAAGGGATATCAAGAGGTGCGCTGAAAAAGATGGCCCTCGAACACCTGGCAACTGACAGATGGAACATTGAGAAAAAGAAACACACATCTCTCAGATATCAGGAAATCACTCTAAACGAGGGCCTTCAACATTACCTTACATTAGACCTAAGTCCCTATGCCCGTACGTTGCTGACCCGACTGAGATTGGGTACTTTTTTTCCAACTGGTCACATTTCTCACCTGCAACAATTGGTCTATGGAAAATCATTCCTGCCCGTGCGATGACATCTCAACACAATCTAATATACATTGTGTACTGTTTTGTACTTTCTATAAAAGACCGCGTAGGGCTTTTCTGATACCTGTCCTCAAAGCATGGGGGATTCGTACCTGTAGACTAGCATATATGACACTTCAACAGCTAGAAGATGAAAATGTAATTTATGCAGTCTCAAGCTTTTTAAAACTTGTTATTAAATTTAGAAACACAATGTAAAGTCCTCATTTTTAACTTGTGATGGTCAAAATATTGTGCATTAATGAATTAAGTTTTAAACTACCTTTTTAAATATACACTTTTACGTGTTAACTCATGATGCTTTCTTAATAACTGATCGATCAAGCTTATTCTAACCATTATGGACTACACTTTGTTTTTTATAAAAATGTATATATTGTATTTTATGCTTTTATGATTTTATCCTGAAAATCGAATAAAGCTTTTTTTGAATTTGAATTTGAATTTGACTATATTAATTATACCACTGGCATAACAGAAGTGCCCAGGGTAAGCATAGGTCCTATCTCATTGTTCACAGCCTACGATTAGCCATGCAGTTCAACTAATCCCATCTCACATTTACAGTCCCCAGAATCTCTGTCCTGAAGAGACCCCGTAAACATAGAGGGTTGAAACATTGTTGACAATTGATAAAGGATAGTCCAAGAAAGACTAGAACATACTCTAGTGCCCATGAATCACTCTGAAACCTTTATGGACATCATTTATACTCCAAATAACCAACTCCCCTTTTTAAAAAGTGTCACTGTAGTTATATTCACGATTTTGGTTATGGTCACTCCACTGGGGTCACGTAAGTCATGCATTTCCATTATGTATGTGTAAATAGTGTCAATATACAGTATACATGTACTTATATTTTATACTTACAATTGAAAATAAAAGTACTTACTTCGGCTGAAATTAGTGTTGCATGAGAACTGTTTTGTGGTGCTGTGTTTTCTTTAGTCATGTGTGTTCTTTGAAGTCAATTATTTAGTATAACTTCAAAGAAAAACAAATGTGATACAGATTGACTACATTGTATGCTACTTCTGCTTAAATCAATACAAGACAATAATACCTTGTCAAAATATAAACGATTCCTTGATTTAATAGAGTTCATTGTGAACAACTGTAGATTGGCTGTTATCTATACCCAGTTGAGAAGGGTTGCTCTTGTTTTTGTTAATGCATCAGGGAAAGAGCACGAAAACAACCCTCTCCTGCCAAGCCTCCTTTTATTGGCCCTTCAGTGCAGGGTCAATAGAAGAAGGGTTAAATAAAGGGTTTCATTAAGATTTTGCAGAGGTTTGTATAAAAATCTAAGCATTTTTACAAACGTCCTGATTTCGCCTTTATTGCAAATCACAAAATCCTGGCGGGTCTGAATGTAATTGTGCAGTTTTGAAATACAACATTAAGTGGCAGCAAGTCTGGCATTAACATGGGTGAGCTGGGCCAAAGCCCAGGGTGCAGGTATTCTGTGGGGGGCATAGGGCTGTATGCATTAAGGTTATGCCAACAGCACCACCCTTCTCGTCTTGCTATAGCCTTATTCTAGTACCTGCCTGTTTGTTTCTGTGTTCTCAGCCAGTTTAAAGTGATTTTAGTCCTTCAATATTATACCGCAGGTGATTTTTATTGTTTTTAACACCCCTTTAGCCCCCTTACTTGCCCTCCCTTCACTCTCTGACCCATGCTGACAAACATCAACAAAACAGTCATCTCTGTGAGTCAACTAGGCTATCAGTGAATTAGGTGCACTGTGGTTGGTCCTGGGACGTTTGTGTTTAGGGACTTGTCCATGCTTGTCCAGGTACTGAGTAGTGAACAAAAAGTGACCCCGGATGCCTCATTATTTGGCAGAGGCAGCCCTGAAGTGGGTTTCAAGGGCCAGCCCAATAACAGCTGCTTGGGGCTAAAAATACTTGTTTCAGCCTCCATAAACAATGAGGGGGACACCTCACTCCCCTAAGAGGAGGGCATAGCATGCCAAGGTTGGTGTGAAATCACTTGGGCAACTGGGACCCAGGTAATGCTGTCAACCCCCCTATGTGAACACACCACTGTACCTCACCTTGGAGCAGGTTGGTTTCTGCCCTTGCAGAAAGTACATTTGTGGAGCAGGGGCAGCATGCAGGAAATTCGAGACCCACCCATTCACACCAGAATAGCAACACTGTTGCAGGATTGAGAGGGCAGGTGAGCAGTTAAAAAGGTGCAGTGGTTGCTAAAGGAGGCACAGATGAGGGTGGTGTGCTGGAAGAAGGCCACTTACTTGGGGATGCCTTACGGCAGTGTAAGTAGGCCAACGGGGGAGTAAGGGGAGCATGCCCAGACTCATCGGTTGGTAGGGCACATGAGGAACAGACAATGTAGCAAGCTGAGCCTAACAGAAGTAAGAGGTTACCCCCTCACGATAGAAGAAAGAACCAACAGAAAACCAATAAAAACTGGTATGACCTCAAAAAGCAGCCTGGAGAATGGCCTCAACAACAAAAGGGTGTCATAACTATGACAAGCAAATGACATGGACTTAATTGACATATGAAAGAGGTGATTTATGACTGGTCACCCATTGATAATTTATGACCTATCATGAAATTACGATTTATGATCCTGTCGGAATGATTTATGTATGTCAGAGATGATTTATGACCTGTCAAATGTTGATTTATCTCTTGTCACATACACATGATTCATGATCCTATCAGAATGATCTGTGGCACTCGGAATGATTTATGACACTGTAGTAATGATGTATGACCTTGTCATCGTGAGTTATGACTGGCCACTGTGATTTATGAGGTCAATGATGTAACGTAGAGACCATGTATGTAATAAAACTGTCACCGTGAATTCCCACTAAAGCACAAACACACAACTAGTGTACTTTATTCACAAATATATATGTGTGAAGTGTACTAATTGGAGTGGGCTAAGTGCAGGAGTTAATTCACTACCATTAGCAAGGACGTCAAATATCTGCCCCCCTACGTCCAGGGTGCTATCTTAGAAAAGACCGGCTCTGCGTGGCAGGCTTGACCAAATAATTGTGCAAGAAAAAACTAATTATGAAGCATTATTCAGCACCTGTTTCAATTCGAAATAGATCTGCAGAAAATTGTAGTGCATTTCGTATTTATTATGTAGATATCTCACTACAGGATTGGAAACGTACATAAAGATGCAACATGTGTTTTTTTTCTTCTAAAACCCAAGGGCCCTTTTGAAAAAACTGCAGCTATGACATCTGTGTCTGGAAACATGAATTTGTTCGAATAGCGAAATAAGAAAATCATGACAAAGGAAAATTCATCCTATCCACCCTACTTGAATTGCATTTAGATATTTAAGCGTTTACAAAAACTTTTCCCATAGTCCAAGTGGGGTAGATTCACTCTCTGGGAATTTTGTCACCTTTACAAGTGCCTGATTACAGTCAACAGCTGAGGGTGACATTTGAACTTCGTAAAGTGTATCTCACAGCATTGTACCTGATTGCTGTAAGCTTAATAATTAAAGATCTTTTGAGCTAGAAACAGTTTTGGTGTTAAAATCTGTAAACTTTGCAGCAGAAGATGTATTATGTGGTGAGCACAGCGGATATATGATGTTACAACGCATACTATTACAACGCATACCGTTAGAACGCATCTTTTACAACGCAAATACTGTTACAACGCATGTTTTTACAACGAGTACTATAACAACGCAAAATAGTACTTTATTATCAAAAATACCATTACAACGCAACTTATAACAACGTATACCATTACAACGCAAAAATATATATATATTTTTTTAATGTAAAATAAAACCTGGCACAGGATGCAGGGAAAATAGGGGTTTTGGGTGAGGAAGTGTATTAATATTTGGAGAAAAAAACTACCATATTATAGCGAAAAGAAAGTATTTTTTATAAATAAACACCCGAGTATTAAAATTAATACTCGGGTACTTAAATTAATACTCCGACTACTAAAAATTAAATCATTTTTCCACATTACATTTCAAAATTAAAAAAAATAAAACATTAATTATATACACGATATTTATGCTTGCAGATATTAGAACAGATATAGTATGATTCATAGACGCCATTTTGAGAAGGTATTAAAATGATTAGTCCTACTATTATTTCAATGAATCAATACCACAATACATTATCCAAAATGGATGCCAAAACGGCAGACTTAACGCTAACTAAAGTACTTATAATTAATTTTTAAAATATACGTTTACAGAGAAATAAATGTAAAATTAAAAACCATTTCTAACGCATATTTTTAGAAATAAAATTGAGTCAGTAATCGAAACTTATAAATAGTAGACAGACACCATTTTGAAACTAGTTGATCCTCAACTACCCGAGAGAGCAGACGTGAAATCTGAACCTCTGACCTTTTCACCCTTTCAGACCCGTTGTATTGACAGAGCTACAGAATACAACGTTTTCCAAGTAAGAAACCTGAACAGAAAACGATAAAAAAATGAAAACATTTTATGTAAAGTGAATGTCGAATAAAATAATAATAAATATTATTATTATTTAAACATTTAACTGATATTACGAAAATATTACTGTGAATTATTAAACAAAAACGTGAAAGAAACACATTTTAATAAATTACGCTAAATATATATATTAACATACAACTATTTTTGATGAGTAGAAAAATTAAACATAATAGCGTTTAAATACGATAACATAAAGTTAAAATGTGTTTAATATATTACTCATAGAAATCACTTCTTAGCCGCAGAAAACATGAGACCAGGAAAAATATAGAATTCAACACTACGAACCGTTTTTCAAAGTTAGAAGAAGGTACACATTCATTAGTTTTTAAACAAATTTATCATACAGTAGACGAAATAAGTCGCATCATAAATAAATGTTGTTAATTATTTTGACAGAAAAATTACTTCAAAAATAAATTCCACTGCATAACTGCCAGAATAAAATGAGTCAACATCTATTAAAAAAGGTAATAAAAATATTTCTCTGGCAGAGTAAATACAGCATTTTTTATAAAAAACATGTAGACTAGAAACAGATTAATTTATATTATTTTTTTTATGTTTAAGATAGAAAAACTAAGCCTTGATAAGAGATTTCAAAAAACATCAATCTGTGATAAATCAAATATCTACCCTTCGTTTAAAAAGGTAAGCCCGAAATGTAAAAAATAAATATATGTTATATATATAAAAAGTGGTGAGTCTGTAACATTTATCAACATTTGGTCAATCAAGTATTGTGTTAGGGAAGTCCACAAGTATAAAATACAACAGAATCTTATGGTAAATGCTGCAGAGGGTAAAATTATCAATAGTCATATATTATATATTAGTGTTCATAAACGAGAAAAGTGCAGGAAAAAAGAAGAATTACTACCGATATATATAAGTTAGTATTCCTACTCCGGATAAGTGCAGCATTAAAGAATGTGCTGCTTAGCCTAAAAGTAAAAAATTATATTCTACATCCAAATAAGTGCTACAGTTTGAAAAGTGCATGACAAAATCGTAATGTTAACAAATTTAAAAAATCCGGGTAAATGCTATAGTAAGGAAAGTGCAAGATAGTATAGAGATATAAATTAGTATTCCAACTCCAGATAAGTACTGCTGAATAGAACAGACGTATATTTTTCGATTTTATCATCTTTGAAAAATATTCTGAAAATCACTGAAGAACAATAAAACTAATAATAAGTATAAAACATGCAAACAATGTAATTGTAATATTCCTAAATAATCAGAATGTACAAGTCACATATTTTTTTACATTTATTATTTCCAGTGTACTAGCCACCAAAAGGAAAATCCAGTAAAGCAACAGCTGAAGCAATATCTTCAAAAACAACAACTGAAGCAAAAAACAAGATCAAAAACACATTTCACCTGAGAAAAGCTCTAATTTGAAAAGTAAGTGAAATTCGAAATACATTATACACATAAGAATAGACCATGAGTGAAAATAAGTGCAGAATAGTGTAGAGGTATAAATTACTATTCCTACTCCGGGTAAGTGCTGCAGTAGGGAAAGTGCTGGATAATCTAGAGGTGTACATTACTATTCCTACTCCAGATAACTGCTGCAGTAGGGAAAGTGCTGGATAGAGTAGAGGTATAAATTACTATTCCAACTCCAGGTAAGTGCTGCAGTAAAGAAAGTGCTGGATAGTCTAGAAGTGTAAATTACTATTCCTATTCCGGTAAATGCTGCAGTAGGGAAAGTGCTGGATAGTGTAGAAGTGTAAATTACTATTCCAACTCCGAGTAAGTGCTGCATTAGGGAAAGTGCTGGATAGTCTAGAGGTGAAAATTACTATTCCTACACCAGGTAAGTGCTGCAGTAGGGAAAGTGCTGGATAGTGTAGAGGTATAAATTAATATTACTATTCCAGTTAACTGCTGCAGTAGGGAAAGTGCTGGATAGTGTAGAAGTATAAATTACTAATCAAAGTCCTGGTAAGTGCTTCAGTAGAGAAAGTGCTGGATAGTGTAAAGGTATAAATTACTATTCCAACTCCAGGTAAGTGCTGCAGTAGGGAAAGTGCTGGATAGTGTAGAAGTATAAATAACTATTCCTACTCCGGGTAAGTGATGCAGTAGGGAAAGTGCTGGATAGTGTAGAGGTATAAATTAATATTACTATTCCAGTTAACTGCTGCAGGAGGGGAAAGTGCTGGATAGTGTAGAAGTATAAATTACTAATCAAAGTCCTGGTAAGTGCTGCAGTAGAGAAAGTGCTGGATAGTGTAAAGGTATAAATTACAATTCCAACTCCAGGTAAGTGCTGCAGTAGGGAAAGTGCTGGACAGTGTAGAAGTATAAATTACTATTCCTACTCTGAATAAGTGCTGCAGTAGGGAAAGTTCAGCAGTAAAGAAAGTGCTGGATAGTCTAGAGGTGAAAATTACTATTCCTACTCCGGGTAAGTGCTGCAGTAGGGAAAGTGCTGGATAGTGTAGAGATATAAATTACTATTACTATTCCAGTTAAGTGCTGCAGTAGGGAAAGTGCTGGATAGTGTAGAAGTATAAATTACTATTCCAACTCCTGGTAACTGCTGCCATAGGGAAAGTGCTGGATAGTGTAGAAGTATAAATTAGTATTCCAACTCCGGGTAAGTGCTGCAGTAGAGAAAGTGCTGGATAGTCTAGAGGTGAAAATTACTATTCCTACTCCGGGTAAGTGCTGCAGTAGGGAAAGTGCTGGATAGTGTAGAGATATAAATTACTATTACTATTCCAGTTAAGTGCTGCAGTAGGGAAAGTGCTGGATAGTGTAGAAGTATAAATTACTATTCCAACTCCGGGTAAGTGCTGCAGTAGGGAAAGTGCTGGATAGTGTAGCGGTATAAATTACTATTCCAACTCCAGATAAGTGCTGCAGTAGGGAAAGTGCTGGAAATTGACAAAAGTAGCTTTCTTCACAAAACATAAGTCACAATTTGTTGTCCATATATTTTTTTTGCAGATCAGAACCCACCAAAAGCAATATCTTCAAAAACAACAACTGAAGCAAAAAACAAGATCCAAAACACATTTCAACTGAGAAAAGCTCTAATTTGAAAAGTAAGTGAAATTCCAAATACATTTTACATATAAGAATAGAGCATGAGTGAAAGTAAGTGCTGGATAGTGTAGATGTATAAATTACTATTCCAACTCCAGGTAAGTGCTGCAGTAGGGAAAGTGCTGGATAATCTAGAGGTGTAAATTACTATTCCTACTCCAGATAAGTGCTGCAGTAGGGAAAATGCTGAATAGTGTAGAAATATAAATAACTATTCCTACTCCGTTTAAGTGCTGCAGTAAGGAAAGTGCTGGATAGTCTAGAGGTGTAAATTACTATTCCTATTCCGGGAAAGTGCTGCAGTAGAGAAAGTGCTGGATAGTCTTGAGGTGTAAATTACTATTCCTACTCCGGGTAAGTGCTGCAGTCGGGAAAGTGCTGGATAGTGTAAAGGTATAAATTACTATTCCAACTCCGGGTAAGTGCTGCAGTAGAGAAAGTGCTGGATAGTCTAGAGGAGAAAATTACTATTCCAACTCTGGGTAAGTGCTGCAGTAGGGAAAGTGCTGGATAGTGTTGCGGTAAAAATTACTATTCCAACTCCAGATAAGTGCTGCAGTAGGGAAAGTGCTGGAAATTGAAAAAAGTAGCTTTCTTCACAAAACATAAGTCACAATTTGTTGTCCATACATTTCTTTTGCAGATCAGAACCCACCAAAAGCAATATCTTCAAAAACAACAACTGAAGCAAAAAACAAGATCCAAAACACATTTCAACTGAGAAAAGCTCTAATTTGAAAAGTATGTTAAATTCCAAATACATTATACACATACGAATAGAGCATGAGTGAAAGTAAGTGCTGGATAGTGTAGATGTATACATTACTATTCCAAGTCCAGATAAGTGCTGCAGTAGGGAAAGTGCTGGAAATTGTAAAAAGTGGCTTTCTTCACAAAACATAAGTCACAATTTTTTGTCCATAAATTTTTTTTGCAGAACACAACCCAACAAAAGCAATATCTTCAAAAACAACAACTGAAGCAAAAAACAAGATCCAAAACACATTTCAACTGAGAAAAGCTCTAATTTGAAAAGTAAGTGAAATTCCAAATACATTATACACATAAGAATAGAGCATGAGTGAAAGTAAATGCTGGATAGTGTAGATGTATAAATTATTATTCCAACTCCAGGTAAGTGCTGCAGTAGGGAAAGTGCTGGATAATCTAGAGGAGTAAATTACTATTCCTACTCCAGATAAGTGCTGCAGTAGGGAAAGTGCTGGATAGTGTAGAAGTATAAATTACTATTCCTACTCCATTTAAGTGCTGCAGTAAGGAAAGTGCTAGATAGTCTAGAAGTGTAAATTCCTATTCCTATTCCGGGTAAGTGCTGCAGTAGAGAAAGTGCTGGATAGGCTAGAGGTGTAAATTTCTATTCCTACTCCGAGTAAGAGCTGCAGTAGGGAAAGTGCTGGATAGTGTAGAAGTATAAATTACTATTCCTACTCCGTTTAAGTGCTGCGTAGGGAAAGTGCTGGATAGTGTAGAAGTATAAATTAGTATTCCAACTCCGGGTAAGTGCTGCAGTAAAGAAAGTGCTGGATAGTCTAGAGGTGAAAATTACTATTCCTACTCCGGGTAAGTGCTGCAGTAGGGAAAGTGCTGGATAGTGTAGTGGTATAAATTACTATTACTATTCCAGTTAAGTGCTGCAGTAGGAAAATTGCTGGATAGTGTAGAAGTATAAATTACTATTCCAACTCCTGGTAAGTGCTGCAGTAGGGAAAGTGCTGGATACTGTAAAGATATAAATTACTATTCCAACTCCAGGTAAGTGCTGCAGTAAGGAAAGTGCTGGATAATCTAGAGGTGTAAATTACTATTCCTACTCCGGATAAGTGCTGCAGTAGGGAAAGTGCTGGATAGTGTAGAGGTATAAATTACTATTCCAACTCCAGGTAAGTGCTGCAGTAAGGAAAGTGCTGCATAGTCTAGAGGTGTAAATTACTATTCCTATTCCGGGTAAGTGCTGCAGTAGGGAAAGTGCTGGATAGTGTAGAAGTGTAAATTACTATTCCAACTCCGGGTAAGTGCTGCAGTAGGGAAAGTGCTGGATAGTGTAGAGGTGTAAATTACTATTCAAACTCCAAGTAACTGCTGCAATAGGTAAAGTGCTGGATAGTACAAAGGTATAAATTACTATTCCAACTCCAGATAAGTGCAGCAGTAGAGAAAGTGCTGGATAGTGTAAAGGTATAAATTATTATTCAAACTCGGGGAAAGTGCTGTAGTAGGGAAAGTGCTGGATAGTGTAGAAGTATACATTACTATTCCAACTCCTGGTAAGTGCTGCAGTAGGGAAAGTGCTGGATAGTCTAGGGGTGTAAATTACTATTCCGGGTAAGTGCTGCAGTAAGGAAAGTGCTGGATAGTGTAGAGGTGTCAATTACTATTTCAACTCCAGGTAAGTGCTGCAGTAGGGAACGTGCTGGATAGTCTAAAGGTGTAAATTACAATTCCAAATCGGGGAAAGTACTGCATTAGGGAAATGCAAAATCATATAGAGGTATAAAATATTATTCCAACTCCAAGTTAATACTACATTAAGAAAAGTGCTTGATAGTTCAGTACTAAAGATACCAGCAAATGTATGAATATATTAAGCAGTAATATAACAGAAATGGCATATATTATACATAACAAATTTGAAAATGCGACAAAAATTACTATTATGAATAGATTTTCAAAAATGTTATAACATTTTCTTATTCTTTTCAGGCAATGTCTACACATCCTACCGCAAACTATATCAAGTCCAGGAAAGGAAATCGACTCCTTAACCATGCAGGTTACATTTATTGTAAGGAAAGGATAAGTTTTCCACGGAATCATTGGAGATGGCTGCAATACTTTACAACCCGTTGCAGCGGCAGAGCGGTTACGGTCGATGATATTATTGTAAGAACAACTGACCATAACCACTCTGCCTCTGCAGTGGAAGTAGATGTAAGAGAAACAGTAAATGAGATAAAAGTTATTGCAAGCACCTCCAATGATTCCACAGGATCCATTTTGAGAGAGGTTGCTCAGCATGTCCCTACCCATGTTGCTAGTAATATGCCTACCATTCATAATTTGCGAAGAATTATACAACGTCAAAAGCAGGCAAGTACTACTCAAATTAGAACTCCACATACCTTTTCTGATATCAATATTCCACACTAACTTACTATTTCTTTTGCTAATGAACCTTTCCTTCTGCATGACAATGAAAACCCTCAAAAGCGTATCCTAATTTTTAGTACTCCCCGCAACCTTTTAAAGCTTGAAAGTAGTGAAATTTGGATGATGGATGGTACATTTAAAAGCACGCCCCATCCATTCACCCAAATTTATACTATACACGCAAAAAT
Source organism: Lissotriton vulgaris (assembly GCF_964263255.1). Lineage (NCBI taxonomy): Eukaryota > Metazoa > Chordata > Amphibia > Caudata > Salamandridae > Lissotriton > Lissotriton vulgaris. The sequence continues at coordinate 351,521,917 of NC_141698.1, forward strand.
AAACAATAGTGTAATACCCTTAGTGTATAGTTTGCTGCCTGATAAGACTTCTGCAACTTACACAGAATTCTTAACTGTGATTAAATCTAAAACTACCCAAAGCCCTAGGAAAATAATAATGGATTTTGAATTGAGCATGATCAATGTGATCAACAAAATGTACACGGATACCCAAATTCAGGGGTGTTTTTTCCATTTTTCCCAGGCATTCTGGCGTAAATGACAGAAAACACCCTTAGTTACAGAATACTCAACAGACAGCAAACTTCAAGTCGAAAAAACTAACAGCTCTTTGTTTTGTCCCTCCCGAAAGTGTAGATGAGTACTACACTGCCATTACAGAATCTGAGTATTATTTAACTAACGAAGATAAATTGGCACCAATTCTAAATTATATGGAAGACACATGGATTGGACACCTAGGCAGATCGGGTCGCAGGAGGAAGCCACGTTTCCATGTGGAGTGGTGGAACTGTTATTCGAGTTGCCTACAGGGAGAGGCTAAAACAAATAATGCCATTGAGGGATGGCATAACTCCTTCAATCATATAATTGGAAGACCCCACCCAAATTTCTATTCATTTCTTGAAACTTTGAAGAAGGAGCAAAGTTTTCAAGAAATGAGATTATCCCAAACTCTCACAGGTAGTCTAAACTCACGGATTACTCAAAGAACAAAGGAAATGTCTGAACGACTATTGGGACTTATACAACAGTTTTCGTTGTGTGTGGCTCTATATTACCTGGAGAATCTTGCTAACATCCTTTCTTTTTAAACACATATTGACATTACTTACCTGCTTTGCTCTAAATTTACTCCCTTTTTAATTTTAATTGGCTATAAATTTTATTTTTAAAAATTTTTGCTAAATTAAATGTTGGGTCACCATCCTTTTTATTAATTTAAATTTTTCAAAACTTGATATTTTTTTTAATCAATTTCCTAATTATCCCCTTATAACCCAAAAAAATTTTTTCCTTTTCAAAATAAAAATTTTGGATTATTTTGGAAACAAAAATTAGCCACGAAAATGATTTTCATTATAGAAAATCTTTTCAACATTACTTTGCAAATGTTATAAATGCATTTTTACATAGCTCATACTCTTTATCTTTCCAATCTACACCGTACAAATGTTGATAAAACTTTTTTTTAAATCAGTAACGTGATATTCCTTTGATAATACAGATGTTGACAAATTATTTAACCATTTTTCCCAAAAATATTTTTCAACAAACTTCAAAGTTTTTAAACAACACATCTTTTTTTTTCTTCCATTCAATCCTTTTTTGTAAACCAAATTAAATTTATGCTCCACCTAATTTTTCTGCATTCAATGAAAAACAATTCTACCTTTCATATGTACAATTTTTTTTAACAAAATTACCAAAGCATAAAAATCAACAGACCAAAAAAATTAACCAAATGTTTTTTTTTTCCCAAAATATAGTAACACAAATATAATCCAAAATTTTATACTTCTGATTTTTTGCAAATAAGAATGATAAACAATTCGGCCTTTCAACAAAATTTATTTTTCAAATTATACAACACTATCAAACATTCCTAAATAAACCTTTTTCATAAATCACGAAAACACCATGGGATATATCACTGTTTACTAACGAATAATGTTTTATCAACAATTACGTGAAACTAACTTTCTCAAACATCGTTTTACAAAACTTTTTCGAAGAAAGAAAATGCATTTAAATACATTGCATACCAAAAGATTTCCATTTTGTTATACATACAGTATAAATCACTTAGACTGCATTAAATATAACTAATTATTCTCAAGTAACAGTTTCCGATCTTCCCCCGCCCTCCGACCCAACATAGGCATATACTAGAAGTACGAGTATCGACATGTGTTATTATTTACTTTTTTTGCAATTCGAGCAACCTCAACTTATCCTTTCCTTACAATAAATGTTAATCTTTTAATCTATATAATTAGTATTTAAGGTTTGAGTGGTTTCCTACCTGGACGTAGATCAGCTTCCAGCTGCTTCCTGCTCCGATACTCCACAAAATGGCCGATGACGCTTACGTAAACGTCATGACGTCAAAAAGAGCTGCAACGATAAAGAAAGGACTAATGTACATTGAAATACAATACATATTTATTAATAAAGTTATGTTTTATATTTAATTTTCTATTATGTATATAAATGTACAAAAAATTGCATAAAATTAATAAAATGTGGATGTTTTTTTACAAAATAATTTTGCAATACAAAAATAAAAAATAAACTGATTTACAAACTGAAATATAGTTTTTTTTACTTATTACTTTGCTTATTTTTAAAACTAATTTGATTAAAATTAACTTCTTACATTGCTTACCTGTTGTCTTCTATATTTTCCCTTATTTTCCAACTCTTTCCTGTGCTTTCCTTTTCTATTATTCCGGACCGCTGTACACATATCCTGAAATCATGAACATAAATGAAGGACAAACGTATCCATTGAAAACAATATAAAACCGTGGGAACCATATTTTTGAAAAATGTAAAATAAATAAACTCTCAATGAAATAATTATTAAAATATAAATGTTATATTTTTTTATTACAAATAATTATTTTTTTTTTAATTTTCTTTTTATAAATATATAGAGTAGAATTTTATAACACCCAAAAATACTAATAAAAATAATTATTAATATTTAAAAACAGATATAAAATTTGAAAATTAATAAAATGTATTTAATTACAATAGTAGCCTTTGTAAATTTACTTAAATACATTTTTTTAAAAATAATATTAAAATAATTTTATTTTATTTAAAAAATAATTTAAGTATTACAAACCCTTAAAAACTTATAGAAAATAATAATCTTGATAAATGCATTTTAATTAGTTTCAAAAATAATACTTAAATTAATAAATAAATAAATGAATACTTCTAAAATGAAATAGAAAATTAAATTAGAAAAATATAGTCATATTTACTACTAAAAAATGAATATTATGCCTATTATACATTTTTTCATAATTTTAATATATTATTAAAATCAATAATACCCAAATTAATACTCTATTAAATAAAGAAAATAATACTACAAATTTAAAATATTACATTGTTATATTTAAAAATAGCATTATTTAATTTAAAAATTTGTTTCAAAAAGTAAAAATATTTTAACATCTATAATAGTCAAATTAATACTCAAATATTTAAAGAAAAAAATAATACTATGCCTATTTTACAGTTTTTCGTACATTTATTCTATTAATTAAATCAATAAAACCCAAATTAATACTCTATTAAATAAAGAAAATAATACTACAAAATTAAAATATTACATTGTTATATTTAAAAATAGTATTATTTAATTATAAATTATTTTACAAAAAGTAAAAATATTTTTTACATCTATAGTAGTCAAATTAATACTCAAATAATTAAAAAATGAAAACTACAGATTTAAATTATTACATTGTTAGTTTAAAAAATAGTTTATAATATTATAAAAACTATAGTACCCAATTTAATACTCTAATTAATAAAATATACATTACATTACATTAAATTAATACTATAATACCCTTTTTTTTAAATAAAAATTATATCTAAAAATATATCAAAAATGCGTTGTAAAAGTACCTGCGTTGTAAAAGTACTGGCGTTGTAACAGTATGAGTTATAAAAGTATGCGTTGTAACAGTATTTGCGTTGTAAAAGATCCGTTGTAATGGTATTGCGTTGTAAAAAATGCGTTGTAACAGTTGTACACCGAAAATACGCATGATTTACAGAACTCGGGGCCCCGAGCGACGCAAATCAGTAAGAAAGAAGAGTACGTCGTCTGCATACAACGCGATTCTATCAGTGAGGTTCCCACTCCACACAAAGCCCCGCATCTGTCTGTCTATGCGTACCAAAGAGGCCAGAGGCTCCACAGCTAGGTCAAATAAGTATGGGGATAATGGGCACCCCTGCCGAGTCCCCCGACCAATCGGAAACTTTTCTGAGACCGCCCCGGAGACCTGCACCGAAGCTGTAATATCGGTATATAGCAGTTTGATGTATGAAAGAAACACCGGGCCCAGATTGAGACGAGGCAGGAACGCAAAGAGGTACGTCCAGCTAACCGAATCAAAGGCTTTATCAATATCCGCTAGTAGCAAAGCTGCCCGTTCTCCCTTGGCCCCCATGGCATCAACCGCCGCCTGTGCCCGCCGGATGTTGTGCCGCGTTGCCCTATGAGGCATGAAGCCGGCCTGGTCTGGGTGGACCAGGTCCATCACATATGGGAGTAGTCGGTTCGCCAGAGCCTTAGCCAGTATTTTAGCTTCTATGTTGAGCAGAGATATTGGTCGGTAAGAGTCATGCCTATCAGGGGGTCTGCCCGGCTTCTGAAAGACCAAAACTTCGGCATGACGCCAGTCAAGTGGCAACCTGCCTCGTGCTCGCGCTGCCTCCAGTGCACTCCGGTAATGGGACCCTAGTTGGAGTTGAAATTTCCTATAGAATTCACTCGGGAAGCTACTTGGCCCCGGTGCCTTCCCCGTGTTGAGCTGTCCCAGTGCATCACCTAGTTCTTCCGCTGTAAGGGGAGGGTCGAGAGCCTTCCTGGTATTTCTGCTTATTTTCCCTTTTTTCTTTATCCCTTCTTTCCTCCCTTTACCTTTCCCCGCCGCTGCTGCCCCCGTGGCCCCCCCCCCCCCAGCGCGTGCACCGAAGGCGCGTCAAAGGCAAGCACGTCTGAGCCCGTCTGCGACCCGTCCGCGACCAGCACCAGGAACCCTGGACCTCCGCCCCGCCAACGCTACGACCCAGCATCACTCCACGCACTCAACCCAGGCAGCAACAACAACTGCAAGCTAGCATCACCAGCCGACACCCATGGACCCTTCAGCTGTCACCGCTGCCGGCACACCTGCAGCACCGCCAAGAACACGGATCCAGCACAACCCGTCCACAAGAACACAACCGAACCGAAGACCCTGCAATGCATCCTCCTCAACGTCCGATCCCTCCACAAACACGCCACAGAAATCTAGGACCTCCTCGACAGCACCACCCCAGATGTAGCATTCTTCACCGAAACCTGGACCTACACCACCTCGGGACCGAACATCGCCATCGCCATCCCCCAAGGATACAAGATCTCCAGGAAGGACCGCCCCACCCACCCAGGAGGAGGAATCGCCATCGTCCACAAATCCAGCCTCCGCCTGAGCACACTTAATGACGAGTCCACAAAACTGATGGAACACCTTCACTTCAAGATACTGGCCAGCCCCACTGCCGCCCTCCGAGGAACCCTCATCTACCGACACCCTGGACCCCGCGGACCCTTCGCCAACTCCATCACGGACATTATCTCCCCGCAGGCCATCGCATCCACCAACTACACCCTGCTGGGAGACCTCAACTTCCACCTTGGCAATCAACTGCACCCCAACACCACATGCCTCCTGGACAACCTCCACAACATTGGACTCCGCCAGATTGTGACCGAGCCCACGCATTCATCAGGACACACCCTTGACCCCCTCTTCACTACAGGAAACTCCATCACCTTCAGCCACACCACCGAACTCTCATGGACCGACCATCGTTGCGTCCACTTCACATTCAGAACACCCACCATCCACAGACACCAGCACCTGCTTCCACAAAGAAACTGGACCAAAATCACCGATGACCAGCTCACCTCCTCACTCAACAACTCCACCCCAACCATCGCGGAAAACGACGACCCCAACACCGCTGCCCGAACCCTGCATAGATGGATCTCGGACAGCACCAACACCATAGCCCCCCTCAAGAAAAACAACAATACCCGTGCCAAGAAAGCCAGATGGTTTACCACCGAACTTCAAGAGTCCAGGCGCACATGCCGCCGCCTCGAAAAGACCTGGAGAAACACCAAATCCACAGAAGCCCACAACAACTTCAGAGCCGCCACCAACGCCCACCATCATTTCATCAGAGAAACGAGGAAAAAAGCAATTGAAGACAGAATCTCCACCCACGCACACAACAGCAAGGAACTCTTCAGCATCATCAAGGAGTTCGCCCAACCCACCAGCGAGTCTACCGACATCCCTCCCTCACAAGACCTCTGCGACAAACTCAGCATCTTTTTCCACCACAAAATCAAGAGCATGTACGACAACTTCGACGAAGACAACCAACACACTGAACCCTCACCAACCACCCCCGACACCCGGAAACCAGCGATTGATGACTGGACAGCCCTCACCACCGAAGACACACTGAAGACAATGAAGTCAATCCACTCAGGGGCCCCCACGGACCCCTGCCCCACCACATCTTCAACAGAGCCGCCAACACCATCGCACCCATGCTCTGCCACACCATCAACCGCTCCCTGGTGATCGCCTCATTCCCCGACGACTGGAAACACGCCGAGGTCAACCCCCTCCTGAAGAAACCCTCAGCGGACCCCACCGACCTCAAAAACTACAGACCCATCTCCCTGATCCCGTTCCCAGCGAAAGTCATTGAGAAAGCCATCAACAGCCAACTCGCCACATTCATTGAAGAACACAACATCCTCAACTCCTCCCAATCCGGCTTCAGAAAAAACCACAGTACGGAAACCGCCCTCCTCGCCGCAACAGACGACATCCGCACCTTACTGGACAAAGGAGAAACAGTAGCCCTCATCCTCCTCGACCTATCAACGGCGTTCGACACAGTCTCCCACCGCACCTTAATACGGAGACTGTACGATGCAGGAATCCAGGACAAGGCCCTCGACTGGATCTGCTCCTTCCCCTGCGGCAGGATGCAGCGGGTCAGACTCCCCCCTTTCCTCTCGGACCCCACACCTACCACCTGCGGAGTCCCCCAGGGCTCCTCCCTCAGCCCAACGCTTTTCAACGTCTACATGGCTCCACTTGCCCCCATCGTCAGAACCTACGGACTCAACATCGTGTCATACGCAGACGACACCCAGCTCATCCTCTCCCTATCCAACGAGCCCAACACCGCCAGACGCAACTTTCGAGAAGGCATGGAAGCCGTCGCCAAATGGATGAAAAACAGCTGCCTACAACTAAACACCAACAAAACAGAAGTACTCATCATGGGCCCAAACCCCGACGGCTGGAGCGACACCTGGTGGCCCACCGCCCTCGGAAACCCCCCAACCCCCACAGACCACGCACGCAACCTGGGAATCATCCTGGACTCCGACCTCAAAATGGACCGCCAGATCAACTCCGTCTCATCTTCCTGCTTCCACACCCTCCGCCTCCTTCGTAAGACCTTCAAATGGATCCCCCTCGAACACTGAAAGACAGTCACTCACGCCCTGGTCACCAGCAGACTCGACTACGGCAACGCACTCTACGCCGGAATAAGCAAAAACCTCATCCGCAAGCTACAGAACATCCAGAACGCCGCGCAAGACTGGTCCTCAACCTGCCAAAACACTGCCACATCTCCCAGCACCTGCGCACACTCCACTGGCTCCCCGTCGAGGCGAGAATCACCTTTAAGATGCTCACCCACGCACACAAGGCCCTCCACGGCACCGGACCAGCATACCTGAACAGCCGACTCAAATTCCACGCACCCCAAAGGACCCTACGATCAGCCCAGCTTTCCTACGCCGTGGTCCCTCACACCAGAAAGACCAGATCGGGAGGCCGCTCCTTCTCCTTCCTCGCGGCCAAAGCATGGAACGCCCTTCCGCTCCACCTCAGACAGACAACATCGCTCCCCATCTTCGCAAGAAACCTCAAAACCTGGCTCTTCGACAGACCCCCTCCTTGATGGAATGGAACCTGCACCCCCTCCTCCCACCCTTAGCGCCTTGAGACCCTTACGGGTGAGTAGTCGTGCTTTAACAAACTCCTGATTGATTGATTGATTGATTGCTTTATGCATATCCTGCTGTCGCATCGTACATAAACTCTTCAATAAAAAAATGGTTGTTTGATTTCTGTCATTCTCTTTTCAAATAAGTAATAAAATCTTTATGACGCATATGTGTTGAGCCTTGTCATTAGTTAAATAGGCCTCACCTCCTATGGAGCTTTCTCTACTGTATTTGTTTTCTTAATTACAGTTCATAAGCTGTACTCTGGAGTTAATACTGCCTGCGAAATAGTGAAACAGCGCGGGCAGTTTATCCTGGTATGGTGATATCTATCCAGTTCTGAAGGATGTAATAAGTGACAATGTGGTAACATTACATATTTTCTCCTCTTTAGAGCTGGAAAAGTGTGACTGTTGTGGCTACAAAACGCAAAACGTTCACCTTGTTACACTGCAGACATTTGTGGAGCTAAAAACTGCCAGCTCACTTTGAAAGCTGCACCTCAACTTGTGCCCAACTGGAAATGACCATGCTCCTCAGAATGAAAACCTTACATATTGTTTACTTTGATACTTTACACATTTGGGGCCCCATTAGGATAGCGGGCGGAAAACCACCCCGCCCGCCACGGATGCGGGAAACAACCGCCCGCCATGGAGGCGGTGCAACCGGCAGACAAATTAGGATCGACCGCCACTAGAGACCGACCGCGGCGGTAGCGGTGAAAATGAAACCGCCCGACGTGTGCGGTGATGACAAAACTCCGACCGCGGCGGTCAGAAAAGCAGCTGGAAATACAACACCGCCCACAGGGAAAGCGGAGACACCGCTCAGGAAATTACGATATCCCCGAGGGTGGCGCGGGCGGACCGGCAGGCACCGACCGCCGCGGTCGAAGGCAGGATTGCATGGGAGAAATGACGGACAAGCACCAGCAAAGTCACCGCAGCGGACGAACACGAAATCCATCGCGGTCGATGTCAAAGCACCGCAGCGATGCAAAATACTGCATAAACAAAGTAGCCCAGCAACAAATACATACAACACACACACACAGATACAGAAATGGCAAAGAAATACACAATACTACATAACCACACCCACTACACACCTGACAACCACTATCCAATTGGACACACCCACACAGCTGAGTACAAATCCACACCCTCCACTCACCACAATCCTTTGCATCTTCCCAGAACAGAAGGCCACACACCACATCTGAGAGAGGCAAAATCGCACACAACACCCACCACCACCATCAACACCACCATCACACCATCACAATCAAACCCCCAGCACAGAACACACCTCATCACCACACCCTTGCACCCACACACCCCTGCACCCACAAACACCCCCACACCATGACCTCACAAAAAATGCCCAAATTCACAGAGAGTGAGTTGACAGTCATGGTCAACGAGATTGTGAGAGTAGAACCACAACTATTTGGGAACCTAGTCCAACAGACACCATTAGCCACCAGGGCACAAATGTGGCAAAGGATTGTCCAAAGGGTTAATGCAGTTGGGGACACCCCAAGATCCAAGAAGGAGATCATGAAGCGGTGGCATGATCTCAAGAGGGTTGTCAAGGAGAAGAGGAGTAAGAACTGGACTGTGGCAAACTTGACTGGCAGTGGCCCTCCCCTCCCAATGAAGACATTCACACCATGGGAGGAGAAGGTGCTTGGTATCCTGCTACCTGAGAGTTACACAGGAGTAGCCGGGGGAGTGGAGGCTGGTAAGTACAGACAACCACATTGACTTTTACCTCCTTGCAATACCCAACCACCAATACACTGTCCATCCCTAAACAAGATGTAGCCAGCCATTCTGCTGAGGAGGCCTGTATGGGGCCGGAATGTCAGTACAACAACTCCCACCATAGCCCCTGTCCCACAGCCCAGCATCATGGAGGCCTGCCCCACCCAGGAGAAAGTGTCAGCCATTGCACTGTTTAACAAACAAACTTACAGGTTGGTAGCCATCTGCACTTGGAGGGTGTTTGTGGGTGCGAGGGAGGGAGGGAGGGAGGCCTGTCTCACTACTCCCAGCATGCCCCTTGTCCCACAGCCCAGCAGCATGGAGGCCTGCCCCACCCAGGAGAAAGTGTCAGCCATTGCACTGTGTAACAAACAAACTTACAGGTTGGTAGCCATCTGCACTTGGAGGGTGTTTGTGGGTGCGAGGGAGGGAGGGAGGGAGGCCTGTCTCACTACTCCCAGCATGCCCCTTGTCCCACAGCCCAGCAGCATGGAGGCCTGCCCCACCCAGGAGAAAGTGTCAGCCATTGCACTGTTTAACAAACAAACTTACAGGTTGGTAGCCATCTGCACTTGGAGGGTGTGTGTGGGTGCGAGGGAGGGAGGGAGGCCTGTACCACTACTCCCAGCATGCCCCTTGTCCCACAGCCCAGCAGCATGGAGGCCTGCCCCACCCAGGAGAAAGTGTCAGCCATTGCACTGTGTAACAAACAAACTTACAGGTAGGTAGCCATCTGCACTTGGAGGGTGTTTGTGGGTGCGAGGGAGGGAGGGAGGGAGGGAGGCCTGTCTCACTACTCCCAGCATGCCCCCTTGTCCCACAGCCCAGCAGCATGGAGGCCTGCCCCACCCAGGAGAAAGTGTCAGCCATTGCACTGTGTAACAAACAAACTTACAGGTTGGTAGCCATCTGCTCTTGGAGGGTGTTTGTGGGTGCGAGGGAGGGAGGGAGGGAGGCCTGTCTCACTACTCCCAGCATGCCCCTTGTCCCACAGCCCAGCAGCATGGAGGCCTGCCCCACCCAGGAGAAAGTGTCAGCCATTGCACTGTTTAACAAACAAACTTACAGGTTGGTAGCCATCTGCACTTGGAGGGTGTGTGTGGGTGCGAGGGAGGGAGGGAGGCCTGTACCACTACTCCCAGCATGCCCCTTGTCCCACAGCCCAGCAGCATGGAGGCCTGCCCCACCCAGGAGAAAGTGTCAGCCATTGCACTGTGTAACAAACAAACTTACAGGTAGGTAGCCATCTGCACTTGGAGGGTGTTTGTGGGTGCGAGGGAGGGAGGGAGGGAGGCCTGTCTCACTACTCCCAGCATGCCCCCTTGTCCCACAGCCCAGCAGCATGGAGGCCTGCCCCACCCAGGAGAAAGTGTCAGCCATTGCACTGTGTAACAAACAAACTTACAGGTTGGTAGCCATCTGCTCTTGGAGGGTGTTTGTGGGTGCGAGGGAGGGAGGGAGGGAGGCCTGTCTCACTACTCCCAGCATGCCCCTTGTCCCACAGCCCAGCAGCATGGAGGCCTGCCCCACCCAGGAGAAAGTGTCAGCCATTGCACTGTTTAACAAACAAACTTACAGGTTGGTAGCCATCTGCACTTGGAGGGTGTTTGTGGGTGCGAGGGAGGGAGGGAGGGAGGCCTGTCTCACTACTCCCAGCATGCCCCCTTGTCCCACAGCCCAGCAGCATGGAGGCCTGCCCCACCCAGGAGAAAGTGTCAGCCATTGCACTGTGTAACAAACAAACTTACAGGTTGGTAGCCATCTGCTCTTGGAGGGTGTTTGTGGGTGTGAGGGAGGGAGGGAGGGAGGCCTGTCTCACTACTCCCAGCATGCCCCCTTGTCCCACAGCCCAGCAGCATGGAGGCCTGCCCCACCCAGGAGAAAGTGTCAGCCATTATACCCTGCACGCTCACCTTACAGGTATGTAACTACCGTTTATCTTCATGAAGTGTGTGTGTATTAATCGATTTACTATTGTACATAATGCATAGACAATCAACCTTTAGGACACCATGATCTAACTATCCACTATGTAATGTAACACGATGTTGCCATGATTTGTACAACGGATGACAGCACAATGCACTAGTGTACAGACAGCTGATGATACACAGATGACACAAACACTGACCACTCCCCATCTACTCCACAGGTGATGAAGAACTCGCTGCTGGGGACAACACCAACGACCCGCAGAGCCAGTCTCCACCTCCGGCACATGGACTCACAGATGCTGACTCCCAGGACAGTATGGACGATGAGCTCCAGCCCGGCACATCCGGTGTTCCACACACCCAGAGGTCCCAGGCCACCACCACCTCTGCTGCAACGACAACGCAGCAGACCCCTGCTGTCACAGCCTCTGCCTCCACCGCAACCACCACCCCAGCCACTGCCACCAACACCACCACGACCACCAGTACCACCTCCCGCACCCTCCCTGTCCCTAGGGATGACCAGCCCACACAAACAACTGTGGAGGGCAGGGAGCCAGTGCGTGGCGCACCAGTGGCGAGGGAAGAGGTTCGTGGCAGCAGAGCAGGTGGGAGGGCCAGGGCCAACACCAGACCTCAGGCGGAGTGGACACCATCCCTGGACCACTTCACCAGAGTTGTGGATGCCTATCAAGAGGTCCAGGGACAAAGTGGCCGGTCGGAGGAATTTTTCAGGGAGCTCATCCTGCTGATGAGGTCCATCAATAACCACATGGGACAGATGGTGGACCTCATGGCCCAGCAAGTGGCGTTGCAGAGGGACAGGCCTGTGTCCCAACCATCACCGACATCCCCTCCTGTTGTGCAGCAGGATGCCAGTCCACCAACCTCCCCTGCGCCAACAGAGAGGGGCGAGTCCTCTGACGCCGCTGGCCATTCAGCAGGCCCCCCACCGCCAAAAAGATCTAGGGGGCGTCCAAAGAAGAGCCTGGGAGTCTCTGGAAGCCAAGCACCTGCCACACGCCAGTCACGGAGCCAGCCTTGAAGACAACCCTCTCCCCAACTGCATTGACTCTTTTGGACTATCTTTCCCCACATTGCCTTGGCAATGGCACCTGTCTGTTGGACTGGGTCACCACATTCATGTGGTGTCTACTCTTGCATCTCAGCGACCATGACTGTCAACTCACTGCTCATTCCCCACCTTCCTGTAAATATTCACGCACAATTCACATGTCCACCCCGTAAATAAAATACCTTACAATCCAGATTTTGTGTAGTGAATTCTTTAGTGCATAATTTACAATGATGATTATGTCCATGATATGTAAACATGATGTACAGTATGCAGGGCAGGAACACGCTGGAGAACCTAGGGAGACACAACAGAACTACAGTCACTGGTCTCATCGTGGCAACACACACAGATCACTGATCCACAAATATCCTAATTATCACAGGTACCCTACACAGTGTCTATCTGAAATGCTGTAATGCCGTCCATAATACATCTCCGGACGTAACGTCCATTCCAACAATCCCATACATAGGTGACAGAACATGTGGCTATTGGGAACATCTGCGCATAACCATTCATAAGATAAGCTAAGACACTACACTATGTAGACGTTGTAACTCGTCACACACCTTCAAGTGAAGTAGCGTTGGATTAGCTGCTGCCGTTGGTCAACTCCTTCCTCCTCTCCACTCTCCTCATCACTGGATTCAGGTCCCTGAGCAGGTTGTGGCCTTGGTTCCTCACCGTCATCCAGGAGCAGGGGGACCCCCTTGTGGATGGCCAGGTTGTGTAGCATACAGCATGCCACAACGATCTTGCACACCTTCCCAGGCGAGTATGCAAGTGCGCCTCCAGTCCTGTCAAGGCACCGGAACCTTGCCTTCAGCAGCCCAAAAGTACGTTCAATTACCCGTCGTGTCCTGCCATGGGCCTCATTGTAGCGGATCTCTGCAGGTGTCTGGGGATTACGGAGTGGGCTCAACAGCCATGGCCTACTGGGATAAGCTGAGTCCCCTGTGGAAAAAAAATACACATTGCAATGTTGTACGGCCACAGTAAAGGCAGTGACACACAGCACGCGATAGCAGTTGTGTAACTCACCCACAATCCAGGCACGTTCGGGATGCAGATTCTCCATCATCCGTGGCACCATGCTGTTCCTCATGATGAAAGAGTCATGTGCGGAACCGGGATACTTAGCACACACATGTGAAATTGTCATGTCTGCAAGGCACACCACCTGCACATTCATGGAGTGGTAGTGTTTCCGGTTTCGAAAAATGTGCTCCGTCGCCTGCGGTGCCACCAGAGCCACATGGGTGCAATCTATCGCACCGACTACATGTGGGATGTGCCCAAGTGGATAGAAGTCCCCCTTAACGGCAGCCAATTCATGTCCCCGGGGGAAATGGATGTAGCGATTCCGATAGATCATCATGGCCTCGAGTACATCCCTCAGCACCATGCTGAACATGGGCTGCGACATTCCCCCAGCGTTAGCCACGGTCTCCTGGAAGGAACCAGTTGCAAAGAAGTGTAGTGCTGCCATTACCTTGTGGGCGGGTGTGAATGCCGTAGGATAGTGACGGCGAGGCTGCAGGTGGGGCTCCAATAGATCACACAAGATCTTCAATGTCGGTCTGTCCAACCGGAATTTCCTGATGATTGCCTCATTCTCCATGTCCTCAAGCACAATCACCTGACGTAGGAGATCTGGCCTCCTCCTAGTTCAGGATTAAAAACAATAGGTCAATGACAAGCATCATGAGATGGCCATAGCACAAAACATCATTGATGTAATGGGTAAAAAACAATGGCCAGAAAGCTGCATGGCACATCTGGTTACATGGCTGCCCAATAGCTACACACAGAGGGCAGGCCTCTCCAGTGACAATACCCAAGTGACAATAATGTGGATACAATGATTAAACGAGTGACATGCGCAGACATGGAGCTACAAGAGCCACAAATCTAATGTGACTTAACATGTCTGTCATACCCATCTGCCGTACCTGCCAGACCTCAATGCATCATGTACATTGTGAAGGCATTCATCAACACAATGATCACAATAGCAGGGACACTTCTGGTTGTGTGCATGATCAGTTCTGAATGCACAAGTAGGGTGACCAACTGGCATTGGTCCAAATTCAGGACGGTGAGTGTAAAAATTCAGGACAAAGGGTCAAAATTCAGGACACAAATTCAGGATAGGAGGTCAAAATTCAGGACTAAACTTCAGGACAATAGGTACGTTTTACAGAGACATCAGAGGTCGCGCAATAGTATATAAGTAAGCCCAGCCATTTCCAAACATATTCAACCATTTGCAAACCTACCCATCATGTATCCTTCCATCTATCATTTCACTCATCCATCCCCTCATCCATCCTTTCACTCATCCTCCATTATCCATCCATCCACCCTTTCACCCTATCCATCTGTACACTTATCCATCCACTCTTCATCCCATCCATCCATTCACTCACCTATTCAGCCATTTACCCTTTCACCAATCCAGCCATCCTTTCACTTACTAATCCTTCCACCCATCCACTCTTTTAGTCATCCATCCATCCTCCCTTTCTCTCTCCATCGACCCTTTCACTTAGCCTTCCATCCATCCATCCAACTACCCATCCATCCATCCATCTACTCATCCACTCATGAATCCATCCATTGCCCCTATCACTCATCCATCTATCATTTCACTCCTTCACACATCTATTCATCCTTTTGTCCATCTACCTTCCCTTTCACTCACTCATCCATCCTTACACCCACCCTTTCACTCATATGTCAATTCATTCACCCTTGCACTTATCAATACATCAATACATCCATCATTTCACTCATCCACCTACCCCCCATCATCCACCCACCCACTCATCCATCCTTTCACCCACCCACTCATCATCCATCCATTCTCTCATCATCCATCCATACATCCTTTCACCCACCCCCTCATCATCCATCCATCCATCCTTCCCCTCATCATCCATCCATCTATCCTCTCTCATTATCCATTTAGTCAATCTTTCATTCATCCATTCACCCTTTCACTAATTCATCCAGCCATTCACACATCCCTTCACTTACTTACTCGCCCACCTTTCAATATTAATTTTGAGCTGAGCCCTTTTGAGAAGAGGCCCATCAAGAACTTCACCCTCGCTGCAGGGGCCGTTCCAGGACTGGTACAGAAGCCACCCAGGGCAGAGACAGGATCCACCACAGGGGGGGACAAGAGCCATCACAGGAGGGGGTGGACTGGAGCCACAACATGGGGGACAGGAGCAGGAGTCATCACAGGAGAGGGAACGTGATCCACCAGGGTGGGCACAGGGGTGGGCATGCAGTATTCTAGTATCATCTTGGGCTCCTTGCCCCCTCCTGCACAAGCTCCAAAATGCCATCCCCCACAGGGATATACAGTACTCACAGGAGATACTCTAAGAGAACTGATTGTCCTCCATACTTTGTTAATCAGTGTGGGTGCGATTGTGCCATTTCTTCATTGTATTACGTTATGCATGTTTGAAGAACCGAGGTTTGCTTACAAATTAGTGCCAGTAAGTAAGCTCGGTGAAGAGAAGCAGGTGCTGCCTCGGTGTAATCAGGGGTGTAATCTGGCCGAGTCTCGGATGTTTGGGGCCCTGGGTAGAAATGGAATGTGCGAGCCCCCCTCTAAATAGCAGATACAAGACGCATTCAGGGCTGTTTGCATGTGAATGGATGCCCCCTGCTCCTGAACCTGCGCCCCTCCCTCTGTCACCTTCAAGCACCTCTTAACAGCTCATCAAGGGCTGGAGGTGTGAGGGTTGCCATCCCGCTGTGCCTCTACAGTGCTGCTGGGGGTCTGAGCTTTCATGCAGCATCGGAGTCAAGAAGGGAGGTGGGGGAAAGCTGTGCCCGGTTAAAATTACGGACAAATGGCGTCCGTTAAAGAATCCTTCACGGACAACGGACAGACAGCCAAAATTACGGACTGTCCGTGAAATTTACGGACGGTTGGTCACCCTATGCACAAGTCAGGTACGATACAATGCAGTGCCACCAGCCTGGTCAAGGTCTGCACTGACCAACAACACATTAAACCTCACTACATCTATGTAGAGCACCTGACGTCTGTCAATTATCAGCACCCATCAAAAGCCTTACTAAAATGGCACAAACACATGCTAAAGTGGCTCAGACTGAACGTGCGTCCTCCTGTGGATGCAATGGCTCTGTGGCATCGTGTGTACAATGATGTGCCCTACACCATGTAGCTGCATGGCACTTATACATTGTCCATGATTGACATACACAGCAATGTGTACGAAAATGCCAGAACCTAGCGCCAGTCCCTGGCGGTGTGACCCCAGCACCACCATCTACCCAGCCAAGGTAGCCATTGGCACATGGACTGGTGTCCATGCCGCTGGCTAGGCTCCGCCGCATCAGTCGCGGTACCTACCGCCGGTCCCCGGCGGAGCGTCACCGCCATGGTGCATTGCATACAGCCAATGGCATGGGTGTTCAATGTGGCATGATGCAGATTTGAATAATGCGGAAGCGGCGCGCCGCCGCCGCGGAGCCGGTCATTGGATGCTTTTGAATGATGCACCATCGCGGTAGCGCACCCCGGACACCCGCGGTGCGTCACCGCCATGGTGCATTGCATACAGCCAATGGCATGGGTGTTCAATGTGGCATGATGCAGATTTGAATAATGCGGAAGCGGCGCGCCGCCGCCGCGGAGCCGGTCATTGGATGCTTTTGAATGATGCACCATCGCGGTAGCGCACCCCGGACACCCGCGGTGCGTCACCGCCATGGTGCATTGCATACAGCCAATGGCATGGGTGTTCAATGTGGCATGATGCAGATTTGAATAATGCGGAAGCGGCGCGCCGCCGCCGCGGAGCCGGTCATTGGATGCTTTTGAATAAGGCTGACCCAGACAACCAATTGTAGCACCTTATCAGCTTCCTAACGACCCCATGGGCCTATAAATCTGTGGGAGTGAGCCACACATTCCCACTGCTCACAGAGCCTGCTGCCTGGGACCCTCTCCTGCTGCTGCCTGAGACCCTCTCCTGCTGCTGCCTGGGACCCTCTCCTGCTGCTGCCTGAGACCCTCTCCTGCTGCTGCCTGGGACCCTCTCCTGCTGCTGCCTGAGACCCTCTCCTGCTGCTGCCTGGGACCCTCTCCTGCTGCTGCCTGAGACCCTCTCCTGCTGCTGCCTGAGACCCTCTCCTGCTGCTGCCTGGGACCCTCTCCTGCTGCTGCCTGGGACCCTCTCCTGCTGCTGCCTGAGACCCTCTCCTGCTGCTGCCTGGGACCCTCTCCTGCTGCTGCCTGGGACCCTCTCCTGCTGCTGCCTGAGACCCTCTCCTGCTGCTGCCTGGGACCCTCTCCTGCTGCTGCCTGGGACCCTCTCCTGCTGCTGCCTGGGACCCTCTCCTGCTGCTGCCTGGGACCCTCTCCTGCTGCTGCCTGAGACCCTCTCCTGCTGCTGCCTGGGACCCTCTCCTGCTGCTGCCTGGGACCCTCTCCTGCTGCTGCCTGGGACCCTCTCCTGCTGCTCACAGAGCCTGCTGCCTGGGACACCTCACAACTCACTTCCGCCACAGGTCTGCCATATCCACAGGGATGTCAAGAACAGATAAGATCCGTGCCAGTCCATTCACGAGTGAGGAGCTGGATGTCCTTGTGAACGAGGTGCTGGCACAGTACCCACGGCTGTTTGGTGGCCCCAATGTCGTGGTAAGTCACCATGTAGGGAGCTGTAGGGCAAGGTGGTGTCAGACGTGTATTCATGATGCAGCTGTATGTTATTTTGGATGTGTGGTGCTGACAAACACTGACAGACAAGATGTTTGCAGGTGGTGGGAGTGTGTGTTTTGCATTATGACTCTGTCCTAGGCCAATACTTGTATGTGTGAGTGGGATGTGCTACTTTTTGGGGCAGACATGACCAACGGTTGTTTGCCTTGTAGCTGGTTGGACAGTGTCCGCTTGTGATGTAATTTCAGGGTGCCCCTGTAGTCATAGTCAGTGTGCCCCACAGAGTAGGTTCAGTGGCTGCCCTTCCAAAGTTTGTCCATCAGCCAACTTACATGCTACAGTTGCTGCACACTGATTAGTGGATATGCCACATCAATGCCCTGTACAATTTATGATTTATACAGTGCTGTCGATGCATTTGTGTTGAATCATCATTCTTCAGTGTGATAATCATGGAGACTACGAAGCTCAATGTGTGCATGCATTCACTAATGTTTATGCCATGCAGAGTGGCCTTGTGAGGGTACCCCCAGTTCTGGAGGGAGGGGGGTCACTGTGCGTCCTGATTCAGTGTCTGGCTGCTGTACTGATAGATGCTGACATATGACAATGTGTAAATGTTCATTAGTCCTTCTTTACTCTCATACCTGCAGCTCAAAGTACACCAACGTAAGGCTGTCTGGAGGGCCATAGCAGCAAAGGTGCGAGCCCTGGGGGTATCAAACAGACGACACACACACTGTCACAAGAGGTGGGACGACATCAGCCGGCTGGCTAAGCAAGTGGCAGAGATGAAGTTGGGGATGGTACCACGCACAGGGCGTGTGGCACGCCGCACCATGACTCCGCTGATGGCACGCATACTGGCAGTGACCTATCCAGACCTGGATGCACGTCTGAAGGGGCTTCAGCAGCAAGACAGCGATGGTGAGTATCCGGGGAGGGAGAGTTTGTCTGGGAGTGGATGCATGTGTAGAGTGCCTGTGTCTGCGGTGACACATGTGATGTGCGTGTGCTGCCATGCTGTGATATGTGATGTGAGTGGCAACTGTGATGTGTGTCTGTATGAGGCATTGGCCCACCATGGCCTTACTCTGCATCTCCTGGCTGCAGTTTTCAGTCCTTGACATATATTTTGTTGTCCACATGGTCACTCTTCTTTGTGATGGTGGGTGTAGTCCCTATTATGCTGTACAGCTGTGTCCACTTAATGAGTGTTACACCATGTCAGTGTACTTTGCATGCACCTGCATGGTAGTGGCCCACACATCTGACAACAATGTGAACCCACATTGGCACATGGTGATTGTAATGGCCTATTTGACAATGTGGCATGTGTAGACAAAACAGGTGTGTGTATTCCCCTCTGGATCCCTTTAGGCTCTGGAAGTGGTGATGTTAGTTGTGGCTACATCATGTCCGTGGGGCAGGTCCATGTGGGCTAGGGGAACACCATCCATGGGCAGGGTGTAGTGCTGTGTGTCATCGACATTGGTCCACTCCTGCCTGTTTGTCCGCATGACAGGCTCAGTTGTGGTGTAACTGGTGTGTAGCAGCACAATGATTTGAGGGTGTGATGGTTACCATGTAGCTCTAGGCCTCTCATGTGCTGCATTGCTCTGATATCGTGTGACCAGACTATGACACTTATACAACCATGTTTCTGTCACTAATGCAGATTCGGAAGACACCACGGCGGAACATGATCCTGAAAGTGGTGGGGAGACCAGCACGACAGCGGCAGCAGAGCAGGGTGAGACGGAGCAAAGTGACACTGACCACACCAGCGCTACTGAGGGTGACAGGAGTATGCATGAGGAATCTGTGGCTGAGACACAGAGTACCACTTCATCTGATGGCAGGGGGGATGAGTCCCTGTTAGCAGCCACAGGGGATGGGGACTCTGCTGCTGCATCTGACTACCAACGGCCACTGCCCACCCTCCCATCCACTTCCTCTGGGGCTGGCCGTATCCGTGTCACTAAGAGGGGACGTGTGACATTCACACATGGCACCGCAGCACCTGCACCTGTCCCCCCTGCTGCCCTCAGTGCAGAGTGCGTAGAGCTCCTGCGGCAACTTTGCGTGGGCCAGACCGCCCTGCTGAATGCCTTCAGTGCCCACGATTACAAAATAGGGCAGGTTCTGGCATTCATGGAGGGCATACACTCTGACGTGGGTGGCCTACATCGTACACTCCTGTCATTGTCAGGTACAGTGACGTCAGCCCTCCAACATGCCCCCTTTGCAACTCAGGTGCCTGTGACGTCCACCCAGTCAGTGGCCACATCAGATGACAGTGAGCACTTGGGACATACATCAAGTAAACGTTACAACACTAGGAGCACAGCTCAGACCCCAAGCAAACAATCCCGTCCACAGACTCCATCCCCAAAGAAGGGCAGGGACCCCCCAATATGCACAGACCAGGTGGAGTCACAGAAGAGCAAGGCCAGAACAACATTGTGTCAGACTTCAGGCTCACATGCTGCTGAGCCATCACCAGATATTGACTCTGCTATGCCCACAGAGGATGTGTGGGATGTCATGACTACACCTGGGGTGAACACAGGGACACACCCACCTACCACATCAACCCCAGAACAAAGTACATCGAGGCAGGTGGAGGGAAGCCCTGCTGTGACCAGCCCAGTCATTGTGGCAAAGAAGGGCAGTGTAGTGGCCATCCCTGGCAAGAAGGGACAGGAGGGCAGTGTAGTGGCCATCCCTGGCAAGAAGGGACAGGAGGGCAGTGTAGTGGCCATCCCTGGCAAGAAGGGACAGGAGGGCAGTGTAGTGGCCATCCCTGGCAAGAAGGGACAGGAGGGCAGTGTAGTGGCCATCCCTGGCAAGAAGGGACAGGAGGGCAGTGTAGTGGCCATCCCTGGCAAGAAGGGACAGGAGGGCAGTGTAGTGGCCATCCCTGGCAAGAAGGGACAGGAGGGCAGTGTAGTGGCCATCCCTGGCAAGAAGGGACAGGAGGGCAGGGTAGTGGCCATCCCTGGCAAGAAGGGACAGGAGGGCAGGGTAGTGGCCATCCCTGGCAAGAAGGGGCAGGAGGGCAGTGTAATGGCCATCCCTGGGGTAAGTGGGAAGGTGGTCACTGTGGGGGGTACACCTTCCAGAGAGGCTAAAGTGGCCCGGAGGCGTAGCCAGCACAAGCGTACTGCAGGATCAAGCACTTCTCCAGAGGGAGTGGCAGTGTCTGCCCCTGAAGTGGAACAGTTGGGGGGTGTGCAGGTGGTGTCAACGCCACTTCCCATCAACCCCATGACAGGGAAGCAAATTCATATTCCTAAGAAGTGGAAGGGCACCCCTCCAACCTCTCCCACCCACACTGTGTCAAGGGCATGCATGACTCCACCTCCACGTGCCACGGTGCCACCTGGTCCGCACAGCCCTCCACCTTGCAGGCCCTCTGTTATAGCCACACCACATGTCCCTCTGTCACACCAGTCAAGTCGACCTGCAGTCCCTGACACACAGCCAGGTTCCACTCCACATGACAGCCAGGAGTGAGTTGTCAACACCCTCAGACGCCTGTGCCACACATAGGTGTGCTACAGTACACCATTGTTAGCGATGTGGGTGTGTTCCAGGGCCTGTTGCTCTGATGTGCTCTCCCCTGCCAAGGACACTGGGCCTGTTGCTCTGATGTGCTCTCCCCTGCCAAGGACACTGGGCCTGTTGCTCTGATGTGCTCTCCCCTGCCAAGGACTCTGGGCCTGTTGCTCTGATGTGCTGTACCCTGCCCTGCCAAGGACACTGGGCCTGTTGCTCTGATGTGCTCTCCCCTGCCAAGGACTCTGGGCCTGTTGCTCTGATGTGCTGTACCCTGCCCTGCCAAGGACACTGGGCCTGTTGCTCTGATGTGCTGTACCCTGCCCTGCCAAGGACACTGGGCCTGTTGCTCTGATGTGCTGTACCCTGCCCTGCCAAGGACACTGGGCCTGTTGCTCTGATGTGCTGTACCCTGCCAAGGACTCTGGGCCTGTTGCTCTGATGTGCTGTACCCTGCCAAGGACACTGGGCCTGTTGCTCTGATGTGCTCTCCCCTGCCAAGGACTCTGGGCCTGTTGCTCTGATGTGCTGTACCCTGCCCTGCCAAGGACACTGGGCCTGTTGCTCTGATGTGCTCTCCCCTGCCAAGGACACTGGGCCTGTTGCTCTGATGTGCTCTCCCCTGCCAAGGACACTGGGCCTGTTGCTCTGATGTGCTCTCCCCTGCCAAGGACACTGGGCCTGTTGCTCTGATGTGCTCTCCCCTGCCAAGGACACTGGGCCTGTTGCTCTGATGTGCTCTCCCCTGCCAAGGACTCTGGGCCTGTTGCTCTGATGTGCTGTACCCTGCCCTGCCAAGGACACTGGGCCTGTTGCTCTGATGTGCTGTACCCTGCCCTGCCAAGGACACTGGGCCTGTTGCTCTGATGTGCTGTACCCTGCCCTGCCAAGGACACTGGGCCTGTTGCTCTGATGTGCTGTACCCTGCCCTGCCAAGGACACTGGGCCTGTTGCTCTGATGTGCTGTACCCTGCCCTGCCAAGGACACTGGGCCTGTTGCTCTGATGTGCTGTACCCTGCCCTGCCAAGGACACTGGGCCTGTTGCTCTGATGTGCTCTCCCCTGCCAAGGACTCTGGGCCTGTTGCTCTGATGTGCTGTACCCTGCCCTGCCAAGGACACTGGGCCTGTTGCTCTGATGTGCTGTACCCTGCCCTGCCAAGGACTCTGGGCCTGTTGCTCTGATGTGCTCTCCCCTGCCAAGGACACTGGGCCTGTTGCTCTGATGTGCTCTCCCCTGCCAAGGACTCTGGGCCTGTTGCTCTGATGTGCTGTACCCTGCCCTGCCAAGGACACTGGGCCTGTTGCTCTGATGTGCTCTCCCCTGCCAAGGACACTGGGCCTGTTGCTCTGATGTGCTCTCCCCTGCCAAGGACACTGGGCCTGTTGCTCTGATGTGCTCTCCCCTGCCAAGGACACTGGGCCTGTTGCTCTGATGTGCTCTCCCCTGCCAAGGACACTGGGCCTGTTGCTCTGATGTGCTCTCCCCTGCCAAGGACTCTGGGCCTGTTGCTCTGATGTGCTGTACCCTGCCCTGCCAAGGACACTGGGCCTGTTGCTCTGATGTGCTGTACCCTGCCCTGCCAAGGACACTGGGCCTGTTGCTCTGATGTGCTGTACCCTGCCCTGCCAAGGACACTGGGCCTGTTGCTCTGATGTGCTGTACCCTGCCAAGGACTCTGGGCCTGTTGCTCTGATGTGCTGTACCCTGCCCTGCCAAGGACACTGGGCCTGTTGCTCTGATGTGCTGTACCCTGCCCTGCCAAGGACACTGGGCCTGTTGCTCTGATGTGCTCTCCCCTGCCAAGGACACTGGGCCTGTTGCTCTGATGTGCTCTCCCCTGCCAAGGACACTGGGCCTGTTGCTCTGATGTGCTCTCCCCTGCCAAGGACTCTGGGCCTGTTGCTCTGATGTGCTGTACCCTGCCCTGCCAAGGACACTGGGCCTGTTGCTCTGATGTGCTGTACCCTGCCCTGCCAAGGACACTGGGCCTGTTGCTCTGATGTGCTCTCCCCTGCCAAGGACTCTGGGCCTGTTGCTCTGATGTGCTGTACCCTGCCCTGCCAAGGACACTGGGCCTGTTGCTCTGATGTGCTGTACCCTGCCCTGCCAAGGACTCTGGGCCTGTTGCTCTGATGTGCTCTCCCCTGCCAAGGACACTGGGCCTGTTGCTCTGATGTGCTCTCCCCTGCCAAGGACTCTGGGCCTGTTGCTCTGATGTGCTGTACCCTGCCCTGCCAAGGACACTGGGCCTGTTGCTCTGATGTGCTCTCCCCTGCCAAGGACTCTGGGCCTGTTGCTCTGATGTGCTGTACCCTGCCCTGCCAAGGACTTTGCACTTCCCGATTGTGATTCACCAGTGCATAGTCTATGGCATTTGCACATGATTTTGAGAGTTGCTGTTGTCTACTTATGTTGTGTAGCTACATCTGTGCAATATGTGAATAAATACAGTACATTATGGTGTGTTTTCTCTGTCTCCTTACTGATTAAAGTCATTTTCTTGTTTGACTGAGTTCCATGGTCTATTTTGTACATCACCATTGCAAGGTTGTATGTGGCCATATGATTTTTAGACAGGGGGACAGGTTCTTCAGTCCATTGTGGCCCTGCTGATGTTGTACTCTGTGATGGTTATTTGGCAGGCCATGCAGTTTTCGTGTGGGTGAATTGCTATTGCTGCATACACTGTTCACAGGTCACCTTGGGGGACACTGGCAGCACAGGGTGTGCAGCTGTGCTGTGGTGTAGTAGATGTTTATGATGTGATGAGGTGTGTGTTTCCCATTCTGTGTGCCCTGGCGTGTATGTGTATGGTCGTCTTGTGTTGGCCCTTGGTCCTGGTGGCATGGCTTACATGGCATGTGTGTGGCAGAGGTGTGCAGTGTGAAGGGTGTTAGTTTGTAGTGTATGTATGTGTGCCCCTGTATGGTGTGAGACACACATGTGTCAGGCAGGAGTATTATGCCTGTTGTATGTTTTGTCTTGCCCTGTGTGGATGTTTGTATTCAATTGTGTGGGCTGTGGGGAGTGCACTGGTGTTGTGTGTCCGTTGTCAGGCAATCCTGCTGTGCCTTTGTCCCTGGTTGTGTGTCGCAGTGTGTGTGTATTGTGCTTGTTGTTACAGTGCTTGTTGATGTGCAAGGGGGTGCACGGGATTGGCACCTGGCCTGTGACTACTTCGGGTGGTGTGCAGTGTTGGTCGGGGTGGTGTGTCGCTGTGATGTTTGGAATGTGTCCATGCCTTGCTGTTGCCCTGCCTTCTGCATTGTGCGCATGTGTTGACCGCGGCGGTGACGTGACCGTGACGTTGCTGCAGGTTGGCCGACGTTGTGTGTTCCGGATGCCGTGGGGTGCCTTGTTCTGAGGTGGGTGATGTGTGTGTGCCCATGTGGATGTGTTGTGCCCCCCAGCAGGATGGCAGTGTTGTGCTTGGGACCTGTGTCGGCATGTGTGTTGTGTGGTGTATATGTGTAGTGACGTACCTGCGGCGGCGTCCGCGGCGGCCCATCTGGCGATAGTGTTGCAGCAGGTACATGACCGGATGCATGTGGAGGGCTGGGTCCATGGGGTTCATGTCGGATCTCGGCGTGCGTGCTCCGCTGTAGACTTTCCGCCTGCTAGAGCTGTGCGGTGTCTCCGGTGCGGTGCGTCAGCTTGTTTGGCCCATCCTAATATGTCGAGCGGGGCGGACGTCATCGAGGGTCTCGATTGGCTGCAGCCGCCGCGGTGGCGGGCGCACCTTGATGGCGGAGCGAGGCGCTCCGCGGCGGACGGGAAATGACCTGTGTTTACATATCCTAATGTGGCGGACGTGATTTCCACTGCTAGCGGGCGGAAAAAGCTGTTTTTCCGCCCCGCCATCGTTTCGGTAGTGCCACCGCCCGCTATCCTAATGGACCCCTTAGTCAGATAAGCTTCATGTTAGGAAATCATATAGGACTTAAGTAACTAGCCACATTATCAGGAATTTATGTCTGAAGAGCCGACATTTAATTTGCATAAAGCACATTGCTTAGTGTGCCAGTGGTTGTGAAGTGACATTTGATCAGAGCACTTTATAGTAAATCAATTACAGGGCTTTACAATCCCCATTCACATTTTTGAATTATTGAACCCTACATTTCATGTGGCTGTCTTGTAAGAAAGGAGCATTGGTTTGCAAGTGGTTTGTAAGTGAGCCAGGAGTGCTGGGCTCTCAGGATGTGCGATTCAAATCAGTCATCTTTAACAATGATATCAAAATGTGCACTTGTGTATGTCAGGGGATCTTTGCTAACAAGAATTCCATTTTTTTCTCCTCAGCGTGTACGTGTGAAGAGGTCTAGAAATAGAAGAGGCGTCCAAGGAAAGAGAAGAAGGGGTAGGGGTGATAATGTTGGTGATGTTGGTTGGTTGCCTGCTTTCTCAAAAATTCTGGAGAAACATATTCACGGTGTACTTACCACATTTACGGAGAACAACAACTTTATCCATTTCTCCCAGTAAGGTTTCAGGGCTGGCCATTCCACCGAATCCGCCCTCCTGGGAGTCACCGAGAAGATTAGGGGGCTCATGGACTATGGGCAAACGGTTGCACTTGTCCTACTCGATCTAAGTGCGGCCTTCGACACCATCTCACACGACAGACTGCTTACCAGACTGAGTGAGGATGGTGTCGGAGGGGCAGCGCTGGACTGGATTGAATCCTATTTGTGCAACCGGACGTTTCAGATCTCGTCTTCACAGGCCCAGTCAGACACCCTTTGTTCGCCCCATGGCGTGCCTCAAGGCTCAATTTTGAGTCCGCTATTTTTTGATCTGTATCTCCGCCCTCTCGCCGATCTAGCGGAGCGAGTTGGTCTAGAACTAATGACCTATGCGGACGATTCGCAGATTATTTTTTCTTTCACTAATTCGGATCCTTCATCCCCTTCTGCGCTGAAACTAGGTCTTCATGAAGTCTTCAGCTGGATGTCAACGAACCAGCTGAAGCTCAATGGGGAAAAGACTGAGATCCTTCTCTTAGGTAAAAACAGAGACCTTTGGCAGGTTACCCACTGGCCGCCATCCCTGGGCGCTTTCCCTATTCCAGCTACCCAGGTCAGAAACTTAGGGGTGCACATCGATGACACACTATCGATGAAACAACAGGTCAACAAAGTGGCTGGTTCTTGCTTCACTATCCTCAAATGGCTGCGGAAGATTATCTGGATGTGCCTGTTGATACCCGGAAGACCGTGGTCAATGCCCTCATTACATCACGGCTTGACTACGGTAACATCCTTTACCTGGGTTCCAACTTAGCCGTGATCAGACGGCTTCAGCTTGTCCAGAACTCCGCAGCCAGGTTGCTGGGTAAAATCCCCAGGACAACGAGGATTTCTAAGTACCTTAAGGACCTGCATTGGCTCAGGGTGGAGAACCGGGTTCGGTTCAAAGCCTTGAGCTATATGTTCAAAATAAAGGCAGGAACTGCACCAAAGTATTTGGAAAAATTAGTCAGGCCCTACTTTCCTGCACGTAATCTCTGCTCTCTAAATGCAGCAAACTTTGCGGTACCCAGATTTAAATTGGCCAGCGTGGGAGGGAGATCCTTTTCCTATCTGGGACCAGTCCTCTGGAACTCCCTTCCCCCAGCTATACAAAAGGAGGAAAACTTTGCCAGCTTTAAGAAAAGCGTTAAAACCTGGCTTTTCAATAAATAACTTGGTCCCTGGCCGTCTTGCTCTCTGTGCTGTTTGGTTCTTAGTCCTGGCGCCGGGAAACCCTTTGTGGGTATCTGCGCGCATTACAAATGCAAAAAATAAATAAATAAATAAATGGTGGGAGAAGAAGTAACCAGTGGAGGAGAGGTAGTAGGAGTGGTGCTCGTTCATCCTTTACAAGTGTTGGGACTACAAACGTGAAGCACAGAGAAGATCTGAAGAAGAAAACCTTGTCTTATGCAGATACTAATGCTTTTTCAGCTCTCCCTATGTTTGGCTGAACAGCTTTCACTTCATTTTCTGGAAATGTAATTGAAGATCTTTCTTCTCCTAACTTCTGACATATTAACACATGAACTTTGCATGTCAATTTGAAAAAAATTTAAAAAGTTCCAAAATAAAGCCAAAAACAAACAACAAGGACTCAAATCTCTCATCAGTGTTGCAAAAATGAACACAATCTGAATAACGCATACTTCAGCCCAACAGTGCGGCACACCTAGAAATCCAGCAGCCAAAAAATTTGGCATACATAAGGGTGCAGATTCACTATGTTTTGGTATTTACAAATAATCTGAGTAGCATGCTTTGAGAGCTGTACCAGGAGCAGCTTCCAAATTTACTGCTGAGAATATCCTGACAAATCCTTTGAGATTATAATTCCTATGTGTAATTCTGTGTGGAATAATATTAATCACTGTGGTAAGGTAGCCCACTGGGCAAAAAGATGTTTCCAGCCGTTAAATTTATTCAACTAAACCCCAAACAACTTGCTAAATATGGGGACGATATGTTCCTATTCCTATCTTGAATGGAATAAACCTTCAACAATTTCCAGGATAGGAATGATCAGAGAAGAATTTGTGAAAAGCCACAAATGTAGGAAACCTACAAGACTAACTGCATTTTGGTATGCAAATTTCCCATCCTTTGTTTTGGAGTTACTGCTGCAGGTATGGTATCTCCACTTTTATGGTGGTAAAGCTAGCTTAAAAAGTGGTCCCACGGGACCAGAAAAGTTTGTCCACATGTCGGGTATTCTATAAACAGGCAGTAAAGTGACGCAAAACCTCCCTGCAACAGCAGGCCCGGGAGAATTTGAAGGAAGCGGTCGAGTCCAAAAACATGACCGCCTTTTGGAGGGTTATTAATGACCTCTGCTTCCAAGATGCTAATAAACCTAGGATAGCAAACCATATTCTGCCAGAATCTTGGTATGGGCACTTTAATTTGCATATACAATCACGGCATGATGGAGGACCCGATAGTAGCTGAGGAAGGGGGCAAGACTGCGGGACATATAACATTTTCTTTGGGCAAGATAAAGGCGGGCATTGAAGGTTTGACAAGGAATAAGGCCCCTGGGCCTGATGGGGTTTCCCCTGATCTTTTTCTTAGCCAGATAGAACTGTGGGCGCCTATATTGACCAGGGTCATTAATGTGGCAGTGGATTCAGGCATGCCTGCATCGTGGTCCACAGCCACAATTGTACCCATTTTTAAAAAGGGAAACAGGGATAGCCCATTGTGTTACTGTCCCATTTCGCTCATTGATGTAACAGTGAAAGTCCTGGGCAGGGCTATCCTCAACCGGCTTTAGGATTGGGTGGAGGAACACCATATAATTACTGAAACCCAGTATGGGTTTATGTCAGGACGCTCAACGGCCGATCAATGCCTCAATATATATTTATTGACAGCCAAGTACACTATTGCTAGTCAAGAGACCGGGTACTTGGCTTTCATGGATTTGACAGCAGCTTTCGACCATGTAAACCGCAAGAAATTGTGGGAGCTCATGGGTGCTCTTGGCGTGGACCCGGGACTAGTGAATATCTTAAGAGTTCTACATCGGAATACTTCTGCTCAGGTCAGATACAATGAGGAGGAGAGCACGGCCGATCAATTCCCATGCTCAAGGGGGGTAAGACAGGGTTGCATCCTGGCACCCTTCTTATTTACCCTGTATATAAATGGCCTGGAGCAGGCGTTAGTTGCTCTTGGGTGGACTCGCCAAGTATAGGAACAAGAGGGGTCCCCGTTTTGCTCTACGGAGATGCCGCGGTGCTTCTTGCGCGGACCCCTCAAGGCCTGCAATGTCTGATAGATGGCTTTGTCTGTTTCATGGAGAGCCTAGACCTGTCTGCTAACCTTTCCAAATCATATATCATGGAGGTGGGGAAAACCCCGAAAAGGAAATACAAATACATGATAGGTGCGCATTACCTGGATAAAGTACAAACCTTCTCATACCTGGGGATTTTATTTGACACCCGTCTCAGTTTTAAAGCCCTGATAGCTGAGAAATGTCGCACCCTAACCAGCTGTTCCCGCGCTATTATGAACTTCGCGCGTAGGTTGGGCCGATGGTCACCAGAACAAATTTTGAGACTTTACAATTCAATGTTCTGCGCCAAAATACTTTATGGTAGTGAGGTCTGGGGCTTTACTGACGCGCAAATTCTCCATACTGAAGAGAACCAATTCCTACGGCAGTTGCTCAAAGTACCACAGAGCACCTCGTCCTTTATTATTCATGAGGAATTGGGTGTGGACTGGTGGCCAGTGAGTATGTCTCCTCCGTCATCTTCCTCCTCGGTGGCTAAAAATCTTGCGGTTAAAATCGATAACAATCGTTCTTTGAAATCTCAGATAACAGGCCTCACCGGAACATGCTTCGGTCTCCTGAAAATGCTGCGCAAATTCCTCCCTCTGCTTCCTCTGGTCCATAGGAGACTAACGGTACAGGCCTTAATTTGTTCCAGGCTCGACTATTCTAACGTCCTTTACTTGGGTCTTCCGGACTACCTTCTACAAAAACTTCAAGTAGTCCAAAATTCTGCTGGGAGGGCCATTTTCGGCCTCCCCCGCCATGCTAGAGCATCGGAGTTGCGACTTTCCCTTCACTGGCTTCCTGTTAGGAAGCGGATTGTCTTCAAGGCACTTACATTGGCCCATAAGGCACTCCATTCGGTTGGGGCCAACTACATTCAGAAACGGCTTACTTTTTATAAGCCTACTAGATCCCTTAGATCTGAATCTCTCGCTCTGGCTACTCTCCCAATCATTGGAAAAGCTAGGATAGGTGGCCGTTCCTTTAAATATCTTGCCCCCAAGTTGTGGAACTCCCTCCCCTTGGATCTTTGTTGCACTCCTGATTTATTGGCCTTTAGAAAGGTCCTGAAAACTTGGCTCTATAGTCAATAAGTGGTCTGTTTTACGTTTCTCTTACTCTCTTTTTCAGCTATGGGTCAGAAAGCGCCGGGACACTCCTTGGAGTAGCCGAGCGCTATATAAGACACCCATAGCATGTAACATGTGTCAGTTACAATGGGGACAGGATAGAAATAAAACCCATCACCTGTTGGGCCAAAATTTCGACAAACCCTGAGGCTGCATTAACCAAGGAGATCATTAGGGATTGCATTGCACATGACCAGGGTAGGAACATCCCATGGCTGAAGTATGTGAGGGAAACCCTGTCAGTCCTGGGCTGTGCAGATTTCTTTAACCACCCCACTAAATTGTCACCTGAGGATAAGGCCTACGTTAAGGTGGAATTCTTGAAGTACGTGGCCTTCCGAAGGGAAGACAGCGAGATGATTAAACCCTCTGTGAGAACGCACCTTTTGACTAAATCCTGCCTGGGCATTGAGCCTTATTTGTCTTTTATTCACAATGCCCAAGACAGATTTTTAATGACACGCTTTAGGTTAAACCTATTGCATCACAGCCTAGCGGTGCTGGCAGGTTACACTAAAACGATAGAGTTGAAGGTTCCGTGCAGCTGCAACCAACGGTCTCTGCAGGATACTCTTCACTTTGTTTTACTGTGTCCCTACCACGAGCACCCAAGGAAGTTATTTTTAAAAAGCAGGCTAAGGTGGCCTTATTGTTTTTGAAGTTGTCCACAGAGGTTTTAACTCTTTGTTGCACCGTAAACTTTTTAAGGTCGGCAATGCGACTTAGAAACAGTAGAGGAGAGGAGGGATTATATTTTGACTCTAGCATCGGTAGGCTAAAGGTTCCATAAATGAATTGGGTGTGTGAGGGCATCTTCGAATCAAATAACTACCTTGTGTGTTCCCTAGCAGGAGGCTGTATCTTGCATGTTTTACTATTTTATCTGATTATATCATCTCTCTCTTAATGTAGGATATTTATTAATGGTCTGTATAAGAATGATAGCAGAGCAGGGGCTTTAATAGCATAAGCCTTGTATATGTATTTTTGGATTGGGTCCATTGTATTGTGATATTTTAATGTTTTTATAAATTGCACTTTTATGGTATTGTATTTATGCCGAATAAAGTACATATTGAATTGAATTGACAATGATATTTATAGAAATTCGTTTATTGGAAATGTTTAAGTTAACTATAAGCAATGGATGAACATTTTTGATTTTGAGATAACCATGTAATATGCAATTGCTGGGTACTTCTGATTGTTTTGTTAAAGAATATATTGAAATGTCTTGAGCATTTCTTTTTTCTTTTGGGACTCACTGCTGTTAGACTGTGAAAGTAGTTTGCAGTTGTGAATTTTTTATTTCAAACAGCCCTAATGAAGTGACAAACACATCACAACATAAATGTCGGCTGTGGCTGTAAAGTGCAAGGATGAATATGAAAGATTAACCCTTTAAGTGCTGCCGTTGGCCAACGGTCGTCACGAGCACTACCTTGCCAGTGCTGCGCGCGACCGTCGGCCGACGGGTCAGCATTCGTTATTCAAACGTTCAGCACTGGGCGCTGAACGTTCGACGCTCGGAAGGTGTTAAATAAAATCAGTAATTACCATTTGTAATTACCATTTGTAGGGAAGGTGCATTAGAATGTATGACTTTCTTTAGATTATATTATCACACTTTTTGGTTCCGGAGTACTTCTACAGCGGTGCACTAGATTCAATTTTGCGTGCTGGAACCCAGTGTATAGCGTTCTATGACAATTTTCTGTTTTAGTCGTACTGCCTTTTCATTTACATTTCGGCAAAGACTTGCAGTATCTATTGTGATAAATCTGTCTAATGGGTATTTAGAGCTGCTGGACATTTATAATGACTACTTGCTGATGGAGCCACTGGGAAAGAACACCACTGCGCGGCATGGCATTTACCATGTGAATATGAATTTGCTGTGCTCGGTGTACAACTGTTACAACGCATTTTTTACAACGCAATACCATTACAACGGATCTTTTACAACGCAAATACTGTTACAACGCATACTTTTATAGCTCATACTGTTACAACGCCAGTACTTTTACAACGCAGGTACTTTTACAACGCATTTTTGATATATTTTTAGATATAATTTTTATTTTTAAAAAAGGGTATTATAGTATTAATTTAATGTAATGTAATGTATATTTTATTAATTAGAGTATTAATTTGGGTACTATAGTTTTAACGTTATAGTTGTAACAGTATTTGCGTTGTAAAAGATGCGTTCTAACGGTATGCGTTGTAATAGTATGCGTTGTAACATCATACATCCGTATGTTCGGGGAGGTATCGGGCCTTCGTCTAAATCTGCGTAAGTCCACCCTGTGGGTGTTGGGGGGGCGGAGTTGTGGCGGACCCCTGGGCCTCAGGATTGCAGGTAGCGGCCGGAGGTTTGAAGTATCTGGGGGTGTTCCTCTCGGAATCAGTAGATGTTGCCTGGGAGCGCAACATAGTGCCAGTATGGGAGAGGGTTCAGACGGATGTGAAAACGTGGTCTCAGATTCCCCTAACTATTTTCGGTAGGTCCGCGATCTTCAAGATGGTTGCGCTCCCGCGCCTTTTATACCAGCTGCAAAGCTACCCCCACCTGATTAACCCCCGGTGGTTTCGGCAGGTCAACTCTGTTTTAGGTCGTTTCCTGTGGGCTGGGGTGGCTGCCAGGGTGGCGCTGCGGACATGCTTCCTGTCCACGTATTGTGGTGGTCTGGCCACTTCAGACCTGTTGTCCTATTATCAGGCCTCCCAACTACTGGTACTTAATGAGTGGTGGTATGGAGACAGAGGGGGCCCAGCATATGCCCTGGAGCGCTCACTGAGGGGAGACAACATACTACACACGATCCTGTACTCGGCTAGGCTGAGGCGGACATTGCCGTGTGTCACGAGAATTGTCTTTGTTGTGTGGTGACAGGCGCTGCGTCGCATGGGCTGGTGGGGTAGATTAACGGCGGAGACTCCATTGTGGAACAACGGGCAGCTTCCCGGACTGACCTCACTGGCGGGGTTCGATGGCTGGGACGCCATTGGGATCTCGTCGTTAGGTCATGTGCTGACCGGGGTCACCCTCAAATCATTCCAGGAGCTCAGTACTGAGTTCCACATGCCCCAGACCCAATTCTTTCGATACCTACAGTTTCGTCATGTGCTAGCGCCCAGCATCGCTAACATGGGGTCGATCCCAGAATTTAGCCCAGTTGAAGCGAAGGTCTTCATGGGAGACCTTGGAGATAAGAAGGTCTCCCGAATCTATCAAACGCTGGTCACTCATTGCTCCTCCACAAGGTAACAACTTTCTAGTTTCAATGTTGCCTAGAATACCACCAGGAAGGCAGGTGTGAAGCAATTGGTAGGGAATTCATCCATGAATCTTGGGAATTACCATATAGATTTAGATGCAGGAACGGCGACATTGAAGTGTTTCTCATCGGTACAGACTGCGAGAATTATTTGAGTGTATCTCTCATTTGCCAGGACATTATGCTTAATCGGGCCTGTAATGGTTCAGTAGCTAACTTACCCTGTCATTTGAAAGGTTCCTCAGCTGCGGTGATTAATCCATTATTCAGGCTGCTCTTGAATGGGAGTTACTTAATAGGGAACGATCAAGGTTATTGTGGGAAGCTTCCAGGCATCGCATATCTTGTCACTGTAAGTTCCAGGGTTACTTATTTATTTTTTTATTTATAGTCTTGTAACGCGCCTGAATCAGCCCCGAAGGGGTATCTCTGCGCGTAGCTTCTGCGTGAGTTGGCCAATTTGTGGTGAGGGGGAAAACAGAGAGAAAGGCCGGGTTATTCTTGTGCGAACAGGTGAGTCTTTAGTTTTTTCCTGAAGGAAAAGAGGTTAGTGATTAGCCTCAGTTGGGGTGGAAGAGAAATACTTGTTGTATTTAAGTTTTGTTTCCACCAACACACAAAGTCAGGGAGGTGCTATGTGGCCTTCGTTGAATGTTTCCTTTATATGGTTTGATACTCTGAGCCGAATGAAAGCCATGCTTTTATAGAAAATATGCGCTTAACCTCAGCCCAAGAGGCTTTTGACCTTTAGATTGCAAGGTCTTCAGCTGAGATACAGGCACAAACATAAACTAACTGCGCTTTCTATTTCTGAGAAATGGTACAGCATATCTTTAACATGTCTGATTAGAAGGGTATAGTACACCTATTTAAGACCATAGGTTCTGGACTATTAAGCACCTTTCAGACAGTCTTCGGAGTGATTCCAGCCTTCATGCACTCTGTATTCTGAAGCATTTTTGGAGGGCTTCCACTAATCCTGCTGCTGGTAGGGGGTATCCTGATTTTATTTTTTCGGCTACGCAAGGGAGGTCCCAGTCACCAAGGAAATAGAGAAGAGGCTCTAGAAGCGATGTTACCATGATCCCATGGTACTCCATCTTGGCACACCTTGACTTCGGGAGCTAAGCAAGACTTGGTTCCTATGGTTTTGACCAGTCTGGATTGACTCTGTTATGCCTGTCCTCCACTGCTTGTTCTGCAGCTATGAATGCGTGTTAGACCTATGCCTAACACTTCCATTGGTTACACAACCGAATGTGGATGCATTGCTGAACCAGTTACCACATACTACAGTGTACCCAGCATATTCCAATGTTGATGTCAGCATTCTTAAAGCCATCACGGGACGCTTCAGCTCCTGTTGGACCGGATATTGGCTTTACTACAAGCACACAGGCTTTGGATATTACAAATGCTTCTCCAGCATCGGATGTGGGGACTGAGAAAATCATCTTTGCTCAATTTACCTGATGAGTGAGGTGTTACAGGGACCGTCATCTGTGAAGGCAAACAGCAATGATGTTGCATCTCCCACACAGGACACATAAACATTTGGCTCTCCGTGTGCTGAGAAGAATTTGGGGGCATATTATCAAGGAGGTTTATCTCTGCTTTTTTGGCTTTAGAAGCCAAGAAAGCGGAGATAATTTTATCTCCCTATTAACTAGCTGTCACTAACACCAGTTAGCGACAGCTAGTAGGAGATAGCGACCATCTTGGGCCCCGCTTTGCATGTCAGTGATATTTATCACTAATGACATGCAAAGTGGGCGTGCCAAGATGTTAGCGACTGGAAACAGTCGCTAACATTGCTATCTCCTATTACCAACTTTTGGAGATATTCGCGCTAAACTCATATATCTCCAAAAGCTAACACCTGCCCCTGAGCAGTTCTTAGCCATGTTATCCAATAGTAGGTGGATAACATGGCTAAGAGCATTAGCTCGGTAATGCATGAATATCGCAGACTTTTCAGCGATATTCATGCATTTCAGCCGATTTTTATCGCTTAGGCGATAAACCTTGATAATAGCAAGGTTCCTAAACGATAAAAATCGCCGCAGCTCGGTGATAAAAATATCGCCGCTAAACCAACATAGCTATAATTATCGCTAGTTGTTGGTAATATGCCCCTTGGCTTTTTTTCCAAAACAACTGAAATTGGAAGAACCTTAAACACATTTTTTCTTTTCTATACTATTACTGAGCTCCATGGCTTTCAGATGTACTCAGTGGCTCAGACCAGGGGCCTCATTTATGAGAAATGACGCATCGCTGCGTGAAAGCAGCGATGCGTCACTTCTCAGTGCGCACTCCTTGCGACATTCCTGATGCGTCATATTTAATGTATGACGCATCATGTCGCAAGGAGTTACAGATACGTCAGTATTTCTGACGTATCTGTAAGCGCAAAAGTGACGCATTGCTGGAGTGTGCCACAAAAGTGACGCAACTCCAGCAATGCGTCCTTAAGCCTCATGTGAAAGGGCCTCCATCAGTGTTACGCCTGCTGTGAGGCAGGCGCAATATTTTGACACAACAGCGTCTTAAAAGTGACGCAGTGAAATCTCATAGATTTCACTGCGTCACTTCTACGACCCTTCCTTACGTCAATACGCCCCCCTTGCATACATTATACCTGGCGCAGGTATAATGTGGCGCAGGGGCTTACAAAGTGACGCATCTACCTAGATGCGTCACTTTGTAAATATGGCGCAACAAGGCGCATTTTTTACGCCACTGGTGCATCACAAAAAGTGACGCACCGGCGCCGTAAAAGTGACGCACAGTCTCATAAATTAGGCACTATATGTGTGAACATATTTTAAAGGACTATTAGAGTTTATTTTTTGAGATTTTATTAATTTTGTTATGCTTTTTAATGTTTTTTTCAACATGTTTAATGCTTGTTTAAAAAGGCATTCCCTTTGTAGTATGTTGTACGGTCAGATGAGGAGTGGGTGCTATATTTCATAGGGGACCCTAATATAGGCACAAGTATTCTCCTAACCTTTCACCTACATTTACCGTACCATTACACTACATAACAAGTTTTGGTATTGACCTTTTACCTAGTTAAGCACTGCATAAAATGTTATGTGGTTTTCCCCGAAAACTAACCTAATTAATTATGCATGAAGATTCTCAGAAACACAGCAGGATTACAAACCACTCAAGCCACCCCATTCTCGATTCCTCTGGGTGTCTAGTTTTAAAAAAATGTATTGGTTTGCTAGGTTTCCATAGGTGCCGGCTAAGCTAGGGTTCAAAATGCACAGCTAGGCATTTTGCAAAAAAAGGCTCTGTTTTCACTGTAAAAATGTGGTGTGTCCACGTTGTGGTTTTGGCTGTTTCCTGCCGCTGGCACAACGCCTACCCACACAAGTGAGGTACCATTTGTAATGGGAGATTTAGGGGAACACAGAATTGTAGAGAAACTGTTATTACCTATTGATGTTCTATGCATTTCTGCCTTCCAAATGTAAGACAATGTGTAAAAAAGAAGTAACTTTGAAAAATGTCCTATAATTCACATGCTAGTATTGGGACCCACAGTTCCGGAGATGTGCAAATAGCTACTGCTTCTAAACTCTATATTTTGTTCCCATTTCAGAAACTCATTGGTGCCCTTGATACCTATTTTTCATTCTTTATATTTTACCAAATGAATTGCTATATACCCAGTACACAATGAAAAACCATTGCAATATGCAGCTCAGTTATTGGCTCTGGGTTCCTCGGGTTCTTAGTGAACCTACAAGTCCTATATATCCCACAATCAAATGGGTCCAGCAAATGTAACGGTAAATTGCTTTAAAAAATCTATCATATGTAGAAGAAGTTACAGGTGAAAACTTTGGCACATTGGCCTTTTTTCCAACTCATTTTCAAGTTTTCTTATTTTCAACTGTTAGTTTCTATACAAAAATGACCTCTTGCTGAATTCAGAATACTTTTCTGAAATGTATATCTTTCCTGGAACCATTATTGTTTTCATACCCATTTCTACCACTAACTGTAAGGAGGTTGAAAGCACAAAAAATAGTAAGAATAGGCTATGTCCCAGTAAAATGCTTAAACTGTGGAAAACATTTTGGTTTTCTGGCAGAAGTCTGTCTGTCCATGAAAGCTGGGAAGATGATGATTTCAGCACCACAAACCCTTTGTTGATACCATTTGGAGGAAAAGCCCAGACACTTTCTTCTGCAGCACTTTTGTCTCATTTTTTTCCCAAAAAAACAAAAATGTTGCTGTATTTTGGCTAATTTCTGGGTCCCCTCCAGGGAAATCAACAACATTGAGACTTTTTAATATCCCCATGATGTTGGAAGAAAAGGTTGCAAATTTAGCGTTGATACCTTATGTGGACAAAAAGTTTCAGGGGACTAAGCGCAAACTACCCCAAATAGCCAAAGAAATGCTTAGCATGGGCGGGAGTCTCAGCAGCGAAGAGGTTAAAAAAGGCAACTGGTATTCAGCATACAAAATTTTTAAGTCAGAAAACTTTGATTTGTGAAACAAATATCTTTTATTCAATGAGATACAAAGGATAAGACAACATACAGCATTAAACACAAACAAATTTAAAATATAGGATGAAATATAGATTGATAAACCACATACCACACCAACATATGTGAATATTTGACAGAAAAGAGAGAAAGAGCAAAGTAACATTGCGATATTATTTTCACATAATGAAAATAAGGCATCATGGTAGTTTTAGTCATTTCAATGAAACATGCACAACAGTTGCAATATAGTAAGTTTAACAAACCTACTGAAAATATGCAGTACGAACAAATAACTGACAGTTAGAATAAAACACTTATATGAAATATGTTATTTGCTAAAACTCGGACGGTGCAAGCCATGCTTTCTATCGGTCTTGGGAGATTGCAACGCCTACCTCTGGGTTTCTGCTGCTCCCGCTGCTTTACCACCATCAGCGCGGGACAAAGGATTCCAAGTCCCAGCATCCCCTCTGTGGCGCCTCCCATGGACGTCATCAGCAAGCGCCAGGAGGCGCTTGATAAGCAGAGTAGGGCTCTCGCACCGCGGGACGCGCGCGGGCGAAGCCTGGGCCAAGGGTGGGCCCATCAGAGACTGGATGAGACTGGACTGGGCCATCCCTCTGACAAGTGAGTTCTTGTGTGACTATCCTACTACTGTTCCACTGGTGATGTGTACTATAGATTGTTAAAGGTCCCAGAAAGTACAAAGAGGTTGACTATTGATGCACTACAGGTAGTGTGTATATCTTGTCTGTATCCCATATCCCTTATCCCCTTTGAGCAATCATAGTTATTCACTAGTATGGAGGAGAGCCCGTCCCCGATTGCAAGGCCAAATACCCGATTTAAAGCTTCAGCACGTACACCTATCATTAAACCAACAGCCATTGATAAAATGCTACGACAGGCGATAGGAGCTGTCTCCAAATCAGATAGAACGTACAGAGCGTCGGCTCTCCCTCACGCCAACAATCCCATGTCTATTCAGGGTTCAGGAATCAGGAATCTCCGACCTATCCCAGACAGAAAATCTGTTGAATACTCCTGACTTAATGCCAGCTTTAGAAAGGGCATCTCCTGTAATCGTTGATAAACCTGACCCAGGGGGACCAACTAGAAAGGTGGCCAAAGGAAACAGAAAACACATAAGGGGGAAAAACCAGCAAAGTCCTCCCTGAGACCAGCACCTAAGGCCTAGACTGAGAGTAATATATCTGGCCCAATTAGCCCACCAGTATTGGAGCCCCCGTCCTGGGCAACAAATATGTCAAGAGAAATTAAAACGCATTTGGAAATCTATATTCACAGCGAGATAAAAGTTCTTAAAAAACATCTAGAGAAGCTAACCTTGTTAATTGACTCATGGGAGACCAAAATTGACAAGCTCTCTAATACTTGGGCCAATTCCAAAAGTTCTGAACAGGCACCTATACATCAGAGTAATCGAGAGACCATACGCCCCCACACTGCCGCCAGAGAACTTAACCCTGTAATGGGGCCCCTTTCACTAGTCAATCACACCACAGACCTGGGCGGACTCCAACTTGGGGTTTCAAAGAAGGGGGACGATGGTCAAAGCCCGTTAATAATGGTAACAACTTCGGGCCCGTAAGTGGAACCCAACCCTCCCAGTAAAAATAGAGGAGAATACGGGAATAATGGCAGTCACACCATAGCTATACCTAAAGCCAATCTGCAATGTATAGACCTACCTCCGGCCTCGACTCCCTACACTGTTATCCTAACTGGAGTTCCTGAGCTGGAATCAGTTAGAGGGGAGTCATATTTTGAGTTAAAAAACAAAGTAATTTTCTGGTTAAATAAACACAGGCCACTGCCCCCTTCTATTCAGTGTGAAATTCTCTTTACAAGGCGGGTCAGCTGGCTGGGTTAGAGGAAGAAAGATATTCAGGGGGACTGCGTATTGATTAACTTTAGGGATACTAGGGCGGTTCAACACATTTTAAACTGGGACCATGCTAGGGAGATTAGTGTTATAATGACGCGTCCCCTCGGCTACTTCTACCCACCTACTCCCTTGATAGAAAGAATGGTTGGTGTATATA
This sequence comes from Lissotriton vulgaris, assembly GCF_964263255.1. Lineage (NCBI taxonomy): Eukaryota > Metazoa > Chordata > Amphibia > Caudata > Salamandridae > Lissotriton > Lissotriton vulgaris. The sequence continues at coordinate 351,562,573 of NC_141698.1, forward strand.
AAAAATTGAAAAAGAGAGCCCAGACTGACTACATGCTAAATATGGGATGGGGCTCCGAATTAACCCCGCTTTTCAACATCCCAGTTAGTAATAGATTTAGCAGCTTAGACCTTGTGGATTGACTGGATCCCGTAGCAGAAGTAGTTGAAGGTACAAATATCCAGCCACCATTGCTACAACACTTTGAAAGATTAGAGGTTGGGGCTCACCCTCTTGGGGTAATACATGTGGTTATAATAGCTGCGGGTAGACGAGGAGCCCCGTTGAATATACCGGGGGACCCCTCAGGAAATACTCAAGGCTGTGAGGAGATACCTGGCCAAGCACTTCAACAGGAGGTGGAAATGGCTGATCTCCTGACTGTAGATTCAGCAGACTCACACAATACAAAGGTTCTTTCATGGAACATAGCTAGTCTTAGTTCCAAGTTGGAACATCCGGACTGGGGAGCCTACATCGACATGCATGAGCTGTGTCTCTTTCAAGAGACATTGTCTGCTGATCCATTATATAGGCAAGGATATGTAACTTATTCAATCCCAGCCCTCCAGGGTCTTAGGGGGAGACCATCAGGGGGCTTATGTATTTGCGTTGCTACCCATTTGGGGTGCTCAATTAAAGTCCTTGATACTGGATCTTTGGATATACTTTGTATTCTGCTTTCATTTGATGACCAATCTAACTTGGCTGTCATAAACCTATATTCCCGCAAAGGGAAGCCAGGGCAAACCTCACAGACCTTAGATTTCCTGTCTTCTTTTTTGCCGCCTCTACCCAAGTCTGCTCACTTAGTTCTTGGGGGGGATTTTAATTGCCATTTTGAACCTATCAATGGTATTAGTGCCAATCTTACAAGCGAAGAAGATTCAGTTTGGTCAATTTCAGATTGCAATACCTACCCAACTAGGGGGTGGTCCCCCCTTGTTCTTCAGTTGACCTCACTTACACTCACTTATTTGCTTAGGGCCTGTAATGGTTGTTTCCCTTCAGACAGCCCGGGAAACCCAACTTTTAACAAAATCGGACAGGCATCCATAATTGATTATATTTTTTTTGATGTTGAGAATTGGTCCAAAATTAGTGATTTTACTGTTCAAACACGATGTGAAAGTGATCACAACCCATTAATACTTGAGTTGTGTATCCCCCAACTTTGGAATGTCCAGGGTCAGTCAATCCAACCCCCCCAAACCTAATTCTAAGAGAAGGTGGCAGAAGAGTTTGTTGGGGTACATTTGTTGCATCAGATGAAAAAAAGGCCTCTCTGTACTTTGAGATCATCCCTTTTTTAGAGTTTGCGTGTGTCTGAAAATTATCAAGGCCAAGAATGTATGTCATTGATGAAAACTAACCATCAGGAGATGTTTTTAAAGTTGGCTATTTTTTTTATAAACACGAAAATAAGAATAAGCCCGACCCTAATCCAAAGCAACAAGGGTTTAATAAGGCATGTAGGGAAGCTAAAACCGCACTGGTACATGGAGTTAAGAATAAAGACGTCCAAGGTACCAGAGCAGCCTGGCCTCACTATAAAGATACCCTGGCTGAAGCTAAAGTAACCTGGGAGAATGAAAAATGGGAAGCGATCAGGAAAGCTTTGGAAACTAAAGATATGAGATGCTTTTGAAATCTAGTTAAGACTGGCTACTCCGAAAGCAACTCAGCTATTGCCGAAGTCTGGCGAAAGAAGTCTGGAGATCGCATTTTAACATTTTATATTCTAAGTCCCTGGACGAAACTATGACACAAGGGCTAGTGGATGTTCTCTATATCCCCTTAAATATCGACCCACCACCTTGCACATTGTTGGATGTTACTCTGGCATTGGGCAAGATACTCCCCAATAAGGCACCGGGTCTGGACAGAATCCCTGGTGACCTGTTCAGAACAAAACAGACTGTCTGGGCACCTTATTTACAGTCCTTATTTAATGTTATCATCCAAGGTATGGAGTTCCCCGCAACATGGGCTGGTGCAGAGATTATTCCAATTTTTAAAAAAGGTTCCCCATTAGACCCGGCAAATTAAGGGCCTATTAGTCTTATTGATGTCACTCAAAAGATATTTGCTCGGGTCCTTCTAGGACGACTCCAATCATGGATGGACGAGGCTAATGTTCTAACCCCCTTGCAAGCAGGATTTAGGTCCAAAATCTCGACTATAGACCAACTCTTTAGGTTGCAAATAATTTACTGGAAAACAGTAACCTTGGGAGGGGGTAGTCTTTATTTGACTTTTGTGGACCTTAAGTCCTCCTTTGATATGGTCCACCGAGAGCAGTTATGGGGACTCCTGTATGACTTGGGGGTGCCGGTCTACCTTTGCCAGCTCCTAAAACGCCTCCTTGAAGGTACCTACGCAAGGGTAAGATTTGGCAAGAATGGAGAACTGACTGGTCCTTTTCCTGTGGAGAAAGGGGTGAGGCAGGGATGTGTGTTAGCGCCTACCCACTTTTATCTTTTCCTGAATGGCCTAATTGACACTCTTTTGGCTGTGAAGGATGTAGACTCACCTAGGCTAGCAAATCGGAAAATACCAGCTTTAATGTTTGCTGACGACATGCTGCTCTTGTCTAAATCATCCATGGGGATTCAGCGTGTTCTGAATGAGTTTAGTGCATTTTGTAGAAAAAGGAATTTGGTGATAAATGTAAAAAAATATATATATATGGTTTTTCATGCAAAATCTATTAATTGTCCACATCCCCAAATGGATGGTAGGCCCTTAGAGTGCCCATGTTTGACTATTTGGGAATTACATTGAATGATAAAATGGCCTGGAGGACTCAAATAATGAAGGCTAATTTGAAATTAACACAATCAATGGGAGGGATCCTCAAAGTCCATATAAACTGTTCCTATAAAGTGATTGGTCCCCCGGCTGAAATCTATAAAATCCAAGCAAGGGGAGCATCCCTTTATGGTGCCAAACTTTGGGGTCATTGTTCATACCATTCCCTACTGGTGACTGAGAATCCATTTATTAGGCAATTGTTGGGTCTCCCAAAGCGTACACCCTTAACTCCGCTTAGGATGGATTTAGGTATTGGCCCCATCACAGACTTAATTGCCTCTTGTCCTCTCCTATTCTGCCATCGCATTTGGAGGTCGCCAGAGTTAATTAATTATAGTGAGGAACTGAGGGATGTCATGTGTAAATTGGGGGCTATCAACCTACCATTGCTGTCCTATGTTAGGAGTGTGTGCTTCTCACTGGGGTGTGGTAACTTGTGGTAAAATCCGGAGGAGACCTGCTCCAGCACCTCTAAAAAGACCCTAGTTCTAGCGCTTAAGGAATTCAAACTTGCCCAATTAATTCGAAGTACAACCTCATGCTCCTTGACATCAAGGTTTTTGGATGTCAAGCAACAGTATAAATTGGAAACGACCTTGGAGAGTATCCAACCATGGCAAAAAAAATGTTCTTACCATTTAGGCACGGCACACTCCTGTTACGTGCATTCACGAACAAATGGAAGGGTGCAGCAAAATTAGACTGTCCTGGCTGCTCCGCTTCGGAAGAAACAGAACTCCATGTAATGGAGATCTATCATAGGTCTAGATCAAAGTGGGTTCTCCAGCTATGTAGAAATTTAGGGCTCAGAAATCACATCAAGGTTTTTAGGCTACTTAAATTTGAAACACTACCAATATTTGCAGTTGCTACCTCGAAATTCCTTTTTGCAATGTGGTGCACGCGGAGAGGAATTTTAAAAGGGGATAGAGATGGACAACAGTCGATGCTGCCCTCCACATGATGTCCCTACTGCCCTTTGCTGCCAAATTGTATCGCTCAGAGAATATGATGAAATTAATTGTGCTTTTCCAATTTATGTAGGAATTGTAATTTTTTAATATCTTTTCTTTTAATTTATTTTTTTAACAAGAACTTTGATCAATGTTGAAATTTCAATATTGTTTTCAATAGTTTTATAATTCTTAACCAAGTGACCTGGGCTCTATTGACAACTTGCATGCCATTATCTAGGGGGTCAGGTAGTGATTTAATGATTGTTAAAGTCGAGGCAATTTTTTTTAACTTATCTCTGTCGAGATGCTGCTTTGAATTTTTACCCCTAACCGCCCTCCTCAATGTAATACTATATTTTATCTTATTGAATGTAAAATGTATTGTGCTTTTATGGCTGTAAAGCCGAAATAGAGTATTTTTGACTGACTGATTGACTGTTATTTGGTGTAAAAGCACCATTACATCATGTGAACTGTAATGGAGATTGAAACCTCTAATCTTAATTACAACAAAATATATTCAAAGAAGACAATAAATGTTATATTACTATATCTAGGTTTATATGTTTACGGAGCAAAACACTTAGCAACCGCTAAATTAAAATGAAAAACAAAATTTAGGTTTAGTGACACATACAAAACTATGAAATTGTGAAAACAGTAAGGAGGACCCCACTCTAAATCATAGAGGACGGTGGGGAAAACAGTTTTAAGAAAAAACAGACGTCCGGAGTCGGTGGACAGTGAGGATGGTGTCTTATTTTAGTGTTGGACAGATGGGCATCATAATTATAGACTATAATAATTGTCAATAAAGGAGGGGCATAAATCCCATGGGCAAGGCAAAAAGTACACACTTATATAATTGTTTATCCCTACGGGGAAAATTTGCGCATTTATAGTTTGTAGAGTGGACACGGGAAAATGACAGATTCTTAAGAAGTTGATTCAGTTATCTTCAACCAATATTGTACATCTAATTATAACACTATGACAAGCATTACGAAAGTTTTTTTGATTAAAAGCATATCATCACATGTGTTTGGTAACAGTATATACATTTTATTACACTTTATCCATTTATAAAATATCTTAAAAACCACTTTAAAAACATTTAGCAATAAACATGATCATCACAATGTCTTTGATAAAATATCAATGTGAACACAGAATCAAAAGGTCGACGCGGCGTTTCGGCTTTCTTTAGTACACCTTCATCAGGACTGATTCTTGTAATTCCAAATGGATTTATTGTCCATGTGGATGGAACTAGTTGGTTCCACGGGGAGTCCTTTTTAAAAAAAAATTTTTGGGACCGCTGGTGGATCTCACTTTGCTAGTGGTTATGCGCAAAGTTGCTCTGTCTCTAATAATCGAGGGTTAATTCAATTTCCTCTGATTGGAGATCGTTTTATTTTTGGATATGGTAGAGGACTTGATTCCCTCCTTCTGTGCCTTGAATAGGCTACGTTCCTGCCGTATTTAGCTGCTAGGAGGAGCCACCGTTTTGTGTGACAGATTATCCGGCACTGTTCTCCGTGGGAGCTGGAGTGCTGGTTGCAAAAATCCAAAAACCCTTTTCAAATAGGTAAGGATGTGTACAACACACGATCAATGTTTCGTGATTCTCCTCCTCTGGTTGATGATGTCAATATTGTTGCAATCGGCCTCCCTGCTCCTTCCTTCCTGGCAGCCCGTCCTTGTTCTCACCGCACGGCGTTCTATGGTAACCAGAGAGTTGAAAGCAAAGTACACAAGGTTCCTTTCTCGTTTCTTTGGCAGTAAGGCAACCACTGCAGGCCAATCCCCCAAGCAGCACTTCAGCTTGGGAATAGTCTCTCCTCAGTTTCTTCAGGTTCCTCTCCTCAGTAAAGATTTCTTCTTGTAGTCCAAAATGATCTAATTTCATGGGATCAGGGTCCCAATATTTATACCCCAAAATCCTTTGTTCTCTGAGGGAAGAGGGGCCTTTGACCAGTCCATACCAGTTCTGAAGCACTCTGTTTACCAGACTTCTCCTTTCCTTTCACAGTATAGGGGATGCACATCAGACGCCCCATAGGAGGTGGAGCCACCATTGTGGAAGGAAAGTAAAGTCCTGGAGCACTTTGTTTACAGGACTCCTTCTCTTCTTTCAGTGTTCAGGGCAGAGACATCAGCCGCTCCCCATGGGGTGGAGCCAGCATTGGGGAAGGCAGGCACAGCCCTATTCAAGATTCAGGTGCAACTCCTCCCTCCCATCTAGATGCATATCTCTCTATTCACCACTGGGTAACTAAGCCTGTCTCCTGGAATTCCCCAGCCCTGTCACTCACAAAACCAGACATAGGAATACACAACCTAGCAGAGGAAGGTTTGAATGGTTAGACAAGCAAATACCTACTTTTTAAAAGGGGTACACAGAATATTAAAATAAACTTTACTAAAAGATGTAGTTTATTATTCTGAGTTCAGGCATACTAAACTCGAATGTCTACCATGTTCTCTGAGACAGTTATGATTATAAAATGTAATAACTCTAACAGCCCATTCTGGCCTATGGAGAACAGGTAGCCTTGCAATAGTGAAAAACAAAAGTGGCTGTAATTCACTATTAGGACATGCCACACACATCAGGGCTTGTCCTACCTTATACTTACAATGCACCCTGCCCATGGGCCTACCATAGGGGTGACCGATATGAAGAAAAGGGAAGGTTTAGGGACTGGCAAGTGGGTGCACTTGCCGAGCCAGCATGACAGTACCAGACGGCACGCAGGTTCTGCAATGGCAGACCTTAGACATATTTTACAAGGCTGCTTCTGTGGGTGGCACAACCAGTGCTGCAGGCCCACCAGCAGCATTTGGATTTAAAAGCCCTGGGCACACTCAGTGCACTGTACTAGGGTCTGACAAGTAAACCAAATAGCCAAACATGGATCCACTGATTAGTGCATCAATTTACACTAGGGAGCACTTGCACTGTGGCACTGGACAGCAGTGGCACAGTGCCCACAGCATCTAACACCAGCAAAAATACATGAGGCAACAGCAAAAAATGGAAGGGAGACCCACGCCAATTGTGCCAGGTCTAACACGTGTCCCCTCCAGCTGAAAAGTCTGGAGAACTACTCTAACTCCTGGGAGTTCTCTTCACTAAGGGGGAAAAATCTGGACAGACCATCAGCGTTGGCGTGTTCTGTACCAAGGAAGGTGTTCCACACTAAAGTCCATACCCTGAAGGGAAATAGACCACCTCAACAGCTTTGGATTCTAACCCCTCATCTGCATCAACCATCTGAGGGGCCTGTGGTCTGTATGAACTCAGAAGTGAGTCCCAAACATGTATGGTCTCACCTTCTTCAGTGCCCAGACCACAGCAATGCCTCACGCTCAATAGCACTCCACCTCTGTTCCACTGGAAGTAACCTTCTACTGTTACAGGCTACAGGTTGATCTAGGCCCTTCTCATTCATCTGTGACAGAACAACCCGCACACCATGCTCTGAAGCGTCTGTTTGGACGATGAACTCCCTTGAGAAGTTGGGTGCCAGGAGCAGGGGCGCCGTGCACATGGCAGCTTTCAGGGCCTCAAAAGCTTTCTGACAGGTGTCAGTCCAGATCACCTTCTTGGGCTACTTCTTGGAAGTCAGCTCTGTCAAGGGGGTAACCATGCTGCTATACCCCTTGACAAATCTCCTAATACTAATACCCTGTGAGACCTAAGAAGGCTCTCACCTCTGTCTGGGTTTTGGGTGGCTCCCAAGCCAGGATGGTTTCAATCTTGGGTTGTAGGGGTGCCACCTGGCCGCTCCCAACTTGGTGTCTCAAGTACACCACAGAACCCTGCCCGATCTGGCACTTACTCGCATTGATCATGAGGCCTGCTTTCCGCAGCGCCAATAATACTTCCCAGAGGTGGCGCAGATGTTCCTCCCAACTGGCACTGAACACTGCAATGTCATCCAGGTAGGCAGCGCTGAATTCCTCCAGTCCAACCAACACCTGGTTGACCAACTCCTGAAAGTTGGCAGGGGCATTCTTCATCCAAAAGGGCATAACACAGAACTGGAAATGCCCATCTGGTGTGGAGAATGCTGACCTCTCCTTTGCCCCATCATTCAAGGCGATCTGCCAGTACCCAGACGTTAAGTCAAACGTGCTGAGGTACCGTGCAGCCCCTAGCCGATCAATGAGTTCATCAGCTCTGGGGATGGGGTGCGCGTCAGTCTTCGTTAAGTTATGTTATGTTAATTGTTTTTGTACCGCGCACAGCTGCCCCAGCAAAGGGGCGTCCTGGCGCCACAAGAAGGTATACACAACACAGCATTAGAAGAGGCTCAATCAAAATTTTTTATTAAAAAGGAAAGTTTTGATAGCCCGTCTGAACTGGAGTAGATCATCCAGTGCCCGAGTGTCAGCGGGAAGGGAGTTCCACAACTTTGCGGCCATTACTCGAAAGGAGCGGCCTCCTGTCCTATTCAGCCTAAAACGTGGGACAGCCGACAAGTTCTGACCCATCGATCTCAAGGTTCGCGAGGGGACGTAAGTGGTCAAGAGGTTCGTCAGAATTAGGGGGGCCATGCCTTTTAAGATTTTAAAAGCCAGGCAGAGCACCTTGAACTCGATCCTCTGACCAACAGGCAGCCAGTGGAGCGATTGCAGTGTTCTCGAAACCGAACATCACCTGGGCAAACCCACCACCACTCTGGCTGCAGCGTTTTGCACTCGCTGCAGCCGTGTAAGTTCAGCCTGGTTGATTCCTGCCAGCAGTGCTCTGGCATAGTCTATCCTGGATAGTACTGAGGCCTGAACCACTAACTGTCTGGTGGGAGCATCGAAAAATTTAAGTATAGGTCTAAGGCCCCTAAAAATGCCATAGCAAGAGGCTGCCACTCTCTTGGTATGGCAGGTAAAACTGAGTGTGGGGTCCAACCAGACCCCAAGATTTTTTATCTCCATTACAGGAGAAGGGGTCATTCCCAATTCGGAAGGCCACCGATTATCATTCCACCAACCTGCCTGCTTTCCCACAACCATGACCTCTGTCTTCTTAGTGTTCAATTGGAGACAGTTCAGATTCATCCAATTGGCCACAGCACGTAAACCCTCGCAAAACCTGAGGGCCTCCACATCTGAATCCCCACTCAACGTGACCGCCAGCTGCGTATCATCCGCGTACAAGACCATTGTCAGGCCCCAACGCTTGACTACCGCAGCCAGCGGTCTAACGTACAGATTAAATAAAGTGGGACTCAGGGATGATCCCTGTGGGAACCCCAGTGTCAGCGGGTAAGAGGTAGATTTGCCGGGTGGAATAGCAACCTGGAATGATCTATCGGAGAGGAAGGACCGGAACCAGCACAAGGCGGACCCTCTAACCCCCGCTTCCTCTAGCCGCCGCAAAAGGATCTCGTGAGAAACCGTGTCGAACCCGGCACTCAGATCTAATAACAGGAGTGCCGCTGTTCGACCAGTATCCAGCACGGAGCGCAGGTGTTCAACCATAAACAGCAAGGCAGTCTCCGTGCTGTGGCCCGTACGAAACCCATGTTGTGTGGGGTCCAAGATGTTAGCTTTGGCAAGATGGCCAGCCAAGATCCTATTCACATGGGCCTCAGTAACTTTGGCGGCCCACAGCAGCAGTGAAATGGGGCGGTAGTTCTCAGGTTTTACAGGATCTAGGGAAGCCTTTTTTAGAATGGGTGTAACTACCGCCTGTTTCCACCTGGTGGGCACGATCCCTGAGACCAGCGACAAGTTGATGAGAGCTAGCACTGGAGTGCGACATGCCGCCTGCATGTTCCTAAACTGAGCAGGTTTGAGTGGGTCCGCAGGGGAACCAGATTTAATTTTCTGGCTCAATAAATCAAACACCTCCTCGGACAGGGGGGCCAGCAGGTCCAAGACCACATCATCACCCATAGGGCAACCGACTGGGTCCGAGTTTTGCAGATAGGTTGGGAAAGTGCGATAAATTGCTTGCACCTTTTCAATAAAGAAAGATGCCAGACTTTCACAATGGGAATCTGTGCAAATTTCCGCTGCGGTGGCCCTTTTGGTCATAAGGTCCTTTAGGACCTTAAAAATCAGTTTGGAGGGGTTGGGGCTATTCCGAAACTCCTGAGCATAATGGGCAGCGCGGGCTCTGCAAACCGCTCTATGATATAGCTTAGTTTGGGTTGAATAGCAGATTTTAAGCGCAGGGTCGAAGGATTTTCTCCACCGTCTTTCTGCCTGCCTACAGTCTCTCCTAAGAGACGCTAAGGTCTCATCATACCAAGGACTGTGAACTTTAGTCCGACAATTAGAGCGGACCAAGGGGATTAAAAAATCAAGAGCAGTGACAATCCAGTTACAGAATGATTCGTAGCCGCAATTGACATCGGAGAAGGGAGGCAAAGGTGCCTTCTCCAATAGAAGATAGAAATCTTCTAACTTTAATTTATTCCACTGTCGTATGTGGGTGGTTTTATTCTGCAGTATAAAGAGAGGTTCAGACATAGGAATGGTAGCTTTAACCAACAAATGGTCAGTCCAGATCAGCTGGGTAGGAGGGCATAGACTTATTTCCTCTGAATTAGTAAAAAACGGGTCCAGTGTATGCCCGCATTGATGGGTGGGGAAAGTCACCCTCTGTGAAAGCTGTAAGGCTTCTAGATCGGCCAGACAGCTCCGAATGGAGGGCTGAGATGGGCAGTCAAAGGGCAGATTGAGATCACCTAGCACATTAAAATTCGCACATCCAAGAGCCTCTGAACTGATAACATCCCATCCGGGAGAGCGGCCCTAAAGGCAGCATCGCAGCCCGGAGGACGATATATTAAAAGGCCAGAGAAGGTATAGCAGTGAGTAAAAGAGTTTTTGAACCGGGCACATTCACATCCCGAAAGCTTTAACTCTTTCCATTCACAGGGGTAACGGCGCTTCACTGCCATAGCAATTCTGCCCCCTCTCGAGCCGCGATTAAGGGTAAGCACAGCATAATCAGGGGGAAAAGCTAAGTTTAGTATGGAAGTATCAGCATCCTGTAGCCAGGTCTCTGTCATAAAAAACACATCCGGGGAGTCATTAGTAAGAATGTCAAAGATCTCCAGATGATGTTTAACCAGAGACCTGACATTAAGGTTGCATATGCTAATAGCGCTCACCCCAGGCACGCAATTCTGCCGGGATGGTAATTCTAAAGAGCAGATACGGGAAGAGGAAGGCAGTCACCAGCTGCAACAAGTGCAGCGGTAAGGGCCACAAAGTGGTGCTACTAGAGGTAAAGAACAGTTAGAAAGACGCTCTCGAATAGCCAACAGGTCTTCTCTGTGATACCTGATAATAGATGTAGCCATGATGTAAAGCGTAGACGATGGAGTCCTGCCGCACCCCGCACTTCCTTAGCGCTGACGGGCGCAGACGGGCAGGACTCTGGCGAGACTCAGGCGCAGGGAAGGCGCGCCTGCTGCGCTGATCCGCTGCGCGGTAGAGGGAGCTATAAGTAGGCGTCCCTCGCCTGAGCCAGAGCGCTAGAGCGCTCGACGATGTACCCTAAATCAAAAGTGCACCACTTCAATATGGTGCCCAGAACCAATCCCACCCGAGGAGCCTCGCCCGCCAAACAGCGGTCGGGGATCCGATTTATAGTGCAGGTAAGGGGCGTTTACAATGACCCATTAAGAACAGGGGATAAAACAAATAATAAAGAACCAAAATATCAAATAAGGGATTTTTAAAATAGTAGCGATATACAGGGCGCGCAAGACGCTATGCAGCACGCATGTACCTTTTAAGGCGCTCGCGCTTCTGCTCGCCTTAAGTAGGCGTCCCTCGCCTGAGCCAGAGCGCTAGAGCGCTCGACAATGTACCCTAAATCAAAAGTGCACCACTTCAATATGGCGCCCAGAACCAATCCCGCCCGAGGAGCCTGGCCCGCCAAACAGCGGTGGGGGATCCGATTTATAGTGACTGAATTGAGCCCTCTGTCGTCTATACAGAACCGGAGTTTGGGTGTGGGACCCGGTGCTGCAGCCTTCGGGACAAAGAACACTGGGCTACCTCAAGGACTGCTAGAGGACTCAATCACCCCAAGCGCAAGCATCATTGAAACCTCCTCTTTGATGCAAGCCCTTACCCTGTCAGTTACCCTGTAAGACTTGTGCTTCACAGGTAAGCTGTCTCCTGTGTCCACATCATGGACGCAGCAATCTGTGACACTAGGAACCAGGGAGAACAGATCAGAAAACTGTCCCAGCAACTGGTGGCAGTCATTCTGTTGCTCAGGGGTCAGGGTGGAAGAGAGGTTAACACCATCCACCAACCCATTTTGCTCTGAGGCTGACAGGAGGTCAGGAAGAGGCTCAGTCTCCTCCTCCATCCAAGCATCTGTTGCCAAGAGCATGCCCACTTCAGACCTCTCTAATTGGGGCTTAAGGCGGTTGATATGTAGGACCCTCAAAGGGGTTCCCAGGAGACCGCAAGTCCACCAAATAGGTAACTCGACTCTTGCGCTCCACAACCTCAAAAGATCCGGTCCACTTATCTTGGAGCGCACAGAGCTCCACTGGGGTCATTACCCACCCTTTCTGGCCAGGTTGAAGCTTTACCAGAGTGGCATTCTGGTATTACCAGCACTTCATCTCCTCCTGGCTGGCTTCCAGATTCGCCTCAGCGAGTTGCCTGAAACGCCTAGTCTGGTTCCTGAAGGCCAGCATGTAGCTATATACATCCTGGGGAGGTTTCCTGGGAGATTTCTCCCAGCCTTCTTTAACCAGACTCAGAGGTCCTCTGACTGTGTGTCAATAGAGAACCTCAAAGGGACTGAACCCTAAAGATTTCTGTGTCTCCTCAAGGTATGCAAAGAAGAGGCGTGGTAGGAGGACGTCCCATTTACGCCTCATGGGTTCCTCAAGAACCATTATCAGGCCCTTCAGGGGCCGGTTGAACCTTTCAACCAGCCCATTTCCTTGGGGGTGGTAAGGAGTGGTAAACTTGCAGGTTACACCACACTCCTTCCACAGGGACTTCGTATACTTGGAAATTGAGTTGGTGCCCTGGTCAGACACTACCTCGCGAGGTAATCCCACCCGGGAGAAAATTCTCATCAGTGCTCGTCCCACCACGGGGGCCGTCACTGTCCTCAGCGGTATGGCTTCCGGGTACCGGGTGGCATGGTCCACCAAGACCACGATGAACCTGTTGCCCATGGCTGTCTTGGGGTCCAGTGGCCCCACAATGTCAATCCCCACCCGCTCAAAGGGGGTACTGACCACAGGGAATGGCTGGAGTGGAGCCTTGTGCTTCCTCCCTCTCTTTCCACTTGCCTGACAACTCTGACAGGTCCTGCAAGGAGCATCAGAATTCTTGTGCATATGGGGCCAATGAAAGTGGGTGACAAGCCTTTCAAAGGTCTTGTCCTGCCCCAAATGTCCTGCTAACGGCACATGATGAGCCAGCCCCAGTAGGAAGGCTCTGAACTTCTGGGATACCACCAGCACACGGCCTGACCCACAGGCTCACAACCTTAGGCTCACTATACAGGAGACCATTCTCCCAGTAAATCAAGTGTGATCCTGACTGATCACCTACTGCCTGGCTTGCAGCCAGTTGCCGCAAGCCCACAAGAGAAGGGCACTCTCTCTGTTCCTTGCAAAATTCCTCCCTGGAGGAGCCTCCTTCGTGCTGCCAATGGGTCAGCTCAGGCAGGTCCCCCAGTTCAGCTACTTGCTCCCCGGAAGGCTCCAGGGCATCCCCCTCAGGGTCTACATCCACCAGAGCCGTGGGAACTTCGGGGGCCGGTTTCCCACGCCCCTCACCACTTCTCTCTTTGGCAGGTTCCCGGGCCTCCCTCTCAGGCTCCAGGTCCTCTTGAGAACCCCTAATGGCTGACATTGACCAGGTGGTCATGCACGCCTAGTCAGGCAGTCCAACCATCTTCAGTGAGTTGTTTTCTCCACCTTTTCCCATTGGGAGCTCTCCAAATCCTTTCCCAACAAACAGTCAACAGGCATGGCGGGCCTCACAGCTACCTGAAGAGTACCAGAGACCCCCCCCACTCAAAGGGAAACTGAGCCATTGGACAATGACTCTCTGTGTTGTTGGCGTTAACAACTTGGCAAAATCCATGAGGGACAATCTGCTCTTGAGATACCAGGTGACACCTGACAGCTGTCACACTGGCTCCTGTATCTCTAAGAGCCTCCACCCTTTGGCCATTGACGGTCACTCGCTGCCCATATTTCTTAGTGTTCCTGGGTTGCTGAGTTTCTGAGACTGTCTCACAGTCTCCTAAGGAGACAAGGCTAATCTGTGCGGGACCCCCCCACCATGGACATTAATCTCCTCCCCAAAGGCTTCACTAGCCATCTGCTGGGGCGGAGCACCAGTGGGTACTTGTTTACCAAACAGGCGGCACCTGGTATCATTCGCCTTGTGACCCAGATCACCACACTTGTAACATTTCAGGGGCCCCTGGGGAACAGGACTACCTGTCGGGCCCCTTGCTTTCTCTCAGGGGGAGGCTGGGAACCTTTCACAGGGTTCCCTTGGGGACTACTTTGGGGCCCTTTGCGGAACTCCTTCTGTTTACCCTTGTCTCCCCCACTCTTCTGCTGGGAACCCTGCCCACCTTTGGCTGAGTCTCCCATGTAAACATTGTGGACCCTGGTACTGACCCAGCGATCCGCCTCCGCAGCAAGCTTCCTAGGGTTAGTCAGCATTTTATCTATCAGATGCTGGCGCAGCTCTGGAAAACAATTATCAGACAAGTGTTCCTATGCAATCAAATCAAAGAGACCTTGAAAATCATGAACCTTGCTGCCCTTTACCCAACCATCCAATGCTCTGCAAAAGAAAGTGACATATTCAACCCAAGTACTGTGTTCAAATTTTTTGCATTTCTTGAACCTCTGCCTATAGAGCTCAGGTGTCAAACCATATCTAGACATCAACACAGCTTTTATGTGGCTGTATGAATTGTGGACCTCAGAAGGCAAGTCTAACAATGTATCCCGCCCCTCACTAAGGAACCTTCCCCACATCCCCGCTCCTCAATCTCTCTCAGAGACCCTGTGGGAAGCCATTGCTACATCATAGACTCTAGACCACTGACCAATATCATCATTTTTGTAAAACTCTTTCACCACATCCTTGGGAATATACACTCTACTTTCTGTATGTACTGACGGTATGCTGCTTCCAGAGAGAGTAACTGCTAAACTTTTGGTTTTAAACTCCGACTCCCTCAAAATGTTTTCATGCTCCAACTGCATTTTCATTTCCTCAAGATCTAATTTTCTATGTTCTAATTCCAGCTGCCTATCCACCTTGAACATGGTCAATTCCATGTCATGCCTTCTTGACCTCTCTCTGTCCTACAACTCCTCTGGAGACAGACTTTTGTTAGAGCCAATGCTACCTGCAGGGGAAGGTACCTTCCTGCCTCTTGAGCCCAATGGCTCTTCCTGTTGTATTTCTGCATCATCATCCTCCTCAATCATAGGAGTTTTCCTTGCTTCTACCCAGGCCCTCAGCGCCTTGTAGAATTCTCCCTTCCCTTTAAATCCAGAAGTGGAAACATTGAGTTTCTTGCAAAAGTACTTCATCTGCTTTACTGTGTAGCATTCCAGCCTCTCTTCATCCCATTCGCAATTAAAGGAGACTACAGATTCTGCTCTCTCTACTGAATTAGGCATCTTTCAAAAATAGGCAATACAAAAATACAAAAAGGAATCTACCAAAAAGTATGCGGTATCGTTATGGTCTGCACTCACTAAGTAGTGTTCACCAGTCACTGTACATGAGTCACAAATGCAAATCCAGAATCCTTGCCACTGATGCTTCCCATGTTAGATTTGGGGGTCTCTAGTTGGCACAGGTAGGTACTTGTGAGGAATAGGGACCCTCTCCTCTAGTCAGGAAAAGGAAAACCCCGGCTCACCCTCAAAGTTGCACGGTGCGAGCACCCAAGGCTTACTTCAGAGGCGTTGTAAGTTAATCAGTTGTGACCACATACAGTAACCCAGTGAAAGCACTACAAATGGACTCCACACAGGTTTTATATAAAAAATAAGCAGACTTTATATAGTTTCCACAAGACCATAAACGAAAAAAATACACACTATGATTACTTTAAGATGGTAGATTTAAGCTTATTTCAGTTCAGTTCTTAGATGCGACACTCTGCGTCAATGTACCTTAAATTGCATTGCGCTTCATACGACATGCAATGTCGCAGCAATGGGAAATGTGGCAAAGTCAGGTGCAAAGAAATAAAGACGTGACGATCTTCCAGATGCGGCACGCTTCTCGGGGATGCGAGAAATTCTTGGTTCGATGCATGGACTGCAGCGGCGACACCCTTACGAAGCGACGGCAACAGCTCCAGTGGCGACACTCTTCTCCCACGATTCGTGAAACTTCCGCTCGATGTGACAACTACAGCGGCGACATCCAAGATGCTACAGCCGCATCTCCAAAGGCGGCGCGCTTCTCGGGGATGCGAGGTGCTCTTGGTCGATGTGGTGCAATGCGACAGTTCCAGCGGCTATACCCTCCTTCAGAGTTGAGACAGCAGGCACAGCGATGGCGACACGCTCCGACCTTGTTGCAAGATTCTTCTCCTGATGTGGTGTAGTTGCGACGGCAGCAGCAGCGATGGTGACACGCTTCCTCTTCGTTGCGGCACGCTTCTCTCCGATGCGGTGCAGTGCGACAGTTCCAGCGGCGACACCCTACTTTGGAGTTGCGACGGCAGGCACGCTTCTTCTCGTTGAGTCGCGCTTCCAGCTCCTTGCAACACACAGTTCCTCAGAAGGCCCAAAACAGCAGCAGGCACTTCCACAAGAACTCTGGGGAGCTGGGGGGTTAAGTCTGTTGTCCCTGAGAGTTCAGCAGGAGGCAAGCTCTTTTCCAAGCCCTTGGAGATCCTTTACAAGTTGAAAGCAAAGTGCACAAAGTTCCTTTCTCCTTCCTTCGGCAGTAAGGCAACCACTGCAGGCCAATCCCCCAAGCAGCACTTCAGCTTGGGAATAGTCTCGCCTCAGTTTCTTCAGGTTCCTCTCCTCAGTAAAGGTTTCTTCTTGTAGTCCAAAGTGATCTAATTTCATGGAATCAGGGTCCCAATATTTATACCCCAAAAATCCTTTGTTTTTCTGAGGGAAGAGTAGCCTTTGCCCAGTCCAAACCAGTTCTGAAGCACTCTGTTTACCAGACTTCTCCTTTCCTTTCACAGAGCAGGGCATGCAAATCAGACGCCTCACAAGAGGTGGAGTCAGCATTGTGGAAGGCAAGTACAGTCCTGGAGCGCTTTGTTTACAGGACTCCTTCTCTTCTTTCAGTGTGCAGGGGAGAGACATCAGCCGCTCCCCAAGGGGTAGAGCCAGCATTGCGGAAGGCAGGCACAGCCCTGTTCAAGGAGCAGGTGCAACTCCTCCCTCCCATCTAGATGCATATCTCTCTATTCACCACTGGGTGACTCAGCCTGTCTCCTGGAATTCCCCAGCCCTGTCACTCATAAAACCAGACATAGGAATACACAACCTAGCATAGGCAGGTTTGAATGGTTAGACACGCAAATACCTACTTTCTAAAAGGGGTATTTGCAAACACAGAATATTAAAATAAACTTTACTAAAAGATGTATTTTATTATTCTGAGTTCAGGCATACTAAACTCGAATTTCTACCATGTTCTCTGAGACCGTTAGGAATATAAAATGTAATAACTCTAACAGCCCAGTCTGGCCTATGGAGAACAGGTAGCCTTGCAATAGTGAAAAACGAAAATAGCTGTATTCCACTATTAGGACATGCCACACACATCAGGGCTTGTCCTCCCTTAAACTTACAATGCACCCTGCCCTTGGGCCTACCATAGGGGTAACTGATATGAAGAAAAGGGAAGGTTTAGGGACTGGCAAGTGAGTGCACTTGCCCAGTCAGCATGACAGTACCAGACTGCACGCAGGCTCTGCAATGGCAGACCTTAGACACATTTTACAAGGCTGCTTCTGTGGGTGGCACAACCTGTGCTGCAGGCCCACCAGCAGCATTTGGATTTACAAGCCCTGGTCACACTCAGTGCACTGTACTAGGGTCTGACAAGTAAACCAAATAGCCAAACATGGAACCACTGATTAGTACATCAATTTACAATAGGGATCACTTGCACTGTGGCACTGAACAGCAGTGGCACAGTGCCCAAAGCATCTAACACCAGCAAAAATACATGAGGCATCCGCAAAAAATGAAAGAGAAACCCTCACCAGTGGTGCCGGGTCTAACACCAGCTAATATGTAAATCAGGCCCTTAAAGTGTATGATGAGGTTAGAGTGAGATTTAGCGAATTATAATGAGAGAGACTATGTGAATCACAGAGAACAAGCAAATCAGAGGGAGACTACGTGAGACTGAGATGGAATGAGTGAATCTCAGTGATACTGTGTGAAACTGAGTGAGTCTGAGAATGAGTGAGTCACAGTGAAATTGAGTGAGTCAGAATGAGTGAGACTGAGTGTCACTGAGTGAGTCACAGTGAAAATGGATGAATCAGAATGAAATAAACTGAGTGAAAGCAAATGAGAATGAGTGAGACTAAGTGGCTAAAAGTTAGTATAAGTGATGCTGCGTAAGTCAGTGATGCTGAGGGAGTCAGAGTAACTAAAAGTGAGTTCAAGTGTTAATGAGAGTAAGTAAATGAGACTGTGAGAATGAGCGAGAGAGTAAGAGTGAATGTGAGCGAATCCCTAGGACCCACCAAGTAGAACTCAATCTCAGTCCCTGAAATTCAAGCAAAGGATTATGCCCTACCACTTTTAAAGTTTATCAGCCGCAACTGGGTGTATGAACCCACCAAAATAGCAAACTAGTTTTGCAGTTAGCGACTTGCACTTTACAAAACTGATTACTCTAGCAGACACTAAGTCTGCTGATCGAATTCATTTGAATCATAACCTTATGACCTTCAGGAGTCAATTTCCATGGCTTGTGCAGCAGAAGCAGTAACCCACCAACCTATTTTACTGGTACTGGAAACTATGATGTTTATGTTACAAAGGTTTGCAAAACAAAAAGTGCAGGGCCACCATTTTTCTCAAAAGCATACCAGAGTTGCTGCTGAATGTCATGATTGCTAAATTCTAGTGCTGTATATCATGCCTATTTCTCCTACTAACACAATCTGAGAATGTTTATCCCACTCTTGAAGGTAATTTTTTTTAATCCCTTCTTCCACCGTTTGTCACTGTTTTTCCCTCCTTTTCTTCCTCCTCCTTTCCCTATTTGCTGCCTTTCTCTCTCTTGTATTGGGTAAAATTCTGATGATTAAAACCTTAACTCTAAAAAAGATTGCAGATGGGTCCTATTGCAACCAACAACTCTAATTAAGCACTGCTTGCTAGCTACATTTCACTGCCACTGCTGGTAGACAGAACGGGTTTCGCCACTTAGCCACAGAGGTGGTGTAAGAACTGCCAGTCATGTTTGTGTATATTGTTTGTACATATTAAAAGGGAAGTAATGTATCTTGAAGGTCTGTCTCTGTGGCTGCAGGCATTATATTAATAACACATGAAGTCCTATAAAGGAGCTTTATAAAATGATTTCGAGGATCACTGCCTAAGAAGTGTAATTCTTCAGCAGGATAAAGGTCTGTGATACATCGTCAATTTGTAAATATTTGGAAAGGTCCTAAGAGTTTCTCCTGAATTCCCTTAGTTTTCTCATTATCTCCAAAGATTGTATTTACTGTATGATGTAGGCGGTTGCTAGCACTACATTTTAATGAAGGTGTTTGTCAAAGTGTGTTCTCCTGCCCACATGATTTTCATTGCAATAAAACATAATTTAAGAGTGTTCCTCCTGCTCACAGGTAGAGAATGTCGCCCCATTCTGTTTGGTTATATCACACCATATTGTTATTTATTGATTTCTGTTCTCTGTTATATAAAACAACTAGATGTTAACTAACAGCTAATTCTGGATATATAAGTATATAAGCATTACGCATGGATTGTGTAGCCACAGAGGTGGTGTAAGAACTGCCAGTCATGTTTGTGTATATTGTTTGTACATATTAAAAGGGAAGTAATGTATCTTGAAGGTCTGTCTCTGTGGCTGCAGGCATTATATGAATAACACATGAAGTCCTATAAAGGAGCTTTATAAAATGATTTCGAGGATCACTGCCTAAGAAGTGTAATTCTTCAGCAGGATAAAGGTCTGTGATACATCGTCAATTTGTAAATATTTGGAAAGGTCCTAAGAGTTTCTCCTGAATTCCCTTAGTTTTCTCATTATCTCCAAAGATTGTATTTACTGTATGATGTAGGCGGTTGCTAGCACTACATTTTAATGAAGGTGTTTGTCAAAGTGTGTTCTCCTGCCCACATGATTTTCATTGCAATAAAACATAATTTAAGAGTGTTCCTCCTGCTCACAGGTAGAGAATGTCGCCCCATTCTGTTTGGTTATATCACACCATATTGTTATTTATTGATTTCTGTTCTCTGTTATATAAAACAACTAGATGTTAACTAACAGCTAATTCTGGATATATAAGTATATAAGCATTACGCATGGATTGTGTAATAGATTGTGCTTTTAATTGAATACGAGGTTTTCATTCTATTAAACGTTGTTGTGTTTGGTTTCAACTAAGTTCATCAACTAAACCCATTCAAATGTAGATCAAGAGCATATGGCTATGAGATATCATGTTGAGTATAGGGATTTTGTGGTGTCTATTAAGCTGTTGTTTTACATTATCTGTGGTGCAATTTTGGCACAATGACTGATCTCCCAGCAATGACGACTAAAAAAATATGGGCAGCATAGTTTTGATGCGGGCGATATATATATAACGTGTATCTGTAAAGCACATGCTCACCCAGAAGGGTATGTTGGCGCTGAATAACAGATGTTTATTGTTACCCAACTCAACGGGGAGAGGACGTGGCCTAGCGGCTAGGGCAGTTGACCTCAAATCTGGGGAACCAGTTCGAATCTTCGCAAGGATGAGCAACATCCTGTGACTCTGGGCAAATCACTTAATCTCCCCTTCTCAAAAATGAATGTGTCCTCATGTAAAGCAACTGGTACTCGTGTAAAGCGCTCTGATACCTGATATATTTTGGTCACGTTTGTGCTATATAAAACCCAGTTTAAAAAATGGTACTCATTTTATCAACCTTAGAAGGATGAAAGGCTGAGTGGACCTGCCAGGATTTGAACCTGTGACCATGAGGTGAAACACAGGCCCCTACAGTGGGCACATAGGTTCGCTAAGTGACCAGACCCGGCTTCCTTTCTCACCATATGAACTTAACCGCTTACATTGTACGGTTATGAAGCAGGTGACTGTTCATGCATGTCTCCACTTATGGCTTCCTTGTGGGCTGGTGGATACAGGTCCCTGGAATGCTGTTCCCAACATGTTCAAGACCTTTTTTTATTCTGGACAGTCATGTTTGGATCCTGACAGAAACATGGCTTTCTGGTGCAAGTGGCTCCATCTTGAAAATCATCTAACCTAGGGGGATCTGAAAACCTGCATGTCTAATGCTATGTGGACATATAGCCATATAGATCTTTGAATGTTTCTGTTGTCTACCAACCTATTCACTCCTCTCATAACACCAGCATTTTGTAGACTTTCTTTGCTACCAAATGATCTGAACTTTAAAGACAGGTCAAGAATTTATAAGAATCTCTCCGATTACAGTGTTTCAGTTGATAGCCTATGATGTAGGATGGCTTCAAACCTACTTTGGGGTTAAGAACTCATTTAATTCACCCTCACATTTCCAGAAAGCACACACAACCTGAAAAATCTCTCAAAATGGTAATGTCAAGGCTATGGAACATAGGTCACTAGCCTGGCCATACCATCTTTTGCACCTGACATCCTTGGCATGTTTTTTCCCCAACTTCTTGCCTACCATCCTCATGTTTTACTGACTTAATTGTTGCTGGCTTTAGGACACTGAGCACGGTACCGCTGATAAACAATGCCAACAGTGCTTGTGCTATCTCCTTTAAACATGGTGAAATTGGCTTACACTCAATTGGCATAGGTTTCTTGTAAGTCCCTAGTAAAGTGGAAATGTATGTACTCAGGACCTGTAAATGAAATGTTACTAATGGAGATGCACCATTGGGCCATCCAATAAATGAGCCTTTTAAAACATGTCTCAGGACTGCCATTGCAGACTGTGTGATTAGTTTTAAACTGCCATTTCAAACCGGTAAGATTAACTTCTTGCCAGGCCTAAACCTCCCTTTTTAATACATATATGTCACAACTAAAGTAGGCACTAAACAGCCCAGACGGCAAGGTGCAGTGTACAAAAAATGTTGGACATGTACTTTCAAGTTTTACATGTCCTAATGGTGAAAATCCCTAAATTCATTTTTCACTACTGTCAGGCTTACCTCTCCCGTGGGATAACTAGTGGTAGCGCCTCCGCTAAGGTGGAGAAGCGTCACCCCACTTCTCTGTGAGAAGTAGTTAAAGAAAACTAAAATGATAATAACTAGTGTTATTATCATTTCAGTTTTCCTTTCCTGGTGCAGGGAGGGTGGGGCTGGGGTGCCAGAACAGGGCAGAGGAGGAGTGGTTTCCAACTCCAAATTGCGCAATAATGCTTTGACCAGTGCTCTCGGGCTGGCCAAACCGTCATGGGCACTTTACATGTTCTGCACCCAGGCTGCATTACAGCCTGGGTGCAGAACATGCCCCGGGCTCCCATTCCCTGCCTGAGCTCCGATCCATGGTGCTTAGACTAATCACAGCACTGCATTGCAGCACTGTGATTGGCTACTGGAGTCAGTAGCCTTGGTGCTTCCTGTTCCTGCTTCCAGGAGCGAGAGGCGGCAGCGGCAAGTGGACAGAGGGGCAGCAGCCGGCCAGGTGGCTGGCCTGAAGGTAATTGTTTATTTTTCCTTGTCTTTTCCAAATAGAATCCTCCCTATCCCCACCCCACCCGCCACCTCCAGTAAATAGCAGCCACCACTAGGGATAACATTGGGGTCCCTTCTTCCATTTAATAATTGGTAACTTTCAACTGGGAGCAGATAGGAATGTTGATTTTGATGTTTAAAGAGTTGTAATTTAAAACGCTCTTTAACAGTAAAGTTGTATTTTAAGTCCTGGGCCACATGACTAGGTGTAGCTGGAAATTGATCTGTGGGTATTACTCTCAGACCGTGAGACAAATGGGGGATAGGTGTTGGCAGGATGGGCCATCTCTGACTTAATGTGGGGGAAGGGTGTCACTTACCACACTTGCATATCATAAAGCCTCTGCTTGAGCACACTCACAAAGAGTTTGCCACTAGTTTTTTGTTACCCCATTCAATTTGGGGCCAAGGCAAGGAGGTATGAAATTGAAAATACCTCTGTGGGTGGAAACCTCCAGAGCCTTCTCCTACTTCAAAGTGTGCACTATGTATAAATAAAGGACCCTTGCACCCAACTCTTTAATACACCTCTAGACTTGTGGAACTGTACTGCTATGCTGCTCTGCCAGAAGGACTGTAACTTTATTGCCCTGCTGCCTGGTTGAAATGCACTTGAACTGCATCTTGAATTCAGGTCCACCAGAGTGACTACAAGGGCTAGTTAAATGGCCTCCTGACAGAGCCTCCACAACAAAAAAGACTACAACCCTTGAACCCAGAATCTGGACTCTGTCTGCTGTGTGTCCTACTTCGAAAGGGGTGCCACCCCAGTCCTGGACCCTTGAAAGTGGGCCTGAAGGATGCAGGACTTCACATTGCAATAGCATTATCTACTGCACCCTTGATAACAATGCAGGACTTCACACTGTTGCCTTGCAGCTTTCTCAGAACTACCGCTGCCTGAAGGATCCTCAATGCGATATTTTGCATCCCTCTGCAAACCAGGATTCAAGGACCTAACTTAGGGGTTGATTAGGATGGCGGACAGACAAAGTCCATTCGCCATCCTGTCGGGGGCAGGTACCGTCCGCCACAAGGGCGGAGGAACCATGCCCCCAATTAGGATGCACCCGCCACAGTGGCGGGTGCATCCTGCATCTTTAATATTACAGCGGACGGTTCTTAAAGCACCGGCCACCGCAATGTGAAAAATGCACGTTGTGCGTTTCACAGCACAGAATGACAGGCACCGCGTGGTGCCTCCCATGTTGTGCTTTGAAACGCAGGGGGTACCATAGGTACCCCCCATGTGCACCCACTCCACCCTTCACCCTGGGGGCCCGCAATGGGCCCCCAAAGCAGGAACCGTATGCCTTTTTGTGGCGCATACACCACAGCCCATCCTAATATGGCTGGCGGTGTCTGATAGACACCGCCACCATATTAGAGCTTTTCCGCCACGGTCGCAAGCCGACCATGGCGGAAAAGCGGCGGAAGGACTTTCTGACCGCTGCAGTCCCCCCGCGGGTGGAAATTTAGAGCGGACGGGAAAGGATGGCGGACGGATCGCCACCGCCTGCTTGGCTGTGGCGATTCGTCTGCCATTCTATGTACCTGTATCAGGTCCGTGCTCCTTGGAGATCGGCCTGAATTTGTGAATTTTTTCCCACCTGAAGAGGCCAGATAAGCACAGTTATCGCTTTGTTCTTTTAGGCACTATTTTTATTTTAATCTTTAAAATTGCATATCTTTGGCCTTACTGATTTGATTTTTGATGCATTGGTCTCAAATACTTTCTTTAAATGCTTCTCTATTTTTTTAATTGGTGTGCGATTTCCCTTGTGTTATGTTTTCACTTTATTACTGTTCGAAATGCTGCATAAATATTTTACACAGTGCCTCTAAGTTATGCCTGACTGCTTTCTGCTTAGCTACCATAAGGTTAAGCACTAAAAAATTGAAATTGCTTATGAATTCACCCTGCTAGATATTGTGGTTGCTGCTTGAGTGTGGTTTCAGCCCCTTCAACCAATAACACAGTTTCTGAAAATTATCCACCTCTAAACCCTAAAATGACCCTAACCACTCTTTTCCACTATACAACCTTATTACACCTATATCCTAAAATGACCCATAACACCCTTTAACACTACCCATCCCTAAGCTCCAAAGATTTCTGCTTCAATGCTAGACTAAATTGCATCCTGTGGTTGTATTCCGCAAGTGAACTGTGGCTGGTGCTTGCAAGTGTATCTGTGAGAAGCAGAGTTAATGATAGAGGAAGATAGGAGACCGTTAGAGAGAGAAAGTGTCAAATAAGAATGAAGTGCTCAACAGCTCCAAGATGGTTCTCAGTCAGGTTTGTCTAATGTTATTGAGGTTTGGGGTTTTTCTGACAAAACATGCCACTGAGCGCTACCGCATTGCGCATCCATTTTTGTAAAGCATAGCAAGATCTTCCCATATTGATAAACAGTAAGTGGGCTTTCATGCAGTTGCTGGAAATTGATCTATTGAGCTAAGACAAGATTGAAGACTACATCATAAATAGGTCTGACTAAATTTTCCAGTCAAATTTCCAAACGTGAAATCAGCCCATTTTTTTCCACCTGCGGAGAAGAATTCGGATTTCACCATGGGTGAAATAAAGCCCAAACCCCAGCACAATTAATTTAGCATCGCTGTGATGAGCGGGTAAATAAATTGCCCCATGTAGTTATTTAAATATGATTTACATTATGGCATTGTGCAGACCCCTGAAAGTGCACTAAGCATCTTTCCCTGGAAGGCAGCCTTTGTGCAGTGCTTGCCTGCAGGGTCTACATGGCACTCCAGCAGGCAGGCACAAGACACAGGCTCCCGTGCTGGGGACAGGGTCGGATTGAAAAGGCGGGCACTCTGGCAATGGCTGAGGGGCTGGTATCGAAGTTCCAGCAGTGGGCTGCTTTTTTGGCAGCCTAGGGTCCCGATTTGGGCTGTGTCTGGTGTGTTCAGATGTCTCCAGCAGCCCAGTAGGGCCCTGAGTGGCCTTTCTGGAGGCAGAAGGGCATCAATTACCTCCCTTTTATCAATGGGCAGAGGTGTCACTCAATTAATGTGTGCCTACTGAGTGGGGGCAGGAGGCCTGAGCAGAAGTGGCCTGACTTGTTTTCAGGTGTCTATAAAACTTCGCCGAAGACGTGTTTTGCGGAAAGGCAATAGGCAAATGTGGGCCACTTTTTATTTTAGCGTGCCCGGGCCGACTTCTAATCCCAAGCCAACCCTGGCTGGGGATCTTGTTTTCATGTGGTATCAGGGGCTGAACACTGCCTTTAACTTAAAGCAATTGCCATTTAGATGGATCCATAGTCTGGTCGCTGACAGTTCTGGATAACAGAAGCACTTCTTGTTCCATAAGTGAATGCACGTATCTAGGAATTCTTGTGCTGCTTTGCAATCCGGCCTTCATTCTCCCTTTTTAGGTCGAGCTTTACTGGCAGTGCGCATGCGCTGCTCACTCTGCAAGGCATGCAGTAGTAGAGTATGGGAGACAAGCTGCCCTCACTCTCCGTCCTTATTTTTCATTGGCTTCTGACTTTGTCCTTTGTAAATTCTGTCTTCTGACTGATTATGAGGCTTGTTAGTCCCGTCTTATTATGGCCAGATGTCATTTGTACCCACCCATGGCTATTGGCCCCTTTACTTCGAGTGTTACACTGTCTGGTACATGATATTTAGAGTGCTATTTTTCCCCCTCCCCAGTCAGCACTCCTGTTGTCCTTGCCTTCTTGCTTCCCTCCCGCCCGAACTCCCGTTTCCCGTACCTTCTTTCCCCTCCCCCGCACTACCGTTGTCCGTGCCTTCTGGGACCCCGCCCGCACTCCCACTGTCCGTGCCTTCTCGCCCGACCGCACTCCTGTTTGCAATCCATTAGGTCTTGCGTAATTGCGAGTCCTGTTGCATTGCAAATGCTAGTTTTTTATTGAAATTGTCTCTGTGATGAGGAAATCTGGAAGCGCACATTCCTTTTATAAACCCGCACAGCACATATCGCCTAGAAGCAGGACTTTAGACGTCATCTCTTTCATTACGACTGGCCCACTTTTGTTCATTAGTTCTAGTTTGGCAGTAGTCTCTAGGTGGGACAGTCTAAGTAAACATTATCAGACACAACACAGTGGCTGTAAAGTAAGACTCAGATTAAAGATCTTGCATGAAAGATGGAGCCGGTGCACATGAAAGCGATCTTTACATTCTACAAG
Source organism: Lissotriton vulgaris (assembly GCF_964263255.1). Lineage (NCBI taxonomy): Eukaryota > Metazoa > Chordata > Amphibia > Caudata > Salamandridae > Lissotriton > Lissotriton vulgaris. Next base: position 351,589,427 of record NC_141698.1, read on the forward strand.
CAAGCTTGTGCTAACCAGGATAACGTCCGATTTTTACCGACCTGGATAATATTGACATGACACATAGCTATTAGTTAATTCAGAACCGCTAGGAGCATACACAGCGCAGGAAACAATTTTACAACACAACAGTATATTTCTTGAATCTCCTGCTACCCACTTGCTGTCCCGTGCATGCATGAGCAGACAGACTTTAAGATTTCAACCCAGTCCAACCCAAACACTCAGCTGTCATTTCCTCCTATTTGGGGTGTTCTCGCATATTATTTGTCAGTATTAAAACAAAACTTGCCATAGCCTCCTTTGTGTATCAACACACAATACCCAGGGACCTAGCTGGATGTGGCGTAAAGGTGAAAGCGGCCCACCTTGAAGCAGGGGAACCATATTCGAGTCCTTGCAGAAGACTCAGGCATCTTGTGATTCAAGGCAAATCGCGTAATCTCCCCGTGCCTGAAAAATTAGTGTGTCTGTCTGTAATGCAACACTCTCAGAGAATATGTTGAGCATAGTCCACTTCTGCAAAATGGCCTTCACTTACCATATGTTACTGAAGATGTAATTTTCATTTTTATGTTTATTATTTCCTCTGTATTTTGTAGAGAGGCAAATTGAGATGCTCCAACTGGCCCTGTTGGATTTCTGTGGTTTTCAGCTAATACTTGATGCCTACTGTTCTTCACTGGATTTGCTCTGACTCACCACCTTTCACCGACAGGTATGCTAAACATCGAAATACACCTGATAAAAGAACATTTAGAAAGTGGACACTTGAGAGGCGGTCCACTTTAAGGGTAATATTCTCCAATAGCGCAAGAACAGAGTGCAAATGAATACATTAAAAAAGGGCTATTAACAAAAGGGGAAACTCCTGTTTGCCAAACACTTATCAGAACAAGCATTTGCAATGCAATAGGTCTCGCATTTACGCAAGTTGTAAATGACAATGCGTTTTAATTATGTTTCAAAAACGAAAACATAAATAAAAGGCATTGTCATTTACAATCTGACGGGGGGTCGGGGTGCACACCTGTTCTTTATGTTTATCCAAACATTATCCTTATGATCAAAGAGTGCGTGCGAACTGGTACTTTTAATACTTCGCAACAGAGCGTTTTGCACATGCAAAGCCAGACCACAGGTGTGAGCGTAAATAGGCATTTCGTCCCTTTTTCAGAGCGACCAATAGATATGCAAATAATCTCTCAAGGATTTCAATATATATAAATTCGCTTCATAAATATTAATTGAGAATGTCTCGAAAACCGAACTGGGTTTTCTATTTAATAGGTCGCTGAGTCAAGCCATGATTTGATAGGCTGGGCATGTGTACATTAGCAGAGCTGTATTTAACACCAGTCCTTCGGGCGCTTCGGTCCAAACAGAGATTGGGGGTACTTTGGCGGTGTTCTATATAAGCCATTATGATAATTTACGAGTGTTTTAAACCGTGGTTTCCTTATCATGCCATGCGTATAGCCAGCTGCTGAAGAAAAACGTTTCATTTGTTTCCACAGACCCTGCCCATGGAGTTCTCGTGAAGTCAGATTTTCCCTCTCATTCTAATCAACAGATTTCACACCTTTTGCGAAACGTGTTAGAAGTCGTAACTGGTCACATCTCCTCTTCATCAAGTGGGAAATGTCTGATTCGCGAGACCACCGAACAATTCCCACTGGTTGACATATGGAGAGAAGATCCCAATTAGCTGCTTCCCATCTACAAACTGCAATGATTGTTCATTCTGTTTGTCACGCTGTCGTGTAAAACCAGTATTTTAGCTTCAGCCAGTGACGCACAGATGTCAAAAGGTAGCTCAGGTGGTTCATGTCAACGCCCTCTCCCCACCCCTTCCCCGGCCCACCTGCCTCCCAGGAGTTGTTACTGAGAGCCCACAGACTCGCGGAGGTACACAGGCCCCCTACAGTAAAGCACACAGGACAGCGCTTTATGTCTGCTATAACCCCAGCGGCATCCCTTGTCGTTAAAGGCGGAATAGCTCGGTGGGTTACTGCGCCTGCTGCAGCAGCCTGTCTGCAGTTGTAAATCATGGCCTCGGATGACGTTCTTTGAGGGACAGGTTGGGGGGCGTGACGGGGTTAAAGATGATGTATCTGAAATGCTCATTAAAATGCTCTGCCCCGGGGTACTTTTCAAGACAGTTTTCAAAAGAATGCTGTCAGGAAACGTGCAGCAGATAAGGACACAGTATCCCCGTAATTATAAACATGCGATGAGCCACGACCACATATAAACTATTTGTACATTAAAAAGAGATAAACCAGCCTGTCAGTGCTTACTGCTTGGGGCAAAACTCACAGGGACCGTACTGAAGAACCATATCACAGGGAAACAAGCGGCACCTGTGTGCTTAAAAACGGAAAGAATGCAGAGATTGTACGGGTTTAATATAAACCACAACGTAATCAAGGTAATGGAACGGAAATATCTACGCTACCTACCTAGAGAGTTTGTTGGACGCAGTCGAAACTTCCCTGAGGGTTATCTTTGCCAACATTTGATACGTAGAAATTGATCTTGTAGACTTCCGTAGTGCAATCGGTTTTTGGGATTTTCATGGGCTAAAAAAAAACAAGCATTTGCAATGCAATAGGACCTATTAAGTTAAAAACTGAGCATGGCACCACTCTAAGGACACTGCGCTCGTTTTTTTTAAACTTTAACATTGAGCGCGGTGTCCTTGAAGCAAGCACTGCGCTCAGTGTTAAAATTAAAAAATATATAAAGAAACCGAATGCAGTGTCCTTGAAACGGCGCCACACTCATTTTAAAGTGAAAAAAACACAAAAAAGAACGCAGTGTCCCTGAAACCGGTGGGTGAGGGTCAGAAGATTCGCCCCATTAAAATACACACAGGTGAGAAAACCGCAAAACACCTCACACTTACATACCCAGATGAGTTGGGCTGGTGGGCCACAAGACCAAACTCGCTCTGGAACTCAAACAGGACAACCAAACTTCCAACACAAAACTACAGCCTGTCCAAGACCTTTCCACAATGACAAACATCCATATGCAAACACTCAATTGCAGACACATAAGCTTGCATGTAAAGGCACTGAGGGATGAAATAAATTGCGGTGTGTGATAAATAAAAGAACAAGTAAAACAAGTCATGTACTGAGAAACTCACCGCCACAGCCCGGCTAGGACAGGAAGCCAGGCAACCTGTGTTGGGACGGGGCGGGGCCGCAAAAAGACAGGAAGCAGATGGGAGCCTACCCCACGCTCCTATGCCTGTGAAGCCAGCCGGAAGTGAGCATTCTGCCGAGACTGACCCGCTGCCTAGGGAGAGAGGGACACGCAGAAAGAGCCTGGTGAGTGGAGTGGGGGGGGGAGGTTGTGTGTGGGATTGTGTGCGTGCACGTCTTTGTGCGTGTGTGCGTGTCTGTCTGTGTGTGTGCCTGTGTTTGCCCGCGTGTGTCTGTGTGTGCGTGTGTCTGTCTTTGTGTGTGTGTGTGCGTGTGTGTGCTGTCTGTGTGTGTGTGCATGTGGGTGTGTGCGCGTGTGTGTCTGTATGTGTGTGCGCGTGTGTCTGTGTGTGTGTGCGTGCGTCCTGATCCATTGGGACTGTTAACAGCATGCCGGAATCGGAGCGCATGTTCACGCTCACGACCTGATCCGATTCCGGCATGCTGCGCGTGCCCATCTCCTGTCTCCTGGGAAGCAGAGCCAGTGACTATCGCCAAGGCGAGACCTAAAAAGAATAATGAAAAGAATAATGTCACATGAGGACATTTTCAAATAGATGAGCTATATTGTTCAGGAAAGGGGAAATCTTCGTAGGTCTAAAAAAACATTTTTAGGAAAGGACAGACTCATTCGAAATATTCTCTCGTAAGTGGTTTCAGTAAAGAGGATGGCCCCCAGAATGAACAGAATTACCACCTTCACCATGGTCATTCCTGACACGATATCCTGTCCTCGACATTTGTGTGAAAACCTAATGCTTACTTGGTATTGCAGACACCTATTTTGCATACATTGATCTAATTAGAATCTCACACACCTGAAAACAATATTAGTAGGTGAAGCATTCGGGACTGAAGACAGTGTTGACAATGACCTGGAATAAAGCGGTCACCGGCCAAGAGGAAGACACATACCAAAGATAAAGACTAGCTCATTCAATTCTCTTCATCTCTTTGCATTCTGGTACTTTTAGTTCTTCATTTTATTAGCAGGGAGGCTACAAGCCTAAGATGCAAAATAATACTGGAATTACTATTCATGCCTGATGGGATGTATCTTCAGGCCTTGAGATCTATTCACATCAACACATAGATTCACTTTCATACCTTTAAGTAGTTTAATCAATAAAGGTGTTATTCCTAAAATATGAAAGTATCATTCTCTGTACTCCTGTGGTTGTTTCCTAGTTCACTGAGCAACCCAATTAGGTACCAGCGTTCTGAGGTGTGGCACAAGGAATGGCTCATTACTGAAGAGGAAAAGCATATGTTGGGTACAGATGCCCCACAGGCAACCCATCATAACCGTTAAGTAGTGGGCATGTACCACTCAAAAATAAGTAGCAGGCTGATTTTTAGCATGGCAAAGTTTTTCTGATTAAATGTTCAAAAATTGAACATTTTCGTGAATTGATGCTTTCTAGACCTTTACTTTTATGCATCTCTGAACCAGACGAATGATCGTTGTTTACACTCTTCTGTTTTCAATTAAAGAAATTTGAAAAGTCAGAAACAATGTTTCCTTTGGTTGGTGACACAGCGTGAAACATTCTTGAGCAAGAATGAAAAAAAGAGAAATGGGTTAGAACATAAAACGCGCTCTCCAAATCGTTAACGAACAGAGAGAAAGAGAGCCTTGGAGCGATGGGTGGCTGGCTGAAAATGGCGCTGCTGCTCTGCCTGGTAGCAGCTGGCTCCTCGGTGCCCCTACCGGCGCATCCTGTTACCAGCGAACAGTCCCAGCTGATTACCAACGCTATTGAACTTCTAAACTTTGCAGCCAAAGGGTCCGTTTTCAGACTCCTGTTTCATGACGTCGAGCTGGTGAGTAAATTCGAAAGAGCTTATGAACCTTGATCCCCTTGGCAGGCCCGGTCCTAGGATTTTTAGGGCCCTGGGAAAAAATGAAAAAAAATGATATGTCATCACAGGACCTGACCTCATACATCACAGGGCAATTAATCTTATGTTGCATTGAAGTGACTTGCAAAAAGCAACTACTTGGGACTAGATATCAGTATAACGGATAAGAACACAAATCCCCCATATATTTTAAACCTTTGTTAGTGGATTACAGTAGTCCAGCTGAATGGAAACACTTGGTGCAGCTCTCACGAAAATGGTTATCTTTACTCCAGTGTTCCCTGTCCAAGATTAACTGTTTACATGCACTTTTCTTTAGGCAATCTAAGGTGCACAGAGGGGATTTACACACAAAACAAATTCTTTAAGTGCTTCACTGAAGTTGTAGTGGGCACTTGAGCACACACGTGACCTCAGCCAGGACCTCAGTGGGCATGGCACACAACAAACAGTTTGGCACCGAGTCGTTTACTGCAGAACACCTTAAAGTGGTTATGTGTTTGAAAATAGACTCAGCAGGCACAGACATGTGATGCTGAAGAGAGATATGGAAAAATGTGAATCTTGGCTGGTACACGATGGAGCAGTCAAGAAGCTTGAGATTGAGTGGTGTTGGGATGGAGCAGGCAGACATTGTGTGGGGTAGGGATGCAGCAGGAAGAGATTGGAGGGGTGTAGGGATGGGGCAGGCACTGACTGGGTGGTGTAGGGACAGAGGTCAGGTTGCTTACGGGAGCAGCTAGAACTGCAAAGGAAAGCACAAGGGGGTAGTCTTGGGTTTTCTTGGCACTAGAGCAGCAGGGCAGCAAGTGAAAAAACACCTACCAACAAATACCTGCCCCCCTCCCCATGGCCTTGTAGACATCAAACAGCACGGTGAAGCCCAAGAGAAAAGAGCCACTCCCCTGACCCTTCTGCCCATGATATTGCACTGCAAGGCCCAGGACAGGGGGCCACCCCTCCCAAATATCACTCATCACAGGTTAGATAAATGCATGTGTTAGACTTCACTGTATTTCTGCAATGAAACAGTTTGCTACAAAATTCACATAGCACTGCAGCAGTGCATGATTTTGCACCACAAATGAGCAGTAATTTGCCAGATTGAGCTCTGATAAGACTGACAGCATTTAACTGCTACTTGAGTCTGGAGCCCTTCTGGATGGTCTCAGGTTGAGGAAAACTGGGTGCTGTGTTAAGCAGGTTATAAACAAGGAGGCATATAGCAGCTGAAAAGCTCAATTTAAAGGAGATATGTTAGTGTAGAGTTGAAGGGTTGTGCTTCAAATAATAGTTCTGGCCAAGAGGCGGACACATCCTAAAGAGAAAGACTAGCCATGCAATCCTCTTCGTCTCTTTGCATTCTGGTACTTTTAGTTCTGCATTTCAATAGCAGGGAGTCTACAAGCCTCAGATACAAAATAATACTGGAATTGCTATTCATGCCTGATGGAAGGTACCTTCAGACCTTGAGATCTATTCACATCAACACATAGAATCATTTTCATAACTTTAAGTAGTTTAATCAATAAAGGCTTTATTCCTCAAAAATGAAAGTATTATTCTCTGTACTCCTGTGGTTGTTTCATATTTCACTGAGCAACCCAATAAGGTGCCAGGGTTCTGGGTTGTGGCACAAGGAAGGGCTGATTACTGAAGAGGAAAAGCATATGTTGGGTACAGATGTCCCACATGCAACCCATCATAACCGTTTAGTAGTGGGTGTGTACCACCCAAAAATAAGTAGCAGGCTGGTTCATTGCATGGTGAAGTTTTCCTGCTTAAATGATCAAAATGTGAACATTTTCATGACTTGATGCTTTCTAGACCTTTACGTTTAAAAAGGTCTGCATCTCTGAATCTAGCAACAACACCAAAAACACATTTGTTGAACTGCTCTCAATAGTGTTACTTTTAATGTTACTCGTATGCTATAGAGATATCATCCATAAACCCTCTACAATCTTGGAACTGTAAAACACATGCAGTGTGAAACCTGGAGGGCCCTTCTTCTAAGCACAGGAGCCATGATCCAGCGCTGTGTGGCCCAGAAGAGGGCCATCCTTTCTTGGGCTTCCCAGCAATGATGCAGTGCTACAAGGCCAGAAAAGGTTCCCTCCCCATGATCACTGAACCATGGCTGCTTTTCAATAGCATGGCCTGTATTTTTATGTCAATGCTTGCAAATCACTTGAAAAAAGCAGGGAAATGTGGCCTTTTTTCAATTTTGCAATTTAAACCGCAGCAAAAGAAGAAAACACATGAGATTTTTGATTGTTTAGAGTTGCTTTAATTTATATGCAAATGATTATAAAAGCAAGCACATTGCTATGATATAGAAATAACAACGATTTTACACATATTCTTTTCCACCTAGCAGAATTTGGTCCCTCCAGGGTAGTGAAATGTAACAAATGACCTGTATTTTTGTGAGAAATGTGGCAACTCTCCAGGGCTGTGTGGCCCTGGGGCATTGAGCCACGGTATAGCACAGGCGTAAAATAGGCCCCGCAGCCTCTGTGGTGCGGGGGGCCCAAGCTGCAGGGGGCTTCCTCAGAACAGCACTCTGGCCGGAGAGCTCCTGATTGAGTCCAGAGGGAGCCCCTCCACGTACTTTGCAGGGAGGCCCCCTCAAGGTTCGGCAGGCCAGTGCGGTATAGTGCTACAAGGCCTAGCCAAGGGGCCCCATCCCCTGGATATCACAATGCTGGATCATGACTGTGAGGCTTTGTTGAGGAGGTCTACCTCCACAGGCCATGTCATGTTGGATAGAGGTGCCACTGGCGATGCTGCGAGCACAAGGTAAATAGTTTTATTTACTTATTTTACTCCTTGCCGTCATATGTCCGACTCCACTACCCCCACCCTGCCCCTCCTCCACCCCACTGCACCACAGCACTCCCTCTGCGAGCTGCCACTGATATCTGGTGTTTGTGGGCACAGTACTTTTGTACTAGGGTTGACACCTTTCCAGAATGAAAAACACCAGACTTTAATGGAGTTTTAAGAGTGTGCAAAGGCCTGGACATGATACTAAATAGGACTATGAATAAAATCTAATCTATTCATTTGTAACATGACATGTATGTGTGTACTTACTTTATTAGTCAGGAATCATTAACAGAGCTCTAGAACACATTTAAAAGTGTTTTCTATTTATATTTGCTGTTTCAAGTATGAACAGATAGATAATCACAAAAATACAGTCTTTAAGTGATTTTGCTTATTTTTCTACTGGCTGAGATATTAAAATAATGGTGGTGCTGGTAGACAACTGGCTAGGTGGGAACTGTATTTGGGACATTTGCATGAAGTAAACTGAGACACAGTAATTGGGTTTCTGTAGACTGGAGAAGTGAAAGCAATGGAGACAAGTAATTAATGGTTCTGAATAATTCACAGGAGTTCATTTTGCCGCCTGTGAATAAACACACTTATTCATCGTATTCACCCAGCAGAGTGGGTTTCAGACATTGATCCTTTTTGGTCCCAAGTCATTAGCAGCCCCTTCAGACACACTGACATTTTACTCACCTGTACAATGTATCTCAGGAATGGTAGTTTTGATTTTTAACATGCTGAGCAGTGTTTTAGTGGGCAAGGCCCCATCTCTGATGAGCTCTCATTTCATTTCTGTTCTTTACAGTGCCTTCTCAGCAAAAGAAATCTTTAAGACAAAAAGAATTTGGATGACAGGATTAGAGGCTGTATCTGACTATATTTTGCTTTTTGGCAGTATTGATAGATGGTTATGGTTTCAGGAATGCAGCGTTTTGTAGACCAATGTGGCACTTAACCCTTTCGATGCTGATGACGAGCTCAGCTCGTCATCACCCACGGGTGTCGTGTGCTGATGACGAGCTGAGCTCGTCATGGTGCCACTAAAATGGCATTTTCCAGCACAGGGGGGGGAAAACGGCCAGCAGCCATGTGGTTAATGACACCACAGGTGGATCCCAGTGACTTGGTGTATGAAGCTCATCGGTGCGAACTTCTGACGTGCTGGGAAAGTGACTTTCTTTGCAGCCATCTGCAAAAAAATCACTTTTCCAAAAGTCCCTCTTGGCGCCTTATTTTCCAATGACCTGTAAAGTTGTTCTGAGTCCCACTCAGCAACTTTGTGAATGAACAACGTCAAGTATGGATGGCTAAGAAATCACAACCCTGAACACCTCTCCTTGAGCCAAATACACTGAGTGCTGTAGTATGATAACTCTCTTTAGTGTATTTAGTACATGAATTATTTCTTTTCTTCTAAAGGTCTATTTGCATTTCCTACCACCTGGTTGATCTCCACCTTGCTGCATTTCTGTTTGCAGCGTTATCTTTAGATTATGGCTATCAGTGGCTGGGCTTCATAAACCAGTTTGATTCCGCTTTCAGTGTTAACATTCTGTATAATGTACAATTTTATCTTGTGTGAGAGCGCTGTACCTTTATGTATGGCATATCTGGCAAGTTCTCAACCATCAATGTGCAGATTCTTTGCAAGGCTTCTGTTTCCTCACTTGCTTTACATCAGCTGGAGTTGCACTTTCACTCCAAGTGCATGATGTATTGATTCCCATACTTTGACAGTGACCCACATGACAAGCATAAGCAGTTTGTTTCGACCACAGCAAACTCTTTGGGGGTGCACGGTCATTCATCGGGTTACTTATCCATTCTCTCAACACCATTTGTATAATTTTTCCAGCCTAGATACCTGCCAATGACTACACCACGTAAGAAGTTTAGCATTACACATCTTTATTCTACTGAGTGTAACAGCAGCCTCAATATTCTAAAACACGCTTTCATGGCATGGTGCTCTGACACCTACGTCACAGCTCTACTGAGTCAGTTAGGAGTTAGGAACCAAAAGGGTTCAAACATAAAATTTTGCAAGACATTACACAGGCTTAGCTGCCATTCTGGGGAAATTGTACACCCTGTTTTAGTTCCTTCACTCAAATTCTTATGAAGGGGTTTAACATCATCCTTGTGACTGTGGGATACTGCAGTCATGGGAAACAGATGTTATAATTTTGTTTCATAGAGAGGACATGTCTCTAAACAAACACAGTTTAAATTGACACATGTTTTTGAGATAGGATGATTCAAAAATATATACTGTATTCTTTCTGTCCTTCTCTTTGAGGTAATCTACACATTGATCGCACCAAGCCAGCTTGGGTATACATCTCAGGGATGGGTACATCTACATTCGCAACCAGTCGTGCTTTTCTCATACACTGGGCACAGAAAGTGGAGGAAATTCAAGTTTTACTAGGGGGGCGTTTAGAAGGCATTTGAGTAGAAGGAGTAGGCGTTCCCCTGGGAGACAAAGGGGAAATTTAATATACCGGAGCAATTGATAAATTGGGTAAAGTTGATAAGCGTGGCTCAAATCCACCCGAGTGACTTACCACACTCACCTATAGTAACTCAGTAAGAAGTCAGCCGGACAGTGGAGAAGAATAAACAGAGTAATTTTATTAGGCCTCAAACTCCCATATGAGAGGGCCCTGTCCGACCTCACCCCTAAGAGTGCGCCGAGAGGACTAACTCATATCATCACAGCAATACATTATAATGTGGTACAGTGTATTATGGTACGCCCCTTCTGGAAAATTACTGAAACCCAGACAGAGGAACAATGTCCTCATGCAAAAGGCATCTGCACCTGCAAGGGATACATTTGCTATCTTTGCCCAAGGCCGCGGAGCTGAGCCTCAGCGTCTCTGGTGCATGAGAACATTACTGATAAGAGACTTGTTAGTTTCGGCCACAGTTAGCCGAGAAACGAAAACAGCTGCATTAGTGAATTTTCCTATTCCTACGGGAGGGGTGGATGAGCGAGTGCGACTCGCAGGCACAGAGTGATACACAAAATGGAGGCACACGAGCTAAGCTAAGAAAACTAATACCATCACACATATAAATGAATAATCATTTAAGGAGTAAGAATAATGCAAAAACGTGTATGTATACTTCATCAGTTAGACACATGATGCTAACTCACATATGTAAAAAGGAAATGGATGGGGCATCGAAAAGTGAATTCTATCAGACCCTCCTTTTAGCATCATTGGCTAACTGGAGCGTAGCATTTATTTGCCAAAAGGTAGTGCCTGTACATCCAGTCTAGGGGCAGGGCATCATTCTATTCAAAAATATCATCTTCAATGAGCATCATCCAACGAACATCAGGGAGTTCAATAGCAGTGGAGGCAGGATATTGACCAGACATCTTTTTAGGAGGTCGCAAGTTCGTAGCACACATTGAGCAACATGGGGGAAGGCAGTAAACACAAAGGCAACAAGTCAGTAATACACTCACCACACCAACTAAGCCCATTAATATTTTCCAACCCCAAGAGGAGAAAACACCCCAAAGCCATCCTTGTAGTGACCATAAACACTGGATTGGTAACATGGATTGTGGGCGCACAGCTCTGAGTATGGCAATGTTAGGATTCAAAATTAATGTCAACGACTGCTACTAGACAGAAAAGGAAGGTTACCAAACTTCCTTAATATCCTGGACTAGTCCAAGATGTAAACTAATTCTAGATTCCTGCCGAGCAGTCTAATTCAACTTCATATATTCTGAAGAAGTACAATGTGAAATTTACATCAAAATTATTAAATCACTGGTATAAGTACAATAGTCCCAATTCTCATCCAGACACCCGAATCTTGAAATGCGTTTGATCCAAGTTTTAATTTCCAAGTTTCAATGTTCTTTCAAATTGTCCTTAATTCAATCATAAAGTATATTTGGTTCCAAAGTTCATTCCAATTATTCCACAAAATTCAAAGAACATCCACTGCAGCCAAGGCTGCAGTGGATGTTCTTTGAATTTTGTGGAATAATTGGAATGAACTTTGGAACCAAATATACTTTATGATTGAATTAAGGACAATTTGAAAGAACATTGAAACTTGGAAATTAAAACTTGGATCAAACGCATTTCAAGATTCGGGTGTCTGGATGAGAATTGGGACTATTGTACTTATACCAGTGATTTAATAATTTTGATGTAAATTTCACATTGTACTTCTTCAGAATATATGAAGTTGAATTAGACTGCTCGGCAGGAATCTAGAATTAGTTTACATCTTGTAGTGACCATGTCCCGTTATCCTGATGAAGTTCAGTCGCTAATCTATGGAGTTTCTGCACTGCCAAGTTAACTGTCGGGGCGGAGTCAGGAATGTACACGCAGCAAGACGTCCCGATGACGCTACAGGCCCCACCCCTATCTGCAAGGATGACGTCAAGCACCATCCTATTCTGTATCGTAAATAATCTCATAGCCTGAATCTCAACAGACATATTCGTCACAATGTCTGCTTCAGTAATTACTACCTTCTCCATCACCCTGGACAGTCGTCGAATGGCCCTGCTATTAAATATCGGACCCTAAAAGGGCAAGAGACCCTTAGAAAAATCTGTCCATTGTTGCAGGGAAGTATCTGTCTGGTCTACGTCATCGACCTGGAGTTCCCTCCTTTTACGCTGTTCTGGTGAACTGGGAAACCTACGATGAGTCTTGTGATAGTCAGAAGGTGCCACATACACAGGTGGAATCATATAAGCTAGGTAGCATATCCCACCCCAACCTTCAGGCAACCATAAGTACCCATTATCCCCGCACACAAAATAGATGCTAGGGGGAGTAACCAAAGATGGGCTAAGGGGTAAACGTATTGATGCTGTTACGTTACAAGAACTATTGCCAACCTTGATGGGGCCTCTACCCTGTATACAAATAAATGGTGACGGACCCACTACGGCTAAAGGTACTAAAGACTTAACACTACCATTCCCTTTTGGTGGGTGTCTGTAGGACAGGGAGGAATTTAACTGTAAGAAACTTTCTCTAACTTTGTCAGTATCATTTGGAGTCAAAAACCGTCCCACTTTCTTTTCACACGTCTCTATAAACTTTTGATCAAAGCGTCCGTCAGTATATAACCGTCCAAGAGAAGAGGGGGGCATAGGGCGAACTCGCATTGTCATAGTTGATCCTCTGTCTTGCAGTCGAGGAGTCAGGAAATCTGGCTGTTGGAAATATTTGACAAGACCTATTAGTGCATACCATCCCACGCAACTATTCACTGGTGTCAGAGGAAGTGCTAAAAATCTATCCTTCTTGTAAGCAGCAGAAGGCAACAACCCACACACCCAACAATCAGTTATATTATAAATGGCATGATGTAGAGTCTTAATAAAAACATTTTCTTTGAAACCCTTGCGCAAGCTTCTTTCACCATAATCAACGGTAATCATATTATGTTCAGGAATAGCAGAAGGTGTGGGTGCAAACACATGTACAGGATAAGCCTTATCCAGAAAAAACAGTATACCAAGAGTCACAAGAAAGGCAATAAGCACTATTATGATAAGCACTATTTTTCCTTTTCGGGAGAGGGCCAACCAGGGGGAAGCGGGCTCAGGTCTACGAGGAGCCGCAAAAGGCTGCTCCTCATCGGGAATGGGACGACCAAAAGGATGCATTGTACCAAAAATGCAAGAAAATATAAAAAATGGGGAAAGGGGGAAAAAAAGGTAAACTAGAAAAATAGTCCCAGACAGTCCTAAAACCGGCCAGAGGGGTTCTTCAACCCTAAAAAGGGATCTTCTCCCTGTGTCCGTTAAAGCCTCACAGGCAGGCTTGTACCGTCCATACCTTAATCCCACGTCGCTTGACACACAGCAGTTGTAACAGAGGAGCACTTAATCTGGGCCCCCACACCACTCTATAGTCTCATAGAACAGAATCTTCGGCTAAACACCAGGGCTCTTACAAGTCCATCCCTATCACTAAATCTTCTTTTTCAACAGAATGTCCACTAAGCCCTTCTTCCACTGTTCAGTCCCTTACACCTTTCCCTTTTCGGGGCCGCAGATTATAGCGAGTGCTCCCTCGCACTTCAGGGTCTGTAAACAAAACGGGTATATCTGGAGCAAGAGTTGGACCCGTTAATTCCTGATCACTAGTATCAACGGGAGTATCGGAGCTTGCAATTTTTTCTTTTCTTCTTCTCGGTGCACTTGGCTCTGCACGTGACTTTTCACTTGACTTTTCACTTGGCTCCCCTCCCCTCAGTGGGGCATCAGAAAAAGGAATGTAGCTGGGCAATTGGTAGTGTTCTTCATCAGCAACACCCTCTTTTACCCATTGGTCATAGGGTAACGGCAGGGGGACCTTCTTGACATGCGACGCATGGGTCCACGCCTTCCTGCCCTCAACTTGAAGTGCGGTACGCGTCGTCAGCAGGACCTGTCTCGGCTCGGACCATCTGGGATCCAAACAGGATTTCCGCTGATATCTTCTGACGACTACCCAATCCCCGGGTAGTATGGAATGTCCGGGCCCCTCTGGCAACGGCTTCAGGGTGTCTGCTACCTGTTGATGAATAGAACGAAGATCTTTAGTCAAAGCATACAAGTAATCTATCAACAGTGGATGCTCAATGTTGGAGAAGCACTTTGGTCTGGGTACCCCCCACACGTTGGCCGGACGGCCAAAAATCACTTCATAAGGGGAGACACCCATTTTGGAATTGACAGTGACTCTGGTAGAAAGCAAAGCTAAGGGAAGGGCGTCTGGCCAACGGAGTCCTGTACTCTCCTGTATTTTGGCCATTTTCAATTTGAGCGTGCCATTGAATCGCTCCACTAAGCCCGCAGCCTGGGGATGTAGGGCCGCGTGGAACTTTTGTGTTATATTCAAGCCTTTACATATATTTTTGATGAGCTCAGCATTAAAGGATGTACCGTTATCACTCCAGATCACCCTAGGCAATCCGAAGCGCGAAAAGTACTCCTTAATCAACATTTTAGCTGTAGAAATGGCTGCGCAGTCCTTAGTGGCATATGCTTCCACCCACCTACTAAAAGAACATACAACCACCAGGACGTATTTCAAGTTATTAACTCGTTCCATTTCTATATAATCCATATGTATCACCTCAAAAGGAAAAGAAGGAGGTGCAAAATTCCCTGCTGGTACAGGTGTTCCCTTCCCTGGATTGTGTCTCAAGCAAACCATGCACTGCTGGACCAGATGTGTCGCCATCTTAGAGATATTCTTATTACTCCAGACCGGGTCCAGCAGTTTGCATATACCCTTGGCACTGATATGTGCCGGACCATGTGCCATTGTCACTACCGGGAGAACGTATGCATTTGGAAGTAACCATCGTCTTTTGTCAGTCACATCTGTCCAACATTCATCAGAATCCAGCCTCCCCTCACCAGCTTTCCAAGCCCTCAATTCTTCCTCAGTTGCCTTTTCCTGTATATTCTTTACACTCTGTACCGTATCTGCAAACATGTTAACGTCTGGTACCCATCTAGCTGGTCCTGCCACAAACATTCGTGGTAGTTTTGTCCGCGCAGTCTCTTTTGCTGTTTGGTCTGCGAAGGCATTGCCTCGTCCCACATCATCCACTATTGTCTTATGTGCACTGCACTTTATCACAGCCAGTCGTCTGGGTAACGTCAATGCTGTCAGCAATCGTAATATCAATGGACCATGCTGTATACGTTGTCCATGTGAAGTCAAAAATCCCCGTTCTGCCCACAGTCGCCCATAATTATGAGCCACGCCAAAGGCGTATTGACTGTCGCTATAAATGTTCACGTCCAGTCCTTCACTCAGTTCACATGCTCTCAGTAAGGCTATTATTTCTGCAGCCTGGGCCAAATGATAAGGTATTCTAGAAGTCTCCACTACTGTCTGTAATGTCGTAATTGCATATGCTGCCGTCGATGTACCATCTGCAAGCTTAAAACAAGACCCATCTACATACAACTCCCCATCCCGATCATCTAAGGGCTTGTCCGTCAGGTCTATTCTCCCTTTCGTCTCCTCCTCTGTCCGAAACAAACAATCATGTATGTCATCGTCTTTTGCGTCTGTTGGAATAGGTAACAACGTGGCAGGGTTCAGAGTGGCACACCTCTTTATCGTGACATGAGGTGCGAAAAGGGTCATCCCATAACCAGTGAGACGAGCACTAGTTAAATGCTGCGTCTGTGTTCTATTTAGCAAAATGTCCACAGCATGTGGTACCATCACTGTGAGATCTGAACCCAGTACAAGCCCCGCCGATTGTCTTATGGAGACCGCAGCAGCCGCCGTGGCCCTCAGACAGCTCGGCAGCGCTCTTGCCACGTTGTCGAGCATCGCAGAGAAGTAGGCACAGGGTCTCTGCTTCCCTCCGAAACACTGTGTTAGGACAGACAACGCACAAACTTCCGCCTCGTGTACATAAAGCACAAAAGGCTTCTGGTAACCAGGTGTTCCCAGAATGGGTGCAGAACATAAAGCAGTTTTTAGTGACTCGAACGCTTCCTGACATGCAGGGGTCCAGGGTAGGGGTTCGCGCACCTCTTTAGTAGTCAGATACAATAGGGGTTTTGTTAGTAATGCATAGTTAGGTATCCACTGGCGACAATACGATATTATGCCCAAGAATGCGCGCACCTCTCGCTGCATGTTAGGTACATTCATATTAGTTATCGCTTTTATGCGCTCTGGCGTCAATCTCCTCCCCACTTTCGAAAGGAGGTGGCCTAAGTAGGTGACCTCCGTTCGACAATATTGAAATTTTGGAAGGGACACCTTATGCCCCTTCTTGGCCAAATGATGCAACAATTCGATCATAGCATCCCGACAACCTTCCTCATTGTCCGATGCTATCAGGATATCATCCACGTACTGCAACATAACATTGCCGGGTGGAAGTTCCAATTCGTCCAATTGTGCCTTCAGTGCTTGACTATATATGCTCGGGCTCTCTGTATAACCTTGGGGAATTCTTTTAAACCTAAAACTTTGGCCAGCCAATGAGAATCCGAAGAGATAACGGCTGTCTTCATGTACTGGAATACTGAAGAAAGCATTCTTCAAATCCAGAACGGAAAAATATTTAGCAGATGGGGGAATCATTGTCAATATTGTAGTGATGTCAGACACCACCGGATATTGGGGCTCCACTACTTTATTTACATGGCGCAAATCAATCACGAACCTATAGACATCAGGTGTATCATCTGCAGCATCAGGCGACCGTCTTTTAAGGATCGGTAGTATGGGGCTGTTACATATGTTCGAGTCTGTCTCCTCCACCACTCCTGACTGGATCAAATCCTGTATTATTTGTAACAAGGCTTTCTCTCCCTCCCTAGGTATCCTATACTGTGGTATCCTGGGTAATTTCGCTCCCACCTTAACCTTTATCGTCACTGGGGCAATGTCTATCTTACCCACATCTGTATCATTGGTAGCCCATAAACTGTCGGGTATTCCTCTGAATTCGGGTGGTAGTGGGTCATCTTTAGAGAAACATTGCAGTGGGCGAGCAACAGTAGGGCCCAGCGTGAGATACACGCCGTCCGGAGAACAATAAATGGTAGCATGCAACCTCTTCAACAAGTCTAAACCCAGTAAATTTTCTCCACAATTTGAAGTCAGCAAAAAGGGTGAATCAACAGTGAAAGGGCCAATCGTAAGGGTAAGAGGTTTGGAAATGGGGCTAATCGCCGGGGTACCTGAAAAACCCACAGAGATATTGTTCTTGCCAGACAGAGCCGCCCCTGGGACCCGAGAATGAGCCACTGAACTTTTCATTGCACCCGTATCTACTAGAAATTTCTGTTGAGACCCCAATAAGTCCACCTTTACATAGGGTCCCCTTTGATCAACTTCCACAGACACTGGCCCCTCGCTCTGTCCTACGCTGTCCTAGTTATGAGAAAATCCTGTCAAATCATCCATAGAATAGTCATCATTGTAATACTGACCGCCACCCCTTTGTAAGTGTTGTCTGTAGGCACTATTGTCAAAATAATTTCCTCCTGGTCTCCCGCCCCCATCTGACCGTACAGTCTGTCTCCTGGAATCACCTCTTCCTCGTCCCCGGCCATGACCAGCGTTCGACTGAAACAGAGGACAATCTCTCCACCAATGCCCCTCTTGTTTACATTTCGCACACTGATTCGGTCCCAGTCTCTCTCCATTGTCACTTCTCCCATAGCCGCCGCCTCCTCGTCCCGCAGCCCCAGGCGAAGCACCTCTTCCCCGCCCCTTAGACACTTGTTGCAACAAAACCCTCGTCTTCAAATCTTTGGCTTTCTTCTCCTGCTTATCCTTACTTTCATTTTCCCTATGTTCGTAATACTGAGCCATGCTAAGAATGCCGGAAGGAGTGGATGTCGTCCACGTGCTCTCCGACGCTTGTAACCTTGCCGAAATCTCTGGTAATATGTTCATTACAAACCTATTAACAAAGAGTCGCAACCCTCCGTCCTGTGACACATCCTGTCCACTGAAATCCATGAACGTCTCCTCAAACCTTGTAAAGAAATCAGAGACTGCCTCATCCTTTTTCTGCCTACATGCAGTCAACTTGTCCCAGTCCACCTTTTTCGGGGGAATAAGGGTGTGCATATACTTAATAATTCGCCCCGGTAACGCCAAAATCTCAGCTTTTGGCTTCTCCCCTGGCTTACGTTCTTTGTCCAAGTCCTGCAACTCCGACCACGTACCACCCAATTCCTCTGCATGATCTGTACCCTTCACCTGCCGCCACACATCGACTGGGACCAGAAGTCCGAAAAACAGTTCAATATCGGCCAAAGTCATTACTGTGGAAGATGCGGCTTCCGTCAGCTCTTTATAATATGCGGTCGGGTTCTTTCTAGAGTCCGGCAACTGAGCCTTCAAGGCCAATACTTCACTTCTCTTCCAGGGTGTATATATCCACTGCTCCTGAAAATGGGCGTCTATGCGGGCCTTGGTGACAGCATTCGTGACCGGATCTACCACCTCGGGTATCTCGGGGTGAAAGATAGGGTGCACTTCACGCATTGGATGTATACCTGGAAAATGGGGTGTACCTGCAGAGGGTAATTCATTTCTATACTGCAATATGGCTTGCAAACTGCGCATCACCTCCTTTACCCCAGTGTTAGCTCTGTAGGCTCCGCTTTTTATATCTCGTAAAGAATCTGGAGCCACACCTCCATACCCCTGCTCCCATAACGTTATTAATATATTTGACATGTGCCACAAAGCATGTTGCTGCATCAAAGGCTCAAAATCTTTCATTGTGGACCAAATGTCTTCAAACGAATAAATGTTATTCCTAGCCCACTGACAGGCCTGATTGGCCACCACTGTTTTCTTGTCCAAACCAACCGTAGAACGCGTGAGCAATTTTCGTACCTGCGAAAGCAGTCCGCTGCCTGCGCCTCTACTCGGTGTTAATAACTCCTGACTAGGGGTAGTGCTGGCGGAGACAGTAGGGAGTGCTAGTGAAAATTGGGAGGGAGCGGGTGAACTGGCCGGAAGTAAGGAAATGAGGGGTGCCAATGATGATGGGGAGGCAGAAATCGCTGCGCCAGGCTGGTGCGGGGCACACGCTTGTGAACCCGAAACCCCATCAGGAGAGGCAGGAGCTGGTAGGGTAGGATACAATGACTGCGGGGCATAGGGAGGAGGGGGTCGAGTATTCAAAATGTCTTCCATCTCATCCTGTTCATCCTCACGTACTACGTAACTTTTATTTTCTTTCAACCTGCAAAGCCTATCTGCGCGCTCCAAACGTTGCTCATTCTCATTCTTTGTGTGTTCTCTCGCTTTCTGCGCCATTGTCTGTGCTGCCTTTTTTAGCGCCCCCTTCTCTTCTCTCAACTTACGTTCCCTAACTTCCTTCTGCCACATTCTTAAGGAATCGAACATACTTTGACAACTACGCCTAGCAAATAATTTATCTTGCAAATAATCCAATTTAGCTACCTCGAAGGAACCTGTCAAGGGCCATTGCAAATCCACATTATCAGCGGTATATCGGTGCCATAGAGTGCCAAACAGGATCGGGGGCAACCCGTGTTTGACGTACATGTCAAAGTTTGGAGTGCCCTCTGGAGGTGCAGGTTGGCTCTCAGCCAATCTAGAGTCTGATACACGACAACAACACCCAAAACATCGTAACTTACTGAAACACGGCATCTCTACTCTGGTGTAAAATAAAACACTTCCTCACAAAATTCGTCAACTTTAATCACTAGTCCGAGCTCGTTCACACACATACAATATACATTGGGGAACCACACACACTCATACACATCCTACACATATAAATCCTTCCAAACACGTGTTACCAAATGGGACAAGGCCCGTCGACCAAGTCCTGGGGAACCTGGACCCTACCGCAGACCGAACAGTACACTAACTGTTCTGAGGATGGAGAACACATCCGCCACCCGAGCGGCACTTCGGATCACTGCGCGCTTTACCACAGGAGACCCACGACTCACCTCCACTGAACCACCACTGCAGGTGTTCAGGGTAAGTTCCGAAGTCTGCCCGTAATGAGCCACGCCTTCACCACAGTACCACCCGGTCGGATTACTACAAAACAATATACACAAATATTCTTCCCACCCCGTTGAGTCTGTAAGAGCGCCTACTCGCACTCTGAGTTCCCCGGAGCACACTAGCCCCAGGAGCGCACCGGCTCCTCAAACCATTGGAGACACCCTAGTCTCCCGGAGCACTCCAGCTCCTGAAACAACAACAGGTGGACCACTCACCTTCCGTATGCGGTACCGACCTCTACCGTTCTCCACCTCCGGCTGCCAGGACCAACACGGTCAGCTCCAAGTTCCGCCTTCTGGACCCCGGCATAAGATCCGAACCGGGACCTCTCCCGATCAGCAGGGTGGGGCAGCGCTGCGAGAACCAAGCTCGGCATCAGATGGGTACCCGACCCACCGTGCCGACCAGCGGGTCCCCGGTCTTCTGCTACCCCCCTACGGGTGAGAAAGATCTTTATCGCGGGGTCCCTATTCGGGCGCCATCTGATAAGCGTGGCTCAAATCCACCCGAGTGACTTACCACACTCACCTATAGTAACTCAGTAAGAAGTCAGCCGGACAGTGGAGAAGAATAAACAGAGTAATTTTATTAGGCCTCAAACTCCCATATGAGAGGGCCCTGTCCGACCTCACCCCTAAGAGTGCGCCGAGAGGACTAACTCATATCATCACAGCAATACATTATAATGTGGTACAGTACATTAGGATACGCCCCTTCTGGAAAATTACTGAAACCCAGACAGAGGAACAATGTCCTCATGCAAAAGGCATCTGCACCTGCAAGGGATACATTTGCTATTTTTGCCCAAGGCAGCAGAGCTGAGCCTCAGCGTCTCTGGTGCATGAGAACATTACTGATAAGAGACTGGTTAGTTTCGGCCACAGTTAGCCGAGAAACAAAAACTGCTGCATTAGTGAATTTTCCTATTCCTACGGGAGGGGTGGATGAGCGAGTGCGACTCGCAGGCACAGAGTGATACACAAAATGGAGGCACACGAGCTAAGCTAAGAAAACTAATATCATCACACATATAAATGAATAATCATTTAAGGAGTAAGAATAATGCAAAAACGTGTATGTATACTTCATCAGTTAGACACATGATGCTAACTCACATATGTAAAAAGGAAATGGATGGGGCATCGAAAAGTGAATCCTATCAAAGTAACTATAACTTTGCACCAAGCAAGCATATATGTAAATGGCCAGGTTTCTCCTAATTTTTACATTCCAAAAGGAACAAATACATAGATGAACTCACTGCCCCATCCTTTATTCAGAACAATACATAGATGAACTCACTGCCCCATCCTTCATTCATTTTGTATTCTCTAGGATAACTCAGCAATCCAGATGATACTGTTTAGGATAGCACAGCCACACCGCTTTTGAAGATAATGTAATTATATATACATAAAACCCCTCATCGTCTACCGGAGAAGTATTCTACTTGGCTCGACAACCTGGTCAATATTCAAGATTTAAATATAATTTTGATAAGACCTAAGTCCAAGTCAATTAACAATCTGCCAAATCTGAATTCCAAGATAAAAAAAGTTACAATTCTCATTTAGAGGTCACATAGAATTGAAAGCGCACATTTGATCACTGACTGCCTCAATGCATATGAGTATCAGTAAATTGAAATATTTTCAATTATCATTATTTATGTGAGTGATTAAGATGCCCCTATTAATGACAACGTAGAAATTGTTCACAGTACCCTACACTTTTTCTCAAGCCTGACCTCTCTAAAGGACAAACCACAGTAACAGTTGAACTCCTCAGCCCCAAATCTACAATAAACACTTCATATTCTTCAGCATGCTTCCCCAAAAAAGATGCCATTTCAGCAATGAATTAAAAATGATCAATTAATTGAAGTATAAATTGCACTGTGAGATTCAAGAAAAACAGTAACCTGTAATCTCTCTGTTTGCAAGGGGCTAGTAAAAAACAAGAAACTCTGCTACCTGGAACTACTGATAGCTTCAAAGGTGTGGGCTCATCCTTAGTTACAAGTGTATTTTTTAATGCAGGCTTGAATCTTTCATTGAAAGCATCCCATTGTTCTCAACCCTCAGTAGTATGTTTATGAAGACCATACTTTACTATTGATTGTGATTCGCTGATTCTTCATTACATCCAAAGCAAGTCAGATATAAGGTGTTAAAATTACTCTGCTATGTGAGGAACAACGGGGCATATTACCAAGATAATGCGATAATTATCGCTTAACACGGTTAGCGGCAATATTATTATCGCCGAGCTCCGCCGATTTTTATAGCAGATAAACCTATTATCAAGGTTTATCTCAAAAGCGATAAAAATCGGCCGAAATGCATGAATATCACTGAAAAGTCAGCAATATTCATGCATTACCGAGCTAATGCTATTAGCCATGTTATCCACCTACCATTGGATAACATGGCTAAGAACTGCTCTGGGCAGGCGTTAGCTTTTGGAGATATTCGCGCTTAGCGCGAATATTTCCAAAAGACGCCTTTGTAGGTAATAGGAGATAGCGATGTTAGCGACTGTTTACAGTCGGCAACATCTTGGCACGCCCACTTTGCATGTCATTAGCGATAAATATCGCTGACATGCAAAGTGGTCCCCAAAATGATCGCTATCTCCTACTAGCTGTCGCTAACTGGTGTTAGAAACAGCTAGGTAATAGGGCGATAAAATTATCGCCGCTTTAGCGGGAAAAATTCCCGCCAGAGCGGCGATAAGGCCCTTGGTAATAAGCCCCAACATCCGATAATATTTCAAGGTACCCAAACAACATGGAGGGTGGACGATGCAGGATCACCCATACCTCCCAGATCTTTCTTGCAAGGCTCGCATCATGTAGGAGCTGACAGCAGTAGACACAACTTTCAGTTTTGCGGAAATGATGATAGGAACTTCAAATGGACGCCAAACTGCACACATGCCCTGTGCTGTAACGGTGGGCAGGTTGCAAACTACAGATCAATGAAAGTGCCACTCAGTTCTTCTTCTGAAAATGTATTTTCAAGATAAAGATATATGTGACACTTCAGATGTTCGGATAAAGTGTTGCTAGGATTTGGCACGTGCAGACTGACCGTTAAAAATGATTTTATAATAATTAACTAGCTATGGTCAATACTATTGCTAGATTTTACTCTGTATATAGTGTATTGTTAACCTGCATCTGTATGCTGTTGAATTAACAAATAAATACCAATGAAGCCATGATGACATTTTATATGATGATCCTCTTTAAAAATACTTAAAAATAAAGAATGAATTACTTTGAATAAATGTTTATTGTTAGGGAAGAACACCTATCTCCTCCATTTGTGTCCTTATCAACAACACAACTAATTCTTGGGAAAACACTCCATACCTCCTTCATGTTTTTCTTCTATAGATTATTTTGATGTTAAAGCTATTTTAAATTCCATTTAAACATTATGTAAACATCATTTTAAGTGCTCTATATTGGTTTCCTAAATTCTAGACTTCACACCAGAGCTCCATTTAAAACATGGGTCTTAACAGCTTTAGAGAAGTGGCGACCATGATGTGAAAGTCTCTTTCTAAATCGGTTTCTGAAACCTACACTAGATACTGGAGGGCTGCTTCCTATTGGGTGTGCCGGTGTCAAAAGATTCTCAGGGCCCTCCCCACAGGGTAGCTAGGGGCAGATTTACAATCCCCATGCGCAGGGCCGAACTGGCCACAGCGGGAGCCAGGCGTTTCCCCGGTAGGTCGCTAGGGTGGGGGCCGGTTTTGGGCCCCTGGGAGGCCGTTTTTGTTACCGGGGTAAGCACTATCGTTCCCCTGTAACAAAATCCACAGAATCTGGCCTTCGCAAACTGCTCAGCTGCACTCCCCCTCACCCCAGGGGGGGCCGGCTGAGCAGTTTGCCAGAGCCGGTTTCTGTTACCAGTCCGGCCCTGCCCATGCGACACATATGCGCCGCTGTTGCATCACTTTTGTGACGCAGTGGCAGCGTAAACAATGCAGCCAATTTACAACTTGACGCATCTATGGAGATGCGTCACATTGTAAAGCCCTGCGTCACATTATACCTGCGTCAGGTATAATGAATGCAGGGTGGGTGTTCCAATGCAGGAAAGCCTCATAAAAGTGACGCAGTAAAATCTACAAGATTTCACGGCGCCACTTCTAAGACGCCACTGTGTCAAAACCTTATGCGTGCTTGAAGCAAGCATAGGAGTGACGCAGTACAATAAGTATAGGCCTCAATATGCATTGCTGGAGTTGTGTCATGCTTGAGACACGACTCCAGCAATGCGTGGCTTTTGGGCCAACAGATGCATCAGAATTTCTAACGCATCTGTCAATCCTTGTGCCATGGTGTGCTGTATTGTAAATACGGCGCATCCATCACAGCGCATCCATGGCGGCGCAAGGGTATCGCAGGCTGGCGTAGGTAAGCTGAGGCTTCTCTACAGATGCGTCAGGTTCTTGTAAATCTGCTCCTTAATTTTTTTAACTCTTTCTTTCTCATTCTTTGCAGATATGTTTACTTCCTGTAAGGTCTCTAAGGTCCCAATGCTCTGTCAAATTGCACCTTGAGACAAAATATTCTCTTATGGTGAATATGTAAGATTATACCATTGTTGGAATCGCTTCATCCTTGGGAGACTTAAGCAGCCAACAAATAATGCATGTCTATTTTTATATTTTATCTCTTAGCCTGATTTGCCCAGGCTTCCAAAATGATACTTAAATAGATTAACTGGCCCAAGTGACAATTTGTCAACATCTACTCCCCCTCAGATTCAATTCACCGTTCTGTATGGTTCAATGTCATCGTACTAAAACATATTTTAACTGACCATTTCGACACATAAGAAACGTTCCTGTTTAAGTGTACTCAATGTTATGGATAGACATTTGGAGTGATGTTACCAATCTGTTTGTAATTTACTCTCTACTGTCTCAGGATGCAACAAGAAGTCCCCAGCAGCTTAACTTCACCATCAAAGAGACAGAGTGCTTCATAAGAGAGCAGTCTGAGAAAGAAAACCTCGAGGAATGTGACTTCAAGGATGGAGGTGTAAGTAACCATGTGCCTGATGTAGACAGTAGCATTGTCACTAGAAAAACAGATAGAAAATGAACGAGACCTAGTGGATGTCGTGTTTTTTTATATCAGGTACCTTGATAGTAAGTTGTCACTGTATTGATCTACATTTTCTCAGCTACAAGTGCAACATTCCAGAGTTTCCTATTCTAAAAAAGACCCACTTCATCTTCCAAATCTGGATTCAGCTCAGGGCCAGAGAAGGAGGGTGGCGGAGGGGAGGGGAGGGGGTGGGTTGTCATATAGCACATGGGACAGGTAGAATGGTAACAAATGGTTTTGCACAGCCCCAGCTAGACACCAGTATCATGGGAGACGAGGAAGAAGAAATTGAAAAAAGAGAGAGTTTTTTTATACTTCTTCTGATCGGTCAACCGAGTTGCTCCAGCAAGTGGTATAGCAGAGACCCATCGATCCCAGAGAGCCTTGTACAGAACTGTAGATGAATTGAAAGGTATTAAGAAAAATGTAATTAAAAGACATGAAGTCTTTTGATAATGTAACGTGACATGAATTATGGCCTGATTTCGAGTTTCGCGTCTGAGTTACTTTGTGACAAATGTGGTTTTTATCTAGTCCACTTTATTATAGGTGTATTATATATTATGACACCTGTAATAAGGCGGATAGGATATCTGTCACGTTTGTGACAGAATACCTCTTCACAATACTCAAAATGAGGCCCCTAATCCTTATAGCAATACACGAAAATGTTAATTCTTTAATAAATGCTTTGCAAAGTTTTTTGTGAGTCAATCAAGTACATTAGTCAGAGGGACTGATCTTCTTACTCTTACAGATTGTGAAAGAGTGTTCTGTAAGTTTCTTCACCGGCCAAGGATTTGAAGCCCCAGTCGTTAATTGCACCACGTTGGAGCAAAAGGTATGATTCGCAGTTTCTGTTCTCTACATTTATTTGCTCTGTTAATAATAGGAAAGCAATCAAGACGTCATCCTGGTAAAGGTAAATCCATTGACAAAACCATGAGCAATACTTTAGAATAGATGCAGGCATAACTCCAAATTTTCATTTTGTAGAAATTCTACAGCAAAAAAGCCAATCCTGAAAAGACAGTTGAATCTGGTGGCATTGACAAAAGCAGAGACATCCTTCCAGTCACACCTCCAGTGCATACAATTTATACTTGTGAAAATAATGCCTGAATAATATGAACTGTTACGAATTTTAAAGTGAAAAATGGGTTACATCTATATATTATACAGCGCAATGTTTTGATCAACATTACAATTGTATTATATTCCCTTTTAACCATATTCTGGCAGATGCATCAACGTAGCCTTTTGCTATTCCTAAATAGCGATTTTTAAGGAATCGGTATTTAGGAATAGCAAAAGCCTATGCATGTAGGAATCGCTATTAAAATAGCGATTCCTTAACATTCCTTAATTGCTAGTCGCAATTAAGGAATGCTGTCCCATTCATTCCTATGGGCCTACAGGCCCATAGGAATGTATTGGAGATTGCATGAGCAATTAGCGAGTACCAGTAGGTACTCGCAAATTGCTCATGCAATTTCGAGGGTGCAAGGGTGTAAAAATGACAACCTGTTGCACCCCTCAAATTGATCTATGCACATATGTTGTACACACACATGCCCTAAGGGCATGTGTGTGCGCAACATGAAACCTTGAAAAATGCACAAAAGTGCTTTTTTCAAAGTTTTAGCAAATTACCATGAAGTCCAACTTCATGGTAATTTGCTCCCCCTATTAGCGCATTCGCTATTTTTTTTACTTTCATGCATTGCATTTAAGGAATCTCAATTTGGGATTCCTTAAATACAATCGCAATTTAAGGAATCTCAATTTAGAGATTCCTTACAACGTAATCAACGTTCATATTATATTGTTTCACAAACTGTTTCACATCTCTTAAACTAAGTTTATAGTTTTTATGTTAACAAATGAAGCCAACTTTAAACAAATTAAGAAAGCCGTTTCTGAGCATGACAAGTGTTGGGTTTGTTTGAAAAATATTCCGAAAACATTTTTGAATTTGGTCGTCCAGCAGAAATCCTACCTGGTGGAGGTACATTTTCATTAGAAAATGCCACTGTGCCATGCTTGACCAGAAAGCTTGAAATTCTGCACTGTTGCCCACCTTCATCTGGAATCATGAGGAAGAACTGTTGATTGAACAAAACATTTTTGGGTTAGCTTAACTTCGTCATCCTGAAGTTAATCTGTCGCCTTTTGTGGTGGGGTTGCAATTTATGTGAAATGTGGGGTATTCTCATCTTGCAACCACCTGCACCCTGGAGTCAGGGCAGTTTCTAGGTGGTTTGCCGCCCTAGGCGAGAATTGAAAAATGCTGCCCCCTCTCTTTTACTATCAAAACTCTCTCCCCCTATCATCCAGGCTAGAAGACTTGTGGCCTGTAGAGCACTACAATGAGAAATAAATGTGACAAACAAGGTGCCTCAGTGGACTAATGCAAAAATGATTGTTTGTAGCTATCTCACTAAAATCATTTGATCAGACCTAACCATGCTCACTCTATGGCAGAGAATAAAAGAAAAATCCAAAAAGCCGCACCAGCACTTGCAAAGAATAGTCCAGTAAACTTCAGTCATGATAGTGGTCATCAACTGCCATAACTGAAGCCAGCTTGGCCTTTGTAATTTACCTTACACAGTTACTCTAGCAATGTCAATTTTTTTTTTTACTGTTGTTACATAGCTAATATAGTTACATCATTTGTGTTGTCATACAGTTACATAGAGTATAATGAGTTGGAGTATAGTGCCATAGTTTGTATCAATATACAGTTAATTATAATGTACATATACAGTATAGTTAAACAGCAAAGATCCATAGTTACCGTAGCTACATTGTGTTACTCATACAGTTCTGTAGGTGATGATATGCAATTATGTGACATATAGCTAATTAGTATTGTTGTACAGTTTCATATGTATTGTATTTCAGGTATTTTCTTAGCTGTGTGTATGCACTAGTTCTTTGGTACAGCCCTATAGGTACAAAGCTAATCTATTAAAATGGTATAGTCATCAAGTTACCATTGATCACAGAGACTGGGCGAGTCACATGTGCCTGGGACAGGATCCACCACCGATGCTAATTATTTCATTCAACTCTCCAAGAACCAAAACACACGGCACTCTTGGAAAGCACCCCAACTCCGGCTCAAGAATGAGTCTCTACAACGCAACTGAGCCATCCACAGAGCCACTTAACCCTGATTCGCGTAATATCCTTCCATACTGAAGATCGTACGCAGGTGTCGGTGTCTGTTCTGATAAGTTCACCGTGCAGGTAAATGTATTTGGTATAACAGATTGCACAGGGGAGTCCCTCTTTATGGTTGCACAGTTAGTCCAGTTCACACGTCTGAGACCTTAACCTGCACACTCAGTTTCCAATCTCCGGGGCCCCAACCAGGTTTACTGTATCCTTCCAATCGACAAAATTAGCATTTCTCAACAGAGTAATGAGCTAAACAAAATGCTAATATATGCACCAATGTAATCTGCTTTCAATAGGCTGCACACATTGAGTTTTAACTCATTTTTCCTATAAGTTTAAGAAATGAAGGTTAAAAAGTAGTTTAAAATGCAGGTTATGAGTTTCAAATGCAGGTTATGAGTTTCAAACCTACTTAAAGGTCTCACAGGGATACCTCATGGGGCTGGGCCCCCGCTGGGAAAATCTTAATCAGCCCTTCATATGTTTCAAGATCATTTTATATTGCTTGTGTGGCTAATGCACCAGCTGCAGACACATATAATCTGGAGTTGTATAGCGGGTCTGGTTAAAATGTACCTGCTGCAGAGATCTGTGCCAGTGAGATCGGTACAAGGGAGCATGCATGTGCTGCAGACTTGGGTATTGTAAATTCCTGAGATGTAATCTGCAGGTCACTTCTCCCCACCTACAGCTGATCTTGGTTACCCTGCAAGACAGGGTACCGTGTTCAGCCCCAGATAGATGCTGAGAGGCTTGGCTTGCGAATCACAGTTGTGTAATCCCGGAGGACCCTCCTGGCCTTTCCCCTTTCAGAGTTGACACGCAGGATGCATGTAAATATAATAACACTAGGGGCTGTGACTCAACTCGAGAGTGCATGTACACAATGGACACACATTCCATACTCAAGTTACACAAACCCAGGCCCTATTCTTGAGGAGGGGCGATTTCTGAAGTTTTATATAGGGCCTCCTCCAACAACAGCGTCCCGGGCACCCACCACCCGAAGCACAAGAGCTTTGAAAAACAAATGACACAGAAGTGAAACTGCCCAGGAGTCCTTAAGTAAACGATGTTAGCCATCTTCAAGGTGCATGTTATATGCCCATGATGGACTCCGCTCCACGGGGGTCAGAGGTCAGGTAGGGAGGATGAAGAGTTGGGCAAACATGCTTGGCAGAGAGCTAGGGGTCTGTGTCAGCTACCCCTCTCTTCCCTTGTGTGATGTACACAGAGGAGGAGACGTTTCAGTGCTCTGGGAGGCAAAATAAGATCCAGGGCCCACCGGCGGCATTAAAAGCAAAGTTTTTAAATGGTCTAGACTGCCTACGCCTGTGAGAGCCAGGGACGTAGCAATCTGTAGTATGGCAGGTGCAGGGTCAGAGCCGAGAGGAGCCCAATACACCCCAAACATAGCTGAGCCACGGAATGAGGACTATTTGGCTGCATTAGAGCCCATGACAACTTTACTAAGCCAGTGGTGAGAAAGGATGTCTCAATTGCATGAGGGGGTACAAACACAAATACCCACCGCCACCCCCTTTGGACTTCCCATCTCCCTTAGCATCACGCAATGTCCAGATAGGAGCATAAAATATACATCCCGAAGACTCGTAAAGTTGGAAGCACCTGCTACGAAGGTTCGCGTTGGGCACACCGATTTGCAACCTGCGTAAATTTTAGTTCACTAGTACAAAAGTTGTGCTTCTACTTGATTTAGCTGAAGCACGCAAGGCTTTACACGCACATCACGAACACAGGAAAAACAACCACGCATCTCATGCTAGACCTAATCAGACAAATGTGTTTCCTCATCTTGACAATATAGGACACTGGAAGAAAACGAAAGGCAATTGCATTGTGCCCATGCAGTATTGTCATCTGCATTTGCTTAGAGAGAGTAAGTGCATGCCTTTGTTTACAGCACGAGCAATCATGCAGCCACAGGCTGCACTTATTGGTGGGCATGGTTACAGTAATTGGGCCAGTGTAGGTTCTTTCTATATTTAATATATTTACAAATATCCTAGCCACTGAGTTATGTATGTTGCAAAGTTACCATCTTAATTATATATCTATACCTGCTACATAATTTGTCACGTGTTTACTCGCGTTTTTTTAACACGCTTCATGTCGTTTTGCAGTTATTTCAGGAGGCTGAAAGCCAGTCACAGAAAATAATTTCACTGACTGAAAACGTTTTATAGAGTACATCTTTCTTGTAATAAAATCTGCGCATTTGCCCGTCAGTTAAGACATTAGAGAGGAGTAAAACAAGGAAAATGTGCAAAATTACGCCAATGAAAATATTAGTTCTATCGCTCGAGGACAGCAAAAACAAGCCGAGTGGGTCAGGAAAATGGCCACACAAGCACTTGGAGCACAGAGAGCACCAATGCGAGGGGGTTCTGTCCTGTTACCTTTCACCTCCACACTTCCAGATGGGCCGTCTCACGCACGAAGGCTTGGAAGGACACAGAGAAACAAGCGCTGGCCTTTGACCAGGCACGATTGATGGCAGGAGCAGCCATGCTGGCGCTGCGGCCGCAAAGATCGAGGCACACAGGGCCCCGCCCATTGCACCGAATGTGACGTCATATGACGTTGAATTGTAGAAGGCGCAACAAATTTTTCCCACTTTTGCCGCCCTAGCCCTTTTGCCACCCTAGGCCACAGCCTAGTCTTGCCTAATGGTAGAAACGCCTGCCTGGAGTTACCGATAATAATGGCATCAGTAACTCTGAGCACGGAGAGCGTGGGAGGGGTGGTGCAAATGTTCTCCATTCTGAGATTTCAGGAAATAACAACCGGGCCGCAGGAGGGTGTAGTGTCCTGCCAGGACACAGTCTCATTGTTTGCAGTGTAACCTTACACTAAACACCCACCCACCACAGACGTCACTGGGTCAGGTGACGCTGTTAATAAAAGACCCTGAGCGCACGTGCTCGTGGCCAGATCTGCTATCCCCTAACTGGTGTCCTGTGTCATGATTACTTCCACCATGTGGGCCTAGGGCCCAACTTTACATTGGCGACGAGGCCGGTAGTGAAGCCACGCGTGCCACTGCCAAAACATCCTGAGAAAAGGGAGAGAGAGCTGCCCGCCTGCAGGGCACCCCCTGTAGCAGGGCGCAGCAGCGCCGAGAAGCCGGTGGGCACGTCGGAGCCCCGCAGCCTGCAGTGACCGTGAAGCCCACCGCACCAGCCTTCAAGGACGAGCCGACCGGAGCCCACCCGCGTCGGCCGCCACCATCCAGCGCCACCAGGAAAAGAGCGGACCGCCCAGTGCCCACCTGAGACGGCAGCGAAGCAGAGACCCCCACCGGTGAGGTGCACCGGCCGGACGGAGCCCACCCGCCACGACCGCAGCCCAGGACCTGGCCCGTCGGCCGAAGGTGAGCCGGGAGCGGGAGGTGACTCCCCCCGGAAGACTGTGCACCAAAGCGGAGCCCACCCGCGTGGCCTGCGTGGAACGCGGCCGGAGATAAACTCACATTACGGCAAGGCCAGCGGAGCCCACCCGCGGCCTGCCTGCAGCGCCCCCCTTCCCCCACCGCGTGTGTGAAGTGCGGCGGAGGGGTGCAAGACTGTGCCGGAAAGCGCCCGCAGCGTGAGGGGAGCTGCCAAGCGGTTAACAACCAGCGGAGCCCACCCGCGGCCTGCCTGTGATGCCTCCTGCCCCCCGCCGCGAGGGTAAATGAACATAATTTATGCAGGACTCGCGGAGCCTACCCGCGGCCTGCCCGGCTGTCCCCGCCGCGTGTGTGAATGAAGGCGGCGGGGTGAATGTTCAAAGGAAGCGTCCGCAGCGTGCAGAGAGCTAACGGGCGCTAAGCAAACAAAGCGGAGCCACCCGCGTTACACCAAATCCTCAGCGGAGCCCACCCGCGGTCAACCACCAGTGCCCATAAGTGTATGTATGCCCGTAAAAGCGGCAAAGATGACCAGCGAGTGTACCCCCTCCCCTACGGACTGTATGCGGCCAGGAGGGAAAACACGGGGAGGTCAGCAACATGTGGTGAGCTGCCGGGCATAAATATGCAAAGCGGAGCCCTCCCGTAGCAGCGTCAACGCGAACCCCACTCACACAACCTGCCTAGAAAAGAGACTACATCCAGTTTAGTGCAGCCCCAAGTAAAAGACAACAGAAACGCTTACCAGGGTCCAGGAACGAAGCCCGTAGCGGGTGTGAAGCTGCCGGGGGTCAGTCGGAGCGCTGCCATCTAGTGGCCAAAGTGCATCACTGCGCCTAATACAGAGACAGAGGGCAATGGAGAGAGACTGCACCATAAACACTGGTGTGCCCTACAGCTGCAAGACAGCAGTAACTCCAGCCCCCTCCTGCACACTCCATAGCAGAAGCAAGTCCTGCAAGCCCTAACAACATGGGAAGGAAAGTCACCAAGAGGAGGCAAGCTGTTGCTGAAGGGAATCCAGCCCACACTGCCATCTAGTGGTCACTAGGTGGTAGTGCACCCAAAAGAAGCCACAAGAACAAACAAGCACAAGTAAGCACAAGGGACAGCCTACAGAGGTAAAGCAAGCAGCTGCAGCAAGAGGCCTCAGACTGTGCAACGCCCCAAGGAAAGCATCCAATCTCACGCAGCAAGTAAGTGCGCAACCACGCTGAAGACACCCACACACACCAGCAAAGGGTCTGCAGATGCCACTTCCAGCGCGACGTGGAAAAGAGGCACGAACGCCTCACCAAGCATCCAAGCACTGACAGAACGTCTGGAGGGAAACGCCTGCCAAGCACTGGAAGAACGTCCAGGGAAAACGACTGCCGAGAGCAAACGACGGAGAGAGCAGCGACGCCTTGTGGCCACAGGTGTTCACCGCAGCATCAACCACTCCCGCCAACGGTCCAAAGCAGCAAGTCCCTGACAACAGCCAAAGCAGCAAGTACCCACGACTCTCAACAGGCGTCCAAGAACCCACCAGACAGCACCAGCGCAAGCCCGCAATGAGAAACTGAGCAAACCGTGTGCAGCAACACTGCCACGCTCAAATGAGGACAAACGGGAGACAGCACAGAACCGCACCACAAAGCACAAGAACGCGACAGGCGTCCAAGAATTCCACACCCGCACGCCAGGACTGCGCAGCACTGCGCCGGAACGTGCCAGGAATCAAGAGCGCCAAAGTGACGCTACACAGCGACACGCCAACGCCACGGGACAGCACACAAAGGTCCCCAACAGAGACAGCGATGTCTCGCAGCAACCGGAGCGCCATCGTCAGCACACATGGCAGCATGCACCAGAGGTGCACCAGGAGCGGTGACGCAACCCTCCTCCGCGCAGACAAAGTGCGCCAACGCCAAAGCACCGTGACGGTGAATAGCTACCACAAAGAAAATAGCACAGCATGGAAACTCATGCCCAAGATGAAGACCGATCACCGAGTCTGGTCACCAAGGAAAGAAAAGCAGCAACAGAGAAGATACGACGACAGGTCTAGTCACCAAGCCAAGTGAAGACAGTGTCCTACCACATGGACAAGACCACGGGGACGACATGTAGAGGGCCCGCTACATGGAGAATCCTGGTTAGCATGAGAAAGCAAGAAAGAAGACCGGACTGCGTCGAGAAAGTGAACGGAGAGGAAGAATGGAGTAACACAACATCACTCCACAGAGGAGGAGAGAGCACCACAGCACACAGGAACATCAGTGCTGTCCAAGGAGCATCGCAACATCCGTGTGGATCCCAGTAATCCCTACAACCTGCATTCGAGGAGACCAACCACTGAAGAACTGCATGGGTGCCCCGTGAACCTGAAGCTTACCGAAGCAGAGCATACCCGAGCACTAGACAATCCACCCTTGTGGACTACACAAGACTCGACTGTGGCCATGTCCGAAGTTCGGCAGCGACCCGTACAGCCCACGCGATCAAGTGGCGGTCCAGGGGACAAGGGCCTCGGCCGCATATCCTGTGAGAGAGGAATCCGGATGGGAGAGGTGCAGCAGCGGCAGCTCCACGACAGGCAACAGGAAGCATGAAGGCCCCAGGTAATCACCTGGCACCGAGAAACGGTCTGTTGAAGACACTGAACCCATGTCCTAATGGCAAGACCATCCTGGCGGATGACATCAACACCCCCGAGGACATCATGAGAGACTTGGCGGTGAGTCCGTTGGCAGTTCGGCAGCAACGCCTTTGCGCGGCTCATGCGAAGCCCGCACGGTCCACCCGGTCCCATCGTGTCCGGCAAGAGGGTCCTCCCAGCGTCTCTAGTGAGAGAAGAGTCCAAGCAGGAGAGGCCAGTCTTCGAGGCTCCAGTGAGAGAGGAGTCTGGCAAGGAAGGCAAGTCGGAAGTTACTTGGCCGGACGGAGATGTGAAGGCATCAAAATCAGCAAATCCAAAGAAAGACCCCTCGTGACATAGTCGTCTCCTACAACCAACAAGCGTTGTCATCCACTGGACTAGGAACACCTGCGAGACCCCTCTAGGGTCACACCCATCCTGCTCCCAATGCTCCAAGTGATGAACATGGTATATAAGCGTCAACACAGCAAAACAAGGATGATCTGAAGTACACCGCCGAGGTGAAGCTCATCTGACTGACTTTGTAATCCTGAAACTTTCAACGTTCTCCCAGCGATCGCCTGAAGAAGATCTGTTGGGGCTATCAAATGTTATTGTTCTGTTTTCTTGCAGGTTGGACATTTGTTTTTCCTTTCATTAAAGTTGGGGAGGAATGTAGTGTCCTGCCAGGACACAGTCTCGTTGTTTGCAGTGTAACCTTACACTAAACACCCACCCACCACAGACGTCACTGGGTCAGGTGACGCTGTTAATAAAAGACCCTGAGCGCACGTGCTCGTGGCCAGATCTGCTATCCCCTAACTGGTGTCCTGTGTCATGATTACTCCCACCATGTGGGCCTAGGGCCCAACTTTACAGAGGGGTTTGCAATGTGCTGATCCCGCTGGAGCCGCTGTTGGATGCTCTTGGCTCGCGAGGACAGAGCCATGCGGCGCTGAGGAGGGGAGTGCCGGGCAGGGATGGGGTGCAGAGGTACATGGAGCCCAGCACCGGTGGAACAAGTGCTGTTTCTTTTGTTGGATCTTGCATGGGACGCCCAGAACTGCCAGCAGAACCTCCCACTGGACATGTTTTCGACTGGCCAGAGGAGGCTTTGAGCACTTGGTGCCGGGGGTCAGCCCGCGATCTTCCCAGGATAGGGATCTGTTCCAGCTCCTCCTGGCTCAGCAGAAGCCGCTGCATTTGTCCTGATCCCACCCTTCTGACAGGACTGCTTCGGAAGGACCGGAGTTTTATGTCGGCATTGACTCTGCTCTCTGGATCAGGCTGCAGGAGCAAGTGACCAGAACCCATGGAGGCAGGAGCCAGTCATCCTCCCACCTAGCTGCAGGAAAAGTGACATCCACCCAGAGCTACAAGAGCAGGGCACTCCAACCCAACCCCTGGCTGCAGGCACAAGTAACCTTAAACCCCGGCTGCAGGAACAGGGGGCTACAGTCCATCCCCTAGAACAAGTCCTCAAACCCAGGCTGAAGGAACATGGTACTCCATTCCAGCCCCTGGCTGCAGCAGCAGGTCACTCTAGTCCAGCCCAGGGCATGGCTGCAGGATCAAGTCACATGGTTTCTTGGTCGCAGGAAAAAGTGACCTTAAGCCATGGCCAGAGGAACAGTTCACCCCTGCCCGCAAGAGAGATTGGATGACCCCTAAGCCCAGCTGCAAGACCAGGACACTGCCAAGAGCACTACAGAAGCTCATCCATCAGCAGTAACAGCAAGCCCTCTTGCCCTCTCAACGCGTGTCTCTAGGGACCTTGAGAAGGACACCGAGAGACCAGTCAGTATACTTCCCTCTGTGCACCCAGAGGTGGCTGCTCTCCGCAGCTTATGGAGTTTTAACACTGCAGCAGCCACACAACCTGCGCGCTAGCCATCTTTACTCTTGGAACAGCTGCATGCATCTACGTGAATCCCTGGCCTGCCCTACCAAACGAGGACCGTGCATCTGACACTTGGATCAGCGGAGCCTCGGCTGGTGTACCCTCCTCTCAGTACGGATTGGGTCATTTCCAGGGCGTGGAAAGGTAACCGCTTACAGCAGTCAAAGGAGGCCGAGCAGTCAACACCTCTTGGTTCTTTAACCTGTTGGTCCCTAGTGGCTTGGTGAGTTCTGCTATTTAACAGAGTTTAGAGTTAATAGATGCTAAAAGAGTGTCACAGTTCATTGCAGGAGTGCACCAAGAGAGTCATGGTTAAACGTAAACTCATGTGAAGCAGGATGACGCCAACACCAAGCAAGCTGACGTCAATAACAAGCAAGCTGGTGTGACTGTTGGAAACACTTCACTCCTTCCTTACTCAGGCAGAGGGAGTCCTTGCTAAAGAACTCGATCTGGCCTAGAAACGCTTTCCCCTCAATTTGGGCAACGCTCTTAGCTTTACCCCTGCTTGTATTGTGGATCAGCTAGAACCCTCGAGGCAAAGAACCAGGAGTAACGTAAGGAGATTTTATCTGGTGAGGAACAGCCTGGCATGTAGGCCCATCAAATTTTAACTTATGAGCCTACAATATTGCCTCCCCTTATTTCAAAAGAAGACCTTGCCACTGGTTCACCTGCCATTGGCCCATCAGCTAAAAAAAAGCGGAATAAAAAAATAAGTAGTCCATCTCAAACATTCAGAGCACAAGCATCACAGGTTTTTATTTTTCCAAAACACCAGTTTCCACTATGACAGAGCCTGATCAAATCCTTCCTGCCGTGCCACCCAGCCCTGACGTTGCTGATTTGACTGCATATCCTGAATGGACCAGGTTGCTGGACCTTATAAAATCCACAGAGGTTGATTGCATTTCTCACCTTATAACTCAGCTCCAGAATCTGTAGGATGCCATCGATCAGCTATCCTCATCACAGGCAAAACATTTCACCCAGTTAAACACTGTGCAGACATTCGCATATAACACTGCTAAGGTGTCAACCTCGACACCTGCTATTGCCTCCAGTTTTACACCTCAACATGGTAATCACATGCTCCAACTGCACAGCCCCTTCTCGAGATTAATGTGGGGCGTCCGTCTGCTGCTTCTTCAAGGTACCTGTGTTAACTGGCATGCCACCTTTGCACACCACCAGTGAGGAACATTCCTCAGATGTCAAGAACAAAGTTTGTTATTAGTTGTCTCATAATTCTGATGTTAAATCCAACGAGTATAATGATATCTTGCTTGTTACAAGGGTTGGCCCCAAAGAAAAACATCTAAAGGCGGATTGTGTTGTAATTAATTGTAAATACCCTTGACTATTTCAACCACTAATATAATCTGCTGCTAACAAGAATTTGCTAGGAGGTGCCGTGAATGTTGTTCCACTGGGCTACTTTCATCAACATTTACAACCAGTGAGGAGGTGGGGGTGGAGGCCTCTGGAATCTAGATCTGTTGAGCTACTTACCCCATATCTTACCAATTTTAACCTCTTCCTCCCTCTGACTGACCAGTCATATGTTGATTGACGCCCCAAACCTATAGTGGACTCCTCCGACTTCAGTGAAGCTGAGTCTGTGTTGCAGGGATCCAATTTACCCCACATCATTTCTAACATTAGTAGCTGTGCAGCAGACAGTACCGCACATCCTAGTTCCCACTCTACCTAAGTTATTCCCTCAGGATTCAATAGGATTTCATCGGTCCCTTGTGCAGCAGAATCTAATTTCCAGAGGAACAACATTCTTTTACCTGACCCTGGAACTAGCTTCTCCATGGAAGTAGGCCCAACCCATTCTACTCCTTCCCTTGTTGTAGGTTCCTCTCCGCCCCTACTAGGCTTCTATTGTGGCATGTTGCTGGACTAGCCTCTAAGTTGCGGAATGAAGAATGGTGTAAGATTGTCAGCAAATCTGACATGTCTCTTTCAGGAGACTTGAGTCATAACCCCCATGTTTCATTCTGTCTATGCACATTTTTTCAAGTCTGCTGCCTATGGGGGGGGGGGGGGGGGTGACCATCTGGGTCAAAAACACTGTACCCTGCATCTTAGCTGTTATTGAGCTGGGTTCGCAGGACGTTCTATGTGTCAGCATGGATGTTTATGTCTATAATGTTTATCAAAGGCCACAGGGTAGAGGGTCGAAATCTATTATTATCGATGTTCTGAATACACACTTGGCAGCCCTTCACTCTTTTGTGAACAAAATTGTTACTGGTGATTTAAACTGTCAATTTGTGCCCTTGAGTATTAATACTTAAGGGCTCCAGTGTATTAGATCAAGGCTGGTCAGATCCCCAATTAACTCTTCCTATCACACGGAGGTGGTCAGCTATTGTAATTCAGCTCAATGCACTCACATTAAATCACGGCATTTGAGCCGGTAATTGGAGAACCACCTCCGATAAAGAAGGGACACATACATTTAATCACCCAAACCACACCAGCCTTATCAATTACCTACTGTTAGATCTTAGATTCTGACCCAAATTGGTGGACATGCGTATAGCCCCACGACAGGATAGCAATTCAATTTCAATTTTCAAAGCTTTATTTGACAGCAGTCATAAAAGCATTTTGACCCTAACACTATACAATAAATACTAATCTAAAATACTTTCATAAAAACAAGTATTAAACAATTAATGCTGACGAAATTGTAAGAATATAAAATCATTCCATTTCAATGTTTAAATTTGATAAAAAAGAGATACGTGGTTACCATAAATCATTAGGTTACTTTGCCCAGTAGCATACGTGTGCGGATTAACCATGCCCATCCGAGAAATTTTGCAACTGCAATTGCGAAATAAGGTGTGCAATCGGTTTCTAATATTCTGAGCGCAACTATTTGCCTTCGAGTCCCCAGATTCAAACACACTGGTTTTAACCATTTGCGGCGTGGACCTGCATATATAGGACAAACAAACAACATGTGGGACACATTCTCGATTTGATCTTTACAATGGTAGCAATGTTCATCCCTTGTTTCTGACCAATGTTTTGTGAAGGCATTGACTGGGAGGGTTACAAATCTAAATTGAAAGTACAACTTTCTGTCCTGTGGCTTTTCGATGATGTCCCAATAGGTTTCACAAAGTGGGACCATTTTGATGTCTAGGAAGCGGCCGGTTAGATTAGAGCTGCATCCAGAACGATAAGCTGTGGAGTAGACCATCTCCCAATAAAGTTTCTTCAAGTTTGCCTTTGTGGGAAAACATGACGTGTCCTTGTTTCCCCAGAGATGATCTAACTTCAGCTTAGCCAGCAACCCCCGTAGTTCTTTTAGCCACAAAATGGTGAGAAAACGGTCCATGGTGATAACGTCAGACAATGCTGCAGCATAGTGGGAAAGTTCCGGGGTCACCATTAGGCGTTGCCAATATAACAGAGGGCGCAGACGAGCTAGGTCCTCTACACTTTTCCTTCCCAAGTCATGCAATAAAGGGACAATAGGAGTGCTTTGTGGTGCCATTACTAGCCGCCTTAAAAACCTATTCTCAGCTAGTGACAGATTTTTTAGATTTGAAAATCCCCATAATTCTGAGCCATAGAGAGATGCGCTAATTACCTTCATGTTGTAGATCTCAAGGGCACAGTTCACTGGTTTAGTCAGCGAGGCTCTATGTTTAAGTGCTACTACGCCTGCTAGCTGATTAAACTTTAGAACTGCCGTATCAATATGGGTATCCCATCTCATGTTGCCCTGGAGTGTTATGCCTAGGTAGGTAAAAGCCTCTACCTGTTCTAAAGGAGTACCATTGTAGGTAATTACACCTTTGAATGTAGACCTTTGGTTCATACACATGAACTTTGTCTTGGAAGCATTCAGTTCTAGTCCACGAATCTTGCAGAACTCACCAAATGCATTGACTGCCTTTTGCAAACCACTTGGGGTGCGGGAAAGTATTAACGTGTCGTCCGCAAACATGAGGACAGGCACGTGGGCACCAGCCAATATTGGAGCATCTGTCGGAGTTCTTTTTAAATAATCCACTATACCATTGATGTATATTGAGAATAATGTTGGGGCCAGAACGCACCCTTGCCTCACACCACGCTCGACAGGGAAGGGCTCAGTTACTTCGCCCTGGGCACCCCATCTGATTTTGGCATAGTTATTTTCATGCAGGCGAACCAGAAGTGTAAGGAGTTCTGGGCTTATACCAGCTTCATCTAGCACCCTCCATAGCTTTGGTCTTGGAACTAGGTCAAAAGCTGACTTCAAGTCAACAAAGACAGCATAAAGAGGGCAGTTTATCAAGGTCACATTCCTCCAATAGAGGGCAATAAAATAAAAGACCTGATCGATGGAACTAGTTAGGGGGCGAAAACCCGCTTGGTATGGAGACAGGATGTTATTTTCCGCTATCCATGTTTGCAGCTTATTCTGCACTAGTCGGCCCATCAGTTTTTGTGCTGAATCTATGAGGCTGATGGGTCTGTAAATATTTGGGAGTGATTTGTCGCCTTTTTTGAATATTGGGATTATTTCCGCACCCTTCCAGGAAGAAGGTACATCTGCGCCTGGGGCCACTGAGTTGGCTAGCCATACAAAATACTGGCACCATGTTTCTTGATCACTTAAAAAGACATCTGCGGGGATGCCATCCATACCTGGCGCTCTCCCCCCTGTTACGCAATCCAAAGCGGTGCTGACATCATTTACATCAAATACTTGATGGTTGTAATAGGCGGTGGCTGGCAGAGTATAGCTATCTGGAGCCAGGTTACAAGCGTATTGGGGTTTAAAAAACTCTATCCACTTGTTTTTGGGAACATGATTTTGTGGGGGGGCAGCAATTCCACCCCTATCCCATTTTACAGTAGCCCAAA
This sequence comes from Lissotriton vulgaris, assembly GCF_964263255.1. NCBI lineage: Eukaryota > Metazoa > Chordata > Amphibia > Caudata > Salamandridae > Lissotriton > Lissotriton vulgaris. The sequence goes on from NC_141698.1 coordinate 351,631,009, forward strand.
ATTGCTTTGGATTTTTGGCTGCACATGCAAGCTTCAGCTCGCACCAATATTCCTCGTCCCACTGCCTCTTGGCTAGTTTTAATGCATTTCTATATGTATCCCTAGCCTTCCTTACTGATTCAAAATTCCCCGACCTAAGTGCACTACTCAGGTTCTGACGAGCTATTCTGCAGTTTTTGTCATACCACCCCTGCTTTGGTTGGTTTTTCATAGCCTTGCTTAACTTTGTTGTTTTTAAGAAGAATCCCTGCAGTCTATTAAAAAACTTGGTATGGGCCTCTATCAAAATTTCTGGGAAATTGGGTTTGTTAGCAAGAGGTCTTAGATTATTTATTTCCTCAACTACTACTCTCTTGAGCTCACCAACCCTTCCAGAGTCTTCTACTAACTTCCCCCATTTTAAGTGTCGTTCGTTGTTTGAACATACAACATCTAGGGTCACCCTATCTTCCACGGTGCTTACTCCTAAGACCTCTAGGTAAGATTGAAAAACCAAACAAAGAGGATTGTGATCACTTTCAACCCTGTTTACCACGGTCATGTCTAGCAGTTTGCCCCAAGCCCTGATATCCACCAAGAAGTAATCTATTCTGCTAGATGCTCTGCCATTGTCGAATGTATTACTCCCTTGGCGATCAGAGAATGTACGCCCATTTGCAGCTCTCAGACCCCTTGCTAGACATAGGCTCTTGGTTTGGATAGCCACGGCACTCCATCTATTGACCATGGCCAACTCAAGCTGGGGAATTCCCCATTTGCTGTCTTCCTCCTGTGCAAGATACTTGTCCTCTTCTCCCAAAGGTTCAAAGGTGGTATTAAAGTCCCCCCTACAATAATGGATATCTCCATGGGCAACACTTCCAGCTCTTGGTCAAGGATGGATATAACTTCAGAGGTCTTCCCCCCCTTTACTCCCCTAGCATATATATTGAAAACAGCCAACCCTTGGCCATTGTCCCATTTTATATTTACTGCCAATATATCATGTGTTGCATGAACCTTTGCTCTATTGTGCAGTGTGATGATTAACGGATCCAAATCACCAAGCCTCCTGATGGACGTCCTTTTGGGTTTTTTGTGGCCGGGATATAAAAATTAAGATATCCCTGATGATAAACTGGTATCAAAGACCAAGTTTCCTGTAATAATATGATATCATAGTGATCAATGAAATCACACCATTCCGGAGAAACCAATTTATTTGCTACGCCAGCAAGGTTCCAGGAGATAAAGGTGAGTTTAGGTTTATCAGTATTTAGGCCTTCTTGCCCTGGGCAAGTAGGATTTCCTGGATTCTCAGAATGTGGAGGTGATTGGGGGGGCACAGTTATTGAGGGGGTACTTAAGGAATTTGGTAGGTGGGACCCGGATGCCAAGCCAATTTCCTGCTCAAAACCGTTTTCTATTTGACTTTCAAGGACGTCCGTCCCCCCACCCCTAACGTGAATGTCAGGGAATCCCCTCTTATTTACTACCGGTGACGTGGCCAGTAAACACTTATTTTTAACAATACTTAGGCTATTGATCACCTTAGGGTTGTTTTCTTCCGTAAGTGTGCTGCATTCGAGTCAATCACACTCATTCAAATTAGACAGTGCTGTATATCTGTTTTCAAGGTGCAAACCCCAGTCACTACTTTGACCACCCCGTGTCTTTCTATTAGGTACAACAGACCATTTGGTCCTTAACACACTTGGATTTGCGATAATTCCTCTTCTACTATAGAAAAAATCAAGGGTGAGTGGAATTCTTTTCGCAGTTCTATGCTGTGGGGGAAACAAATTCTGCAAGATGTTGGGCAGTACTTCAGACCCTATGAAATTCAATACCACACAGTCACCAGCAAATCTTTTCTGACTGTTCCCTATCCATTCCACTCTTCTAGCTGAGACTAATTCATCTGAAAGCTGTTGCTTACCCCACGGGGACATAGACATATTATTAGACAACCAATGTAGTGCTTTGCTTAGTAAGGATTGGGGGGATTCTATCTGTCCTGATTTCAAGGGTGGCACATTAGCCAGAACCAGCACCAAGGGGGAGGCCTCTACTATTAGCTCCACCGGGCCAGGTTCTAGGCTAGATACATTTCACCCCACTGATCTGAATTGGGGACCCTCTGTTGGTTGGCCACTCGCTCCTGAGGATAGGTGGGGGATGAGGGGAGTATTCGTATCTTGCGTCTCAATTCCCCCCTCCACAGCCCCCTCCATTTTTTTATGGTGATCAATTTTGCTTAACACCTGGTTTGGTAAATCTCCTATGCTATCACAGGTGTTATTCAAAAGACCCTCTAATCTGTTGACCTTGTCAGTTAGGTGGTCAATCTTAGCAATCAAAGGCTTGATGATCCCCCTTATTTTTAGATCCAACATGCTCACTAGTTTCTTAAGTTGGGCATCATCCTTTAGCAAAATACCCTCATCATCACACCCAGGATCATCAATATCATTTTTCCTAGGTGGGGAAGCTGGTCTCTTTCTACTAGAACGCAGCCCCACTCGTTTGGGCTGGTTTTTAGTATTCCCTCTAGTCACTCTGGGTGCTGGCACAGGGGCTGGTGGGAGGGATTCATTCACAACAGTTTCAATATCAATAACATCTGAATCAACCTCGCCGTTATTATCCAAATTTATATTAGCCGATGCATTTTGCATGGAACTATCAGAAATAGGCTGAGAGGGAACAGGAATATCATTGGTATGATCCAGCTCCAGTGGGTTATCTGGGATTTGTTCCGCCGAATTGGTGATAGAAGAGTAGCCCAGACCCAGGGAGGACCTTCTGTCATTATTTATTTTAGCAACAACCTGGACCAAATAGTTATCCATAGTATTATTGGGTGCAAGTAAAGCTTTTTGTTTAGACATTCTGAACTCTCTGTCCGAAAACAATATTTCACAATAAAATCAATAAGTCAGTGACCCTCAACCACGGTACCTGATGCTGGTCGACTGAAAAGGAAGAGGCGCGCTATGGACCTGAAGCAAAGATCCTGGCCCAGACCAGTCATGGACAGTCTCGGACTATCTAAGACTGTCCGCCCTTTGTCCGGGCTTCGTCCGGCGCGTCCCGCGCGCATCCTCGCGGGACGAGGGACCTGCCGGTGCTTTATGCGCCTCCTGGCGCGCTGGTTACTGGTGTCGTCAGTTCCCCCTGAAGGCTGCTGGCAATTGTAGTTCGACCGGCGGAGCCAAGCCCGGCCGGTCAATTTCAGGAAGGATGTGGCAGAGCCAAGCCCGGCTGCTGGTCAAGAAGGTGAGGTGTCTCAGGAGTCTGGCAGCAAAGGACAAAAGAACAACGGGGAACTCAGCCCCTGCCGGTGCTTTATGCGCCTCATGGCGCGCTGGTTACTGGCGTCGTCAGTTCCCCCTGAAGGCTGCTGGGAATTGTAGTTCGACCGGCGAGGCCAAGCCCGGCCGGTCGATTTCAGGAAGGATGTGGCGGAGCCAAGCCCGGCCGCTGGTCAAGAAGGTGAGGTGCCTCAGGAGTCTGGCAGCAAAGGACAAAAGAACAACGGGGAACTCGGCCCCTGCCGGTGCTTTATGCGCCTCCTGGCGCGCTGGTTTCTGGCGTCGTCAGTTCCCCCTGAAGGCTGCTGGGAATTGTAGTTCGACCGGCGGAGCCAAGCCCGGCCGGTCGATTTCAGGAAGGATGTGGTGGAGCCAAGCCCGGCCGCTGGTCAAGAAGGTGAGGTGCCTTAGGAGTCTGGCAGCAAAGGACAAAAGAACAGCACGACAGGATAGCGATCATCATGCCTTAGACCTGCAGATGAGTTCACTGGTGACTGCCCTGGCCAGCAATTTTACCAAACCCTTTGACAGGTTGCTCAGCATTTGTGGTAACAGACATAGACTCAACTGGAGCTCAGTCATAGGCTCCCGGGTTATAATGAAGGAGGTTTATGGCATAGTGGCACCAGGGTTTGAGGCTCTTTAAGTCCTAATTCAGTCCCAGGCCGATGCGATTACAGCAGAGACTATTTCTTCTGTCAACGATGCCATGTTTATAAAACTGAAAGATATCTTCTTTGTGGAATCAAAATCTAACAAGAAGCCAAAGCCCGCCAAAATAGGGTTTAATAAGTCATGCAGAGAAGCTAGAGGGATTCTATCAAAAGCCATCCAGGGATAAGATAATACACCGATATCAGAGGCTAGGCAAGCTTATAAGGCCACCATAGACTGTGCCAAGAATGTTTGGGTCAACAAGAGCTGTACCTCTATGTTGCATACCATCGAGGAATAAGAGCATTGTTCTGTTTGGCACATATTAGTTAAGGGAAGACTGGATAATTATTCCTTTATGGAAAAAAACATCATGGCTGCAGACTGGGACTCCCACTTTTCCGAGATCTATTCTTTCATCACCATATCACCTGAGAACCCATTATATTATTCCGGTCTAAGGGTTGCTTTGTCAATTTTTCCCTGTTTGACTTCTCTGACCTTGATAGCAACCCTATAACTCTTCTTGAGGTCAAGACTGCTTTGCACTGGATTATTCCTAATAAAGCCCCAGGTCTTGATAAGGTTCCAGGAGACTTATTTAGGGCTGAAAAGTCATTTGGTGTCCGTACTTGGGTATATTCTTTAATGCTGTTCTGAATGGTGCTCCAATGCCTTACACCTGAGCAGGGGCTGAGATAATTCTGATTTTGAAAAGGGTTCCAGGTCTCTCCCTGCGAGCTACAGGCCCATCAGCCTCATTGCCAGTAGGCAGAGAATCTTTAGTAGAATAATCTTAACTAGGCTGTGTGAGCGTCTCACTGATGCTGTGTTACTGACTCCCTTACAAGCCAGCTTTAGAGAAGGTGTTAGTACAGTCGATCATGTTTTTTGTCTTCAGTTGCTGCATTGGCAGTATGTGTTACTCAGGGGTTGCCGTCTAAAGGTGAAGTTTGTTGACCTCTGGTAGCTTTTGACCTGGTCTCTAGGGATGTTCTTTGGAAGGTTCTTGGTGATATCGGTATCCCCAAATATCTCTTGTTGGTGTTGATCAGGTAACACTCTGGCTACTTTGCACAAGTGCGTTGCGGGACCCAGGGTGAACTCACGGATACTATCCTGGTCAACCGGGACATCAGTCAGGGATGTGTTCTGGCCCCAACCTTATTCCTGTTCTATATAAACGGGCTTGTGGCATACTTGACCGACAGTGAGAATGATGCACTAAATCTTGGAGGTGTTGGGATTCCAGCCCTGATGTTTGCAGACGATACCCTCCTGATTTCTATATGTCCGATGGGCCTCCAAAAGCCTCTGGCTCAGTGTGGGCGGGTTTGGAGATTAACATTAACAAAACCAAGTATATGGTCCTTAACCCTTGTCAAACTTCCAGGGCCAGCCCTGAATTGCATTGAGCTCGGCTGGAGCGAGTTCCAATATTTGATTACTTGGGGGTCACACTAACTGAACATTTTGATTGGTCTCTGCATATCTTAAAATGCAAATTGAAGCTTGAACAGTACTCAGGTGGAATTATTAGGTCCCTCAGGGCTCCCAATTTCGCCAAATTTACCCAGCTTTACAGATTTACAATATAGAAGCTGCGGGGGCTGCATCATATGGAGCAAGACTTTGGGGCCACAAAGATTATATTTCAATGGATAAAGTTGAGAACCGCTTTATGCGTTCATTGACTTACCTTCCTGTTAGCACCCTGGTCATTACCCTCTGGACCTTGACTTGAGACTGAGAGCACTTAGTTCAAAAACAGGGCTTAGAACATCATTGTATTGGTGCAGAATCTGGGTGACACATGAGCTATTAGCCTATTGGCAGGGCCCAGAGGAGGTCCTCAGATTACCTGGTGCTCTACAAATACCATGGGTCAGGTACATCCAACAATCCTTTACCCAATTAGGCTGTGCGAGTCATTCGACCACTCCAACAGACCTCAGCGGGGTCACTAAGGCTGCCCTTAAGACCTTGTACTGGCAGCATAAGACACTTACTTACATTGGGCAAGCGGGAATAGGTTCTACAACTACTGCAGTTCTTGAATTTAAAGTAGATTTTAAACTGAAACCCTTTTTTGATGAGGTTGAGCCTCTATCAGCTAAGATATTATATTTAAAATTTCATTTTAGGACCCTTTCTCTGTGTTCTTTTACTTCTAAATGGCTGTGAGTTTGATGAGAGCTGCAGTTGTTTTTTCAGATTTTTGCTCATGGTTTAATGGCAAGCTGTTTATGCACAGTATTGTTATTTAAGATGACTGATCATGGAGATTTTAACATTTGGATTTTTTTTATTGCGATTTTAATGGAATTGTTACAACGCATTGTATGCTTCCTTTATGGAATTTTTAGCCAAATAAAGATCCTTTAAATTAACATAAATTGATTGGTGTTTTCATGCTGAGTACCCTGTCTTTTCCTGATTCACAGATTTAAGTTGGTTATAGAAATTGAGATCTCAAGGTGAAACTCTACAATTTGTACTCATTGCAGGACCAGTAACTCCCATGATGAGCCCTCATTACCAGCCACATTGGGATTAACGGGATCTTCATAATAAGGCCCGTGGTCATTATGTGAACAAGAAGCTTCCTAAGTAATAGTGCACGTTCTGTCACTCAACCACTGCATCTCACCTTTATTCGGTTATAAAAAATATATTCATAAATGCAGCTAGTAAAATCAGAACGTGTTTAAAAATACGACAAAAAAGCATTGATCTATGATATTTTAGAGCAGCTATTAGAAAAGAAACAACAGCAAAGCCGACTTCTTTCCCATTTAACAACTATTAAACAGACAGGGACAGGTCTATATTGGGTCAAGTTAACTTGTTTCAGCAGAGGGATTACAAATTATTTAGAATTAATACAACAAAACTTTCAAAAAGAATATATTGCCATTTATTCTTTCCTTTCCCCAGCCAGCCTTGTTTGGGGAAGAAGCCACTGCTGCCAACTGGTCCTATGGGAGTGGTGCTCACTCAAACCAGTTTAATCTGCGCATGTCATTTTTGCCGGCTTTCTTGCGACGGCCAGCCTGACATACGGACTTTAAACCACTTCACCCAGCTGACATAGATAGCTGGATGGAAAGCAGGCAAAGGTCCCCAGTGCCTGCAGGAGCGTCAAGGCAGCCTGCTCCAGTCAATCCTGGCGCTGCTCTCATGCCGCTTAACATTTTCAGCAGCGTGAGAGCAGCGTCTGAATTGGTGTGGAGATTTCAACTGCTGCAGAGACCACCAAGGGACTCAAGCCCTAGGAGGACCAAAGGAGGAGGCGAGCCAGCAGATGGGTAAGTACATTTCTTATTTTTATATTTTTATTTCTTTCTGACCTGCCTTTAGCCTTGCCCTCTACGCCAGAGCTCTCAGTCTTGGTTCGTTATAAACACTGTTCATTACAAGCCATGACTGACAGCTTTGCCTTGACCTCGTGCTGGTAAGTGGTTGGTTGATTGCCCCACCAAATATTTAGGGTATCAGCCATCACTGGTAATACTGCATCATCTGTGTATAGTAAAGCTGTAACCGGTGTTAATTTAATATTAGGCAGTTCCAGTGTCAGTCAATTATACAAATTGTTTATATTAAGAATGGCGCTAAGATGCAGCCCTGCCACACTTAATGCTCAAGTTTAAAGCGAGCGAATGCTCGCCATCAGGGCCAAAATGCACTGTAGCCTCAGATCAAATACTTTTCCGCAAGGAAATGCACCATTGGGGCATCAAGACCCAAACCCAGAAGGATTTGCGAATGTTTTGACCTGTTGACTAGTTCAAAAGCACAAGAGAGCTCCATAAAGGCCAGGTGCATAGGCCTGTGCTTGGCTACAGTATAAGTACCAATAATTGAATGAAGATTCAAGCAATGCTACAAAGTACCTAGGCCCTCACAGAACCCATATTGTTGTAGGTTAATAATGTAACTCTTCTCTGCCCATTTTCTAATCCTATTAAAAAAGACTGTACCAAGAAATTTAATGGCAGATATTGAACTGCAGCAGCTGAGTTGCTGCGGGTTCTCCTTTTTAAAAATTGGTACAATAGCAGATGAAGACCAGGATCTTGGAATTTGATATTTAAAAATGGTATTAAAAAGAATGGAAAGCGGGGGAGCCCATAAATGAGTATTACACTTTTTTAAATGAAAGGGAACCCCGTCGGAGCTTGGTGCCTTACCTGAGGGACTCTCTTGTAAGGCACTTTTGACCTCCTATAATTCAATAAAAAGACCTTGGCCAAGATCAAGGTAGGTGGAGTCAGCCCAGACATTATTAAAACAAGGATTTGATCGGTACATTTTGGAAAACTAGATAACCCATTGTTGTGATGTATATGTATGCTTAAGCTTGTTAAATTGCTATCACTAGCTCTTAAAGTTCTAAAAGAGATCCCGAAACCTTTGGCGTTCTTAGTTTCACAGGAGAGCACATGGTGATCCCATTTCTGTTTCATAATTGAATGTTTCCTGTTTTTTAAAACTGCTTCATAGCATAATCAACAGACTGTAATCACTACTTACTCCTTAGGTTTAGCTTTCAGGGCAGCCCACAAATGCCTCCTGGCAATCGAGCTAGAAGCATCAAACCACTTAGTGGGAGAATGTGCTGTGTTTTTCATACGCTTAAGCAGGAGTGATTTAATTCCTTGACTAATGTCAGTAAATGTGGCTAGGATTAAGTCCTCATTTGCCCTTTCAGATAAAGATTCAACAGATTGAGGTGATTGAGAAGCAACAACTTCAAGAATCCATAAGGGTCCTTTAATGTCCAAACTAGCCTTAGCCCATCAGGGGTTGGGAGGGAAATTACAATGGTAAGGAGTAATGATTGCCCTTACGGTTTCTCAACAATATCACAGGAAAATAAATAGCATAAAATGTCCAGGGAAAAGAAAAGAGAATCAATCACTGAATGGCGGCCACTTCCAAAGTACGTAGGTATTGAGCGACCTGTGCCCTGTCCCAATGTGCTGAGGGACCACGCCCCCTCACCTTTTGGCCACTATAAAGAATGCGTGTCACGCTGAACAAAGGTCTGCCTGACAGACACTATTCATTTTCTGGTCAGGCAGCCATGAGCTGGACATGCCTTAAATGCACAGGCTCCTGGCTGCCTGCGCTGAAGTTTGCCTCACTGAAGAAGTCACAGCTCCTGTGGGTGTGACATCTTCAACCTAGTAAAGCACCTCAAGACCCTCCCCCACGTGACAGATGACTCGGACCTAGGAGCTTTAATTCTAAGGCCTTCAGTGCCATGCTGAGTGTCAATCAATTACACCCTGCGACAGAGTGGGGTGGAGTCAGTTCTCTTACTGACCTCATCCCACTTTGTCATGAGTGAGGGACTGTTGCCTTCCCATGTTGGCTGATCTAAGGACAGCCAATAAGGGAAGGCAACAATCCCAACCCTCCTGGAACTTCCGAAGGATTGGGACTGCTGGCCAGCTAATGAAGGCAGGCAGCAGCCCCAACCCTCCTGGCAGAGCTGAGCAGATAAGTATGCTTTTATTTTTAATGTTTGGTGTGTGTGTTCATGTGTGCATGGATTTATGGGAGTGAGTGTTGTGAATGGATGTGTGTGCATGTGTGAATGAAGAAGTGTGAGTGAGTGTTTATATGTGAGTTTGTGTCCCGACCCCGCCCTTCCTGCTAAAAGTACGGGCCGCTACCTAACAGAGCTGCTGCCATATGAATGTTAATCAAGTCACACTCAATATTATAATTAAACATTACAATTCAACACAATGTGAGCCAATCTGGTTAAAGATGAAAATCCTCACCTGCAGTTTGGCATTAATGCCGGCACAAATAACCAGTTGTACCCTAAGCGCTTTAATTTATAAACCTGATCAATTGGTTTAAATAAAAAACAAAAGTTGCCTATATTCGAATATGCAGTCATCATTGAAAACATGTATTTTTTGAAACAGAATCCCCCAGAGCAGTTAGCCCAATACCCCTGATTTCTAGTTTCGCCAGTAAGATGGTCAATTTATCAAACCCAATCGGGTGCCTGTTATCCTGTCTGCGACCCTCCAGGCGCCGCCAGCCGCAGAGAGCCTTCCTGACTAAGAAGGAGTTCGTCGGGTCCCTTATCCAGTGGAGCTGTGCCATAAATGATATGGCGGCCTTATACCTATTGGCGGTTGCCGCCGACCGGCCTTCCTTATGAAGTGCTACCAAAAATTGGAGCAAGGACTCCTCCTGCCCCCATCTATGCTCCCCTACCGGCCCCAGAAAGGCGCAGTATGAACGGAACGCCCCTTCACAAGCTTTCCTCGTCCTGGGCGCTAAACTGGCTGCCACGAGGTTTTGTAGTCCGGGGCACCGATCTGCCATAGTGCTTCGGGGAAAGGTGCCGCCACTAGCTCCGCTGAGGGTAGACAATCCCTGAAAGCCTGCATTTTGGAACGAGAGAGCGCATCAGCTGCATTATTTAGTACACCCAGGACATGTTTTGCCCTGAACTGTACGTTCAATCTCATGCATCGCAATACAATCTCTTTCAACAGTCGTAAGATCCACGTGCTGCCTGCTGGTTAATGCACTCAACCACTGTCATGTTATCTGACCAAAACACCACCGAGCGGTCCCTGAAATCTTCCGGCCATGCCACCAGAGCCACCCAGATGGGGAATAGTTCCAGGAAATCAAATGTTACTCGTCAGGCCGCTTGTTCGCCCCCACGCCGGCCATTCTTGTACCGACCACCGGTTTCCGAAGATCGCACCAAACCCCACGCTGCCCGCCGAGTCGGTCCATAAGCCGAGTTCCACTGACGAGGCTGGAGGTTTGCTCCATACTACTCGGCCGTTGAAGTCCGCCAGGAATGCCAACCAAATGAGCATGTCCTGGCGAACCTCTGCCGACAGTCTTGTGCGGTGGTGCCCTTCCCCAAGACCCACCATGGACTGCGCAATGGATCGAGAGAAAGGGCGAGCCATCGGTATCACTCTCAATGCAAAGTTAAGCTGACCCACTGTCTGTTGTAACTGGTGCAGGGTCACCTTTTCCATCCGGAGACACTGTAACAGGGAAGCCCTAAACTTGGCAACCTTCTCCGTTGGCAAACGGAAGCACCCCTCCTCCGAGTCTAGTTCTATACCCGGAAACTCGAGGGAGGTAGTCGGCCCTACCGTCTTACCGGGTGCCAACCGAACCCCCGAAACCCCGCATGAGCACACAAAAGTCCTGCAATGCCCGCGCGCAGTCCCGAGTGCCCGCTGGGCCAAGAAAGAGGAAATCATCAAGATAATGCATCACATGTTTGTGCCCTGTGGCCTTCGTGAACACCCATTCCAGAAACGAACTAAACATTTCAAAATAGGCACAAAAAACTGAACAACCCATTGGCATGCACATATCCATGTAGTTTTTCTCCTGAAACGTGAAACCCAGCAGGCGCTGGTCTTGAGGATGTACTGGGAGCAACCTGAATGCAGATTCAATGTCTGATTTAGCTAAAAATGCACCGGGGCCCAGGCGCTTCAACAGTACTATTGCGTCATCGAACGATGCATACTTTACTGAGCATACCTCGGGGTCAATTGCCTCGTTTACTGAAGCCCCCCTCGGGGCCGATAGATTGTGAATGAGTCTATACTCCCCCGGGTCCTTCTTCGGAACCACTCCTAATGGGGAACACACAAAATCAGCCACTGGTGGGTCGCCAAATGGTCCTGCCACTCGCCCCAAGCTAACCTCTTTTGCTATCTTTTTGGCGGCAACTGTTGGGTTGTGTTGCATGGACAACTGGTTTTTACAGGAAGTGTTTCCACGAAAATTGCCCGCCGGGATCCTGAAGCCATATGAGAAGCCATCCCTCAGAGTCCCGGCGGATGCATGATCAGGGTATCCATTTAGCCAAGGGGTCAAAGCCAAGATATCTACGGGCGAAGATGTTTGCTTCCGAGGCACCGTATCAATCCTGCTTGGGCCCCCCTTCCCTCCTGTGCCATTGGCCTTAGATCGGCAACTGGTTTCCGGGTGTGTGCGGTTTCCACAGCCCGAGCACGCGTGCCGGAACCTACACGTTCCTTGGGGCCTGTTACATGTGCCTTTATTGAAGTCCCAACACACCCCTCGCCTGCTTCCGTTCCCGCCCAATCTAGGCTGGGACTCCCCCCCGGGGTTTGCACGAAAGGGCTGTGACTGCCTCTGAGGGAATACCCCGGAGCCGTTCGTGCTCGACCCTGAACCACTGGCTGATCCTGGCAAGAGCTGTGCATGCCATGATACTGTATCCAGACAATCCCATGTCAAGGCCTCGTTAAACTCCTTCGCTTTTCTAAAAGCCATATCATAGCCTTTCCATTCATCACCTCCATACTTCGCATGGAAGTTCGTGATCCTGCTCTGATAACATGCCAAGTCACTCAACACATCTGGTGTACGTTCTGCGATAATCGCCACAAAGATAGAAAAGGCCCTGATCCAGTTCATCATTGTCTCATCGACCCTGAATTCCGCCATCTTGGCCCGCCATACACTGGGGTGCCATAAATCCTTCTGGGTCTTTGCATACTCTAACTCTCGGTGATCAGTCAACAGTGAAAACATGTTTATGTACTTGTTGGCCCACACCATCTCTTTCGTAACCATTGGAACATGTTGAGCCAAACTTTCCCGCCTTGAGGGTTCCGAGCCCTCTCCCACCATTGGTAACGATCTCTTACCGGCTTCCACCGGGCTTCCCGCCGCGTCCGTTGCTTTCTCCTGGTTGTCAGCCATGACCACCTTCACCAACTGCGGGGAAATAGAAGGCACATTCGCTGTCCCGGCATCCCTTGCCTGCCGCAACTGCTCGATAAATATTCTGGCCTCTTCAGCCGGGTCTCCCAGAGCCGCGGATCCCCCGCTCCCTTTTTTAGCCACGGTAACACTGCCGCTAACTGAAGCGCTAATTCCGGGGGCATCTGGTCATCCCCCAATGGTGTGATAACCACGGGGATAGGCAACCCCCCATCCGGTCCCGGTACCGGGCTGGCCGCTGGCGCTACTGGAATTGGTGGAGTCTCTACCGGAACTGGGGCCTTGCTTGGACCCGTTTTCCCCTTCCTCTTCTTACCCTTATCCCCTGAGGTGACGTTCGGCAAAGCCGGTCCTATGACCCTCTTAGGTCGTCCCGAGGGGGCATTCTGGGCCTCCACCTGTTTCCTGAGGGCCGCCAAACCACGGTCTAGCCAGTCTACTTTACCGAATTTTCGGTCCATCACCGCCACTTGGTTCACCAACGTGCGCAGCATCCTTTCCATCTCTGAGCTCTTTCCGGACTTCTTGCCAGGCATCTCTGTGTTCGATCCGCACAACCTGTCTCACGGAAGTGACTCGATTTCCAGCTACGCCTTGATGACTGAAAGAGAAAAATAAAGATTACAAGTTCTCAAAAAAGTGCAGCTTGTTCCCTTGAGGGCTCACGAGCGACGAGTGGTGCAGCCTTCAGGGCGCCGGAACAAGAGGAAGCTTTGTTGGATTCCCGCACCTTTTATCCAGGTGCGAGGGGGCGGGGCCCCGCCTCAAGCACACCCATCAGTGCACGGACTTCCGGGCGGGTGTTTAGGACAACCTCTTTTGGGCGGGAGGAGCGTGCTCCGGCCACACCGCTTCGGGCATACCAGCCGGGACACGCCCCCCCGCCCACAATGGTTTCCCGGGGGATCGGGGCACCCATCCATACGTTCGGGGGGACCGAGTGGTCTCCCCTTTCCAGGACTGCTCTCAATTTTTTTTAAAACACCTTGTTTTATAAATTTTTCAATTACAGGAATTACTCCCTCAATTGTTTCAGCTTTCATTTTATTCTGAGGAATATTCAGATAATCTGCTCCTTGTTTTACTGTAATTTGCACTGGGTCTTCATGTTTCATTAAACCCATTTCATCTCCAGTTAAATCCCAAATTTTTGCATTAACTGTCTCTTTCAGTTCTTTAGGTAAATTATTTTTTATCAAAAGCAGGAAATAGTTTATTTTCTTCTTCAACCATTAGCATTGTTAGCTTGCACAGACCATCTTCTTCTAAAGTTTGAAGCTCAATACCATCCGGTGAGCAATATATTTTGCAATTCATTTTACATACAATGTCCCTCCCTAATAGGTTTACAGGACTGCTGTTACAAACTACAAATCTGTGTTTATCTTTAAATTTTCCAATTTCGACTTTAACCGGATCAGTTAAATCTGTTTTAATCTGTTGATTTGCTACACCACCACTTGGATGGACTCACCAGAGAGAGGAAGGTTTTCTATTTCCACTGATATAACAGTAGAACGGGTAGCATCAGTGTCCACAAGAAAAGTGATTTCTACATCCTTCACTTTACCATTAACAAATGGACCGGACTGATCTACCTCAAGAGTGGTTCCAAGCACTCACTCTTCTTCCTCTCTCAGGCACCGTCATGAGTAATCCTCTGAATCACTTCCTTCATTTTCTTTTAACCAAAATTGTTGAGAAACATTTGACACATTCACTCTTGGTGATCTGTTTACCTGTTCACCTCCGCAGAATCCTGTTTCAGGACTGTATCTTTGCCCATTCACACAGTTTGGAAGTGGCGGTTGTGGAATTTGACTCTGCTGATTCACTAACTGTCGCTGTAGCTGTTGCTGCTGACTTATTTCATTTAACTGTCGCTGTAGCTGTTGCTGCTGATTCATCTCACTCTCATCCGTGGGTTTAATGATGTACTTTTTTAAATTTCTGGGCGGATTCTTACATTCACGCTTCCAGTGTCCAATTTCACCACAATTAAAACATGAGAGCTTCTGCTTGAGCTCTTCAATATTCACATTAAATTTTGGTTTATTAAAATTTCCTTTAAATTTGCCTTGATTCTGGTGAACATTTTTATTTTCTAAGGTCGCTATTTGCTGTTCAGCTAACTTCACCTGTGCCCACATTGCTTTTTCCTTAAGCTTCTTTTGCTTGGCATTTATCTCATCACTGCAATATTTTGCTTTTCTCTGAATGTCGTCAACTGTTAGTGATTGCCAGCCAACAATAACATTTCTAATCATTTCACCAATTTCAGATCTCAAGCCATAAACAAACCTGTATATGAAGTGGCTCATGTCTTTCTTACTTAATTTTTCGTAGCCACTGTATTGTTTAAATACCAGCAGTAATCTTTCATAAAATGAATGCACTGACTCTTTTGGTTCTTGATTTGTTCTGTCAATTTTAACCCAATCCACTTCTTTTGGGGCAATTTTGTTTTTCAACCACACAATTACTTTCTCATACAGATCCATGACATCTGCTGAAGGAGCACCTGTTATTTTATCTCGAGCTGGTTCTTCTTTGGGCCAACTTACAGAAATTTTACATTCTGTCCAAAGATCTGATGGGACAACAATGTCAAAGAATCCATCAAGATCAATCCACAGAACATTTGAAACTTTAATGAATCTGTCTACCTGGCGGTACCAGTCTGCTGGCTTTTCTCCCAGCCGAGGAAAATCATTTGTAAACAGTAAAATGTCCTGTCTTGTCCAAGGGACATGGACGTACCCACCACCAGCTATTTCCCTAATAGGAAACTCATTTGCAACTTCCCCTCTTTCTCTTTTTTCTTCTCTTTTCTTTGTCCATTTCACTCTCCATTTACTTATTTCAACCAATCTTTTCAGAAACACAATTAATTCTTTTACATGTGCTATCCTACCTGTGGTGTTCAAATTTTAAATATCTTTTTCAGAAAAATCCACTCTGTAAAGTTTTTGCAATTGTTTCTATCTACTCAAATCTATTTCTAATTCAGCAGCCATTTCCTCTATTTGATCATATTTGTTTTTTGTTTTCCATTGTATGCTCTTGCAAATGAACAGCACTTCATCATCCTGATATTGCTTTAAACTGGCAGTTCCAATTGTGCCAATAATTAATTCTACCAAATCTACTTTCAATTTTGCTTCATCAAGTAGTTTAAATTCAGGGGTCTGTAGGGTCTGTGGAGTCTGCGTTAAATCTATTTTATTTATGCTCTTTTCCGGAGATCCAGAATCAGATCCTGCAACAGATGGTTTCTGATCATTTGACAAACTTTGATTTAAAGTTAAATCTGGCATTGTTTTTTCTCGATGTATTTCTGATAAATCTGAATAAAAATTTTCAGCCACTTTCTGAATTTCCGCATTTAATGGAACAGTCAGAGCTGAGTGTCTATTTTCTCTTTGATCAAAAACCGGTACAACAGGACCAATTGTTACTGGTACTGTTACTGCTTCCATCCCTTTAGTTAATTGCTGTATTAATTCCTCTTTTGCTCTTAAATATTCCGAAATTTCTGGTATATTCCCAAGTCTCCCTGTTCTAAATACATTCCTTGAGAATTCATTTCTCTGCTATGGTATCTCAGGATAATTTCTGTTCTCTCTTGATGAACTAGAATTTTTCAATATTCTGATTTATACCGGGTGAATTTTCATCAATTTCTCTAGGAGGTGCACTTGGAGAGGTTCCTGAAGAAATTCTCGGGGTAGACCATGAACAATCTGGTTCATAAGGTGGCAGTTTGCGTTTTGTAGTATAAATTTCTTCTAAAACCGCATCATCTAATTCTTCATCAATATTATTTTTCTTTTGGGTATTCTTTTGACCTGGTGTTTCAGTAATCATCACTCTTACTGGGTACAAACCATCACACATGTCTGCTTTTCTCCAACGTCGCACTCTATCTTCATGGGTTTTTGCCTAGTAATGTCTAATTTTGGGCCTCTTGTTATACCTCTGGTTTCTCGCTCAAGTTCAAACATTTCAACCTCCCATTCAACTAAAGCCTCAAATTAAGTAGGTCTAGGCTTTGGCACAAGAGCCTTCATTTTTTCTCTCAAGTTTTTCAAAATTTTAATATTAAATGACCCATCTTCTGGTCATGCTAATACACCATCATCTTTGGTATATTGCATCCAATTTTCAAACCAAAGGACAGTATGATAACCATGTTCACCTTCCATATATGCTGCGGGTGTTTTATACTTATGAAGTAATTTTCCACCACGAGTTTCAATTTTCTTATCGGGATGAATATATTTTTCAATTTCTGAAACCATGTAGGATTCTTTTCCGCTTTTCTGTACCATTAACTCATGTTTTAAAACTATTTCGCTTAATTTGGAAAGGATTGTAAGTATTTCTTTGTTGTTCCGCTACTCTAGCCAATCCGTGCGCGAAACTCACCAACAAGCCAATCAGGTTAAGCCACGTCACTACCTTGCTCAACCAAAGGAAACACTGTTTTCATAAAGGACCAATCAGTTATCAACTCGTTTTAGTCACGTGAACCAATCAGTGCGCCTGCTGTGACGTATGTTAACCAATCACAGTGCGAACCTTGTGACGTATACTGCCGCTGCAGCTTCGCTGTCTCCGCTCCGTAAACTCACCCCTCCTTTACAAAATATTTTCACAGCGCTATTTTGACAATTCTTTCGATTAAATTCAATTAGTAACTACAGAAACACAAACCATTTGTCTATTTCGCTAAATAAAGCAATAGTTTTCTCAATCATTCGAGTATTCTTTCTCGTGAAATAGACGACGCTATTCTCACAAAATCATTTATACACATTCAAACAGAAAACCCTAACCATGTATACATAAAATCTTTGGTAGGACTTTAACCTGCCAATAGAAAATCCTCATTCGCCAGTAAGAATAGACGACGCTTCCTTACCTTTCACTCAAGCTTAGATAAATCCTATTACTCTTTTCACAGCGAGTTTGAAAACAGGTTCCTAGTCCCTATACTCAAAGCTACGATTTCATAGGCAATCCTCACTATACATTCAACCTATCACACCTAAAATCCCTAAACTTGTGCTGTACGTCCACAAAACGAGCGAAATGTCAATACCACTATTTTGAAACAGAACAAATGCACTGTGTAACTTTACCTGTTACACTATTCTTTTGCCGGCAACCAGGAATTTTCACACTGCTGGAAAAAACCTTTCGACTGCATGTAACAAGAGAACAAACTTAACTTGTTTTAGACATGGATCCGATATATATACCATGTAGCATGTCGGTTACCATAGTAACCGTAACTCTGCTACCAGACAATTGATCCAGCGCCCCTATAGAAAATCTGTCTCAACAACACTACCCAACACCAGGATACTCACCATTAATCATAGACTTTCGCAAGGCCCATAAGAAACCGAGACAAATATTGGGAAACTGAATCATGTGACCTAATTAATCGGATCTATTCACTATTTATTTACACATTATATACAACTGCAGGTTGTCATCATCATGATCATGAAAATAATAACAGAAACATTCACTTAAGTCACTTAGGTAAATGGATCAACTGATGGTAACTAGACTAAGAATAAACAAGACCAGCTTGTCATTTCAAAATCTAATTTATTAATTTTATTATCAGTCAAAGAGCATTTTTAGAATATTAAATCTTTTTATTAGCAATTTTGAAAGCATCATTTAATCAAATAAAGGCACATTAGACTGACACTTCAAACGGATCAGCTTGCAAAGAATGAAAGCAGTAAAGTTCTCATCCCCGATTTTCTATTTCTCTGACTAAACTCATTAAAACCTAAAGGAAAAAGTCATTAGTTCAGCTATCCTTACGTGTGTCAAAAGTCCGACAGCACTTCACGCCCTTCACGAATCAGGAACGAGTCAGCCCACCTCCTCTCATGAGGTCAGTTTTTATACCTTTTCTCTATCTAAAACTTACTAATTCACACTAAAAGAATACTTTTTCTCCGACATCCAGTATTTCCATTGGCTGACAGCTGTCAGTCCATATGAGATCATAACCTTTGCAATCCAAAATTGTGCCTTTCTAAAACGTCTTTGTCCTTTATCCACAGGCGACATTAGCTTCCGAGGATTTTGCAACATCTTATTAAATAACAGTTTGCTGCTTCCTCAGCTTGGCTGATCTGCCGCTTCCTGTCCTTGAAGTTATTCAACCCAGAGCACATCTTGCACAGTTCCATTTATTTATTTTTCTGATGAACGTCACTGTGGCAAAAGTTTTCCACTTTCTTAGCTGTGCTCAGCTCATCACGACAGGATTCCAAACACCCTTTTTTTAAAAGCTAGGCCTCAGGCCTCTTTCTTGAAGGCTAGTATTCAAAGAAACACAAAACATAAATTAATTTGAGTAATGAAGATTATTCTGTTACCCAACCTCTCTCTAAATATTACCCCGGTTAATTATGTTATCTAGCCATAGCACAAAAAGCAGCATATTAAAAACCTTCTTCATATAGGCCTCCAGGATTCTCCACGAGCCTTTGCCACATATAAGCACTCATTAATACAATTAGTCATTATGGAAGTTTAACTTCGCGAGACAAAACATAATTAATTTCTGAAACTCGCTTCATCACAGGCTATAATGCAGACTCTTACAAATTCTTTCGATCAACTGTTCCGTTATGTTGTCTGAAATGTTGTCAATTCGCTTTTTTACAGTGTTGTTAGATAATGGCACCAAATGTAAATCTTTTGCTGCTTTTTCTCCAACCATTGCTGTCACCATGGCTTTAGCAGCAGGTACTATTAGTTCTTCAGCAATTGTATGAGGTTTTCCAGCTTTTGCTATGAGCATGGACACTTCATATGAAGCTTTCAGAGCATTTTCATTAACAGATCCTGTTGCAGTTTTCCTAATTATCTTTCTACTTTTTGGGAGCTCTTGCTCTTTATTCTTGAAGAATTCTATGGATTTAGTTGCATGTTCTTTATGCTTAGTTTCCAAGTAAGGGTGGGCGTAAAATCCGTTTTGTGGGCAAATTTGCGGATTTTCCGCGATTTCGCGATCCGCGAATCTCGCGAAATCGCGGTAAAATCTGCGAATCAGCGGGGACGAATTTTCAGCCAAGCAAGGGTTACAGCAGCAGGTGCAAAAGTTGAACCTAATTTCTTTGTAACCTTTTACAAAAGGATTACAAACAAATTAACTTCAACTTGGACACCTGCTGCTAATTGCTTCCTGGCGCCTCCTTGCCTACTTGCAACTATTCTCTGACCCTGCTCTGACCCTTGAAGCAGGGTCAGAGAATAGTTACAAGTAGGCAACGAGGCACCTGTCCAAGGAATTAAACCTCATCAGGAAGCACTTACAGATATAAAAAACAGGAAGAAGGGAAAGGATGGCAAATACACCCATTTTGAGTTGTCAGGAGGGGTTAAACTAAAAGAGACCTTTACAGCACAATTTTCATATGCATTTTGCTAAAAATAAAAAGCTGTATGTTCTGTAGGGGCAACTCAGGAATCTGGCCCTTCAGAGAACCGGCCTCTCTTTCTTTCTCTCATTCTCTCTCTCCCTCTCTCTTTCCCTCTCTTTCTATCTATCTATCTATCTATCTATCTATCTATCTATCTATCTATCTATCTATCTATCTATCTATCTATCTATCTATCTATCTATCTATCTATCTATCTATCTACCTATCTATCTATCTCTCTCTCCCTCTCCCATAAACGACTGCATGGGTAACTTCGCTATGCAAGCGGCTCGCGAAGACGCAAAAATCCCCGCAAACACGCAAAAAACCCCGCGAACACGCAAAAAACCCTGCGAACACGCAAAAAAACAAAAATTCGCACAAATTCGCGAATTTTGCGGATCGCGAATTCGCAAATCCGCAAATTCTCGGATCGCGAATTTGCAAAATTCGCCTATGCTTATTTCCAAGTGTCTTAGTAATTTAGAAGGTTTCATGGCCTCATTTGACAACATTTCATAACATAGCACGCATTGTGGTTGCAGTTCATGTTCTGAACCTGAACATGTGAAACTCATTAGTAAATATTCACCATCGTATCTCGGACACTTTCTTTTCTTTTCTTTTTACTTAAATCACGTTGTTTTGACCATGATGGCCCATCATTGATTTCTTCACTGGCTTTCCGCTTAAGGTTAAGCCAGCGATCCATCTTCCTTTTATTTGGGTTACAAATGACAAGTCTATTTCACAACAGGTAATGGAATCAATTTCTATCCAAGCTTTTTGGTGAGGCACGTAGTAGACCTTCACTACTTTACCTACTACAGGTTGCCCTCATCCAATAATACCAGACTACATGTGCTTTGACGTTTAGAGATGAAGCAGCACCTGTAAGAAGATTTTAACACTGTATCAGCACTTGTTGAAAAGACAGAGGACACTAGCAAATCATATGCATGGATATGACAATCTTATGTACACTGATTCAAGATAATTCCACTTGCTCAGTTTAATTAAACATAGCTCATTCATTTGGCCTCCATTGTGGAAGCAGTCCATTGTTGATTGCACAGAGAGATTCGCACAATAATATGGGAAAATATGATCAGGGTTGGAGTTGAGCGAGAACACTTCAGAAAGTCATTTTGTGCAAGAGATGGCAGTATGGTATCTGCACAGGAGGCATATTGTTTCAAAGAGATCATGGAACAATTTTATTCTAATTACCATAAACACCTGTTAGGCATAATCTTTAGTCACAGACAGTAGAACAACATTTTACCACCAATGGGTGAGCAGTGCATTTAAGGTATATTTTAGAGAGGCCTCACATGGCACCTGACAAGACCCTCTCCTGTTAAGGTGCCCACTGCCTCCATCCCCTGCCAACAACAAACCACAGAGGCTATTAAGTGGTCCTGCTAAGGGAGCATATTCCACAACCGTTTAGGCATACACAAATAGGATTTTTTCACAGGAGCAACTCGTAGCGCCCCGAAGACCCTAGCAACTGGTACCTCCAGGTTCAAACCTGTGAACCTTCATACATTTTTTTTAAAGAGTTTTATATAGCGCAAACTTGACCCGAGGATATCAGGTATCAGAGCACTTTACATGACCACCAGTTTTGTTACAGAAGGACACATTCATTTTTGTTAAGCACTGGGAGACAAAGTGATTTGCCCAGAATCACAGGATGTTGAGCGTCCCTGCTGAGACTCATACCCGGTTCACCAGCTTCGAGGTTAACCTCGCATGACAGGGCGGCCCTGTTCAAAGTCAGCAGGGGAGTAGGTCTTTGTTTATGTGCAAACAAATCCCCAAACAGATATATATTACTTTGTCAACCTGGTGATCAGTGATATGTAATTGATTCTTTTGTAGAAGAGAAACACTTTTTGAATTCCAGCTCAGTCTCCCCCTGGAGGGTCAGTGGTACATTCCTCACTTCCGTGAGTCTATCAGATGAGTATTTCCATTACAGTCCTCTTTAAATTTAGAAGCAGGGGCGAGGTGGGGCTGAAAGAACAAGCATTGGCATAGCCAATAGGTCTCGCCTTTGGGAACTTATAAGCGTTTAGCCAGACATTTTGACTTTGCTTATGTCTTTAAGCTGTGTTGTACAGAAGTCTGCAGCATGCTGGAAAGTTATAATAAAGAGATGGCAGAAGCAAACTCCACCCAGGCTTAATTGTGGGTTAGGCAAGGGGCCCGGCTGGCCAAAGGCTGTGCACATTGGGAAGGGAACACTTTCAGAAGTTGAGTTTACTTGTTAGTATAGTTTGACAGGGAGAATTTGTTATTCTAAAACAAAGTATTCTTTTAATTAAAAAAATATTTTATTGAATTGAGAAGAAAAGATCTAAAAGTGCAACAACTACAATCCAACGATAACTATAATAAACTAATAAACGACCGCTTGTGAACCCAAAAATAAATGGAGAAGCACGAGGTTAACAGAGGCGAGAGAGCGCTTACTGACAAATGAAAGACTGTGGTACAAATATGGGAAATTTCAAACGACACATTTGTAGATAGGCGAGATTATAGTAGGCAGTTTAAAATCTCGACCAAACTGCGGATTACGTCCAGTTCATGTGAGGCAGTCGTGTGAGTTAGGCGCGTGCACATCAAACACCATCAGCCTCGGTATCATACTTCAAAGGAATCCGCTTCCAAGCCGCTCCTCCGCCCCCCATCAGACTTCAAAGGAATGCCCTACCGCTCCCCCGCCCCCTCCACAGCAATTCCGACAATGTTTACAGTAGCCTTGCTCCTCAATTGCTGTTGCTGTGTTGCCATCTCTCTAGGGACACTCAGCTTGAAAACACTCAACTTCCTAGCTGCAATGATGTCTGCCTTGCCACCATTTACTTCGGACCCTCACCCCCTCACCCACCCTCACACAATCTCACTCACCATCACTCACCCTCACCCACCTTCACCCCCTCATGCTCACAACCCTCTCACCCTCACTCACTCTCACACCCTCTCACCCTCACTCACCCTCACCCACCTCACACACCCTCACTCACCCTCGCCCCTCACTCACCCTCACCCCCTCACACCCCCTCACCCTCACAAACCCTCTCACCCTCACACACCCTCTCACCCTCACACAACCCTTCACCCTCACACTATCACACACCCTCACACACCCTCACTCACCCTCACACACCCTCTCACCCTCACACACCTTCTCACCCTCACACAACCTCTCACCCTCACACACCCTCTCACCCTCACACCCCTCTCACCCTCACACCCCCTCACCTCACACCCCCAAACTTTACCCTCACACACCTTCAAACCCTCTTACCCTCACACCTTCTCACCTTCTCACCCTCACACCTTTTCACCCTCACCTCACCCTCACACCCCCTCAACTCACACCACACACTGCTGCACGCCACACACTGCTGCATGCCTCACACTGCTGCATGCCTCACACTGCTGCACGCTGCTGCATTACTCATACTACTGCATGCTGCACACTGCTACCCGCTGCACACTGCTGCCTGCCTCACACTGCTGCCCGCCTCACACTGTTGCCCGACTCACACTGCTGCACACTGCTCCATTACTCACACTGCTGCATGCTGCACACTGCTGCACGCCACACACTGCTGCACGCCGCACACTGCTGCATGCTGCACACTGCTGCAATACGCATACTGCATGCTGCACACTGCTGCCTGCCTCACACTGCTGCCTGCCTCACACTGCTGCCCGCCTCACACTGCTGCACACTGCTGCACACTGCTGCATTACCACTTGAATAAATGTGTTCCTTCACTTCTCCCTTCCTGTCACCGAGGAGGTAGGACTGCTGCATTACTCACACTACTGAATGCTGCACACTGCTGCATGCCGCACACTGCTGCACGCCTCACACTGCTGCACGCCTAACTGCTGCACGCCTCACACTGCTGCACGCCTCACACTGCTGCACGCCTCACATTGCTGCACGCCTCACACTGCTGCACGCTGCACACTGCACACTACCGCACGACTCACTGTTGTATGCCTCACACTGCTGCATGCCACACACTGCTGCACGCCACACACTGCTGCACGCCACACACTGCTGCACGCCACACACTGCTGCACACCACACACTGCTGCACGCTACACACTGCTGCATTACTTACACTGCTGCACGCCTCACACTGCTGCACGCCTCACACTGCTGCACGCCTCACACTGCTGCACGCCTCACACTGCTGCACACCTCACATTGCTGCATGCCTCACAACACCACCACATCACTCAGGGACACCACCATATCACTCTAGGACACCACCATATTACTCTAGGACACCACCGCTTCACTATAGGACACCACCACATCACTCTGGGACACCACCACATCACTCTGAGACACCACCACATCACTCTGGGACAGCACCACATAACTCTGGGACAGCACCACATCACTCAGGGGCACCACCACATCACTCAGGGGCACCACCACATCACTCAGGGACACCACCACATCACTCACAGACACCACTACATCACTCACAGACACCACCAAATCACTCACAGACACCACCACATCACTCACAGACACCACCACATCACTCTGGTACACCACCAAATCACTCTGGGACACCACCACATCACTATGGGACAACACCACATCACTCTGGGACACCACCACATTACTCTAATACACCACCACATCACTCAGCCCAACCACATCAGCACTCAGCACCACAACAGCATCACTCAGCACCACAACAGAACTGTCCTTGCTTGTTACCAACAAGCATTGCCATAGCCAATAGGACTCACATTAGGAAAGTGTAAGCTGTTGGCTTTGTAAATAAAAATGCTATTAATGTATATATTTTCAAAGCCAACACATATTAAAAAAATTGTCATTTACAATACCAATAGCTCACACTTTCCTAATGCGAGACTTATTGCAATGCAAATGCTTGTTTAAAAAATACAAGCTTGCCTTTGTCTCTACTCATGGTGTATGGCAGGTACCACTAGTCAGAGTTCCACTGCTGGGTTAGCATGCAGGATTGTCCAATTCATGATTTCTCTCTTTTATTTAACATCAGCAGATGCATGCTGTGCGGGCATCTTGGTCCAAGCACTGCACTTCTGTACTGGGCTCACAGCCCATAATTAATGTTAGAAGGGTTATGCATGTAACAAAGGGCACAACCTATGTTAGGGGATTTGTGGGGCGGGGCAACAGGAAGAAGTTGAGAGACTAAAGCAAACCTTTCTGCTACAGTGGAAATGCTATTTCAAAGAGGTAGGTGATCATCGAAATTAAAACTGTGGTAATATTCACACAATCCTACTATTTTTCAAAGTTGTAAGTCAGCAAAAACATAAATTGCAACAGTGCCCTGTGTTAAAACGTTTCCGCCATAAACTTCAATGGTGGGGGCTAGCATGTAATGTTGGTGAGCCAGAGGCTGTGGTCAAAGCAACAGGCTTAAGTATTGCGCCTTCTGATAAGACTGGAAAAACCACTGCAAAGAACTCGAGTGGAACACTGTTTGTAAAGGTCAACTGGAAAATAAAGACTAGTCTCTATGTAACTGCTCCACCTCTAGCAGACATCACTGGGAAGTAATTCCACAGTTGAAGTCTTTTCAGACAAGGTGGGCTCTGGTCAGTGATTTTTGTTTGGTATGTTAGCTTCTTGTATAATGTGTTGTGGCGCCTGAAGACCGCAATAAGAAGCAAAGAACGGTTTATTTAAAAAGAACCTTGAGACTGAAATTATACCCAAAACTCTGTTGTCTACCGGACAGAGCAATAATGCATATAGGATAGCATTCTTGAGCATTAGAAAGTACGTGACAGTGTGGATACATTATTGTACACATGTAAATATAGAATACTGGGGCAAGCCACAGAGGCCTGATGGGCACGTTTTGCAGGTTGTTGATACTGCTGCAGCAATAAAAAATAAAGCCCTCCTTGCACTAGGGGGCGGCAAAACCACGGACATTAATCTTCATTTATTTATGACTGGTTGCCTGGAATTCTTTTATTTTCTCACACTGTCTTTAATCCGGGAATGCCAGCTCGTTCTGAAGCTACACTTATGTTTGTTTTTAGTGAAAGGAAAGGAAAAGATTAAAACCTATAAATCATTTTAACTTCAGGGCAGTTGTGACAAGCGCACTTATTTACAAATATAATCACTCATCTGGTATGCTGTAGTCCTGAGTGGATGCGTCACAGATTTTAGACTGCTTTCTTAAATGCAATTACAAAACAAAACAAACAAAACAAATCACACAAACACGCACACACAAATTAAATACTTACATGCAGTTCCAGAAGAAGAGCCCTCCTGCCCGTTTGACGTGCTCCAGCGGTCTTCAAACTCACCACGCACTGCTTTCAGGGCAAATAGGGACAGATAGCAAAATGCCCAGGGCCTGGTCACAAACAGAACAGGAACCACACGCACTGCTGTGCGAGCTCGAGGTCGGGTGATGAGCAGATTGAATAACACAATATAAGGGCAATCCCCCTTCAGCTTGCACCTATAGCTGAAGGGTGATTGGCCCGATTCCAATGCAGTCATGCCGCCCCGGCGCCAAGGACATTCACACCTCTCCTGTGTGGGGAGCCTGAGCGGCAGATTGTATGGCAGTCTTGGCGCCCGGGCACCAAGTATATTCACACCTCCTTATGTGCTGCGAGGGCTCGTGAGTGTTTAGTTTTTTATACCGACGTTAGGCACTCAAGTCCTGCGGACCCCCTGGGAATGTGTCACGGACCCCTGGGGGTCCGCGGACCACACTTTGGGAAACGCTGACCTAAATGTTAAAGGACTGTATATTTTCTTCTAAGGCGCTCTAAAATGGACCATTTTATATGATCTCTAAAATGGTCTTGGGTGCATAGGCAGTAATAAAGCACACATTTCTACCATAATAACACATGACTGCAACACATAATTTCTTTAAATAACACTGCAATAATATTGTCTCCAGTGGCACCGCAGATAACTGTTAAACCATCACTGAGCCGTGACATGGCTCAGTGAGGGGTTCTCACTTTAGAGGTATGCGTATACCACCCACCTGTCTACTGATGTCAAAAGCCCCATAGTGAGACGGCCTACTGAGTTAATTGCTGACCGCTGAACCAAGAATGACGTTATCTAATCTAAAGGCGCATGTTTTCCCCTTCAATATACTCTGTGATCTTTGACAAGTGACTTGTGCTTCCTTTCTCGCATCTGTCAACACCCGACAGGGGAAACATCCTTTACGACGCAACTTTTACCACGCAGTACCTTTACAACGCAGGTTTTTCAACGCAAGTCATTACAACGACTTGCGCTGGGGGGCGCTTTAGGATAGGTAATAGTTTAATTTACTATCCAACACCTTCCCTTCTATCCACAGGTCAAGTCAAGTCAAGTCAAATAGGCTTTATTTCCACATAAAAAATATCTTAAAAAGCGTACATACATGATAAATTCATTTAAAACATTACTAGGTAAAAGACATAAAAAGCCCTTGATATACTAAGACTCAACATGTTTTCTGCAATATCTAGAGGGAAAATTATTTAGATTAGCTAAAAAAAAAATAGGCCAAAAACAGACCATATATTAAAATCATAATTAAACAATTTGCCTAAGTCTTTTTGACCGTATTCGCCATGCCCAACCTAAGTACTTCGAGGTGGCGCATGCGAAGAATGAACGAATGTCTGTGAGTAAAATTCGTAGTGCCACATTACAATGTCTAGTGCCCAAGGTGAGGCACTCGAATAACAGATGGGGGACAGATTCACGACGCTGAGGGCAAAATGGGCACCATGGCGCAGTCTGGTATGGAATCTTCCAGTGGCATGTGAGCTCCATAACCGGGAGAAGACCTATTCTAAATGTAAAATACAGGGATCTATCACATGGGGCAGTAACAATGTCCAGGTACAATTCTCTGATGGGGACATCTTTAAACTCCACAAAATTTCTGGTGGATTTACAAATCGTTGAGGAAGAATTCCTTTTGCTTGCCACCCATGACCAATAGAGTTGTTTTAGCATGGATTTGGGGGGGGGCTGACTGTTGGTGCCATGCTTTTTCCAGCCCCAGATTGATAAGTAGAGCCTTAACGTCCCTTAGCCATTTTATTTTTGCCCAACCAGGGCAATTAATTATCTCCCGTAGGCCATCCGCATAGCTTGAGAGCTCTGGCACTCTCCAGATGCGGGCCCACAGTAGCAGGGGGCGTAATTTTGCTTGATCTTCAATCGCCCGGCAACCCATGTCCAGTTGCAAGGGTAGAATAGGGACAGAGGGACCGAGAGACATTAGGCTTCTCAGGAAGGCATTCTCAGCTCGGATTAGCTCTTTCATGTTTGACATCCCCCAGAGCTCCGCCCCGTAAAGTGCTGCACTCACTCCTCTGGCGGAGTAAATGTCCATTACTGCCGCTATTGGTCTTGTAGATGCTGCTCTCTGCTCTTTCAACAGGGCCCCAGTCACTCTTTTTAAGCTCAGCAACACTTTGGTCAAGTGGCAGTCCCATTTCATAGAATCCACCAAGCGAATGCCCAGATAGTCAAACATCTTGGTTCTTTCTAGTGCAACAGGCCCCAATGTTGTAGGGGGGCCAGACTTGTGTGGGGGGTTCAAAATGAGATACTTGGTTTTGTCTGTGTTAATACAAAGACCTCTCTGCTTGCAGAAGTTGTCAAATCCAGAAAGAAGCTGCTGGAGGCCCATTGGAGATTTTGACAAAAGTAAAGTATCGTCAGCAAAGAGCAAGGTAGGGATTAGGCGACCTGCCAGACGGGGCGCATCTGCTGGAATCTGAGTCAAGAAGTCCACCACCCCATTTACATATAAGGAGAACAGGGTTGGGGCAAGTACGCAACCTTGCCGTACACCTCTATTCACCTCTATTCTTGGGGTCTTTTGTCCATTTGTCCCCCAACGTATTTGGGCGTAGTTATTTTCGTGGAACCTCATGATCAGATGAAGCAAGTAGGGTGGCATACCGAGGTCACACAATACCTTCCACAAATTGTTTCTAGGCACCAAATCGAAGGCCGTCCGGAGGTCGATGAAGGCCAGATATAAAGTACCCTTCCCAATCATGACGACCTTCCAGTAAATCATGAGTAGCCTTAGCAATTGTTCTATCGTCCCTGTCCCGGATCTGAACCCAGCCTGAAAGTCCGAGAGTATCTTATTCTCGTCTGCCCACTGCTGGACCCTAGATAGGAGGACCTTGCCCGCCACTTTTTGGGAACAGTATATTAAGCTAATCGGTCTATAATTAGCTGGGTCATCTCTTGAGCCTTTCTTGTGCAGGGGGACCACCTCAGCTGCCATCCAGGAAGCAGGGAGGGGGGCGCCTGCCATAGCTGCGTTCAGTAGCGAGGCAATCAGCATACCCCATTCGCTTATGTCCATGCGGAGAAGGTCGCCAGGTAGGCCATCAGATCCAGCTGCTTTGCGGGGTACCAGAGATTTTATGGCAGTTTCGGCCTCTTTCCTGGAAAATAAGCTCTCCTCATAGCTGCCAACACCTTGATGAATCTGAGGTAGTGGGAAGTCCATCACTTCTACAGCAGGTGCAGTATACAGCTTTAAGAAGTGTGAGTGCCACAGATCTTCGGTTATATTGCATGTAATGACGGTGTCCAAGGGTCTGTGTTTCTTTCGTAACAAGTCCCAAAAGCCTTTTGCATTTTTTTCTGCGCTTGCTGCACGGAGCTCCTGCCAAAAGGCATCTTCCCAGTCTCTCTTGGCTGTATTAGTTACAGATTTGTAGGACTTGCGTTTAGAAGCTATTGCTAATGCATCACCGCTCTTTACTGCCATGATTAGAGATCTTTTTCCAGCACGGCACGCCGATGAATACCAGCCTGATTTGCCCTGTCGCTTATCATGGTTTTTGTTTCCCTTGGAGTTTGGTTTAACCATGAACAAGTCCCCTATCGCTGTCGAAACCTCGCTAAACATAGCTGATGTCTTGTGCGGGCTTGGAGGGTGACTTTCCAGAATTTCAGAAGCTGCGGCGATAACGGCTCTGATGCAGGATAGATTTTCTTCATCAATAGCCACTTTGTCCCATTTTAAACGTCTGAGGCAGTTGGAAGAGACCACCCCCCCCTAATGACCTCTGCTCAGATGCGGCAGGAGCTCCAAGTGATGAGCCATTGGCCCTCCACCAATGTATTAGGGATAATGAGAGTGCATTGTGATCACTTTCCAAGGAAGGCAAAACTATCATATCCTCCATGTGGGCCCACAAAGAAAAATTTAAAAGGATATAATCTTTCCTAGATGAGTGACCCACCCTGTTATACGTGTGTGCCCCCTCTAGGTCTGACCGTGTTCTCCCGTTGGCTGCTCTCAAGCCAAACTCTAGTGTGAGGGAATTCAATTGGACAATTCTGGGTGTCCACCTTTTGACAATTGGAAGATCGAGGGACGGGACGCCTCTCCTCGAATCTTCGTCAAACAGGTCCAAGGATTCATCGGCCATCAAAGGCTCAAATGTGCAGTTAAAGTCCCCCATCACCAAAATTAGTGAGCCGCCACGACACTCCCCCAAGACTGCTTCTAGAGCCAGGAGGGTTGGTGACGAAGCCCTCCCAGAAGCCCCTCGTGTGTAAATATTAAAAATCTCCAGCTGCTCAACTTTATTTGGGCATTTTACAGTGAGCCACATCAAATCTGGTGATTTTTGGGGATGGTGGTGCACTCGCCATCCTAATGATATGTCGACCCAGACTAAAAGACCTCCAAATGGACACCCTCTTCCTGATACTGGGATACCTGCCGGGACAAAGAAGGAAGCATATCCTACTCTGTGCCTTGGTTCCACACACCAAGTTTCTTGAAAGGCACAGACGGCGTGGGGCTCTGTAAGCGCCACCCAATCCGGGGCGTCCAACTTGTTATTCAAGCCTGCCACATTCCAACTGATAGCCTTCAGGGTGGGACGAATCGGTGACCCAGCACATCCAGCAACCCTACTCGGGGCCCCCGAGTTTTCTACTCCTTCCATGGACTCAGTGAACTCAGTCCGACAGCCTGAGGGAGAGAAGGTGGGGGGGATGGGCGTGGGCTGGGACGCAGGGGGGGTAACTTATATCGAGGGAACCCTCTCAGCTGTGCACGACACATTAACCTTAGGTGAAGGGGCATTTAATACAACTTGATCACCAAGTCACCAACCCCATCCCTGGGGTGGAGCCGCTTGGGTCGGCGTCCATGCCCTTACTCTAGCATCCAGGGTTGGATAGTGGGGATACCACCCGGCAAAAACTTCTTAAACCCAGGTAATGGAAGAGGACAATAGAAGTACCCCAAGTCCCTAGTTTGTATGTCGCAAAAGTTGTGTGGCGACTGCAGACTGCAGATCATACCTGCTGCTCTGGGATCGCTGAAATTAATCAGCACGCAGTCCCCGGTTAAATCCTTTCTATTGCCAATCCACCCCACACGACGGACATGGGCTATTCTGCCATCGATATGCCCTGGGAGAGGTCTATTTGATCTAAGCCAGGAGAGGGTCTTGTGTTTGAGGTCAGAGTACAACTCACAAGAACCCTCTTCAAGCTCCAGGACCCCCGTGAGGATTACCACATACGGTTGACACCCAGGGGGGAGGCTAGCATTAGGTGTGCTTGTTTTTGCCCTGCCCAATGGTAATTTAGCTGGAGGTTTAGCTAGAGATTTAGGCGCAACCTGACTGCCGGAGATGGGAATAGGTGGAATTACATTTCCATTCGTCATGGTTGGCGTATTTTCAGCTACTTTTGAGGTTGACGCTGTAGGCTCTGGATTGGGAGCAAAGTTAACCTTGGGGGCCTTCGGTGCTTGAGTGTTGGATTTTTTCCTTGGGGGGCCCAAACTGGGTCTAAGATCAGAGGTTTGTGGAGCGGGACTGGTTCCTATATTAGGTTGTAGTATCTGTGGGCCCTTCCCAAGTACAGGCACTATATGACGAGACATTTGCTCCGAGGGTACTAGTGTTACTGCACCACTCCTTGACCCTCCATTGTCTTCTCCCTGCATCTTAGAGTGAAATTTAACCAATGACTTCACAGCATAGAAATTATCCAACATTGATTGCTCAAGGGTGGCCAATTTCCGTGTGAGACAATCGATCTTGTCTGCAAGGGGCATCACCACAGACCTAATTAGGCCCTCAACATCTAGGGGTGGAGGGACAGTATCAGTGTGCACAGCCTGAGGAGCTGGGGTGGTGCTAGGAGACGCTGGCGGGCCTGATGTGCCTGGCGGGCGAACAGGGCCCTTGGGTAATGTGACTCTAGTGTGAGTATTAGTAGTTTTTGGGTGTAGAATGTGGTTTGAAGAGATACCCCCTTTGGTCACATTGTGCCTACTTAATTTGCTGTGTGGTTTTAGAGAACCCCCCCTGCGAGGGCTAACAGGGCGCTTTCTTTTCCTGGGTGCAGCAAATCCTGATGCTGGTTTCCCAGATGGAGCAGTTACTAGAGCCGCTACTAAGGAGGTGCTAGCTTCAATAGGTGCGGCTGTGGGGGGAAGGTGTAAAGCCTCGTTGGATGTAACAGAAGGACTTTGGGCGTTGTTGATCTCAAGATCAAAATCAGGATTTTGGACCCCCAGCAAGGGATTAAATGAATCAGGTGGGTTAGGGTGTGTTGAATCATGGGCAATGTCCAGTGCAATGGTCGATACCCTATCTAAGCTTGCCCTAATCCGACTCACCCTCTCGTCAATGTCCGGTGAGTCAACTACCACAAATTGTGTAGATGGTACATTTACTGGACTAGGGGCTAGAGCAAGGGCGCCCAGAGATGAGCGCTTATGTGACAGGCCCATGGAGTCCCGAGATAGTCTTCGTTCAGCTAGGACTATCTCCTTTTCTACAATGGAGATAGCCCGAGTTATGAATTGATCCATTGTACCTGTGACTGTGTCTCCCGCAGCTTTCCTAGATTTACTAGCGCTGGTGCCTGTGGCCATGCTCCCGGATTTCCCGTGCCCACTTAGCAGAGGCAAGAGATGTGGCCCGACCCGGCCTCTTCTGGCCCCTGATGGCCAAAGATGGTCCCGCCCTTGTCCCGGGCTTCTCCCGCGTGCTCCCGCACAGCGGGGAAGGGGCGTCCCTTTATGGGGGCGTGAAGCGAGGGGTGGGAGGGGCAACAGGTCAGCAGGTGTGCCGGAAAGCAGGGACTCCCGGTTAGGTGAGTCCCTGCAGTGGCGCTGATGGTGCGAGCGTGATCCCTGCTCCCTCGAGTCCTTCCTGAAGGCTGTGAGCAAACGTGCTCCCAACAGCCACACAAGCCCAAAACTGCGACGCGGCACCCGCGGAAGGGGTGCGGCTAGTTGTAGGCGAAAGTAGCAACAGCAACCACAAGGAAACGCCGGTAAGCCCTCGGCGTGTGTATCCCGCTGAAGTGAGGAGCTCAAACGCTTTTCACCCTCTGAGCGAGGGGTGGGAGGGGCAACAGGTCAGCAGGTGTGCCGGAAAGCAGGGACTCCTGGTTAGGTGAGTCCCTGCAGTGGCGCTGATGGTGCGAGCGTGATCCCTGCTCCCTCGAGTCCTTCCTGAAGGCTGTGAGCAAACGTGCTCCCAACAGCCACACAAGCCCAAAACTGCGACGCGGCACCCGCGGAGCGGGTGCTGCTAGTTGTAGGCGAAAGTAGCAACAGCAACCACAAGGAAACGCCGGTAAGCCCTCGGCGTGCCTATCCACAGGGACTGGAGTTGGAATAGTAAATTAAACTATTCACTATCCAGCACCCCCCAACGCAAGTCATTGTAACGACTTGCGTTGAAAAACCTGAGTTGTAAAGGCATGCGTGGTAAAAGCATGCGTTGTAACAACGTACATCCCCAGACAGAGCATGCAAACCATCTGAACAAATGAATATGTGAATTTTTCTTACAAATAAATGAAGTGGCGAGCTTACTTTTTGCTACCAGGCTCCTGACGACGTCTGTCCGAGTGGCAGTCCCGGGGGCTGGGGGGGCCCCTCTAGGTCCCTCATTACATTAAATATATTGCCCCCGGGACTTGGCCCCTCCGGGGGCTAAATACTAACGAAGCGCTTCGTTTTGTTTTTCCGGCAGGATCCACGCACCCTGCTCAGATTTTGCCGATTTTTAATCCCTGTGCTTGTGGGACCCCCTAAGCAGGCCTAGGGGGTCAGGGTGTTTCTACCCAGCCCCCTTGTTGCGTTTTGCGCACTTGTTTGACAAATTTCTTGTGCCTGTATATATAACAAAAGCGGGCACGGACTCCAATATGATGCAGTGCATTTTTTTTTATTGCATTGCAAGTGCTGTCCGTGACGTGTTTCGGCCACACCCAGTAGCCTTGATCACATGATCGCGCTACAAATATTTCTGATTAATAAACACAAAACTGCGGGACTCACCACCTTCTGATAGTCACTGACAAAATACTGCATGAGACCTTTTAAAAGAATGCAAGGTGCCAAATACAATGCAAAATAAACAATTGTTCTGATGCCTAATAAGCAATGTTTCACATGTGCCCTTGAGAAACATAGATAGATGATGCCATGAAATCTTTTGAAAATGATATGATAAATTGATTGCTACAAAAGTTATACTGAACATAAATGCTTATAATTTATTTTAAAAACACAATAGGTAAATGTTTAAGAAAGTTCCTTTAGATGCTCTCGAGTGCCATCCTTCATTGAATAAGTGAACTGATATTATAACATGTATGCAAGTACATAAAATACCCTCTAAAACTGTTAGACTTTTCACTGTGCTAATACAAAGAGTACTTATGCATGAATCTAATGGCAGAGTAAATTGGAAGGAACAATGTTGGTAGTTCAATCAAAATAAAAGGTAAGGAAGTTCCAAAAGTGCTATTGTGCAATCACGATCACATTAAATTTACAAAAATATTTTTTCTCAAAAGACACATATCAAGGTGTAACATGCACTGATCTGAAGGCATCTCATATTCTAAGTATAATACTTTAAATTGACAGTGCATGCTAATTTAAAGGGCCACATACAAAGATCAAAAAGGCATTGTATACTATAAGTGTATATCAATACAAAACTACATAGTGATGATTCATGCAGACAATGATGTCATCTTACTAATACACTTTATAAAGTGCTGTGGTGCCAAAATGCCTAACCATCTAAAGTGCTAAGAGTTATATATTACAAAAATAGTAAAATAGAGGGCAATAGCTTTAGAGGAGCTGATTTCAAATGACTGAAGATATAAAAATTGATTCACTTCATAGTGGTCAGCAGCCAAAGCCAGATTGTTACGGAAATTAAACAAAATAGTGTAGGTCATCACTGGCATTGAGATCATTAGTTGACTTGGTGTCAAGTTGCGAAATTAATTTGGACTCTAACTGGCGTAGCGTTTTTTCGCTATTGCCACCTTTTTTATGTGCATGTACTGCCCCAATTACAAAATATTGGATGCAGTTTAGATTGTTGTTGTGTGCTTCCTTGAATTGTCTAGCCTCCGGGTAAGAGGAGTCAGAATTGACAATCGCTCTCAAATGTTGCAGAATCCGGACATATACCTGCAGTTTAGTGCTGCCAACATAACGAACGCTGCAGGTACATTGGAGAACATGAATGCTGGATTTATAGAGTGCGTGGTTACGGGGAAGCGTCCCAGCGCTGTACCACTGGGGAACCCGTCCTGGCTTTCCCTGTGAGATGGTCCCTTTACTGGGCATCCCAAAGGTGCAGCCAGGCATCCCCGGCGGTGATGGGGCCGGAGTGGAGATTAAGCAAGCTATTGCCCAGAGTTGCAGCGTGGGACCCCATGGTTAGAGTGGCACCGAGGCGAGATTTATCGGGCCAACTGACATTGGTCCTGCACCCGGCCGTGTCGGGAATTGAACCCTGGTCCCGGGCCGACCTCTGCCTCCGGGTCTGCCGCCTCTAACCGTTGAGCCACACTACTCCACTTAACATAAACCGCATACTCCGTTCTGCATGTAAAATGTCCTCCTATATCTTTGGGTTTAGAACTAAATACCATAATGTAAGAGGAAGTGCTGACCCCATATTTACAAGCACAACATGTACTGCATTTGAAAAATTCATGTTTCAGAGACAGCCAACTGGTTTTGGTCTCAAGCTCAGAGCTATTTTTGACACGCATACTTCACATAGAGGGAGCTCTACGAAAGGTAAACATGGGGTTGTCGGTAAAGATTGGCTTAAGGTTGCATCAGTGAGGACTATAGGCTATTGTTGATGATGGCTCTAATATTCCTGGCCTGTCTACTGTATGTTGTGATAAGTCGTGCACTTGCATCGGTCTTGTTTGTCCTGGATGTAACACTACATTGAGAGGTACCCAAATTATTGATATGGTTTAGCATTTCTTGTCTGGTTGTACTGTTGGCTTTTGTCATGGCTCAATCTATTGTCATAGCCCCTACTAAGGAATCTATTATTGGCTTCTTGCTGTTGTTGTAAAAGATCTTTGTCTGAACTGTATATTCTGCAAATTCTTAAAAATTCTCCATAAGGAATACTGTTGATAAGGTTCTTAGGATGAAAACTGGAGGCATACAAGATAGAACTCCCAGCTGTGGGATTGCGAAAAAGACATGATTCAATTTTGCCATTGTCAACATAAACATGTACTTCAAGAAAATTTGTTGCAAATTTGTCTACATGGGCAATGAATGCAAGATTTAGCGTGTTGACATTAATTCTTGCAACAAATTGTTCTGCATGTTTTTGCAGTCCTTTCCAACGGACAAACACATATTTTATATATCGCTACCATTTAACAACATGCGTTTCCCAATCCAAGCGGTGTTCCTCCATAAGGACTCGTCCCTCCCACCAGCCAACATGCAAACATGCATAACTTGGGGAGAAACAAGCCCCCAGGGCAACACTCCTAAGGTGCTGAAAAATGTCATTGTTAAAAGCAAAGAAATTGTTATGCAAGCACCAATTAATCGTCTTCAACAGCATTTTGTTGTGACTAAAAAGCTCCAAAAGGGGTGCTGTTTAAATAGTATTCCACCTCCCTCAAACCATCTCTGTGTTCAATACTGTTATAGAGGGAGGCAATGTTCATGATTATTAAAATGTACTCATTTGACCAAGGCTAATTAAAAAGTTTTTTCCAGAAAAATTACTGGTGTCACAGATGTATGAAGAGAGGCCCGTGACAAATTCTTGTAGAAAAGAATCCACATAGCGTGAGGTGCTTTTGAATAGGTTCTTTCTGGCTGAAATAATGGAATGACCTGGAACTGGGGACGTGTTTTTATGAATTTTGGGAATGAAGTATAATATTG
Source organism: Lissotriton vulgaris (assembly GCF_964263255.1). Taxonomy (NCBI): domain Eukaryota; kingdom Metazoa; phylum Chordata; class Amphibia; order Caudata; family Salamandridae; genus Lissotriton; species Lissotriton vulgaris. The sequence goes on from NC_141698.1 coordinate 351,668,482, forward strand.
GCATAACAGGAAAACCATTGGGAAGAAATTAAAATTCATCCTTTGACATTAAGGGCCTCATTATGATGGAGGATTTTCCGCCTCCTCCGGGCCGGGGGAAGCCACCTCCGGCCCGGAGGAGGCGGAAAATCCTCTGCGGACTCACCAAAGACCCACCACCACATTACGATGGCTGGTGGGTCTTGGTTACTGTCCGCTGCTTTTTCACCGCGGCCAGATTACAACCGCGGCAGAAAAGCTCTCATTTGGCTGGCAGTGTCTATCAGACACCGCCAGCCAAATTAGGAAGCATTTGTAAACATGCTTTTCCGCTGCGATTTTTCCGCCTTGGAAAAGCATGTGTACTTTTGATTTTGGGGGCCCGTTGCGGGCCCCCAGGGTGTTGGCGCATGGGGGGTGCACATGGGGGGTACCTATGGTACCCCTCAGCATTTACTTGCACAAAGCGGCAGGCACCGCGCGGTGCCTGCCGCTTTGTGCATGTAAATGTTAAACATGCACTTTTAACATTGCGGCGGGTGCTGCTTGAAGCAGCACCCGCCGCAATGTTAAATATCCAGGATGTGACCGCCAGGGTGGCGGTCACATCCTAATCGCACATGAGGGAACGCCGCAGCCCATTCGGACGTTCCCTCATCCTCTGGGGTCGCAGACGGACGCAAGTCCGTCCGCGATCCTAATGAGGCCCTAAGTCGTCCTTTTTCCAGCCCACCAGTTCCTCCTTGAATGACTTGGTCATAGCCTTGACCTCTAGCATGTTAGATTTTCTATAACACACAAGATCATTCAGATGTCTGTTGTCCTCCTGTCTGATTCATCTTTAGGCCACAGAACTACATTGCCTCTTTTCTCAGAGTTGTTTATGACCAAAGAGGAATTTGTGAGTAATTTGGTCATGAGATTGAAGTATTGTTTGTCTCGATATTTGTATCTGTTAGGCTGAGCCCACATTCGATGATTAAGTTTTTTAATCTCATCTATTACCTGATCGTGAAAGATGTCCACTGCATCCCGTGGCATCATGGGCATAAATATGGAAGGCCGCTTAAAGGGGCTTTTGTTGGAGCTGAAGGGTTAATGCCCTCTTCAAGTATTAGTGTTTGGGTGGACAATGGTGAACCACTGGTTTTGTTGTCATTATTAGAAAGCTCATGTAGTGTCCGTAATAGTGAGAAATCAGCAACTTTAAGTTTGTCAGTGCTGGTGTTGTTCATTGGGATTCATTGATGGTTTCATTAGAAGCTGTTTGATCTTATAATATTAAGTCAACTTGAGTTTTCTCATAAATTTGTAAACATCAATTCTTGTCTGGCAATAATTGAAATTACTTTCTGGGCAGATGGTGAGTCCCAACGCCAATAATTGTATTTCCGCCTGATGGAGTTGAATATCTGACAGACTGGTGAAAGTATTGTCGTTGACGTTTATTGTTTTTTCCATCTGTAATTTTGTTGCCTCTTGCTTTTTGCATTTGTTACATTTTCTCCTTTGACGCGGTCTTTGGTTCCTTCCTTGCTTTGAAAGAAATTTTGATTTCTGGGTCTCAGTGTTTGTTTTCTTTCTTGTCATAAAAAATCGAGCTCTTCAGCTAGAGTGAGATTACCCAACTCCTCCCCTTGTATACCGGTAGATGATCTTCCATCTTCAGAGTCTGTTTCGCTTGGCAAGGTACTTAAATCAGAAGCCGATATTATGTCGACTGTTCTGACCATCGTTTTTTCATTCTGTTTGTCCAGCATCAAATTTGTGCCTCGTTGCCGCTTGATTGAATCAAATTTGCTTGGAAAGGTAAAAATCTGGCCAAACTCATAATCGCTTTTATCTCTCACAACTATGTAAGCTTTTCTTGTCTTGATTACTTCCTCTTGTTTTTTAGGTCGATCCTTGATTTTGTTACAAAAGTAGGTAATATTTATATATATATATATATTCACTGAAAAAACCATAGGTTTCAGGTCATATATAGTTAGGAATTAGCATTTAAAAAACTATTGAAATTGCTCCTATATAGTTAGTTGTACTAACTATATTTCGCGCACCCGCAATCCACTGCTGATGATGTCACATATTACATCATTCATGACATGGTCAGTGACATCACTGATGACATCACTGATGAATTTGCAAGGTTTTTTAAATGCTAATTCCTAACTATATATGACCTGAAACCTATGGTTTTTTTCAGTGAATTTGCAAGGTTTTTTAAATGCTAATACCTAACTATATGTGACCTGAAACCTATGTTTTTTTTAGTGAATTTGCAAGGTTTTTTAAATGCTAATACCTAACTATGTAAGGCTTGAAACCTATGTTTTTTTCAGTGAATATATCTATTTAATATAATATATATATCATTTTTATTTTCAAGTTTTTTTTATATGATTACAGGGTTCGTGAGCGCTCTGAGCTCTTACCCCAACAAATTATATTACGTTTCTAAAACATAATATCTACATTTTTAACGTAGATTTTAATGGTAGACAATATCTGCTTTAATGTAGAAAATGGTTTTTTTTAAACTTTTAACAACAGTATATTACTTTTTAAAGTAGTAACAAATCTCGTGAGGGTAGGTCACACGTGCACGCAACATAAGAACTCCGTCCGCGCACCGTGAAAGCTTCGAGCTCTAACCCCCGAAAGTTTTATAAACTTTAAATCGATATATCTACGTATTCTTTGCACAATATAAAGGTACACATTATCTGGGATAATAAAGAACATGTTAATTTAAACTTTTAAAGACCATATATAACTTTATTTAGGCAATTATAAATCTCCAGAGGGTGCGTCCTACGTAAACGCATCGTAAGATTACGTTAGCGCTCCGTAAATAGAGCGTAAATGCAACGTAAGCTTACGTAAGCGCTCCGTAAACGCTCCGTAAGCGCTCCGTGAGCTTACGTCCAACCTTGTGACCTCAAACCAAAAGATTTAATTGGTTTATAATACTTCCTACTCTAATTGTTGAAAAACCCCTCCCATGTTCATCATTCTTCTTTGGCTTTCAGAGAAGCAACACCTTTTTTCTACAGCTCCTAGCTACAGAAAAATACTTCCAAATGGCTGAACATCCAGAGTCTGACCATTCTTCTAATGAAGACTTTGTTGAAGAGGACCCTCGCCCAAGTAAGAAGAAGGAGTCCATAGTCTGGAAATGTTTCAGCTTTCCAGAACATCAAAAGAAGGCAAATGCACCACTGGTCACCTGCAAGTTCTGTGACACAGTGTTATCAAGAGGAAATCCAAATAAGAAATATTCATTTGGAACCCACACCATGTAACGCCATGTAAAAAATATACACCCCAACAATTGGAGTAAAGCTGTGGTGCAAAGATCTCAGGAGGAGGACTCTTCTCCTAGTACATCTACAGCAAGAACCGGAGTACCATCAATGCCATCTTCAATGGTGGTGAACATTCATCCAGAACTGAAAAATTTAATGATGCAATGCATACATTGCAGTAAATTAGTAGCATTCGGACAACAGTCCATTGAAGTTATTTTACAAAAGAACAGGAACCACAGATGCAGCAAATAATTTTTTTCTTTCAATTTCATAGTTTGTTCCTGTTGAACAATTATTTTGTGTAAAAAGTTCATTTTTCTACGTTTTTCAAGCAAAACAAAAAAAAACAGATCTTTTTAGAACTACCTCTACTGGTTAAAGAAAGAACTACATTTCTATGTTTGTATGTAAAAGTTTGTCATAGTGAATGTCAAAGTGCAAAACTATAAGTATGTGGTACAGCATAAACCTATAAGGTGTTTACCTATAGTATACAGTACTACTTCCAAACTACTGAAATGTAACATACGTATATAAATATGTTACAAATCAACGGGCCAGATGTACGTAATCTCGATTTACCTACTCATAAATACCGAAGGCTCGATATAGGTAATCCCAGATTACCACTTCTTAAATACCGAATCATACCAATTTGGTATTTAAGAACTGGCAATGGGGATGTAGGTATTTTTTCCAAATTAATTACCGATTTGGTAAAATTCGGTAATTACCGATTCGATAATTACCGAATCTGTATTTGCCATTGATTCCTATGAACCTAGAAGCCCATAGGAATCAATAGCAAATTTTGATTCGGTAATTACAGAATCAGTAAATACCGAATCCTGCCAGGGGGAACAGGGTGTCACTTTGACACCCTGTAGCACCCCTGTTTTTGGCTTGTGTGCAATGTGACACATATACATGCCCTTAGGGCATGTAAGTGTGCCACATGGCACAGGTGTACATGCACAGATGTGCATGTACACAGGAATTCCTTATTTACCACCCGATTGTATTGGGTGGTAAATAACAAATTCTTAGACGCCTCTAGCACTGTCAACAGTGCTACCTACATTAGAATTGACAGATTTGGTATTTTTACCGAGTCTGTATTTACCGATTCAGTAATTTTACCGGTTCGGTAAATACAGAATCGGTAAAAGTACCAAATCTGTAAATAAATGCCTCCTACATAGGAAAAGGCATTTACCGGTCAGCAACGGCCAAATTCAGCCGTTACCGACCGGTAAATGCCTACCTACATTGCGTCCCAAATCATACCACTTCAATATTTAACAGTAAGTAAATGGGATGTAGGTAATTTGTCTTTTGAAATTACCGACTCTGTTTAATTCAGTCATTTTACCGAATCGGTATTTACCGATTCGGTAATTGCCATTGATTCCTATGGGCCTTGAGGCCAATGGGAATCAATGGCAATTACTGAATCAGTAAATACGGATTCGGTAAAATTACTGAATTGTCAAAGGGGACAGGTTGTCACTTTGACAGCCTGTTGCACCCCTGATTCTGACTTGTGTGCCATGTCACACACATACATGGTCTTACGACATGTATGTGTGCCACATGGCACAAATGTAAATGCACAGATGTGCATGTACACAGCAATTCATTATTTACCGCCAAAAGTTTTATCTACATATTCATTGTACAATATAAAAGTACACGTTATCTGGGATAATAAAGAACATGTTTATTTTAAATTTTAAACAACATATATAACTTTATGTAAGCAACTTTTAAACAACATATATAACTTAAGCAACTTTTAAAAAACATATATAACTTTATTTAAGCAATTACAAATCTTGTAAGGGTGCGTACCAAACAGTTCTTTTTACAACTACCTCTACTGGTTAAAAAAAGAACTAAATAAAGGAACATATTAACTGGGATAATAGAGAACCTGTTTATTTTAAACTTTTAAACAACAAATATAACTTTATTTAAACAATTATAAATGTCACGAGGGTGCGTACCACGTAAGCACATCATAAGATGACGTAAGCGCTCCGTAAATATAACGTAAACGCAACATAAGCTTACGTGAGCACTCCGTAAACGCTCCATAAACACTCCGTAAGCTTACATCCAACCATGTGACCTTATAACAAAAGATTTTGTTGGTTTAAAATACTTCCTACTCTAATTCTTGAAAGACCCCTCCCATGTTCATCATTCTTCTTTGGCTTTCAGAGAAGCAACACCTTTTTTCTGGTCTGGAAGTTTTTCAGCTTTCCAGAACATCAAAAGAAAGTAAATGCACCACTGGTCACCTGCAAGATCTCTGACACAGTGTTATTAAGAGGAAATCCTAATAAGAAATATTCATTCGGAACCCACAGCATGGAACGCCATGTAAAAAATATACACCCCAACAATTGGAGTAGAGCTGTGGTGCAAAGATGTCAGGAGCAGGACTCTTCTCCTAGTACCTCTACAGCAAGAACCAGAGTACCACCAATGCCATCTTCAATGGTGGCAAACGTTCAGCCAGAACTGAAAAATTTGATGATGCAATGCATACATTGCCATAAATTAGTAGTCTTCGGACAACAGTCCATTGTAATTTTGCAGAAGAACAGGAACCACAGTTGCAACAATTGTTTTGTGTAAAAAAGTTAATTCTTCTACTTCATCTTCAGAAGAGTTTGTTCCTGAAACCCCTAGAACACAGAGAGAGTCCATAGTACGGAAATTTTTAAAAAACCCAGAAAGAGAGAAAAAGGTAAATGCGCCTTTTGTCACATGTAAAATCTGTCACACAGCACTTTCAAGAGGGAATCCACAGAAACAGTACAGCTTTGGAACAAACAGCATGGAATGCCATGTCCAGAATACACAGCCAAACAATTGGAGTAAAGCTGTAATAAAAAGATCATCAGAGGAGCAGGGCTCTACTCCCAGCACTTCTTCTGAAGCAACAGCACCACCAATGAAAGCATCAATGGTTGCAAATATCCCACCTGAACTTAAGAATTTGATGATGTAATGCATTTGTTGCCAGAAACTAATACCCTTTGCGCAAGAGTCCATTCAAGTTATCCTGCAAAAAAACAGGAATCACAGGTGCATTACCAGGAGCTTTTTTTCTTTTCTCTGAAGATTGTCTTCTGGATGAATCTTCTAATTGAGTCCTCTTGATTGATTAAACTTGCTTATAAAGTCTTTGTTTGCGGTTCTTGGTAGGCATAATCTAATATGATTCTGTAGATATTTACAATCTGTTGAAAAGAAAAATATGACATATTATAGACCACTACCAACATAGCACATAGCAAGTACATTAACTAACAATATAAACACTAGTTCACATCTCTCTTTGTGTGTCTCATATCACTCTCTGCCTGCACCATCTCCGTCTTTGCATGCCTCATCTCACTCTCTCCTTCCACCATCTCTCTGTTTGTATGTGTGTGTCATCTCAATCTCTGCCTACACCATCTGTCTGTTTGTGTGTGTGTCTCATCTCACTTTCTGTGTCTAAAACGATTTACCATACTAAGTGTTTTTTGTTGAAATGTCTGGCTTTAAGTTTTTTGACAAGGAACCCACTGAGTGTGTATGTGAATTAAGGAATTATATTTTCATCTTTTTCCATAATGTTAGCTGTGTGTGCTCACAATTTGTATCTTTTAGCTTACAGGGTAGACTTCTTTTTAAAGTGTTTATCATGCTTAAATTCAATGCTGGTACGGAGATAGTGCTAATAGTTTAATTTGGCTTGTAAATATGCTCCTTTTTTAGAAGTGCCTTGTGCAACCTTTAACATGGGTGGAAGCAGTGAATGTATGGAGAGGGATAGGATAGCAGATAGAAAACCATATGAAATGGTGTGAGAGATGCGTAAAGGATTTTACTAATGGCATAAATTGAGATACAATATACAAAAAAGAGGGGCATATTTACAAGCCTCTTGCGCAATGTTTAACAAAGATGCAAGCAGAAAATGCATGCAGAGTAATAAAACTGGCACACAGACAAGAATATACATTACACAAGGGGTTTGTAAATATGCCAATGAAACCATTACACTATCTCTATACCAGCATTAATGTTAAACATTGCGCAAGGGGCTTGTAAATATGCCTCTTTTTTTGTATATTCTTTACTCATCTCTCACAGCATTTCATATTCTTGTCTGTGTGCCAATTTTATTACTCTGCATGCATTTTCTACTTGCACCCATGTCAAACATTGCGCAAGAGGCTTGTAAATATGCCCCTCTTTTTTGTATATTGTATCTCAATTTATGCTATTAGTAAAATACTTTATGCATCTCTCACAGCATTTCATATTCTTGTCTCTGTGGCAATTTCATTACTCTGCTTGCATTTTCTGCTTGCACCCATGTCAAACATTGCGCAAGGGGCTTGTAAATATTTGTCTCTTTTTTGTATATTCTATCTCAATTTATGCCATTAGTAAAATCCTTTATGGATCTCTCAAAGCATTTCATATTCTTGTCTGTGTGCCAATTTTATTACTCTGCATGCATTTTCTGCTTGCACCCATGTCAAACATTGTGCAAGGGGCTTGTAAATATGCCTCTCTTTTTTGTATATTCCATCTCAATTTATGCCATTAGTAAAATCATTTACAGATCTCTCAAAGCATTTCATATTCTTGTCTGTGTGCCAATTTTATTACTCTGCATGCATTTTCTGCTGGCACCCATGTCAAACATTGTGCAAAGGGGCTTGTAAATATGCCAATGAAACCATTACACTATCTCTGTACCAGCATTAATGTTAAACATTGCGCAAGGGGCTTGTAAATATGCCAATGAAACCATTACACTATCTCTATACCAGCATTAATGTCAAACATTGCACAATGGTGGAGTGGTGTGGCTCACTGGTTAGAGGCAGCAGACCCAAGAGCAGAGGACGGCCCGGGGTCAATTCCCGATGCGGCTGGGTCGTGGACCAGGGTCAGCGGACTCGATAATTCTCACCTCGGTGCCTACTCTAACCAGGGATCACACTCGACAACTCTGGGCATTAGCTTGCCTCATCTCCACAACCGCCCCCCACATACGCCGGGGATGCCTGGTTTCACCTTGGAGATACCCAGTAGGCACCATGTCACAGGGAAAGCCAGGACGGGTTCCCCAGCGGTCTACTGTGCAGAGATACTCCTTCGGGAGTCGATTCTAGCGCATTACAAACCCACAATTAATTAATTAAAAAAGGGGCTTGTAAATATGCCAATGAAACCATTACACTATCTCTATACCAGCATTAATGTCAAACATTGCGCAAGGGACTTGTAAATATGCCTCTTTTTTTGTATATTCTACCTCAATTTATGCCATTAGAAAAAAACTTTAAGGATCTCTCTCGACATTTCATATTCTTGTCTGTGTGGCAATTGTAGTACTCTGCATGCATTTTCTGCTTGCACCCATGTCAAACATTGTGCAAGGGGCTTGTAAATATGCCCCTCTTTATCTTATATTCCATCTCAATTGATGCCATTAGTGAAATCCTTTATGCATCTCCCACACCATTTCATATGGTTTTCTATCTGCTATTCCTATCCCTCTCCATATATTCACTGCTTCCACCCATGTTAAAGGTTGCGCAAGGCGCTTGTAAAAAAGGAGCATATTTACAAGTCCAATGAAACCATTACACTATCTCTATACCAGCATTGAATCCAAGCATGAAAAACAATTTAAAAATAAGTCTACCCTATAAACTAAAAGATACAAACTGTAAGCACGCACAGCTAACATTATGGAAAAAGAGGAAAATATAATTCCTTAATTCACATACACACACAGTGTGACCCTTGTGAAAAATATTATAGCCACACATTTCAGCAAAAATCATTTAACATGGTAAATCGATTTAGACACAGAACACAGCCCATTTCAATATGCACTACATTACATTGCTGAAACCTAACTCATTTCAAAATGTAATTTCTAATATCCACCATTCAGGTAACATTATGGAAAAAGGTGAAAATAAAATTCCTTAATTTCACACAGACGCTCACTTTGATCCCTGTCAAAAATCTTTAAGCCACACATTTTATCAAAAAACATTTAGCATGGTAAATCATTTTACACACAGAGCACAACCCATTTAAATGAGCACTACACTACAATGTAGAAACCTGACTCATTTTCAAAATACAACAGTAATGAAGCCCAATATGCTTGTTATGCTTCCCAATACTGCAAACAGCACTCTCTCTATATTACTCACCTTTAAAATCTTTTTTGAAAATGTAGAACAGTGTAAAACACACACCAAATTTTCTTAAGAAGAATCCCTGAACTGCAGCTCAGACACTGGAAACAGAAATGGCAGTTTCCCACTCATTCTTCTCACTTATTTCTGCACATAACCAATGAAATGTCTTCCCACACTATTTCAAAACTAAACTAACATTTCAATTGGTTCTACATTTCTACATTTTCAAACTCACATAATATTCACCCATCCCCCTACTGCTCATTCAACCTGTTACCATGGTAACTCCCACCTAAGGAAGAACAGAGTTTAAAGGTGCATCCTACTATGTTGCAAATGAATCTATCAAAGTTGTTAGAGCTTTCAATATAACAGCTAATCATGTGCAATGTTCCTTTCAATTGCCTTTTCTGAACCATTAGAATTGCTTCTTTTAAAAAAACAAAACTATGCACCCTAATATGCTCTTTTGCATTTTCAGAAAGCACCAATCATTTCTAAAGCTTCAAGTGCAATGAATGTCCTCCTCTTTTTTTTCTAAACTGCAAGCTTTCCAACTGCCATTTCATTTACAGCCCTCATCTGAGTACAACCAGATCTGCCTTGAACATGCTTTAAGTATGGTTTGTAGGACACAGCTTTGTATTCTGGTCTAAAAGGTATGCAACAAACAGAGGAATTTTAAACCTTGATTTACCAAATGTGGATATTTTATGGATTGGCCAGAGAGGATTGAGATGTCACCAATTGATACCATTGGTGTAATCCTTCATGCATCTCCCACATCCTGACCTCATAATTGTGCACTGTGGTGGAAATGACTTATGCACTTTGACTGGGGTTGGTCTGGAAATGCTATTGAAGGACATCTTTGGACAATTGATGTCACTTTTTCCTCAAACTGCCTTTGTCTATTCCAATATATGCCAAAGGCAAAAATGGAATTGGTCCAATCAATTTTGTCGGCAGATTGAGAAAGCAAGGAAACATGTAAATAACTCTGTTTCTGCATACATGAGAGACTATGGAATGGGTTGTATATACCACAACAACTTGCGTTACAACATGCAAGGCATCAATAGGACAGATGGTGTTCATTTCACCGATGAAGGGAACAAAGTCTTTCTCTGTAACATCAGACTCTGCATTGGTACTTACTTGTAGGTACCCAAAAAAAAAAAACAATGAACACAACGGCTCCCATTGAGCCAACACATCTGTCTGATGAGGCTTACCAGGTGCCCGAAGACAGGGTCTTCATTGCAGTGACAAAGGCTAGACAAGACGGAGCACCCGGTCCCAATGGCCTCCCACAAAACCTGTTTAAATCAGACATAACCTTCTGGTCTGGATTGTTAACAAATATTTTTAACTATGCATTGAGAACTGCAACAATTCCAGACTCATGGCGGGGTGTAATAATTCACCCAATTTATAAATCAGGTTCGCGTGCTGTCCCCAATAACTACAGACTAATAGCCCTTTTGGATATTGAGGAGAAACACTATGCAGGGATTCTTTTGTAGGACCTGAGGCATTGGGCAAATGATCACAATCGGGTGCCAATGAACCAAACTGTGTTTACTGCCAACTCGGGGACCATGACCAACCTATTAGTGGTGTCATCCATCGTCGACAAAGCCCTTAATACATCCAGGTTTGTGTTTTGTTGCTTTGTCGACTTCAAAGCTGCTTTCGATAGGGTCCCTAGGGAGGCCCTATGGGAAAAGCTGAGGAAGTGGGGAATCCCTGACAAAATTTTGAATGCATTTATCCAACTGCACTCACGTACTTGGGTTCGAGTGAAGTTAGGGTCCGCATCACGCATCTCTCGTGAAAAATTCTAACAATGAGAGGCGTTAAGCAGGGATGCGTGCTGGCCCCTTTCCTTTTCAACTTGTTCATAGCTGACTTATCTAGTACCCTGGATGATGTAAATAGCCACCCGCCAAAGGTAGGAGGTACGGCATTAAGTAATCTTCTATATGCCGACGATCTGGTTCTATTTAGCCTCACCAGGTTGGGGTTGCAAAGGCTTCTTGACACACTGCTGCAATACACGACCAAGAGCCAATTAGAAGTCAATATGAAGAAAACCCAGGTTGTCCCGTTTGGGAAGAAGCGATATGCGGGTGGCGGATGGTCATTTAATAACAATGGCCTCGCCATAGGCAAGTCGTATAAATACCTGGGGGTCCACCTAGACTCCAGGGGCAACCTTATAAAGCTACGTAATGAGATTGCGGTCAAAGCAACAACGCTTGCGGTGTCATTGACTAAGCTTTCGAAAAACCTTTCAGGCCACACTCTGTCACCCCTTCTGGAAGTCATGAAAGCGAAAATTGGCCCTACCCTGTTGTATGGTATAGGGATATTCAAGGGCAAACTGAACACTGCTTTAAATCAGCACACGATTAAAATTTATAAAAAGGTTCTTCATTTGCCTTATTCTGCATCCCCTCCACAGATCAGACTAGAGCTGGGGTTATTGAATTATGATGCTTCCAGTATTGGGGTATTTCTTAATCTCTGCCACAAATTAAGACAATCCAACCCAGGCACACTAGAGTCCCTAGTTTGGCAAGAAATAACTGAGAAAAACCCAGGAGGAACATTTGGCCGTCTTTTTAAGGATTATATCCAACAAATGTCAGCAGACGGCCTCTGGGTCCTCAATCCCAGTCAGCCTGTATTTAAGTTCGTAATCAAAAAATGTGTAAGAATGCGATCACTCATTACTGACAAAGCACTGTTTTCAAAACGAAGTCACTCGTGGGCAGTTATTAATTCCTACAATCGGCTAATCCCTGCCACTTACCTCTCCAGCCCTTATTCACTGTATTTAAAATGCAGTTTCATACCTATTAGAATGGGCGACTGGCGATTTTTGCAAAATGTACCCCCCTGGCGTCGGACGGAGGAGGACACAACTTGCAGAGGGTGCGGCAAAGTAGCAGAAACGCTACTGCATGTGGTTTGCATTTGCCCCGCCTTCGACCTCCAACGTAGGCTTAAGCTGAGGGCGGAATAGAATCGGCAGGGTGTTCGGACCTGTAGGCAAGCCATTATTGCGGCACTGAGCCCAGAGAATACAGATCTAAACATAAGACTGACAAACTTGATCCAGTATGCATATTGCAATTTTAAACAAAAGCGGTCTGCCACTGCTTTACCCCCACCTGTTTTAAATTAATTAACGCATTTTAAAAATTTCAAACCATTAGGCAATTAGGGATAAGAATAGTTTAAATAGTATCTTGGGAACATGGGTTGTTTAATGTATGTAATCACAGCTTAGGGGAGCAGTTTTAAAAATTCTTGTAATTAGGAGACCGAGGAGATGATTATTTATATTCTCGCTGTCCAATTGACTGTTTGTACTGTTTTCACAATTTGTAAATAATATGAACCGGTAATTCTCTTTTGAAGATATTTGTTTATATCTAAATAAAGACTTTTGATTTGATTTGACAACGGATCTTTTTAGAGCCAACTAACATGTAAACACTCAAATATGATTTTTAACTTAATTTGTTGTATTCATTTTTACTGAGGTCCGCGCACCGAGCACTTCTCGAGCACTCCCCGTGCGCGGACCTATCGTGTTTTCTGGTATTTATTAAAAAATAAACAATATTTTTAACCTTAGGAGTCCTTGAAGAACCCCCGGAGAAGGCCTAAGGGGTCAGGGACACTCTACACTACCCCCTTCCCACGTTTTTTTAAGTTACATTTTTCACTCTCTTTTGAAACCACAAAATGGTGGTGAAAGGGTTCGCGCACCGTGCATTCACCGAGCACTCACGGTGCGCGGACCTATTGGAATTAAAAAAAATAAATAAATGGAAATGGACATCGTCTCCTCTGTAGATACCTTGTATGTTGTATTGCAAGTTATTATGGTATATTGAATCCATACTGTAGTCTTTCAGGAAAGCAGAAACAGATTTGTTCACATGATTCTTTCCTTTCTCAATGTGTGGTCAGAATTGGCGTAGGGGGTCATGAGTTCCTACTCTGGTGAAACACACTTGCAGTTCTATATACTTACTTATATTGTAAACTAGTGCATCAGAGGCAGTCAGTGACAGAAAGGATACAGGACATGAAGAACACAAAATTGTATCACTTTGCTACTACCTCATAAATTACATTTAAATAAGTATAATTTTCAAAACTATTTTTCTTTACTAAATTAAAATTTATTTATCAGAATTTTCAAAATCTAAAAGAACTTGTTGCATTTCTTCATCAGAAATTTCAACCATCAAAGTGGCTGAAAATGATTAGTCAAACTCAACAACGTCTACACATTCCATTAATTCCATATCTAGTGTTTCATCAAAAAAATCTGCCATGGTATCTCCTTCATGTTCTTCATGATTTGTTTCATCTATAGGATCAATAAACGTTGCTGATATTTCAAAGAAGATGTTGGTAGGCTCCTCATTTTCATTCATTATTTTATGTTAGTGTACTATTAAAAGAAAGAGAAACATCGCTTACTGCATGATTTCCTGTTTTGGTGAGACACACTTGCTGTTCTTTAAACTTACTTATGTTGCAATCTTCTGCATCAGAGACAGACAGTGAGAGAAAGGATGCAGGACATGAAGAAGAGATGTCAAATACACATTTAAGAAAATTTTGGGGGAGAAGGGAAGTATTTATGAGTAAACTTACTATGTAACACAAAAAATTATCAGTTTGCTACTACCTCATAAATTACATTTATAAATTCTCATACAATATTTATTTACTAAATTTACATTTATTGTTGGGAATTTCCAAAATTTAAATGATCGTTTAAGATTGCATCATCAGCAATTACATTTAAATAAGTATACAAATCAAAACAAATGTTTCATTAATAAATTAAAATTTATTTATCAGAATTTTCAAAATCTAAAAGAACTTGTAGCATTTCTTCATCAGAAATTTCATCCGTCAAAGTGTCTGAAAATGATTCATCAAACTTAACAATGTCTACACACTCCATAAATTCCATGTCTAGTGTTTCATCCAAAAAATCTCCCATGGTATCTCCTTCATGTTCTTCATGATTTGTTTCATCTATAGGATCAATATCCATCACAGAATAAGTTGCCTCAATAAATGTTGCTGATATTTCAAAGAAGACGTTGGTAGGCTCCTCATTTTCAGTCATCATTTTATGTTAGTGTACTATTAAAAGAAAGAGAAACAGCGCTTAGGAAGAGTGGGATAAGGCAGAGAAAATCTATTAAATTCTATTAGAAGAGTCACTACTGTGTAAATCTCACACCAGACATTGAACACCAAAATTTCCTCACAAAACTACCTCAGACACTATAGTCACAAAATGGCCGTGGTTCCCTGGACAGTGTATAGTATCAAGCAAGAATTAGAAATATAAAGCACTGCATCTGATGTAGCCCTACTCAATCCATAAGTCTAACAGAAAAACATTAAATAACTAACAGAAAACATTTTTCCTATTAACTTAAAGTGAACAACAGAGCTCTCCTTACAAATGAACAACTCACCTTCTAGAAAACTGTTGAACAGTAAATTCTGTCTTAATCTCACACCTCAGAAGTATACCACAAACACTAAAATCTCAAAATGGCTGTGTAACTTAAAGTGAACAACAGAGTTCTCCTTACAAATTAACAACTCACCTTCTAGAAAACTGTTGAACAGTAAATTCTGTCTCAATCTCACACCTCAGAAGTATACCTCAAAAACTAAAATCTCAAAATGGCTGTTTCCCTCTCATTTCTCATACATAATCAGATACCCAGCCAATCAAATTTTATCACACACAAAATAAAAACCAAAGTAACATTTTAATTGGTTCAAATTATCAACACATTCAAACTCACATAATCTTCAACCTACCCCCAATGCTCTCTACCAATTACCATACTAACTCCTCACAAAACACCTACCTAAACCCAAAGGTGAAAGAGTCATCACTCAATGTTGCACTCAACCAACAACTAAACACTGAAACTTCTTATTTTAATGTATTTCTTTTTTGTCTTTTTGAGCCGCGGTCCGAGCACGGTGCGCGGACACCGCAATTTAAAAAAAAAATGTTTTTTTATTTTTTTCAACCTTCGGGGTCCTTTACAGACATCATGACAAAACCTAGGGTCTCAGGAATCTCTACCCTGCCTCCATGTCAACTATTACACTTCTGTTTACAACCAGTATCATCTGCCACAAAAACAAGATGGCGGACAACACTTCCTCATTTTGACTGACTGGAATGTTGACAGACGTCCAACAGCCAATCAGAATTCCATGCTCGCACGCTAAGGTCCGCGCACGTGCAAGGACGGTGCAAGCCTGTGCGCGCACTGTGTCCCGCCTATAGATATACTATTTGAAAAAAGTCGATTTTCTCAACAATTACTGAAGGGATTTTCACCAAATATACAAAAGGCACTGCATACCAGGCTCTACCATTTTGCCAAGTTTGCAGTAATTCCATTCAGCAGTTCGGGCTGTAGCTGTGTCTAAAGGTCCTATGGAAAATTGCATTGGACTCAATTTCACATTCAATTTTCTAATAAACTACTGGAGGGATTTACACCAAACCTACAAAAGGCACTGCTCCATACCAGTCCCTACCATTTTGCCAAATCTAGTGTAATTCCGTTCAGCCGTTCGAGCTGTAACCTTGTCAGAATGTCCCTATGGAAATTAACATGGGGAAAACACGTTTTGGGACCCCCCCTTTTTTCTCAGCCCCCGCTTGACGAATTCCCCCTGAAACTTTTGGGGAAGGAGCGGAGCGCAGCTGGCAAATTTAAGGAAAATTACAGGCAGATCCCTCAATCGGCGCTAAAGTTATTCCCAATAGAATGTTCGGCATTTCCTATGGTAACTAGGTCCTAACTATATATACCTACTGGCTATCGCCAGTAGATAATATATATTAATATATATATATATATTTATATATATATATATATATATATATATATATATATATATATATATATTCACTGAAAAAACCATAGGTTATAGACCATAGTTAGTGATTAGCATTTCCAAAACCTTATTTTACTCGCACAAAACCATTGAAATTCGCATATATAGTTAGTTGCACTAACTATATATCGCGCACCCGCAATCCACTGCTGATGATGTCACATATTACATCATTCATGACATGGTCAGTGACATCACTGATGACATCACTGATGACATCTCAAATGACATCACTGATTACATCACTGATGACATCATCCAGTGCCTGTATGTTTCTGTAAAGTTAAATTATGTCTTACATATTGAAGAATGAGTGGATATATAAGTGTCTGGACGAAGGATTTAGTAGGTGCATGACTGACTGTATGAGAGAATGATTAAATGTGTCTCACTGAGTGCATGGGTTAGTGACTAAACTGTCTTAATTTGTGCATCATTATGTCTGTTGTTCTGTAAACTGTTGCATGTTTAAATCAGTAGCTGTATGAGTAACTATATGGGTTATTGATTGGTTGCCCAAGTATTTGTATGGGAGACTGAGTGTGTGTGTGGGTGGCTGGGAGGTGTATGACTCTGTGCATAGATGTGTGAGCAGTTGATTCACTAGATGTATGGGTTCAGAAGTGCAGGTGGAAACAGCTGTATGGACAGTTGACTGTGTGCATGAGTGTATTGGTGAGTGAATGGATATCTCAGTGCTACATGTCAAAGTAAGTACATATGTAAAACACAGTACATGTGAGAGTTGACATATATAAATAACTGTGCATAAGAGCCAGTGAATGTGTGAGTGGCTGTATGGATCATTGTAAACTTGTATCAGGGATTGTATAAAAGAGTAAATATGTGTTAGTATATGTTTGAATAAGTAAGGTGTGTATAACTGTATAGTTGAGGAACTGGAGGTGTGATTGATTCTTTGCATGACTGACTAGGTGTGTGAGTAACTCAATGGATGAGTGACAGTCTGTGAGTGTCTGTTTACACTGATTGTATCTAACGTTATATTAGAGTCTGAAGAGGTTCATCGTATTATCACATGAATGATGTCATCAGTGATGTGTTAAGTAATGTCAAATGAGATGTCATCAGTGATGTCATTTGAGATGTCTTCAGTGATGTCATCAGTGATGTCATTTGAGATGTCATCAGTGATGTCATCAGTGATGTCACTGACCATGTCATGAATGATGTAATATGTGACATCATCAGCAGTGGATTGCGGGTGCGCGATATATAGTTAGTGCAACTAACTATATATGCGAATTTCAATGGTTTTGTGCGAGTAAAATAAGGTTTTGTAAATGCTAATCCCTAACTATATATGGTCTATAACCTATGGTTTTTTCAGTGAATTTTCTAGGTTTTGTAAATGCTAATTCCTAACTATATATGGTCTATAACCTATGGTTTTTTCAGGGAATTTCAATGGTTTTTTAATAGCAAATATCAAAAGCTTTAAAATGTCAAGTACGTGGTAGGTAAAAACATTTTCGTGTTTATGCATGCTGATGTGCTTTGAACGCTGCCCCCCCCTCCTCTTTTCTTTTAGGAGTATTCTCTCTTTGCAGATAGTGAAGGGTAGGTAACACAGGCCTTTGCCCCCGTTGTAATCCGTCATGCCTGCTTCCCTCTCCATTTGATTGATTGTTATCCTAGCATTTATTGTTTTGGAATTGGTTCTCTTTGGTTCATTCTCTATTTACAAACAAGCACAGAGTCGCAATATTCTGTTTAGTCTTTACAGATAGTGAAAAATCGTTAAAAAACCAAAAGGAATCAAGCAAAATCAGTAGGCCACTAATGGGATCTCTTTTTGACCTCGCTAAAATAGAAACATTATGAACAACTCCTCATGACAAATACGAAACTAGTGAGAGGAACTGAGCTCGACACCATGATGGCTGCAAGACAGCTCGGCTCCGCCGCCCACCCCACCCAAAATAACGACAAACCCTATGCAAATATTATAAATATATACAACACACCAGCAAAGTAACAGGGTAAAACGTTTTATTAAATAACTATTTACATGGCAGCCTGCTGCAACATCGATCCAAACAAGCCTTTTTTATTTGGGGCTCAAAATCAACAAGTAACAGGGTAAAACATTTTATTAAATATCTATTTACATGGCAGCCTGCTGCAACATCGATCCAAACAAGCCTTTGTATTTTGGGCTCAAAATCAACCATCAATAGTAAGATTTTCATAGGTGAGTAGGTTCATGGTTTTCCATCCACAGACTAAAAGCCTGGAGTGGGAGTGAAAGAACAATAACTAGGTAAGAAGGAAGGCAGAGGTTGTGGGAAGGACTCTGGATATGGTATGTTACTTAGTCCCTGAGATGCTTCGATGTCACTGCCTTGCACAAATGGCATAAGTCCTGGATGTTGGGTGCCATAGTTGAGGGTTCCGAGCAGCGCTTGTAACACTGTCTGAAGCTTATTTGCACCTGCTGCAGCTTCACTATTCTCAAAGTAAATGGGGGCTGTTTGTGGACCTGACTGCATTGGAAAACAATATGATGCGGTGCCTCCTCAAACCGCTTGACGGAGGCCCCCGAGATAATTGCGCCTGCTCCACACCTTGTCCCACAATCCGTTTGACCTGAAGACACATCCTGCGGTGCCCTGGTCCGACCATCACATATACCTGCACCAGGAGACGGCGTGGGGTGCAGTAGAAGGGAGAGGCGGCGCGAACGAGCCTCCCCCACCTCCCCAGGTGGAGGTTTCTCAGCTACACCCCAGCGCTTCACTCGACCAGCTGACTTGCGCCCGCTCTTGCAACACAGTGCCTCGCTCGGCCAGCTGAATTGCGTCTGCTCTTGCTATTACAACGTCTCACCCACCATCCAACGGAATTGCACCCAATCTTGCGGTACAGCGACAGGCGGCTGCTACGGAGCTCACGAAATGGCGGTCGGCTCCACAGACTTAGGCCTGGCCTGCAAAGATGGTTCTGGGCAACCGTGGAACTCGGACGCTTGACTGCTAGGGCATGGGCCCCATTCCCAAAAGAGTCCCCTCAGCCTTGAAGATTCTACAACTCCCGTAGACTTCCGGTGGGGAGCAACTGCCATGATTGCTCGCGGAATGGCCACGAGGTAGCCACGAGATGGTGGTGCTCTCATGCTGACGCCAGCGTCAGTCTGAAACATCCAGAAACACTGTAGACTACCAATTCAATCACTTCCGGTGGAGCCCCAACGTGACCCGGTAGAGAAGAACTTGCCCTCCCCTCTTTGACTGATGGTTCTTGTTGCCTGTCCCTTCTGTTGTCATTTAACAGAACTTTATGGACTGCTGAAAGGGGTTGTGTTCCGAACGCTGGTTGGTGGAGACATTTTGACTATATTCTGGACCTGCGTTGTCTCGTAATGCGTCATATGACGCGCCGCGTTAGCGCACCCGGAAGTGCTCCGGTGCGCGAGGCGCAGCTTCCCGGAAGCGATCCAGAGCGCGGCGCGCGGCGCGTAACGTAAGCATAACAGGTCATGTGACTTGGTAATAAAACTTTTCATTGGTTAATTTTACTTTTGTTTTTCTAATGATGGAAGGCTTGGTCATATGACCTCAAAATAACACTTTTCATTGCTTTCGAACATTTTTTTTCCCAAATGATGAAAGCCCCACCTTTTTTTTTCTCACTCTGACTTGTAAAGCAAAGGACCCAGATGCATTTACAGTTTATCACTAACAATGTTCCAGGCTAATGTATTTTCCCGGGAAATTTACAACTGTCCTGCAAGTAAAATATTCCTATTTCGAGAAAAAGGGTGTTTCTTCGTCCCATGAGGGAGCCGTTAAACAAAAGAGGCTCGGCCTGCTGTCTTAGTCGCTGATAGGCATGAATATCGGATTCTTATCGATCACTTTATGTTGCAGGAGTGGAAAACACAACAGCCCTTGACCATTTATCTTTACTGCGTTCCTGCGTATTATACCTTTTAACCGTCATGTAATCGGGCTGCTTTATTTCACTTGCCTTTTACTGATTCGAAAACAGTGGCTATTATTCAAAACTTTACCAATCTAGGTACTACTACCATGTTTTGTTTTAAAAACCTTTATTGTGAAAATGTCAGTATACAAATACGGGCCTATAACCACGTGGGCCGGCCACGGAGCAAACTTGAATCGTATATAATGAAAGGACATTTACACTGTAGAAGAACGTAACGGGCGACCCATTAGGTTGCAAGAACTAAGGTGTCTAACAGTTGCGGAATCGGCGGAAGTACATTTTATAATTAAAGTACGACAGGGCCAGTTACAATAAAATTATCTAGATATACATTTGCGGGCACGTTAATTCGAACTTTTAATAGTACAGTAATCAATAACACATCAGAACTTAATATCAATAGGGATGTCCAAATGTTCAATCAGTACTCGTCCCCGCCCGCCATGTGCTTCAAAACTGCATACGTATCTCGTGATATCAAGGTTAGGCAACCAGTACACAACAAGGAGTTACGAGTCCCATTTATACCGGCACCATTTTGGGCGAGGCCGGGCAGGTCCAGGATATAGTCAAAATGTCTCCACCAACCAATCGGTGGACGTACATTTTATAATTAAAGTACGACAGGGCCAGTTACAATAAAATTATCTAGATATACATTTGCGGGCAAGTACCATGTGTGACGTTAATTCGAACTTTCAATAGTACAGTAATCAATAACACATCAGAACTTAATATCAATAGGGATGTCCAAATGTTCAATCAGTACTCGTCCCCCCCGCCATGTGCTTCAAAACTGCATACGTATCTTGTGATATCAAGGTTGGGCAACCAGTACACAACAAGGAGTTACGAGTCCCATTTATACCGGTGCCATTTTGGGCGAGGCCGGGCAGGTCCAGGATATGGTCAAAATGTCTCCACCAACCAGCGGTCGGACCAGAACCCCTTTCGGCAGTCCAAAAAGGTTCCGTTAAATGACAACAGAAGAGATAGGCAAGAAGAACAATCAGTCAAAAGAGGGGACGCTTTCGGGAATGGGGCCCATGCCCTAGCAGGCAAGCGTCCGAGTTCCAAGGTGTCCCAGGGCCATTTTAGTGGACCAGGCCCAAATCCAAAGAGCCGGCCGCCATTTTGAGGGTCCTGTTGCAGCCGCCTATCGCTGCACCGCAAGAGTGGGCGCAATTCAGCTGGATGGTGGGCGAGACGCTGTAGCCGCAAGAGCGGGCGCAACTCAGCTGGATGGCGGGTGAGGCACTGTGCCGCAAGAGCGGGCGGAACTCAGCTGGATGGCGGGTGAGGCACTGTGCCGCAAGAGCGGGCGGAACTCAGCTGGACGGCGAGTGAAACGCTAAGGAGCGCCCCACTGCAGATGAGGTGCCTCCACCTGGGGAGGCGGGAGAGGCCGTTTGCGCCGCCTCCCCCCCCGTGCACCCCACGCCGTCTTTCGGCGCAGCATTGTAGGATGGCCACACCAGTGCGGCAACTTGCTGGACACCACCTCGGATCTCGGCGCGTTGTGCTGCCTTCGGCCTACTGTAGCAACAAGTGCGGGCGCACCTCAGCTGGACGGCGAGGGAAACGGTAAGGGGCGCCCCACTGCAGATGAGGTGCCTCCACCTGGGGAGGCGGGAGAGGCCCATTCGCGCCGCCTCCCCCCCACCCCCCGGGCACCCCACGCCGTCTTTCAGCGCAGCATTGTAGGATGGCCACACCAGTACAACAACTTGCTGGACACCAGCTCGGTGCCATCCGGATCTCGGCGCGTTGTGCTGCCTTCGGCCTATTCGCACATCGGTTCGCTACTGACGCCGCCTCACAGGCCAACGGATTTTGTAGGCTTTTTATAGCCCAAAGCCGCATAACAGGTCATGTGACTTGTTTATAAAACTTTTCATTGGTTCATTTTACTTTTGGTTTCCTAATGATGGAAGGCTTGATCATATGACCTAAAAATAACACTTTTCATTGGATTGAAACATTTTTTTTTCCCAAATGATGAAAGCCCCACCTTTTTTTTTCTCACTCGGCAGTCCAAAAAGGTTCCGTTAGATGACAACAGAGGGGACAGGCAACAAGAACCATCAGTCAAAAGAGGGGAGGGCAAGTTCTTCCATACCGGGTCACGTTGGGGCTCCACCGGAAGTCATCGAATTGGTAGTCTACAGTGTTTCTGGATGTTTCAGACTGAAGCTGGCGTCAGCATTAGAGCACCACCATCTCGTAGCTCCATCGTGGCCATTCCGCAAGCAATCATGGCAGCCGCTCCCCACCGGAAGCCTGCGGGAGTCGGGCCCGATGACTTTTGTAGAATCTTCAAGGCTGAGGAGACGCTTTCGGGAATGGGGCCCATGCCCTAGCAGGCAAATGTCCGAGTTCAAATGTGTCCCAGGGCCATTTTAGTGGACCAGGCCCAAATCCGAAGGGCCGGCCGCCATTTTAAGAGACCTGTGGCAGCCGCCTTTTGCTGCACCGCAAGAGTGGGCGCAATTCAACTGGATGGTGGGCAAGACGCTGTAGCCGCAAGAGCGGGCGCAACTCAGCTGAATGGCGGATGAGGCACAGTGCCGCAAAAGCAGGCGCTAAACAGCTGAATGGCGATTGAAACGCTAAAGGGTGCCCCACTGCAGCAGAGGAGCCTCCACCTGGGGAGGCCCGTTCGCGCCGCCTCCCCCCCCCGGGGCGCCCCACGCCGTTTTTCGGCGCAGCATTGTAGGATGGCCAGACCACTGCAGCAACTTACTGGACACCACCTGGGTGCCGTCCGGATCTCGGCGCGTTGTGCTGCCTTCGGCCTATTCGCACAACGGACCGCTACTGACGCCACCTCACAGGCCGACGGATTTTGCAGACTAAAAGACAGACCAAAGCAGCCCATTGTTGCTTTGAGATGGATGTTGCAGCAGGCTGCCATGTAAATAGTTGTTTAAAAGTTTTTTTTTTAACGTGTTTACTTTGTTGGAGCGTTGTATATATTTAGAAGTTATTAAAGTGTTATAATCCTACTACTTTGTTGGAGTGCTATATATTTTTAATGTGACACATATTTGTGAACACTTTGATGTACAAAAAGGCATCCCTGGAATCTTCCGCTTCAGGCTCGGTCCCACACACCCTTACAGTGAGAATCCCCTCCCCAATCACAATACAGGATCGTTATCAGATAGTAGGAACGCGTGTGGTGTGACGGATCTCATGGGGTGGGGGCCTTGATCTACTGTAACTCCTTTGAAGAGGGGTGATTCTTTGCAGTTGGGGCCATGAACTACATCCGCAGGGCTAGGTGATAGCCTGGGACCGGCCTGGACAATCAGACACAAAGGAAGAGGAGTGTCAGAGGGTGCAGTAGTGAATAGGGTGAAAGGGAGGTGTCGGGCGGGCACAGGGTGTGATTCTCAGGGAAGAGCAGCGCAGATGGGGGAGGTTTAAGGCCCATGCATGAGAGAGAGAGCGGGGGTGACCAGTGCGTGGGGGAGATGCTTGCGAGGGTGGGGAGCCATGCTGAGGATCGGCGGCGTGCAGAGAGTGGGTCTGGTCAAGGCATCTAAAATGGCTGCCGTGCACGACAAAAGTGTGGCATTGGAAAAAAGGCAAGATGGCGCAGACAATGTTTATCAATACGGATTAATTTATAACAAATTTTTTTAACAATATATTTACTCGCAGTGACAAAATGGCAGTCAACACTTCCTGATTTCCTTCGAATCAAACGTTAACAGACGTCACGCAGCAAAAAAAACAAAACACAAAATGACGAATTCCCGTTTCGCGACCCGGTTCGCGAACCGGGAAGTGCTTCTACCGCGAAAAATCAATTTTTTTAATTTGCCCCATGGGACCCTTTAATAACCCCAACATCATTCCTAGGGGGTCAAGAGGGGTCTACCTTGCCCCCTTTCATTAAATTCCCCCTTCGTTTTTCTCCTCCTCTTCTCTCTCGATCCTACCGAGACACAAGATGGCGGCCGCTCCGGACTGTTTAGAATGTTGACAGACACCGGAGAGCCAATCAGCTTCGCTTCGCAAAGCTCCGTTACGCGAAAAGTTCGCGAACCGGAGCGCTACCCGGGACGCTGTCACAGATATATCTGTTTTTTAAAACGTTAATTCCTCAAAATCCACTGGAGCACATATATTGAGACCCAGCAAAGGAACATCGGGCTAACAGTCCCTACAATTTTGCCAAGTTTTGTGCAAATCCATTCAGCCGTTCGAGCTAAAAGTGAGGCCAAACGCCCTATGGAAAAATGAATGGGAAAAACGTGTTTTGGGACCCCCCTTATTTCTCGGCCCCCCCCTTGATGAAACCCCCCCAAATTCCTAGGGGCTGCTCAGAAACGAAATGTGCAATTTTCCTGAAAATTTCAGCCAATTCCGTCCACAAACGCCTAAGTTATTAGACATAGAATTTTCAAAAGTCCCATAGAGAAAAAATCCTAACTATATATACCTACTGGCGACCGCCAGTAGGTAATATATATATATATTTATATATATATATATATATATATATATATATATATATATATATATATATATATATATATATATATATATATATATATATATATATTACCTACTGGCGGTCGCCAGTAGGTAGTTATAGTTAGGATTTTTTTCAATGTTAAATCTCAAAATTCTATTTGGAATAACTTTGGCACCGGTTGACGAATCTGCCTGAAAATTTCCTGAAAATGGCCTCGTCGAGCTCCGGTCCTTCCTTGAAAGTTTGGGGGGGGTACGTCAAGCGGGGGCCGAGATAAAAGGGGGGTCCCAAAACGCGTTTTCCCCATGTAAATTTCCAAAGGGCGGTCGATTTCACTTTTAGCCCGAACGGCTGAATGGATTTCCACCAAACTTGGCAAAATTGAAGGGACTGGTAGCCTGATGTGCCTTTGCTATGTCTCAAGATATGTGCTGCAGTGGATCTTGAGTAATTTAGGTGCCAAAAAATATATATATCTATAGGCGCTCTCCGGTGCGCGCACCGGAGTGCGCTCCAGGCGCGACACGCGACTTGCGCGCAGGAAGCTGATTGGCTCTTGGGTGTCTGTAAACATTCTAAACAGTCTGGAGCGGCCGCCATCTTGTGTCTCGGTAAAATTGAGACACACGGGGTTTGAAAAAAAAAGGGGCAAATGACCATAAGGGGGAAGAGTAGACCCCCTCTGACCCCCTAGGTTTGATGTAGGGGCTAAAATAGGGTCCTGCGGGGCATTACATTTTTTATTTTTTTTTTTCGTTTTGCGCGGGGGAAGCGCATGGTACGCGCACCGGCGAAGCACAGGGAAAATCCAGGACCATATTTATGAAGGCCTTGCGCTGCCAGTTTTGCGCCTCCTGTGCGTCAATTTTTGTGACGCACCAGCGGTGTAAAAAAATGCGCATTGTTATGCAATATTTAAAAAGTGACGCATCTATCTAGATGCGTCACTTTTTAAATATAGTGCAACGAGGCACATTTTTTTACACTGTTGGTGTGATGCGTCACTTTTCTGTGCGCACTCCTTATGACATTCCAGATGTGTCATATTTAATGTATGACGAATCATGTTGCAAGGAGTTACAGATACATCAGTATTTCTGACATATCTGTAAACATAAAAGTGATGCGAGGCAGGTGCAAGATTTTGACGCAACAGCATCCTAAAAGTGACGCAGAGAAATCTTATAGATTTCAGTACGTCGTTATTACCAAGCTTTTTGCGGGGGAATGCCCCCTCTGCATACATTATACCTGACGCAGATATAATGTGGCGCAGAGTTTTAAAAAGTGACCCATGTACCTAGATGCGTCACTTTTTAAAAATAGCGTCAGGTATAATGCATGCAGAGGGGGTGTTCTCCCGCAAAAAGCTTTGTAATAGCGACGCAGTGAAATCTTTGAGATTTCACTGCGTCACTTTTAGGATGCTGTTGCGTCAAAATCTTGCGCCTGCTTTACAGCAGGTGTTAGACTGACGCAAGACCTTTCACATGGTGCTTTTTCAATGTGAAAGGACACATTACTGGAGTTGCGTCACTTTTGTGACGCACTCCAGCAATGCGTTACTTGGAATGTCATAAGGAGTGCGCACAGAAAAGTGACGCATCGCACCAGTGGTGTAAAAAAATGTGCCTCGTTGCGTTATATTTAAAAAGTGACGTATCTAGGTAGATGGGTCACTTTTTAAAATCAAGCGCCACATTATATCTGCGTGAGGTATAATGCATGCAGAGGGGGTGTTCCCCCGCAAAAAGCTTTGTAATAGCGACGCAGTGAAATGTTTGAGATTTCACTGCGTCACTTTTAGGATGCTGTTGCGTCCTTTAAATATAGTGCAACGAGGAACATTTTATTACACTGCTGGTGTGATGCGTCACTTTTCTGTGCGCACTCCTTATGACATTCCAGATGTGTCATATTTAATGTATGACGAATCATGTTGCAAGGAGTTACAGATACGTCAGTATTTCTGACATATCTGTAAACATGAAAGTGACGCGAGGCAGGCGCAAGATTTTGACGCAACAGCATCCTAAAAGTGACGCAGAGAAATCTCATAGATTTCAGTACGTCGTTATTACCAAGCTTTTTGCGGGGGAATGCCCCCTCTGCATACATTATACCTGACGCAGATATAATGTGGCGCAGAGTTTTAAAAAGTGACCCATGTACCTAGATGCGTCACTTTTTAAAAATAGCGTCAGGTATAATGCATGCAGAGGGGGTGTTCTCCCGCAAAAAGCTTTGTAATAGCGACGCAGTGAAATCTTTGAGATTTCACTGCGTCACTTTTAGGATGCTGTTGCGTCAAAATCTTGCGCCTGCTTTACAGCAGGTGTTAGACTGACGCAAGACCTTTCACATGGTGCTTTTTCAATGTGAAAGGACACATTACTGGAGTTGCGTCACTTTTGTGACGCACTCCAGCAATGCGTTACTTGGAATGTCATAAGGAGTGCGCACAGAAAAGTGACGCATCGCACCAGTGGTGTAAAAAAATGTGCCTCGTTGCGTTATATTTAAAAAGTGACGTATCTAGGTAGATGGGTCACTTTTTAAAATCAAGCGTCACATTATATCTGCGTGAGGTATAATGCATGCAGAGGGGGTGTTCCCCCGCAAAAAGCTTTGTAATAGCGACGCAGTGAAATGTTTGAGATTTCACTGCGTCACTTTTAGGATGCTGTTGCGTCCTTTAAATATAGTGCAACGAGGCACATTTTATTACACTGCTGGTGTGATGCGTCACTTTTCTGTGCGCACTCCTTATGACATTCCAGATGTGTCATATTTAATGTATGACGAATCATGTTGCAAGGAGTTACAGATACGTCAGTATTTCTGACATATCTGTAAACATGAAAGTGACGCGAGGCAGGCGCAAGATTTTGACGCAACAGCATCCTAAAAGTGACGCAGAGAAATCTCATAGATTTCAGTACGTCGTTATTACCAAGCTTTTTGCGGGGGAATGCCCCCTCTGCATACATTATACCTGATGCAGATATAATGTGGCGCAGAGTTTTAAAAAGTGACCCATGTACCTAGATGCGTCACTTTTTAAAAATAGTGTCAGGTATAATGCATGCAGAGGGGGTGTTCCCCTGCAAAAAGCTTGGTAATAATGACGCAGTGCGTCACTTTTAGGATGCTGTTGCGCCAAAATCTTGCGCCTGCTTCACAGCAAACCTTTCACATGGTGCTTTTTCCATGTGAAAGGACACATTACTGGAGTTGCGTCACTTTTGTGACGCACTCCAGCAATGCGTTACTTTTGTGTTTACAGATACGTCAGAAATACTGACATATCTGTAACTCCTTGCGAATTGATTAGTCATATATTAAATATGACATATCTGGAATGTCATAAGGAGTGCGTCCACAAAAGTGACGCATCGCTGTTTTCACGTAGCGATGCGTCACTTTTCAGAAATGAGGTCTCCAGTTTATTCACTGTGTCATAACTTTCTTTTCTAACACTCACCTTCTTTCATTCCTCCTACTTCACTTCCTTTCACCTCTCATACCTTTCTGTTCTTTCTTACTCATTCTCCTTTCAATTATCAATGCACTATATTTCACTTACTCTTCATTTTTTTAAGAATATAGCTCTTTGATGAGAATTGGAGGTAGTTCTGAAAAGAACTTTTGGTTTTCTTCTTTTAACTGAACAGGAACAAAAACAGGGAATGGAAACTGCTCAACAGGAGCAAAAAGAAAACAAAAAAATTAGGGGTGGGAAGGGCAGCGATGGTTCTCCAATGCTCGAACCATGAGCAGGACACTTTACTCCCCATAGGTGAGGAGTTGATTGCAGTATCTGCATTTGACGACCCCATGGTTAAATGCAGGTTGTATGTTTGCCACCTGCTCCTGCGATTGCTCTCTCCCAGAAGAAGTTGCTCCTCCGGTTGATGTAGAGGCCCCATCTCTGGGAACCTCTTGTGCCAGAGCCCTGACACTTTCCCGGGCAAAATTCTGGGGGTGCCTCCTCTCCACATGGCGAATCATGGTGAAGTTGCCAAAAGAGTACTTTTTTTGGGGGTTACCCCGTGACAGGACCTGTTTGCAGATCCTGCACTCTACTTTTGGTGCATTCACCTTTTTCTGGTCTGCTGGAAACTTAAAAAATTTCCAGATGAAATGCTCTTTGACCTTCGGCTGAGGAGGCTCTTCATCAATGAAATCATTGGAGTCATCTTCACTGCTGGATGGTCTGGCAGCCATGATTATCCAAGAAATATGCAAGAGCAAAAAGGCAGGTCTTTCAGTCACAAAAGTGAAAGAAGAAGTGAAGGAAATGGGTGGGGATTTCATTCATTGTAAAAAAAAACTGTTAGCAACCAATGAAAAGTGTTATTTTAGGGTCACATGACCCGACGCGTTTACGCTGCGCGCTCCGGAGCACTTCCGGTGCGTTTACGCAGCGCGATCGTAGGCGCTTCCGGGGCGCAAACGTGGCGCGATCGTAGGCGCTTTTGCGTGCGTTTATGCGCCGCGAACGTAGGCGCTTCCGAGGGCACTTACGTTGCGCGCCGAAGTGACGTCATCAAACTTTTACAGAAATGCATAATCATTTTCCTTATTAAAAAAAACTAATTTTATTTGTATGGTACGAAATGTTTTGCATTATTATTAACTTTTCATTCATATTTTTTTTCACGAACGACAGTTGCGCTCTGGGTGCGCTTTCAGATGAGCTCACGGAAAAGCTTACCGGAGAGCTTAGCTGAAAGCTTCCCGGAGCGCGCACCCAGAGCGCAAAAGAAAAAAATTATATAAAAAAAAATGAATACTTTAAAAAAAACAGCAAATTGTAAAAAAAAAAAAAGGTTAGAAACTCGATATACAAAGGAATTAGCATTTAAAAAACCTATGAAATTCACTGAAAAAAACATAGGTTTCACACCAGTTATAGTTAGGAATTAGCATTTAAAAAACCTATTAAATTCACTGAAAAAACCATAGGTTTTACACCAGTTATAGTTAGCTGGAAATTTTACTGATATAAAACCATTGAAATTCCCACGTTATAGTTAGATGGACTCACTATAACTTGCGCGTGCAATGCACTGCTGATGATGTCTAAATAAGCCAGTTAACCAATCAATTTTTAAAAACCATCCATTTAGACACTTATTTAAACATTTATTCTTCCATCAACTTTTACATATACATATATAAAATATATTTATTTTTCAGAAAGACACACATTCACTGGATGGTGTCATCAGTGATGTCATGAGTGATGTCACTGACCATGTCATGAGTGATGTAATATGTGATGTCATCAGCAGTGCATTGCACGCGCAAGTTATAGTGAGTCCATCTAACTATAACGTGGGAATTTCAATGGTTTTATATCAGTAAAATTTCCAGCTAACTATAACTGGTGTGAAACCTATGGTTTTTTCAGTGAATTTAATAGGTTTTTTAAATGCTAATTCCTAACTATAACTGGTGTGAAACCTATGGTTTTTTCAGTGAATATATATATATATATATATATATGTGTGTGTGTGTGTGTATTATATATGTATATATATATATATATCCAGTCAATAGTTATAGGAAGGACCATGCTTCCATAGGAAAAGCGGTTTTTGAATTGCTTATAATTTTGGTGCCGATTGACGAATCTTCACAAAATTTTCACAAAAAATGTGTACCGGTGATGCTAGTTGTCCGTGAAGTGGGAGCTGAGAAAAAGAGGGGGTAAAAAAAAGTGTGTTTCCCAGGTTAATTCCCATAGGGGTTTGAACATGACTACAGCCCAAACTGCTGGTTAGAATTATGCAAAATTTGGCAGAATGGTAGATTTGGTGCCAGAGATCATGCTTTTTGTTTTTTGGTGTAAATCCTTTCAGTAGTTTTGGAGATATTGAAGAAAACTCAAATGTGGATATCTAGAGGCGCGGATCCAACATTCCCATACTGATACCTGATTGGCTGCCAACACTTCAACAAAGAAGTTTTGGGAACCATCTTGGGAGTCGGCTTCAGCTGAGACCCACAAAAAATGTTAAAAAAAAGAAAAGGGGGCAGGTTAGGAATACCTGACATGTAGCACCTGGGCGGGCCGGCTCCCGCCAAGTCAGATAAAACACTAACTCTGCTCCCAGCATGTAGGAGCTGTCAAACCACTCCTGCTTGCTGGGAGCAGAATTTTCAATAGCTTCCTGCCCCCTGTCATGCGGGCAGGGAAACAGATGGAAAGAATGCTTGCACACCGAGGGAGCTGCATGGTAAGCAGCTCCCTGTGTGTGGGAGCAAACCTGATGCCCACTGGAGGGGGGAGCCAGCAGGGACTGTGGTTGCATTCAGGATCCCCCTCGGCTCCCAACAGTGCAGACCGGGTACTCTAGGTGGGCTCCAGTACACCCAGCATGACAAGGCTGGCAGTGTGAAGGCAAACAGTTTCCCCTGTGACCTAAGGTCAGGATAAGTTAACTTGAGAATTAAAAAGAATGCACGTTATAGTGTAATTCAGTGAAAGCAAGCAATCATTATTATTCGTGAATCTGCAATAAACGTAATTACGCTAGTCTAGTGAACATTCTATTACACTTAGGGCCTGAATACAATCTTGCTAGGAAAGCGCTCAGTCTGACTCGGATCCGAAGGGCTTTCCGAGCGTAAGGTGCTCCGGGAGTCTGAATGAGTGAGTACGATGCTGCTGTATGCTTACGGACTCGGTTCGTTTGGACTCCCATTGAAGTCGATGGGAGCCCATGTACAGATGCGTACACAAGTCCCATAGCAGAAAAGGGGTGGGTGGGGGAAAGCGTGCCTCCTGCTGTACATGCCTGGATCGAGGGGACCCATGGGCAACCCCTGTGACAGATTTGAAGCGACCCAGATGAAGCGGGGCCTTCAACAGCCCCCCAAAGTACACTTACGACAGCCGCTTCATCTTGCTGAGACTGATGCGAAGCAGCTGTCCAAATCGTGCATTGTACTCGCTCAGTCGAGATTCGGTTCCATTGCATGGCAAGATAAGCCTCCAAACGAGTTGTATGAAGCGGTTCGGGTCTGGAAATGATTCAGTCAACACGTACGCGATTTCCACATTGTCCATGGTTGTTTGGACTTGTGTACGATTCAGTCAGAAACAAGGGCTACAAATCGGATATGTTAAAGCCAAATCCGATTCGGAGACCTTCCGAACGACATCTTAATCAGGCCCTTATTTGTGAATTGTTAGTGGCTGCGTTGGTTACATACTGTTAACTCATTTCAATGCAGTGCACATGTTTATCAATTTAAAACACATATTGAATACATATGCCATATATGGGAGCATAAATATATAAACATGACGTAAACAGGGTAAAGCCTAAATTACGCTGCTCCAATTGTCACCACATATCGTAAATGGCTAAAGTCTAATTTCCTGCTGGAATTTATTTATATGCTTTATTGTGGATTTAAACTTATGTGAACATTTGAATTGTTCTATCCCATGCAACTGTTGTTATGAAAGCTACTTGTATGCAATAGTAATTGTGCTATGTAAGGCACTAAGGTTCCCTTTGCAGCTTTGTTTATGCTTTTATGCCATATAAAATTGCTAAATAAATGAATAAACTACAGATACCAGGATTACCTTTATTCCTGTACATGGCATTGGGCACTGGACAATGCCCCATTCACTTTTTGAAACAAAAAGAACCTTTTTGCAAGTCTCTGTGCACTCTTACTATTGATTTGGGATATGGGCTTAATTTGGGGCCTGGATGTTTTTTACACATCAGCTCAAAAGCTTACATCAGATAATAATTTTTGAAGTAGTATGCGACCCTTTACCCCACTCGCTGAAACACACTTACACAGTTCTTCATCAAAGAATCCAGTGCACTGTGTGAAAACTGAACTGTACCTGAAAGAACGTCACTTGTCCATGCCTATTTTGTCTGTCGGAATACCCTGACTGTTCTGAGGACTTCGCACCCATTGCTTGTGAACATGGTTGAGAAAGCATTGTCAAAAGGCTTATTATAGTGATAAATTGTCTGTTAGTATACCCTGACTTTTCTGAGGACTTCAGACCCTGTCCTTGCTAACGTGGTTGAGAAAGCATTGCCAAAGGGCTTATTATAGTGATAAATATATGGCTTGGAAGCCAAACACCATAGATCCAGCTGAACAAAGCTCTCTGGCTAAGAAGGCGAATGACAGTGAAAGCTGAGAGAGACTGCTGAGGGTGACAAAGAATACAGCCCTATTCACACAACCTGCAACCAGCACCAACAACACCAAGGAACTTTTCAAAATTGTTAAGAAATTCTCCAACCGGTTGCCAGTGAAAACAACATTACACCCTCATAGAAGCTGTGCAACAACCTTGCAGACTTCTTCCACAACAAGATACCAACCATATACAGAAACTTCAAACCACAACCCACGCCTACCAACTTCCTCCACAGATATGCCAACACTGCAACTGACACGAACCACAGAAGAACACCTGGAACATCCTCTCCACCCAGGACACCACCTCCACCATGAAATCCATCCACTTGGGAGCTTCCACAGACCAATGCCCGCACCACATCTTCAAACTCAGAAAACAAAGTATTGGCCAGGTACTCACCACCTTGCTTAACACCTCTATCACCACTTCAACATTTCCCAATACCTGGAAATCAATCAGTCTACTACTCAAAAAGCCTTCTGATGACCCCAGAGAATTAAAAAAAAACTACTGGCCAATCTCCTGCTACAATTCCCAGTGAGGGCACTGGACAAGATCATCAACAAGCAACTCATGACATAACTGGAGGCGAACCAGCTACTCAACGCCTCCCAATCTGGCTTACACAGCAATCTCAGTACCGAAGCCACCTTGATCGCAGCCACTGACAACATCTGTATCCTCCTCGAGTGAGAAGAAACAGCATCTCTGATCCTCCTTGGCATCTCAACAGCCTTTGACACCATATCCCTGGCCAACATAGTTAGATCCCACACTCTCCACATAACTTTTCCTATGCAGATGATACCCAACTCATCCTCTCAGTCACTGATGAACCCAACACCACCAGAACTGACTTCCACAAATGCATGAAAAGCGTTGCCGACTGGATGAATAGCAACTGCTTCCAGCTGAACACAGGCAAGACTGAAGTACTGATCTTTGGCAATAGCGGTACAAAAGGGGGTAGTGATGGAGGGAGCATCTGAATCAATCAAACACTCACACCCAGTCGAAAGATCTGGGTTTAATCCATCACCGTTCTTTAGCCCACTCTGCCACCCCAGTTCAGACATGGTTATATGCAAATCAGTCTGACCATGTGCCTCATGGTAACAGTCCAGCCCGAACTGCCAAGCCATGTCTTCCCTGGACCGGAAACAAGCTTCCGAGGACCGGTTTCTGGCATTCCAGCCGTCTTCAGCCCGGCTTGCTTGAATCCAGTGGCAAAGTGAGCAAGGGACTCACGTCTGAGCATACCCTGCCACACTTATGGCGGCCAAATGCGGTACAAAAGAGGGTGGTGATGGACGGAGCATCTGAATCAATCAAACACTCACACCCAGTCGAAGGATTTGGGTTTAATCCATCACCGTTCTTTAGCCCAATCTGCCACCCCAGTTCAGACATGGCTATATGCAAATCAGTCTGACCCTGTGCCTCATGGGTACAGTCCAGCCCGAACTGCCAAGCCATGTCTTCCCTGGACTGGAAACAAGCTTCCGAGGACCGGTTTCTGGCATTCCGGCCGTCTTCAGCCCGGCTTGCTTGAATCCAGAAGATAGAATCTCCTGAGGCGGAAGCCGGGAGCCTGACTAGTGAGCATTTTTAACATTTGAGAGTCACTATTTGAGTGTGTTTATTTTAAAACACTCCTTACCTGCAATTCACGCTCCTGACAAAGCCCGCGCAGCGGATCCTAGCGCTGCCGCGGGAACATCAACAAACTGCTTTTGCGGCCATTACCGGCGCACCCTATGGCCACGCCCCTTTTCTGAGGCCACGCCCCTCCTTGTCGTCTCCCATTCTCCACAAATTATGTGCATCTTCCAAACACGCATCGGGCGAGCGCAGCGGGCGTGCCGTTTGTGCGCCGAAGGCGTGCCTAAGGCAAGCCCATCTGCGCCCGTCTGCGCCAGCTCCGGGCCTAGGGCCAGCCATGCTGTCAGTCCTCTACCCGCTCAGAAGCTAATGTAGACCAGGTCACAGCTTTTAGACCTAGGTAAGACAACTTGCACTTCCCCTACACCGTGCAACCTCCCTTTGTCCAGCCCTTTCTTATACAAATGTCACAATTGCCCTTTCTCTTTCTCTCCCGATTCTATTCGCCCCCATGACCCCGCAATTAGTCAGCCCACACCCATTAAAACTTACTCTATGGGATTGGTGAATGTCGCTCTTTACCTTGCCACGCTAGTGACATTTGGCTATTATTGTACTCCACGTCCTGGGACTTACTGTTTCTAACTGAGACATGGATTAAAGACTCCTCCAACCCAGACATCTCTCTTGCCGTACCCACCGGTTACTGCTTTACGGGAATAAGCCGTGAAGGTTCCAAAACGGGTGGAGGAATTGCAGTAATCTTAAAGACTCATCTGACAATCACGTCTAGAAAAATTACGAACATAAAGCCCATAGAAGCACTATATTTCTCTGTCACTGACTCCACCACAGCCATTTTTTCAGGGATCTTGGTCTACAACCCCCCTAACACCCCTCAGTCTGCCATCTCTGAACTACTGGCAGTCACGGCAGATCTGTCTCTTAAACACCCTCACTTCACAGTACTGGGAGACTTCAACCATCACGTGGATGTAAGTAGCTGCAATCGCGCCACTTATCTCCTAGAATCCATGCAAAATATAAACCTGACTCAAGGGGTAAGGGTCCCCACACATGCCGCAGGACATCTCCTCGCTCTCGACCCCGGTCCGCCCCGGCAGTGTGCCGTTTGCGCGGAGGGTCCCTGCACGAGCGCCACTTCCGGCTTTGCACCACTTCCGCCCTGCCTCTCCACCGTGCAGGTGAGCGGTCTAGTGGTTGCAGAGCTCGTCACTATAACTTGCCCAGCACTCGGCTCCTCAGGTGGACAATCGTGGCTACTGGCCGCGGGCGTGTATCAGCGCTGCCGGTGAAATACTTTTAAACTGCACTCCAGCTGACTACGAGCTGGCTGTGAATTTTTAAACCTGATTTTCTCTTTTGTTGCTTAGCGCCCGCATTTGCCATTTATGTTATTAGCTACCTGCTGCTAACTGCTCACCTCTCTCCTCGCTCTCGACCCCGGTCTGCCCCGGCAGTGTGACGTTTGCGCGGAGGGTCCCTGCACGAGCGTCACTTCCGGC
Source organism: Lissotriton vulgaris (assembly GCF_964263255.1). Classification (NCBI taxonomy): domain Eukaryota; kingdom Metazoa; phylum Chordata; class Amphibia; order Caudata; family Salamandridae; genus Lissotriton; species Lissotriton vulgaris. The sequence continues at coordinate 351,704,763 of NC_141698.1, forward strand.
TTTGCACCACTTCCGCCCTGCCTCTCCACCGTGCAGGTGAGCGGTCTAGTGGTTGCAGAGCTCGTCACTATAACTTGCCCAGCACTCGGCTCCTCAGGTGGACAATCATGGCTACTGTCCGCGGGCGTGTATCAGCGCTACCGGTGAAATACTTTTAAACTGCACTCCAGCTGACTACGAGCTGGCTGTGAATTTTTAAACCTGATTTTCTCTTTTGTTGCTTAGCGCCCGCATTTGCCATTTATGTTATTAGCTACCTGCTGCTAACTGCTCAGCTCTCTCCTCGCTCTCGACCCCGGTCCGCCCCGGCAGTGTGCCGTTTGCGCGGAGGGTCCCTGCACGAGCGCCACTTCCGGCTTTGCACCACTTCCGCCCTGCCTCTCCACCGTGCAGGTGAGCGGTCTAGTGGTTAACGTCGACTGGCATAAATCGCAACCTGGAGGAAGCGCAGCGGACGAGCGCAGCGGGAGTGCCGACTTCGCGCCGAAGTCGCGCATAAGTCAAGCCCATCTGCGCCCGTCCGCGGCCGATCGAGGCCCGGGGCCACGCATGCTGCTCGACGCATTACATATACCTCACAGGAACTTCGCTCTTTTTATTCCTGTGCTCCTCCTGCCCCTCATACGATTGCTATCGCTCGGCATCATGGCATTTTCTCCCACTTTTTATCCAGTGCCCCCTTGGCTCCTCCTTCTATTATCCTTCCCTCCAACTCTGCCACACCCATATCTTCCAGGCCTAGTTCCCCTGGTACACGTTCCATCTCTGTTGTGTATCTCAACACCCGCTCTCTCCCGAAACACCAGCTTGAGGATGTTCCAACTTCTCGAGGATGGCAATATTGACATCTTGCTCCTCGTTGAAACTTGGCTACACGCGGACTCCTCTCCTGACATCTTGGCCGCAATACCCTCGGGCTACTATATCCTTCACTCTAACAGGACCTCTGGCAGACCGGGTGGCGGTGTTGCTGCCATCATTCGCTCCAACCTACAATTCACTTCTTTAACAACCACCCCTATATTGAACTCTGATATTCTTACGTTGAAATTCACCTCTCCCAAACACTCCCTCATTTGTGTTTTAGTGTACAGTCCCCCTGTTAATATGCCCTCCTTCCCATCTTTGTTCAGTGATTTCATTTCGCAACTGACCATTAATTCTGCTAGGATCCTGATCATCGGCGATTTTAATTATTGGCCATTTGACCCCCTTGAATCCTCCCTTTCACTTGAATTCTCTGGTTTGCTATCTGGCCTAAATTTCTCACAACATATCTCTGTTGCTACTCACATCAAGGGCCATACCTTGGATCAGGTATGGACCACCAATCTAGATATTACCTCTCCACTGGTGTATCCCTGCACTTGGTCCGACCACTTTTTCATTTCTTTTGCCCTAAAAATCTCTGTACCCACCCGCCCCCCACTCGCCTCCAACTTCTCGGCACGTAATTGGAAGCACGCCGATACTTCTCTCCTTCACTCGACCCTTGCTTCCACTCTCCCCCCTAGCCACCTGGATTTGAACTCTCAAGCAGCCGCAGTGGATCAATGGCTGTCTCAAGCCAGTGACGTAGTCGCTCCAGTCAAAATCATTAAATCTAAGCGACCCCACGACGCTCAGCGCTGGTTCACTGACCAACTGAAGGCCAGCAAACTCCTTCTTCGTCAGGCTGAGCGCCGTTGGAGGCGTAACTATGATCCCTTATTGAAGTCTGCTTACACCGACTTACTATAATCTTACAAAAAATCCATTATTTTGGCCAAATCTGCTCATTTCTCCCAGAAAGTTATCAACTCTGCATCCAAGACAAAAGAAATTTTCTCCATTGTAGCTGAACTTTCTTTACCCGACCGTGTAACACCTCAGCCTCAGCCTTCTCAAGCTTTGTGCGATTCCCTTAATTCTTTTTTTATTGACAAAATCTCCACCATTAAAAACAATATTCCCCCTACCACCATGTCTCAGATCAGCGCGCTTCCTTCTTCGAATCCTCACTCCCTGAATGTATTTCCCCCTATCTCTATAGACACTTTCCGTTTATTACTCTTGGCTGTGGGCTCAGGCTCCCCCAAGGACTGTTGCCCTCCCCAAATCCTCAGAGATGCCTTTATGGCCTGTCCTGGCCCTCCTCTGGACCTCCTAAATCGTTCACTCTCCACAGGCTCTGTCCCCAATGCTTTCAAAAGCACTGTGGTAGTACCTATTCCAAAAAAAACCCGGTTCCGACCCTGCGGTCCTCGGCAACTATCGACCCATTTCCCTTCTCCCATACCTGGGGAAGGTCTTGGAAACCTACGTCACCCGTTGCCTGAGTACCTTCATTGAGGAAACTCATTTCCTCGATGATCAACAGGCCGGATTCAGACCCTCCCATTCCACGGAGGCAGGGGTGATTGCGGTTATGGACACGCTGAGACAGGGGGCTGATAAGAACATGGCCCAGGCCCTAGTGCTACTCGATCTCTCGGCCTCTTTTGACACGGTCGACCATGACATCTTGGTCGACCGTGTCAGAAATGCTGGGATCTCGGGACTGGCCCTGTCTTGGATTGTGTCCTTCCTCCAACTCCGGACCCAATCTGTACACTTATCTTCCTTTTCTTCCCCCTGCATTTCACTCTCCTGTGGTGTCCCCCAGGGTTCTGCTTTATCTCCTCTTTTGTTTAATCTTTATATGCAGCGTCTCCTGGTCTCTCTCCGCCACTTTTCTGTTACCACCTTTAATTATGCAGATGATCTGCAACTTATCTTTCCTATCGACTCTTCCCCTCTCTCCCGCTCTAATTTCCAAACCACTATGCTTTCCATCTATGAGTGGATGAACTTCAGCCAGCTGAAGCTCAACCCTAGCAAGACAGAGCTGGTCCTGATTGGTGGGCCCCCTGCCCTTGGCCCCCCTCCCTGCCCAGCTGACTCCGTGAAGAGCCTAGGTGTTACCATCTCCAGTGACCTCTCGATGCGGCGGCATATTAATGCTGTTACCTCCGCCTGCTTCTTCGCAGGATCGGGAAGATCCGAAGGTTCCTATCTCCAGAGGCTCTCACTCTTGTCATCTTGGCCCTGGTTACCTCACGTTTAGACTATGCCAACTGTCTATACGTGGGGATCCCAGCATACCATCTTCAACGGCTCCAACTGGTGCAAAACCAGGCAGCCAGATTAATCTTCCAGCAACCCAAACACCAACATGTCACCCTGTTGCTAAAAACCCTTCACTGGCTCCCAGTTGTGAAACGTTGCATCTTTAAACTGGGCTGCACTATCTTCAAATCTCTTTTTGTTTCTGCCCCTGCTTTCATTTCCCTCTGCTTACACCCTTATGCTCCCTCCCGACACCTCAGATCCTCTGCCCACAATCTACTGATCATTCCCAGGTTCAGACGCAAGAAGCATGGTGGTGCTGGCTTCTCTTTCCTTGCCCCATCCACTTGGAACTCCCTTCCCCTACCAATTCGGCTCACTTCTGATTATCCCACTTTCCGCAAATCTCTGAAAACTCATTTGTTCCGTCTTGCTCATGGCTAGCTGCCTACACCCCCTGTGTCCTCTTCCATGGTCCCCGAGCGCCAAGAAACCAATTGGTGTATGTGCGTGGTATTAAACACTTTTAACATAACATAACATAACCCTTGACGTTATCTTTTCCAACTGCACGAAGCTAAAAATCCTTCCTTCCACACCTCTGACATGGTCTGACCATTTTTTGATCCCATTCGAGGTATCTTCAACTCAAATTGTCAAGAAGGAATCTGCCATCAGAACACAAGGCAGAAAATGGCACAAGATCTCATGTACTGCCCTAGAGCAATCATATAATAACAGCTTAAACCCTTTCCCTGACGATCTCAACGAAGCGGTTCTTACACTCAATAACGATCTCACGACTGCTATTGAGAAAGTAGCTCCCTTACAAATCCTTACCTCTCGCAGACAAAAACCTTCAGCACCCTGGTTCACTCAGGAACTAAGGGATAATAGAAGCAGATGTAAAAAGATGGAGCGACAATGGCGGCAGACTTATGACCCTGCAGCCAAGGCTCTTTACAGACAGGCCCTCGAAGAGTTTCGCAAACTCAAACGCAACTCTATGAGCACCTATTTTGTAGAAACTATTGCCAATGCAAAAAACTCTACCAAAGCCCTCTTTAACATTGTTAAAGATTTTACTAATCCCACTGCTCTGTCCGCCCCAGTATCCCCTTGCCAAGCACTTAGTGAAGACTTATCAGATTTTTTTGAAAAGAAAATTGCCAACATTGCGGCAACTATTCTTCAGAACGGTACCGAGATTACTGAAGACCCTACCATCATCTGCATGAATGCATTTACTGCTTTTTAACCACTCACCAAGGAGCATGCCCTGAATGTATTCTTGAAATGTAAATCAGGCTCACCATTGGACCCAGCCCCGGCCTTAATCATGAACGAAATTGCCTCTTTAGTTATTAACCCCCTACTTGAAATATGGAACTCCTCCTTATACTCAGGTGTTGTCCCTCCCACCTGGAAACACGCAATGCTAATTCCAATTTAAAAAAAAGCAGGCATTGATCCTACCTGCCTGAGCAATTACCGACCAATCTAACTCCTACCCAAGCCTGCCAAGGTGCTCGAGAAAGCGGTACAAGAGCAGCTGTCCAACTACCTAGAGTCAAATTCGCTGTTCCATGATTCCCAATCAGGATTCAGACCGGACTTCAGTACCGAGTCAGCTCTACTTGAGGTATCTTAGTCGATTCGAGAATGCATGGATAGGGGAGAGGAGGCCATGCTGGTCCTCCTCGACCTATCCGCAGCATTTGACACCATCTCCCACAACATACTACTTGCTCGCCTGCAAAAGGTAGGTGTCAGCAGAACTCCCCTCGCTTGGGTTAAATCTTTCATTACGAACAGATTTCAACAGGTGATGCTGGGCTCCTTCCTTTCTACCAAGAAACCATTGATTTGGGGCGTTCCTCAAGGCTCAGCCCTCAGCGCGCTCCTATTCAATGTGTATCTAAAACCACTGGCAAAAGTGGTAGAATCCTGGGGCGTCAGAGTAATTTTTTACGCTGCAAAACCCAGCTAGTGTTCTCCTTCAAAGACCACTCCAAAAAATCATTCCACAATTTTCGCCACTGCATGATGAATATCGTCACCTGGGTGTCCTCTAACAACTTAAAACTTAATACAGATAAGACGGAAGTCTTATTTTTTAATCAGAAATCTCCCACGCCTCCCATTCTTTGGTGGCCGATTGAACTTAACGCTCCTCCGGTACCAGTCCAAGCTGCCCGTAACCTAGGCTTCCAATTTGACACTGCCCTCTCCTGCAAGACTCAAATTAATAAAGTCACCTCGTCTTGCTTCGGAAAGCTCCGCGTGATACAAAAAATCATCCCCTATCTGCCACTAGACTCTCAGACGGCATAGACAGTAGTCCATGCCGTCATCCCCGCTCATTTGGACTACGCAAATAGTCTGTATGCAGGTGCCCCGGCGTATCTCATAAACCAACTACAGACAGTCCAGAATGCAGCAGCCAGGTTGATTTGCAATATCCCCTATCGCCACTCCATCTCACCTCATCTGATCAAACTTCATTGGCTCCCAGTGAGACTACGCATTCAATTTAAAGCCTTAATTCTGGCTTTTAGAGATCTTAATGATCGAGGCCCCACCTACTTGCGTCGTAGAATGAAGTTCTCACAAGCACCCCGAAACCTCAGATCCAACCATCTCCGCCTTATGATCTGCCCCCATTTCCTCCTGGCACGTACCGGAGGAAGGGCCTTTGCAGTGGCCACCTCCAAACTGTGGAACCACCTTCCTATAGAGCTAAGATCCCTGACGTCAGAGCCCCTATTCCGAAAAAACTCAAGACCTGGCTCTTTTCCCTCATCTAATCTACCCACTCCCTCCTACATCCCTCTGACCCTTTCGAGATACTGTCTTCAGCACCGGGAAATCTCCGTTGGAGGTAGCTGTGCGCTCTACAAACTACTAAATAAATAAATAATAATAATCCAGTGGCAAAGTGAGCAAGGGACTCACGTCTGAGCATACCCTGTCACACTTATGGCGGCCAAAAGCGGTACAAAAGGGGGTGGTGATGGACGTATCATCTGAATCAATCAAACACTCACACCCAGTCAAAAGATCTGGGTTTAATCTATCAACGTTCTTTAGCCCACTCTGCCACCCCAGTTCAGACATGGCTATATGCAAATCAGTCTGACCCTGTGCCTCATGGGAACAGTCCAGCCCGAACTGCCAAGCCATGTCTTCCCTGGACCGGAAACAAGCTTCCGAGGACCGGTTTCTGGCATTCCAGCCGTCTTCAGCCCGGCATGCTTGAATCCAGTGGCAAAGTGAGCAAGGGACTCACGTCTGAGCATACCCTGCCACACTTATGGCTGCCAAAAGCAGTACAAAAGAGGGGTGGTGATGGACGGAGCATCTGAATCAATCAAACACTCACACCCAGTCGAAAGATCTGGGTTTAATCCATCACTGTTCTTTAGCCGACTCTGCCACCCCAGTTCAGACATGGCAAAGTGAGCAAGGGACTTGAGTGTTTGATTGATTCAGATGCTCCGTCCATCACCACCCCCTTTTGTACCGCTTTTGGCCGCCATAAGTGTGGCAGGGTATGCTCAGACGTGAGTCCCTTGCTCACTTTGCCACTGGATTCAAGCAAACCGGGCTGAAGATGGCTGGAATGCCAGAAACCGATCCTCGGAAGCTTGTTTCCGGTCCAATGAAGACATGGCTTGGCAGTTCGGGCTGGACTGTTCCCATGAGGCACATGGTCAGACTGATTTGCATATAGCCATGTCTGAACTGGGTTGGCAGAGTGGGCTAAAGAACGGTGATGGATTAAACCCAGATCTTTTGACCGGGTGTGAGTGTTTGATTGATTCAGATGCTCCATCCATCACCACCCCCTTTTGTACCGCTTTTGGCTGCCATAAGTGTGGCAGGGTATGCTCAGACGTGAGTCCATTGCTCACTTTGCCACTGGATTCAAGCAAGCCGGGCAGAAGACGGCTGGAAAGCCAGAAACCGGTCCTCGGAAGCTTGTTTCTGGTCCAGGGAAGACATGGCTTGGCAGTTCGGGCTGGACTGTTCCCATGAGGCACAGGGTCAGACTGACTTGCATATAGCCATGTCTGAACTGGGGTGGCAGAGTGGGCTAAAGAACGGTGATGGATTAAACCTAGATCTTTTGACTGGGTGTGAGTGTTTGATTGATTCAGATGCTCCGTCCATCACGACCCCCTTTTGTACCGCTTAGGCAATAGCAGCAACACTTGGAACGACTCCTGGTGTCCATCAGACCTAGGAGCCACACCCACTCCCTCCAACAGTGCCAGAAACCTCAAATCATCATTTACAACAAGCTCACCATGAAATCATAGATCAACGCTGTCTCCGCTGCCTAGTTACTAACTCTGCGTATGCTAGGTAGGATCTTCAAGTGGCTACCCCTACACACGAGATGCACCATGAAACAGGCTCTCATCACTGGCCGAATTGACTACTGCAATGCCCTCTACGTAGGAATTTCCGTACACCTCCTACAGAGACTTCAGACCATACAAAATGCCACACCCAGATTCACCCTCGGCCCTTCCAGATGAATCCATATCACACCCCATCTCAGGCAACTCCACTGGCTCCCCATACAAAAGAAATGACAATTCAAGCTGCAGACCCACACAGACAAGGCTCTACTCTGGAAGTAGGTCCTCCCTCAAGAAGAAAAACAGAGGCATGGTTTGAGAAGGAAAGGGGTGTATTCAATACCAACTAATACAGGGACCCCATCCAGCAGCAGGCTGAAGATAACTGACAAAACTAACAGCTCTTAACCCAGTGCCTGTCAACCTTACCCACATTCCAGAACATGGAAGTTGTGGATGACATGAAGGTTCAGAAAACCACATCTCCTCCTCCTTGTACCCCGAAAAGAAGTTATAAACCTTTGCAAAACAACCAGAACTCTCTGAATACAGTGATGAACAAAAAAGAACAAAACCTCACTATACACAACAACAATGCAATTCAGAATGATTTAAGGAACACATTCTTGTAAGCAGCTGGGAATACACCTCAAGCAATATGGTCTGGAACACCCTTGGGAAGGTACAGTCTCCCCTGGATCTGAATTTTTGGGAGTTACACCAGTAGTGACAGCAGAACCAACAGAAGATCCAACACGATAATTCACCACTCTGCCAAGATTCCAAATTCTATGATCACTGGTCTTTATGGCATTTTAGAAAACCTTAATCACCTGAAAGGGCTGACTGAATTTCGACACACCTCAAGCCTTCCTGGGAGATTTAATCTAAACCTAGTCACCAACGTTGATTACAGTGTTCTTCACCGCCTTTCTCTAATCATACTGGACCTTCCTCTCACTCATTACATCTCTCTCTCTTTCTCTCCAGCCCTCTGTGCTACCCACCTTGTCATCCACCAACTCTCTCTTGGAACATACCCAAGACGGAACCACTTCCACATTCACCATTCTTCCTTTAAACAAACGAAAAGGAGCCTCACCAGTTAAAGAATGAGATGTGAACCAATACTCTCGGACTCCCAACTTTCCCCACAGGAAGCAGCTTGCTGCATAGCCTCCTTAAGGACCTTGATAAACCTTTCAACAACACTTTTACTTTGTGGATGGTACAGGGCAGCCTTCTTGTACTTAATCCCCCTAGAGGTCAGAAGCTCTTCCATGACTACAGAGGCAAATTGAACACCACTGTCAGACAATAGCGTCAGCGGGAAACCCTCCCATTCAAAAAGCTCCTCTAGAAATTCAATCACAACACCAGACTCCACAGAATTTACCACTTTGATCTCAGGCCAACGAGAAAACATGTCTATGCACACAATGACATAGCGATCTTGAGTTCTTAGTTTCATAGGCCCCAAAATGTCTATCAAAATGTCAGTCCACAGACCAGCAGCCTGATCTCTAATGACCATAGACTCTGTCCTATGCTTGAGCATTTTGTCGCAGCCTGCACACTCAGCACACTCACACACTAATCTTTCAAAATATAAATCCATGGCAAGGCACCAGTATGCCTCCCTGACCTTTCCTTGGTCTTGGCGATGCCCATGTGTGAGGCATGAGATCTTTTGACCAACTTATCCCTCAGAGCAAGTGACGGAATAAGCTTACTACCATGCATGAGAAGTCTATCCACCTCAGCCAAATCTTCCTTGACATGCCAAACCCCTTTGAGCACCTCCTCACAGTCCATCTTCTCACACCAATCTCCTTTCACCATGGTGATGACTTTCTATCCACATCTCTCACAAGGTGTTCCCTCCATTCCCTTTTTGAAATAACCCTTTCACTGATCAAACACACATTGACTTCTTCCTCTAAGTCCTCCCCACCAAACCACTCAACATCATCCACCGTCTCATCATCTCTGCAACCAAGTCTTGATAAACAGCCTGCCAGGACATTGTTAGATGAGCTTTTCTTTGAGCAAACAGTCTGCTCGCCATCAAATGAAACCCAAAAATCTGGATTTTCACCTTTGATTTGGTTTTGAGGCATGGGGCACAGCAAGTCATCTTGCTGCGCTGCCCTACACCTAAGTAAAAGGGTAGGATTGCACCCTATTTATTCAATACTGTGCATTCCTGTCCTTTCTCAATGTCAATGTGCTGGTGCCATTTTGGCAGGATTGTTTTTGTGCAGGAAGGGACAACTTCCTGCACAGAAACAATCCTAAGAGGCACTTTCCTCATTCTATGTGCGCTCCATTCTGCAGCACACATAGAAAGAGGAAGTAACAAGGACAAATGAAGAAATGTCTCCTTGTTAGGCCTCCCCTTAGAGGAGTAAGGATTTGGTGCCTCCCCAGGGTTAAATGATCTTGTAAATCTGGGGAAGTGTCAAAATCCATGGGCATTGCATGGGAAAACCACTACAACACCCATGAAACGTCCCCTGAGTACAGAGTAAGCCAACGTGGTGCTTTGCATTGCCTTGCCTTACTCCATATTTATAAGGCCATCCAAAGCCATGCATAGTGACTTTACGTGGCTTAAAAAATATGATTTATTAATCTGCGCTGCCAGAGCATCACGAAAAATTGACACTCCGGATGAGCAGGGGTCGTAAATAAGCCCCTCTGTTTTTAATGAAAATATATATACTACACATACTTACAGGGGTGTTAGAAATTGGATTTCTGATTGAAAAAGGTATGCACCCTGTCCAAGCAGGAACCACAATCCCGGTCAGGGTAAGTGTAAATGTAAATGTAAATGTAAAGTATTTGTAGAGCGCACTGCTACCAAGCGGTTTCGTAGCGCTATTACTCATACCGCTGTGGAGCCCTTCCTGGCTTTCCCTGTGAAGTGTCCACTCCTAGGCACCCCCAGGGTGAAGCCAGGCATCCTAGCGCTGTTGGGGCCATTGTGGAGATTAAGCAAGCTATTGCCCAGAGTTGCAGCGTGGGACCCATGATTGGAATAGGCACTGAGGCGAGAATATCAGGTCCGAGGAATTTTTGAGCCCGAGACCCGCCGAGGTGGGAATCGAGCCCTGGTCCCGGGCCAGAGCTCTGCATCAAGGTCTGCCACTCTAACCATTGAGCCACACTTCTCCACCACCAAATGTTTACCTGTGTTCATCCTCTGGTAGCTTGGCACAGAGCAGTCAGACTAAACTAAAAAGGCAATGTCTAAAGTATTTGTGCAAACACACACAGTAAAACTGTGAAAACAAAACACTACTAAAGTACTCCAATACTCCAAACCAGTTTAGAAAAATAGCTAATATTAATCTGGGTAAAATAAGAACAAGACGAAAATGATAAAAATCCAACATACACTAGTTAAGATACAAATTTTGCAAGATTAAATCAAAATGCAGTGCCTAGGAATCAATAGCTCCAACTGGGGCTATCTGGTTGCGCTTGACCAGGTGCAAATCCAAATGTTCAGTCTGACCGTGATGGAGCATGGGCCAGATACAGGAGTCACGCAAACTCTGCTGACAGTACCTTGGATGCGTTGAAACTCAGGGACAATGCGCCGAACAAAGGAAGAGATGCATTGCTCACGAAGGTAATAAATAATTTCCGAAGTCGGGCGCCATCATTGATGTGTCCATGTCAAGAGAGCGGCATTCAGGCCGAGGTATCAATGGCGAAATGCTAGGCTGTAAGCAATGCGCTGGTGCAAAGCTGCGCAGGGCCAGGAATTTGACGGAGTCGGGGACGGTGCCCCACAGATGTCAGCAATGTGGTATCTGAGACTAAACCAGTAATGGTGTTTTGGAAGTACTGTTTTGGCAAAGTCAAGGCTACATTGTAAGTTGAGGTCATTGCCTCGCACAGTTGGTGAGCGGTGTCCACAGCTTCAGTGCAGGCAGCGGTGATGCATCAATATTGCAGAGAAATGCTCCAGTACTGATCAACACTTTGGTGTTGATGCATTGTTCTCTAGGGTTGAAGCACTAAACACCCACTTCTAAGGGCCCAGGACTGGATCTGGTACCACTTGGCATGGCAGCAGTCACAGCAGACTAGCCCAGGTGCTGGTAGCAAGATGCAGGTGAAATCTTTGATTTTACTGAGACTTCAGAAACAGGAGGCTAGCCCAACAAACCCTTGCAAAACCTTTACTAATGTAGGATATGGAGAGCCAATTACAGTCCCCTCACTCCCAGGCAAGAAGCAGCAGGTAGCAGACCAACACAGCAAAGCAAGCAGCAAAGTTGCATTCCCTCGTGGCAGCACCACAGTTCTTCTTCCTGGTAGAATATCCTCAGTTCCAGAAGTGTTCTGAGTACATGGTGTCATAGGTCCAGTACTTATTCCCATTTTAGTCTTCAAAGAAGGGAGACTTCAAAGAAAGTTTTTTTCAGTTCACAGGACCCTTCCTTTTCCTGCCCTGGCTCCAGACACACTACAGGGGGGTATGCAGCTCATTTTAGTTCGGATAGGCAAAGCCCTATTTAGGTGTATCAGCTCCTACCTCTAGCTCTAACTGAGGAATGCTGAGGTGTGCCCTGCACATCATGATATGCAGGGCACACCTCAGCTCCCTTTGTGTGTGGCTTTCTAGAGTAAATGCACAAAGCCCAGATGTCACCCAACCCAGATGTGTATTCCTTACACAGGCAAAGGCAAAGAATCACTAATGTAAGAAAATGCCAACTTTCTAAAGGTGCAACAACCACAATTGATGGACAGAATGCATAACAATGTCATACATTCACCCCAGTACAGAGATCTGGGCCTAAATCCATTGTTTGTTTGCTCCCCATGCCATTCCAGTTTGGACCCAGCCATATACAAATCAGTCTTGACCCTGCGCCCAATGGAAACAGTCCAACCCAAACTGCCAGGCCAGGTCCACCCTGGGCTGGAAACAAGGATCCTACAGGGCCGTTTCTAGGTGTTTTGCCGCCCTAGGCGAGAATTGAAAAATGCCCCCCCTCCCTTTTACTACGATCTCTCTCGCCCCGTCATCCGTGCTAGAAGAATTATTCCATGTACCTGGAGAACACTGTATAGGCCACAGACGCTACTACATACATTTCCTCTCTCAGCATCATTGTAGACGCACCAGCCAGAGCGAACCCTTCCCAGCTCTGGAAGAACGTCGAATCATAAGAGCCAGGCCCCTCGCCAGGAGGCCACTGCAGCTTGCAGCACCCATTGCCCCTTGCGAGTGTTGCCAATGACAGTACAAACAACCCTACAGAGTGACAATTCAGAATATTCCAAGCCCCCAGTGTTAGAAGAATGGCTTAGGTGGCAGATGTAGTCATTTTAATGTATATTGGATTAATAAACCACTGTGTTTGTGCTCATCTCCAAATTAGACCACCAGTGCTACCATGTGGCAGACTATCATAGGTGCCGGTGATGACATTTAGGTATCCGTGCTTAGCACCGGAAACCACCTGCTCAAATTAAGCACTACGTACAAGAGATGTGTGATAGACCGGACATGAACACACCCTCACAGAGCAAAAAGGAGGTCGAGAGAGTGACCAAGAGGAAGAGGAAGAAATATAGAGTGTGCACACCTCCCCATGTTATCTTCCACCATGGAGGTTATGCCATAAGATCAAAGTCAGAAATATAGTCTGACATAAGTATATTGTCCTAAATATCCGTCTATTTAATTAAGAATTTCTCTTACTAACTCCAATTGGGAGATATTTTAGCAAAAGATATTTATGTCAGATTGTATTCTGACTACGACATTCTGGCTGCAAGTTCTTGAATGCAAGACTTTCTCTTGGCAGTGTCTCTATAATACTCATCAAGCAGCAGTAACGGCTCGTGGTGGGAATGCTGCGGGCGGGGCTGGGGAGGAGCAGGGTGGGGGGTAGTAAACTATGGCATACGGCCGACCAGAGGTAAGTAAACAAATAAATAAAACAAATTTAATTGCGCGCGCTGCGTTGCCAAATGTGATGCAGTGCGTGCAACAAAATTAGTTTCATTTATTTATTTGTTTACTTACCTCCGTTGGGCCATATTCTGTAGTTTACTACCCCCCACCCAGCTCCTCCCCCACCCTGCCCCACTGCCACGCGGCACTCCTATCACGAGCCACTACTGTCAAGCAGGAATACTGGTGCAAACAAAAGAGCCCACTCACATCTACAGCTATCAAGGAGACTTGTTGTTAATAAGGTAACTTTAAACAATGCAGGTCAGCAAGGAAACATGGAGACAGACTAAAACAGTTTATCTGAAAGGCCCCTCTGGAGTCCCTCCATTTAAGAGAGAACATATATTTTACCGTTCTTGCAATCAGGACATCTTAGATAACATGGCAAACCAATGTAAATCAATTCTGTATTAATAGGTGCTGAAAAGCCTAACCTGCCACTAAACAATATTTTGCATTTAGACAGCATAAGGAACATCGAGGAAAGAGAACTGCATGATGATTTCTCCCAGGCATATATGGTAGAAAACTCTTACACAGGAGTATTCCGGGGGGGGGCACAAGTTCTCTTCAATTTCGAATATTTCTGTCTGTTCGTGGCTGCAATTTTATAGAATTTGACATGCGCTTACCGATAAATAAAGTTCCTGTGTTTCCATTTTGAACCAAAATGGAGTTGGTACATGAATTGACCAAAAGAATAGGAACATGGTGGCACATGCATCATTGCACCCGTTTGCTATTCCTAAATTGCGAAAATTAAGAAATGGCAATTTAGAAAACGCAAACAGCAATGCATGATTAAATCGCAAATATTTTTGCGAATTCTTAATTTTCCTTAATTGCGATTCACATTTTGTGAATCGCAATTAAGGAAAACCTTCCCATTGATTTATATGGGCCAAAAGGCCCATAGGAATCAATGGGAAGGCATTAACATTTTGCGATTTTGCGATTTTCATTTTGCGAATCGCAATTTGTTAATGCATTTCAAGGGTGCTGAGGGGGGTCATATACATCATCTCGTAATCGGGGCCACCAAAAGGAACGTTCCGCACTCACAATGGTTTTATACATTCCCATGTGCCCCCCCCAACATGAAATCGTGGGTCCAGGCTAATTATTCAATTAAAGAAAAAGAGCCTTGCCAAAGAAAAATACATTTCGGGCCTACAGATTCAGCTAACTTAAGAAATCACAAATATGCCTCTTCTTGTACTTATATGCAATTAGGCCTTTACACATTTATTCTTTTACTGATTTTTCCCTTCACTTCTGACAGTTAGTATTGGTTCTCGTTTACCACCTAAAGTACAAATATGCATATGTTCATTAACTGCATATAGTCTCAAGATGTTTAAGATATCCATCCGATTAGACAGGGAGCACTTACCATTTGTAAAAAATCACTCTCAATCTTGAAAGTTCCCTCGTGGGGTTAATAATGATAAAATCTGGGAGCCTGTCCGGTATCCCACTTAGTCCAAAGCATTCACAAGGCTTTTTACATGTAGCGTGACACTCGTTCCTATTTGAGGAAATAAAGGACCCATGACCTTCTAAACATTACATTTCAGCCATCCTGTACAGGAAAATCCCCTTACCAAGATTATAAGTCTATGGCAAGATTCTTTACAGTCTGTCTGTGTCGTAGTAACACATTATGCATTCCCTTCCCGCATCTATTTGCAAAAGGGATCGTTTTTCACTTTTCACCAGCGAGTCAAAAACTCACTAATATTTTGCTTCCACGTTCCGATCGACATTACTAAACACCACACTTCACTTGGAGTAGGGATATTAGCATATCTCATCTAGTTATTCGGACAGAATGCAAAATGAGATCGACAGTAACTTTAAGGGGCGTTACTGCCCCCTTGTATTTAACTTTACCAAAACAATCGCTGGGCATATTACACAGACTGCACAACCTTTGTATCTCAAACCAGGAATACATATAAAACTGCTTTAATGTAGACAAGCTATTTATGCGCACTGTTTATGATTTGGCATGCTCTGCTAGCCCGATAAATACTGGCCCTCTGGACTTAGTTATCACACAGTCTCTGCTCGAATTACGTCCGTACACCGCCCCTTCACATTTAATATTCTCATATCGGGTCACACTAATTTATGGCATGTAATCGTTTCTCACCTTATCAGCGCGTAACGTCTGCCAACACGGGGTTCTATTCATTCATGCGAAAACGGAACTCACTATGTTCCCGTTATTTCCTTGCACTCCACTTATAGGTGCTGCATGTTTTTTGCCGCCCCCCCACCTTTTGCCGCCCTAGGCGGCCGCCTAGTCCTGCTTAATGGCAGAAACGGCCCTGGGATCCTAGGACCTGTTTCGGCCTTTCAGCCCTCATCAGCCAGGGTAGCTTGACTCCAGTGCCATTGAGAGCACGGGACCCACGTCTGGGCATACCCGTCCCACTCGGGGTGACAGATGCAAAAACAACAATAGATGGACAGAATGCAGAGCAATGTCATACATTCACCCCAGTACAGAGATCTGGGCCTTAATCCATCATTTCTTTTGCTCACAATGCCATTCCAGTTGGGAGCCAGCCATATGCAAATCAGGCTTCCCCAATGGGAACAGGCCAGCCCGAACGGCCAAGCCAGGTCCTCTCTGGACTGGAAACAAGCATTCTAGGACTGGTTTCGGGCTTTCAGCCCTCATCAGCCAGGATAGCTTGACTCCAGTGGCATGGAGAGCACGGGACCCACGTCTGGGCATACCCATCCCACTCAGGGTGACAGATGCAAAAACAACAATAGATGGACAGAATGCAGAGCAATGTCATACATTCACCCCAGTACAGACATCTGGGCATAAATCCATTGTTTGTTTGCTCCCCATTCCATTCCTGTTGGACCCAGCCATATGCAAATCTGTCTTGACTCTGCACCCAATGGGAACAGCCCAGCTCGAACTGCCAAGCCAGGTCATCCCTGGACTGGAAACAAGCATCCTAGGACTGGTTTTGGGCTTTCAGCCGTCATCAGCCAGGATAGCTTGACTCCAGTGGCATTGAGAGTACCGGACCCACATCTGGGCATACTCGTTCCACTCGGGGGGACAAATGGAAAAAGAACTAACGATCGACAGAATGCAGAACAATTTCATACATTCACCCCAATACAGAGATCTGGGCCTTAATCATCATTTCTTTTGCTCACAATGCCATTCCAGTTTGGGGCCAGCCATATGCAATTCAGTCTTGACTCTGCGCCCAATGGGAACAGGCCAGCCCGAACGGCCAAGCCAGGTCCTCTCTGGACTGGAAACAAGCATCCTAGGACCGGTTTCGGGCTTCCAGCCCTCATCAGCCAGGATAGCTTGACTCCAGTGGCATGGAGAGCACAGGAACCACATCTGGGGATACCCATCGGAATGACAAATGCAAAAAGAACAATTGATGGACAGAATGCAGAACAATGTCATATATTCACCCCAGTACATAGATCTGGGGCCTAAATCCATCATTCTTCTGCTCACTATGCCATTCCAGTTTGGACCCAGCCATATGCAAATTTCTCTTGACTCTGTGTCCAATGGGAACAGTCCAGCCCAAACTGCCAGGGCAGGTCCTCCCATCTCTTGACTGGGGGTGAATGTATGATTTATTCAGCATTCTGTCCATCATTTGTTTGCATAGCACTTTTCACCCTAGATGGGATGAGTATGCCCAGACGTGGGTCCCTTGCTCACTGTGCCACTGGATTCAAGCTAGCCTGGCTGATGAAGGGTAATACCCAGAAACCGGTCCCAGGATGCTTATTTCCAGTCCAGGGAGGACCTGGCTTGGCATTTCGGTATGGACTGTTCCCATGAGGCATGGGGCAAAACTGATTTGCATATGGCGGGGTCTAAACTGGGGTGGCATGGTGAGCAGAAGAATAATGGATTTAACTCAGATCTCTTGACTGGGCATGAATGTATGATTTATTCAGCATTCCAGACATCTTTTGTTTACGTAGAAACTTTATAAAGGTGCAATTTTTCAGTAATAGTATTTAAAATCTAACTTCACCATAAGTTAGGATTTCAAACTGTGATTCCAGAGACACCAAACTTGGGGGTCCCATCTCTTCTCAATTAGAAGTGACACTTATAAAATGTATAAATGTCCTAATTTTTAAACATACTGCACCCTGCCCTTGGGCTGTCCAGGGCTTACCTTACGGATGACTTCTACGTATTAAAAGGTACGGTTTGGCCCTGGAAAGAGGGTTAAGTTGCCAGGTTTACATGGTAGTTTAAAACCGCACACAACGGTTTTGCAATGGCAGGCCTGAGACTTGTTTAAAGGGATACTTATGTGGGTGGAACAATCAGTGCTGCAGGTCCACTAGTAGCATTTTATTTACAGACCCTGGGTACACCAAGTGCAGTGTACTAGGGACATAGCAGTAACTCAAATAGTCAATCATGGAAAGACCAATCCATAACACAATTTACGTTAGGAGCACTTGCACTTTAACACTGATCAGTAGTGAGAAAGTGAACAGAGACACTAAACCAACAAAAACAGAGTTAAAACCAGGTGGTCTGCAAGCAAAAAGACAGGGGAAACAGGCCAAAAGATGCCAGGACCAACACTCACTTCCTCTCCCTCCTCCAGAATTGCGGTTATTGTCACATTGGCAAAGTTCCTGTGAGACCATTAGAGACAGTTGACTTGGTGAAACACTATGAATTGACCAAAAAATATCCATGTTTTAGCTCCCCATGAAACGCTGCATTTTAAGCTTCAATTGGCCTTTTCAATTTTAATCTTCTTTACCTACTAAATTGTTTGAAAAAGGACAGGAAATCACCACTTCTACAACCAAAAATGTTTCTCCCTTACTTTGAGAGGAAGTTCCAGTACAGCATCTGCAGACAAATATGGAGTGGTTATTTTATGAGTCATGCAAATCAAACAGTTGGACTGAGCATGTTTACTGCTGGTGTCCGCCTTTAAAGAGAAGGCTGCTGCGATGCAGCTAGGATGAGAGGGACTGGGCTGGTTACATATGAATATGTGTGCACACGAATTTGCACATGTAAAAAGCGGCAATTGAGAAAAACACTCTTCCACAGCCTGAAGCTGCACACAGGTAACATGCCTGTGAATTCGACCTAGTACAATAACCCTTTTCAAAAGGCCTACCTTCCTTTTAAATATTAATAAGTCACCCCTAAGTAGTACGTATTGCCCATAAAAGGAGGGTGCATGGTTGTTTAAAGTAGTGAATATAAAGGTTAATGTTGAACATGTCCTTACAGTGAAATATTTGCTAAAGCTATTTTTACTGTTGCAAGGCTGGCTGCTTTCACAGGGAAGCAGTGAGAAACATTGCTGTATTTAATAAATGATTACTTTAGATTGATAACAACTAGAGAAATAATAAATATAGTTATTCAGACCCCAATGTAATGGTAAAATTGAATTCTTTCTATTAAGCAAAAGGCAATTTTTAAAAGGAACATTTTCCTTCACAAAGCTTGTAAGCATTTAACTGTCACCTAGCAGGTGGATGGCTTCTCTGTGGTGAGATGTGGACTGCTACTAGATACTGGAGAAAAGGCTTTGATGTGTGTTGGTATTTTTCGTCCTTCAATGGAATGGCTTGGGGCTGTGACGAAAGACTAGTTACATTTTAAAGTAGCCTATCTTGTCACAATCAGATAAACCTGTCACCAGGCGTGTCCCCTCCTTTTGTCAGTCTAGCCAACTTGGCTCCGAAACCAGTGGAAAGGTTGTCACAGAACTGAACTGGTTTGGAGTGACCATCAGGGAGGGTTTGTCCATTTTCATAACCAACCATCTGGGTTTTCTCAGGGAGCTCTGATCAAGGGACGAAGGGCAGGAGGGTTGGGACAGGGGTGGTGAGATGATCTGGCATCCTAGGATTGGCCGCTGCCATCTAGAACTTTCCACCCATAATTTAAAAATCCCTGAACAAGAGAGCAAGAGCCTGGAACTGGATGGCGGTGGCACCAGAATCTTGGATAGCTGAAAAGAGAAGCCGCGTGATGCTCCTGATGGACTAAGGACTCTGCCTATAAATGAACTCCAGAACTACGTGGGTCTCTCCAGGGCTAGTGATGTTGGCCTCCTTACCCCCCCTGAGGACCAGTTATAGGAAGGTTTGGGCTTTATTAACCCCGCATTTTGGCTAGAAACCCATGGGGCACGTGGAGAACAAAGCAAAGGAGAAGGTTTGTGGAGTGAGCCCGTGAAACCAGCTCCTCACAAAGTGTACCCTTTTAGAGGCCAGGGGGGCTGGTATTGAGAACTTTCCACTCACACTTATAAACCACTACACAAAGGAGTCTAGTAGGGCAAGCCCTGGACGTTGATGACACCAGATACATGGAGAGCTGGAAGGATAAGCAAGCTGATGCCCCTGATGGACCAAGGACTTTGCCTACAGCAGACCCCCAGGACTAGATAGGTCTTTCAAGGGTCAGTGACACAGTCCCCCTTATGCCCCCTGAGGGCATGTTAGGTGCAAACTAGGGCTCTACTGCCACGCAGGTGCCCTGAAAGTCAGTCAGGTGGTCATGAGGCCTGTGGGGAACAAAGCAGATGAGAAGGCTAGCGCAGGGAGCCAGTGAAGCCCGCTCCTCACAAGGTGTCTCCTTTTAGAGGACACAAAAGCCTCCAGGTGACTATACTTCGTAGCTAGGATCAAAATGAACCAAAGATCATGAATATCGGGCATAAGGGTCCTAAGTTATATACCTTCGAAGATTTGCCCATTTACACATGCCAAATGGCAAAATCGAGTATGTAGTGCACCACTGTAATTTCAGGAAATGCACATGCACTTTAGCAAAGGTCTGCAGTGAAAAGGTGGACAGAGTCCAACACCTAGCAAAAACAAAATTCAGCACATAGTCAAAAATAGGGGTTCAGAAGGAAAAAAGTTACGAGAAACCACACCAAAAGATGCCAGGTCTAACAAGGCGCTTTTAGTCAATCCTCTTCATTGATTGGCCTGCTCTTTTGTCATTCACATTTTGAGTCCACCCACTACAATATACATCATGGGACATAGCATCAGCCCACTTCAGCTAATCCCTTACATGACTGTGAGGGATGGCCTTCTTCTCGTGCACAATATGAACATCCACAAAATAGGTAGTCCCCTTCAGTTCCAGGGACTACAGGTGCAAAGTGTGCTTACAGTAAAAAAAATACATTTTGGCTTTTACGCTAAGTTTGCTTTTCATACAGTGCTTGCTTTCAAGGGAAAGAAAACACTCGCTAGCAAAATAAGCATTGGCAACGCCTAAAGACCAGCAGAAATGATAATTCATTGTGTCAGTTTTTGTTAAATCATGCTTCTGGTATCTAAAATGATTACAAATATATGCTCAATGTGGAAGAGGTATTGTTAATAGGTATTGTTTCACTTTTCTCATCAGCAATCACGTGTGAAGCGGTCCGGAAAAGAAGAAGGAGTCCGAAGAGGGGTCACGAGTGGCAATGGCAGGGGTGGTAGGGGAGGAAATGACAAAGGAAATGGTGGAAGAGGTATGGATGGTGGCGGAAGAAGAGGTCGGCCAGGATATGGTTCTCCTATTGGAACAAAGGAGATTCCAGATGAAGCATTGTTAATTCCTTAAAATGAAAATGACACCAGTAACAGTGACTAATCCTTTCCCAAGCTATACTTACTTTTAATTTACCAGTTTTAAACTAATATTTCAGGCATTTCATGTATCTTTGGTCCTATTTCAGTTCAAAAGACCCCCGCTTCTTTTTGCCCTATATTGTAAAACAAAGGTTTTACAAGTCAGTTTGCAAAAGAATAAAAAGTCACAAAATGAAAGAAACAAAAGTATATTTTACTTAATGGTACAGAAACAAAAGCACAACCAGGGCGCAAAATGGGGGGATACACGTGTAGACGTTTCCCTTCGACTATGTTCACAGGGTGGATGCTGTCCACCCTGCCAAGAAGTTGGGCTCAACTGAAATATGCTGAACTCGTCACGGTGTAACATTGTCTGCTTTCATTCCGAACAGCTACATGCAGGCAGCGATGGAGTCAAGGGGGTCTTTCTTATTTTAAATTTTAGTTGGGCCCAAAACAATGGCAGAAGGTAAGGGGCATTCAGGACTCAATTTGTTCGAGTTTCCTGGTTGGGAGTTTTCTGAGCCTTACACCTATATGCAATAGTAATGGAGGGAAAACAAAGGCACACAGTTTGTTATTCCTTCACAGGTACTTAATAAATGCATGGTTTTGACTGTGTTCATTCCCCGCATATAAGAGATATGCATGCACTGTAAGAATGTCAGCTGCGTTGGTCTGTCCCAATATATACACAAATAACAATTTAAATTCCACTATTTTGTTTCATTTCTTTTATAGCGTTAGTTATCCAAATGCAGGGAGTCAGAGAGTTGTACGTCACAAGTACACATTATCCATTGACAATAAATTATACAAGTGTGTAAATCAATGTACAGTATGTCTTACAAAAAACAGGGTTACAAGGTGTAGGACTCACATCTCCGTCATAGTTTACTGCGGTATGTTTTACAATTCATGAACTGCAAGTAACAAAAGGCTCTCTGCGTTAAAAGCTGTAACCTACTTACCTATCTATGTAGAATAAAAATCTGACATCTACATGTCACACGATGTGCTTAGCAGAAGACTCTAAGATCTCTGCAGCAGGTGCCTTAACCCCATAACATATTTTAAATGCACTCATGAAAGACCTGCTAACCATATGCGTGAAGTCTTAAGATCTAATGTCACTTCTTGTGATATCACTTCTTGTGAGGTCATGGGTTGTTATGCCTCTTCCTGTAATGTCTCTTCTTGTTATGCCATATCACACACCATAATGTCACATGAGTATTTTCTAATTAGGGATTTAGGGTTTTATGACTTGTGCCCTGAGCACAATATAAAGAGTATTACCTCACTTTGATGGATTTTCAAGTTGGTAACTTTGTTGCAGAATTGACTTATAATGCATTGCGCGATATTTCCTTGTGGTGGAACCCCATTCTGTGTTTATCGATTTAGAATGAGGGATTGCCCGTGGCATTGGGTTTTTCACATCCGATGGCCAGTTTTCCCTTCTATCAAATCAATTTCACAGTGCAATTTTTATCATTTTTTTGCATTCCGAAATATGCATCTAGAAAATACTCAGTTCTGCAGTAATGTTATATAGTTGGTAATCCTGATTTACCCTTAACTTCTGAAAACGACGCAGATATGGACTACACCCAGTGAAATATTTTAGCTGCAGTTCTATAAAAGCATAGGAAAATGTTTTAGAACCCGCCTAAACAATGGTGCAGCACTAGTGACGTACCCCCTATTGTTAGGCATCCCAAAAGTGAGCAGTTGCATATTGGCTCCTTGTAAGTGAAAGTACATAAACTCAAAAAGAACAATTGATGGACAGAGTGTAGAACAATATCATACATTCACCCCAGTACAGAGATCTTGGCCTAAATCCATCGTTTTTTTGCTCACCATGCCATTCCAGTTTGGACCCAGCCATATGGAAATTAGTCTTGACCCTGCGCCCAATGGGAACAGTCCAGCCCGAACTGCCAGTTCAGGCCCTCCCTGGACTGGAAATAAGCTGAAACAGGCTGAAGAGGGGTGAAACCCCGCCACCGGTCCTAGGATGCTTGTTTCTGGTCCAGAGAGGACCTGGCTTGGCAGTTCGGGCTGGATTGTTTCCATGAGGCAAAGGGTCAAGACTGATTTGCATATGGCCAGGTCTAAACTGGGGTGGCATGGTGAGCAAAAGAATGATGGATTTAACCTAGATATCTTGACTGGGGGTGAATGTTTTGATTTGGTCTGTATTCCGTCCATCAATTGTGTGTCTAAAGTACATAAACTCAACAGACAATGAGGGACTCCATGAACAAAAACAGAAACCACACATAAGCAACTGAGAGACATACATGCTAACATGCAGGGCCGCAATACATGTCTAGTGACGGTCATCACATCACTACGTCTGCAAAGGAGGTAACCAAACTCAAGAAACTAACACAAATCATAGAAAGTTAATGCCATATCCACTGTGAAATTCGGGGATGTGCAATACCATGTACTGTTTCAGCTATAGCTCATAGCACAGAATCTTCAACCCTATACACTTCATCTCTGTCAGGTACTGAAGAGAGATAGACGTTCACCAGGTTTTAGCTAAAGGAAGTGACCATAAATGAATATTGAAACTATATGACTCAAACAAATGTACAAAGTTAGTGCTAGTCAGAGAGTCTGAAGTGAGAAATATAAGCTGTGAAACCTTTTCCTCTGCACTGCAAGGTACATGCTAATCGGAGCCAAATTTGACAAATATGTCTGAAAATAGGATCCTCCAAGGAAAAGTGAAGACAAATGTGCATAGTTGTAGGAGACCACAGAGAGTGGAATTAAATGGCTGCCAGCATTGTTTTATCTGTGCCAGGCTACCCAGGAAAGGCTTCTATAAGAAATGTATTTTATGCCTATTTGTATAACTTTGTATCAAACAGAAATATAATACTGTATACTGAGATTGCCGTTCTGATGGCTAGCTACATAACATGTATTAAACCTAACAAACTGTTAGATCTGGTGGTACCAATAAAGTTCTTTTGATTGAATGAAGCATTTATTTTGTGCAAAATGTCCGCTTAATTGTCCCGAAAACACTTTCTGTTGTCTTAGGTTTCAAAGACTCCTAGGAATATAAAGCACTTAGGGCACACCAATAGAATCACTAGCACTAAGGATGTTGAGGTCAGGTCCTGAAAAGTAAAACTGGAAAGAAACATATGCCAGAAACACAACAAATGTTCATATGTTTTATATATTGCACTGTAATGTAGTTACACTTGCATCATGAATGTCATGCATCATAGCCCAGAAGAGGCCTTGTGACACATTTCAGTTGAAATGCAGCACACAACTCTGTAGGTTTGTTTTGGGTTCTAAAACATGATCTTATAAAGTGCAATTGTGCAGGAAGTGTTTTGGTGTCCTGCATGAGTGATTGTACCCTCCTGAGGCGGAAGCCGGGAGGCTAGACTTGGAGTAGCAGAATAATTGTTGCTCCTGTAAATTAGCCTGCAAAGATCGTTTTGTGACTACAAACGTTTTATTAGCACTCGCGCTTTTTAAAATATTGAATTTGCTTCGTTTCACTGTGTTTTGTAAAAACCTCCAAAACTGCCCATTATTCCCGTAATAGCAACCGGAGTGAGCCGCTTCCTCGTGCAGACTAATTGCACGACCTGAAGCCGTTTTAGGGCTCCCGGTCTGCCCTGTCAACTTCACCCCGAGGCACTCAATCCACGGCCGCCATCTTGGATAGGGGCCTGGACAGCGCTCTAGTGGCTGGGCGATTTCGGCCCATCCACCATAAAAGTGCTCCTCATTGCTCCATTTAGCCAGTGATTGTACCCTCCTGAGGCGGAAGCCGGGAGGCTAGACTTCGAGTAGCAGAATAATTGTTGCTCCTGTGAATTAGCCTGCAAAGATCGTTCTGTGACTAAAAACGTTTTATTAGCACTCGCGCTTTTTAAAATATTGAATTTGCTTCGTTTCACTGTGTTTTGTAAAAACCTCCAAAACTGCCCATTATTCCCGCAATAACAACCGGAGTGAGCCGCTTCCTCGTGCAGACTAATTGCACGACCTGAAGCCGTTTTAGGGCTCCCGGTCTGCCCTGTCAACTTCACCCCGAGGCACTCAATCCTCGGCCGCCATCTTGAATAGGGGCCTGGACAGTGCTCTAGTGGCTGGGCGATTTCGGCCCATCCACCCTAAAAGTGGTCCTCATTGCTCCATTTAGCCAGTGATTGTACCCTCCTGAGGCGGAAGCCGGGAGGCTAGACTTAGAGTAGCAGAATAATTGTTGCTCCTGTAAATTAGCATGCAAAGATCGTTTTGTGACTAAAAACGTTTTATTAGCACTCGCGCTTTTTAAAATATTGAATTTGCTTCGTTTCACTGTGTTTTGTAAAAACCTCCAAAACTGCCCATTATTCCCGCAATAGCAACCGGAGTGAGCCGCTTCCTCGTGCAGACTAATTGCACGACCTGAAGCCGTTTTAGGGATCCCGGTCTGCCCTGTCAACTTCACCCCGAGGCACTCAATCCACGGCCGCCATCTTGGATAGGGGCCTGGACAGCGCTCTAGTGGCTGGGCGATTTCGGCCCAACCGCCATAAAATGAAGCCCTCCTCTTTTCCGCGCAGCGGGCGGGCGCAGCGGACGCGCTGATGGCGCGCCGGAGGCGCGCCAGAGGCAAGCCCGTCTGGGCCCGTCCGGGCCAGGCCGGGCACAGGGCCACTCACTATGCCCAATTTTGGGGAACAACGACTACAATACTCAAGGGATTACCTCCTTCAATACCGTCTGACCGCATCAACCCTTTCCCCTATACCGCTACCTGCAGAGGAAACTAGAGGGAAACCCAACCGCCATACATCTAAGCCGGTTAATCTAGCATTATTGAATTGTAGATCTGCATCTAAACACTCCATAGAAATCAACCAACTTATCCAGGATATGACGCTAGATGTCCTTTTCCTTACGGAAACGTGGCTGACGCCCCACTCCGAAGCCGACATTGTTACCATGCTTCCCACAGGCTACCTTATACTGTACCAAAACAGAACAAAGGGAAAAGGAGGGGGGTTAGCGCTCATTTATAAAAACACTCTCACTTGCAGGATACAAGAGGGAGGAATCGAGGACTGCGAAAGTATCCACTTTTCCCTCCAAATAAACCCCAATAAATCCCTTTCGGGATTTCTTATTTATCGTCCTCCCGCCAGCCAAGGAAATTGTGTCAGCTCACTGTTAGAGGCCACTATCTCCACTGGCACATCGACCTCCAACTTTCTCCTTCTAGGAGACTTAAATCTCCATTTCGAGGATAATAATGACAGAGTTGACGGAGATATAATTTCGGAACTAAAAGCATTTGACCTCCAACTCAAAAACTCTGAAGCAACTCATGCCAAAGGACACCTCTTGGATCCACTCTTCACCAATCTCCATAATGTAGAAGTCTCTCACCCACTCCCCCTCCCATGGTCAGATCATTTCCTTATCCCTTTTACTTGGCAAACCACTCTTGACACCCCCCAGATCCCAACCTCCAGACAACAGGAAAGAATTTGGTCCAAACTATCATTCGAAAACTGGACGCAAAAATTAACTCGCTCTGCCCCCTCCGCAGATCCCGACCCAGAAAAAGCAGACAAAAATTTTAACAGCTGGCTCACCCCCACCTTAGACCAAGTCGCTCCCAAGAAAAATCCTAAGAAAAAATGCACTTCCTTTAAATCCCCCTGGTATTCCCAAGAACTTAGGAATCTACGGAAAATTTGCAAAGTCCAAGAACGTAAATGGAGGAAAAACTGGGACCCACTCATCAAAGAAGAATACAAAAAATCAATGAAAATCTATAAATTAGCCCGAAAGTCAGCACAGGCCTCCTTCTACGAGGAAAAAATTTAATCTGCCTCAAACTCGTCCCGCGAGACCTACAAAATATTTAAAGACTTATTAAAAGTTCCCAATCCCCCCCCACTCAGGTACCCTCAGTCGCTAGATGCAATCAAATAGCATCTTTTTTTCAGAATAAAATCACAACCATCCTACAAACCCTCCCCCCCAAATCTGACAAAAACCCTGCAGTAACCTCGTCACTTCCAACGGCCAGCCCTATCCTTGACAGTTTCAATCCGATGACCAATGAAGAATTTCTAAAAACTCTTTCAGGCATGAAAAGTGGCTCTCCAAATGATCCAGCCCCCATTCATATCCTCAAACAAGTGGGACCCACCATCTCACACCTGGCCACTAACCTTATTAATGCCTCTCTTAGCCAAGGAGTGGTCCCCCATAGCTGGAAGCACGCAATGGTTAAAGCCCTACAGAAAAAAACAGGTCTTGACCCACTTGACCTCTCCAACCTTCGCCCAATCTCCCTCTTGCCTGGGATAAGCAAGATCACAGAGAAGGTTGTCAATCAGCAACTATCGGTTTTCCTCGAAGCCAACAATCTTCTCCGCCCCTCTCAAACTGGGTTCCGCCCTGGTCAGGGGACCGAGACCGCCCTCCTACAAGTGGTGGAGGAAGCCAGATGCATCTTGGATTCAGGAGTATCAGTGTTACTGGTCCTCCTGGATCTAAGCGCTGCATTTGACACGGTTGACCACGAGATCCTGGTCCAGCGATTGTCCAACTTAGGAGTAAGAAACACGGCACTTTGCTGGCTCGCATCCTTCCTTAGTGACAGAACCTTTCAGGTCTGTGAAGGTAACGAGCGTTCTGACTTTTTCCCCCTCCAGTGTGGGGTCCCTCAGGGCTCCTCACTGAGCCCTACACTATTTAATACCTACATGGCCCCCCTGGAGGAAGTGGTTACCCCCTTTGGGATAAAAACCATCACATACGCTGATGACACCCAAATGGTGGTCTCATTCTCGCTAGAAAGTGCCCAACTCAAAAACCTTCATGACTGTCTCGAAGGGATCTACCAGTGGATGTGTGACTCAAGGCTGAAACTTAGTGGCTCCAAAACCGAGCTTATGCTACTGGGACACCAAACACCACCCCTCCCCAGCGCTATGTGGCCATCCTGCCTGGGTACCCTTCCGCAACCCAAGACGGTGCTCAAAAGTCTGGGTTTCTGGCTTGAACGGGACCTTTCATTTAAAACCCAGGCCAAAAAAACAGCGGGTACCTGCGTAAGCCTACTCCGTTCAGCCAGGAAAATCCTCCCTCTGCTCCCAGCACCCTCTCAAAAACTCCTCATACAAGGTCTGATATCATCTAGGCTAGATTATGGCAATGCCCTCTTTCTGTCTGCCCCTGAAGCAACTATGAACATTCTGCAGAGAACTCAAAATGCCGCCGCAAGGCTCCTGACAGGTACCCCACGTAGAACATCAGCCAAACCTGCCTTAAGGGCTCTTCACTGGCTGCCAATCCGTGAAAGGGTCAAATTTAAGGCCTTATGCATAACACACAAAGCTCTACAAGGCCAGGGTCCCCCGTTGCTCAAAGTCATGCTCTTCCCATACAAACCCAATAGGTCTCTGCGTTCCTCCCATGGCAACCTAGCCACGGTACACAGAATTAAGAAAGCCCGAACTGGAGGACGCCGTTTCTCAGTTGCAGCCGCAATATCTTGGAACGCCCTACCAACCCATCTGCGCGCTGAACCTAATCACAATAAATTCCGCAAGCTACTCAAAACTCACCTTTTTACACAATAATCCGCGCACACCCCTCCCTATTTCCGTTTCCCCCCTCAGTTGCTAGTACAATCCAAGCGCTGGGACGCCCCCGGGCAGCCATGCGCTTTAGAAATCCCATTTTCATTTAATTTCATTTCATTTCATAATGACCAGAAGTATCCTACTATCTAGTTGTAGTGCTCCTATTGATTTGCTTAGTTATGAAGTGGAGCTAGGAGGAGCAAGATATGCATTGCTATGTTTTCTGGTCTATTATGTTGTGTGAAGAAATACTGTCTGGTAGTTCTTTGTTGTAGACTGTGGTGGTGATCTGCTGGGGAATAGTCAGATCTGTGCTGCCTGACTAAATTCTGAAAGAGCTTGATCTATCTTAACTCTGCAAGAAAATTCAAGAAATTTGCTGCCAAACCAGAGGTCCCACCCATGTATATCTTCCTGAAGGGAGGGAGGGAAGACGGTAAGACAGCCTAGGGTGCAGGGCTTTTTATTCTGCATATATCACCTATATCACTGAGGTTAAATGGAATAAATGATGGCACAGAGCTCCCAAAGACCATGTGGGCAAAGTGTAGTACCTTAAAGGTGGCGGATTTGGCAGTGGGTAGCCTGTGGAGCACTTGATTGGCTACTGAGGTGTGACCACTTTACCGGTCAGCGATGCACTAACTCCCATCCTCAACACCTCAATTGAATCAGCCACATTCAAGGGCAGCTGGACACCTGGCAGCATGCCACTCTTGTACCCCTGCTCAAGAAACCATCCACTGACCGAGCCACACTTTCTAACTACCGACCCATCTCCCTCCTACTGTTCATAACCAGAAAAGGCCTTACAGAAACTAATCAACCAATGACTCACTGACCACCTCAAACAAGTATGCATTCAGGATTCAGGTCCAACCACATCAAAGAAACAGCATTTGTCACCATCACAAACAATATATGCATTAACTTGATAGAGGCAGCCTTCAATCTGTTGGACTTCTCTGCAGCATCTGACATGGTCTCACACCCAATCCTCACCTAGCGTGTGCAGTAGATTGATATTCATTGATAAGGTCTACACTATATCTGCTCTTTCCTAACAGATAGAGCACAAACAGTCAGCCTTGCACCTTACCCTTAAGAAACCTGCAAATTGATCTGTTGAGTGCCTCAAGGTTCTTCACTTAGCCCCACCCTGTTCAACGCATACATGAGGCCTCCAGCCAAGTCCTCAATGCACACATATTCAACATATTCTCCTATGCCGATGACATGCAACTCATATTCTCCCTCTCACGTAAGACTCCCAACATAAGAAACCAGTTCATCCCCTGCATGACCAAAGTTGCGAACTGGATAAAACCATTTTCTAAGGCTCAACACCGACAATAAAGAAGTAGTGGTCTTCAGCAAGAACACCTCACCAGGAGACTCCAAATGGTGGCCAGCTGAACCTGGACATACACCCTGCACCAACAGCATAACCTCAGAATAATCATCAAGTGTAAACTAGATATATCCACACAAGTCATCGCCATCGCAGCATCATGCTTTTGCACCCTAAAGATCCTGAAGAATAGCTCTCAAGCAACACTAAAAAAACTGTCACTCATGCCCTAGTCATCAGTAATTTGGCCTATGGAAACAGCCTCGACACTGGGATCACCAAGCAGTTCACTAGAAGGCTACAAAACATTCAGAACTTAGTAGCCAGACTCATCCTCAACCTCTCACAGATAATTCCATCACAGCACACCTAAGGACGCTACACTGACTACCGATATACAAACATGCTCATTTCAAACTCCTCACACCCACATTCAAGACACTGCACAACTTAGGACCTGCCTACCTGAACAGTTGCACCTCCTATCACCAACCATCCAGACACCTTCACTCTGCAGGACTTTTACTCGCACTCATCCCAAGCATGCATACAACCAAATCAGGAGGACAGGAGTTCTCTTTCATTGCACCTAAATTGTGGAATGACCTCCCACACTACATCAGACCTCCTCGTCTCTTTTTTATTGCCCCAAGAAGCTGAAGACCTTGCTTTTCAATTAACCAACCTACAATAAGCAGAGCTAGGCACACATACCAGCTCAGCACTATGATATCTTCACAGGTGATAGTGCTCTTTACATCTACACATAACATCACAGAGGCAGAGGAATAGTAGTTACCTCCTGGCTGAATTTTACATTGGTTGTATTTTACACATTAGGAACAGCGGGCCTCTCATTCAAAATCCACAGAAGAACAAAGCAGATGGTGTCATGAACAGTCTGTATTACATCTAATAATAATAATATTATTAGCATTTGTAAAGCGGGCAGCTACCTCAGGCAAGGTGTCCTAACGCTGGGGGCCATAAGGGGGGTTAAGTAAGATAATGCCTTGAGTCACAAGGTGCTGGGCTAACCAGCCGTCGGGGATTGAACTGTGAGCCCCCGTGGTCCGGAGTCAGCCTCCCTGGCCACTGCACCACACCTAGGGCCCTATTACCATGTCGTCAGGAAGGCCATCCCAGAGTTGTCTGGAGTCAGACCTTCCAACCGACTCGTACTGGGATCCGGTTCTACCCAACAATGCATTATGATGCCTAAAACCCTTTACTAACTGAACAACTAGGTCACTCCGAATCCGTCTTCAATTTTCTAATTAGAAGCCTCCCGAAACGCAGAATGGATTAGTCCGGAAGCATTTCCCAGACTGAATCCGAACTGAGAAGTACAATGCGTACTTCCCATGCACCGTAATTGGTTGCCACAACCAACACGCCAGAGCATCCGGAAGGGGAGCATCTCAGCTCGGATTTGTGCCACACCATAATTCCTGCAAACGAGGTGGTACAGCCATGTATCCCATTGTGCACATCATCCCCATACTCTACGTCCACCAAGAATACTACCACCCCAACCAACGTGAATGTTGCATATGGTAAGTCTGACACCTACCCCTACACAATACCCACAACTACCTTGCGAAAGACTATACAGGAGAAAGTAGGGGCGCATCTACAGCCAAATTGGGGGAGAATACTTCGAGCAATTTAGGGACAAGTTTCAGGAGTGGCTAATACTTCCAGCAATTCAGACCCAAAGGGGAGCTGGGGGCTCACACCCCAAATAATGTAGAGTCAAACCTGAGTTTCGGGGGTTAAAACCTCCAGCAATGTTGAGTTGAACATGGGTTTGGGGGCTAATATCCCAAGCAATGTAGAGGCAAACCTATGTTTTGGTGGTATATACCCCCAGCGATGTAGAGGCAGAAAAGGGGTTTGGGAATTAATACCCCCAGCAATGTTGAGGGTATTAACATGGGTTTGGGGACTAATAATCCCAGCAATGTAGAGGCAAACCTGGGTTTTGGGGGATAATACCCCCATCAACGCTGAGGCAAACCTGGGGTTGGGGGGTCAAAGACCCCCAGCAATGTGGAGGCAAACCGGGGTTTTGGGGATTAATACCCCCAGCAACGCTGAGGCAAACCTGGGCTTGAGGGTAAATACCCCCAGCAATGTAGAGGCAAACCTAGGTTTGGGGCATTAATACCCCCAAGCAATGTTGAGGCAATATTGGGGTTGTAGGGTTAATACCTCCAGCAATGTTGAGGCAAACATGGGTTTAGGGGCTAATACCCCCAGTATTGTAGATGCAAACCTGGGGTTGGGGGGTAAATACCCCAAGCAATGTTGAGGCAAACCTAGGGTTTCGGGGCTAATACCCCTAGCATGGTAAAAGCAAACATGGGTTTTGGGTTCTAATACCCCCAGCAATTATGAGGCGAACCTGGGGTACGGTTTTATTACTACCAGAAATGTTGAGGCAAACCTGGGGTTTGTGGGTTAATACCCCAACAATCTTGAGGCAAATCTGGGCTTGAGGGTAAATACCCACAGCCCTGTAGAGGCAACCCCGAGTTTTGGGTGTTAATACCCCCAGCAATTTGAGGCCAACCTGGGTTTGGGGGGAAATACCAACAGCAATTTGAGGAAAACCTGGGGTTAGGGACCTAATTCCCCCAGGAATGTTGAGGCAACCCTGGCATTGGGGGGTTAATACCTAC
The DNA here is from genome assembly GCF_964263255.1 of Lissotriton vulgaris. NCBI lineage: Eukaryota > Metazoa > Chordata > Amphibia > Caudata > Salamandridae > Lissotriton > Lissotriton vulgaris. Next base: position 351,737,516 of record NC_141698.1, read on the forward strand.
AGCAATGTTGAGGCAAACATGAGGTTGGGGGGTAATACCCCCAGCAATGTAGAGGCATACCTGGGTTTGGGGGAAATACCCCAGCAATGTTGAGGCAAACCTGAGGTTTGGAGGTTAATACCCCCAGCAATATTGCAGCAAACCTGAGGTTTGGAGGTTAATACCCCCAGCAATATTGCGGCAAACCTTGGATTGGGATGTTAATACCCCGAGCAATGTTGAGGAAAGCCTGGGATTAGGTATTAATACCCTTGGCAATGTGTACCTGAACAATGTAACTGGTGCTCATGCAAAGTGCCTCACTACCTACAGATAGAGCACATGCTGCAGGAATTCTTAAAAAAACAAACACAAATGTCATTTTGCAGAAAATGCATTCTCACAATGACAGCAAAAATAACTTGCAACTTTGAAGAATGGGCAGAGTGGAGATGCTGGTGCTCTAAGGTCTATTGCAAAAGAAGTAAAGCCTCATCCTCTAGTAAATGCAATAAAAACTTGTGAAAGGCTCAGGTGTTGATGTACAAACATGTCAGGCCAACCACATACAGCAGCTCAAGGATTGTATGTGTGTGTGCGGAAGCTGTCTCGGCCTGGGCTGACACACACGACGAGGGGCTGAAGCCCATAGAGCCCTATGGGTGTTGACTATAATCAGAAAGTGTTCTGCATTGGCTTGGATTGACTATCTTCGATATTGGACCTTGGTCGATGGTCCAGTGCACCAGGATCACCCGTGGGCCACAGTTTTGGAGCCTCTATAAAACACACCAAGAGACTGACTTACTTCACCGGTCCCCACCAGTCCACTGCAATGTGGCACAAGTATGTGGTCCGCTTACCTGTAAATTGAGTCTGGCGGAAAGCCTTTGGAGCATACTCACATTGGTGCACTGCCTTGACAGAAACAGTGTCATCTCCCCCACCCGCCCATCATTTTCAGGACACGGCACGAGCAGGGAGGTTGCGTTGTATGTGGGGACTTGTAGGGAGGCAAGTCTCATTTGGACAGTCTAACCTATACACCACCATCTTGATCAGCAGCAGTGAGCCTTTGTAAAACCTCCCATTACAGGTAAAAGCACAGAGGCTGCATTGAAAGCGATATCACGTAATGTTTGTCAATTACTTTCAGAGTGAAAAAACATAATTCTGATCCCAAACCGAATATGGGTCCCTAGCATAGTGTGCATGTCCAATGAGGAATGTCATCATCAGGTAGGTGCACTTAGCCGCCAAATACGAATTAGAAACACACCTTTGACGGTGGAACAGGAATTGCCATAAACACATATGTATGTATCACAAAGGTAATGACTGAGACCACAGCAACACACACTGTAACAATGCAAGGCAACAGAACTCCAATGTACTCACAAAAGTATGACATTGTGATGCCTCTGTGTACATTAACAATACCAAAGGGGATGATGGACGGAGTGTTTGAGCAAATTAAACACTCACCCCCAGTCAACTAATCTGGATTTATTCCATCATCATTCTTTAGCTCACTCCACCACCCCAGTTCAGACATGGCCATATGCAAATCAGTCTGATCCTGTGCCTCATTGGAACAGTCCAGCCCGAACTGCCAAGCCATGTCTTTCCTGGACCGGAAATAAGCATCCTGGGACCGGTTTCGGATTCATAATCCTTATCAGCCAGGCTATCTTGAATCCAGTGGTAGAGTGAGCAAGGAACCCACGTCTGGGGGTGAGTGTTTGATTTGCTCAAACGCTCCGTCCATCATCCCCTTTGGTATCACTCTCTATATATTAAAGCCTAGAGGATATTGACCCAGACAACACACTACTCCACAGACCCAGTACCTCTGTACTGATTTGAGTGCCTCTCAATACAACGATCTAGAAGTGGTTGTGTCACATTCCGCTTTGAAATATTTGTAGTCAAAATACATCTGGGTTATGAAAGAAGCATGGGCCAACAAGTTGGGAAACAGTCACCAAGTGGTGCGCTACCCTTGTCAAACCAGAATAGAGGTTGCAAAATATTGACAATGTAAACACTCATTTGAACTGAGTGTAATATTCCAGTGTCACATCTGTGTTTGCATGCAGTCCTATGTGTTCTCCTCAGCACAACCAGATATATCATCACAATGAGTCCATCTCCCTTGTTGTCCCCATACTTTGAACTTTCAAAGTCAGTATGCCAATAATAACCATGCGTGTGTAGTCTACTGAGAAGTCTTGGGATGCGGTTCTGGAGTAGTCTGACACCAGGTGACACAACAACACACATCATTTACTTCTCACTTGAGAGGGCTATAGTGCTCTAAGCAAAGTACTGTCATCCAATGTTCTAGCATCATGACATTACAATATAAGCAATCACCACCTCCATCAAAAGGCAGTAAGCAAGGGCAAGAATGAACAATCATGTGACTACAACTACCTACAAACGGTAACTCCACACAGCTGCCCACACACAACTCAGACAAGGCAAGGCTAGGTGGAGGCAAACTGTCCTGTGAGGACAATAGGTTTTGCATATGTCAGTGTACTCAGAGAGGCCTTTACACAATCAGCCATGAGCATTCAGTGGCAGACAGCAAGCTGCACCAAACACATTCCATATCTTCATATTTACTCTTGCTACTTTTTTTGCCTACTTACATACACATAATCTACACATGTACATTTCAACATTACCTTATGACCTGCAAGATCTCCACTTGTGCAGGTGTGACCCCTCTCACATCCACCTCAAAATACATGCTCATTTCTCAAATCTATCATACACACACAAGCTTGTCATACGCACCGCACCCCCTGGTGCATCTAGACGGAAAAGTATGTCTGCCCCACAAGCTCAAGATTTGCACTCAAACTCTTCAAAACTGATTAAAAAAATCCCACACTTGCGCTGCCCTTCTTACTCCACACCTACATTCACAGAACAACTCTTTATCACTATGTACAGAACACCTCCCACATACATGGCAAGGTACATAATGCACTATACTCATCACCTCCTCAGCAGATGTCAAACTTAACATGTCAAATGAACCTCTCTCCTCACCAGTTGCACCCTCAGTAATGTCTTGGACTGCACTCATATCTCAACGTGCAGCATCACAGCCCACTCTGACATTCTCACTTAACTTAACATATCACCACATCTCACAACAAGACACTTAAATTTCTTAGTGAATACGTCCTCAGCCATTTGCATATAAGCATACACCCACCATCCTCTGCTTAAGTTCTACAGATTGTCATTTCTAAAACAAACGCATCCACAGATTCAAACACAACATACATCAACTATGAGAGTAGGAGGGGGAGAACATGGCGACAACTGCCTAACACCGGCCGCTTGCTCACCGAAGGCACCCGTACCGCCTCTCTACACTACCTCTTGTGAAAATGACGATGAAAAGTAGTGCCTGAAACCACAGCTATCTCCCCCCCCCTTTTTATCTGAAAAAAATAATCTAAAATACCCTCGGGTATATGCTGAGTCAATCTGTCAGCAGCGAAGGTTTTGGAGCTGACCTCTCTCACCGTCAGCACAATCAGCACCCGCTTCCCTGGAGCAAAGGAGGAGCCGCAGGGCAGCAGCGCACTGTCTCCTCAAGTGCAACATGAGCACGGGCAACACGCATCCAGCCTACACTGTTTTGGAAGAGGAAGTCTGGTCTCGACAAAAGAAGATAAAGGGAGCAGGGTTTTTTTTTTAGGCCCCTGAATATGACAGCCCAGGTGAGAAGACAGGCTCCCATGAAGGAGAATGCTGCTAGTGGGGGTAGGGGAGAGTGTCTCCCCATTTCCGCTAAAGGAGTAACATAGGAATCTGAGGAGGGGGATAATTCTTGTCCATTTTTAAGGTGCCAGGTGAAAAGTCACAGTAGAAAAGCAGGAAAGGGTAGGAAAAAGTTAAACGATCATAAGCCTTAAATTACCCTCTCCCTAAGATCATACTTCAAGGTGCTGTCGTAATTGGCCCGTTCGCATTAGCGATTAGCTGAACCTACACGTTGTCCTCCTTAACTTGGCTATATATGACAAACGCCATTTTGAATGTTACAGCGGCCATCTTAGATCATGAGCGGCCTCGTGGCCGACGTGCCCTTTAGTCCGTTGTCCGTTCCACTGACCACGCTTATCTGCCCAGCAACAGGCTATTTTTAGTACTGGTCAAGCCGCACATGCGCAGTTCCCACTGACCCGTAAACCTTCAGGAATGTGCACCAAACTGACCAGCGGAGTTGTGCCCCCTCCAATGAGCTGGCAGTATTCCAAAACATGACCATATATGTCTCGAAAATGTGTCTTAACTTGTGCCGCCTATCTTTTATTGCCCCAAAACTGTATATAATATGAGGTTGCACCGATGTTCGGTGTGATACCTCTAGCATTACCGAAGGGTGCTGTTTGAGTGTACCACCACCCCATGGGGTTTTAATAAACTTGTTCTTTGCATTTTACAGTTTCCGTGCCAACAGTTCTTGAGTGTGAGTGGGTTATCTCCGGAGCGTGTAGGCCTTGGGAACCCCTAAATACTTCAATTGGCGACCACGAAGGGACTCATCGGCGACTCGGATGCCCGAAGGAGAGGTCGTGACGAAGGCTTGGAAACCCGCCATGGGCGCGCGCTGCCACGAGTGACCCGAGTCTTGGCTGCCACGGTGTTTTTTCCTTTCCTTCCGATCTGACCTTCCAGGTGGCGCCGGTCTCCGACTGAGTCTTTGAAGTGTCTGCATCGCTGCAAAAGTGCCGTTTGGCTGATTTGGCTTACAAGACCTTGGCAGTTGGAATCTGGACAGTTGGGAATTTGGTAAGCTTTGTGTTCGGTAAGGTAGTCTTCGGACGCTTACTGAAGTTCTGCGATTTGTGTTTGGTAAGGTAGTCTTCGGACGCTTACTGAAAATCTTTGCTTTGTGATCGGTGAGGTAGTCTTCGGACGCTTGCCGAGTTCTAGGAACTTTGATTTGAGTTAGCTAACATTGTGAATTTGTGATCTTTGAACTTATATGTGTAGTGCACTTCACATAGGCAGGCATGTAGAGATGTTTCTCTAACTTTCTTTTTTTCCTTTGAGCGGCACGATCGTGTGGAGAACTGTAAGTGCCATTTTTCCGGTGTCACGCTTTCGTGATACTTTTGAACATGCCTGTTTTCAGTACACTCCGAGGAATGTGTTGTTTAGGAGAAGGTGCCTCAATTAGGTTAGCGGAATCACAGCCGGCTCCCCCAGAGGGAACTCCAAATAGGGACATGTATGTAAAGTTCGGCCTTCCCCCTATTATGTACAGTAAATTATGGCATAAATACACCAAAGCCGATCCCGAGTTGCAATGGCCCCTACACGGGTCGTACGATTTGAGTAAAATACAATTTGTAGAGCAATGTATGTTTCAACGCAGGTCTAGACAAAACATGTTTGATTGCGTGCGAATGTGGGAGAAAGCGGCGCGTGAGCGAATGAAGCGTGAGGTTGCCTTGGCGGACAAAGAGCAGCGCAAGGCTGCTCGGGATAAGGCTTTACAGCTTGAGGAAAAGGAGGCTCAGGAGAAGAAAGAAAGGGAGGAACGGGAACGTAATTTACAAACGACTGGTCAATTTCCTATTCGCCGACCGCTTTACCCTGTCCTTAATAATGAAATTGATGATTTTTCTTTGTTAGATCGGTCACCGCCTCCGTACGTTACGCCGACGGCTCCAGCTGTGGATTCCGATGATGGCGGACAGGATAAGTCGGGCAAGAAGGGTGTATCTGCTCTCAGGTTTTCTGCGGAGAGGTCCTCTCATTTACGTAGTTGGGCTCGCAAAGTGAATAAGCGTACTGTTACTCAGGATCAATTGATATCAGAGAAAACAGGGTGGACGGATCTTGAATTGATGTATTTTCTGTCTTCCTTGGCTGATGAGGTTGTGAGCGCATATCGTGACCTTTCGGATACGTTAGAGCCCAAAGTATTGTCAGTGTATCGTGAAAATTTGACTAAAGGTGATTTTGATCTTTCAGATGTCGATGACCTGTTTGCACAATTGATCAAGCTGCGGGATGAGACAACTCGATTGCGGGAGGAGCGGAAAAGGAAACAAAAGGAGTCTGAATTGGAGCATGATGGGCAGGCCAGAGGGTGTTCTCTCCGTGGTTCAGATAAGAGTTCTGCGTTGCATGTTATGCCTATGCGTGAAGCTGCGCCTTTGTATGTTCCGCCGAGGGGGGAAGGTACGGATGAGGATAAATTGTCAAAGGATGCGAAAGGGTATTTTGTGTATAACTGGGTTTATTCTCCATGGAATAGAGCAGATGTCATGGCATTGAAAAATTCTTTACCTGATCTTCGGAAGAATCCAGCGGCTTTTTATGAAGGGGTGGAGGGGTCTATATCGTCTTGTGTGATGACTCTCGTGGACATAGATTTATTTTTTGGCTTAATATTACCACCTGATATGTGGCGGCAGATTCGTAAAAATAATGATGAAACGATATTGGGGGGGACATGGAAGGAAATAAATGCTGCAGATTTAGATAGGGAACCAGCATGTAAGCCTTGTCAGCTAATCCTAGATCTCCCGGCAGCTATCTTACATAAATTAAAAACGCTCGTTCCCTCCAAAAAGATTGATTGGACCATGTTAATGTCGTGCAAGCAGAAACCCGATGAAACGGTTTCAGATTTCTTTACGCGCTTTGATGAGGCATTTCATGATTATAGTGGTCAATCTTTAACAGACGATACGGGTCGGCATTTGTTTGTAGATAAGTATGTAGCTAATCTCCTACCAGAGATTGCAAAGCGATTGAAGTCGAGTGAAAGTTCCTGGGCCACGGCGACCCCTGCGTCCTTGTTAACTATGGCTCAGTATTATGAGCGGCAGGAAATGGAGGCTAAAGAAAGTGTAGAGAAAAAGGCGAAGGAATTGAAAACGAAGGTGATGTTGGCGCAGGTTCGGGGAACACAGGGTAGAGGGAATGATAGAGGTAGACGAGGTGGAGGTAACGCATCGTATGGTCGTACGGACATTGCGGAGGATCAGTGTGCTTATTGTAAGGAGTTTGGGCATTGGGCCGAAGATTGTCCGGTACTTCGTGAACAGCGTAGTCAGCGTGGTCGAGGCAGTGGAAGGTCAAGAGGAGGTTATACTGGAACGAGAGGTGGCGGAGGTGATCGTAGACAGGTTGAGGAGAGGGGCCGTGGCCAGGACGAACGAAATACGTTTGATAGACGGAATCAATATCAGATTTCGGAAGGAGAGAATGTGGAACATCAGGATTATGTGCATGCATAGGATTGCGTAGGATGGGGTAAGGAATCAGTTGAAGTGCCGGTAGATCAGCAAGGTCCATATGTAACAGCGGGTATTTTGGGTTCTACTGATCAATTTCTAGTCGACACAGGAGCTACTCGTAGTGCTCTGTCGAAAAACTTGGTTCTGAGGGCTCCCCTGTCTGGCGAAATGATTACGTGTGTAGGGTTTGATGGCACACCCTCCCCCAGCCCATTGTCCAAGCCCCTTGCACTATGCATTGACAAATACTTTAGTTTTGGCCAATTTTTGTTATCACCCCATACCCCAGACAATATCCTGGGCATTGATTTGCTTAAATATTTTCGAGCAACAATACGCTGCGCTCCAGAGGGAGTGCGGGTTATTCTGAATGACAACTACCCTGACCCTGACGATTGCCCTGACCCTGACAGATTTTATGCCATTCTAGACATCCCTGCTTTGGCCTCTTTGCCGCATACGTTGTGGGCGACCTCAGATACGGATGTGGGAGAGATGCGCATTCCACCAATACACATTACTGTAAAAGAGGGGGCCCCTCTACCACGAGTGCCACAGTATAAGATTTCGAAGGAAGGTGAAATTGCATTGACACATATTGTTCAGGATTTGATTTCTGCAGGGGTGGTGGAGGAGGTCCCTTATAATGTCTGTAACAGCCCTATTCTACCGATTCTTAAGAGAGACTCAGATGGCAAGATCTATCGGTTTATTATTGATTTGCGTGAAATAAATAAAATTGTCATTCCCCAATACCCAGTGGTGTCTGATATCACGACTTTGCTTACTTTGGTTCCACCGACGGCCACCACCTTTAGTGTCATTGACTTAAAGAATGCGTTCTTTTCCATCCCTGTTCACCCAGATAGTAGATATCTGTTTGGTTTTATGCTCAATAATAAATCGTATAGATTTTGTCGTGTTCCCCAAGGATATACTGAAAGCCCTAGCATCTACAGCCAGGCTTTGAAACGTCAACTAGATTCCTTTAAATTGCAGTCTGGCGTGGCGCTCATCCAGTACGTGGATGACCTTCTGCTTGCCGCCGACTCCTATGCACAATGTGAACAGAGTACGCTTGCGTTGCTTTCCTTTTTGGCACAAAACAATCACAAGGTTTCCAAGAAAAAGCTTCAATACTGTAGACCCCAGGTGACCTACCTCGGTCATCTGTTGTCTAAGGAGGGGCGGGCATTAACATCTGATCGAATTCAAGCAATTTTAGACACACCAGTCCCCCGCACGCAGAGAGATGTGCGTGCCTTCATAGGGTTGACGTCCTTTTGTAGGCAATGGATCATGGGTTTTTCACATATCATAAAACCTTTGCTAGCATTACTGTCCAAAGCCACACCGATGCCTCTTGAGTGGACAGATGAATGTCAGAGAGCTTTTGAACAGTTGAGGCAGGCCCTTTGTTCCGCACCCGTGTTAGGGACACCAGACTACACAAAACTTTTCACATTGTACGTACACAAGAATGATGGGTGTGCGTTGTCAGTGTTAGTGCAGTTACACGGGGATAAGCAGAGACCATGTGCATACTTCTCTGCCATTTTGGATCCTGTAGCACGAGGGCTGCCTGGGTGTTTTCGAGCGGTAGCGGCAACAGCAGTAGCCATACGACAGAGTGAGGGCATAGTGTTATCACACAAATTGTTGGTGCTAGTCCCCCACGCGGTAGATGCCCTGTTAAACCAAACAAAGACCCAATACCTCACGAGTGCACGACTTACAGGATACGAGCTGACACTCTTAGCGCCACACATAACATTGAAAAGATGCGCTACTTTGAACCCTGCCACCTTATTGCCCTATCCGGCCGAGGAGGGTCAGGAAGAAAAACATCATGATTGTGTTTTCCTGACTGAGGAACAGACAAAGGGTCGTGTCGATTTACAGGATGTGCCACTTCCTGATGTGGATGGGGAACTGTGGGTTGATGGATCGTGTTTGAGGCTGCCAGATGGTACGACTTCTGCAGCATATGCGATCACGACTCTTAAGACGGTGGTAGAAACAGCTAGAATACCACAAAAATCGGCTCAGGCAGCAGAGCTGATAGCTTTAACAAGAGCCTGCGAATTGAGTGCCGGATTATGTGTGAACATATACACGGACAGCCGGTATGCCTTTGGAGTGGCCCATGACTTCGGGCTCCTCTGGAGGGAACGTGGGTTTCTGACGTCACACGGGGAGCACATTATGCACGGAGAGTTAGTGCGTGATCTCCTAAATGCGTTGCTTTGCCCCAAGAAAGTAGCAATAGTGAAGTGCAGTGCCCATAAGAAGATTACGGATAAAGTGGGTCAAGGAAATGCCTTTGCAGACAGCATAGCAAGGCAGACGGCTATGTCCCGAACTAGCTCCCCTATGTACGTGGTACAATCACAGGCTGAGAGATGGAGTGATGCTAGAGCAGAGATACGGGATATTCAAAAATCAGCCACAGAATCTGAACTTACGGCTTGGGCAGCAGATGGGGTACTAGATGACGAAGGTTGTTGGAGAAGCAAAGACATGGAGAAGTGGAAATTGCCTGCGGCTTACTTACAGGCGATGGTCCAGATGACTCATGGACTGGCCCATGTCGGAGCTCTTGCAATCACTCGTCTTTTAACACGAGTTTGGGAACATTCCAAGATTGCGAATACTGCAAAGAGAGTAGTGCAGACCTGCCTGGTATGCTTGCAACACAATCCTGGGAAGGGGACCCATACTCCGAAAGGAGGGTTCGTTCCACCTTCTGCACCGTTTGAAGTGCTTCAAATGGATTACATCCAACTCGAGCGCTGCAATAACCTGAAGTACGTCTTAGTGGTGGTGTGTGCTTTTAGCAAATGGGTTGAGGCCTACCCCACGAAAGACAATACGGCTTTGACAACAGCTAAGGTGTTGCTTAAGGAATTCTTTCCTCGCTTTGGAGTTTGCAGATTTTTGTGGAGCGATAATGGGCCCCATTTTGTTGGAAAGATTGTGGAATATGTACTGAAGGGGTTAGGGATTCAGCAAAAGTTCCACGCTGTATTCCACCCTCAGTCAGCAGGTTTGGTCGAGCGGTACAATGCCACCTTGAAGCTTAAGCTGGCCAAAATCGTGGCGTCTACATCGTTGAAGTGGCCAGATGCATTGCCGCTAGCACTACTATCTCTCAGATCAGTACCCCACTCACGAACTGGCCTTACGCCCTATGAGGTGGTGTTTGGCCGCCCTATGAATATCTGGGGGGTGCCCAAGCCGCGATTAATACATGATGTGCCTTGTGTTATGATGAATGATTATTTGGCACGATTAACAAATGATTTGCTCTCTATTCATCAACAGGTTCGAGAAGCGCTCCCTGATAACTCCACTGGAGAAGGCCACGATCTTCGCCCTGGGGACCATGTAATGGTCCGTTCGTTTGAAAGAGCAAGCAGTTTGGAGCCCAGGTGGAAGGGCCCCGAGCAGGTCCTCCTGGCAACCCGCACCGCAGTACGAGTGACGAACAGGAAGCGGTGGGTGCATTCGACACATTGTCGCCGTGTCTCTCCGGATCTGGTGACTCCTGCTGTGTTGACTGATTATAAGGAAATCTTGGAGAAAGAAAAGAGCCCAGCTGTGACGTCGGCCGAAGTGGAGGGAGCCTTCCCGGACCAATCTGCTACCGGAAGAGAGCGTTACGATCTACGTCCACGATAAGAAGATTTTTGTTCCTTTTTATGACTGGTTGGTTACCGCTCCAGGTTTGTGAAACGGAAACCGGGAATTCCAAGGGGGGGGGATCAGTTCTGCCAGAGTAGCGACACCCGTCTTGGCCCGGAGAAGAAAACAACGGCTACCTCGGAGTTCAGCACCGCATTTTTTCTTTTTTTTTTAGGTATACACGCACGTGTATCTGAGACAATTTGTGAAAACATTGTGAACAATTTGTGCCACTTGAGACTTTGCACAAACTTTCTTGAACTATGGCACCAACGGCATCTCGTGATAAGAAAATATTGGGTGCCTTTCTCTTTGTCTTGACCATTGTGGTGATTGCTGTTATAGCCTGGGTAGTCGAACTTGTGGTGCCTGTACGTGAACATTTGCTGCCGACTACCCCGGCACCGTCTGAACATTTTCATTTTACATTGCCTTTCCATGAAGAGCGCCATCGCCAAACGTACTTAAATAACAGCTTCATTCAGATTCTTCACCACACGCATAATATGACCAATACCTCTAATTGCTGGGTGTGCGGAATGTTGCCTGGGCACCAGAAGAGAGGGGGCACCCCACTTATCCCACTCCCGTTTTCGCACAATGGGTCATGCAACACCTGGTACACTCTCCTCTTTACTCTGAGATGGCCAACTAAAGGGGGGGTGCTTTTCCGTTTGAATAAAGTATGTTCCCATGACAAGGATGGGTTTCCCCGGGCTGAGGGTACACGTTTCGAATGGGAAGAATACAGGCCTGATAATGTATCTGCTCCACGTGTATATAGCAATCAGCGAAATGTGAACGTATCTAGTGCCCATGTCATAAATGTCATTGCTACAAAAGCCGATTTATGTATTAGAAACAAGGGCACGATTGCAGTGGGGAAAAGTGAATGTAACATTACTCTCACGTTTGATAGCCCGAATGGCATCTCATTTGTTGCATCTCGAAACACCTATTTTATCTGTGGAACGAAGGGGTATCATCAGCTTCCAGTGGGGTGGTTGGGCACATGCTATGTATCGTTTGTGCTGCCTCCTGTATTCATTGCCCCTCCAATGTACCACAACGATTATACATTGTACCACGACTTCGTTTTGAACAGAGTTAAACGAACTGTTGCCCTAGAGGACATTGATCAAACGGACACTGCATTACAACAGTATGTGGATTTTAATCTGGGACTATTCTCCTTTGTGGGGGCTGCATTGAACAGCCGGAAAATCAGACGGCTGACACGCGTTGTTGAGGCTGTTGCGAATGACACTGCTGTTGCCCTGGGGAATATTACCGAGGAACTACAGATTTCCAGAATTGTCACCCTCCAGAACAGAATGGTGTTGGATGTTGTTTTGGCTGATCGTGGGGGGCATGCAGAATTATCGGAAGCAGCTGTTGCGTATACGTCCCGGACAATTCTCCATCTGTGTATGATGCTATTTCCAAACTGCATAAGAAGCTGCTGAGATACACCCAGACAATGGGACTTGGACACTTTCAGGATGGTTCTGGTCCATGATTGCGACGTGGGGCTGGAAACTGTTGACAATTCTCTGCATACTTGTGGGAGCAATGTTTTTTATATGCTTGTGTATTCAATGTGGCCCTGCTTTATGTTCAATGTGTCTATCAGCTTGCTTACCATCAAGACGAGCTCTTGCCCATGACAAAATGATGCTACACAAAGAGGTGACACAAATTATGTTAATTGACATCGAGGACGAACATCCTGACTATGTTCATTATGAGGTAGATTCAGCTAAACGCTAAAAGGGTCGTCTGTCGTAATTGGCCCGTTCGCATTAGCGATTAGCTGAACCTACACGTTGTCCTCCTTAACTTGGCTATATATGACAAACGCCATTTTGAATGTTACAGCGGCCATCTTAGATCATGAGCGGCCTCGTGGCCGACGTGCCCTTTAGTCCGTTGTCCGTTCCACTGACCACGCTTATCTGCCCAGCAACAGGCTATTTTTAGTACTGGTCAAGCCGCACATGCGCAGTTCCCACTGACCCGTAAACCTTCAGGAATGTGCACCAAACTGACCAGCGGAGTTGTGCCCCCTCCAATGAGCTGGCAGTATTCCAAAACATGACCATATATGTCTCGAAAATGTGTCTTAACTTGTGCCGCCTATCTTTTATTGCCCCAAAACTGTATATAATATGAGGTTGCACCGATGTTCGGTGTGATACCTCTAGCATTACCGAAGGGTGTTGTTTGAGTGTACCACCACCCCATGGGGTTTTAATAAACTTGTTCTTTGCATTTTACAGTTTCCGTGCCAACAGTTCTTGAGTGTGAGTGGGTTATCTCCGGAGCGTGTAGGCCTTGGGAACCCCTAAATACTTCAGTGCAACCTATTGTGGTTGATGTCACAATGCAGGCAGAAGCACTTAAAAAGAGATCAGTGACTGAGCTTGCTACAGAATCTAGTCAGTCAGTCAAGTTCACTTTTTTTCGATTTGTTAAAAATCATAAAAGAGTTTAAAACATTATTATACAAATTTACAAAATTGACAGGATTCATAAATTTATAAATTTACAAATTTACAAGAGGCAGGCCAAAACATTTTGTACAACACTAAAACACAAGGCAGTACAAAGGAATAATAATTGGAACTCAGTTTAGAAAGCTAGGTAGGGTCCTCCAATACCGCCAAATTTGTTCTCGTTCTATGAGCCGCCACCAAAAAGCTGGCTACTCCAAATATGGTGGTAGTGCTGGCCAGGGACATTAAGTAAACTAGAGCCGGCCTAACGTGAACAAAGCCGGCTTCTCTTAAAATTGGGGCCAAGTATTTTTTTCTAGCATCCAAATATAATATGCAAAACATAGTAAAATGCATAGTGTCCTGGTCGGAAAAATCATTACATTTACACCGTGGACCCTCTTCAGGTTTACTCCAGGAAGGGTAAATACCTAAAGAATAATGGATTAAATTAAATCTGAATTTTATTAACAGGTGTCCATGGAAGGGCTTGGTTACAATTTTGAGATAAGGCTCAAGGGAAGGGGAACTCAATAACAAGTAATGTGATCTGACGGCGGGTTTATTCAATTCTTGCTCCTCCCGAGCCAATCTGGCCCTATCCATAAAAGTTGCTTTGGTCTATTTAATATCCTCCCTCTTAATACAGGACGGGGAAGTAAAAAGTTCCGGGCGCCCTAGCTGTAAAAAAGTGTTTCACAGGTACTCCAGCCAGGCTATTCTCTATACGTGATCCAGTGTCATAACGTCACGTAAAATGGCATGGTTAAGGGTTAATTCATCATTAAGCCAGGTCTTTAACCAGAATAACAAAGGAGACAGTCTGAGTTTATCGGTAACGTAGTCTAGGCCCACCTCCCCATGAATGGAAAAGGTAGGGGAAGACTGAGGGACAGAGAGAAGGCGTCTCAGGAATTTATTTTCCACTATTTGTATTACATCCTGTGAGACATACCCCCACAATGAAGACCCATACATAACAACGGATATGCACTTGGAATTGTAGATTTTTAAAAGTGCCTCCATGGGCCTGGCCCCTAACCTATTTGCAAATCCTAGAAGGGCTGAGGAGGCTCTTGCCAGGGATAAGCTTTTGATCTTAATTTGGGGTCCCCATGAGCCCCTATCATCAAAACTAACCCCAAGATAAGGGAAAACTGTCACCCTAGACACTGCCTCACCCTTACAGGAAAAGGATTTAGGCTTACCCCTTGACCTGTGATGGCCCACCACCATTGTGTGGGACTTTTTGGCATTAATTTTTAAATCAAGATGGTCCATGAAGGCCCCGAAGACTGTCAATAAGCGTTGAAGGCCCACCCCAGTGCGAGCTATTAGGACTGCATCATCCGCATAAAGGAGAGCCGGGATGTTGATTTATCCTACATGTGAGACGTCCCCCCCCAAGTCCTCAAGATGTTTACCCAGACCATTTATGTAGATGGTAAAAAGGAGGGGCGCCAGGATGCAGCCCTGACGGACACCTCTCTCTGATTTAAAACGATTGGTGCACCTGCCTTCCTTTGTAACCCGCACTGTGGCAAACAGGTCCTGGTGTAGTGAAGCCATGAAATTTACAAGTGATATATCAATCCCGGATGCCAGTAAGATTTCCCATAATTTTGACATGTTCACCAAATCGCATGCCGAGGAGTGGTCCATGAAAGCCAAGAACAGGGACCCCTCCTTAGCAACCGTGTACTTCGATATTAACAGTTGAAGGTTAGAACACTGGTCCAAGGTACCTCTTTTTGCCCTGAAGCCGTACTGGATATTTGATAGGCCCCCGCCCTCCTCAATGTTGCCTCTAAGATTGAATGGCAAGACTCTGCCTAAGATCTTGATTGCAGAGTCTAAGAGGGAAATGGGCCTGTAACATCCTGGGTCATTATGTTCCCCCTTTTTAAAAATGGGCACGATGATTGAGGTGGACCAACTACTAGGGAAGATCTTTTCATTTGCAGCTGTAAAAACATGAGTTAGAACCCCTGCCCAGAATTTAGGGGAATGCCTGTAGAAATCAGCCGGGACCCCATCCGGCCCGGGGCTTTATTTTTGGAGGTCTCCAAGATCGCTCTTCGGCTTGATTAAAGTTTAGGGGAGCACACTCCACAGCCAACCATGGTGTTTTCGGGGTGCCCGGCTCATTGTCACCATATACCTCTCTAAAGTGGCTAATCCACTTATCGTCCGGAACAAGACAATCCAAGACCGTGTTGTCCACATCTGAAAAGAGGGGTTGATTAACTACAGCCCAAAACTGAGAGCTATCGCGAAGTATGTCGGTAGACAGTAGTTTTTCCCAGGCCAGATTTTTTATCTCCTTTTTCCTCTCGTTGATTTTTGCCTTAAATTCCTTTCTCAATGAAGCTACCAAAAGCCTGTCTCTTGGGGTGGTTTTTAAGGCTACCATTAACGCCTTATGTGCTTTAGAGCATTTTGTAACGAACCATCTGTGTTTCTTAGCCACCATCTGAGATGGCTTGGCCGTTAATGCGCCCGAGATTTGAACACAAATACACTCGAAAGCCCCCATAATCTCTGGGGCAGAAGCGCAGCGGTCCTGGCAAGTTGATATATACCCCTCAATAGTGGGAAGTAAATCATCCATAAAGTGCCCTGAAACCACATTGGCCCATTTAAGTGTTCTCCCTTGATCTACAGGGCGTAAGACGGGCCTGGGATGTCGGGACGGGATTTAGGTCCCATGTGGTCTTCCCAAAGTAACTTAAGCAAAACCGGGTTATGGTCACTGTAAATTGAAACTATGGCGTTGTAAAACACAGCCCTATGTAACATACCCGGAGTCATGAAGGCATAATCCAAAATGGTACCGGGGTCAGAGCCCTTGAACGTAACAGTTCTTATATCTCCCTCTGAGATACAGGCTTCATACAAATTATAACTGGCAAGCAACTCCTCCAGGGCCTCCCCTGACTTAGTGTGTTCAAAATGGGGGGTCCCTATGCCTAGCTGGCCTTCCTGTTCACCTAATAGACACGGATCACCACATGGATTAACGTTAAAATCGCCTAATAAAATAAACTCAAAGTTAGTGTAACTTTTATTTTGACTGAATAGAAAAAGAACGTGGTCCAGTACGCCTATCTGGTCTTTGCCATTGGCCCTGTCCCAGGAATTATAAAAATGTAATATTTCTATCTTGCAATTTTGGGATACAGCCCACACTACAATTACTAAATTTGGTGATCCGCTTGGGATCATCTTAAAAGAGCCCTTAAGATTCAGCGAGAAAAGGAGGTATAAACCTCCCTTGGGTCTGCCGGCTGTACTCGGTACAGATGGGATAGCAAATGTGGTAAAGCCATCCAACCAAAAGTTTGGCGAGATATCCCAGGTTTCTTGGCACGCTATAATATCGTGACTGCTGATGTACCCAGTCCAGGCAGGATCATACCTCTTTGATCTGGAGCCAGCTATGTTCCAATTAACCAGTTTACAAAGCCCTTGATCAGGAGAGGTGATGGTGCTAACATTATCAGGCGGTGAAATAGTTAACTGTCAATCTATTTCCTCAATGTCAGACAGGGGTGAAAAATGATTTCTCAGTGGTAGCCCATCAGACTCATTACTTTGGTGCGTGGGTTGTGTGGGTGGACCTGTCTGGATATGGTCCCGCCCAGATGTAGATCGTGTATTCTGTGTGTAGCCCAAGTGCCCTATCCCGCCACCTTCGTTGTTTGCGCTCCTTCTTGCTAGTGCTGAGTGGTTGGGCCTAAAATGGGACATGGGAGGTGGATAGAAAAACCCCAGGGATAAGGGTCTCGTCTGATCGCCTGCCCTGACATCGGAGCCGTCCCAAAAAAGTCTATCGGCCATGTCGGGGCTGTCAAAATTGATAACAACACAATCCCCCTGAACTAGCTTTGGGCGTTTCCCAATCCAACCCACCCTAATAGCATATATAATGCTATCCTCTACACGAGTCCCACCGCTACTTGCATCTGCACACCAAGACTTAGCCTTGATTATTAGATCGCCCACTGATTCTGTCCTTCCCTCTGCTAAAGGAGGTACCCCTACAAAAATAAATAAACAAACAAGAGGTACCTGGTCAAGTTGCTTAGCTAAGAGTTGTGTCGTGCCAAGGAGACCACTACACCAAACTGACCTCCCAATGACAATACTAGGTTAGAAAAAGTCCCATCAGCCCACCCTTATTGGTGGAGTGTCGTCATGTGGGATATGGACCATGAACCAAGATTTTCTCCTGATGCATCTAGTAGTGATACAGAGATAGGTTCTGGAAGGTGGTCTTCTTAACCCAAGTATTGCAGAGGTAGGACCAACGGGGTGCAGTGCTAGTGAAAACAAAAAATAAGAGTGATTTTAAAATTGGCTCCTGTGACAAAAAATATGTTTATTCAGTATTGTCCAGGGTCAAGGGTAAAAACAACGCCTATAGTCTTAAAAAATGACTATATCATGGCGTAGTGCGTAGTGGTCGACATGTTTCAGCTCGGGGGACAACTAGTCCAAGCTTTCTTCAGGACCTAGAGATGTTTATGCATCTGCACTATTAGAGACAAGTGGTGTAATTAACATATTGGATTAGTCCTACCGGATCTTTGAGCCCAAAGTATTCCTTGGTAGTCGTCCAATTGGTCTGGATTTTCCCAGCGATCTCTGGGAAAGCGCCTCACCTCACCCGGCACCCACTCGGGAAAAAAGGAGGCCCCGCTCTGTCCGTCGGTACCCGCTCTGTCCGTCGGTACCCCTATGGCCAGCGTCCGACTCGGACGCTGGCCATAGGGGTACCGACGGACAGAGCGGGGCCTCCTTTTTTCCCGAGTGGGTGCCGGGTGAGGTGAGGCGCTTTCCCAGAGATCGCTGGGAAAATCCAGACCAATTGGACGACTACCAAGGAATACTTTGGGCTCAAAGATCCGGTAGGACTAATCCAATATGTTAATTACACCACTTGTCTCTAATAGTGCAGATGCATAAACATCTCTAGGTCCTGAAGAAAGCTCGGACTAGTTGTCCCCCGAGCTGAAACATGTCGACCACTACGCACTACGCCATGATATAGTCATTTTTTAAGACTATAGGCGTTGTTTTTACCCTTGACCCTGGACAATACTGAATAAACATATTTTTTGTCACAGGAGCTAATTTTAAAATCACTCTTATTTTTTGTTTTCACTAGCACTGCACCCCATTGGTCCTACCTCTGCAATACTTGGGTTAAGAAGACCACCTTCCAGAACCTATCTCTGTATCACTACTAGATGCATCAGGAGAAAATCTTGGTTCATGGTCCATATCCCACATGACGACACTCCACCAATAAGGGTGGGCTGATGGGACTTTTTCTAACCTAGTATTGTCATTGGGAGGTCAGTTTGGTGTAGTGGTCTCCTTGGCACGACACAACTCTTAGCTAAGCAACTTGACCAGGTACCTCTTGTTTGTTTATTTAGTTGATAAAAGGGGTTTGAGTTACCGTGGTCATTAAACTTTCCCCTGTTGACCCCCCCACCCTCTTTTTTCCACCCCTACAAAAATAGCCACCAATGGTGCAGCCGCCGGGGGTAAATTGAGGATTGATTTGATACCCCTGGTCCTCTTGCTTGAACCTAGATTGAGTGGGTTGAGTGAGTGGCCAACATTCCCTTGAGGTCCTTCCCAGTGAGATCCTGCGCCTGAGACTGTATTAGCATTTCCTTCACCCTCCATGGATACAGGCAGCCCAGAGCCACAGTTGATCGACTTTTGGAGTGTGGCCACTGAGCCTCTACCAGAATCTAATGGAGCTACTCCTTTCACAGGGTATAGGACAGGGGTGAGATCGTTAACCAGTTTATCGATTAAGGTACATTTCTTCAATAACCCAGAGAGACAAGTGTTCAGTGTATCTACTATGTCCTTTGCAATCCCCACTAGCAAAGGCTCAATCCGAGCGAGGAACAATGTCTCCAACTGGTCCCCCAGATTGATGTCTGGGCCGGGGGGAATGGATGGGGTGCCCTCGATGTACTCCCTCCTCTCCAGGTTCAATGTGTTCACAGTGCTAGTGGATTGTTGGCTTGAAGGCGAGTTCAGGGCCACAGAGTTCGCTTGTAAGGAACAAACAGTTTGAATCGATGGCACCTTCTCATTAGATATGACCACCCTAGGTTCAAGGGGGATGACAGGGGCATGTTTAGTGACAGAGGGTGATGAGAGTGTTGGAGATAGCGTGGCCGATAATCCCAGTTCAAGTTCAGCATTGGCAATTTCCTTGGATAGCACACCCACTGCAGATGACAGGTAGGAAATAATAGACGCTGAGTGTCTGGGTAACTTAGCCTTCTTTCCCCCCTCATCTGTCAACAAAGTTTTCTTTCGCTTACCCATAGCGTGGTGTCAAGGGGGTGGCCCTGCCCGGCCTCCTCCGGCCCCGGATGGCACGGATGGCCCGCCCTCTGCCCGGGCTCAGCCCGGCGCTGCCCGCGCGCGTCCAGCGACGTGGGAGGGCGTATCGATGTTTATTCGCCTCCAGGCAGAAGTGTGTGCTGCCAGGCGGGGTCCCTGTCACCCAAGGGACGCTGGGAACTGTAGTCCGCAGTCCGCTCTCTGTCCACCCCTCTCGGCGGCGCTGGTTGCGGACTCCGTGGACCTCCTGGGCAGGGATGGTACTTGCGGCGGAAACCCCAATCAGGTGACTCTGACCCCCGCTCCACCGGAGGGCGTATCGATGTTTATTCGCCTCTGGGCGGCAGTGTGTGCTGCCAGGCGGGGTCCCTGTCACCCAGGGGATGCTGGGAACTGTAGTCCGCAGTCCTCTCCCAATCAGGTGACTCTGACCCCCCCCAGAATCTAACATAAAGCAAATGGCTGCCTTGGGGGACTCTCCTACACTAAACCTCACAAGTAGTCACGGACTGCAACATATAGAAGTGTAGGGAGCAAAGGGAGAAGCTGCTGCTCCCAGAATCTCAAGACCTCTCGTTCAAAGCGGGGGAAAGTGAGCCGTCTACAGCTGAGTTAGCCTCTGGAAACCCTACAGGTATTACGCCTGCATTTATGGAAGCTCTGAAAAAGTATCATGGGATTCCATCACACCCATTGAATTCATACTAGACTATACACATGGCTCTCACCAGAATGTATTTCCAATTTGAGGATACTTTTCGTCGACACTCAGGACGTCATTGGACAGCACATTTGCCCCATGCATAGTGTGTCTCTATGTCCATTATTTTGAATCAAAACATATTTACAATAGCACCATACCATTTGTTACCAATATAAAAATGTGGAAACTATGGGGCATATAACCAAGGGGTGGCGATAGGCAACTATCGCCGACTTAGCGGCCGTTTTCGGCCGCTAAGCGGTGATAATTCTATCGCCTTATTAGCAAGCTGTCGCTAACTGATGTTAGCGACAGCTTTTAGGTGATAGCGACTGGTTTGGGGCCTGCTTTGCATGTCAGTGATGTTTATCGCTAATGACATGCAAAGTGGGCGTATCCAACCAGTTAGCTACTGAAAGCAGTCGCTAACGTCGCTATGGCCTATTAGCAAGGCAGGTGTAGCGTTGGAAATATTTGCGCTAAGCACGAATATCTCCAAATACTAACACCTGCCCAGACCAGTTCTTAGCCATGTTATCCAATGGGAGGTGGATAACATGGCTAAGAGCATTTCGTGACTAATGCGTGAATATCTCTGTATTCTCAGCGATATTCAAGCATTTTGCCGCTATCGCTGGATATTTTAGCACAAAGGAGAAAAACGTTGCTAATAGCATGTTTTCTCCGCTAACATATCCAGCGATAAGCCTATTTAGCGATAAATATCGCTACTTGTTGGTAATATGCCCCTATATATTGAAGATATCTTTATCATATGGTGACGTAAAGAATCATAGGCTCTAAAATCTGCTAAATTGTTAAACTTTAGAGATGATTGTCTGAGATTTACCACCACGACAAACAGACAAACAATCACGTTTCTGGATCAAAAAATGTGGGCACATGACAACCAACTCAAAACTTAGGTATAACACAAAGCCACTGATTGTAATAACTTGATAAGGTACAATAGCTTCTATCTGAAGTCACTTAAGGACAATGTTATATTAAGTTATTTACATTTAATATAGCGCTCAAATCACCTGGCAACATCTCAGCTCTGCACACCGTAAGAAGGCAAGCATCTACAAAACAGATCTCATTGGGAAAAGGATGCTTTCAATATTTTCCAAAATTGGCAATAATTCAAACAGACGCAAATATGCACTGGGAGTCTATTCTGGAAGCCAGGGGCCAAATAAGAAAAGTTCTCCCTCCGCATCTAGACAAGCGAATGTGGGGGACACAAAACAAGGCTTGTCCATGGATCTTAGATTTCTGGTGGGTACATGTTATGTTATGTTATGTTAGTGCTATTTGTATTGCGCACGGCTGCTCCAGCGAAGGAGCGTCCCGGCGCACCGACAAGGTGGCGAACACAACACAACTGGGGAACAGAAATAATTATTAAGAAATTGGGGAGTGAAGGATTTAACAAAGCTCAGAAAATAAATGAGTTTTAGCGGCCTTGCGGAAGGAGAGCAGGTCACCAAAGGTCCGGAGTTTCAAAGGGAGAGCGTTCCAGAGTGCGGCTGCCCGCACCTTAAAAGAGCGGCCCCCCACCCGACTGAGTTTGAACCGAGGGGCTGCCGCTAATTCTTGGTCTAGCGAGCGCAGGGTGCGGCCCGGGATGTAAGGGCGCAAAAGTTGGTGCAGTAAGGGAGGTGATAGGCCCTTCAGAATTTTGAAGGAAAGGCACAAAACTTTAAAGTGGATCCGCTGCCTAACGGGTAACCAATGCAAGGCTCGCAAAGATGGACCGGCCGAGCAAAACCTAGGAAGACCTACGATCGCTCTGGCCGCAGCGTTCTGCACTCTTTGAAGTCGAGTTAACTCAGCCTGGTTTAATCCTATAAAAAGGGAGCTGGCATAGTCCAACTGCGCCAAAACCTTTGCTTGCACCACCAATTGGCGAGTTGCGGCATCGAAGTATTTGAGGGCAGGGCGCAGATTGCGCAGGATGCCGAAGCAGCAAGCCGCCGTCCTTTTGGTGTGGCCAACAAAGTTGAGGGAAGGGTCCAACTTTCTTTTGGAGATAACTGGAGCCATTGCCTATTATAGCCTTATAGCCTTGTATGTAAGGCAGCAGATCTTAAAGATGCTCCTTTACTTCACTGGCAGCCAATGCAGGACCTTCAATTAAAGAGACAATGGTTTACCTGGCGGAAAACTAAAGATGAGTCAAGCTGCCATATTTTGTACCACCTGTAGTTTGGCCACAAACGTCTCATTAGCTGCGGCCAATAGAGCATTCCCATTATCTAGTTGACTCACTGCTAGAGCTTGAACTAATGTTCTTCTCACAGGGAGTGGCAGAAATGGGAATACTCTGCGTAGGAGTCACATATTGGGGTAGCACCTGCAAGTTGTATCCATGGTCTTTCATAGAGAGGCTTTGAGCCATTTTTATTATACCAAGATTCTTCCCAATTATATGGGAGATGGGACTGAGCCTAATTGGGAGAACCACCTCTCATTCGACCACAGAGTGTTGGATTTGTGGAACAGCATGATCTCGGTCTTTTCGGAATTCAATTGTAGATAGTTGTTGGTCATCCACCCGAATATGGCTAACATTCCTTTCGTGAAGTGATCTTGAGTTACATTTAAATCAGCATCAAAAGTGAAAGTCAGCTGTTTGCCATCGGCATAGGATATAATTCCAAAGCCAAAAGGCTCACCGATCTTAGCAAGGGGTGTCATATACAAACTAGGGCTCAAGCATGAGCCCTGTCAGACACCCTTATGCAAACAGTTGCAAGGAGTTGGCCTAACGGCTAGGGCGGTCGACCTCGAATCTGGGGAACTGGGTTCGAGTCTCAGCAATGACGCTGAACATTCTGTGGTTCTGGGCAAATCACTTAATCTCTCCGTGCCTAACAAAAAATATTAATGTGTCCTCATGTAATGTAACTGGTGCTATGTAAAGTGCTCTGATACCCAATTCGGGGCAAGTTTGCGCTATATAAAACTCTGTAAAATAAAAAGTAAATAAATGAACACATCCTACAGGAGTTATAGGGGCACAGAGTAATAGTATCAGATCCATTGTTCAAGAAGTTATGTAACCATTTAAACACAGTCCCTTGAATACTAATCTCATGCAGCCTCTTCAATTGTCTATAATGAAAGACCGTATCAAAAGCTGAGGAGAGATCCAATAGCACTAGCATGGAAGGGGTACCTGCATGTAGAGCGAGTCTCAGAGAATCTCTAACTTCTAACAGGGCCATGTCAGTGCTATGGCCTGGTCTAAATCCGGACTGCTAAGAGTCCAGAATTGTATTTTTTTCTAAATAGGCTGTTAGTTGGTAGTTAACCCCAGAAGGTGTAGCAATGATATGGGATGGTAGTTAGATAGGATGTTAGGGTCCAGGTTGTTTTTCTTTAACCCCTTTAGTGCCGATGACAAAGCCAGCTCGTCATGGGCGTTACCTGTGCTACGCGCATGACGAGCTGGCTTTGTCACGTAACGCGCGATTTTCGAATCTTCAGCGCGCAGCGGGAAAACCCGCTAGCGTGCATGTGGTTAAAATCAGTAGAACATGTACAGCTTTCCATTCAGAGAGAAGAGTGCCTGTTTCCACTGTGAATCTGAATATAGAGTGAATCGCCAGAAAAAGATTGCTAGCTAGTGAAGCCACAATTTTCCAAAGGCAGACATCTGAGGGGGAACCTTACTTTGCCAAACCCAGAGACTGCTGCACCTCCTCCAGAGAAAAGGGTTCAAACTGAATTAATATAGGAGTCCCAACTGGTCCCAAGTCAGACTCGCTGCAGGGTATGCAAGTATCTATGGTAGACTGGGTGTTGAAATTTAGACGGATCTGTGAAATTTTACCTGGAAATAGTTGGCGAGAGATTCACACAGTACCTGTGATGCTAAGGAAAGCTGCGCACATACTTGAGGGCTGGTAAAATCACTAATGATTTTAAAGAGAACTTTTGGTGCATTTCCTGCCTGTTCCATTTGGTTGGAGATAAAAGGCTTACGCATGGCTCTAACATTGCAATTATATAAATAGTGGAACAGTTTCACGGATTGAGGTGGAATTGTATGGACAAATGCCAATTTGTAGACAGAAAAACTACAGCCTAAAAGTTACCTCATCAATCAAAATCCTAAAGGCAAAAAAGAGGGCCTGCCATCATCCGAGATAATCACTCCTGCAATGTTTTGAAAAACCCCAAGACTGAACTCATCATTTTAGTTACCAAAAGTGGACACATTCCAAACCAATGAAAACAAGCATTAACAATGCAATAGGTCTCGCAATGACATTGTTTTGAGCTATTGGCATTGAAAATACTGTTTTTTTCCCCCTTCGTGATTACTTAATCAAGTAATGGCGTTGTAAATGACAACGCTTTTTTTTATGTTTTAAAATGAAAACAAAAATAAAAGGTATTGTTATTTGCAATGTCAATAGCTCAACCTGCGTAAATGCGAGACCTATTGCATTGTAAATGCTTGTTTCTTTGAGTAATTTACTCTTGCTCCAGAGACAAACGTCACTTACTCTGGGATTTTTAGACCAAGAAATACTTTTCAAAATAAATTTTAAAAGTCAGAGCCAGTGTTAACTGAGTATTCAGGTGTAAACTGCCTTGTAAAGTCAGAGCTCAAATGACAACTTCACTGAAACTGTTGTGTGGTAACAGAATTTAGTGGAAACGCTCACTGCCCCTTAATTCTGCAAATCTTTACAACACCTACACTAACTAACATCACAGCATTAAACACGGACAAAAATTGTCCTCACTCCATCTGACTATGAATCAGATCACAAGGTCAGATCACTAATGCACTTTACAATATCAAGCCATCTGCTGTTCAGTCTCATGATTGTCACCTGTGCTGAAAGTAGAAAGGAAAAGAGCACAGCAACACTTGATTAAAGGTGGAGTGAGGGAGGCTTAATCACTACGTAATTGCCCTTGTATGCTGGTGGAGGCTTTAAGCCTCCGGCACACCTTGACACGACAGACCACACAGCCCACGTGCCATTCCAACCGAAGCAGCTTTGGACCACCAGAAGTGAATCTCAGTGCATCGAACCGTGACGTCAGGCCAGTAGATAACAAACAGTGCAAGATCACATGCACCTACTAATGTGGTTACCAAGATCACACAGCATGTTCTCACAATGCACCTGTGCTGTGGATGGCTGAAAAGAGAAATATATATATATACCACGCTATGGTAGTGCCCTTGTTAAAAAAGTCTGGTGCTGATATTTCGAATCTTGCTAATTTTCGTCCAATATCCCTGCTACCTATCTTCTCTAAGGTGCTGGAGAGACACATTAACACCCAGCTCACTGCACTGGTGGAAAGTTCTGGTTTCTACACTCCTCCCATTCGGGTTTTCGGTCCTGCCACTCGACCGAGACAGCCCTTCTTGGAGTGACAGAGAGTCTCCGACACGGTGTCGACCAGGGTGAAACCATGGCGCTCATCCTGTTGGATTTGAGCGCAGCTTTCGACACCGTGTCACATTTCATTCTTCTTGACTCTCTGCGGTCAATCGGCGTGACTGGTAGGGCCTTAGCCTGGGTGGCCTCCTTTCTTAGCGAGAGAACCTTTCAAGTTTTCTCCCCTAAGGCGGCATCAGCGGTCTGTCCCTCAGCGCGGGGTGTCCCCCAAGGGTCCATACTCAGCCCCCTATTATTCAATCTTTATGTAAAACCCTTGGCAAACATCGTAGAGCAGGCGGGGCTGACCCTGTTCTCTTACGCTGATGACACCCAGATTGTCTTCTCCCTATCAGGGCGAGACGAGAATAACCCCTCTGCACTAAAATCGGGCCTCACTCTTGTGGCGGACTGGATGCAGAGGAACTGTCTCAAACTGAATGGGGAGAAGACAGAGGTGGTCATTCTGGGAAAAAATAAGAACCTCTGGGGCCCTCAGCATTGGCCAAATGAGATGGGTGCACTTCCTGTACCCACACATGCTGTACGTAACTTGGGCGTCCAAATTGACGACAAGTTAACAATGAAGCAGCAGGCCACTAAGGTTGCAGCAACCTGTTTCTCTACTCTTAGGTGGCTACAAAAGATCCTATGGATGCTTCCTATTCCCTCCCGTAGAACGGTTGTCCAGGCTTTGATAACATCTCGCCTGGACTATGGCAACATACTATATTTGGGTGCTGATGTAGCCACTGTTAAAGTGTTGCAG
This sequence comes from Lissotriton vulgaris, assembly GCF_964263255.1. Classification (NCBI taxonomy): domain Eukaryota; kingdom Metazoa; phylum Chordata; class Amphibia; order Caudata; family Salamandridae; genus Lissotriton; species Lissotriton vulgaris. Next base: position 351,764,224 of record NC_141698.1, read on the forward strand.
GTTGTACAAAATGCAGCCGCGCGACTCTTGAAGAATGTCCCTAGAAGAACTTCTGCATTATCTGCCTTGCATGATCTTCATTGGTTGAAGATCTCCAGCCGCATAAAGTTCAAGGCATTATGCTACATGTTTAGGATCAAGCAAGGCATTGCACCTACTTATTTACAAAAGCTGGTGCAACCTTACAGGCCCAAACGTACTTTACAATCCTCAGAAATTGGCAATTTCTCTATACCAAGATTTAAGCTGGCAAGGATGGGGGGACGTTCCTTCTCCTACCTTGGTCCCAAATATTGGAATGCCCTGCCCACTGCCCTTAAACTAGAGACCAGCCTTCTTCGTTTTCGCAGAGCACTGAAAACGCTGCTGTTCACATAAGTAGTTGGTACCTGCATGATGGCTATCTGAGGTCTTCTTCTCCAGTCTGTCCCTAGCGCCGGGAAACCCACTGTGGGTAGCTGTGCGCGGTAAAAGTTTAAATAAATAAAATAAATAAAAATATATATATATATATATATCCAGCACACAGCAGCCCTTGCACACGTGTCACCCCAGGCCGAGCACTGTCCTATAAGAGGCCAGTCCATTTAAAACTGCTAATAAAGTGGTACATGACAACAGTTTTTCGTGACATCACACCTGAACTTAATTTCACTTGTCCTAGTTGGCCTTTTAAGTAAATGTGTTTCCTGTTCCCAGTTTTCTCTGAATTGTGTGCACAGAATAGCCCTTTTGGCTAAGTAAATGTGAACTACTGGCACGAATGGGTGAGGGGGTCAACAGCCATTGGGGAGACCTTAAGGGCTATTTTGTTTTATTGATTGATTGCCTTGGGCAGCGGGGCAAGTAATGTAAATGTAAGACGAGCTGGGAAGAGATAAGTTCAGCCATTAGGGAGGGGGAGGGAGGGACAAATGGAAAGAGAGGGAGAGAGGATGTGTTGCGATCTGGGCTGAACACAAACAATTAAAACAGGGCCATAAAAGCAGCAGGGCCCCTCAGCCCGAGCCCCAGCGGAGGCAGAGGGAAGGAATGCCCGAGGCAGTAGTGAGAACACGCTTCTGTATTAAGTCCCTGAATTAAGTCTAAACAGACATAGTGCACTCCTAGATGGCTTCTTAGGTTCTCTGCAGACAAGAAAGGCACGCGTCGTTCAGTAGTGAATAGTATTCATGAATCAGTTATGTATATGTTTCTGTTTTACGAGAGAAGACTCCAGAAATCTCTATACAATTGTTTTAAACTGGTGTGCGTTGAAACATGCCTTAGAACGTTTTCAACGTTTTGGTTTTGAAAGAAATTTTTTTAAAAATCAAAATGGAAAACTGTGCGAAATGAGAATCTCTTTGAATAATTTATGGTTTTACTTACACACCCTTAACTCAGTAAGAGGGCCGCTTCTGTGCAGGAGTTTATCGTCCGTCTTTTTTCCCACTGGTCTATTATTGTCATGGCCTCGGGGAGTGTTGCTGTATTTTGTCACATGTAATACTTAAATGAAGCGCGCAGGGACAGCTTTGGCACTGGTGGTGCCCAGTGCTATGATCTAGGTTTGCAGCCCCTATGGCCTCCTGCTCCTCTGGTTCCCCCACTGCCACCCCTCGTCTCTCTCCAAAGCACTCTCTATGTAATTTCTTTTTTAGGCCTTCTCCTCCCATTGTGTAGTGTCGAAGTGCTTTACATCAGACACACATACAGAGACAATGAATCATACAAGGGTATAAAACAATGTATAGAAAAAGTTTAAGGCAATGAGCCATTATTCACCAGCATTCACTTGTATTACCATGTTCACGCACAAGGAACCCAGCAGCAGATTCCTTGAAATGTGTAAGATATTTTAAAATACAGCGTCACCCAGCTTGGCGCCAGGTGCAGTGGCACACTTCCCACCACCCTAAAACCGGCATCACAAACGTGATTTACCTTCCTAAAAACCTACCGCCCGCTCGAAGCACAACCCTTTAAGTGAACCTCATGTTTTCCATACAATTAATTTAACCTCTATAAAAGTAAATGTAATGCCCCAAAAATGTATTTCTAATCCTATAATTCCATGTATTATACGGATCGTTTCCCTGCCACGATGCATTTTTACCTGAAAGTGTCTGTTGCTCCTGTTAAATTGCGCCACCGTGTCACATCTTCTAGCTGATGCGGCCATTACCTCACTTGGCCGGTTAATTCGTCACGGCGTCACTCCAAGCGCCTACAGCGAGACACCAGCATTTGGCGGGGGGGGGACTGGACCCCTGCGAGAGCTGGGAATGGGACCACCATTTACTTTTTTTTCTGAGGCCGGGAAGCTTGAACCACTACTCTGCAGTTGGCATTTGCGGGCGACTGCTGAGCTGCAAAACAGGAGGTAACCAGGATGGCCCCGTCATCGGAGAGAGACCGGCTCTGAAAACAAAACTACAGGCGTTGAGTTTTGTTTCTTAGGAAAGAGAAACTTGCACGGTGTCCAGAGGCGGAGAGGGGTCGGTGACTCAGACCCGTAGGCCGGGGATCAGCTGAGGCTGCACCACCCTCTCCGAGGCTGAAATCCAGTGTCCCGGCTCCTACGTTTCAATACCAACGGGAAACAAGGAGGGTCCACTGCATTACCTCCTTCCAGCAAGGAGAACGAGGCAATAATGACAAAGCACACGCACACAAAAAAAAAGGGGCAGGAACAGGATACTGAATCCCGCCCCACCAGGACTCCCTGACCTGCCTCATGGTTGCCAAGGCAATATTTCAAGAAATATTGTCGTGCTACCGTAAGGCAGGTCATGGAGTCCTGGAGGGGAGGGATCCAGAGCAGACAAATCTGCTAAACAGGAGCTTTTTCCAATGGCAGGCCTCCGTTTCGAGAGGCCTGCCAATGGAAAAAGGGGGCGTGGTTTCACGCAGTACTGAAATTCTCCTGTTCACAATAAGTCTTTGCCCCCAGCAGGGCCATGCCCTGCAATGGAGGCTTCGACCTAAAAAGGGTCTCTAAACATTGGAAGATGCTTACTACGGGTCCCTTAAATCTTCAAAAACGGATGTTCTCCTCCAAATGGGGAAAATCGCGGAGAGAGCTTTTAGTGCATACCAGACCTAAGACTCCTGCCACCAACAAACGTACCATTCGGACAATGTTGACCTTTCTCCCAGTGTTAGGCCATTGCCCGTAAAGGGGCCATTGCTACAATTGCCCCCTTTAATCAAACCAGTGAAAGAACTAGATCTGAGTTGGAGAACACCATGGGCCTGAGACAACATACTAACTAAAACACTACCAATGCAGCCTGTGTACTTATCTGCCCTAAAAGTCATATGCATGACTACCAGAAAGATTCAAACTCGAATTAACGAGCACAGGTGCATTTTTAGGTGCAAAAAGAAAATCAGAAAATTGATGGAGCATTAAACCGTCCATGAGACATTCAAAGAATGACTTATTTTGGTTCATAATTGAAAAAATAACATCAGCTGCAGCTGGAATAAATCTGTACAATTACAAACAAAATGTTTTCTCTATAGACCTATGCGTGCCACTACTGGTCTGAACATTGAGATTCTGTGGCCTCAGTAGGAGGGGAAAAAGCTAATTCCATCTCTACCCAGCCGTCACTGCAATATCTCTCTTAGTCTACAGGAACCATTGCACACCGAAGACATGGAAGCACCACAGCCCATTACATGTACCCTCTTCAGGAAAATAAACCTTTGGAGCTGTGCAATAATTTCAAGGATAGTCGTGACCCCAACGAAATAAGGTTTTGTTTTGTTTTATTCCCCTAGATGCATCATTGTAACATTTTGCGATTTCTTAATTGCAAAAATTAAGGAATCGCAATTAAGAAATCGCAAAATGCTATGCATCAAAAAATCGCAAATTATTTTGCGATTCGGTAATTTTCCTTAATTGCGATTCACCATTTGCGAATCGCAATTAAGGAAAACACTTCCCATTGATTCCTATGGGCCTAAAGGCCCATAGGAATCAATGGGAAGGCATTCACATTTTGCGAATTTCAATTTGCAATTCGCAAAATGTGAATGCAATTTCAAGGGTGCAGGGGGGTTCAAAGGACCCCTCCCTGCACCCCTGAAATTAAACTGTAAGTGCAATTTACACACACACATGACCCAAGGACATGTGTGTGTGTAAATTAAAACTTTCAAATATGCAACTAGTGCATGTTTGAAAGTGTTATGTAAATTAGCATGAAGTTGAACTTCATGCTAATTTACACCTTCCAAATTGCGAATTCGCAATTGTAAAGTAATCATGCATTGCATTTAAGAAATCGCAAAATTGCGATTTCTTAAATGCAATCGCAATTTCAGAAATCGCAATAAAATTGCGATTTCTTAAATTGCGAAAATAGCAAAATGCTTCATGCATCCCAAAAACGGGATTTGCATTCGCAAACGGCCGAATTTTACGATTCGCACCGTTTGTGAATGCAAAAACCCTTGATGCATCTAGGCAATTGTTTCTTGTTTGCTCTGATGTTTTCACTCAATTTAACACTCTGCTTTCATAATGACACCATACTCGATTTTGGGTGATATGGCTCTTTAACTGTAGGCCTGTCAGAATGAAGGCTTGCTCACTGTTAATCTTGACAGCTTTCTGCATTCCCGCAGGCCTGTCCATATCACATTGCAGTTCCATATTTTACCAGTGCTCAGGTGCTGGTTTCTCTCTATATCGCGTGCCCTATTTGAACTTCATTTCCCATGAGCCACTGGCTACTCCCAGGTGACCTGCTATTTTACTGTGCAGCGTGCCAACCTACTTACCTGCTTTCTCCTGATAAGACCAGACCTGGCCACACAAACATTAATTGTTCGGCGGATGTCTGGGCGGGGAGCTGCAAGTTTCAAAGGCAGGCACTTTACCTGGACGAAATAAGTGATATTGGCAAGAAGACATTCACGTCCCATACAAGCAGGATTTTGATTACCCCACTCTAATTATTTTCTGAGGCACTTCTATTCGGGGGCACAATTGGGGGCTGGCTCATTTAACTGTAAAAGCACAGTTTTTTTTACCATCAAAGCAAAGCAGCCTCAAAACTGGACAACTTGGGATTCCTAGCGCTTATAATTATGCCATTGCACACAATTAACAAGCATTCATTAACTGAAAGCATGCCAACTCAAAGCCCAGTATCTGTTTTGAAAAGCACATCATAAACGCCCAGTTAAACTTGCCCCATCATAGTTCTACGCTGTTTGCTACAAAAACCTTCACCTAACAAGTTAGGAGCATTCAATACATATAAGTCTCTGTATGCAAAGGGTGCCAATACCAGTCGTAGTGCATTACATTATATAACTAAATTATGATTCTGTAAAAAAAAAGTGTTTGACTACATGAGGGTGCTTCTCGCCTGATGACCGTGTCTCTTGAACAAACCATTAATAGGGTAGGAAGTATGAATGTTTGAGCATGCTTTTCCTACTGTTGTTGGTGCATTCATATGTGTGTTCTTTTTTGTGTGGTTTGACATGCTTCACTTTATAGGTTAGGTATACATTACAGCATAAAAATATATTAAAAAAGCCTTTCTCTCCAATACCAGTCTGATGGAGTAAGGTGGCCTGTGCCGGTGGGTGGCCGCCATTGATGGCCTGTCCACCATCTCTAGCTTTTTATATAACATAATTGTATTGGAATTGGCATTCAAGGTCCTGTACTTTAATAACTCTGTGGTGCACCCATTTATGTTTTTACGTTTTCTGAAGAACAGAAACCCTACTCAAGGTGATAGCCTTAGGCCTCATTTCTACGCATGGTGTGATTGCATAGACAGGCAGGAACGCTAATAGCCCTGGCGAGGGCCTAAGACCTGTTTATGCTTTAAATGTGGACTGAGACATGTTGGCTTCTAAAGGGTAATTGAGAAATTGATACTCTAACAGACCCCACAATCTGTCTTTAGTAATGTCTAGGGTACCCACTTATTAAAGGAAATTTCCTGGGATATACCCCAAGTCATTTTTATCTCTTGTCTTCTAGATCCCTGCTAAAAATCAAATCACAATTTATTTATTAACTCCAAATTTTTAGTCGAGTCTACCCTGGTGGTACCACCCTACCATGGTGTGGATGGGCACCGATGACGAAGCATGCCACTATTTAGTTGGTGAGGTGTCTTTTCCAAAATCTTTGGATTCCCTCCAGGGCCTCTTTTGGAACTACTAGCCTACTTGGCTAGTGTGGATGTGATTGTGTTAGGGAGAACACGACTAGGACACCTCCCTCGCTCTCTCATTCTGAAAGAAAGTGATGGCTTCAGATACCACCTGCTCTACTCTACTCCTCTTTCCATTATTTAGGTCTTTACACCTGTCTTGAGTTAAAAAGTTAAGTCAAGACTTTAGCACATCTCGTATGTATGTTGATCTGAAATCATCTAGGATAAAACTGCTTCATAATTTTTTTAAGTATTGCAGATCATAGATGCAGCTGTTTATTGAAAACTGCGTTGCCCAGTGATGGAGAATTATTAATTTTGAAAGAGGAATTAACAATAGCATCTTGTTAGGGACATTGAATTGGTATATGCTCTTTTTTATTATAGGTACTTATAAAGTGCATGTGCATGTAGGTTTCAATGCACTAGAATAATCTCAATTTTATACACAGTAATTCTGTTAACGGATTGGTTTGGGATTGTTCTAAACAGAGTAATCACTGCAGGGCAAACAACAGAGGAACATAAGTCATTAGTTTTCATATCAAACAATATATGATCCATTCATAACCTGAGCCTAGCCGTGTAGGCTCCGATTAAACCTTTCCTTCTTATACTTCACAGCCTGTGCCTCTGCTTTAAAAGTAAAACCTGATATTACGTAATGCTTTAATGTTCTTGACCTACAAATGCCTCTTTGTTCAAAACATTTATAGGAAATATATGTTGTCCCACTTGCTATATACACACTTATTGTGGTGATTTCTTATATTTACTTGCGTGTCACAGAATGTTCAGAGTGCTTGGTGCCTTTGATCCAACAATTAGAACACTTATATATTTGCATGAAAAGAAGAATATTGGAACTCTCATCTGGAACTTGTGAAAGACTTGAATCATTTCCTCACTTGTGTTGCAATCCTCTAAGTTACTGACACAAGTCCCTGTCTATGTTCGGGATGCACAGTGTATCAGTCTTGTTTACCATTAGTCTTTTGGCAAAGGTTCAAGAAGAAGGGTACACATGATAAGAGAAGACGTTGCTTCTAATGTTCAATATTCAATCACTATTTCTACTGATAGTTTGAAGACCCTCCTTGGCAATCCTCTATGGATGGTCCCAGCACACAAAAAACCCCACAATAATAGCACATCTAATGGTGCCTGAGGAAACAAATGGAAAATAAGTAGTAGACACCCTCTCCACTGTTCGCCACCTTTTGCTCTATTCTATCCCATCCACAAGCATGTGTATTACTAGTTTGGACACCACCAGGATTTTATGGTGCTATATTACTGTGTTTAATTTTTAGCCAGTTTTGCAGATGGGGCCCACCAGCACTCATTTTTGGGAATCGTTATTTATTTTTCCTTATCAGACTTTGACCGAGCGCAAGAGATAGAAAAGACACAAGGGGTCAGTGGTGCAGGAATCATTTTCAGACGGGGGTATTGCCATCAATGTTACATCACTGAACTCATAGGGATTCAAAAAAATTCAAGCATCGCACAAAGAACAAGTGTCTTAAGTGATCCACATCCATTTAGTAGGAGACTTGAAGGGTGTAGTATGTAGATGGTTTTGCATTTAGCAGCACACCCTCACAAATGTATAACTACTGCATGGTGTGGCAGCACAATGTCGTTTACAGACAACACAGTTCTTTCATTGAATTGACCACTAAAATTTAACAGCCATACAGTTGTACTGATAAAACTATATAGTACACAAATTATAATATGTGAACATTGGATTTCAGCAAATATCTGTCATTTGCGCATCATCAATTAAAGTGTCTTGGTTTGTTTTGTTCATAATAAAATCTTGATTTCCATCACACTTCTCAGTTTTAAATAAAGTACTTTGTTTGTGCTGTCCTGTTTATTTATTATTTTTAAATATGTATTGTGGGATTGTGGTGTATTATATGGTATGGGTTGTGCAACCTTACTGGGTAATGCACCCACAAACTATCTTGGGTTAGTCAGGCTCATTTTGTAAAATATCTAGCTCAACTCCTGAATAGCTGTGGCTTCGAGCAGCAAGGCTTAAACAAAGGAAGTAGTGTAAATCATTTAGAAGCACCAAACAGTGAAATAAGGAGGTCATACAACACGAAAGAAATTGGACAACAATTTATAAAAATAGATTATATTTGTATGAATCTTTAGACACCAAGATGAGCAAACTCCACTGGAGTGTTATGGAAATATATAGATTTTTAACTAAAACATAAATCTCAGCTTTTTAGTCCAAAGTGAAAACAAGCATTGGTATCTTGAAAGTTTGTTAACTCTTCAAAAGTTTAAAAGAGTTGTGTTTGGCTACTCCGGCCTGGACAGGGCGGCTAATTCCGACGGGGATAAGTTCAAGGGGGTCAATCAGGACCAACTGAACAGTTGGCTGGTCAACATAGAAGCCTCAAGTCTAGTTCTACACTTTACATCAAGACTGCCATAGACTTAAATGGAGTGGTCCTAATGCTGGGGGTGGTGAAGATGCTGACAGATGCTCTGTGTGCTGTGCGGTCAATGAGTGCCTTTATTGGGTTATTCCTTGGTCCATGTAGAGGTGGGGCAACTTTATCCCCATGGGTCGGAGACCCTTGAAGTTCACTTTGAGCCAGTAGAAGGCCATCAGTGGTCCTTTGGTTAAGGATAGTGTCTGTCTTTGGTGATAAATCCACACTCTGATGACTCTGCTGAGTCTGGCAGAAATGGGTGCAACTTTTAAGTCCATGGTAGTTTTTTTTGGCTGTACACAGGCGGTCAGTGGTGATGCCTTGTGTGTGGCTACTGAATGGCCAGAACAGCTTTTGTGGCCCTGAGGCTGGAACAGGAGGTCAGCCAAATTAAATTTGGAGTCTCGACTTTGCTCTGGGGCTCAAGAGCAAATTTTCCTTGAGCCAGGCACTACATGCATATTCATCTCTTTGCCAACCCAAGGAGCAGCAGGTGCAGTCCAGGGGTTGGTAAAGCCTCTCTTCAAAGGTCCAAGGATCAGCAGGGCAGGTCGTGTTCCATACTCTCTTCAGTCCTGATGTGATCTGAGATTTAGGGTGCAAGGGGTGCCATATGTATGCCCAGAAATTGCCCTGAGGGGATGATGGGATCACTAGCCAGTGGGTTGCCAGGATCCCTCCTGCCCTATGACGGCTTTGGGCTATGTGTGGCATAAAGCAACCTCAGAGTGAACTATTCTGCCTCCTCTCAAGATGCCTGAACCCTTCCATTGATGTTAGTAGCTTGGTAGCCCACCCTAGATGTGTGGCTACATGTGGGCTAAATCCCCACAGAAAAATGGTTTTGCAACTGGTTTCCCCTCTCTGTTCCTGCTAGCAGACGGTCTACCTAATAAAAGGGGCAATCCTACACAGCTTCCCCTTTGAAACTTAACGTCTGAGTCAAACACCTGTTTGGATTCCTGCAAGCAAGGGGGAGATAACACCTCCATCTTTGGCAGGTCTTATTGTTCCAGATTCTGGAGGCAGAAGTCTGTCTGGTTGCCAGCAACTGAAAAGGCCACCTGATAAACTAGACAACAGAGAGGCAATTTTCTAAAAGTTTCCTCTGCTTAAAAGTGACATTAAAATCAATTGGATTGTAATGCTGCCCGAGCTATCACCAGAGGCTGAGATTAATTCAAGCATTCCATCCATCCTCTGGTTGTTTTTGCATTCAAATTGACTTGTGCATCAAGTTAGGCTTACTGCCACAATTAATTTGATATCTTGAAATACCCACTTCAGAAGTCCTCTTTAGAAGTTAGCAGAACTGAGATGTCATCCTGTAACTCTGCATTAGCCAATGGGGTTACTAATATTTCCACAGTAAAAGTTATGATTTGGAAGTTTTACTATTAGGACATATTAAATAATATTTCCCATGTAATAATATGCAGCTCCCTGCCCTAGTGTTGGATGCCCCACAAGACTCACCTGGGCTTGTGAAGCTATTCCGCAGAGACAACAAGGACCACCACCCCTGTACCCACCTAACCTGTGCGGGAGTGTACCCAGCAGGGGCGAGATGGAACCAGGGAAGGGAGCCAAAGGGGAACGGAGGAGCCTTGGTGGAAGAGGAGTAGGTTTAGGGTCTGGACACGTCTGAGGAAACAAGAAAAAGACCCAATTAGAATAATGCCCTACTCCTATTACAGAGAATAACCACAAAACACATGCAGGAATGAGCCCCTGTTCTCTGACTCACCATGGTGTGCAGCACGGGCAGGACCAATGAGAAGGTCGTCAAGTTAAGCGTCCATGCGCTTCTGCAACCCTCCAAAAGAAAGTGCTCCTGCGCAAAAGAAGAAAGCAAGAAAAACCACCAATGTTCAAAGGCTCCTGTGAGTAAAAGAACAACCAAGGGATAGAGCTCCTGCGCGGTGAATGTAAACCAATGTGAAAGCGCTCCTGCGCTGTGTGTCCCTAATAATAGGGTCCAGGGTAAGCGCTATAGCGCGGCCCAGTTTCTAGTCAATAATGCTCCTGTGCACCAAAAAGATGAGCAGCAGCGTTCCTGCGCGGCTGCAAGAACAAAGGATAATCTAGCAAATAGTGCTCCTGTGCACTATAAACATGAGCAGCAGCGCTCCTGCGCGGATGCAAGAACAAAGAATATTTCAGGGACTGTATAGCTGCCAACACAAAAGGGCTCAGTACAGCGCTCCTGCGCGGCATGAAAATCCCCAGGGGAAACAGGACATGAAACGCCAGAAGCGGTGACAGGAAAAAGCACCAACAGCGTAGCTGCACTCGTTACCGGCCTCGCTTCCAGGCGGGAGCTGTCAGGTCGTCACGAAGCGCAGCAGGAGTCGAACCTCAGTGGTCTGCTGGGCTCAGAACATGTTCAGCAAAGAATCAGAAGCACTGAGCCGGCGGGAAAGTACACGTTTAAGCGTTTTCCCCCGGAAGTGCTTTTGGTGGCAGAGAACTAGACCGGGACTTCACTTCCGCCCGGAAGTGAGGATTTCCGATGCCTGCCTGTGTTTTGCGGCGCTTCAGAACGGTGGACCAGCTGCGACATGACACCTAGGGCTAGATATGCCTTCTTTAGGAGATAAATATATATTGTTAAGGGAAGTAGAAGTTTTGTCTTTGGTTTAAATGGTAAAGTGAAACTAGCAGCTTTAAAACTGCTCTTCCAGACTGCATTGGTAGGCTGGGAGCCATGTTCTACTTAGTCACATGCAGGGTGGCACAATCAGTGCTGCTGACATGGGTGGACCCGCTAACTTACATGTCCCAGGTACCCTTGGTATCTTATGCTAGGGACTTATAAGTAAGTCAGCTTATTCCAATTGTGTGTAGCCCATTAAACATACATTTATAAATGTTTAGAACATTACTGGGTGCACTGAGGCCTGGTTAGCATGTTTCAGTGCACTCTGTGTCAAAACTCCAGCGACCTTGGTCAAAAACGTTGGGAGTGATCCTGCAAAAACTGGCTCCTCCTTACATTTGTACAAATCATATATAGGTGTTTTTATTTTATTGTGGGATAAAAGTAAAAGGCATCCTACAACCTTTTCTTTCAAACTAGTATGATGTTTACATAGTTCGCTATATAAAATCCTCCCACTTTACAGTAAGGGAAAGAAAGGTAAACACCAGACTCCATGTTAAAAGAATAAGCTGCAATTTGTCAGAAGACTAGACTGTGTTTGACTTCTGTCTTTCAACACACAGCACATGACAAAAATATAAACAACATTTTAATTTAATGCTCTTTCACCTTTGGAACTGCAGCATGGTTATTTTGGGATTGCCGTACCACCCCAGCGCTCCTACTGCCAATGCCTATGCAAGGGGGAAGGGGGGAGAAGGTGAAAGCAAATGATTGATGAACTGTGATGAAAGGAGAGAGCAGGGATGCAAAAGAATCCACGAGGGAGATAAAGAGGCAGCGAGTGTATGGTGGTGGATTGAAGAGGCGAGAGGTGGAATTAAGACTGAGTACTGTTTTATTCTGCACTGTGACATTCATTAATGTGGGCCTGGACAGTCTTTGAACAACTTGGAGCCAGAACTCTTATTTCTTTCCAGATTAAACACTGATTTTACATCTGGGCATTCGCAAGCGGTAGCATTGTGAATTGATTCCTCTAAAAAAAAGGTTTTATCAGTTCATGAGTGGAGGGAATACAACTTTACGCAATTGAATTTTAAATTGGAGAGCTCTTTTCTCCATAATGTAGATTGCTAGTGCAAGTCCTATATTAAGAACTATGGTGAACTAAACCAGATGAAAAACACAAACAAAAGAAGCACCAACATATCCAAAATAAACAAAACAGTTTCCCACCTGAGACTTGTGCCTTCAGACTGAATTTCTAAAGCAGGAGCCACAGGAAAATCTCAGATAGAATTATGAACAAAGGGAGAGATTTATCAGGAAATACGTGGGTGTTAGGTAATACTCACCTCCATGTTATAATAAAATCCAAATATTCATTTGATGAGAGCTAGGGAAATATCCATAGATGTGTATTTTGGGTTTACTTATGTGTGGCATTTACATCTTTGCTAAGAAGTGACATTCCCGGGCCTTATGTGTAACACTTTGATATACACTTTTAGCAAACGTATTCACTTCTAGGATAAGAATGCAATTCACCCGCAACACAATTCAGTTACATTTTCATTATGATTGGGAACTCCAAACGAGGTTCACATAATGCAATATCAAAAATACCAAAAATAATAATACATAACATTTTAAAATACAACATAACATTTTGTATGTACAAGCAACCTAATTCATTAATACAAATTTAAAAAATGACAAACAAATTGAAGAAACATGTCAAAAACTATTTCATTAGGAGGAAACTTTGAACACCTACTGCCCTCTGATACAGATCAGAGGTTATAATTAAAGAGCATGCATTAATTATATATAAAAAAAATTATATATTTAAAAATTACCTAAAAATCTTGTCAGAAGCCATTTCATTAGATGGAAACATTATACACTTAAGGGCATCCTATACAGAGCGATTGTTATATTTAAAGAACAGTGACCTTAGAAAGTGACAATGTGCATTGTGCAACATCGGACTTGCACATTTTATATGATTGAGATCTTGACTATGCAGCTGGTATAACTCACAGATTCTCTTTGGGACTGAGCGCCATATTATCAAGAAAGGGCGATACATTATCGCAGTTTTTATCGGCAGGAAACTGCTGATAAAGGTTTCTGGTGTTAACCTGGGCTTCTATGGGAACTCACAAGGGCCTATTATCAAGCCCATTATCACTACTTTACTGGCAGTTTCCTGCTGATAAAAGTGGAGATAATGTATCGCCCTTTCTTGATAATATGGCTCTTTATCCCGAATGGCAGTGATAAACTCGGAGGGGGAGCAAATCCATTCTCATCAATAGGATCAGACTTCGAATCCCATGAGGGAGATAACAAATGAAAAAAGATTGTTATTTGTTCCCAAGATTACTCTCCTGAACTACCTGATTTCACTGATTTAACTGGAACAAAGCAATGTTTCTGTCCTGATATTTTTAGAGCAAGAATGTTTATATGGCGTTTTAGAAGGTATTTAGACATCAAAGAGACTACAATCAAGCCAACCACACAATTTTCCTTAGTTAACTGAAAGGATCTGTGGAAAGCACTCTTATCTTTTTGAAGGAAAAAGATTCCACACTTCAGAGCTGCACTAAGAGTTCCCTCCTCTCCTCTCAAGAGCGAGTTTCTCCAAACTCAAAACAGCAGCAAAAGCAAAGGTAAAAGATAAAGATGGCAATAGACAAAACTCTAGATGAAGAGCATGAGGGGCTGCAAGCATATCAAATCACAAATCTGGCAGAAAATCTGTCCTTCTATACCCTCAAAAAGTTCCAAAGACTCATATCAACACCTGACAAGGGTAACATAATGATGTCGTAATTTTATCCATGTAGTCCGACAGGAAATAACCACATGTTTTATATACCCTATAGGAGCATTTGCCGGAGAAAGAGCCCTGCTCGACCAAAGGTTTATATAATCATCATCCCGCCCACTACTAGAAAACATCTTGCCCAGATAAAGATACAAGTCCACTTTTTCTGATTTATCTTCCCCTAGATACCAATTAAACTTTCTTCTTATTCTTGTACCTTTCTTGTGAAAATTTCAAATTGTACTTTTAGAGATGTTAATTTTCAAAAATGGGGCTTCTGCATACATCGTCAGGGCAGTGAGGCAACTTTGTAAGCCGACAGGGGTTAGATTCAATATAGCTTATCATCAACATAAAACAGGGTACTACTAAACATATTACAAATCTTTGGAGGGTCCACCTGACCTGACTCATAAAACTTGGAAGATCATACATATAAAGTGAAAACAACAGGGGAGCCAACAAGTATTCCTGCTTTAGGCAGTTTTGACTTTCAACCTTTTGGGATAAACCCTGCATCCCTCCCATAAGAATTTGACACCAAGTATCAGAATGAAGTTCAATAATAAGCATTAAAAGATGGCGAGGAACACTCAGACGAAGAAGCTTTCTCCACAACATTTGATGATCTACTCGGTCAAATGCTGTGGCGAAGTCAATGAAGACCATATTTATGCAGCAGTCACCGTTGACTTATTAGATTTTAGTTTGCTCACTTGTTGTGCCGGGTCTCTAAGTGCTTCACAACAGGCAATGCATTGATCCCCCCTTTTAGAAGATTATCTCAATGTTGTACAACCAGGTTTGCAATAACCAATGAGCTAAAGGTGATTCTGAAATATAGGGTTGTTAAGTTGAGGGAATAACCACGTTTTTTATGTCACAACATTTTACCAATCATACTGCTTCTATTTCCAAGAATGAATTTAAATAGAGCTTCTGTTCACCTGAGGAGAGTATTGTATATTAAAATGAAATATTTGGAGGTTAACACTGTGTTTTGCTCCAGAGACTCCCCTTGAAAATCTGCACTGGCACGCTCCATTATAGACTCCATGGTCCCCTGCACAAAAGGTCTTGCCCCATGATTGAGCAAAGGAGAGATGTATTAATAGTAGCTGTTATGGTACCTTGGTCTCTATTATTTCAGATACTCAATTGTTGGAATACTTGGTTACTTAGATTTGTCTTTAGCAATAGAGAACTACCCTCTTTATGCAATCCAACAGAATTTGCATAGGCCACATTATACTCCATCCCCACATCAACAAGCAAGAGTTCAGGAGCTGTACTTTCAATTTACTATCCTATCCCAGCCCCTGATTGGACATGTGAAGCGCTCGGTACAAAACCTGGAATACACTGATGTTGTGGGGAAACAAAGGGAAAGGGAGGGATGAAGGGATCTACTGAAATTGCCCTAACTCTCTCTTCCAGCTTAGGGATGCAGTAGTCCGAAAGGGTGTTGCATGTGGCAGAGGAAAAGCACTACACCCTGGTGTCATTGGTATCACATCATTTTAGACCTTCGTGTCAGGACAGCCATGGAAACTCAATTTCTAAATTTTATATTTTGTGATTCTTCTAATCGTATTATTTTTATTTTTAAGTTCCTTTAAAGTGCCCATCTGCACCAACAAAGAGGGCTCTGCTTTAGAGTCCATCTGTGGACAACTTCGTTACTGCTTTGATCCGCTAACATCAATGGAGGATTTGAATTGAACTATTCCATGCCAAGGGAGGGAGGGAGGTGGCTCAAAGGAAAATGGAAACGTTATCCCAATTGGGTGGTATTCTGTATACCCAGGGACATGACCCCAACATCCAGTGTAAGAAAGCAAGAGACCAATTACTGCCTAAAGATAACAACAGGGAGGATGGGGTTAGATGAGTAGTCCCAGTTAAAATCCAAAGTAACACTGGTAAGGGATCTATCAAACATATTACACCAACTCTGCAAAGGGCTAGTGAAGGAGAGCCAACCACAACAAACACCAGCAGAATATGTAAAATACTAACTCCGAATATTGCAGGATTATCAGCTAAAGTAAGAGACCCCCAGTGGTTAGCTTTTATAGATGAATAGGCTATAATCTGTCCCCAAGAAACATGGGCAATTGGGGAGATGCACATAAATGGTTTTCAAACTTTTAACATCCCCGCGAGCATTAGCAAACAGGGGCGAAATAAAGGGGGTCTATGCACTTATCTATCCAATGCAGCAGTGGTCTCTAATGTGAAAACTGTAAATGCCAGTGCATTTAATCAGATTCTGACAAAGAACCTGGGTGGGGAAAAGGATGCTGTGTTAATAAATCTCTATAACAATATTCCTAAAACATTGATAATGAACGTTTTCACTAACCTACGTCGATCTTCAAAACATATCGAAGGAAAAATGTCGAGGGATATGCTTATTATTTGGGTTGGTGATTTTAACTGCCCATTGTGCTAAGGTATCTGTGGTTTGGGCAAGGACAAGGAAGATACACCCTCACACTTTTCATATACAAACATAGGGGACTTGTTAAATAATATGGTCTTTCAATTTGATTTAGGATACTCAAATGAAGTGTGCCTACCCTCTATACCTTTCCAACCGACTTTTAATGGGAGGGGATGTAATTCAATCCTTGATTTTGCCTTATTGTCTAAGCGGTATTCCAGTAATGTACTCACCTATAATACCCTTAATATTCTAATGAGTGACCACTATCCAATTTGTTTAGATCTCTCTGTAAGAGGGCTGGTGAGAAGAATTGATAGGAATTCACAATATACTTTTGACATCCATCTTGCTAGAACCAATGGGTACATCTTAAACTGGGCAAAAGTGGAATCTGTGACATTCCTTCAACGATTGATTAAAAAAGCATCAGAGGAAATAGAGATATGTCTCTCACAAGTTAGGGATGACAATGCCTTCCTTAAGATAACAGATGAGGTCCGGAGACTATCAACGAAGGAAAAGCGACATGGAGTGTAGTATGGCCTAAGGCCTGCATTGCGCGCATGTTATGTTGGCATGGCTTATTGGAAGTTTAAACGCCATTTTATCTTTTGCTGCTTTTGCACACAACACTGCATAGCTGCTTTTGTATGTTAGCCTTCACGAAGGTCTACACATGAGAAAAGGTTTGTTTTCGACATCTCTAGACTTACATCGTGCCACTAGTCTGCACAGTGAGTGCTGAAGTCATCAAGGTTATCAAAACATGTTAGCTGTTTTTCGACATGTTCGAGTAACGTTTCAGAGACACAACATTTTGGCAGCTGTGGGCCAAGTAAGATTCTGGCGTCCTTATTATCACACACTAGCCATGATTTCACACACTTGGAAGATTTCCGTTTCCAGGGATGCAGAGAGCCTATGCTGATCCAGATGTTATTTACCCTTACTGAGCGGAACGGTAATGGGGTCCCTCACATAAGCCTAAGAGACCTTCTATAGTTTATAATACATAGTTCCTATATAGAGAGGGTGTTAAAAGTAGGCGGTATAGGACCTGTTTTCACCATCATTGTAATATGATTTCTCCTTTTGTATTTTATGGAATTGTAACCATGCTGACCATATTATTTTTAATCATATGTCTGCTTATGTTGGCTAAGATACTGCACATGAGATCACGTCGTTAAAATAAATAGTTTAAGCATACAGTGTCTCTTCTTTACTCCTGTTGTGGACTATTATGAGAGTATAACAAAAGAGTGTTCTCACTTCCCATCATTCCTGAGTTTGTACTAAGTTGCATGTTCTAGGTTGTCTAATCATTGGTTCCTTTGCTATAGGACGAAGAGCTAATGTGACACTGATGCTAGCTGGTTGGGGTTTTTCTAGATACTGAGCTGAGTTTCTGGTACACCGCAATTCACTGATGTCCTAGGTCTCTGTGCACGGTTCTGTGTGTGAGCAGGATCCTTGCAACAGGAGAGTACAATTACAATACATTTTCCTCTGGTTAGTATCAAGCGCTGGGATGCTCCCGAGTAGCCATGCGCTATAGAAGAACCTTTACAATTACAATGGAGTTGGTTCGACAAAGAATGTAAGAAGGCGCACACCCACTTAAAAAATGTTCTACATAGCGAACCCAGATGTAAGAAAAAAGTAAGGCGGGCCAGAACCTTGTACCGACTAGCCCTAAATAAATGGAAAGCACAATTAAAAAGGAAAGCATGGGAGGCTCTACATCAGGCCTGTATAAAGAAAGACAATACTGGATTTTGGAGAGCCGTTAACTCACCCTTTTTCAATAATAAAAAGTGCGATATTATAGACATGGCCATCACTGGAGTTAAGTGGGTAGAATTTTTTACGAGGCTCTATAACGATGAGATCACTGATGAAAACATGACAGCGACACTAGTACTGGGATTTGAAGATAACATCAAACACGGACCCTTCCCCCTAGACATTGACATCTCCCTTGTGGAGGTTATTAGAGCCAAAAAACAGAGTGCCTCAGGGAAAGCACCAGGGCCGGATGGCGTCCCGATGGACGTCTATGAAACTAATATAGGGTTATGTGCCCTACTTTTAACGAATGTCTTAACCAGCTGTAATTGCCATAGGTTCATTCCCACTTGGACTGATGCAATTGTGATACCTATATTCAAAAAGGGGGACAGAAATTAACCAAGTTGTTACCGCCCTGTCTCCTTATTGGATGCTTTTATGAAAGTTGCAGGGAGGGTTATTTTAAATAAGTTACAGGCATGGGCCAAAGATACAGAAGTCCTATCAAACTATCAATATGGATTCCGCTCAGGCTTGGCACAATTGAGCAGGGACTTAACTTGCCATTAGTCATAGATAAATACACAAAAACAAAGAAGGGTAAACTTTTCATTACATTCGTAGACCTAAGCTCAGCTTTCGATTGCATCAAGCATGATAAGTTGTGGACCATTCTTCAAGACCTTAAGGTTGATCCACCACTGTTAATGTTTATTAAGGAATTGTATAGGGGGGCTGGGTCTGATATGGGAAACAGGGGGAGTGTTCAGCCAAGTTTCCTATAAAAAAAGAGGTGAGGCAAGGGTGCATACTTGCACCCTCCCATTTCTCGCTTTATATTAATAGCCTAGGACAGCACTTGAGTGAGCACCAACACGATTACCCAAACATCAAGGATACCCGTGTCCCTATCCTATTACACGCGGATGATGCAGTCATAATGGCGCGGACACTGTTAGGATTACAAAGGTCTGTCACTAACTTTGTTCCCTATATGAAAGATAGGGGCTTAAAGGTAAACATTACTAAGACATACACTGTGAGTTGTGGAACAAAAAGGAGAAAGATATGTGACATCTTTATGGATAACAAAACAATTGAAAGCACAGACAGATTCTCCTACTTAGGAATAATCTTTGACAGAAAGGGGTCCGGTAAAGCAGCCAGGAATGCAAGGAAATTGACCCTCTGAAAAGCTATAGGAACAGTTACTAACTTCTCTAAGAAACTAGGTGGCATATCTGTCGCCGAGTTGCTGGCCATCTACAAATCCAAATGCATTTCAACAGGGACATATGGAGCTGGCATCTGGGATATTGAAGTAGCAGAACAAAACAAATCCTGTGAAAATACTTTTATCCGCTACTTGCTGGCAGTTCCCAGCTCCAACGCCACTTTTAGCTGCCACAGGGAACTCGGTCTCTCATACATCTCTGACATCATAAAAATCAATCCCCTCCTATTGTGGCACAAGGTGTGGGTATCTGTGGAGACAGGTTTAATAGAGGCGTAATCTCTGATTGTCTCAAATTACACAGGGTGGCTAATATGTCATGGATTAGTCACAGAAAAAGAATGTCATAAGGCAATGGCCACCCAGAATATTTTGATTCTCCTAGCAGCATGGAAACCGTATCCAGAAAAATGTTAAAAGCGCACTGCCTGAACCACCTAGAGAACAAGCGCTGGCTCATTGAGAGAGAAAAGAAATAAGTCATGGACAACCATTTGATGACCACATGTAGAGGTTCACAACACTATCTGGTGTTAGTACAGAGCAGTTTCTGCTGCATGCTTTTGGCCCGTTTTCATTGTGGGTCTTTTTTTAGATTGATCACATTCCCTGAAACAAATGATTGGACAAAAAACTCCCCCATATGTCCATGTGATGATATCTCAATACATACAACTCTGCACTGCACTTTGTTTTGAAAATATTATGTTGTACCGAGGAAAAAGTTTTTAAGGCCTACTCGTAGAAGCTGGGGCCTAAGACAATGCAGAACAGCTTTTCTAAGGCTTCAACTTTTGGAAAATGAACAAATCATTACGGTTGTTTCTTCCTATTTAAAGGCTGTTATTAGATACCAGAACACTATGTGAAGCTTCTGTTAAAAGTAGCTTTTTGTAATCCTCTGTGTATATATATGGATTGTTTTTCTTGTTTTTGCACTATGCAATATAATTGTAAAAACATGTATTGTTTTGTTCATGCCCCTGAACCATGTAATATTATCCTAAAAGGTTTTATCTTTTTAAACATTGTGCTTTTAGGATTTTTTATTGAATTAAAATCGAATAAAGCTGCTTTGGTTTGCCAACTTGGGAAAAAATTGTCCTTAACACCTCCAGGGGGCTCCGCTGTTGCTGGCTTCCACAGAGACTTTACATTGTCCTTGATAATATTCATATTGGAATACGTATTAGATAGGCCGCACGTATTAACATTCTGTAAGTCCAATAAAATTGTAGACAATATTCCTAATACAGACCTTGACATAGATTTCTCTAATAAAGACAATATACAGTATAAAATTATTGTATTACAAAACAGAATATTTGAAGAAACTCCTCCTTTTGCTCCTCTATTGTTTGTTTCCAACTTTGTATTTGGGAATAAAAAGTGATAATTGTCTGGTTCGGAAGAAGACCCCCTAAGGTTGAAGAACTGCAATATGGTGTCAGTAATGATAAACGAAAAGGGCAGGAGGATAGATTTATAGTAGATTGACCTGCATCACCCTGGGCATTCACAAGGTAACAGCCAGCAGCAATCACTGCCCATGCCCCATCTCGAAAGCCAAGATTTATGTCTGGCAAGGTAAATTTGTCCACACAAAGAATCTCCTTGTCATCATTGACACAGTTATCACCTATGGAAAGAGTTCCAAATATACAAGAGAAACATCCCAGGGACGTGATAGGAACTGCAAAATAAAATAATATCCATTTTCCTTATCAAATATTTGACCTCAGATTGCTGAATTGAGAGAGCAGATGCAAACCTCTCCTCCAAAGGCTTGGAGGCCCAGTCCTCAGGTACTCCAGCATCCATCAATAGCCCAGGGGGCTCCCTATTCCCACAAGTCCTATTTTAGTCAGTCCTGAAAGATCGTTTGCAGTTGGAGGGGAATCACTTAATTGAACCAAAGGTATGGAAAATGCAACCAAAGAGAAGAGGAACTGAAAACTTCCTCTGGTTCTTTAGACATAACTTTGTCTATTTTTCTAAAAAAAAAAGCTGTAAATAGATAAATGAAATTTATAAAGTTGCTGCCCTGTTTCCACTGGGAGATTTCTTTGTTTCTAAATCTAAGTTAGAGGAAGTTACTCAGCCAGAGCGTCATTTCTTCAGCGCCATTGCCACAGGAGGAAACCGAGGACCAAACCCGCATCCACCAGTTACAAAACCTTACACCGGATGCAGACAACTCTCAACATAGGAACTCAAAGCCTGCCAAAAATGACCACTTGAGGCAGACATCCCTAATCCACGGTAGGAAGAAACCAAACCAGGCAAACAACAGAGCTGCCTCATGCCCTCAGCTTTTCTGATGCACCACTGCACTCCTACACCACTGTGTCACCCAGCAATGTCAGGGGGCCTGCACTGCTCAACTTCCACCAACCTGGCCTGATTGTACACACTGCAGTCTCAGAGTGGCTAGGTCTCAGCATGCCACCAGGTCTCCAGGCTTGCCGGTACACTGCACATGGTTCACAGCATCATGCCACTTCACTGCCACTCAACAGCATAATACCGCCATTAGTCAAACAGGGGGAGAGCCAGTACAGGTTTTTAGCTTACGTGCTTTTAAGCCACGCCCTTAATTACAATGGCCACGCCCCTTTGAGAGACCACCCAGTTGTATCATCCCACTTAAAGCCCTGGGCGTAAGGTCAATGATTTGATAGTTCAAATGGTAGTTACGCCTGCGCCCTCTCCAACTTGGAAAGCGGCTCTAAATGCTCCAACTACTATGAAATGGTGAAGGTCTTGATATGGGGGAGGGGCTTCAAGGAGAAAATAGGGGCCGCAATTCGGACCAAGAACTAGTTTGGCCGCTTCCGCTGCACCCACATTCCTCCCTAGCATGGACACCCTACCAGAGTCTAACGCCACCAGGAACTGCAGTAGCTGCTGCACTACCTGTTCACTTTGCTTCTGCCTGGCTTCTGCCTGCTTCCTACCTGGCTCTCCTCAACTGCTCCGCTCAACTGCCACCCACTGGCTGCCCACTTTAGATGCCTCCTGGGGTGGGGCGGCGTGGGGGCAGGCAATTATGGGCGAATAAAGGCAGTGCAGCGGTTGCTGGACGCCTTTGGCCAAAGAGCCAACCTGTTATAGTGTGTATTGAGCTGTAATATGTGTTTATGGGCTCCTGCAGGTGGAATGTACAGGTGGATGACATACGCAGGTTCCACAGCGGTTGGAGTGTTAGTGCTGTGGGGCCTAGAAGCGGCAAGCAGGTTTCCTCTGCTCGAATAAAGGCAACTTGAATCAGCCATCACGTGTGGATGTGTATTCTTCTGGAGAAAGCACAACACAACCTCTGCTAAGGGGTTCCAGAGTACAGGGTAGCAAATATCCCTCATATCTTCTCTCCAGCAAAGGCAGTGTAGTGGTTGCAGGCTTCTCCTGGCCAAAGGACTGACCTCAGCCAAGGGGTCCCAGAGTATCGGGTGGCAAATACCCCTCACACAGTCTCTCCAAAGAAGCAGTGGTCTGGCCTGGCCCGTTGTCCTGCTGCTGCCACAGCCCGCGTAGCTGAATGACCAGTGCATCTGCTCTTCCCATCGCGTCCTCTTTACTCAACCTCCCAGACGTGAATCCAGTGAAATCAGTGATAAAAGCAGTCTTCGTGTGAGATGCTTCCGCGGTGTCCAACTATGCTGTTAGCATTAACTGCAACATGAATCAACGGAGTTATCTACAGCATCATAAACTATATACACTGTGTACACTTAAAGTGCCATGACTCCCATGCAAGCAGTGCTTTGATGTCCTCTGTCAACTTAGGCTCCCTCCAGGTTCTTCCATGGTAGCACAATCCAGGCTCCACATTTAACCCAACTTTTTTCTGGTACTCCTGCACGTACAGGCTCTCTATCGACTTATCAGCGAGCACTATCTAACCAGCAAAATGTGAAACACTTCTATTTCCTGCTGAAACCTGCAAACATTGGTGCTTCTTTCTAAATAAGAAGGTCATATTTTGAGACCTAAATTAACCAAATATTTCTGGGTTGGAGGCTGCCTAAGGTAAGGCATAAATTAACATTGTGGATGCCAATGAGGAGTGTAGCGCTTATGTATCCACAACCTCCTTCATTAGATCCATACACATAGATCTCAAATTGTACTATGTCAGGCAATACTATGGTATTCAGTGTATATGGTGCAGGGGCATTTTCCGACTTGGGTAGTCCAGTGTGTATGAAAAAACGTGTCAGTCTGCACAACACTATCTTTACAAGGATTGTTTTACAGTATTGAATAATGTGGACGCCTAGAGGCTCAATGTATTAACTCTTTCCATGTGAAGCTGTAACAATGTACTCTGTTTTCTTTCCTATACATAAAGAGTATGCAAGGTTTTTGTTTTTTTTCCTTAAAAACTGTTACTCTGAAGGAAATTATGTATCTGCAGAAAAAACAACCGTTCAAAGGCATTTCCTTGCAAAGTACTGACAACAGCAGAATAAAGCCCAACAACTGTAGATACCTGCGTAGTTCATTTTTTGTTTATGAAGGCTTTTCATCTAATGACACTAACAACACTCCTCCAATCATGTGACAAGCTTCTTAGCCTTAACTCACTCCAAGATTAAATGGCTGACGCGTCCATCTACCCTGCACAAGCATAAATGGAACCCAATGAAAGAGGTACCAGAGCTTGGCACAGACTGTGTGACTAAGTCTGGTGTGAGGTAGTGTTGTTGCATGTGCATAACACAGTTTGACGTGAGGCGTGGGCCAGGGAATCAAACCCTTTACAGGATCCTAGTCAGGTGTTGCATAGTGTATTGATTTTATTGGTCCTAATGCTGGTGTTCTGTGTGAAAGGAGGATTGCGTTAATGATGGTGGATGTGCATTCCAGCTGGTTGATGGTAAGGTTTATGTCAGAAATTCTACCAACACTACAACAAAAGCTTTGCAAGATATTGTTCGGGATGAGGGGTTTCCAGTTTTTTTATCACTGAAAATAATAACCTGCAGGCCAACGGAATAGTTGAAATGGTGAATTGCATGGTTTCAGAGGCAATACAATTGGGTCTTGCCAACAGATTGGATGCTGAGAAAGTTGTTTCTGATTTGGTCATGGTGTATCCCACAACGGAAAATTCTGTTACATCTTCCACACCTTTTAATTCGATGAGAAGAAGAAATCCTAGTACCAAGCTCATTTCTGCTTGGCTAAAGAATTTGGTGGAGAAAAGGAGATTTTCCAATTGGAACATCTAATTGGGTGGGTCTTCATCCAATGAGAAAAAATACGAAAGGAAGATATTGCCTGGTGATTGTTTGAAAATAAGTTCTGAATGTGCGAGGATGGTCTTCGGTAAGTTCTATTTCAGGTGAGAGAAGTACAACGTTGGTATGTAGTTTTGACCAAAGTAGAGTGATGGAATTTGAGAAGTTTTAAAGTATGCATCATAAGGTTATGTTGATAGGAGTGATGGTGGAAATGAAGGGTGCAGTGAGTTTATGCTGATGAAGAATGATGAGGAAGGAGGTGATCTGAGAAGCAATACAAGTTTGAGTGTATGACACCCAGGCAATGTTGGCCCTTGTGATGATAAATAAACGGTGAATGATAACTTGCTACGTGCAAATGAGAACAGTTTTACCAGAAGTATGAGAATTCAGAGGGTAAGGAGAGCTCCTAGATATTTGCAAGAGTCTATGATATGAGGGTACAGCCTTGTTTCAGGTCACTTTCTTATGTCTTGAATATTTTTCTTTAGGATTTAATTTTATTCATTGTTTTGGAATGTTCCTCCTTTCATATGTGTACATAAATTATACTATTTTCTTGCTTCATGTTTAGTTACGTGCAGGATGCTTATACATTTCTATGTCTATAGCTTAACGGAAGAGGAAATGTTGAGATCTCAGTAGTTTGGGTAATGAAATGTTAATTAATAGTGGTTCTACTGTGTTTAGAAGGTTCTGGTAGAACTCCATCTACTGCAATGTCTCACTGACTGGTGAAGGGAGACCACACTCAAGTGTTAGTGCTTTAATAAACCCACAATGATCTCCTGATGTTTACCTGGACTCTCTCACTACAACAAGAAGTCTTGAAGAATAAAGAGAAAATCAAAAGAATTAAAGAAATGATGAGGATTATTCTCGTACGGGTGGCAGCAATGGTATGAAAAGTTGGATTTCCTAGCAGGTATGTGGAATGAAATAGTCTACATGCAGCAAGCTGAGCCACTTGCTTTAACCAGTTAAATGAACTGCTTACTACTGCTAAATATGTGCGATGTGCAGGATTATTTGTATCTCTTCCCTTATATAGATACCTGGGGAGCCCAACAACCACACAGACATTGGTATAGTATGTAAGCTATTTTGTTTACCATTTCTTTACACCAGGACAAGCAGGAAAGAACAAGTACTGATGAACTGCTCTGCAGTTTTTGGAGGGGGAAGATTGCTGTAGGCAGAAACATATCAAACATTCTCTCCAGGTTGAATTAATCTGCTGTTTCGTTGCAGAGAGGTGGTCCAGGCCATGCCCCTTTTTACACCTCTCTGCAATGCAGCTCTGTGGCGTTTACTGGTGGTACCTGGTGGGCTAGTTGATCCCCATGAACCCTCAGGATTCAAGGGGACTTTATCCTGCAACTTAAAACGCGCCACGGGGTGTTTTTGCACAGTGGTGAAGGGAGCGGGTGGGGCCTGAGGTGACATGTGTGCAAACACGCCCTTTAAGTTGGGGAATTAATTCCCTTTCAATCCTGAGGGCCCCTGTGGGCCAACTAGCCCACCTGGTGGTTCCAGTAAGTGCCACTGCGCTGCGTTGCAGAGAGGTGGTCCAGGCCATGCCTCCTTTTACACCTCTCTGCAATGCAGCTCTGTGGCGGTTACTGGAGGTACCTGGTGAGCTAGTTGGACCCGGGGATTCAAGGGGGCTCAAACCCCCAACTTACAACGTGCCAGGGGCCTGGTTTATTCCAACATCTACATACACATCCACTCATTAACCAACAGTTCTATATGGTCACTCATACATGTACACACTCATCATATGTACGCATACACCTATAAATCCTGTTACACACCGATACTCATCCATAGAGTTACTCACACACACTCACACATGCAAATAAACTATCAAACATCCATTTACTTGCATATACAGCTATACACACACCACTACACTCACTTCTACAGAAACGTACACATACTTACTCTCTTAAACAATCATTCATAGAAACACATACCTTTTTATACAGGAACTCTTTTAAACTCTCACTCTCACATATACTCACTTATATACATCAATACTCACATATACTAGATTAAAACATATGTAGTTACTGATAAAGACACTAGTGAGACAGTCATTCACTCACTAACACACACATATACACACTCATCCATCCATACAGTCCTGCACATATGCCGTCTTCCAAACACATACAAACAGTGAGTCAGTCATTGATGCATCTATGTTCTAAGTAATACCCCCACCAAACCATATAGACACTCATAGTGATACTTAAAAAACATCTAATAACCCATATACACACACATGTAGCTACTCATTAACCCATGCAGCCACTTATACACAAAGTGAAACACTGATATAAACATTTAAATATTTAAACAATAATCCCTAATATATGTATTCACTAAAATACACTTAATAAGCCAGTTAACTAATCAATTTTTTTTTTAAAACATCCATTAAGACACTTATTTTAACATTTATTCTTCCATCGACCTTTACATATACATATATAAAACATATGTATTTTTCAGAAAGGCACACATTCACTGGATGGTGTCATCAGTGATGTCATGAGTGATGTCACTGACCATGTCATGAGTGATGTAATATGTGACGTCATCAGCAGTGCATTACACGCGCAAGTTATAGTGAGTCCAACTAACTATAACGTGGAATTTCAATGGTTTTATGTCAGTAAAATGTCCAGCTACATTTGTTTTTAACACTGTGTGCTGTGAGTGTCACTGATAAGTCCAGATGCTGGCCTTGTATATCACTATGCCTTAATAAATAATGATGATGCACCCCAATTAGATTTGAAATGTGTCAAGGGTTGCTTGTAGTCCCACTGAGAGCCATTTGCGCTAGACTGTCCTTAAAGGTATGCTGTGCATAAAGTTGAACCGTGTCTGTAGTGGAGCAGTGAGCATAAAACCATACAATGTAATGTGCACAGAGCACACACCATTGGTTAAGACTAAATTTAGAAAATCCACTGCTTTGGTTCTGTTAGATAGTCATTGACTTCCATGGTGGACACTGAATCACTGTGCACGTCCTTTCCCTCCTGTCCTTGGCATCCCGCCACCCAGTACTGCTCCCTTCTCCACCCGCATCAGCCCACACAGCCCTCCCCCTTCATCAGCTGAATGCACTGTCCAAATTGCACAGCATTCCAGTGCATGAAAGCTAGGTTTGCACTCCACACAGAAATGCAGAGATTAAGAGATAAATTTACTGGTTTGTCACACGGCACAGTACAGCAGTCGCAAATGCTGTGCTGCGAGTGAAGGAGAGAGCAGGAAAGCACCATATTTACAGCAATATGGCACTCGCCTCCCATCTCCCTAATGCCAGCACAGAAATGTGCATCCGTGTACTCACCTTTGCACCATAGTGCAAGGGTGTCTCTACAAGTCTAGCATAGGTTTTGTACTGGAATGATACCCTTTCAGTAGAAAATATTATGCTTAAACTAACTGAAAACCTTTGCCCACCTTGTATGTGTGCTGCACAGTGCAGCACATATGAAAAGGCTGGAAAGAAAAGGAGAAATAAAAGCATTTCTTCTTCATTGTGCATATCTGAAATCGGCGCTATTTTCTGACGCTAAACCTTGTCTACTTTTTTAAGTAAATAAGGCTTAGCTTGAGAAACATTGGGAGGTTCCATGGGAATGGCCATGCATCACCCATGGTACGCCCCTTGACTCTAAGTAAGGAAAAGCAGCGCTATGTGCTGCTTTGAATTACTTTCAAGTGATATTTTTGCAGAAAACAGGTTTTACGCTGGAGAGTAAATGGGTGAAAAAGATTTACTGTCATTTTACATCACTTTTGTGACTCAAATAGGGCGTACAATCTTAGTAAATAGACCCTGAAGTGTAACCATGGGACTGGAATATTTGCTGTGGTTGTTAGAGGGTTTGTCAATGGAACTAGTGGCATAAACAGTGTATGTAATGTATTAGGTCCTAGCCAGCTAACAGTCATTCATCTTTCAGTCCTACCCTGGCACGGGATTAGGTTTGGATTCTGATCGCTGACTCCAGCAATTACTGCATCGAGACATTCATCATGTGAAAATGGAAGGCAGTAGGCACCAGTGTTGTGACCTAGTGAACACACAGGGCCCTAAGTGATTTAATGAATTAGTTAGTGGGGACAAAGGGAAAGTCTATGGGAACCCACAATCCAAGCATTGGCTTTTCGCTTGCTAATCAACAATTCTCACAAAATATCATCTGTCGCTACCATATTACGTAAACCATTCGATATGGGACATGCCAGGTGGGGACCGAAGATCCTTCTGAAAAATCTAATTCTTAATGTTAGTGCTGTTGTGTTTTAATCTTTTGCAATGCAAAAAATGCAGAAGCTATAAAGCACCTGAAACTCTCCTATCTGGCTTGTGCAAAGTCTTTATCATTTCCTCACTTCTTGGTGTTGCAATCTTGTAACTTACAGGCACAAACGTTTCATCAGAGTTTGGGATGCACAGTGTATCAGCCATGTTTATCATTAGTTCTTGGACGCAAGTCAGAAATAAAGGGGAAGCACCAGCCCAGATAAAATGGGTGGCTTCTATGGGTGTCAGTGGCACACCAGGCTTCGTCCCTAGCAGAGCACCCCAAGGATGCAGGCCCTATTCGCAGTCTTCACTGTGCTTTCTGTGGCTAAAACAGCCACCATCCCTCCACCTCCAATGGTTTCCTGGCGCGTTGAAGACGCTGTTGACTTCTTCAACAAGGGATCCAACCAAGACTACATCTTTAAACTTGTAGAAACTGATCCCCAGTATGACTTGGTGAGTACCTAATATAATGCATTGGAGCCACGAATGGTTGACTATTAAATGACCTTATTTGGAAAATAAGAAAATTATTCAGTTAAGAAAATTAGAAAGTTGTTTCTCCGTAACTTGCCTCCACTTAGATTTACTACCTTGAGTTTATGAAATATTGTAGCAGTTCCACTTTTCTGCCAAATCAGCATAGGTGACCATGAAATGTGTAAGAAATGAGGTGCTGAAGCTCCTTTTGCATACACTACTTGAGTCTAATCTCAAGCAGAATAGCAGCTCTGATATTACCATCGTTTTATATTTAATTCTTCCAAGGATGAGTCTGAAAGCACCCTACAGCTGCAGTTTATGGTGAAGGAGACCGAGTGCCTGAAGTCAGAGAACAAAACCATTGAAGAATGCAACTTCCAAGAGCATGGGGTAAGTAAATCTGAGTTTTACACATTGCTGGTCATAGGTTTACCTCTGTGAATGCATGGGTTTAGAGCAATTCTAATGTTAATTCTCTAAATCCTTATATCATATATCAACAGCCTTTGTCTTTTCCTTTCACTGGGCAGAAGCAAACATGTCACCTCTACTTTTAGACCATTGCTCCAAGTCTCTAATGACCTCATTCTGAGTTCATTGGTCTCATGGACCACCAAACCTGAGGTGGCGGACCACAGACCGCCAGACTGGCAGTTCGCCCGCCACATTAGGAGGGTGGCAGTTGAACCGCCATGGGACCGTTGCTGCCGCCATGGATCCTTGAACCCTTGTGGTGCTGCAGCGGTCTGAGGCCCTTAATATGCTGGTGGTTCTGCTGTGCCACAGCCAAGCATATTAGGAGTTTCCTCACTGCCACACTTTTCATTGCATTGAGGAACCAAAGGGGGCTCTACAGGGTCCCCTGTTGCCTCTACACATGAGGTGCATGCAGTGGGGCACATGTTGTGCCCCCCTGCGTGCAAGCATCCCTAGTTACTGCAAGGTATTATCTTGACAGTCCATGCCCTGCAGGAACTGCCTTTTACGCTCCCATTGTGGTGCCTTTTTCAAAGGAACGACAGTGGATCAAATAAGTTGTACTCTGGCAGGCGGTCTCTAATTGCTTTGGCAGTGTTGAGCTGGGCCGCAGGGTGGCGGCCCTGCTCCGTGACCGTCAAAGTCATAATAAAGCCCTAAGTCCCATGTGTCTTGGATATCATATGTTCAGGATGCAGTACTCTGTTCATAGTCACTGTCATAATTGAGACTGACAGTATGGTAAACAGAAGTGCGGTGGAAACAGGACTAGCAGCAATCTGCTGAACAACAACCCATAGACTGCATATATACGTCCATCACCACTTTAATGTAGGCCGGAAAGGAAAAGATATGGAGGGGTAATAAACAGCTTGTGACTAGACCTGTGTAAAGCTAGGCATTATCACCTTGCATGAGATCATTTGAAAACAACCATTATAGTTATATATCATCTAAAATAGCTCTTGGAAATATTTCCATAGTTTGCAGGTAAAATACATCTTTGAAAAGTTCCGTTTTCAGGAGTTCCCACACTCAATGGAATCAGCTTCAGTTGAGGGATGTCCAATGAAGCCGTTGTGTAATATCGAACTCTGGATATATAAGGATCTTCTTTCAAAAGTAATCTCTTAAAGGATTGCTCCGTGATCAGATTGACCCATTATGATTACAGGTCTCTGACTGTAGCATAAATTACATGTCTGATTTTGTAGGTAAAAAAGGGCTTTGCCGCAATCACAATATGCTTTCAGGCACATGCATCAAAGGAAAAACCGGTCGCAAATCAGAATATGCCCCTTTGCGACCGGTATTTTTGCATTTGGGATGCATCATCCCAAATGCAAAAATCGCAATTTAAGGAATCTCTAAATTGCGATTCCTTAAATTGTGATTGCATTTAAGGAATCCCAAATTGAGATTCCTTAAATGCAATGCATTAAGGTTAAAAATTTAGCGATTTCGCTAATAGGAGTAGCAAATTATCATGATGTTGAACTTCATGATAATTTGCAAAAACTTTGAATAAATGCACTTTTGTGCATTTTTCAAAGTTTCATGTTGCGCACAGACATGCCCTTAGGGCATGTGTGTGTGCAACATATGTGCACAGATCAATTTCAGGGGTGCAACAGGGTGTCATTTTGACACCCATGTACCTTTGAAATTGAATGACCTACTGGTACTCGCAAATTGCTCACGCAATCTCCAACTCATTCGTATGGGCCTGGAAAATGATAGGTCATTTGTCATGTGGCTACTCCTTGGAGTACCAGAGTCCTTCTTCAATTCCTAAAAGTTGTATTTGCTGCCACAGCATACATATAATTAATCAGCTGGAAGTTCAACAAACTAACCTCATTCTAATCATCTCATTCTAATGTGTTCCATGCTACAATTTGGTGTCCTCCATCTTTAAGCCTGTAAGCCACAGAAAATGCATGTATTTGACTACTGAGAATGTCACCATCTGAGATGAAAATCATGTCTGTATGTAAGCAAGTATAGAGCAGAAACGTACCCTACAAAGTAGCAGAACTCGATAGAGTGGCAAAAGTACGAAAGGGGGTAATGAGCAGGGTGTATAAAAGAGAAGTAGGGGAGGGGTTTAACAGGGAAGGAGAGTGGAGAGAGATCCTCGATGGGGAAGGAAGTTATAACGGGTGTGGTTTTATTCACATGGGTACAGCACAAAGTCATGATTTTACCCTTCTAAAGAGAACAAAAGACAGAGAACAAAGCACATGTTCATTGGGTTTTCCCCAATGAGCAAATGTTTCACAAACACAATTAACCATATGTCTCACTTCAATATCCTCCTCTGTTGGTGCTCAGAGGATTCCCGAGGTAATGTCCACACTGAAGAAGTTGATCAGGTCAAGAGTAACAAATGTGATTAAAACCATACACAGTAACAAACAGCCGTAGCCGCTGCAAGTAAGAGCGGTGGGGCAGGCTGGGGGGATTTCGAGAGATGACCACGAGGGAAAATTATGTATTTATTTAATTTTCTCTTGTGGTGGTCTCTCGAAATCCCCCCGCCAGCCAGCCCCACCGCTCTTACCTACAGCGGCCGCGGCTGGTAACAAAGTACAGACGCAAGGCATGCAAGACAGAATTGTTAATTCTACATTTAAAATCATATTGCATAGGCAACACCTCCTCTCTATAAAGCTTCCAAAGACTGAGGGAAATATGTACAATAAAGTGGAAAAGCATGCCGTTAGCCTCCTGGGCTTAATGACACGCTCCACCACTTCGGAAACGCAAGGCTGCACCTTATTTACAATGTGGTACAGCCATGCGTTTCCCCCTGCGATGGTGCTAAGTTTAACACCTTAGCGCCAACACATGCACCCTTGTGCCAGAGTGCAAGAGTGCCTTTGTGCAGGGGAGGATTGGTTCTGTGTAGACAGGTGTCCCTTCCTGCACATAAACAATCCTAAAATGCCATTTTGTAACTTTCATGTGTGCTGCTTCATGCAGCACACAGGAAAGTTACCAAATGGCATTTTTTTAAAAGGTTTATTTATGTACAAGAAGGAACACCTTCCTGTACATAAACAAACCATGGCACTTTGCTTTTTCGATGTGTGCTGCACAAGGCAGCAAACATGGAAAAAGCCAAAACGAGGAGAAATAATACATTTTGCGCCGTTTCGCCACATTACGACCAGGATTTTCCTGGTCTTAATTTTGGAGCTACCTCCTATGTATGCCACCTTTTGTACATAGGAGGCAGCGTCAAATACAATGGGTGTTGCAGTGGAACGGCCACCACAACACCCAGTGCACGCCTCTTTCACGCTTAACATAGCGTGAAAGTGTGCCTTATGTACAAGGCAGGGTTAAGCCACATTAAGTGGCTTAATGCTGCCTTGTACATAAGGCAAGGCCCCTATCGTCACGGGAACGTCATAAAACGTGACGTTCCCGTGGCGGTAGGGGCTTGGACATGTGCCCCTGAGTTCCCTTGTAGCTAAGATATTGGCAGATGAACGAAACATACCCACCAATTAAATTAGACTAGTCTCAGGCCCTGTGCTCACTCCAAGGCCAAAGAAATGGACTCAGTCGTCTTTTTTCGATTGTCACTGTCTACATACCTATGGAATTTAACTTAATATTCCTAACAGTAAACATGGTTCAGTCATCTGAAGCAGTGTGTCATGTTATGCACCATCACATGTTTAATACATCAGGTCCCCCTCCCCCATCCACGCCATATCTCACTTTTTGACCCATGCAGGTAAAATATGCTGACATTGAGTGCTATGTTACTTTTGCTTGCAGGCAATAAAAGTGTGCTCAGCGGCCTTCCTCGTGGACCCAGAAAGAAATGGAATTGTGATCATTTGCGAAAGCTTTGTTACCGAGGTATGTATTCACTTCTAATAAGATCTTTTGGCCTGCGCGCTCCTTACTGCAGTTGCAATTTTAAGCTGTGCTGTTTTTAAATTTATGCGCGCTGTTGGTCATCGCGCTACAGAGTTGCTAGGGCTCTTTTAATTCGCGCTGCTAGCTAGGTGTCGGTTCATAAAGGCCGGGGAATTAGTTTAGGCTTACCTGCACTTCAATGTGGATTTCACCCGCGTTTGGCGGGACACAGACAGTGTAGTGGGTCCGACCGCCATCTTGGGTGGGTCAAGGCTGGGAGCACTTCGGGCGCCATCTTGCGGAGGGCAAGGGATGCAGGAGGCGGACTTCCGCACTTGATAAGCTTATTAAAGCTACCGGGGTGCAGTCAGGTCAGATCTTTTGGCCTGCGCGCTCCTTACTGCAGTTGCAATTTTAAGCTGTGCTGTTTTTAAATTTATGCGCGCTGTTGGTCATCGCGCTACAGAGTTGCTAGGGCTCTTTTAATTCGCGCTGCTAGCTAGGTGTCTGTTCATTAGGCCGGGGAATTAGTTTAGGCTTACCTGCACTTTAATGTGGATTTCACCCGCGTTTGGCGGGACACAGACAGTGTAGTGGGTCCGACCGCCATCTTGGGTGGGTCAAGGCTGGGAGCACTTCGGGCGCCATCTTGCGGAGGGCAAGGGACGCAGGAGGCGGACTTACGCACTTGGTAAGCTTATTAAAGCTACCGGGGTGCAGTCAGGTCAGATCTTTTGGCCTGCGCGCTCCTTACTGCAGTTGCAATTTTAAGCTGTGCTGTTTTTAAATTTATGCGCGCTGTTGGTCATCGCGCTACAGAGTTGCTAGGGCTCTTTTAATTTGCGCTGCTAGCTAGGTGTCGGTTCATTAGGCCGGGGAATTAGTTTAGGCTTGCCTGCACTTTAATGTGGATTTCACCCGCGTTTGGCGGGACACAG
The DNA here is from genome assembly GCF_964263255.1 of Lissotriton vulgaris. Taxonomy (NCBI): domain Eukaryota; kingdom Metazoa; phylum Chordata; class Amphibia; order Caudata; family Salamandridae; genus Lissotriton; species Lissotriton vulgaris. Next base: position 351,799,139 of record NC_141698.1, read on the forward strand.
ACAGTGTAGTGGGTCTGACCGCCATCTTGGGTGGGTCAAGGCTGGGAGCACTTCGGGCGCCATCTTGCGGAGGGCAAGGGACGCAGGAGGCGGACTTACGCACTTGGTAAGCTTATTAAAGCTACCGGGGTGCAGTCAGATCAGATCTTTTGGCCTGCGCGCTCCTTACTGCAGTTGCAATTTTAAGCTGTGCTGTTTTTAAATTTATGCGCGCTGTTGGTCATCGCGCTACAGAGTTGCTAGGGCTCTTTTAATTTGCGCTGCTAGCTAGGTGTCGGTTCATTAGGCCGGGGAATTAGTTTAGGCTTACCTGCACTTTAATGTGGATTTCACCCGCGTTTGGCGGGACACAGACAGTGTAGCGGGTCCGACCGCCATCTTGGGTGGGTCAAGGCTGGGAGCACTTCGGGCGCCATCTTGCGGAGGGCAAGGGACGCAGGAGGCGGACTTCCACACTTGGTAAGCTTATTAAAGCTACCGGGTGCAGTCAGGTCAGATCTTTTGGCCTGCGCGCTTCTTACTGCAGTTGCAATTTTAAGCTGTGCTGTTTTTAAATGTATGCGCGCTGTTGGTCATCGAGCTACAGAGTTGCTAGGGCTCTTTTAATTCGCGCTGCTAGCTAGGTGTCGGTTCATTAGGCCGGGGAATTAGTTTAGGCTTACCTGCACTTTAATGTGGATTTCACCCGCGTTTGGCGGGACACAGACAGTGTAGTGGGTCTGACCGCCATCTTGGGTGGGTCAAGGCTGGGCGCACTTCGGGCGCCATCTTGCGGAGGGCAAGGGACGCAGGAGGCGGACTTCCGCACTTGGTAAGCTTATTAAAGCTACCGGGGTGCAGTCAGGTCAGATCTTTTGGCTTGCGCGCTTCTTACTGCAGTTGCAATTTTAAGCTGTGCTGTTTTTAAATGTATGCGCGCTGTTGGTCATCGCGCTACAGAGTTGCTAGGGCTCTTTTAATTTGCGCTGCTAGCTAGGTGTCGGTTCATTAGGCCGGGGAATTAGTTTAGGCTTACCTGCACTTTAATGTGGATTTCACCCGCGTTTGGCGGGACACAGACAGTGTAGTGGGTCCGACCGCCATCTTGGGTGGGTCAAGGCTGGGAGCACTTCGGGCGCCATCTTGCGGAGGGCAAGGGACGCAGGAGGTGGACTTCCGCTCGGTCTAATACCATATAAGGATGGAGTACCAAGCGTGCAGCGGTCACGCGCAGCGGGCGCGACGTAGGGTCGCCGGAGGTGCGCCAGAGGTAAGCCCGTTTGCGCCCGTTCGCGCAACGGGCGCGCACAGGGCCGCTTCCTCTGGTCCTCCGCACTCTCCTCGCCTAGTTTATTCTCGGACTGCCCTTTTGGATCTAAAACCGATTCTGGCGCCCCCAACTCAGAGGGCTACTGCTTTATCCCTGTCTCAATCTCTGTCTTGCGGACTGCTTAATGTTCGGTCGCTTTGCAAGCATCATACAGAGATTGCATTCTTGATCGAATCCACAGGGCTGGATGTGTTGTTTTTAACTGAAACTTGGATTCGGGAGGATTGTCTAGTTGAATTGGGACTAGCCTGCCCCCCAGGTTTTAAAATTATTCACACCCCTCAGTTGAATAACAGAGGTGGTGGAATTGGTATCATCTTCAGAGAATCGCTGGGTCTCTTCCAGCTTAAAATTAATGAGGTTTTGGGTTTTGAACTGATCGGATTCTCTATCAAAGTTCTGGAGAGAACATTACTCACAGGTGTGCTATGCTATCGCCCACCGGGCTCTGCACCCTCCCTATCAGATTTCCTTGACCTGATATTTGATCTATCTAATACCCACTCTAAGCTGTTGGTCCTGGGGGATTTCAACTTATGGCAGGGTGGTCCACTGGATGGGGCATTTATGACACTCTGCCAAGCTTTTGGCGATATTCAGTTGCAGCAACTGGTCAGTTCTGCGACCCACAGGGGAGGTCATGTCCTGGATCTGATTTTCGCTGACGCTCAATCAGTAGTGGGCAACGATATTTTACGCCAATGCTGGACCGACCATGCTCTGGTAGCTTTTTCCCTTTGTATAGGGGTCTATTCCTCTGAAGCAGCTGGTTTAGGACTGTCGAAACTGGGTAGACCTTGGTCCCGACTATTTAAGACATCCTCATTGCCTTCTTTTTTACCCGACAACTTCTGTTTGTGTAGCTCGGTGGAGGAAAGCTACCTTACTTTGTGCCGGTCCATTACCGACACGCTAGACAAGGTGGTGCCCCTTCGTAAGTCTCGAGGGAGAGTGAACCGGGCTTTTCCCTGGTACACGGAAGAGCTACGGCAGTTGAAGTTGAGCTGCAAACGTGCTGAGAGAGCTTGGAGGAAGCAGTATTCAACCTCAGCAAAGGCCTCGTTCAGGCTCGCACTGCATGGCTACAAAGCGCAGATCAAGCTGGCTAAGGCGGCTTTCTTGGAATCCACCTTGAATCTGGCGCCTAATAAATCTCAAGCCCTGTTTAAAATTGTCAGGGATTTGTCCCATCCAGAGTGTGTGGCCAACATGGTTGTTGCGTCACAGGCCTTGTGCGACTCCCTGGCGAGTGCCTTTGAGGAGAAGACTGCAACGATCTTAGAGGGTTTAAAAAATCCTCTGCTCCCTGCTCTCGATCTGGGAGCTCCGGTTAGCCCACTCAGTCGACCCCGGCCAGTTGGCTTTAGCCCGGACTTGGGAGCTCCGAACGGGTCACCCAGTTGACCCCAGCCGACTGATGCAGCCCTCACATCGGGAATTCTCGACTTGGGAGCTCCGGCTGACCCGCCCAGTCGACCCCAGACGGGTGTCTCTGGCCCCAGTCTGGGAGCTCCGGTCGGGCCACCCAGTCGACCCCAGCCGATCAACCCATTCCTTGGTTTGGGAGCTCCGGATACTTTCTCCAGTCGACCTCAACTGAGAATCTTTCCCGGTCCCTCTTTTGAGGAATTATACAGCCTGGCACATACGGTGTCTTCAGGCTCTCCGCTCGACCCAGTGCCTCCTAAATTTTGGAAGGTCTTCCACGCGGAACTTTTTCAGCCTTTGTAATCCATCTGTCTCCAGTCGCTGGAGCTGGCATCTGTTCCCGAGTGCTGGAAGCTAGCAGTAGTGTCACCTCTGCTCAAGAAACCAGCGTTGGACCCTGCTTGCCTTTCCAACTACAGACCAATCTCTTTGCTCCCGTTTCCTATTAAGATCATGGAAAAATGGGTGACCCGCTCACTCTCAGGCTTCCTGGAGAACATCGGATGGTTCGATGAGGCACAGTTTGGCTTCCGCCCCGGGCACGGGACGGAGTCCGCACTGGTAACCGTACTGGACACTCTTCGTTCGCGTATCGACAGTGGTCGGGCAGCCTTTTTAGTGCTGCTCGACATGTCGGCCGCGTTCGATACGGTTTGCCATCGGACCCTTATCAGGAGACTAGAGGAGTGCGGGATCACAGAGGCCGCAAGAGACTGGCTGATATCCTACCCTGGCTGCCGGCAACAATTGGTATCGCTTCCTCCATTCTGTTCTGAGCCAAGGAAAGTAGGTCAGGGGGTCCCACAGGGCTCGGCCATCAGCCCTATACTTTTTAATCTGTACCTCCGCCCCTTGGTCCAGCTCATAAAATCTTTTGGTGTCTCGGTTTTTAATTACGCCGATGACACCCAGCTGGTCTTTTCCTTGGAAGGAAACAATGCGGTCCCGCTGGAGACATTTCACCGCTGTATGGCAGCCACAGCGGACTGGCTACGGGCCAACTCCCAGAGAACTTTTGGCCTGCTACCTTTCCTGAGCCAGTGTCGGCGGCGGAATCAGCTCGTAACTTGGGGGTGATCTTTGGCCCGAACTTACAGCTTGACATGCACGTCAATAAAACCATTTCTACGTGCATGATGCTGTTACGCATGTTGCGTAAAGTTCTGCCCCTTCTCCCCCCCCCCAGGCCAGGCCGGAAGTAGTTCGCGGTACCATACTAAGTCGTCTAGACTATTGTAATGCGCTACTTCTGGAGGCCCCAAAAAATCTGTTGGGGAAATTACAATGGGTGCAGAACATGGCCGCCAAGTTGGCTCTTTCCCGCCCTAGGTCTAGCTCTTCCACTCTAGCTCTAATAGATCTACATTGGCTCCGGGTACATCTGCGAGTGCTGTACAAAGCCGTGTGTTTGGTGTTTAAGGCAGTTCACCAACAGGGCCCAGTACCTCTGCAGTACCTCTGCAGAATATGTTTGCTTGGTACTCTGCATCGCGGCCCCTTCGCTCTTCTTCGGCACAGTTACTTGTAGTCCTGAGGTTTCAGAGAGTCAGGATGGGTGGCCGCTCATTTAGTGTTGCAGCGGCCAAACTTTGGAACTCCCTGCCTCTCTCTTTGAGAAACCACAGGGATTACTTGCCGTTCAGGAAAGCGTTTCCTAAAATTGTTTGAGCAGTGAAAAGTGTAATCGCCTGAAGTTCAAAGCGCCAGGATGCCCTCTGGGTGACAGGTAGCGCTCTATAAGTACACAAAATAAATAAATAAATAATAAATAACTTGCGATTGTGTGTATTTCCTAAGGTTTTTTGGTGAGATGTTTCTGCTAATTTTGTATTTAAACATAAATCCGCTTGAGAACAGGATACTGCATTTCTCCCATGTTAAAATGGCATCAATCTAATAAAAACATTTGCTACACGCCAAAAAGTGTTTTGGTCTCCCAAAAATCCCACTTTACCATAGTATTCCGTGGCACTGTAGGAAACAAGTTTGTGTGTGTATGTGTTCCGTGTAAAAAGGACAGCATGCCATAACTTATACTGAAGTGGGCTGAAAGATTGCTCCTTATTGTTTGCTGGAGTGGAAGGAAGAAAAATGAAAATTGCACCAACCACAGATTAATTAACAAAGTCAGGCTGAAACCCCTATAAGTGTCTATGCTATACACATATTTGAAGTAAATTCAAAAGCTTTTGGCTAATACATATCTAAAAAGAATCAATCAGTCTTGCATTGGCTGCAATCCTCTTGCCTTTGAGAAAGAAAGAAAGAAAGAAAGAAAGAAAGAAAAAAAGAAAGAAAGAAAGAAAGAAAGAAAGAAAGAAAGAAAGAAAGAAAGAAAGAAAGAAAGAAAGAAAGAAAGAAAGAAGTTTCAAATAGACACAATCTGGTATGCAGTGACATAACAGCAAAAAACACAGGCACTGAAGGGAACTAGCTTGTGTGCGGATGTGCTCATTGTGAGAGGATAACATGCAGTCCCTCAAAGTTAAGTTAATCAGTTTCTGAACTAGGCTACATACTGTAGTGGACTCAAAATTTGATTGACTCAACAGACCAATGGATGAAGAGAGGTGCCTAAAAGTCCCTGTATGTAAGGTATATTATTTGCATTTTAGTAAAATTAAGCGGTCTAGTATAATGCTATACAGCGGTACAGATGACTTCACAAAGGGGTACATAGCAGTTACCTTGCACTCACTTGTTTGAAAAAGGACTAGGTCTGGAGAGGGCAGGATTCAATCCCTCCTCTACCTTTGTTCACATTCCACTTGAAGCAAGTTGCAGTTGTCACCCTGCTTCTCAAGCGTCAGTTTTCATCTTCCTGCAAAGCCACTGTTACCCACTTAAGGCTTACTTACTTGTCTTTCAGGCATGAGTCCCTCTGAGATACATGTATGACTGGTCTGGTTGCAAAATACTGGGGGCCTCTAAACAACCCTGTAGTAATCCATGCAATCTTCTGATGTATAATGTAATTATACATGTCTGCATGGCACAATACTTCACGCCCACGCAGCCACAGCTTTTGGTTCTCCTAGCAATGCCACTTTTTGCATTGTCCATACAAAATAAAATGAGTGACTCGAGCTCCGATATCACTGGGACGTAACACCCTTTGACTTTGTTATTTTTATTTGGTCTTTAAATGTTTCAACTATTTTATATCTTTTATTCGATGTCTGTTTTATGAGGAAATTCACATTGTTTTTGTAAATGATTTTAGGTAATCATACAATAAAGATTTTACTTACTTCACTGTTACCCATTTGAGAAACGTTACACATTTTTAATTGCAAGTAACTGGCCAACAGGGGCAACCAACAGGTAAGAAACAGTGAAAAACCTGCGTCCTCGGATAGGTGTCATGCATTCTTTTTAGGTATAGTTCTGCAGGGCTCCATTGCCCATAGTCCACAGTACACTGTTTTTTGTTTAGCACTGTGCCTCCTAAATTCACTACATCCTCGAAAGTTTTATCCCTTTGCATTGTCTGATATACACACACTCAGAAACCACATGCATTGCTCTATTCCAGAGGTTTACAGAACACTTGATAAAGATCACTGTTAATTTGCCTATAGTTTAAAGTAAATGTTTAAACATTGTTTCTAAATGTGTCTTTCCATTTCTTTATTTTTTCATCTTGTCACGGTTGACGGTTCTAGCTAAAGATGAAGATGGGGTGTAAGGGGCAACTCTTACTTTACATTCTTGTTTTTCGCTGTTTTTTTCGCTGTCTGGACTTCTGGTAGCACAGGGGCATATTATCAACAACTAGCGATATTTATCGCTAAATAGGCTTAACAACATTATTTTTATCGCCGAGCAGCGCCGGATTTTATCGCAGAGATAACGTGCTATTAGCAACGTTTATCTCTGAAGCGATAACATTTCCGGCGATAGCGGTGAAATGCGTGAATATCACTGTAAATCCAGCGATATTCAGGCATTATCGCTAACAGGGACTTAGCCTGAATATCCACCTCCCATTGGATATACAGGCTAAGAACTGGTCTGAGCATGCGCTAGGTTTTAGCGCGAATATTTCCATCGCTATGCCTGCATTCATAATAGACGATAGCGATGTTAGCGACTGCTTTCCGTCGCTAACAGGTTGGGTACGCCCACTTTGCATGTCATTAGCGATAAATATCGCTGGCATGCAAAGCGGGCCCCAAACCACTCGCTATCGCCTACAAGCTGTCGCTAACTGCTGTTAGCGACAGCTTGCTAATAGGGCGATAGAATTATCGCTGCTTAGCAGCCGAAAACATAATCTCTTATAGCCTGCCTTGATAATACGCCCCACAGTTCTAGGCTTTGTCTTTTCTACCCTATTCTCGAGTAAAAGTTTGGGATTAGAGCTGCTGGCAGCGAATTGCTTTTCCATTGGTACATTGAATAGGCCTTGTTATGGCAACTTGTCAAGGACAAAGAGTATGTGGGTGTATTTATCTTGATGCCTTGACAAAGGTTTTTCTCTTTTGCAGAGTTCTCGTGTTCGGAGGTCCAGCTGGAGCTACCGAAGGAGACACAATAGAACGTACTACAGGCCGAGACCTAACAGTTACACCAATATCCTGAACCGAAGGCGCCCGAACACCAACAGGAACACTGGGCTCATATATGTGTAGGGACCGCAGATAATGGTTATCATGTGCTTTGCTTGACAGGCACCACAAGCCGATGTTTTTAGAACGTACTGAATGTCTTCTTCTTCAAACATAAGTCTACATACTTGAAAAGGTTATTACATTTTCCCTCCTTTATCCATTTGTGGTCTTTTTCATTTCAAAGTGAGGTGTTAGCAACCATTTCCCACAGAGTAGTAAAACGTTTTTGCTCTCTGAACAAAATAAACGTTTTCTGACTAGTTCTAAAATTTCTTAAAGTTGATTGAAAGAAAAAAAAACCTGTACCAATTGGCACGCACAATAGATGGTAAACCATTAAGGACTGTATGTATCAAAGTATCAAGCAATGCATTTGTATATCGAAAGGGAGGACTTTGTGTTCTCACTTGACTCTCTTAAGGCCAGATGTAGGAAGCCTAATACTGGTCGGTAACGGCAGAAATTACCGAATTTCGGCCGATACCGACCAGTATTAGGCTTTTTTGATGTAGGAGGCCAAAATGAAGGATTCGGTAATTTACTGAATCGGTAATTTAAGGAATCGGTAAATTACAGAATTCTTAAAATACCAATTCGGTAAGTTACTGAATCCTTAATGTAGGGAGCACTGAAATGAGTGTTTTTCCCATTTCAGGATTCGTTGTTTACCACCAACTACAAGTTGGTGGTAAATATCAAAAACCCTGAAAAAAGCAATTTATGACAGTGCCATGTGGCAGACATACATGCCCTTAGGGCATGTATGTGTGCCACATGTGCACCCATGCACTATTCAGAGGTGCAACAGGGTGTCAAAGTGACACCCTGCCACCCTTGACTGTGTTTCCCCTTTTACCGAATCAGTATTTACCGATTCAGTAATTCCCATTCATTCCTATGGGCCTGGAGGCCCACAGGGATGAATGAGAAATACTGAATCAGTAAATACCGATTCGCTATTAACCGAATCTATCCGATTCTGTAAAAAATACCGAATGATTACCTACATCCAATTTACCGATTCTAAAATACAGAATCAGTAAAATTCGGTATTTTAGAATCAGTAAATCTGGATTACCTACATCTGGCCCCTAGTTTGGTGCCGGAAGTATTTCACCATATTTTAAACTCCCTGAATTGACATATCATCATAGAAATGTTTCAAACTTCAAAATGCCTTTCAATATCCCGTCTTAGTTTGGAAACAAACTTAGAATATTCCATTTGCAGTCCCTCTCTTTCACAGTCCCATCTACTTTCACAATTATTAATCCATGTACGATACATCATATTCAGACCAAAAAAGTGCTATGAATACCTTTGAAATCCTCTCAGGACTATGTTATTGGTGAGACCAAATGCAGGATGCGGAAGTGTATTGACTAATTCACTGGTGTGTTCTCTGTTTCAGGTCAGTTGCTTTTTGTTAGGTCCCTACCACAAAAGAATGACCTCAGCTTAATCGCATTTTAATATACATTTAATTACATATTTACCTTGTGGGAATGCGTATTTGTTAATTGTTTCCCATTTAATCAGCCAATGGCAGGGATGTCTACCTGGGCTCAAGTACAAGGAGGTAAAGGCTGTACCATTACTAATAAAGCATGTGTTCTCAAAGCTTGTGTTGCTCTTATCTCTGTAATCAGATAGAGAATTTGTCTTTATTTGAAGTATCATAAAACAAGTACCAGGGAAAAACAGATTTTACTGATTCCATACTATCCCACTTCTCGCGGTAGTCTAGAACATTACAATAAGAACATTATGACCATATTAGGAACGTTTGTTCAAGAATTAGGGAGCGGTTGGGATGGATGATTATACCTTGTTCTAATGGCTTTTCCACCATCCCCATCTTTTCCATCAGGTATTACTTTTTTAGTTAATCACCAGGTATAAAATGACCCATTCACAACAGTTATTGCATAACATCTTAAACCAACCTTTGGTTACTGCCACAACTAGCCACAAGTACACTGAGCACTTTAGACCGTTTTTCCAGAATGAGTTTACTTTTGCCTAGGGGAACCTGAGCCTCTACTAGCAGAAATATATATTATGAATTAATTAGTAGGAAAGAGGAGTACAACAGAGGGGATAAAGCCTTTTGTGTATAATTTTCTGGAAAAAAACTGGTCAAAAAGCATGTATTTTTTCCTGAATTAATTGTTATATTTTGTAAAAAGACGAAATATAGCAGGTAATTCTCACACATTTCTAAACATCATAAATCCCACTCCTAAATTGAAATTTAGCAGCCTTATCTTTGAGGCTGAAAAAGAATTCAACACGGTTAATTAACAATTCCTGCATAAAGCTTTGCATTTGCATGGATTTGGTCCTAAGTTTATAGATGACGTATTTGTAGTATACTCTGCCCCATGTCCTCTATATACACCAACAATGTTTTATCGCCCTATTTTCCTCTGCAATGAGGTACTAGGTGTGGGTGTAAATTATACAGCTTCTTTTTGTTTTGGCTTCAGATCCTTTATTGACTCAACTAAAATCTTCTCCAACCTTCACTGGTCTTCAAATTAAAGATAAACACATAAACATTGCTTATGATGATGATATGGTATTGTTTATGCCATGCCCAGAATCCTATATATCAGCTTTTTTTAAGGAACTTAGGGCCAGATGTACGACCATTGGAATTTGCGACTCGCAAATTGCGGCAAATATCGAGTCGCACTTTGAGAGTTGCAAAATCCAATGTACAACAGTGTCTGAGACATTCTTTGTGATTCCCAATGGGGTCGCAAATTGCACGCCTCATGCATATTAATAAGGTTATCGCAATTTCAGACCCCATTGGGAATGGCTGGCACTCCCAGGGATGGTGGCCTGCTGGGGTCAGCAGACCTCCATGTCTGGGACTGCTTATAGAGCAGTGTTTTTTTAATGCAGCCAGTTTACCTTAAAGGAAAACGGGATGCATCTAAAAAATAAAAATGAAACTTTTCAGTTTCATTTTTTAAGGGCAGGCAGTGGTCCCTGAGACCATGCATGCCCTTAAAAAATATTTGGGCATGCATTCACAAAGGGGAATGGGTCCCCTGGGGACCCCTTCCCGTTTGCGAGTGCCTTACCAGCCTTCTGAGAAGGATGGTAAACTGCAAGTGCTTTGTGACCGCAATTGTGGTTGCAAAACATTCTTACATGGGTATTGGAGTCGCTATTAGGAAGGGACGACCTCGGCACGCCCCTTCCTAATAGCAAGTCACTAACCCTATTTTGGGATTCGCTAATCACTAACCTATTTTGCGAGTCAACAAGTGATTAGCGACTCGCCAAAGAGGGTTAGTACTTTGGCCTGATATTTTTTGTGGTCGCTAAGGGGTTAAAATCCCCTTTGCGACCACAAAATTTGGTCAAACATCTGGCCTCAAATATCTATTCTCAAGTGTCTGAGTATAAACTTAATATAAATAAACCAGAGGTGTGTACCCCTTAATAAATATTGTGTAAAATTCCACTTTTCTCATATGGGACTAGCATTGACTACTTCCAAGATTAAAGTATTAGGCATTTGGTACTGTAGTTCACTTTGAGACACTCATAAAGCAAATATCACTGATTTATTAATAAGACTTACTAATACACAGAAATTGTCTTCTCTGTATATTTCCTGATGGGGTTGTTAAAATACAAAGAAATGATGCTTTTACCTGTTATAAACTTCTTCCGTATGATCTTGTCAATTAAAATTTAAAAATAGTTTTTTACACAAATTCACAGCATTCTCTCGAAACTTGATGGAATTGAAAAAAAGGTGTGCTTTTAACATAACAGACTCATGAATAAGTCAATTTTCCAGTTTTTTCTTATCCAAAAAGCATTTAGCATTAGAAAAATTCAAGGAATCTTGATATCTTCTTCTTCTATACCTGATAAACTTTGGGCCAGCTTAGAACTTTCATGAATCCTCCCCTTTACATAGATCCATATTCTGTATATGTCTTCTCCTAAATTTTAGATGCCATCTACTTTGACATATGCTTGTAATTTATTGAAACCATATATAGTATATAACAATGTGACCTCATGTGAATTGATTTCTAGGACATCATGGTAAAATGAAAAGATCACGCATAAGGGTTGAGCACTTTATAGAAGAATTTGGCCAATAAGGGATTAATTACAGTTTCACAGTTATTGCATAAAGGCATATTGCTTCCCTTCTCTGATATATCCTACAAATCGAATTTACCTACTCCACAGATCACCAAATTTCAACTATTACAGGATAAAATACTTTCAGTGTTTAAAGATTTTTCACACTCTCCAGTGGATCTTAGTCAAAACATGAATATATATAGGCATTGCTTTAAAGTTTAAAGTTGAACTTATGTGGGACGCATCCCAGGGGATTTGGTTGAAATTAAATTCTACTGCACATTTGACTATCTTTCTATAAACCTTGATCTTCTTTTACAATGGATTATACTTTGTGACTGAAAAATCTAAATTTGTACTTGTTGTACAACAGACATGCGGCAGATGTAATTGTTTTGAAGGTTTTTATATGGATATGTTTTTAATTGCCCTAAAGTAATAGATTTTTTGAAGTCTGTATTGGTTAATATTGATACTAATAAATCATGTTCTCAACTTTCTCTATGCAAAAGATATTCTTAGGAGGGGTATATGTTATGTGGTCTCAAAATATTACATTTGTGTAATTGGTTGACATTCTAATCACTGTTTCCTTAACTTTAAAAGAAAGGATATTATTGATATCCATCAATAGTGTAATCTAATGTGCCACAGTCATAGGCTAAATACATACAGTTTGACAACAACTTTACTAGCTATTAAGCATGAACAATTGTTGCTACCTATTACTAATGATCTGTCAAACAGCTTCTTTTGAAATCTCTATATAGCTTAGATAAATAGTTTGCAATACTTATTTATCCTATCAGGCTGTTTCTTAGAAACATTTTGTAAAAGCTGTATATAAATGATACTGTATCTCACATTTATGATTACTCTCTACATGTCATAATATTCTTTCATCTTTTTCCATTTTATTCTCCTCTTGTCTTTTCTTTCCTCTCTACTTTTACAAATAGACCTCACATTTTCTAATTGTTTCGATAAAATGATGCTTGTTTATATACCAAATATGTTAATGTTTCCTATACCTATTTCAATGAACTCACTAAATGTTTTTATAATGATAATGAATAATATTGCACATCATTATATCTTTATGCCAACAAAGATATTTAAACTTTCAAAACGCTGCATACATGTTTACAAAGGCTACTTAAGTGGGTGGCACAAAATATGCTGAATGCCCACTGGTAGCATTTAATTTACAGGCCCTAGGTATCTGTAGTACCATGATACTAGGAACTTATAAGTAAATTAAATGTGCCAATTGGGTGTAGGGCAATTTAGTCATGTTATAAGGAGTGAGCACATACACTGTAACACTGGTTAGCAGTGGTAAAGGGCACAGAGGCCTAAGGCCAACACAAACAAATGCAGTAAAACAGCAGGGGGGGTAAGATTTTGGGGATGACCCTACAGAGAGGGTTAAGTTCACCTCTTTTGTCTCAAAACCTGGCTGAGAGTGAAAACTGCACTCTCTGTAGTTATACATTGCTCTTGTTATTTGTAGGCTAGTGCATGTGATGACAGTGGGGTTTGAGAGGTTAAAGAGCCAGACTGTAAGAATACATTGAATCACTAGCTGGATAGGGATTCCAGGGTACTCTCTGATGTGGAAGAAGGGAATGCAGAAGTATTGGCTTCTTCAGGATGGTGCTCTAGTGGTGTCCCCTCTGAGTTCTGTGTTCTCCCCTCTGTTTTTACAGAAAACCCTGAGTCTGATGTTGCGCAAGAAACCTGCCAATTCCTGGCAGATTTTGAACACATTTAGAGTGTTGGTAGGCACAAAACCTAGTCCCTTGTTGAGGAGTGCTTTCAGGGGACCTGTGAGAAGAATGTTGGTTAAGTCCATTACTAGGTTGGTCAATCCCTGCTCGTCCCTGGTGATGAGTCTCTCACCATGCTCCTGGTTACCCTCTGTTCTAGGTACTCCCGTTGCATACCTGTTCTTCCCTTCTGCTTACCCCTGCCTCTCCCTCGGCCTGTCCATAAAAAAGAATTCAGCATCTGAGGAAACTGGGCTATCTGGCCTCCCTTCATTCCTGGGAATAGCTGTTGGTACATGTGCGGCCACTCGAAATTGTGACTTGGAAGTTGGGGTATGTAGGATTAAATGGGGGCAGGGATCTCCAATGAAACTCTTTGGGAATGTAAATCTTACCCCCTTGTACTGGCTGTAAGCTGCCACCATTTGTACTGGACTCTACTTGTTTAGCCTTGAGGTCCAGCTCTCTCATGCGCAATTCATGTGCCAAAAACAACTTCCTTTCCTCCAAGGCATGATCATCCTTGCTCTCCTCTGCCTTTAGACTCAGGACCTCCAATTCATGATCTCTTGCCCTTTGGTTCTCCTCCATTCCCCTGGAGACGAATTCCTGAAAGAACTATTGCTGCCAGCCCTGGAGGCTGCTCTCCCAACCGGCAAATCCTGGGATCTGAAACTGCCCACTGGCACACCCCCATCCCCATCTGCATCATCTGTCTCACCCCAGCACATCTGGCCTCCCACAAGGCCCATAAGGCCTTCTGTAGGTCCTTTGTCTTAGAGGTGCTCCTCATGGGGCATCCAAGGCTCCTGCAGAATGGCTTGAGTTGATTACTTTGTAACTACTTAACATTTCAAAGTCTAACTCCAGTTCTGCAGCCTCTCATCCTGATTTAACATTTAAAGACATGGTGCGTGGATACTCCAAGGGTCAGATCAAAAATAGAACAAAAATAAAACACAGCATGTGGTTGCGTACTGAGCTAAATGCAATAGTGAGTCACTCTGGTACTACGCAAATGCAAGTCCTATCCTCACCGCTGACAACCAATGCTAGAAATTGGGTTTCTGGTTTGCTAGGGTATGCATCTAAGCCAGGCAGAACCCACCACCACTCTAGTCAGGGTAAGGCAATGTGTAAAGCATTTGTGTAACACACACATACACCAGTGACACACTAGGCACATCACAAAATCCTTTGTATTTTTCATAAAAATATGGGACCATAAATCATCTCACAGCACATAAAACACCTTGCTAATGACTTTAAGCAATTCAAATAATTGGTCATGCATGTAATTCACTGTGGTATTGACTTTAGGCAATACAAATGTATTACACATCACTTTTGAAGGGATTTTTAGGCCGTCTGCCCCAGGATATATCATAAATTGACCAGGCTGCCTGCTGGTTACCTGAGCATGCAGTGATTCGGGGCTTGGGGCACTGCCCATGCACCTTTGTGATCTTGGCTCCCGGCAAGGCCCTGCTTGAGTGTTGCTTGGGCTTCAGGCTCAATCTGCCACCTACGTCAGAGTGGTGGCTCATGCCCCCTTCAGCACACACTCTCTCAGCTGCCCGCACCTTCGGCAGCACTGAAAAGGTTTGGGCAGACTCAAACACAGAAACAAGGTACGGCCAGTGCGGCCCGAATCTCGGGCCAGGGTTCATTCTCACATAGTTGGCACAGAGAAGAGAAACGGGACAGCTCCTTCCGGCTGGTACGATTCCCGCTACCTCAGACCTTGAAGCGGCGTCCTGCTGGGTGGGACTGTGTCGGACGCGGCTCTCTCTCTCTCTTGGGGTGGTTCTCTTTGCTAGGCGACGCCTAATATCCATCTGGGCTTCAAGGGCTCCCTGTTGGCGTCAATAAAACAAATGCTGATTTCAGCCCTTGATCTGGGCTATTGGCAGTCATCTTTTCATTTTGTCTCCCCCATGGGAGGATCAGGGAGAGTTCTCTGGTGAACGGAGAGGGACCAGCTTCAGCGTGGTTGGGGCTCAGCACTCGCCACACTTGTAAGCGGCAGTCAGAGCTCAGCGGGCAGTCCTGAGCGAAATGATCTCACTATCCTTGCAAGCAGAAATGCCCCCAGAGCCGAGCCCTAGCAGTATGGAACATACGGGGCTCTGTAGAGACATCGCACACAAAAGGTTGATGGAGCAAGGACTCGTAGAAAAGAGACTTGCTCTGAGATAATCCACTCGTTTTACACCTAATATTGTATTAACCGTGTATTGTGTACATTAATATGCGCAACTTTATACATATAAGAAAGAAAACCTTGCCTATGTGTATTACTAATGAGTAACTCAGGTGGCATTTTCAACACACAATTTATAAACCATCTTTACTAAAAGATATCTTATTCATTTCTGAGTTCAGAGAGCATAAACTGTATTTCTCTATCTTGTCCTAAAGGGACATTATACATGTAAGATGTTACAAAGTAACTCCCATTGGATACTATGGGACAGATAGCTTTTCAAAAGTGAAAAACGAAATTGGCAGTATTTCACTATCAGGACAAGTCACACACACCAGTACAAGTCCTTACTTTCACATACACTGTGCCCTGCTCATTGGGGTACCTTGGGCTTACCATAGGGGTGCCTTACATGTAAGAAAAGGGACCGTTAAGGCCTGGCAAGTGGGTGCACTTGCCAGGTTGACATGGCAGTTTAAAACTGCGCGCAGACACTGCAGTAGCAGGTCTGAGATACCTTTTCAGGACTAGTCATGTGGGTGGCACAATCTGTGCTACAGGCCCACTAGTAGCATTTGATTTGCATGCCCTGGCACACTCAGTGCACTTTACTAGGGACTTACCAGTAAATCAAATATGCCAATCAGGAAGAATCAATTGTAACAGCAATTTACACAGGGAGAACTTGCACTTTTACACTGATCGCAGTGGCAAAGAGGCCAAAGCATTTAAGCCAGCAAAACTAAATCCAGCACAGCATAAAAAAATACAGGAGGTAGAGGCAAAAAGTCAGGGGAAATCACGCCAAAGATGCCAAGTCTAACACTGACAAAATATCGACCAGCAAAATATTCCCGTACAAAAATGTTGTGAAGTAAATATCGATGTCAATAATTTTGTCATGCTATACTTATAATGTAACTTTCAAAAATATAGAAAAAATATTGTTGTCACTAACATCATTGTATAAAATATTGTTTTATAAAGATATATAAATTGTAATAGTAAAAATTATGTATATTAAATAATAACACTAATGTAATAAAAGTAAAATATTTGTAATGGTGTTTTAAGAAATATAACAATTCTAATTATTTTCTAAAAGTAAAACACACCTATATATTCATATATATATCGAGGATTAATACTATGCTTGACCTTTTCCACCATAGCAAGAATTCAGGACACCACAGCAGAGGTAATTTTCATGAAGTATTTAATAGTACACCATAGTGCAAAACATGGTTTAAAAAGATGGTCTACGCGTTTCGGCTTCCCAGCCTTTTACTGGACCATAGAGTCTGACAGTCTAGAGCATCTCTTAGAAAGCACAAGTGCTATTTCCCTCTTCACTTTTTACTGCTTTTCAGCAGCTAGACTGTGCATCCCCAAATACACGTGATGGCAAACTACGTTACCATTTGCAATTAATTATAGAAGGTGTTATAATTCAAACAAATAAACCAATTTTCTTGATGTTAATGATTTTTCCAAATACTTTGCATTTTTTTTGAGTTTATGTTTTTAATTTTTCTATTTATTTATTTTTTCTTGAAAGTTTTGCTTTATACACATCACTGTGAAGTACACTTAATAATCTCCAAATGACAGAAAGTGCTGGTGCAAACATAATGTGCAAACAAATTCGATTTTAAGACCACAATTAATACACAAGAAGCAATCAGTAAGAAAAGTCCCATGATGAATAAAAGTTGAAATCAACAACACGGTATCATAATTAATGTGTGAAAAAATATATAATTATATGTGCACACATAGATCTAGAAGAGTACGAAGTGCAAAGAGATGTTGCAATAAAGTGAGTAGTGCATGGAGACATAAAGGGTCCTAGATCCATTTAAGGTAAAGTACACTTTAAATTTCAACCCATAATGTCAGTAAGTTGTCAAAAAGCCAGATCTCTAGAGGCAGCAAAGGAAGTCAATAAATGCACCATCACAATGGTATTGTATAAAGATGACCTCACTCTCCCATCTATACGTCCCCTCAAGGGTCCCTGTTTCAGGTGCAATTGTTAGATAATAGTAAGAGGGGAGATTTTGTATACACAAGTGACTATAGCAAACTGACAGTGCATGGCAGTTACAACAGTAAGGTACTGTTGGCAAGGGCGTATGACTTGTTGATTCAAAAGTTCCCTGACTGGTAAATCCTTTGTTAACTCATACCCAAGATAGTTTAACTCTAGATCAGCAATACGCACTAATATACCTGTGCTAATCTAAATTGTTTGACTCCATCAAATGGACTAAAGTATAAATTATGCATTTTGATTGCATCAATAAACATTTTATTTTTGGTGATGAAAAAATCAAGTATAGAAAATATATATACACACATAAATGCAGTCCAATCACAGGATCATTATCCCAAAACTGTCCATGAGTAAACCTCATTGCACAAAGAGTCTCTGGAAAAATCAGCTTATTATAGATGTATATGTAGTTCTTCATCCAGATTGTGCCCTAGTGGATTTTCAGTGCCGATAGCCAAAGGCAATCTTGATTCTGCTCTTTTCATGCTTAGTGTCCAATTTCAACCTCATTCTTTTTGCTTGATAATTTTGATCCCAGTATAAATAAGTTGGCGGTTGTCATTAGAGTGGAAGTCATGAAAATGCTTGGCCATTGGATAGGTGAAGTCCTTATTTTTGATGGCCTGCAGGTGTTGCAAGAATTTCAATTTCAATTTGTTAATCGTGCTTCCAACATATGACTTTTTACAGAGACACAGTAGTAGACAGACCATGAATTTGGACTGGCAGGTGATATGATCCTTGATATGTTCGATTTTACCATTTTGGAGTTGAAATATTTTGATATTCTGAACATTAATGCATGCTTTACATTTTTGACATCTCCAGAAACCAGGAGTTGAAATATTTTGATATTCTGAACATTAATGCATGCTTTACATTTTTGACATCTCCAGAAACCAGGAGAGTTAAGCAACATAGAGACAGTCAGTTTTAAAATATCTCCGAATTACGCAATTTTTCTGTATGTGATACTAGGATGCGAGGGAAGAGAAGTTTGTAAGGTTTCATCAAACAAAAGTATCTTCCAATTCCTTTGTATAATTTCTCTCAGTTCTTTGTTTTGGTTGTTAAAATCGATGATCAGTCGAGTTGTGGTGTCATCTTTTTGTTTTCGGCTCTAGACCATCCTGACGCACTACTAGAAGGTGATTTCTCATTTTGGATTTCACTTTAGTTCTTGCGGTCTCAATTACTTTCAGTGGCTATCCTCTTTCCAGGAAACAATCACTCATCTCATCCGACTGTAATTCCAAGTCTGCGGTTTCGGAGCAGTTCCTCTTGGCCCTATGCATTTCTCCATAGGGTATGCTCCATTTAAGGTTTTGTGGATGCCTGCTGTTGGCATGGAGAATTTATGACATATGTCTAATTAAAAATATAGTTGAAATAAATAATTTCAAAATATATTATAATGTAATTTGTTTTTAAGGTTTTACATATATACATATATATATTCACTGAAAAAACCATAGGTTTCACACCAGTTATAGTTAGGAATTAGCATTTAAAAAACCTATCAAATTCACTGAAAAAACCATAGGTTTCACACCAGTTATAGTTACCTGGAAATTTTACTGACATAAAACCATTGAAATTCCCACGTTATAGTTAGTTGGACTCACTAAAACTTGCGCGTGTAATGCACTGCTGATGACATCACATATTACATCACTCATGACATGGTCAGTGACATCACTCATGACATCACTGATGACACCATCCAGTGAATGTGTGTCTTTCAGATAAATAAATAGGTTTTATATATGTATGTTAAGGTCGATGGAAGAATATTTGTTTAAATTATTGTCTTAATGGATGTTTTTAAAAAAAAAAATGATTGGATAACTGCCTTATTAAGTGTATCTTAGTGAATACATATATTAGCGAGTAATGTTTAAATATTTAAATATATGTATCACTGTTTCACTTTGTGTATAAGTGGCTGCATGGGTTGGTGAGTAGCTACATGTGTGTGTATATGCGTTATTAGATGTTTTTTTTAGTATCTTTATAATTGTCTGTTTGATTTGGTGGGGGTGTTACTTAGCACAAAGATGCATCAATGACTGACTCACTGTTTGTATGTGTTTTGAAGACAGCATATGTGTAGGATTGTAAGGGTGAATGAGTGTGTATATGTATGTGTTAGTAAGTGAATGACTGTCTCACTAGTGTCTTTATCAGTAACTACATATGTTTTAATGTAGTATTTGTGAGTATTGGTGTATATAATTGAGTATATGTGAGAGTGAGAGATTGAAAGAGTTCTTGTTTTAATAAGTATGTGTTTCTATAAGTGATTGGTTAAGAGAGTAAGTATGTGTAAGTTTCCTTAGAAGTAAGGTGGTAGTGTATGTATAGCTGTATATGCAAATAAATGGATGTTCAAAAGTTTATTTACATGTGGGAGTATGTGTGTGAGCAACTTTTTGAAGACTGTCAGTGTGTTAACGGATGTATAGGTGTCTCACTACATATGATGAATTAGTATATGTATGAGTGACTATATAGAAGTGTTGGTGAGCGAGTGGATGTGTATATAAATGGTGGAATTACTGAATTGGTTGTTGTATCTGGTATAAGTATGTCCACTTTTTTTTTAAATGTTATTTTTTATTTTTCAAAATGTGTTTTAAGGGTTACTTTACAGTGAAAGTAGGTCAGTCTCTCTGTCACAAGGATGGTGTCATCAGTGATGTCATGAGTGATGTCACTGACCATGTCATGAGTGATGTAATATGTGATGTCATCAGCAGTGCATTACACGCGCAAGTTATAGTGAGTCCAACTAACTATAACGTGGGAATTTCAATGGTTTTATGTCAGTAAAATTTCCAGGTAACTATAACTGGTGTGAAACCTATGGTTTTTTCAGTGAATTTGATAGGTTTTTTAAATGCTAATTCCTAACTATAACTGGTGTGAAACCTATGGTTTTTTCAGTGAATTTCATAGGTTTTTTAAATGCTAATTCCTTTCTATATCGAGTTTCTAACCTTTTTTTTTACAATTTGCTGTTTTTTGTAAGTATTCTTTTTTTTTATATATATTTTTTTTCTTTTGCGCTCTGGGTGCGTGCTCCGGGAAGCTTTCAGGTAAGCTCTCCGGTAAGCTTTCCGGTAAGCTAACAGGTGAGCTCACCTGAAAGCGCACCCAGAGCGCTACTTTCGTTCGTGAAAAAAAATATGAATGAAAAGTTAATAATAATGCAAAACATTTCGTACCATACAAATAAAATAATTTTTTTTTATAAGGAAAATGATTATGCATTTCTGTAAAAGTTTGATGACGTCACTTCGGCGCGCAACGTAAGTGCCCTCGGAAGCGCCTACGTTCGTGCCGCGTAAACGCACCCGGAAGCGCCTACGTTCGCGCCACGTTTGCGCCCCGGAAGCGCCTACCTTCGCGCCGCGTAAACGCACCCGGAAGCGCTCCGGAGCGCGCAGCGTAAGCGCGTCGGGCCATGTGACCTTAAAATAACACTTTTCATTGGTTGCTAACAGTTTTTTTTACAAAGAATGAAATCCCCACCCATTTCCTTCACTTCTTCTTTCACTTTTGTGACTGAAAGACCTGCCTTTTTGCTCCAGGATATTTCTTGCTCTTACAATGGCTGCCAGACAATCCAGCAGTGAGGATGACCAAGAATTCATCAATGAAGAGCCTCCTCAACGTAAAGTTAAGGAACATTTCATTTGGAAATTTTTTGAAATCCCACCTGGACAAAAAAAGGTAAATGCTCCAAAAGTGCAGTGCAGGATCTGCAAAGAAGAGCTGTCAAGAGGTAACCCTTTGAAAAAGTACTCTTTTGGGAATTTCACAATGATCCGGCATGTGCAGAGGAAGCACCCCCAGAATTTTGCCCGAGAAAGTGTCAGGGCTCTGGCACAAGAGGTTCCCAGTGATGGGGCCTCTACATCCACCGGAGGAGCAACTTCTTCTGGGAGGGGGCAATCACAGGAGCAGGTGCCAAACATTCAACCTGCATTTAACCATGGTGTCCTCAGATGCAGATACTGCAATCAACTCCTCACCTATGGGGAGCAAAGTGTCCAGCTCATGGTTCGAGCATTGGAGAATCATCACTGCCCTTCCCACCCCTAATTTTTTTTGTTTTTTTTTGCTCCTGTTGAGCGGTTTCCATTCCCTGTTTTTGTTCCTGTTTAGAAAAAATAAGAAAACCAAAAGTTCTTTTCAGAACTACCTCCAATTCTCATCAAAGAGCTGTATTCTTAAAAAAATGAAAAAGAGTAAGTGAAATAGAGTGCATTGATAATGGAAAGGAGAATGAGTAAGAAAGAACATAAAGGTATGAGAGGAAAAAGGAAGTGAAGTAGGAGGACTGGAAGAAGGTGAGTGTTAGGAAAGAAAGTTATGAGAAGAAGAGTGAATATGGGGAATGTTGATATTCAATGAAAATGTTGAAAAGGAACAGGAGTGTTGAAGGTTAAGAAAAGATGCATTGCTGGAGTTGAAGGTAGAAGGCCTCATTTATGAAGCCATGCGTCACTTTAACGCCACCAAAGCATCACTTTTTGTGACACAACAGTCCAATAAAAAATGCACCTTATTTATTCATATTTACAAAGTGGCGTTTCTAGGTAAATACATCCCTTTGTAAACCCCTGTGCCACATTATTCCTAGGTCAGGTGTAATGTATGCAAAAGGGACGTATTGATGCGAGAAAGGGTCATAGAGGTGACACAGTGAATAAACTGGAGGCCTCATTTCTGAAAAGTGACACATCGCTACGTGAAAACAGCGATGTGTCACTTTTCTGGGCGCACTCCTTATGACATTCCAGATATGTCATATTTAATTTATGACTAATCAATTCGCAAGGAGTTACAGATACGTCAGTATTTCTGACGTATCTGTAAACACAAAATTGACACATTATTGGAGTGCGTCACAAAAGTGACGCAACTCCAGTAATGCGTCCTTTCACATGGGGAAAGCACCATGTGAAAGGTCTTGCGTCAGTCTTACACCTGCTGTGAGGCAGGCGCAAGATTTTGACGCAACAGCATCCTAAAAGTGACGCAGTGAAATCTCATAGATTTCACTGCGTCGCTATTACCAAGCTTTTTGCGGGGGAACGCCCCCTCTGCATACAATATACCTGACGCAGGTATAATGTGGTGCAGGGTTTTAAAAAGTGACCCATCTACCTAGATGCGTCACTTTTTAAATATAGCGCAACAAGGCGCCTTTTTTCACACCGCTGGTGCAATGCGTCACTTTTCTGTGCGCACTCCTTACGACATTCCAGATGTGTCATATTTAATGTATAACGAATCATGTCGCAAGGAGTTACAGATACGTCAGTATTTCTGATGTATCTGGAAACACAAAAGTGACGCATTGCTGGAGTGCGTCACAAAAGTCACGCAACTCCAGTAATGCGTCCTTTCACATGGGGAAAGCACCATGTGAAAGGTCTTGCGTCAGTCTTACACCTGCTGTGTGGCAGGCGCAAGATTTTGACGCAACAGCATCCTAAAAGTGACGCAGTGAAATCTCATAGATTTCACTGCGTCGCTATTACCAAGCTTTTTGCGGGGGATCGCCCCCTCTGCATACATTATACCTGACGCAGATATAATGTGGCGCATGGTTTAAAAAGTGACCCATCTACCTAGCTGCGTCACTTTTTAAATATAGCGCAACAAGGCGCATTTTTTTACACCGCTGGTGCGATGCGTCACTTTTCTGTGCGCACTCCTTACGACATTCCAGATGTGTCATATTTAATGTATGACGAATCATGTTGCAAGGAGTTACAGATACGTCAGTATTTCTGACGTATCTGTAAACACAAAAGTGACGCATTGCTGGAGTGCGTCACAAAAGTGACGCAACTCCAGTAATGCGTCCTTTCACATGGGGAAAGCCCATGTGAAAGGGCTTGGGTCAGTCTTACACCTGCTGTGAGGCAGAAGCAAGATTTTGATGCAACAGCATCCTAAAAGTGACGCAGTGAAATCTCATAGATTTCACTGCGTCGCTATTAACAAGCTTTTTGCGGGGGAACGCCCCCTCTGCATACATTATACCGGACGCAGGTATAATGTGGCGCAGGGTTTTAAAAAGTGACCCATCTACCTAGATGCGTCACTTTTTAAATATAGCGTAACAAGGCACTTTTTTTTTACACCGCTGGTGC
Source organism: Lissotriton vulgaris (assembly GCF_964263255.1). Classification (NCBI taxonomy): domain Eukaryota; kingdom Metazoa; phylum Chordata; class Amphibia; order Caudata; family Salamandridae; genus Lissotriton; species Lissotriton vulgaris. The sequence continues at coordinate 351,822,812 of NC_141698.1, forward strand.
GTCACAAAAAGTGACACACAGGCGGCGCAAAACTGGCAGCGCAAGGCCTTCATAAATATGATCTTGGATTTTCCCCTTACTTCGCTCCCTGGTGTGCTTCCCGGTGCGCGTACCGGGCGCTCCCCCCGCGCAAATCGAAAAAAATATTTCTTTAAAATGCCCCGCAGGACCCTATTTTAGCCCCCACATTAAACCTAGGGGGTCAGGAGGGGGTCTACCCTGCCCCCTTATGGTCAATTCCTCCCTTTGTTTTTGCCACCTCTTGTGTCTCGATTTTACCGAGACACAAGATGGCCGCTCCGGACTGTTTAGAATGTTTACAGACACCCGAGAGCCAATCAGCTTTCTGCGCGCAAGTTGCGTGTTGCGCCTGGTGCGCTCCCCGGTGCGCGTACCGGAGCGCGCCTATAGATATATATATATTTTTGGGACCTAAATTACTCAAAATCCACTGGAGCACATATCTTGAGACATAGCAAAGGCACATCGGGCTACTAGTCCCTACAATTTTGCCAAGTTTGGTGTAAATCCATTCAGCCCTTCGAGCTAAAAGTGAAATCGACCGCCCTATGGAAATTAACATGGGGAAAACGCGTTTTGGGACCCCCCTTTTATCTCGGCCCCCGCTTGACGAATCCCCCCCAAACTTTCAGGGAAAGACCGGAACTTGACGAGGCCATTTTGAGGAAATTTTCAAGCAGATTCGTCAACCAGTGCCAAAGTTATTCCAAATAGAATTTTGAGATTTAACATTGAAAAAAATCCTAACTATAACTACCTACTGGCGACCGCCAGTAGGTAATATATATATATATATATATAGACTCCTCCATGCTAACTAGTTACACGACCCCCAGCTTGAGGGTCGCCCTAGTAAAATCGAGTCCGGAGGTGGTTAGCTCTAAGAATTGGTTATCCAGTAAGACAGGGTTTCATAAATGCATATCATGCAGAGAGTGTAAGTTTGGTGTTAACACCAGTGAATACTGCACCGCATTTGATATGAACCCTGTTAAGATTCAAGGTCTGTACACGTGCTGCACTGAGTATGCGGTTTACATATTAGAATGTACCTGTAAGTTAAGAAATATTGGCAGCACGCTTTCAACCACATTCTACAGCACTTAAGGGCAACTGTTAACTCAGATGATAGTTACCCAGTAGCCCGTTATTTCAAATTGGTTCACAACAAAAATTTGAATGACCTGAGCTATTACATTATTGACTCGGTGCATAAGAATGTGAGGGGTAGCAACAGAGAGAAACAACTCAGGCAGTTAGAATCCAAGTACATTCTATTATCAGACACAAGGATCCCTAAAGGGTTGAATACAGGGGGAAGACCTGCATAATTTTCTTTAATTAGTAGTAGGACAGTTCATTTTAACCCCTGGTCGCAAATGTAACTTATACTGTAAGATTTTGATGAGTAACCTATAGGATCTTAAGTGTACCATTATCTAACCTCTCCAACAAGTTAGAAAATGCCTTAGTTGTTTCGCCATCATGATCAATTTTCCCTAAACCTCCCATGAGGTAGATGCAATACAATGGGCCTTGTTACTAACATAGAGTATTGGACATTTCAAGAATAAGAGGGCAATTTTAGAGCTATGTATGTAAAGATAAATTGTGTAGTGACTACCACTATGAGTGAGAACGAAAAAAGGTTATCAGTATGTCTGCACTTGCACTTGAATTTGTACATAAATAATATTTTGTTTTGAGGTTAAGCCATGATGCAATTAATTTTAGTCTAATATTGCAAAGCTTCCTCTAGGCTATAATTTTTACTGACTATTTTATCCTGGAATTTTGATATATAATTTTAATAACCATTTATCCGTGGTATTTTGCACCTTGCACTGTCTTGCACTTTAAGAATTCTATGCACTCGCACTTTATTTTTCTGTTCAGATCACAATGGGCTTTCTCTGAAGTACTTATGAGAGCATAGGATTTACCGTATTATGTACAGACAAAGCATTAAGCCACTTGGCCAAAATTGGAGAATAGGAACCTGGTGTTGATTCTGTGTAATTTTTAAAAAGTTTTTAACATATTCCTATGTATTTTGCTGCTTTGTTATTTATGTCAAATGTGTTGTGAGTATATTAATAAGATTTTAATTATTTATATACAATTCACTTGGTTTTGCTTGATTCATCAAACAATTACTGACATGCAAAGTATTTTGTTTAGCGCTTTTTTTTATGCCAAGTGATCTGTTTATATTAAACAAACAGTATCCCAACAGGTATTAATCGATCAGACAATTGAACAGGATATGCAAAAACATTATCAAGAACAGAAACAAGAGACTCAATATATCCATTAGTATGTGCTATTGGCATCAAATTTATGCAATACAAAATGAGACCCAGTCCAATGGCGTATGCATATATCAGTGACTCAAGGGGGGTCAAAAAAGTCCTACTCCCCACTACTCTCTTATCCACATAATAATGAGGTGATGCACTGTACTCCGCCGTGTTTAAAATACCTGTTCTCCTGGGCAACACAACAGAACACCCACTCAGAGTGACTCAAAGTATACTGGTTCACAGTAGTCCACACTAGACATTGGACCTAACTCTAAATAGAGGAAAAAATGTGCAAGAAGCAAATGACCCCTCACGGAAACACCACCATCGGGGTAACTGATATGCAATTTCCAGACAGGCCCCTGTCTCATCATCGGTGGTCACTTGCTTCTCAAAGGAAAATAAGATGAAAGAAAAGAAGTGTCCAAAACAAACAACTTATAAAGTGACAAAGTGAAGTGCAGAGAAATTTGCTGGTGACAAACACACATAAAGATAACTGAGTGCCTAAAAACACACAAAGTACACCAATCCCTTAGCCAATTTTATTCCTAGGGTGATGATCGTGTGCTATTGATTATTAAAAAGGCTGGTAGCTAATCATGCATACCATTACCTACAGTGCCGACATGTTTCACTCCTGTATTGCGTAGAGCAGTTTCATCAGGGCTGCACTCAAGTGCTGCCACTTCACTCTTTTTAGAAACTAGTTCTGTGAAGTGCCGGAAGCAGCAAAGCTATGCATACCCGCCGCTCCGGTATCAACAAGGTCACTGGGTACTTTAAACGTAAGTGTGCCCCTTGTTCCTTGATACAAATATTATATCATGACAAGCCCGGAAGACGCCGTTCCTCAGCCATCAAATTTATGCAAACAAATTAGAAGAAGCAGTACTATCAGCACTAGAAGTTAAAATATTACAACCCAAGTTGTCATTGGTGCAGACAAGGTGCAAGTGATGTGCACAACAGCGACGCAAGTGACAAACATGCTCTGCGTGAACGGCGCAAAAAAATACAGGTGTACAATATTTACAGTGATGAAATACAATGTGACTTGATCCATAAGAGGAACTGAATGTATTGACTTTTAAGGGTGGTCACAATGTAGGAAGCGCCTTATTAATGGGCTGGGGAGTCGACGACGTTTCGATCCAATCAAGTTAGGATCATCCTCAAGATAGGGTTGTCAGATGAAGCAGTGCTGTAAGGGGGAGGACAAAGGGAATGAAGTTAGGGGAGGGGAAGGTAAGTGCCCGGTAAGTTCATTAATAAGTCTAGAGGGAACCCTAATCAGAGATTCATTGGGTAGAGCGTGAATCAGAATGTCACTGAGCGGTGTGGAAAACAGAGTGAAACTATTTGCCTCCTCAATAAAGTCTGCGTCAAACATGGTAGGTGCACATCACCGATCTGTTTAGCCAGGAAGTCACTATTTAAACACTAAGGGGGTCATTAGGATGGCGGACGGAAGGACGTCCGCCGGCATGAAGTAGGCGGAAAATGCATTTTTTCAGTCCGCCAGCCGCATCCAGTCCGTCCGCCATTTTAGGATGGGAAGCACTGTCAAAAAGGATGGGAAGCACTGTCAAATTTACGTACGTCGCGGAAGACCAAGTTCCGCTGCGGAAATACACCCGACCCCGCGGCAGACTTAACCAACCAGAGACACCGCCGTACGGAATGACGTCTCCGATCGTCCACGTAATTACGATAGTGGATAAGACACAGCAAATCGTAGCGGAAAAACCACCAGCCTGAACACGGCGGATTTACTACAGCCCAGAGGCAAAACATTGCTGATAGATACCCACCACAGGCAGATCTCCATCATGGACCCAGCTCTGAACGCATTTCCGATACTCTTCGTGCTCCACCACCAGCACGTCATGGACCGTCGCCGACGACGACGCAGGTACGCAAACACAACAATCACTGCCGGAAGGGGAGTACCTGCCGGGGCTGTGACGTGGGAAGGGGGAGGTGCATGTTGGGGAAACAGCATTTACGATAACACCAATATATCAACAATGCAAGGAGACAACCAGGAATGACACACAAAAACCACTACACACAAATAAATTGTTTTATTGCACATATTAGTAAATTTCTCCTAGAGTAGGCAGGAGCATGGGCACTGGATACAACAGAAAGGTACATCTGAGGTAGCACATGAGAGGGCACAATGCAGCATCCTAACAGCAACAGGGCAGTGTTCGTAACAGCAAGTATCAACAGAGGGAGGTAGAGTATAGAGATAGGATTCTCACTCCACGGGCACTGATAATTAAACAAGAAGAATCCTACTCGGGGTGTACACCTCAGGAAGTGGGGGACACCCAGTGTTGTGTTTAATACCCCTCACACACCAACAGGCCCCTTGGTGTCATGCTTCATCATCGGGGTCTTCGCACCCCGCTAGAGGGATGCGGCATGCTACGACCAGCGACTGCGCGGGAGCACTAGAGTGGTTGACTATGTGTGGTGTGTGTTATGTGCTTGTGCTGGGGTATATGGGAAAATGTGAGTGAAGGGTGTGGTGAGGATTAAAAAGACACCTGGCCAGTAGGTTTGTGAGAAAAAATTTTTATTCGAAAACTCTGGCTGGTGCTATTAAAAAGGTGCAAGGCGAGGTTAGTAGTCTTGATTATGGACTCTACCTCTGGTGTGCGTCAACATGTTTCGGAACTCAGTGTTCCTTCTTCAGGACGGGTGCACAACTTCCCAACCCTACTCACGTGTTTTTTAATAAAAAATGTTGTTTTCTAAACTTTTAGAAAAAAGTGAAAATTATTTACAGTGAGAAACTAGGCTATGGTGTGCCTACAGCGGTTTGTCCGGATCATGCAGTTGCATGTCCTGCAAAAAAGAAAAAAGTTTTTGAGTTTGGTTACCACTCGGGAATGGCTCAAACAAGTGCAGTCACTTGGAGCCCCAAACGGTTAAATAAACCTGTAAAAGAAACACATACACAAAAATATATACAAGACACACTTTCGGTTACTAATAGTTCTGAATTCATACTCATTTAGACTGTCATGTTTTGCCTCACGAGCATGTCCAGAAAGCCAGGGTAGGTAGGTGGACTCCTAATCTGTAAAAGGTTTGAAAAGAAGGATTTAGTCCTTTCCTCACTATCCTCAGTATGTTCAGTGGGTTTCGTTGTAAAGGAAGTTTTACTCATACTCACAAAGTCCGCCAAAATAGGCCTCTTTCCTCCCTGCAATACTCCGCTGGTAATGCTTAGCGTGCAGGGTTGTGGTATATATGGGGCCTATGGCGCTCTATGATTCGTTAATTAACGGATGTGATTTTTAAGACCATAGAGTCCACCTACCTACCCTGGCTTTCTGGACATGCTCGTGAGGCAAAACATGACAGTCTAAATGAGTATGAATTCAGAACTATTAGTAACCGAAAGTGTGTCTTGTATATATTTTTGTGTATGTGTTTCTTTTACAGGTTTATTTAACCGTTTGGGGCTCCAAGTGACTGCACTTGTTTGAGCCATTCCCGAGTGGTAACCAAACTCAAAAACTTTTTTCTTTTTTGCAGGACATGCAACTGCATGATCCGGACAAACCGCTGTAGGCACACCATAGCCTAGTTTCTCACTGTAAATAATTTTCACTTTTTTCTAAAAGTTTAGAAAACAACATTTTTTATTAAAAAACACGTGAGTAGGGTTGGGAAGTTGTGCACCCGTCCCGAAGAAGGAACACTGAGTTCCGAAACATGTTGACGCACACTAGAGGTAGAGTCCATAATCAAGACTACTAACCTTGCCTTGCACCTTTTTAATAGCACCAGCCAGAGTTTTCGACTAAAACGTTTTTCTCACAAACCTACTGGCCAGGTGTCTTTTTAATCCTCACCACACCCTTCACTCACATTTTCCCGTATACCCCAGCACAAGCACATAACACACACCACACATAGTCAACCACTCTAGTGCTCCCGCGCAGTCGCTGGTCGTAGCACGCCGCATCCCTCTAGCGGGGTGCAAAGACCCCGATGATGAAGCATGACACCAAGGGGCCTGTTGGTGTGTGAGGGGTATTAAACACAACACTGGGTGTCCCCCACTTCCTGAGGTGTACACCCCGAGTAGTGTTCGTAACAGAGCAGGTACATCAGAGGCAGCACATGAGAGGGCACAATGCAGCATCCTAACAGCAACAGGGCAGTGTTCATAACAGAGCAGGTACATCAGAGGCAGCACATGAGAGGGCACAATGCAGCATCCTAACAGCAACAGGGCAGTGTTCATAACAGAGCAAGTACATCAGAGGCAGCACATGAGAGGGGCTAAGTGCATCAACAGTCCATGGCACACAGCAGGGACATCAGAGGCAGCACATGAGAGGGCACAATGCAGCATCCTAACAGAAACAGGGCAGTCTTCATAATAGAGCAGGTACATCAGAGGCAGCACATGAGAGGGCACAATGCAGCATCCTAACAGCAACAGGGCAGTGTTCATAACAGAGCAGGTACATCAGAGGCAGCACAAGGACGTGTGTCAAGCGTCCCGTCCCATGGACATTAATAATGTAAGGGTGGTTACAATGGACTATCTACACACCAAGTACAATGACATGTGAGTGATGGGAACTATACCTCACAGCACAGAATCTGGTGGACTGCTCGACCTAGTAGCCTCGGACACAGTGGCAGGATCTGATACCGGATTGGCAGACACAGCCATAGCTCTAGTGACTGACACATGAGCCATAGACCCAGACACACTGCCAGCACCAGAAACAGGAGTGTGGGACACAGCCACAGCTCTAGTGACTGACACATGAGCCATAGACCCAGACTCACTGCCAGCACCAGAAACAGGGGTGTGGGACACAGCCACAGCTCTAGTGACTGACACATGAGCCATAGACCCAGACACACTGCCAGCACCAGAAACAGGAGTGTGGGACACAGCCACAGATGTAGTAACTGACACATGAGCCATAGACCCAGACACACTGCAATCACCAGATACAGGTGTGTGAGACACAGCCACAGCTCTAGTGACTGACACCTGAGCCATAGACCCAGACACACTGCTAGGACATGACCGTGCACAGTGACCAACAAATACCATGTCAGCATCTGAGACATGAGAGTGGCGGACACACACATTGATAGTACCTGAAACAGGAGAGGGCACAATTGACACAGTGCTACTACATGAGGCATGACAGCAAACAACAGACACAGTGCCACTTTCTGACACATGAGAGTGAACTGCAGCTGACCCACTAGGACCACTGAAATGATGAGCCACAGGGCAGTATGGGCCAGGAGGGAGGGTGGCTCTGGGAGCTGGGGACAGCTGTACTTGAGCGACATTGGGGTGGGCAGGTGTCACAGGTGTGTGTCTCCGTTTCTTTTGGATATGGAAGGCACCCTGGACATGACTGGACTGGTAAGTGGTGTGGCCTCATCATGAACATAACCCATCAAAGGTGGATCATGTGCTGGTGTGGGTCTGCTCTCTGGGGACGTGCTGGACCCTGCTTGACGTTTGCTGTGGCCCTGCCTTCTGCCCTCTGCATCATGTGTAATGGGTGATGCGACAACAGTATACTCCTTCCTCTGCTTCTGCGGGGTGTGGATGGGAGTAGAGGTATGGGGGGACTCCACCGCTGACACATGTGTTTTACGTTCCTTCTCCAACATCAGCCTCAGGGCATGCAGGGGTGATGTATGCCTGTCCTTGATGGAGCTTGTGTCCATGGGAGAACCCTGTGCCCTGCCTGTAGGATGTGTCCTGTCTCTGGAATGTGCCTGATCCGTGGGCGGTGCCCTGTCCCTGGGAGTTGGCTTGTCCATTGTAGTGTCCTAGTCCATTGTAGTGTCCCTTTCCTTTGCAGTGTCCTTGTCCTTGGGAGTGTCCCTGGCCTTGGGAGGTGCCCTTTCCTTTGCAGTGTCCTTTTCCTTGGGAATGTCCCTGGCCTTGGGAGGTGCCCTTCCCTTTGCAGTGTCCTTGTCCTTGGGAGGAGTGTCCCTGGCCTTGGGAGGAGCCCTTTCCTTTGCAGTGTCCTTGTCCTTGGGAGTGACCCTGGCCTTGGGAGGTACCCTTTCCTTTGCAGTGTCCTTGTCCTTGGGAGTGTCACTGGCCTTGGGAGGTGCCCTTTCCTTTCCAGTGTCCTTGTCCTTTGCAGTGTCCTTGGCCTTGGGAGGCGCCCTTGGGAGTACCTTTGGAGGGGGATGCCTGTGTTACATGTGAATCCCTGTCTCCCAACACCCCTTGAGTATCCTGTGTGTCAACTCCAGGGTAGCTGATGTCATGGTCTGTGAAATATTTCCCTGTCCTAGGGGATGGTGTCTGTGCCCTTCCTGCCCTGCCTTGCTGCCTGTGGCTGCTTTTAGTGCAATTTCCCGAAAATGAGGTCTGCTCAGAAATGTCACTATCCGTTGAGACATCAAGTGGTGTGGATGGGGGAACTGAAGTAGAACCTTGTCCCTGCAAGTTTTGAATGGCTGCAGACATTGTGTTGGATAACGCCTGAACTGTTCTGTGGAGACCAGCAACATCGCCATGCATCCCCTCCATGAATGCTACCACCTGCCCCAACTTCCTATCGTGGTCTAGGAATGCATTGATCATGTTGGTCTGCCCTACACACAGCTGTCGCAGCAGATCAACCGCCTCAGCACAAAGGGCACTTTGTGTCACAGGGGCAGGGGCCGCAGTGCCTGCACTGAAGGCTACTCTGCTCCCCCTACTCTGGCGAGCACGAGCAGTACTTGTTGCAGTTGGTGGCAGTGTTGGCCCTGTGTGCTGTGTACCGACTGAAGGTGTAGATTGCCCACTCCCTGTGTCTACCAACAGTGCTGACTCACCAACACCGTCTGAAGATGAGGACGATGGTGTCTCCACATGTGAGTCCTCAGGGACAGTCCTGTCCCCCTCTCCGGGGCTTCTCTCTTCAGTCTCAGTGTGCATGTGTGTGATCTCGGATTCTGATGCATTGCCACCACTGAGCTCTGTCATTTGTGGGTCAGTGCCCTCGGCCAAAGCTGAAAGAGAGAAAAGAGTTATACGTAAGTGCCACACTCACGAACTGTAAATTGCAAAACCAAAACACCTTGACTGCTGACCAACATGTAGCCCCCATCCTGCACAAGAACCACCCCTACCAGACATCCTCATGTCAAAGAACCGGGGGTGCCTGTGAAACATGTACATCTAACAAACAGGGCAAGTGCATGCAGACCACCACACATGTGTTGCCATGAGAACACAGACCTCAAGGGCATGTCCTGGGACCCTGCACTACAATGCAACTGGTATGTCCACCTGGCCGACATGGATGCCAACGCTCAGTCCGATAATGGCACCAACATGCTATTGCAGCACAACATACACACGACGGATGTCACTACTGCATCTGAGCATCAATACATGCATGCACTCACAAGTCACAAACACATTGAGTGTGCTAACCGCTAGTTTGCTGCTGATCCCCTCTCAACCGGGCGGACAGGTCAGGATGCGTCACTGCAATGATACGGAGCATCAGAGGGGTCATGGTGCGTCGTGCAAGCCGGGATGATCGTGGAATCTGCCCCAGTGTCATCTCCGCCACATTCTTGCTGAGCCTGGAGATGTCGTCCCAACGCTTGTGGCAGTGTGTGTGTCGTCTATTGCACACCCCGACTGCCCGTACATCACATGCTATGGTCCTCCACACGGCCTTGCGAAGATGCAGCTTGACCTACCATGATGGGAGACAAAAGGGGAAAGTCAGTGGACATTTGGCCAGTCACACAGATAGGAGCAACACGTATCCTTCAGGAGCCATGCACAGTACAGCACATTGGAAGGTCCCACAGCACACCGCCAAGATTGCAGAAGCCTGGAGTCAGTGACCACCTCATGCACACCAACATGTCCCCCACTGCACTTACCACCTGTCCGGGGGCACAGTAGAGCCGGTCATAGTGGCGGAGCACACCGTCCACAAGGACATCCAGCTCGGCTGTGGTGAAGGGACGAGACCAGATCTCTCGCACTCTCGATATGGCAGGGTCCCGGTCTGTGGCACAACAGAAGCAGTTTGTGGATTGCTCAGCAGCAGCAGGTAGAGGAGATGGGTGCAGGCAGCAGTTGGTGGATTGCTCAGCAGGTAGAGGTGATGGGTGCAGGCAGCAGTTGTTGGATTGCTCAGCAGCAGCAGGTAGAGGTGATGGGTGCAGGCAGCAGTGGCTGGAAGCAGTGGATGTGTGCTGCAGAGATTCACACATATATAGGGCCCTGAGCTGATATCAGTGGCACACGTCTGCAGCAATTGGTTTTCCCGGGCTGCCTCTTTCAAAAAGAGCTAATGACTGGCCCTGCTGTGGTGGTGCACGGCTTCCGCTATTTTTTGAATTAGCTTACGCGCCCCGCGTTACCTGTTTCCATTTTCTACATGTGCAAGGACCGTCACGGTCACACACCGGCAACTGCATGTGCGCGCTATCGTGATGGTGCATCATTTGAAATTCAACACTCACTGGCGTCGCAATTGCGGAGCACGCATTCCGTGGGGGCGGGGCAGGCTAACACATACATTTGAATGCGCAAGTGGGAATGGCAGTTGGTGCCCCCCTTACAGTCACATTGGAGCACCCACCGCAGACTGCCGGGCCTGGCCGCTCACCCACTGCCGGGTGCGGACAGTGGTTGACCGCCGTGTGCAGGCAGTGGGTGACTGCCCTGTGCAGTGATATCAGCCGGGCATGGTTGACCCTGGCCGCTCACCCACCACCAGGTGCGGGCGGTGGGTGGCTGCCGGGTACAGGCGGTGGGTGACCGACCTGTGTAGTGATATCAGCCTGGCATGGGCACCCCAGGCCGCTCACCCACTGCCTGCCCATGGCAGTCATGCACCGCCTGCACCCGGCGCTCACACACCGCCCAAACTCCGTGGTCACCCACCGCCTGCACCCGGTGGTCACACACTGCCCGCACCCCGTGGTCACCCACCGCCTGCACCCGGCGCTCACGCACCGCCTGCACCCAGCAGTCACCCACCGCCCGCACCCCGTGGTCACCCACCGCCTGTACCCGGTGGTCACCCACCACCTGCACCCGGCAGTCACGCACCACCTGCACCCCGTGGTCACCTACTGCCTGCACCCGGTGGTGACACTCCACCGGCACCCGGTGCTCACGCACTGCCCGGATCCCGTGGTCACCCACCGCCTGCACCCGGCGGTCACGCACCGCCCACACCCCGTGGTCACCCACTGCCTGCACCCGGTGGTCACGTAACGCCCGCACCCCGTGGTCACTCACCGCCTGCACCCGGGCGTCATGTACCGCCCGCACCCTGTGGTCACCCACTTTCTGCACCCGGTGGTGGGTGAGCGGCCAGGGGCAACCATGCCAGGCTGATATCACTACACAGGGCAGTCACGCACCGCCCGCACCCCACGGTCACCCACCGCCTGTACCCGGCGGTCACCCACCGCCTGCACCCAGCGGTGGGTGATCGGCCAGGGGCAACCATGCCAGGCTGACATCACTACACAGGGCGGTCAGCCACCACCTGCACCCGGGGATCAACCACCGCCCGCACCCGGTGGTCGGTGAGCGGCCAGGCCCGGCGGTCTGCGGTGGGTGCTGCTATGTGACTGTAAGGGGGGATACCAACTGGCATTTCGACTTGTACATTCAAATGTATGTGTTAGTCTGCCCCGCCCACGCAGAATGCGTTCTCTGCCATTGCGATGCCAGTGAGTGATGACTTTCAAATGATGCACCGTCGCGTTAGTGCGCACAAGCGGTTTGCGGGGTGTGACTGTGATGGTCCTTGTAAACTCAGCAAATGTAATGCACTATTGCAGTATCAAGGATCATCTTATGTGTTGGGGGAAGGCGTCCCCGGATGGCGTGTGTACACACAATGCATGTCTCCGCACACATGTAATGTTCATAGTTGTACATGTGTGTCAGGACATGTCCAGAATGCGTCAGAAATCATTATGTCATGTCAATGGCCTGTGTACACGTGTATCAGTTATGTCCATTGCTTACATGTGTAGCCATACTATTGACCTTGGCGGTGGTGAACATAGGCCAGTAATGTGAGCCCAAGTTGCGTCAGATGTGCATGGCTATGTGTTTACGTCTTGGTTTTGAGGTCACACGTTTGTATTGGTACACATCTACACAGTACATCACGGCTGTGTACCCACATCCAGAAGCTGTCGTGAGTGTGTGGTTTGTGTGTGCAAGTCGCATTGATGGGGGTATACATGCATACTGGGTATGCGTCTGTGTATCGCCTGTTGTATGCCCATGCCTGTCATGTGAGGATGCAGAGCACTGTAGGTGGGGTCATGGGTGCATGATGACAAGGAGGGTGTGGTCCATGTTTGTGTTGTGTGTGCACGTCAAGGTTTGTCTGTGGGGATGCTTGTCCACACTTGGGCAATCAGTCATGTTATGTTGGCAGTTCTTTCAACATGTCTGCACGTGACATTCAACATTTTTGCACACCGGATGTTGTTTGTGGGTGTACATTGTGTGTGTAGTCAGCTGTAGTGCCTTATATTTTGGTCACGTCACATATACAATCAGTGTCTGCAACATGTATAATTTGCATTGTGTTGGTCAAGATGTGATGGTGTGGCACAGCTGTGCGTTATTGGACAATTGACATCTGATCCCATCTACTCCCACACAGGAGGGCTCTAAATATGCATCGACCATACACTGTGCTGGAGGACATGGTTGAAGAGGAGGTAATCCGCAAATTACGGCTGGACAGACGGAGGTTGCAGGACCTTGTAGGCCAATTGTCACCTCATCTGCAGCCACACAGGCCATATCCAGGAGCAATTACACCCACAGCAAAGGTGATGGCGGCACTTCACTTCTTCGCAACTGGCACTTTCCAGTACACAGTTGGTCATGCCGGGGGGATGTCCCAATCCATGTTCAGCATGGTACTGCGAGATGTGCTGGATGCCATGATGTCTTACAAGGATGATTACATCCATTTCCCACGTCCAGCAGAGCTGGATGCAGTGAAGGGTGACTTCTATGCCCTGGCCCAGATCCCACACGTAGTGGGTGCCATTGATGGGACACATATTGGTCTGATTCCACCCCAGACACGTGAAGCCGTCTATCTTAATAGAAAGCACTACCATTCTATAAATGTGCAAGTGGTGTGCCTGGCTGACATCATCTCCCATGTGTGTGCAAGATTTCCAGGGTCCGCACATGACTCCCACATCCTGCGGAGCAGCATTGTCCTCCAACTGATGGCTAATTTGCATCAAGAACGTGCGTGGCTTGTAGGTGAGTATGCTGTGATGACTACTGTGTTGTATGTGTGCCATGCTGTTCCCACCAATCTTGGTAATAATGTATGTGTTTGTCATCCTCCCACCTAGGTGACTGCGTACCCAAACCGACCGTGGCTGCTGAGCCCCCTATGGAATCCAACTACCCCAGGAGACATGCGCTACAATGAGGCCCATGGGAGGACACGTCGGGTGGTGGAACGTACATTTGGACTGCTGAAGTCTAGGTTTCGCTGCCTTGATAAAACCGGAGGGGCCCTGCCATACTCACCCGGCAAAGTATGCAAAATCGTGGTTGCCTGCTGCATGCTCCACAACCTGGCCTTATGCAATAACATTACACTGATCATGGACCCTGCAGAGCAACAGGTTGCTCCGCCTCCCATACCACCCATGCCCAGTGATGAGGAGAGTGGGGAGGAAGATGGTGTGGACCAGAGGCGTCAGCTCATTGCTCACAACTTTCCTTGAATGTGAGTACCTACCTCTTGTGCTGGTGTTCAAAGCGCGATGTATGTTCGCTGGTGATGTGTGGATGTGGTGTGCGGATGGTGCCTGTTTTGGTATGTTCTGTTTGCCAATGGGTGTTGGAGATGGTGTGCATCCAATGCTCCCTGATGTGTGTCCTGTGATCTGCCTAATTTGTGATGAGTGTGGTTTGTGGGATGTTGCTGTACGGTGTGGTGTGATGGGTGTGATTCAGTTTCCTGACCTGTGCTTGTTGTTCTCTCATTATCCCTAGGTCACTCCCACAGGGACATCATTCTCAAATACATTGATACCTGCACCTGGTAATGACCAGTTCTAAGACAAACCTGTGATTGAAAAATAGAGGTCACACAGCATGGAGTGTTTACGTGGTTTTTATTTACAGGGTGTAGATTACTGTTTGCAGAGTGAATGCCAGGCTCAAGGAAATGTGAAGTCAGTGGTGGCCCCTCTTTGAGCGGGTGGATGGTGCATTGCCACTGCTGTCAGCAGGATCCAGCCTCGGACGGCCCCTCCGTCTTGGAGCCGGAGCGGTGCCAGCTGTGGGGGCAGGTTGTTCTGGGACCACCTCCCTGTCAGTGGCCTCAGGTGATGGTGGCGGTGGTGTTGGTGCCCTGTCCCGCTGGCCACTTGGGGGAGGGGGAGGTGGGGTTGGTGCCCTGTACCCCTGGCCACTTGGGGGAGGGGGAGGTGGTGTTGGTGCCCTGTCGCCCTTGCCACTTGGGGGATGGGGAGGTGGTGAGGTGCGGGATAACCACTCCCTCCAAAGATCCCCATGATGTCAACAATTTGTCCCAATCGGGTGTCCACGGACCGCAACAGCTGGCAGGTGTCTATGGAGTCTTGGTGTGCACGATCGGCCTGTGCCTGCGACGGCTCGTAGGAGGCTTCCACTCTGGCAATGGCATCCAGGGTCTCTGTCCCAGGATGGGCTGGGTGTTGTTCACTGCCTTGCCTTGCAGCTGCACTCCTGTTTGTGACTTGTGGCGACACCTGTGTCCTCACCCGTCCACTCTCCCTGCTAGCCTGTGATGATGATGGTCCATCATCGTCCAATGGGTCAGGCAGGAAGGCACTGGCAGGAGTGGTGGTGGTGGTGGTGGTAGTTGCACAGGTCACAGTGGCAGTAGTTGCTGTTGGTCCAGTGTTAAAGGTGGTGGAGGTAGGGATGTCCTGGGAGCCTGATGGCCCTGGAGTGTAGTTGGGCCGGCATCGTCCTCCGCACCCAGGTGTCCACGGGATCATCACCTTAAAGTCCAGGCTGTGAGGGGGTGACTGGTGCTGGCGGTTGCTGGTTTCTCCTGTTAAGACACGGTCACCTGAGGGACAAGAATATAAAAATCAATGCTGTGGACATGACATGTTTGTTGTTGTTACATTTCTATTTTCTAGGGAATCAGGACATGGTTATTGGTGTCATCAAATTGGTGTGTTACACAGTACTGGGCATTATGGTGGTGTTGAGGTGGGGAGACAATATTTTGATATGTGTGGGCCTGTCCTGCTATTGGATGGTGCCCCTGTGAAGATGGCTACCTACATGTAGGTTTGAAGAGGGAGATGCAGTTGTCAGCACATGGTAGGCAGACTCCATCTTGCTCTGGGATGGGACATGGGGGCCTGTTGGGTGTTGTTGTGCTGGACCTTCCCCCACCACCACCCCCACCCTCCCTGTGAACATGGGGGCCTGTTGGGAGTTGTAGTGCTGGACCAACCCCCCGTCTGCCCCCACCCTCCCTGTAGACATGGGGGCCTGTTGGGAGTTGTAGTGCTGGACCCACACCCACCACCACCCTCCCTGTGAACATGGGGGCCTGCTGGGAGTTGTAGTGCTGGATCAACCCCCACCACCACCCCCACCCTCCTTGTGAACATGGGGGCCTGTTGGGAGTTGTAGTGCTGGACCCACACCCACCACCACCCTCCCTGTGAACATGGGGGCCTGCTGGGAGTTGTAGTGCTGGATCCACCCCCACCACCACCCCACCCTCCCTGTGAACATGGGGGCCTGTTGGGAGTTGTAATGCTGGACCAACCCCCACTCCCACCCCCACCCTCCACCACCCTCCCTGTAGTCATGGGGGCCTGTTGGGAGTTGTTGTGCTGGATCCACCCCCACACCCACCCCCACCCTCCCTGTAGACATGGGGGCCTGTTGGGACTTGTAGTGCTGGACCAATGCCCCCACCCAATCCCCACCCTCCCTGTAGACATGGGGGCCTGTTGGGAGTTGTAGTGCTGGACCAACCCCCCACCCTCCCTGTAGACATGGGGGCCTGTTGGATGTTGTAGTGCTGGACCTACCCCCTACTCTCCCTGTAGACATGGGGGCCTGTTGGAAGTTGTAGTGCTGGACCTACCCCCCCACCCTCCCTGTAGACACGGGGCATGTTGGGAGTTGTAGTGCTGGACCCACCCCCCACCCTCCCTGTAGACATGGGGGCCTGTTGGGAGTTGTAGTGCTGGACCTAAACCCCCAACCCTCCCCCACCCTCCCTGTAGACATGGGGGCCTGTTGGAAGTTGTAGTGCTGGGCCTACCCCCCACCCTCTCTCACCCTCCCTGTAGACATGGGGGCTTGTTGGATGTGGTAGTGCTGGACCTACCCCCCCCCACCCTCCCGCACCCTCCCTGTAGACATGGGGGCCTGTTGGGAGTTGTACTGCTGGACCAACCGCCCCCACCCACCCCCACCCTCCCTGTAGACCTGGGGGCCTGTTGGGAGTTGTAGTGCAGGACTAACCCCCCCACCCACCCCCACCCTTCCTGTAGACATGGGGGCCAGTGGGAAGTTGTAGCGCTGGATCAACCCCCCCCCCCACCCTCCCTGTAGACATGGGGGCCTGTTGGGAGTTGTAGTGCTGGACCCACACCCACCGCCACCCTCCCTGTGAACATGGGGGACTGTTGGGAGTTGTAGTGCTGGACCCACCCCCACCCTCCCTGTGAACATGGGGGCCTGTTGAGAGTTGTAGTGCTGGACCAACCCCCCCACCCTCCCTGTAGACATGAGGGCCTGTTGGATGTTGTAGTGCTGGACCTACCCCCACCCTCCCCCACCCTCACTGTAGACATGGGGGCCTGTTGGGAGTTGTAGTGCTGGACCTACCCCCACCCTCCCTGTAGACATGGGGGCCTGTTGGGAGTTGTAGTGCTGGACCCACCCCCCTCCCCTCCCCCACCCACCCTGTAGACATGGGGGCCTGTTGGGAGTTATAGTGCTGGATCAAACTCCACACCCACCCCCACCCTCCCCCACCCTCCCTGTAGACATGGGGGCCAGTGGGAAGTTGTAGTGCTGGACCAACCCCCCCACCCGCCCCCACCCTCCCTGTAAAAATGGGGGCCTGTTGGGAGTTGTAGTGCTCTACCCACACCCACCCCCACCCCCACCCACCCTGTGAACATGGGGGCCTGTTGGTAGTTGCAGTGCTGGACCAACCGCCCTACCCACACCCACCCTCCCTGTAGACTTGGGGGCCTGTTGGGAGTTGTAGTGCTGGACCAACCCCCTACCCACCCCCACCTTCCCTGTAGACATGGGGGCCTGTTGGGAGTTGTAGTGCTGGACCAACCCCCCACCCTCTCTGTACACATGGGGGCCTGTTAGGAGTTGTAGTACTGTGTGATAGTGGTCATTGGTTTGTACTTACCAGCCTCAAATCCCTCTTCTATTCCTGCCAGTCTCTAAGGGTGTAGTATGCCCAGCACCTTCTCTTCCCATTCGGCAAATGGTATGGGCTCCGGGGGAGTGCCGCTGCCAGTGTGGTGTGCCCGCAGGTGGTTCTTGGCCCTGATGCCTTTCACCCTTGCCTTGAGGTCGTGCCACCGCCTCTGGATCTCGTGTTTGGTGCGTGGCACGGTCCCTGAAGCATTCACTCTGATCACTATCCTGGTACACATGTTTATTTTGGTTGCCAAGATGGTCTGCTTGGCTAGGTTGCCAAAGAGATGTGGTTCGACACGGATGATTTCATCCACCATGACCTTCAACTCAGTGTCTGTGAACTTAGGGTTTTTCTTGGGTTCCATGGTGTGTGATGTGCAAGGTGTGGGTTGTGTGGGGTGTGGTGTACAGGTGTGTGGTATGTAGGGATGGTGTTGTGGGGGTTTGTGTGGTAGGTGTGTTGGTGTTCAGGTTGTATGTGTGTTTGTGTGTGTCTGCTGTTTGTGCTATTATGCCTTTTTCTTCCAGCTGTGCTGTGATGCAAAGGACTGTGGTCATGGGAGGGATTCCTTTTATACTCTGTGTGGTTCTTGTGTCCCAATGGTTGTTGCCAGTCAGGTGTTCTGTGGGTGTGGTGACTTGGGTGCTCTTGTTTGTACTGGGAGGGGGGCCTGGGGCGTGTAGTTGTTGGTGGTGGGTGTTTCAGGTGGGTGGGTGTCCTGTTTTGTGTATTTTCTATTTACTTCCGTCCACCATTTTTTAATCAGTTTGACGGCAGGGGTGTTCTTTTGGTCCTTCCGCAGTCATGCTCAATTTTTCGATGATTCCGCGGCAGTCGTGGGAGCTGGTGAGTTCCGTAGGGATTGCGGGGTTGGCCCTGTTTCCGCGGTGTATGCGTCCGTGGTGGAGGGAATTTATGTTGTACCGTCCGCCTGTGGCGGTCTTTCATATGATCCGTCCGCCGCGGTCGGTGTTTGATGTGATCCGTCCGCCGCGGTCGGTGTTTGCTGTCATTTATATC
This sequence comes from Lissotriton vulgaris, assembly GCF_964263255.1. NCBI lineage: Eukaryota > Metazoa > Chordata > Amphibia > Caudata > Salamandridae > Lissotriton > Lissotriton vulgaris. The sequence goes on from NC_141698.1 coordinate 351,841,617, forward strand.
CTAATCGCTACCGCGGATTATCCGCGGAGCGGTCGGGAGAATTTTTCCCGTGACCATGGCGGACGGAACACGTTTCCGTCCGCCATCCTAATCGACCCCTCAATCTGTATCCGGGGGGTCATGTGAACAAGGCTGTTGTGACGCAGTCGAAATGCGTCATGCTGACTAACGGAGAATTAAAGCACTAGAAGTGGAAATCATTGTGCTTTTGTGGTCTGTACCTGAGGTGACTGCTGGGTATTTGCTGTGATTCAGGACTGTTGGTGTAATATATATATATCTATTACCTACTGGCGATAGGCAGTAGGTATATATAGTTAGGATTTTTTCTCTATGGAACTTTTGAAAATTCTATGTCTAATAACTTTAGCGTTTGTGGACGGAATCGGCTGAAATTTTCAGGAAAATGGCACATTTTGTTTCTGAGCAGCCCCTAAGAATTTGGGGGGGTTCCGTCAAGGGGGGGCAGAGAAAAAAGGGGGGTCCCAAAACGCGTTTTTCCCATTCATTTTTCCATAGGGCCTTTGGCCTCACTTTTAGCTCGAACAGCTGAATGGATTTACACGAAACTTGGCAAAATTATAGGGACTGTTAGCCCGATGTGCCTTTGCTGGGTCTCAATATATGTGCTCCAGTGGATTTTGAGAAATTAACGTTTAAAAAAACAGATATATCTGTGACAGCATCCCAGATAGCGCTCCAGATCGCGTACTTTTTGCGTAACGGAGCGTTGCGTAGCGAAGCTGATTGGCTCTCCGGTGTCTGTGAACATTCTAAACAGTCCGGTGCGGCCGCCATCTTGTCTCTCGGTAGGATCGAGAGACAAGAGGAGGAGAAAAACGAAGGGGGAATTTAATGAAAGGGGGCAAGGTAGACCCCTCTTGACCCCCTAGGAATGATGTTGGGGTTATTAAAGGGTCCCGTGGGGCAAATAATAAAAATTAGATTTTTCGCGGTAGAAGCGCTTCTCGGTTCGCGAACTGGGTCGCAAACTGGTAGTGAAACGTGAATTCGCCATTTTGTGTTTCGATTTAATTAAATTACTAGGTATAAGGGGGTACGGGAGACGTATCCTGACCCCTTATGTTTTCTGAGAGTGGCTGAGGAGGCTCATATATGTTGATACATGTCTTCCAGCGGATGTGCATGAGCGTTTTTTTTTTTTGCTGCGTGACGTCTGTTAACGTTCGATTCGATGGAAATCAGGAACTGTTGACCGCCATTTTGGCACTGCGAGTAAATATTTTGTTAAAAATAATTGTTATAAATTAATCCTTATTGATAAACATTGTCTGCGCCATCTTGCCTTTTTTGCAATGCCACACTTTTGTTGAGCACGGCAGCCATTTTAGATGCCTTGACCAGACCCACTCTCTGCACGCCGCCGATCCTCAGCATGGCTCCCCACCCTCACAAGCATCTCCCCCACGCACTGGTCACCCCCGCTCTCTCTCTCATGCATGGGCCAGAAACCTCCTCCCATCTGCGCTGTTCTTCTCTGAGAATCACACCCTGTGCCCGCCCGACACCTCCCTTTCACCCTATTCACTACCGCACCCTCTGACGCTCCTCTTCCTCTGTGTCCGATTGTCCAGGACGGTCCCAGGCTATCACCTAGCCCTGCAGATGTAGTTTATGGCCCCAGCTGTAGAGAATCACCCCTCTTCAAAGGAGTTACAGTAGATCAAGGCCCCCACCCGATGAGATCCGTCACACCACACGCGTTCCTACTATCTGATAACCATCCTGTATTGTGCTTGGGGAGGGGATTCTCACTGTGAGGGTGTGTGGGTCCGAGCCCGAAGCGGAAGATTCCAGGGATGCCTCTTTGTACATCAAAGTTTTTACAATTATGTGTCACATTAAAAATATATAGCACTCCAACAAAGTAGTAGGATTATAACACTTTAATAACTTATAAATATTTACAACGAGTTCTGGACGGCACCCAGGTGATGTTACCTGGGTGCCGCACTGGTTTTTGGTATCCTACAATGCAGCTCCGAAAAATGGCGTGGGGCGTCCCGGGGGGTGCGGGGGGAGGCCTCGTAAGCAGCGGTCTGTTGTGCGAATAGTCCCAAGGCAGCAGAACGCGCTGAGATGTGGATGGCACCCAGGTGATGTCCAGTAAGTTGCCGCACTGGTTTTGGCATCCAACAATGCTGCTCCGAAAAACGGCGTGGGGCGCCCCTGGGGGGGGGGGGGGCGGCGTGAACGGGCCTCCCCAGGTGGAGGCTCGTCTGCTGTACTGGGGCGCCCCTTTACCGTTTCAGTTGCCATTCCGTCTGCTTTTGCTACACTGTGCCTCATCCTCCATTCAGCTGTTTATCGCCCGCTCTTGCGGCTACAGCGTCTCGCTCACCATGTAGCTGAGTTGCGCCCACTCTTGCGGTGCAGCGATAGGCGGCTGCCACAGGACTCTTAAAATGGCGGACGGCTCTTCGGATTTGGGCCTGGTCCACTAAAATGGCCCTGGGACACCTTGGAACTCGGACGTCCCCTGAGCCTTGAAGATTTTACAAAAGTCTTGGGGGCCCCCGACTCCATCCGGATCTTGGCGCGTTGTGCTGCCTTCGGCCTATTCGCACATCGGTCCGCTACTGACGCCGCCTCACGTGCCAACGGATTTTCTACGCTTTTTATAGCAGCGCGTAACGTAAGCATAACAGGTCATGTGACTTGTTTATAAAACTTTTCATTGGTTCATTTTACTTTTGGTTTCCTAATGATGGAAGGCTTGATCATATGACCTAAAAATAACACTTTTCATTGGATTAAAACATTTTTTTTTCCCAAAACGATGAAAGCCGCACCTTGTTTCTGGATGTTTCAGACTGAAGCTGACGTCAGCATGAGAGCACCACCATCTCGTAGCTCAGTCGTGGCCATTCCACGAGCAATCATGGCAGCCGCTCCCCACCAGAAGCCTGCGGGAGTCGGGGGCCCCCAAGGCTTTTGTAGAATCTTCAAGGCTCAGTGGACGCTTTCGAGAATGGGGCCCAAGCCCTAGCAGACAAGCGTCCGAGTTCCAAGGTGTCCCAGGGCCATTTTAGAGGACCACGCCCAAATCTGAAGAGCCGGCCGCCATTTTGAGAGTCCTGTGGCAGCCGCCTATCGCTGCATCGCAAGAGCGGGAGCAACTCAACTACATGGTGAGCGAGACGCTGTAGTCGCAAGAGCGGGCGGTAAACAGCTGAATGGCGGAAGAGGCACAGTGTAGCAAAAGCGGGCGGAATGGCAACTGAAACGGTAAAGGGGCGCCCCACTACAGCGTGTCTTCAGGTCAAACGGATTGTGGGACAAGGTCCAGAATGGAAGAGTCATCAAAAGGCAAAATGTTCCGCCGGACCCCGGGAGCCGGCCGCCTATGTCGGGGGCGATCTTAGGCCACACCAGGGTAACACGACTTGGGAAGGGGGCAGGAGGCAAGTGCCCCCTCCCAGTCCGCGCCACCACACCGTATGTTGAAAATCTGAAGCCATCGTTCTACAAACTCTCAACCAGCCTTGGATGGAAAAATCTTAAAGAATGTACGAACTGAAAACCAGTTTTTGTCTGCATAGCATCAGCAGCAACGCTTGCTATCAGAGTGCATGAGTTTCATGCTCGATCGATTGAGCTAGCCGGATCAGGCAACAACAAGTATAAAATAGTTATGTAAATAGTTATTTAATAAAATGTTTTACCCTGTTACTTTGCTGGTGTGTTGTATATATTTATAATATTTGCATAGAGTTTATCGTTATTTTGGGCGGGGTGGGTGGCGGAGCCGAGCTGTCTTGCAGCCATCATGGTGTGGAGCTCAGTTCATCTCACTAGTTTCGTATTTCTCATGAAGGGTTGTTCCTAATGTTTCTATTTTAGCGAGGTCAAAAAGAGATCCCATTAGTGGCCTACTGATTTTGCTCGATTACTTTTGTTTTTTTACACGATTTTTCACTATCTGCAAAGACTAAACAGAGTATTGCGACTTTGTGCTTGTTTGTAAATAGAGAATGAACCAAAGAGAATCAATTCTAAAACAGTAAATGCTTGGATAACAATCAATCAAATGGAGAGACAAGCAGGCACGGTGGATTACAACGGGGGCAAAGGCCTGCGTTAACTACCCTTCACTATCTGCAAAGAGAGAGTACTACTAAGAGAAAAGAGGGGGGGGGGCAGCGTTCAAAGCACATCAGCGTGCATAAATACGAAAATGTTTTTACCTATCACGTACTTGACATTTGACAGCTTTTGATATTTGCTATTAAAAAACCATTGAAATTCACTGAAAAAACCATAGGTTTTAGCCCATATATACTTAGGGATTAGCATTTACAAAACCTTAATTTACTCGCACAAAACCATAGAAATTCGCATATATAGTTAGATGCAATAACTATATATATCGCGCACCCGCAACCCACTGCTGATGATGTCACATGTTACATCATTCATGACATGGTCAGTGACATCACTGATGACATCACTGATGACATCTCAAATGACATCACTGATGACATCTCAAATGACATCACTGATGACATCTCAAATGACAACATCCAGTGACTGTATGTTTCTGTAAAGTTAAAATATGTCTTACATATTGAAGAATGAGAGGATGTATAAGTGTTTGGATGAAGGATTTAGTCGGTGCATGACTGACTGTATGAGAGAATGATTAAATCTGTCTCACTGAGTGCATGAGTTAGTGACTAAACTGTCTTAATTTGTGCATCATTATTACTGTAGTTCTGTAAACTGCTGCATGTGTTGATCAGTAGCTATATGAGTAAATATATGGGTTATTGATTGGTTGCCCAAATATTTGTATGGGAGAGTGAGTGTGTGTGTGGGGGTGGCTGGGAGGTGTGTGACTCTGTGCATAGATGTGTGAGCAGTTGATTCAGTAGATGTATGGGTTCAGAAGTGCATGTGGAAACAGATGTATGGGCGGTTGACTATCTGCATGAGTGCATTGGTGAGTAATTGGATTTCTCAGTGCTACATGTCAAAGTAAGTACATATGTAAAACACAGTACATGTACCAGTTGACATATATAAATAACTGTGCATAAGAGCCAGTGAATGTGTGAGTGGCTGTATGGATCATTGTGAACTTGTATCAGGGATTGTATAAGAGAGTAAATACGTGTTAGTATATGTTTGATTAAGTAAGGTGTGTATAACTGTATAGTTGAGAAAATGGAGGTGTGATTGATTCTTTGCATGACTGACTAGGTGTGTGAGTAACTCCATGGATGAGTGACAGTCTGTGAGAGTCTGTTTACACTGATTGTATCTAAGGTTATATTAGAGTCTGAAGAGGTTGATCGTATTATCACATGAATGATATCATCAGTGATGTGATCAGTAATGACAAATGAGATGTTATCAGTGATTTTATCAGTGATGTCATTTGAGATGTCATCAGTGATGTCATCAGTGATGTCATTTGAGATGTCATCAGTGATGTCATTTGAGATGTCATCAGTGATGTCATCAGTGATGTCACTGACCATGTCATGAATGATGTAATATGTGACATCATCAGCAGTGGGTTGCGGGTGCGCGATATATAGTTATTGCATCTAACTATATATGCGAATTTCTATGGTTTTGTGCGAGTGAATTAAGGTTTTGTAAATGCTAATCCCTAACTATATATGGGCTAAAACCTATGGTTTTTTCAGTGAATATATATATATATAGATGTGACCAAGGCCTCTGTGAAGGTCGAAACGTTATGCTGAGGTGGGCCTTCTACGCTATTGAATAAAATCACTGCTCACCTGCACCCTGGGTCTTCCTCTCTTCTTCTGCTCCGTTGGTATCCAGCATAAGGGCTCCTGGTGAGAGAATGTTGAGATCATGTTTATATATATATATACGATTCAGAAAAGGGGGTGGTGATGAACAGAGTGTCTGAATTAAGCAGACCACTCTTACCCAGTCCAAAGATAAGGCCTTGATCCATCACCGTTTGCAATGAGCAAGGGACTTACATCTGAGTATACCCTTCCATGCTTATGATGTAAGGCTAGGTCATGTGACCTGAAAATAACACTTTTCATTGGTTTATTACATTTTTTTTTCACAAATGATGAAAACACCACCTTTTTTCCTCACTCTGACTTTCATTTTTATGAGAGAAAGACCTACTTTCGAAATTTGGAAAAATGGAAAGTGTTGTAGCTGCAGCTGCTGGAGCCACTCCACCACCACCACCAAAAAAGGATGGACCACCTCCTCAGGTCCTCTTAAATCAAGAGGAGGAAGAAGAGGAAGAAGAGGAAGAGGAGCAAGTGAGCAGACCGTTTTTGCAAGAAGAACTAAGGAGGTCCCATGTGAAAGTAAATTACATCTGGCAATTCTTCACATATCCCCGGGGACAAGAAAAAGTAAATGCCCGTTATGTCACATGTTTGATCTGTGACAAAGAACTATCCTGAGGAACAGATAAAATGTACAGCTATGGCAATTACACCATGCATCGCCATATGGACGGTGGCACCCTAATAATTACAGTGCCTCACAGGTACGTGACCTACAGGAAAACCCCCCTCCTGTGGCCAGTACATCTGTTGAACAGGCAGTGACGGGACCAGAGGCGAGGGAGATGGTCCCAAACATACAGATGAACTTTGGTGATATGAAACATACCTGTATTTTTTGCGGCAAATTGATTTCCTATGGAGAGAAAAGTATAACTCTCATCAACCTAGCTTATGAAAATCACAAATGTACAAAACGGCCCAGAAAGTAAATTATCTTTTTTTTTTGTTGCTCCTGTTGAGCCCTTTATAATGACTGATTTTCGTTCCCCCCCCCAAAAAAACAAAAAAAATATAAAAAAGTTCTTAAAATACACAAAAAGTAAAAAAAGTTCATAAAAATAAAAAAAATGTAAAACAACAAAAACAATAAAAAAAAGTTCTTTTCAGAACTACCTCCCATTTATAAAAAATTGCTAGAATGTTTAGCACTCTGGCAACCTCTTTTTCTTTTGATTCGCTTCCTGGTTCGCACGCCGGTACGCGAACCGGAAGCGAAACAAAAAAAAAAAAATTAAAAAAGGAAGAATGAGTTTAAGGGAAGGAAAGAGAGAGAAAAGGAATGAGGGAAGTAGCAAAGGCAGGAAACTGAGGGTTAAAGAAATGAAGCAGTGGAACTAATAAAAGTTAAATGTGATAGAGATGTAACGGAAAGAGTACTAAACAAACCTTATAATTGACGTTAACTTAGGCACTTGTTATTTTTATAGTTTCAATCTGTGAAAGAAAGAACAAAAATTTTAAAATTGATAGAAGGTAGTAAAAGATGAGTGAGCATGAGACAAGATGAGTACATATTAAAAATCACAATTCAAAGTACAGAATTAATTATACATATTAAATGGTTTATTTTTGCTGTTCTCAGAATATATCAAATTTCACTAAAAACAGTGAGATGAAGGTATTCATCATATAACAGCAGGGAACAAAAACACAATCAAAATGATTGTGTTTAAAAAACCCATATAATATAACCAATCTGAAATCATAACTCCTCAAAAGTAACTTACTTTCCATGACGTCAAAGGATGTCCTATGAACAGCTTATACTCTGTTGTGCTGTTATTATTTTCTGCCCGACACTTTCTGAAAGAAAAGCTCCATCGTTTTAACAAAAATGTGACATTCAAAGCAATTTAAAACAGCACACTAAATTATATCAACACCTAGAATCATTATAGTCCAGTTACCTACCCTAAATTCTCACTTCTGAAAACAAGTCAAAAGGCAACATTGCTTCATAGTCAAATGGTAATCATTGCCGAAAGACCAGCCTTTTTTACATTTCAAATAAGCTGTGTAATATCCTGATGTTGTCAAAGGACGATCATGTCATATAATAGCTGCAGTTACAAATGTTCTTCTTGAAATCGACGACTGTGTAGCCAAAACATTTTTAATTAGACTTGACAACTTACTTTCATCGGTTTGTATAGTTGAAATTGTAAAATGACATTTCACCCATAAGTTTCTATAAATAATGTGGACAGCATTGCAGACTTACATTACCTCTACTCCTTGTTTTGATCTGCTGCTTGAATTAGCTTATTAAAACAAACAGTTTTCGCTCTGTACTACAGTTATCCACAAGGCCATATAGTGTAGGAGCCATTAGAACCTCTTGAAATTCCTCAGAGCAAACCCTGAGATTCCTTCCCTAAAATGTTGGTTGTAAGAACACCAGGTAAGAATTTTTAAGGTGAAAAGGCAATCTTTTTTTGAAAGTTAAAACAGAATCATTGCAGAAGGACCAGCCGTTTCCAGACTTCAAATAAGTTGTGTAATGTCCTGATGTTGTTGAAGGACCGTCATGATATATAAATGCTGCAGTTAGAAAAGTCCTTCCTGATATTGACAACTGCGAAGCCACAAAATTTTTAATTAAAGTTGTCAATTTTGTTCCATCAGGCCTACATCGTTGGAACATTAAAATGACATACTGGCCATATCTTCGTATAAATAATGTGGACAGCATTGCAGACTTACATTGGCTACACTCCATGTTTTGATCGGCTGCTTTTACTAGCTTATTAAAGGATACTGATATGCTTTCTGGCAAAGTTAAATATATAAATCTTTCTGAGTCTACACTAGTAGTACTTGATAACGTACAATTCTCGCAGTCATGCTGCCATTGATAAGAAAGGCCAAACAGATGATCTACATCTACACCTTCATCTTGCAATACATTAAGCATATACATTAAAAACTCCTGACAATCTTGCTGAATATTTTGAGAAAATTGTGTTTGACCTGAACATTTGTCTAACAGATTTCGAATTTCAGACACACTTTCTACTCTTGTTCTATCAGCACTACATTTCTCTAACACAGAATTCAACAAACAGCAAAAACTTTGTTCCGAATTGATCACAATCTGTTCTTTTAAAGTTTCTAGAGAAAAGACAACATTAACCACTACATTACCATAGCAGTTGACACCACAACTATTTTCAAATTGAAAACCAACAACTTCTTCAACAGAATTCATTCTCTTTCTGCTTACATTTTTGGGTTCATCGACTTTTGGTCTTTTTGCTACAACCGTCCTACTATTGGTGACATTTGTTCGTTTCCGGCCTACCACGCGGTTCTCAAACAAAGGATATTGAGGCAAATGTGGCACATATTCTCTTCTTAACTTATTGTATTCCTTAACACAATCTAGATCTGCACAAATGTTTGTGACATCACACTCAATCAAGTACAATCCCGATAAAGTTCTAACTCGTGACAATGCTACATAAGCCATACCCTCTTTGAGCACAGAACTGCCAATATTCACCAAAGCACTGTCTACACTTAAACCTTTAATTTATGGATTGTCACCGCATATGCCGAGCAAACAGGAAATTGCTTACGGCGAACATATAAGTCTTTTACAAGCAAAAACCTAGCTGTGCAATGCCCAATTAGCTGTCCTTCCTCAATGCCATCAAATTTAATTGTTAAAAATTCAATTCCATCTCTATTTCTGTATTTCTTAAAATCAACAACATTACAGTGAAGTAGTGTGGCTCACTGGTTAGAGGCGGCAGACCCGAGAGCAGAGGACGGCCCAGGACCAGGGTTCGATTCCCGGCGCGGCAGGTTTCTGGACCAGGGTCAGCGGACTCGATAATTCTCTCGCCTCGGTGCCCACTCTGATCAACGATCACACTCGGCAACTCTGGGCATTAGCTTGCCTCATCTTCACTAACGGCCCCACCAGCCCGCCAGGGATGCCTGGTCTCACCCTGGAGATACCCATTAAGGGACCATCTCTCAGGGAAGCCAGGAAGGGTTTCGCAGCGGTCGAAGCGCCTTGGGACCCTACGGGTAAGTAGTGCGCTATATAAATGCCTATACATTTACATTTACATACCCATTGATCCATTTACTAGACCTCTTTCAACATGTAAATTCCTTCTCAAAATGATACGGCAATTTAAGCACACATTCGGATTCTTTTCAAAACCAGCAGTTTTAGATATAGTCTTCTCTAATGAATCCAATGTATATTTCAAATTCTCAGACAAAATAATTGTTGCTCCCATATGCTCTATTCTGTCAATAGCTTCCAGTTTCAAAATCTCTTGGTTTTCTAAATTCAACATTTTGTTGTTGAAGATGGAACATTCTGCAAGAGTTGGCATCAAACATATTCCAGATTTCTTCTCAGTAATTTTCTGAAAAATATTCTCTGGCAGAACGTCTTCTTCTGGATACAAATTTGACAGTAATCGTGCATGTAAAGCTTCTTTTCCACGCTCGGTCACTTTCCCGATTCTAACATCTTGTAGAATATTCTTGTAATCTTCATCCTTTGCCTGACGCGTATTTTCACGCAGCTCAGCATAATTAAAGTTTAACCATATGTTAACGTTGCCAATGCTCCCTAGGCACTTCCTGGTATCTTCATGTGTAAGCAGTTTAAACACTGGTTGTCCTTTCAATGGTGTCAGCTACAGAAGATCACCTGAAAACAATGATGTGTTTGCCACCAAATAACACATCATACTCTGTTTTAAGAACTTCCTGCATTCTCAAATGCACAAAGGCAAGCATGACATTGGAAACCATGCTTACTTCGTCAATGATAAGAAGTTTCATCTTCTTCAGGACTCTAGATACTTCACAACAAGCATCTCCCGATAACTTGTGGTATTGTAATTTGTTATCATGCTCCACTGGCAGCATCAGTAGCCGATGCAAAGTAATACCTTTAATGTTATGTGCTGCCAGTCCAGTTGGAGCGGTGACAACACAAGACAGCGATGACTCAGTCCTTTTCTGCAGATAACATGAAATTGCTTTAATGAGGAAACTTCTTCCAGTTCCTGCTTCTCCACTCACGTACAGTCGGACAGGCTTCAACGACGTACATGAGCACTCTTTCTTCTCATGACTTAATCCATGATCAATTTGGCTGGTAACTTCGTCATATATTTTCCTCTGCTCAACGTTGAGTTGTCTTTCCAAATCTTCTAAGTTAACCGCATCCTCCTGAGCATGTGCCATGGCTCTTTCCACTTCAATCATGGCAGTGGCAGCTTCATTTTCGAGAACTGGTCCTCCTAGTGGATCCTGACTCAATGAAACAGAACTCTGACTGTCCTGAGAACTGTCTCTAGCAATCTCGGCTGCAATTGTTGCTTCCTGCTCGATTTCTGCATTCAACATTTCTACATATTTTGGAAAAACAGGACATTCTATGGACTCCTTGGCTGCATTGAAAGAGTCTTCGTAACAGAGGAAATCTCCAAGCAGTTGCTCTTCTGCACGCCAAGGCTTGAAAAGTTGCAAAAGAGCTAAATAGAAAAACTCTTTTCTTTCTGGAGATTTGCAATCCAATTTTCGATGATTTACCAATAGACATTTTCTTTGCTTGACCAGACATCCCTCACTTCCAATTACAGCATGCACTCCTTTATCAATATCTTCTTTGATATTCCTCTTGAAAATGTAATTTTGTAGAACCTCATACAGACAAACATTCTCCAGGTGACTGCTTCTATTTGGATAATATGTATCCAACATGTTGATCTTCAAAATATCTGTACTGCTTGGCTCCTTCTCGGCCAAATACTCAATTTCCCGTACAGGTTTTAGAACTCATTTACGCGTTGCAGCAAGACCAAGACTTGCCCAAATGATACTCCTTGATTTGGCATACAGACTTGCTGAAGATAACCGGTCAGAACATTCGTAAGCTCCGATTTCTCGATGCGACAACATCTTCAGACTGAAACTGTACAACTTCTTACTGAGGCTCTTTTCATGGGAAATGTCCTCCCACATATCCTTGAGTTCTGTCTTTTCTTTTTTTGTGATGTACGACGTCACATACCGAGCCACAGCCATACAGTTGTCAGCCATAAACTGTATATCCATGTTAGCATTCCACATGGACAAAATCACTGGGTTGTAGTCGTTGATGTTCTTGGACTCTTCGTTTCTTTTAAAATTGTATGTATTTTTGGGTGATTTCCTTGTCACATTATGTTGCAGCGAAGACATCAAATTGTTCACTCTTCCTTTAGATATCACCGATCGTGGAAATCCAAAACGACATTTTGTATAGTACTTGTTCTTGTTTCTGAATTTACGACGACAGTACTTTCCACAACGATGGCTTTGAAACCGTAAAACTTGTTCTCTTAGACTTTTGTCTTCCTTTGTCTTTGGAACAGCACATGTAGAATACTGTTCTATGAAATTCATCACTAAGTCATCCGGATCTGTTCCAAATTTGGGTGCATCTTTGATCCATAGCAGCATATGTATATGAGGAGCACCTCTTGCTTGATACTCCATTCTCCAGAAGAAATCCAACACCTCTCCAAGAGGTGGACTTTTCTTGTTCGTGATGAAAGACATCATAGCTTCAAATCTATGATTGAAGTACCTGCATACATTCACTGGATCCAAAGAGCACAGTTCTCCGGGTGTCTTGAATTCAATATTTTCAATGTTTCCATTTGCCTCTCGTAGAAATTCAAGTTAGTCTTCCCAGCCGTACTCCGCACAGCTGAGAGTGAGAAACCATGTGGGAGTTCCAAAGTTCCTCAGCATACATTTTAAGTCACCATGACGACGGTACCAATACTCATTAGTACCACGCTGACATGCCATCAGATTAATCAGATGAGAATCCAAAATACTGTCTTGCACATTCACTTTATCCATAAAGTCCCTTGCTGAGATATTTTGCAGTTGTACACCACTTTTCAGGATGTGGTTCACTGCATAAGACAGTTCAGACAGATCACTTTCAAACAGTAGATGTACAATTAGGGAATGCATTGACGAAACCTAGGATCTTCTGCATACAATCGTAAAGTCTGGTATTCAGAAGCAGGAATTTGATCAGGTCGCTCTTCATATCGTCCTCCTCGACCTGTGGGAAATAACTGTGGAAAACACCAAGCTTCCAAACTTTCCTCCGAAACACTAATGGGACTCCCTTTGGCTTGTTTCATTTGAAACAACTCAATAGCATTCCCCATGACTTCCTTGGAATGCAAAGGATGAACACTATAATGTTCATATATTTCTTCATTTTTAGAGGCTTCTACTTTCTCAATTTGTCCAGCACACAATTTTCTGTCTTCTTCTTCACTTACTTCCTCTTCTGCAACACATACATTCTTGTAGTACTCATTGTTTTTTATCAAATACAATGTTGCCTTTTTGACTTTCCTAACATCCACTAAATCTTGTCAGATTTTCTTACTCTTTGTCGGAACCCCATTAACTAGGATAACCAGAGGTTCCTCTTCCACTTTCTCTACTCCAATTGTATTAATGTTTTTCTTCAAATCTAAAGGCAAATAAACAACTCTTCCCTTTAATCCTCTCTGTAAATCTGATGGAGGCAATTTCCCTGTCTTTGGCTCCATTCGTACAATAGCCTGAAAGGGATGCACACTTTGAATCAAAATAGATTCATAAGTATTTAAATCCTTCAATTCAGAAGGAATGTTAACTAATTCCAGATTATTATGAACCGCTCTAGCAGGCATCTGGTTTTGGTTTAATTTGTTAAAACAATAAGTACACATACGTTGGTCTGATCCCAAATCAAAACAATTTTCTACCATCAAGTATGTGGCAAAATCCTTCCATTCACTATTGTTTTCCATTTCACTTTTTGCATATAAATCCACTAACTTAGTCTGATTCTCATAATAAGTCCGTCGACAACACACACAAGTGAAATTAGACCTCCCACTTGATTTCACCTGAAAGATGGAAATTTCCTTGTGAAACTTATCTATATTAGAAATCTGTACACTCTCCTCCACATTACCTTCTTCTACTGGGTCAATTTCAACATTGTTCTCTTTACTAGCAAAGTAACAGAACTCAATTTCTTCACAAATATTCTTCACATGTAGTTCTGAACCATGAAAAAGAGCACTGCTCAATTGTTTAAGCATAATTGCTGGACTCTTAGCATAATACAACATTCTCACTAATTTCCTCACTTTATTATGATTAGGGCTCCCGGTTTTATGGTATTTATTTTTTTGCCATTTCCGTCTGTATTTATCCATATTTATTTTTTGCCCATTTTTTCTGTATTTATCCACATTTATTTTTTCCACTAACAAAAGACTATGCTACAGCTAGTATTTTTCCACATTTATTTAAACTGAAAACACAGCGAAAATAAAATGCCTTTCTACACTTGAAGTTGAAGGTATTGAGTAAACTTAGTGCTGCACTATTTCTATAATATACAAGAAATGCATTGCAATTGTTAGCATCACAGTAATAATTGATCCATCTTTCGAGTGCCATGCTACATACATTAGCTGCAATTCCCACAGTAAAAACGTCTGCATTTTTCATAGTATAAATATTTATTTAATGTTTCCTTACCGGTGCTTTCATAGCCAAAGTTCATTCAGGGCCCTTGTTCTCTTTTAAATATATTGAAACACTGGCAACAACCGCAAGGTTCATCTAGCAAGCCCAGCAACTGGTTGTTCTCACATTGTCGACTTTATTCTGCACGTCAACCTTGATGATGAGCACCATGAACCCCAGCCTTAGTGGATGGGGGTGGATGGATAGATGGATGGAGCTGCCCACACTCTTCTCAGAATTCCCTCAGGGAAGCAATCAAATGATTGGGAGGTTACTCCCAACGGCCGCTCACTCAGTGCCATTCAAGTCAGGTTCAAAAAGGGGTTCTCTTGTCTTTGCTATCACACCCTCTGTTCTTTAAACCTCACAGTGGTGGCTTTGTGACCTTGGACACATTCCTGGGACACCACAGCTACCTATTAGTACACATTTGTACCACTGAAATCACATTACTTTCTCCATTCCCGTTTTCCACATCATTATTAAGATTCACATTTTGTCATTATTCAATTCATTAAAAGTGAATAACTGCCACACATCTGCTCTTAACTTTCACCTCAAGCCATACCTTTCACTGTCGAAGTAAAAGGTCAGATGTGACCCGTGAAGTGCACAGTCCACACATCAATACTTGTATGGAAATAATACAGATCTGTCCCAGTTCCTCATTTCAGGGATAAAAGTGCAAACTATAATGAGAAAATGTTGTGTGCTCTTTGCTCTGCCATGATTAACAACCCTCTGCTCTTGGCAAGCAAAAGCCTCTTCGAGGCTACACCATGGAGCAGGCCTTCTCTCTTACTAGCTCCCCCTGGTCTCTCCTTGTTTTCCTGCTCTCTCCCTGATTCGTTTTCTGTGGCCACTTACATCCCGGTCTCTTTGTTCCACCTTTCCGTATCCTCCACTGTCTTCCCACTCCCCCTTTCTTTACATACGATCTGACCCGCAGTCTCACTCTGTCCCCCTTTTCTTATACCCCGTCTACCTGCTTCCCCTTTCGCACCCACTCTCTCCCTGCTCTCCCACAATATGCACGCTCTTAACCACACTCTCTGCTCCCCCTACTATACCCACCATGTTGTCCACCCTATTATTGCTCCCCTTTTAAGGTCTTGGGTCAGGACAGCTGTGAGTGTGAGCAGGCAGATCTATTGTATTAAGTGAATAACATTCACTTGGGTCAAACCTTTGCTTGTAATTGAAAGCTTTTGTGGTCTATCTCATGTTGTGCTGTCTTGATTTCGTATTTATCCCTATTCTTCAGTCTGCCTGCTAGCATTAAGGGTTGACTGTGTTCTGATTGGGTGAGTTGTATCCTTCCACTGTATACCTCACTGACTTTTTTTTTAAAAACCAGCAGTCTAAGTGCACATGTGTTTCTTTACTCTCCCACCCTGTTATTTTCACTGCCCTCTCTCAAGCTCTCTCCAAAAACATGGGAAAATCCAATAGCGCTGCCTTTTAAAGCAAGGCCTATTGGCTTTGCCAAAGCTTGTTAATTGCTGGACGCCGAAACTGGCTGACTGGGGAAAGCTCTTCTGCTACAATCTACTGGCGCTATGTGAGTCACTCGCCTCAGCCACTCCCTTACAGTGCACACGTCATGTTAAAGGCAGACGGCCCATTGTCATTCTAAATGTGATAATCGTCTGAAGTCAGAATGACAATGGGCTGTTCACTGCCTGTGCGAGGGAAGGGAGGTGCTGTTGCATCCCGTGGAGTTCCAAAAGGAAGTGCAAAGTGTGAACTGGCCCTTAGAACTTTTTACCTCCTGGGCTTATCGCAGGAGAACAGCACAGTTTGATAAAATACCCAGAAGCTCAGAATTACGGACAAAAGACATCCGTGAAAGTAATGATGTTGCTGAAAACTGGAAACAAGTCAATAGAGGTGCATTAGTATGCATCAACAAGGCTCCCCCACCTACTCCCTTAAACAATGTAACTCGGACTGCAAGCAGCGACAGCGGCTTCTGCTCTGCAGATCCGCAACTCAGATGCCCTCCAAAGTCTAATCTTTATTTCTTTGTCCTTAAGGTTTTCAAAACGCTTTCAGGCCAACTCAGTGATGCGATTCCCCTGCAGGAGGAGCTCTATTTATAGATCAGCTTGCAAATCGAGACTTAAATATAACCGAGAAGGAAATATCCTCAACGTGCGTCGAGGTGTGCTTCCTCACTGATTAGCACATGCCAGAAGGCAGCCTCATCCATTCTCAGTTTTACTCGTATTTTGCCGTTTTTACATATAAATACAGACAAAGGAAAAAAAGTTTTCCGTCTGTATTTATATGTATAAATCCGTTTAAACGGAAAACCGGGAGCCCTAATTATGATGCACTGCTAGCATCCTGAAATGATGAAAAACACTCTGGCATACTCTTCTGGAAAGACAAGCCAGTGAATGCCCATGCAAACCTGTTACTTCTCTCATTCTGCAAGGATCTAATTCTTGCAACAACGTCATTTTCTGTTTTAAACTTTTCTTATTAAATGTACAAACAAAATCATAAAGCAAATTGATGGAATCCTGTCGCACACTGCAAATAGTACTACACTTCCAGGTGTACACTGGTCCCTTTGGACGTCTCCCTAAAACTTCATTACCTAACACCTCTTCTGCATCTGCAGACACAAGTTTTTCTTTTTCAACCGGACAACCATCTTTCACCTCATATGCTCGACCACTGGTGTCAACTGCATGCACCAAATCATTGTCCTGGAAGTAACTCTCCTCATTGAAAAATGCCTCACTACTTGAACTATGCATCCATTCTCCTGAGAAAACTTCACAAAAATTACTACGATTAACTACTCTCTTCCATCTACTATTTGATTTGAAATCATAAATTACCTTGTTTAGTTTCCTAATTCTATTGATTACCAAAATAAATAACTTTCG
Organism: Lissotriton vulgaris; assembly: GCF_964263255.1. Taxonomy (NCBI): domain Eukaryota; kingdom Metazoa; phylum Chordata; class Amphibia; order Caudata; family Salamandridae; genus Lissotriton; species Lissotriton vulgaris. The sequence continues at coordinate 351,858,907 of NC_141698.1, forward strand.
CTTAATTTCGAAAGCCTGATCAATAATTTTCTCTACATTTTTCTTTTTCTTATAAAATGCCACTTTCTGTTGGCCTTTCTTTATATTTTTTAACAAATTGACAATTATCCTGTTGGGGAACATTCGCCTACGAATGTCCCGGAACTGATTTTCCCTTCTACTGCCATGCACGGTTATCTCCTACTCTAGCAGAAACTTTTTTGACTGGCCTTTCCTTTTCCTTTAAATTGTCTCTCTTCTTCTGCACTAAAACATGTTCTAAAGTGGTATTTTTTTGTCTGCAAATTCTTTTTAAAAATGATTTCATTTTCTTACCCGGAGCTTTTTTGGCGACTTGAAACGATTTTATAGTAGAGGACTGCTGCAAATCTTTACCAAGGTGGAGTGTAAGTCGCTTTGCTTCTTTTTGTTTCCTCTGCCTTGAGGGCATTTTTAAATTTTTCAAAAGATCTTCATTTAATTCTGTGGATTTTTTTAAAAAAAAATTGGGCCAGATCACATTTACCGATTTTGAAATACCGAATATTACCGAATTTTACCGAATCGGAATTCCAAAATCGGTAATTGGGATGTAGGTACCAACATCTGGATTATTTAACGAATCGTTAAAATTCGGTATTAAAAGATCGGTATTAAAAGATCGGTATTATCCGATCGGTATTATCCGATCGGTATTTACCGATCGGCATTATCCGATCGGTATTTACCGATCGGTAAATACCGATCGGTAATTCCCGCGACGGACAACAAACAAAAGTGAAACTCAACACAACAGCCAATCAGGTGCCACCCACCTCCCCCTACTCTCCAGGGAGTGGCCCCACAGGCAGGTGCAACTAATTAGAAGGTTCAGGAAAGGCAGTTGGAGCAGAGAGAGTGGGAGCAGCAGAAGCAGCAGACAGAGCTTGTGTATTCACTGCAAACTCCAACATGGAAAGCAGCAGGGACACTGAGCAGGCTGAAAGGAAAAGAAAGCTTAAATTCAGTAGACAGGAGCTACAGCTCCTTGTGGAGGAGGTGGTAAAGGTACACCACAGACTTTTTGGAAAGCAGTCCCTAACTGTGCCAGAATCAACAAAAAGGAAACTTTGGCTGGAAATCAAAGATAAAGTAAATGCAGTGGGAGTCACCAACAGACGCACTGACGATTTAAAGAAGAGGTTCTATGACCTGAGGAGCCTCACGAAGAAAAAATTGGCTGAGCGCCACAGACAGTCACAGCAAACAGGTCGAGGAAAGAACACTGCACCCCCCCTCAACGAGCTGGAGGAGCTGGTAGCCACAACCCTGGAGGCTGACAGTGTCCATGGACTGGGAGAAGTGGACAGCTCTGCGCAAGCTGCAAAAAAAAAAGGTAAGATGCATGCACAGCTATCCCCCTCCCACCCCCATACATCCCTCACCCCTTGCAGCTAAGTTACCCCAGTCCAAAACTGTACCAATGCATCATGATACATGTTGTCAGTCATTGGAAGACCATGTCACACAGCACTGTAACCAACACATTATTCACATGAATGCTTACAAAATGAAGGGCAGGCAGCATGTACAAAGTGCAATGTAACATGTTTAATTGTAGTGGCTGTGACACATTTACACCTAGCTGATATGTACTCATATGTCCACAGGTCTCACATCCAGAAGGCAGTCTGAGGAGGCAGAGGGCGCGGCACCCCAGAGGGATGGCAGTCAGGAGCCAGGGCCCAGTGCATCCCACGACACAGGTGTTCCGAGTGGGCAGCCACCCACCCAAGAAACTGACATCTGTGAAGAAATGCAGGGCTCCCCAATTCCTTCGCAGTCACCACTATTGGTCTCATCACCAGAAATGCATGCATCCCTTGTTGTAGAAACACCTGTTGCACACCCTGGCAGGAGGCATGTTGTTCCCCCACTGCCGGAAATGGAGACAGGTGGTGATGAAATGGAGGGTGAAGACTCACTTCACTTGTTACAAGCTCACATCACTGCCACACTGCAGCCTAGCACAGAGCCTGTACTAGGTACCACTAGAAGGCGCACAGTGCAAGGAAGGGATGAAGGTGCACATGGGGAGGGTTCCAGTGTCTTCAAAGGCCTGGAGGGAGCCATGGTCCGGATTCAGAGGATGCAGGGCAAGGGTATCATGGCCTGTCAAAGACAAATGCGAAACATGAACATCAACATGGAAGAAATTAGCAAGGGCATAAAAGAGCTGGTGATAGTCAACCAGAGCATGGCAACAGGCATACAGCAACTGTGCACAAAACTTGACTCTGATATTGGTGCAAGGCGCAGGGACAGGCAGCGCGCAGTGAGAATAGAGACATCCATGGAGCAGCTGGCTACAGCCACATCCCTGCTATGCAGGCGTAGCGTCAATAGTCAGTTAGTCCTGACTCAGAATAGCAACCAGTTGACAAGGGGCATAGCTGGAATGACCGGTGCGCTGGAGGCCCTACTCAATGCACAAAGTGCACAAGGTTCTGCTGTAGACGTGCCGGACACTGAAGCTAGCACCAGTAGGAGCAGCACAGCTAGCCCCCATGGCTTAGAGCCAAGGAGGAGCAGCAGGCGACAGGGTGAGGCTATAGGCCAAGCGCCCAGTGAACAGGATGAGCCACAGACCCCTGCCAGTGCAAAGCGTGTGCGTAAATGAACAGCTGTAACGATGGCCTACTGCCAATGGACATTACATTTATAGTTCATACAGTGTTATTTGCACATTTGTGCCATTGCAACCAGCCAAGTGACTATGTACAACTATGGTTGGTGGATTCTACACCTGTCTGAGTGTGTTTGCCCACTGTGAGCATTGATGTCAAATGCTTACTGTTGCACTTTTGTTCTTCAATAAAACTTTACGAATCGAATTAAACAGAAGCTTGTGCTTTCACTATAGCTCAGTGTCTTCACTTACTCAGAAATAGTTGCGTGCTATGTCATCACGTCTGTATCTGCCATCACTTGGTGTTGCCACTCCAGCAGGATGTCTTTCAGGCACAGCAATGTCGTCGTCATGATCCTCATAGTCAGATAACTCCACCTCAGTCCCCTTCTTAACAGCCAGATTGTGCAACATAGCACAGGCAGCAATGATCTTACAGCAGGTAATGGGGGTATACTGCCTTGCACCTCCGCTCTTGTGCAAGCATCTGAACCTACTTTTCAATATACCAAATGTTCTCTCAACAACATTGCGTGTGCTCTTGTGTGCCCGGTTGTATCTCCTTTGGCTGGGTGTTGAGGGGTTGAGGTAGGGGGTGAGTATGAATGAGCGGAGGGCATATGCACTGTCTCCTAGAATGAAAAGGGTACAATTTACTCACATGCATACATGTACTGCTTATTGCAATAGGTGTAATAGGTGTTGCACACTGTCTCTTACCTAGGAGGTAGCCTTCACCAAATGCCCCTGCAGTCAGGCGTGCATAGATGCCACTGTTTTGAAATATATATGAGTCGTGGGTACTTCCCGGGTATTTAGCGACAATGTCTGTGATGACGTTCTTGGCATTGCAGATCACCTGCACGTTGATGGTGTGGCTTGACTTTCTATTGCGGTAAATGTATTCCGTGGCAGCAGGGGGACAAATGGGGATGTGCGTCCCATCAATGCATCCGATGATATGGGGAAATCTTGACATCTGGTAGAAGTCAGATATGGTTACAAACAGTTCAGCATGGGTGGATGGAAAAGAAATGTAATGCTCCATCCTATGCAACATGGCATCAAGGAAATGTTGAAAAAACCTTGAGAGGCTGCTCTGGCTCACCCCTCCCACCGCAGCAACCACGCTCTGGTAGCTCCCTGACGCCAGCAGGTGGATGCTGCACAGCACCTGTACATGTGTTGGGATTGCATGTGCCCTTGGAGTGGGGTGCTCCAACAGTGGTTTTAGGTCCCTGATTATCTCCAAGATGGTGTCTGGAGCCAACCTGTACCTTTGCAGTATCTCTTCCTCTGTGAGCATGAACAGGGTCACCCTCTGCCTGTAAACCTGCTCCTGTCTCTGCCATTCCCTCTCTCCTTCCTCCTGTAGCCGTAGCCGTCTTGCAATGACATAAAATGCAGCCATTGTGCAAACAGAATTGCATTTTGGGTCCTTTTTTATGGGCTGCACCTGGTTACCACCTGCTTTGAATCCATGGTAATTAACGAATGTTAAATACCGATTTTGGAGCAAATTCGGTATTTCTGTGCCTCCCTACATCTCAATTTCAATTTTGACTGTTTTTTACCGATCGGTACGTTTAACGATCGGTAGGTTTACCGATCGGTACGTTTACCGATCGGTTGGTTTACCGATCGGTACGTTTACCGATCGGTTGGTTTACCGATCGGTACGTTCACCGATCGGTAACTTCCACGATCGGTAACTTTAACGATCGGTAACTTTAACGAATCGGTATATTTACCGATTCGGCCTGTTTTCTGTCACCTACATACGGATCACTCAATACCGGTCTGTAACGGCCCAAAATCGGTATTTTCGGCCGTTACCGACCGGTAAAGGCCTACCTACATCTGGCCCCATTGTTGTTAACCACTATTACCAAACAGTAAACCAATAACAGTAGGCAAACAATTAACACACTAGTTGTCAATTCTACCTACAGTAATTTAACAACAGACAAATTAAAAAATCTCAAATAGTAGCAATGGAATGGAATGCTGCTACATATGACCTGTGCTCTGTTATATGTTAATCTCAACTAATTTTGAGACTCTATTTCACAGTTATATTAAAAACACTTCACTCAGGGTGTTTTTGAAAACTTTTATATAATTTTAAATCAACATCTACAGATTGTTCCTCATCTAGAGATTGTTCCACATCTAGAGATTGTTCCTCATCTAGACATTGTTCCTTATCTAGAAATTGTTCCACATCTAGAGATTGCACCACATCAGACATTTTTGATGTTATTGTTATTGACTTAAAATTGCCAAGCACACATGAAGGCATATTTACAAGGCCCTTGCACCAGGGGGAAGTGACTCAAAATTGCCAAGCACACATGGGGCGTATTTACCAGGGCCTTGCACCAGGGGGAAGTGACTTAAAATTGCCAAGCACAAATGGGGGCGTATTTACAAGGCCCTTGCACCAAGGGAAAGTGACTTAAAATTGCCAAGCAGACATGAGGGCGTATTTACAATGCCCTTGCACCAGGGGGAAGTGAGTTAAAATTGCCAAGCACACATGAGGGCGTATTTACAAGGCCCTTGCACCAGGACAAAGTGACTTGAAATGGCCAAGCACACATGAGGGCGTATTTACAAGGCCCTTGCACCAGGGGGAAGTGACTTAAAATTGCCAAGCACACATGGGGCGTATTTACAAGGCCCTTGCACCAGGGGGAAGTGACATAAAATTGCCAAGCACACATGGGGGCGTATTTACAATGCCCTTGCACCAAGGGAAAGTGACTTAAAATTGCCAAGCAGACATGAGGGCGTATTTACAATGCCCTTGCACCAGGGGGAAGTGACTTAAAATTGCCAAGCACACATGAGGGCGTATTTACAAGGCCCTTGCACCAGCATAAGGTGTGGCCTATCCAGAGGTATGCTGGATTGTCTGGCAGCCATGGTAAAACCAAGAAATATCCTGGAGCAAAAAGGCTGGTCTTGCAGTCACAAAAGTTTGTTTGAGGTGAGGCCTACTCAGGGTTGTAGATGAAATTTAGGCTTGTTGAAGAGTACAGAGGAGATAATACATGTGCAGGCCTACAGATGAAGTGAGTCATGTCCACTGAACTCTTGAACAAAGGCCAGACCTCCTCTGTCTCCCTGGATAGGCCTAAACCTCATCTGCACAATGTGATTAGTAATGTTAGGAAACACAGGTGATGTAATTGAAAAACGTGCAAATATTTTTGCTCATTTCACAATCACATCACCTGTGTTTCCTCAGCTTAGGTATCTCATTGAGCAGATATAGTCTAGCATATCCAAGAGTACGCAGAAGGTGAGGACTGTATGCAGCAGTGCAATGTACATAATTATCCTCCTTTGACAATTACAGAAGCCTCAGCATATCCATGCCCCTAAACAGTCCTAAATGTATATCATTATTATCATAGTGACTATGAAACTCTAGCAGTACATATTGTGAAACCTAAATGACTTCAAGAAACGAGTTTTTAAACCGACAAACAAGCAAATTATTCTCCCATATTCATGTTGGGAAGTGAAATATTTATTTTAAAAAGCAGACCCCATGTTGTCCTGCTCATAAATGTGAAAAGTATTTCTTTTTTTAAAAAAACGATTTTCTGGTCATAATTTGAAAACACAGCACAGCTCCTATGTACAAGCACACCCTAGCTGGCTTCCTTATTTTCTCCAAAAAGCATGCTAATCTCTTTCTAAATTAAAGGAATCTTTTGTCACCTTAGCACAATTTTTAAACACATCATGTAAGCAAATTAGTCTCCCAGATTCATGGGAAAAGTAACTTAAAATTGTCTAGCACACATAGGGGCGTATTTACAAGACACATGCACCAGGGGAAAATAACTTAAATTTGCAAAGCACCCATGAGGGTGTATTTACAAGGACCTTGCACCACCTTTAAAGTCACTTTTAAAATGGGGAAAATGACGTGAATGTGGCTCATAAGCCTTGTAAACATGCCCCCATGTTAACTATGTAAGTCTTGCAGAACATATTGTGAAACCTAAATGACTTCAAGAAACGATTTTTTAAACCAACAAACAAGCAAATTATTCTCCCATATTCATGTTGGCAAGTGAAATATTTATTTAAAAAAGCAGACACCATGTTGTCCTTCTCATAAATGTAAACAGCATTTCTTTTTTTAAAAAAACGATTTTCTGCTCATAATTTGAAAACACAGCACACCTCCTATGTACAAGCACACCCTGTCAGTACTAATACTTCACATTATCTATGATTATAATTTGTCAAAGAAGCAAAATCTTTTTTGAAAAGATAATGAAAACACTTGACACAAAACAACATTTTAAATGCACAGCTGGCTTCCTTATTTTCTCCATAAACTATACTAGTCTCTATCTAAATTAAATTATTTTTTCTCACCTTAGCAAATGCTTTTTGAATTTCAAAACAGTCTCAGACACACACCAATTTTTCTTTAGCAGAGCAAAGGGTATGCACTCCAGAGGCTGCAACCAACAAAGGCACAGAAATGCTGTATTTCATCACACATATCTCTCATGTCACCCAATCAAAACTCTTCCCTCACTTTTTTCAAATCAACAGCCTTCCCCCCTCAGCCCTTTCTGCCCTTTTTCCATAGCAACTACCTCCTGAAAGACCTCTCATGTTTACAAGTTCACACAACAATGTTTCAAATGAACTCTGAACTCTCAGTACACCTGCTAATCCACTGCAATGTTTCTTAAAATCATTTTTTCTTAACCATTCAAATGACTTCTTTCAAAGAACACATCCTAACTTTCTGTTTTCAGAAATGGAAATCCACCAATCACTGCTAGTGAATCATTAGCACTGAAACTCCACAGTTTTTTTCTTGACAAACTCCTACTGTTTCAACTGCCATTTCATTCCCACACTTCTTCTGACTGCAGCAGAACCTCCTCTCACAATGTTTTCTGTCTGGATTCTTGGACATAGCTACATCCACTGGGCTCACAGGTATGCTGATAACAGAAATTTACACAACCTCAATTTACAAAATGTGGAAATCAAATGGATTGGCCACAGAGGATTGAGATGTCACCAATTGATACCATTGGTGAAAACCTTTTTGCATTTGCCAAACCCTGACCTCATATTAGTGCACTGTGCAGGAAATGATTTGGGCACTTTGACTGGGGTAGGTCTGGAAATGGTTTTAAAGGACACCTTTGAGCAATTGAAGGCACTTTTTCCTCAAACTGCCTTGGTATATTCCAATATATGCCAAAGACAGAAATGGAGGTGGTCCAATCAATTTTGTCCACAAATTGAGAAAGCGAGGAAGCATGTAAATAAGTCTGTTTCAGCTTATATGAGAGACCATGGAATGGGCTCCATCTACAACAATAACTTGCGTTACTACATGCAAGATATCTACAGAGGAGATGGTGTGCACTTCTCAGATGAGGGAAACAGAGTTTTCATACAAAATTTAAGACTGTGTATTGGTACCTACTTATAAGTACCTAGAACTTACACAGAACCTAAAAGCTCTTTTCAGAGCTACCTTAACTATAATTACTCTTTAAAAATTTCAAATGTACCTTTTTTCACTAATTTTCACTTATGTTCGCTTCCCGGTTCGCTACCCGGTTCGCGTACTGACAGCTAACTGCGCGAAAAATTCAATTTTTTTTCCCGACATATATGAGCCTCCTCAGCCACCCTCAGAAAACCTAGGGGGTCAGGATACGTCTCCCGTGCCCCCTTATACCCATTTCCCACATTGTTTTTCCTCCATCTTGTGATTAAATTAGTCCGAAACACAAAATGGCGAACTCCCGTTACGCTACCGGTGAGCTACCCGGTTCGCGCTCCTCCCTCACGTTTGCTTTGCTCACTGCTTACTTGGCGCCCTACCTCATCTGCCGCTCACCGGTCCTCCCCGCCGCCGCTCCTCACTGCCTGCCCGCTGATCCTCACCGCCTGTCCCCCGCTCATGTCCGCTGCTGCTCCGCTCGTCACTGCTCCTCCCCGCGCTGATCTCCGCCGCTCCTCGTCAATGCTCCTCCCCGAGCTGATCTCCGCTCCTCCTCGCGCTCGCGTACGCTGCTCCTGATGTAAGCAGGCACGTCGCGGCCGGTGCTACTTTGAAGGGACTACTTTTTTTTACCTTATATTTTTTAAATAACGTATTTATTTTTAATTTATATAGCCTATGTCCATCTGCACACCCTGAGGATTACAACGATGTATCGGGTGTGTGGTTTGGCGCTGTGGTTCCCGAGTTTACCCGCCTCAAAGCCTCAAAGTTCTTCCTTTATAATAGTAGTATAGATTATTTACTACCAAAAGTTTGATGTAAGCTCCCCCCTCATGTTTTATGCATACTTTTCTGAGCCTCTTTCTCATGTTTTCACAGTTCTTTGGCTCCTCGATTTGTTTTTTTTGAAGATTTGCCCTTTTCCTTGGAGAATATTTGACAATATTTCCAATACTGGTACTCTCATGACTAATTCAGCTAAAGTGCTCATATCTCAGGTTTTCAATTCATAACAAACACCTCAACTGTTTTCTTACTCAAATTTAAGTCTCAGATGCATGTGGAGACTCAGCAGTTTCCAGTAATTTAGCTCTTTTTTTCTCCGGCAACTCTATTGTATATGAGTTTTTCAGACTCAGATTCTAATCACAACAATATGAATGATGCTACTTCTTAGAAGCCAGAGTCTCATTCAGGTACCATCCACAGAACTTCCTCACTAAGGGCCTTATTACGATGTTGGGCGGACTTGCATCTGCCCGACACTGTATCGGTAAGGTATGGGAACTGCCCAACCATGGATCAGCAATTCCCCATACCTTAATACGATATTACAGCACATGGTGCTGTTGCATACTCATGTTTCTCTGTGGGAGCTTGTGCTGTGCCTGTAAACTGGCAATAGCAAAAGCTCCCATTAAGAAAAGGCAGGCTGTGTAAATCCCTGCTTTATGTGGCAGGAACCATACAGTGCATGGTTTTAAAGGGGAGCCCTGCTAGGGGCATCCAAAATGCTTTCCGACAGGCTTTCTATGTCGGGAAAGGCTGTCCTATAGGGATTACGTGCCGGATCTGAATGGCCGACGGGTTCCTTGAGCTCGTCGGAATCCATCCGGAATGACTGTCTGGTTTCACTTTCGACCACCGGCGTTGTAATGCAGCGGTCTTTCCAACTCACATTGTAATGAAGCCATTTGGTAAATTGCCAATGGCATCAAACAAAAGACCTTAAAAACATCCTCCATCTCCAGTGAAATCTACAACGGCTTCTATGGATGTGATTCTTGAAGAAATATTTTTGTTTAAAGCCTTCATGGAAGAGATTACCAAAATGTTGCAACATTTAGATGACAAATGGTCTTTTCTGGATTCACAAGTTTTAATGATAGAGCAAAAAACAGAAAGTCTTCAACATGTGACTTCAAGTATTTCTAATCTGGAGTCTGAAATCTCTCTTCTCATAAAAACACACCAAAAATCTTGAAAACTGAAATCGCTGAAACAACCTGCGCTTATATGCACTTCCTGAAATCACTAAGCGCTCTGATCCGAGCGTCTACCTGCCGTCTTTTCTGCCAAAACGTCTTGACATGTCAACTACCACCCCTCTCAACATGCAAAGGGCACATAGGCTTGGGCACACAGTGTCTATAAAACCATGAGGAGCTATTTCAATCTTCATGTAATACACAGATTTATAACAAGTGATGTCAGCTGTCAAAGCCAATAAACAAATTTTCTGAGCTGGTCGCAGATTGTTTTTCTCTCAGGATGCGACCAAAGGTACGACTGATTGCCGGAATCAATTCCTGGATATGTATCCTCAATTGAGAGCTGTGAATGCTAGATTTAGTCTAATCCATCCTTGCTTATTTAAAATAACCACTTATGAGGAGGATGCTGCACCTAAGAGATTTCTCTAACAACAAGGAGCAGAAGATATATGGACACATGAAGAATTACTTATATGCCATCTTATCTCTCTTGCTTGTATTTTCTTTTAATAATATTTAAGTAATAGTTTATTTTATGAGTAATTGTTATTTATTTTTCTTCAGCTATATCAAACTTTAATTCTGTAATGTTTTTTTTCTGGTGTTGCAGGTATATGTCTTCCCCGCTTGTTTCAGTAAGGTCTTAATTTAGTGTGATATCTACATTGATGTCAAACTTTCCCAGCTGTCCTGTGGAGATCAAGTGTTGTTGCTATGACCTTCCTGTGTGGCCAATCTCCATCTTAATTTTGTGTTTTGTAGGTATGTTCTTTAGTCGTCATTTGTATGACTTGTACTGTCTTTTTGTTTTCTTTTTTACCCTTTCTTTACTGATGATTCTTTCTATGGTTCCACTCTGTCTTTTCTCTTTCCTGTCTCCTGTCCTATTTCCCTTCTCTCCCTTCCTTTACTCACTAAGCAAAACTCTTGTTCTACCAGTACTTTATTTATTTCTCTATGGCTTTTGCTACTAGACATATTGATTGCGCATGCTATTGTTTCAGTATTTCATTCAGGGCTATCACATGGAATATTAAAGGGTTGAGTAACTCAATTAAGCTGCAGAGGTTGTTATCCCGTTTAGCTAATTTAAAAACTGATGTTGCATTACTTCAAGATTCACACCTTTCTGAATTGGAGATTGCTAAGTTAAAAAGATGCTGGGTAGGCAATGTGTTTCCATCCCCCACAATGGAGCACTGATTCTTTGCCACAAAAAGTTACATATTACAGATGATAACCAAAATCTGATTCTGAAAGTCCTTGGATCATTGCTAAGCTTCTTGTTTTCTTGTTGATAACATATGTTGAACTATTTTAATGTATATGGTCCAGTTTCCGTTGATAATACTTTTTGGACCACCATTACGGAGAAACTGCTTTTGTGTGATGATTAATATATTATTTTTGGTGGTGACTGCAATCAAATTCATGATTCAATCCTGGATATATATTCAACAGTCAAATGTGTCCACTCTAAAATGCACTCACAGTTCAAATCCACCATCCAGCATAAGTCTTTAGTTGATATTTGGAGATTATTTAACCCAGATCTCTGGGAATATACTTTTTATTCACCCCCGTATCATTCACAATCTTTTTCTCAGTAAATCATTGGCCCAACATGCTCTTCAGTCTCATATTGGGTCAATTTTAAGATCATACCATGTACCAGTATACACAGATCTTGACCTCATATCCTTTTCACCACATGCAGGTAAAGGGGGCTGTAAAAATTCACTACTTTTATATACTAAATTCACATCCCAATTTGAAACCTTTGCTTCTGAATATTATGTTAACACTACTCCCGATTCTTCTTTTGAAATGATTTGAGATCCTGCAGTGACAAGAGGATATATGATAAATGTTGTCTCGCAAAAGAAAAAATCTATAGAAGCACAACCCAACCAATTACTTGCTACAATAAAACCATTGGAATATACCTAGGATCACTCTAAAAATTAAACCTCCCTCCAACATTTTATTGATGCCAAACTCACCTTTATTAGATTAACTACGGATGCCACCTCTTCCTACTTATTGAAGAGCAGTGCATGTTAGTATGGAGGGCAAAATAGAATGGGAAATTGCTGGCAAATTATTTGAAAATTATAAGAGATGGAACCAGAATAGAATACTTCTGCAACAGTACAGGAACTACTCTCTTTAAAGATAGGGATATCTTAAATGAATTTGTTAACTTTTACACAAATTTTAATTCCCCTGAAACACAATCATTGGAATCAGATTTAATCAAATTCTTTCAAACCATTGCTCCCTGTCCCTCACATCATATTGTTTTTGATTCACTGAAGGCAGTGATTTCCCTCTAACAAAATTACTTATGCAGTCTCCATATTATGCAGAGGAAAAACTCCTGGGCCTAATGGTTTTACTATTACATTTTATGACCACTTCGCAAAGCTTTGCCTTCCCAACCTTTTACATTTATTTAACTCATTTGTCACTAAGGGTGCCTGTTAGGGCTCCTGCCAAGATGCCATAATTTGCTTAATTCCAAAGGATAATAAAGATTTCTCACAGTGCAAGAATTGCTGTTCCATTTCTTTAGTTAGTACTGATTACAACTTATTTGCAACACTTTTTAGCATTGTGCTTTGACCCTATTATACCTGATCTTATATGCCCAGACAGTCCGGTTTTGTTGAGGGTCAATTGCCGCTGACAATGCTCGAGTCTTTTTTTAATGTCCTAAGTAAGGCCTCTACATGAGGTCATCCCAATGACGCTATTTCTTTGGATGCAGAAAAAGCTTTCAACAGGATTGGTTGGTACTTTATGTTTCAAGCATTAAAATGGATTGGATTCCCACCAAATTGATTGCTTTAATTTCCTTGTTATACAAAGGCCCTAAAGCTGTAATTTTTTATTGTTATGTGCTCAGACTATTCTCCTTTGTTAGGACGGTTACACCAAGGTTGAGCATTATCACCTCTCTTGTTTATTATTGGACTTGAACCCTTCTTAATCAAAATTCAACAAGATGCACATATTTCAAGTTTTCAAACTGGGTGTCTCTAATTAAAATGTCAGTTTATGCTGATGACATCCTTCTATATTTTTCTATCCCCACAGCTTCCATTCACCCCTTTCTTTCAGCAAGTTACTACTTTTTCCCCACTTATCAGGATATCAGCTTAACACTGATAAATGTGAGGTATTACCTTGAAATATTTTACATAAGAAGCAGCTTTTTAATTACATGGAATTTGCTTGTCACCCCCCCCCCCCCCAAAATAAAATATCTGTGATTGTGGTTTTCACAGAAGAATAGAGAAACTGTACAATTGAAGTTTGAATACATTAACAAAACATTAAATTATAATACTGCCTGACGGCATCCACTCTTTCCTTCTTGATGGGGAAGAGTTGACTCTATTAAGATGATGCTCACTGCCCTGATATTATGTCATTGCTATGATTCCCATTCATCCCTGGTTACTATTTTAAGAACATAGACTCTCTTTTATCAAAATTTCTTTGAAAAGGCAAATCTCCTTGTACAGCATTATTCTCGTTAAGAAAGGATAAATCTAACAGAGGCCTTATGTTCCCACATTTTTAAAAATACCATTACTCTTCTCTTTAAAACAAGCTGCCCAATGGCACTCTTCCAATCTCCTCTTACACACTCCTATGTGGCTACAGTTAGAGAAATCTCTTCTTACCTACTTTTATTTTAAATAAATTCTTTCTTTCACAGCAAATATCTCTCAATCACACTCCCCAGTTATTTCCCATTCCTGTATACTCCTGACACCTCTTCTTCCATCAACATACATCTCGGGAGTTACCTATCAACAACAACCTATTAGACATAATAAATCAGAATGAATTAAGAATAGATCTTTATATTGGAAGAATTGGTGTACCTAAGGTCTGTGTTGGGTACCTCAACTTCTTACCTGTGGTCAACTTTTATCTTTTTCTGATCACCAAACAACATTCTCTCTGCCATCCATGTCTTAAACACAATACGATCTTTTATGTACCTCCCTCAATCAATACATTTTGACATTGCCCTCTACATCACTCCCTCCCTCCATATTGCTTCACTTTTTCTATTATTGAGCAACAATCCATAAACATCTGCTATTTATAAATCATTACAATTGATGTAGGATAGGTCCAAGACAAGGGCTAAATTAGCTTGGGAAATGGGTTTAATGAAATTCTGACTCACTAACTTATGGGATAAGATATGGCTAAAGCTTTACAAAACTACGTAGGCTGTGAATACTATGCAAACCTTTTACTTTGGCTTTCATTGACGGTTACTTACCCCTGTGTTGCTAAAGTCCTTTTCTCCATCTTCAACTTCTTCTTGCTCGTCCTGTTCATGCTCAACTGCTGATTTAAAGCTTGTGTTGTTCTAATGTCCTTCTGTTGGTTAATTCTGGAAACTGGTTTGTACTCAATAAGATTTTTTTTAATTGCTACTCCCTTTTACTTAACCAAGGGCCTGATTTAGATGCTGGTCGGACTCTCGTCCGACCGGCAACGTGGTATAAGCAGGACCGCCTGACTAGAAGTTGGCGTCCCCCGTCGGCATTATGATGTGACCACCTTCTTGGTGGTAGCAATGTGTAAATTTTTCATTGCAGCAAGTGCTGTGGGCTGCAGCAATTGCTGCAATACAAAATATACACTTTCTGAAATATCCCTTACTGGGAGGCACATGGTACAGGGATGTTTAGGGGGCCACCATGGGCACCCATCAGGCCACAGAGTGGAGAGCCGGGGGAAGGTGGCGCAGCTAGGTGCCACCAAAATCTTTCTAGGTAGTTTGGTGCCTCAGTGGCCCCACACATCCCCAGTTATAAGTTGATAGATTTATTGTTGACTGTTACTTTTCACTTAATAACATCAACTTGGAAATAAGCTCAGAATGTCAATTTCAGGTCCTGGTAGAATGCCATTTGTTTTCATCACAGGCTAGACACCAACTATATCTCTCCTATATCTTTAGCCATAAAGAGAGATCTCTTATGGCTCCCACTAAATACGTATTTATCCCATTCCACCTCACCTGTTGATAGAAATATTACTGTGTCAGATAATGTAGTGAAGCTTCCTTGAATTTCACCCTATTGCCTTTTTATGCTAATAAGCAATTTCATAAACTTATATATGATGTTTATTTTTCTTTCTTTTAATAATGACTACAGTTCTTTGTCGTTTATCATTTTTTCTAATTTATAAAATGTTGTTACACAGTGTTTTTCTTTTCCCCTGCTCCCGCATATTCCTGATGTATTTTACATTTTTCCCTATACTTATATATTTTAGCGATATTTTCCTCATAAATTGTATTTTATGCCCACTACTCTTGTTTCATTTTTTGTGAAATAAGACTTATTCTAATTATCGTACTGCTGTTCTTAATAAACTCAAACTTAAAAAAAAAGCAAAAAAAACTTTACAGGGAAATAACCCTGTAGTCCTTTGAGGGGGTCTGCTTTTTTTGCTTCACGTGCTCAATCAGTGAAATTCGGGGGTATTGATTAATGCCCCAGGCCTTTGATCATGTGGATTGAAAAATCTTTTAAGGACTCTCCCAGTACAGGAGTGTGATGTACCTTTTACTATCCAAACTTATAGGGTGTCTGTTGCCTCTCTTGTCTAATTCTAGTAACTATATCTCACCTGAGGAACAGCCCTTCTGCTCCTAGTCTGAGACTGTGAGATTTCTTTACCTTTTACATTTGTCATTCTCATACTTCCAAGTAAATGCTCAGTGATAATACATGGCATATAATCTACTTCAAAGGTGCAGGAAGGGAAAGTGAAAGGGTGAGGATAGTAGAAGAGAAGAAAAATTCTATACACATTTTGTAATATGGTACACCTTGTCATCTTGCTACTTAGATGTCATTAATCTCTTGTCAATTTATGTTTTTTATTTTATTTTAGAAAGAGTGCACCAGACATTACACTGTCCTGCTACCATATTTTAAATGTGTCCTTGGGATGCTGACCCCATACTGCCTCTAAGGAAGGTTGAGTTTGGAACACACATATTGCTGATTCAGAACCTAAGGCTTTTTGCAAATTTATTTGAAAACTAGACTTTGAAAACCACCAGTTGCCTCTATTTAAACAAAGAAAAAAAGTTTCCTGGTAAGAGAACGTTCTCCATCTAATTGAATTCCCATAGAAGATGTGGGGCTCCCTCATATTACTTAATCACTGTGTATACTTTACCTGGATACTTATTTCCCACTAATTTCAAAGTTCATTAGCTTCCTCTGATGGCACATCACCTGCTGATCCAATTCTATTCATAAAGAAAGCAACAATATTGTGACTTTTCTCTCATGCTCACTAGCACCTTTTTTTGTCCTTTCACTGGGATCTAGCACTTGACATGTAGATGTGTAATCTTCAGTAACACAGTTTGGTATGTCACGTAGGGTGCTCACTAGCCCACTCTGGTCACCTTGCCCAGAATCAAATGACCGTTGTCGGGTTCATTTTGGCTAAGACATTGTTCTGTTGTATATCCTTTCAGCCCTAAAGAAGTCTGGGGGTACCTCCCCAGATGAAACACTTGTTGGCTGGGCAACCGTTCAGGATTAAAAGAAGAACACAACACTCCTGATTTTCATTGTTATTTTTATTACATTTCTCTATATTGAATGTTCCATCTGAGAAAATGTATGACACTGAGTACTTACTCTGCAATTGATATTGATGTGCGCACAGGCTTGCAGCAATTTTGTGTGGCCTCTGGTCTTTGATTCAGGGGACTCAGGGTTAGCCCCCTCCTGTTAGCACCGTCTGACGTACACTACAGCCAAAGAATACATACACTCTTGTAGGCGCCAATCCCGAACCCCATACGTTTAAAACCCTGTCCCTTGTCTTCAACAATATTGTGCTTCTATAGCTTGACTTACTTACGAAGACACTAGTCTAGTTTTAGTGAATAATACAAACCTCTGCTCATATGGCACAAATAGCACTCTAACACATTCAGGAAAGGGATGCGCACTTTGGCTATTATTACAGCTGCCTTTTGGGCCTAACCCAAAGACATGTTTAGCTGTCTTGACATCCTTATGTAATCAATAAAACACATAATTATGTATCAAATGTTTTATTAGCATTTACAGTAACAAGTGTACTCATCCATCCGTGGATAGCGAGTTATTAACAAAAGTAATCAACTGTAAGTAAATAAAGGCCACATGCATTACAACTGGCAAAGCTTAAATTTCATTGATCCCTGTTACAACTACGCTGTAGCTGAAGCTGCCCAGCGAAAAGGGGAAAGTGGTGTGCTCCCAAGATTGGTGTCATACCTCTGTATGAATGCCTTTGCTTGGCTCTATGTGAGCTGGTGTACACTCCCTCATAATCTCAAAGTGAACAGTAAACAATTATAAGACCCTTCTAACAACAAAACGAATGCAGCATTCACAGCCCTGCCTCTCACCCAACATGAACTCCTTCCAAAAGTCATACTCATCTGAAACCAAATCAAACACTCCTACTTATCCTAACACCACCCAGTTAGCTCTGATCATCTAGGCAATGATCGGCCCTCTCGCACCATTTATTGTCACCAGTAGTTGAGGGTAATCAGCTATAGCTGTCACAGAGGCAATGACTGATGGTCTCTTTCATTTCCTGATCTGCATGATCTCCAGCCCCATGTAGCCATGTAATGATGTCCTGTCTTTACTTAATTATGTCATCCGCATACAGAGCTTTCAATGACCTGATCAAGGTACAGCTCTCTGCTTTTATTCTTGTGACTTTTCAGATCTCTTAGGAGACATCTGAATTGGGTCTCTCAATAAATCTTCTTTTTCACCGCTGAGGGATAAGAGCTCCCTTTCTTCCTTCAGAGAGCATACCTGATGCTGTTGATTTCGACACAAATAGATCAATCAAAAAAGGTTACCCCATCTACACGGAATGCCTTATGTTCTGAAGAAATCAATTACGTGGATTTTTTTTTTCTTTTTTGTAGTTTCAGCACTGAAAGATCTTGGCATATCTGTGTCTTATGTCTTTCAAAGCTAGGGCCAAATCTATCAAAGAGTTGCGTCGCCCATGCGCCACTTAATGGGAGGCTAGAGCAACGCAGCTCTTAAGTTCGATTTATCAAGCCACGCAAGTCCAACTATGCTTGGTCCTGAGTGGCTTGATAACTTTGAAGTAACGTAACCCAGCACAAATTGCTGCACTGCATTACTCTTCACTGGCTAGGTGTTCCATGGGTGAAGCATGGGTGTTTTCATGCATCCACCAATGAATTTTGAAACATTACCAGATTTAGCATTCCTGGTTAACCTGGGCATACATCAGAATTCCATGTATCACCAGGTGAGCAGTAACGAGGAGAGGTATCTTAATTTCTCCTATTTTTTCCTCTTTCTCCATGTGCTGTATTTGACAGCATGGAAGAATTCTGGGTAACCCAATCAAACCTTGTAGGCTTGGGCAATGAACATTTGAAGGTAAAGAGTGGCTATAAGGGATTTTGTTTGTCTACTTATTTAAATTGATTTGCTAGCATAAGTCTTAAGAGTTAGTTTTCAAAAATCTAACCCAAATGTATCCATAGGATAACCAAACAGTTCTTCAATTATTGAAGCATTAGATGACAAGAGAAGAGGAGCCGATGCTAGCAATTTTTTCACGGAGAACGCTGCCTTTGTACGAGAGACAACAGATTGCGATTATATATGAGCACAACCTTCATTTTTGCTGGATTGAAAATTGAAACTATACATTCCTGACTATAAGAACTACAACAGGTTGCTGTGGTGACTTTTATCCACCATGTACTTATTTGCTTGAATAACTCTCACCATATCGCTAAGGGGCATCCTTTGCAAATTTTATTAGTCCTGATGATGGTCTTATAGACACCTGCAACAAAGACCGAAACGTCGACCATATCATCAGCTCCAAAGCAAATCACTTTTTTAGAAGTCACCTTCGTACATGAATGGACACCATTGTACACTGACTGCTTGCTGCTAAGGATCGAGGGCTTTGCTGGACCCTTAATTTGCATCATCACAAATTGCGGAACCCGCTTCGCGGGTCCCGCTGCGCACCTGTGACTCAGAGAAACCTGACTGTGCTGTGTGGGCTGGACTAGGGCTGCGAGCGAGCGGAGCAGGACTTCCAAGACCAGAAGCCTCTGCACACCGCGCCTATCGTCACCTGGCCGCTCTCCCTGTCCACCACACCCCACCTGCAATCCTACAAAGGGTTTGATTGGAGAAACCGACGTGGGACACCTTGTACACTGACTGCTTGCTGCTAAGGATCGAGGGCTTTGCTGGACCCTTAATTTGCATCACAACTTGCGGAACCCGCTTCGCGGGTCCCGCTGCGCACCTGTGACTCAGAGAAACCTGACTGTGCTGTGTGGGCTGGACTAGGGCTGCGAGCGAGCGGAGCAGGACTTCCAATACCAGAAGCCTCTGCACACCGCGCCTATCGTCACCTGGCCGCTTTCCCTGTCCACCACGCCCCGCCTGCAATCCTACAAAGGGTTTGATTGGAGAAACCGACGTGGGACACCATTGTACACTGACTGCTTGCTGCTAAGGATCGAGGGCTTTGCTGGACCCTTAATTTGCATCACAACTTGCGGAACCCGCTTCGCGGGTCCCGCTGCGCACCTGTTACTCAGAGAAACCTGACTGTGCTGTGTGGGCTGGACTAGGGCTGCGAGCGAGCGGAGCAGGACTTCCAAGACCAGAAGCCTCTGCACACCGCGCCTATCGTCACCTGGCCGCTCTCCCTGTCCACCTCGCCCCGCCTGCAATCCTACAAAGGGTTTGATTGGACAAACTGACGTGGGACTCCATTGTACACTGACTGCTTGCTGCTAAGGATCAAGGGCTTTGCTGGACCCTTAATTTGCATCACAACTTGCGGAACCCGCTTCGCGGGTCCCGCTGCGCACCTGTGACTCAGAGAAACCTGACTATGCTGTGTGGGCTGGACTAGGGCTGCGAGCGAGCGGAGCAGGACTTCCAAGACCAGAAGCCTCTCCACACCGCGCCTATCGTCACCTGGCCGCTCTCCCTGTCCACCACGCCCCGCCTACAATCTAACGGTCTACCTATTTAAGGCAAGGCCATTACCCGCTAAGCGTGAGCGTGCGGGAGCGTCCCGGGAGAAGCCCGGGACAAGGGCGGGACCGTCTGTGGCCGTCCGGGGCCTTAGGAGGCCGGGCAGGGCCAGGTTACTGTTACTGGTATTTGAATCTATATTCTATGTCCACCGTTATACAGATTGTCAGTTGTGTACTAAGTGCGTAATTTGTCCCAGATAGGATAGTTGTACTGTCTGGATATGAGTCATTCAGCCCCCCCAGGCGTGGGCATTTCTGTACTCGGCCCACTTGATAAATTCTTTAAGAAATCAACCAAGGAAGTAGATATGGATCTACTCCTTGCTGAGAGAAGAGCTGAGCGACGACGCTCAATTGAGCAACTAAAGAAAATACCACTGCCCACCCTATTAGACCCAAACCTCACCCAAGAAACGGCTGCCCAGGGGTTGAGCTCCATTGAGGATGATGCCACTGATATTAACCAAACGCCCAGTATATTTAGGTTTCCAACTATTTCCCCGTCGTGTGCTAGTGCTACCAGCGGAGGCCATTTAGATTGTCCCCCTATTGATCATTCCAGCCTTATTGATATAAACATCCCTGATATCCAGATCACGGATTCCGATTCCCGTCCTACGCTGCCCAACCAGTCATTGGTTTGCATAGATCCTGGCGAGAATCTATTTCCAACAAGTGTGTGTGACGCTGGAACCAAGCCTGACAAGGCTAAGAGGGTTGTGCGTTCCCCACCTAGGAAAAAAAGGAGAAAGGGCGGGGTGAAAAGGAAAGGCCAAAGTCGTCAGTCATCTCCCCCGTCTCTACCCAAACCAAACTCTGAGCTATCGATCCCACCCAATGCTGAGTTACCGCTGCCTGATCTACACGATTTGGTTACCCCTGAGACAGTTATCGAAGGGTTTAATGAGATGTCCTATGTTATCATAGAGAAGCTTATCAAATCATACATGTTACCCTTGCTGGAGAGTGTTAGGACAATGGGCGACAAATTGGATCGCCTATTGGCGACCATTGAGCCAACACATCCCTCTAGCTCTGATAAGGACATGGGACCATCCACTAAACCGCATGGTATAACCAATGTTGCTGGCAATTTAAATACTACCTCTAGCCAACAACCCAAAAATACAACTAATGTAGCCACTACTTCAAATAAAGCATCGGTTTTGGCTGTTAAACCCCCCAGAGCAGCTAGCACTGCCAAAGCGAATCCCAGGGTGGTCGTTAACAAACCACCTACCAAGGGAGTAGTGCCACAGGCAAAGAATGGGGTGGGCAAACCTGTAAACTCTAACAGTAAATACCACAAATCCCTACCACGGAGGAACAATGTTGACTTGCCCCCGGATTCCATGAACTATGTTATTGTAATGACGGGTGTGCCACCAGTTTCGGAGGGGGATCGGGAAAATAACGAAAGCTTAAAAAATAAAGTCATCTTCTGGCTGAAAACAAATAGACCCCTTCCTGTTCATCTTAACGGGGATATTGTTTCGGTCAGAAGATGTCAGTGGGTGGGGGTACGTCCCAAGGACATAGAGGGGGATATAGTGATCATCAACTTTAGGGACCATAGAGTTGTATTCCATCTCTCAGATTGGTATGTGGGAAGAAAGGAGGGAGGGATCTCCAGGAGGAACCTCGGTTATTTCTATCCAGAGACCCTGATTAACCCAACAGATCAACCTCCTGCCAAAAACACTAAAAGTTCCCTCAAATGGTCCAACTTTACACCTAGTTTTCATGGTCCCCAATTCAACCCCGAGGCACGATACCGCTCCTACACACAATCTAGCTACAACTGCTCCCTTCAAACACCGGGTTGGGCTAAGGTTCAGTCCCAGCCTCTCTGTCCCCCAGCCTTATCTGACTTTCCACCTCATAATAAGTCTCTGTATTCCTTGGTTCCCCCCACCCCTGTTTTCCCACAGATTCAACAGCCCCCAAGTTTTTACCCAGCATATTATTACCCAAATAGGCTCACTCAGCCCAATGAGTATTGGAATATTCCGCTGAGAAACCTCTATGACCCTCTATCAGGGCTGTCGACTAACGACTGACCAGCTTCTACAACAAGGGATGATGAGTCTAATTCTGATTGCAAGGGTGTTGGAGATGTCCCGAGCAAACTATTAAGCACTGTTGAAAGTTTTGAAGACCAACCTCGCTATTGTGTGGAAGGATGTATTGTTTACTCAGGAGAGCCAGATCTATTGGCTATGGTACCCACCTTATTGTCTTCCATGGATGTCACCCCTGTGGGCGTAAATCCAGAGCCAATTACCCAGGCTGGGTCTATATGTTTGCAAATGGAAGGCACGAATACAGATGCCCCTGTGCATGAAGAACCCCTTCCCCAGTTCAACGAATCACACCTACTAGATGTAACCAAATTGTGTGATCGAGTATGTAAAAAGGGTACTATCTTGGGATGTTGGGACGTTGCGGGAATTGAATCCCGTATATGCATACCTGATTGGGTTGATTTCATTTCTCAAGGCGATGTTTGGTCTTTTCAGGAGACCTGGGCAACCTCTCCAGTGTTTCTTCCAGGCTTTTTGAACTTTAACAAACCAGCCATTAGAGGTCATAGAGGTCGGGCTATGGGTGGCCTCATAATTTGGGTTCGCCAATTTGAAGGTGTGTCTATTAAGGAAATTTTTATTGACTGTCCAGATATATTGATAGTTAATATTAAAACTAAAAGTGGGTTGGATATACTGCTGATAAATGTTTATGCCAGAGGAATCACGGGTGGCAGAGTTCCAACCACCCTACTCTGTTTGGATGACTTCCTAAGTTCTACCTTAAAAACTGGTCATGTGGTTGTTATGGGTGACCTAAATACTTGTTTTGAACCTCTAAGTAAAGATGATGGTTTATTAACTGAAGAAGAGGATCTGACTTGGGGGATCCCTCAACTTGATATACCCCTGATCAATAAGTGGTCCCAAGCAGCCACATATATTAAAGGTCTCTGCCTGAACTGGGGGATACGTGCCCTTAACGGACGTGTAAGCTCGGACAGGATGGGTAATCACACATTTTTTAATGGTAGACATAGTAGTCGTATTGACTACATCTTAGTAGACATTAAAATGTGGCCTGTGGTATCGGATATGGTAGTTAAGCCACGTCCAGAAAGTGACCATGAACCTCTGATAGCGGAACTGAAGGATTTTAGCTTTGCAGGGCCGGTTGAACGACAGCCTAATCCTGTACCGGAGGCGGTCGTTCTTACAAATGACATGAGGAGGGTTCGCTGGCCAAAGGTTTCTGTGGATGTGGAAGCACGTAAAAAGATCAGAGCCCTGGTCTCCAACTCACTGATAGAAATTGATAAGTGTGAAAATCAGGAAATGACGAATTCAAATATCACAGACATTCATGCTAGCTTATTTTTGTCTGTAAAATCACTGTTTATCAAGTTTGTTGCTAATAAGGGTAGAGGGAAGGTTAGGAAACCCGCTAATTGGTTCAATGACGTTTGCCGACAGACCCATGCAGATCTGTTTAAAGCTTTAAAATCTAAGAACTCAGTCATAATTAAAGCAAGTAGGAAGGCTTTCAACGAAGCCAAACGCTATGCCAAAGCCGCTTGGGATGACGAGCGTTGGACATCATTAGCTGAGGCCTGTGGCTCTAGGAATCTACAGCAATTTTGGCACCTTCTCAGGTGGGGTCAGTCACAGGATGATCGCCCAAGCCCCGCATCCGTTGAACAACAGAAATGGGTGTCCCATTTTGAGGAACAATTCAGATGCCGCAGTAACATGCAAGATTCCATCAGTTGGCCACTATCGCTAGATACACTTGTGTTCTCGGCTAGAGAAGTTGAAACAGTCTTGAAAGCCATCCCTAGGGGAAAAGCGCCTGGTCCCGACTGCATTCCAGCAGACATATTCCAACAGGACCTTGATCTATGGGTACCATACCTAGTGCGACTGGTAAATGCACTGGCCATGGGTGCTAGGGTACCTGATTCCTGGGCTGGTGCTGAAATATTGCCTATTTTTAAGAAGGGTGACCGGTCGGTTCCATCCAACTACCGGCCGATCAGTCTAATTGACGCGGTACAGAAGATCATAGCCCGTCTTGTTCTTTCTAGGATACAGGCATGGATAGAGGAGCATGACATCCTTACTCCTCTTCAAGCTGGGTTTAGACCCCACGTGAGTACCCTGGATCAGGCATTCCGTTTCATTCTCTTGCATTGGAAGACAGTTACC
This sequence comes from Lissotriton vulgaris, assembly GCF_964263255.1. Lineage (NCBI taxonomy): Eukaryota > Metazoa > Chordata > Amphibia > Caudata > Salamandridae > Lissotriton > Lissotriton vulgaris. The sequence continues at coordinate 351,883,412 of NC_141698.1, forward strand.
TTGGGCAAAGGCAACCTATACGCGGCCTTCGTGGATTTAATGTCAGCGTTTGACCTTGTCCCGAGGGCCGGGTTATGGAAATGCCTATTAGATATGGGCATGCCCTCGATTTTAGTACGACTCATAGTGAACCTTCATGCACATACCTTTGCTTTTGTGCGATGGGGTAAACAGGGTGAGGTGACGGAGAACTTTCCAGTGGCCAAAGGTGTCAGGCAAGGTTGTGTGCTGGCACCTACCTTGTTTTCTCTATATATTAATAGAGTTACCAAGTATTATGACAATTTTTCCACGGATGCCCCAAGTTTGGTTGGAATGAAAATCCCCCTGCTCATGTTCGCTGATGATACTCTCTTGATTTCACGAACCAGACAGGGTTTGCAAAAAGGCCTGTCGAGGTTCGAGAGTTTCTGCAGCGAACATGAGCTGGAGGTGAACGTGTCCAAAACCAAATTTATGGTTTTAAGAGGGCACAAACAAATAAATGCCAGGGTTTCCATGGGGGATATCTCCCTGGAGCAGACAAAGCATTTCACCTACCTGGGAGTTACCTTTAGTGAGACTTTGAGTTGGTCCCATCAGATCGAGCTCATGACTTTGAAGCATCAGCAGTTGGGTGGGGCACTGATTAAGGAACATAAAGGGTCATTTACAAGACCAATGTCCCCGCTTATTAAGATTTATGGCGGTAAGGTTTTATCAGCAGTCCTATATGGAGCAGAACTCTGGGGTGGTAGCAATTTGGACCCGCTAAGACATGCCCAAAATAAATTTTTAAGAATGGCTACAGGTCTGCCACAGTCAACACCACTAATTCCCCTTCTTTACGACTTAGGGTGCCAACCGGTGGAGGACCAAGCAAGACTTCGCCCTCTAACATTCTGGCGTCGTCTATGGACAACGCCGGAACTCCATTACTATGCAAAAGCCTGTTTGGAGGTTAGAAACAGCCCTAGTGCCACAAACATTGGCTGGTTCAGAGACCTTAAGGCTACCCTAATAGCCTTGGGGTATGGTGACCTGTGGTCCTCCCCCGAGTCAGCCAATTTCCCATCTCAAAAGGATTTCAAACAATGTTATTGGGAATGGGTGACACTTAACAGGTATTCCAAAATGAGCTAGAGTAGCCTTACTGGTCTGTTTATTGTATACAAGGATACGCCCAAGTTGGAAAGGTATTGGGATATTATAACAAAACCCTTGGACCGCAAATTGTTTTTCCAATTCAGATGCGGTTCACTTCCCCTTGGGGATTTTACCAAAAAGTGGGGACCCGATAGGACGGGGCTCTGTCCCAAGTGCCAAGGCATTGGGGAAAGCTTGAATCACTTTTTGTATGTGTGTCCACTATACTCTGCTCCAAGAGCCAAATGGCTTAGGCCGGTATGCAGAAATCTAGGTACCAGCTCGGCTGGGGAAGCAAGTAGAATGTTAAAGACCAACTTGGACACTTTTATTGTTGTGGGGGTTGCTAAATATTTGGGGTGGGCCTCGTTGCTTAGAAGCAGACTCATTAAAAGTAATCTAACAGGGACTTAAAAGCTGTGACTGTTTTACATCTAGGCCTGTATTCTGCTGATTTATGGTTGCACTCGAGCGTCTCTGCAAATCTCTGTAAATATGTACAAGAAGCTGATTAGCTTGTCAATGATTTAATACTTGTTTTAACTGTTTTTATATGTATAAATTGTATTTTATGTCTTTTATGATGAACTAATCGAATAAAGACTTCTTGAACTGCAAACTGCATGAATGGACTTGGTCACTCTCTACCAATCAAAGGAGTTGATAATTTGCTATGAACTGATTTGTTGATTGATATGTATATCTGTCTATAACTGCTTTTGCGCTCATTGATTTGTTTATTATATCCCCATGAACTGATTTTTTGATTGACTCAATACAATACTTTTTCAGATAAAATCATTTTTCCGTGTGCTTTTTCCGTTTTTTCCTCTTCTCTTGTCATCTAATGCTTCAATAATTGAAGAATTGTTTGGTTATCCTATGGCTACATTTGGGTTAGATTTTTGAAACCTAACTGTCAAGACTTATGCTAGCAAATCAATTTAAAAAGGTAGACAAACAAAATCCCTTGTAGCCACTCTTTACCTTCAATTGTATTTGACAGCATGAACAGAAAGAAGGAAATAAGTCAGGGGATTGCCTTTGTGCAGAAACGCAGGCACTTTTTCACCATGGGGTCATGGTGCCTGCATTGGCGCTAGGCAGCACATTGGGCTACAGCACATGAAAAATCAAGTAATGCACCATATAATGTTAAATATGCCACATTCCTGACATTTCACTATCATGCAGCGCAACACAGCAGGGTGGCTTGCTGCACTTCACTGCTTGAATTTTTAATAAATGTGACCAATAGTAACCTGCATTTTCTTTCACCCCCTCATGATCTTCCTCTAGATTTGAAAATGGTGGTCTCTTGTCAGAATATTGAGCAGCATGTTCCTCAACAGAGGGGGGCTTACATTCTCTCCAACTCTGTGTGTTTAGAGTCAAAGTAATCCAGGACTGCTCTGAAAAGTCTCTGCATGTAGCTCTCAATGCCTTCATTCTCAGCGCCATGAGAAACACCACTAATCCTGATGTTATTTGGCTTGGGGCAGTTTTTCAAATCCTCATCTGCCCTTAGAGGTTGGGGTTTGGTTCTTGTAGGTTGATAATCTCTTCTTGAAGGAATCACTGCTTCTTCAAATGACAACCTTCTTTCCCCAGAGAATTTTCAGTATTCTTATTGTCCTGGATCTCTAGCTTCATCTTAGATCTCAGAATGGAGAAGTCCTCTTTGAGACCCCTGAAATCTTCCATGAGCCATTTCATAATGGGACATCAGCATTTGCCTCTTCAGGACTGAATGACAACACTGAGGGAGAGATGGTGGACTTCCCAGTGCTTCTCCTTTCTTGTTCCTATGAGAAAGGTTTTGCCAGCAAGTTGAGGTTCCGTGATGATTGTAAGTGGTGCTTTCGACTCGCACGAATATAGTCGAGTCTGGTATCTATGAACCGCAAATGACGAGTTTTGTAAGTGTGCGCAGTTTCGCTGTGCTAACTTAAACCGTTCGTTTGTTATGTGGGTTTTTCAACTGTACCCACGGGTTCCATCTTAGATACGGCATCCATTTTGTCTCTTGCCCTCAAGTAGCCAGCGAACGGACGATGTCCGCTTCGCGACCCTGGGACTCCCAAGATATTTGCGGAAGACACATGTTCTTTGTGAGTGTCTTTATGACGAGGGGGATGCTACTGTAAGGCAGATGGCGCCGCTCGAGGCTCATCTTGCCGCACGGACTTATTGTCTCAGCCGTGCATCTCATTAGGCACGTCCCTTTGATGCCTGTATCTCGTGTTTCCCGATACCTCCCCTTTTACACCCTTTCCGATCTCCCCACTGTCTCCGTCTTCCTCTACACCTGTCCTTGTTCCTATTTCGATCTGTTTTACTGCTGATTGGAATTTGCTAATGGTGGGAAGATGGGTTTTTTCAGTTGGGAACCGCCAAATGTTTCCGCACTTATGTTCCGGACCTCATGTGTTTCAAAGTGACCAAAGCGACCCCTCTGGGGGATAATGATGAGAACTAGGTTGTAAACTTTTGTGTACCATGTTGTCCTATGGGTAAAAACTGTATAAAAGGAGCGATCCACAGAACCAATTTGAAGCAGTCTCCCCAAGTTGCACGTGGTGTACTTGTTGTGACTTCTGTGTTCCCTGCAGTAAATAAACCTTGAATCTTTGACGTCGAAGGAAGTGTCCCGTGTCTCTGTGATTCGTACGCCGGAGCAGGTTACCCACGAAGGTTTCAGGTGTTGTGCCCTGGCACCGCTGGGTCTCAAAGAACCCAGTCCTTCAGTTGGCGCCCAACGTCGGGCTGCATCAGTGGTACCGGTCCAAGCCCGACGATCGTGAGGAACTTCGTGTGAAATCTCCGAGGGAAGGTGCACTCCGCTTCATCGATCCTGTTGTCGAAATAAGTGGCCCGAAGACTTTTCCCGCGAAGATTCCCGCCTCCGGACGGCTGCAATGGACTGCTGCCCTGACTGTAGACCTGTTTTGGCGCCTGGCGTAGACCTAGGTAGAGCGAGACGATTGACGGGCCTTCCTGGTGACGCCATCGATTTTTGAGTTAAGTATTTGTGGGTCGCTCCCAGAGTTCTTGGTTGTTGACACTTTAGCGAGTGTTTTTGTTGTTAGCGCTGTATGAGTGTTTTTGTCGGTGACACTTTGCTAGCGTACTTTGTTGTGTTGTTTGACGACTGCAGCCGCCAAAAACCGAGGGTTTTGTTCTTTGCTGGGACTTGGTAAATCCCGTAACCCTTGAAGTTTGTGAAACTCGGCTAGTGTGCAAGATGCCTGGTCGCAGTACTTTGTTTAGTTGTTTCAGACCTTGTGGTACGGATTCCCGACTGGAGGACTCGTGTCCGATACCTCCGGTTGGAACTCCCACTTATGAGCTCTATAGTAAACATGGGCTAGGCCCAATTACCTTTAACAATTACTGGATTAAATACACGAAGAAGGACGGCGACCTTCGCTGGCCGCCTCATGGTAGCTTTGAGGCCCCGATCCTAGATAATCTAGAGATTAAATTGTTCGAAAGAAAGTCAAGGCCGGCCATGTTTGATGCCTTTCGGTTGTGGCGTAAAGAAGCCCGACAGAAAGAAATCAGACAGAATAAACGTACTCAGCGAGATAATGTTGCTACCATAGTGAAGAAAGCAGAGCAATTTCAGCGAGATAAGGAGGTTAAGGATAAGGAAGTATTTGATAGATTACAGCGTATGACTGTAGATAAATGTTATCCTGCTTTGCCTACGGAGTCGGAGAAGAAGGAAGAGCCAGTTGAGGATTCTTTAATGTCTTATCTCATGAAGTCACCACCTCCGTACGTACAGGGTACCGCAGCTCCTGTGGTCCCTGCCGTACCTATACTTCCGCCTATTTTTCCTCCGCCTGTTCCCCAACCTGCACCTGCCCTTCCGACTGTTCCTGCTCCTTTGCCTGTTGCTATCCCTACTGCTCCTCCGCTTCCACATACTCCTGCTCCCGCTACTGCTCCTGCTACTGCTCCTGTTTTGTTAACTCCTGCTGTTGCTACTGTTTCTACTCCTTCTCTTGTTAGTCCTGTGTCTTATTCTTCTCCCTCTACTCGTAGTCGCAATTCTCCTCTTGCGGCTAGCTTCTTCCATTCGCTCGGACCTGTTCATGGGTCCGCTGGTTCTGATGGTCCTCAGAGACGTAGTCAGCTTCCTGGAAACAGAGAACGCGTTGCGCTATATAATATGGCGATGGGTTGGATGGTAAATCCTCTTAGATGTCCACCCCGTGTTGTCCTCGACACATTTTGTCAATTTAATATACCAACCCAGAGATATGTATTTAATGAAATGTGTAAGTTCCTTCATGATCAAATAGCGGCCGATGCGCCTGACGAGGTGCTCGCCGCTCTGTCTGATCTCCAGCTTCAGTTCGCAAATGGGCTGATAGTGGATACCAACGTTCGACGTGCTGTTGAGCGGTTGTTATCTCTTCGTCCCGCTCCGATACCTCATGCATTGTTCGTTGAGGATATTGAGAAACAACCAGACGAGTCTGGCCAATATCCTATGCGTGAAGTTCCGCCGGTTTGGATACCAGCTGATCCTGCTGCTAACCCTGCGACAGTGGCGCATTTCCAGAGAGTGTGGATTCATCTCCCATGGAAACGATCGGAAGTGCTACAGGTGAAGCAATCTTTGCCTGATCCACGCAAAAATCCTACAGGGTATTATAAGGAATGATCGCAGCTCGTAGATGCTACGGTAATGAATCTTGCTGATATTGATATGTTGTTCGGCAATGTCGTACCGCAACCGGTATGGGCTAAGATTCGGCAGGAAAATCATCCGAATGAATTAGGCGGTGATTGGGCTGCCATTGTAGCGGCAGATGCCGGACAAGTGGCTGCTACTAAACCCGATCAGTTGATCACTGCTCTTCCCCAAAGAATAATAACATTAATGAAAACGCTTATGCCAGCTATGAGGGTAAACTGGGACAAATTGTCAGCCTGTAAGCAGAAGAAAGATGAGAGTGTTTCCGACTTCTTTACGAGGTTCGAGGAAGCATTCATCGATCATAGTGGACAGGATATGGGCACCGAGGGTGGTCAAAGATTGTTTGTGGATAAATTTGTTTCGAATTTATTGCCCGATTTGAGCAATAAGTTAAAGAATTCGGAAAGTGCATGGGCCGTTTCTACTTCGGCTCAGATATTGGCTACGGCGCAATATTATGAGAATAGGGAGAAGGAGGAGAATGACCGTGCTGATAAAAAGACGAAAGAGCTCAAAACTAAAGTGTTGTTGCAACAAGCGTATCCTCCGCGTTCTAATCAGAATGCGTCCCAACAGAATAGATCGCAGTCGCAATCGAATCGATCGCAGCCGCGTAACGATTCCTCCTCCCAAAGATCATCGTTAGGATACAATCAATGTGCTTATTGTAGACAGGAGGGACACATTAAATTCAATTGTCCTGTTTTGAATGAACGTAACAGTGGTAACTCGTCTAGAGGAGGTCGTGGTGGTTCACAGCAGGCATCACGTGGTAGAGGTCGTGGTTCTCAGAATGATCGTTCTGATAACTCATCCAATTCTAATAATTGTTTTGATCAACGAGGATCATCGCAAGGATGATCTGCGCAGTACAATGTAGACGATTATTACGTCGATCAGGGAACTGACGACAGTAATTACTAGGACAGCCATAGACAAGGAGAGGGAGTGGTATCAGTTCCGGTTAATCAGAGAGGGCCTTACGTCGCAGTTTCTACATCGGGCGTCGTTGAGCCTTTTCTGTTGGACACTGGTGCAGCGAAAAGTTCTATCATGCATTCGAAACTCCCTGGCGCACCTTTGTCTGGCTTAACAAATGTTTCCGTTGGATTCTCTGGCGCCCCTGTTAGCAATCCAGTTTCACGCCCTTTGCCCCTTAAAATTGGGCCACGTGAGCTAGAAGCTCCATTGATTCTAACCACAGGTTGTGGTGAAAATCTTTTGGGCCTGGATTTGCTTAAACGTTTGTACGCGACTTTGTATTGTTCTCCTGCGGGTGTAAAGCTTACGTTAGGAGAGAGGGTTGTCTCTCCCATGTATTTGTCCCTCGATAAGCTCCCACCGGAATTGAGTTCTCTTCCTGCGTCTTTGTGGGCAACAGGTCCAAATGATGTGGGCCTACTTGATATCTCCCCTTATGTCGTACAGTTGAAATCGAACGTGCGATTGCCACGTATTCCCCAATATCGTATCTCCCTTGATGGTGAACGAGCACTGTTGGCGATCATCTATGATTTGATCGAGAAAGACGTTATTGAGGAGACTCGGGGAAACGTGTGCAACAGCCCTGTGCTGCCCATTCTTAAACGTACTGATCCTTCGAAACCGCCTGTTTATCGCTTTGTTATCGATTTACGGGAGGTGAATAAAATTGTGGTTCCTCAATTTCCCGTTGTGCCTGACATCACGGCACTACTGACTCTGATTCCAGCTTCTGCATCATGGTTTTCGGTGATTGACTTGAAAAATGCGTTTTTCAGCATCCCGATTGCCGAGGAGAGCAGGGACCTTTTCGGTTTCTCTCTTGGTGGACGCAGCTTCCGATTCAAGCGCGCTCCTCAGGGCTACTGTGAAAGTCCATCTATTTACAGCCAAGCCTTGAAGGGTCAACTGGATGCATTTAGGTTGCCGGTTGGTGCGGCTTTGATCCAATACGTCGACGACTTATTGGTGGCCGCTGATACTCAGGACATTTGCAAAATTGCTACGGTGTCGTTGCTGCAACATCTCTGTGAGTTAAATCACAAGGTGTCACCTTCTAAACTCCAATATTGTTGTCAAGAAGTAACCTATCTAGGTCACTTATTGTCAAAGGAGGGAAGGAGATTGACCCCAGAGAGAATTGCAGCGATTGCGCGAATGGCTGTGCCAAAAACCCAAAGAGATGTGCGTGCCTTTCTAGGTATCACGTCGTACTGCAGGCAATGGATTCCTAATTTTTCATTGCTAGCGAAACCATTGGTGGCTCTTACGTGCAAGGATGTTTCAACTCCTTTACCATGGACGGAAGAATGTCAGAAAAGTTTTTCTGAACTGCGTGATTCATTGTGTTCGGCTCCTGTGTTAGGTACCCCTGACTACAGTAAGCCGTTTACGTTATATGTTCACGAGAGGGAAGGTTGTGCTTTGAGTGTCTTAACGCAACCTTTTGGTGGTAAGCAACGTCCATGTGCATATTTTTCCTCGACCTTGGACCCAGTAGCTAGAGCATTGCCGAGTTGTTTACGAGCAACAGCGGCAGCTGCGGTCTCCATCCGACAATCAGCAGGATTGGTCATGGATAATATGCTTACGGTGATGGTTCCGCATGCAGTCGATACTCTTTTGAATCGAACAAAAACTCAGCACTTGACGAGTGCGAGGTTGTCTGGGTACGAGTTGACGCTCTTGGCAAGCCACATTCAGATAAAACGTTGTAATGTTCTGAATCCGGCAACTTTGTTACCAATTAGCACAGAGTCAGATGAAGTAGCAGAACATGACTGCTACTTGAGGACCGAAGAAGAAACAAAAGGTCGAGTGGACCTTAAAAACACCCCATTGGAAGATCCGGATGGTACTTTGTATGTGGATGGGTCATGTTTTAAGTTGCCGAATGGCGATGTGACTACTGCTTATGCTGTTGTAACATTGAATACTGTTGTTGAGACTGCAAGGTTAAATCAGAATTCTGCCCAAGCTGCAGAATTGATTGCTCTCACTAGAGCATGTGTATTAGCGAAAGGGAAACGTGTGAATGTGTTTACCGACAGCCAATACGCATTTGGCGTCGCTCACAATTTTGGACGATTGTGGAGAGAGAGAGGTTTCTTGACGTCGCATGGTACGAAGATTCAGCATGGCCAGCTTGTGAATGACCTTTTGGATGCATTGACTTTGCCTACGCAAGTTGCGATTGTTAAATGTAGTGCGCATCGGAAGGTGACGGATGATGTTGGTCGTGGTAATGCGTTTGCGGATGAGATTGCTAAGGAGACTGCCCGGAACCTTAGCACTCGAATGTATGTGACGAGTTCGGTTAGGTGGCCTACAGAATCGAGTATGTGTGAGGACACTATCGAAAGTGTGAAAGCAATTCAGAATGAGGCCACCGAGACTGAAAAGACGAAGTGGAAAGAAAGTACGGGAAAGTTGGATGCGAATGGTTGTTGGATTGATTTGTCTGATCAGAGAAGATGGATGTTGCCTGATGCGTATGTGCTGGACGTTGTGACAATGGCACATGGGTTAGCACATATTAGCGCAAAAGGTATTTGTAAGTTGCTGTCTCCGGTGTGGAAGAATGATGGCATTACGAAATGTGCTGAACGTCTGGTGAAGAATTGTATGGTGTGTATGATGTACAATCCTGGCAAAGGAACCCCAACTCCTCCTGGCAGTTTTGCTCCCCCTTCGTATCCCTTTGAGGTGATTCAATTGGACTTCATCCATATGGAGCGATGCAATAACCTGAAGTACGTTTTAGTTGTGGTTTGTGCATTCTCCCGATGGATCGAGGCCTATCCTCTCAAAGACAATACTGCTTTGTCTACTGCGAAAATCCTACTGAAGGAATATTTTCCTCGGTATGGAATGCCTAGAGTCGTGTGGTCAGATAACGGAAGTGAGTTTGTGGGTAGTGTGATGAAGAGTGTGTGCAAGGGCCTTGGAATTAATCAGAAATTCCACAGCGCCAATCATCCCCAGTCAGCTGGATTGGTTGAAGGGTACAACGGCACCCTTAAACTAAAGTTAGCGAAGATTCAGGCTACGACTGGTCTTTCGTGGCCTGACGCTTTACCTTTGGCATTACTGTCAACTAGGGCGACTGTACACTCCCGAATAGGGCTTAGTCCCTATGAAATAGTGTTCGGCCGTCCTGCGAATGTGTGGGGGGTTCCTAGGCCAGGAATGTTTTCTGATCTTGAGTACCCAATGTTGATCGATTATCTTCATGACTTGACTGCTAAACTGAGGTTAATTCACCAACAGGTTTACGACGCGTTGCCGACGCAGACGGAGGGTCCAGGCCACCAGCTCCAGCCCGGAGATTGGGTGGTGACGAGAAATTTTTCACGCAAGAATAACCTGGACCCGAGGTTTACCGGACCCTATCAAGTGCTCCTGGCCACGAGGACTGCCGTTCGTCTCGAGGGACGTAAGAATTGGGTGCATGCCACCCACACCAAAAGAGTCCCTATTCCTTTGCCGGCAGACCCGTGGGTAAGGAGAGGCATTGCGTCATCTGAAACAGAAACATTGCCGGCGTTTGTGCCTTTTAGCGACGCACAGCCTGTTGGAGAATCCCCGGCGCAGCAGAAAGACACTGTCGAACATTTGGCATCACAAGACTCAAGACCAGAACATTCAACTGATCAGCAGGACGCTGTCTCTTCAACGGATCCTTTGTTTGACGAGCAGACACGTCCTGGGAAAACCCGATACTTTTTGTGATCTCGAACTAAGGACAAATAAAAAGATCTTGCCTTGCCGTATTGACAACTGCATTACCCCGTTTTCCGTGATCAGTTTTGAACTTTTGTATTACTGTAATTATTCCTGTATATATATTGAGCTTCATTCCTTGTACTTTTTGCTTCCACAGCTGAGAGACTTTGTTTTTGCATACATACATATTGTGCATTAAAGGCCGTAGGTCCGCGCGCGTACTTCCTTCTGGATAGTAGGTCTTGACGCTAGGTTAAAGGCCGTTGGTTCCTGGGAACTCCTGGGGATTGACTATTGCTACACAGAACGAAGTGCGTCAAGAAACGTTGCGGACGGTCGTAGGGAATGGCATTCTCGAAGCTGAATGATTTGGAGGGAGCTCAGGTTCACAGATTCAAGCTGCAGCAACTCAGTCGTACCAAATGTTTTATATTCCAACTGTTTGTATTATTCTTGACTGCTTCTGCATTATTGGCGGGTGGGGTGTATTATACGATGTCTTACTTCTTGCCTTCTGCTACTCCTACTTCTGATCCTAAACTTACCTCTACTGTTTCTCCCCATTCCTTTCACATGTTACCGGAACACGAACAGGCTAGACGTGTAGAATTCCGCAACAATTCCTTTATTCAGCTCCTTCATCAGCATCAGTTAGTGGTTAACACCACTAATTGTTGGGTGTGTGGGTTGATGCCACATACTACGGATAAGGGAATTCCATATCTGGTGTTACCGTATAGTTCCCAAGGGTCAGCTCGAGCATTCCAAACAATGTTTCGAAGCGCACTGGGTTTCCACCCCATTCGAGAACCACGTTCCCCCTACTCTGGTCCTACCTCGTATCAAAAACCTTTGTCGATAGCGATAGAGGATTTGGATAGTGATATCTATGATCCCTCGCTTATTCCCGAAGAAGAGGTACAAGCCTATAGAGTCCTAAGTAGAGGTGAATATAGTGTGTTCACTAGTGAAAAGCAGCTTAAAAGCTCGCCTCCGATATGGGTCGTACCCCACACTGGTAATTTTTGTCTCATGGGTCGTGGCCGAAGATCGCAAGCCCGACTTGGAGCAAGTGCTTGCACTGAAAATTACATTCTGCCGATGGTCTCGTCCCCTGTGTTTCTGGCTGCCAAGGGTACATACTTTATCTGTTATGATCGTGCATATGCATGGTTGCCCGCTGACTTCATGGGCTCATGCTTCATTGCAAATCTGTTGCCTCCGACGTTCACTGTAGATGCCGATTATCATAAGACTAGAGTTGTACGAGGCGTAATTAGTGAAGAGGATACTGCCGGTCAAGAGGCAGGAGACTTTTTCAAGGGTTTCCTCCCGTTTTGGGGACCTATGGTCAATAGTAGGAACCTGAGACAGTTGACTCGAGTGGTAGAATCGACAGCTAATATTACTGCCAGTGCCCTTGGTAATATCACCACAGAACTTCAGGCGGATAGACTTATGACGTTACAAAACCGTATGGTTTTAGATGTCATTTTAGCAGATCGAGGTGGGGTATGTAAGGTGATCCATTCGAGCTGCTGCATTTTTATTCCAGATAATGCTCCCACTGTCTATCAAGCCATCTCGAGGTTGCATAAGATCTCCGAATCCATACACGTGGATGTAGGGGATTGGACGCTACTTGGGTGGTTTTGGGGCCTGATGTCGACTTGGGGTTGGAAGATTCTGATGATCATCGGAGTCGTTGTAGTGTTCCTGTTCACGTGTTGCCTTTGTGTGCAGTGTGGTCCTGCCTTATGTGGCCTCTGTGCTACAACGTGTATGAGACAACCATCTGTTACCAAGGGGACTCGGTTGGACAGAGCTATGCTACAGCAACATCTCGATGGTCTGATGAATATCGAATATGATTCCGACTAGTGCTTGCCTACATGAGGGCAAAAGGAGCGTCTGAGGTTCCGTGATGATTGTAAGTGGTGTTTTCGACTCGCACGAATATAGTCGAGTCTGGTATCTATGAACCGCAAATGACGAGTTTTGTAAGTGTGCGCAGTTTCGCTGTGCTAACTTAAACCGTTCGTTTGTTATGTGGGTTTTTCAACTGTACCCACGGGTTCCATCTTAGATACGGCATCCATTTTGTCTCTTGCCCTCAAGTAGCCAGCGAACGGACGATGTCCGCTTCGCGACCCTGGGACTCCCAAGATATTTGCGGAAGACACATGTTCTTTGTGAGTGTCTTTATGACGAGGGGGATGCTACTGTAAGGCAGATGGCGCCGCTCGAGGCTCATCTTGCCGCACGGACTTATTGTCTCAGCCGTGCATCTCATTAGGCACGTCCCTTTGATGCCTGTATCTCGTGTTTCCCGATACCTCCCCTTTTACACCCTTTCCGATCTCCCCACTGTCTCCGTCTTCCTCTACACCTGTCCTTGTTCCTATTTCGATCTGTTTTACTGCTGATTGGAATTTGCTAATGGTGGGAAGATGGGTTTTTTCAGTTGGGAACCGCCAAATGTTTCCGCACTTATGTTCCGGACCTCATGTGTTTCAAAATGACCAAAGCGACCCCTCTGGGGGATAATGATGAGAACTAGGTTGTAAACTTTTGTGTACCATTTGTTCTCTTTTCTCTCCCACCATCTTGAATGGCCAATTCCGGTTTTGAGCTCCTTTCAGAATGCAAGGCTGATCAGAGGGGAAATACATAATTGCCAACACACCTGGATGGCAGATTTCCCTTTGTCAGTGACAAACTTGTCCCTAATCACTACTATGAAAGACCAGATGGGCCCCAGGATTGCTGCCTAACCTCACAGTTCTCTTGTCACTCTATTGACAGGTGAAGCTTGGATTATCTACCTGGCAGAAGGCATATGGTAGGTGTCTGCAAATGAGGCTCTTCAACTTCAGGATCTTTCTGCCTTCTTGAAGTGACCAGATTATTGCTTTGTGTATGCAGTTGCTAAGTTTCCCAAAAATGTATTTTTATTTTTAAATTAATATGTAAATACATATATAGAGAGGCTGTAGATCAGCCCTCTTCATCCATTGGTCTGAATAAGAAAATGGGCCTGTTCACTTCAGCCACTGTCTCTCTTACACTATGAGGGACAGCATTTGCCCAATCACATACGCAAATCTCCCTAAAAAGAATTGCATTTGCCTGTCAGGGCTGGTGAACAGATATATTTTGTCATAACTTTTTTATCTATTCATTATTTTATTTTTTTCCCGACATCATCGTAGGGGCTTTTTACTTGCATTACTAAGAATACTATTTTCCTGTGCTACCCATTAAAACTAAAAAAGTTTCCAGACCTGATCCAAACACACTTGCAAGCGGAGAAATGCTTGTAAACTTCTATTAATATTATCTACAAAATGTTTTATTTTTATTGTGTGCATAGAGCTGCCACATTGAGGCAGTGTTGTGTTTCTGATTTTTATTTATATAGTATATGCTTGTAATTAAAAAAAAGTAACAATAGCTTGCTAAGACCAGAATATTTACTTTTCCAAAGCTTCTTGTTAATTTGCATGGAGAGTCAATTGTGTGGTTAGTTCTCCCTGTTCATGTGTGTGCTCATATCATACATAGATATCTCAGGATCGTAACACCTGTGTTACACATGTCAGCCTGTGGGTGGTGTTCCCCCCAAACCTTTTGCTTTACTCCTCAAGTTGTGCTGTTCTTGTTTTTTTTTACCTTACGACTCTATGCGTTTTACCACTTCTAATCAGTGCTAAAGTATTTGTGTCCTCTCCCTTAAAAATGGTGGGACTGGCTTACATCCAATTAGCAAATTTATTGTACTTGTAAGTTTGTGTAAAGTGGTACTCGATGTACCCAGGACCTATAAATGAAATGCAACTAGTTGACCAGCAGCACTTATTGTGCCACCCACTCAAGTAGCATTTTTTTTTAAGTTCACAATAAAGTTTTTGGGAAGTAAATATGTTAGCAATACAGATAACATGAGAACATCATATAATAGAAACGTTACATATAAGGTTTCAATTGTGTAATCAGTAAAACAAGTATGGTTCAAAGTAAAAAATATTATAAGATATCATAATAAAATAGATAAATATCCATATACAGCAAATTTGCATCATGTGAGATATATGCAAGTATAAAATAGAGAGTATAATACAAGATAAAACAGAGCATGCAATAATAACTCAGAACAATGTCATGGGGGTTTAGCAACTTCTTGTTGTGAAGGAGACAGGCGAAGAGAGGGACTTGCGCTTGTGTCAATAAAGAGTGTGACAAGTGACCAGAGATTGAGACGTTTAAATGCCATGTGTAATGGGTATACAAAAGATGTGTCAAGTCTATGATTATAACAAACCGCATACCACCATGCCTGGAATGATAGTTTGGTGAAGTCCTTCCAATTCTTGGTAATTTGCTGAAAGGCCACTGCCAACAATAAGTCTATGATTTTAACATTAGACGCGCAATTTTCTGATATGGGGGATAAACTACCTAAGAAAATATGTGAGGGGGTAAAAGGGTGAGTAGAATTAAAGATGGAGTTTATTTGAGCCCATACTTTTTTCCCAAAATTCCGAACAAAATGACATGTGAAGAGCATGTGAAATAGGCCAGCCTGTGGTAATGAACAGGACCAACATAGATCTGGGATATGAGTATGTCTAGCATGAAGTATGAGTGGAGAAAATAAGAGTCTGTTATAAATAAAAAAGAGTGTTTGTGTGGTATTAGCCGCCCATGAAGATTTACAAATTATTAGCAGAATTCTACCCAAAAGTCTATCGGACGGGAATTTCTTAAATCGCTTTCCTACGCTAATTCTACCTTAGTTTTATCTCTTGGACAAGAAGAAGAAGCAAGAAACATGTTTATAGAGGATGCAGCGGAAGCACTAAGAACAAGAGTCCTAAGTTTATCTGTATGCAAGAGCTCATATGGATCGGCTGGTTGGGTCAACGCAAATTTTGAGTGGGCATTTTGAATAGCTTCCGACAGGAGAGAATATTTGAATTTAAAGGTTAGAGGTAGGGTGAAAATAGAGCTAGCCCTTTCAAATGACAGGATATGATCTTGATCATAGAGTTGATGGATCCATATTATACCACGCTGTCTCCAAGCTTTCCAAAATACAGGTTTGTTATTAATTAAAATGTTCTTATTATGCCAAATGGGTGAGGTAGAAAATGAGGTCACAGCAGCAGGTGGGATTATCTTGGAAGTAAGTTTAATTATGGGAGTGGAAATGGATTGTGGTATACGTGTAAAGGCGAGGTATTCTTGAAATGAGAAAGGTGAAGAAAAGATTTCTCAAGTAAGGCCCATTTAGGGAGATACGTAGCAGAATCAGAGAGACATTTTGATGCCTGGTGCAGAAGGAATAATTTGTGGTAAGTAGGAAGGTCAGGAAAATTCCCCCCACCCTCTGATTTTGGACGAATCAATTTTGAAACAGACATACGTGCTTTTTTGGTGCTCCACAGAAAGGATCACATAATGGAAGTAAGCTTCTTGAAACATTTGGATGGAATAGTTAATGGAATATTAGAGATTGTGTATAAGACTATGGGTGAGAGCATCATTTTAATGGTATCTAAACAGCCCCACCACGATAAATAAAGAGGGTGCCATTTCAACGTCAAAGACAATAATTTTTAGATGCAGTTTTCCAAACAGCAAGAAAGTGTCTCTGAGATGGTCGGAGAGAAGTGTAAACCTAAGTATTTAATGTAGTGGGGGCTCAAAGTGAAGCCTGAAGAGACAAAATCAGCATTGAGAGTAAACTTGGTGAGAGGTACAATCTCACATTTTTCCTTGTTTAACTTATAACCAGAGGCAAATGCAAAGGATTGAACCTCTGCCAAAAAAGCAGGAAGAGAAGTCTGAGGTCGGGATAAAAACATAAGAACATCATCAGAATATGCTGCCATCTTGACAGTAGTATCCTTAAAAGTGAAGCCGTGAATATCGGCGTTTTGGCAAATTCGTAGTAAAAAAGGTTTCAAAGCAAGGTTAAAAAGAAAAGGAGAAAGTGGACAGCTTTGCCTGACACCTCTATGTAGGTGGAAGTAAGGAGAAAGGTCAAAATTAAAGTGATAATCTTCGGGCCAAAACCAAACCATTGAAGGACACGAAAAAGATAGGGCCATTCAACTCTATCGAATACTTTTTCAGCATCCAGCGCTATGGCCGCTAGGGGATGAGAGGAGTGCGAGGCTTTAGACAAAATATCAAAAAATAAATGGGTATTATCTATAATAAGACTTCCTTTGACAAATCCAGATTGTTCTGCTCCTACAAATCAGGCAAGAGAGATTCTAGCCGCAAAGCTAATGCTTTTGAGAAAATCTTATAATCAATATTGACTAGAGAGATAGGGCAGTAATTTTTACAATGTTGTGGATCCTTACCATCTTTAGGTATAAGACAAACGAGGGCATCTGCAAATGAGCCAGAAGATTGACCCGACTGCATAAAAGCAGAGATAAGGATACATAATTTAGGGAGGAGTAAATTTGAAAAATGAGCAAAGAACTCAACAGTAAACCCATCTGGACCCGGAGCCTTGTCCTTCTTAATTGTATTTAAAGCCTCCGAAAGTTTCCTCTGTGATAGATCAGTTTCTAATGGCGAAAAATCCAAATTATTAGGGGGGGTGTATTGTATTTGAGATAAAAATTGAGTTATGTCATGGTCAGAAGAAGAAGTTTCAGACGTATAAAGTGATTTATAAAAGTGAAGAAATCCATTGAAGATATCTCCATCTTTAAATTTCAATTGAGTATCTCGACCAAAAACGGATTCAATGTTGAGCTTATTTTGTTTGACCTTTAAATAATTAGCTAGAAATTTACCGGCTTTATTCCAGCCTCCATAGTATTTGGCACTGGATCGTAGCAGAAAATTGGAGGCATTGTTGGTCGTATCATGATTGAACTGAAATTTGGCTTTAAGAAGGTCGGATAAGCAATCCTTAGATTTGGAGGAGTAATAGGAATGTTCCAATGCTTTAATTTTGGTTAAGAGGGCAATGGTAGTATGTCATGCTTTTCAACGTTTGTTGGAAACATATCTGATAATAAAATCTCTAGCTGAAGCTTTAAATGCATTCCAAACTACATGAATAGGTGTGCTATTTGTATGATTAAAGAAAAAAACATTGTGAAAAAAGAGGTAAAAGATGATGTAAAAACTGAATCTAAAAGCAGAGAGTTATTAAAACACCATTTACGAGTTAATTTAGGTTTGCCTAAGACATCGAGATGCATGGAGACCAGTGCATGGTCCAATATTAAAATGGAACCAATATCTGCTTTTACAAGTGATTGAGCTACATTATGAGAAATGAAAAAATAATCTAATCTGGACTGAGTATGGTGCAGCAGGGAGTAGAAGGAGTATTCCCTTATTGTGGGATTACAAAGTCGCCAAGCGTCTATCAGTTTGTGTTGTTTTACAATTTGTGTGAATAATTTATGAGATTTGTGAGGGATAAAAGAAGATAAAGAATGTCGATCAATAAAGGGGTCAAAGATTTCATTACAATCACCTGCAAGAATAAAATTATCATCATAACAGTGTGCTATTTTTGATGCAAGAGATTTCCAAAAGGAAGGATCTCTTGTTGTAGGCGCATATATGTTCAACAAGGAGAGTGGAACATTACCTATCAAAAATGTAACAAATACCCATCTACCTTTTGGGTCAGAACAATGGGAAAGAACCGTAATGTGAAGGGATTTACAAAAAAGAATAAGGACAACATTTCGTTTGCCATCACCTGGAGAAAATAACACCTCGTTTACCCAATTTCTCTTTAACTTAACAGATTCTTCAGCGGACAAATGGGACTCTTGTATACATGCAATATCTATGTCCAATTTGGCTAAACCCTTTGTCTACTAATAAGTGAATGCAAACCCCTGACATTCCATGAAACAATTTTTTTTTAAAACATCCTTATTCAAGGATTTTTCCCCCAGTATTCACAATTCCCCCTCCCCCCCCCATCCACCAGAAGACCAAGGTCTTATTCCATACCAAACTGTGAAAGCCGAATTATTACATACAATCTTTCTGGAGTCATTTCGCTTGTAGGCAGATACAAAAGAGAAAAAGAAAGATAAGAACACAGAAAGCGTACTTGAAGATCACAAAATAAAAAAACAAAAAACAACAAAAGATAAATAAATAAATAACTATCTAGGCTTAAGCTCGATCGGATGGTTTACAACCATCAGATACCAAGAGTAAATTCCAGCCCTAAATGTGGTCTTATATCCACTGCAGTAGTGGTCCCCAGATCAGCATACCTCTTTTCTTTTTATTAATCCCCTTGTTTTTTATAAATGGCCACCTCCAGGCTACATGTCGCGAGCAATCTTGCCCTCAATTGTGTGAAAGCCGGTGGATTTTGGTCTAGCCAGGATGAGACTATGCAGAGTCGGAGAACAGCCATGGCCACAAAAATCAATCCCTGCATATGTATAGGCCGGTGATTTTTAGCTACTCCTAGCATTATTTCTTCAGTTGAGATGGAAATTCTTGTGTGAAATATTCCCAACAGGAAGTCAGATATTTCTATTATCAGATTAGATAATGTATTGCAGGAGGCAAACATGTGAATAATGTCAGCTTCATACTGTGAGCAGCGTGGGCAGGTAGTTCCCTTTCCAGTTGCCCATTTTGCAATTTTATAAGGGGTATAATATAGGGAAAAGAATGTTTTATAAAATTGTGCTTGCAATTTAATAGACATTAGACATGTCTGTGATAGTTCATACGCATGTTCGGGGGTTGATGGCTGCACACTTAATTTAGTCTGCCAATCAGCTAATTGTTTGTCCATGTCGTCTGGGAAGGTTCTACTTAATGTTTCATATAATTTTAGGAGTGGGTTTCCTACATAGGTTTTCTATTGTGGTGCTAGTTTGGAATTTTTCCTGACCCCCCACTTTCTTTAGTAAGAAATCCCTTATCTACAAGAATTTTAAAAAATCTGTATGGCTGATGTCGTATCCAGTGCGCAGCTCCGAAAAGCTTTTCAGACCATTTGGTGTATAAAAACAGCCCAGCCGGTTGAAACACCGCCTCTATCCACCTAATCATACAACCATCCTGGAAGATCTCTGACAGATCGTTATTGCAGCTAACGGGTGTATAGCAGGAGTATCGGCCCAGCCCCAGCAATTTTCGTATATTACTCCAGACTTTATATATGCTAGAAATAGTCTTAAGTTTCAATTTCTTAAAGTAATTATCATTGACATAGCGCCATAAGCACCCCTCGCACCCCTCCCCTAAAATAATTTCTTGCGGTGTAGGGATGAGGTGATCGCTAGGTTCTTTGGATTTAAGTGTCACACAATATTTAGCCACATCGCCCAGTAATATAACTTAAGGTTAGGCATAGATAGTCCCCCTCTTTCTTAAGGCAGCATAATCCATTTAAGAGCTTGGCGAGGTCTCTTAAAACCCCAAATGAATCTAGAGAAAATGGTCTTGATGATTTTAAAGTGCTGAGGAGAAAACTCCAGACATGTTGCTCGAAAAAAGTACAAAAACCTGGCAAAAAAAAGCATTTTTAATACATTGCATCTACTGCCGATGGTAAGATGTAGATTATCCAGCCTGGTCAGTTCTTTTCTAGTACAACCGATCAATGGGTCAAGATTTAAACTAACAATAATATCTATCTTTGCGCTTATGTTGACACCGAGGTATACTGCATGATCTGTTACCCTGTTATCCCTCATCCTGAGTTTGCCATTGAGGACAATCTGGGTTTTCCCTGAATTCAGTTTCCAAACCTCTGTGCCTCCTCCTCAATCACATCTATAGCCCTATTGGGATTGCTGGTGACCACTGCGATGTCATCAGCATATGCTAGGATTTTTGTGTCATGAATATGTACCCGAATAGGTGGCACTGAGGGATGATTATCAATTTTACGGATAAATGAATCAATATAGACAGCAAATAAGAGAGGTGAGCAGGAGCACCCCTGTCTTGTCCCCCTAGTAATAGTGAATTTCTCAGACAAGGTCCCGTTAATCATGATACTAGCACCTGGGTTGACATAGAGTCCTTGGGTGACTTTTATGAATCCCCTAGTGATTCCACAGCTCGTCATGGTTGCCCATAGAAACTTCCAGGAGACCTTATCGAACACCTTCTCTGCGTCAAGTAGAATAAGTGCCATAGGTTCTCCTGTCGTCTCTGCATAATCAAATAGGGAAATCACTCTTTGCACGTGTTCAGTTGTTGACCACCCTGGAATGAGCCCATGTTGGCGAATCGGCACAATTTTATGGATAATTGGCGCTAATCGTGTGGCCAGGAGTTTATAATAGATTTAGGAGTCCCCGTTTATCAATGTTATGGGGTGGTAAGATCCCATTCCATGGAGTCCTTGTTTTTTTTCAGGAAACCCATGATTTTCGTGGCTGACCAAGAAGAAGATGAATTTCCCGCCCCGAAATATAGAGTTGAATAATTCCAACATGACTGTTTTAAGTTGATCTGAGAACTTCGCGAAGAACTCTGTTGGAATCCCATCAACCCCGGCTGCTTTGCCCATTGCCAATGAGTTCAAAGAGAGAAGTATTTCTTCCCAGCAAAGGGGGTTATGCAGGCTATCTTGGTCTTCTTTCACCAGGCATTTGCCCTCACATTGATCTAGGTATTCCTCAGGGTCCTCCTGGTCTTTCTCTGGTTCTTTATATAGTTCTTGATAGAACCTCTGAAATGATGCTCTAATTTCGGATGCTTCTGTTCTCAGCCCACCTTCCAGGTCTTTAATGCATTTTATTATATTAGCTGTCATTTCCTCTTTTGTGCGAACTGCTAACTGGTGCCCAACTTGTTCGCTAAGCTCATACGTTTTTTCCTTATAGATTGTGGCTTTGGTAATGGCCTTCTCCGTAAATATCTCTGAAACAAGGTTCCTTGCAATGGCTACCCCCCCAGTTCGTCCGTTACCTGCCCCCCTTGTGTAGCCTCAATCAGGTCTGCCTCTGCTTTACTCAGGTTTTGCTGTAGCATAGCTAGTTGTTGTTTTCCTTCTCTATTGGTCCTGACTGAAAACGGAAGCTTTTCTCCTCTGATGCCTGCCTTCATTGCGTCTCAAACCACCTCAATAGGTGCGCTACCCACATTTATTGCTAAGAAAGTTGGAATGCAATCCCTCATATGTTGACAGTATTTTTCATTTTTTAAGAAAGCCCTTTCGAACGTCCAGGTCCTTAATAAGGGGTCACTTTTATTGCATACTATATTAAGTTCTAATGGGTTATGATCTGATAATACCCTCGGAAGCTTTCCTACAGTGCACACATCCTTCAAAGAGTTAGAAATGAACATATAATCGAGTCTCACATGACGTGAATGTGGGTGGGAGAAGTATGTAAATCCATGATCTCCGGGGTGGTTTGATTGCCAGCTATCAATCAACCATGTAATGCGCAGAGTTCCTTAAGCGCTCTAAATGCCTTAGGTTTCCTCCCTTGATCTTTAAATTCAGGGCCCATTGACCAATCCCCTTGTAGGTGTAGATTAAGGTCCCCACAGACAATTAGGGGTAAAGGCCAATGTACCAGTTCATTAGCAACACTAGGCGACTATGAGTTGATACCCCAATGTTTTTAGTAAATACCGTTGCCCCCTCTATGTGTGTCTCCTGTAAGCAAACTATATTGGCCTCCATTTCTTGCAATCCAATAGCTACCTTCTGTCTTTTCTTTATGTTATTAAGACCACATATATTCATTGATACAATTCTTATCCTTGCCATCCTATTTCTTGATCCTTCTTCATACAATTACTATACACATATTCTTGGCGCCTTATCTTCTTTCCTACCATCTTTTTATTATTGTGACTCTTTTGCCCCACTCCAACCCCTACTTCTGCCCATCTTGTATTTATCCTCCCTTGGTCTTCACCCCTCCCCCCCAGCCCCCCATCCCCCCACCCTCCACCACTTATTGAGCTGTCAAGCTCAATCCTGAGCCTGTGTGATAGCGTCTTACCAACCTCACCCACACCCTACGCCCCTCCTTCCCTCCTGTCCTTACAAGTATACAAATTGTGCCCTACATTGCTTCATGAGTGGACTATACATTATAGAGGACTATAGCATAGTTATAAAGAAAGCATAACATGACAATGACCAAGTCCAGTTATTAAATTGAGTCAATTGGGGTGTCCTCTTAGTCCCGCACATTTGGTTAGTTTCACAAATCAAAGAAAAAAGACCATAGAAGAAAAGGGAAATACAAAAAAAGAAAAAGAAGCAAAGCAGGTGCTAAGAGATAGATCGATTATTTCTTCCCAGTACCCCCCGTGTCCCCCGAAATGGCATCTTTCAGCGCCTGTTCAGCCTGTATCTCTGAAGAGAAAAACATTGTATGGCCCTGTGACACTACTTTCAATTTGGCCGGGTTTTGTAGGAAGGCAGAAGCCCCAGTATTCTGAAAGGGAGTAATCAGCTGCCGTAGCCTCCATCGTCTTTCCACAGTGGCATGTGCAAAGTCTGGCTTTGCAAAGAAGGAGAACACCCCCCAGTTCCTTTTTTTATTTGGCTGGGCCAGATCATAGACTGCCTGTCGCAACTAAAATTTGTCAAAAAATATCAAGATGACTCTAGGGAAGGCTTGTTCCTTGCGAGGCTGTTTGGGAAGTGAGAGTGGGAATCTGTGCACTCGTTGTATATCCTTGTCCCAATCCCATTGTGTTAGCTCTGGGAAGGTGTTTTTAAACAGCTTAATGGTAAATGCCCGGATATCGCTTCCTTCGCTATTTTCTGGTATCCCAAGGATACAGAGGTTATTCCGGCGTTGGCGATTTTCTGCCTCTTCGAGCTTCCACATGATGTTGGTAACTGCTTTTTCTTGGGACGTAACCTGGGTTTTCAGAGAGCCCACTGTGGTTTCCAGTATTTCTATTCTGGTCTCCACCATAGTCATTCGTTCGGCAATCTCAGTACAAGTTTTACCGATTTTACACATGGACCCTTGTAGTTTTTTTGCTGCCACACGGGCGACCAGGTTCTCAGACTTAACCTCATTGTGGAAGATGCTCAAAGACTGTAAGATTGTAGTTAGCGTTGGCTCAGGTACATGAGTAGTCTCCTTCTGTTGGTCCGCCCCTTCTTGTCTTCCCAAAGCTCCATGTCCCTCCATTGGCAGTAATTGTGCATCGGAGTAGTCCCATCGGAGATCTGTCTCATCCTCGGTATCCGTCTTCTGAGCTGATTTCTTTATATCAGAGGACCTTCTTTGTTTCCTTTGGATTTTTTTTCCTTCATGTTGACTGCTTGCAGAGGTATCAACTTCCTCAGCATCGCTACTGCAGTTATGTGGTCCCGAGGACTAAGAGCCGAACGACTCTTCATTTAATGAGAAAAAGTTTTCAGTGGGGGTCGGAGACTGATATCCTTGGTCCGTGACATCGAGAAGGGCCGCCTGCACCTCTTTAAGTTGCTGCCTTAGTCGTGATTCCTCTCTCGTAGATGTACAATTATCATTTCTCTCTAACACTGGTTCAGGTATGTTATCAATATTATTGACCATATTGTGCTCTGGTTCCGCCTCACCCTTTTCCAGTGTTGTGCCCCCCCATCATTTGTCAGCAGGACTGTTGTTTCACCACTTGATCCCCAGGAAACCCGCGCCTCACTGTTTGACACGCTGTCTTTATGTATCAGTTTTTTTAGTTTCTACTCATTTAAGTCATTTAAATCATTAACCTCCAAGCCCTCTGCGGTACCAGTCTTTGTCAAGGGTTCTGGTGAGGAATCCGTCCCCCGGTCCACATTATGCTTTTTAGAGAATATTTTGGCTATGATCGGTTGCCTCTTATCTCCTGCCATTATTGTATCTTTAACCTGAGGGAGTTTAGTGATTTTACCTCCCGGGTCTTTCATAGTCTTACCGTGGTTAATGCCAGGTTTCTGCTTCCCCTGTTTCACGTTACAAAATAAGGGTTGACCGAATAGCGCTGGGACCTGGGTAATCAATGTTGTATATAAAGTGGTCCCAGTTGGAACAACATGCTAAACGCACGTAACAATTATAAACAGTACATATATTTCAAAAATCAATTTTGTAAACAGAATAGTATGAGTGATGTTCTTTAATATACATCCTCACATGCAAATCAATTGTCAGAGCAATCAACAAATGGTAGACATATAGTGTCAGTGCCAGTAGGAGAAAAAAGGCAGGTGAGGGAAGGGACCGTGATTAGGATAGTGTGGAAATAGAAAACAAATTATAGAAACAATAACAAGTGGTCTTATGTACATTCAAAGTTCAGTACCACATTGACATATATACATCGTCATAGGAATACATTAAACGTTGGATGATCCTATCCCACATGTATAATAACACAGTCACTAAATGTTCTGTTGTCAGGAGGGTAAGACGAGGAAGGTGTGTCGACGTTTCGACCCCAAAAGGTGTAGGCTAGATCCTGCCCTACTGCAGGGTCTTCTTCAGGACAAGTGGGGGGGTGGGAAGGTGAAGAAGGGCACCTAAGAATTACAATTAAAATTCTGTTAGATTAGGGAAAATAACGCGTTGCTACTACAATGTGCAAACAACGGTCACAATACATTTACCTAAACACCACAGCAAAGTCGTGTGGTACCGTCTGTTATGGAAGGTGGGCCAGGAGGCTCGAATGAGGAGGGAGAGCGTATGAACCTAAAAAGAAATTAGGTTTCAATTAGAGAAGTGGGCAGGTAAACAGAAAGTCCCACTCTAAGGTAGAGTTATATCAATACAGCGTGCTTGGTTTAAAAAGCATCCAAACATACCCAACAGGGTTAAAAAATTGGGTAGAACAAGTCATACACCTGAGGAGTGACCAACCTATGGCTCATCCAGGTAAGATCACGTCATGTCACAGTGAATGTATACACCATTAAGGCTTTAAAGGTTGTTACCATCATACTCAATCTCACCGCTAGTTAAACAACCAATTATGAAATATGTAACCTGCTTAATAGATCACACATGACAAATGACAAAGTTGGAATACACCTGCAAATTGTCGGGTGTTCATTAAGACAAAAGAGGTGACCTCTCGACATAGTTAATCACATATTTACCTATAGTTCATAAGTTCGACCCAGGTCTCATGGACGTTACTTCGAGGGAGGTTGATGTCAGGAAAAACTTCAGCGGTATTTGTCGGGCCTGTTAAAGGTGAGGTGGGGGAGCCGATTAGAATAATGCAGAATGTCATAGAGCGAGACAAAGCATTGCTCGTAGTGTGCAGGTTCAGCCGAACTTACCGCATCTAGTCTGCGCGTGTGCATTTAATGCAAGCTCCGGGGTTCCTAAGCAACCGTCTCCGATTTACAGAACACGGGGTCTGACTCACCGGGTTTCTTAAACGTAAACGGGGCTAACGCGTCGCGGGTGTCGCGCGCGTGTGTGCAGCAGCTGGATGGCTGCTTCTCATCAAACCAATCACGGGCCTTCAGTAGTTTCTAGAGGAAAGACTACTAAATTGTAGTTTTTTCGGTCCGGCTCAAATTAAGCACACCGAAATACGTGGAAAGAATGTTTAATGGCATGAGACCAATTACTGTCCGGATGTGAGTATTTCTCCTGTAAGTCAATTATCTGAAGCACCAAATTATCGATTTTCTACGTGGTGTTAATAATCCCTGGATTCCATAGAGGCATATAGCCCAAAGTGAGATCTATTTGACAAGTGAATTGCTGTGTATAAAATTATAGTTTTAACAGAGTTGCAATTTCCTAGTAAAGATCGACTGTAATTTCTAAACACACAGGGAATTTTTCTGCACATACAGCTATATCCATTCGGTTCATAGTTAGATAGGCATACAAAACACCATTGCATATGGCTAAGCCAGTTCGATTCATAATCAGATAAATCAACAAAAACATTATCTGTGCAGGCGCTTGCCTGCGAGGTTGCTTGTTCTAATCATCATTGTAAATATAATATTTCCTAACTGGGTCACATAATGGTAGAGAGCGAGACATTGTCATATACGGAGGATTACATCAACCAGCTCATTAGGGATAGATCTAATCAATTCCTATCATCTGATACGCCCAACATTGATTATACATTAAACGACAAACTAGCTCGTTTAGAGAGACTAGAAAAGAAATTAATTAGAGCACGCCTGCATGGTCATTTGTTGACCAAATACCCACAATCTAACATCATTTCGGTCGGCTTACAGGTCAAAAATGAGCCGGCCATTTTTTTAGATGTGCCCAAATTTAAGGAGGGTTTCAGTTTTGTAGCCAACAACTGCTCCCGGCACTGGATGGTGCTGGGAGTGGAGACTGCTGCAGAACAAATTCAGACACTAACCCGGGAGATTGCTGATCTCAAATCTGAGATTGCTGGAAATGAAGCTTTGACAAATGCTAAGGAAGCACTGGAGAAACTTGCAAAAACCCTCAAGGATTTTGAAACCAACACACAACAGAGAAAACTTGAGAAACTTGCCAAAGATATCAGGTATTATGAAAAGAAAAATACCTATCCATACCTCAACGAGGATTACTACAAACAAGACCAACAAGGTCGCTTCACAGGAAGGGGGCGAGGGAGTTTCCGCGGACGCAGGAACTTCACTACATTCTCGGATTCTTCGTAAAGTGGCGATAGTGACAACGACCAAGGGGCTACTAACTCTGGCTATTCTTACCAGAGTAATTGGAACCAACCTCAGGGATCCTTACACCAACCTCAGTCTTTTTTAGGAGAGGGCCAATGGCGCCCACCACGCGGAAGAGGCAATTGGCAGAGAGGCACAACCAGAGGCCAGAATTCCAACTGGGACAAGAGTCGGGGCCAACCGCCAAAATAAGTACACTTCCAACAGGAGAGCCACGGAGAAATAGCGACACAACGGAAGGTATACAGATGGTAGCCAGCAGAGCCAGCCCAGTTGTAAACTTGTCCTCCTATGTTTTGAAAGAAAACGAGATAGACATTCTTGCAAAAGGTTTATCCTTCGTACCCACGTCCTTTCCTAATCGTTTCTCTGTGAAAACTGAACTGATGAGATTCTTCAGACAGAAAAATCAGACTACGATACTTCTTCAGGAACAGTCCTCCCTCCAGGAATTCTTCGATTATGGGTTTAAGAGTACCATCTACTTTTGTACCATCAAGTAGCATGACGTCAAACCAGATTTTGGCATACGAGAACATGGTACTCAGAGAAGTTGATAACACACTATCAACACGAAAACATACGAAACTCAATGTCAATCATGAGGAAAGAAGAGCCCTGACAACCCTGAGAGATAACAAAGCAATCGTTATCAAACCAGCTGACAAGGGGGGGAGCGATCGTGATTCAGGACGTGTCAAAATACAAGGAGGAGATTATGCGACAACTGGGAGATGGAGTAAGCTATGCAAAACTACGGAGGGATCCTAATAAAGATCTAGCATTGGAGATCCTGGAGGTGACTACAGAAGGCAGAGATCAAGGATTTTTGAGTGATTTGGAGTTCAAGTATCTTAATCAAAGTAACCCGAGGCTCCCGACAATATACACTTTACCCAAAATCCACAAGAGCATGCAAGACCCCCCAGGACGCCCCATCGTCTCGGGATGTGGATCAATCCTCGAGCCCCTCTGCAAGTATATTGATATCTTTCTAAAACCACTAGCGGAAGGACTCACTACTTACCTAAGGGACACCATGCAGACTATCAGACTAGTTGATGGTTTGGAATTCAACATGGATGAACAACTATTGGTGACATGTGACATAGTGTCACTTTATACAAGCATCCCACAGGCTGAGGCGTTGGAACTCATGTGGGAGGCACTGGAGGGACGAACAGCACCTATGCCGGTGCCAACTGAGTTTATTATCTCACTATTGACTATCGCTATGAGGAAGAATTTCTTCATGTTCCAAGGCAATTTCTACATTCAAACCATGGGCGTCGCAATGGGGGCAGCCTTTGTGCCGGACCTGGCCATCATTTACATGGCTGACTATGAACGGAAATATGTGCTGAATCAAAACAATCCTTTTAAAGATAATGTCACGATGTGGTACCGTTATATCGATGACGTCCTGATGCTCTGGACCGGCCCCGAAGAAACTCTGAACCAATTTCAACAATGGCTGAACCATCAAAGCAGAGACATTCAATTCACCATGCAATGGAGTAAAGAGAGAATAGATTTACTCAATATCACAATCTTCTGCACTGGGAACACTTTGCCAACAACGTTATACCGCAAACCCACTGAGCGGAACTCCCTATTACTTTACAATAGTCACCATCCGAGGAGTTTAAAAGACAATCTACCGGTTGGCCAATTTTTCCGAATACGGCGGAATTGCACTAGGAAAGAAGACTACTTCACAGAATCAGAAGACCTGAGTACAAGGCTGCAAGAAAGAGGATATCCTCGGAGACTAGTGAAGAGAGCGCAGAAACGGGCTTGGTACAGCCCTAGGGATGAACTCCTTCACCCGCAGCCCAAACACGATGACACACCAGAGAGGATGATTTGTGTAACTACATTCTGCACACAAAGTAACAACTTAAAGAAAATCGTCAACAAGTACTGGCCACTAGTATCTGAGGAAATTGGACAAACGCAGTTACCCATGCATTCATTTAAGAAATCAAGGAGTGTAAGGGATCATGTAGTCTGCTCCTTACTTGAAGCCCCTGAGCCTCCCTCCTTACAAACTATGTGGAACTTACCTATCATAGCGGGCAATCACAGATGTGGACATAGTAAAGCCTGTCCCATGGGGATACAAACAAAACAGTTTATCTACAAGAATCACACTATCGACCTAAAGACTTTCACGAACTGTAACACAAATAATGTTATTTACTGTATTCTATGCCCATGCGGCTCAGCCTACATAGGACAGACACAACAAAAAGTCAAGGCACGCATTCTTCAGCACCAGAGTAGGATAAGATGTGAGGTCATTGGGGCACCACTGGTAGATCACTACAGAAGGCCAGGCCACACTGTTGAAGAGATACAATGGGTGGTTTTGGAAAAAGTGTCCTTAGGACCCAGGGGTGGTAACATCACTTCCATATTGGATTCAAGGGAAAGCAAATGGATAAATCGTTTGGACAACATACAACATGGGTTGAATGAACATGATACCAGCTATGCCCAGTTAGCATGCTTACACTGATTCTGTTCCATAAAATACGTGGTGTGTTGTGAAACTTTTTGCATCATCATATATAATAATGTGTAGCATATTCCTATGATATGTCTGCCCACTAATTAACTCCTGGTCAATGTTCTGATAATTTTTTGTTGATTTATCTGATTATGAATCGAACTGGCTTAGCCATATGGAATGGTGTTTTGTATGCCTATCTAACTATGAACCGAATGGATATAGCTGTATGTGCAGAAAAATTCCCTGTGTGTTTAGAAATTACAGTCGATCTTAACTAGGAAATTGCAACTCTGTTAAAACTATAATTTTATACACAGCAATGCACTTGTCAAATAGATCTCACTTTGGGCTATATGCCTCTATGGAATCCAGGGATTATTAACACCACGTAGAAAATCGATAATTTGGTGCTTCAGATAATTGACTTACAGGAGAAATACTCACATCCGGACAGTAATTGGTCTCATGCCATTAAACATTCTTTCCACGTATTTCGGTGTGCTTAATTTGAGCCGGACCGAACAAACTACAATTTAGTAGTCTTTCCTCTAGAAACTACTGAAGGCCCGTTATTGGTTTGATGAGAAGCAGCCATCCAGCTGCTGCACACACGCGCGCGACACCCGCGACGCGTTAGCCCCGTTTACGTTTAAGAAACCCGGTGAGTCAGACCCCGTGTTCTGCAAATCGAAAACGGATGCTTAGGAACCCCGGAGCTTGCATTAAATGCACACGCGCCGACTAGATGCGGTAAGTTCGGCTGAACCCGCACACTACGAGCAATGCTTTGTCTCGCTCTATGACATTCTGCATTATTTTAATCGGCTCCCCCACCTCACCTTTAACAGGCCCGACAAATACCCCTGAAGTTTTTCCTGACATCAACCTCCCTCGAAGTAACGTCCATGAGACCTGGGTTGAACTTATGAACTATAGGTAAATATGTGATTAACTATGTCGAGAAGTCACCTCTTTTGTCTTAATGAACACCCGACCATTGGCAGGTGTATTCCAACTTTGTCATTTGTCATGTGTGATCTATTAAGCAGGTTACATATTTCATAATTGGTCGTTTAACTAGCGGTGAGATTGAGTATGATGGTAACAACCTTTAAAGCCTTAATGGTGTATACATTTGCGGTGACATGACGTGATCTTACCTGGATGAGCCATAGGTTGGTCACTCCTCAGGTGTATGACTTGTTCTACACAATTTTTTAACCCTGTTGGGTATGTTTGGATGCTTTTTCAACCAAGCATGCTGTATTGATATAACTCCACCTTAGTGTGGGACGTTCTGTTTACCTGCCCACTTCTCTAATTGAAACCTAATTTCTTTTTAGGTTCATACGCTCTCCCTCCTCATTCGAGCCTCCTGGCCCACCTCCCATAACAGACGGTACCACACGACATTGCTGTGGTTTTTAGGTAAATGTATTGTGACCGTTTTTTGCACATTGTAGTAGCAACGCGTTATTTTCCCTAATCTAACAGAATTTTAATTGTAATTCTTAGGTGCCCTTCTTCACCTTCCCACCCCCCCCACTTGTCCTGAAGAAGACTCTGCAGTAGGGCAGGATCTAGCCTACACCTTTTGGGGTCGAAACGTCAACACACCTTCCTCGTCCTACCCACCTGACAACAGAACATTTAGTGACTGTGTTATTATACATGTGGGATAGGATCATCCAACGTTTAATTTATTCCTATGACGATGTATATATGTCAATGTGGTACTGAACTTTGAATGTACATAAGACCACTTGTTATTGTTTCTATAATTTGTTTTCTATTTCCACACTATCCTAATCACGGTCCCTTCCCTCACCTGCCTTTTTTCTCCTACTGGCACTGAGACTATATGTCTACCATTTGTTGATTGCTCTGACAATTGATTTGCATGTGAGGATGTATATTAAAGAGCATCACTCATACTATTCTGTTTACAAAATTCCCCTGTTTCACGGGCACTGTGGACGGATTTTTGGGTCGAGCTCCTCCACGGACATCTGCCATTTTGCACACTTCCTTCAACAGCTCCTTCTCCTCGGCATCGCGGTTGCGTGGCAACCAGAACCTGTTTCCTTGATTGACGATTTCGCGTTTGCCGGCAAGCGCGGTGAGCAGCAGCCTAGCGAGTGCTTCCCAACGTGATCCTTGTCCCAGCCAGCAGCGGGGCTCTAGCTTGCACTCCTCCTAACTGGCTTCGTTTTTTGATATGCCAGCGATGCAGAAAGCCATGGTCCCAATCCACGACGCCGGGGCGCATATCTCAGGTGACAGGACACTTGGAGCTCCGGAGTGGCATAGAGGTGAGAGACTCACGTCTTACTCAGCCGCCATCTTGGCTTATATGAAACAATTTTTAAAGGCATAAATAAAACTGTAACAAAATGATGCATACAAAAAGAAACAATATTTTGAGCAAATAGAACCATATTGAGCAATGAACCAATAAAATGTGAAAAGAGATAATGAAAATGAAGAAGAAAAGAGAAGGAGTAATATTGGAGAATCACGTAATGAGGAATAGGAAGGAAAGAAAAGGTAAGAAAAAATGCTGAGAAAGGTGAGTAAAAATACCAAGAAGAGAGGAGAGAAAGAAAAGAAAAGAAAAATATGCAGAAAGAGAAAAGATGAGAAGACAAAGGACTTACAAAAAATCCAAGACATATGGGAGGTGGAGGGATGGAAGGCCACAGTGAATAATGACGCGCTCAAGACCCATGAGGTTGGACGGAGAGGAGAACACATAATCAGTGAGCTGTAGGAACATGGGGGAGAGAATGAAGGACGCTAGACTGATCTGTGAAAGAAAAAGAAGAAATATCAAACTGATACAAAAGACATTAAGAAGAAAATAAGTTACTATGCATCCCAAAACATAATACTCCATGAATAAAACATAACTATAATGCAGGCCTGAAGGACAGAAAATGCGTTAGAAAGAAATGCAATACAAATAATTATTTGGAATGTGAAGATGAAGCCCTTTCCAACGGATGAGCATGAAACGAGTAAAGGGAGATTTTTAATTGCATTGGATCCTCTTAAGTATTAGTTTTGAGGTTTATGGTCACCTTAAAAAGGCAGGGATGAAAAAGACCAAAGCGTGCCCCTATCGATTGTAACTGGGGCTGTAGTGACAGGAAATCCTTACGGCGATCTGCTGTTGGTTTGGCATAGTCTAGCGTGAAAAATAAGGAGTTACCAGACCAAGTGATTCTATTTAGTGCTCTAGCTGCAGATAAGACCTTCAACAAATCAGTGTACTCCAGAAAGTATATAATCACCCCTTTTGGTTTCCTGGCTGAAGATGAGGATGATCGTGTGTGTAGTCTTGAGCCTAAGCGATGGGCCCTTTGAATATGCAAATTAGTGCTTTCCGGAAGTTTAAGAAGTTGCGGGTGAAATGACTTAAAAAAAATGGAATCCGTGCATTCTGTCTCTTCAGGCAAACCGTAAATTTTAGGTTATTCCTTCTATTCCTGTTCTCTAAATTTTCCACTTGCTTATGGAGCATTAGTACCTGAGAAGATAGGGACTCCATTTTGGATGTGGAAGAGGACAAGTAATCAACGCTTTGTTCCAGTGTGATGACACGCTCTTCTATATTAGACCATTTATCAGTAAGAACCTGTAGCGCTGAGTTGGTCTCTTCAATAAATGGACGCAGAGCTTGAATCTCTTCTAACAGTAAATCCATAGTGACCGAAGAGTTTTGTTTTGGAATAGAAGGAGGGTCTTTCTTCAATCTCTTGGTGGATGTCTTCGGTATAGTAGAGGAAGCAGCTGTTGTTGATGCCGCTGAGGTCTTGAATGAATTACTAGCAGAATCATCCATAGCTAGGCACTGATATTGTGAACTAGGTTGAGGTGAAAACGTTGTACAGGCTTGGACTGAGATAGAGATTTTAGCTGCCTTCCCATATAGAAGGCGAAATGAGGACCTGAAAGGCAAAAGAGTTAACAGTAGCAAGCATCTAGTGACATATAACCCTTGAATGATATATAACTAAGTTTAGGTGGACACAGTAACATGTAATATATTGTATCACCTCCAAAAGTAAAATGATGTAGTATATATAAAGAAGTGGAACATATGCACTGCCCAAATGAGGAGTATTCAACAATGAAAAAAGTGGGCACCCTCAAAGTCATAACATCAACTGATAGCATAGAGAAAGTAATATATAATTATGCCACTAATGGCCGTTCAAGGAGAAAGTGTACACTTATCAAACTGTGTTGAAATGGACTTATAAAT
Organism: Lissotriton vulgaris; assembly: GCF_964263255.1. Taxonomy (NCBI): domain Eukaryota; kingdom Metazoa; phylum Chordata; class Amphibia; order Caudata; family Salamandridae; genus Lissotriton; species Lissotriton vulgaris. The sequence continues at coordinate 351,917,376 of NC_141698.1, forward strand.
GACTAATACCATATTAATAATAGGCATACTGAAAAGCCACTGCAGTTATTAGACTCAAAAAGTAGAGAGTATGCCCTGCTGAAGTAAAGAGCAATCAATAATTTAAAAAATACGTAATCATTTAAGCATTAGCACTAGTTAACTGCCTAGTTGAAACATAATAGAGTTGAGACAAGAAGGCATGTACAGTATGCTAACAAATTCATGTACAAAACAGCCCAGAATACCACAAAGATGTAAACGGCAGCCTTAATTCTCAATATAACTTGTGAAAAATCATTTAAAGAGCACACTTTTGTGTTATAAGATGGGCATAAAAATGCCTTGATGCAAAAAAGGCTCCATGCACAATAGAAGAAAGTAGAGAACAAAAATGGCAAGCAGAGTCTCAGTGAATTTGTTATATGACCAGTTTATGAGAAGAGAAAGTCTCATTGGGCTGTCAAAATGCTGATAATATGGACCTTTTTAATAAACATGGAGAGCGTATAGATCATTCGTAAAAAAAGGTAAGATCTGTAAGAGGCATCACATTGAAGGAGCTGCAACAGCAAATATCACAGAGTTAAAATTATTGTTGGACCCAGTGGTAAATGAACTTCGTGAAAGGCATTTTGTTAAAGGTGGTGAGCATTCATTTGTATCATGTAGAAAAGAGTAGATGTGCCGCATTGAAGGGAGGCTCCGTCAGCGGTAGGAAGGAGGGAAGATCATGAAAGGAGGCATAAGCTCAACAGAATCAAAAAGCACACTACGCTAGGGTGCGAACCTTGATAGGTCGGAATTAATCTTTGAAATAAAGTCCCTGCAACAGGCGTTAAAGTCGAGTAATTCATTCTATGGGCAGGCGTCGGACTCTGCCATGCAGAAACTGCATAGGAGACAGCTCCATCAGCGGGCAATATGAAATGTCGGGCGTACCCTTTTTATTAAACCTCGCTGCCATTTATAAAGTAGATAAAGGTAAAGTTGCAAACCTGAGAGGGACCCTGAGGAGAATGTTTTATCTACTTGGAAATTCACACTCCTCGTCTTCAAAATGTGCACTGCATACGTAGCTAAATGAGGACCACGTTAGAGGCTGCAGTCCTGTCAGCCCCCAGCACAAAATGGCGGGCGCAATCGCTGTGAAGCCGCGCTGCCGTTTATTCGGCAAATAAAGTTAACAGCGGACCTGGCCAGGGATCATAAGATGCTCCTTGGGATCTTGACAGGTTCAGACGCCATGTCCTTCGATTTGGAGATTATGCAGGTTTGCAAAGAGTCACATTAAGCCGTTCTCGTCCCTGTCGACTCCGGATAGTCACAGAGCAGCCGCCATCCTCATCGGGCACAAGCCAAGCACCCCCCCTCAAGTAGCATTTTTAAACATGTCTTAGGCCTGCCATTGTTACCTGTGTGTGCAGTTTAAAATGACATTTCAACCTGGTAAAATAAACCTTTTGTCTGTCCTAAACCTTCCTTTTTGATACACGCGCTTAGTACTTTCTTCATTGAGAACATTTCTTTGATTAAAGACACCATCCCGGCTACCCCCCTTGGCGCTGGTTTTGTCTCTCCTCCCCACAATGTCCTCTCTTTCACTCAGTTCCCTCCCTTAGACCCCACATCCTTGGCCACATTGGCTAACCGCACTAAGTCTGGATCTCCAGACGACTGCTGTTCCCCCACCATACTACGAGACATCTGCCATTCTCTACCCAACTGCATCCTTCCCCTGCTGAATTCCTCTCTCTCGTCCGGTACAGTGCCTAGCTCCTTCAAGGAGGCTGTTTTGGTGCCCCTTCTGAAGAAGCCTGGTGCTGATCCCGCCGTCCCGGCGAATTACCGCCCTATTTCCCTCTTGCCCTTCTTTTCCAAAATCCTGGAAGCCCACGCCACCGCCTGTCTCTCACAGTTCATCGAGAGCTCCAACTTCCTCGAGGCCAAGCAGGCCGGCTTTAAACCCGGCAACTCTACGGAGACTGTGATCTTGGCCGTGCTGGACGCCTTGAGAGACGGCGCTGACAAGGGTAGCCCCCAGGCCTTGGTATTATTAGACCTGTCAGCCGCCTTCGACACGGTGGACCACAACATCCTTCTCCACCGTGTCGAGCAGGCTGGCATCCAGGGCCTGGCACTGGCATGGGTCAAATCCTTCCTGACCGGGAGGTCTCAGACCCTCAGCCTGGGCACCTTTAGAGCTCCTAGGGGGCACTCGCCCTGTGGGGTCCCCCAGGGCTCCTCTTTGTCCCCTCTTCTCTTTAATCTCTATCTTTGACCCCTTCTTTTTTCTCTGAGGCAGTGGGACGTCACCCTGTTCAATTACGCGGACGACCTGCAACTCATCTTTCCTCTCAACTCCCCCTCCGCTATCCCTAATTTCCAGGCAGCTATGTCCCACATCCTCCAGTGGATGTATCAAAACCAGCTCAAACTGAACCCCGGAAAGACGGAGCTCCTCCTTCTGGGTACGAGCTCTACCTACTGGGGTCCTCACTTTTGGCCAGCAGAACTTGGCCCCCCCCCCACCCCCGTGGCCTCGGTAAAGAGTCTCGGGTCACTATTGACTCCGGCCTTTCTCTTGGGACCCAAGTGGGGACGGTGGTCTCCTCCTGCATGTTCCAGCTGCGCAGGATCAGGAAGGTGGCCTATCTCCTCACTCCTGAAGCCCTTCTGCAAGTCATCATGGCCCTCGTCCTCTCCCGCTTAGATTTTTCGAACTCTATTTACCACGGTCTGCCTAAAACATCTCTTTCCAGACTGCAATCTGTTCAGAATCAAGCAGCGAGACTGGTCCTTGGGATTCCGAAATGGCAATCCGCCAAACCCCTTCTTTCCAAACTGCATTGGCTCCCTGTCATTTCGAGGGCAGCCTTTAAGATCGGCTGCCTTACCTTTAAATCTTTATCTGGCTCCTGTCCGTCTTTCTGAAATCTCTCATCAAACCCTATTGCCCTTCACGCAACCTGAGATCTTCCCACCTTCACTTCCTGTCTATCCCCCCTATTAAACTCTGCAGATTTGGAGGCCGGCGATTTGCCTTCCTGGCCCCAAAACTTTGGAACTCCTTTACCCTCTCTCTCAAAACCTCTAATTCTCTCATTCTTTTCCATAAATCCCTAAAAACATGGCTTTTCCCTCAATCCAGCTAAGTCCCCCTGGTCTCTCTGTTTCCAACCAGCGCCAGGAAACCCATGGTGTCAGCGCGCTTTACAAATTCCCCTTACAATACAATACAATACATAAGTCACTTCTAGGGTAAGCCTTTAAAAGAACATAGGGCTGGTTTAATGTAGTTAAAAGATAGACATGTACTTTTAACTTACATGTCTTGGTAGTGAAAAACTCTTAAATATTTTTTCACTACTGCAAGGCCTACCTCTCCCATAGGATAACATTGGGTTAACTTAATACATTTAATAAGTTATAACTTTAAATTGGGAGCAGGTAGGAATGTAGAGCTTGGTGTCTACCTGGCTCTACCTGGGCACACTCACAAAGGGTTTGACACTAGTCGTTTGTGACCCCAGACAAGTTGGGGCCAGGGCAGGGAAGAAAAACATTTCAAACACCTCTGGGGTGGAAACTTCCAGAACTTTCTCCTACTTCAAAGCTGGCAGCAGATATAAATAGTGGATCCTCAGACTCAACTCTTCAGCACACCTCTGGCCCTGTGGAAGACTTAGAAGCACTGCTGCTCTGTACCGCAAGAAGGTCTGCTACTCTGTTGTCCTGCTGATTAAGCATGGGCAAATTTTGCAAATTCGCAATTTGCGAATTTGCGAATTCGCGATCCTCAAAATCCGCAAATTTGCGGATTTGCAGATTTTGCGGATTGTGTGGGTAAAGGCCGGGCGGGAAAACGGTGCACATCGCTAGTGTGAGAGGCAGGGCCAAACGGGCGAGGCTTATATGCGAGTTCACATGCCTCTTGTGTGAATAAAAAGACAGGCACGGATCAGAGAAGCTCGTGGTCACAGGAACTGCACAGGGATTGAGCTCGTGAAAGTCAATAATGCAAAGGCCACCATCAAGCATCATAGCTGTTTTTCGACGATAGATATGGGGAGAACGCACACCTTCCCAGCCTCGACAAAACTCACATTTTTGGGGGGGCTGATTAACTTTGCCATCACACCGAAGAGCACCGGGGTCCCTCGAGTGAGCTGTCCTTCATAGTGGGTAAAGGGCTGGAAAACGGTGCACATCGCTAGTGTGAGGGGCAGGGTTAAACGGGCGAGCCTTATATGCGAGTTCACATGCCTCTTGTGTGCATAAAAGGACAGGCACGTATCAGAGAAGCTCGTGGTCACAGGAACTGCACAGGGATTGAGCTCGTGAAAGTCAATAATGCAAAGGCCTCCATCAAGCATCATAGCTATTTTTCGATGATAGATATGGGGAGAATGCACACCTGCCCAGCCTCGACAAAACTCACATTTTTGGGGGGGGCTGATTAACTTTGCCATCACACCGAAGAGCACCGAGGTCCCTCGAGTGAGCTGTCTTTCATAGTGGGAAAAGGGCTGGAAAACGGTGCACATCGCTGGTGTGAGGGGCAGGGCCAAACGGGCTAGCCTTATATGCGAGTTCACATGCCTCTTGTGTGCATAAAAGGACAGGCACGGATCAGAGAAGTTCGTGGTCACAGGAACTGCACAGGGATTGAGCTCGTGAAAGTCAATAATGCAAAGGCCTCCATCAAGCATCATAGCTAATTTTCGACGATAGATATGGGGAGAACGCACACCTGCCCAACTTCGACAAAACTCACATTTTTGTCTGACTCCTGTAACTATTTTAGGATGGCGCCGGCAAGCTGCCAGCGCCGTCCTAAAATAGTTACTAAATTAGCTTCATCAGGAAGCACTAATAGATAAAATAAAGCAGGTGCTCGAGCACCTGATTTATTTTATCTATTAGTGCTTCCTGTTGAAGCTAACTCAGTAACTATTTTAGGATGGCGCTGGCAGCTTGCCTGTGCCATCCTAAAATAGTTACAAGTTCAACAGGCTTCAACTTTTGCCCCCCAAATCCGCCGCTCGCGGATTTTCAGTAAGTTCGCGGGAGTTCGCGGATCGCGGATTTACCGAAAATCCACGAAATCCGCGAGCGTAACGGATTTTGCGCACATGCTTACTGCTGATCTGCTGCCTACTGACCTGTTGCCTGAGTGAAAAGACTGGACCTGCATCTTCAACCCAAGACTACCGGAATGACTCCAAGGGCTAGTTGGCTGTCTTGCTGATCAGATCTTCAGGGACAGAAAAGGCTCGAACCACCTTAAACCAAGCACCTGGGCCCGGTCTGCTATGAGTCCTACCCACCAAGTGGTGCCACCCCAGTTCTGGAGCCTTGGAAGTGACTCTAAAAGTGCTCTGCCAGCACTGGTGTGGTCCCATGAGCAGAACAGGCACAGCGAGAAACATCTCTTCTTAACCACATTGGAACAGCCACAGCACGATGCACCCCGTTGACAAACATCGCAGCCCACAGTTTTCTCAGAACTGTTGCTGCATGGCGCATCCTTGAGGCAGGCCTTTACATCACAAGCCCCACATCAACGGCATCCACTAGGCAATGCAGGACTCCACATTGTAGGCCCGCCGCTTCTTGGGAACTGCTGGTGCTCGACCCAACTTCAACGCAGGACTTTGTATCGCAAGCCCCCCGTCAACAGCATCCTCAATGTTGACGCAGTTTTCTTGTGTCTTCACCCTGACAGAAATTGTGGTTGCTACTTAAGTAGGATTTCACCTCTCTCAACCAGTAACCTAGGGGCATATTATCAAGGGGGTTTATCTCCGCTTTTTTGGCTTTAAAAGCCAAGAAAGCGGAGATAATTTATCTCCCTATTACCTAGATGTCACTAACACCAGTTAGCGACTGCTAGTAGGAGATAGCGACCATCTTGGGCCCCACTTTGCATGTCAGTGATATTTATCACTAATGAGATGCAAAGTGGGCGTGCCAAGATGTTAGAGACTGAAAACAGTCGCTAACATCGCTATCTCCTATTACCAACTTTTGGAGATATTCGCGCTAAGCGGGAATATCTCCAAAAGCTAACACCTGCCCTGAGCAGTTCTTAGCCATGTTATCCAATGGGAGGTGGATAACATGGCTAAGAGCATTTGCTCGATAATGCATGAATATCGCTGACTTTTCAGCGATATTCATGCATTTCGGCCGTTTTTTATCGCATTTGCGATAAACCTTGTTAATAGCAAGGTTTATCTGCGATAAAAATCGCCGATGTGCGGCGATAATTTTTGTCTCTAAACAAGTTAGAGACAAAAATTATCGCTAGTTGTTGGTAATATGCCCCCTAATTACCAACAGCCTGTTTACAGGTAAAAGACTTTTGTCAACATTAAAACACAGATCCCACTTGTAGCCCTTAGGTGAAATGTTTTCATTCAGATGGTTTCTTACGTCTATTCTAGGGCCACTTTGCTGGGAAAACAGTACACTTGGTTTCTGATGGTGGTGCAACAGAAAGTATTTAACATTTCTTTGGCTTTATTTCTAATATAGATTAACTTTACACTGTTAATAGATTTGTATAAGCTTATATTGTAAAGATGCATGAGCTGAACAATAAACAGTTTCAACCAACTGAAAAACAACCAATCAACTTAAATTCACCTATATCTTTTGTACCTAAAATGTGCTACAGTTTTTTCACCCCGTTCACCAGGGATTTGGCATTTATCAGTTATCACTAGTTTTTGGGTTAAGTTGTGCTCATGCTTTTCATTGCAACTACTCATCACTGTGAACCTCCTTCAGCGGTGCCCTTACAGTGCTTTGGGCCCCTAGCTATCGGAATTGCCTCAGACTATTTAACACCCACATTAATTGTGAAGTCTCTATGTCTAAAGAAACCAAGCGGGCTTTTCACAAACATTTTTTTAAATGTTCACATTTTGGACTGCCTTTTACAAATGGGGCAGTTATAAAAATTGATTTTTTAAAATTAGATAAAATCTGTTGTGTCGTTAATGTATTTTGTATTTTTAAACTAGCTCTGATTTGCGTATCTCATTGAGCAAATAAGATGCAATGTTTCCTTTTTGGTTTCTTTCTGCAAAATTGAAGGTGATGTCATCAATCCTGCTTTTGATTAACTCAGGGATGTCTCTGTTTATGAAATTGAGTAGGGAGGGCAAACACATTCTAGCACAGCCTGTCCTTGACCCCATCAGAGAGCACTCAGCCTAAGGAGAGGAGTGGGTGGTTGTTGGTAGGTGAGCAGTGGGGCTGTGTTATCCATCATGTCACTAATAGAACTGGAGAAGTATCTTCTATGGTACTAATTGCAATATGCACGTGCAAGTGTCAAAAGAATAGAAGATTTGATTTATTACTCTGGCTGGTATTCCTGCACATGCATAGAACAACAACATGTTTTTAAGTTCAGACTGGGGTCTAACATGTGGGGTACAGAATTATCGGCCCCTATCCTGCATGATGTCCCCTATTCCTCAATGTCCACAGGAGGAATTTTACTGTGGAATCAGAAGTAGAGCTATTGGGTGTGAGTCAGGGTGTGAATGCCTAGTTGGTCAACTTAGGATCAGGTAAAGGGTGGGGAGAGGAGCCTATTTTTTTTCTTTTTATTGCAGTAACTTCAGCTCTTAACAGGATACAGCCCTTTTGGAAGCTTTCCAAGAAGGCATTGCATTTACTTACCTGTAGGCATTCAAGATGCTCTCAGAGCATGGTGGTCCACCAGCACCCCTTCACATTGTCTAATATCCCCTCCCCCCCTGGCGAACAGGACCGATTATTGGCTAATATGGCACGGGAGCCCCCTAAGGCTTCTGAATCCAGCCTAATAGTTTTAATATGATGTCCCCCGCTGACCAGTTTCCTTAAGCCATGAAAGAAATACCACAAATGGATGTATGATGTAAAAATTAGAAATCAAAAAACCATTTCTGTGAAATGATCAGTAAACGAATTCCTTATTCATAAACAGTATAGAAGTAAATTATGCAAATAACCCGATTCCAGTTGTAAATGTGTAAAGCATTCTTTATGTATCATGAGATGAGGTACACACAGTCGTAATACAACATATATCCACCTTATAATTGCATATCGCTGACAATAATAAGCATTCCCGTAACGTGTGTTTACGTCCTGTAATGGCGATTATTATTTGTTTTCAAGTTACCGTCGCAATCAGTAAAAACAATGTGGTTTGCTGTCGGTGTAGAAATAGGGGGTTTCCTCCTCAGTGCGGACATGAGGCAACGCAGTGTTCGTTAGAATTACAGAAACCAGTGCTTTTGCTAAATAAACATCACGCACATTAAGAAATCGTTATGCAAGTGACTTCCCTTTTTATGTAAGCAGAGTCCTTAGGTCAGCTACTAACTGTAAATAACTAAATAGAGTGGGTAATATGGGTATCACATTTTATACTGTGATTGAATTCAAACTAAAGTTCAGTAAAATAGACAAACTAACAAATGTATATGTTAGAATTAGGGCCTGCCTCTTCTCACACTAAGGCACAGCATCCATAAACAAAGATCAGTGGTTTCTTACCATATAGTTAATGTATTTAAGGAGAGAGTAGTCGACTACATGAAACTCATTGCAGTACCACACTAATTGGCAAGCAAGCTTTATATTCCTTTCCTTGTCACACATACTCATATTAGAAGCACAAAATGAGCGTCATCTCATCCAAATTGTGCTGACCACTTAGCATCCTACTTAGAGGCTACCGAATATTTGCAGAGGATCCATGAAGTTAGGGGTTCTTTTACCGGTGCCAAGTCACTATGCAAGAGAAAACCCATCTCAGAAAACTTAATGATATTTTTTCCAAATTTGCAGTTGGCACATTACCAAGGAAAAGCACTAATATAACAGTATGACCCGAAATATTTGTCAAGAAAGTAAGTAACTACCAGCATTGCACCTCCTAACAAACGTACCACACAGCCAGCCACACGACACCTGCAATTTACAGAAGGCATACAGCTATGACTGATACAGGCAGTCACACAACCCTTTACGGCTGCTGTTCCCTAGTTGTTTCCTCACTGTAAAAGTGAGCCCAGGGCCTGACTTACGAAACCACAGCCTTCGTTCCATCCAGCCATCCCCTGAAGTCCCACCCCCCTTGGCTGCCTGTGGTGAGGCGTGTCAAGTTCAAGTCCCTCTGCATCGCCTATAAAATTATGAATCTCAGGTATCCTGGCAAACCTGCTTTCACCCTATACACCCACTCGCCAACTACGATCTATGGGCCAGCATCTGGCGTGCAGGGGGATGCTCCTTCCGCACCCTGGCTGCTCAACTCTGGAATTCTCTTCCTGTGCACATCCGCAGTATTGACAACTACCTGGCATTCCGCCAGGCCATTAAAACACACCTTTTCCCTTTGCTTTAGGCTCCGCCTTTTGTTAGTAGCCTCCAAATTCCTGCCTGTTAGTGCTGGGATGCCCCTTTGCTGGGGCTGCTGTGCGCTTTACGGAACTGGTAACATAACATAACAACATAACGTATTTTCCTGCCTGTTCTCTGTGCCAAATGTCAGTGTGTTTAATAACGCACTAAAGGAAAGTTGATTAGTAATAAGGGAGAGAAAAGATCTCAGTCTTGGTGTGAGCGGCTGCTGAGTTCTCAAATAGTTAAACAATCTAATGTTAGAAACGAAAAGATGGTTTTGAGAGGAAACCTGTGCTTACTCTTGGTAGCTTGTCAGTAGTGTACTGGCCTCCATCAAAGAAAAGACATGTAGTAACAGCAGTGCCAAAAAACATCTTTGACTACAGGCAATAAATCAGTTTGTTTCCAAACCAATTTGATACAAATAGAATAAAATGCTATAACCAAATAGCACCAAAACAATAAATATTGTTTATGGGGATGAGGATTAAAGAAACACAAAAGTGTCCCATATTGTGTAGATAGACTGGGCCCCATGCATTTTTTGAAATGAAGGGAGTGGCAGGTAAAGGTTGGCAGTTGGTCCTGGTTATCAGTTTTATCTTCAAGTCTAGAAACATTTTCAGAAGCCAAATCCTTCTGCAGGAAGGACAAGGGTGGAAGTAAAAGCCGACCAGAGCTCAGTGTAGTCAGATATTTTCTTTTTCTGGTCTCACTATTGTCTTAGACTTTGAGCTCAAAAGCTTCAAGTGTTACACGTTAAGAAGAATGGCCATCAAGGTTGCTTCTGTTGTAGTTAGACGTGACACCATACGCACCATGCTTGCATGCCCGCACATGCTTCTTACCCTCCTCTCTCTCTCACACACAGACAAACACACGCACAAACACACACACATACACAGACTAGAATCAATGTGGCCTTCAATCCTGTTCCACAGCTAAGATTCAATGTGTGATTGCCGCTTTATTGAGTGGTCCTGCCACCTAATCCTTTACAATTTCCTAATAGTTATCAAACTTTTTTTCCCACTGATATCGCTCTCTTCATCTTACCTCCAAGTGAAGTGCTCAAACTGAATACCACCAATAACCTTTACAATTGCTCTTTCTTACAGTTTGCCCACTTTATACTTTATCTGCTCTCTCTACTCGACCTTCCCAGACCTACAGTCCTCGTCCCTGCACCTGAACTCCTTTCCTACTCTTCATTACCCTGAGCATCTACCCACCCTTCTGAATACTCTCCTTGTCTGGCCTACTTCTTCCACTCTAACTGGTTCCACTGTTTGACTCCCATGACCTCCTCTTCAATACCTGAGCCTCATTGCCTTCTCTCTAGTGGTGTGTCGTCGTCATGGAGATTTGGTGGGTATGGTGTGGCTCTTACATTTCTGAGCTGACAAGGCGATGGCAAGCAGGCTGGAAGGGAGAGATGAAAAAGGGGTCCGACCCCCATGAAAATTCAGAAACCTGTGCATAAAGCTTTTTTCACTGGCCAAATGGCTTTTACTGCAATAAATAATTTTGGAAAATTGTGCTATCAAATAAATAATTAAGCCCCACATTTGTTTTTAGATTTTGTTGGTGGGATAACTCAGACCTTTCTCAAGAATGGAGAACTCTCTTACTTTGCTTTCTCCGTGCATTAACATGCTGGGATGCAAACATTCTTCAGGGATATTTTGATCTCCCAATAGAGCTCTTTAATATGAATAATAATAATACCAGTAGGGTACTTGTATTCTTTTTCCCTGCTGTCCAATGACAAACTCCAATATCCCAAAAAAACTGAAAAGACCACATTGATAATTACATTGCGCTCCTCCATCCCATAATATATTTACAATATAGGTTTGCAGCACAAAGCCAAATTTATGTCAGTAAATATATGCCCCCCAAGTGTCCAATAAAGAATATGTGGCATTTACTGCTGCATAAATGTACCTCACAACTTTGCTCAAATGTCTAGTAGTAAAACTCATTGACGTAGTGAGAAGTGGGTGGATCAACCATGGTATGCCTAGATGTTTTTTGTAATGCCCCACAACTTGTGTGTTTCTGTGCGGTCTTAAATAGGTATCTGACCCTTTCCTACCTTATAAATTGTTGGAGATGCGGTCCAGCATATTTCCTCTTCCAGTAGGAAACAGCAACAGAACACCTAAATAGTTTGTGGAAATTTAAGGGTTTTTCAACAGAGAAAAGTATTATTCACATGCAGAAAAAAATAGTCTGTATGAAAAAGAGTCTATCAATGTTTGTACTTTGAGGTATCAAAAGAATCATTACATTAAATCCGACTTGTTGCCCAAGTAGTATTGAAATGCATTTTCAAAGTAAAGGCAACCATAGGAAGTTTCCACTCTGTTGTCCAAGTTTTCCAGTGACAGTTTATCATTGCTGGTCACGACACAACCATCTCCTCTGTCGGGGGGGAGGTGTGAATGACTCTCAGGAAGGAACGCCAAACAGGGTATGATCCCAAAAGTCGAAATTCTGAGGGGAAGCCGCCTTTGAAGGGCAAATGGTAAACACATACAGGAGGGACTGATTTTTTTATCTGGTAGACAAGTTGGCATCGGGAAGGAGAGGAGGAAACAGTTGCCAAATCAGTTTTCATGTGGGCATGTAGCCCTCAACTAGCCATACTTCAAAAGTGGGTTACCAAGCTCCACACACCGAGAGAAGGGTTCTACATTCTTGGGAGTGGACAGAATATTGCATTCTATGATAGCTAGATGCCACACTTTGCAGGAAATTGGCATCAGGTGGGAGGGGACCTGGTAACCCATTGGCTGATAGTTACTGCATCTGCAGAGAGCAAGCTGTAGGCATTAAAGTGCCAGACCTCAAATCACATCTGCACTGGAGAGAGGACCAAAGAAGGGCTCTCCTGCTGTTCCCCGGATCTGGCAAATTGAGGCTGCACCAAAGACAGGACTACACCTTTTGACCCTTCTGCTAGCAAAGAGAGGACTGTGCCTCTTGTGCGCTGCTTGAGAAATAGTAATCCCGAGCCCAAGCTAGAAGAAGTGACTCCAAGAGTCAGTTGAATGACTTCCTATTACAACATCAGGGTCACAAAAGCTAAAGAAGCCTGCCTTGGTGAGTTAGAAACTACAATCACTTGTTCTCCAATGACCACTGATTTGCAGCCTGGAAGACCAGGTTTTGATGCTCAAATGCTGAACTTGAGTCTGCTAGATCTAGGAGAGTCATATGAGTGCAGTTTGGTTACCCGGGACGGACATTAGCCTAAGTTAAAAGAAACTGCTGATTTTGTTTTAACCGGAGACCAGTAGACCATAACTGTTTTTTAGCTGGATTTCAAATAGAGTTCGGGAGGCATTGGTCCTTGTGGTCAAAGTCACCCCATCATGTTTGTGGACTGTGGGGTGGTCCCAGAACGACTGCTGTCATTGGATTAGCATCCTCAGCACCTTCAACAACCTGTAAACCTTGCATCAGAACCACTCCATTGATGTCTAAGGTGATACACCAATAGAGGCTTTAACTGGACTGGAGACTGCTTTGACTACAAGTTAACTGCCCTGCCAAGTTTTATTGGCTTTGTGACTTTCTCCCTGGCTGATTTGGGCACCCAAAGTTGGTTGGAGCAATGGAAAACAACTGCACAAAATTTTTCAAAAGGTTTCAAAATTTTCCAAGTAACTTTGTAGTTGCCAATTATAAGGAATTGGGTTTCTAATTGAAGGGGTAAAACACTAATGAAGCAGCAAACACAATCCTTGCCAGGATGAAATACAAGCAAACTCCAAATTAGCCTGTGCTTAACCCTCAGGTAGCTTGGCAAAAACAGTCATATTTCACTTAGAGCCAATGTGTAAAGTATTTATGTAGTACTTCAAACAGTAATAAAGTGAAAAAAACAAAAGAAAAACCCACACAATTAAGAATAATAGAGTGAAATTTAATAAATTATTTGACACCAAACCGATAAAAATCCAAACAGTAGAACCAGAGATGTGCAATTTCAAATAATTCTGGTAAGTACTGCACCTAAATCACTTGTAGGTATCTAGTCAAGGGAGGCCATGTGAAAGTCACTAGTCTCGCTCAATGTAATAGAGCGTGGAACTCATACATGGACTAGGATGTCCAGTTTAAAAAGATACCTTCTAACATCCAGCGCAAAGAGTTTCGTTCATGGTGGAGTAGGCCACAAGGAGCAGGGGGAGCATCACAGATGGCCATCCCTGTAGCACAAAGAGCAAGTCAGGCATCACAATCATCTCCATAGCAATAAGGTTCTGTCGGGTGTCACTGTTGGTTGTTAATGGAGATTCGTGCAAGCGTTCACTGCCGGCTGTCAATCCTGTAGCGAGAAGTGCAGATCTCACATTGCCGTTGGTTGCGGGCAGTCTCTATAGCATGAAGAGTCAGGTACACCGGAACTTTGTGTTAGAGGTTGCCACAGGCAGCAAGATCTTGCTCAAACAATCTTGTTTGCGGTGGTGAAGAGCCCAAATCTTTAGGATTCTTTCCTTTTGTTGAAGAGTGATCGCAACTGATTACACACCAAGAACCCAGGACCTGAGGGGCACCTCTTGGGGATCAGGAACCCTCTCAAGTGGAGGCCAGCAGCACACAGAGAGCTCTAGTTTCAGGTTCAGACATCAGGTTCAGGCAGCAGGTCAGCTGGGCAATTGCAACGAGCCCTCTTGAGCTTGTTATGTCCCTGTAACTCAGAACAGGTCAGTCAGCTGTCCCTTGGAGTCACTTCAGCCTGGGATGAAGGGCACAGGTCTAGTCTTCCTTCCCAGCAAGCAAGAGCAGAGCACAAGCAGCAGAGCAGCAGGCCGCCCTTCTTCTGTGGTATCCACAGGTGAGGAGCATACTGAACAGTTGAGTCTGAGGGTCCAATATTAATACCTGGTGCCAACTTTGAAGTAGGAGATTTTTTCTACAGGGTTCCACCAGCAGAGGTGTTTGGAGTTTTCTACCTCCCTGCCCTGGCCCCATCTTGTCTGGGGACACAATAGACTTCTGTAAACCATTTGTGACTGTGGTGAGGCAGAGCCTTTGTGATGTGCAAGCACAGTAGGTTACAGCTCCATCCCCTATGGAGTCAGAGATGGCCCAACCTGCCAACATCTAGTCCCTCTTTTCTCACTATCTGGGACCAATACACAAAGACCAAGCTATTCATAATCATATGACACAGGATACAAGCTGCAGGCACCAAACAGTTAGGAATAAAAATAGCAACTTTCTAAAAGTGCCATTTTCAGAATAGTGACTTAAAATCCAACTTTACCATTAGAGGGTTTTTAAATAACAATTCTTTAGGCACCAAACTCAACATTCCTCCTTGCTCCCAAATGAAAGTCATCACTTTTCAAATGTAATACGGTAACACAATGTTATCCTGTGTCAGAGGCCTTGCAGTAGTAAAAAACAAATTAATTAGTTTTTCTTTACCAGGATATATAAAATATAAAACTGCATGCCCAACTTTTTAATTCCATTGCAACCTGCCCTCTGGGCGCTGTTGGAGCTACTCGAGAGTTGACTTACATGTATCAATAAGTAAGGTTTAGGCCTCGCAAAATGCTTATTCTGGGGCTTACAAGCCTACGATATACATCAAAGTATGGGACGGGCAGCAAATCATGGACTACCACAGGAGGCTACCACTGACGACGAGTATAAAACAATACTCTTCATTCCTGACTATAGATCCAAAGGCCATGATGATATTTTAAACCGAAGCAACATCCTTCGTGTGTTGAACTCGATCATATCCTTAAGCGCACTTACTAGCAAAAAACTTGGAATCTATTGAATTTATTACCATGAAACACCTATCCAAGCAGGAAATAACTAAAACAACCTGGAATACAGGAGAAACGGGGAAGAAAATTTTAAAAGAAGAAAAACAACTGAAAGAATGGGGGATTCGAATCAAAACATACCTCATCCCCAGCTACTCGGTTCCTCTACTCCGTAACCCTCAAGAAAAGATTATATCAACCTTGAGTAAACCCCAGCCTGGGACATTCAAAATATCTATACTAAGAGGCGCAGGTGGAAGCTCAGCCGAAAGAAAGGCCGGGGCATCCTCCCAGCAAAAAAAAACAGGAGCCCACATCAAGAATGGGACTGGATAGCAAAAACAATCAACACCAGACAGCCCGACCAATGAAAACTTAATGAAAGAAACAGCACCACTCCAAACATAAGGCCGCCACTAAAACTATGTTCCTGGAACATAAATGGACTAGGAGCAAAGTCCCTTAACAAAGACCTACTATCATATTTTCAGCAATATGACTTACTTTTGTTGCAGGAAACCTGGTTAGCAGAACCATTCCATCTTCAGGGTTATAAAACATTCTACCTCCCAGCAAGGAGAACCTCAAAATTTGGTCACGAGAAAGGCGGCTTAATCATATACACCTCGATACAAACAATAAATCACGCAAAAGAACTCCTTAACAAAAATACTTCGGGGATCGCAAACGGGATCATTGCAGTCCAGCTGGAAATATCAACATCGGGAACCATCAGGCAGGAATTAATCCTGGTTAACACTTATTTGCACCCAAAAGCCAAAAAAAGCGGGGCTAAATACCTAGTAACAGAATTGACTAAATTAATAACAGAAGCGGAAAACTCGAACCTTATTGTCTCAGGAGACTTCAACTTGTTCCTTTCGAAGTCATCTGTCGAGAATCTGCCGATGGAAGATCACCTGCTTGCCTATCAAAAAGGTTAATGGAAGATTTTTTAAACCTGGGCCTGAATTTGATAAATGGCCGGTCCCTGGGGGACAGACCCCAGGCGGCAACTTTCCACAACACCGGGGCCAGTTCGGCGATCGACTACACCTTTCTATCTTTCTCAATGTTCACATTAGTACAAGCCTTCAGAATTGGCACATTCGACTGCAGCGACCATCTCCCGCAAGAACTGACACTATGGGCTCAAGGAACAGCTTTGACATTTCCCACCAATGGCCCTAAGTTATCGACAACTACAAAATGTAAAAGAATCAAGTGCAACATCAATGACCCGGAGCGACTAGCGGAAGATGCGAAGAAGCGCTGGGAAAGTGCTGCAGACCAGAATGCCGATAACATCGTTGCCTGGGAGTCCTTCTTGAAATCTTTTGCCCTCTCGAATTCCAAGTCCAAATTGCCTTAAGAAATTGATGTACAGATAGCCCAAAAAACACCCGTCCGGCCCATCAGCGTTTCAAAAAAACATCCACAGACTCTTTTATCTCTCGATTTAGGGGCAATAAAAACGGCCATAAATAGAACACTGTGCGAGCTGCGGAAAGCCGGAAGTGATAACGACCTAATTACCAAACTGAGAGTATTAAAGTGTCAAAATAACAAAATCCTGTGGCGAATCAAGCAGGAGTCCAATGAACAAATTTGGGCGAAACTGCTCTATGATTCAAAATAACAACAACAGCGCACGATTCTGGAAAACTATCTATAAAATAGAGAATCTGAATGCTCATGGTGTGAACTCTCACATTACTGAGGACACCTGGGCAAATTTTCTCTTTAACGATAATGGTCCAGGTAGAAACCTACACAGCCCTGAATTTCGTCAAGCGATACAGACGGTTTCAAAACCCTCAGCGTGCATGTAATGTTGAGGTCTTGAGGCGGAAGCCGGGACCTGGTGCGAATGAGCAAATTGATGTAAAGTAAAACTGCTTTTTTAACTGCAATACAGATCGCTTTGAAAGATTTACGCTCTAAAAGTAGATTTGTGGTGAATGCTTATGTTTTTAAAAACTGAAATACAGACCGCTTTTAAAAAGACTAACGTTTTGAAAGTAGAATTGATGTGAATGCTTACGCCTCTGCTGGGCTTCACCCTCTTTCCTCGGTTCCCGCCCACCGCAGCCGATCAGGCGCTGCCGGGGACTCTAGCGGGAAGCACCTTCAGGTGAGGAGCAGGCGAGCGGCACAGTGCTCGGCCCCTCCCACCTCTGATTAGATAAAGACGCCTTTCTACAGCGCGTGCACCGTTTGTCAGCGTGCATGTAATGTTGATGTCTTGAGGCGGAAGCCGGGACCTGGTGCGAATGAGCAAATTGATGTAAAGTAAAACTGCTTTTTTAACTGCAATACAGATCGCTTTGAAAGATTTACGCTCTAAAAGTAGATTTGTGGTGAATGCTTATGTTTTTAAAAACTGAAATACAGACCGCTTTTAAAAAGACTAACGTTTTGAAAGTAGAATTGATGTGAATGCTTACGCCTCTGCAGGGCTTCACCCTCTTTCCTCGGTTCCCGCCCACCGCAGCCGATCAGGCGCTGCCGGGGACTCTAGCGGGAAGCACCTTCAGGTGAGGAGCAGGCGAGCGGCACAGTGCTCGGCCCCTCCCACCCCTACGGCTATAAATGAATCATCCCCCCAGGAAGCGCAGCGGACGTGCGCAGCGGGCGCGTCGATGGCGCGCCGAAGACGCGCCTAAGACAAGCCCGTCTGCGCCCGTCCGCGACCTGCCGGGACCAGGGGCAGTCTATGCTGCCCGTCCCAGCGCTTACTCGAGATCTGTCCTCCTGAGCTATAGAACCAAAGGACAGGGCTTGTTATCAAGGGACACCCTTAGCCGTCTCTGCACTAATGGCATCATGTCCCAGGGTTGTCACCTAACTACCCCGGCACTACAACATATGCAGAGAGACCTACTCCCGCCACCGCTCACCATTTGCTACCTAAACACTCGCTCCCTGGTAAAACACCAGCTGGACATTTTCCTCCTATTAGACACAGAGAAACCAGACATCCTCCTGCTCACAGAGACATGGTTAAACCCCAACTCTGCCCCCGACATCATTGCGGCGCTCCCACCTAACTACTACATCATCCACGCTGACCGCACCAGCGGGAAAGGGGGAGGAGTCGCTGCTATTATCCGTTCCAATCTGACCGTCACCTCCCTCGCTGGCCTCTCGCTGGAGGAGTCAGACAATCTTGTACTGAAAATCGCCACTCCTGACTCGACAATTGCGTGTGTTCTTCTCTACAGACCCCCGACCCCAATGCCTACATTTCCTATGAACTTGGCCGACCAACTTGCTAATCTAGCACTCGAACACCCCAAAATCTTTCTGATTGGAGACCTAAATTACTGGTATAAAGACCCCCTAGAAGGCCCCCACTCAGCTGAATTGTCAGACCTCCTCTCCAACTTAAATCTCATCCAGCTAGTCTCCTCCGCCACCCACTGCAAGGGCCACATCCTTGACCAGTTGTGGTCTAACACCTCCTGTACCACTGCTCCAACCATATCGCCATGCATCTGGTCTGATCACGCCCTTCTTCACTTTAACCTATGCATCCCCCCTGCGACTACTGCCGCACCAGTCGGAAGCATATCAGCCAGGAATTAGAATTCAAGCAATAAACTTGCTTTTCTAGAGTCACTAGCCAACACCATCCCATCTGCTCAAGATGAGATCAATTCCTCGGTCTCCTCGCTTACCAATTGGCTCAACACGGCCAGGAATTCTCATGCCCCTCTTAAAAAAATCAAACGGGCAAGACGAGCTGACGCTAATCGGTGGTTCTCCACTGACCTTAAAGCAAGGAAACTGGCCTTACGACAATTAGAACGTCAATGGCGTCGGAAATATGATCCTGATCTAAAAAAGTCCTTTACGAAAGCTAGGAAAGAATACATGATGGCCATCCAGTCGGCGAAAGCGTCCTATTTTTCTGCCAAAATCTTGGAATCTACAAATAAGTCTAAGGACATCTTTTCCATCCTCAATGAACTCACAAACCTTGACACGGTCCGACCCAAGATTATCCCCACCCAGTCTCTATGTGATTCACTTAATGTCTACTTTATTGACAAAATACTGGACATCAAAGCCAGTATCCCCGACCAGTGTCTCCCCTTACCACTGGCATGTCAATTAAATCAAATCACTACACTCTGAGCAGCTTCCCACTCATCACCCAGGATCAATTTCGGGAATTACTATCTAGAGTAAAATCCGGTGCCCCTTCAGATAGCTGCCCGCCCCACATCTTAAAAGAGTGCTTCCTGACCCACCCAGTCCCGGCCCTTACACTCTTGAATAAATCCTTGACTCTTGGCTTAGTCCCCACAGCTTTCAAAGAAGCCATTGTCATTCCGCTTCTAAAAAAACCGGGGGCAGATCCAGCCTGTAAAGCCAACTTTCGGCCGATCTCGCTGCTGCCCTATCTGGCAAAAGTCCTTGAGGCACACGTGGCCAAATGCTTATCTAATTTCCTTGAGGAATCCTCCTGCTTCGACCCCATCAGGCAGGCTTTCGGCCTGCTCACTCAACCGAAGCAGTAGTCACGACAGTTCTGGACATCCTGCGCGATTGTGCTGACAGACGCTCTCCCCAAGCCCTGGTGCTCTTAGACCTCTCGGCCGCTTTTGACACGGTCG
Source organism: Lissotriton vulgaris (assembly GCF_964263255.1). Lineage (NCBI taxonomy): Eukaryota > Metazoa > Chordata > Amphibia > Caudata > Salamandridae > Lissotriton > Lissotriton vulgaris. Next base: position 351,937,189 of record NC_141698.1, read on the forward strand.
ACCACGACATCTTGGTCGACCGTGTCAAACAAGCTGGCGTCAGGGACTTAGCTGCCGGCTGGCTGAGATATTTCTTGACTGACCGTAACCAAACTCTGCGCCTTGGTGATTTAATGGGCTCCAAACAGGCTATCACCTGTGGAGTGCCACAGGGCTCCTCCCTGTCTCCTCACCTATTTAATTTATATATACTCCCTCTGATTCAGACCTTAAGAGACAACCAGGTGAGAGTCTTCAACTATGCAGACGACTTACAGCTGCTGTTCACCATCGATAACACCGAAGACTCCATACGGCACTTCCAGTCCACCATGAGCTACATTAAAGCTTGGATGGACCAGAACCAGCTCAAATTAAATCCGGGTAAAACGGAACTAGTCCTAACAGGTGAAAGCAGTAAGTACTGGGGCCCGCATTATTGGCCTTCTGGACTAGGTCAAGCTCCAATACCTTCCCTGTCAGCCAAAACACTTGGAGTCACCGTGGACCGAGACTTGTCTCTTAAAACTCAAGTTGGTCAAGTGGTCTCCAAGTGTTTTTTCCAACTGAAGAAAATCCGGAAGGTACGCCGCCTGCTTACATCCGATGCACTTACCCAGGTGGTTATCTCTACTGTACTGCCCCATCTGGACTACGCGAATGCCATCTACATAGGCCTTCCCAACTACCTAACTAAGCGCCTCCAGATGGCACAGAACCATGCCGCAAGGCTAATTCTGAACCAACCCAGGCGTCAGGCAGCCACCACCCTCCTTAGGAAACTACACTGGCTCCCTGTGGCCCAGCGATGTGCCTTTAAAACTGGTTGCATAATCTTCAAGTCCCTTTACTGTAAAAGCCCACTTTTCATCAACAACCTGATTTCCAAGTACACTCCGTCCCGCAACCTACGCTCACTCCACCAGAACCTCCTGCAGTCGCCTTCCTTCAACCTAAAGCGTGCAGGAGGTCGTAGGTTTGCTACCCTTGCTTCCCGCTTGTGGAACTCTCTCCCTATGGAGACCCGGAATTGTCAAGATCTCCTCTCCTTCCGGAAAGCCTTGAAGACCTGGCTGTTCAGACAAGCATTTTCATAACCCTCTTCCCTCTATGTTCATGTTATTGCTGATCACAGCGCCAAGCAACCAACCGGTGTTAGTGCGCTCTAGAAATATTTTTATAACATTATAACATTAGCTGAGGAGTCCGACTTCCCAGGTTCAACAGTCCAGCTGAAGGGCCGAATTGCAAAAGGCCGGAAGGAGGGAGCTCCAGGCCCAAATGGAATTCCACCCATCCTCTACAAGCAAGATCCGACTTATTGGGCCGACCAATTGCTCCCCCTTTTTGTAGAAATCTGGAGGGCCGAACAACTCCCATCCTCTTGGAGGGGTTCAATAATTGCCCCAATTTACAAAAAGGGCAACAAGAACGAGGCGAAGAACTACAGGCTCATAGCCCTTATAGACATAGACGCCAAATATTTTTCGGGGCTTCTCTTAGAAGAATTAACTGTATGGGCATCACGCAAAAAATTAATCCCCATTAATCAAACCGATCTTCAAAAAATATGGGGACCACGACAAACATTTTAGCCCTTTCCCTGATGACAGATGCTATAATCAAACACAAAAAACAACTATATGTGTGCTACATCGATTTTTCCGCTGCATTTGACAGCGTTGACAGAGAAAAATTGTGGGCAAAACTTTCACGGTGGGGAATCGACCCCAAGTTGCTGAAACATCTGATGTTACTACATACAGATACCTGGATCCAAGTAAAACTGGGGGCCGGCAACTGTCTGTCAAAAAAAATACCAACTACAAAAGGGTTGAAACAGGGGTGCGCTCTCGCACCGACCCTGTTCAACCTTTTTATGTCCGACCTCTCCAAAGATCTGGATAACTGTAACCACCATGCCCCAAAGTTAGGGGGTTTTACGCTGTCCAACTTACTATATGCAGACGATCTGCTACTAATCAGTCAAACACCAGTCGGCCTGCAACACCTCATTAACACCACAACCAAATTTGCCGAAAAGAATGGGTTAAGCGTAAACAATGATAAATCGAAGGTGATGGTACTAAATCAAAAATCAAAAAGGCATGTTCTCCAATGGTCTCTCCAAGACAAAAAAATTGAAACAGTTCAAGAATACAAATATCTGGGCATACATTTTGATTCAAAAGGATCCTTCAAGCAACAACTAACATCAATAAGGAACAGAGGGATCTCATTGGCCATAACATTAAAAAACATTAAAAATAAAATAGCGGGCCCAAATTTAATCCCCTTGCTTGACATATTTCGTGCGAAATTGCTGCCGTCAATTACATATGGCAGTGAATGTATGAGAGGGAAGGATGAGACCATCTTAGACAACGTGGTCAGTAAAACATTGCGAATATTATTTGCGCTTCCTCCATACACTTCGCCAGCACAGCTAAGGCTCGAGTTTGGCCTACAGAAGCAGCAAATCGCACGTAAAGGTGCATATGCAAAATGCTGGCACAAAGTAAAGAATGCGGAAACAGACTCTCTGAATGCCCATCTTTGGAAAGAATTGGAAACAAACAAGGACTCCCCTACAATGGTTTACCTCCAAGCAGCCATAAACTCCCTTGCGCTAAGAGATCTTTGGGACTCGAGTTGCACGGAGAAGTGTTTTAAGCGTCTGGTCAATAAATGTGTGAAAATAATTTCCTTGGAGGAGGACAAAACAGCACTAACCAAGAGGTCTCATGGGTGGTTTGTGATTCAAGGCTACACCAGCGCCTCACCACAGCCATACCTTAGCACCGGCTTTTCAAGGAAGGTGAAGGAAGACTTTTTGCGGTTGAGGATGGGGGTAATACCATCTCAGCCACATCTTGCCCCCTGGAAGCGCCTGGACTGCAACCCCAAGTGTAGGCTTTGTGAAAATGCTAAGGACGACGTTCTGCATCTGCTGTGTAGTTGCAAAGCTCTAGAGAGTATCCGAAAGAGCTTACTAACACAGCCTTGGAATCAGAGACGTGTGCGAACCCGTAGACAAGCTCTGCTGATGAGCTTTAAGGGAGTAAACATCCAACTAGCATGCAGGCTAGTGCGCTTTATGAAATCAGTCAACACGGGCCTAAACTCAGCAGTTAGTAATTAAATTTGTCATATTGTGAATGGCTTCTGCTCTCAAGACTATTTTCCTTTGATAATCAAAGTCACAATTGATTGTGAAAGACCTTTTTTCCTAGCGTATAGTACTGTACTTCCCGTAGGGTTTTTCTCTCACTTTTTAACTTTTCTAAATGTTTTTTTTTTTTAATTGCTTTTTAAAGGCTTTATTCATGTACTTTTCTTTTTCTTGTTTTTACTGCCTAATTGCAAAGATTTTAATTAATCATGCAATAACGATTATTATTATCATAGGGCAGGGCAGGGAATGGAGGCTTGCTACGTACTGCCTGGTCTATGAGATTCTGATATTTTGCCAGGTCGAAATGTCAGTTTAAAACTGCACACAAAGGCTGCAATTGCAGGCGTGAGACAAGTTTAAAGGGCTACTTAAGTCGGTGACACAAGGTCTGCTGCAGACCCGCTAGTAGAATTTCATTTACAGGCCCTGCTTACCTGTGGTACCCCTCTATTAGGGATTTAAAAGTAAATTAAATGTGCCAATTGGGTGTTAGCCATTTTTAACATGTTTAAAGTAGGGGTGGGCGTAACTGGCCTAATGCAGTGTAGCGTAATCATGTGGAATTACTTAAATATTCTGCAAGATTATGCGTAATTAAGCAAGAAGAGTCATTCTGCATTTAGCGCTATTTCTTAATGCAAAAAGGCCCCTTGCATCCAAAATGAGTGCAAAATGTATTGCTCTAAGACATAATTCTAAATGCAACCGAACAAGAAGAGCAAGCATGAGCAGGTGTTCGCTAAATGTGCTCTTGGAGTAGGATTTTCCCCCAATTTACAGTGTGTCATTTAGCGCTGTTTTCTTATTGAAAAAAGCCCCACTTGTGTGCAAAATGAGCATGTGAAGGCATTTTGCACTAAGAAATAGCACTAAATGTACTGTTGGGGTGAAATGTTCCCCCAACCTACTCCTGGCATCTAGAACTATTCTTAGAGAAGGCCAAGTCCATCACCAATTCTTGCTTGCGATTTGAATGTAAAGCTGTGATTTATTATTTGGCAATAACTAATATTTTCAAAACTCTCCAGTGAATTTTGTTTTTTTTGGTGTCTAAAAAATAATGAAAATAGGAGGTATTTTCATAAATTTGTGTTAATTAGTTTTGAGTCCTGTTTCCTTCTTATTCAGCTGTTTTGGAACTCCTAAATTCTTTGCATTTGTTCCTTAGACAAACCCTCACTGCTCAAAGCCACAGCTACCCAGTTTTGAGTTAAGGTTTTGCAAATGACCCTGATTTGATCAAAGATGGGTTTATGAGTTTATTACACAGTGAGGTCGCACAATAACACCATATAATAAACCGCTTTCATCACAGGCGCTGCTGGGCTGAAGCCTAAAATGCCAGAGGACACCTACATGAGTGATTATGCAGCATGCCACTGCACGGATGGCACCTGCATGCCTTAAACTCCCTAAAACAGGCCTGAGGCTTTGTCAGAGCTGGAATTGTGTCTGATGGTTGGTGCAAGCACTTCTATGAGCTTGCACCCGGCCGTCAGACAGATTCACTGCTTCAGGTTTCTGCTCAATCCTCTAGGAGCTGTATTTAGTTTATTATTAATAACAATAGTAAATAATTTGCTAATATTTTAGGCCTGCGCAAAATTGTAATTACGCTGGCCTAATTTTCGTAATTTTGGAAATTTCGCATTATGCTTGTTATGTGAAATCCCTGAAATTGCACCATTATTCCACAACCTATATTTACGCTGCCATTTGCAGATAAAGGATAGTGTGGGTGAAAAGGAACATAGTAAACAATCAGAAAGCAAGAACTTGTTGTCATGGTAGCATGTTTTTACATTCCATTTTTAGTGCAGGATGTGTCCTCATATCAATCATTTTGCACTACAATATAGCAGTAAATGATGATTTGCATTTTGTCTAATAATGCATATTTGTGCCTAATTTACCCAAATTTCACATAACTATGCAAAAATAAATTACACACATTTCACACCCCTTACTATTATTCACTATTATTATAATTTAAAACAAGCATTGGAAATGCAATAGGTCTCGGATTTATTTGATTTATAGCTAATGGCATTGTAAATGGCAATGTCTTTTAGCCATGTGTTTTGGAGTGTATGCATGTGGTGTGTAGTGGAATTATGTGGGTTGGATTGGAATTGTTAGTTTGTGTGTGTGTGATTGTGTGTGTGGTTGTGTGTGTGGTTGTGTGTGTGTGATTGTGTGTGTGGTTGTGTGTGAGCCTCTTGCATTTTCGTTACTTGCACCTGAGCCCATGGCATTCGGTCCTACGTTGCTGCTCGGATTGGCCCCGCTTGGGGAATGCTTTATAATACTGCGGCCAACAAGTAGTCATTTTGTAATAAAATACAACAATAATATTTTACTTATTTGTCCCTCGTAAAAAAAAATCTTACTCTCTATATTTTCATTAGGGAAAGATAGCGCATGCACTTTTTGTCCTATGACCAATATCCCACACAATGTTACATTGAGACCAAAATTGAGAAAAACTCAGACTCAGATTACGGCTCTTGGCCCAGGCCTTCCAATGCCATATACATGTCTGGCCCATCAGAGTATCTTATCCTCCGTAGATGTTTGTTCTTTCACTGCCCTCTTCCACTGGTCACAGATAGTCGAGCTTTGCCTTTATCCTATGGTTTATCCTTCATTACTGACATACCTGTCTGTCCATCTACCTACCTATGCCTCTGATCCAGCAACCTGCCTACACATTTATCAATATCTATCCGCGGAGTCTGGGACAGACAGGATGGAGGAAAGAGGATCTCCAGGCACCTAGACCCAGGGGGCAAGTAGCCTTGAGGAAAGTGAACCTTAGAGAAAATACCACCGGTTGGACAGTAAAACAAGGGGCATACAAACACAGGGACATAGAAACACAGCGACATGGACAGAGGGAGCAGCGGGATTTAACCTAGAGCAGGGGTGTTTTGGAAAAAAACAGATACAACAACTTGAGAAAAAAAGATACAACGCATAAAAACAGGCAGGCCTGTGCCAATAACAGCCTCACTGTGCCCATTACAGGAACCCTACCATACTACATGTTTAGCTGTATTACTACACACAGCCAACAGTCATTGTTTTTGGGGTGGTTGTTGGCCGCAGTTTTATTACTCATTACATACGTCCTTTTTGTACAACTCCCCTGGACACCTTCTCGGGCCGGGGTCATAAATCATTATCATACATTATCACAATTGGTCATCAGTCAGTGTCATTTGGACATCATAAATCAGGGGTCATAAATCATCAGGTATCATAAGTCATTCTGTCATCGTTTTGTTATCATCATCAATCATTGTCATACCTCGTGGTCATAAATCATTCTGTCACAAATCTGTAATCATTTTTGTTGTCATAAATCATTCTACATGGCCATCATAAATCATCAGCCATAAATCATCGGCTGGTCGTAAATCAGTGATTAGTCTTTTGCTCATTTGCATATCATAGGGTCGTAAACCACCCTGACAGCTTGTAAATTGTTCTTTGTTGTTTTCCACGCCCCTTTGCGTGTGGGGGTGTAGCCTTTTCCCGAAGCCAGGCCCAACTCGCTACCTTGCCAGTCTCTCCTGCGCCCTGCCGTCTGTCGGGGGCTGGGCTGTGAGTGCCATCTTCGTTTGCTACCGTGATTTTTCGTCGGGCGTACTCACCCAGCCGTGAGGCATCCGAGAGTGAGTGGCCCTCCTTCTACACACCGCCCCGTCGGTGTGTGTCATAACCAAACCAATAGACCTTTTGTTTCTGTCATTCATCCCATTGGGTTGGCTTTGCGCTCCCTTCGCGGTCTTTATGGGGGTAGGCTCTTCCCGGAGTTAGGCCTCAGCTTGCTACCATGTTGGATTCTTTTGTGCCCTGCCGACTGTCGGGGGCTGGGCCGTGAGTGCAGTCTCCGTTTGCTATTCCTTTTGTTAGCCTACTGCACTCAGCCGTGAGGCATCCAAAAGTGCATGGCCTTACTTCCGGTGTGTCTCCATCACTAATCGTTGCACCTTAGTCCTTTCCATCCCTGCCAGCACTGCAACGCTGCTGTTGTAGGTGTGGGTGGGTGGGACTCAAAAATGTTGGTGCCGCTCCCCCAGCTCCCTGATGCAAAAGGTGAGCTGTCCATGGCGAGCGTTCCCTTATATGCCCCTCCCCCTTTTGCTCTTCCCTTTGTTCTTGGGGATGGGGAGGCGAGACATTGCCTTGGGCCTTTTCGCCATGCGGCGATTCCCGGCGGCGCTGACCAGCGCAAACCGGCTCTGTTCCTTTTTGGGCTCAGGCGGCTATTACTGCGCCGTCCCTCGAGGCCCACTTCGGGGGCGGCCTCTGCAATAACAGCCTCACTGTGCCCATTACAGGAACCCTACCATACTACATGTGTATCTGTATTACTACACACAGCCAACAGTCATTGTTTTTGTGGTGGTTGTTGGCCGCAGTTTTATTACTCATTACATACGTCCTTTTTGTACAACTCCCCTGGACACCTTCTCGGGCCGGGGTCATAAATCATTATCATACATTATCACAATTGGTTATTAGTCAGTGTCATTTGGACATCATAAATCATGGGTCATAAATCATCAGGTATCATAAGTCATTCTGTTATCGTTTTGTTATCATCGTCAATCATTGTCATACCTCATGGTCATAAATCATCAGGATGTCATAAATCATTCTGTCACAAATCTGTCATCATTTTTGTTGTCATAAATCATTCTACATGGGCATCATAAATCATCAGCCATAAACCATCGGCTGGTCGTAAATCAGTGATTAGTCTTTTGCTCATTTGCATATCTTAGGGTCGTAAACCACCCTGACAGCTTGTAGATTGTTATTTGTTGTTTTCCACGCCCCTTTGCGTGTGGGGGTGTAGCCTTTTCCCGGAGCCAGGCCCAACTCGCTACCTTGCTTGTCTCTCCTGTGCCCTGTCGTCTGTCGGGGGCTGGGCTGCGAGTGCCGTCTCCGTTTGCTACCCCGATTTTTTGTCGGGCGTACTCACCCAGCCGTGAGGCATCCGAGAGTGAGTGGCCCTCCTTCTACACACCACCCTGTCAGTGTGTGTCATAACCAAACCAATAGACCTTTTGTTTCCGCCACGCCGCCCAGCTGCCTTCCGCGTTCTGGGTGATAACACTGTCTCTCATCCACATCTAAAGCCTGCACTTTATGCTTAGAATCAGAATCTTTTTATTTCCGTAATTACCCCTCCCCCCAGGGCCTGGCTGCCTTGTCGGATGCCATGTGCCATCCTCGGGGATCCTTTTTTCTTTTCTTTATTTGATTACATTTTTACATGCTTTCCGGCCTGTATTGTATGTGTATTAATTATAGTTTCACTAATAATTGTAATCAAGTTGTTAATTGGAGAGCACGCGATAACATTGATGTGTCGACGGGTAATTATTCAAAGGGGAAACCTGTTAATTAAGAGGTGGGCTCCATTTTACAAACTAACACAGCATTTGCAGAGTTGAGGGTTCACCTGACTTCTCAGGGTCACACAGCAGAAGCGGTTCTCTCTGGCAAGGTTAGGTTAGGTGTACGTGAATGACCGAGGCTAAGTCAACCTTCCTCGTACTTTGTTACATATTTCGACTACTTTTGTACATTTACCGGTGCACAAAACATGAGTTATAGTCGCAGTTTCAGGCTGGCTCAAAGTGCTCCTTTTGAACTGTATTCTGAATACCAGCACGACCACCACAAAATGCAAATAATAACGTTTATTGAGGCCCCCTCTCTCTGTACTTGGCACAGGCCTGCCTGTTTTTATGCATTGTATCTTTTTTTCTCAAGTTGTTGTATCTGTTTTTTTTCCAAAACACTCCTACTCTAGGTCAAAACCCGCTGCTCCCTCTGTCCCATGTCGCTGTGTTTCTATGTCCCTGTGTTTCTATGTCCCTGTGTTTCTATGCCCCTTGTTTTCCTGCCAGTGTGTGCCTTTACCTATTTTCCAGCCTCCGAAGTATTTGAAAGCGGGGTCCGTCTCCCCCGCCTCAGAGCCCGTCCCCTGTAGAGCTATAGAGCCCCCTGCAGTGTTCCCTCACTCCCGCCATGTTCGCTGTTGTATTGCTCTTGCTCGCACCTGGTCGCACTCAGGGCAAAGTTTGATTAGCTACATATCTAGCGTGCGTGCCTGATTTATTCTGCAGCAATCAGATACATCGGTGCCTACCTTTGCAGAAAAAATGCGCCCCTACCCAAACCCGCCTTCTAACATTTTACTGATGGCGGCACTGCTCTTGCCCTATACTGTCTTGCCCCATTCTTTGGCCTAGCCCCATGCAGCTTTCATCATTCGAAGCCACCGCTTACCCGCATGACCGTGACTTGTCCTCGCATCACCGGCTCGAGGGCACCTTCCTGCCTTTCCAGCGGCCCAGGTCGAGGTGTCTTGCTCCCCTGTATGGCTGCTCCTCCTGTATACCGCCATTCTGGCTCCGGGTGCATTTGCGGGGGGCTTGTCCTGCTTGACGTTGTGGGGCCTCAGGTGCCCATCGCCTGCTCCTTACATCGTCGTGGTCGAGATGGCTGGACAATTCTAATTCCTTGTTCGCCTCTTTGCCGCTGTCGGGTTTATCGTCTCTCTCCCCGTGCCTCAGGAGAGAGTGGAGATCGATTTCTCATGACCAGCACCGTTCTCGCTTCCGGTGCGTCCGGGTAGCCGTTCTGACACCCTGCTCTGACTCACTCGCCCTGCTCTTGATTCCTGACCTCGTAGATCCAGGTTCCCGCTGGGTGCAGCCTGGACCTCGTCGCGATGCTGCCTGGGGGCTGGGGATTACTTTGTCCCTCCTCCACTGTTGCCTGGGGAGCTGGGGGCCTTTCTCACACCTCTGGTCCCCTCAGGCTTGGCCTTCCCAGATCCGGCGGGGCCCGGGGGCATGCTACGGGTGAAAGGCTCGGAATCCATCGCCTCCTCATCCGGCAACACGTTTTCTCAGACTGCATTCTCTGTCTCACTGTAGCTGGATGCATGCTGGTCCGCTTTGTCTGTCTTTTCTTCAGGGTGCCGCGGAGCCCACCTACGTACCAGCATGCCGCCACTCCCTATTAAGCCCAGAGGCTGCATAGATCTACACGGGGGTATGAACAACGGGCTATGGCACCAGTAGAGGACAGTTCGGTCCATGGACATCCTCATTTCTTCCACTCCTCTGGTGAGGTACCTTCAGCCGTGCCGTGTTGTGGGGGAACCAGGTCATCAGCTTTTTGGGTCACCCGGGTCATGCTGTAAGAGCGCTCCCATCTCTGTGCTGCAACGGAGCTGGCGAAATTCAGGAGTCCTGCTGACCCGGCGCAGTTGGTTGCTCCTGCTGGGGGCTGATGGCCTTGGCTCGTTGTTGCACGGTCAGTTCTGAAATTCTTCCGGCGCCCCTCAGCAGCACTCAAAAATGTTGGTGCTGCTCCCCCAGCTCCCTGATGCAAAAGGTGAGCTGCCCAGGGGGAGCGTTCTTTTATATCCCCTCCCCCTTTTGCTCTTCCCTTTGTTCTTGGGGAAGGGGAGGCGAGACATTGCCTTGGGCCTTTTCGCCATGCGGCGATTCCCGGTGGCGCTGACCAGCGCAAACCGGCTCTGTTCCATTTTGGGCTCAGGCAGCCATTACGGCGCCAGCCCTCGAGGCCCCCTTCGGGGGCGGCCTCTGCAAGTACAGAGAGAGGGGGCCTCAATAAACGTTATTACTTGCATATTGAGGGGGTCGTATTGGTATTCAGAATACAGTGCAAAAGGAGCACTTTGAGCCAGCCTGGAACTGTGACTATAACTCATGTTTTGTGTGCCGGTGAATGTACAAAAGTAGTCGAAATATGTAACAAAGTACGAGGAAGGTTGACTTAGCCTCGGTCAGTTACGTACACCGAACCTAACCTTGCCAGAGAGAACCCGCTTCTGCTGTGTGACCCTGAGAAGTCAGGTGAACCCTCGACGCTGCAAATGCTGTGTTAGTTTGTAAAATTGAGCCCACCTCTTAATTAACAGGTTTCCCCTTCGAATAATTACCCGTCGACACATCAAGGCTATCGCGTGTTCTCCAATTAACAACTTGATTAAAATTATTAGTGAAACTATAATTAATACACATACAATACAAGCCGGAAAGCATGTAAAAATGTTATCAAATAAAGAAAATAAAAAAGAATCCCCGAGGATGGCACATGGCATCCGACAAGGCAGCCAGGCCCTGGGGGGAGGGGTAATTACGGAAATAAAACGATTCTGAACTTAAGCATAAGGTGCAGGCTTTAGATGTGGATGAGAGACAGTGTTTCCACCCAGAACGCGGAAGGCAGCAGGCACTGCATGCGGATAAGTTCCTTTTTGAAGCGTGATGCGACCCCAGCCTGAGAAGCAGCAGGCACTTTCTGTGCACTTATAATGGTTGCATATAGACTCCAAGTCAGTAAATTTGGGCAGACACTTAATAAAGGAGTGCTGATTGTGACAGCGTGTTTGCACCACCTCAGAATAAGAGCAGACAATCAATCCACATATGTGTATTGTGGGAGCATGATGTCACTGGAGTCTGACAACCAGGAAGTACTTCTTACAGATGTGAATATTGTAGAGTTATTGTGTCATTACAACATGAAAACATGAAAAAACAACGACAATATGGGCAGAACTTGTGGAATTTCACTAAGCGGAATTCTGCAATGGAAGAAAAAATGCAAGTCGTGCTGCTCACGCTGCGATGTTGCGCCAGAATCGCATTCAGTGCTGAAAAATCTGCGGGAATGTCAACACATGGTGCGCAAAAGCACGCAGCCATTCGGGTTTGATTTTGCTGCTGTTCGAGCCCTCTGACCGCAACTGCTTCTGCGACCAATCGGGTTAAAAAAATCAAGCTGGATGGCTTCCTAGCTATTGGAAAACGCACTGGGGATGCCAAACCTTCCTTGTGTTCTCCAGCTCACTTGCTGGAGCCTCATGTTGTTCCGGTTGTCATCGCATTGATCAAATTGTGAATTGTGGAAGCATGACGTCACTGCTGCGAGGCATTGTCTACAGATGTGTGTATTCCAGAGACATGACGTCACTGCTGCCAGGCATTATCTACAGATGTGTGTATTCCAGAGACATGACGTCAATACTGCCAGGCATGGTCTGCAGATGTGTGTTTGTGGAAGCCTGACGTCACTGCTGCCAGGCATAGTCTACATATGTGTATCTGTGGAAGAGTGACGTCACTGCTGCCAGGCCTGGTCTACAGATGTGTATCTGTGGAAGAGTGATGTCACTGCTGCCAGGCATGGTCTACAGATTTGTATCTGTGGAAGACTGACGTCACTGCTGCCAGGCATGGTCTGCAGATGTGTGTTTGTGGAAGCCTGACGTCACTGCTGCCAGGCATGGTCTGCAGATGTGTGTTTGTGGAAGCATGACGTCACTGCTGCCAAGCATGGTCTGCAGATGTGTGTTTGTGGAAGCATTGTGTCGCTCTTAAAGCTAGAAAAGTGCTGTCAGTTGATACCAGTGTGTTTGTTGTGATAGAAGCGTGAGGCTGCAGTGACTTGTAAAGCAGCAAGATGTTCACAAGCGTGGTGTGGTGTATTCCACCCGCATTTTGTCTCCCGAACATGGGCCGCAGCAGGTAGTTCATACAGAAATGATAGTGTGGGGCATTCATGCTCTAAAGCAGCAAGCAGGCTGCACTGATGTGCAGAAACATGAGACAGTGCACAAGATTCACAAGAGGTGTTTACTGTGGTGGTGGTGCGCTTGTAAGCACAGGCTTCAATTCTAAAGAGTGAGTCACCTAATGCAATTTCACAATAGCTGGCATCATCACACAATCACACAAATGAATGACAATCCTTTTCTTACCATCTAGAGGGCGAGAGGTCTTCCCCCCCTTTGACCTACAATGTACACACCTAGCTGCAGCACGCCCATTAACCCTCGAGCTATCTCAAGCTCCTTGAAGCCATGCCTACGGCACTGGGGACTCTCACATCGGAAGCCTAGACCGCTTGTGACAGCGCCTTGACTTTCACATGTCCCCGGCGCGCAAGGGTGTGCGAGAGACGGGCACACATGTGTCCCTCCTCCCATGCAGCACTGAGGGGTGGACAGATGGGAGGAGGGCGGGTTGGAACTGGGTCAGCTCACAGCTGCAGGGTTCATTATGATGGTGGTTGCACACCCCAGGGGTTCTGGTGTTGGGTTAGTGCCGTGTCTGTTTAAGAACCGGTGGAGCTGAAGGATGGCAGCGGGGGGAGGCCAGGGGCTCTCCGTGCTGCCTGTGCCAACTCTTTACACTGTTGGTGATTTGTAGGCCTGAGGGGGGCACATGTCGGGTTCCTGTTGGTGATTTGTAGGCCTGAGGGGGGCACATGTCGGGTTCCCACAGAGGCAACACGGAAGACCTCTTGCGATGCTTGCACCTCACACAACTAAAACCACAAAGAGACACAGAACGCAAACACACAAAGTCAATACACAGCAACACCATAATCTAAAACTAGAGGTAGAAAGTGGATTCCTCTATCCCATTGATCTGACAACAGACGGGGGGGTAGAATGATGCACGCGATAGGGAAAGCGGAGACACCGAGAAGAGGCGCTGACAGGGAGAGCTGTGCCGTGAAATGGATTTTTTTAAAAAAGAAGCTCGAGAGTGGCCACTGCCAGTATATATCTTCAATTATCGCGGCTGTCAAGCCGCGATAATTGAAGATATATGGCTCTGGTGCACGTAACAGACACCACTAGGCCATAGACTGAGCTACGCAACCGGCCTATTGCGTGTTCTGTTAAAAAACAGCACGCACGCATAGGCCAATGAAAATGGACCTTGAAAATAACACGCACGAGCTACGTGGAATTTCAGGTCCATTTTCAAAACACCGGGAAAAGAACTCTCGCTGCGCGACACTGCATGCGCAGTGTACGCTAGGCCCGAGCCCTAAAAAGAGGCAGAAAAAAAGGATGGTGGAGTACCAACAATGATTAAGTTATGCTGGCCCTTTGCTGTACTAGATTGATACATCTGACACAGCACAAAATACTGGTCAGGTGCATCATAGGTGCTGCACAAGCACAGAACTGCGATTGAGGTAAGAATACCCTTTAATGCATACATTTTTGGGAAATTTCCACTTCAAAGTTACAGATACTGTTTTCCACATCAGCTTGAGATGTAGAATGAATCATCTTGAAAGGAGCCAGAAAAATGTTAGTTGGAGGTGGTGTTGTTGGACTTAGTAATCAATTATGTTTTATGATTTATTAGGTGGTAGCCTTTGCCTTTTAACAATCTTTCCATTGAACACAAGCTACACATTATGTTTTAATATTGAAGTATGTTAATACATTAAACTTGCATTTCCAGAAACTAGCTACCCTACTAGATATTCCTTGTCTACACCTTTTCCCTTGACCATGTATAGTACTCACCTGCCTTTTGGCTAGATCAATGCAGATACAACATACATACATAACATGCACACTATGACGCCATCCATCGCTAGGAACTATTTACCTGTGCAGGTTAAGATTAAGCCCTGACATGAAAAGGACAAATGCTTCTGTTAAGTCCAAGGAGATAGAATTATTTAAAGGAGGCAGGCAGCAGGTTTCTTCCGTTTGTTGTCCATACTTAGACCATCTGAATGCCCCTTTCTTTGTTTTTTTGTTTTTTTAGAACAGTGTTTTAGATACAGGATACAGGGTGATTGTGTTATGGAGAAACGTCAGGGCAAATCCTCTGCAACGACATCTCCATCTTCCTTTTCTGCATGGTCACCCTGTTTTTTTTAACCTTTTTCTGGACACTATTTGTGCTGGTTTTAGGACCCTGTGCACTTTACCCTTGCTGAAAACCAGAGCAGTATAGAGCATGCGCTTCCCCTCTAAATCGTGTGCTGCACATCTGAAGCCCATATTTGGCTTTATTAAAATATCCTATAATATTTTATGCAACAAGCAGAAGCAGGAAAAATACGCAAACATCTCTGCTAGCCGTTGGGAGAAATAAAGAATAATTGCCCCACTTTCCTCGTGTTGCAATCGGACGTACGGGCAGTGAAACTCATATCTATGTGACGTACCGTCGAGTCTATTTATTATTGCTTTTTGATCCCAGGCCAAGAGGAAGGGGAACGGCCGTTTCAGATATAAAGGGCTCCTTTGGGTGTGGGTGGCACGCGCAGCTCTGGCACGTGCCCAGGGGACCAGAGATGCTGGGCTGGCACCGAATCTTACTTGGGCTCTCTGTTGCTGCTCTGACCGCTGCCTCTACTCTCCCCAAACAAACCTGGCAAGTTCAAGATGCTGTTGACTTCTACAATAACGCATCCGTCGCCGACTATGTTTTTAAACTGGTAGAGTTCGCCGGTTATGGCTTGGTAAGTGAAGTATCCTGGTAACTAGAAGTGAAGCGTTTTTTTTTTAATTGTAGGGAATTATTTGGAGTTTAGTAAATGAGTGAACACACTTTATGATCATACTTAATTCATTAGTGAGTGGACGCTTTCTAGTGGCTCCCTGGTTCTATAAAGCCAACAGGAGTGGGTGTGAACTGTGTAAGAGACAGTTCGCAGACAATAAGAGCATAGTATGTACAACCATTTCACGCACTTGTTAGTCAGCATACGTGTATGCATGGTATTAGGCTACTAATCAGGAATCAAGAGTAAATTACGCTTGTCAAAATTCACGAATTTAGCATTACAAAAAATTCTTCTAATTCACAAAATGTTGGGCCACTTTTTGCTCGGGGGGGGGGGGGGGGGGGGGGGGGAAGGTTTGTTGAAAAAACTCTCTTGCTGAGACACATTTTCTCGTCAGTCAGCTGCCAGTAGCTCGTGTGACTTTTTTAAGCGAAATAAGTTATTGTGTGAAATTTTCACTCGAATTACTGAAAAGCCACGTTTCACTCCCTTTGAGTAATTGTGCATAATTTTCACAGAAATTTACAGGAAATAAAATATTTAGTTTTACTCAACCTTAATATTGCACAGAGCTGTTAAGCCTCACATATTCTTGGAATTGTATAATATTATGATTGAATGTGCCATATATGTAAACTCTGGGATTGCCATTGTTCGTTATTGTTTTTCCCTCAGAATGAGTCTACGAGACCCCCGCAGCTACGGTTCACATTGAAAGAGACTGACTGCCTGAAGTCAGAGAACAAAACTGTAGAAGAATGTGACATCAGAGAGGGAGGGGTAAGTAAAACCGGAAATGTCTTTGTTAACAGGCTATGATAC
This sequence comes from Lissotriton vulgaris, assembly GCF_964263255.1. NCBI lineage: Eukaryota > Metazoa > Chordata > Amphibia > Caudata > Salamandridae > Lissotriton > Lissotriton vulgaris. The sequence goes on from NC_141698.1 coordinate 351,953,552, forward strand.
AATAAAGTCAGACCAATTGGTTTTGTCAGTGCTTTTTCTCTTGTTCTCCGAAAGGTGATTTTCACGTGTGAATACATCACATTTGGGACAAACAAGTGTTTGTCTGTCCCTCCCTAGTATGGGCAGAAATAACTTTCTCTTTACTCCAAGACCACGGTTCTGACTCCCTTGAGACCCGAGGAAGTGACGTCATGTTTGTCTTGGAGCTGGTGGGGTGACATTGCTGTGGCACCCATCATAGTCCATGCTTCTTAGTGTCTGTAAGTCAGGGTCACAGCGCATTTCCTTTCGACTAAATAGGGAGAGGATTTAGGACTTGCAGCAGTAACTTAAAAATAGGAAAAAATGATATGCTTGGAAAGGGTACTGGGGCATGATTCACAGAACTAACTTAAGACAAAATCCTAAACTTACTACCATTTTGGTATTCACAGAAGGCACTTACTCATTTTGGTATTCACAGAAGGCACTTACTCATTTCGGTATTCACAGAAGTTAGGAGTCCTAACTTTAGGACTCCGAAATGCCTTCTGTGAATACCGTAAGTCTTAAAAATAGGATTTTTCTCAGTTTAGGAATGGTAAATTTAGGACTCTTAACTTTAGGACTCCTAAACTGAGAAAAATCCTAACTTTAAGACTTAAAGTTAGGATTTTTCTCACTTTAGGAGTAGTAAAGTTAGGACTCCTAACTTTACTACTCCTAAACTGAGAAAGATCCTAACTTTAAGACTTTTGGTATTCACATAAGTCATTTTTGAGTCCTAAAGTTAAGAGTCCTAACTTTACTACTCCTAAACTGAGAAAAATCCTATTTTTAAGACTTTTGGTATTCACAGAAGGCATTTAGGAGTCCTAAAGTTAGGAGTCATAACTTTACTACTCCTAAACCGAGAAAAATCCAATTTTTAAGACTTTCGGTATTCACAGAAGGCATTTAGGAGTCCTAAAGTTAGGAGTCCTAACTTTACTACTCCTAAACCGAAAAAAATCCTATTTTTAAGACTTTCGGTATTCACAGAAGGCATTTAGGAGTCCTAAAGTTAGGAATCCTAACTTTATACTCCTAACCTGACAAAAATCCTAACTTTAAGACTTACGGTATTCACAGAAGGCATTTAGGAGTCCTAAAGTTAGGACTCCCAACTTCTGTCAATATCAAAATGAGTAAGTGCCTTCTGTGAATACCAAAATGGTAGTAAGTTTAGGATTTTGTCTTTAGTTAGTTCTGTGAATCGGGCCCCTGGTGAGTAAGGCAAGACAGGCCAATGCCTGGTTCCCATTTGGGTAAAAGGGGAAACAAAAGATTTGGGAAATGTGATGCGAATCAGAATTCCCTTACATCTCTAGGAGCAGAAGGCAAACGATTTGAGTGAAATAGTGACCCCACTTCAGTTTTGAGGGGTGGGGCAGGTGGTGGATATTGCCAAGAGAGGTAATGTACATTTTATATATTGTATTTCCTGGTACATATAGGGTCCATGCTTCCACCCCACATCCCTCTGATATTTTTCCCGGTCATTAAGAGATACATTTGACTACTATGTAATTAACATGCACCCATAAATGGTTCTTGATGCTTATCAATAAACCCATGTGAGGTTTCTTGACATATAACAGAATTTCACCCATAGAGAGAAAGCTTCACTTGAATAACAGTTGGAAAATGATCAACTCTTTCTTTGGCTGATACCTTATGTTATGGGGGTTCACTGCGAGATGCGAAGGTAGGGGTAGATTACCCCAAGACATTGAAACCAGAACAAAAAAGGCACTTCAATATTCTTGCCCTTCCAGTCAGTTTTAAACTAAGAAAGCCATTGAAATTCACAGGTTATAGCTATCTCAAGTAACTATAACTCGTGCTGCAAAGTAATTACAACTCCAGCCCTCAACATATTCACCTAACTATAATGCCCCTTCAACCCTTGTTTTTCAGTGAATTTCTAAGGTTTTGGTAATGTAAAGTATGGTATTATTACAATTCATAATTATGTCATTTTGACCTTTGTTTTTCAGTTAATATATACACACCCAGTTTCTTACAGATCCACCCAGTGGGAGGAAGGGTACAAATTAAAGGGGATCTAAAACATTGTTGTTTCCATTATAACTCAACGTTATTCAATGAATGGGTTTAAACTAGAACACAAAGTTATCTCTGGTCTCACTATTTCAGCACTCTTCTACTTTTGGCTCTGGCTTATATTTAGTGAAGATGGTTAGCAATTTCGAGGCAATTTTCTGTTTTACCCTGGTGTATGCAAAGAATATCATCACAATTGAAAGCAAATGCAATTTTGAATAGTAGCTACAAGTAATCTGGCAAAACTGTTTAATGTACAATGGGATCATCGTTCAATCCCTGCCGACGTAATCTAGCAATTAAATCATTGTTATTTACAGAATAGATGCTAGTCCAAAATCATTGGCCAAGCCAACAGGCCTGTGCAATTTTCGATGAATGTGTTAGATAATACACAGTAAACAACAGGGAGGGACATTAAAAGGACAATATTTAGAGGGGCCCAGTGTGCGTGTCCCATTAATCTATACCCAAAAGATGCACAAAGTTCCCCAGAAGGAGTAGTGTTAGTATGGTGGGTTGGTCTCTCTTCCTCTCTCTAAGGGCAGGTATATACACAAGGGTCAGGGAAAAGTATCCCTTGTCGGAACTAGGGATGCCTCACACAACAAGCTGGTTTAACAGCTGTTGTCATGTCGCCAGCTAGTTGTCTCGTGTCATCATCGGCCTCCTGCTCCAAAGTCAGGCCGGCGCTACAATGCCTGACGGGTAGCACACAGTGCTACACTTTTGTGGAGATCTTTTGTTCCTGGCCGTTGATCGAGTGTGTGTGAGGGGCCCAAGTAGTGAAGTAGTGAGCGTGAGGGGGTGTGTGTTAAAAAAGGTCAGTATAGTCTACTCCGATCAATTTATCATGTAGCTAACCACCTTGTTAAAATGAGTGAAGAGAGGGGTACCGGGACTCAAACAAGCTATAGGGATTGGTCCCGTTCAACCCTCGTCTGTGATTAGGTCAACATGTTTCATGCCCTATCGGCAATTCTTCAAGACCTATGTTGTGCTCATAAACTAATGGTGAGCCCAATTTGGGCTGGGGTGTATGGTAGATACAACCTCAGAGGTCGGAGACTGGAACAGGAGGAGTTCCTGCGTAAGAATCCACCCCTTAATATCTGGTGCTGGTCCCCACAGACTGTTCTCGTGGGACCTGCGCTGTAAGGTAATTATCTTAATAGCGCAAGGACGTTACCTCTGCACCTAGTCCCACACACCGACCGAGCTGCTCTACGTGCCGAGCCACGTCGGTGTGTGGGACTAGGTGCAGAGGTAACGTCCTTGCGCTATTAAGATAATTACCTTACAGCGCACGTCCCACGAGAACAGTCTGTAGGGACCAGCACCAGATATTGAGGGGTGGATTCTTACGCAGGAACTCCTCCTGTTCCAGTCTCCGACCCCTCAGGTTGTATCTACCATACACCCCAGCCCAAATTGGGCTCACCATAAGTTTATGAGCACAACATAGGTCCTGAAGAATTGCCGATAGGGCATGAAACATGTTGACCTGATCACAGACGAGGGTTGAACGGGACCAATCCCTATAGCTTGTTTGAGTCCCGGTACCCCTCTCTTCACTCATTTTAACAAGGTGGTTAGCTACATGAATAAATTGATCGGAGTAGACTATACTGACCTTTTTTAACACACACCCCCTCACGCTCACTACTTCACTACTTGGGCCCCTCACACACACTCGATCAACGGCCAGGAACAAAAGATCTCCACAAAAGTGTAGCACTGTGTGCTACCCGTCAGGCATTGCAGCGCCGGCTTGACGTTGGAGCAGGAAGCCGATGATGACACGAGACAACTAGCTGGTGACATGACAACAGCCGTTAAACCAGCTTGTTGTGTGAGGCATCCCTAGTTCCGACAAGGGATACTTTTCCCTGACCCTTGTGTATATACCTGCCCTTAGAGAGAGGAAGATAGACCAACCCACCATACTAACACTACTCCTTTTGGGGAACTTTGTGCATCTTTTGGGTTTAGATAATACACAGACAGATACATTAAGAAATGCTGCTGATGCACATAAAGGCATTTGTACCCATAAACAAACACAAATACAGACACAGATGCACAAAACAACAACAGTCAACTGTGGTATTATTATTTATTATTATTATTATGTTTCTTATATAGGGCCAGAATCGACCCCCGAAGGGGTATCTCCGCGCTTGCCTTGGGAACCCATCCTGGATTTTCCCTGTGAGATAGCCCCTACAGGGCATCCCCAAGGTGAAAGCCAGGCATCCCGCCACGGGGGGGCCGTTGTGGAGATTAAGCAAGCTTAATGCCCAGAGTTGCAGAGTGTGAACCCATGATTAGGTCAGGCACCGAAGCGAGAATTATCGAGTCCATGGACATTTGAGCTCAAGACCCTGCCGCGTCAGGAATTGAACCCTGGTCCCGCGTCTGACCTCTGCTTCAGGGTCTGCCTGCTCTAACCAGTGAGCCACACTTCTCCACCTTCAAGACACACCGATCAACAGTCATTGGCCTTAAATAGCCGAGTCCTCCCTCATGGTATAATCTAACTTGCTGTAGCAGACTTGCCCCAGACTGAGTAGTGATGTAAGCAAGTGGAAGTCTGAGGCGTGGTGTGCAGATTGAACGGTGTGCACATGGGGGAGAGAGATGAATGTGTAGCAAGGTGAATCATAAGTTATATTGTAAGGTATGATATTGCTGAAAAAAGTGAGATGTATCATAAAACATTTAATGGTGTGAGCACTTGGTTTTGTTGTGGGATTGGTGATGATCTGAGTATGTGGATGAATAGTGTTGAGTTGTGCATGACTGGCTGTGGCTGAATAGATGCCCTGGCAAGTGAGTGAGTGAAGAATTATGTGGTTGATGCTGCATATTACAGACAGGTGGTGAGTGACTGAGGGTAAAATAATTGCTAAAAAGGCAGACTGAGTGATTAGATAAATCACTCAGTCTGTTGATGTAGTGGTATGTATATGTAAGAAATTAGGTTACTGGCTGATTGTGGTGTGAGCCCTGGTCAAGCGGGAAACCACAATTCTTGTCAGGGTAAAGCACCTGCAAACCGCAAATTAACCTGGGCTTACCCGCTGGTAGCTTGGCACTAATGGCCAGACTGATTGTAGCAGGTACTAGGTGTTTTCCCGGTGAGCCAGAAGGGTGGGGGCCGGTTTTGTTAGTATGGGCCAGCTTTGCAGCAGAGCCGTAATACCGGCCCCCTGTAACAAAAGCAGCAGTGGTGCTTGACATTAGCACCCCTCTCCCCGAGCCGGTGCTTCTCAGTCACCCCCTCAAGATCCCGCCCCCATCTCCCCCCCAGGCTGGCCAAGCGGAATTGCCAGGACTGGTTTCTGTTCTGTTCCCAGTCCGGCCGTGTTGGCACTTAGCAGTCAGGGTTAACATAAAGGCAAAGTGTAAAGTACTTCAAACAGTAAAACAAGGATAAACACCACACAAAAGTATCCTACGGATGATAGAAAAACAGGGCAGAATTTCATAAATAAAACAAGACCAAAATGGCAAAATCCAATCAGTAGAACCAAAGTTATGAATTTCTAAAGGATAAACTGTAAAATAGTGCCTAAAAGCAATAAGCTACAACCATGGCTATATGTTCAAGCCAAACACATTAGTGCATTGGTTAAGATATAGTCCCAGATTACTCCAGCTGAAGGTTTGCCTTCTCAAGTTTTGTGCCAAGCACCCTGTTAGCATTAAAGAAGGTCCAAAGGAGCACATCTGTTTCAACAGTGGGGGTGGTGTGAAGAGCAGGCCAGGCATTTTTAGACGAGCAGGCTGGAACTTTGCATTGGTGGTCCCCTGTGGGCCGTCAATGCTGCTGTGAGAAGAGACGGGCAGGCGGTGGCTCCCTCAGAGTTTCGCTGTGAGCAGCACAGTCTTGGTGTGAACGGGTCCAATGATTTCAAGTGCACGAGAGCCACACTAAGGATCCAGGAATTGAGAGGCATCACTTGAGGGTCAGGAACTCACTGAAGACAGGTCCAAGATCTGTTGGGGAACATTTTATGTCCCTAGGGCTCAGATTAGAGGCCCAGCACACTAGCCCTTTGAGCCAATCTAGGGTCCTGGGTTCCAGATGAAGGTGCAGGTTTAGTTCTTTCTACCCTGGCAAGAGGACAGCAGGCAGCAGATCAGCATGGCAGGAGCTCCTTCAGAGTGGTAGTCTAACAGAGTGGCAGTTATTGTAGCAGCACACCAGTCCTTCTCCCTGGCAGAGAATCCACAGGTCCAGAAGTGTACTGAAGAGTTGGTGCCTGAGGTCCTATTTTATACCCCAATCCCTTGGTTGTGGAAGGTGGGAGAAGTTTTTAGACAGTGGCTCTGAGATGCATGGAATCTCCTGCTTCAACTGCCATGGCTCAAAGCTGGCTGCAGTGACAATAGAGGGTTCTTAAGCCCTTTGTGTGGAGACATGACACAGTCTATTCTGGTGTAAGTGGGGCTGTGGTCATCTCTGCCCCCATCCTGCCAGCAGATGGCCTATTCATGCACCCGCAATCCCTCCATTCTGGACCTGCCTGGGAGGAAATTACAACATCTAACTGTTACAGCCAGTCATGTGACCTAGGCCAGGCTATGGATACAAAAGGGCAGAAAAATACCAAATTTCTAAATGAGGCATTTTTATAATTGTGATAAAATAACAGACTTTACCATAAAATAGGGCTTTTCACCACAGTCTCAAAGACCCTAAACATGAACCGGTTACTTCTCTCCTTTTGGAAATTACACTTATAAAATGTAATAAGGTTAATCTTATGTCATTCTATGGGAGAGCTAGGCCATGCAGTGGTGAAATACAAATGTAAGAGTGTTTCACTACCAAGACATGTAAAACTTAAAGCACATGTCACACTTTTCAAATACATTACTTTAAGCCCTTTGGGCTGTCCTTGGCATCCTTAGGATGACTTATAAGTATTAAAAAGTAAGGCTAGGGCCTGGAAAAAGGTTTATTTTGCCAGGTTAACATGGACGTTTAAACAGCACACACAGTCTCTGCAATGGCAGGCCTGAGACACTAATAAACGGGGGCTCGATCTGTGCTGCATGCCCACTAGTAGCATTTCATTTACAGGCCCTGAGTACATGTAGTCCCACTTTACTAGGGACTTATAAGTAAATTAAATATGCTGCCAATGCATTCTATGCCCACTCCAAGGAAACACTTAATGAATCCAATATCCTAACTGTGTTCTGATTTAGTTGACATTTTTGAAACCATTTAGGGTGATTCTAACATTTAGCATTCTTGATCTAGTTCATGCTGCTCACTACATAAAGACCTACACCTGGTTTAGTGCCAAAGGAATTTCATCCCTATCCACCACTAGTCAAACTTTTTGGCCAACACAATTGTCATGTGCTGATGTTTAGTGCAACTGTCCTTCCTTCCCCTACAGACTACTAAAGTGTGCTCATTGAGCTTCCTTGTGGAAATGGAAAGAAACACCATCATGATCAACTGTGACAGCTCTATTCACAAGGTAGGACTTTCCTTCAATGTCTTGGATCAAGGATAATTTGTGAATTTCCAATAATGTAGTTCCCTCTGCATTCCCTACAGGCATTGCATCTAAGATAAGCATGTCCTTATAAAATAGATTTAAGTGTAGCTATTTTGTGTGACTGCTTATTTTGCCTTCCTGAGGTCATTGTAAAGTTCATCTGTCTGAGAGTTTTATGTCTTTTCGAAACATTGCACGAACTTGCTCCAAGGGCATCAGAGTTCTTTACATGAACACAATATGACATTACACATTCCTTGGTCACACAGAGATTAAGTGATTCTCCTGAAATCACAGGATGTTAACCTTAGGATTGGGACTTAAACCTGGTTCGCCAGGTCCAAAGTCAGTCACTATGATGTTATGCCATACATTTTCTGCAAGTAGTAACCCAATATAAATTAATTGGAGCACTGTGGCGGTCTCACTAAATGATTTGTATGTCACCAAAAAAAAGGCACAAAGCATAAAACACTGTTATTGGCTACAAAAGTGATGGTCTTTTAGAACGTAGTGGCTTACGAAATTTTGGAAACTCCCAAACTCTCCTGTTATGCTTTCTGATGCAGAATCAAGCACTGGCCTTATACAGCTTGGGCCAATCCCTTTCATGCAGATCAGCAGGGAGAGGCAAATGCTATCTGCACTACTAAGAAATATTCTTCTGAAAGTGCCCCTTGGAAGACTAGGAACCAGATGGAAAAAGAACATAATTAACCATATTTTTTTATTTATTTGGTTAGGTATCAGTAGGCATTTGATAAATTAAAACAATGTAGACAAAATATTATAATGCAAAAACCAAAGGGCCCATCATTTTTCAGAGGGGTGCAGAGACTTTCATCTGTATGCCACCATAACCAAATGAACACAGATAAGTAGTGTGCAAAGTTCTTTATGGTGAGAATTCATTCCATAGGTTCTCCTTATAGAAGGTGAGAGGGTAAGATTGAAACTATTTTTTGACCAGCGGTCAACTAGTGCGTCACAAAGGAGAACCTAGGGCCATATTATCAAGAAAGGGTGATACATTATCACCGCTATTATCGACAGGAAACTGCAGATAAAGCGGCAATAATGGGCTTGATAATATGCCCTTGTGAATTCCCATAGCAGCCCAGGTTCTGGGGTTAACCTGGTCTGCTATGGGAATTCACAAGGACATATTATCAAGCCCATTATCGCCGCTTTATCGGCAGTTTCCTGCTGATAAAGCGGCGATAATTTATCGCCCTTTCTTGATAATATGGCCCCAAGACTTGCCAGGGTTTCACTGTTCCCAATTTAGTACCTTGTCTGAGAAGTTGGATATCTAAGCAGCAGGTCATAAGGAATTGCGGTCATTTAAAATGATTCAACACTAATGTCAAGGATGTAAGTACACAGTCGTTCGTAGAATATTGAAGAATTCCATTCTACGTTCAAAACATTTTTTACAGAATAACAGAAGTTAAAATTTGAGTGCTGGGCGGAAAGAGTGGTTTTAACAGCAATCTCAAAGTTTCAAAAGGTGCCTGTAGTGAATTTTCTCAGACTGACTCCAGCTGTGTAATAACTGGTTGCTGAGCACAGATCTGGCACATTTTCAGGTGGTGATGCACAGAAAAAACATACATGACACCTTCCATCCTACATAGGATAGGCAGTGTCATTTATTTCCTCCGATGACTCGTTGGGTCACTGGAGGAAGCCTACTGTCCATAGAAAACTTGAGGACAACCCATCACTAAATGAGGTGGGTGGCCCGAGGGTTTGGCGGGCAGCACACTCTGTCACGTTTGAGAAAAAGAGTACCCAATCAGACAGACTATAAATCCTGCCCTAAATGTCTTAATTTGATTTCCCAGCTTTGTCACCGGTGGTTGTTGTAACCTTTTATGCTTTTTGAATAAATGTGGTCCATATATTCAATATGAGAGATGTACGTGTAATCTTTAAAACTGAGAAGACCAGGAGGAAAATTTGGACCTCAATCCAGAATGGGCACGAGAAGATGGGGCTATCTCTTTCCGCCTTTGCAATTACCAAAAGGAATCCTGGCTCCACTTATTATGTTGCTGCCCCAAATTAACCAGTGAGCGACAAAGAATGCTCCGCCTCATTTTTAGAAACCTTGGTATCAGAACATGTATGGAGGCATCAGATTGGTGCTTCTCGGGAACCAAAACCCACTCTCTCGACAGAGCGGCAAAATTTAGCCATCAGATCCGACTGGCCCTAGGCGCAAGTGCTTTACCACAAGTAGGCACAATATAGAGGCATTAAACAGACAAACAACGAGCTTCAGTAACAACCTAAGGGCATTGAGGAGCCAGCCCAATTGACCCACTTCAGAAGCAAAATCAAGTGTCCAGAGCTGATGGCAAAAAGGTACTTTGTAACACAGGACATGACTGGCGGAAACAGGACTTGAAAGACTCACAGTTTGGCGGAGGTGGGGGCAGCAGGGGAAGGGAGAAATGGGGGGAAAGGACCCAATTTTTACCTTTTTTTTTTTTTACTTTCTTGTTATTTATTCTATTTCTTACTGTAATGATTTTAAATAATTGAACGGTCAACAATAAACTAAACTAAAATAGGAGGAAAATTTCCAAACAGTGCACACAACAGCTGTTATTCTGCTTTGCGTGAAAGCGAGAGGGCAGAACAACACCATATCTACTAAGCTGTGGCACTGTTTTTCTTTCTTCCTGCACTAGAGCACTTTTGACTGCCTTGCGCCTATACACATAGTTTTGCAGCATAGTGCTATTGTGTCTGTGTGATATTTAGTACAGATGATGTACTGAATAATTCTATGATTTGACATAGTTTAACATGTTTCTAACATGCACGTGTGCTGTACAATACAGTACACACAATAAGTAAGAAACGTTTTGAGAAAAGAAACATTATGTTCGCCTCCAGAAGGCATAACGTTTTTTGTGCAAATCCCTGTCTACCATGTTTAATAGTTAGGGATTTGCATCAAACTCCATTAATAGTGGGATGGCAATGCCAAAACGCCACCCATTGTACCTCTTTTTGACCTAAAGAAGAGCAAAGTAGGACGAAGTAGCTCACAGCGCTACTTGGCTTAACTCTAGGACTAGTTTCTAGTGCAAAACAAGTTTTGTGCTGGAAAGTAAATCTAAAAACCAACACTTTGCACTGGTTTGTGCCACTTATGTCACACAAATCGGCAGAAAGTGTTGATCAATTTTGCTCCAGATATTTAACTATGTGCAAAAAGACTACCTATGAGAATCATGAGAGCATACTGAGTTACCCTGCCCTGAGTTATAGTCACTTGGGTGTCATTTTAAATGATTACTCAACAATGCAGAGCAAAAGGCTGAGCTCCTAGTTACAAAAATCCGAATTTATGAAGGTATAATCCCAATGTGTTAATGCGTCTGACTCAGATAAATGGGGTGAAAAAGAGAAATGAGCATATTACTTAAAAGGGAGACTTTATAGAACAGATTGAAATATTTGCGGCATGACGTACTTGCAAATATAATTTATTTTATATGCCAGATTTAGATAAAGCTAGGCCTTACACGATTAGGAACTTGTGATATTTTAGGAGCGCAGGTGAAAAAATGTCTAACGTAAATATCACTCAAGCTGTAATATACATTGACTTGTGACAGGTGAAACAAAATCAAATAAAGTGTTTTAAGATTAGGGATTTGTGAAATTCGCATAATTATGAGACATTTAGGAAAAATTACGGGAAATAATTTATAATTACATGAAATGCGAATGGGCTTTGGAAATTAAGGTCTCCTAGACTGCATGTGTGACTGGTGAAAAGGGAGTTCTTGACACTGCCACAATTAACAATCTGTGAGCACTTAATTAGACCACATTGCCACAGTCCAGCTCCCAGAAGTTGTGGGTCTGCAGAAAAAGAAAGGACAATGAATACAATCCTAAAAACCTTGCTACACGCAAAAACTAAAAAGACATCCAATTGAGACATCCAATTGAGACCTAGCACTCATTCTTAATGAGAATTCTCCACAGCTCCACACAGATATTAAATAAGTAATACTGATGCCCAAAAATCCACCATACACCTGGCCATACTGAAGAAAAGGAAGGAACACATGGAAAAACGATGGAAAGTTTGTGAACGTTCTCAAGACCAGGGCCACATCTGAATCTCTGGACGTTTTATCCTCAAAGTACAATAGTTGTTATCAATAAAATACGACTTGGCATGAAGCCATCAAGCTACTCTTGAAATACAATGAAAGACTTTTTTTTTATTTTTAGAGAATGTTTCATTAATTCAGACTACAACTCTAAAGCCCTAAATAAGACCTAAAAGAACAAGACAACCTAATGTCCTTCGAGAAAATAAACAATTGATCACAGAAGATGTACAAAAAGCTAGGAGAAAACTAAAAGATAAGCAAACTCCATGATCATGTCGACCAATACCACTAAGAATCCTTATCTTCTCAATCTGAGGATGTTGTGTAAAATTGAAAAAAGGCCACCACAAAGGCCGGTGTGATGATGGGATGCAGATTACATATGAGTGTTGTTTAGTTCATGAATCCTAATGATCAGCGTAGAGGACTCCACTGTCTTGTTTGGCCAATCTAACACTTTTCCAAGGGCAGCTCCTGAATGTGGGCGGAGGAGCGTCGTCCCACTTGCTTTCGCACAGTGCGAGAAGCAGTAACATAAAATGGTATGCCATTTTATGTTACAGCTTCTCACAGTACAAGAAAGCAGACAGGTTTGGTTGGGGGTGGGCAGGTGAGCGGTCCTGCAACAGGGCAGGGGAAGAGTGGCTAGCCCAATGTTGCGAGCCCTGACTGTTTGGTTAGCCCTCTGGGCAGACCAAACCAGTCAAGCGCACTCTGCCATTTTCTCCATGTAGGCTGCATGCTGCCTGCATGGAGAAAATGGTCTCCACATAGCGACCTGTGTGCTTGGCGTCCAAGCCAATTACACCGCTGCCATTGCAGCATTGTGATTGGCTTAAGGAAGGGGAGGCTGCCTGCTTGCTTCCTGCAGCTGCAGGGAGCAGAGATGACGCAGGACTGGATTGGGCAGCTAAAGGTAAGTTATATATTTTTTTTAAATATAATTAAAATGAATCCCCCCCACGTGACCCTCTCCCTACGCAACCCACCCACCCGCAAATCATGCCAGCCAGGACTGGGCTTTTCTTTCAGAATCAATATTTCAAACAACATTTATCCACACGGCAATGACAGGACTATCAGTTCAGGTTCACCACTTTGCCCAGTATATCCTATTTAGATCTTATGCAGGGTGCAAAGTAATGCATGCCTAGGGTCTATTGAGAAGAAAGCAATTAGTTCATGTTCTGGAGCCAGAAATCATCCATGTTTTATTCCAGCTGGAAACCTGCAACCTTTCATTGTGGTTGGAATGCTCTTCGAACAATCACAGGATCAGAAATGGAGCTGCTGACTTGAATGAATGAAAAAAGAGATTGTATTGCGTAAACGAAGACCTTAGCAAGAGATATCCTGGTGCTTTTGTAAAACCCACACATAGAAAGACACATTCACGGTCGCAGGCAGGTCGCTCCCCACGCCACCACACGGCTGCCAGCTGCCTTGGCCCTTCTCCCTGCTACCCGCCTGTTTTGCTGCCATTTCCTGCTCCTTCCCGCCGCTGCGATCTGCTCGGCACCTCCGCCCCAGACGTGGCCTTCCTGACCGAGACCTGGAGGAACGACTCCTCGGCGCCCGGCATCGCCATAGCCATCCCGGACGGCATCAAGATCACCCGCAGGGATCTCGCCAACGGAACTGAAGGAGGAATAGCCATTGTCCACAAGTCCACCCTCAAGGTCGCCACCCATGCAGACAACACCCTCAACACTGCCGAACACCTGCACTTCCGGATCCACACCGACCCCAACATCACCCTCAGAGGAACACTCATCTACGGACCCCGAGCTCAATTTAGCAACTCCATCGCCGACTTCGCCAGCACCCATGCACTCGCCTCCATGCACTACATCCTCCTCGGGGACCTGAATTTCCACCTCGAGAACAACAAAGGACGACAACTCCGCCACCCTGATCGACAACCTCGCCAACCTCGGCCTCAGACAACTTGTTAACGCACCCACCCACACCGCTGGCCACACGCTGGACCCCGTCTTCTCCACAGGCACCCACGTCGCCTTCGACCACACCACCGAACTCCACTGGACCGACCACCGCTGCATCCATTTCACCTACAATAAACCAACCACACACTACCGCACCCAACAGCTACCTCGCCGCTGCTGGAGCAAAGTCACCGAAGACCAGCTGATCACCACCCTCGCCCAAAACCCACCCACCGACCCCACCAACCCAAACACTGCAGCCCGCAACCTCAGACAGTGGATCGACGACTGCGCCAACACCCTCGCCCCACTCAAGAAACCCTCGAACAACCACACCAGCAAGAGAGCCACCTGGTTCACCGACGAGCTCCAGACCAAAAACGCATGACGGAAACTGGAGAAGATATGGCTCCATGAACGGACTCCGGACAACCACGCAGCCCACAAGGATGCCACCGCAGACATCACCACCTCATCAGATTAGCCAAGGGATCCTCCTCCAAAGACCGCCTGGATAACAACGCACACGACAGCAAAGAGCTCTTCAGCATCGTAAAGCAACTTTCCAACCCCAGCGCCAACACCAACGACATACCACCCTCACAAGAACTGTGCAACTCACTAGCCATCTTCTTCCACCGCAAGATCGCTGACACCCATGACAGCTTCAACACCATGACCGCCCGACTACGGCAGACCCCACCTCCCCTGTGAACACCACCAGCTCCAACCGCCTGACCTCCTGGTCCAACGTCAACGACGATAAAACACGCAAGGTCATGAACTCTATCCACTCAGGCTTTCCGTCAGACCCATGCCCACACCACATATTCAACAAAGCAGACGCTGCCATCGCACCCCAACTACGGAAGGTCATCAACATCTCCTTCGAAACAGCGACATTCACGGGAAGCTGGAAACACGCCGAAATCAACGCCCTCCTCAAGAAGCCCAAGGCGGACCCCAAGGACCTCAAGAATTTCCGGCCCATCTCCCTGCTCCCGTTCCTGGCGAAGGTCATCGAGAAAATCATCAACATGCAACTGACCCGCCACCTGGAAGACAACAACATCTTGGACCCGTCCCAGTCTGGGTTTAGACCAAACCACAGCACCGAGACAGCCCTCATCACCGCCACAGACGACATCAGGCGCCAACTAGACAACTGCGAAGCATCAGACCTCATCCTCCTGGACCTGTCAGCCGCCTTTGACACGGTCTGCCATCGCACTCTAAAGACACGCCTCCTAGAAGCCAGAATCCAAGAGAAGGCCTTTGACCGGACCACGTCCTTCCTCTCTGGCAGATCCCAGAGCGTCCGCCTCCCGCCCTTCCGATCCGAAGCCACCAACATCATCTGCGGGGTCCCCCAGGGCTCATCCCTCAGCCCGACGCTGTTCAACATCTACATGGCCCCCTCGCACAAGTGGCGTGCCAACACGACCTCAAAATCATCTCTTACGCCGACAATACCCACCTCATCCTCTCCCTCACCAAGGAACAGCACACTACCCAAAACAACCTCCACGAGGGAATGAAGGCCGTCGCGGACTGGATGAGGAACAGATGTCTGAAGCTGAACTCGGACAAGATGGAGGTACTCATCCTCGGACCCACCCCCTCAGCCTGGGACAACTCCTGGTGGCCGACCACACTG
Organism: Lissotriton vulgaris; assembly: GCF_964263255.1. Lineage (NCBI taxonomy): Eukaryota > Metazoa > Chordata > Amphibia > Caudata > Salamandridae > Lissotriton > Lissotriton vulgaris. The sequence continues at coordinate 351,968,907 of NC_141698.1, forward strand.
GGAAGAGCACCGACACCCACTGACCATGCAGGCAACCTAGGATTCATACTTGACTCCTCCCTCTCCATGTCTAAACAGGTCAACGCCATCTCCTCCTCCTGCTACAACACCCTCCGCATGCTCTGCTGGATCTACAAGTGGATCCCAACCAAAACAAGAAGAACAGTGACACAGGCCCTCATCAGCAGAAGGCTGGACTACGGCAATGTACTCTACGCAGGAATCCCAGCCAAACACCTATGACAACTATAACGCATCCAAAACGCCTTCGCCCGACTGATAGTCAACGTCCCCCGCCGCAGCCACATCACCCCCCACCTGAGAGACCTACACTGGCTCCCCGTCGACAAGAAGATCACCTTCAAGTTCCTCACCCACGCACACAAAGCACTCCACAATGCCGGACCAACCTACCTGAACAGTAGACTCAGCTTCCACACCCTCACCCTCCAGCTCCGCTCCCCCCCGCCAGCCTCACCCTCGCCGATGTCCCCCGCATCCAACGAACAACCTCCGGCGGCAGATCCTTCTCCTTCCTCACCACCAAGACCTGGAACACCCTCCCTACCCACCTACAGCAGCCCCAAGACCTACTCGCCTTCAGAAGACTCCTCAAGACCTGCCTCTTCGAGCAGTAGCGGCACCCCCTCCCCTGAGAGCCTTGAGACCCTCACGGGTAAGTAGCGTGCTTTACAAGTACTCTGATTGATTGATACTCTGATTGATTAAACACAAATTAAAGAGATGTATAGATAGGTTTTTGGCTGTTTTAGAAAATGTGAAAGATTGTTTTGATACTTGAGGGAAGTCAGCAAAGTATTACATGCTTTGAAGGTAATTTGAGTTCGAGACAAAACTCCTATTCTGAGAATTTTATACCTTGGTATGCAAAACCGATGATGGAATGTAGCCCGCAGAGCTCGACAGGGCAGATAGCATTCAAACAGAGAAGACATGCAGTTGTCACTTTTCATGTTGTTAAGATCTCTGTGACACAAGCAAGGTGCTTTGAAGATGCTCCTCTTTGCAACGGGTAACCAACAGAGCTGGAGAAGATGGTTGGACATGGATGATGTCCGATTCAGTGTCACGATTTAGGCCCTTGTTAGGAGAACTGTATCTCCCAGAGTGCCTGGTGATTAGTCTGTTGTTTGTGTTTATTGTTCGTCTTATCTGTTTGCTATATCTTTCTTTCACCCCTTGCTTCCGGTGCTTGTCACTTGTGAGCCTATCTGCCCTGAACTCGAGCGCTTGGTTAGCTTAACGGGGCTCATGGAGATTTCCTAGTGAAGATTTATTTGCTCGGAGTAAGCGGAGACCGAGCATAGCCGTGTGCTAGACTTTTCCGCTTCACGGCTTGTTTACGCCCTTTGACCTCGGAGAGCCGCGCTGTTCGCGCTGAGAGAAGGAGACCGCTGTTTGCACTGAAAAGGGAAGACGTGAAGAAGACGCCAGCTGCCTTCAAGTAACGTGAGCACTGTTTGCCATATTTACTGACATAGTGAAGGGACGTCGATTGCACCCGTGCCTCCTCCCTGCATATTGAAGAGAGGTGGGCGCCTTGATTAGTGTTCCTTCCAGAAGCACCGTGACTCTATTTTCTCCAGCCCGCCCCCTTGTTTTAGGCTGGATATTGTTTGGTGCAAGTGGAGCTAGTTACGCGACCCCCAGCATAATTCCCTTGTGGATTTGGGAAAGGCATGAACTAGTATATATTTACTTGCCAAGGAGAAGTGGAACAAGCTTCTTGACATTGAAGAGACATTGAGAGAGCACATTAGCTTCCTAGATGTGCATTTGAAACTAAGATTATTGTTTTCTCTCTGGAGCTGTGGCTCTTTCGAACTTTGATTACTTTTCTTTTCTTTTTCTTTGGATATTTTCTTCTTGGATGTTTGTGGCAGTCTAGATAAGTGAGTACTTACCTTTTCTGTATACCTCTAATGCTTTTGGTTCTAAGAAAGGGGAGGGGGTTAGTATTGACAAGTGTCTTCTTGTGTATTCATGCAGACTCAGCATGCAGACTTGAAAAGGGACATCTAACCTGCCTTCGCCTGCTGTAGATGATTTCTGGCTGCCAGCCTATTATATTTTATTTCTCCATTTTTTCCCCTTCCCTGGGGGAGGTCTTCCTAGAAGCGTGTTATATGTATGACGCACCTGGGGGGGCCGCTTCTAGGGAGGAAGGAATTAAGCTACGAAATCGCTCCTGCTGCATCTGACTCTTAAGGTTAGGCATCCTGCCTAGTTTGTGACATTCAATCCTAGGGCCAATCAGGCTGCACGCATTTTTGAACTTACTCTATTCTATGAATCAAGGGGCTTATTTACAAGCTCCTTGCGCCACCCTTACGTGAATGTTCCCATGTTAAGATTGATGCAAAACTGGTGCAAGGGCCTTGTAAATCTGTTCCCAGGTATTTAGGAAGAGCAACAAGTAACCAGTTGCAGTAGTCCAACCTGGAACATATCAGGATACAAACCACAGTAATGCTAGAGGTTACAGGAGCAAAAAATAATCATACGAATACCACTAAGGAGGTCATACACACGAGGTAGTAAATACATTTAAGTATGGTTGAAAAAGAAGGTTTGTACCGAAAATTGACCTCACACTGCACTAGAAGGAAATTCTTCATTGGGAATAATGACCACCATCAAGAGTTTTTTTTTGTCTTACCCATCAATAATAAATGCCAATCCAAGTCAGGATTGAATCCAAACAATTGCAGACTGGGCATAATACTATCTACAAATCATAAGGATGCAGCCCAAATGCCATATCCGGTGCCACCATAGACATCCAACATTAAATCAGGCCATTTCAATCAAGTACTTCCTGTTAAATGGGTTTCAAGGCCCTTTACGATTGTCAAAGAAGCAACATTTCCCATGGCAAATTAACAGAGTTAAGTTTTTAGCTCAAAAACTTTGAGCATGGACGAATGAACAATTGTCATGTAAACTACAAACACAACATACTCCCCGGTCTACATACACCGTCTAGATCAGAGCCTTGTATGGTCTCTGACCATAATCAAAACAAGTCTTGGAAAAGTCAATAGGCATTCCCTATGCAAGAGCTATTTGTTTTGCCAATATCTTTTAGCCATGGTGTACTACAGTGTGGCTGTGCAGCATGGCGAAAAGTAACATAAAAAAAAAATATGATATGATCGCCACTGGACCTGCATTATAACACTTTTTTGGGGGGGGGATGGGCGCCATGGGCAAGCAGTGACAATGGGGAGGGACCTGTAGGAGGGGGGCTGTGCAAGCATTCATTTGAGTAGATAATGGAGTGAAGGGAAGAGCAACAACAAGAATGGGAGGGTGAGAGGGGAAGAAGCAACAAGAAGGGGTGAATGGGAAGGAGAGGTGGTGGAAGGGAAAGAAGACATACAGACAGATTCATCAATGTCAAATTCTGCGATTTCTAAATTGCGAGAAAAAGCGAATCGCAATTTAGAAATCGGAGAATGGCATTCATGAATATTTGCAAGAAAAAAAAGCGAATCGCAATCGGCCACAATCCCCGATTGCGAGTACCCAAAAATCGGAAAAAATTCGCAGAATCGGCCGATACCCATGTTGAAATTACGATCTCGCAATTACCGAAATCGCAAATTGTGATCTCGCTAATTGCGAGAGCGCAAAAATGGGAAGTCGCATTCTGAGCACAGTGATGACATCACAAACAGGAAGTAGGCAGGTTCCACCTTCATTCAGCAGTGAGAGCCTGAAGTGGAATTAGCATTGCCCTAGCTCCCCTCAAGAGTGCCTACAGGTGAAAACCAGGCGACACCCCAGTGCCCAGCATGTCACAGGAAGCTGCAGGTGGAACTTCCACAGGAAGAAAAAGAAAAATTTAATTTTCCGAGCAAGAGCTCAAATATTTGATAGAGGGAGTCTGCAAGGACCACAATCGCCTCTTCGGTAAAGACTCCAGAAGGGTGCCTGAGGCCGGTAAAAGGCGGATTTGGGTGCGCAACCGAGCAAAAGTGAACTCTGTGGGGGAGACCAAGCGCTCCGTGCATGATCTTAAAAAACGTGGGTACGACCTCAGAGGGCGGGAGAAGGAGAAGATTGCAGAAAGGCTGGGAGAGTGTGTTGCGACAGGTGGAGGGGAGCCCACTGTCCCACCAAACACACCACTCGAGGACCGAGTAGAGGACACCATTAATCCGCAGGCATGCGTGGGTGTGATCCAGCTGGACTCCTCCCGACCCACCAAAGATACACAAGGTAAGTGCCATGCGACTGCGATCCTCTGTCCCCAAACAATGTCCATGACTCCAGATCATCCCATTTCAAACCCCAGTCATGCAGCCAAAGCACACCACAAAAGCACTATTGCATTGTGGGACATGTAGTCTGACCACAATTACCATCTAGCCCCATAAAGCCAGACCTGTTCAGTGAGAGTCAATCCTGCAGCGAGTCAGGGAATGGTAGCCTGCATGCATATAGGAAGCTTAAATGTGGAAGAAACACGTCACTAATCAACGTCCACTTTACATCACAGATGGCTCAGAAGTCCCCAGTATGGACAGCGATGCCCTGCAAATTGAGGATATCACAGAGGACACTGAAGGAGACTTACATCTATCCCCACAGCCAGGACCATCAGGGCAAGCTGCCGCACCAGCGGTCATTCCACCACCTGCCCCTGTGGACAGTGCCACCTCTGAGCCAACAGGCGCAGCAGTACCACAGCGCGTGACCCAACCACCAGTGGGGCTGACAACACCAGCAGCAGCACGCCGACAAACCCGCCGCCCTGCGGCTGTGAGGAGCCAGTCAAGCGGACTGGTGAGGGAGCAGCTTAATAACACGTCCCGCGCTGGCAGGGGACCAAACGTGCGGCCAGGTGGGCTCTCTATTGAGCGCCGTATTCTCCACGTGCATCAGACACAAGCCCGTCATCTCGCGGCTATACACCTCCAACTAAACAAGACCGCCAGGAATGTTAGTCTGATGTCAGACCGCATGAGAGGATGACAGCAGCTATGGAGGCCAACACCCAGGCCATGTACAACGGGACCTCAACCTGCGCAGACACCGGCAGCTGCTGACCCGCCTGTCAGCATACATGCGGTCCAATTACATTATTAGCAACGCGACCTCCCAGCTCTCGCGATGCTCCTAGGCCATGCAGGTCCAAATGGTCCAGTGCTGTCAGGACGTTGCGAGAGCTCTGGAGCAGGTGACAACAGCAGTACAGGGCATGCAGGCAACTGGCCATGGCCAGACTATGCGGGGTTGACGACACTAGTGAGGCTAATTCCAGCCAGAGTAGCCAGTCCGTGCCACAGGTGGTAGCACCCCGCCGCAGCAGCAGGCCCTCTGCTGCCTCACGGCCAAATCCGGAGGAGGATGTGGAAAGGAGGTTGGGAGCATCTGCCTGGAGGCAGCATTGAACATTTGAACATTACCATGAGGGACCTTGCTACTTCTACAAGCATGCCCTCCTCAAGAACATGGGACATATGACGCAATATGTCAATCATGTAACAGTTTGGGGAATCCCCACTTTATTGTGCTGTAACAATAACAAATATTCTGTCTAACTTAATCTGACTCATGTCATTATTACTATTGTCATCCATGAGTGAAGTATTGGGTGTGGGGAGTGGGTGCACTAGAAATAGTTCATGCTGATTTGGTTACAGCGCCTGTGTCCTTCTGTAGGATTCTCCCCGCGTGCGTGATGCACATGTGCAGGTGGTCGGTTGTCCCCTTCCGACTCACTGCCAGAGATATCTACAGGTATCCAGCGCTTAGTAGCAATGTTGTGGAGGATTGCACACACGGCCACGATGTGGCAGCAGACCTCTGGCTCGTATTTGATGGCCCCACCAGTTTTGTGCAGTATGCGGAATCTGCTCTTCAAAAGGCCAAATGTCTTCTCAATGCAATTTCTTGTGCGTATGTGTGCAGAATTGTAACTCCGTTGCTGAGGTGTTGCAGGGTTGAGGTATGGGGTGAGGAGGTACTCACGGAGAGCATAGCCGCTGTCACCTGAATAAAAGGAACAGAGGGTGAGTGCCTGTTCTGCGCAGCTACATTATCACAGTGTACTATTGTGGGGCATGTGTACTTAGCTAGTAGGTGTCCTTCCCCAAAGTCTCCCCTGGCCAGTCGTGTGTGAATGCCGCTGTGCTGGAATATGAAGGAGTCGTGTGTGCTCCCCGGGTACTGTGCCACTATGTCCGTGATGATCGTCTTAGCATTGCACACCATCTGGATATTGAGAGAGTGGTAGGACTTGCGGTTGCGATACATGTATTCCGTTTGTGCTGGTGGGCAGATGTGGATGTGGGTACAGTCAATGCATCCTATTACATGCGGAAATTGTGCTACATTGTTAAATTGTAGCTTGGTATGATTCAAGTCCTGTTGGCTGGTGGGAAATGAGATGTAGTTGTGTAGCCGGGTCAGCATAGCCTCCAGGAAACTCCTTAGGCAGCGGGACATGGTGGGATGGGATATCCCCCCTGCAACAGCGACTATCCCCTGGAAGCTTCGGGAGGTCAGAAGGTGCAGGCTGCGCAATACCTGGACATGGGTGGGCACGGCATGGAGTTAGATTCCACCTCAGAATGCCCACCACACTGCAGTAACGACGTATGGCCCAATCCGCTTCCCCTGCACATATGCTGCTCACCGAACAATACATGATGAGAAAGCAGATGAACACCGGGAGATGGTGGGAGAGGGAAAAAGTGAAAACAAGGAAGAGAGACCATGGAATCGTCCACAGGAGAAGGACCACCTTCATTTTGTTAGAAGCCACCTTCTTGCCACTGTATGGCGTGGTAGAAGTTTCACTGGGCACTCCCTTGCATAGTGTCCTCCCTGACCACAATATAAACACAAATTCTTTTCTCTTCTTCGTTTCTTCTCTTGATGATCATTGCCCCATTCAGGCGGTAATTAGCGTAAATTTGCTCCCTAGTTTGGCCCAGAAGGGTGACCCGCTGGCGGAATATCCGCTCCTGGATCCAACGTCTGTTCCGTGCTGCTCGCTGTAGCCTTCGACGCCTGACCACCATGTAGAGTCCTGGCATTGTGAGAGTCCTCATGCTCCAGCTGCATATCCTTAAGTGTATTTGGTCAGGCCTGCACCTGTTGGTAGTTTGTAAACTTTTTTTAAATTTTATTTTTTTTCCTTACTGGTTACCACCTGGTTTGGGTTCTCTTAAATTGCGCATCGCAAATAGCGATTTTCGGGATTTTCGCATTCTGCGATTTTTCATGAATAGCGATTGCGATTGTTTTGCGATTTTGCAGATTAATTCGCAGATTCCATGGTTTCTCGCAATTTCAAAATCGCAAATGGGCTTCTTCCAGGTTTCTGCGAATTAATTTGCGAAATCGCAATTTTTCTTTAGCGAATTCGCATTTTTAGATTTTACACTGTCATGAATTCCTTTTAATCAAATTGCGATCGCAATTGCTTATTCACAGCTATTACGATCGCAATTTGGCTCCATGAATCTAGCTGATAGAGTCTTAATCAGGTGAGAGCAGCAGATGGACAGTAATCAAAAGGAACTAATCTGAGCTTCGTCCATGGTCCATGCAAAAGAAGTGAAAGTGAAGCTGGCACGCGTTCGGCAATCAGTAGATAGCAAAGAGTGACAATAAAGATGAATGTTAAGCAGTGGGTAGGCTCCAGGCCCTTTAGAGTGCATGCGCTGTCAGAATGCGAGACATAAATAGAAGAAAAACTTCAAGTGGGGAGGATTGTCTGCAAAATAGCCAGTTCCCAAAAAATGATTGGACAGTGAAGCAACGGAAGCAGAGTTCAAGATTTTGCAGAAAATAGTAATCACATTTCAAGAGGTTGTCAGAAAAAGTACAGCTATATTGTTGAGTGCTCAAGAATGTATTAGAAGGTCCCCTATTATATGTTCTATGTCATTTCTGATTAGCATTTTCCAGAAAAATCACAAATTAAAATGAAAGCATAAGTAATATATCCAGCAGTTTCCCACAAACCCAAGATATTTCCCCAGCTAAAACCTAGTGGAACCTCTGGATGAGAATTTGGAAAAAATGTGGAATTCTTCTGGAAACTGGGTCTGATCATCACAATTACTGAAGTTATTCCCCAGATTCGGAATTCGGTGGTAATTGTGCATCCTACATTTACTAATGCACGTTGTATGGGCAATTTCGAGATGCAGAAATAATAATACAGTATTCCCACCATTTCCATAACGGAGTCCTAAGCGTTGCACCACTGCCCCTATGGCGGCACATGTAATGCTCATAGACATCCTTATGCATCTTTCTAACAATTTAATATTCCGCAAGTCAAACATTAATTGGTTTAGTGGATGGTCTACTTAGTGGAGAGAGGCCTGTGTATTAATGGGCGGAGCCATAACCGTGGCAATGCCCCTCTTATATCAGTAGATCTGAGGAAGCAGCAGAAAATTACCAATAGGGAAACATGGATCAAGTGAAAAATATCACACTGAAGACCAAGTCCTGAGAAGCCCATCTTTCAAGCACAGTGTGCAGAGCAATAACCCCAGAGATCATGGCACAATGGTCCTAATTACAAGATACCTTTTTATTACAGGCACGTTTGATGAAGAGGACAACATAAGGCTGTTTTTGCCATCTTTGCATGTGCAAAACGCGAGCTAGAAAAACTAGAATGACACAGAGAAAACCTTTTTTACCACTGCTACCCTGTAGCACGTGAACTGAACCACAAGGCGATGTCTGCACCGGAGGACTACAATTTATTGTAAAAAGAGACAAACTCAGGGATGCTTAAACATATGCTCTTTAACATAGTCAGATCATCATGAGGAAAATTTGTGAATGGCCTAAAGCAAAATACAGCTAATTAAAGGAATTAAATTAGGCAAGTTGTCTATTGCTTCCATTGGAAGCATCTATATACAGAATCCGGGTTTTCACTGCTCTTAGAGTATTATAAAATTTGCTTTACTTTTCACTAATCTGCATAATGAAAAAACAGAAATCATTGCTCTGGCATAAAGCAAATTAATTTCCTTCTCTCAAGACCAGAAGGAGAAAGTAGGTTGGCAGTTGATGGCCCACCGTCTTGTGCATCTCATGTCCATGCTGACTGATGGCACCAGGGTACTATCAGTGGTTCTTTTTTACATCCAACTCGCACCTCATCTGCATATCGCAGGTCTGAATATACCCACAACTAATAGAAAACACTGACCACAACTCTGTGCTGGCACTAACTCTCATACAGACGCTGGTATCATACCGCCAGATTCATCATTCTCCCGTTTTGCGAGGCCCTAATAGCGATTCATAGCGAATCGCTATTAAGGACTCGCAAAACGGCATTCATGTAGGAATCGCAATATTTTTTGCGATTCCTACACATTCTTTATTTGCGATTAGCAAATTGCTAATCACAAATAAGGAAAAACTCCCCATGCATTCCTATGGGCCAAAAGGCCCATAGGAATGAATGGTGAGTATTCCTTATTTGCGATTAGCAATTTGCTAATCGCAAATAAGATAGCGATTTGAAGGGTGCCAGGGGTGTCCAAAGGACACCCTGTAGCACCTCTCAAATGATCTGTGACACAGGTGTTGCACACACACATGCCCAAAGGACATGTGTGTGTGTAACATGCAACTCAGAAAAATGCATTTAAATGCATTTTTCTGAGTTTTCGCAATTTACCGCGAGGTCTGACCTCGCGGTAAATTGCGCCTAGAAATTGTGAATTCGCAAATTTAATTAGGATGTTGAATTGCATTTAAGGAATCTCAAATAGAGATTCCTTAAATGTCATTCCTCGCAAAATTGCGAGATCGCAATTAGCGATTTTTACATTTGGGATGCTGAATCCCAAATGCAAAAATCGCTCTCGCAAAGGGCCGGATTCTCAGAATCTGGCCCTTTGCGAGCGCAAAAAAGCTTGATGAATCAGGCTGATAGTGTTGGCTCTCTGCATGGTCACATAAGGCATGGCTTCAGGTGGGGAGGGAGAGGAATAGTCATTGGGTGATGGAGCAGGGTGGCAGGATTCCAGGTACCAACTGACCTTTTTAGGTGCCTAAGGAATAAAAGGGAGATAACATCATCTACAAGTTCAATTTACAGTGTAATCAATTCGGCCACACAGTGAGCACCTAAGTTTGGTAAATGGGATTAAGTATGGGTTTATTACAAATTTAAAGCAAGGTTTATGTACACACGTCTTAAGAATATATTGTAAAAATACAAAATCACTACTGGCAGGCCAAATTGTCTCACAAAATTTAACCTCAAGACCATGAAACATACAAGGAATTCAGTGATAGCACGGCTGAAAATCATAAATCAAATCTGATGATTGGTATAAACTTTGTGGTCCTCTTGCTTATTATGCATGAGGAAATCTAAATCTCATAAACTAAGCCGGAACTAAAAGCACTCATTGGGGAATCCCTAATCAGATCTAATAAAGTAGGAAGGTTTCATCATAGCAGAACTTCTGTAGAAGTCTATCAAAATAAACAGTATTGCCAAGCATAAAGCCACACAACGCTGTTATTGTGCAGAGGTCCGTACCCCTCTGAACCTAAACGGAATCTGCCTAAAGATAAAGTGTGATCATTAATTAAACTCCACAAAAGAACATTCAAGAATCTCATATCATGTGCCTCATTATTTTCCACATTCACACAGTAAAACTTGGTAACTACTCTTGAACCTCCTTTTCTTTGGTCCGCACATCAAAATGTCCTTGGATTTCTCCTGTCTCCCAATTACATACAAACAGTATTCCTGCCTTTGTTTGTTGAGGCTTGTCGTCCTTAGACAAAACTACTCCTTCCAAACCTCACTAGCTCTCACACATTAAGTGCCTTTCTCTGTTCTTAAGATCATATGACCCTACCTGCAGATGAGAAAAAAACATTGCAACCAAAGCAAGCTTCTGGTTGAAGGTTAAACCTCAAGAAATCCAAATGCTTAAGTCCTTTGGTCAAGTTAACTTAGGAAGCATTTCAGTACACGTTTAAATGCAGGATTGTGGATATTTATACAGTTACAATACATATGCAGAGCACTATTCAAATAAATAGAGTTAACAACATTATTCAAATAACACAATGCAGATATTTATGGGAATGACAATTTGATGTTACTGTAGGGATAACATTGGTTTGCAAACTTGTTTAAATGTTGAGCTTATACAGTAAATGCACTTTCTATAGCTGTTTGGTGAACATCGCATTAATGGTATTAAGTCACACAAATACGAGGCCATGTGTAAATATGCATGTGGCCTGTTCATATTCATGAAAGAGTGGAGTCAAAATTATGCTTCTCCAACACTAGGGGCCCCATGTATCATGCATTTTACCGGTCACATGCGAATTGGGCAGTTTCCTACTGGTAATATGCATTTTGATATGCATGAATTCCAATTTGTGATTTAGTAACATGGTACTGAATCGCAACTTGGAATTGTGAATACATACCAGTTCAATATTAGGAAGGGGCATGTTTAGGGCGTCCCTTCCTAATACCAAATCGCAGCAGTATGTAGGAATGTTTTGCGACTGAAATGTGGTTGCAAATCATTTGCATTTCACCACCTACTTCAAGTAGGTGATAACCTATTTGCAAACAGGAATGTTAATGTCCTTGAAAAGGTATTTTAAGAGCAGGCAGTGGTCCCACAGACCACTGCCTGCTCTTGAAAAATTAAAAGAAAACTTTTCATTTTTCTTTTTTAAGCGCCACCCATTTTTCTTTAAGGAAATTGGGCTGCATTTTAAATTGTTTTATCTAAAAGCCCACAGCAGGCCACCAAACCTGTGATTTTAGCGATTCCAATGGGTCACAAAATGCAACCTGCCTCATTAATATTAATGAGGTAGGTGGATTTGCGACACTTTAGGAAATGCTAAATGAAACTCCTGGAGTTTCAAAAGATTCATAAAGCAATTAATTCATTGCGATTCACAGAGAATCGTAATTAGGTAACCAGTGTTTTAAATAATGGTACAAGTGGCCCTATGTATTTTTTGTTGATTTGCACATTGGAGAGACGTATCCTCCTAAGAGTGGGGAGGACACCAGCAAAGTGCTACTCATTTTATTTATATTTGGTCAGAGGATGCCAGAAATTTCCAGTGTGTGGTGGGGTGGATGGCAGGGCATCATGTAGATTTCATTTTACAGCACAAGGAATGGATGCTGAGTAAGGTGAGCCTTGTTGTGCAAATCTTTACCATAACTCCACTATTTCTGCAGTTGGACCATTCATAACACAAACCTAAAGATGGATAGTTGTTTATTAATGTAGAATAAGTAGTGACATCAGAGACAACTTGAACTCCATTATGCACATATATTTATTGTAAGTTGGAAACTGTCATTTGAAAACCAACCCATTGCAAACGGTTACCTATCTATAATTGGAAAAACGTGCCTGCAAGAGAGGAAGGTTTGATCATAGCAGATTAGGCTGTGATATGATCTACAGGTAAGAAAACCGGCCTTTTTGCAGATGCGCCCCACTTTTTGCCCCTAGTTGGACTACTAGATGCTGCTTTTCACCCCAGGACAATGCACAGGAGCCAGCTACCCAGGCTCCAAAATGTGTGCTCTTTCCCCAAACCTGTTATGTGCAAATTGGCAATCCCAATTGACAAGGATTTTAACCCTCTTTTAAATCCCTAGTATATGGTACTAGTGGATCTAGGTCATGGGTGGCAAAGAGGTTCCCAGGGTTTGCAGCACTGTTTGTGTTACCCTAAGTGACCTAAACAAACTACTGACAGCAGGCCTGCCATTGCAGACTGCAGGAGCAGTGCAAACTGCTCGAACTAGACTTGGTCTTCACCATGTGTGGCAAAGTCAAAACACTTTCCTTGATATATGCCAGTCAGCCCTAAGGAAGGGCTCCTAAAGCCTAGGAGGCCGGGTGCATTATATCCAGGGTGTGGACATGTAAGATCCAGCTTATAGTTCCCAATAGTGCCCTTTACCTTTAAAGGGAACTATAAGTAATAGACGGTCCATTGGCTAACTTGGACTGGCACCTGGGCAAACCAGAGGTTAGCATCTCCATTATGGTCCCGACTAAATATGCCATGTTTGATATCAAGCAATGTGCCTTCTCACCCCTGACAAGAATCTTGTGCCAGGAGTGATGTGGCATACACCTAAGTAGCTACCTTAGAAGTTGCTCACGTGCTTGCCCCAGCTTTGCTGTGCTCTGGCTGGCAGCTCACACTTGCTGCTGCCAAGACAGGATTCTGACCTCCTGCCAGGCAGTATGAACACTTCCAGGAGTCAACTCTACAGCAGGGCTTCTCTGGCCAGATAAAACTGAACTGACTCGCCTGCCTCTGTCCTGAGTCCCGCATCACCTTTACCCCCCTGCTACTCTTCCCCGCAACCCGACCTGCAAGTAACCGAATGTCACTCGGGGTTTTCCCCATTGCACGCAATGATAACATTTCACGGTATTATTTTGCACTGAACTTATATTGCTTCAAAAATCTATAACTCCAGTTATATGTATGCTATTTCATTTGTTTTGTGTCAAAATGAAAGTAAAATCTGTTTTATTTTTATAAATTGGTCTCGGATTTCTTTTGATTCATGTCAATTACTTAGCATCCATGCTGGTACTCTGAAATGCTTAACACATGTTCCTCTAGTAAAGCCTGACAGCTGTTTGCCACACTACCTGGATTGCACTAAGAATTTATTACTGAAAATCAAAGGACCATCGTTCTGTTATTGTAATAGTTTTACATGGTGTGGCCTAACCCCTACACCTCATAATACTCCACCTTCCTAGACGTCAGGACATGGATTGATGCTCTGTATTATGCTATTGTTTTGGTTAATTTTCTTCCTATGTATTCATGTACAGTATCACTTCTTACTAGCATTTTAATGAAATATACCATAACATAAGCCTCTAGTTTTTCCAGAAAATTCGATCAAATGACTAAAGAAGTGTTATATAGAATGTTTACATTGGAACTGTCTGCAAGAGAATAGGCGAAGGGTGATCCTGGTATCTTCCTAGCCACTACAAGCAGATAAACAAATCAGCTTTGACAGTGTCAGAAAACAGTGTAAAATGACACTTCCTTTTAGATAATAGTGTCTATTCAGTCCTTAGGTTGTAGTTTTTTCCTTTATTTTATTGTGTTCAATTCAGAAAAAACATCAGCCAACACGTTTCGTCCATTTACAATTGGACTTCTTCAGGGCAGTAAATGCATGAAACGCCTATGTCAATTTAAAAAAAGTTGAACCAACTGCCATGGCGCAATTCAAGATTGTATGCCAAAATGAGGCTTCTGCAGATGACTGTTTTGATGGACAGTCCTAGACATAGAGAATAAATATAGGCGAGTTCCCAATTGGCGACGAAATAAAACACTTTATACAGGCGTTGTCGCCAGATTGAAGCAATTGACATCAGTATGCAAATCACAATCAGAGATGCATCAAGTAGTGGAGATTATCCACTTAACCGTATGCACTGAGAAATCTGTGCATCCCCTCTGCAATAGAAGATCTCATGTCAGAGATACAGCTATCTTGAATAGCGCTGTGGCCGTTGGTGCAACTTATGTTGCACACAATAAAATAAAGGAAGAAACTACAACCTAAGGACTGTATAGACACTGTTATTTAAAAGGAAGTGTCATATGACATTATTTTCTGACATTGTCAAAGCTGATTTGTTTGTCTGCATGTGGTGCAGCTCTAACTGTGTATTGTTGTTCTACACTCCCTGTTGGGGGGAGGCATCGGTGGGCAGGGGGTGCAAGTGTAGATTTGCAAACAGGGACATCCTTTTTGGGTCCTAAATGACAAAGGTGACTAACGATTAGGTGCTGCATGTATCTTTTGGTCCACTGCCCACATCTCGAGTAATCTTACTAGACACTTTAGCATAAAAAAAGTTACAAAACAATGTCCTCTAGAAAGTAGATCTCAAGTTTCTTTGAGCAGCACATGCCAAGGCTCATTTACTTTATAGCTGCAACACATCCAAAATGAATTAAACAAATGTGCTTCCAATTATTTTCATCTGCTACAGTGTTTATTTTTTCAAATGTCTTCCAGTTCCAAAGGGACTTCAGTGGATTCATTTCATTCTGTATTGATATATTTTGACATATTGGCTTTTTTCATGTAACTCTATTGTTATGATTTTCTTTTCTGTTTTGGACCCACTTTTATGTATTTTCATTGACGGTTGAGAAATGCATGTCTGATAGAGAAATTAGTGCTTTTTTCAAGACCAAAGGAAAACTGGAATGGGCAATGTGTACACATGATTGCTCATCTTTATACTTTGACAGAACTTTTCTTTTCTTTTTTCAATTTACAGGGTACTCGTGAGCGGAGGTGGATCTGGCCCTTCAAAAGAAAAAAGAAACCCAGACCTGGAGTATATAGTTCTATAGCATCCGGAAAGGTCCGCGGCTCTGGAGGCAGAGGGACTATCTTAGCAAAGTGAATCCAAGAGGATTGCCATCATGTTTTCAGCTTGTCACTAAGGCGTAGCTTAAGCTTTATAGGAAGGTCAATTTGTGAAAGTGTCTTTGATGTTCCTGAGCACTGGCTATAGCTTAAGAACAAATCTCTCTATAACAACTAAGCAACATATATTCATCTTAGTCCCTCCCTTACAAATGTTCCTCAAACATCCTTCCCCACCCTCACCCCTCCAGAAATGCCAATTCCTTGGTCATTGATAAGTTCTGGGTAGTAGAATTAATTCCTAATACAACTCTATGGGAATACCTTGCAGGATTCAGTGTTATTACACCAGTTCCTGTTTGTTTTACCCTGTTATTTGCTCTGCAAATGTCAACTCCTTTGATCAGACTAAGGACCTCATTACAAGTTCAGGGCTAAATTCTGATCCCTCTGCAAAGAGGAGTTTTTGCAGGGCTTTGAAGTACCAGTTGTGTGATAATTATTACACCCTCGTGGTTTTCCCATGTTAGATTCCAGCAGCACAAATCTCAAATTTACTGGGGAGAAGGTCCAACAAAAGGTAAAACATGAGTAGTTCTTTGTGTTAAAAATTCGACATGTTATGTTCTATAGTCATTTTGAAAACTCCAAATAAGAGGTGTGTGCCACACCTGGTACATACCTCACCCTCATCTTTGGGAAGCTGAAAGATGTAAAGCTGGTGATTATGTACGTGTTTGGGGAGAACTTTCACCAAGGTCCGGGAAAAAACATCTGCCAACCCAGTGCAAGTTACCTACACCTACAATCACATCTCAAAAGACAAGCAATATTCCACAGACACATTTCTAAGTAAGGTAGACATTGGAGATAAAGGTGGTGAGTTTCATGTTTTATGGAGCTGAGGTTAGAACGACTTTTCTACATTTGGGATTAAATGTGAGATGGACCAAGGCAATACTTGCAGTCTTCCAGTTCTAGGCCATGCATACTCGGGGCGAGACTTCACCTTCAGTCTCCTTCTGCCACAGCATGGTCCAGAAAGAGGAGGAACACTCACTATACATGTATCAAATTCACAAATATGATCACAGTAGATGGACACTAGCAGATGCTGTCTATATCAGAAGAAATAGCTTAGCTTACATTATCTCTTCCTTCCTGAGTTAAACTTCTCTTGTCTTGTATGTTTTGCATAGAATTTAGCCAAGAGCGAAGCATCTTTCATTATCACATCTAATCCCACCATTTAGCTTTGAAATACACATGTACAAGAAAAACAGAACATGTAAAGTTTTGACGGATTGTTATGACGAAATTCTAATAAAAACGATACATATTGACTTACAAATTGTCGAATAATCAATTAAAAACTTCTTTATGATCTCTACATGGAGCAATCACAGTCAGATATCTCATACATTGATAAACTAACTAGTAAAAATACAACCTTTAAGTTTAATTGTGCTAGTGACTTGGACAAATTAATGGCTCATTATCAATAAAGAAAATTAATCTGGTCAATCACGCCCAATTTCTTTAAAAATCAAACTCTCTAAAACAATAAGGTGCTGGAGAAGGGGTGCCATATACCAATAGCTATTGCTGTGAAAGCAAAAGGTGCAAAACAAAAAAATGATGGCTGGGCTCCTTAACTTAACCTCTACCATTAGTATTCATGGCCACACACTATCCTTATTTTGTTTATTATGCCCATAAAGAGACCTAACATATGCAGATTTGTGTTGATTGTGTTAGGCTGTGAATCCTCTGAACATGAATACGAGCAACCCAAGACTAGTGTCAGGCTTTTTAGCCATCATGAGAAAGTTTCTTCTTCAGTCAATGAGCTATTGGACACATTTCTCAGCATATCAGTTGCACTTAGAGCACCTTACTGGGAAAAGCAAAAAAGTGATGGATGGAATGTTTGAATTAGTTTAAGCTGCTAAATATTGCTCTGACCTCCCTTCCTGTGGTTCAGTTTTTGTTCACTGTAACGCTTTTGACAGGGACCAACTGTATGCTAATCAGACACAATCCTGCTCCAATAGAAACAGCCCAGCCCAAAATGCTAGGCTGCATCCTAAATGAACACAAAACAACAGAAACTCAAAACCTGTTTTTACCTGTTTGGGCCTGATCAGTGAGTAGATTATATTTGAAAACTCCTGGGATACTCTTTTGTACTTCTAGGAGTGGAATGTCTCCAAACATTGGCCTCTGGCAGAACAGTTTTTTGCTTTATAACAAACTTGAGCGTAGTTCCTAATAGCATTCAAGACAATGATTAGAATGTTTTAGATATTAATTAATAGATGTCAACTCTATCAATCAAATCAATCTTTATTCGGTCGCAATCACAACCATAAAAGATAAAATCAGAGAGCAAATACATTAAATACAGTATCATAGATAAATACCAATAAAAAATAGAATAAAATGACATTTAAAACAACGTACCATAAAAGTATATCCACATAATATCAATCTGGTATTTGTCTGTCTTGACTTCAAAGCTGCCAGAAGAAAGGAGGTTACTGCAAAAAGGGTGTATTCATTTAAAGATGCTGCAAATGCATGAGCGCCACACGGGCTTGAATAAAATTCAGGGCTTTCATGAGAGCCCGCAGAAACTACTTCCTTGGCCAGCTAAAAGATTTACAAAGAAGCACAACATGCAGGGCATCCTGTGGAGACCTTCAGTCGCAGCCACAGGGCCGTAGCATACTTAAATGAAACCAGCCAGATGGGGTGGCCAGAAGATGGTGTAGCTGGTTAAACCAAAAACTGAAAGATTGTCCACCTTCAGGTCTGAAAACCTATGCAGAGTGTGAAAGGGAAACTTCTAGGTTCTTAGAGCGGATCAACTCCCACCAGCATCAAAATGGCTTTTCTTTGACGACAAACCCTTCATCTGGTCTTCCGGGATTAGAGTGTGTAAGGAGTCCTCTGCTCCCCTTTGGCTTTTCTTAACTGGGGGCCTGTTCAGAGGATGAGAAAAATCACGCTGTACAGCCTGAACGCAAGAACTGTATGGTACATTTGGGCAGTCTTGTTTCCAGTGTCCTAGTCGATAACACTTGAAACATAAGGAGTTACCAGGTGAGGTAAACTCTCCCCGTCTCTGTCCTCAAAGCCAGACTGGTCATACCAGGCATCAGGCATTTCCCCCGGAGTCTGGAAAGGGGGAGCTGGGTTTGTTTCTGTTGGCCGTATTTGTTGCAGTGCATCAGTTTTGAAAACACCCACTGCAGAGTTCTTGTATATCCAGTAGTTTTTAGGCAAGAATAAAAGCGTGAAGATGACTCTGGTGATTGTACCTGCTTGAGAGAGATCAAAGTTTTGTCTAGTGGCAGTTTTGACACATGTAAGGTAGGGCAGAGGGTTAAAATGCCTGCTTCAAAGG
The DNA here is from genome assembly GCF_964263255.1 of Lissotriton vulgaris. Classification (NCBI taxonomy): domain Eukaryota; kingdom Metazoa; phylum Chordata; class Amphibia; order Caudata; family Salamandridae; genus Lissotriton; species Lissotriton vulgaris. Next base: position 351,987,779 of record NC_141698.1, read on the forward strand.
ACGATTACCATGTAGATCACAGAACAGTATTTTTTGTGCATAGCTTAATGTGCAGTTCATAAGTGACAATCATAATCTAGCAGAGTGATCTATGAAGTGTTATTAAAGAGCTGTATGCAAACTACAGGGTGCAGGTTAGAATGGTAATGGTAATGGTAGTTGCATTTGTAAAGCGCATTATCACCCAGGGGTCTCTAAGCGCTGTACAAATACCGCTGAGGAACCCTTCCTGGCTTGTTCCTGTGAGGCGTCCACTCCTGGGCACCCCCAGGTGAAGCCAGGCATCCTAGCATTAATGGGGCCAGTGTGGAGATTAAGCAAGCTATTGCCCAGAGTTGCAGCGTGGGACCCATGATTAGAGTAGGCACCGAGGCGAGAATTATCAGGTCCGAGGACATTGAGCCCAAGACCCTGCTGCGTCGGGAATTGAACCCTGGTCCCGGCCCAGACCTCTGCATCAGGGTCTGTCCCTCTAACCAGTGAGCCACACTTCTCATATTTTTTTCATAGTCTTTCATTGTCTTGCTAAAAGGAGGTTGTTTACATAAAAATCAATCCTTGTTATTAAAGCCAACTTCTAACCACTGTGTTATGTTCTGAATCCTGACTGTGTGCTTCTTCAGACAAAGCTCTCTTAAAAAATGCCTACCAGTATGGATGACATGAATTCTACACCTTGTAGTCTCCTTTGTCTTATGTAGTATTTTCTATTCACTGATTTACATATGTAGGATTCATTGTCTCAGTATTTGTGTGTGATGTAAATTACTCCAACACCCTACACTGGTATGAGAGGCACTATAAAACAAATGAAATACATGGGGGAGAGAGGCTATGGAGAGATGATCGGCACTGTTGCAGGGTGATAGTGTGAGAATCATTGAAGAGCTACAATAAAGATTGTTGAATCCAGATACTCTCTAAAGTCATCATTTACTCTGCTGTAAAAGCTAATACAATTGAATCTATTTTGAAAAATGTGTTGCAGAATGCGCCTTTTTGTCCAGCGTTTCTTGCGGAGGGACAACCCACCAAATCCTCCTTGTAGTGGAAAGTCGCCCTGGCTGCACTCACTATGCAACGTACAGGGCTGGTCTGACAAAATTTGCCAGGGCTGCTTTGGGTTCCCAGTCCGGCCCTGTCTGTCCCTCCATACCCTCTCACCTACTTGTTTGTTCTGTCCATGTCATGTTGGGCCTCCACCACCCCTCACTCTGACGGTTTGTGGAAAGACTGCATTTGTAATGACACTATCTTAGACTGTTTATGTTCTTGAGTCACTTTACAATGATTTGCTACAGATACATTTTGACAATCACTGCATATCATTCTCAATTGTCCGAACATTTTGTAATAACCCATGTGCAACGACATCACCCAAAGGCCTCTTGAACATGTTTCAGCATCATTCACAATATCAGTATAATGATCAACAACATTTTACAAGCAATCAACAAAAATTACCTGGGTCTTCCTATTGTTTTGTTAATGATTATTGCTGTTGATCTATCAGTCTTAGGGTAAACTTGGTAATGGCATTCAACAAAGCATCTCGCACAGCAAGCAAAGCAGCATTTTCTCTTGAGGTGAATATAGTGGTGAGTTGCCTTCCAGGCATAGTAACACATAACAATTAAGTCACATCAGCCGAATTATAATTATAATATTCAAAAACAGTTTGCAATGTATGCATGAATATCTGGGGATTTTGTCTGATTTAGGGGAGTTGTTTAGGAATATTCATGTTGTAAGGTTAAAAGAGCATCAGGCTGAACACAGGGAATTATCATCATTAAGGGATCACGCTCGTCTTCTGGGATGGTGCCTGGGTTCAGGGAGCCAATCTCTTTGCTCAGTGGTTAACCTTAGACTCTCCCAGGTGATAGTCGAGGAACATGCCTAACTGTTCTGACAGGAAGCTTATGAACGGGGTTGGGGCTATGGGGGCGGGCCCAATTGGAAGTTAACCAGTGATGGTGGCAAATGTGGCATTATAGTGGCAGCTTCACAACTATTCCTTGAACTTGTAGTTTCACTGCCCCTGCCTGCAGCACTTTCAGCCTGTCCATCCATAGGCACCATAGTGTTTCTGGGTGGAGCCATTAGGGCACATCCTCATTTCCTTCCTGGATAGGAAAATTGAAAACATCTAACATGTCCTCCCTTTTATATGTGATTTCATGTAGCATATCATTAGTCATTTGGGCTATTTGATATATTAGGTATGGGGCAGTGAGAATACAAGCTCACATTCTATCCTTCATATAACTAATTTACACACAAAGAGGGAAGACTCTCTTTAGAGACCTTATCTAATTTTAATTCTTCGGTCCCTATTTCCCTTACTTCATTCTCACTCACTCAAAGGCAATGTTTAGGTAGTTTGCCTCATTTTGCTTCAGCTCATCCTTACAGAGGAGATAGTAGAATAAAAACAGAGAGAGGAAAGGAAGTTGCTGCCAGCTTTTGCCTGCCAGCTACATAGGAAGAAGGTCAGAAATTATGTTCATGCGTGTTCCCTTGCCCCATTGCAGTCAAAATACCTCTGTTCATGGTCTTTTGAGGCTCGCACGAGGTCAAGGGCAGCTGATTCAGTGACATCTTTCAATACATACAATTGTGAGGGTCTGAAATGGAACCTAGGCATCCTTTAATGTCCATCCTGAACGTGTTGCTATAACACTAAAGACTTCAGTCTCACCTCTGCCTCCTAGACCAAGCACTCTCCCATTCCTGTCCAACAAGTTCATTATGTTGTCACCTGCCTAAATAACACTATCCCTAACTAAAGGAACAAAAAGTACCTAATGGGAAATCAGTAAGCACAGGCTCACTTTTTAAATTAAATTGTGGTATACTCTCTGACATGTTTGGCCTTCAGAACACTGGCCTATCCTCCTCCCAAGCTCTCCAGAGAGAATCCTAAGATTTTTTTTTAAATTTAATTTAATTTAAAATATATATTTATATATTTTACATAGATTTATATAGCGCGAACTTGACCCAAATCTGGTATCAGAGCGCTTTACATAGCAGAAGTTGCATTACATAAGAACACTTAATTTTTGTCAGGCACTGTACCAATTATCTTGGTAACTGGGTTTGCAGAGGTGCAGATAATTCTCGGTCAATGCTCCAATGCTGTCAAAGAAAGTTTATTTAAAACAATTGATAGACAGAATGCAGAACAATGTCATACATTCACCGCAGTACAGTGATCTGGGCCTAAATCCATTGTTTCTTTGCTCAACATGCCATTCCAGTTTGAACCCAGCCATATGCAAATCAGTCTTGGCCCTGTGCCCAATGGGAAGAGTCCAGTCCAAACTGCCAGGCCAGGTTCTCTCTGGATTGGAGACAAGTATCCTAAGACCGGTTTCGGAGTTTCACCCTTCATCAGCCAGGATAGCTTAACTCCAGTGGCATGAAGAGCACAGGACCCACGTCTGGGCATGCCCATCCCACTTGTGTGATGAATGCAAAAAGAACAATTGATGGACAGAATGCAGAACAGTGTCATACATTCACCCCAGTACAGTGATCTGGGCCCAAATCCATTGTTGTTTTGCTCACCATGCCATTCCAGTTTGAAACATGCCATATGCAAATCAGTCTTGACCCTGTGCCCAATAGGAACAGTGCAGCCCGAACTACCTGGCAGAATGATGGATTTAACCCAGATCTCTTGACTGGGGGTGAATGTTTTGATTTTCGTCAAAGAAAGCTTAGTCACACGTTTTGGTTGAATCTGAACATACTTATTGACCAAAAGTAGTAGCCTGTGAATCACAGAGATTGCCAGCATAGATCAGCAATAGAACACAGTTCCCTCACATAAAGTAGTGCTGCAATATATATACCACACAGAAACCACCACTGAATCATTGGTCACATGACGAAATTCCCACCAAGAGAGAAAGCAGGAGCCTAGGTCAGCTCAGGAGAATTACCAGATGACCTTCGTTAATACCTAAAATGTAAACAGGTCAACTGAGCAAGCAGGTCTTCAAAGGATGCAAGGCGTCCAATGCTTGGAAACATGCACATTCAGTAATGCTATGTTAGCCTGAACAAGATACTCTTGGGGAGACGTTTATGATAAGCAAGCAAATGTATTTACATTTTTCTACACCACAGACAGAGGTCAAATATAGGTTTGCCCAAAAGCACACTTCCGAGTATTCCAAAAGGACAACAACAAATTATTAGTCTAAGCCCTCAAAGTCTCAATAAGTTTGTGTTGCTACACCATTCACTACAGACAGGTCAGACAGTGACTACTTTGATCTGCTATCCATTGAAGCCTGCAAGCACACATACCTCACATCCAGAGTGCCTAGGATTGTTAAAGTAGTGTTGTGCAAAACATGGTTTTCTTGGCTTGTATCTATGAACGCCCTTTTGTTTCTTCAAAATGTATGTTATCTACTACATCAAACATTTTCTGCTTACACTGGAGGCACAACACAAGCCAGGCACCTCTGCCAACCACTTGCTCTGTGTTTATATTGGGAAACTAATGTCCAAACACTACACTTATTAAAGTTTTCTTTTGTTTGTGCTTGCCCCACTCCAACACCGATTGGCTCTTCAGCATACCATGGGTACTGAAGTATCCCACCAGATTACCAATGATAGGTTGATGATATTGCAATTGCTAGTAGGCAGACTATATCTCATTGCTCATTCCCATGCTTGACCACTTGAAGTTGTAAGGGAGTTGGATCATTGTGACTAAGCAGACCCATGATCTTTGATGATTCACAACATGTCCACAAGGATCAGTGATTAATTCAATCAGTGTTGACTGGTTGACACAGTCTGGTTCACCTTCACTATGTGGCACTGAGGTGGCGTTCTGAACTTCTTTCTAAGTATTCTTCCCAGGATTTTCTTCTGGTTTAGTTTTTTTTAATTTATTTATAGGTTTTATATAGCGCTAGCTAGACCCGAAGGCATCAGAGCACTTTACATGATTGTGAAGACACAGTAAATCAAGAACACATTACCATATGCACCGAGACTCAATAGATTCTAGTACACACCAAAGATAAACAAAGAAAATTGGTTAGGCAGTGAGAGTGGGTAACCGAAAGAGGTCAAAAGAACAGTATGTGTTAAGGGAGAGAAGATCTAATAGACAGCAGAAGCAAACAAACAAACAACTTTGACAGAGGGTCGAGTCCTGCAATGAGAGATAATTAACAAAGTTCAGTAAGCTTAAAAGTTAAAGTATTTGTTGAGGAGGAGGAGTTTCAGGTCTCTTTTGAAGCAAGGGAAGGAGAGGTTGCCTCATAGATCGCTTGGTAGAAAGTTCCATATGCTGGGTGCATTTCCAGAAAAAGAGGGAGTCTGGGTTGATTTCCTTTTTAGTTTGGGAGGTAGGAGAAAAAAGAGAGTTGAAGTTTCTCAAAGCTCTGGTTCTTCCAGTTTTCGTGAGCTTGGTGTCTAAGAAGTTGGGGGATGAGAGTGAAGGGCTTTGTGGGTGATGCAGGCAGTCTTGTAAGTCCACAGTTAATCAGAGGTAGATAGGACACTTGTAACCACGTTGCCAGGAGATCTGTTGAAAAACCCTCATAAACGCTGTGTATTTGAAAAGCGGTTTATCTTGATTCTCCTCCCCACACTAGCGTTGTGGCATTTGTCATAGGGTTCGACAATGTGCACCATGCCAGCCTCACCCGAGGCAGTCTCTGGTGTAACGTGGCAGTCTCCAGAGATCTCCAATTGTAACCCCACAAGCAGGTTTTTTCTTAAATTAAAAATAGTCTCCAAACAACACCCATACTTTATTTTGTTGTTGGACAACTAATTTAAAAAGAAGAAGATGGGTATGCTATGTGGACCGAGTTATTGAGTCTCAAGCATATCACTTTTTATTCACATACGTCGACATGTTTCAGCTCGCTTGGCCCAAAAGGGTCTATGGAGCCTTCGTCAGGACAAAACATATAACATAGAGTGTTAAAAATACTTGCACAATTTGTGTAGTATGAAGCGGGTTCTAAAGTTTTAATCTTACCCACTGTGGTTCATAATTATTTCCACCTGAAGCAAAAAGGAATATTTATGGGGTGGCTTAAGTTAATCGTGATGATTGCATATGTAATTTACATGCATAGTATATATTCACTTACTACTCAAGGAAGTGCTAGTGGCGAATTAAAAGAGGGAGCGATATTTCATGAGTGTAGATATCTAATGTAGCTTATTAGTTGAGATCAGGATCAAGGGGCTGGTGTTTACGCATTATATGCCAAATGACAGGTTTCAATTCAAGACATCGCGCTCCCAAAACTAAGTGCTAAGTAGGGGTAGGCGATGGTGCATGATAGTATTTTATGGTAATCGCTAACCATGAGATATTCAAAAGCATATACAATCTTAGTTTTGCTATTTGGAATGTTTCACTCGGGCTAACGCATGTTTTTATTATTAATAATACTAATATGATCTTATACATTGCGAAAATGCTGGCTGCTCAACAGGCTAGTTCGTATTCTATACCCTAATTCAATCCAAACAAATAATGCCCATTGTGAGTCGCTATGCAGAAGGACCAATTGTAATTGAAACGCATTCGTTTACGTATATTCGTTTATCTGTCAATGTCGGTGGATTCTCCGTGAACCTGTAAGTAAAGGGAGAAAGCAGAGACAGGCAGAGAAAAACACCAGACAATGCAATATTATACTCGTAAAAACGGGTGTTTGCATGGTGACGCACCCGTATATATGTGAGAGTTTTTCTTACCTAAAAGACAATCTCGGTGTTTTCCTTCAGAGGGAACGGACTAAATAGTCCCAGGCTAGATACACAGAAAAGGGAGAGTCGAATTACTTTACCCGGTGTTACTGCTGTACTAAAGTCGGAAAAAGAGCTTAACTCTGTGTTCTCACCCGCGTAGGAAGCAGGTTCCGCGTCTTGTGCTGGCTCTGCCCTCTGGACCCGGAAACCATGCATCCTACGGGGTTTTCTGCAGTGCTTGGTGTAGTCATACAAAGAGGACTGTCCGGAGCTCAAAGTCTCTCGTGTTGGTTTCTAACTCTAATAATTGTGTTTGTTACAAGTTATGAATGGGACAAATTATTTCTCCTAAACACAGGTAGTATGTATTTATCTGTGTGTAAAAAACAACTTATAGGAAAGTTGAACAAATAATATGAGCATGAATCAAAATCATATTACGCGCCCCTCATAGTGTACTGAGTGTAAGCATTGCAGTGAATAGGCATAAGTCTCTTGTTTGTCTATTGTAAATGTACATTCATTGAATGGATGAATAGGAATTCAGTTAATAGAAATAGACAAAGGACTATTGTCTCTAGTAACTCGCTAGTTTCTGATGAACTTAGTTAAATCAGGCCGGTGTTTCATGCTGTGTGCATTTAAATCACAATTGGACTCAGGTAACTCGCTAGTTTCTGGTGAACTTAGTTAATTCAGGCCGGTGTTTCGTTCTGTGTGCATTTAAATCACAGTTGGACTCAAAAACCAATGGCTATGATATTTGGTTAATCGAAATTGGCAAAGGACTATTGTCTCTGATAACTCACTAGTTTCTGTTGAGCTTAGTTAATTAGGCCGGTGTTTCATTCTGCGTGCATTTAAATCACAATTGGAATCAAAAAATCAAAAATCACTGGCTTTGAGGTTAAAGGTTCAGGCAATATTGACATAGTTAAGTCAAAAGAAATTAACTCAAAGTGCAAAGTGGTGCCATGAAATGTCATAGTTCAGACCATATTTATTTGTCTTCAAGCGGTCTACCCAACGTTGCTCTTTCTCATAGAGAATTTTTTCTGCGTTGGGGGTCCCTTCTGGTAATTTCTCGATGACTGTCCATTTTAAATCCTCAATGGTGTGCCCCAACTCTATAAAATGTTAACAGAGCTTGGTCGTATTCTTTTGGAGTCGAATATTACTCTTATGTTCTCCAATTCGTAATTTGACCTTCCTACAGGTCATCCCAATGTACTTTTTTCCGCAGGGACATGTTACCATGTATATCACATGTGATGAGTTGCAGTTTGTATGTTGTTTTTGGATCCAACTGAAGGTTGGAGTCAATTGCAAAGTTTTTGTTGTAGTAGTCGATTTACAGGCCAAGCACGTTCCGCAGGGATAGTGTCCTGTTACAGGTGTCATATGCGGATCTCTGATTTGTCTCAATACAGGTTTCTGTCATGGGCGGGTATGTACCAGCAGATCCCGGAGGTTTTTTGTGCGCCTATTGGCAAAGCGAGGCTTGGGCCAATTGTATTTGCCTGTATTTAGTATGTGCCAGTTCTTATTAATCAATTTGTTAACTTGATAAGTCGCTGGACCAAAAGTCGTGACACATGTCATAAGATCTTCTTCTGGAGCCTTTTGGTAAGTTGCAAGGAGACATTCTCTGGATTGGTATTGTGCCCTTTTGCGACATTTGGATATCGTTGAGGGTTTATACTCCCTTTTTAGAAGTCTGTCACTGAGTTCCTTTGATTATTTGTTATAGTCAGTCTCCCGACTACAGTTTCGTTTAAGTCTCAGGAACTGACTATACGGCAGGTTATCTCTCAATGGTTGGGGATGGTAACTCTTGTAGGATAACAAGCTGTTCTTAGCAGTGGGTTTTCGGAAGGTTTTTGTCTCTACTTTTCCATCTTTAATATAGATGGTGAGGTCCAAGAAGTCGATGCTGTCATTATCAACTGTATGTGTAAATCTAAGCCACCGGTCTCTGGTGTTTAGCCAATCAATGAATTGTTTCAGGTCTTGGTCATTCCGCCAGATCAGCAAAATGTCATCAATATAACGCTTCCAGTAAAGTATACTGGAAGCGAACAGGTTTTCAGTGGTGAGGACATTTGAGGTTTCAAAATTGCTCACATAGAGCCCAGCAACCGATGGGGCAAAGGCACTCCCCATAGATGTTCCATGGTTCGGTAAAAATAATTGTCCATCAAATTCAAAATATTTTTCGGTTAGTGCCAGCCGGCAACACTCAAGGACAAAATATCTGGGTGTGTTGAATTTCCAGTCCGCCATAAAGAGGACGTCTTCCAGCATTTCCATTGTTTCTTTTTGTGAGAGACTAGTATACAAGGATTCTACATCCAATCCAACTAGCAGCATTGTCGTGGGATCAAAGAGCATGTCTTTTAGTTGGTTTGGTAAGTCCCTTGTATCTTTTAGATATGCTGGGGTCTTTTGGACCAGTGGTTGAAGAAATTGGTCAGCAAACTTCGAGAGGGGTTCTAGTACAGATCCTATACCCGATACGATCGGGCGTCCGGGGGGAGGGAGTTTGTTTTTGTGGGTTTTTGGCAAGGAGTAAAAGAAGGGAATTTTAGGATCAGATGTTATTAAAAATTCTGCTTCTTTTCTTGTGATCCATGCATTCGTCTCCGCTTCGTAAACCATCATAGCTATTGTGGTTTTTAATCTTGATGTAGGATCTGTGGTGATAAGCAAGTCCATCTTCCTTCGATGGGAAGTCAGTTGAAGATCTTGAGGGCAGGTGTGATTTGTTCATACCCTTTAACATCTGTTATGAGCTGGGCTGCCATGTTTAGAACTGATCTAAGGGGGGGCAAGGTGTGTTTTTGGCATGTCTGTGAGAATGGCATTACCATAGTCCAGTTTGTAGAGGACAAGAGATTGCACAACAAGCTTGAAATCACTAGAGCGAATGAATGGTTTAATTTTCTTGAGGTGTTTTAGTGTGTAAAGCGCTACTTTGGCTACATTTTTGATGTTATCTTTCATTGGCATGTTGTTGTCCAGGATGAAGCCTAGGGACTTTGCAGAGTTGGACAGAGTGAGAGAGCAATTTAATGCATTCAGGTCACTGAGCATTTGTGGATTGGTAGGTGGTTGCTTTTAGGGGAGAATAGAATTAATTCTGTTTTGTTGGAGTTTAGCTTTAAGAGGTTAGAGTTAAACTGAGATTGTATCTTGCTCAGTGTGAAGTTGAGGTATCACTGGGTGATTTGATTTTGTTATAGAGTTGAGTTTCATCAGCATATAGGTGATATTTGATCCATGCCTGCTTCAGGATGACAGTAAGGGGTTTCATGAAGAGATTGAAAAGGGAAGGGGACAGAATTGATCACTGTGGCACACAAAGAGTAACATGTGTGGGTTTTGCAGGACATGCGTTGATTTTAATTTGTTGTGATTGGTGTTGTAGGTAAGATGTGAACCATTTTAAGACTGTGCCATTAATACCAGAATGGATCTTCAGTGATTCAGGTAAGGCTGGGGGATTAACGGGGTGTGGCCAAGCAGCATGGCCGAGAGAATGTGAGCTCCTTCGGCTCCCGACCGGCCAGCCGCATGAATCCTGGAATAATCCTAATTGCAGAGATCAGACCGGACCCGTGAGTCTGTCCGGGACCCTGCAGACAGGGGCGAATGCCCGGTAGAAGAGTCGTATGGCTCAGCGAGCGGGGACTGGCCATCACGGCGCTGGGCCTGCGAGACTGCTGGCCAAAATCACGCTAGGCCGGAGATGAGGCATATGCGGGCGTGAAGAAGACTCAGTGCTGGCGGCCACCTCGGGCCCGGCAGACTGCGACTGGCGCCTCGCTGCTGTGTGGGAGGCACCGACTGCCATTGGGGCCTCCCGTGGGGGGCTAAACATCTGTCTCGCTTCTGGTCCCACGGATGGAAGTTGAACCGTGTGCGGAGCCGTAGGGAGCCTGGGTATAGCGATGGAGCCCCTACTGCCTGGAGCGTGCCATCCGCTCCACGACTATCCCGGTACTCCCTCCGGAGGTGCGGCAAAGTGGTGGCAGAGCCCTGTCGAGTTGGGGGCTGACTGGCGGCCAGGACCCAGGAATCGCACCTACGCACGGCTGGGGATGCGGCCTGCTTCGACGTGGGTAATGTTCGCTGCCTGAGACTTGTGTGCATTAGGCGGTCCGGATTGGGCGTCCCGCTTTGCCCGTAGGAACACCCGCGGACATCTGGGGCCTGCCGCAAGGGGCTGTGTCCCGGTATTGCCTCTGCCCCTCATGTGTGTGCGGCGGATCCCCCAGGGTGACTGGGGGCCAGCGATTGGACATCGGCTGCCCAGTGCAGGCAGTCTACCGTCAGCTGTCCACGGAACCTGTCTGAGGTGCTGCGAGGGCTGCGTGGGAGTGGCGTCACTTCTAGAGGCATCCCGAACTAAGGCCAGACGCCCGGGCTGTCACTACGCAAGGAAGTGGCCTGCATAACAGGAGGTGAGCTGCATGGTCTGGGCCCGGTGGCGGCACCTGTGGATTTTGTGGAAGCGGTGGTGGTGATATCTGCTGAATCCTCCTTTGCCCCGAGGCTCCGAGGACTGTGGCATGAGCCCGGGGACACGGTGAAGGCGTGCCTGCAGATTGGGGTCTGAGATACTAGTTGGGGAGACGGTGGCCTACGGCGGAAGCCCTGCAAAAACTGTGTTCTCCCTTATTCAATGATCATCGTGACAAAGAGGAGTGAGTGCAGCAAGCTGTGCTTGGGCCCGGGCTCTTCTCCCTGGGGTTCTCCTGCCGTGCCTCCTCTGACTTGCCGGTGGGGCAAGTACTTGTAAGGAGAGGACCTGAGATGCTGATCCTTGCAGAAACCAGAGTGACCCCTGCAAACTAACACAATTGGTAAAGACAGACTGCCCGTGCCTCTCAACCCAATACCATAACACAATATACCACCCAACGCCTCCCCTCGCAGCGGATTACGCGTCAGCCGGGGCTGAACGGGGAGGGTGATGCGGCCGACGAACCCTCTTGGGCGGAGCTCCTGCAGGCAATACAGGGATTCTGCACCGCCCTGAAGAAGCAGATAGAGACAGTCTACATTGATGTAAACCTGTTGCGAGCGGACCTGGGGAAAGTAGCAGATAAAGTTTCCACTGCAGAGGGGGATATTGTCCAGCTGCAGGGAGAGGTCGCTTTCCTGAAGAAAACTGTCTCGCAGCTCACCTCCGCAGCAGAGGAACTGGAGCGCAGAGCAGAGGAGGTGGAGGGGAGAGCACGCCGCAGTATCATTAGGGTCCTGGGTGTTCCAGAATGTTCAGTAGGGAGCAATGCGGAACGATTCTTGGAGACATGGATACGCACGAAACTCTGCCCCGCGGGTCTGTCGGATGTCTTTGTGATACAGCGAGCCCATAGGGCGCTGGTCCCGCCGCCGTGACCGGGCGCTCCCCCGAGAGCCTTAATTGCTAAAATCGAGATTGAGACTGTATGCTGAAAGCGGCCAGAGAAACGGCAAATCTCATCTTTGCCAACGCTAAGATCTCTATCTACCCAGACTACACCCGCCAGGTGCAAGAGCATAGGAAATCCTTCCTCGCTGTTAAGCAGGAACTCAGGGACCTCCACATGCAGTACATGTTACTCTACCCTGCCAAGCTCAAGGTCATATTCCAGGAAAAGGCGCACTTCTTTGATACCCCGGAGGAGGTATGGGAGTGGCTTGAGATCCGGGGAGATGCCTTCCCGCCGGGTGCACATGGGGGTGCCCGGAGTGCTTGGGGCTCCAAACCGCCGAGAAGGAGAGGCAACAGACGCAGGAACCGATCGGTGGATGCCACCCAGGGAGAAAGACAGCAAATCACGGTGGGAGACGACGGCGCCCTCCGCATGGAGTCTTCAGAGACCGATGAACCTCCTGTGCTTTTGGTAGCGGCGCCCCAGGACGGGGAATTGGTGCCGGAGACCCTGCAACCAACTACGGACATTGTTCCTGAGACTGTCAGGGCCTCACTTACATCCTCACCGGTCCTGCATTGAGGATGATATCCTTTCATTGTTTCTCTGCTCAACTGTTATGGTGGGGGGAGATCTACCATTTAAGGGCTGGGGATTGACTCCTTGGGGGGTTCCGGCTAGTCAAATCTTTGCACATAGATAGCAGGGGAGTTAACAAATGGGGAGCTGGAACGCTGGGATCCCAAGTAGGAGTTGGTTTATCACCACTGTACTTCTGTAGGGGATTGGGGAGCATACCCCTGGGCTGTTCGAGACAGCGAGATACGCACTGAGGAGACGGCATTGAGTGCTCAACTCAATGCCGTCTCCACTACGTCTCCACCCCTCCAGGCCTAGCGCTCAGCTAGGCCTGGAGGGGTGGAGACGTAGTGGCTCCCCGGACGCTTACTCTGTTGGCCCGAGACTCTGCATAATGACTTGGGGTGGCTGGCATGTGTCGGGCGCTGGACTTGGGGGATGGGGGTTCTCTTCACCAGTTGTTGGGCCCCGTTGGGCCTATGGGCTGGCTGTGCAGGTACTGGCACCAGCATGGGAAGGGCATTTCTGCATGTTTTGTTGTTGTCAGTATATTGCTCGAGGGAGGGGGAGGATGTTCGTGGGGGGGATTGTTTGTTTAATTCAGGCACCGTGTGTACTGCATTTCGAGCATGGGACGGGTGTGGCCACATGGGAAGTGGGCTACGGTATGATTGGTTACTTCACCTTCTCTTGAGTTGGAATGTGAGAGGGCTGGGTAGGTGCACCATGAGATATAGGATCCTGTCCTCCCTTCGCAGGCACAAGGAATTCATAGCGTGCCTTCAGGAAACTCACCTCACGAATGACGAGGCTCAAAAGTTGGGGAAAAAGTGGTGGGGTCAGGTTTTCCACTCTTCATTTTCCACATATGCCAGGGGAGTCTTAGTCTGGGTGGCCCCCGGAGTCCCGTTTGCTGTCCAATATGTGAAGGCTGACATCCATGGGAGGTTCCTGCTCCTTAGAGCTAAACTAGATGGCAGGGATATCGCCATACTGAACACCTATGCCCCGAATACTGATGACCCAGACTTTTTTCAGACCATGCAGGAGGTGCTGGTCCTGGAACTGGAGGTTCCGCTGCTCTGGTTTAGGGAGTTTAACTGCATCCTAGACCCCATCCTTGACAGATTTCTTCCCCGTGCGGGCACGAAGCCACGTATGACAGCGAAACTCCGGGAGGTCATGGGCAATATAGGAGCCCAGGATATCTGGTGCCAGAGGCACCCGACTCAGAAGGTATATACTTGTTTTTCCTCTACTCACAATACATATAGTGGTCTGGATAGGGTCTTAGTCGCAAACCCTGAAGCCACTATGTCCCTTGAGGTTACCCATCAGGCGCAATTTCTTTCCGATCACTCCCCTGTGGCGTGTGAGGTGCAGTGGTGGGCCACGGTGTGTCACCCCCGGACCTGGAGGTTGCCATCGGAGATCCTTGAGGACCAGGTGGAGAAGCACCACATAGAAACTGCCATCGCTGACTACGTAGACCTTAACTGGGGGGGAGGTATATCTCACTGGCCACAAAATGGGATGCCCTAAAGGCGGTGGTAAGGGGGGCGTGTATGAGCCTAACCTATGGGGTGCAGAAACAGCTCCAACGAGCGCTGCAGGAGGCGGAAAGCCGTCTCGTGGAATTACAGACCTCTGACGCCCACAACACTGTCACGAGAGAGAGGGAGTATGACACTCAGACTTGCATCCACGACATTTTAGGTAGGCTTTGATAAATATACTCTCACACTATATAGGCAGCATCTTCATAGGGAGGGCAATAAATAGGGCCAACTGTTAGCTTGGAATCTTCCACGGGAGAGGGTCCCAGAGAGGATTGTGGCCCTGCGGGGGCCCACAGGGAGCTTTGTCCACCCTGAAATGGGTTTGCTGCGGGTCCTTTGATCCTATCTCCAGCAGGTGTACACTGCAGACCCCACTGTTACTGAGTCGTCTTATCTCCCTTACCTTCGGGAATTGTTCCTGCAGTCTCTTCCTAGGTCGGCGGAGGAAGACCTTGATGTAGGTCTGTCTCTGAGGGAGGTGCGCACCGCCCTGCAGCGCCTGCTGAGGGCCAAGTCACCAGGGAGTACGGATTCCCTCCTGAGTTTTATCAGGCCTTCGGGGAAGTACTCCCTCAACTCCTACTGCAGACTTATTTGAGGCGTTTGAGAGCGGGACTCTCCCGCCGAGCATGATGCTGGGGGAAATATGCATGAAACCGGGGGGGGGACGCCCAAGAGCCTTCCTCATATCGTCCGAACGCGATGATCAATACGGACGTTAAGATCTTGTGCAAGCTCCTGGCCATGCGCTTAGTGCAGTACATGACTCACTTGGTCCACGAGGACCAGTGCGGCATCATACCGGGACGTAATACGGCCATGAATCTGCAGCGGTTGAACCACATTTTACTCGAGGTACGTGGGCAGGAAGAGCAGATGGTGTTGGTATTTATTGACCTCGCCAAGGCATTCAATACAGTTGACTGGGGGTATCTTCTCGAGGTCCTCCATGTCATGAGGCTAGGCCCCAATTTTTGTCGCTGGATTGGCATCTTGTATACGGCCCGCAGGCCAGGGTGAAGCTTGGGGGCGCAAGGTCTGAGGAGTGGGGACTGGGACGGGGTATAAGCCAGGGGTGCCCCTTCTCGCCACTACTGTTTGCCCTGGTCATAGAGCCCCTCGCTGTTCAGGTCCACACAGATATGGAGCGGTGGGGTGTCAGGGCGGGGGACACGTGAAATGTAATTTCCCTATAAGCGGATGACGCTTTGTTCTATTTGACCGCCCACCGGGACCCATTGCCGATGCTGTTGCATTATTAGGACCGGTTTGGGGAGGTGTCGGGGTTACGACTCAACCGCCATGAGTCCCTGATATTCCCACTGGCGGGGTTGGATTCGGTGCCCCTGGGAGACCTTACTGCCCTTGGGCTGCAGTGGGAACAGGAAGGGTTTCGTTATCTCAGCATACGGGTGGCTCCGAATGTGGATTGTATACTCGCGTCCCTACAGCAGTCAGTGTCTTTCTGGAGTACTCTACCACTCTCGTTGATGGGATAACTGGCCGTCACCAAGATGGTGATGCTGCCTAGGACATTATATGTCCTCCAGAACTCGCTGTGTCTGCTCCCATCTAGGCATGGGCGGAAAATCCGTTCCGCTCGCGGATTTTGCGGATTTTCGGGAAATCCGCAATCCGCGAGATTTGCGAATTTCCTGAAAAATCCGCAAATCCGCGAGCAGCGGATTTTGCTCGCACTGCTCGCACTGTTCGCGTGAGTTCGCGCCCCGCGAATAAGTGCGAAATTGCAGAAATACGATTTTAGCAAAACTGAAAGTAACTACTTACCAGGTTCAAAAGTTCAGGCTCATCATTAGTAGCCATTTCCTGTAGTGCTTCCTGAGGGGCCCCTCCAGAGTTCAGTTGCCAGTTGCAACTATTATGTGACCCTGCTCTGAACCTCAGAATAGTTACACATATGCCACAAAGGTCCTGAATTACAGCTAAGGGAGACAAGCAGGAGCCAGGCTGGAAGTTAAAATCCATTAATCAGCCCCTAATTCATTATTGTCAGTTGGGGCAGGGCAGGTGTTGTAACTAATTTTGCAACAATGAAAGCACTTAGCAAGTGCAAAAGATCACTAATCAGGGCGCACTAAGGAAGCAGGTGCCAGCTAAAAAAATATTCTGTGACACATTAATCAGCCCCAAATTAATTCAGGTCACTTGAGGCAGGGAAGGTGTGCTTTGCTTTGCCAAAAATAATGTACACTGGACAACCAGAGGGTGTGGTGATGAAACAGAGGGTGGCATGGGTGGGCCAGAGGGTGGCATGAGTAGTCAGAGAGTGGCAGTGGTGACAGAGAGTGGCAGTGATGAAGAAGAGTGTCCCAAACAGGTTGGACACGTAGAAACAACAAGTTCGCAAAACTTGCGACCCGACAGGTAAGTTCGCAAATTGCGAAATTGTAAAAACCCTCGCGAACTGGCAGAAACACGGGCGAACACAAAAAAAAAAAAAAATCCGCAAATTCGCGGGAATTCGCGGATTTTGCGGATTGCGAGTTTGCAAATCCGCAAATTCGCGGATTGCCAATCCGCAAAATCCGCTCATGCCTACTCCCATCACGAGTCTTCCGCACTCTTAATACGCTTCTCACGTCCCTGCTCTGGGCGGACCAGCGCAGTAGGGTGGCTCTGCACACCGTTGTCCGCAGCTACGAGGAGGGGGGTCTTGAAGCCCCACACTTCGACCTACACTATTGTGCGACCCAGTTGCAACATGCGGCCCGTTGGTTTACAGACACTGTTAATTGGGAGACGCGCTTCCTCTCTGGTAGGGCAGATTCCCAAATGCTACAGGTTGCCTTGATGCTGGGTAAGGGTGTGGACACGTCCCTTCCATATGTGGTAAGGCACACAGCTAGTGTGTGGCAGCGGTTTGTGGAGAGAGTCTTGCGGAGGGCAACCTTTCACAGGGAGCTCCCAATTTAGATACTAGCCCCCTTCATCGATATGGGGCAATGCATGTCCTTTTGTTCCTGGAGGGAGGGAGGCTGCAAAGTTTTGGCTGACCTTTACCCTAATGAGTCTTTTCTTACTTATGAACAGGCAGAAGAGGCCTTTAGTCTTGGACGGGGACAATACCTACATTTTGGGGGCCTTCAGAAGGTGGCGAAAGTCACCTGGCCCCAGTACCCAGACGCACCGCCACTGACCCACAACTTAGACATCCACCTTTCCTGTGGCAAGGGGCATAGGCTGATGTCGCTCCTTTATAAGGCCATGAAAAGGGACTCGACCCCCCCCCCCCGGTAGCACCATCCCGGGCAGCCTGGGAGGCGGATCTCGGTGCTCCACTGGACCAGAGACAATGCACGCGCATAGGTACCCTCACCAGCAAGGTCTCCTGCGATGCAAGGTTTAAACTGACGCACTTCAATTTCCTACACTGAACATACCTAACCCCAGTATCATTGAAGCGAATCTCAGAGGATAGGGGAGACAGTTGCCCTAGGTGTCACACTGAGAAAGTGGGCTTCCTGCGCTTAGCCTGGGACTGCCCTTTGATTAGGCAATTCTGGGTGGGGCTGGTGGAGCGAATAGTCGCATCTGCGGGCCTTCAGTTAGCGCTCGAGCCATTGCATTGTCTGCTTGCTCTGGTCCGGGACCCCCAAAAAATGAATCTCTCGTACAAATTCCTCCAACTAATGTTGGTGCTAACCAGGCGCAGGGTGGCAATAACTTGGATGGGGCAAAGGGCCCCGGATGTATCCACTTGGCTCAGAGATGTAAGGGAGTGGTCATTGACCGAGGAAACTCACATGCAACTCACTCGGAGGGATGAGAAGCTGCAGGATGATCTAATGGCCTAGCACGTAATGTGTGCATTGGGGCTGGCGGAAGAGGAGCGGCTGAAAGTGGGGGTGGTGGGTTGGATGTGCCTGTTGGGTCTGTGTCTGACGGGGAGCAGGGGGGTGGACTCCAGTGATATTCATCGCCTGTATCAGCGCCATACCTGGCTCCTTCTCACTGTGCTATTATTGTGTGCTTTTGTATCCCTTCCCCATGAGTCCGTTCCCTCCCTGATGCCGCCTGTAGCCCTAAGTGCCGCTAATGAGGTCGTCGATCTGCGTACATACACTGAAAGGATGCCAGTTATGTGCTATTGTTTTAATGTATAAACTGGAAAAATAAAGTTTAAAAAAAACACCAAAAAAAAGGCTGGGGTATTAACAGTATCAAAAGCAGCAGATAAGTTGAGTAGGATAAGTAAGCATGGGTCCCCATCGTCTAAGGAGCTGTGGATATCATCTGAGATATTGAGCATGGCAGTTTCAGTGCTACAGCCTTTCCTGACCCCAAATTGCAAGGTGTCAAGGAGGTTGAATCTCCTTATATGATGGATAAGTTGCTGCAAGACACATTTTTGAATAGTTTTGGCTAGGAACGGGAGGTTGGAGATAGGTCTAAGGTTGTTGAGATCATTTGGGTCAGCCCTGGGGTGTTTGAGTATGGATGTGATTTGTCCTAGTTCGAGAGACTTCGGTACATAGCTCAAGGTAAGAGATGTTTTGATGATTGTTGGACTTGGCCCTTTTCCCCAAAAATGTTCGCTTTCACCCCCCAATATTTATGGATGTCTCCCCCATGGTAATAAAGCTGTATAGACCATGTGAGGTATGAAATGCCCTGTGTAATGTTAAATGCAATGCAATGGTGTGCAGTTATTAACCCCCCATTATAGAAATGTACCCTGATGGAATGCTGCATTTAAAATGGATGCCATGGCTCTGTGTTGTGCCACCTGACTGCAGTAGGTTAGCGGTCTAGATGTTAGGTACCCAGCAACCCCAGCATTTAGAGAAAAAGCCTGGTACCCAGGGTGCTCTACTCCTCCCCCTGAGCCACTTTAAACCAGTTCGCCACAGAACTTCAGAAGGCTCTCGCACTGTCTGGTAGGTGGGGTGAGGAGGATATAAATATGTGGGATGTGTCACCATGTGCTGAGACAGAGCTGGGACAGGAACATGAGGGGACCTGCTGCCAGGGGATACCGCCACTAGGGCCTGTGAGCTGGACCCTGCACCCATCCATCACCCCTCTACTGTCCCCAGGGCTAGTGGAAGCCCCACTTCAGGAGTTCAGGGATGGTGTCAGCCTACCGCCCTGTTTTGATGAAGCTCCCACTGACTGCTGACCTCGCCCAGTAGTGCCTGCTGCTCTGTCCCCCGGCCCCCTGAAGAAGGAGGGCCTTCCTAGGTCCCTGAAGCTGCCGGGACCCTGCGCCACGCAAAAGCTGCGCCCAGAAATGCCTGAAAGGGAAGGAGCGCCTTGGACTGGACCACCACCACCCAGGAGGTGAGAAGAGTTACCCTGGGGCTTGCTGCTGGGACCGTCCGCCTCCCTTGCACTGTGTGCTGCTAAGCGCTACACTGCATAATCCTGCAGTGCTGTGTGAAGGGAACTGTGCCCACCTGACCTCTGAACTGGGTCTTCTAAGTGCTGTGCCCCTTTGAAGTGCTGTGCTCTGTGGAAGTGCTGTGCTGCAGGAGCGGTGTGTGGCCCAAAAAGGAGCTGACTGCCTGGGAAGCGCTGCAGGAGCCTACCCCGCATGTTGGCGCCCTTACGCAAATTTAACTCAAAGCGGGTGCCTACCCCGCATGAGGGCACTATGCTGCTTTAATGCCCCCTTTCATGGGTGCCTACCCCGCATAGTACCTGTGTGAAACTGACGGGAGCCTATCCCGTATTGCGCCGCAAGAGGATCACCGCCGCTGTCCGGTACCTGTAGAGTGTTGTGGGGAAGAGAAGCGCTAACTGGGCAACTCACCGCCGCGGCCCCCACACTGCCTGCCAAGGCACCAACCTGTCGCTCACTGCGGAGGCGCTGCACCAGAGCCCGCCTGAGGTCGAGTGTCACCGCCGCAGCCTCAGCACCAACGTCCTCATCCCTGCGGTGGCCCTGGGAGCCAGGAGAGGGCCGTCACCACATTCCAGTAGGCCGCACTGGGCCTGAAGCCATCGTGCCCCTCACGTGATGGGGCGCCCGGCTGTGTCATCAGCCGCGCCCCCACCTTTGCTGATGGCTATTGGAAGTGAGGCCGACACGCCCCCGCAGGCCGCACTGCTATTGGCAGCTGCGGGCGCGCCCCTTCCCAACCGCGTCCTGATTGGTTCCCTGGCCCGGGAAGGAACGGTAGGCCCGGGACCACTCGCAGCATCGGAAGAGGGGGGCTCTCAGGAGAGGGAGAGCCCCCCTGAACGGCCCGGACCTCCAAGGAGCCAGAGAGACCACCGAGAAGCTGCGGGGAGCCCTTTTAGCCTACTCGGGCTCCTGCATTACTCTCAAGGCCGGAATTGGAAGCAACACCCTCCCCCTAGAAGCGGAGGACACCCGAGACAGGGGTCCAGTGAGTTGGGCCTCGGAGGGGCTACAGGGGTGCAGATTCAGGGGCGCCATGGACCCGCCGAGCAGAGCCCGGGAAGGAGGGCTCCCCCTACCGCACAGTGAGTGTTTGTTTCTCTTCTTTGGGTCCTAACTCTGTACTGCAACGTGAGGCATTTTTCTTTAAGCCTCGGGGACCCTCAACTGGCCAGAACTCAGTTGGGCCTTAATTCTTGATTTTAGGGTCCCAGGACACAGGGACTCCAAAAGGCTAACCTACGACGTTGGGGCGCTTAGGGGCGCATGTTAGGCACTGTATGTATTGCCCTTCATGCCCATAGGGCTGCACCCTGAGGTTTCCATCTGATGCCCAGTGCACAGGACTAGGCCCACTGAGAGCCCTTACTATGTTCATTCTTGGGTGCTTATGTTACTGCGCCCCTACACATGGTTGGTTGTGCCGATGCGGATGCTGAATCCTAATGTCCTGCCAAAGGTATAGGCCCCATGTTAAATGTGATTAATGCCTGACATATTTGAGGTGTACCTCTTGTTGCTAAGGTTGTTGATGCCATGTTTAGGCGCACAGGGTTGCTGGCCTAAGGCGTCTATGCATAATGGGCTTTCCTGCCTAGTGTTTCTTTCCCTCACATTGATAATGCTGATTTTCTGTGTCATGTGATAACGCCTTGTTTTTATTCAGCCCTGGAAACTAACGGACTTACGTTTTTATTCTTTTTCTGATTACCCATGTAAATAATCCCCCTGGTATCCATTGCCCTGGTGCCCGTTGGCGCCTCATTGTGTTTACTGTGTTTCACTTTTGCAGGTTGGACCTAATACAAAAGTTATTCTTTTTCCAACCAGAACTGGTATTGTGTCTCTTTTTGTGGTGTGCCTGGTGTGTCGTCTGTGGATACTGCGTGGATGCTTCACACATGTCCTCAGGAGTTTGGCCTGCCCGCTCTGTACCATGCTACCCCCTGTAGAATTGGTTACTCCATTTCTAACAATGATTAATCTGCAGAACAGGGCAATGATGTGGTGGAGAATTGTGTACCATTGTGGATGGGAGGGGATCCTTACAGTGAGCAGATGGCTTTAATTTTGCAATTATATTGAAGGCTTCAATTTCAGTCAAGGGTTTGAAGTCAGACCAGTTGACATTGTTTTTCAGTTTGGAGTTATTAAGGTAGCAGTTAGTTCCTTTAGGGGCCATTTGGTCATTAATGGGTTCTGGGGTTGGAGCTGCCATGGGAGGAGGTAGGTTAGTGAGGATGGTAAGGATGAAGGGAAGAATTGTGGCTTGTAAGAAGGAGGAATTTTGTCAGAAAAAAAGCTCGCAATTTCTTCACATCATTCATTAGTGGCGAATATATCATGAAGGGGTGGAGATGTGGTTTATTGTTTGACAATGTTAAAGATCTCCCTGGGTAAATTCTTTGCATGGTCTAATTGGTTGCAGAAGAAGGAGGCTTTCTCTAAAAATTTGTTTTTTGTATGACAGCCTTGTAGTTCTAAGCAGTGCTAGGTGGTTTGTCGAGGGGTTTTGTCTCCATGTCCTTTCTGAATGTCTGAGATGTCTTCTATTGCTGTAACGATCTGAATTAAACCATGATTTTGATTTGATTGATCTCAGTTGTTTTAGTTTAGGTGGTGCCACTTGGTCGAGAACTTCCGACATCGCTGTGTTATAGTGTGCAGTGAGATCATCAGCAGTATACATGAGGGAGTGACGCTGTAGTTGTTCACAAATCTTGGATTCCAGTTCAGTTATTGGGACTTGTATGAGATTTCTGGTCAACTGCTTAGGTTTCTTTGTAACATTTATGTGGGTTCTGACCTGGGTATTGATATTGAAAAGTAGGAGATGGTGGTCTGACCAGTCAATAGGTGAGATGGAGCTAAGAAAGACCATTTAATTTTTAGTGATAATCACATGAAGAATGGAGCCTTTGATGAGTGTTGGTTTATTGCAGAGTTCATTAAGGTTGTTTATTTCAAGAAGGTTTGTGAGTAGCTGGACTGAGGTGTGTTCTGAGTTGTTCCAATAAATGTTGAAGTCGCCCAAGATCACATCCTTCGTTTCAGTTAAGGAGAACTGAGTAATTAGGTCAGATAACTCATCTGCGAAGAGGGCGCTATCACCAGGAGGGTAGTAGAAGGTGTGAAATTTGATAGGAGTGGAGCCTTTGCTTTTAAGGTCAACACAAAGGTATTCAAAAGTCGAATATTCTGTGTTATTTAATGTAGAACGTGTTATTCCTACATTGTGAATTATGGCTAGACCTTCACCAGTTCTTTTAGGTCAGTTATGTCTAATGATGTTGTACCCACGTGGAGACAGCAGGTCAAGTATTGGGGTAGAATGGTCATTAAGCCAGGATTCCATGAGGAATGCACAAAATAAACCACAAATAAATATCAAGGAAAAAAGTGCGTAGGTCGACGTTTCGGTCTCTAGTTGTGCATTAATGAGACCATCTTCAGGACTGTATAGTCTTTATGAAATAATAGTATAATGGTGTTACATTCACACGGGTGTTATTGAAATATTTTTCTTCTATGTATATGCTAGAATAAATAGTAATTTTCTTTTGTTCTACATTGTAACAGGGGTCTCCAACTCTAAATGTTATACAGTCCTGAAGATGGTCTCATTAATGCAAAACTAGAGACCGAAACGTCGACCTAGGCACTTTTTTCCTTGATATTTATTTGTGGTTTATTTCGTGAAACAGTGTTAGCAAATGTCACAGTGAAGGTTTACAAGAGGTGAATAATAACCTTCTTGTCTCATTGCATGTATTGTATACAAGTACCCTTTTAAAAATCCACAGATTTCTACAATATAAAAAGAGAATATTTTCATATATACATCTGTTTCTGTTTGCTTTGTACACCTTTTTTCATATTTATTCTGTATGATTGTTTTGTCTCAAACTGTGTTTTACCCGTTTGAAGAAATTGCATTAAGAACTAAGGGCCAGATGTAGGTAGCCCAATACCGGTCGGTAACGGCTGAAATTACCGAATTTCGGCCGTGTTACCGACCGGTATTAGGCTTTTCAGATGTAGTTGGCATGATTGTAGGATTCGGTATTTTATCGAATCGGTAACTTAAGGAATCAGTAAATTACTGAATTCTTAACATACCGATTCGGTAAATTACCGAATCTGTATTGTAGGAGGCACTCAAATGACTGCTTTTCCCATTTTAGGATTTGTTATTTACCACCAACTACAAGTTGGTGGTAATATCGAAAACCCTAAAAGAATCCATTTTTTGCAATTTAAAACAATGACATGTGGCAGACATACATGCCCTTAGGGCATGTATGTGTGCCACATGTGCACCCATGCACTATTGAGGGGTGTAACAGGGTGTCAAAGTGACACCCTGTCACCCTTCAATGTGTTCCCCTTTTACCGAATCGGTATTTACTGATTCTGTAATTCCCCTTCATTCCTATGTGCCTCCAGACCCATAATAATGAATGGGAATTACCGAATCGGTAAATACCGATTCGGTAAATACCAAATTGTACCGATTCGATAATACTTACCGGATTTTTATCTACATTGCATTTACCGATTCTAAAATACCGAATTGGTAACATTCGGTATTTTAGAATTGGTAAATGTAGTTTACCTACATATGGCCCTACGTTTCCTGACAGAAATCAACCAGCAAGCATGTAGCTAATCTTGCTTACAAATACTATCATAAAATAATCAAACTATTTAACTAAATAAATCTCATGAAGGCACATTTACCCATTCCTCATATTTTGCCCGAGCCATCAAGGGAAGTTTGGGTTGCCCATTTCTTTTATCACGGCCTGAAGATGGGGCCCCAGACATTAGGCTTGAGGTGATCATCGTCGGGATTTGTCACTGTGAGACTGCGGGTAAGGGTGGATACAAGTGAAATCCTTCCAGTGTTCATGTGAGGATGGTGTGTGTTGATGGGGTAGGTAAAGTTGCTAGTCGTGTCAGGAGGTGTCTCAGAGTTGGATGGTGAATTAGTGGGGGGAAAAGGCAGGCGGGTTGGGGTTAAATCTCAGAGGTAGGGGGAGGAAGGCGTTTGAGACAGATAGCCCTGTTGTGTGAGTGGCCCAAAAAATGACAGGAAGTGTTGATCGACTAAGGTGAGGTATCAGTGGTAGTGGAGTACGTATTCAATTAGTGCCTTCATCGTGATCAAATTGCACTAAATTGTATAGACTCCATCATCAGCATTACTTGGCCATGGTGATCTTTGGTCAGGCCTAGCTACATATTGTACAAACAGGCAGGATAGGATAATCTTTCCACTCTCTCCTCTGATCAGTAAATTGCCTCCAGGAATAAGGCAGTGGATTAAATGATCCTAACACTCCATCTTGTATACCGGAGATTGATCTTAACTTAGTTCAATAACTCTGATTCCTGCTCCAATGCTAGTAATTAGCTCGGATTTGCACATTTGTTCTTCAAAGAAGGCATTTTGCAGCTGCTTTGAAGTAATTATGCAATTTGGGTTTGCATGCTTCAGTCAGCAATACTAGTGGCTGCAGTTTGTCACAAAAATATCTACTCCATTTGGGCTGATCAGTGGCCTCCAAGAGTTGTATGTTTCCTCTGTTGTGATATGTCCAGGCTGCTTTTTACCTAACAAAAAATCAAGAAAGACTAGCTAGGTTTATGCAGGTTAGACTCAGTGGAGTACGTATGTCACGGGAAACCAGTGGGTTTCTTTAAAAAGCCCTCACCCACCAACCTAGTTGGTGGCATGCTTCATCATCGGGCCCACCACAGTGGCACCTAGCGTGCCCCGGGTGTGCTTCGACGCCAGATTACTGCGGAGCTGGTATAATTGCTGAGTGTGCAATGTGGTGAGTGTGAAGGTGAAACTTAAAAAACCATACAGAAATCCCAGCACCAGAGGGTAGAAAATATTTTAATAAAACTGGGTATCTGTTGGTACGTTAAAAGGCAAGTAGACACGTTGGAGTATGGATTATGACCTCCAGTGTCCTGTGTGGTCTACATGTTTCAGCCTGGCCTTTCTTAATTTGAAACAGGCTTTCCTCAGGACCAAGTGAGTATGTGTGGGGTTATTAAAACTAATTTACAGTGAGTGTTTTAAGGTTTTATGTGTAGCACGCGATAAGGTGCTATATGGGAGAGAAGGGGGTTCCCTCTCGCTTTGACAGTGTTTATCTGTTCAAAGCCTCCTTGGGTCGCCTGGCAGAGAAACAGACCGCAACTGTCGATCTGGTTCCTCCTTGGACCTCTAATCCTTCTGCGGCGCCGCAGAAGGATTAGAGGTCCAAGGAGGAACCAGATCGACAGTTGCGGTCTGTTTCTCTGCCAGGCGACCCAAGGAGGCTTTGAACAGATAAACACTGTCAAAGCGAGAGGGAACCCCCTTCTCTCCCATATAGCACCTTATCGCGTGCTACACATAAAACCTTAAAACACTCACTGTAAATTAGTTTTAATAACCCCACACATACTCACTTGGTCCTGAGGAAAGCCTGTTTCAAATTAAGAAAGGCCAGGCTGAAACATGTAGACCACACAGGACACTGGAGGTCATAATCCATACTCCAACGTGTCTACTTGCCTTTTAACGTACCAACAGATACCCAGTTTTATTAAAATATTTTCTACCCTCGGGTGCTGGGATTTCTGTATGGTTTTTTAAGTTTCACCTTCACACTCACCACATTGCACACTCAGCAATTATACCAGCTCCGCAGTAATCTGGCGTCGAAGCACACCCGGGGCACGCTAGGTGCCACTGTGGTGGGCCCGATGATGAAGCATGCCACCAACTAGGTTGGTGGGTGAGGGCTTTTTAAAGAAACCCACTGGTTTCCCGTGACATACGTACTCCACTGAGTCTAACCTGCATAAACCTAGCTAGTCTTTCTTGATTTTTTGACATATAAAAGCGGGGATTCAGACTAGCTTACCTAGTCCTCCCTCTCTCCTTTGATTTAGTGATAGTGGTGCTTTTTACCTAAGACATAGATGCAGACTCTGCACTACTGGTTCAACGTTACCTATCTTATACCTTCAAATTCCTGGCAGAGGCGCAGTTTAAGTGCAATGAAGAAAAGTCAGAGGTCCTGATATTTGATAAATTCCCCCTTAATTTTAGAGAGCAGCTCTGGCATCCTGAGTTTCCATTGCCTACCTCGTCAGGGAAGCCAGCTAAAATTCTGGGGGTATGGTTTGATGAATGTCTTTCCTTCTCGACACACATCAAGAAGCTGGCTGGATGCTGTTTGGGCCTGCTTAAAAGTCTCAGAAGATTCTTCCCCCTCTTACCTCAGGCGGCGTGGAAAACGGTCATCTGTGCGCTGATTCTGTCACGGCTGGATTATGCCAATGCCCTTCATGCTGGTATCCCTGGTTACCTGCTGAAGAAGTTGCAGGTGGTTCAAAACACGGCAGCCAGACTTTTATTGGGCATTTTGGCTAGGAACAGTGTTCGTCAACAGCTACTTTCTCTCCACTGGTGCCCCACAGTAGATAGAGTTAAATGTAATCTATTGGCTTTGGCCCACCGTGCTCTTCACGGTTGTGGTCTTCCTTACCTGCAGAGGCATCTCTCCTTCTATGTCCCTGCGTGCTCCCTGCGATCCTCGTCCTTATGTTATGCTCAGGTCCCTCGTTTCAAGTTTCAGAGGATAGGGGGCAGCTCATTTACAGTGAAAGCGGCGGTTGCTTGGAATGCTCTTCTTTTTGCCCTGCATATCATCCAGGACCCAGTTACATTCAAGAGCAAACTGAAAACACATCTATTTTCCTGAAGCTCACCGTCCTTACCCCGCTAGGCACTGCGCCGGACACTCATGAGTAGCTGTGCGTGTTACAAACTCATATAACATAACATAACATAACAACATAAATCACAGAGACCGGGAAACATTTTCTTTCACTCCCTTATCAAATCTCCCTTTCGTAGGCAGGATGCAAATCAAGATAAAAGATAATTCTGTGCTTTCTTAGATTTGCAGTTTTTATGCAAGTTGCTGTCCATAAGATTTTGTCTTTTGAAGGCAGGGAGCTCAGTGTCAGCATCACAATCTGAACTGAGGGTCTCACTGCCTCATTGTTATTATTCTGGGCCATGAAGAGACTATAAGTCGGAGTGACCAACTGTGCTTCATCAGCATTTTGTGGTCCTAACAAGTCCTGCATTACCTTTTCCAAATCTACAGCTAGTGATTCCAATTGTATAGATGAAGCATCACCCAAAGAAACAAACATCTGTACTATTGTGTAGGTTGCGAAGAACTTCCATACTCACACATAGCTTCAGGAAAGAAGATATTCTAAATAGTTTAAAGATGACAAAGTCAACCACCTTAGAATATATGTCACTGGTTTACGATTATAAATGCTTGGGCCCTGAGCCCCACCTGTGTCTGTACAGCTTCCACAGTGCTTACCCTTTCTGTAAGACCCCCCAATATATGCTCCTCTGCCCTTAGTCCCATTAAAAGGAATTGTCTGTAGCATATCAAGTATATCTATGATAGTCACTGTCTAATATTAAGTAGAAATACAAAGTTGAACAGTTAAACAGATAGTTATGTTTATATGAATGGAGCAATCATTTTGCAAAGATCCCAGCCAGTATGGTCTTACAGTCATACAATTTTGTAAACTTAAAATTTTGTTTGCATCTGAAGGAAATATGTCCAGAAACCCCGTAAATTGCTTACAGGTTTTCTGTGGGGTGAGACAAACAGTTAAGAGATTACAGCCAATTCAGACTTGGTCGACTACAGCAGACATGTTTTAGAAACAAGACTTTTTCAAGGCTGGTGTGTTCCCATAGTGTATTGAGAGATAATTGCAATTTGATATGAAGCATAAGGGAACACAGAAGAACGATTAGTAATAAAGTATGGGTTTTCTTAACGGTAGTGTACTGTGTTCATCAATGCGTCAATAGAGAAAAGAGTGGTATTCATGATGTTCTTTATAAAGAGCATCACTAGGGCAGTCTCTGTAAGAGCTGACTGTTCGGATGTACCTCGATGGTATCAGTAAATGCCATTAATATATTTAAAAATATGTCAGCTGGATTAGTAAAACCAGCATTTAGGGGCCTTATTAAGACTCTCTCCATTAGACAAGTCAGCTTCTTCAAATGTGGTTAGCTCAAAGTCTTTTAATTACTTTTCCGAGCACCCCAAAAATATAGCAAGAAAGTGTTCCATCTTGGTTTTTTTTTCTGCCATAAAGCCTACTTCCAGGTATCTTTGCTTGTGATGTGTAGAAGTCACACAACTTACACTAGCTTAATTCCAGATCAAGGGGGCTCGACAACATCCTCACAGTGCCTCTTCCAAGTCTGCTCCACGGGGGCTGCCAAAAGGTCAGAGCATGTGATAGAGTGGTATTTAGCCTTTCACCACAAGTTAACTTTCAGTGTGAACCTCATCCAGGGATCAAGCGGTCATCTCTCTTGACCACCTTAGCCAACCTTGTTTATTCGTGAGTGTCACAATTTCCAATCTGCAGGTTCAGTTAACCTCCACTCACCAATGTCTCCTCTCCTTTATTCTGCCTGCCCCAGCCTTCTACTGGAAGCAGTGTGTTAAAAAGACAGCCTGACACTGGTTTGATAGTAGGTCAGGTTTATTAGTGAAAACATCACCAACAGCTCTTCAAGGCACATCCAACTGCTCCAGACTCCAAAGCTCCAATGCTCTTGGAATGACAAGCAGTGGAACCAAATGAGGTGGAAAAGAACACGACCATGTCATAACATGAGGAAGAGAAACAAGCATATGTACATTACAACACATCCCCTTTACTATAGAAAGAAACAAGGAAAAACAAAAGTGAAAAATGAAACAACTTGTAGTAGCATGAAGAAGGCACCTGAAAAGGAAACACTAGAGCAAGGCAAATTAAACATAGTCACTGAAACGAGCAGGAGCATGATGAGTTCTCTGTGGAAACCTTCTAGGAGAAGCAGCATCATGGACATTAGGAGAGGTACAGGGACAGGAAGGATCCACCAGGGAAGATGAGGGAGGAACTCCAGGGGAAAACTTAACAAGCCTAGACATGCTCCATTTACAACCCTTTTGCAAGGTAACTACATTGTTGTGAATCTTGGTAATTCTAAATGGACCCATAAACTCGGAAGAACCTTTTTTAGAAAATCTAGGTTTTTTCACAAGGACCCAATCTCCCACACTCCACAACACGGGTTTGGTAGAATTCTTTAAATCATAGCGCTCTTTATATCTCTGTTGGTAAGAAAGAATCCTATTTCCCACACCTCCCTTATCCAAGGAAGGAGAAGATTGAAGGGGAAGCCAAGTGGGATTCAATTTGGAAGAGGCTTGTCTACCACGTAGCAGAAAGAAAGGAGAAGACTTAGAAATGTAGTTGATGGTGGTGCGATGTGCCCACCAAGTATCACGCAAAACATCTTTGAGAGAACATTTCATTTCAATAGCTCTTTGCACACAACCTTTGACCACACGATTCATTCGTTCAGCAAGACCATTAGCCTGAGGCGAATAGAGTGCGGTTTTAAGATGGGAAATGCCGTGGTCATTTAAAAAAAACTCCATATCAGTGGAAATGAACTGGACACCATTATCCATAATGATGCACTTCGGAACACCTTCAGAGGCAAATTCATCACGTAAGAAATCGATAACCACCCTAGAAGTGACAGAGGGTACACACTTGGTGGAAACCCATTTTGACATGTAGTCAACAAGCAAAATTACAAATCTTTCAGAGGGAGTAAGTAGATCAAAAGGTCCCATGATGTCCAAACCTAATTTGGACCAAGGTTGGTCAGGGACCGACACAGGAGAAAGAGGAGCTTTACTAACTAACTTGGACTTGTCATTAGTGGCACACTGATAACAATCTTTGACAACAAGTTCGACATCACTGTCCATATTAGGCCACCAATACCTTTCTCTCAGGCGAGATTTAGTAAAACTCCTGCCCATGTGTCCATCATGGGCAAGATTGATGAGTTTCAAACGCATCACGACAGGAGGGATCAATCTTTCACCACGCATAACAATGTCATCAACAATGGTAAGTTCATGTTTAACCGACCAAAAAGGCAAAAGGTCACTACAGATGTCTCTGCTGTTACTAGGCCAACCTTTAACTACTAGGTCCTTGACCAAGGGTAAAACTGAGTCATTGGATTGAGCAACGACCCAATCATCCAGGGAAACAGCACTCTCGCAAACCCAAGCCACCTTGACCGCACCTAAATCCAAATCTTCATCCAGATTCTGCAAGGGTAAACGTGAGAGGCAGTCAGCAGTCTTATTCAATGAACCAGGAACATATTGTACAATGAAGTTGAACTCTTCTAACCCCTCGCTCCAACGTTTGAGCCTGGGAGTTAGTCTCTCACTCTCCATACAAGAGAAAACTTGAATTAAGGGTTTGTGGTCAGATTTCACAATAAAAGGAATGCCCCACAAATAAAACTTAAAATGTTTGATAGCCCAAACCACAGCAAGAGCTTCCCTTTCAATACAAGAGTAATGTTGTTCAGCCTTTTTTAGAGCCCTGGAGGCAAATGCCACAACTCTTTCATCGCCATTGTCCATCTGAGAAAGAACAGCCCCCAATCCAGAAAGACAGGCATCAGTGGAAAGAATAGTCTTTTTCCTGGTATCAAAGTGACCTAAACTAGGTAACTGACTGATGGTATTCTTCACAACCATGAAAGCATTATTGCAATCGACACACCAGTCAAAATGGACACCTTTTTTTAGAAGGTTCCCGATGGGTTCAACAATACATGCAAAATTCTTGATAAACTTGGAATAAAATTCAGCTAGGCCAAGAAATGACCTAACTTGGTCTTTATCAGAGGGGGTGGGAGCCTCAGCAATACTTTTGGCTAATTCGAGTTTGGGTTGTATACCTTCGCCAGAGATTACATGACCAAGGTAGGTAACAGAAGTTACTCCAATCCTGCATTTGGCCTTGTTAACCGTTAAACCTTTGTCAGCCAACCTGACTAGAACTGCTCTCAGAACTTCTTCATGTTCCTTATTATCCTTGCCAAAAACCAAGATGTCATCTTGGAAAAATATGACATTGGAGACATCCCCCACAACCATTTTCATAATTCTCTGAAAGCAGGCAGCAGCGGACGCCAACCCAAAAGGCATCCTAACAAAACGATAAGCACCTAGGGGGGTAACAAAAGAGGTGAGATGCTTGGAATCTTCATGAAGTGGAACTTGGTGGTATGCTGAGGACAAATCAAGAACAGAGAATATTTTAGCCCCAGCAAGCATAGTTATGGACTCAGGGATATTGGGCAGGGGTTGTCGGTCAACCCAAATGCACTTGTTCAAACCTCTGAGGTCCACACACATGCGAATGTTCTTCCCACCATCCTTGGGAGCCAAAACTACTGGGGCCAACCACTCTGAAGATTCAATTTCCTCAATAACATTCAAATCCATGAGTCTAGCAAGTTCTAATTTAAGAGGAGCAAGCATCATGTTAGGAACTTTCCTAACTTTAAACACACACGGAACAGCATTTTTCTTTAAAATAATTCGGTGCTGAAAACCCTTCAATAAACCCAATTTGTCAGAGAAAACATGTGGGAAATCATCAAAGAAGATGTTGGAGATAGAGATTTGGTCAATCAACATGACTTGGTCAGTGGGTTTAAGGGCATTGGGATTGAGGATGATTCCCAAATCTCTCTGATGTCTCCACCCTAAAAGATTGTCACCTCTATAGGCAACATAAATTTTTCCCACAGTTTCACGACCTTTGAAATGGATCCTCATGACAGTGTAACCAGAGACTTGAATATGAGAACCATTATAACTTACTGCATTAATATCAGGTTTGTACAAGTCAATTTTAGGAAAAACTTTGTTCCAATTATCATTTCCTATTAGGGTAAAGGGAGAACCAAAGTCAGCTAAAAGAATAAAATCTTGGCCACCAATAATCACATTACACTCAGGCATGACGATGGGATCAGCATCAATACTTCCATCACTTGTAACACTGGAAACAACAAGTCGAGGAGAATCTGAGGAAGGCAAGGAACATTCAACAGAGTGTACTTTGGTGGATGATTTACATACTCTGGCATAATGCCCCTTAATACCACATTTAATGCAAGTGGAGGATTTAGCATAGCAATTAGGAAAGGAAGAAGAGTGATTAGGGCTGCAACATCTGTAACATTTGATTTTAGAACGATCGAAAACAGTTTTGGGTTTGGTGTTTTGCATAACTTTACAAATGGAATCTTCAGAAGCAGTAGGTTGAGAGGAATTGAGTGGTTGAGCAACTTGATGAATACTACTGGAGGCAGAAGAACAATCTGGCGAAATTTTATGTTCTTTCATCTCTTTAGCCCAACCAGAAGTATTCTCAATACCCTCAACAATAGCTAAGGCTTCTCTGAGAGAAGGATTTTTAGATAGGAGTTTCTCTTGTACTCTGGGGTTATTTGTACATCTGACCAACTGGTCACGAATCAAGGAATCCGTGAGTTCACCAAACTCACAAGTACGTGCTAATGTCTTTAAGGAAGCAACATACAACCCAACCTTTTCTTTAGGTTCTTGTACCCTCGCAAAGAACTTATGACGTTCTAAAACCACATTAATTCTGGGACCAAAGTAGTCCTCTAACATTTTTAAGGACATATGAAAGACATCTGCAGGAGAATCACCAGAACCATCATTGATGGGTATCTCATCAATGCTGTCATAAATGTTACGACCTTCCACACCTAAATTGTGAAGCAGAATTGCTTGTTTTCTTACAGCTGAAAATTTTTCACCACCAATGGCCAAAAGATAGGAGTCGAAAAGATTTTTCCATCTTTTCCAAGGGAGAATAGGTTCACCCTTTTCGCAGAGAAAAGCAGGAGGTTGTGTCATGGAAGAGGAGGTAGACATGGTGTGGTAGTAAGATAAGTAAGAAAACAAGTACGTGAACACAAGGAAGGAAAATAACAAAATGTTTGTGTATCACAGAAGTAAGAATACACAGTCAAAGTTGAGTCAAACCTGAAGAAAAACGATGTAAAAAAAAATTAGACTAATATAACAAAATGTGTGTGTATCACAGAAGTGGGGATACACAGTCAAAATTGAGTCAAACCTGAAGAAAACGATGTAAAAAAAATAGACTGGTCGAGACTGGAAATCCAAAGTCAAAATGCAGATTATTCTCAGTGTGGTGGAAACGCTGTGATAAATACTTTTTTGCAGAAGCGAAAGCGTTGCTGGATTATTTTCAAGCGGTGAAAACGCTGAAAAATCCTTTCATCCGATAAACAGCGTTGCCAGAGAGCGTTACTAGGCAACCGGCAAGATGGCGGCACGTATGCGTGTGACGTGATAGCGTCAACGTCACGCAAAGGCAGCCGGGAGCTCTAGGAGCAATGCTCTCCTTTAAAGAACGTAAGGGCAATGGCGATGTTCCAGGCTCCAGCGCGAATGCTGCGCTCTCAGAAGGAATGTCAGCGCGGCTGCAGCGCTTGTCAAGGAGCCGAACGACACGCTCGAGGAAATAGCTGGGGCGCGCCTAACGGTAAGTGAGACCGTTGGGGAGCGAAAGTAAACAGGGCAATGTTAGCAAGGGAGAAAGCCAAAATCCAGGGGAAAACAATCCAAAAGGTTACCTGAAGTGAGAGTTTGAAGCGGAAGTTGTTTAAAACGAAGGAAGCAAACTGGTGGTCGAGAAGTAGATAAATCCAGTTCAAAATGATAGTCAATGAGTCAAAAAGTCTTAAAAGTAGATTCCAGTTGAATAAAAAGTCAGTAAGTCTCGAAAGTCAGACAGTCTTAAAATCCATGGAAGCATTCCATGTAGAAATCCATGTAGAAATAACCCATGTAATCCAAAAGAGGGTAAATCCAGGAAGAGAAATCCAAAAAATCCAAGAAGTGGGTTCAGGGTTAAGTGGTGATGTGGCTTGTCCCTTCCAAGCAGCCAAACGTCGCCAGTGTTAAAAAGACAGCCTGACACTGGTTTGATAGTAGGTCAGGTTTATTAGTGAAACATCACCAACAGCTCTTCAAGGCACATCCAACTGCTCCAGACTCCAAAGCTCCAATGCTCTTGGAATGACAAGCAGTGGAACCAAATGAGGTGGAAAAGAACACGACCATGTCATAACATGAGGAAGAGAAACAAGCATATGTACATTACAACACAGTGCCTCTTGGTCGGACTGGGGAACCAAAAGCAGCCCTGACCAAAATGCTGAAACCAGACCTATTTCCTCTGCTTCCTGGCACAACCTCTCTGTTTCTATCCATCCTTTCTCTCTCTTGCCTTCTTTACTTTCTCTTCTCCTTTCCTTTTCACTTTATCTCTACCATCCCCTTTCCTCTCTCACGTTCTCACTCTTATGAAGTCTCCTGGTCCTGATGCTAAGGGTGCAGCGAGAATCTTATGATACCAGGTTCAGCAGTGGTACCACTTGACAAATTAAGTAGATTTAAATAGGCCTTCTTACAAAATGGAGTGTATCTACCCAATGGTCACTTCCTTGCAGTAGTTATCCAAATTTTTTCGTTGAATGAAAAAGAAACAAGTATTTCTTATTCTTGATGTGATTCCTTTTATTTTATTTTCCTATATTCAGCCTCAAGTCAATTGTTTGAGTCATAATACATCCGGTTGTATCTTTTACATTGTTGCCATTTCAAAAACAGCCCATTGCATTGTATGTTTCACATTGTTGGCATATCAAAAACAGCCGACACAAGTTTCTCCCCCACAAGGCTGTATAGCCTGAGGTTTTTATCAAGTCTCTTAAGAACTCTGGTTAAATCCGTAAGGATTGGTTATGTATTTAACCAGAGTTCTTAAGAGCCTTGAAAAAGCCTGACTTGAGAGAGGACCAGGAACCCCGGTGCAGCCGACTAACCCGGCCACCCCCTGGATCCAGGACCTAAGCGCGACTTGGCGCTCCCACTTTCTCCCGGACCGCAAGGTGCAAGCGGTATTGCGGTAATTTGCCCGCGCCGCCCCCGGACCTTGACACACTATCTTTGTAATCCCGATTCACCAAGTCATACCGATGACTAACTTCATTACCGGTCCTGGCCCATCGTTTTTAACTCAAGCTCGCCTGTGAGCTCTTTAACCTTATGCCCTTTGGCTAAAGAGGCTCAAATTTTAATAAGGCAACTACTGTCCTGTCCTGATGATGGACCCCAGCATTTAGTAAGGGGGTCCGAAACGTCGTCGACCTTGTGTACCATATACCAGTACAATGATTTACTACACGAAAGTATGTAATGGTACCCACTGGAATCTCTCTGTTTAATTTTGAAACTTTACAGAGACTTTTTTGGCCTTGCCTTGTAAGCCCTTCTGTGTATGTTGTCTGTGTCTATGTACTGTCGTGGGTTGGTACAGGCTTGTGCCCCACGAAAGTGAATTGTTGAAGGTGTATTATTGTTTCGCAAAACGTTTATTGAAATATAAAACTTGAAGACCTCTGTCCGGCTGGGCATGTCTTCTACAATATAGAACTGACTGGGTCTATATTTATGTTGGTTATTATTGTGTCTCCTTGCTAGGGACCACTGTTGTGTCTGTATGACTTGAGAGAGGAGCAGTAGGCCCAAATATCAAGAGTGGACAACTCCCAGACAATAGGGTATTTATCAACAGGATAGGAGTGATGGATCTCTATTCACTTTCTAATAACTTCGATCTGAGACTTGCCTTTAAGACGGAAGCAGCAGTTAATAAATTAGAAAGAAGATTCCATGACACAGATATGTGACTAGGGAGCAGCAGTGCAACCAAGCATGGTGAGATAAAGAGAAAGAGCAAAATGAGCAAAGAAAAAAAGTGAGATACAAATTAAACTGCGTAAATGCACAGATGGAAAGAAAGAACGAAAGAAAGAAAAGAAAGAAAGAAAGAAAGAAAGAAAGAAAGAAAGAAAGAAAGAAAGAAAGAAAGAAAGAAAGAAAGAAAGAAAGAAAGAAAGAAAGAAAGGAAAAAAAATGGAATTAGGGAGGAAGAAAACTTTATGAGACTAATTTTAATAGCCTTCCTAAACGTGTCAGGTTTACTCATTCATGCAGTGCTATATGGTTCAAAGTGGGGGTGTTTTTATTCTTCTGCATATACCCTTGCCTGCTACAATTAATCTTGCGGAGCTGGGGAAAGTGACAGAGGCACCATGGAATACCTTGAGTGTTCAAAATGGGCCTCCAAGGGCTCCCGTACACCAGGGAAGTGCCTAGTGAAATAAAAGGTCTCAGACCAAAGCTATTAGAAAATACATAGAAGTCCAATACTCCTATCATGTAGAAAAATACCCTATTGTCTGGGTGTAGTGCTCCCACTTTGGAAGCAGACTGTGGCAAAAACGCTGCCCCAGAAGTATGTGTGTATTGTGTCCCAAAGGTGCAGGTCTGTGCAAACATTCACCAGAGGTCTTGCATAGTGCTCCTCCACAAGGGTGACCCCTCAATGTCCACTCCATGTGATGCTTGCATAGTTTTATTCCGCTTGTACAGTACCCAAAAATCCATGTTGGCCTAGGGGGAATAAGGCAATTAAAGCTGGCTACCAGGAGCCCAGAAATAGCAAGTGAAAGTATAGCACTCACTGGATATTGATTTATGTTCTGAGTTTCTAGCCCACACCACTTCTTTGATTAAGCCTTCCATTGTTCTGGTTCGCTAACCTTACAGGGGAGTAATTGGTAGTTGGATCCCAATAGTACAGTGGCAGCTAGACATAAGTGGTAATTGATCCAATTATAACTCTTGATTGCCATGATGATGCTACCCCTGGACGAACATCTCACCTGGTATATCCATATTGATGCGGCCCGAAATCAAAGAACCCTGCCAGGCATAAGGAGCAAGTATGTAGGTGGAATGGGAGAGAGGAACCTGTCATATCAGTGGTTACAGGAGGCCCCCGAGCAGATATTCGCCAAAAGACCCCGAAAGAGCAAAGTGCAGCCCATGGGGAATATAGGACAGAGGCCCTTTGCCAAGAAAGGCTCTCTGAGCGCTTACACAGTGAGACAAAGAGGAAGCCTATCACAGACCGGACACATCAAATAATGAGTGAAGAGGGTGGATGCAGCAACCAACCCGAGAATGATAGGAGGAAAGAGCCTGAACTGAGAAACAGACCTGACAGGGCACCACAAGATAAGCTCAGGGATGGGACATTTACGCATTAGGAAGGAAGTCAAAATTAACTAAATAGAATTAAAATGATTCTGTACGTCTGAACAAAACATATTTTTCGAGGTTCCATATGGCATATCTTAATATGAGTAACTGGGAAAGATCCTATCAGCTTGTTTCACACACACAATACTAAATCACAGTCACAGTCCCTCGGCATCCTTTGTAATTTCAGCTTCCCCAGATCTTCCACTCACATGGTGCCCCTGTGTGCCACACAACATTGGTTTCCTTCATGCAGTCACCTAGTAAGGAGCTGATATTACACAGTGTGCACACACTTAGCTGAAACTCCTGCAGAGAGCAGGTTTCCAGCTGTCACCAGCATTTGTAGACATGTGATAGGGTTCCCCATTGACCACAATGAAAACCCCATTCTAAGATGGCTAATATTTTAGATCTACCTTAAGATGTTAATCATGTCCCATCATCCAATACCATAATTTCAGGCATGAACATTAAGAAACTTAGACATTCTTTTGTTTCAGATTTAATACATTAGATCCAATGATCACTAACGGAGAAATTAAGAGGCATTCAGTTGTCCTGCTGAAAACCTTCCCTAGTACTGAATACTATGAAGCCATGTATTTTTAACATGCAAATACGTTATTAGGATTGAGTTAATACATTTGGGAATAGAGCTGTGGGAGAGAGTATTGTTGGTTTACTAATGTTTCACTAAGAAGTTGCCTTCACTTTTCTGATCAGTGTATTCACAAAAATAATACAAGTAGCAAACTTTAAACTCACCAGTAGAAAAATGGCACAGCATTCAACAGTGAGAATTCTTTCATTTCAGGAATTATAGACATTGAATTCTAGCAAGGATACCTCCTGTATAGACAAGTAATTATGCATCATACTCAGACAGAAACAATAATGTACCAATAGCTGAAACTTACCCTTTTACCTAGTACTACAAAGGAATGTATTTTGTCTTGTCAGAATTTAAAAGAACTGTTGGCGATTGTGCAAAGGATTCTAGGTATAAAGATAATATGCACAGTGTTGCGAGACTTCAAATGTTCTGCTAAGACATTGTTAGCAGTGTCACTCCTAGAAAAGAGCCTGGATCTCCCTCATTGCACTATCTTTACAAAGCCACTATTGTGAAGCTTGTTGAGCTGCCCTTGAATGCCAAAGGAACTGAGCTGAGATGAAAGTTTTTTTTCTGATGGCTGTGCCAGCAAAAACAGAAAACCTGTTGAAAAAAAAAGACGCTGCACTCTTTTCCTTTATCAAAACTTTTACTGAATAGACAATTTTGTTTTTAATTTATTCTTGGCTTCTGAAAGCACTGATGAGCGCAAATGAAACATAGTAAATACCAAACACTCAGTAGATTGCTATTGAAAAAGATTTGGCAGAACCTGATGAGGATCATCATTGAACTTTAAAATCAAGAGTGTTGCCTTGATTTAAAAATGCCTTTTGCGAAAGTCATGTGACACAAAGCAACGCTGCACAGCACCATGGACAGCGTCAATCAACTTTTGCAGAGACATGGGTTTCTTAGTTGAAAGCTGTTGCAAGCACAACGCTAGACGATACTGTGTTGCATTGCACAAAACCCCCGGTAACACAGGTAAGCGGGAATAACAGAGCGGGGGCAGCTCAAACATTCCAAGGGGTCCACGAAAATTCCAAGTCAACTAAAGTCATGCATAGTACCTCCGCATATCTTTGAGGGGCAGGTTAGTGCTTATTGCAAACAGGTGCGAACATTAGTTTTTAACAATTTATGAATTTTATAAACTTGTCTTTGTTGTGAAAATGTAGGTTTTTTACTGTGGTACTTTTATGAATTTTATGAAATTCGAATAAAGGTCTTTTTGAACTTGAACTTGAACAGGTGCAAACATTAAGAAAATGGCAATTGCGTCAAAATGTCATGCATTATACGGTCAATGTTTGGGGCTCATGTAGGAAATGTATGGATCCACACAGCGCTCCTGTCACCCTTTGTACTTTTCCCACATTCCAGTTTTAACGATTATCATCTGGGCCGGAGGGGTTCTGCCGGCTGTCTCTCCAGCTCTCCCCACTGCACTTCCTCTTGGTGCCGTAGTCTCCATGGATCACTGCCATAGCAGGATTCTGGGGATCTTTTGTCCTTTTGCTTCTTTTGGTTGTTGCACTTCTTCCTCACCATGATTGATTCTGATAAACCTGGAAAACCAAAACAAGTGTTAAACTTACAATGATTGTTTTCTTTGAGGTGTCTAGAACAGGTAACAAAATCTTACTGATGAGCACCAATGAGATTTGGATTTTGAAATTCCCTCCTGGGCCAAGTTAATTGCTCTGATAGCCAGCTAGTAATTCCAGCTAGACAATAAGCCCAACAGTTGGTATTAATATTATCCTGATAGCAGAGCAGGCAGAGGAGAAATCTGCGTAGAGTAATTGTCTGACAAACTGGGACATGCCCTTCTCACTTTAACAAAAGGGGACTAGCCAGAACTTTGGTATCAGTCGCGCCATGGGCTCCCTTTGAAGTCTTGTAGGGAAGAAACCAGTAACCAGTAACTTATGGGCAGAATTCAGCCACAGGCAAAATTCTTGCAGACCACAGCTTAATTCTGCCATTTTGAAAGTACCCCAAACGCTGTGCAGGGGAGTGGGACAGTCTATGGACTGCACCTAGGATGTTTCGGTCAGAGGTGGAGGAGTGGTGTGGCATCTATGGATTATACAGCGACAACCACCTTTTAAAATTATCCACCTCTATATTACTTCTCAAAAGAAAGACTTTGAGAGAAGAGGGAACTACAGCAGAAGAGGAAAAGATTATTCATGTGGACAAGTCTTTTCTTGAAAAGGACTCTAGGCATGTACCCTATGGGACTCTGTCTCCAGGTCAGTGGCACAGGCCTCCCTCAACCTCTGGAGGACAGTAGAAGGTGGAAATGCTTTGGATCTAAAGAATAGATTTTCATTGGACAGTTCTGTCTGAAAGTGCCCTGACAAATGAGTACCTCAGCCACCTGCAAGTTCCTTTGGAGCCTTTGCGGCCTGGGGAATGAAAGGAAGGAGCAGTTAGCATTGTGAGCCATGAGGTGCTCCTCCAGGAAAACAAAGCACTCCTTCCACCAGAGGATAGAATGGTAGGTTCCTGGGGCTCTACCTCAACAGTGAGAGACATCATATAAAATAAGCTCCCAAAAAAATCTGCAAACATGTAGCAGCTAAGAGGCCCTGAACAAACACACATCGTGTCTGAAGCATGTTGCCAGTAGCAAAATGCAATAAACCCCTTATCAAAGCTCCCTTTGAGATAACAGTCTTTGTGGGATAGTTGCCAGTGGGTCCCAAGGGCTACGGAGCTGAGAAAATCTCTACCACATTGAGCAGTGTGAGAAATTGGGTTACTGATTGAAGAGGCTGAAACTCTGCTCAAGAAGCTACCGCAATCCTTGTTAGGGTGAAGTCACAACCAAACCCCAAATTAATCTGTGCTCAACCTTTTTAGAACTTGGAATAGAGCAGTCAGGCTTAACATAGAGGACATGTGTATTTATGCAGCACTTGAAACAGTAATAAAGTGACAACACAGCCCAAGAAAAATCTGACACCAATTTAGAAACATAGAGTATGTTTTAACAAATAAATCAAGACCAAAATGACAAAAAAAAAACCTGTAGAATCGCTGATAGGCAATTATCAAGATATAAATGAAAATAGAGCAAAAAAGCACAAAGTGCCAACTGTGGTTATTTGCGTTGGCTGCGAAGGTGATGCGGCAAGCAGCAAAGGCAATGCACTGGTTCTGTGGAGATGCGCTGTGCCTCAGAAGAGATGTGTCAGCTGTGCTGAATCCACAGATGGGCTGGCAGAACACCTTTAGGCTCACTTACAAGGGTCTAGGACTTGGCTGGTACCTCTTGATAGGGCAGGACTCACAGATGGCAGCATCCGGTCTATGTGCTGGGTTCAATTTTGCTGGAAGCATGTTCTGTCACTGAACAAGAGGCCATACAAAAAGCCCTTGGAGTCACTTTGGAGTACTGGGTTTAGAGACGCACCTCCAGGCATTCTTACCCAGGCAAAAGGGCAGCTGGTTGCAGTGCAGCAAAGTGGGGGAGCAGTCCTTCTGGGCAGTGGGCCAGCAGAGTGGAAATCCTTTCAGCAGCACAAAAGTCCTTACTAGCAGAGATCACAGGTCCAGAAGTGTACTGAAGAGTTGGATCTAGAGGTCTGTTAAAGATTGAAGGGATTTATTAGCATGAGCTGAAAGCCGTTTTGTATTTTGTCAGCCATTTTAGTTAGCCATGTGCTCACCATGTGCTGTTTCCCTCTTAAGAGTCTTGCACATGCTCAGAAGGGTCTAGCTAGTAGAATGCACCTGCTTCTCTTTTACAACTGTCAGGCTATTTTTGCTGCTGTATGGAGAAGTAACTCTCCTCCCACTTTGTTGAGCAAGCAGATCCTGCATGCCCATATTAGGCATTTTGCATGCTTACAGGAGTCAGGACCTCCCCTTGGTCTTATGCTGACTATGTAACCCTATATATAGAACAAAACAAATGCCAATACTGTTCTCTTTACTCTTATTATTATTTCTTAATACATGCAAATTAAACAACAGGTAGATCCACAACTTGTTGGACAGAATTAATCTATTTTTTTATTCTTTACTTCAGATTCATTGTTTGGTTAAATTTCAACAAATTTACATTTCAAACATCTATACAACAAATACAAAAAATGTTTACATTGTTTTTACCCTTTACATATTCATATTCATTTCATAATCACAATAGTTGCAGCGAGATGTTGACAGCGTGGACATTGCTGGTGTTCATATACGTGGCGCATATGAACACCGGCAATGTCCGCGCTGTCAACATCTCGCTGCAACGAGAAAAGCCGGTTGAATATGTTTCCCATCTCAAGTTCATCCCAGAAAGGCTGCCATTGAGTGCCAGTATATTTCAGCCCTCTACACTGTGCGGGCCATTGATACAAGGTCCAGTCACATAAACAAAGAGTGTATGCTTGTGGATTGCTCAAAGCACAGGGTCCAACGTCCAGATTTTCTGCACAAAGCTCTTTTTATTGGAGCTTCGGTCCAGATGAGAACTCCAAACTGATTAAGAGTTCGAAACACGTAGACCATCTTTGTTGAGCCATGACATCACTAAAA
This sequence comes from Lissotriton vulgaris, assembly GCF_964263255.1. Taxonomy (NCBI): domain Eukaryota; kingdom Metazoa; phylum Chordata; class Amphibia; order Caudata; family Salamandridae; genus Lissotriton; species Lissotriton vulgaris. The sequence continues at coordinate 352,030,789 of NC_141698.1, forward strand.
CTCTTCTTTTAAAAGTGCTCAAAATTCTGAAAAATTTGATATATATCAATTGTCTATGGTGTTTTGTAAATATTTTAAATGAAGATTCAAGTGTAAATATTTCGCGGGGCTTGTGTATGTGTGAGACTGAATGTTTGATGCATGAAACTATTGTGAGTATGGAATAAATATGAATATGTAGAGGGTGTTGTTTTATGAAAATGTAAACAATTTTTGTATTTGTTGTATAGATGTTTATAATATAAATTTGGTGAAATTCAACCAAACAATGAATCTGAAGTAAAGAATAAAAAAATAGATTAATTCTGTCCAACAAGTTGTGGATCTACCTGTTGTTTAATTCGTATGTATTAAGAAATAAGACTAAGAGTAAAGAGAACAGTATTGGCATTTGTTTCGTTCTATATTGGTCAGTGGCTTGGCCTTACTGTTGAGAGCCCAAACCTAGTGGTGGTTTTTGGACTATGTAACCCTAAGCATATATAAGGCCCCTATTTTCTGTACTCCTTAGACTGCCTCATTCCTTTGCTAAGGCTTCTGTGTGACGTAGTCTCCCTCATTTGAGGTTATTAAAGATGTTGCTTTTATATTACAGCTTCTGTGCCAATTTCTTCTTTGTTGGTTTAAAAGGACCAACTGCCAGATTCATGAAAACCATATTCTGCGAATTCTAAATTGGGATTAAAACCGAATCTCAATTTAGAATTCGCATAATGGGATTCATGTAAATATGCGAGAAAAATTAGCGATTCGTATTCGGCCGCAAAAGCCGATAGCGAATAATCTAAAATCGCTGAAAAATCGCAAAATCGGTCAAATCCCATGTTGAAATTGCGATCTCGCTATTAGCGAGATCGCAAATTGCGTTCTCGTTAATAGCCAGATCGCAAAAACGTGAAGTCGTATTTCGAGCACAGTGATGACATCACAACCAGGAAGCAGGCAGTTCCCTCCCTCATTCTGAATACAGAGGCAGAATAGGAAGCAGCACTGCTCAAAGCTCCACTCCAACCACCTCCAGTGTTTGCATTTGGATACTGCAGACTAAAGGTATGTCACAGGAAGCAGCAGGGCCCTGTGACCAGGGAGAAAGCGCAAAATCAAATTTTCCGAACAGGAGCTGGAATATCTCATCGATGGAGTCTGTAAAGACCATGATAGACTTTTTGGCAAGGACTCCAGGAGGGTGCCAGAGGCCGAGAAACGGCGCCTGTGGTTCCGCATCCACGCTAAAGTGAACTCTGTTGGAGTCACACAGAGATCTATTGATGATCTCAAAAAGAGGTGGTACGACCTCCGAGGTCATGCCAAGGAGAGGGTGGCTGAGAGGCTGGGTGAGCGCCTTGCTACAGGAGGGGGGAGAGCCTACAGTCCCTCCCAACACCCCATTGGAGGATCGTGTGGGGGACACATTGCAACCTGAGGCATGCATGGGGGTAACCCGGCTGGGCTCATCCCGACCCACCCAAGACAGCCAAGGTAAGGGCCATGGGACAGCGACCCTGTCCCCTAACAATGGACATGACCCTATAGCTACCCATAGTAAAGCCCAGACATGCAGCCCATGCACACCAGAACATCTCTATAGCATTGTGGGACATGTAGTCTGACCACAATGTACAAAAAGTCCTATGCAGCCAGACATGTCCTAATGTAGTCAATGCATCAGCCAGTCAGGGAATGGTAGCCAGCATGCATGTAGCAACCTCACATGTGAAAGATACATGTAATTAACCAACGTCCACTTTCCATCACAGGTGGCGCTGATAACAGCAGCAGCGACAGTGTGGGGCTGCAAGTTGATGACACACATGAGGATCCTGAGGGTGAGGAAGAAACATCCACACAACCAGCTCCATCTGGCCAAGCACCAGTACCAGTAGGCGTACCACCACCTGCAAAGCCAGCTACAACAGGCGCACCACCATCCTCAGCTGTGAGACCCATGCCAGTGGCATCGTCAACACCAGCAGCTGCAAGACCAGAGACACAACGCACACCTACTGTGCCCACCCAGCCCAGCAGGCAGGACAGGGAGCGGCGCCAAAGTACACCACGCACCGGCAGGAGGGGGATGACCGTGCGTGTGCCAGGGCTCTCAATAGAGCGCCGCATGCTGCGCGTGCATCAATTACAGGCCCGACACCTAGCAGTTATACACCTGCAGCTGCACAATACAGGCAGGAATGTTGCCCATCTGTCCGACAGGATGGACCGGATGTGCACAGCTATGGAGCCAAACACTGAGGCCATGGTTAGCCAGCGAAACCTCACCCGTCGCCGCCACCGCCAGCTCCTCACACGCCTCTCGGCGTACACGCGCTCCAATCATGTAATTGGAAACGCCACTTCCCAGTTGTCCCGTAGGTCTTTGGCCATGCAACTCCAGATGGTCCAATGCTGTCAGGACATGGCACGGGCACTGGAGCAGGTAACCACTGCTGTGCAGGCTCAGCAGCCAACTGGCCATGGCCATGCTGGAGGGGATGACACAAGTGAGGGGACATCTAGTCACAGCAGCCTGTCTTTGTCCCAGGTTAGTGTTCCACGCCGCAGCAGCAGGCCCACTGCAGCATTACGTGCTCAGCCCGAGGAAGAGGTCGAGAGGCGACTGGGAGCTTCGCGCCGGAGGCGCCAATGACATTAATGTACATCGGGCAGGGACATGCTGCTGCCATAAGCATGCCCACTACAAAAACTTGAGTGGTATGACACAATACTCCTCAAATGTTACTGTTTGAAATAATGCCATATTATTGTGCAACCAACAATAATATTTATTCAACAATTCTACATCAGACTCAAGTCATTATTTCCATTGTCATGCATGAGTGAAGTGTTTGGTGAGGGGAGTGGGTGCACTAGTAACAGTTCATTGTGATGTGGTTGCGCCGTCTGTGTCCTTCAGCAGGATTTTCCCCGCGTGCATGACGCGCATGTGGAGGTGGGCGGTGGTCCCCTTCCGACTCACTGCCAGATATCTCTACAGGTATCCGGCGCTTGGTAGCAATGTTGTGTAGTATTGCACACACGGCCACAATGCGGCAGCAGACCTCAGGCTCATATTTGATGGCCCCACCAGTCTTGTGAAGTATGCGGAATCTGCTCTTCAGAAGGCCAAATGTCCTCTCAATGCAATTTCCTGTGCTTATGTGTGCTGCATTGTAACGCCGTTGCTGTGGTGTTGCAGGGTTGAGGTATGGAGTGAGGAGGTACTCACGGAGAGCATAGCCACTGTCACCTGAATGTGAGGAGCAGAGGGTGAGTGCCTGTGCTGCGCACCTACATCATCACAGTGTAACATTGTGGGGCAAGTGTACTTACCGAGTAGGTGTCCTTCACCAAAGTCGCCCCTGGCCAGTCGTGTGTGGAGGCCGCTGTGCCGGAATATGAAGGAATCATGTGTGCTCCCCGGGTACTGTGCCACTATGTCCGTGATGTATGTCTTAGTATTGCACACCATCTGGATTTTGAGGGAGTGGTAGGACTTGCGGTTGCGGTACATGTATTCCGTTTGTGCTGGTGGGCAGATGTGGATGTGGGTACAGTCAATGCATCCTATCACATGTGGAAATTGTGCAACGTTGTAAAATTGATGCTTCGTCACATCCAAGTCCTGTTGGCTGGTGGGGATTGAGATGTGGTGGTGTAGCCGGGTCAGCATTGCATCCAGGAAACTCCTTAGGCAGCGGGACATGGTGGGCTGGGATATCCCCCCTGCAACTGCAACTATCCCCTGGAAGCTTCCGGAGGCCAGAAGGTGCAGGCTGCACAATACCTGGACATGTGTGGGCACGGCATTGGTCCTCCTTGTTGGGTGCTGCATCAGGGGGTCTAGGTCCTGGATTAGCTTGATGATCATTGGGCCATTCAGGCGGTACTTAGCGTATATTTGCTCCCTGGTTTGGCCCAGAAGGGTGACCCGCTGGTGGAATATCCGCTCCTGGATCCTACGTCTGTTCCGTGCTGCTCGCTGTAGCCTTCGCCGCCTGACCACCATGTAGAGTCCTGGCATTGTGAGAGTCCTGAGGCTGCAGCTGCATCTCCTTAAGTGTGTTTGGTCAGGCCTGCACCTGTTGCTAATTAGGAAACGTTTTTTTCAAATAAATTTTTTTTCCTTACTGGTTACCACCTGGTTTGGGTTCTCCTTAAATTGCGCGTCGCAAAATGTGATTTTTGGGTTTTTGGCAATTTGAGATTTATCATGAATAGCGATCGCGATTGATTTGCGATTTCACAGTTTTATTCGCAGAATCAATGGTTTCTCGCAATTTCAGATTCGCAAATGGGCTTCTTCCAGGATTCTGCAAAATTAATTGCGATATCGCAAAAAGTTATTAGCGAATTCGCAATTATTGGATTTCCACTGTCTTGAATTCCTTTTCATCAAATTGCGATCGCAATTGCTTTTTCGCAGCTATTGCGATCGCAATTTGGCTTCATGAATCTAGCTGCAAGTATCAGTGAGACCCTGAAAAGGTTTCTATGTTCTTCAAATGGCGCCCAATGTGGGGCTCATCAGAGAAGTGGTTATCTAAGGGAGTGATCTTGTCAGGAGACAGAAATCTACTTTGGAGGACAGTACAAGATTCTACTAAGGAGGTACTCTGTGCAGGGAGATTCTGGGATTCTCTGTCTCTGCAACCCGGTATATTTCTGGTCTTCCTAATTTTGATCCTCCACATGATGTTTACCGCTCCTGACTGAGAACCTTTTTGGCGTGAGTATTCTCAAAAAAGACTGCTAGGTCATTCAGAACTTGGCAGTTGGAATTTGGACACCAAGTGATTGGTAAGGGTTGTTGTGATGCACCGCTTGCTGTTTGTTTTGATGCCTAGGATTGGTAAGGTAGTTTAGTAACGCTTACTGTGGCTTTGGATTTGTATGATTGGCCAATATTTGTATTTGGAATTTGTAGTAAATAAATTGCAATTTATGTAGGCAGGTAATCAGGAGACTTGTCTCTGTTTTGAATTGATTTGAACGGCACACAGTACAAGAGTACCTTAAGTTCTACTTTGGTTATAATATTTGCATATGTTGCAATATTTTTGTCATGCCTGTTTCAAGCACACATCGAAGAATGTGTTGCTTTTTGGAGGTACCATAGTGACATGTGAATTAAAGTTAGCTGGCTCCCCCTGAGGGAATACCTAAATAGGTTTAGGTATAAAAAACATATTTCTTCCTTGGTGACTCTGTACCCCAATGGAATTAAAATATGACAATAATACGAATAAGTATCCTTTTTTGCGCACTTTTAAAAACTGGAGAAATGTAGCGCGATCTTTTGGGGTTCTGACAGACTAAGCTAGTGAATTGAGTGTATTTTGGCTTCTTGGAAATAAAACAGTATGTTGGGCTGTTTTTTGCAGTCTTTTGGAATACTATTGAGAAGCTCTTCTTGTAAATATGGCTTACAACTAGTATTTACAAATGGTTTGGTTCAAGCACAGTCTGTGGGCTGCCCTTTGTTTCTGTCCTAAGTGTTGATCTGTGGGTTAATCGTGTGTTTAAATGTCTATGTGGTTCGTGGTTTTCCCTTTAGTGATACTTCTGTGAGTAAATAGCGATTGCGCTCTTTGTGAAATAATGGCTAGCCTTAAGCACGCTGTATCATGTGTCCCCCCCTTCTGTATATGTCTGGAATGAGCTCAATGTGTTTGTGTTTTTTTGCTGAAATCAGTCTGTTATGCAAAATGTAATTTAATTAATCTATATATGTAAAAACCAATGTATGTCTGTCTGTCTTTTTGTCCTTAATGCATTACTACACCATTCATCCGATCGCAATGAAACTTTGGGAAGTTGTTGAGTACACTCCCACAAAGGTTTCTGGCATAGTTTTTTAAAAAATATCGGCCCCCCAGGGCCCTCATAATCTTTCAAATACTGATGTACTCACAGACCGAAAAACTAAAAATCGTGTATCCACAAGCACTCAAATAAATAAACAGAATTAAAATGACACTTTGAAATGTTTTCCATATTAAAATGAATAAGTTTCAATAAAAATGACACAATTTAAATTGAATGTTATCATAACGAGTTTCCTTGAATTTCCTTTCTTCGGAGATCGCAGCAACGCACGACGGGTAAGCTAGTATTAAATAAAAATTAAATACATATCCAGAAATGAACCATATGACATATGCTACATAGCTTCATGTTACTATTAAATTGATAAGGCAAGCAACTATGCACATGTACAAACTGCCAATGCTTAAAAGATGAAATTAGAATTCACATTGAATAGGAATAAAATAGGCCTCAAAAACGAAATTGTTTGTTTTGCAATAAATAAACAATTATAAAATGTTACAACATTTTCCTTAGATACATTGTATCAGATATAAGCAACCAAACACATCATCTGAGTAAATTGTATGTTGCTGAACTAAACACATATTATAGAACATGCATTGAAACGCCTCAGTTTTAAATAGAGTGCCACCATACTTACATGTCAACACTAAAAAAGGCTTTCCATCAGCTGTGTTTTAACTGCCGCTGAGCAACAGCCGTTGATTTGATTGTTTGCCACGGAGAGACAGGAATATCGACTCAGCTAGAATTTTGTCAGTTAAACACGGGGTAAAATCCTGCATTTCAGATTGCTGTTTTAAAAAGTTACAAAAATGAGGTTCATTATTTTGGATAACAGGAAAACCTTTAAAGTAGGGGTTTCCTTTCTTAAGGCCTTTTTACATAAGCATATTTGTGGTTCTGATGTTAAATAATAGTCCTTTTAAAAAGTGGAGCAAAACTTTTCATGTTTCAAGTTAGGCTTCTGTGCTTAGCCTTATGAATGAATGTGTCTAAATATGATAGGCAAGGAATGAAGCTTGCTTTTCCTATGTGAAATTATCAAAATGATTGGTTTTATTACATTTTTTTATTAATTATGAAAAAATTATTTAAAAAATAAGTGCTTTTAAAATCGTTTTTTAATATTTATAAAGTTTAATACTCATACTGTGACCTCCTTGCATTAAAATTTAATTTAAGTTGTGTTGTTCCGCATAGTGATGAAATTTGCATATGAAATATCACTCTGCACATGCGTAATAAACTAATTTTTATAAGTGTATATATGATATATTTCTAATTTTTCATTCCTGGGCTAGCTAGAGTACATTCTGAGGATGACTATTATGCAAACAAAATTATAGGATATTCATTTTTAAGTGCACCAAATATCAAAGTTGAAATTGGGCAAAATTCACTAATATAAAAACAAATTCTGCAATTCAGGGCAGCTTTTAAACTGCCTTATGCTTCAGTAAATGCATACATTTAGGTATAATACAAACAGCTGACTTCTAAATTGTTAGACAGGTATACTGCACACTGCTTACAATTGAAAATAAATATAAAAAACCAGCAGAAGTTATTCTTTTAACTGACAAACAGGGGAATGGGGCTGCATTCCAGCTTCTGTCTTACGGGTGACTTTGAATTAGGGAACCTTTGAATACAGAATAGGACTTTTGGGAAGAGTTAAATGTCAGTTCTAGTTTTAGAAGCATAGCATGGCTCCCAGAGTAAAGTTTGCTTTGACATTTTGACCTCTGAAACTTTTTGAAAAGCAAGAACTTTATGTACTCATATGATAGAAAACTATATAATGGTATATGTGAACTTTGATTAACAGATAGCTTTAATTTTTATACAGCACTAATGATTTTAGTCTGAGGATTACTGCAAAAAAACTGAGGCAATGAACTTTAGTTTGACTTCATGTGCCCTCATATTTCACTTGTACATTTGCTAAAAGGATTGGGGTTTGGGTATTCATGTTTTTTTAGCTCTCTCAAAAGTGCTATGTACCTCCTATAACTTTGTTTATGCCCAGTTGCTACAAATAGCGGTTGATACTGTTGACAGAAGTGAAACCTGTTTCAGGTTTCCTACTGTCAAAATCGGGGAAGGAGGCTAGCTCCTCTACAAATTAAGGCTAGGTAAAAGGTATGCTGCTCTCTATTTTTGTCAATTATTTTTTAGCCGGTCTAAGTTGTCTGTGAAATAGCAATGAGACATTTAATTGGCTATTCAGTAATACTGTTTTAAACATTGTTAGCATTAATAAAATGAATAAGTATATATGTTATGTTACTGGCCATCCTGTTTGATGAAATTATGACAGGATAAATAGTCTAGATTGTTGTTCCCTTAATTGACCTTTAAGGGGAACTAGATGTGGGTAGTTTTGTTCTAAAAGTCTTAAGGTGATAACACTATTATTGTATGTTATTCTCTTGCTACATAGTTTTGCAAGGGCATTGCTAGTTTTTTATTAGCTAGTCTGTGTAAATAAATGAACAGTCCTTATTAGAGCTGATGTTGCATAGTTTGGATCATGGAAAGTATAACGCAGGGAAGATGCCCATGTGATCCTTACCAACATTTTTTGAAGGAAATATTGTTTTATAGATAAGAAACCCTGTTAAATCAGCACTTTTAGATTTCCCTGTTGCTCCTATAACATGGTCCTAAGCATACAATGTAGGTGCTTTTATTAAGAAGAATCATTTTAGAAGTGTCTGCAGTCCTGTACAAGTAGTTTAAAATCTATAAGTAAAAGTGTAAAACATTTCCTTTTTTTAGGGTTTTCAGATTAGTACTCAGGAATACACCAATGTAAGGATTCAGGGTATGCCTGTGTTGTTTTTCTCTTTTCCTAAGAGTTTAATAAATGAACACACACTTCCTTGGCTGCTTGGGATTGGGTTATGTATTACTCCTGTCAGTTCACCAAAGAGTTCCTTTTATACTTGCCAATAGGCAATGTAGGTGCTTTTATTAAGAAGAATCATTTTAGAAGTGTCTGCAGTCCTGTACAAGTAGTTTAAAATCTATAAGTAAAAGTGTAAAACATTTCCTTTTTTTAGGGTTTTCAGATTAGTACTCAGGAATACACCAATGTAAGGATTCAGGGTATGCCTGTGTTGTTTTTCTCTTTTCCTAAGAGTTTAATAAATGAACACACACTTCCTTGGCTGCTTGGGATTGGGTGATGTATTACTCCTGTCAGTTCACCAAAGAGTTCCTTTTATACTTGCCAATAGGTCCAGGGTTTTGTTCACTCTCACATAGATAGATGAAGTGGTTCTTGGGTGCCTTGCTAATATATGGGGCGTCCCAAGACTAGTAAGTATTCTGAGACTATCCTCTCTGTTGATAGATTGTTTCCGTGCCTTGTCTAAAGACCTGTTGTTCTGTCCTGCAATAGATATTTGCTGCTTTACAACCATCGCCAGAGGGGCCCGAACATCAGATTCAGCCTGGGGAGTCAGCATCAGCACCAGTCCAGCTTGAAGCCAAAGTGAAGATAACCAGCACAGGCATTGCTGGCAACAAGGACCTCAGTGAAGGTGGAAGACCTGAGATGAATTGTGTACCCCTGCCACTGTATTGGGAGAAAGACGGTGTCACAAATCAGAAAGGAGAAACTGTGGATCAAGTATTTGATGCCCAGCTGAGAGTCACAGACTGACCAGAATGGCGAGGAGGCTTTGCTTGAGGTGACCCCCTTTGAAACAAGGGTTGCTTCAGAGATCCTAGCATCAGGCCTCTGAATCCTGGTCCCAAAGTGAATGCAAGTTTGCTCCTTTGTTTGTTGGTCAAGAGATACCTGAGCACACTTGATGCAATGTGTGGCTTCAACGAATGAGTAGTGCGCCAGCAGAGCAATACAGGAGTTAGGGAAGGACTTGGGTTTAGGGTACAGGTGCTGTGTCTCTGGTGCCTGTTAGATTCAAGTGAAAAAAACTGGTGCACTGCCTGAGACACTGGACAGGATCGTTGAGAGCATTTGCCCGGTGGGGGACTGCCCTATCCTGAAAGAAGAGACTTTTTCCTTGAAACTGGGCTATGATTCTTGAGTTGCGAGTTGTGCAGCTCCACTGTGGAAACAACAAGAGCCTGCCTGTAAGGCTCAAATGGATACAGGGAGAAGACTCCCCTCTGGTTGGTTGTACAGCGGCTTCGATTTCCCCAAGGACTTCTTCTTTTTGTCAATAATGTACCTCTTTGGATGTCCCGTTTTTGAGGAGGAGCAGCCCTTTGCAGCTCTTCGTCCTAACTCCTATGGCCCTGTGTTTGTCCTCCTGGTCCCAAATAATATTGATGTTCTAGCCCTCATAAAGGGAACAATGGAAAAGTTTACTAAAAATGTTTTTATTAGATATGTGCTGTTGGCAATTCTGAAATTAAAATTGATGGTCACTGAAATGCATAGGAGCCCTGAAAATGTTTTTACTAGACTGTTTTATGATTTCCTTAGGGCTAGGAGAACTGATAATTCTGTTTGTAATAGTGGTCATTACTCTCTCCTGTAATCTGAATGTTAATTATGACCCGATGCTTTGTTCCCTTTGTATTCTTGCTTATAACTCATATATACCCGGTTAATGAAATGTTTAGAATGGAAAATGCCCACCTAGTAATGAATTGAGATATTGATAAATTTATGAAAATGAATGTGCAAATATTTTCTGTGTTCCTACTGGATCATAGGAATGTCTTGAGCTCATGCTAAAAGGACTATCAGTTAAAGATGGAAGGGATTTGTTAGCATGAGCTGAAAGCCATTTTGTATTTTGGCAGCCATTTTAGTTAGCCATGTGCTCGCCATGTGCGGTTTCCCTCTTCAGAGCCTTGCACATGCTCAGAAGGGCCTCGCTAGTCGAATGCACCTGCTTCTCTTTTACAACTGTTAGGGTATTTTTGCTGCTGTATGGAGAAGTAACTCTCCTCCCATTTTGTTGAGCAAGCAGATCTTGCATGCCCATATTAGGCATTTTGCATGCTTACAGGAGCCAGGACCTCCCCTTGGTCTTATGCTGACTATGTAACCATAAGCATATATAAGGCCCCTGTTTTCTGTACTCCTTAGACTGTCTCATTCATTGGTTAAGTCTTCTGTCTGACGTAGTCTGCCTCCTTTGAGGTTATTAAAGATGTTACTTTTATATTACAGCTTCTGTGCTAATTTCATCTGAAAAGGTTTCTATGTTCTTCAGGTCCAATATTTATACCTGGTGCCCACTTTGAAGTAGAGTAATCTGCATTTACAGACTTACATCCCACTGAGGTATCAGGAATCTCCTTCTTCCTTATCCTGGCCCCAGGTTGGCTGGTGTCACAAACTTCCCAGCCTTTGTAATTGTGTTCAGACATAGCCTTTTTAATGCGCAATTGTGGTAGGTGGCAGCTCCTCCCTCTCATGATCTTAGAGTGGCCCATCCTGCCAACACCTTCCCACCCTTTGTCGCACTGCCTGGGAGCAAAACACAAGCACAAACTGACAGCCACACCTAGTCAAGAGACCCGGGATCAGGCAGCAGGCCTCAAATGGTAAGGACAAGAAAATGCGAACCTCGCAAAAGCTGAATTTTCAGAATTGTGATAAAAAATCTGACTTGACCATTAAAGATGGCTTTTAATTACAACTGTGTAGACACCAAACTAATTAGATTAGTGAAGGAGCTGGAAGGGGAATGTTACAGAATCGTAGCCACACCAGTGGGTTGGCTTAGCCACATCTAATTTGTCAGGAGAGACTTTCTCCATTTTGAAAGCATAGTGCTATCTGGGACAAGAATATGGCACACTTTGGAGAAAGTGTCATACACCTGGGTAGACCCTGCATTCCATTGCCAGTGGTTCCCACTGCTTGACACCCAGAAAACACAGCATACATATGGAAGAGTTCACAAGCAATTCAAATCCCTGCCTCAAATAATCCAGAGAAGAAGGACTGCCCTGCTGGAACCTTATTCTGCACCAAAAGGACTGCACTCTGAAAGACTGCACCTGATGTACAATCTGGTACTACAGCCCTAAGGACTTCGCCTGACTTCACAAGGATTAAGGAGTAGACTCTGAAAGCTACAGGTAAACAAAGCCCACCTACATCATCTCAACCAAAAAGTGCTCAGCCTGGAGTGCATCCAGTCGACTTTTCAGGATTTGTCCAGATGCATTGTGGGAATTGTAGTCTCAACATCCCAAGGACCATCTCAGAGATTCTAGACCCCTGGCTTGGTGGTGTGGACAGTTTGAACACTCAAGCAGACTTTCTGGAAGAAGTTCCAGAAGCTTAGAGAAGTTTGGAGCAACTTTTGTAAAAAAGTTCCATAATTTTTCCAGGTGCATTGTGGGAGTTGTAGTCCCAGACCCCAGGATGCAAACCAGAGCATCTGAACCCTTGGCTAGGGCAGTAGACCGGGCCTGGGTGTAGTTAGTGGAGTTTCGCTACGTGGAATTCCGCAAAGTGCCAAAAAAGCTCTGCGGAGTTCCGCAAGTGGCAGAGTGCAGTGCAAATTGCCGCTCGTACTGGTCTTCCTGCCACTCAGGTAGAAATTCTACCGGGAAAAAACACTGCTGCACTTCAAGGAGCGGAGATTTGTGCACTTCACAAGCTCTGCAGAGTGCGGGGTGCAGAAAACTCCGCAAACTCCACGAACGGAGCAGAGTTCACCACTCAGGCCTACTGTAGACCACTTTCCTGCATCAAGAAGTACTTCTGGAAGTAAGTGCAAAACTGTTACATCATGAATGGGCTGAACTCTGGACTTTGTCCCAGTCCAGCACAACCTTTTTAGCCCCATGTGTGCTCATGATGGCTCCACGCCGTCATGAGTTGCGGTAGGCGCATGCTCATGACGGCGTGGACCCTTCATGCCGCTCCACCCACGCAGCACTAATTCCCGACCTGTGCGGGAGATTTATTGAATGGGCGGGGTCATGACGACACCACGCCGTCATGAGCACACACCACCCATGATTCATGACGGCATGAAGCCGTCATGAGCACCGAAGCGCCAAGACCACCCCCTAGCCTCCCCGTGCTGTGGCGGAATTCGCGGTGCAGGAAAGGGGTTAAGCCCTTTGAGCACTATTTGCTTCTAAGCACTAATTTTACTTTTAATCTTCAAAAAATTCATATCTCCCGTTCCTTACATTGGATGTTTGTCATTTTGGTGTTTTTTTGTTCAAAGAAATTTACGCTAAGTTTATCAAATGTTATTGGATATTTATTATGTATGTGTCTTATTTATTTAATGCATTGTTGTTTTTAAATACTCTACACACCTGCCTCCTAAGTTTTGCCTGCTTGATCATTGCCAGGTACCAAGGGTTGAGCAAGGGAGTAATTTATTGAGTCTTTGACTTAACCTTTAATTGTGTTTGTGGCCTTATTACTAGTAGTAGGTCCCTACTTATCACTACTAAAAATACACTTTTCAACACTCATCCATCTGTAACTAGCAGTGTTACTAATGGAGAGCTGCACTTAAAAAAATGTCATGCTTATTTTATTTCAACTGTATAATATATCTGTTTAATGTGAAAATGGACATGTAGTCAATAATGCAGTGGAAGTAAAGCAATCATCACTAGTCATAAAAATAAGACAGCTAGCACTGAACCCCTTGCTTCTGTACAGAGACACCAGCATTTAGATAAGAAAGACAGGAAGGGAAAAGGGCGAGAGAGCTCAGAGTAAAATATTTTTTCATTTAATTTCTATAGACACTCCACCTATATAATTGATCTTCCATCTTACTTCTGTGGGCTTTTTCAGGCTATGCTCTGCTCCAATCATCACATGTTTATGGCCTGAGGTCTCGTCAAGTCGCACACTCAACTTCAGGACAAGTGCTGAATGAATTTATTTTTTGATATATGTACCTCCGTCTCAGCTCTTCTCCTGCTTCCTGGGACATGGTGAGGGAGATTTCAGGTAACTTAACATACTTTTCATGCTGAAATGTTAATATAAGATCCATGACGTCAGGTAACATTCTTCTTAATCCACCCTTTCCCATCTTGTTATAGAGTGGGTGTGGTCAATAAAGCTTGCTGGTTCCAGCCCACCCTTTGTGAATTGTAAAAGGTGGAGTAACAGCATCTGAGTGTATTGCAATTCTGAAGCCAGGGCTTGATAGTACAATGCCTAAGACTGTTTTCAATCAGCGTTCGTGAGGGAGGAGGAGTTAAGCAAGGTACATGCCTGCCCTTAGGAAAAACATAAGGGCTGTGTCTGGGTAAGCCCAGTCAGCTCTGAAGCCCATTGTCAGCCACATGCTCAGGTTCTGTGATGCTTGTGAAAGTGCCTGACTTTTAGTCGGTTTAGGGACAGAAAAAAAGGGGCCACAAACCGATTTCTCCAAAAATTGGTTGCGGGAAATGTTTAAACAGAGAGGCCACAAAAGAGTAGGGGCGTTGCCCAAAAGCCTTTAGACACCAGCCACCCATGGATGTGTGGCTCCCGTTAGTCCACAGCATTGAGTTGTGTGTTTTCCTCCCAGAGGGCCTAGTCAACTGCTTAAGACAAGAGTGGACACTTTAAAGTTGAACAAAATTAATATATTTATGGACCACATTGGCTGCCAGTTCAAAATATTCATCTGAGGCTGATATAGCACCTCATAAGCACCTGCAACTGGCTTCAAAGGCTTGCATAATTTTCTAGGGGGGGTCCAGAAGGATAGGGGCACCGCCAACACCCACTAAAGAGTTTGACAAGTTTCAGGAGTCTGGAATGTGGGAGGCCCTATTAGAGTTTGTGCACCAATAGTTGTTATCGATTGACAGCCTAAGTCTCCCAGGTGGAAGAATCTATGGGGCTGATTACTAGTCTGTTGGTCTTCTGACCACCAAACTCATGGTGGCGCAGCATTTGTGGTCTATTGTTTTGCCAATTACGATGTTGACCATCGCATCACCGGAGGACCGCCAACTGCGACAGTCGTTCCCTGGAGGTGGTGCATCTGCTCCGCAATGCAATATGCTGAGCAGGGACTGGAGCAGTCCTGCTAAGCATATTACAAGTTCCTGCACCGCAAGCCATTTCATGGCAAACCCTTGCCACGAAAAGGCTCCCAGTGCAGGAACAAAGGGGGCTCCACAGGGCCCCCATGTCCACCCCCTGATGGGGAGGGATATTCTCGCAAAGTTCCAATGCATCATGGATGCCCAAGTCCGTGCCGTGCGGAACATTTTTGCTGTTCCCATTGCAATGCCTGTTTTACAGGCACCACCATGGGAAGGACAAAGGACTGCCCACTGTATCACGAGTTGAACTCTTTCAACTCGTAATACAATGGGCAGTCCTTGCGTGGGTTTGGCGCTGCTGTGCTGGTGGAGAGCCAGCGCAACTACGGCAAACTTGTAATTGGGCCCTATGACCCTAGGATATATTTTCTGGGTTTTTGAGCACTCGTCGAGCTGGCCTTTTCTTTAGAGGTTTTGGATAGAATAGATATTTGTGACTCGGCTACTGAGTTAATATAAAAATAAGACTATGAAACGGAAATGTCAATGTTTCAATGCTTTACTGATATGTGAAAATGAGAGTTAGGGTTCTTATTAATGATTCAGATTAAAGATACATATTTCTAGTAACACCTGAAATGTTAGGTAATATTAAAATGAAGTATCGCTGAAGGGCCTTTTTTTGGCAAAGCCTGTAGGACTGACTTTTTATCAATGCATTTTGTGATAGTTGAATGGGGAGGCTGAATATATGGTGTTACAATGCAAACCATTACAACGCAAGCTTTTAAACATGTGTTTTTTGCATCGCAACTACCATTACTTAGCGTGATTTTACAACGCATAGCATTACAATGCATTTTTTTTAAACTACCATTACAACACATTCCATTACAACGCATTGCACCACAACACTTACAATTACAACACATAATAGTTTTAGTGCAACAGTAGGGAAAGTGTTGGATAGCATAGGTGTAAAAATTACTATTCCCCCTCCAGTGAGTGCAACAGTAGGTAACGTGTTGGATAGTGTAGGGATACAAATTACTATTCCTAACAATCCCAAACACCCATACCCATCCCAAAACTTAAAATTCTCCATTACTTACCTTGCAATGCATTGTGATGACATGCGTGGTGATGGCATGCCTTGTAATGGCATGTGTTGTAATGACATGCGTTGTAATGGCATGCGTTGTAATGCCATGCGATGTAAAGGCACTTGTGTTGTAACAGTTGCGTTGTAAAGGAATTACAATATAATTACTGCTTTGAAATGGATGTTTCCCAGGGAGGCTATAGTGTTTTAGGGGTTAGGACCTCCTGGTGCCCAGAGAGTTTGAGGAGTCTCAAGTATAAGGAGACCAGTATAGATTTAGAGAGGTTACTTTACCCGAGATGACTTTTCACTATGCTGTACCCCTATATGTTATGCAGGCCTTTACAGTGTATTCCAGGAGATATTTCCACTTGCTGTTCTATATATATATTATTCCTAATTTGTGTGTAGTATCTATTCTGCATATAATAAAGTCATTTTCCATTTGCTATGAAAAAGCACTGACTGTACAGCGATTTATTAATTGTTTGTTAGAAATGGGAGTCTCTAGTTGGGAATGGTTTGCACCATTGTCCAAGTAGGGACCCTTCTTCCTGGTAAGGGGATACACTTCTAAAGTAACTCCTGCTCATCCCCCTTGGTAGCTTGGCACAAGCAGACAGATTTATCTCCGAGGCAGTGTGTGAAGCATTTGTGAACACATACAGTACTACAGAGAAAACACTGCAAATGAACACCACACCAGTTTAGAAAAATATGTAATCTTTATGTAAACAAAAACAAGACAAAAACGACAAAAAACCACAATCCAGTACTAAAAATATGGTCTCTAAAAGGTAGAAACAGTTCTGTTCGAAGAAAATGTGGGATGCAACACTTTTATACAAAGTAACTGGGATGCGTTGAAAAAGGAAAGCAAAACGGGTCGCAGGGAAGGTGATGTGTTGGTTCCTTACACTCAGGGAAGGTGATGCGTTGGTTCCTTGCTACGGGGAGGTGATACGTCGGTTCCTTACTGTTGCGCAGGAGAGGTGATGCGTCGTGTGTGAGAAAGTGCCTTCTTTCTTGCATTGGTATACGCCCACTTTTTTCTGAATTGCTGATGTGCTTTGAATGAGTGTGCCCTGGGTTCCTGCCTGTCATGATTATCCAAAGTAGGTCAGGAAAGATGGGTTTCCCTGTATCTAAATGTAGGGCACTTCTTCCCTGTGTGCATGATACTAGATATTATAACAGCTGGCGCCCATTGGACTACATGACCCAGAATCCCTTGGGTCGCCTGCTTGGTTTAAGTATGAATCAACACCTGGATTTTCGTCCCTACAAAGCCCCATCCCTTCCTGGGGTCGGGGCTTGACACTCTCGCCAGAATCTACTATCAAGCAAGCGGAAGGTATTCCCCGCTGGAGTTCCTGTTTTTGTCGGGATTTCAGATGCAGTTTTTGCTCAACCGTGCAGAGGATCTGTATGCATGTGCCCGGCCTCTCTAGGAAGTGAATGCAGCTGATTCATACTTATACCAGGCAGGCGACCCAAGGGATTCTTGGTCGTGTAATCCAATGGGCGCCAGCTGTTATAATATCTAGTATCATGCTACATTTAGATACAGGGAAACCCATCTTTCCTGACCTACGCTGGATAATCATGAGACTGCCATCCAGGTACCCAGGGCATTTGTTCCTTCCCTAAAACTAGGCTGAAACAAAAGACACAATTGGCATCTCTGGCCACCTGTCAGCCCCTAGTAAATGGTAACCTAGTTACCCAGGGCATGGTGACCAGAGAAGACCCCTGTGGGCTGCAGCACATATTGTGCCACCCTCAGGGGCCCTGTACCCTGGCATCCACACACTGCCTTTGCAGGCTGAGTGCCTAAGTGCAGAACTAAAACAAGAGTCAACATGGCTGTGTGCCATGCCGACAGAACCCACTGCCCTGGCATACTTCAGTCACCCCTCTAGCTGGGTGCCCTATGTCAGCGGTGAGGGCACAGGTGCATGAGCCCTGTGCCCCTACAGTACCCAGAGCCATTCCTGGGCACTGTAAGTGCAGTGATGCTATTAAGAGTATATGGTGCTGGGAGGTTGTCATTACGAACTCCACAGCACCATAATGGCTACACTGAAGACTGACCAGTTTGGTATCAAACTTATCAGCACATTAAACCCGCACTGATGTCAGTGTGGGATTTCATGTAAAATGCACCAGAGCGCATCTTAGAGATGCCCTCCAAAACCCGAACATACAATCCACGTCTGGGCTGAGTGGCTGCAGATGCTGCCACACAGCAAACATGTTGCTGGACCCCTGGGTGGAAAGCCCCCGCTCTCCTGGCCCTGCAACAATGCACATCCTGTGCGAGGTGCTATGTCTCCTCCCCCAGGGTGGACAGGGGGAAGCTTTAAAGGCATGCCGCCTCTGAGAGCTTTTCCAGATTGTTGGACCTGGGGTCACCAGACCACATAGGGTAGCTTGACACAGAGTATGAAGGTCTAACCTAGAGGCAACAATGTTAAGCTTGCGTCACACCCTCCAGTAATTCAGCGTCCATCCATTCAAAAATAACACCACACCAGTTTTAGAAAAATACGATTCGTTTTATAAAAGGTCTTTAGGTTTTCTTGCTTTGTAAAATTAACACATGAGGTTTTACATCAAGCATTTCTGGTTACTTAGGTTGTTATTCACAAGAAAAAGAACACATGTCACATTTCATTTAGTTAGCGAAACCTGATAATTGTGCAGTCTAGTTACTTCATTCAATAAAGTTAAGTTAAGTGCTTGCCCAGCACTGCCTGTTTTGTTCTTCTCTGATCAAATAAAGCAGATAAATATATCAGTTAGGTTCATATGATGAATTTGGGATTTCATTAAACATTAGTCCCTGTTTCTCCTCTCTGTCCAACCATCGTTAGTTTCAAATCTAAACTCCTCTCTTGTAGATTCTACTGCCTTTGTTATGACGAACTCCCTTGGTAAGTTCAAAAGTTCCTCTGAGGCTTAGTTGAAAAGGCCAGCCACCAAAACCCGTGGCGTCAACTCCCAATTCCGAAGCACTCCCACCAGCTACCAGTGCCCGGCTTACTTATTGGATTGCCGATGTCTGTTCAGCCCCGGCCGACATAATCACCCGGAGACGCCACTGCGCCTCCAGCCACTCCTCTACTGCTGGTTGCTTCCTCTTCTGGCCGTGCTGACTCTCCCACAGGACCTGCGTGGGAGCCAGACGCTGCCGCGCCACTAGCAGGCGAATCCACACAGACTGCTTACTCTCTGGGACGCTTCCTTGAAGAACCGTGCTTCTGGGCCTGCGTGGGAGACCAACGCCACCGCCTCACGCAACAGGCAATTCTCCTCGGGCTGCTCGCTCTCTGAGGCACTTCCCTGAACCACCGCGCTTCTGGGCCAGCGCGGAAGTCAGTCGCTGCCTGCCACTACACGCTCAGAAGCAGTTCCGACGGCGCCACCACGCCAGGACTTTCTCTCGAGTCCGACACCACAGAATAGGGGGGGTCCCCACTGCTCACCAGAACCCAGGAAACCACGTCTCTGGATGGGGGCAAAGCAGCTGCTGGACAATGCCCTGCAGCACAGGTTAGGAGACAGCCTTTAGCAGATGAAGTTCTTGTGATGGCGACAGGGGGGTAAAGAGAGGGGGACAGTGGCTCCCCATTCCTTACTTACGGGGGTCTCACAGAGATGTTAAACTGCACTTCCTACTGGGGTTGGAGAAGGGCAGTGCTATTGGCTCAGCACCAGCCCCGGCAGTCACCAATTATGGGTCAGTGGAAGGGTCAGTACCTCTACTCTGGAGATAACTGGGCAGTTTTCTGGTATAGAGTACCTAAGCAGGGTCAGATCTAAGGCCAGGGGCGATAACAGAAGAGAGAGAGAGCATCCCCTAGGGTGAAGTCAACTCTGTGTTCCACCTCCCTGATGTCCTAGCCTGCACTCCAGCTAGCCCTCAAAGATCGTTCTAAAATGGCCGCCCTAACCTGGCCTTTTTATAGTCTGGCCTCAGTCTACCAGAACCAGCTAGAAGGTTCTAGAGCATCTCTATGTTAACCTATGGGCCTCTTTTCTTAAGTGACCGTTATGGCAGTTGCTGGCCACCATTTTAGGTAACTAAGCTGGCCCTCAGAAAAGGAGGGAATTCTGGGCCTGTGAGGAACCATGGGGTCAAGGAGCACCTAACCCCCAGGTCAACACCTAACAATTCCAGTGGACATTAAAAATGAAAGGATTGAGGGGTAGAAAAGGGGACAAAAATAAATAAATAAAAGGAGGGACCACCCAAAGGGCTGACAGGTCTAACACAGACCATTTGCTGTACCCAGCAACTGGCCCCCACCAAATCTACTTCCACACTGGTGGGAAGACTGGCAGGAAAAACTATGTCAGGAAGGGAGTGTGCCAGCCTTTGCCAACTTCATCCCTCAGGGGAGGAGGCGAGGTGAAGCACGACCCTGGGCTCCAGCCATCTTGTAGATGGGGAGCCCTGCCCAATCCCAGCTGGGCTCCTGCCTCCCTCCCACAGGAGAGGAGCAGGCTAGGGGGTGTACTCACCCCAGGACAGGGACCCATTGGTCCCTGCCCTTGCCCTACCTCTAACGCCCCTAAATGTAGTATTTAGGGGCTTCCTGAACCTTCCTTCCTCAGATCCCGATGCCAAAAAGAAGAAAGAAGATCAAGAAGAAGAAGACCCGCCGTGCAGCTGCTAACAGGACAACAACAAATGACTTGGCCCCAGCCCTACCGTCCTGTTGATCTTGGAACCTGCTCTTGCCTAAACCCGGCGACATAGCGGACAGCAACCTTGGGACACCCAGGGGACCTGCCTGCCTTAACCCTCTTGAAGATTGGGACTCCCATCAGCAGAGGCTCTGCTGCAACAACCCACCTGGTACCCACCTGTAAGCTCCGGACCAGCCCACTCTGCACCAGCCGAACCCGGGCCGGGCCAACCCAAACCAAGACCACAAGGACGTCCCCCCGGTGACTGGGACCCGAAGTCCAGTGCCCAAAGACCCTCCTCGACGAACCAGCCGACGCCTGCAGACTCAGAACCAGGGGCCACCCAAACCGCGACCAGCAGAGGGTAAGCTTTTCCGACACCCAAAGACACTCCTGCACCCGACGCCGTAAGCTCCCTGTGCCTCCCTTTGGGGTACCTACCTGTGCTCCAAGATCCCAACGTACCTCTGGAAGTGCTGGTAGCCCCTGGAGAGTCTCCGTCCCCAAGCCTGCAGCATTTGTTCCTTTTTGACCTTTCACATTGGATAACATTGAGCACCCGATGGCTCAAAAGCACCCTGCACCCAGCCGCCCTAGTGCCGCTGGCTGTGACCCCTGTGTCCTATCCTACTTCCCCCCCCCCCTTGCCCTGAGCAAGTGACCAGGAGCCCAGCTCCCACAGGCGCGTGGCCTGCTAGCCAGCAGCCACCAACCGAAGACCCCCCTTCCATCATTGGATATCATTGGGCCTACTTACTCTGCACCGGCCGCCCCTGTGCCGCTGGGAGTGAACTAACTGTACTTACCTGACCCGTAGGGACCCCTGCGTCTATGCCCAGAATCTTAACTTCACCAACCAAGTACTCACCTGGAAACCGGTAATTTACTTACCTGCCATTGGATAACATTGACTCATTTTGACTCGAAATTTTTTTGTGTGAAGTTTTGAAATCTGAAAATATTCACATAAAATCAGCCAAAGTCCGAATTCCGAAGTGCTCACCTGTGATCAGGGGAGAAGCCAGTGCTGTACCTTTCAGCCCGGTACTGAACCGCAAAAGTAATCCCTAGCGGGGTTACTAGTAATCTGTATTTTCTCCATAGGAACCCATTGTCTGCTTTTCTATGAAATTTCTTCTGTCTACTTTTGAAAATTTGAAATATTATTTAAAAATCACACGAAATACTGAAATGCAATTACCTACCTGTTTTGAGTTAAGACCCCAGTGCTGGCCCTAGGAGACCAGTGCTGGGTTACAAAAGTAACACAATCGTACTTTACCTGCAACCTGAATTTTCGCCCATTGAATAACATTGTCAGATTTCCTTTGAAAAGTTTCTAAGTGTGAACTTTTAAAACAGCTTTATATTCATGAAAATTCACTACAGTAACTAAAACGTTTTTGCTAACCTGGTTTCAGCTTAGACCCCAGGACTGAATCTAAGATCTAGTCCTGGGACTAAAGTATTCTATATAGTAATCAACTGTACTTGCATGTGGAAAACCCATTGAGCTCAATGCTATCGTGTGTTTTACGTTTGTGTTGCTTACTGTCAATACTGTATTAATTGTATGCATTAACTTTATTACTCCTTTGCAAATTACATGAGAGAACCCATAACAAGAAAAGTATATTTTTATAACTGTTGGTTCTAAAACTAAAGCAACTATATCTGTGGATATAAAAAACTATTGGCCTGGAGTTCAGTCCTTGAGTGTGTGAAACCTTTTGCTGACTGAGTGTGTACAACAAATGCTTTACACTGTCCTCTGGTACTGCCTTACTGCTCGACCAAGCTACCTCTTTGGAGAGTAAGGTCAGTTCTGACTTTAACCTCTGTTATACCTCTGGGGTTGGTGGACTCTATACACACTGTACTACACTCTAGTCCAGTATATATAGAGCCACTTTCTCACATCAGTTCCTTACCGGAGATAAGGTGATGCGTCGGTTTCTTATTGTGTGGGCAGGTGATGCATCGTTTTTTTACTGCGTCCCCCAATGATGTGACAGACGTGACGCTTCAATGCGTGACGATCTGGTACAATGCGATATGTGAAGACCCAGGAAGTGCTGTGATGATTTTAGCCACATCCCCTTGATGCGTCGATTCTTCACCAAGAGGACCTGTGTCAGAATCTGTGTGGTGATCTCGGACGTCAGCGTCCAGTGCACAGGATTAGTTGGACAGCAGACACTTGAGCAGGCGCTGTGGCGATTCTTCGGCGGCAGGGATGTATCGGAAAATTCTTCTCGCACTGCTGCGATGCGTCCGAAACAGGCGATGCTTTGATTTTCACAGTTATTGCAGTTTCCAGTCTCAAAACAACCTCCAGAGGTCTAGAACCCTGGCAGACACCTCTCAGCAGGTCAGAATTCCCTGGAAAAGGAGTTCAGGGGAAGACTGAGGGTGAAGTTGCTGCATCCCTGAGACTTCTGAACAGGAGGCAAGTTCTATTTTAAGTCCTTGGAGATCTTCCTCAAGCAGGGGACACAGCACACAGCAAGGTCCTTGTCATTTCCTTGCCAGAAACAGCCACTGCAGGCCAACCCCATACAGCAAACAGCAAAGGGGCAGGTCTCCGCCTCATTTTCTCCAGCTCTTCTCCTTGGCAAATGTTCCTCTGGATTCCCAGAGGTGATCTAAAAGTCTTGGGTCTGGGCCCTTCTTTCTTTATTACAAAATCCTTTGTTCTCTGTGGCAGACAAGCTCTGTGCCCAGCCAAAACCAGTTCTGTCCTCTCTGGTGCAGCTTCGTAGCAAGAGGTGGGAGACAGCATTGTCCAAGGCAAACCAGGCCCATTCAGATGTGAAAGACATCTCCTCACCTTACTCTGAATGCAGCCCCGGTCTATTCAGCCCAGCTCTGACTCACCCTGGATAGGCAGGACACACCTCAATCCCCCAAGTGGCTGTCTGAACAGAATGCACATCCACGGCCCCTCCTACTCCAAACCCAGACAGTCAATACACAACCAAGCAGAGGCACACCCGATGGTTAGGCAAGAAAATACCTACTTTCTAAAAGTGGTATTTTCAAACCCAGAATGTAAAATCTAGGGGTGGGTTGAATTTGCGTAGTCGCGCTATGCAAACCTCCGTGAAACAGTAAAATATGTCCACGAGCACACAAATGTCCTCCGAACACGCGGAATTGCTTGTTCCACCCGTTTGCAATGCGTATTTCCTGTTTGCAAATGCTGTTGGCATGCTCAGTGAGAAAAATCTTACTAACACGCATTTTGAAAGGGCGAACAAGCAAAAAATTCTGCAAAGCAGCGCATTGCGGAATTTTTGGCAATTCCACGTTCTCGCAGAACGCAAAATTACTCAAATTCCGCCAGCATAACGGAATTTACTGCCCAGGCCTAGTAAAAATCACCCTCACTAAAAGATGCATCTTACCATTTGGAGTTCAGGCATATCAAGCTTTCTTTTCCTATCTTGTTCCTATGGGCAGAAATTCTCATAAGATGTTATGGGCAAACTCCCCATTCTATCCTATGCGACAGATATCCTTACAATAGTGAAAAGAGAAATTGGCAGTATTTCACTATCACAACATGTCCCACATATCAGGGCATGCCCCACCTCTTACATACACTGAACCCTGCCCACAGGGTTGGAGTGTGGAGGAGTGTGGCTCAATGGTTAGAACGACAGACCCTGATGCAGAGTTCTGGCCTGAGACCAGGGTTCAATTCCCGCCTCAGAGGGTCTTGGGCTCAATTTCCTCGGACCTGACAATTCTCGCCTCGGTGCCTATTCTAATCATGGTCCCCACGCTGCAACTCTGGGCAATAGCTTGTTTAACCTCCACACCGGCCCCAACAGTGCTAGGATGCCTGGCTTCACCCTGGGGGTGTCCAGGAGTGGACACTTCACAGGGAAAGCTAGGAAGGGTTCCACAGCGGTATGAGTAATAGCGCCAGGAAACCGCTTGGTGACAGTGCGCTCTACAAATACCTTGACATTTACAATTTATATTTACAGGGGTACCTTGGGCCTACATTACGGGTGACTCGCATGCAAGAAAAGGGAAGGTAGATCTTAAGTCGGCATTTGACCTAGTTCCACGTGCCAAGACGTGGAGAGTATTTGCTGAATAGGGCATGCCTTTGGATCTACTGGCTTTTTTAATTAAACTCAATAATTCTAATTTTGCACAGGTTTGGTGGGGTCAGCAGGCGAGGGTGACAGATAGATTCCCTATTGCCAGAGAGGTTCGTCAGGGGTGCTTCCTGACACCAACTCTTTTCTCCTTGTATATTAACAGGGTGATTCTGTATTCTATGAATCATCCAACTGACACCCCTACTCTCGCTGGCATGAAGTTCCCCCTGCTTATGTTTGCAGATAACACTCTGTTTATCTCTAAAATCCAAAAAGGTCTCCAGACAGCGATTGTTAGATTTGAGGAGTTCTCCCGGGACCATGGCCTTTTAGTCAATGCGGACAAGACCAAGTTCATGGTGCTACATAAACACAAGATCATAAAAGGGAGAGTAACCATGAATGAAGCAACACTAGAGCACACAAGTTTTTACAAACCTGGGTATTACTTTAGGTAGCAAACTCAACTGGAAACCACATATAGATCAGTTGGTCCTTAAACTTGCTCAACTGTCCGTTGCCCTATTAAAGAAACAGCGCCTTCCTCATACTAAGCCGATTGCCCAAGCGTTAAAAAATTGCAACTAAAAAAGTTGTGATTCGGTCCTGTACGGGGCCGAACTAGGGCGTTTCGGTAATCTAGCATCCCTGATGATTTCCCAAAACAAATTTTATAGGGGTATAACTGGCCTTCCACAAACTACACTATTGTTGTCCCTTTATTTAGATTTGGGCTGTTATTTTTTCGAGGACGTGGCATGCTAGAGGCCAGTGGCTTATTGGAGAAGGCTCTGGGTTACCCCTGAGCTTTCCCGGTATGCACAGGCTCTCCTCGAAGTTAGGGATGCTGATTGTCCGTGTAAAATCCCCAGGCTGAGGCAGGCAAAGGCTATTTTAAGTGAGATGGGGCTGAGCCAATTGTGGGAAAATCCTGCAGACAAAGTTTTTCTTTCTAGAAAGGATTTCAAGGAGACATACTGGAGCATGGTTAATATGAAGCGCTTTTCGCCATTATCCAGGCCGTCACTAACGAGGGAGATTTTGGAGATTAAATATGTTACTTAGTACGAAGGATACTGCTATTTTATTACGGTTTTTGCATATTTTATTCATTTGCCCAGCCTATAAAATCCAGAGGTACAAGTGGCTCAAACCAATTTGTATCTCTATGGGCATTAATACTGGCAGCGAAGCTCTTAGGATTTTAAAAACAAATACAGAGGAACCTAAAGTAATTGCGGTTGCCAAATTATTAAACTGGATGCGGGCCATTCGTGCCAATAAGAGGAGATTGAGCTAACTCGTTTTTTTTTATGTAGATACCTTGTCCTTTTATTTTAGTCACATACCTACATGTGGCATCTACTGTAAATAGGCACGGGGTTTTTACCTGATAGTATTTTATTTAGTTTTAGAGTTATTCATCGCATACTTGTTGTATTTTTGGATTGAATCACTTGATGGTGTTACTTTTCAATTGTGTCAGTTTTACACTACTCTTGGAAATGAAATATTTAAATATTTTAAATGTAAATGTCTTTTATGATTCTTGTTAAATCGAAATAAAGACTTATCAAATCGAATCGAAAAGGGAAGGTTAAGTGGGTGCACTTGCCAGGTCGACATGACCGTACTAGACTGCACACAGACAACGCAATGGCAGGCCTGAGACCTTGTTGGAAGGCTGCTTGTTTAGGTAGCACAATCAGTGCTGCAAACCTTCTAGCAGAATTTGGTTTGCAGGCCCTGGGCACACAGTGCACTGTACTAGGGACTTAACAGTAAACCAAATAAACCAATCATGGAAACACCAATCCATAACAACAATTGACAATGGGAATACTTGCACTTTGGCATTGAACAGCAGTGGTAAAGTGCCCAAAGCATCTAGACCAGTAAAATGATATCCATTACACGATAAAAACACGGGAGATGAAAGTAAAAAATGCAGGGGAAACCCAAGGCTGCCAGGTCTAACGCATGTCCCCTCCACCTTTAACCACACCACCGAACCCCACTGGACCGACCACCACTGCATACACTTCACCTTCAGGAAGCCCACTTCGCACCGCCGCACCCAACAGATAACTTGACGTGGCTTGAGCAAAGTCACCGAAGACCAGCTAATCACCACCCTAGCCCAGAACCCACCCGCCGACTCCACCGACCCAAACACCGCCACCCTCAACCTCGGACAATAGAACGACAACACCCTGGCCCCACTCAAGACACCCTCCAACAGTCACACCAGCAAGAAAGCCACCTGGTTCACCGAAGGCCTCCAAACGAACATGCCAAAAACTGGAGAAGAACTGGCTCCGTGAACGAACACCGGACAGCCACGCAGCCCACAAGAACGCCAGACGCAGGCACCATCAAATTATCAGAACCCCCAAGAGGGCCTCATTCAAAAAACGTCTAGATAACAATGCACACAACAGCAAGGAGCTCTTCAACATTGTGAAAGAACTCTCCAACCCCAGCTCCAACATCAACAACATCCCGCCCTCGCAAGACCTCTGCGACTTGCTAGCCACCTTCTTCCACCGCAAGATCGCCGACGTCCACGACGGCTTCAATGCCACGACCGCCCCGACAACCACCGCCCCCATGACCACCACCCACATTAAACACCTGCTCTCCTGGACCAGCATCGAGACGAGGACACCAGCGAGATCATAAACACCATCCACTCCGGATCACCGCTAGACCCATGCCTTCACCACGTCTACAACATGGCCTGCACAACCATCGCACCCCATCTCTGGAAAGTAATCAACATCTACTTCGAGACAGCAACCTTTCTGGAAAGCTGGAAGCATGCCGAGATCAATGCCTTACTCAAGAACTCCAAGGCAGACCCCAAGGACCTCAGGAAATTCGGACCCATCTCCCTGCTCCTGTTCCCGGCGAAGGTCACCGAGAAAATCGTCAACAAACAAATGACCCGCTACTTCGAGGAGAACAGCTTCCTGGACCCATCCCAGTCGGGGTTCCGCAGCAACCACAGCACTAAAACCACCCTCATTGCTGCCACCGATGACCTCCGGTCCCTGCTTGACAACAGAGAAACAGCAGCCCTCATCCTCCTGGTCCTGTCAGGCGCCTCCATGACTCTGGAATCCAAGAGAAGGCCCTGGACTGGACCAGGTCCTTCCTCTCTGGCAGAACCCAGAGTGTCCACCTCCCCCCTCCGCTCCTGTGCCACCAAGATGATCTGCGGCGTACCCCAGAGCTCTTTCCTCAGCTCAACGCTGTTCAACATCTACATGGAACCCCTCGCTCACTTCGCCCGACAGCATGACCTCAACATCATCTCCTACGCCGACAACACGCAGCTGATCCTCACTCTCACCAAAGACCCTCACACCGGCAAAACCGACTTCCACACACCGGCAAAACCGACTTCCACAAAGACATGAAGGCCGTTGCCGAATGGAACAGCCGACTGAAGCTGAACTCAGACAAGATGGAGGTCCTTATCCTCGGAAACAACCCTTCAGCCTGGGACGACTCCTGGTGGCCGACCGCACTGGGAACCGCCCCAACACCCACCGACCTCGCACGCAACCTAGGGGTCATCCTCGACTCCACCCTCTCCATGACTAAATGGGTCAATGCCATCTCCTCATTCTGCTTCAACACCCTCCAAATGCTCAGCAGGATCTTTAAGTGGATCCCCACCGAAACTCAAAGAACAGTCACCCAGGCTCTCGTCACCAGCAGACTGGACTACGGAAACGCCCTCTACGCAGGTTTGTCGGCCAAGCTCCTGGGATGACTGTAACGCAGCCAGAACACCTCGGCACGCCTGATCCTCGACATCCCTACTGCAGCCACATCACACCCCACCAGAGAGACATGCACTAGCTCCCCGTCAACCAGAGGATAGCCTTCAAGCTCCTCATCCATGCACACAAAGCTCTCCACAACACCGGGCCAGCATACCTCAACAGACGCCTTAGATTCTACACCCCCACCCGCCTGCTCCGCTCCGCCAATGTTGCCCTCGCCACAGTCCCCTGCATCTGAAGAATGACAGCCGGCAGCAGATCCTTCTCCCAACTCTCCGCCAAGACCTGGAACACCCTCCCCACCAACCTACGGCAGACACAAGACCTACTGGCCTTTAGAAGACTCCTCAAGACATGTAGTAGCACCCCCCAGCGCCTTGGGGCCCTCACAGGTATGCAGTGTGCTTTATAAGTATCTTGATTGATTGATTGAATGTGGGAAGAGCTACCCACCCTCTTGGGAGTTCTCGTCACTAAGGCGGAAAAATCTGAACAGACCATCAGCATTGCGTGTTCTGTACCAGGGTGGTATTCCACCAAAAATTCATTTCCCTGTAGGGAAATGGACCACCTCAACAACTTTGGATTCTCATCCCTCATCTGCATCAGCCATCTGAGGGGCCTGTGGTTGGCCTGAACCCAAAAGTGACCCCCAAACAAGTAGGGCCTGAGCTTCTTCAGCGCCCAGACCACAGCAAATGCCTCACGCTCAATCGCACTCCTCCGCTGTTCCAATACAAGTAACCTCCTACTGATGAAGGCTACAGGTTGATCTAGGCCCTCCTCATTTGGTTGTGTGAGCACTGCTCCCACAGCATTCTCTAAAGCATCTGATGGCACTAAGAATTCCTGTGAGAAGTTGGGCGCCTTAAGCAAGCGCAGTGTACATGGCAGATTTCAGGACATCAAAAGCTTTCTGACATGTGTCAGTCCAGTTCACTTTCCTGGGCTGCTTCCTGGAATTCAGGTCAGTCAAGGTGGCAACAATGGAGCTATACCCTTGACAGATTTCCTGTAATTTCAGGTGAGTCCTCAGAAGGCTCTCAACTCCTTTGTGTCCTGGGGGGTTCCCTAGCCAGAATGGTATCCATCTTGGGCTGTACGGGCGCAACCTGGCTGCTCCCCACCTAGTGTCCCAAGTACACCACTGAACCCTGCCTGACCTGGCACTTGCTGGCCTTAATCATGAGGCATGCCCTCAGCAGAGCCTTAAACACTTCCCTGAGGTGATGCAGGTGCTCCTCCCAAGTGGCACTGAAAATTGCAATGTCATCCAGGTAGCTGGCACTGAAATTCACCAGTCTAGTCAAAACATGGTTGACCAGTCTCTGGAAGGTGGCAGGGGCATTCTTTAACCCAAAGGGCTTCACCCAGAATTGATAGTGCCCCTCTGGCATTGAAAATGCTAACCTCTCCTTTGCCCCATCAGTTAAGGCAATCTGCCAGTACCCATACGTTAAGTCAAATGTATTGAGGTACTTGGCAGCTCCCAACCGATCTATGAGCTCATCAGCTCTGGGGATGGGGTGTGTGTCAGTCCTGGTGACTGCATTTAACCCTCTGTAGGCCACACATAACAAGAGTTCTGGCATGGCACAGGGTGCAGCAACCTTTGGAACCAAGACCACTGGGCTGGACCAAGGGCTGTTAGAGGGCTCAATTATCCCTCATGCCAACATCTTGGAGACCTCCTCCTTGATGTTATCAATGACCCCTTGCAAGGAAGCCTGTAAATTTTGCAATTTACAGGAGGATTATCCTCAGTGTCCACATCATGGACACACCATTGAGTGACACCAGGAGTCAGGGGGAACAGAGCAGCAGACTGTCCCAACAGTTGGAGGCAGTCACTCTACTGTTCGGGAGCCAGGGCGATGGAGAGGTTCACACCCTCCACTGACCCATTGTACTCCTTAGCCAACAGAAGGTCGGGGAAAGGTTCAGTCTGCTCTTACATCCCATCATCTGTCGCTAGGAGCATGCCCACTTGGAACCTCTCCAAGTGGGGCTTGAGGCTGTTCACATGTAGGAGCTGTCGTTAGCTGGGTTTCTGTTGCAATATCCACCCGACTTTTTGCCAGAATACTGATGCACTTTGACTTGATGTGCCCTGGGTCCCTGGCAATCAGGTTCCCAGAGTCTATGTTCTTTCCCCCAAAACTGTACCTTGTACCTCCAATTGGTACCTCTCTGGCCACATATCAGTCCCTTGTCAAAGGTACCATGGTAACCAATGGCAATCTGGCCAGGGAAGGCCTCAAAGGGGTGCAGCACTTATTGTGCCACCCTTAGAGGCCCTCTACTTTTACAGAGATGCACACTGCCATTGCAGGCTACATGATTTGGTGAAGACCAAAGTGAAGAGTTGACCTGGCACACAACCCTATGTATCCACAACTAGCTGGTGCAAAGATTTGCAACAGATACAAGCTGCAACAGCCTTGTTTGCAGAAATTGCTATTGATCAAACACTGTACTCCAATTCTTTCTTGAAATTCCGTTTTATTCAAATTATTAACAGCGTTATAAAGTTGTTCACAGAGATTCTGTGCTTCGATGCATTTACTGCTGCAAAAATGCCAATCCAGGCCTTAGTTTGCAGCCCGCTGAAAAGAATGTTGTACCAGAGTATCCACACAATGCATTTCGGGCCTAAACCAGCCCTTCCTCAGGGGTCTGAAATATGAAAGTAGCCCTGATTGTGCCCCCAAGAAAAGGAACGATTTCACACAAAAAAACCCTGCCTACTGAATATGTAAATGTATCACAAACCAATAATTGTTTGCTATAATCTGTAGTTCCTATACATCTTTACTCATTTTCAACTGTTGTTTTTCAAAAGATATGGTATTTTCACTCATATTCTACATTAAATGCCCAAATACCAAAACAAACGGTGCTTCACACTCCCTATGTGTCCTGGTTTTTAAACTGAGATGCCCATGCATTGTTCACACTCGATAAAAAAAAAAGACCTTAATATCGCCAGCCCAACAAACAACAAACTCACCCTGCTCAAATTTCTGAAAGACAATACTGCTTGCACCATCGCTGGCAGCGTGTCCTTATCAGTAGAATACACAGTGTGAACTGACTAAAACTAAATACTAGCCCCCAGGTGCAAATCATTGTTTTACAACGTGCTGTGAGAT
The DNA here is from genome assembly GCF_964263255.1 of Lissotriton vulgaris. NCBI lineage: Eukaryota > Metazoa > Chordata > Amphibia > Caudata > Salamandridae > Lissotriton > Lissotriton vulgaris. The sequence continues at coordinate 352,062,431 of NC_141698.1, forward strand.
TTAAACAGAACACATGACCATCATAAGAATGAGAAAAAAGAAACAAAAAGTTCACATGAACCCTTGCAACATAAGGTGCACTAATAAAGTGCTTTCATATAAAAACAATAAGTTATAACTATGATAACAGGTTACAAATCAACATCCATTAAAACAACAAAGGCATATGCATGAGCAAAGTGAAAAACTGTCCATGTTTGAGGATTTTGACTTCAATGAATTTTCATTAACAGCCTGGCTCCTTTCTATCAACGCAATGTCACTCTGTTACCCAGTAGCCTCTGTTATGTTCTTTTGATGCTTATTGCTATTTATTCTTATATGTGCAAGTTATCGAAGGGGACTAATAAATGCACGTTCCATGTGCAAAAATGCTCTGCACATATACGACCTGCTCTCAGAGAACAATTTGGACTGCCTTATGATCACAGAGACATGGCTGAGAGAATGGTCAAATCCAGATATCACCTGTGCACTACCACCGGGCTATAAGATACAAAGACTCGACAGACCTATACAAAGAGGAGGGGGAATTGCTATCATACACCGTGAGACACTCACATGTAGCATCTCGGAGCTACATGATATTAAAGGAGCAGAAAGCTTAGCCTTTAATATACAGGCCCATGACTCCTTTATGTTCTCTGGAGCACTAATCTACCGCCCCCCAGGACAAATGAACCATTTTTTGGATAGCATGGGAGAAGTAATGACTGCTTTGACGCTCAAAGCAGCTAATTTCACACTATTGGGAGATATAAATCTTCACCTCGATAATATGACAGATCCAAATGTACAATGTTTTAAAGATATGATGCAGGTACTTGGACTAAAAATTCTTATGAAAGACCCCACACACATAGCGGGCCATATCTTAGACTGTGTCTGTTCTAATCTTAATAACATCAAAGTATCTACCCCTCTACCCCAGACATGGACCGACCATAACTTTATACCATTTCATCTCGCAACGAGGGAAACTAACAAAACTCAACCAAAAGGACCCAGACATCAGAAACCAACCCCCTGCTGGACAAAAATAATTGAACACCCGGACCTACCCATGTGGGTTAAAGAAAACAAACCTCTGATAACTGGGAACGTGACCTCCGACAACCTTAGTTACGAAAAATGGATGAGAACCATAGGGGAAAAAATAATCTCGGGGGGAACAAATAAATACAAACCTAAACAAGGGAAAACTTCAGCCCCCTGGTATACGGAAGATTTAAAAGACACACTACGGACAGTACGCAAACTTGAACGTATATGGCGTAAGCACTATAAAAAGGACGACCAGGACAGTTTTAAATCAGCCAGACGAAACTACCATGCAAAAATTAAACAGACTAAAATAAACTATTTCACAAACAAGATAGAAACCTCTCAGAACAATCAAAAAGAGATTTTTTGCGTAGTGAAAAGCTTTCGTGACCCAAAGTTTCTGGCTCAGGAAATACCCCCATCACAGAGTTTCTGCAATGAGATCGCAGATTACTTTGGACAAAAAATAGTTAACATCACAAAACACTTTCCTGAAATTATCATAAACACGGATAACCTACTCTCAGAAACGAATCCAGAGAAAACCAGATGGAATACTTTCACTACAACCAATTTGCTTGCCATATCTCATACAATGGCTAAAATTAAATCAGGCTCACCACTCGATCCCTGCCCCCCTGCACTGGTCCACGCAATTAAAGATGAGCTCAACCCCATGATTAATGCCATTGTAAACGCCTCACTCCAGTCCGGGGAAATTCCCAGCACATGGAAGACAGCGACAGTAAAACCCCTACAAAAAAAAACATTACATGATCCATCTGTCCTAACCAACTTGAGACCCATATCACAACTCCCCGCTCTATGTAAATGTGCTGAAACCCTGGTCAATAAACAACTTTCAATATTCCTAGAGACAAACAACATATTACATCCAAACCAGGCAGGTTTTAGAGCTAACCACTCTACAGAAACAGCACTTCTGTCAAAAACAGAAACCATAAAAGCGGCACTCGATCAGGGGAAGAAAGCAGTCCTAATTCTCCTCGATTTATCCGCAGCATTCGACACGGTGTCCCATGCCATCTTATTACATCGCCTAGCTGAGGCAGGCATAGGGGGCACCGTGTTGAAATGGTTAAAAAAAATTCTACTCCACAGAAAACAGATAACCTGATTGGGACATTTCTACTCCGAGGAGAAGGTGATCAGATCAGGGGTGCCTCAGGGCTCTAGCTTGAGCCCTACTCTATTCAATCTGTATATGGCACCCCTGATCAATCTAATCGCTGCCCATAATGTAACCACAATTGCATATGCAGACGATACCCAACTGGTCCTGGTTTTAGATGAGGACACAGAAAAGGCCGAACAGGACCTGAAAGACTGCCTAACCGCGACTTTTGGATGGATGCACGACAACCATCTTAAGTGCAACTCTGCCAAAACAGAGATCCTGCCTTTCGGTAAAAATAACATCTTTTCCCCACTTACCTGCTGGCCTTCAGATGCGGAAGCCCCCCCTAATACCATCAGCGCAGCACGTAATCTAGGAATAAAATTTGACATGCTATCCTTCAAACAGCAATCTAAAGAAGTGGCGGGCGTCTGTTTCAACATAATCAAAGGCCTTCGCAAGTTCTTTGACTACCTGCTACTGGCCGCCCGTCGCACAGTAGCAATTACTCTTATAACATCGAGAATTGATTACTGCAACAGTCTGTACGCAGGGGTGGCAAAATCTACCCTACATAAACTGCAGATGATTCAAAATGCGGCGGCCCGGCTTGTTTTGAGATGGCCTAGAAAATCGTCTGCATCAGCTGCCCTGAACATGCTGCACTGGCTCCCCATCCAGAAACGGATACTATTTAAAATCCTTCTGATCACATACAGAGGCTATCATAATTGCGGACCTAAATATCTGTCCAATAAATTCCACAGATATCTTCCAAATAGAGAACTCGGGTCAGCCACGGCCAATCTAATGACCATACCCAAGTTCCGACTGGCCACTAAAGGTGGAAAATCTTTAGCAGTCTTAGGCGCCAAAGCTTGGAATACTCTTCTAGCTCATCTTAGAGCATCCCCATCAGAAAAAGTCTTAAAAAACTACTAAAAACCTGGATTTATGGACTACCGGAATCAAAATGCAAAACCTTAGTCTAAGGACTTTTTAAAGCTCAGTTATAACCTCCCAACCCTCTATACTGCAATGAAGTCAAGAGCGCCAAGATGCTCCTTGGAGTGTACGTGCGCTATATAAAAACCCACAAACATCAAACAGTACTTGCAATGCATTCAACGTAGTGGCTGGATAAAATGCACACCGTTTTATTCTAAGATTTAAGTTCATCAGTTAATTCTACCACTATTCTTGATGTAGGTGTACTTGCTTGTTTCAATACTCCGTCCCTTTAGCACAGTTCTGAAATATCCACAACTAGCTGGTGCAACGTTTTGCACCAGATACAAGACCTGACAGACTTGTGTGCAGAAATTGCGATTGATCAAACATTGTACTCCAATTCTCCAATTCTTTCTTGAAATTCTGTTTTATTCAAATGGTTAACAGTGTTATGAAGTTCTTCACAGAGGTTGCGTGCAGGGGTCTGCAATATAAAAGTAGCTCATCAGTAACACTGATTGTGCCCCCAAGAAAAGGAAACCTTTCACATAAAACCACCCCCCCTCCAGAATATGTACATATTACAGCAGCAGCAGTTAAAGCATTGAAGCACTTAGCCTCTGTGAAACAAGCAAGCATGCCTACATCCAGAAAAGTGTTGGAATTAACTGATGAACATAAATCATAGAATAAAATGGTGTGCATTTTATCAACCACTACGTTGAATGCATTGCAAGTACTGTCCCCCACGATAACTTGCACCCATAAGAATAAATAGCAATAAGCATCAGAAGAACATAACAGAGGCTACTGTGTAACAGAGTGACATCGCATTGATAGAAAGGAGCCAGGCTGTTAATGAAAACTCAGCAGAAGTAATAATCATCATACCATAAAAATTAACGGAAGTAACATTCCTCAAACATGGACAGTTTTTCACTTTGCGCATGTATATGCCTTTGTTATTTTAATGGATGTTGATTTGTATCTCGTTATAATAGTTAATAGGGCTTGCAGCAATATCTTGTTCTTATGCTAGGTAGGTATGCATGTATGTTATTAACCCGCTTCAGGGTGGGAACTTTCTTTAGATTACTTACCTTCCCAGAGGTTAATTTATGGACGACAAACTTGACTGGCTGCCCATGTGATGCCATTTCTGAACAATCTGTTACATTTTACTTTTTTCTGTAAATTTTATACTCTCCCCAGGGAAAAATATCTAATACTGCTTATAAGAAAATGGGGATTGAATCAGTGCAGACCGGCCCTCTTAAGATTACAAATGCTAGAAGATGAAATGACCATGCATTTGATGTACATTTTTTTAAAAAACACTATTAGAAAACGATTATCAATGCATTGATTCAATATAGTGTAATTATTTATAACTATCTCTTTTCAAGAATTTTAGTGATGACATGTTTTTAAATGGTTTTAGATGCTTGTTCCTCTGCCCATTTCTTGTTATTATACTTTGAACATTAGATATACCAAATAATGAATTTTTCCTACCTCAAACTGTATTTTAGCACATTACTATTCTGTATCCCATTTTTACAATGGTCTCTCGCCCTTAATGGTTATGTAACCTAAGTTTTAAATGTACTTTTATTTGTGCTTTTGATTTTCTTTTGACTAAACTCGAATAAAGCTATTTTGAATTTGAATTTAATAGTTATTACTCATTGTTTTCATATGAAAACAAGTTATTAGTGCATCTTAAGTTGCAATTTGTTGGACCCGGCCCTTTGGGCAGGTTCACCCCTAGACTTTTTGCTTTTTCCTAGCCTGTTTATGGAACCTGGTGTTGGTGATTTTAGGCCTCTGCGCACTTTTTCACTGTGGTACAGTGTAAAGTGCTTGAGCTCTCTGTATGTGTGGTGAGTGACCTGCCCTCCCATAGGAATGAATAGGGAATATGTATGCCCATGGTAGTTCCTGATGTGTGGGGAGTGCAGGGGCGAGTTTGGTATGTATGAACTCGTGAGAGTGAATGCTGCAAAATGATGTATGCGGCATGACTGTGTCTAGTCTAGAAGTACTACTTTTGGAAGTTGGCATATTTGTGTAAGTTGGTGCTAGCGTGTGATTGGCTGGTGAGCGTGGCCCAGAGTGCCTGGGCCTGCTTGTGGATTGACTGTCTGGTTTGAGGATGACAGGGGCTGGAGAGCCCAGGAGGTTGTCTGAGTCAGCCCATGGATGAAAGGCAGCATCTGCTGCCAGGGAAGTGGGAGGAGATGGCACCTGATAGTGAAGGGCTGTGCCTGCCTAACTACAAAGCTGGCTCCAGCTCCCGCTGGGCGACTGGCACCTCTGTCCCTGATACTGAAGGGGACTTCCCTCTAAACAAGTCCAGCTGGTTCTCACAATGAGGCTTCAAAGACTTTTCACTGTATAAGAAGGGGCTGTGTCCCCTTCCAAAATATTCTTGTTTCTAACTTGAATCTGCCAGGGGCATGCTGCTGCTGGGGCTCAGGGGAATCCCTGGGCCCTGCCCATCCCCTGGACCTCTGATGGATGCCTGGAGGACTTCTGGGGGGACCCCTCTGCCTTGCCTGGGCTGAGGGGGGGACTTTGCTGGACTTTCGGCCCCCCTAAGCACCTTGAAGTGCTTCTTCTTTGCTATAGCGCTGAGAGCGCTTTATTTCCTGCCCATGGCGCTCTGGTTGCACTTCTAGTGCTGGAGTGCTTTGTGTGCCTCTATAGCGCTTGGAAGCGCGTTGCTGCTGGAGGCCGGCGGCGGATCGGCGCGGGAGCCCACTCCGCTTATTTGGCCGACTTGAATTTGCCCAGTTCCTTTATTTAATTAGCGAGTGCCCACTTCACGATTTCTGCCCGCCCGCCTGCCTGCCTAGAGAGGGCTGCCGCGCTGCCCGCGACGACCCGGAAGTACCTGGCCAGCCGGCCAATCCCTTCGCGGCCGGCCGGAAGTCCCGTCCCCGCAGCCCGGGGGAGGAAAAGGGAAGCCATGGTGTTTGCCTGCCGGTATCCCGTGTGCTGAGGGAGACCGGAGATGCTGCAGTTGATAGCGGGGCTCCCGTGTGCTGAGGGAGCCCCGAGGAGAGAGAGGCGCCCCGGAGGAGAAGTGGATCGGGAGCCTGGCGGCTCCACTTGGAAGGTCGACGGCGGAAGGAGAAGGCGGGGCTCCATTGAGAGGAGGAGAACCACCGCCGAACAGAGCCCAGCGGAGAAGAGCCGCCGCCCAGAGGAGCCGCCCCTGAGGCCCGGTGAGTCTGGGCTGGGGCCGGGCGGAGTGGGGCAGAGCAGGTGAGGGGTGCCGGGTCACATTGTCGGTGTCTGCCCCCCCCCCCCGCAGTAGCGCGAGCTCGCGCCCGATGTGGGAAGCCACGAGGGCTTCAAGGGCGGCCCCGGTTGGCAGTGGGTCGCCCCAACGCGAGTGAAGCCACGAGGGCTTCAAGGGCGGCCCCGGTTGGCAGTGGGTTGCCCCAACGTGTATGAGCTCAGAGAGGCTCTAGGGGGCCATTTCTTTTGATTTACGAGCCCCGCAAGGCTCAAGGGCCCTTATGTTGCAAAGGCACAGAGTCAGGGCGGCCCCGGTTGGCAGTGGGTCGCCCCAACGTTGTCCAGAGCCATGAGAAGGCTCGAGGGGGCATTGTCTGCAGAGCCTGAGGGCTCCAACGTTTGGCCACAGTGTTAGTGACAGAGCCTGTGTGGCTCAGGTGGCGCAGATTGTTCTAGGGGCTACTGAGAGCCCTGTCACAGCTTGTTAGTACACAGTTGCCCAGCACTTTGTGGGCAGCTGCCACGTTTAGGCTTTTTGTACTCTGTGACTGGCGCTGCATGGCAGCGTGCCCTGACATTGGACACAGGGCATCTGAGATCCCAACAAGGCCAGTTGGCCTAGGGACTGCCACAGGTGGTGGCCTATGTAAGTTATGCGCAATGTGATTCCTATGTTTTTAATAGTGATTGCCTACTGTGTGTTTTTGCGCTATTGTGTTGTTCTGGCACCGCTGAATGTTTAGTCATCATGTGTCTTCTTGCGCTGCCCCCCTGAATGTAATTTTATTGCATCATGTGCTTTATTCTTAACACCTCTGAATGTTTTAGGCATCATGTGTTTCTCTTTATTACTCCTCTGAATGTAGGTTATTGCATCATGGGTAATGTGTTCTTTTCCTAGACCCCTAAACGCTGAGTGATACTTGGGTGGTTGTCTTTTCTACTCTGAATGTAGGTTTATTGCATCATGAGTAATGTATTCTTTTGTAGACCCCTAAATGCTGTGTGATACTTAGGTGGTTCTTCTTTTTTTAGTACAGGTGGTCCTAGTAAGGTCCTGGTTCCTGTTACCAGTGGTTACTGGTTGTTATCTTTGATTATTATTTTATACTCTACATTTTATCTAGAAGTACTATATCTGATTCTGACAGGCGCCCATGTGGCCCTGTCTGGTGTACATAATCCCTGGGAATATTGCCCGTGCCAGTTGGCACAATGTATATGTGTGATTTTATCTGATATGTTTTTACAATACAAAAGTTATTTTTATAATAACCTTGTGTGGAGTATCTTTTGTGGTGTGCCTAGTATGTTGTTGCTGTTGTGCGCTGGCGCAAATGCTTTACACATTGCCTCCGAGTTTAGCCTTACTGCTTGAGCCAAGCTACCAAGGGGGTGAGCAGAGGTTATCTTGGCGTGTGACTTCCTTGCCCTGACTAGAATGGTGGCTTCTGCCTGGCTTTGGCGTCAGCCTTAGCCTACCAGAAATAGCCAGTTCTAACACAAGGGTTCATGTGAACTTTTTGTTTCTTTTTTCTCGTTTTTTTGATGGTCACGTGTTCTGTTTAAATCTTACGGCACGTTGGGAAACAATGATTTGCACCTGGGGGCTAGTGTTTAGTTTTAGTCAGTTCAAACTGTGTATTCTACTGATAAGGTCACGCTGCCAGCGATGGTGCAAGCAGTATCGGATTTCAAAAACTTGAGCAGGGTGAGTTTGTTGTTTGTTGGGCTGGGGATATTAAGGTCTTTTTTATCGAGGGTTAATAATGCAGGGCATATCAGTTTAAATACCAGGACACGTAGGGAGGGCGAAGCACTGTTTTGTTTGTTATTTGGACATTTAATGTGGAATTTGTGTGAAAGTAACAGTTTAAAATGAGTAAAGATGTAAAGGGACTACAGATTATAGCAAACAGTTATTGGTTTGGTTTGGCGATTCATTTACGTATTCTGTAGGCAGGGGTGTTTTTTTGTGAAAGCTTTCCTTTTCTTGGGGGCACAATCAGGGCTACTTTCAAATATCATACCCCTGACGAAGGGCTGGTTTAGGCCCGAAATGCATTGGGTGGGTACTCGCGCTGCAAACTAAGTCCTGCTTTGGCATTTTTGCAACAGTTAAAGCATTGAAGCACGCAGCCTCTGTGAAAACTTGAGAATGCTGAATAAAAAGAAATTTCAAGAAAGACTTGGAGTACAATGTTTGATCAATTGCAATTCCTGCAAACAAAGCTTGTATCTGGTGGAAAACGCTGCACCAGCTAGTTGTGGGTATTTCAGAACTGTGCTAAAGAAACGGAGCATTGGAACAAGCAAGCACACCTACATCAAGAATAGTGGTAGAATTAACTGATGAACATAAATCATAGAATAAAACGGTGTGCATTTTATCAACCACTACGTTGAATGCATTGCAAGTACTGACCCCACAATAACTTTCACCCATAAGAATAATTAGCAATAAACATCAAAAGAACATAACAGAGGCTACTGGGTAACAGAGTGACATCGCGTTGATAGAAAGGAGCCATGTGTGGCTCACTGGTTAGAGGAGGCATACCCTGAAGCAGAGGTCAGACCTGGGACCAGGGTTCAATTCCAGACGCGGCAGGGTCCTGAGCCCAATTGTCCACAGACTTGATAATTCTCGCTTTGGTGCCCACTCTAATCACGGGTTCACACTCTGCAACTCTGGGCATTAAGCTTGCTTAATCTCCACTACGGCCCCCTGCGGCGGGATGCCTGGCTTTCACCTTGGGGATGCCCAATACTGGTTATCTCACAGGGAAAAGCCAGAACGGGTTCCCAAGGCAAGCGCCGAGATGCTCTAGGGTAAGTCGAGCGCTATATAAGAACACACATACATACTGTTAATTAAAACTCAGCAGAGGTAACATTCATCATACCATGAAAATTCACTGAAGTAACATTCCTCAAACACGGACAGTTGTTCACCTTGTGCACCCATATGCCTTTGTTGTTTTATTGGATGTTTCTTTGTATCCTGTTATAATAGTTATAACTTGTTGTTTTTATATCTAAACACGTTATTAGTGCACCTTATGTTGCAAGGGTTCATGTGAACTTTTTGTTTCTTTTTTCACATTCTTATGATGGTCACGTGTTCTGTTTAAATTTCAGGGCAAGTTGTGAAACAATGATTTGCACCTGGGTGCTAGTATTTAGTTTTAGTCAGTTCACACTGTGTATTCTACTGATAATGTCACGCTGCCAGCGATGGTGCAATCAGTATTGGATTTCAAAAACTTGAGCAGGGTAAGTTTGTTGTTTGCTGGGCTGGGGATATTAAGGTCTTTTATTATCTAGAGTGTAAAATGAACAGGCTTTTCAGTTTAAATACCGGGAAACACGTAGGGAGGGTCAAGCACGGCTTTTTTTCGTTATTTGGACATTTAATGTAGAATATGGCTGAAAGTATTATATCTTTTGAAAAATAACAGTTTAAAATGTACAGATTATAGCAAACAGTTATTGGTTTGGTTTGGGGATACATTTACATATTCTGTAGTCAGGGTGTTTTTGTGTGAAAGCTTTCCTTTTCTTGGGGGCACAATCAGTGTTATTGATGGGCTACTTTTATACTGCAGAGCCCTGACGAAGGGCTGGTTTAGGCCCTAAATGCATTGGTTGGATACTCAGGTACAACGTGCTTTTCGGCAACCTTCAATCTAAGGCCTGGATTGGCATTTTTGCAGCAGTTAAAGCATTGAAGCATGCAGCCTCTGTGAACAACTTGATAACGCTGTTAACCATTTGAATAAAACAGAATTTCAAGAAAGAATTGGAGTACAATGTTTGATCAATCCCAATTTCTGTAAACAAAGCTTTTGTGGTTTGTATCTGGTGCAAAACATTGCACCAGCTAGCTGTGGATATTTCAGAACTGTGCTAAAGGGACGGAGCATTGGAACAAGCAAGCACACCTACATCAAGAACTGTTTTGGAATTAACTGATGGACATAAATCATAGAATACAATGGTGTGCATTTTATCAACCACTATGTTGGATACACATCCCTGTGTGCCATGCATACTACTTACTGCCCTTACATAGATCAGTCACCCCTCTAGCTGGGTGCACTATACCAGTGGTGAGGGTACAGGTGCATGAGCCCTGTACTCCTACCATGTCTATGTCAATTCTTAGACATTGTAAGTGCAGTGCTGCCATTAAGAGTATATGATGCTGGAGGTTTGTCATTATGAATTCCACAGTACCATAATGGCTGCATTAAAAACTGAGAAGTTTGATATCAAACCTCTCAGCACATTAAACCCACACTGATGCCAGTGTGGGATTTATTGAAAAATGTACACAGAGGGCATCTTAGAGATACTCCCTGAAAAAAGACCAGCCTCTGGTGGGTTCCTCGACTTGTACACACCAGCCTGCCACCAAGAGGCATGTTTCTGGACCCATAGGGTGGGAGCCTCTTCTCCCTAAGCCCAGAAATAAAGCCTTTCCTGGGTGAGGTGTTCACATCTTCCCCTGGCCAAGAAGGGCAATCTGTGGCAGGGGATCTTCAAAGGCCTTGCAGCCTTTGTTATGCAGCCCCCAGCCTCTCCTGCTACCAGGAGCAGGCCCCCTTCCTGTCTCCCTTCCGTTTCAGCAGTAAGACGGGCATTGAAAATTAGCCAGCCCAGAAGGTGTACCCGCCTCTGCCAACTACACCTCTCAGGTGGGGGGAGGTCCACTCTTCAGTGCCCACAATCTTGCAGATGGCAGGCACTCCCCAATCAGAAAAAGGGATTGTGCTCACTCCCCCATGTGGAGTGAACACACCAAGGGTGTAGTCTCCCTAAGGTCAGTAGCCAATGGGCCCCCAAAACACCCCCTAAATATAGTATTTAGGGGGAAGCCTTCTGACCAAGATGTCAGACAAGAAACTATAAGAAGAAAAGAAGAAGGATCGAACAGCCGTGCCGAAGCTAAGAAGCGGAGGACGCCCACTGTCTTGGCCCCAGCCCTACCGGCCTGTCCCCACCTCGAACCTGCAAAAGTGAAACTCTGGTGTGTCCTGCAGCCAGCAGCCTCAAGAAACCAGAGGACCTGCCCTGCCTTCAAAAGAAAATACTTTGTCTCCTGTCAACAGAGGATTTGTTCACCAATAGACTCCAGCTCTGGCAAGATCCGTGAGTCTGTACCACTCTGCACCCGCCACCCATGGCCCGATTGGCCCAGCACCACAAGGATGTCTCCCCGGTGAGCCTGACTCGAGATTCAGTGATCCTTGACCTGCCTCAAGCCACCAGCTGATGCCTGCAGCCTCAAACCAGAAGGCCCCCCCAACTGCGACTAGGAGCTGGTAAGAAGATCCAACCCTAAAAAGCACCCCTGCAACCGACGCCCCACAGCCTTGGGTGGCCCAACTGACAGTGCCTAACCAACCCCCAGCATCTCAACTTACCTCTCCCAGTGGTGGTCCCACCCAGAAGACCTTCGTCCCCGCCTGCAGTGTGTTTGCTAACTGGAGACTCCCCATTGAAAGCTACAGGGCGCCCGATGCCAAAATAGCACTCTGCACCCGGCCGCCCCAGTACCGCTGAGGTTGCACCTTTTGTACTGGCTTGAACCCCATTTTCCCTGAGCTTAAGCCCAGGAGCTTTGCTTCCACAACCTGGTGGCCTGCTCGTAAGCAGCCACCAACCAGAGCACTCTGCATCCGGCCAACCTAGTGCCGCTGATGGTGTAACAAGAGTGCATCCTTGACCCTGGGGGACACCTGAGTCTACCTCCAGAATACCAACTCCCACAACCAAATACTTACCTTTGAAAAGATAAACCTATTTTCCTCCGTAGGATAACATTGACTTTTTCTGTGAAAAGTTTCTAAGTGTGGAGTTGGAAAATCTATAAAACACTCTAGAAATGTAACAAAATACTCAAAACGCTTTTATTTACCTGTTTACAGGAAATATCCCAGTGCAGTATCCAGGTATACTGCATTGTGTAAGAAAAGTGATCTGTAAAGTAATCTACTTGACATTCTACTTAACACCGATACAACGTATATGTACAATATTTCAAAGCATTGCAAGTAATTCTATTATAATCAAACCAAAACTATATATACAAATGCAATACAAACTGTTTACAAACTGTATTATTACTGCAAAGTACTTATCACTTACCTGTGCAGGATTGCTTGGTTCTAGGAAATAAAATAACTAAAAGAGTATTTTTATACAAAACCAATTGGTCTGAAGTTCAGTCTTTGCGTGTGTGATATAATTTGCTGATTGAGTGTGTACAACAAATGCTTAATGCCTGCTCCGATAAAGCCTTATTACTCGCCCACACTATCACAAATAGAGAGTAATGTGCTATCTAATTTTACCTCTGCCTTCCTTTGGGTTTCCACTGGACTCTATGCACACTATACCTCACTTTGGTGTAGTATATACAGAGCCAGCTTCCTACTGGATCCGCAAAGGGTTCCTGGGAGACTGACAGTCCACCAAGTTGGTAACTTTACTCTTGTGCTCCAACACCTCAAATGGCCCAGTCCATTTATCCTGGAGCGCACAAGGCTCAACGGGGGCCATGACCCACACTTTGTGGCCAGGTTGAAACTCGATCGTAGTGGCATTCTGGTCATACTAGGGCTTCAGTTCTTCCTGGCTGGTTTCCAGATTCACCTGAGCAAGTTGCTTGAAGCGCTTAGTCTGGTTCATGAAGGCCAGCATGTAGCTATTTACATCCTGGGGAGGTTTACTGGGAGCTTTCTCCCAGCCTTCTTTGACTCGACATAGAGGTCCCCTTCTGGGCCTTATTACCTGCAGGGACTTGTGGCTTCTTTTAAGTGGGAGGCTGGGAACCATTCCATTGGGTCCCTTGGGAATTACTTTAGGGCCCTTTTTGGAACTCCTTCTGTTTACCCTTGTCCCCCCACTCTTCTGCTGATGACCCTGCCCACATTTGGCGGAGTCTCCTACATGACCTTTTTGGACTGTGGTACTGACCCAGCGGTCTGCCTCCACAGCAAGCTTCCTGGGGTCAGTCAGACTACTTTCAATCAAGGGCTGGCATAGCTTTAGAAAACAACTCTCTGACAAGTGCTATCATGCAGCCAAATCATGGAGCCCCTGAAAATCATTCACCTGGCTACCCTTCAGCCATCTATCCAGTGTTCTGCAAAAATAGGACACATACTCCATCCAAGTGCTTTACTCCAGCTTTCTACAATACCTCAACTTTTGCCTGTATAGCTCTGGGGTCAAACCATACCTCCTAATCAAGTCTTCCTTTCTGGGGGCATAAGACAACTGATCTTCAATGGGCAATGCTAGCAATGTATCCCACCCCTCAGGCAGGAATTTGGCTCCACAACCCCGCTCCCCAGTATCTCTCAGGGATTCTGTAGGACCTCATTTCTACCTCATATGCTTTGAACCACTGACCTATATCCTCATGCTTCATAAAATCCTTAATAAACTCATTGGCGATGTATACCTTCCCTTCTCCAGACCCTGATGGTGCGCTGCCACCATTGAGATTGGACTCTATACTTTTCGCTTTTAGATCCAATTCCCTCAAACCTCTTTCATGCTCTAAGAGTATCTTTTTCTCTTCCAGTGCTAATTGCTCATTCTGAAATGGCAACTCCTTATTCTCCTTCCCCAGCCTGAGCTTTGTGAGCTCCAATTTATGCATCCTGTTTTTATCCCTGTCCACAAGTTCTTCTACTGCAGACAGCTCCTTTGAAGATACACTCTGCCCCTCCCCCTAGGGAAGGTAACCTATCCCGAAGCAGACCCAATAGCCTATCCTGCTGTTCATCTAAATTCTTTACCTTCTCTATAGGTTGCTTGTCATGCTCGCTGGCATCCCCTGACTCCAACCAGGCCCTCAGCGCCTTTTGGAATTCCTCCTTTCTGGAGAGGCCTCTTACAGAGATTTTAAACTTTTTGAAGATAGCTTTCAATTGTGGCACAGTGTAGGTTTCAACCCTATCCTCCTCAAACTCAATATCCACAGATGCAAGGGATGCTGGCTTTGTAATGATGAATATTGGCAGTTCTCAGTTGCAAGAAAAAATAGTCCCAAAGAAAATGTTTCTCCAATTGCATGTGGTGCGTGATGGTCTGCACTCTAGTGTTAGTGTACACCAATCACTGCATGTAGCTCACAAATGCAAGTCCAGATCCTCACCGCTGATCAACAGTGTTAGAAATAGGGGTCTCCATTTGGCAGGTTTTCACCATTGTCCAAGTAGGGACCCTTCTTCCTTGCCAGGGTAAGGGGAATTAACTTCTAAAATAATCCCTGCTCACCCTATTGGTAGCTTGGCACGAACAGACAGGCTTATCTCAGAGGCAGTGTATAAAGCATTTGTGAACACATATAGTAATACAATGAAAACACTATAAATGGACACCAAATTAGTTTAGAAAAATAAGTAATCTTTATCTAAACCAAAACAAGACCAAAATGACAGAAATCCACAATACAGTACTAAAAAATATGATTCTTAAAAGGTAGAAACAGCTCTGTTCCATGAACATGTGGGATGCAACACTTTTACACAAAGTACCTGGGATGCGTCGAAAAAGGAAAGCAAAAAGGGTCGCAGGGAAGGTGATGCATCGATTCCTTACACTCCGGGAAGGTGAAGAGTCGGTTCCTTGCTCCAGGACAGGTGATTTGTTGGTACCTTACTGTTGTGCAGCTGAGGTGATGCATTGGTTCCTTACCGGAGAGGAGGTGAAGCGTCAGTTTCTTACTGTGTCCCCCAACAATGCGACAAACTTGATACTTTGATGCGATGTGTGACGATCCGTTACGATGCGATGCGTGAAGACCCAAGATGTGCTGCGGTGATTTCAGCTGTGTCCCCAAGATGCGTCAGTTCTTCCCCAATAGGGCCTGTATCAGAATCGGTGTGGTGAACTTGGACATCGGAGAATGGTGCACAGGATTTGTCGCATGGCTGACACTTCAGCCGCGAGCAGGCACTGTGTTGATTCTTCGGCGGCGGCAATGCATCAGAAAATTCTTCTTGCACCACTGCGATGCGTCGGAAACAGGCGATGTGTCGATTTTCACAGTTCTTGCAGTTCCCAGTCCCAAAATAACCTCTAGAGGTCCAGAACACTGGCAGGCACCTCTCAGCAGGTCGGAAATCCCAGAAAAGAAGTTCAGGGGGAACTGGGGGTGAAGTCTTTGTGTCCCTTAGACTTCAGAACAGGAGTCCAGCTCTATTTCAAGCACTTGGCGATCTTGCTCAAGCAGGGGACACAGCACACACCAAAGTCCTTGTCCTTTCCTTGGCAGAAACAGCCACTGCAGGTCAACCCCGGACAGCAAACAGCAAAGGGGAAGTACGCTGCCTCAGTTTCTCCTGCTTTTCTCCTTGGCAAAGGTTCCTCTTGATCCCCAGAAGTTATCTAAAAGTCTGGGGTCTGACACCTCTTTTTATAATACAAAATCCTTAGTTCTATGTGGCAGAGAAGCTCTTTCCCAGCCAAAACCAGTTATGAACTCTCTGGCGCAGCTTCCTGGCAGTAGATGGAGACCGTATTCTTCAAGGCAGACTAGGCCCATGCAGGTGTGAAAGAAATCTCCTCCCCCGACTCTGAATGCAGCCCAGGCCTGACTCACTCTGGAAATGCAGGACACACCTCAACCCCCAAGTGGCTCTCTGAACAGAATGCACATCCCCAGCCCGTCGCTCCGAAGCCAGACAGTCAGTACACAACCTAGCAGAGGCACACTGGATGGTTAGGCAAGAAAAGACCTACTAGTGGTATTTTCAAACCCAAAATGTAAAAATCAATAAGCATGGGCCAAAAATCTGTTACGCTCGTGAAATTTGCAGATTTTTCGGCAATTTCTCAATCTGCAAATCTCGCAAAATTGCCGAAAATTCACAAATTCGCAAGCGGGCTAATTTTTTTTTATGGCCAGCTCACTCAAGGGACCCTTGCTCCCTTTAGTGCGATGGCATAGTAACACACACATGGCCACTGGAGACAACTCTTCTGGCACTTTACGCAGCTGTAGTGTAGGAAAAGCACTATACATTTACCCAACGAGGTAGCACTTACTGATTAGTCAGTAGAAAGTACTCCATGTGAGTAGAGGCATCGCACAAAATCGTGGCGTCTTCTTGGATAAATAAGGGCAGGGTTCATGCTGGCATGATGCTCCTGTCACAAAAATTAACCCTCAACACGAAGCACTTACAGCAGGTGCCCGAGTTGAAGCTCAAGTTCAGTAACGCATTCATCAGCCCCAAAACAATCATGAGCTTTGTCGAGGTAGGGCAGGTGTGCTTTCTCCCCATATCTACTGTCAAAAGTTAGCTGTGATGCTGGATAGAGGCCTTTGCATCCTTGACTTTCACGAGCGCAGTCCCCGTGCAGTTCCTGTGACCAGGAGCTTCTTTCTCCTCATCTGCTGCTCTGAACGGTCTCTGACCTTTTATACAAACAAGAGGCATGTGAACTCGCATAGAAGGCCAGCCCGTTTGGCCCCGCCCACACACTCGCTGTGTCACCTTATTCCTGCCATTTACCCACTATGATGGACAGCTCACTCAAGGGATCCCTGCACCCTTCGGCGCAATGGCATAGTAACACACACATGGTCACTGGAGACAACTCTTCTGGCACTTTACGCAGCTGTAGTGTCAGGAAAAGCACTATACATTTACCCAACGAGGTAGCACTTACTGAATAGCCAGAAAGTACTCTACTCTAAAAATCCGCGAGTTCGCAGATTTTTCTGCGAACGCGCTGATTTTTTTGCCGATTTCACACGAATTTGAGGATCGCAGAACATTCGCCCATACTTAAAAATCAACCTCACTAAAAGGTGCATCTTAACATTCTGAGTTCAGGCATATCAAACTTTATTTTCTCATCTTGTTCTTATGGGCAGTAATGCTCCTAAGATTAAATGAGCAAACTCCCTATTCTATTTTATGGGATAGATTGCCTTACAATAGTGAAATACTGTCAATTTTACTTTTCACTATCAGGACATGTCACACACATGAGGGCATGTCCTACCTTTTATATAAAGTTCACCCTGTCCAGAGGGATACCTTGGGCCTATACACATGTAAAAAAAAGCAAAGGTTAGGGCCTGGCAAGTGGGTGCACTTGCCAGGTCGAAATGGCAGCACTAACCTGCACACAGGCACTGCAAAGGCAGCCTTGAGATCTTGTTACAAGGCTGCTTGTGTAGGTGGCACAATCAGTGCTGCAAGCCTAATAGCAGCATTTGGTTTACATGCCCTGGGCACACACATTGCACTATACTAGGGACATAACAGTAAACCAAATTAAAAAACACCAATTTCCAACCACAATTGACAAAGGGAGCATTTGCACTTTGGTGCTGGTGGGCAGTGGCAAAGATCCCAAAGCATCTAGACCAGCAAAACAAAATCTATCACACAGTAAAAACACAAGAGGCAAGAGCAAAAAATGAAGGGAAAACCCACGCCAAGGCGGCCAGCATCTGAGTAAGCCTTAGACCACACTGCCTTGCTATCCTGACACTCAATTGTGTTAAGGGGGTTTTTGGTTCCCAGTTTGGGACTCCACATTGCTGGGCCCTTGTACACCAGACGTGACAGACTGTAGTTGTTGCAACTGGGGTCCAGTATCACCTTTAACTCCTGGAACCTTCGTACTCTGATATCTCACAACCACCTTGCAATATTCAGAAGTACTGTACCCATGCACTGTAAACTCCAAAGGGACAACTAAATGTAAATGTAAATGTAAATGTATAGGCATTTATATAGCGCACTACTTACCCAGAGGGTCCCAAGGCGCTTCGACCGCTGCGAAACCCTTCCTGGCTTCCCTGAGAGATAGTCCCTTAATGGGTATCTCCAGGGTGAGACCGACCAGGCATCCCCGGCGGTCTGGTGGGGCCGTTAGTGAAGATGAGGCAAGCTAATGCCCAGAGTTGCCGAGTGTGATCGCTGATCAGAGTGGGCACCGAGGCGAGAGAATTATCGAGTCCGCTGACCCTGGTCCAGAAACCTGCCGCGCCGGGAATCGAACCCTGGTCCCGGGCCGTCCTCTGCTCTCGGGTCTGCCGCCTCTAACCAGTGAGCCACACTACTTCACTTCACTAGTAATGCATTATTATAGTGCGTGGCTCCTGTGCTGCTTACTCAACCAGAACATTTAGTACCAGTGACTAGGATTGCACACTAGTGTGCTGACCAACAGGACTTCTACTAACAGCCTGTGCTATTGCAAAATTATGCTCCTGACTCAATCAGGACTTCTAGTAAAAACCTTTAATAGTGCACTTTTGATGCTGTCTCAACTGGAATATCTAGTGACAGCTTGTGCACTTGGACCATTGCCGCTAACGCCACCTAAGTAAAATATTTCACCCAAATGCATAATGGACGTAATAATGAGTGAAACCCACCCTTTCTTAGAGTGTGTCTACTGCTGCACACCACCACAGCCCCAAGAAAATACACAAGATGTCTCATATTTTCACTTTTGTAGAGAGAGTTGAAAGAACTACATATACTGCAGGATCAGGGAACTCTCTCATCTCTGCGTTATTCTGTCTAAAGAAAAGGCGCCCTCTTATAAAGGTGCAATTAGCATGCTCTCTTCTCTCCATCAGCTCTGGAGAGCTGATTGAAGGCAGCTTCCCATCATGTTAGCTGGAACCTGTAGAGGTGAAAGTTCCAGCCGTGACATTGCCAATGCGACTGGGATTTTCCCTCATTCTCTGGCAGACTCATATTAATTTTCCTTACAAAGAAAGTTATCAAAACTGTGACAATGAAAGAGGTATTTAGCCTTATGTACAGAAAGGGGTGTGAAAGATTACGAGCATATGCTAAGGCAAATGAAGTTACAAGTTTAAACAAGTTGGTAATTACAGTTTGTGGTTTCTTTTATTTTTTATTGCTGCGGTGAGTGATGAAAAACAACAAGAATTTTGACTTCCCACATGCAGTTTTATTTTAGTAGGAATTTTTGCACTTTTAAGATAAGGGTGAATGTTTTGTATAACACTTTCTAAAGTATTTGCAGCCTATTGCCAAAGCAAGCAGGTGAGTCCTAGGGCATTGCTTGGGCTTGCCATGCGGAAAGGTAATGAAACGGAATTTCTGGTATCTAGCATGATGATTGAAACTAGTCTGTGGATACTCTGTGGTTAAATGCTTGAATTAACCGAAGGACTTTAGAGGCTCTTCATTTCGCCTCATTGTGAAATATCTAGATTCTGTTTTAAGCAAACCTTGGTAAAGCCAATAGGCCTGGCTTTAATATGCAAATGCATGCAACCACGGGCATAAATAAATGCGGTTTTCGTGCATTCGCATAAGTGGCCGAAATATATATTGCTGGTATGTATACTCCATCACAACGGCGACAAAGTGTGCATGCCACCAATATAAAGATCCCACTGTTCGATTTATTACGCGGACATTCGGTAGCAGCTCTATAGCAAACAGTAAAATGTTATTGACAAGAACTGCAGTGACAGCTGTTCCATACAATGTCTTTATTAATCACTGCCTGATTGGTGGTCATTTATAAATTAGTGAGCAGACTATGGCCGTCAACCTAAAAAATAAATCAGCCCCTGAATCACACAGCTATTGCCAATCTTTCAAACTTACAAAGTGACACAAAGCAAGTGCTCACCAAATACATTCCGTATCAGCCTGCAGGATGGCTCTGGGAGCTGTGTTCTGGATTTCGTGAGTTTGAAAGACATACTCAGCCTTCTGCACTT
Organism: Lissotriton vulgaris; assembly: GCF_964263255.1. Classification (NCBI taxonomy): domain Eukaryota; kingdom Metazoa; phylum Chordata; class Amphibia; order Caudata; family Salamandridae; genus Lissotriton; species Lissotriton vulgaris. The sequence continues at coordinate 352,082,563 of NC_141698.1, forward strand.
TCCTGATTGGTGAATTGAATACCATAAATAAATTAATGGTAACATCTGAGCTTTGGATATTCGCCTTCACATTTAAGTGCACTGTCATAAGATTACGCTGCATTTACTCATATATCCTGTATAATATGTACAGTGATTCTGGCTCAATCAGTGCATAATATGAGTAAACTTATATATATATATATATATATATATATATATATATATATATATATATATATATATCTTTTTTTTTTTTTTTTTTTTTTTTTTTTGTCCAAAGCCCAAAGCTTGTGAGAAGGCACTCGACAGCGCTCCTGCCCTCGGGGATCAAGTTGCAGCCTGCCTGGAAGTCCCGTTATTTGTTCAAAAAGCTGACGCGTTTCAAGGCTTCAATGCCTCTTCATCTTGGGCTGTTTGTTTAAATGTGACACCGATTTAAAGCTCACATGATCTCATTCCCAGGTTAATTTATTTAAGTGATGGCCCCCAGTGGGCGTTGTTTCATGCAAGTATCTGTCAATGCATCTTGGGAGAAGTAGTCCCTCATGTGAACAAACAGTTAATTTCCTTTTGTAAGGTCGGTGCACATTTATTATTAAAACCATTGTTGTCCTTAGTAGGATTCAGAACTTACTGCAGGCTTAGTTAGCATTGGGGCGCTGTGATGAAATAGTGTAGATTCGTGCTACTCCACAGCCCCATGTCATTGATCGTGTTACTCCTCTCCACGGCAGGGCAGCCGTGATATCAATATTTTGTTTAAACAAACAGCCCAAGATGAAGAGGCTTTTTGAACAAATATCGGAACTTCCAGGCAGACTGCAACTTGATGCCCGAGGGCAGGAGCGCTGTCGAGTGCCTTCTCGCAAGCTTTGGGCTTTGAAAAAAATATATATATATATTATATATATATCCACCACCAGCCCCGCCTCTTCCTAAAGAACGGGTCCGGCACATGCATTGGGACCACACCAGGAAAGTTTTATTGCCCCCATTCGGACATCACAGTTCCATAAAAACTCCTGGCAGACGCGTTTCGGTGTTTGCCTTCCTCATTGCCAGCATTGTGTTCCTAGGTTCGATAGTTCTGTGTGGGGTGTGGGGTATATCCTGTTCATTATACTCCCATTGGAGGCAAGCGTGTCAAATCAGAGGCTCCGTTCTTCATACCTCTGCAGCAGTCCTCGCTATGCATGCTGGTAGATTGAGTCCCCACACTGGTCCGTAGTCCGTTTAGATCACACAGGCAGGATATGTAGGCAAATCCTTCAACACGTGGACTCAAGGTACAGTGACCGGTCCGTGCACTCAGTAATGCCCCAACAGTTGTCAGCCGTGTGGGTTTGCCCACTTTCTGCTGCGTGATCACATCCTGACAGCAATCGTCTCCCGGTGGTGTCCCAGTCAGCTGGAATCACGCTGCTCTCTCCCCGGTACCAAAACAAAGTCTAGGGTGGGGGGCGCCACTGTGTGCATTCAGCACGCAACACCACACAGAGAAATGCCGGCTTCGGTGGAGCACCAGAACGAGAGGCGTGTCGGATTTGCAGCGCCGACCGCTGCATACACATCCACCATCAGCCCCGCCTCTTCCTAAAGAACGGGTCCGACGCATGCATTGGGACCACACCAGGAAAGTTTTATAGCCACCATATATATATTTAGTATGCCATTTATAGAATTTTGGCAGATGTCACCATAATCTAGGTCTTTGAATGTGTCTCAAGAAACTGTCACATGAAAATCAACACCAACATGTCAAAGGTACTGCCTGCAAATGCATGAGTCCGTTTCCAGCTCCTGCCTCTGGTAAATTACAAGATTGAAAAATATCAAAGCCAGTTTTAAGAAACATGAGCCAGCAGTCCCGTTTTCTCATTAACTCGTTGGGACAAATACAATAAAAGAGGGGATACGCGTTTCTTCCTAAAGTGGCTGTGGCAGGTCGCAATGCAGAGGTGTGTGTCACTTTCATAAGGCGACGCACTTGCTTGATGCTGAGACTAAGTTATTGTAAAAGTCCAGAAATAGTTTTTTTTCCAGTATACGGGGAGCACTTCACCTGGAAAAATTATCTTTTTATGGGGTGCCTTAATTATTCTCTCCATTTCTATAGCAGTGGCATTTGCTTCTCTGTCATCAGCCTGCAAGACTATTAATACAGAGTAGGGCCAGTTAGCAAAGCAGGTACCATACACCTCAATCCTCCTGAACAGACTGAGCAAATGTTTCAGTATTGTTTGCATAATAGAGATATAATTAACAGAAGCATGCTCTAGGCATGATGCACTAAATTTAAATATAATAAAGATTTAGGGCCTACGTTTGGAGGGTGGCCTCAGTCTATAATTGTGTCCGAGAACATGATGTTCATTGTCCACCACCCTTATGGACTAACCCCCGCCACTGTGGTGATATATGTGCCTTCAGTGGAACTGCAGTCATGGCCGTCTTGCTAAAGCACTGCAAGTTCGGCATGATGTCGCTGTCTTTCTAGCAATCACACACCAAACGTTTTTGTTTTTGCCATAGCAGGCGGTTGCTTTTGAAAAACCAAATACTGCTCAATCAATCAATCAGGGGTTTATAAAGCACGCTACTCACCCATGAGGGTCTCAAGGCGCGGGGGGAGCTGCTCGGATCAGTCAAAGAGCCAGCTCTTGAGTGCCTTCCTGAATGTGTGCAGGGGAGCGTCTGATGTTCACCGGGAGATCGTCCAAGTCTTGGCGGCGATGTAGGGGAAAGTTCTCCCACCTGTTCTGTTTCTGTGGATGCAGGGGATCTCTGCCTGGGTGAGGTCGGCGGAGCGGAGGTTCCTCTTGGGTACGTGGAAGGATATTCTCTTGTGGAGGAATTTGGGTTCAATGTTGTTGAGGGATTTGTAGGCGTGGGTGAGGAGTTTGAAGGTGACACTCTTCTCGATGGGGAGCCAGTGGAGGTCTTGTAGGTGTTGGGTCATGTGTTTGTGCTGCGGAGTCCTGATGATGAGTCTGGCTGTGGCATTCTGGATGGTTTGGAGTTTGTTTAGAAGGGTTCTGTTGATTCCGGCATATAGGGTGTTGCTGTAGTCAAGTCTGCTGGTTATCAGTGCATGAGAGATGGTCATTCTGCAGTCGGGGGATCCATTCAAAGGTCTTGCAGGGAATGCATAGGCAGTTTAAATTGGTGGCGGCGACGGCGTTGATCTGGCGGTTCACCGAGATGGAGGAGTTGAGAATGATGCCGAGTTTTCGTGTGTGGTCTGTAGGGGTGGGTGGGTTCCCGAGCGCAGAGGGCCGCCAGGTGTTGTCCCAGGCGGAGGTGCAGGGTCTGATGATGAGGACCTCAGTCTTCTGAGTTGAGCTTCAAACAGCTATCTTTAATTCAGGCCGCCACGTTCTTCATCCCTTCCTGGAAACAGAGTCTGGTGTCTTCGGGCTTCTTTGTGGGTGAGAGGATGAGCTGGGTGTCGTCGGCGTAGGATACAAGGCTGAGGCAATGCTGTCTGACGATGGCAGCAAGGGGTGCCATGTAGATGTTGAAGAGTGTGGACTGAGCGATGATCCTTGGGGTACTCTGCAGTTGATATTGGTGGGTTCGGATGGAAGGGAGGGAGTCTGCTCCCCTGTGTTTAGCTGGAGAGAAAGGATTGGATCCTGTTGAGGGCGGTTCCTTGTGTCGCTGCGTGGTGAAGTCTGGCTGCCACTGTGCAATGTGAAACGGTGTCGAGGGCAGCAGAGAGGTCTAGCAGGATGAAGGCCACAGTGTGTCCCTGGTTGAGGAGCTTGTAGATGTTGTCAGTTGCTACGAGGAGAGCGTTCTTGGTGCTGTGGCTCTTCAAGGCAGTGGTGAACGAAAAAAGCCCATTAGGTTGTCCTACCTAAAATGAGCAGTGGTCTGATGTTCTTACTCTGTTAGGCCCAACTTGATTGGTTCTTCATAGTAAGCAGGTGATAGAGGAGCACTGATATCAGAAAGATGATGGTCTGCCTGACTCTAAACAAAGCAGACAGACTGACGGTTTGGTAGGCAGGGTACTCCACCACTTAAGTGAAGGAGTGCCAAGTCTATAAAGCTCTAAATTGGACCCTTAATGCAACATTTACAGTGAACTTGTATTAGTTTACAGATTCATAGAGGAGACCTTCTCTGGATTTCGTTTAATATATTGTAGTTTTGAACGTCCACTTAAAAAGTGTCTTTAGGCTGGGTTCCTGAAACAATATAAAACAACATATACAAAATAGCACATAAAGACCAATAAGTCCAAGAACAATGCAATCAAACATACATTATTTACTCTGTTTGTCTAACACACCCTGTTTTGTTCAAAAACAAAAATGGATAATACTGGTCTGGCGATCTCAGATTGGATGTGGAAGGAGGGGAAGTCAACAGGTTAGAGAACAGGGAGATTACACAGATGAAAATAGGAGAGGAGGTGTATGGACAGTTTTCTTGATGAGCGGAAAGGGCGATGCACTTCTGTAGGGCAGGATTTGAAAAGGATCGAACACTTGAAGGGTGGTAGAAGTGAATTGAGTTACGAGAGAAAAAGAAAAAAGGTGTAGGGGAGTATTGTCTCCTACTATTAAAGACAATAAAGTAACATTGTGATCCTGGTCCAAAAGAGGCTGGATATATTTTTACGAAAATAAAGCCACGCACAAGACACATTTTGACAACTTGGCAATGTTCTTCATTAATAAATATTTGTAGAAACGAGTTTTTGGAGAAAGTTTCTACAGAATAGTATGTTATGGTAACATTTGTCATGTTATTTTGTATGTCAAGTCATGTTACGTTGTGCATGTTTTAATAATGAGCTAGTTTACTCATAGGGTTCCTTGTCCATAAGAAGGTCCTTCAGATCAAAGGAAAACGAGTACTGGGTGAAACAAAATGAAGCCTCAAGAGAACTATTTTCACTGCCTTGCAAATAGAAAATGTAAGGACGTCTCTGGAGTGCACATAGATTCAGGGAGGAACTTGAAGAGAGAATGGACAGGCGCCAAGCCTGGCTCTTAAGAAGCTTGGAATAGGCTGAAGAGTGCTGGAGAGTGTGTAGTTAGAGACAGTGATACAGCCAGGAAGCCACAAGATTTCTCATGGATAATGTGATGTGATCAAGGAAAGTATTGGCTAGTATCAGAAAGCCAGATTTGTCCTTTATTAAGAGAAACCACATTGAAGAAGTGAAAGTGAGAAGTCTAATGACCTGTTTATGAAACATTTGGAGCTTGCAAGAACCATTTGTAAGATACAGTAAGAGACGACTTATGTGATCTAACAAGTCATCTGAAGGTCAAAATTAATATTGACTCCCATGTTTTGAGCACAATGAGAGGTGGAAGGGCATGTGTCCAATTTTTGTAGGCCACAAAGTCGCTTGCCCAACGACGACCAGCACTTTGGTCTTTTCCACACGAAGCTTCAGTCAGTGTCTCATCACCCACTTATTATTGTCCAACATATATTACTGGAGTTTGATGTCATGTTGCATGCGACCGTTCAACCAAAATTCAAGTTCATTTTTGTTGGCAAATTATTAAAATTGGAGTAAATGTTGGGGGCTATGAGAGTCGTGTCAATATTTAAACATTTAGTGTGAGTGCAGACCTGTATGGCACCCCAGGCGAATAGCCCTATAACTAGGCTGATTGAGTGTGATGAGAAAGAAATGGCATAATCCAGGTCAGCAGGAATCCACCCAGGCCAATAGTCCCCAGACTGTCCAGCAGCAGACGCTGAGTGGCAGTCATAATCAGTAAAACAAAAATCTAATGGTATCAGGGTAATGAGCTGAATGGTCACAGAAAAGGCCATATCAATATTAGCTTTTATTTGATGGGGAACAACTTTTCCTTGAAGATCTCCGGAATTACAATAGGCATCCATAAGTCAGCCAATGGAGGATAAATAAGGAAAATTGGAAAACAATTACTGATGCCAGATCATGGAAGTGGTGGATTTTGAAGCAATGGCTTTTTGCAGGTTCACCCCCACTACCCCCCCCCCCCCACACACACACACATTTTGACTCTTAAGAACCGGTGTAATGACTCTATAATACACTGGGCCCTGGTGAAAACGCCTCAGTGCATCTGCTCAAACCCTTAAAAGTATACGTGTTATTGGTTTATCCCCGATTGGCATGTTACCCTACTTATAAGACTCTACAGCATGGTGGCAAGGGTACACAGGGCCTGTAAATTAAGTGTCCCTCGTGGACTGCAGCACTGATTTTGCCAGTACCAGCGTGATGAAGGAAGCATTTCTCCCACCCTGCCACTGTTGACTAGCATTTAAACTGCTAACTCAACTATTTGGTTTAACTTCAATAGGTCACCACGAAGGCAGGCCTACCAAAACCTACGGTACTGTATATTAAAAGTAGGACATGTTTTTTCATATCTTGACAACAAATCCCCACATAGTTGTTTTACTGTAAAAGGGCGAGTAGGGCTAGTAGCCCCATTGCTGAGTATGGAGTTAAACAGAGAGTACTAAAGTTGGCACTTCAAGGTATCAAAAGAATCAGTGCATTAAACACTACTTTTTGTCAAGTCAAGTTTAACTTCATCAGTTTACGAAGTGCATCTTTAGAAAATTGCCAATTTTGTACCAAAAGTTTGCCGTAGTCATTTACAGTTGCACACAAGATGTTATCAATGAGAAAGCCTTCTGTCCTCCTGGAGAGAGGAGTGAATGACTCTCAGGAAGAAAGATAAAGCATTAGGCAGCAGTAGAGGTGTGACCTTCTCCTGGCAGAATGGCCAGTTTCGGTGTGAGCCTAAAAGGAGAGATTCAAAGGGGAAGTTGCCTTTGAGGGGAAAATAGTAGCCATACCAGAGAGGGGCTCGTCTTTTGTTTAAGCAGGCATGCTTGCATCTTGGGCAGAGAGGGAGAAGTTGTTATCAAACCAGATTTTCCTGGGTGTGTAGCCTCCAGATAGCCACATTTCTGGATAGGGCTAAGGAGCTCCAGACAACAGGAGAAGCGCTCAGCCATGTTGCGAGTGGGAAGAGAAGTGAATTTTGGGCTAGCTGGATGCCACATTTCTCAGGAAGTTGTCATCAGAATGGAGTGGTCCTGGTAGTATATTGGCTAGCTAGTCTCTTCATCCCTCTAGGCTTGTAATGGACATAAAAGGGCCACTCCCTAGCACCCAAGCCACAGAACATGTCACTACTGAAGAGAGGAGCGAAGAAGGAATATCTTTCTGTTCCCTGGACCCAGTAAGGAGAGGCTACGCAAAATGGCTGAATTGCACCTGTTGCTTCTTGGGCTGCCAAAGAAAGTACTCTACCGATGCTGTACTGCTTGAGGATAAATCGCCCTTGAGTCCCAGAGAGAGAAGTTGATTCCATGAGTCATGTGGCTGACTGATCAGGTGATAAAGTAGTTGAAGATACAGCGTGTTGTTAACCGCTGATAGAAAGAGAAATATATTGGAGTAAGGAAGAATGCCATTTTAAGTTGCGAAGGTACGAGGCTTTATGAACGATATTGGGGGAATGGAAAGCTGGACATATGAAGGGGGAGGTAGGAGGTAACTAGAGGTTAAGATTTGCGGTGTCACTTAAGGTAAAGGAAGGTTAAAACCACAAGGCAAACCGGTTTGCTAGAGCATTCCTCAAGTTTTATTACGGAGGCATTTGTTTCTGGGTTTAGAGGGAAAGCCCCATAAATAGAAACACAGTATGATGTTGCTTGAATGTAAACACAAAGTGTTAAAAAATTTGAAGTTAGATTTTAACAGTCACGTTTTTTAACTTTGCAGAGAACCCCTGACGAAGGACTTGATATAGTCCGAAATACATTGGGCAATAAATGAACTTGCAACCAAGGATGTTTTATGTTTGTTGACATGCACGGAAAAAGGCCTGGATGGGCAGATCCGGTGCATGAGAAGTTGTTAAAACATAAGCAAATCACGTGTGATAAAAACTAAGAAAATAAAATGGCATGAAGAAAAAGTTTTGGATTACATGGAGTAATTATTGTCGAAAGTGAAAGAGCTATTGAAAAGGATTATGTGATAATCACAACAGCTGTGCACCTGGATTGGAGTGTAGTACCGCTCCATCTATGATGTTGAAATACCGACGTGATAAGGGGCAGATCAAGAATTCCAGGTGGCGGGCATGCAGTTTACAGTTTGGAAAACCTGGTTAAAATAAGTGTAAATAGGTGTGCACGGCATTCTCTAATAGTGACATTTGATTCTCTGCCCTACATGCTAGTAGCACCCACAGAGAAGATTAAAGCACAACAGACAAGCAATGGATATGGTTAAACACGTGAGATGCACACCCAAGGAACTTAAGATACGTGCGTGTGAACATCTGGTTTCAATCAGCTGATGGACATAATTTATCTTTTGAAACATCATTTTTGTAACATCTTGCAAATATTGTACATTATGTGTTATATGAAGCATTATTATCATGAAGTGAACGTTTATTATTGGAGCTACGGCGCAACAGTAAACATCAGAAGGGAGGGCGGGGTAAAGTATTGTTTTAACTGAGGAATGACGAAATTAGAAAAGTGACATATGAAGGATTTACGATAAAATTCAGGGTTGATAGATTGATGTAAAGGTGAATCATGGGCAATGTAGTCAGGAGCGTTGACAACGGTGTCAATTGAAAGGTTGAGATAAGTTCAGCTTTAAGAGGTGGGGCAACTGATCAGGCGATAAAGTAGTTGAAAATACGGTGTGTTGTTAACCGCCGATAGAAAGAGAAATATGTTGGAGTAAGGAAGAATGCCATTTTAAGTTACGAAGGTACGAGGCTTTATGAACGATATTGGGGGAATGGAAAGCTGGACATATGAAGGGGGAGGTAGGAGGTAACTAGAGGTTAAGATTTGCGGGGTCACTTAGGGTAAAGGAAGGTTAAAAACACAAGGCAAAGCGGTTTGCTAGAGCATTCCTCAAGTTTTATTACGGAGGCATTTGTCTCTGGGTTTAGAGGGAAAGTGCTATAAATAGAAACACAGTATGATGTTGCTCGAATGTAAACACAAAGTGTTAAAAGATTTGAAGTTAGATTTTAAGTCACGTTTTTTAACTTTGCAGAGAACCCCTGACGAAGGACTTTATATAGTCCGAAATGCTTTGGGCAATACATGAACTTGCAACCAAGGATGTTTTATGTTTGTTGACGTGCACGGAAAAAGGCCTGGATGGGCATATCCGGTGCATGAGAAGTTGTTAAAACATAAGCCAATCATGTGTCATAAGAACTAAGAAAATAAAATGGCACGAAGAAAAAGTTTTGGATTACATGGAGTAATTACTGTCGAAAGTGAAAGAGCTATTGAAAAGGATTATGTGATAATCACAACAGCTGTGCACCTGGATTGGAGTGTAGTACCGCTCCATCTATGATGTTGACTACCTCTTCCAGCCACAGGCCCAGAAAACTTGAAAAGCCTGCATCTTTGAGAGTCCAGTGTCAAGAAGCCTGATGCCTCTGGTCACAAGGATGCAGCTTGGGAGACAGAGTCCCGACTCTCAAACGTTGATGCTTGTTCAGGGAGAATCGAGTTAAGCTGAGGTGTATATTTAAAGATAAACATACAACCTATTTCTTTACAAAGGGCTGTTAGATTTTTATTGAGCTTCGTTTTGTTCTTATTCAGATGTTTTGGTACTCTTATAGTGTTTTACACTTGTTCCTTTGACAAAGCCAGACTGCTTTGTGCCACAGCTACTCAGGAATGAGATAAGGTTTTATAAACTACACTAACTGGACCTGATACGGAATCGTGACTTTATTACATGCTGAGGTGGCACAACCACACCATATATTAAACCACATTCTCACATGGCTTAGGATAGAAAATCACTTAAGCAGGTCAAGTTAGAATGGAAAGCAGTGGGGAAAAAGGAGATACATTTTGAACAATTTTATCTCAGATAGAAGAGATTTTTAAGATTAAGGAGAAAGCAAGGTATTCTCAAAGTGCCTGAGGAAAGGCCCCGGTCGACGGAAAAAATGTGGGTGCAGTAATTAAATGTAACATTTTTTTGGGTATCTGTTGAGGTGTCTCTATGGGAAAATAATGTTTTTTTTGGGCCATTCTGTGTTCTGATATATGCTTGCGGACGAGGCACTGACAATGCTGCTTTTGTAAGAATCCTACTTAAGACACACTGTTCTCTCATCAGTTTTTGTATGTAGTTTAAAAGTTAAGAGTTGCCCAGCGAACTAAGGTGCAGATTCACATTTTGGTTTTATTCTAAAGCTAAGTAAACATATCTATCTTTTGGGCCACTTGCAATAATTTGCCTAACTTCAATCTAGATCATAATTTTGGAGGTTCTATATTGGTGTTTTACATCGTTAGGGGCCAGATCACTAAAAATTTCGGGTTGGAACTATTATACATCCTTGGTGGTAAGTAAGACTATTATACCACCATGTACTAAGAGCAGATTTATGGCGGTTGTAATGTCTGATAAGAATATTTGTGCATATTTGCTGTGTTTTGTTTTGTTGTGGTGATGATGTGTTGAGTTGCCTTTTGTGCTGTGATCTGTACTGCAAAAGGGCTATGTGTTACTGTTGTGTTATAGTACGGCTATTCAGTTGTTTTCTGTTTTGAATATTTGTTGTGTTGTGAACAGTTATGTTTTTGTTGTGTTATTATTTGCTGTGTAGTCTCCTATTATTGTCTTTTTAGTGATGCCAACACATGCTGCTACATTCCCAGCCAGAAGCAGTGAATTTCATAAAACTTCCAGAGACAAGCAACTATTTACTACTAATGGAGGTAGTGAAATACCACAGCTTAGGTTCTTTAACTATTAAAGACCCCAGTCCTCCCAACATTGTGCCAGGGACCATGTCCTAAATTAACACTTGCAGCTCTCCCTTTTTGAGAAGCAGGTCCTGGAATGATCTTCTCTCAGTTTCTGAATAGCTTCAGTTTTTTGACAGAGACAGGATGTGGAACAGCTTAAGGTATAATACATGTTGCCCCTGTGTTTTTTGTTGCAATTACATACAACTCTCCTTGTGTTACCTTTCATTTAGGATAGAATTTACTGGGTCTGATCAAGAATTCCAACTCAACAGATATGTCATAGTTTCCATGTAGTTTGACTCTGAGGGCCTGATTTAGTATTTGTTGGATGGATACTCTTTGACAAAACGAGACATATATCCCATTCACCGTATTGCAACTGCACTATATCCTAAAATGTTGGTATTAAATGGTGTAGGTCAGTGACAATAGGAGACTGATACGTGGACATAGGATACTGACACTACGGTACTAATGTTTGGACACAACACCAGAACAATGACACAAGACAGGGACTATAATACAAAGACATCTACTAGGGGCACCTGTGTACTGATGTGCAGTTAATGGACATTGAAATTGGAATGCTAACACAAGCCCTCTGAGATTGAAACACTGACATAGGGAGTCAGGCATTTGATGCTGACACTGGATCACTAACATGGTTCTTAATCACTGTAAAAGTTGCAAGGGTACCTACCACAGTGACACTGCCCAGGGCCATGGACACGGATGCGAGGAAAAGAGGACACTGACATGGTGGAAGAGGTGTGGCGCAGTGGCCAGGGCGACTGACGCTGGGGATCACGGTTCGATCCCCGGCTCCGGCGGCAGGGGTCTGCCCAGCACCATGTGACTCTGGGCAATAGCTCTCTTAATCTTCCCGACGGCCCCCAGCGCCTTGACACCTTCCGGTAATTGTTCGCGCTTTACAAATTCTGGACATTTACATTTACATAGACCCTGAAACTAACATGGAGACATTGACATAGGGATGTTAACACGGGTATATGGACAATGGCAATGTCACGAAGAACTCACAGGGTGACATTAACATTGGGACACTGGCACATGGGTAGATAAAGAAATAGTGACACTGACATTGATACTAGAACACTTATAGGGGGAAGCAAACACAGGGACACTGGCATACACATGAACTAACACTGACATGGGAAGGTCGATGCAGGAAAGCAAACACATCCTTAAAACACTTATGCTCAGACATGGGCACAAGGGCACCAGCATTGAGCGGCTGACACAAGGATGCTCTGAATCAAGGATACTTATACTAACAATAGGAAGTGAAACAACACCAAGGCATTAGTAAGAAGGAAGTGACACTGAGTCCCTGGCACTAGAGCACCTGGGGGTCATAGACAGTCAGGTACCAACACGAATACTGATATTAAGGACACTGACACATTGATTATGACACTAGAACACACTTACGAAAGCACCTCTATAAATATTTTTACAAAGGAGCATCAAATACCACAACTGACACTTGAACACCAGCACAGACATTGGAAAGTACATTGCTGCCACAGGAATGCAGCTACAGATAATAAGAGACGCTGACACTGGGACAGTTAAACGCACATGATGACATTGCAATGGCAACACTGGAACTATGAAACAGACATTAAGATGGAGATATTACCACTGGGGAACTGACAGAGGGAAAGTAGCAAAGAGAATTGTGGACACCAGACATCAATATTAATAAAGGGATATTAATATGTGGACACTGATATTGGTACACTTTTTATATATCGTCTCTTCCACCCTTTTGAATCCTATATATTCATTCATTCAGGTGAATGATTCAAATAAAAAATGCACATTATTAACTTTGTTGTTCATGACAATGTGATAATTCATCTCGCTTAAATATATATTCATGTTTTTGCCATAGGGTATTGAATTGTCTTTCCAGTGATTGTTTTTAAATAATGCTCAAAGCTTCATAGACATTGATATCTTGACTTCTACATAATGTAAGTAAAACAGTAGACAGACTTTACTACTAATTATTTATTTGGAAATGTTCAACAATGTTTAGAGTGAATAACCTAGAATTACATTATGAGATAGAGAGAAACTTTGTAAAATGGATTCGAAACTGAGTGATACAGAAGCTGTAATCACTTTGCCTTGCAGAAGACTATTGGGAGGGCATCTCTAGCCTTCACTCATCCTATTTGCAGACTTGCAGGAGCAGAGGGGGCTGCAGCTTCTGTTTCCTTGTTGAACGTTAGTTCTATTGTTCAGAAAAGGTATGCAGGTGTGAACCATCTCTAAAACACAAATTAGGCCTCTTTTAGTGTTGCGTTTAGCAGAGTTAGCTGATAGAATAGGGGCGGGGGCTGTGGCTATTGATGCAAATAGACTCTAGGATACCATTAGTCTGCCTGCTGGCAAATATCACTGCCACTAACTTGATTATTTTTTTTAATAGTTACTATTCATATTTTGTTCACTAGGATAGGATGTTGATTTTAATAAAACCTGAAAATATATTCCCGGTTTTCTATTGCTCTTGAGTGTGCTTATTCAAGATGAAAAAGGGAACCAACTCCTATCCCTAGCTACAAGACATCTCCCTCAAGGAATGCTAAGTACGCGGGAGGTTGTAGTCCACTGGGTTTTTTGTCTCAGGTTGGCATATTGACTAAGTCCTTGGTGTCAGAGAGTCTAGAAAATCTAGGCCAATCTTCCTGATCGACTCCGTGGTAAAAGTTGTAGGGGGAGTTATATTAAAGAGATTGACCACCTGGGCGGAGGAGAACAAGATCATTTCCGATATCCAGTTTGGGTTCCACCCAGGTAACTCGATCATGGCTCAATGCCTAAATCTCTACCTGATCCTGGGGAAGTATACCATTGCTCGCACATGGACAATCTACATGGCCTTCATGGATCTTTCTTCCACCTTTGACTGTGTCAATCAGTTAAAGTTGTGACAATCCATGGAGGCCATGGGTGTTGATCAAAATCTGGTGAACTTCTTAAAGGATCTGCATTGAGCTACAAAGGCAAACATCAGATACAGCGTAGACCTTAAGGTATCTAGGAATTTCAGCACTAGTCGGGGGTCAGACAGGGGTGCATCCTGGCCCCCTTTCTGTTTAATCTATACATAAATGACCTGGAAGAATCACTATTAGAAGCAGGGGCTGACTACCCTTACGTAGACGACAGAGACTGCCCGTTCTGCTATATGCAGACAACGCCATCCTCCTGGCCCGTACCTCGAAAGGGCTTCAAACCCTACTTGACGCCTTTCACAGGTTTATGGCAAGACGAGACCTATCCATCAACAATTCTAAATCCTACGTGATGCAGATAGGGAAGTGCACCAAAAGACAATATCTCTTTAATGTTAATGGAGCTAGGGTGCCCACATGTACATCCTTTTTGTATCTGGGAGTTTTATTAGATCATCAGTTAAATTGGGCCACACTTTTAAACAAGAAAAGGGGAGAGGTCACTAGGGCCAATGCAGCGCTCTACGGTTTTGCATCCAAAATGGGAAACCGACCTGTGGTGGCTATGTTAAAGATCTATTGAGCCAAGAGTATATCGATACCCAGCTACGGCAGCGACTAATGGGGCTACTGTGGCCTTGAGGGCCTCCAGGTGATTGAAAATAGTTTTTTAAAGCAGTTATTGAGCGTCCCAAAGGGGACCCCGAATCTGTCCATGCATGAAGAAACCGGCACGCACTTCATCAGTGATACACTGTCACTGCGCCCCCTCACCTTTTGGCTGCAATGTTGGCTCAACACACATCTTGGCCTCACACATAACCTCCTAAGAGAGAATTTGAAATTGGACTGCATCACCAAAATTCCCTGGATAAAATATTTAAAATCCAGCTTTAGCAAGGAGGGTCGCCAAGACTTGTTTTTAAAACCAGAAGGTATCACTAGAAACGATGTGGCGCTCATAAAACACTCCTTCACCCTAGGTAAAATAGCAGAAAGGGAGGAGAAAGAGCTGATGAAGTCCAGTGTGCGCTTACATTTGATGCTTAAAACATCGCCTGAAGCGGAACCATACTTACTCTGGCCGCTACCAGCATATGAGCGATTTTTACTAATCAGGTTTAGGCTTAACCTTTTTCACCTTTTATTAGCAGTACCAATGGGTTGTCACAAAGGGACAGTGTTATCACACTGTGGCTGCGACAACTTGTCTCCACAGGATTTGCTGCACTTCATGTTTTTTTGTAAATATTATGAATTCCCAAGGGCTTTTTATCTAAAATCCATTTTAAAAAAGTAAAATTTTGTGCAAGCTCGTCCCGCTCTATTTTACTTGCAATTGCTAAATCCTGATAGTATACCATTTGTGGCTGGTTTCTTGAAATGTTCAATGAAGTACAGAAAAAGTTTGGATTTTTAAAGTGTTTTAATCTTCTTTGGTATCTTTTTTTGTTGCCCTCCTAACTGTAGATGCATACACCACCTCACTGTTTAAATTTGGGTAACATGTACGTGTACTTTAATTTTACGTCAGAACTGTGTTTTGTACTATGAACTTTTATGGTTTTACACAAGTAAACCGAATAAAGTATTTTGAATGAACGGAGTCTAGAAAATCCAATTTCTGGGAAGTGCTCTGGGAAGAAATTCAGAAAACACATTCTAGTGGAACACAAGCAAAAAACACTTTGCTACTAACATTGTGAGACTGACATTGCTATATTGCAACTGGCACAGAGCGATACAGGAGCATTGACTTAGTGAAAGGCAGCAGTCAAGTTTGTCAAGTGGGTGCCATGCTTTAAGCTCTGGCTCTATTTTGCTCAGAGAAAACAAACTCCTAAAGCAGAAGTTTGCTTTCTCTGAATAAAGTGGAAACGGCCAGACATGCAGAGAGCTTTTTACCTCACATGGGGACCAACTACCACTTTCCATGCTGGTTTCTGATACTTTTTACCCTTAATAGGCCCAATAGTCCTGTGGCCGATGGACCACTGGGTCAAGGGATACTGCTAACGGAGTCACTTATGGTGTGCTAAAGGTATTCTAATGGCGTCCCTGATTCTAATTAGGGTGGGGGAACTGCATGGTTTGTCGAGGCGGGAAAGCTGCCCTTTTGTGGTGTTGCTCATGCATAGCCAAGCACTAAATAAGCTCTTATGTTCCAATGTGTTTAGCACTACCTTTAAACCACATTCAGTTGTTATCAGTGGATGTCTCACTGTGACATAAAACTGTTCACTCTTTTTTGTGATGATTTATTGTGCACTGAGTAAGTAGTATGTTTGTCTCTGAGCTTGTACGTTCCCTGTGCAGTGTAGATTGAAGGCAATTGTTAACAGACATAGACAAATGGTTGCTGTCACTTATTTAACATGGTGTGACTGCACAAAATACAGTGGTGGCTTTGTCAAGCACAAATGCACATCTATTAGCTAACTTCTGGGATACAATAATCAACAACAGATGGTAGTCTAAGTTGATGGTGCTAATGCAGTACTAGCCCCCCAGCGAACCAGAGGGTACACTTCCTAGAGAAGACTCTTGGGCTAATCCTAAACAACAATAAGTACCAAAGCACACATAAGCAGTCCATACAGTAATGCTAAATCATGGCAAGTGAACAAAAGGAAAGCAAATGTAGTCCGTAATGTTGCTTCTTCTTTTATATGTGGTTTTATTCCTTGTATATATCTCAAATCTTGATACACATAGCAAAAGGAAGCAGCCGACACGTGTTTCGTCCTTTGGACATTTGCAAGGCTGCAAACAATATACATACGGATAAGCCATATAGGAAAAATATATGTTCTATATTTAAAAAGCAGGTAAAATACACATTGCAATGTGAATCTATGGCAACCTGATAGATTCATAGGTTATGAAAGATGTCAAAAAGAAGTATGTTTTGATATAGAGAATGGCATGCAGGTCAGTTAATATGCGTAACAAAAAAATATATGAATGTGTCTGTCTGTAAAGCAATCGGTGCTCATTTAAATTGCTCTGATACCTTCGGGTCTAGTACATGCGATATAAAACTGAACAAAAAAAAACCTGATGCACTTGCCGCTGCTGTATCATTCATAGCTTGACACCGAGCATGCATTTGCGTTGATAAAAGACACTGAACATGAAAGGCATCTTTATTAATACTTGTATTTTGTTAGTTACTAGGGGTTTTCGTTTTATCAGTACGGCACTAGTAATGACGATGTGTTTGGTGCTTTCTGATTCAATCAGTACCTAATAAGGGTACAGATTTCAGTCAAATTTCGTGTGTTCCATTCATAAAATTTTGGCAGAGGTCCACAAAATAAAGCTCTTTGGATGTGTTCCAAGAAACAAGCAAATGGAAAAAAACACATAAATCTCAAATGTGCCTCGTGCCAATGTGTGACGCACTTTCCCGCCTCTGTCTGTTGCAATCTTGAAAATTCCAGGCCCAAAAAAACACAAAACACAAATCCCTCTTTGAGAAACTCGAGCCAGCCGTCCTGTGTATATTAGCTTTCAGGCTTACATTTCAGCAAAAGGGAGAAGCGGTATTCCTTATAAAAGGGGCTCCTTCAATTCCCGGTATCACAAACAGCTCTCTGGTCAGCCTATGAGATTTACAATGGAGCGGTGTGTCAGTGTCTTAGCTGTGCTCGCGGTAGCTTCTGCGGCCACAATTCTCTCCCTTCCACAGGTTTCCTGGACCGTAGAAGATGCAGTTGATTTGTTCAATACGGGATCAAACGAAGAATACATCTTTAAACTTGTTGAGACGGATGCAGATTATGTGCTGGTAGGTTATGAGTTCATTCACCCCCTTACACCTCTATTTATTCATTACAGGACTGAATGGTTTGTGTGCGGCCTGCCTTTCATAGGTTGGAATCCTGCGTGGCCAATGCAGCATTGCATTCCCTGTCAAGCTGATGAAGTAAGTGTTATTTAGCTCGCCAATAATAAAAATGACGCATACTTTGTGTAGTAATCTCAAGCAAATGCAATATGCCTGCCTTTTGGAGTATTAAGAGTCCAAGGGCAAGATGTAGGAAGGCAAATACCGGTCGGTAACGGCCGATTTCGGCTGTTACAGACCGGTATTTGGAGTTTGGGATGTAGGGGCATGTTAAAATACAGATTCGGTAATTTTACTGAATCGGTAATTTTACTGATTCTGTAAAATACTGATTCGATAAAATTACCGAATTTGTATCTTGACATGTAGGCAGCACTGTAATCAGTGCTACAGGGGTTTAATAATTCGTTATTTACCACCAACTAGAAGTTGGTGGTAAATAATGAAAATCCTTTAAAAAGCTTTTTTTTGCTTTTAAAACAGTGCCATGTTGCAGACATACATGCCCTAAGGGCATGTATGTCTGCAACATGTGCACCCATGCACAATTGAGGGGTGCAACAGGGTGTCAAAGTGACACCCTGCCACCCTTCTATGTTTCCCCCAATTACCGAATTGGTATTTACCGATTCGGTAATTGACATTCATTCCTATGGGCCTGCAGGCCCATAGGAATGAATGGCAGTTACCGAATCGGTAAATACCGATTCGGTAATTACCGAATCATACCGATTCGGTAATTAAATCGGTAAAATTACCTACATCCCGATTGCCAGTTCTTAAATACCGAATCAGTATGACTCAGTATTTAAGAATCGGTAATCTGGGATTACCTACATTGGGCCCCAAGTGTAGAGCAAGAAGAGGTGTTTTTCTATGTCAGGGTGTAGGAAGGCATAGGGACTTGAGCTGGGGTAGTAGTAGATTTTAGTGAGGTTCTCTGGGGTCAGAAGAGCACTGCTAGGTACCAGTCCAATGGTGGTGTGCTAGCGCAGTATTAGAGTGGCACAGCCGTAAAATGTGTTAGTCTGTGCTTAGGTGTGGCAGCGGTGTGATAGCCCGGTCCATGTGGTTGATAATGCACTGTTTGGGTGACAATGTTATGCTAGGGTGGGAGTGCAGTTTTTGTGGCTATTGGTCTGGTGGTTTTTTTTTGTGATTATGTACTAATACAATGGTCCAGGTGAGATGCAAGAGGTAGTGTAGCAATTGGGATTCACGTATGGAGCTGAAACATGAAAATATGGTGGAGGGTTATACTGTGGTTCTGCAAGGTAGTAATGTAGTGATGGTGAAGAGGTGATTTAGTATTATTGGGTGGCTGGTGTAGCTTTTGGGGGAAGCGTGTAGCACTTGGAGGAAGAAGTGCAGTGATGGACGTTGTAGTATGTTGCTGAAAGCATTGTCATTGTGCTGCTTAGATGGGAGTGTTGCAATGGAGTGGTATTGTGGGTCCAGACATGATGTTAGAGTGTAGATTATGGTGGTGCATTTTATGAGTGGTAATGCAGTGCTGTAGGAATTGTTGTGCACTCTGACATGAAGTGCTAGTGCAGTTGCAGTGTAGTACAGTAATAAGTGTTTCAAAGATTATGCAGTGCCCTCATATCGCACTGTGAGGCTGTGGATAGAACAGCACTGGAGGGGTTGAAATGAATTATGTTTGGGTGGCATTGTGGCCCTAGAGGATGTTAGTGTAGTGCTGTAATGTGCAGTTTTGTGAGGGTGGTAGTGCTATAGTATAGGGTGTTGTGGGGTGGTCAGCGAAGTGTTGTTAGCTAGCAGGAAAATGAGTGTTATGATTGTAGGAGAGGAGGATCTGCTTCTTATAGTTACCCCCATTTTTTGCTGATGTTTCACTGTTTTTCGGCATTAGTCTGACTGGGGACCTGCTATCCAGGACCCCAGCCTAGATGCTTCCTCTCTAAAATGATTGCATGTACTTTAGGACACTCCAGATTGGGTACTGGGGTAACCTTATGAGTCCCTAGTATATGGTACACTATGTACCAAGGGCATAGGTTCCCCAGAGGCCTACCAGGGGCTGAAGCATGTATTATGCCACCCCTGGGCAGCCTTCCAAAATGACACCACAGGTCTGCTACAGCAACCTGTGTAAGGTGGTGTATTCACCCCTTACTTAGATATAGGTTCCCTATATGTACCTTATATCACTACACATATAAAACTATCAGTCACCCCTATATGAGGCCTTATCAATCCTGAAGGCAGGTTCCGTGTGAGGGGTGCCCATGCCTGAGCAGGGCCCCTCTGCAGCCTTCGGAATCTATTCTCCAAGGTTGTTTTGTGATGCAGCCAGACCATATACTCTTAAGTGCATTATAACCTTGCGGTTAATGTTTAACTTTGGAATGGCTGCATGGAAACATGTTGTGTTTGGTGTCAAACACTTTGGAATCATACCTCCACACCAGTAACTGGTGTGGGAGTATGATCCCACCCTGCCAGAGGGAGAGACATGACAGCACTGGTATACCCTGTACCAGCTAACAGAGCCCTGGCAATAGACAAAATGGATGCTGCCAGCCACAGACATGAGTCTGGCCTCCTGCTGCTGGACAAAACACTGGCACAGGAGGCCTGTACAATAGGTTTCTTGACACACGGAGGTGTCACCACCTCCCAGACAGGCTTTAGTGTATTGGGGAAGTGTGGGTGCACTCCAAGAGTGCTTTGAAGTCTGCACTTGGGGCACATTTGGTGTCCCTGTGCATAGCCCAGTTCAAACTGGTTGCAGGGGCTGGTGCAAAACTGGACAAAGGAAATGGATGTAGCTAGCCACCCCTCTTTCCAAATCCTCCCATAGGTGGGTCCCCTGAGTTTGTCCCACCACTTCCTTGGGTATAAAGTAGGAACCCCTGACTACAGGACTTTAGATTTACCAGGATGAAACTCTGATACTGAATCCTGGAACTTCCACGATCTACAAAGCGCTAGATGACTGAAGAATCTCCCTTGGAGTAAAGGAGTTACTCCCCTGCTTGGCAGGCACCAAAGGCTCATATGACTGGTTTGCTTTTCTGAAACTCCCGCCGGACTCCAAAGAATTTGCAACACAGGAGGTGGGTTCCCAGACTTCCTAAAGGCTGACCCAAACTCCCAGCAAATCTGAGACCCGTAGTCCTCGCGGGTACCGTGGAACCGGAAACCATGGACACATACACATTTGCAAGTGCATATACTTCTCGACAATCCTTGAAGTTGTGCATTGGGTTACTTGTACCCAGACCCGAGCAGCAATTCCACTGAAGATTGCCAGCCTTCCTCTCCACGAGTGTGTTTTCTCTCGAGGTACCTTCGCGATCCCTGGTCCATCGACCTGTGGGTCCCTGAGAAGGCAACTTTAACTTTCCTTGGGCTTCCCTGGTTGCTCCAAACGTGCCCTGATTCTCCATCATTTGGGGAGTTCCCTAGACCTTGCTGGTCCTCACTGAAGCATCTTTTTTCTTTCTGCCTGGGATGCTGTTGCCAAGGCTTGTTGTGTTCAAACTGAGCACCAACACTGCAGCACTCATCATTCTTTGTGGGACAGCTCAAATCCGGCTCCTGGTTGTCGTCAACAACTCCTGGTCCTCGTGTCTGCAGAGTCAAGCTTCACCTCTTCACACCTGAAGCACCCTACATCGATGGGCATTTGTCTATCGTGCCCCTGGTCACTGGCAAGTGACCCAGACTCTGTCCCCTCTGCTTTCAGGTTCTTCACATCTTTGATCCATGCTTGGATCACACTGGACACTTTTCTTCTCCACGGCAGCAGCACTTTGCAGCAGGTCACCAGTGAAAACGATTCCCGACACCATTTGACACCCATGCACCCGGCTTCTCTGAGTGAGGTAACTCGAGTACTCCGGTACTACTGTTGGTGTTGGCCATAGAACCCCTTAAGTCTAAAGGGGTTTGCTCATAGTCCTCTCCTAAGTGTCCTTAACTTCTAAAATTCCAACAGCGACTTTCCCAT
Source organism: Lissotriton vulgaris (assembly GCF_964263255.1). Lineage (NCBI taxonomy): Eukaryota > Metazoa > Chordata > Amphibia > Caudata > Salamandridae > Lissotriton > Lissotriton vulgaris. The sequence goes on from NC_141698.1 coordinate 352,104,164, forward strand.
AGAATAGTACGGGGCTCGAGCCTGTATTCTAACACTGCCCACGTCCCCCGTGGGTCTCCTGTGTCACTAGCTTGGGTGGTTCCTTGGGGTCCCAGTGATTCTACGTGCTCGAGGCACTGTGTCTAGTCAAGTTGTGCATCTTATACCACATTCTTAATATATGGTTTGGTCTCCCCTTGGAGCCCATTGTATATTGTGCTATTTCCTGATGTTCTCATAAAGAGATTACTAGAGAGTGTTTAGTAATAAATACATATATTTTATATATACCTTGTGTGGTTTTCCTTTCATTTAGACATTCAAGAGGTTATGATCTGGTAAACCGTGCTGCTTTACACTCCTTCAAGACTTAACCTGAAGGCTGCTGTCCATAGCTACCACAAGGATAGCTTTCAATAAAGGTTGTCTTTAAATAAGGGCTTGTTTGGACTGGTGCAAGGTGCCCACTAGAACTAGTGGACAGCATATGCCAGGCCAACTTCTCACAATGATGAAGTGCTAAAGGGTGGCAGTGCTAAGCTAGAGGGTATGAGTGTGATGGTTTGGGGTGGCTGCAAGGTGATAGGGAGTGGTAATGTGGGAATGCGGGTGATAGGAGTGTTGGACTGGCAAAATGGAACACAGGGGGCTCATCCTCATCTGAAAGCAGCCTTGACGGAGGGCAATTTTCCATTAGACACGTATGATTTGATGAAGAGAAGAAGAAACACCCCACGTTACTGTGCCAGCCCTTGGAGTACTGGAATATTTCATGAGTTTCTTTTCCGAAAAGGCTGAAAAAGCTATTGATCTGGCAATATATAAACCATTTAGCCCCATCAAAATTATCTTTAGGGGAAAACCCCAATTCTCCCTTCAAATCCATCTACTGTGGGGAGGAGTTGCCAGGCTCACTCACTTAGTGCAATGCAGGGCCTGCATTAAAACCACTGGTATAAGCTCCCAGGCCATCACCATAGATATAGATTTTCAAGGTACGTAGATATAAATGCATATTCTGGCAGTTGATTGTTTGGTCACAATTGTTTTGTACATTGACATTTTTTCAGCAGTCTTTTTTTTGTAATTTATATTTTTATTAGGATCCAGGTATTGTAGTATCAAATATATGCATTTCAGTAAATATTCATAATAAATTGCACATAAGTAGTAGTAGTACAAAGCTTTATTTCGTTATGAAATATCTTAAAAAGCACATTGGCAGTTAAAAATACAATTCATTTTTAAAAGACATTAGATAAACACTTAAACAGGAGTACAACAGTAAAAGATCATTAAACCAATTACAGCTTTGGACACAGTTAAAAATAGTCGCCTTGTGAAATTAACGAAAGTCTTTCACTCTGATCACCCACGCCCAACTAAGGAATTTAGCCACCCCACAAACTAGGGTGGTGTTAGGATCTGTCTGCAAAATTGCACGTCAGTGTCTTCAATGCAAATATAATTTCATATTATATAAATAGAAATAAATACACAGGGTATAACATTTTACAGTAAAAGAATTCATTCATGGCAGAAAATACTAAAACCCTAAATGCAGTTGACTTAAAACCAGATAAAAGGAGGGAGAATAGGTCCTGAAATTCCTATATTAGGATGAGGAAGTAGACGTAGGGCAGTTTAATCAGTCCCCTTCATGTCGCTCCTACATCTTCAGATTGGAAATATTGTTCCCAGAGTTTCTCAAAGTACCTAACTCCTCCATTTCGTATTGCGTATAACTGTTTACTGTTTCTTACTCACCTAATTTTTTGTGGCCAATCCTTCATTGAGGGAATTATCTGAGTTCACCAATTTTGAAGTAAAAGAGCTAGAGCTCAGCTGGTGCAATATATAATAGTTTTACACACCTAATTAACAAGCCCAATGCTGGGTCATATCCCAGGACTCTTAGCCAAATAGTTGGAGCCAGATTGACCCTCCAGACACCTACAAGATACTGAAATATGTTAATCCATGATCCCTGTATAGCTGAACAGTGGCTGATAACATGCATCCAATTTGCAGGGAAATGCCCTATACACCAGGCATAATTAACTGAGAGGGCTGGGTTAATACCTGTTTAAAAAGCTGGGGTTCTATATAGAATCCATTTAGAGAGAAAAAAAACATCCAACGCCAATTAGCTCCTCTTAACACACTAAGATTTAATATATTGACTTCCTTCCACATCTAACTTGTCATTTTAAGGCCTTCATACTTGTCCCATTTTTTAATTGCTTTATGGGCGGAATTAAGGCCATTACATACTACAAGTATTCTGTTCCATTCCCCAGGCCTTTTTAAAACCCTGTCTTTGTTTATGGCAGATGCCACCTCTCTGCTACTAAGAATCTGGCCTAAATCCATTATCCAAATCCAACAGAACTTTATTGACTGTTCGAAATGAGCCAGAGAGAAGAAAGTCATCCTGTATATGATGTCCTATTTTCCCTACGTTTTGCCATCAGTCTCCCATAAGGACGTCTGAGATTTTACATTATCCTGCTCTACCCCACCGTTGAACAATTTCAAGTGAGAGCTTCTCCCTTTGACCTAAATCCACAGCAGCCAAGGGAGTTGCTGCATTAATCTGGGAAATGGAGTATCTCCTATAGAGATCTCCGCGTTTTCGAAAGAGACACATCAAGCTCTTATAATGAATCGTTTAGGCAACTTAGTTGTCTTTAGTATGTCCCAGATATTAAGCTCTTCATAAATCAACTGTAGAAAGTTATTTTTTTTAAACCCTGAGAGTCTTTGAACCTAGACATAAGTTGTGCAAAATAGGCTGGGGAGCGCCAATACTTCATTTTCCCATGACTCATATTGAGTGCTTAGTGCAATTCTGGATGAATTTATTTGCCAGATAAATGATGAGAGCATGGACTCAACAGTTTAAAAAAATGAAGTAGTTAACATGCATGGGATGGCAGAGAATACAAAATTTAATAAAGGGAGGACCAACATTTTGATTAGGGAGACTCTCCCTAGGATAGTCAAAGGAATAGAAATCCACTGAGAGAATAAGGTTTGTACCTTTATGAGAAGGGGAGAGGATTTAAGGTCATACATATCCTCGATTTTAGAAGAGAACCTTATCCCCAAATAGTGCTTTGGTTCAGAATTAGCAAAACCAGCCACATCTAGAAGTAGAGCATCGGAAGTACAGCCACAGAGTATTATTTCTGTCTTTCTCATTAATTCTATACCCTTCCAGTACCTCATATTGAGCAACAATCTCAAAAAGCTGTTCTTGAGTCTCTTTCTGACGATTTAAAATTACCCAGATAGCTTCCGCAAATCATTTTATATGATCCATTTGTGGGGTTGGAGGCTGGATACTTTTATTTGCTCAGATTGCTCTAGCTAGTGGCTCAAAAAAGAACGCAAATAAAATAGGGGATAATGGACACCCATGTCTTGTGCCCTGTGTAACGTTTATTTGCCCCACTTCTACTGAATTAATGATACCTGCTTTAGCTTTACAATACATGTTATATATAAGACTCATTACCCGGGATGAAAACCAAATCTGGTCAAGATATTAAATAAAGTTTCCCAGTCCATGATGCCAAAAGCTTTTTCCGCCTCTTGCAGGATAACAAGGCTTGTATCTGATTCACAGCAAAGTAATCCAGAGCTTCTGCCAAATAGTGAGTGTTTGTTACTAAATGCCTGCCTGCTAAAAGCCAATCTGGTCTAAGTGGATCAATCTTGCGGCTATTATATTGAATCTATTTGCAAGTTGCTTTAGTACTATCTTATAATCTGTGTTTAACAATGTGAGAGGGTGGTACAAATTAGGATCTTCAGCCTCCTTGTCTTTCTTTAGATCGCTTACAATGTTCCCCTTAAAAAAGAAGATGGTATGATGCATCCCTGTGACAATCTATTAGCTAGTGATAAAAGAGGATTAGATAAAACATTGAAAAAAAGTTTTAAATATGTGCCCAGGGAATTCATCTGGAACACAGACTTTCCCATTAGGTAGATTCATGATGACCTCCAGAAGCGTTGAGAGTTATCATCTCCCTCCTCTCTAGTTAAGGCTGGGATATCGCAATCTACTAAAAGTTTTTCTAAAGCGAGTCTGTCAATCGACTGATTCTGTGAATAAATCTGTCTATAATGATTTTACATAATTTCTCCCACCTTCTCTGATTGCCACCATACTATTTGGGTGGTTTAACATTTCAAGTTATTTATCCTATTCTTGGCTGCCTGTTCCCGAGCCTGCCATGCTAGAAATTTGCCAGTGAAGTTACGTGCTTCATAAACCTTTTGTGACTGAATCCAGGTAAGGGTGGCACACTTAGCATACTAAGTTTCCCTCATCGCCTGTCTGGCAGTGTCAAGTGATTTTTTTTTTTAGCTCTGGATGACTTCTGCAGAAACCTAACATAGCTCTGTTGTACCTTTTCTTCTAAAATCTGTTTTTGTTTTTTGGCTTTGAGGTTATTCTCTGCATCCTTACTTATTATCCTCATTCTAATAAATGCCTTCATAGAGTCCCAAACATTGCCCTCTGATGAATCGTCAAATTCCTTAATCTCATCTTTAAGAATTTGTGCCCACCCTTCCGCCTGCAGATATTTTTATTTAACATCCATCTTCTAGTGCCCAGCAAGGGTTTGGTCACTTCGAGCTCTAGGCTATGCATTGCATGATAGTAGAATATATTAGGCATAGTGGTTTGAGATTTATAAGTAAGGGAGCAAGAGATTAAGAAAAAAGTTTACAAGAGGAGGTATGAACCTCCCCGAAAGCAGGTATATGCAATTTTTGTAGGGCCCGCTGCCCGCCAGGGTTCAGTTAAAGCGAGAATATCCTTGAAGTTCCTAATGAATCACAAGGATTTTGGTTTTGTCTGTTTTTTTGCCTTTACCGAGGAATCCAGTCTTGGATCCTGCAGCAAATTAAAATCCTCACTACTAATCAATCCCACCGTGTTTTGCCTAAGTGACTGGAATAAATTCACATATGGAGTAATGTTATCTTCAACTGGGGCATAAAAGATAGCAAATGTAAAATATTTTGACCCTATTAAACAACTAACCCATCACCAACGGCCCTCTGTATCGCTGTCAACCCTTTCTCCACCTGCCCATTTTGATAAGAAAATAGCAGTACCACGATGAGCGGCTTGGGCAGATAAAAACCTTCTATAAATTACACATTTTTTGAACATCGAGAATCCTGACAGTTTACTAGCCGGGATATGGGTGTCCTGGACCAAGATCGCTGCAGGATTCTTGGCTATAACTCAGCTTTCTATTGCCCGAAGTTTCTTTAAATTGTTGAGCTCATTTGCATTAAAACACATTACCTTCAGTTAGGTTCTCACACTGATGTTCTAAAAAAAGGCGTATAACCTATAAAGGGTCTCTCCCCCTTTGACCGATACATGGCAGAGATAGAGCATTCTTTTTCACTGAGAGAGATTATACAATTCCCAATTTTTACCACTTCTTTCTCCTGCCATAAACTAATAAAAAGTGAAGCCAGCACTGTTGATTAATGCTCCCCACAAGCCAGCCTAACATTCTAATCTACCATCCTTACTACTTAAATTAAGTCATTGCAGACCTGGATCCATATTTTTCATTCCTTTCACCCCTCCACCTAACATGTCCCCCCACCCCAACCTCCATCATCACCTATCCCTCAACTGTGGTGAACGAAGCACCAACCTACTCACACATGACATGCTTCCCTTACCTAAGACTGACACCCTGGTATTCTGCCCTGATTATTCGGCTACCCCATACCCCCCTACTACGTCAGCAAAACGGAAAGAGAAGAAAAAAAAAGGGCAAAGAGTGAGAAAAGAGGGAGAGGCCCCTCCCTTATAGACCTAGACACACCCTTGCTCCAAGGTCGCTAACGCCCTCCTCTCTCTCTCATAAAGGTATCTAAATAAGGTTCATCATCTTTTTAGTAAAACTTATAAAGATAGGCCAAGAAACCACGACTCGATAGTCCACATTCATTCCCTAGAGAAAGGGAGAGTCACATACTAGCATCAAGGTTCCCCGATTTTGGACTGTCGGAATGCCCCAATGTCCACTTTTCTACCCACACACTCCTTGCTTATGGCTTCTCTGATATTTGTTATTAGAGTTCTTGAGCATCTGAAACATCGCAGAAAACGTGGATCCGACCCTTTACTAGCACCTTCAGCTTTGACTGATGTGTGATGATTGGCTGTGTCCTTTGCACCTTAAAAAGATTAAGTATCTTTACAATTCTTTCCTCTTCCTCGCTGCTGAGGAGGATATGTCAGAAAATATATGGCAGAGAGGGGTTTCAGTGGTACTAAACTGTTTCTCTTTGATAGCTTTAGATAGCATTAAGTCGTTCACCCTATAGTACCCAAACTTGACCAGAATTGTGCGAGGATATATTGAATTTGGAGTCAAATGCACCGGTACTCGGTGGGCTCTTGTAAGTGTAAGATTCCCAGGATGTTCAGGGAGGACCTATTTTTTAATGAAGGTGTTTACCCATTGCAGCATATGTTGGCCCTCCAGCCCTTCCAGGACCCCAATAATGCACAGATTAGTGTGGCTTGAGACATTTTCCAACTCCTCTAATTCAATCAAGGATTTCTGTTTCTGGAAGGAGGCTGTCTTTTCCACTTGATCTTCTATCTGAGAGATCTTACCTTCTGCCTCTCTAACTCTCTCCGAAACACAGAGATAGGCCTGAATCAAGCCGGACCTATTGACTTTGGCTGTGTTTGTATTATCATATACATTCTGAAAATGTGCGACTCTGAATTGAACATTACCGCTGTCTGAGGAAGAGGTAGCGGTTTTCAGAGTAATCTCAATCCCTCGAGTTCTCCCCTTCACACCACATTTCTCTGTATTCTCCGGCACTGTTAGACACTAGCACAATTTTGTCCACACATGTTTTAGAAACCTTTCATCTGCACATCACACATGTCATCTCCTTCCTCTTCAGCTCTGTCTTTTCACTCTTTCCTGTTACATGTACTTCCTTTCATCTCCTCCACTTTACCACCCCCTACACTGCCCACCCATTCACTCACCTGAAAGCACTGCATTTTCGTTCCTGACTTTAACCATATTTTGACAGCTATGTACCCCTTAAAATACTTTCACATAAATACAGATGGTGCATATGTGACAACACGCCTGTGCTCTCTGCAGAGTCCAAGGATCGGATGAGCATATCGTCTGATTATCTGTATGCATCCAGATCAGCAGTAAAAAGTGTTGTAGAACTCGAATACTTTATCTTGGTTTACATTCTTTATTTCCTCAATAAAGCCTAACAATGCGCATTCGGGCTGGACTGTTCCCATTGGGCGCAGGGTCAAGACTGATTTGCATATGGCTAGGTCCAAACTGGAATGGATTTAGGCCCAGATCACTGTACTGGGTGAATGTATGACATTGTTCTGCATTCTGTCCATCAATTGTTCTTTTTGCATTTGTCACCCCGAGTGGGACGGGTATGCCCAGATGTGGGTCCCGTTCTCTCCATGCCACTGGAGTCAAGCTATCCTGAAAGCCTGAAACCAGTCCTAGGATGTTTGTTTCAAGTCCAAGGAGGACCTGGCCTGACAGGTCGGGCTGGACTGTTCCTAATGGGTGAAGGGTCAATACTAATTTGCATATGGCTGGGTCCAAACTGGAATGGCATGGTGAGCAAAATAACGATGGATTTAGGCCCACATCTCTGAACTACGGTGAATGTATGACATTGTTCTGCATTCTGTCCATCAATTGTTCTTTTTGCATTTAACAATACACATGGGCGCCGGTTTCTTACTTTTGCTGGCCAATATATCCCTTTCATATTGTTTATCTTTTGCATGGATCCTATTGGAAATTATCATGGCGTTTTCATGCACTTTTCAAAAGTCTGTTTATTCATCTATTGTTATTACCAACAAAGGGGGTGATTATGATGGCGAAAAGACCGCCACCGCTGGGCTGACGGTGGCAACCACCGGCCCTGCAGTGGCCGTAGGTCCACCATCAAACATATTTTTCCCACCGCCAGATTACTATGGTGGTGGGTATCGCGGCGGATGGAAAGTCAGTGAGGAGCTGGGCAGTAATATGGTGGAGGTGCCTTGCAGGCACAGCCAGCCATATTATGATGTGGGAGGTTACAGGCTTTTCCATGCCGTTGATGCCGCCAAGGAAAGCCTGGCAGGAATTGGCTTTGGGGGCCCATTGAGAGTGGGGGGGTGCAATTCGGGGTACCCATGGTACCCCCTGCAGTTCCCTGCACCACGTGGCAGGCACCACGAGGTGCCTGCCACGCAGTGCAGGGAAATGCTGTGCACGCCTTTTTACTGTTGTGGACGTTGCTGCAGCCAGCAGCATCATCCGCAATGGTAAAAGGCCTGGATGCGCCCGCCAGTGTGGCATGCGCATCCTAATTGGACCGGTGGGACTGCCGCACATCTGGCAGTCGGTCCCATCATCGTTATGGTGGCGAGCATCATAATGAGCCCCAAAGTCTCCAACTCGCAAATCAGCTGAAGTTGCTGCGATTTCCGTATAGTACATACAAGAGACAAAACAGCCTTTACAGAATGTACTGTGAAGAGCTGATCACTTGAACGCTTCACAGATAAAATAATTTTTCTTAATGATTTAGGAGTTAGTGTCCAGGGTATAAATATACACAAGGCTTTCAAATATTGATTTCATCCACAAGTTCCATAATATTAACTTTGACTTTAGCTACTATGTTATATTCTTACATCCAATAGAGAATGCAACGATGCAAGACCTTTCCATACATTTTTCCTGTACCATCCAGGGCAGTAAGTGGACTGTAGTTTTACCTTTCATTTTTTCCACATCTTATGAACAGGTATAACTGTTGTTTTTGTCGATGAATCATCTCCCCAACCAGTGGTGATAGAATCATATTCACATGCTACTCCAGGGGCCAATATAGAGAGATCAGCTCGATACATGTCTGCTAAAGTATGGTCCAGACCGTGCACCTTATTGGATTTTTGTTCTTTCCTTTAGATGGATATTTCAGAACAGAAGCGAGGAGAAAGACCTTCAATTGCCAGCACTAACAATTCTCAGTTATTCTTAGTTTGGCCATTCCCCACTTCCAGCACAACAGTATATCCTTATCTTTAGGTATAGCTGTTATATCAGTACACATTTTTGTTAGTAGGGTTTATTTAGGGCGATAAGACATCTCCGCACTTTGGGTGTTGCTCCTGTTCCACTCTATCAATGATCACTTTCAAAAAAGTACATTATAATTTTACTTTTTTTGAAAGAATATGGGATTCATACTTTTGTGCATCCTAGTTTTAAAAGAATCACAATTCTAATGTTTTTGGTCGCACATTTCAGTGGTACCAACATGTATATTTTACGATAGCCTGACCGTAGGAATAGCAGAGGCCTCGTCAAACAAAGCTCCCCATGAGCATGTGCACCTGCTTTCTGCGCTCATGAGCACTTTGGTATTACAAAGTGCACCACATTATAGAAGTGGGTGCAAAGGCATTGAATCAGACAGACAGGGCACTGGTTGTGTTCCACAAAAAAGTGGGGCACAGTTGCTGTGCCCCTGAGGGTGTCTCTTGCAAGTGTGGAAACTGATTCTGTAGAACCCCACAGATATCTCCCTGTAGGTGGGTTCAATCACTCACTACACCTGCCTGCAGTGTGATTGCTGCCCCTCTTTCAAAATCATGCTGCATTGCCAGCTGCTCAGTAAAAGATGAACTGACTGCTTCAAACAGCTAGTCGACCTTACACTAATGCGCTGTTCTCCAGGGAAGGCATGAGGTTGCCGCTGCACTAGGGGTGATTCTTTGACTGTAATAGGGCATACTAACCAAGTCTGAGCTCAGAGCGCACAGTTAAAGATGCGCAATGGCTCAGACAAGGATAGTGCACCCAATACATAAAATAGTCCCTACTATTTAAGGTGCCCATGGGGATGCAATTGTCATCTGTGCATGACTCCTGCACCTTCAAGGAACTTTGGTACTGCAAAATGAGCACCCGGTGCTTGCAAGACCCCGTGAATAATACAGATTATTTCAGCATAAACTGAAAGGAGCGTTCCTTCATTTGAGTATAATCCCATGAAAATTGGGAAACACTTTTCAGTGTGCATACTCTGTATTATGCATGTGAGCACAAATGCAAAGGAGCTGTAAGGGCAGGGGCACACTGGCTGTGTGCTACAAAAGTCCGCACCCTGATGGCACCCTTTGAAAGTGGTCAAAAGGAATCCAATGGACCCCTGAGACATCCCTATGCTTGCTGGTGACGCATTCACTTGACTTGCCTGCTGTGGAATTTATGCCCCGTACTATAATTTATTTAGTCTTTTGTAGTTATTGAACTACTTCCTTTTCTAAACACCCTTCAAAATAAAATAGGTACTGTTCTTACATGGACTATATTTAGGGGCCCATTATGATGGTGGGTGGATTAATATTTGTTTAATTGAGATGGTATAGTGTTAAATGTGTAAATTAATGTGTTATTAATTATTTAATAATTGGTTGTTAATTAATTTTCATGAATTAATTTGTCATTCATTTTTGTAATTGTGTAATAAATGATATCTGTGAGTGGTAGTTTTTATAGGTGTAAAGGGTGGGAAGTAAGGTATTATAATTTGACGAATTAATAATTAGTTGTTAATTAATTTTAATTAATTGGTAATTAATCATGGTAATTGTGTCATTAATTTTATGCAGGTGTAGTGGTGTTTATAGGAGTAAAGTGTGGGAAGTAATTTGTGTTTGATTAATTAATATATAGTTAAATAATGTTAAATATATGATATTTATTTTCGGGAAATGTTTATTTTTTTTGTTTTTACTTTTAAATGGGTAAAGGGTGGGTATTAAATAAAATGTTATTTAATTATTAGTAGTTAATTGTAACGTTTTTTTCTTCAAAAAATAATATATAATTTTGCTTTATATTTTATAGTTTAATTTAAGTGTGTATTGTGGATATTAGAGTGTTAAAGCTTGTGTACTTAATTCATGTATACTTTTATATTTTATTAATAAGATGTTTTTTAGTTTTTTAATATTATGTTAATTTTGGAAATAAATGTCATTAAAAATGTTTAACAGCCACATGCATCAAGCGATTTTGGAGTAGCAAACGGTGCGAATCGCAAAATTTGGCTGTTTGCGATTCCAAAATCACTTTTTGGGATGCATTAAACAATGTTTTTAGAAATCTCTATTTTTTGCGATTTCTAAAAAATGCGATTGCATTTAAGGAATCACATTTTTGCGATTCCTTTAATGCAATGCCTGAATGTTTAAAAAAATGTGAATTCACAAATAGGGGGAGCAAATTAACATGAGGTTGAACCTCGTGTTAATTTGCGAAATCTTTCAAAAATGCTCAAAAAAGCATTTTTGAAAGTGTTATGTTACACACACACATGTCCTTTGGACATGTGTGTGTGAAACTTGCACTTAAAAAAACATTTCAAGGGTGCAGGGGGGTCCTTTGGACCCCCCTCAGCACCCTTGAAACGCATGAACAAATTGCGATTCACAAAATGAAAATCGCAAAATGTTAATACCTTCCCATTGATTCCAATGGGCCTTTTGGCCCATAGGAATCAATTGGAATTTTTCCCTTAATTGCGATTCGCAAAATGTGAATCGCAATTAAGGAAAATTAAGAAATCGCAAAAATAATTGCTAATTATTCTTTTTGCCGTTTGCGATTTCTAAATTGCGATTCCTTAATTTTCGCAATTTAGGAATCGTAAAAGGGTGCAATGATGCTTGTGCCCGCAAGTGTTTTGTAATTGGTGTGGTGTTATAGGGTATCAAATAAAATAAATACATTTATGGTCTAAATAATTTTTTGTTTGTTAATATTTGTTACTTTAAAATAATTATTGTTTATAAATGTATTTATTAATTTCTTTTATATAGTATTTGTAGGTTTTTGTTATATGTAATTAAGATTACAATATGTTCTTTTTATATGTGTAATTGATTTAAATTAATTATTTTCTAAATATTGATTTTTAATTTTTATGACTTTTAAAATGTTGTAAAAATGTTTTCAACCGTTTAGGTGTTATTAGTATTTTTTGTTTATCTGCTATCCAACACTTTCCTTAATGTTGCACTCACTGGAGTGGGAAAAGTAATGTTTATCACTTTGCTACCCAGCACTTTCCCTACTATTGGATTCACTGAAGTGGAAATAGTAATTTCTACCCCTCGCTATCCTGCACTTTCCCTAATGTTACACTCACTGGAGTGGGAATAGTAACGTTTACCCCTCTGCTATCCAACATTTTCCCTACTGTTGCACTCACTGGAGTGGGAATAAAAACTGTTACCCCTCCGCTATCCAACACATCCTACGGTTGTGTTCAGTGGAGTGGGAATAGTAATGTTTACCCCTCCGATATCCAACACTTTCTCTGCTGTTGCATTCTCTGGAGTGGGAATAGTAATTGTTACCCCTCCATTAGCCGATTCGTTGCCTACTATTGCACTCATTGGAGTAGGAATAGTATTTCTTTGCCTCTGCTATCCAACACTTTCCCTACTGTTGCACTCACTAGAGTTGGAATAGTAAAATTAATCCCTCTGCTATCCAGCACTTACCCTACTGTTACACTCACTGGAGATGGAATAGTAAATTTAATTCCTCCCCTATCCAACTCTTACCCTACTTTTGCACTCAGTCGAGTGAGAATAGTAATTTATCCCATCCGCTATCCACCATTGACCCTACATGTGCACTCTCTGGAGTGGGAATAGTAATTTTTAACCCTTCGTTATCCAACATTTACCCTACTTTTGCACTCTCTGGAGTAGGAATAGTAATTTTTACCCCTCTGCTATCCAACACTCTCCCTACTGTTGCACTCTTTGGAGTAGGAATAGTAATTTTTACCCCTCCACTATCCAACACTTTCTCTGCTGTTGCATTCTTTGGAGTGAGAATAGTAATTTTTACCCCTTCGCTATCCAATACGTTCCTGATACTGCACTAATTTGAGTGGAAATAGTAATTGTTGCCCCTCCGCTATCCAACCCTTTCTCTACTGTTGTACTCTTTGTAGTGAAGAGTATATATCTATAGTAATGTTTACCCCTCTATTATTCAACACTTTCCCTAATATTGCATTTACTGGAATGGGAATCGTTTTTACCGCTCTGCTAGCCAACATTCCATACAGTTGCACTCACTGGAGTTGGAATAGTACATTTAATTCATCCACTATCCAACACTTACTCTACTTCTGCACTCAGTGAAGTGGGAAAAGTAATTTTTACCCCTCCGCTATCCAACATTTACCCTACTTTTGCACTCTCTGGAGTGGGAATAGTAATTTATACTAGGTATTGGTGAATTTTGCGATTTTGCGGTACGCTAATATGCGCAAAAGCGTACTCGCGGCTCGCAAAATACGTGAACTATCGCAAGATTGCGTATTTTTTTATTTTTGCCAGTTCGCAATATATTTTTCATTGCGGCGATCGCGAAGTTACCCATGCGGTCGCATATGGACGCGGCCATCTTGCTTTTCACTCTTCGCGTTGCGTATTTCCGTTTCCGGTCGCAAGTTGTATGCTCGAGTTGCGCATTTCCTGTTCCGGGTCGCATGTTGCGTGCTCGCGATCGTTTTTCCTGTTCACGACCGCTTACTACGTGTTCGCGTCCGTTTTTGCGTGCTCGCGAGGAAAATATCGCGCAAACTTACCCACGCGGTTGCAATGGGCGCGGCCCTCTTGTTTTTCATTAATTGCTATGGTTCTGGGCATGCCTTTTCTATCCTGCTTGAATCTCTGTAATCCTTTGTTCGTTTGAACTTTTTTAAATCTTTTTTACTCATTATCTATCTCTCTATTTTTGTACATCTACATTTTGTGGTTTTTTTCTACGTTTCGTTGCTTTAATAACTACTTTTTTGTAACTCTCTACCTCTCTTTTCTTTTATTTACTTTTTCCCTATTCTTTTCTATTTTTCCTTTAACCCAGGACCATGGCAAAGGGAGCCGGCAAGAACTCTAAGGGGAAGAGTCCCGCACCTCGCAGCCGGCTACCATGCGGGCGTTTATGGGGGGCGTATGTAAGTCCCAGGGAGAACTTCAGCAAGGTGGAGGTGGACGCACTTGTCTTCTTTGTGCAGGGCCACCTCCCCAAGACCATCGCAGCAGGCGGCAGGCCCAGTACCGGGTACGGCCTCTGGGAACGTCGCCAGCTATAGGGTAAAGTGTGCCGGGCCATGTATCGGGGGTCAGGGGTCCGGCGCACTTACAACCAGGTGACCACCGGTGGTCCGACATACTGGACCGGGAACAAGACCTGCTCGACCTGCTTGGCGTTGAGAATGAGATCCCTGGGCTTGGTCAGTACTAGTAGCTATTTAATAACTACTTTGTTTTCTTCTGCTCTGTGTTATATTGCAAATATATGTTTTTTCCGAAGAGCAAGAATGCCGCTGATTACATTGCAGGTAAATTATGTTTTAAAAGCTTCTGTGATTGCAGGTGCTCGCCTGCTCAGTGGCGGTGCTACTATGCTTAATTGTTTTCAATTTTGTTGCCCTTTGGCCTGAGTGATTATGTATGAGTGTACTTTACAGAACCGCGTAATGCTAGAGACTAGAGACTCAAGTCAAGTAGTCCTTCCTTTGTACTCCTGCCACTAAGAAGAAATAGTGGTGGTGGATTGATAGGTTGAGTATATTATGACTTGTTATTTAGTAGGACATTTTTTTAGTGGTCTGCAATCATGATGGACTGTGTCTGTTACTTCGCGTGCTGCTTAGTGCTGGCAGTCCTAGTAGAACCTTTTTGTAGTTGGTTTAGTGAGTTACATAACTTTCCAAGTAGACAGTCCGCAAATCCAGCAATACTAATATCCTAGTAGACCCCATCAGATAGGTCAATAAATTTAGTGCAATTGTTGTTTATTTCCCCGAAATAATTTGTTATTGTATTTTTGAAAGGTTTGATTTCATTGATAACAATCATCCATGTTTGTGTCTTTCTTTCATGTACATCAGCACCTCCCAGGGGCAAGAGGACAGAGGTAGCAGCGCCGGTGGAGCAGGAAGGCCAGGATTGGTCCACCGAGGGCTCTTCTGCTGGCCCCAGTAAGTTTTTCTGTTAATAATATTAATTATACTTCCCTAACTTTTACAGCACCTATTTATTCCAAACGTTCATCATAATTCTATTTTTTCCTAAATTGTCTTTGATCTTCTTGTAGACTGTTTCTAAATTCTTATCCTGCCTCTACTATGACTCCCTGTGCTACTACTATTTATTATATTTAGTCTGTTTGTGTAGCTAGCTAAGCTTGCACAGTTGGCAAAATGTGTTAAACAAAAGTCCTATTCAGCAATAGCTCTAGGCACTGAGTGTAGTCCTCTGGGTTGTCTATAATGTCTATTGAAGTCTTCTTAATGTTTATGCTTTGACAATTCCCAACAATAAAATGTCAATGGCCACCAAGAATAAGATACTAATTTACTTTTTGATTGGGTAGGAGGACATACTACTACTGTTGCAGGAACTATTCTGCACATACAGAACTATGGACAAGAAATAGGGCATTGGTGATAATAGGCGCAGTTAGACTTTCCACATACCTCAGTCATAACAGAAGTTGAATCTCTTTACTGACTAGTTAGTGTGTCAGAGTCATTATTTAGCTCCCGAATGCAGCGACGATCCCCAATGATTATACAACCCAGAACATAAGACTACGGAGTCAGAGTCGTCCCGACCTCTCAGAGTCACGGAATCATGCTTGCAAATTGTAAACCCTTTCGCTCACTCTCAACCAAAAACCATAGAGTCTATGTAAGTTTTAAAGCTTCATTAAAAGTAAAACAACTAGCTCTGTGTGTACTCTGTATATTAATTTTCAATTGTGCATTATATAAAAACATTTATTAAAATCAACTTCATAGAAGAGAAACGGTGAACTCATGAAAACTGAACAGTGGCTGATTTACACATTAATTGTGGGAGACCCCTCACCTTGTTGGAACTTAAAGTACTGGTGGTGATGATGATGAGTAACATATTGCTCTTGTTCGTAGAAGGGAATCTTCTGTCTGTTATGAGAAAAATGCTGCACATTAAAAAGCAAGCATTCATCAGTTGTGCCAAAAAGTGTAGCATGTTATGGCTAAGCATAAATAAAAGCACCCCCCCCCCCTTCCGAAAGGGGAATTTTTAGTTTAGATTAGAGAGTCACAAATAATTAATATTTGTTTATGTAGTAACATTTTTTTTCATTCCTAGACAAAATAGGGAGTGGTGTAATATGGCATCTAAAAATATGAAATGTTTTTTCTAGGCGGAACACCATCGGCACAGACAACCACCAGTGCCAGGGCCAGCGCGGAGGTGATCACTCCAGGGGCGGATGAGGTGCCACCAGTGCCAGCAGGAACTGCTGTGGGTGATGCCTCAGTAGTGGTGGGCAGTGGTAAGCTATTATATTCCTTACTTATAGAGATTGCAGAGCCGTCTCGCTGCAGGGGTGTATGTTGTACAGTACAAGTACACTTTACTGTTAAGAAGACTTACAAATTTAGAACTAAGTTTTTGTCAACCAGGTAGAAGACAGTCACCCTTGACTTCGCATTAGCAATAGCATTAGTGGCGGGAGTTTACGAGTAACCAATGGCCTCCTCTAAATTTGACTTCAACTCAGCTGTGAAAGTTTTATCGAGAAGCCAAGTCAGATCAGAGATTAACTTGATGGATGGGATGAACGAAAAGGGAAAGAAGGGTGTAAGGAAGGATGAAGGACGAGCAAGTTAAATTAATGACTGGCAAAGAATGATACGTGTTTTTGAATGCAGGCAGAGGTGGCTGGTAGGAATATGATGCATGGCCGCTTAAAACAAGGATGGGTGGAAGGAAAAAGAAAAGAGGACTGCCTGGGTGGGTGAAAGAGAAACTGTATGTGTGCGCAATATATCCTTTGGGTCAAATTCAAATGCAAGTCAAGCACGGATGCATGGGTGGTGGTTTACAAAATAAAATAAAAAGGGTGTTTTTCGGTGAGAAAAAGTAAGGTTTGTCCAGTTGAGACATTAAGAAGAATGAATGACATTTACTTTGAATGGATGAATGCCTGGATGGTATCTTCCTCACAGATAGCATAGGTGTATGTAGAGTAGACAGAGTAGACAGTGACTCGAAGAGTGTTAGTTTGAAGAGCAAGTAACACCGCACGTCGGTGCCAGAGTAGCAAGGCCGAGGAAAGTAGAAGTTGTAATTTTTCAGAATACTCCCTTGACAAACATTAGTTTGCAAGCACAGCATATATTGTGTATCTATATTTTATAGTTCACATTATCAAGTCAAGTCACAAGTACCTTCCTCCGGAGATTACGGGGACCACTCACTACCTATGGTAATCATTTTTTTTCAACTCTGTCATTCATGTGTGGCCTATCGGTGTTCACTCAATCAATAAAAACAAAGCACCTAAAGTCATAACTTATATAAGCAAATATCATGTGAAGGGATATATGATCATATTATCTTCTTCATTTTCCTTTTGTAGTAGTCAGGGGCAGGTCAAGGTGAAAGTTAAATTAATTGAGCAGTAGCCCTTGTTGTAACAGAGTATGGCCAGTGCCACCCGTAATAGAAAAGTAAGAGCTTCCCCACCTGCATGTACTGGTAACAGTAACGCGAATCTGCATCATCATGGCTTGTGTTTGTTTTTCTTGGGTGCAAGCTGACTGCGCTGGCATTATGCCGGCTTCCACAAGTTTACGTACTAATTTCGCTAAACAAGAGAGAAGAAAAAGACTGTCTGAGTCTAATGTAGTGAGTCCATAGTGCAAGTAGAATTTCTGAAACTCCCACTAATGTTAGAGCAGAGGCCAACGAAGTGGGAGGTTAGATAGGTACATGCCACAAATGTTATGTACTGTGCTTGCAAGTTGCTATTGCTACTGTGACACACCTTTCTGTTGAATTATTTTGTGTTAATATTAAAGAGTATTGGTTACAGTATTTTTTTCTTTCTTCATATAGATACTCCTTCTAAACCATCGAGGAAGGAGTTGGATATCCGGGCCAGGCGCCGGAAGCTGGAAGCAATTGTGGCCGAATATCGGTGGCTGGTGGCTCAGGAAGAGGAGGAGTCAACAACAACTGCTGCATCCTCCTCCACTGCCCCTGGGTCTTCCAGCCAGCGCAATCCTCCAGCGGTATGGCGCCGTGGTCCGGCAGCCACCCGCCGTCGCCGAGCAGTGCAACCAAAAGCTGCCCCCACCGTACCCACAAGGCACGTGTGCACCGCCTAACCCTGGGAGTAGCCTAACTTGAGCAGGAGGTGGAGAGGCAGAAAGTCCTGCTCAAGGCCCTCCAGAAAGAGCTTCGGGACCACCTGGCCACAGGACACAGCCGGTAAAAGTAGAGACTGTCCCTTGCCCCTTTTTTAAAGACTTTTTGGGGGGTGGGAATTGGGCATCAGAGTTTTTGAACTTTTGGGGACATTTATTTCATGGACATTGGTTGGGGTTAGGGAGGGGGTGAGTCGGGTCTTGTGGGATAGTTTATTTTTGTTAGGGTCTAAATAAATATTTTCCACTTAAACTTAGCATTCGCGTTTTTACTGTTTGGTAGGGGAGGCAGGTGGGATTAACTGTACGTTTGTTTTCCTGAAACCTAACTGGCTGGTTGATTCAAATTGTCTAAGTAATCGCACAAATTTGTACAAAAGGGCCACTGACAGAGTTAGTGAATTCAATTGTCCTACTACTTTACTAGTGCTACCATCAGTCTTTCCTCTCCTCCTACTCCATTATTCTTCCTCCCCCAAAATGCTTATCTTACCAGTGATTCGTGTTTGAGAATAGGGCTAGGCATAGGGCTGGTTGCATGGCAAATGGCGATTAAGGTTGGCTTTGGAATCCTGGACGGATGAAATGGCATCGTTATGGTAGTAGTAGTAGTGGTACACACTGGCAGTAGCAGCATATAAAAAAAAGGAAATGAGACATTGAGTGGCCTGAGAGGAGCATTAGAGCAGTACCAACGTACAGTACACAAGAACAGTGCCATAAATTGTAGCCCAAGCAATGCTAAAGTATTCAATGAAAAGTTAACTACTAGTTGCAAGGATTATGGATACTACAAGAACTAGTACTGAAGGACCCCCACCCACATGGCCAGGCCCTGGAGCAGGCCTCAAAATGGCCCCCACCCACATGGCTAGGCCCTGGACCAGGCCCCAACTCCCAAAAAATCGAAATACACACAAAAATCACCTCAATCCAATGCCATCCATGCCCTAAATGATGTTTCTTTAAATTCAAGAGACCCCACAGAAAGACTTGGTCCATGCACCACTGAGTACCCCAGGGCATAATGGATGAAAGCAAGGCAGACTGGCTGCAGGCCTATGGCACAAACCACTCTGCCTGGCTTCAAAATGGCCCCTAGACCCCTACCCACACGGCCAGTCCCTGGACCAGGCTTCAAAATGGCCCCCACCCACATGGCCAGACCCTGGACTAGGCCTCAAAATGGCCCCCACCCACATGGCCAGCCTCGGGACCAGGCCCCAACAACACTCAAAATATTCAAATATGCACAAAAATCACCTCAATCCAATGCCATCCATGCCCTAAATGATGTTTCTTTAAATTCAAGAGACCCCACAGAAAGACTTGGTCCATGCACCACTGAGTACCTCAGGGCATAATGGATGAAAGCAAGGCTGACTGGGTGCAGGCCTATGGCACAAAGCACACTACCTGGCTTCAAAATGGCCCCTAGACCCGCACCCACATGCCAGGCCTTGGACCAGGCCTCAAAATGGCCCCTACCCACATGGCCAGGCCCTGCACCAGGCCCCAACAACACCCAAAAAATCAAACTAAACACAAAAATCACCTCAATCCAATGCTATCCATGCCCTAAATGATGTTTCTTTAAATTCAAGAGACCCCACAGAAAGACTTGGTCCATGCACCACTGAGTACCCCAGGGCATAATGGATGAAAGCAAGGCAGACTGGGTGCAGGCCTATGGCACAAAGCACACTACCTGGCTTCAAAATGGCCCCTAGACCCCCACCCACGTGGCCAGGCCCTGGACCAGGCCCCAACAACACCCAAAAAATCAAAATAAACACAAAAATCCCCTCAATCCAATGCTATCCATGCCCTAAATGATGTTTCTTTAAATTCAAGAGACCCCACAGAAAGACATGGTCCATGCACCACAGAGTACCCCAGGGCATAATGGATGAAAGCAAGGCAGACTGGGTCAGGCCTACGGCACAAAGCACACTACCTGGCTTCAAAATGGCCCCTAGACCCCCACCTACATGGCCAGGCCCTGGACCAGGCCTCAAAATGCCCCCCACCCACATGGCCAGACCCTGGACCAGGCCTTAAAATGTCCCCCACCCACATGGCCAGGCTCTGGATCAGGCTCCAACAACACTCAAAATATTCAAATACGCACAAAAAACACCTCAATCCAATGCCCTCCATGCCCTAAATGATGTTTCTTTAAATTCAAGAGACCCCACAGAAAGACTTGGTCCATTCACCACTGAGTACCCCAGGGCATAATGGATGAAAGCAAGGCAGACTGGGTCCAGGCCTACGGCACAAAGCACACTACCTGGCTTCAAAATGGCCCCTAGACCCCCACCCACATGGCCTGGCCCTGGACCAGGCCCCAAAATGCCCCCCCCCCCCACATAGCCAGGCCCTGAACCAGGCGCCAACAACACTCAAAAAATCAAAATAAACACAAAAGTCACCTCAATCCAATGCTATACATGCCCTAAATGATGTTTCTTTAAATTCAAGAGACCCCACAGAAAGACTTGGTCCATACACCACTGAGTACCCCAGGGCATAATGGATGAAAGCAAGGCAGACTGGGTGCAGGCCTATGGCACAAAGCACACTGCCTGGCTTCAAAATGGCCCCTAGACCCCCACCCACAAGGCCAGGCCCTGGACCAGGCCTCAAAATGGCCCCTACCCACATGGCCAGGCCCTGTACCACTGCCCAACAACACCCCAAAAAATCGATATGCACACAAAAATCACCTCAATCCAATGCCATCCATTCCCTAAATGATGTTTATGTTTACATCCAAGAGACACCGCAGAAAGACTTGGTCCATGCACCACTGACTGCCTCTGGGCCTACTGGCTAGTGTGGCTTTAACACGCACCCCAAAATTAAAAAAAACTTCCACATATACCAGTGAGCTATTCAAATCCATGCCATCCATGCCGTAATTAATAATATTTAAGTTCAACAAAACTCACAAAAACAGTTGTATCATGCACCCATGACTAACCCTGGGCCTACTGGACACTGTGGCTACCCACAATATATTTTTTTTAAAGTTGGGAAAAAGTTTATAAATTGTAGTTGCAGCAACTGCAATGCCTCAAACAAACAACATCAACTTACTTGTAAAATCTCAAATCCAAAAGTGATCCAAACAAAAAGTCCTCAAATAAAAAATATCCAGTAGCAGCCACAAAGAGTTATCCTTCCAGCTCCAGATCCAAATGAAAAGTGTCCAGGACATGGACAAAGCACTGGGAGGAGCCTGCTGGACAGGAACAGGAAGTTGGAGACTCTGCGGCACTACCTCCTCCCACCCCCCAAAAATGGACTCCTTGCACAATAAAGTGCAGCCAAATGTCAATCTGAGGAGTTACTCTGATCCAAATCATCATTTTCAGAAGGTTTATGCTGCCTGCGATAGATTTCTTGGGCAGAATTGCGATTTTTTTGCGAGTTCGGGAAAGGAAGCTGTTCAAATCTCCCGCCGGATGTCAGCTGCGCGTCGCATCTACGTATTCGCGATTGTTTACTCTCGCGATATGTGATCGCGGGCCCTTATGACGTATTTGTGATCTCAAAGTCTCGCAGTGCAAGATGTCTGGACTCCATGACATACTCTCGGTCGAAAATTCTCGCGAGTTCACGCAGCCAGATCCAAAATGTCGCAGCGCACACAAACCGGGATGAAAACAACTCGGCAAACTCAGAATCACGGTAAGTCAACGCCGCACGCGCAAGATTGTTTTTTTGAAGCTTGAACAAACAAAAAAAATTGCCAACTCGCGAATTGCGAATTGTTCGGCAATTTTGCGCTATTTGCGGATCGCGAAATTGCCACAATTTAGCAAATTCCGCGAGCGGAACAAATTTGCAGACCATACTTAATTAAATAAACCCCTCCGCTATCCAACACGTTCCAAGTGTTGCACTTTTTGGAGTGGGAATAGTAATTGTTACCCCTTCAGTATACAACATTTACCCTACATTTGCACTTTCTGGAGTAGGAATAGTAATTTTTACCCCTCTGCTATCCAACAGTTTCCCTACTGTTGCGCTCTCTGGAGTGAGAATAGTAATTTTTTCTCAACTATCCAACACTTTCCCTGCTGTTGCTATCACTGAGGTGGGAATAACAATTGTTACCCCTCCGCTATTCAACAATTTCCCTACGGTTGCACTTACTGGAGTAAGAATAGTAAATGTACTTATTACGCTATCCAACACTTTCCCTACTGTTGCACTTATTGTATTGGAAAATGTTAGTTTACATTTACTTTAATAGTTTAATGTTTACATTTATTATGGAATGTTTGTTGATATGTATATATTTTATTTTTATATAATTTGAACAATTAAATAAAGATAATAGTTAATAAATTATTAACTAAATATATGTATATGTATACATTATTATGTTTGTGTGTTTATACTTTCTTAAATTAAGATTATTTGTTACATTTAGTTAAAATGTTTATTAAATGTAATTTATTTTGTTAAAAATAATATTCTTATTTAATATATTTAATATATTATTTTTGTATATATATTTTTAAATCAATAATTTTTACATCTATAATTTTTACCTTGATGTTTTGGAGTCAATACTTTTTGTACTTACCTGTTAAGGTATGGGAGTCAATATTTTTTACTCAATATTTAGAACATCAATGTTTGTGACATCGATATTTTATCAGTGAATCATTATTATGAACGCTGCAGAGAGCTGTGAATGAGATGCAGATACACAGGCCCCAACATTCATCCGAGAAAGGAAGATAGCTGCAAAAGCTGAGATGTATGCAGAAGAGATGGAGAGCATTTGGTATTGCACTGATGCTGACTTCCTGAGACATTATAATAAGGTATGGGGTTAGATCATTCCAAGTGGGTCTGGCAGAAGGGTACTCCTATCATGCTCTCAATAGAGTAGGGGTATTAGAGAAATGTAGGAGTAACATGAGGAACAATTAGCATGGTTGAATTGTTTTGGCTTTTCACCATTTTAATAATGCTTATAACAATTAATTGATTCAGCAGTCTAATAATCGTAGTTCATGTTTTACTCACTAGGATAGGATCTTTTCAATAAACATTTAAAAATGTACTATTGCTTCTTCTTTTTGTAAAACTTTGGCATGCAAAAGTGACAAATGAAAGGGTTAGATCTGTTTCCATTAATTCCTTGGGAAGAAGAGTTTTCATGTTTGAGGTTGCCGACAGCATCTTCGACTCTGGAGGTTTAGGAGTTCAGATAAGGTACTGTGTGTTAGCCGAAACAACATTTGCTGATAATATAAGAAGACTCCTTCTCTGTATTATGAAGTTTTGCTGATCTAATACACAGTCCTACTAAATCTGTAGAAACCATATAACACC
The DNA here is from genome assembly GCF_964263255.1 of Lissotriton vulgaris. Taxonomy (NCBI): domain Eukaryota; kingdom Metazoa; phylum Chordata; class Amphibia; order Caudata; family Salamandridae; genus Lissotriton; species Lissotriton vulgaris. Next base: position 352,127,864 of record NC_141698.1, read on the forward strand.
GTATGATCTCTAACATTATATCAGTCAGCCTCTTTGACTGTGGACGTGTGATCTCATGCCTGCATTTGGAGAGCAGTGGACAGGCAACTGAGTTTTGCATCTGCCCACTCAACTGCATGTGGCTCCGATGCCCCCCGATTGTGTCAGTCTCCAGGAAGTCTGGCCTCTTGTCAGACCAGGACCTGCTTGACTCTTTCAATCCCGTTTGAGCCTTACCTCAAACATTTATTGTGTTCTTGTCATGAGGATTACCTTACTTTTCATTGTATTGTACATCTATATGGTCTATTTCATTTGTCACTCCAATTTGCTCCTATATCCCAGAACTTAAATGACCACTAAAATGGTCACTTGCTTGCAACACCTACTGAAGAGAGATATGGAAATTGGGCATCAAAGCCTATCAAATAGGTCCTAGTATTAAAAAGGATAGGGATCCTCCCTGCCACCTGATGTAGTAGCCTTCTCAACTGTTCCCATAAGGATACATATCTGGAAGAGGCCCCATCCGCTCTCTTCACCTCTCTCCTGCTTACTTTACCCAACCAGCATGTATTTTACACGTCCCAGCAAGGTGAACACCCTACTTTTGCATGTAGGGAATAAATCATACCTAATAAACGGCCCTCCTAACCTAACCAATAATTCTGTGAGAAATCTTCAAAACTAAATCCTTAACCTTAATAAAGTAATTCTCATCACTGACCTTTTCTTCTGCCTCAAAAAGGCAACCCTGCTGAATAACCTGATCTTCACTAGCAACCAACATGCTCAATGGAGGAAAGTCCTATCCTCCTCACTCAACTCCACAATCAACAAGAAAATTCCACATGGCCATCAACTTACTATAGCGCCCTTCATGTTGTATAATGCAGATGCCACCATCTCCATCTATAACAACAGCACCATGCTCATTCAAGCTTCAGATCACAATCTGGAAATCTTCATCAATCTTTTCCCCTACCTCAATAACATATTAAATGTGGTGACTCCCTTGCCTGTCCCCTCGCAACTCTCCCCTCACTTCATCAGACAACCCCACCTCTCCCTCCCCCTTACCACTTTTTCCACCTCTCACCCATGGTGGATACTTGTTTCTCCACCACTGCAATTCAACACACACCCTCTTCCAGAGATAATGTTCTGACATCTGTACTACCTATTCATCTTTAGACCCCTGCACCTACACACCCCTCAATAGAATCAGTACACCCACCCCACTCCTAGCCAACCATGACCAAAGCTCTGACTGCGGACAATACCGACGTGGGCTCCCTCAACTGCCCTGATTTAGCCAGTTCTCCACACTATGGCCACACTACGGCCAATTCTCCACACTACGGCCCTTTATGTGTTGCTACACTTACTCTGTGCATGCCACTATAACATCTGAACTGCAGCTGATTAGGGCTGACATCCTTCAACTAGCTCCTATCACCTCCAGCCTTGAACACAAGCTATCCTCACAAGTGACTCACCTCCAGACTAACAACACTCTAACCCCCAAATACAAATCTGCTCCTATCCTATTTATTCCTGCTTACACCCTGGTTATATGCCTTTGCTTGAGTTCTATACCGAATCATAACCACTCCTTTCATCCCAATAGGCTAGTCGGACAGTTTTCCAAAACCGATATACTCTCACTCCTAGACACTTATACCCATGCCTGACAGACCATACTTTATTCACTATGAAGAAAATCGAGACAATAATCGAGACTATAATCACTCACCCTCTCTAGACATCCCTCCCCAGCACTAGGTATATAAATAAAGCAAACCACAAACAAGTTCCCACCTCACATTCGTCTATAAATACCTCCAAAACATCCCTGAAATACTTGTGCTCAACTGTCCTTCAGCTGTGAAACATGAGGTGGACACAGTCGATCTTCTGGTGAACTTTGAACTTGACATCATTATACTTACTGAACTTGGCTGAATGAATATTCATTCCCAATTCCTGACATGTTTGTCCCCCAAGTCATGACATCATCAGACTAGACCGGTCAGTTCATGTGGTGGCCTGGCCTGCATATACATGTCCCTGCTATCTATGAACCAATCACACGCTTTGACATTGCAGTCCTAGTGATCAACATCACCACCAATGACAACTCAACATGCTCTCTTCACACATGTTATTATACTCCCAGAGATGACCACACATTCATCGAATAGATCATGGAGATTATCTCCTCTAACAATGTTGCTCATAACAACCTGATTTTTCTCAGCAACTTCAACATTCATTAGAACAATTCCAATGACCTTCTCATGAACGGTTTTAAATCCTTCCTCCAGGACCTTAGCCTCATCCAAGCATGCAACAGTACAACTCATAACCTTACACTTAATCATTGCTATAGAGAATACAATATACATTGAATCTATTCTACCTTGCAACTGACTAACCCCCACTGCTTACCCTTCCTCATATCAGAACGGTCAATCATCACTAAAGGCCAACCTATGAAAGCAAACATTGGGTTAGAGACATCCTCAACATTAACCCACACACTATGTCGGATTTTAGTAACTAAACAACAGGGGGTGGTGATGGACAGAGTTTCTGAATTAAGCAGAATACTCTCACCCAGTCAAGAGATCAGGGCTTAATCCAACACCGTTTTTTAGCTCACTGCACCATCCCAGCTCAGAACCTGGCTATATGCAAATTAGTCTGTCCCTGGCCCAGTGTATCATGGGAACAGGGCAAACCAAACTACCAAGCCAATTCTTTCACTGGGAAGGAAACAAGCTACCGGGGACCGGTTTCTGGCATTTCAGCCGTCTTCGGCCCGGCTTGCTTGAATCCTGATGGTGCAATGAGCTAGGGACTCACGTCTGAGTATACCCTTCCACGCTTATGGTGGACAAAATAATTAAACAACAGGGGGTGGTGATGGACAGAGTTTCTGAATTAAGCAGAATACTCTCACCCAGTCAAGAGATCAGGGCTTAATCCAACACCGTTTTTTAGCTCACTGCACCATCCCAGCTCAGAACCTGGCTATATGCAAATTAGTCTGTCCCTGGCCCAGTGTATCATGGGAACAGGGCAAACCAAACTACCAAGCCAATTCTTTCACTGGGAAGGAAACAAGCTACCGGGGACCGGTTTCTGGCATTTCAGCCGTCTTCGGCCCGGCTTGCTTGAATCCTGATGGTGCAATGAGCTAGGGACTCACGTCTGAGTATACCCTTCCACGCTTATGGTGGACAAAATAATTAAACAACAGGGGGTGGTGATGGACAGAGTTTCTGAATTAAGCAGAATACTCTCACCCAGTCAAGAGATCAGGGCTTAATCCAACACCGTTTTTTAGCTCACTGCACCATCCCAGCTCAGAACCTGGCTATATGCAAATTAGTCTGTCCCTGGCCCAGTGTATCACGGGAACAGGGCAAACCAAACTACCAAGCCAATTCTTTCACTGGGAAGGAAACAAGCTACCGGGGACCGGTTTCTGGCATTTCAGCCGTCTTCGGCCCGGCTTGCTTGAATCCTGATGGTGCAATGAGCTAGGGACTCACGTCTGAGAATACCCTTCCACGCTTATGGTGGACAAAATAATTAAACAACAGGGGGTGGTGATGGACAGAGTTTCTGAATTAAGCAGAATACTCTCACCCAGTCAAGAGATCAGGGCTTAATCCAACACCGTTTTTTAGCTCACTGCACCATCCCAGCTCAGGATTTTAGTAACAACATGCAACTGCTGCCCTCCTCGATGATATTCAATGCCTCACTCCCCGCAGGCTCCATTCCCAGCTGCCTCAAAAGTGGCCTGGGTAATCCTATCCTAAAAAAATGAATTACCACCAGGCCAACCCCAACCCCAACAACTGCAGCTGAATCTCCAACATCCCAACTTTAGCCAATCTCTTAGACAAATGTGTACACTCATGCCTTCCCAATCATATTGAGCAATTCCAACTCCTCGGCAATGTCATTCTGGCTTCCAATCAGGTCATAGCACTGAAACTGCCCTGATGCACATTGTTGATGATGCCTTCTGCTCACTCGATCAGAAATAATCTTGCATAATAATCCTACTTAAACTATCAGTTGCGTTTGACACGGTCAATCATGATATCCTTTTGAACCTATCAGAACACAGGAGGGGTTGCTCCAGTACCGTAATAAAATGGTTCTACTCTTTCCCTTGCAATCAATCTCAGTGCATCCTAATCAACAATGCCCTCTATGAACAGTCGCCAGTGTTTCTTGGCATACCACATTGTTCTATTCTCTTTTCGACATTGCTCAACCTATACATGGAGCTCTTAACCAAAATCCTCAAACTCACTCAAATCTCCTACCACATGTATGCAAATTACACTACATGAAATTCGCGTCTCCGGATGACATAAATATCCTCAATAACACTTTGACGAAAAACACAACATTGGCTGACTCATAACCACCTCAAACTCAATGCCCTCAAAACAGAATTCTTATTGACCGCACTGTCCGCCATCATCCCTAGTATCAAAGACTAACTTTCACATCTTCGTGCTTTGAACTGCACCCCACACATCATTGACTCTGCCAAATACTTTAGTATAATCTTGTATAATGCCCTCTCCATGAAAAACCATATCAGTGCCATCACCAGAGGAGCTAACCATCAACTGCATGCATTAAGGGAACTAAAACATGTCCTCCCCCTGGCAGACCTCAAAACAGTGATTCAAGCTCTTGTGCTATCGAAATTAGTTTATGGTAGTGCTACCCTTGTGAGTCTCTTGAATATCATGCTTGAACCGCTGAAGGCTACTTTGGATGTGGCGGCTAGGCTTATCACAAGATTTAAAAAAAAACAATCATATCACCTCTGACCTCCAATCATTGAAATGGCTACCCTATGAGGCTAGAATGCATCTAAAAATGTAATGCATGACCCAAAATGTGCTGCACCACAATACCCCCTTTTTACTCACCCAGAAACTTACCCTATCAGGTGGAAACAGATATTCTAGAAGCACAAGTTCCAAAGAACTGAAGCCACTATAATCCAACATATTACAAACCTACACAGATTCTTCTGCTAAATTGCCCTCACATCTGGAACTCTCTCTCAGTCCTGAGATCAGACATAGCCTATCCTCATCCATCTTCAGGAAAGAAGTATCCATTCTATTGTTCAACCACTTTCTCTCACACGGAGGACATACCTCCCTCTCCTCATGAGCATCTCTTTCCTGCCTGTTTGGTGTTGCTTCTGTTCACACCTTTGCCCATATCCGTGAGAGCCGCAAAGTTTTTTTTGCATTTCCTAGTCATCTCCACACCGTTCTGACATCCATCAGACTCTGCTCATGCCACTATGTATGACTGTCTATGAGTTCCTATCTCTTTTGATACCATTTGCTCTTGTAAATACTGTCCTCAGGACTTATAACATATTTTCTTTTTGTACATTGCCTACCGTTTTGTATCATACCTTCTTTGCTAATCTTGCAAAGCGTTTGGTCACCCGATAGGGTCTTGTTCATGCTATTTAAAATTCTAAACAAATAAACCGTAGAATTTGGAAAAATAGTACATCACTTTAAAAACAATATAACCAAATCATTTGATTTTTGATTTAGCCCAGATATGAATGGCTTGTCAGTATTCCTTACTATGCTGTTGTGGAAGAAAGCAAGTCCAGTTCCATGTACATTAATCAAGTAGGTTTATTCAGGATAGATGTTACAAAGTAGAGAAGATGTTAACAAGAGTCCCACCAGGAGCATCCTTCCTGCTGCTCAGCCCATCCACCACTGACTCTCTCACTCACCAACATTCCATCAACACATTCACACTGTCTGAACAGCAGGTATAGCACATCTTCTTTCTTTAAATAAACAACAATAACATTGCTACTATACATGTACAACTCGAATGTGAAGGTAATGAACGAATGGGAGGTACATGTTGACATATTAAATACAAAGATGGCAAAAAACACTGCATGCACCTATGAATACCATATTAAATATAAAGATGGTAAATGTCAACAAGGTAATGCAATGTAATACACGTAAAAATAGAGGGAATATATATATAGAAAGATAACAGTAGTTCAGTTCATAAAGCTTTATTCAGATTGTTATACACAACCATATAAGCTGAACATTTTAAATGCAACATAAGGATAAAAATATCAATACATGTTTACAAAATAAGCATCATAAACACAAGTACATTACGCTACACTTACTAGATTTACTAGACAGTTTATAAGGAATTATTCCACGAGTCGACTCTCGAAGTGGCTTTGGTACCAAAAGGAGGAACACTATTATATAAATATTTAAAATTTTTAAAAACAGTTATAATTAATACTCCATAATAAGTGCATAGTGCTAGAAAGTGACATATGCAAAAGACCAGAGAGTCACAGTCATCAAGTAACTGTTTTTACCAAAGGTTTAACTTATACTCCTCGATTAACATGAGTATACATTTAATCTAGCATAAGTAAAAATTCAGAATGATATACAAAAGACTGTTATTCTCTTTACTCTGTTTAATTCCAATATGAATTTAACAGCATAGAAAAGTTTTCAATACATACTGATAATCCTAACCTAAGATAAAGTGACCTGTGCATAAATACAAATTTGACACTAGGACAAACATTTCTCATAGAATACACTTTTAAGTAACATATCTCAAATAATCCTTCACGCTGATAACAACATGATATAAAGTGACGTGTGCATAAGTGCAAAAAAGCAAATATAACCAGCGATAAGTACAATATCACAGTATTATCGATTTTCTCGCTGCCCTACATTTCAGTAAGTAGAGTGCGACATGAAAACAGATGTCTGTATTCTCTAGGGTACATAATAAATTCATAGCATCTACTGTTAAACGAGTATTATATTTTAAAAGGATAGGCTTCAAATAAAATTTCCTTAAAGATACTTAAAATTTACAAAATAATAGGAAATGGCAACAACTCTGCTTAGAAATATCATCGCAAGGACATTTTGTGATAGAACCTTTCCCTATAACGGGGAAGGATACAAGGTGGTGTGCAATGCCTAACCGTAAGCGAGTTAAAACAAAACGGTGTTAGGGTTTTGACACATCCGTCAAGTATGCCTGAAACCCACTTCTCAGTTCGAGTTGCCTATAAAAGACCAGGGTCTTTTGAGTCCTAGTTAACTTAGTTCGCTCTTCCCTCTTATACTGCAAAAACGAATCTTTTATTTCTTTTTTTTGAGAACTGTATTGCAAACTCTGACTCCGTAAGAATATTAAAATCAAACAGAGTGTTGTACCAATGAATAATATAACTCAACCATGAGATGTGAGAACAGTGATCTAATTTAAGACAGTCTCTAATGAAGGACTGTGTGAACTCAGTTTCACTCTTGTGCCAAATGGAACACCATAAGAGTAGGGGGCATAAAGCTGCCAAATCTGATATGTAATTAAGGCCAGTTTCCTGATGAATTAAAGCAGTAGAAGCTGAGGCCGGGGCACACAGCAACCGTTATAGGGAACTATTTTCATCCCTTTGGAGTTGAACTGTAGATGAGTAACCCCAAAGGCAAGCTCCGTACAAAGCCGAAGAAACACATCTTGCGTTGTATATGGCCACTGTGTCCCTTATTCTGCGGTCCCCTAGTTTAGTGGCAAAGCGGAAAATTCCACTTGTATTCCTAGTCATCTTATACCTAATATTTTCTTGTTCACCAGCCCATTTACTGTTACCTTCAAAAGTGATACCTAAATAACAGAAGGTATTAACAGTTTGTATTATAGAGCCATCCAGAAAAAAGGGCCTTTTTAACTTCATTTTCTTCCCGCATATCATGGTACATGTCTTTGATATATTTATTAAAAGTTTCCTACCCTTCATAAAAACAGTAAATTCATTGATGAGTCGCTGAAGGCCTATTGGGGTACGGTAAATTAAAACAGCGTCATCGGCATACAGTAATACCGATACAACATCCCCACCAATCTTGGGCGCATCTGCTAAAATATTATTTAAAACCGTGGCTATTTGATTAATAAAGAGGGAGAATAAAAGAGGGGCCAATACGCACCCTTGCCTGATGCCTCTTTGTACCGTAAAAAAAAGGGGTACGCTAACCAGTTGGCCCATATCGTACACTACAGGTTAATCTCTCATAGACCCGAGCTAAAAAGAACACTATCTCTTTTGGGGACCAAATACCAACAGCACTGCCCAAAGTAGGGAATGATCCACTAAATCGAAGGCGCTGCTCAAATCAGCGAAGCATAAAAACAGGTTACCCTCTTTAGCCACTGTATATTTATTAATGAGTAGGTTGAAATTTAAACATTGTTCAATTGTACCTAAGCCTTTCCTTAACCCGGATTGAGCTGGGGTTAGGACTTTAAAATCTGAGGCCCAGGTTTCCAATCTTTTTAAAAGGACCCTACTCAATACCTTAATAGAGGAATCCAGTAGCGATATCGGGCGATAATTGCAAGCTTCGGCGTGCAAGCCCTTTTTGTGCAATGGGACAATTAAGGATTTTGCCCATGTTGTAGGGAAGTTTCCCATGGCTGCAATGTTAAAAATCCTTATAAGGATTGGTGTCCATAAATCCATTAGATCCTTATACAGATCAATAGGGACGCCGTCTGGGCCCAGAGCCTTCCCCCCTTTGCTATTAGACAACCCTTCCTCTACCTCTTCAACATTAATCAACAATGGTAATATAGGCCATGTAAAAATCATCGATTAAAAAGGAAGCCAAACACAACCTATCGGGGTTAAAAATATTAAAGTGTTCAATCCATTCAGTACAGTTCACATAAGATGTCAATTCGGGTATACAATTATCCTTTAAAAAGGGGCTATTTACAGTTTCCCAAAAGAGTTTACAGTTGTTGGTTTTGGCAGCCATACTTAGTTTATCCCAAGCATCTGATCTCAGCTCTTTTTTATGTGTCAGGATGGCTTGCTTGTATTCAATTCGAAGCTCATGAACTAGCATTTGGTTACGGGGCCTAGTCCCCAATGCCAATTTCAGTTTATGTAATGTCTTCAAACAGTTAAAGTCGAACCACCTCATACCAACCTTGTGAGTACATTTAGTATTCTTGGTTAAAACTTTCTTCATTATATTATTTAAATCAGAGAATGTATTTAATAAGATATCGGGGCGACGTCTTCACTAAGACAATAGTCAATGCCTTTTCTGACTCTAGTGACCACTTCCGACTGGATCTTAGAGGGATCTACACCATCCCACTTGATTCTCATCCCGTTAGGCCTAACAGGGAGAATATCCGAAAGTCGGTCCACAGTGTTAATTAATTTGTTACCCCAATCGAGTAATACTATGGAGATACTATTGTGGTCGCTAACCACCTGCTCTGATATCCAGTGAGCAGAATAGGAACTATTCTTTGAGATTACTATATGATCTATGTTGCTATTTGCGTTTCTCCCAGTGAAACTTGGCCATTTAATATGGCCCTGTTTCATGGAGCAATCTAACAGATCAAGGTCAAATTTTGCCATAAATAAATTTAAGGCCATGCCGTATCCGCAATGTGGTAATTGTAAAGAATCATCATCAGTCCCATTAGTAATGATGTGGGTCGACATATATCCACAAGAATTGGTTAAATTTGCTGGGCAGACCCGGATATTAAAGTCTCCGACCCACAAAATAACTGCAAGTTTGCTGGATAATTTCAGTACCTTATCTAACTCTTTTCCTACTAAGTCTAGCAGTGCATCCCTATCCCCATTAAAATTATTATTATAATGGTTAATAACAACCAAATCCTTACCCTTTGGGAATTGTAGCCTCATAATTTGGCTGTGGTCGCCTACAGATAAGTAACTAGTGGTTTTACACCCAATTAATTTGGTGGATATAAGCAAAAACAAACCACCCTTAGCTCTACCTGATGTAGAAGATACAGCATTTAAGCAATGGGATGTATAACCTTCCACTGCAACCACATCTGAACTCCAGGTTTCCTGGCTACAAATGAAGTCACTACCACTGGCGACAAAATCCTGCCAAAAAAGGAGTATCTAATTTTTTTCCAATGCCTGCTATATTCCACGTAGTGAATCTGTACCCTTCCTGCTTGTAGTTCCTATTCCTTGGTTACCATTCGGATTTAATTTTAATGGAGTTACTATATCCATTAAAAGTACAGGTTTTATTGTAGTTGGATTATCTGTCTCACCATTTCCAGCACTCTCATGCGCCATATCCTGTTCTAACAATTGGGTTTGGGTATTACTTGGTTTATGTCCCCTACTAGTTGGCCTAGGAGGTACCATCTGCTCTGACTCTTGTATAGAGGGTGCTCCTTCTGATGTGATATGTCAATCATTGTCCTCCATCCTAGTCAGGCACTGGAATATGTTATACAGAGGAATAGAAAATCGTATTGGTCGTGCTGCTGATGGTATAGGCATCCAATTATTATTGGGATGGAAGGACATACGATCTAGGGCTAAATTATTTGTCGGCAGATGTTTGTAAAAGAAAACCAGTGGTAGTAATGTTGTATTAAATTTCCAACTTGATGGTGGTGGGGCATTAAGTAAAGTTTCACGAGCCCAATTTGGGGACCTAAAATTAATTATCACACAGTCCCCGTCAAATATTTTTGGAGAGCTGCCTATCCATCCCACTCTCTGTGTGAGTATTATCTGCTCCGCGCATGATGTGGGATAACCACAATTTTTTGTTAACCAATACAAAGTTTTGTTTTTTAGATTGTTGTGAGTTTCTACTTGCCCCTCCTTCAACTTGGGTACATTACACAGAACTGTAACATAAGCGCCACATGCTGGTGGTAGGTGTGTAACTGGTGGTATATAATTGCCCTTGTTGGTTTCTGTAGTACATAGACCCTTCGACTGTTCAGTGTTAGATCCCCCTGGTTTCACGTTATCTGTCAATAAGGTTACTCTATTATCCTATGGTGGTTGATCTTGCATTTCCGTTGTCACTACTTTACTATAGCTATGGGTGTTATCCCTAATGTTAGATCGATTATTTACAACAGCAGTATCCCCTGAATGGATAGGATCTGACTTATCCCTTGCCTTCTTAGTTTTGTCTTGATTAGATTTAGTCACCCCCCCCCCCTCTTGAAGTAGATGCAAGGGGCGGTGTACATATCTCACTGCAAGGTATTTTAGTCAGGTTGGTAATTTTTGTAATTTGGTCCTCAATCGAACCTACCCTACTTTCGATATTAGAAATCTTCAAGCTAATAGGCCTTACTAATGTAGAAAACAGGTTCTCCATTCTTCCCCAGAAGCCCGTTTCCCCCACCTCACTGTGGTTTATGCCAGTATCCCTTAACTGCCCTCACACTTATCCCTTTTAGGTCCCTAGGTGATGGGAACTGTTTTCTGATATGTACGACCACCTTTCCCTTTATAATTATTTATGGGCTGCTCTTTAAGGGTATTTATGTTTACTTTTGGCTTTTTGCCTTCGAGTTCTTACTGGGGTGCTAACCCTGATTACCTCATCAGTTATTTCCGGGTCAATGGTTAAAGAGGCAGCAGATCCCTCTAACTCCACTGATTCATTAAAAAGCAGGGGGGGCTCCTCACTTATATGTGGCAGATGCATAGTTGGTGTTAGTGATAGCCTACTAGCCAAAGGAGGAGATTCAAAGGGGAAATTTTGCTATGTTGGGATAGTCTTGTGGCTCTCTACGCCAGGCAACCCTGCATATGAAGCCATAAGCATTGAGTCACAAGAATTAGCCACAGACAATGAAGTATTTTCAGGCTGTAAGGGTAGAGACATTCCTAAAGGGAGCGAAAGGCGCCTCTCGGTGTTCTAAATGGCTGTAACAACTACCCCTATGGTCTTCTGCAGCATCTTGTCTATGGCAGTCAGACTTGGGAGAGGGGTGGTTAAAGCTATTTTCTGTCTAAAGTTTGGGCGATTTTGTGCAGGAGTGTTTTTACCCATGTTCCTAGGCACCACTAAAATCACAAACTGTATAATATGCAGATATTACCACCCATGATAACTTAATGTGCACTAGGAAACAGATACCCAAAACAAACCCAGATAATGAAAGAAAAATCGAGACCTAATATTTTGTCACATATATCAGTCATGTGGCCTTGATTTATAATGTCCAACAAGGGGTTGTGGCCCAGCCCAGCCACGACCAGCCCCGGATGGCCACAGACAGTCCCGCCCTTGTCCCAGGCTTCTCCCGGAGCGTCCCACGCGCGTTCCCGTGACGCAAGGAGTAAGCACGATTTAAAGCGCCTCCGGGCGCGGCAAATGACGTGGGAGGCTTCTGCCGCTTGAAACCCTGGGGATCGTAGTCCTCTTCTTGGTGGCCGCTGGAGTTGTAGGCGCGGCGGCGGGAGGACAGGAGGGCAAGCAGGACGACCAGCGTCTGAGGATGCAGCCAACAGGTAGTCAAGTAACAAATGCCCCCAATAGATTTTGGAACACTCGCTCCACCGGGAGTAAGCACGATTTAAAGCGCCTCCGGGCGCGGCAAACGACGTGGGAGGCTTCTGCCGCTTGAAACCCTGAGGATCGTAGTCCTCTTCTTGGCGGCCGCGGGAGTTGTAGGCGCGGCGGCGGGAGGGCGGTAGGGCAAGCAGGACGACCAGTGTCTGAGGATGCAGCCAACATGTAGTCAAGTAACAAATGCCCCCAATAGATTTTGGAACACCCGCTCCACCTGGAGTAAGCGCGATTTAAAGCGCCTCCGGGCACATGATGTGGGTGGCTTCTGCCGCTTGGAACCCTGGGGATCGTAGTCCTCCTCTCGGCGGCTGCGGGAATTGTAGGCGTGGTGGCGGGAGGACGGGAGGGCAAGCAGGACGACCAGCGTCTGAGGACGCAGCCAACAGGTAGAGTCAAGTAACAAATGCCCCCAATAGATTTTGGAACAGTAACAGTAAATAACTCAGAAAAAAAGAATAAACACAACTTCCCTAACCACATAAGCACCACAACACTTACCTCTTCTCCCTTTCCACCAGACAAAAAAAACACAAGCTCCAAAGCACCCTACCACCACTACCAAACCCCAATACCACTCACATACCATCCGACCAGGCTAATACACATGAGGTAAAAAAGGGAACCAACCACAAGGCGCGGTAGGAAAACCATCCAAACCAAGAATGTGTGGGACACCACCCCGCACGAACCATGTGGCATCTAACTGCCCTTCATCCTTACTCGTAGTAAGGGTGGAAAGTGTGGAAAAACAGTACACACGAATCAAGAAAAGAACAACATAGTTCCACATTTATTCTCGTAATATGGTAGAAATAGAAATCCAAAGTTATAAGACACTCGCACCGCAAAACGTGACTCATTTTCTGCCCTTCACCCTAACCGAAAGGCTGGGTGGAAAAAAATACTAAAAACCCATGTACTCTGGCTTCACAATGCCACACCACTCTGACAAAATCCAGCATTTCCACTGCCCTTCACCCTTACCCGTAGTAAGGGTGGAAAGTGTGGAACAAACACACCACACCAAACACAAAAGATGACTTCACTCACTGTTCATAATTAGGCTACAACTTTGAATCTGCCCTTCTCCCTTTCCCCGTAGGAAGGGTGGAATTCTCAATCACCAGTAGCACCCAAAACATCAACTATGGAACTTGAACAAGACACACTCACTTAATCTATACATGGAAAGTTCTCTGACCACTAATATAACACAAGGCGCTCCGAGAAAACTGCCAGGGAAACAAATAAACACATCTCTGCAAAACAGGGAACACCAAACAGTTAAGCATTTACATTTGACAATAGGTCAGCAATAAAATGTTCACTCTTTTTATTTTTTATCCTCATTTGCCTTCTTGCCGCCCATAAAAAATATGTTCACTCTTAATGCAGGACACAGCAAGGAATATAGCACTGAACATTAAAAATTACAGTAACAGTAAGGAAACAGGTGCTTCCGTTTGGTGAGCTACTCCTCACCCGAAATCTCTCATGATGCTTACAGGTACTCATCCTCTCTCGGTTGTAGAAGTCATTCCTGCGGTGTAGAAAACCACAACCAACAAAAAGTACACAGCACAGGAATTTGATATTAATGGGGAGCCCAATGTAAAAACTGGGCTTATAGATGCAATGCAACTTCAAGACATTTGCAGCTGCGAAAATCAATTCTCTCCAAGCTCTCACCGGGAATGGGAAGAGCGAACACAAAGCTAGCCATGAGGACGTCACACAACAGCCACAGCTTCCGACTTGTAAGATGGTTGCATGTAAGGAAGGGACCTCAACCTTACCATAATCAAGATGGCGGCACACAGACTGATGGAGAGCCGGGTGGCTCTAGTCACGTCCAAGCAGCACAGCGTGGAAGCTGCAGGAGACTCAGAGAGCTACCGAAGACAGGGCTTGCGCCTTAGCCAACGAACGGAGAGAGGCCATTACGGGTAGGTGATGGTTGCTAGTTGAAGGTTTGCAAACATGAGACACAGCGATCGAGGGTCTAGTTTGGGAAAAAAGTCACAAATGAAAGGCTAAAAAATAAACATTCACCAAAGCAGCACCAAGTACCGCACCACTCTGCACCAAGTTGGCAAAGAGACAACAAGTAGGTGGGTTAACCCCACAGCACCCCAGATGTTCTTCATACACGGAGCGAAGAAACTCCTCCACCATAAGCCTTGACTGTTATTGATCCTCTTGGCAAGAACAAAGTAAGCTCCTTAGTGCTTAAACAAGGACTGCGAGGCTAGTCCCACACATCGGAATCAGGGGCTAGTAGCTCTTGATAAGGACTTTGGGGACACTTGCCTGCAACACTACCACATGGAGGCTTTGAGGGTTAGATGCTCAACAAAAGAGAGATACCTCTTTAATTGCCAGGAAACTCAGACGCTCTTCCCCAAAAAGTGAGAGGGAAACTCCTTCATCCTCAAAGCTGTTCAAAAAACAGGCAAGAGGGAAATCTCAAAGTTGTTGCTCCTCTGGGAAACTCCTCTTGATGAAGACAGTCTCCCAGGATAAATCAACACGGACACCTCTTCCAAGGTGTACATCAGACAGGAAGATAGAATGACCAGCAGGAACTGACAGCCCCGGGTTAAGGCTGACCGCTATTCAGGTCACTGGTGGGGCTCAGGCCTGCCAGCTTGCTGTACAAGAGATGCTTCTTCCAGTTACTCTTCTTAAATTTCCAATGACTTAAAGCTTGATAGTTATAGCCCATTGAGGTAGCACAAGTAAGTTCTTCTAAACAAAATCATCACTAAAATATGTAGTGGAAGAATGGAGGTCCAGTTCCAAGTTGATTACTCAGGATAGAAGTAACAAAGTAGAGAATATGTTAACACGAGCCCCACTGGGAGCAGCGTTCCTGCTGCTCAGCCCATCCACCAACTGACTCTCTCACTCACCAAAATTCCACTGCCACCTCATGCGCCAACATTCCATCAACACAGTCACACTGGCTGAGCAGCAGGTATACCATATGCTGTATTAAAAATTTAGCTTTTGATATTTGGCACATTGATTTGAAAGGTTTACACCTTTTGTTCTGCACACTGATGTTAAAAATTGCAGGGATTTGTTAGCATGAGCTGAAAGTCATTTTGTATTTCTGGCAGCCATCTTGTTTGCCATGTGCTGTCACGTGCTCGCCATGTGCTCTGTCCTCCCTCAGTGTTGACTGCTCTTGCAATCTGCCTAGAAACAAACTATATTTACCATCTTCCACCTTCGCACATGCTCAGTTGAGCTTGCAGCTGTCCTTGCAACTGTTTTTAGTATGCCAATGTCAGGATGTGTTCACCAGAATTAGCAACTGTTAGCTCCTCCCACTTTGTTGAGCAAGCAGATCTTGCATGTCCATATTAGTCATTTTGCATGCTTACAAGAGCCAATACTGTCCCTTGGTCTTATGCTGACTATGTAACCCTAAGCACATATAAGGCCCCAGTTTTCTGTACTCCTTAGACTGCCTCATTCAGTTGCTAAGGCTTCTGTGTGACATAGTCTCCCTTATTTGAGGTTAATAAAGATGTTACTTTTATATTTCAGCTTCTGTGCCAATTTCTTCTTTGTTGGTTTAAAAGGACCAGGTATCAGTGGGACCCCATGAGAAGGTTTCTATGTTCTTCAAATGGCGCTCCAACGTGGACCTCATCAGAGAAGTGGCTATCTAAGGGAGTGATCTTGTCCGGAGACAGAAATCTACTGAGGAGGACAGGACAGGACTCTACTAAGGAAGTACTCTGTGCACAGTGATTCTGGGGATTCTCTGTCTCTGCAGCGCAGTTATTTCTGATCTTCCTGATTTTGATTCTCCGCATGATGTTTACCACTCCTGAGAACCTTTTTGGCGTGAGTATTTTTTAAAAAACGATCGTTAGGTCATTTAGAACTTGGCAATAGAATTTGGACACCAAGTGATTAGTAAGGGTTGTTTTGATGCAACGCTTGCTGTTGGTTTTTGATGCCTTGGATTGGTAAGGTAGTTTAGTAACACTTACTGTGGCTTTTGATTTGTATGATTGGCCAATATTTGTATTTGTATTTGTATGTATGTAATATATAAATTGCAATTTATGTAGGCAGGTAATGAGGATATTTTTCTCTGTTTTGAATTTATTTGAACGGCGCAACATACGAAGAGTACCTTAATCGCTACTTTGGGTAAAATAGTTGCATATTCTGCAATATTTTTGGCATGCCTGTTTCAAGCACAATTCGGAGAATGTGTTGCTTTTTGGAGTTACCATAGTGAGATGTAAAGTGAATTAGCCGGCTCCCCTATAGGGAATACCTACATAGGTTTAGGTATAAAAACATATTTCTTCCTTGGTGATTCTGTATCCCCATGGAATTCAAATATGGCAATAATACAAACAAGGATCCTTTTCTGTGCACTTTTGAGATATGCAGAGTGATTTTTTGGTGTTCTGTTAGACAAAGCTAGTGACTTGAGTGAATTTTGGCTTCTTGAAAATGAAACAGTCTGTTGGGCTGTTTTTTTGCAGTCTTTTGGAATACTATTGAGAAGCTCTTCTTGTAAATATGACTTACAACTAGTATTTACAAATGGTTTGGTTTAAACACAGTCTGTGGGCTGTCCTTTGTTTCTGTCCTAAGTGTTGATGTGTGGGTTAATCATGTGTTTAAATGTCTATGTGGTTCGTGGTTTTCCCATTAGTGATACTTCTGTGAGTAAATAGCGATTGCACCCTTTTGTGTAAAGATGGCTAGCCTTAAGCACGCTGTATTATGTGTCCTGAGTGTATAATCCCTTCTGTATATGTCTGGATTGAGCTCAATGTGTTTGTTTGTGTTTTCTTACTGTCATCAGTCTGTTATGCAAAATTTCATTTAATTAATATTAAATCAAAATTAAATAAAAATCCAGAAATTAACCATATGATATGCTAAATAACTGCATGTTACTAGTAAATTTATAGAGCAAGCAACTATGCACATGTACAAACTGCCAATGCTTAAAAGATAAAATTAGAATTCATATTGAATAGGAATAAAATAGGCCTCAAAAACGAAATTGTGTGTGTTTGCAATAGATAAACACATATAAGATATTACAACATTTTCCTTTGATACATTGTATTAGATATAAACAGGCAAATACATCATCTGAGATAGTTGGATGTTGCTGAACTAAACACATATTATAGAACATGCAAAGAAATGCCTCAGTTTGAAATAGACTGTCAACATGCTTACATTTCAACACTAAACAAGCTTTCCAACAGCTGTGTTTTTATTGCTTGAGCAACAGCTGTTGTTTTGATTGTAGGCCACGGAGAGACAGGAATGTTGACTCAGCTAGGATTTTGTCAGTTGAACACGGGGTAAAATCCTGCATTTCAGACTGCTGTTCTAAAAAGTTACAAAAATGAGGTTCATTTTTTTGGATAACAGGAAAACATTTAAAGTAGGGATTTCCGTTCTTAATGCCTTTTTACATAAGCACATTCTGGGTTCTGATGTTAAATAATGATTGCCCTTTTAAAAATGTTGCGCAAAACTTTTCATGTTTCAAGTGAGGCTTCTGTGCTTAGGCTTATGAATGAATGCGTCTAAATATGATAGGCAAGGAATTAAGCTTGCTTTTCCTATGTGGAATTATCAACATGATTGGTTTTATTAAAAAAAAAACATTATTATTATGAAAACATTTTTAAAAAAATATGTGCTTTTAAATTCCTTTTTTAATATTTATAAAGCTTAATACTCATACTGTGACCTCCTAGCATCAAAATAAAATTTAAGTTGTGTTGTACCACTTAATGTGGTAATTTGCATATGAAATATCACTCTGCGTCGGCGTAAAAAACTCGCTTTTCTAAGGGTAAAAATGATATATTTCTGATGCCCAATCTTAGGAATTTGTAGAAAACATTCTGAGGATGACTATTATGCAAATAAATTGTAGGATATTCATTTTTAAGTGCCCCAAATATTAAAGTCGAAATTGGGCAAAATTCACTAATTTAAAAAACCAATTCTGCATTCAGAGCAGCTTTTACAGTGCCTTAGGCTTCACTAAATGCATACATTTAGGTATAAAACAAATAGCTGCCCTTTATGTTGTTAGACAAGTATACTGCACACTGCTTACAATTGAAAATATGTATAAAACCAGCAGAAGTTATTTTCTTAACTCTAAACTCGCAAACAGGGGAATGGGGCTGCATTTGCACACAGAATAGGACAGCTGGGAAGAGTTAAATGTCAGTTCTATATTTAGAAGCCTGGCAAGGCTCCCAGAGCAAGGTCTGCTTTGACATTTTGACATCTGAAATTTTTTGAAAGACAAGATAGCCGCGCAGGGAAAGAAGGAGGAGTTGTGCTTATTTTTTGTTGGCAAAAGCAGGTTTTTATGCACTCATATGAATATACCAATATGCAATTGTATATGTGAGCTTGACCATATATACACCACTAATGCTTTTAGTCTGGTGCTTACTAGGGCTGAGGAAATGAAATTTAGTTTGAATTAATTCGCCCTCATATTACATTTGTACATTTGCTAAAAGGATTGGGTATTCATGTTTTTTTAGTTCTCTCAAATGTGCTATGTACCTCCTATAACTTTGTTTATGCCCAGTTGCTACAAATAGGGGTTGATAGCGTTGACAGAAGTAAAACCTGTTTCAGGTTTCCTACTGTCAAACTGGGGGAACCAGGCTAGCTCCTATACAAATAAAGGCTAGGTAATATGTATGTTGCTCTCTTTTTTTCAATTTTTTTTTAACCTGTCTAAGCTGTCTGTGAAATAGCAATGAGACATTTAATTGGCTATTCAGTAATACTGTTTTAAACATTATTAGCAATAATAAAATGAATAAATATATATGTTATGTTACTGCCCATCCTGTTTGATGAAATTATGACAGGATCAGTAGCCTAGATTGTTGTTCCCTTATATTGATCTTTAAGGGGAACTAGATGTGGGTAGTTTTAGTTCTACAAGTCTTAAGGTGACAACACCATTATTGTATGTTATTCTCATGCTACATAGTTTTGCAAGGGCATTGCTAGTTTTTATTATCTAGTCTGTGTAAATAAACTGACAGTCCTTATTAGAGCTGATGTTGCAAAGTTTGGATCATCAAAAGTAGAATTTAGGGAAGATGCCCATGTGATCCTTAGCAAAAATGTTTTGAAGGAAATGTTGTTTTATAGATAAGAAACCCTGTTAAATTAGCAGTTTTAGATTTTCCTGTTGCTCCTAGAACATGAGAGCATGGTCCTAAGCGTACAATGTAGGTGCTTTCAATAAGAAGAATCATTTTAGAAGTGTCTGCAGTCCTATACAAGTAATGTTAAGTTTATGAGCAAAAGTGTAGAACATTTCCTTTTTGAGGGTATTCAGATTAGTACACACGAATACACTAATGTAAGGATTTAGGGTATGTCTGTGTTTTTCTCTTTTCCTCACAATTTAGTAATGAACAGACTTCCTTGGCTGCTTGGGATTGGGTGATGTATTACTCTTCAGTTCACCAAAGAGTTCCTTTTATACTTGCCAATAGGTCCAGGATGTTGTTTTTTTTACTCTCTCATAGATAGATGAAAGTATTTCTTGGATGCCTTGCTAATATATGGGGTGTCCCAAGACTAGGAAGTATTCTAAGACTATCCTCTCTGTTGATAGACTATTTCTGTGCCTCTTCTAAAGACCATTTGTTCTGTCCACCAATAGATATTTGCTGCCTTACAACCATTGCCAGAGGGGCCCGGACATCAGATTCAGCCTGGGGAGTCAATGTCAGCACCAGTCCAGCTTGAAGCCAAGGTGAAGGTAACCAGCACAGGCATTGCTGGCAACTAGGACCTCAGTGAAGGCGGAAGTCCTGAGATGAATTGTGTACCCCTGCAACTGTCTTGGGCAAAAGACAGGGTCACAAACCAGAAAGGAGAAATTGTGAATCAAGTTTGATCCCCAGCTGAGAGTCACAGACAGACCAGAATGGCGAGGATGCTTTGCTCGAGGAGACCCCTTTTGAAACAAGGGTTGCTCAGAGATCCTAGCATCAGGCCTCTGAATTCTAGTCCCAATGTGAATGCAAGTTTGCTCCTTTGTTTGTTGGTCAAGAAATACCTGGGTACACTGGATGCAATGTGTGGCCCCAACGAATGAGCAGTGCGCCAGCAGAGCAATACAGGGGTTAGGGAAGGACTTGAGTTCAGGGGACAGGTGCTGTGTCTCTGGTGCCTGTTAGATTGAAGTGAAGAAAACTAGTGCACTGCCTGAGACACTGGACAGGATCGCTAAGAGCATTTGCCCTGGTGGGTGACTGCCCTGTCCTGAAAGAAGAGACTTTTTTCTTGAAACTGGGCTGTGATTCTTGAGTTGCGAGCTCTGCAGCTCCACTGTGGAAACAACAAGAGCCTGCCTGTGAGGCTCAAACAGACACCGGGAGAAGACTCCCCTCTGGTTGGTTGTACAGTGGCTTCAATTTCCCCAAGGACTTCTTCTTTTTGTCAATAATGTACCCCTTTGGATGTCCCGTTTTTAAGGAGGAGGAGCCCTTTGCAGCTCTTCGTTCTAATTCCTATGGCCCTGTGTGGTCCTCCTGGTCCCAAATATAATTGATTTTCTAGCCCTCTTCAAAGGAAAATGGACAAGTAGCCCTGAAAATGTTTTTACTAGATTGTTTTAGGATTTCCTTAGGACTAGGAGAACTGATAATTCTGTTTGTAATGGTGGTCATTACTCTCTCCTGTATCTGTATGGTAATTATGACCCAATGCTCTGTTCTCTTTGTATTCCTGCTTATACCGTATATATACCCGCTTAATGAAATGTTTAGAATCGAAAATGCCCACCTAGCAATGAATTAGGATATTGATAAATTTATGAAAATTAATGTGCTAATATTTTCTATGTTCCTACTGGTTTATAGGAATGTCTTTAGCTCATGCTAAAAGGACTATCTGTTAAATATTGCAGGGATTTGTTAGCATGAACTTAAAGCCATTTTTATTTCTGGCAGCCATCTTGTTTGCCATGTGCTGCCACATGCTCGCCATGTGCTCTGTCCTCCCTCAGTGTTGACTGCTCTAGCAGTCTGCCTAGAAACAAACTATATTTAGCATCTTCCACCTTCGCACATGCTCAGTTGAGCTTGCAGCTGTCCTTGCAACTGTTTCTAGTCTGTAATTGTCAGGATGTGTTCACCAGAATTAGCAACTGTTAGCTCCTCCCACTTTGTTGAGCAAGCAGATCGTGCATGTCCATATTAGTCATTTTGCATGCTTACATGAGCCAGGACTGCCCCTTGGTCTTATGCTGACTATGTAACCCTAAGCATTAATGGCCCCAGTTTTCTATACTCCTTAGACTGCCTCATTCGGTTGCTAAGGCTTCTGTGTGACGTAGGTTCCCTCATTTGAGGTTAATTAAGATGTTACTATTATATTTCAGCTTCTGTGCCAATTTATTCTTTGTTGGTTTAAAAGGACCAAGTATCAGTGAGATCCCTGAGAAGGTGTCTATGTTCTTCACTAAGGCAGTGACATGTTAGTATGGGACAAAATACCTCTAGAGATATAGATTTGCATACGAATGGGCCTTTCCAGGGGGGCTACAATAGTAGTGTCCTTTGGAGAGAATGGCTATTAGGTATTCAGACAAAATAACAACACCAAAATATTGTCATACAAAAATATAATCTTCGTCAAGAAAATTGATTCTAAGGCAATTAATATTGATTTTGAGAATATGAAATCATTAATATAACTCACAAAACTATAGTTGTTTATAATATTGTTTTTTTTAATTATTGTGTGTTTCAGTTTATATTATAAATGTGTATGTAATAAATGTTTTGTATAATTGATTATGTTTTTTAGTATAGTGTTACATTTCTAGTAGTTATTAATTTCGTTTAATACATTTTTGTGATTTTTAGTACTGTAGCGGTTTGGGGGTTCATAGAGGTACAGGGTGGGATATAATTGAATTATAATAATTATTAATTAATTTGTAATTAATACTATTTATTGAATACATAATTATTTGTGTTCATTGTGTAACAAATGTTTTATGTTACATTTTCAGTGCAGGTTGTGTGTTTTGTAGCAGTGTAGGTTGTAAAGTAAATTAATTAATAATTAACTATTAATAATTTAATTGATAGTTAATTATGTTAATTGTGTAATTCATTTTTTAACTTAAATTTTAGGTGCAGGTTGTGGGTTTTGTAGGGCTATAGGTTTGAAAGTAACTTTAATCAATTATCATTTATTTTTAAATTATTGTTAATTCAGTTAATTATAATGATATTTTGCTAATTTTGATAGTAACTTTTTTAAATGTCAAATTTTAGGTGCAGGTTGTAGGTTTTGTAGGGGTAAAGCAGTTGCACTGACCGGAGTTGGAGTACTAAATCCTACCCCTCCGCAATCCAACACTTTTCCTACTGTTGCACAAACTGGAGTGGGAATAACAAAATGTACCCCCCCCCCCCCAACAATCCAAAACTTTCCTTACTGTTGTACTGACTGGAGTGCGAATATTAAATTCTACCCCTCCAAAATCCACACTTTCCCTACTGTTGCATAGACTGGAGTGGGAATAATACATGTTACCTCTTCACAATCTAAAACTCTCCCTACTGTTTTTCTGACTGCAGTAGGAATAGTAAATTGTAAAACTGCACAATCCAACACTTTCCCTACTGTTGTAATGTCTATAGTGGGAATATTACATTTTACCCCTTTGCAATCCAACTCTTTCCTTCCTGTTGTGATGACTGGAGTGGTAACAGTAAATGTTACCTCTCCTGAATTTTACACTTTCACTACTGTTGAACTGATTGGTGTGGGAATAGTAAATTTGACTTCTCTGCAATTGAAGAGGGTATATAAAGGGACATGGCCTGCAACCACCTCTCAGCAATTCCACTGTGTATGTCTTAATGGAGGTAACAGGTGGGCTAGTTGGCCCCTAAGGACCCTCTGCAGAAAAGGTGACTTCATCCCCCAACCAAGAGCATGCCAGGAGTTGTATTTGCAGAGTGGTGGATAAAGGGGGCATGGTCTGCTATCAGAACTAAGCAATCCTGCTGTGTTGGACTTACTGGAGGTAATAGGAGGGGTAGTTGGACCCCAAGGATGTCCTTGGGGGGCAACTAGCCCTCCTGTTACCTCCAGTAAGTCCCAGGCAGTGGGATTGCTAAGGTGTCTTTGAAGACCTTTCCCACCACTCTGCAAGCACACCTCCTGGCGCACTACTGGTTGTGGGATGAAGTCCACTTTACTCCTGAGGGTCCTTGAGGGCCTAGAAGCCCTCCTGGTACCTCCTGTAAATCCTACACAGAGAAATTCCTGAGAGCTGGTTGGAGGCCGAGCCGCCTATCTCCACCACTTTGCTAAGGTGACTTCTAGCTAGAAAACCTTGGAAATTTACTAAAAAAACTAATGTTACAGGGAAGTTATAGTTAGCAAATAGATTTTAAAAACCTTAGAAAGTCACACTAAAAACATATGTTACAGGGCTGTTATAGTTAGCAAATAGAATTTTAAAAAACCTTAGAAATTCACAAAAAAAACAAAGGTTACAGGAACATTATATTTAGCAAATAGAATTTAAAAAACCTTAGAAATTCACTAAAATACAAAGGTTACACGGACCTTATAGTTAGCAAATAGAATTTAAAAATCATTAGAAATTCCAAAAAAAAAAAACTAAGGTTACAGGGACGTTATATTTAAGCTGACATTTCCCACATACAAAACCTGAAAACTCAGGCATTATAGTTAGCTGGGTTGACTATAACTTGCGCCCCTGCAATGCACTGCCTATGACCTCACATATTACAACATTCATGACTAGGTCAGTGACATCACTGATGACATCAATGATGACATCTCAAAAGACATCACTAATGTGATCAGTGATGACATGATCCAAAGCATCTCTGATGCACCCTCTCACACCCCTATTGAATCTTTTCCACACCCAGTGCAACTCCTGCCCAACCATTCACAGAGCCATACCATTACTTACATACCCACTCACTGATTCATTGATCTACACACACATACAATTGTTCACCCATACTGACACTCATAGACCCACTCACTCACTAATACAGCCATTGACATAGCCACTCATACACCCATACAGACACTCCCATACTGAGTGAGCCACCCATTGAACTACTCACACACCTAGAGACTCACCCATGCAGTCAATCACAAACCCACTTACTCTTCCAAACAGTTACACACACCCACCCACTCATACAAATAGTAACACATACTCACTCAGTTATACACTCATTGACAGAAGCATGCACTCATTCATGTAGCCACTCTCACATTCAATAACTCATGCATACACCCACTCATATACACAGTCACTCACCTATACTGCTCTTCAAATACAGTTACTGACCTATAATGACACAAGTACTCAATCACTGACACCGCCATACAGACACTCAGGCACCCATACAGCTTCTCACACATGCACTTGCTAACCCATATAGGCACTGACTCACCCACTCACTCATCCACACAGGCAGTTAAACACTTAATCACTAATTCATACAGTCAATCAGGCACCCACTCAGTCATCCAAACAGTCACTAATACACCCCACTGATTCACCAATACACCTAGGTAAATATATTTCACACTCATAAACGTTTAAAAAACACTAACAGTCACTGGATGATGTCACCACTGATGTCATCAGTGATGTCATTTGAGATTCCGTCAATGATGTCATGAGTGATGTCACTGACCATGTCATGAGTGATGTAATATGTGAGATGAGAAGCAGTACATTGGAGGGGACGCAAGTTATAGTTTACTCAGCTAACTATAACGGCTGAAATTCACTGGTTTTGTACAAGTGAAATGTCAGCCTAACTATAACATCCCTGCAACTTTTTTTTGTGAATTTCTAAGTTTTTTTCAATTCAATTTGCTAACTGTATTGTCCTTGTAACCTTTGTTTTTTTGGTGAATTTCTAGTTTTTTTTTTAAATTCTATTTGCTAATTATAACATCCCTCTAACCTTTGTTGTTTGTGTGAATTTCTATGGTTTTTCATTCTATTTTCTAACTATAATATCACTGTAACCTTTGTTTTTTTGGTACATATATATATATTAATGCATGGGTACTCACAAACTTTCTCTCGGGGGCCAAATTTACAGTGTGGTTTGCGGCCAAGGGCCGCACCGGTGGAGGCGGGGTCAGTGGGGTAGGGGGATGGGGCTAGAAAGAAAAAAACTGTGACTATGAAGTTGAACACAGGCCCCTGCAGCTGACTTGTTCATATACTGAGCCAACAGACCAGCATACACACACATCTCTCTTTCTCTCTCTCTCTCTCCCTATCTCTACCTCCCTCTCTCTGTCTCCTTCCTTCTATCTCTCTCTCTCGCTACCTTATTTCCTCTCTCTCTGTCTCCCTCTGTCTCTCTCCCTCTGTCTCTCTCTGTCTTACCTCTATTTCTCTCTCTGTCTCCCTCCTGCTCTTTCCTTCCCTCTCTCCGTCTCCCTGCATCTGTCCCCCTCTATCTGTGTCCCACTGTCCATCTCCCTCGGTCTCCCTCCCTCCATCTGCCCTCTGTCTGTCTCCCACCCTCCCTCTGTCTCCATCCCTTCCTCCCTCCCTCCCTCCCTCCCTCTGTCTCCTCCCTCCCTCCCTCCCTCCCTCCCTCTGTCTCCCTTCCTCCCTCTGTCTGTCTCCCTCCCTCCCTCTGTTTGTCTCCCTCCCTCTGTCTGTCTCCCTCTGTATTTCTGTCTCCCTCCCTCTGTCTGTCTCCCTCTGTCTTTCTGTCTCCCTCCCTCTGTCTGTCTCCCACCCTCTGTCTGTCTCTCTCCCTCTGTCTTTCTCCCTCCCTCTCTGTCTCCCTCTGTCTGTCTGTCTCTGTCTCCCTCTGTCTATCTGTCTCTGTCTGTCTCCCTCTGTCTGTCTCCCTCTGTCTGTCTCCCTCTCTCCCTCAGTCTCCCTCCCTCTGTATGTCTCCCTCTGTCTGTCTCCCTCTATCCCTCTGCCTCGCTCCCTCCCTCTGTCGCTCTCCCTCCCTCCCTCCGTCTGTCTCCCTCCCTCCCTCTGTCTGTCTCCCTCCCTCCCTCTGTCTGTCTCCCTCTGTCTTTCTGTCTCCCTCCCTGTCTGTCTGTCTCCCTCCCTCTGTCTGTCTCCCCCTCTCCCTCTGTCTGTCTCCCTCCCTCTGTCTGTCTCCCTCTGTCTCCCTCCCTATGTCTGTCTCCATCCCTCCCACTGTCTGTCTGTCTCCCTCTGTCTGTTTTCCTCCCTCCCTCTGTCTGTCTCCCTCTGTCTGTCTGTCTCCCTCCCTCCCTCTGTCTGTCTCCCTCCCTCTCTCTGTCTTCCTCTCTCCCTCTGTCTCTCTCTCTCTCTCTGTCTGTCTCTCTCTCTGTCTGTCTCTCTCTCTGTCTCTATCGCTGTCTGTCTCTATCACTGTCTGTCTCTATCGCTGTCTGTCTCTGCCTCTGTCTGTCTCTGTCTGTGACCCTATCTAGCTCCGCCAGTTCCTGTCTCTATCTGCCTCTGCCTCTATCTGTCTCTATATGTCTTTATCTGTCTCTATCTCTATCTGTCTCACCTCACAGGGCTCTCACTCCCTGCTGCCCTCTCACCTCACCCGGCTCTCACTCCCTGCTCAGCCCTCCCACCTCACCGGCTCTCACTCCCTGCTATGCCCTCTCACCTCACCCGGCTCTCACTCCCTGCTCTGCCCTCCCACCTCACCCGGCTCTCACTCCCTGCTATGCCCTCCCACCTCACCCGGCTCTCACTCCATATTCTGCCCTCCCACCTCCCTCACCCGGGCTCTCACTCCCTGCTGCCCTCCCACCTCACCCGGCTCTCTCTCCATGCTCTGCCCACCCACCTCCCAAACCCCGGCTCTCACTCCCTGCTGCCCTCCCACCTCACCTGGCTCTTACTCCCTTCTGCCCTCCCACCACACCCGGCTCTCACTCCCTGCTCTGCCCTACCACCTCACCCGGCTCTCACTCAA
The DNA here is from genome assembly GCF_964263255.1 of Lissotriton vulgaris. NCBI lineage: Eukaryota > Metazoa > Chordata > Amphibia > Caudata > Salamandridae > Lissotriton > Lissotriton vulgaris. Next base: position 352,155,351 of record NC_141698.1, read on the forward strand.
TGCTCTGCCCTCCCACCTCCCTCACCCGGGCTCTCACTCCCTGCTGTCCTCCCACCTCCCTCACCCGGGTGCTCACTCCCTGCTGCCCTCCCACCTCCCCCGGCTCTCACTCCCTGCTCTGCCCTCCCACCTCACCCGGCTCTTACTCCCTGCTCTGCCCTCCCACCTCCCTCACCCGGCTCTCACTCCCTACTGCCCTCCCACCTCACCCGGCTCTCACTTCCTGCTGCCCTCCCACCTCCCACACCCGGGCTCTCACTCCCTGCTCTGCCTTCCTACCTCACAGGGCTCTCACTCCCTGCTCTGCCCTCCCACCTCCCTCACAGGGATCTCACTCCATGCTCTGCCCTCCCACCTCACCGGGCTCTCACTCCCTGCTCTGCCCTCCCACCTCATCGGGCTCTCACTCCCTGCTCTGCCCTCCCACCTCACCGGGCTCTCACTCCCTGCTCTGACCTCCCACCTCACCGGGCTCTCACTTCCTGCTCTGCCCTCCCACCTCACAGGGCTCTCACTCCCTGCTCTGCCCTCCCACCTCCCTCACCTGGGCTCTCACTCCCTGCTCTACCCTCCCACCTCACCCAGCTTTCAGTTCCTGCTGTCCTCCCCCCTCCCCCCTCTCCCCTGTGTGTCAGCCTGGCTGACAAAGCCTCCCGGGCACCCCAGTACTTCACAGGTCTTTAAACCACCCTTTGTTTGTTAATGAGGCTTTGTTCACCTCTCAGCGCCCCTGCAGCTCCACTCTTGACTGTGGCTGGAATCGCCCGCCCTCCACAGAGCAGTCTCTCTGATAACACACTGCTGCTCCCCGAGGTGTTTGCTGAATTTAAAAAAAAACACACAGGTGCGTTGTGTTTCAAGCTCGCGGGCCGCCACTGAAGGCTTGCTGGGCCGCTACTGGCCCGCAGGCCGTACTCTGAGTACCCCTGTATTAATGTATACTTTTTTTATTTTAAAAAGAATAATGTTACATTTTCCCCAAAAATTAATACATATATTTTGATTTGATTTGATTAGTATTAATATTGAATGTAGTTAATGTTTATTTTTTGCATTTAGATTTATTTGAAAATCGATATTTTAGACAACCATATTAGTGAAAAACAATACATATTTTCTGATATTTTCAAAATTTTAATTATTAGTATCGGGAGATTATATTTTTTAAATTGATATTTTTTACTATATTTTGGTAAGTACATATTTTTTACTCACTATTTTGTCCGTAAACCCTGCTACAGCACCTGGACTTCGCTTGCTGCAAGTCTTACCATGCAAAGTGGAGCCAACCAAATCCTGGACCCTTGGAAGAGGGTATAAAGTGCTGCTTTACCCAGCACCCATACAACCTCTTCTGAAACTGCGCATTTTCACCTTTGCGTGAGCTGCAATTAGCGTATCCTTGAGCATCAGCTTTGGACTCAGCACATCGCCTACTCCTGGAGCAGCAGCTGTGCATCACATTCGGAACCAGCGCCTCGCACTCAGAACCAATGCATCACCTCAGATGCGTGAAGATTATCATTACACCTCATCCTGCATGGCTCAACACCAACGCATCACTTCAAATGTTCCCTGCATCTTTGTCGAGAACAGCGCATCACAAATCTAGGTACTTTGGTTCAGCGGGCCCAAGTGGGTTCCGGTATCTGGCCAATACTCCATTGCAATTGGTCCAAACTTTTGACTTTGCCCCGGTACAGCACGACCAGATAACTCATTTAAGTGCTTTTTTCTTCTAACCGCTATTTTATATTAAGGGCCTAATTATGATGTCAGTCAGAAGGGCAGTTGCACCCGCTGTATTTGGATATGACTGCCCTATGGGCGCTCAGAAATATCCATTTTACATTCACAGCTTGTGTGGTGGGTGGAAAAAACCTGCAACACAAGCTACAATTGTAAAATGGATGCTTACTAACATCCCTGCACCATGTGGCAGGCACCATTCGGTTCCTACCACAGGGTGCTGGGATGTTTAGGTGGGCACCATTGGTGCCCCACAGTCTCCATAGCAGCGGGAAAGGGTTTCTGCTAGGGGCTTCCAAAGTCACTTTCCAACAGCCTTCTCATGTCAGAAAGGCATACATGGAAAGGCTGTGGGAAACAGACTTCATAATCCCAAAGGTGGTACCGGAGCAGACACAGCCGCCCTTTGGGGATTATGTGTCTGACCGATTGCCAGACAGGATCTCCGATTCTGTCAGAGGCATCAGTCCTTCTCCCAGGCTGCAGCAATCTGACCAACCGCATCATAATACAGAGGTCCGACTACTGAGTCTGATGTCAGGTGGATCTCAACTGATAGCCTGTCGGTGGGGATCAGCCCGACATCGTAATTGAGCCCTTATTCTTTAAAAATTCATATACTGACTTCTACTTGTTGAAGTTTTGTCACTTTCGTCTTGTTTTATTTATACAATTAAGCTCTATGTTTATAACCTGGGGTGGAGTCTTTTTGTGGGTTGTCATTGTATTATGGTTTGAAGTGTTGCACAAATACTTTACATAGTGCCTCTTACTTTAAGCCTGACTGCTGTGTGCGAAGCTACCAGTGGGTGAGCGCAGTCTAATTTAGGATGTGTTGTGACATACCCTGACTAGGATTGTGGTTATTGCATGGACAGGATGTAGAACTCTGCCAACTAGAAACCCAATTTATAACAACCCTTGGCTATCAAATCTTGTTAAATTAAGTAAAATTAAGTATCACAGATTTCAACACTTTCTAACCCCTCCCTCCATGGTCAAATCATGGTCACGTGATGGCTGGATAGTTTAGAAGAAGAGGTTCTAAGCTCAAAAAATGTTTTTGTCTAGCTTCAAGCCGTAGGGCTCTGTAAATCCCAATTCATCATTTTCCTTGATGTGCATATTTTAAATACAAGAAATCTAAGCAACACTCAGTATGTGGAATTATGAGTTTATCACCCTTTTTTGTATTTAAAGATTCCTCAGGACCAGTCTACAAGACCTCATCAGATGCCCTTTACAATTATGGAGACCCGATGTCTAGTGTCTGAGAACAAAAGCACACAAAACTGTGACTTCAAAAAGGATGGGGTAAGTAGAACTGCACATTAACAAAGCCATGTGATTTATATTTGTGGTAAATGCATCTAACTACATCAACAAACCAGCATGGGCTGCAGGGTCCTGCGTATGTATGACAATTTTGTTTAGTAGCCTAGAAGCAGGGGCTCTCTCCTAGCAGTAAACATTGAGCGGTGCTAAAATCACTAGCCCAATACACCTGTAAATAACAATGCACAATCCCCTTGGCTTATTGTTAAAGCCTCAGCCGCCCAGCACACAAAAAGTTTGTATGGATCAGGAAGGGTTCTGCACTGTGTATCAGCGCACACGAAGATTACTGGTAGTGTTTCTTGATAAAATAGATACTTTTTTGAAAAGCAAATGAAAATTATTGATGTCTTAATATTAATTGTTTCTTTTTAAATTTAGTATTTTATAACTTGTACAATCCCAAGAAATTGGTTGCATCAAGTGTACATGTCATGTTTAGACTCAACACCATGGCTATCTTGCAAAGGAACAAGTGTAAGAAAACATATTCTTTCAAGGTGGCCTCCTGCTGCGTTTACACACAATATGCCAGTCCTCTTTGAATTTTGCAAGTATTCAAAAAGAACAATTTACAGATAGCCATCCACTGCTATTGCCTTTGCAAATGTTTTTTTCAGAACTTGCAAGTGGTAAGAGCCAGGTGGCAGAAAAACTGCCAATGCCGGGAGGGTGGTGGCTGAAGTGGGGGCCTCAGAGCAAGAGGGTGTGAAAGTGGGTGCATCAGAGTGATAGGAAGACGAAGCAGCGTTGCAAGGAGTGCTCTAACATGAAGTGAGCAATAAGTACACAAGAGGAAAGCAACAGATCAGGGAATGTAAAGAACGGTTGTGAGGCATTTCTAAGCTGCTAGAGACACTGTGAGATGGAAAGGGAGAGAAAATAATCCCCATGCAACCAAATTGTATAGGAGGCAAATGGACACAGAACACTTGAAGTGAGAGATCCAGTTAACAGTAGGATGATATCAAATGTGACTGACAGTGAAGCAAGTGACAGAAATAGGAAGAACAAAATAAGTCAATGGTTGGAGTGGACCACCCAAAAGCCCTATCTAAGTATATATTAAACTAAATTGGATACAATAGATTTGTCAATGGCAAACTGCTAATACTGTTGAAAAGTGAGACCTAAAAAGTAAAGATGTTGGGCCTCATTTGGATGTCGATCGGAAAGCCTCTCTGTCCGCCCGATTTCAATGAGGTTGGTCAGAGTTTAGACTGGTCGGCCAAACCGACTGGCTTCCGACGAGTTCAAGGAGTCCTCAGTCAGTCGTAAACCATACATAATCCCTTATGGATGACAAATCGACCATTGGGATTATGATGTCAGTTTCCAACAGGCTTTCCATGTTGGGCTTTCCGACAAGGAGAGCCTGTCGGAAAGTGCCTTTGGGGGGCCCTGGCAGGGCCCCCTTCCCTCTGCGGGCTTTGGATGTGGGCCTGGGGGGGAGGGGGCACCTATTGTGCCCCCCTGTAAATCCCTGCATTGTGTGGAAGGCATTGTCAGGTGCCTGGCACAAGGTGCAGGGATTTACAGTAACTCCCATTTCTCTATGGGAGCTTGTGCTGCAGCCAGTTTCCAACCCCCACAGAAGCTCCCATAGTGTGCAGTTGCATTGTAATTGCGGTTTCGTACCGCTGACGCAAGGCATCAGTTCCAAAACCGCCGAGATGTTGGTCGGAGGCAACTCTGTCTGACATCATAATCAGGCCCTTTTTTATCAATCTGCAAACGTTTGTGTGTGTTAAATCTCGATATTTCTGAGTATTGGCTACTACAATAAATAGTTTTGGTGCCACAATTTTCCAAATTCATGTGAGTTGCATGCCTGCAACATTTGGCCTACATTTTATCCCCTTCTTTCGATCAGACTGTCCACCCACCAGGCTTTTCAAAAATGTTGTACAAGGCATTAGCCCAGCATGTGAGATTCACCCATGTAATGCCAAATTATTAGTGAAAAAAATAATAAAATGTAATCGACCACTGTAGGTAATTGGGTATAGGTGCCACTTCCTCCCTTTTTCCTAATTCTGCTATCAAATGATTCTCATCTCAGAAATCTCTTCAAAGCTATGGCTAAGACCCACCTTATTTGGTAGACTATCTGCCATGTTTATTTTCTTTCTTAAGTCTTCTCATTTCTACACAGTGTTCATGAGATGTGTGTAAGCATTGAGTGGTGGCTGAGACTGTAACACTAATTTAATTTAGCTCTATTGAAGCCATAGAGAAGAAAGTCATGACTTTATAACAATTACCAAGCATTTGTATTTTTGTGTATTAAAGTTTGATGTTTTTAACAGCCTGTTAATATTGTAGAAGCTTGACAATTTCAGCTCTATCTCAGTGTAACAGATGTCCTCCATTTGTGCCCACCTTTTCTGTGAGCCATCTGTCTACATTCTAGCTGAATCAACTAATATTGAATGCTACTCTGCTTCATTCTATATTCCAGGCAATGAAAGTTTGCACAGCAGGTCTGCTGGTGGAACCGGATAGAAATTTGATTAAGATCAATTGTGAAAACTTAACTCCGAAGGTAATTGTCTCATCGCATATCTTGGCTTGTCAAAGGGTACTGTGTTGAGTTGTACAGTGTGTGATTCTACATAAAAGCACATTCAATTAAGCCTTATCTGGAAAACATTAACCACTGACATGTTTCCTCAACTGTGTTTAAATGAATGGCATTGCAAGTATTTCCAATCCATCCTGCTGAACACCTGGCATGTTGAAACATGTCCTTCAATCTGTTTCTTCTGGGATCAAGTAGATCTCTTGTTCCTGCTTTATGGGAGAAACTCATAGGGCCATTTTCCTTATCTTTCTTCTCTCTGTTCTCTCTTCATAGATCTTCCTATATCCCGATATTCTCTCTAAACTATGTTTTTTATGTTTATCCCTGTCCCCCGCTCCTTCTTTATTATAATACGTCTACCATTGATTACACCTTGGTACATATGCCCTAATACCTCATCATCTACCAATCCCCTGGTTTCTCTACCCCATTCCTTTACATGTGTGCCTCAACCCCTCACTATACGAAATTACCTCTATTCCTACTTGAAACCTCATACATTTACTCATCTGTTCTTATCACTTCAATCTTGCCCCATCTGAAACTGTAATATATCCACCATATATCCACCCTTACCTGTATATTGTACCCAACCGCTAACTATCCCTTATTTGCTTTATACCAAATTATACCTTTATGCTACAATCCAATTCAATACTCTACTCACTTTACCTCCACCTATGCTCTCATAACGCTTTACCTACACCCCAGCTACTTCTAATACCCTACTACCTCTAGCAACTCCTATTTGTACAGTAGTATCTCTTCCCCTACCTATACAGTAAAACATCAAACACTATCTGTACCCTTACCTCTTCCAATACCCTTTTTCTGATAACTCTTTGTATACCCTAGTATTTGTGCCTCCATCAATATCTTCATACCTCCCCCCTTATCTGTACCCCTGTCTCTCTAACACTAGCTTTTTCTTGAATCTCTACCTCTCCCTGTACTCTAGAACCTCACCAATTATTTATACCATACTATCTCTTGCCCTTCCTATTTTATTATTCCAATATTACAGCAAGTTTTGCTCGTACATATTTTCTTGTGTCATTTTCATGTCTCTCCTGTCACCTTTTTCGTGATCTCTTCAAGTTGTCTTTCATTTTGGAAATGTATCAAAAAGGAGTTTAACCAGCTTGTAGTCAGGATAGTGCTCCTTATTCTGGATTATTTTCAGAAATTTCCACTTTTCGTTAATTATTCTACAATAGATGATTCTCATGTTCCACTAAAAGGGAGGTTTCTCATATGAAACAATTTTCACAAAGCCAGATACAACTTTTTGAATTAACTTGTGACTCGATTGCTGTGTATTTTCGTAGATGATTGCGATATTGTCAATTTTGCGAATGTATCCAACTAAACTTTTTGCATCATTATTAAAATAATGGTAAAGCTAGGTTATGTTATGGATTATTTAACAAGAGCTACTTTTTTAAAATATATACTATATTGCCTCCTGAAGTGGCCTCCTGGTGCTGATGAGATATAGCCCATCACTTATCTGCTAAATGCATCTGTCCAATATAATCATATTCAGTGCTAATTTGTTGGCCGTAGGCCCAATGATTATTCATAAGATTAATAATGAGAGAAAGAGAGTCCTAGTTCTAGGACGGCACGTCTGAAGTACAGGGAAGCTAAGGAAAGTGAAGCATTCCCACTTCATAAGTTTGTAATGAGCGCCTCTCTTTAATCTATTTGAATTCATTAGAGACTTGTGTGTCTCTTTCTTACTTTTTCTCCTCCTCCATCTCTACTAGTCACTATCAGGTAGATGCATCAAGCATTTTTGCGAGAGCAAACGGTGCGAATCCCAAAATTCGGCCATTTGCGCCCGCAAAAATGGCATTTGAGATGCATCAAGGGTTCATGCACTCGCAATTTAAGTATTCATAAATAATTGCGAGTTCTCAAATTGCAATTGCATTTAAGGAATCGCAATTTGCGATTCCTTAAATGCAATGCATGAACCATTCCAAGATTGCGAATTTGCAATCTGGGGCCGCTATTTGCCGCGAAGTCAAACTACGTGGTAAATAGCAAAAACTTAGAAATATGCACTTTAGTGCATTTTTCTAAGCTGTATGTTACACACACACATACCCTTGGGACATGTGTGTGCGCAACACCAGTGAACATTACCATTTCAGGGGTGCAACAGGGTGTCCTTTGGACACCCTGGCACCCTTGAAATTGCAGCACTTTTGTGATTCTCTAATTGCTAATTCATTCCTATGGGCCTTTAGGCCCATAGGAATGAATGGGAAAGCCATTCCTTATTTGCGATCAGCAATTAGCTAATCGCAAATAAGGAATCAGAAGAAATCGCAAATAAGATTGCGATTCCAACATGCATCCAGTTTGGGAGTCTTTAATAGCGATTCCTTAAGATTCGCTATTAAGGACTCGCAAAACATAACTTTGATGCATCTGGGGGCTAGTATTTACCCCTAAAGACTACAAAAACTGTACTTTACTGTATGTTTTACCTCATTTGGGTTTGTTTGAAAAGCAAGGCATTCGTTAGTTATTTAATTTCCTTTTTTTATTTTATTTTTTTATTGATTTTCAAACCCATTTTATGCAAGGTAGACATTACACATTCTACAAACATTGCACCAGAAAATAAACTCAGTTCGTACTGAAAAAAATAAATACAAGAAAACACATTTAGTATTGTAACATTTCCTAAATCCAATCTGTCATAGGTGCCCATATCTTAATCCCTAAAGTCCTCTTCCTAATTCCTTTGGTTTTATAGCTAGCACGTTCAAAATTATGCATTATTAAAAGTATTTCACGCCAACTGAAAAAAGACAGCGGATTGGGATTAATCCAATCTTTTGTAATACATGCTCGTACTACAGCCATACAAATAAAGATAAAGTAAATTGTAGCCTTAGATCTTATTTGCCCAGCAATTGCCGAACTTAAACCCGTCAGGACTAGTTCACCAGTTATAATAATCGATCGTCCCAAAATTAAGTGGAAAAACTGTTTAAGTGATAGAAAATAATCAGAAAGTTTGGGGCAAGAAAAAAGCATGTGCACAGCATCAGCAGCAAATTGTCCACAGCGATTACATTTGGTCCCTGTAGTTGTACTTCATTTAGACATCTTCCTAGGAGTATAGTATAAATCATGGATAGTCATGAAATGCTGTGAGCGCATCATTCAAGTAATCAAAACCCAGTTAGCCAACTTAAAAGATTTAGTAATGTTAATTTCAGCTATCCCCAGCTTAGTTACCCATTTCGCTTGAGAGCTTTCCAAATCGTCTGGAAATTTATTAACAAGATAAGAATAAAATTGCCCTATTGATGTTTTTTCCCCATGCTCTCAATAAGAGGAAATTTCAACAATTGGTGCTGTATCTGAGGGCCTAAGGACTGCAGAAAGCTGCGAATCTGTAGATATTAAAACAAATCCGTTTTTGGTAGCCCAAAGTTATTTTGCAGCACTTTAAAAGAAACTAAATGTCCCTCTTGGATCAGGTCCACTAAACAATAAATTCCTCTAATACCCCACCTATTGACAATTTTATCACGAAAAATAAAAGGTAATAAATCAGATGCTGTAAACGGTGTATACACATTTATTTTTGGTATTCCCATCTGATGCCTAACTAATTTCCATACCATATATGTGACTTTTAAAATTTTTAAATGTTGTCTTTTTGTAATAGCGAGGTTCAAAAACTCTGATCAAAAAACCCTTTATCTCTTCACCCATTCCAAGCTCATAAATAGAGAGGGCGTTATGCGGTAACATCCGTGCTCTATCCCCACCTACCAGTGGACTAATATATTGTAAAGTTGCTGCAACATAATAAAAAAAGAAAATAGGGAATTCCCCAGCCCCCCGCTCTTTAGGCAACACCATCTTTTTATGAGCTCTTCGTTGTCGCTTGTAGCCCCAAACAAATCTTGTTGTGATCCTCTCTAATCTTTTAAAGCAATGAGTCGGGAATTCAATCGGGATAGTGCGGAACATATATAAAAATTTAGGTAAGATCAACATTTTTAGGACATTGAATCTACCATACAAAGACAGATTAAGGTGATCTAGCCTCTCTAATATTACATTTATTTTTGTCAAAACAGGATTGATGTTTAGTCCTGGAATGTTAGAGACTCTTAATGAGATCTTAATTTCTAAATAAGTGACTTCTGGGACCGTGGCTATATTCAAAGGGGGGTCTCCTCCCACATAAAGAACCTGTGTTTTGGAAGTATTCAACTTATAACCAGAAAAGAGTCCAAACTGGGCGGCTAAATCATTATTAACAGGTATTTTAGTACCGATATCGGTTGTGACCACCACTATATCATCCGCATAGGCAAGGGTACAATAATCTATAAGGCCGAAACGGATAGGTTTGATATTTTCAGCAGAATTTAACTTATTCAGAAAAGGGTCAATATAACAAGCAAACAAAAGTGGTGAGCAGGGGCACCCTTGCTGTGTTCCACGAGAAATTGAAAACAAAGAAGAAGTTTGGCCAGCCAAACGTATACAAGCAGTGGGGGAATGATAGAGAGCCTTTAAAGTGGTTACAATACCTGGGCCAAAAACTTTTCTAGGTAAGGACTCCCACATATAGGGCCAAGAAACCCTGTTGAATGCTTTTTCAGCATCCAACAGGGTTACTCCCACTGTCGAGCTGGTAGCTTGTGCCCAATCCAGTAATGCAATTACCCGCCGGACATGGTCGGCCGTGTCATGGCCAGGAATAAAACCATGCTGAAATTTTGATAGAATAAGTGCAATTATACGAGAGAGGCGTGACACTAAGATCTTAGAGTATAGCTTACTATCGGCATTAATAAGCGATATAGGTCTGTATGAAGAAGGCATTGACGGAGCCTTGTCCTTTTTAAGAAAAATAGTAAATATTGAATTCCTCCAAGAAAAAGGTGCATTTCCTTTTTGAGCTTCTAAAAAAACTGCTGTTAGTTCTTTTTTTAAAGCTGATCGGAAGGTCCTAAAAAATTCCAGAGGAATAGCATCCGGGCCAACTGCTTTGCCCAATCCTAATGATGTCAAAGATAGCTCAATCTCTTCCCATATGATTGGTGTATCTAATTCCTCAATCTGGTCTGGCTTTAGGATAGAGTTTTCAGTATTAGTACTAAAAGCAGCTACTTTTTCCGCAGTCTCATAAGTAATATCCTCTGTATATAATTTACTATAAAATTCACAAAAAATCTCTAATATTTCAGCAGGTTTATCATGCAATTGCCCCGACTCATCCATAATACTATCTATCCTTGCCGCAACCTCCTTCTGCCAAAGTCTTTTGGCCAATATGCGTCCTGAATTTTCTCCTACCTCATACATCTCAAATCTGTATACTACAACCTGTAGAGCTAATTTTGTAGCAAAATTCTGATATAATATTGCTTTCTGTATAGCTAGGTATTTTAAAATTTAATCCGTTGCTCGCCCTTCTACCACATGCTATCATCAGTTTGATTTCAATATCTCTTAATTTTCCCATCTCAGTATCATGTGCCTTCCGCATTTACCGCTGTTTGGTAATTGTATAGCTTAATGTTTCTCCCCGAATTCCTGATTTAAATGCGTCCCATACCACTGGAACTGATGCAGATCCATGATTAATCTTAAAAAACTCAGATATCCATTTCCCCATCTGCTCGACATATAGAGGATCAAAAAATAGTTTACGTTCAAACGTCTAGGTTCTCGGGGAAAATCTGTGAATCATGTCTAGCTCTAAGATGATAGGGTTGTGGTCAGAAATTATTTTGGGAAGAATATCAAACCTAACAGCATTAGCATTATTAAAAAATCCAGCAGTTATAAAGAAATAATCTAGGCGAAAGTGTTTTTGATGGGGAGCAGAATAAAAAGTACTCCCTGGGGCACCCATTCCCTTTAAATAGCCTACATCTACTAGCCCAAAATCTTTAATGATCCCTTTGGTAGCCCTAACGACTTTATTTATCTTTCCCCAATAAAGATAATTACCAGTTATATCCTCCTTTCCATCCAAATGAAGATTAAAATCCCCACACAAAACTAGAGGAGAAGCCCACATTGCTAGCTCTACACTAAGCTGATTCAACATATCAGGTTCATCCAAATTAGGACCGTAGATAGTGCAGATAGTCAAAGATAAGCCATCCATAAACAGTTCACAGATAACCCAGCGACCAAAGGGATCTTCTTTCACCCGCTTACATACCCCTAACCCACATCTCTTCAACACTGCCACCCCTCCTGTAGTTGTATCCTGCTGTGTACAACCTACTAGTTCAAGACCTAGATCTTTCAGCCAGCTCCTGTTATTCCATGGTATACGAGTCTCTTGTATGCATAATACATCGATTTTCACAGATTTAAGCATTTGAGACATTATTCCCCTTTTCCTTCTATCATTTAACCCACAGATATTACATGAACATATCGTGAATGTACCCATTCTTAAAATTAGTTAAACCAGAGTTAGTTAGAAATTCAGTGCCCTCATGACATTAAAAGACAAAAAAAATGCTTAACAATTTTGAAATCTTTATCAAGAAAATCTTGGCTGTAGTTTAGAGGCAAGATGGCGGACACAGGGGTGTCCAAGTGAGGCAGGCGTTTTTGGTGCTCCTCACCGACTCTCCCCCTCACCACTCTAGTGAATTAAGTAAGGACTGGAAGGATTTGGATAATAGCTACGGTTATGCTGTGCGATTTCTCCCGGTCCTCACGGTTTCAGAGGTTTTAGCGGCTGTTTCATCGCTCGATCACCAGCACGCGGATTGCAAGGACTTGTTGCCGCCCTGAGGCGTTCTCGACAGCTATTCTCCAGGCATCGACATTTCCCGTCCAGGGTCTCAGCTACCTGGCGTACTGAGGTGCCGTGTACCATCAGGTCAATCAGGCCAATGGCGCCAAAGAACGCCATCAGTAATGCGGGGAAAGGACCTTGTACTCGCGCGACTTCTGCTGCAGCTACGGCAGGTGGAGCTGGTGGCAGAGCTTCCGAGAATGTGGTGCACCCAGAAAGTGTGGCTCCAACCTTTTCTGAGGGAGATGAAGTATGAAACAGCTCCGCTGATCAAAGAGCTCGGCCACACTCTGTGACCTGGGGTAGAGCCGATGCTGAGCATGGAGTTACGCGACCTAAAATCCCGGAAATGTTTTTAAAAAAACGCACCTCAAAGGTAAGACTGCTGCTCAAGATGTTGCTCTGCTGATCTACAAAAAAATACCTACAGTTAAATACTTTGCAAAAGAAGCCGCCAGAGGTGGTGGTGGAGGTAGAGGCAGAAAACAGGATTGATATTTCTAATGTAAACATGGACATTGATATGGTAGCAGCTACTGATGCCGGGATATTATGCCAAGGAATATCTGATGTAGACTCTGCTGGTAAATTCTATTCCATGTCAGATCTGTCAAATTTGTCGGGTGCAGAGAGTGGTGAAACTGACTGGCCAGACGATAGGAGCTTGACAAGCTCAGTTCCTTTTGAGGAGGACGAAGGCAGCCCTATGGAGGGAAATACAGTACGGAAGGCCAGCCCGGCAGTGTTACTCTCCGGGACCCAAACCTTGTCTAGAGTGGACTGTGAAAATGATGGATCTTCTATACTGGCCCCCCTCTGGCTGAACCCAACTCACTCAGAATAACTGGTACAACTGGCGAATCTAGGGGTGCTTTTCCTAATTCCTAAATGGGTGATCACACCGATACTGAGGGTGAGAGTGAAGTTACCTTAGTTACGATTCTCCAAGCAATTACGATGCATTGGGAAGAGACAAAAGCATAAGCTTTGCAGATTCAAGGAGCTGTGCGTAAATTGCAGAACACAGTACGCCGGGTCATCAAGGCGACCAATGAGCTGTCTACGCGGGTGGGTGAGACGGAAGCTAGAATATCTTCAGTTGAAGATGAAATGGTGCAACAGAAAGCTGAAGTTGCCTCCTCAGGTGCTCTTAGGGATGACGTTATTTGGAAACTAATTGACTTGGAGAACAGAGCAAGGAGGAATAACCTCCGAGTTTTAGGTTTCACCGAAGGGGCAGAAGGGAATAACATTCAACAAAATATTCAGGAATTGTTCTGAGAAGCTTTTCCTGAGTTAACACAATGGAAGTGGGAGGTTGAATTACAAAGAGTCCACTGCGCCCCCTTCCTCAAGCGTAGTGGTAAAAGACCATCGGATGATAAACCTAGTGCTATCCTGATCTGCTTAAATAATTTCTTATCATGAGAAGCTCTATATGATTTATATATTTATATTATATTTATTATATTAATTATATTTATATATTATATTTATATATGATTATATATGATTTATTTATAATTTTAGCGCCATGATATCCTTTCAGGATGAATGTCAGCGCTTTATAAGTACTTTTACCATTACCATTACCACGATTTAGCAAGACCAGATTGCAAGAGAAAGGGGAAGGGGGTTGAGTTATTTGTTCGCTTTGACTATTGTCGGCTACGGTTCAGCAGAGGTGGCACTTACGGCAGCAACTACCAAAGTTCCAAGCTAAGGGAGCCTTGGCATTTCTATTGAATCCTTCAAAGTTAAAGATTGTTTATAAAGAGAAAACACAGTTTTTTCTGTCAGCGATTGCTGATAGGGGCTTTCTAGACACAATGTAGGTTAATGAGTTTGAGTGATCAATGCTTCTTTCAATTTACAAATATGTTTTTTGTAATTTTTCTGTGTTTTTCTTTCTCTTGGGTGGTGAGGATGTCGGTGGGGGGCAACCAGCCTTTCTCTCCATCACAACGGGGACTGTTCAGTCCCTTTATCTCATATGGGTGGGTTTTGGGGTGGGGTTGGGTGGGGTTCAGGGGAGGAAGGGTGGGTTGGGAGGGGGGTCAAGGAATGACAAAGAAAGAGTATTAAGTATATACTACAGCCAAGATTTTCTTGAGTTATTTATTTTCCTGATTTGATTGTTGTTTGATTGTAAAAGGATCACATTTTTTACAAGTAACTCATAGTGCTACTTATTCTAAGTAGAGCTTCTGCTACACAGCATGTAAAACTAAAGGATACATACAAATAAACAAATACACAAACACATTATTGGATAGATAAATACATACACAATTTAATAATTAAATAAATAGGATTATAATGTAGTTTGTATTCTGTTTTTTTAAACCCTTGGAGAGATTTTAGGTCAATCTCATTTGGACAGACAGCCTTTGTTTTATCTTCACCATTTCTGTACACTTGACTTCCACGCTACAATAATGGACTGCGAAATACAATTTACAATACCAAAGGTTATCAGCTTACTTTCCAAACTGGTTCATTTAACCATCTAAGTGTTTATGGATTTGGTAGTATCACAGCAAGATGCAAAGATTTGCATTACTCAAAGATACAATGTAAAGCACTCAGTGCTCAATAAGTCTACAAATTATATTATATTGAGCATTCACACCAAGTCATAAGTTAGACCTTAGGAAGCCCTGTAAGGATGTTTCACCCCGATGCACCCGACAATTAATGAAGGTAGATCTTTCTATGTAACATAAATTTAGCGAATAGGGCGGGAATGATGAACTAGGGCCATTCGTTTAAGACAAACAAAATATGACAACTGTTTTTCTCCCCTTTAGTGTCCACAATGTATTGAATGCAGTAGACTTTGGGAGACATTTACAAACATTTTGCGCTGTGTTAGCGTCACAAAAGTGATGCTAACCAGTGCAAAATGTTTTTTTGCTATTTACTTTCCAGTGCAAGAGTTGTTTTGCACTGGAAAGCACCCTCAAAGTAGCTCAAAGCAGTTTTAAGCGTGAAGCTCCGAGGGGTGTTACATGGGTGTTCCCATGCAATCATCCCTGCCTTTTGAAACAAAACTATATTTACTAAGATTTGTAGAAAGGAGGTGCTAACAGGAAAAATGCTTTAATTTTTCCGTGCTTTTCGGACTCTGCATTTGTGCTGCACTGTGCAGCACGCATACAAAGTGGGAAAAGCTTTCCTTCATGTCTAGGCATAGTGTTTTGTTACCCTTCCTTTTCAAAACCTACGCTAGACTGATGCACACACCCTAGCGCTATGGCGCTAAGGTGTGTGCATGGCGCAGAGCCGCTAAAATCAGTGCTGGTGCAAGGGAAAGGGGAGGAGAGAGCCATATCTCTCGAAGATATGGCACTCTCCTGCTCCCTCTATGTTGCGCAATGCAGAGCCGACTCGCGGGGGCTGCGCTGAGTTGCATGACTTTTTTATAAATCTCCCCAGAGGTGTTCCATTCTCCTGTCAGCAATGGTATCATGGTGCAGAAAGATAGGTGAGCTACAGTAAGCACTGCGCCTTTGTTGTCATCCACTTAGGGAATAGGATATAGGGAAAATAATGTTTTATGAGATTGGCATTCTGGTTATGAGCAAAGCCTGCAAATCTACAACTTCACTATAGGAGGGGCTGGTCCTTTATATCAATAAGAAAGGCTCTCACACCCAGAGTACTACAGAATAGCTCGGAATCAGTTCTGCCTGCACTAACGAAGCTGCGGCCTTTTGTTGGAGCATGCTAACCAGTGAGGGTAAGGAATTGCATCCTTTTAAAAAATATATGTTTGTGTGAACATGATAAATACGTCAAGGACAAATGAGTCTGTCAACAAAATAAGAACAAGTTCTCAGGAAAAATAGCTTTTCATGTGCATCTCAAATTCAGTTCAGAGCCTACCAGATAATAGACAGAACAGTAACAGTTGACCCATGCATAACAGTATTGGGGAGAACGATAAAAAGGACGCTGTACATTCTCAATAATGCTTCACATATGCAAAATGCAGCATGGAGAAAAAAGGATATGCATACTTCATTCGACCTCACATGACAGTTATTCTAGAATGGAAATAATTATTACTTTGTGGAATGAATTTCAGATTATCTGAGTAGATGGCTGTGAGATCAATGGGGCATATTATCAAGGACAGGCGATATATTATCGCCACTTTTATCTGCAGGAAACTGCCGATAAAGGGGCGATAATGGCCTTGATAATATGCTCTATGAATTCCAATCGAAGCCCATGTTAGATGTGCTCACATCTAACATGGGCTTCGATTGAAATTCATAGAGCATATTATCAAGGCCATTATCGCCGCTTTATCTGCAGTTTCCTGCAGATAAAAGCGGCGATAATGTATCGCCTGTTCTTGATAATATGCCCCTAAGTTCCTGTGTGGAATTATATAACTGATTGCAATTGCAAATGTATTTATAGTGTTTAATACCCCTGTTGAGACATTGAAGCCTTTTCAGAGAATAGCACGCTACTCCAGAACCCAAGTTGGAATACTGGTAGATTAATAGAGCGAAATGTAAGTTGTTATTGGGAGTGGTGGACGTGTTACCCTATTAGTTGGATAAATAGAATTAAGGATGGGTAGAGGAGGGGAGAGTTTAGAAAGGTTTTTTTGGGAGTTGGTAGTAGTAAAAGAAGGTTATGGTGAGTCAAAGAGCCTGTTAGGTGGATGACTAGAATAAAGGATGGATAGAAGAGGGAAGATTTTGTAAAGGGTTGTTTGGCAGATCATAGTAGTAAAAGAGGCCCATGATGAGTCAGAGATTGGAGGTAGGGGATATTTTGAAAGAGGAATAGGATATGTCATAGCATAGTAGTTTGTGATCTCTGCAGTGGAAGCAAAATATATAAATATGTAGATACATAATCACACATAAACGGTATACATACTTCAATCACATCATTAAAAGAATAAGTCAAACTGCTTTTAATTAACAAAACTCTACCTTGAATGCACTGACTCATTTATCTGGATATTGATTTGAATCAGTTCTCCAACCAGGGTTTGGGATCCCTGTCTTCGCCTTGGTTTGTAACTCACAGTCCTTCTCCCGATTTGCAACAGGTATTGTCAACATTTATGTTTCTTGGTTGTCTTGTTTTCTACTTACTGAACCATTTATAAAGCGCTCTGATACCCTTCTAGGGTCAAGTTTGGGCTATATAAAACTTCATAAATAAAAAAAATAAAAAAATAGAGATTTTAAGATGATATTGCATATGCAAAATAATCAGGAGATATAAAATTGTACTGGATACAGTCCCATATGTACATGCATCGATAAATCTACTACGAAGTCAGGCTTTCCGTGTTTGCCATAAAAAAAACAAGTATTTTATATTCGTTTTTTTCTATTTTTTTTAAATTTTTATTTTTTCTTTTGCTCTCTTTTTATCTCTCTGCTGTGGGAGAGATATGTAAATATATAACCAGAAAAAAACATATACACACATAGAGATTTTAATATGATATGCGTTTGATCAAACAATATTACAAACTAATTGCAAAATAATTAACTCACTAGACTCCGGCTGTCCAGTAAAAAGTACTATCGGTCTTTGTGATAATTTTTTTGCTCTATGTGCGTACTGTTCTTTGCTCTGCTTTAATGCTTTGTGACTCCCTACAAAGTGAAGTGGGTGGGCTTATGGGGAAAGGTTTCCCAGTGATATTGGTGCGGAGGTAGAAGGCTGTAGCTCTGTCTCTTAGCCAGTCAGCGTCTTAACACTATCTGCCCTTGATGTGCAGATGTGCTCAATTTTCAAACCTGTAAAGTGAAGTAGAAACAGAGAATCCAGGTATTTCCAAATGAAGGCTCTTTTGCATGAGTGCAAAAACGTGCATGGTGTCAGTGCATATAAAATCAAAATAGGTTGGCAAACAGACACTTTTAAATCCTGATGGGCGTGCTTATAAGGAGACATTGCCCAATGATACTGATGCTCAGTCTTTAGGCCATTGGGCACCAGTCATTTACACTAGTATGGATCCCACACTACATCTGTTAATTAACTCAGTTGCCTGGCCTATGTAAAGTGCAGTGCAAATTGAGTAGTCAGGTATTCCTAGATTGAGTTCTTTTATATGAGTGCAAAAACTTCCTAAGTGTCAATCTATGCAAAATCAAATTAGGTTTCAAATTAATGCACTTTTAAATCCAGGTGGGTGGATTTACAGGGAGGTGTTACCCAGTAATATTCCTGCTTGTGTTTAAGGCACAGTCTCTTGATTTTTGACAGCATCAGGATCTTTACACAACATCTCTTAATGAGCTCACTTGCTGAAAGTGTAAAATACGAAGAGAACAATTGATGTACAGAAAGCAGGACTATGTGATACATTCATCCCAGTAGTGAGATCTGGGGCTAAGTATTTCGTGTTTTGCTCCCCATTCCATTCCATTCCAGTTTGAAACCTGCCATATGCAAATTAGTCTTGACCTCGTGCCCAATGGGAAAGTGCAGCCTGAACTGCCAGCTCAGGTCCCCCCTGGACTGTAAACAAGCATCTTAGGACCGGTTTTAGGGTTTCACACCTCAAGAGCCAGGATAGCTTAACTCCAGTGGCATGGAGAGCACGGGATCCACTTCTGGGCATAATCTTCCCACTCCGGGTGACAAATGCAAAAAGAACAATTGATGGACGAAATGTAGAACAATGTCATACATTCCCCCCCAGTACAAAGACCTGGGACTAATTCCATTGTTTTTTTGCTCCCCATTCCATTCCAGTTTGAACCCAGCCATATGCAAATTAGTCTTGACCCTGAGGCCAGTGGTTACAGTTGAGCCCAACCTGCCAGGCCTGGTCCTCCCTTAGCTGGAACCAAGCATCCTAGGACCGGTTTCGGGGTTTCACCCCTCATAAGCCAGGATAGCTTGACTCCAGTGGCATGGAGAGCACGGGATCCACGTCTGGGCATACCCGTCCCACTCGGGGTGACAAATGTAAAAAGAACAATTAATGGACAGAATACATCACAAATTGAGAAGTCAGGTATTCTCAGCATTAAGTATTTTGTATGAGTGCAAACACTTCCAAAGTGACAACATGCATAAAATATTTACTTGGTATCATAAATATTGGTTTACACTTAACATTGATTTACTTCTCAGTGTTGGGTTAAAAGGCTTTCTTGTCACCACATAGAGTATACGTTTTTGTGGTTTTGGACAAGGGCACTGATTCTAATGCTGGCATTTCGCCTGTTTATACTGGCCTTTACACTCGGAGCAGAGAGGCAACCTATTTAAGCACAAAACATACACAGCAGCCCACCCCCCAATTCAAATATAGCTCTCCTAGATTAACACAGCTTATTCACACTATTCTACGCTGCACTGATAGGGCATGAAGATTATGCTCTACTTACTTCTGTCTCTTTAGGTTTTTGGGGCTCTGAAATTTGGATAAGGCGTATTGTATATTCATTTACTAAACTGTGAACAAGGTTGGTCTGCAACGCTTTGTTCCAGAGACCCTTTCCAATAACAATCCCATCTTGGCTGTAGGCCCTTTACTTGGAAAGCAGCTATCACAATAAATCAAGGCTCACTTCAAACTTACTTCTTGCAGCCCAAAAATGACTTTACTAGGCTATCATTTATGGCTCATTTTGTTACGTCCCCCACAGGCTTGCTCCCATGATCCATTAGGTTCTCTGCTCACGATTTCAGTGCTTATTTTCCAGTGTATTCTGTTGCTTTACTCGAGTTCTTTACCATTCATTTAATTTTCAGTGCGGGCCTTACACTGCACTGCTACTTTAAACCTGCAGGTTCAAGACTGAAGATCAAGATCCAAGGGCCTGATTATAATGCTGGGCGGTCGGACCATTGGCCACTATTGCGGTGGTCGGGAGACCACCCGATGAGCATGCAGTGGTCTGACCGCTGTATGTGGATTTGACCGACAGGCTGGTGGCCAAAAAGTCGGCAGTCCCAAAGCAACAGCTTGGCTCGGCCATTAAGATGGGCCGCAGCAGATGCCACTGCTGTGCACCACCTTCTCCACGTATGTGCACTGTGTGCCATGTTGTGCATGGCTCACGGAGTACAGAAGGAAGTGGGTGCACTATAAGTGCCCCCAGGGACTCTTTGCATTGGCCTACAATGGATGGCCGAAGGCCCTGTTTGGGGCCCCCAATCCTTTTCTGGCAACCTTTTCATGGCGATGTTCTTACCATGAAAAGTCTGTCAGAAAGGGATTTCATAATCCCTACGACATCCCTACGACAGTGCCTGCCTTGGCACCGCTGCCATTCTGGGACGCTGATCCAACTTCAGAACCTTCTGTATCTATGATCCTGGTACAGTCAGCAGTCCTGCATCCGACATCCAGTATCCTAATACAGTGGTCAGACAGAAGGGCTGTGGGGAGTCGGACCACCACCGTTGGGCTGTTGGCAGTCTGACCGCCGACATCATAATCAGGCCCAAAGTCTGATAATCCTAGTGAATGTTTATGTTCAACACACTGTAAAGAGAACTAAACATGCTAAATTGTTTAGACCTACAGACCATGTCTCATGACTGTAAATCTGCACTTCGGGTGTTTCCCAAACCACTGCACTGAACTTAGTTCAGCCTTTCTTCGTGCAGATAAAGGAATTCCCGCTAGATTCAGCATTTAACACATTTGAGCCTTGAATGTCTTCAGATCTAGCAAAAACCAAACTGGGTGGAATTCATCTGATGAACTGTGGATAGCATCAAGCTGCACAGATATTCCTTAACTTTTTCTTGAAAGTATTATTTTGTACTATATTTACACTTTGCCCTTTCTATCAGAGGCACTACATTACCACCATATCTGGATCAATACATTTTATGAGGCTACTTTGAAATATATATTTTTTAATGTTATATTAATTAAGAAAACTGTAATCAATGACTGAAAACTCATTTATTTTCTACTTATGTGAAGGTACTGTTTCAAGTGAAACATCTTTAATTATATTGATTACATATGTTACATTAAACCATCCCCAAAACATACAGAGTTCCATCATACATAAATCGATGAACCACCTTTGCTCCTAATTTCTAGCTGCATCTACCTCCCAATTTAACAAAGGACTCTACTATGGCTTATATAGTGATCTTACCATTTGGAAATCGGCGAAATGGTGTATGATTGGATGCAAGAGGCAAGTCCTCACTCATTTTGGTTGTTCTCTGTATCATGTGATGCTTTTAAAAACCCATGAAGAGAAATGCTTTTCACCCGAGAGCAAGGTGAAAAGTACACCAAAACGCATTAGGTGTTTGTTTTTCTATATCACTAGTTGTCCTGATGGCTGATTTTATGGGTTACATGGATTAAATCTATCTGAAGCACACTGTAGGAATGTGTGTCTTCTCTCAGCTCAAGGTATATATATTAAAAACACTTCCCATCCTAGTAAACTAAAAAAAACACCCACAAAAAATACTACAAATCCTGCTAGAAAAAATAATTGTACACAATAATTAACAAAAATATTATACTATTCTTATCTAAAAACACATAATACATTTAATGAATATAAAATTAATTTAAAATGTATATGATCTATACTTTAAGCAATTAACAATTATTTTTTTTAAATCCTATTAAACATGTATCAGTAAAATAATTTTGTAATTAATAACTAAAACAACAAATTAAGATTTATCAAATAAATACATTATTTATCGGAAATATCTATTAAAAAATGTACCATCCTATGCCCAGAGAACCCCAACAGTATGCCACCAAATAAATACATTTTAATAAAATCTGAAAAAAATGTTTTCAAATATATTAGCAAAGCATAAATATACACTATATTAAAAATAGTTGCACACAAGTAACATTAAAATAGTAAGTTATACCACAAAAGGTGATGAAAAAAAATATTAAAAAAATGAATTATATACAACTTTATCAAAATGTATATTAACCACTTTAAGAAGGATATTCATATCTGGGGTACTCTGGACCATTATATTCTTGACCTCCCAATATTTTTGACACTATAGGGCTAATCATGATGTCAGCGGGTCTGACACCGCGCTACGTCAGTGTTGGACCCACCAACATCTGCCCCTGCAGTGCATCCGCCGCATAACGATGCCGTGGGTGGAGACCGCCCATGGCACTTCCAACAGGCTCAAGGAGCCCATCGCTGTGTCAGTAATGCTCAAATCTCTTAATGACAGCAGCTTCGTCGTTGAGATTTTTATGTCAGTTTTCAACAGCCTTTCCATTTTGGCCTGACTGACATGGAAAGGCTGTTGAAAAATGTCTTAGGGGTCCCCTAACAGGGACCCCTTCCCACCTGGCCCTCGCCTAGGGGCCAGTTACCACAGTAGTATGTGGCAGATATTTATAAACACCCATATTGCTGTAGTAGTTTATGCTGTAGGCCTTTTCCACCCATGCTAGCGAGCCTTGCAACCAGTCCCAACAATACTTCATTGTGGTCGCATTATGAAATTGAGAAGTCATAGGGCTGATATCGAATTTTAAATTAAAACTTAGAGAACAAAATTTAAGCTATTGAGTTGCCTCATTTTGTTTGTCATTTTCTCATTGGGGTCAGTAAAAGAATGTATCTAAAATGGAAGTAGCTGTACCCTCAATACATCAAAGTACATACGCACATCAACTATTCCTCAAGGTCTAAGGTTTAGCAGTGTAAGTTAATTTACATTCTGCGTCTAAGTGTCCAATGCAATTATGATTTGAAAGTTGCAGGCACATCAGTATGGTTATATTTAGTTTTCTTTAAAAGAGAACAATCTTTGGCACTAATCTTTTGGACAACCAATTAAGGGGCATATTTTGAAGGGAAGTGGTGAAGTGGGGCATTAGCCTTCTTGGCTTAATGCCTCACTCTGCCACTTCAGAAACACAGGGCTGCACCATATGTACAAGATTATGGTGCAGCCCTGCGTTTCCCTCTGTGCTGGCACTAAACTTAGCACCCTAGTGCCATTGTAGGCACCCTTGCACCATTTTTGCAAGGGTGTCTGCTTTCAGGGGAAGATTGTTTATGTACAGGAAGGTCCCCCTTCCTGCACATAAAAAATCTCTAAATGCTGTTTTGTAATTTCTATGTGTGCTGCTTAATGCAGCACACATAGAAGTTGCAAAACATAATTTTTTAAAAAGGATTATTTATGCGCAGGAAGGGGGGCCTTCCTATACATAAACAATAATTGGCCTTTTGCTCCAGCAAAAACTAGGAGAAATTGAACATTTCTCCTCGTTGCACTAGGGTAAGACCAGGTTTTCCTTGGTCTTAAATTTGGTGCTGCTACAACTTACGCTGCCCTTGTAAATAGGAGGCAGCGTCAAAATCAATGGGTTTTGGTGGAACGCCCACAGAAACACCCATTGCCCTCCCATTTCACACTAAGCAAAGCTTGGAAGGGGGCCTTATTTACAAGTCAGCACTAAGCCAGGTTAAGTGGCTTAACGCTGCATTGTAAATAAGGCGAAGACCCTATCGGCACAGGAACGACATTTTCTACCAAAGCCCTGTGGCAGAGGGCAGAGGTTTAGCGTGCTGAGCGCTGTGTAGCCTTGTATTTTTAACTTTGTTCTGCTTGCCTCTCTGCTGCTGAGTGCTAGCAGCTTTAAAACTTCATTTCCCCCGCTGACTACTAGCGGTGAGTGGCACACCTTGTGTTTTAAATTTCCTCCCCCACCCCGCCCTCCTGACTCCTCCCCCTCGGCGTCATCGCCTATTTAGGCTCCGCCCACTTTTTGCCTCGCGATTTACCAAAGCCCTGTGGCAGAGGGCAGAGGTTTAGCGCGCTGAGCGCTGTGTAGCCTTGTATTTTTAACTTTGTTCTGCTTGCCTCTCTGCTGCTGAGTGCTAGCAGCTTTAAAACTTCATTTCCCCCGCTGACTACTAGCGGTGAGTGGCACACCTTGTGTTTTAAATTTCCTCCCCCACCCCGCCCTCCTGACTCCTCCCCCTCGGCGTCATCGCCTATTTAGACGGGCCCCATGCGTCAGCGCAGCGGACGAGCGCAGCGGGTGCGACGTAGGCGCGCTGGAGTTGCACCAGAGTCAAGCCCGTCTGCGCCCGTCCGCGCCAGGACGGGCCTAGGGCCTAGGGATGTGGATACTACCATCTCCTACTCATCCTCCGCCCTGACGCACCTTCGAGCTGCTGACTGCCCCCTATCGTTTGACACCTGGACGCGGATCACTACTTTAGGAATCACTGGTAA
The DNA here is from genome assembly GCF_964263255.1 of Lissotriton vulgaris. Taxonomy (NCBI): domain Eukaryota; kingdom Metazoa; phylum Chordata; class Amphibia; order Caudata; family Salamandridae; genus Lissotriton; species Lissotriton vulgaris. The sequence goes on from NC_141698.1 coordinate 352,180,046, forward strand.
TCTACCCCCCCACCTTGGCCCACTCACTCCTCCCACTTCCCTCATTATTCCTGAGTCGCAGATCCGCCTACTATATTTGAACACCCGTTCTTTAGTCAGGCACCAAACTGATATTTTCCATCTACTTACGACTGAAAGACCTGACGTTCTTCTACTTTCTGAGACCTGGCTTACGGACGACTCCCTCCCGGACATACTGGCAGCATTACCTCCTGACTACTGCCTGCTTAACACCAACCGCCATGGGGGTCGCCCTGGAGGAGGGGTCGCGGCGGTAATACGTAAGGATATTCAGGTTATCACCCCCACTTCCATGATTTTTCCCGATGTAGATAACCTTGTCTTCAGTCTTGGAACTGAGGTGGGCGCTGTTACCTTTATGGTACTTTACCGTCCCCCACAATCCATGCCCTCTTTCCCCGCACTGTTTATTGAGCAGCTTGCTAGCATTGCTACCTCTTCTCCTCGCATAGTTATTGCTGGGGACTTTAATTATTGGTTTCAGCACAGGGACGCTGGCCCCCACGCCCTCGAATTGTTTGAAGGTCTCTCGAGCCTGAACTTCAGCCAGTTAGTCACCTCCCCCACCCATAGTGGTGGCCATATACTTGATCATATCTGGGTCTATGGGGTGAAGCCCTCCCACCCGCTTATTACACCTTGCGTGTGGTCGGACCACCGCCTTATCGATACCACCATCTCGATGGCTGGTCAGGTCAGGATCCCTTCGCGGGAGGGTGGCATGGCTCGTAAGTGGAAGGCCGTCGACTCTTCCAAACTGCTAACTCATCTGTCTCACACACGTCCGCCTCCCCCCAATGACTCTGACATTAATGAGCTAGATGGGCAAGTCTCTAACTGGCTCATATCAGCCAGCGATATCTTTGCCCCACTAATCAAGTTCCCTCGCTCTCGTCATAACCATTCTCATAAATGGTTTACTCCACTCCTCAAAACTGTACAGTTAGAACTTCGTCAATTCGAACGCAGATGGAGAAGAGACTACTGCCCGTCAAGTAGAGATATCTATGTGGCAGCTCGTAATAGGTATAAATCTGCTATCTCTGCAGCCAAGAAAACCTATGTCTCCGAGCGTATCCTGTCAGCTCCCTGTAAGTCGAAGGAGATTTTTAGAGTTCTGGACGAGTTCACGTCTGACGCCAGAACGCTTTTGTCCCAGGCCCCTACCCAGGAATCTTGCAATGCACTTAGCACCTTTTTTTTACAGAAGATTGTTTTGATTAAGGGCACTATCCCGGTCACCTCATTGGATGCTGTTCCCATCACACCCCCTCATAATGCTTTCTCTATCACCCAGCTTCCCCCACTAGACGCTATATCTTTAGCCAACCTGGCGGCCCGGATCAAGTCTGGCTCCCCTGACGACCACTGTCCACCTTCCATACTTTGCGACATCTGCCATTCTCTACCCGACTGTATCCTTACTCTGCTCAATTCTTCTCTTCTTTCCGGGACGGTACCCAGCTCCTTCAAGGAGGCCGTTCTAGTGCCTCTGTTGAAGAAGCCTGGAGCCGACCCTGCCGTCCCGGCAAACTATCGTCCTATCTCTCTCTTACCTTTTTTCTCAAAAATCTTGGAGGCCCATGTCACTGCCTGTCTCTCGGGGTTCATCGAGAGTTCCATCTTTCTCGAGGCCAACCAGGCCGGCTTCCGCCCTGGTCATTCTACGGAGGCTGTGATCCTGGCTGTCCTAGATACCTTGAGAGACGGAGCTGACAAGGGTACCTCCCAGGCCCTGGTTTTACTAGATCTGTCGGCCGCTTTCGACACGGTGGACCATAACATCCTCCTCCACCGTGTCGAACAGGCCGGCATCCAGGGCCTGGCGCTGGCCTGGGTGAAATCTTTCCTTATGGGGAGATCCCAGTCCCTCTGCCTAGGTACATTTAGGGCCCCTAGGGAACATCTGTCTTGTGGGCTCCCTCAGGGCTCCTCTCTATCCCCTCTTCTTTTCAATCTCTATCTTCGCCCTCTTCTCTCTTCTCTGAGGCAGTGGGACGTCCGCGTCTTCAATTACGCGGACGACCTACAACTCATTTTCTCTCTAAACTCTCCTTCTTCTATTCCTACTTTTCAGGCAGTCATGTCCCATATCTTTCAGTGGATGTGTCAGAACCAGCTGAAATTGAACCCCGGTAAGACGGAGCTCCTCCTGCCGGGTAGGAGCGCCGTCCACTGGGGTCCATATTTCTGTCCGACAGAGCTTGGCTCTCCTCCCACCCCGGTAACCTCGGTGAAAAGCCTCGGGGTCACTATTGACGCTGGGCTCTCTCTGGGGCCGCAGGTGGGGACAGTGGTTTCCTCCTGCATGTTCCAACTGCGCAGGATCAGGAAGGTGGCCTACCTTCTTACTCCCGATGCCTTGCTTCAAGTCATCATGGCCCTTGTTCTCTCCCGCCTGGATTTTTCAAATTCCATCTATTACGGCTTGCCCAAATGCTCCATCAATAGGTTGCAAGTCATCCAAAACCAGGCGGCGAGACTGGCCCTCGGGATTCCGAAGTGGCAGTCCGCCAAACCCCTCCTTATCAAGCTACACTGGCTCCCGGTTAGCCTAAGGGCTGCCTTCAAGGTTGGCTGTCTTATTTTCAAATCTCTCTCTGGTTCCTGTCCCGCCTTTCTGAAATCCCTGATCTGCCCCTACTGTCCCTCACGTAACCTTAGATCACTTCACTTACATCTTCTGGTGGTCCCTCCCTTCAAACTCTGTAGATCTGGGGGTCGAAGATTTGCCTTTCTCGGCCCCAAACTTTGGAACTCTCTCCCCCTCTCAGTTAGGACTTCCGGTACTCTGATTCAATTTCGCAAATCATTAAAAACCTGGCTTTTCCCACAATCCCGCTAAAATCCCTCTGTTTCCTCAGCACCCTTTCAGCGCCATGATACCTCCGGTGACAGTGCGCTATACAAAATTCCCTTAACATAACATAACATTAAAAGTGATGTTCCTTAGGTAATTGAGGATTGTAAATATGCCCCTAAGTATGCGGTGCTTAGTGCGCAATGGAAAATGGAGTGAAAGTTACACAATTTACTAATAATTATAAAACATGTTTATCTGTTTGAATTTGTTTAATTGAAGAGCATATTAACTCTAAATTTGAGAGACCTATATATCTTTCCTTCAGAAGTTTACAAATTGTCTTTCCTTTTTTAACTCTACAAAACTTAGAAAAGAAGTGAAAATAGTCATAACCCAAGCTGCCGTACCACTGAACTATCCCATTCACAGAAAACAGACAGTGTCAGATTCACTAAGGTAAACTTACGTATACTTTTGTGTAAGTTTCCTTTATTTTCCTATTCACAAATGTATATTACAAGTAGCATCTTTTCTATTTCTGAATCTTTGTGAATAGGAAAAAAAATGCAAACTTACACAACAGTGTAAGTTTACCTTTGTGAATCGGGTCCACTGTGTCAGCAGACCCACCATCCACTTACAAACCAACCAACATTTGGTTCCTTTTGCAAGTTCAAACTCCTAAGCAGGGTTTGGTTTCAGAAAACAGAAAATCAGTGTCCCTGTTGTGCTGAGAGATTTCTTCCTACGCAAACAAATAATGGATGGAATGCTGAATAAATCATACATTCACCCTCAGTCAAGAGATCTGGGTTTAATCCATCTTTGCATATGGTTGGGTCCAAACTGGAATGGCATGGTGAACAAAAAACCGATGGATTTAGGCCCAGATCTCTGTACCGGAGTGAAGGTGTGACATTGTTCTGCATTCTGTCCATCAATTGTTCTATTTGCATATGTCTCCCTGAGTGGGACGGGTATGCCCAAGCGTGGATCCCATGCTCTCCATGCCACTGGAGTCAAGCTATCCTGGCTGATGAGGGCTGAAAGCCCGAAACTGGTCCTAGGATGCTTGTTTCCAGTCCAAGTAGGACCTGGCCTGGCAGTTCGGGCTGGACTGTTCCCATTGGGCGTAGGGTCAAGACAGATTTGCATATGGCTGGTTCCAAACTGGAATGGCATGGTGAGCAAAAAACGATAGATTTCGGCCCAGATCTCTGTACTGGGGTGAATGTATGACATTGTTCTGCATTCTGTCCGTCAATTGTTCTTTTTGCGTTTGTCACCCTGAGTGAGACGGGTATGCCCAGATGTGGGTCTCGTGCTCTCCATGCCACTGGAGTCAAGTTGTCCTGGCTGATGAGCTCTGAAAGCCCGAAACCGGTCCTAGGATGCTTGTTTCCAGTCCAGGGAGGGCCTGGCCTGGCAGTTCGGGCTGGACTGTTACCATTGGGCGCAGGGTCAATACTGATTTGCATATGGCTGGGTCCAAACTGGAATGACATGGTGAGCAAAAAAACGATGGATTTGGGCCCGGATATCTGTACTGGGGTGAATATATGATATGATTCTACATTCTATCCATCAAGTGTTCTTTTTGCGTTCGAGAGATTTCTTCCAGCACTTCAGTGACATTGACCATTTTTTCCTTGCCTAGCCCTGGAGAGTTAGAAACTTGCCCTAACGTAATTGAATGCACCTTATGATGGCATGACATGTAGTAAATGAGACCAAGAACAATTAATTAAGTCACACCTGAGATGTGAAATTATTTTTTAGATCATCAGCACTTTGTTTTTTGATGATGCGTATTCTAGAATTCAAGTGATGCTGCACAGAAGTAGACCTTTTGCAAAGGTTAATTGGCCACCTTTTAGTTGCTGATTGCTGTCGTCTGGTAATAATCTACTACTAATGAGGTGAATCGTTTGCCCAGACAGTATTGATGCGTATTTAAATGACAAAGTATTGAAATAACATTGTTACACAGTGTGCCGCATTACCTTGCATAATGTGCTATATTTGCTACATAATTTATTCAACCCTGATGATTAATTTGCTCTTCCGTCGACGCTTAATTTTGCTTATCCTGATTATAATCTATTTTACATAGTTTTTATTTCTGTCTGTTTTGCCACTGGTACCTTTGGGCTTTTGTTCTTTTCTCTTTCTTTTGGCCTTTTGTGCCTTCACTTTAGTGTCACCATGAAGGTTTTGGAACTGCTATCCTGCCACATTAACTGCCGAATCATGCCAGAGCATTGCACTGCTGTGCCAGGCGTCTCACCTTCATGCCTTAACTGACAGGTCATCTTGTTTTTGGTATTCCAGCGCGCTCGTGCTCGGAGGGCAGCATGGCGACGGTGTCACAGAGCTGGCTGCTACAGCCTCCTTGGGAGCGGCAAGCCAGTGGACAACGCGGGGAAGCTGACAATGTTGCCTGAACTGACCTCCAAGTTCCCTGTTTTTGAACAAGGCGAAGGGGAGACTAAAGAAATAATCCCCAGCGTGAATTTATCTTGGATTCCACATATTTGACTTATATTTTGGTAGACGATGTAGATAAATAAGCTGTCCTGTAATGTTATGTGTTGGAAGGATATGGGCATTCTTTGTGGACATCTGATTACAAATTAATTAAAAAAGGTTATCAGCACTGGTTAAAAAAAAAAAATGTGGAGGGACCATGGTTTTTAAGAACCTATCATCGGTGATGCCAAATGCCGGGGTTGCTAAATACCAAGGCTGCTGGGCATTATTTCAACCTCGTGCCTCTTTCTTCCACCATTGTACTCTTGCTGCCTCTTTACTTGCCGTTTGCAGTTTCTTTTTATCTGTGCGGTCTCTATTTTTCCCTGTTTTGCTATTTTCTCTCCTTCTTTCCTTATGTCTTTGTGTTCCTCGTTTACCCACTTTGTGCCTTGCTTTCTCTTTCTTTGGTCAAAATCGGATGACAAAATGAGTTGGGTACCAAAAAATAAGTGCTGGTGCCACCACAGACACAAATTAATCACTAGACATGTTTTCCAAAACATAAAATAAAAAAAAAATGTAATTGTTCTTTCTTGCACACCTCATTTTTATGGAGTTTAATAATCCCTTTAGGTACGAAGATATGATTTCTTTCTTGAGATTATGATAAAACTATGCCAGTTTTTAAGAAGCGAGGGTAGATGCAGTGAGAGAAGAGTGGCCCTGTAGTTTCCACTGCATTTTTTTTTAAATGTGAGGAGCACACTTAGGCAGAACACCTATTTGAGATGCAAATGAAACATATTTACATAATAGGCAGAGGCTTGTGAATATTATACAGAAACTACCAATTTTGCACACCAGAATGTAGAAGTCGTGCCCTATGTGAGTGAGGAGAGGGAGGGCAAGGAGGAATTATAGGATTATCCCAATGGTCTTCGTTTATTTTAAAAACAAAATAGCAAAATTATCAGCACTGTGCATGCATTGTGACACTAGTCCAGGGGTCTCCAATATGTCGAGCGCGAGCTACCAGTAGTTCTCAGGCGGAGTAGCACGTGCATGGTAATTATATGTGAAACGGTTTGACGATATGCAGCTGCCAAATTACTAAGGTAGCACTGGAAAACACAGTGGACCATTTTCTGTGGCGACTGAGAAGCCGAAAATGCAGGACCATGCAGCCCACACTTCTGAAAAGGTTTTTCTTTTCTTTTGCTACTTCTTTGTTTCTTCTTTTGCTGCTTTCTTTTTCTCGTTTTCTTCTGTACATCTTTCTGTTTTTTTTAATAATGTTGTAGTACTTTATTCGATAAAGAAATTTATCATAAAAGTAAAAACATACTCCAAGTACAAACAACCCTTAAAATTCCTAAAAACAAGAATACAGATCAAAAATACAATAAAAAGACTTATATACAAATAAAAGAAAAAGGACCCCAAAGGGACATATAAATAGTATAGCAGTAGAGTCAGGAACAATTAATCTGGAGTATGTTTTGTTTGTCTCACTCAGATTCTTCTTTATCTGGTTTGTGCGTATCTGCCAGGCTTTTCCCAGAAATTTTGCAACCCACATACAATAGTCAAAGATGTTACATCTGTTGTGAGGATGCGCAGGGCCTTGTGGTGTTGTCTAAAGCCCAACTCCCTACATATCGGCTTTAGCCACCGGCTTCTGACCCCCCTATAGGCTTTACAAGCGAACAGAAAGTGAGGTGAAGACTCTTTAGGGCATGGACAGCATGGGCATGTAATGTGATCATGCCTTGAAGTTTTCCAATTCCCAATAAATGAATGTATTGGTAATGTTCCATGCCTAAACTAAAAAAAAGAGATCTATGAAATGAAATGAAATTAAATTAAATTTGATTTATAAAGAGCATGGCTGCCCAAGAGCGTCCCAGCGCTATCACTGGGGGATTGGATAAAGTCCAAAAATGGTTCGAGCTTTCTAACAGACTTATGATTCAATAATTGGTCGGTTAGAGACCCCCACTTTTGCCCCCGTAATTCCTCCTTCTGCACCCAATCCCAGTATATTTTCTTGACAGTCTGTTTCGGTGGAGGGGATTGGGACCACCAAGACTCACCCAACCCTATGTGTATGACCAACTCCCTCAACTTGCTCAGCCACCGGATCTTGTTGCAGTCGTTCAAGTTGATAAGTTCGTCAAACACCGCTGCATAGTTAGCCAGTTCTGGTGACTTTCTTAGGCGCACCCAGAACAGTAGTGGACGAAGGCAAACTATGTCCTTGATTGAACGTCTACCCATGTCGAGAAGAAGGGGCTTTAAAGGGGTTGAGACTGGAAGGGAAACTAGATCTCTGAAGAACTTGTTCTCAGCTATAACCAGGTCTGAGGTGTTCTCGAACCCCCACAGTTCCGAGCCATAGACTGCTGAGGCCAGGGCCTTCCCTTCATATACTGCGAGGGCCGGGGCTATGGGTCTACTAATGGAGCCTCGCTGGTCTCTTAAAATGGCTCCTAAAACTCTCTTGTGGTTTAAAAGCATTTTTGAGACATGGGAATTCCAGTTCATTTTGTTATTAACTCTTATTCCCAGGTAATCGAATGCCTCAACTACCTCCAAGGGAGACCCATTGAGGGAAATATTAAGCCTTTTAGATTTTTTTAGATGAAGACAGTGCCAACAGCTTTGTTTTGGAGGTGTTGATAGTTAATCCACACTCTTCACAAAACAAGCTAAACCTGTCCAGAAGTTTCTGGAGACCCATGGGGGTCTTAGACATCAAGAGGGTATCATCTGCGAAGAGGAGGGTTGGTGTTTTCTCCCCCACCAGGACTGGGGCGTCGGCCGGGTCCTCCTTCAAATTGGCCACCACCCCATTCACAAAGAGGGAGAACAAAGTCGGCGCCATCACACAGCCCTGGCGGACCCCCCTATTCACAGGAACCCTCTCTGTCAACTCCCCCTGACTCCCCCAATTAATTTTGGCGGAGTTACCCTTGTGTAATCTCTTGATTAAATCAAGGAGATAGCTCGGGAATCCCATATAGTGTAACACCTGCCACAGTTTGTTGCGGGGCACCAGATCGAACTTGGTTTTCAGGTCGATAAAGGCCAGGTAGAGGCAAGCTTTCCCGATGGACAAAGATTTCCAGAATACCGCAAATAATCTGAAAACCGGGTCCATCGTACTCACCCTCCGCCTGAACCCTGCTTGGAAATGTGACAGGATATTCCCTTCTTCTAACCACGACCCCATTCTGGAAACGATGACCCTGCCAACTACCTTCTGAATTACATCAATTAAACTAATCGGCCTGTAGTTGGCAGGGTCCTCTCTATCACCCTTCTTGTAGATTGTTACCACTTCAGCCACCTGCCAAGACTCAGGGATATCTTGGCCCTGTACAATCTAGTTCAACAAGAGGCTGATGTAGTTAGCCCAGGGCGTAGGGTCATGTAGGAGTAGGTCACCAGGCAGGCCATCCGGTCCTTCAGCCTTGCCAGGGGCTATGTTCTTAATGGCTAGTTCGACCTCTTTTAAAGTAAACGGATCAGGGCCGGAAGGACTTACAAAATCAGATTCTGGAAGGGAACCAAGCACTGACTCTAACTCTAATTCCACCTCACTACAATACAACTTAAAGAAATGATTGTACCATTGTTGTGCAGTGATGTGGTTTACTATTGGGTCGGATCCTCTTCTTTTGGAAATATTTATTAATTCCCAGAATCTGGTCGAATCTTTTAATTGGGCCGCAATAATAAGGTCCTGCCAATGGTCTTCCTCCCATTCCTGCTTTGCTAGATTTATGGTACTGTTGTAATCCTTTCTAGCCTCCCTTACAGCTACCACATTTTTTTGCCGTAGTGCTAAAGATATAGCCTGCCTCTTTTTCCTGCATAAAGCAGTGTACCATATATTGCCTTGCTTTAATCCTTTACTTTTGTACCCTCTGGAATCATTTATGATAAAAAACAAACCCAACTTCTCCACCATGTTCCTGTAGAGATTACTTACATGTGAGCTCTGCTTAGTACCTGGGACTACATTAAAAGAAGCAAGTTCTGAATTTCCTAAATCTACTGCTTCTCTAATGCTGTCTAATATATCCTCTTGGCAAACAATCTTATTCCATTTCAGTCTGCGATTGCAGTTGGAGAGGACTACTTCTTTTTATAATAAGAGCGGGGCTTTGGGTGCTTTTCTAATCACTCCCCATCTAATTTTCATACACAGTGGATTGTGGTCACTATCCTGTGATTGCTTGACCTCCATATCCACTAAGTCTCCCCATAGACGCATATTCAGCAGTAAATAATCAATGCGCGATGGACTGCTAATTCTATTATATGTATTGGCACCTTTTGGGTACGATATTGTCCTGCCATTCAGTGCTCGCAGATTCAATTCAATTGTCAGGGCGTTAATTTGTATCGCCCTGGAAGACCACTTTTTAATTGGGGGCAAACTCAATGGGGGAATGGAGTGTTTCACATCATCCTCGCTAATTCCCAAAAGATCGTCTTCACTTAAGGGTTCGAAGGTGCAGTTTAAGTCTCCTCCCACAATAATTTTAGACAGGGGCTGAATACTCGCCAATGCTATTTCTAAAAGTGATATGGTGGCTGAGGTTTGGGCCCCTGGCATTCCTCGAGCATACACATTAAAGAGTTCCACCTTATTACTATTATGGGACCCTTTAATTGATAGGTGTAAAATATCTCCTGAACCAGAGTCATTCATGGTGATGGCCCAGTTCAGAGCCACGTTAACCCATATAATAGGGGCCCCTTCTGGCCGGCCCTTCCCTGAGCTTGTCTCCGTGATAAAATAGGTGGTATACCCCGATTTATATAAGGGGATCATGCTCCAAGATTACTGGAACATGCAGACATCATAATTGGAGATGAAATCATTCCATTCCGGAATTGCCAATTTTTTCTGAAGACCTGCTATGTTCCAGGAAAGTAGCTGAATTACCTTAGCGGTGCCATTCTCCAAAATAAAGGTGCCCTGAGCAACATGCCCCTGGGCTACCCCAGTGGAGGGACTTATGGTTGTATGCACCGTGGGTGGCAGAGACTCGCGCCTCCCCGATATATATATTTCCACTGGGGGATCTGGAAGCTGTCATTGTGTAGTGTAATGACCGGATTCTCAGACCAAGAATCACCCACTCACCTAGATACAACCAACCCGGCCAAAACGTAACACCATCCCTTCCCGGACCCTATTAACAATGGTTCCTGAATACTTACCCGGGAATGGGGCACTCACAATATACAAGCTTATATCATCAAAAACACTGCTAGATCTAAGGGATTACTAAGAATAGTCACTAATAACTACGGAATTCCATGTTCCATCCTATGAAATTACCTTATAGCCCCGCGACAATCTGGCCCGGACTATTCTACTCTCCTTCTCATGGTGGAGAGCAGCTCACTATACCACACCAACCACAATTGGTGTTCTCATTAACGCCCTATCTTGAGCGATCTCATTACACACCATCCCCAATCAGTGCTCTCACTAATGCCCTATCTTGAGCAATCTCATTACACACCAATCCCAATTGGAGCTCTCATTAACGCCCTATCTTGAGCGATCTCACTGTCCTATTAATACCTTCTTCTCTATCTCTATTGGGGAAGTTTCTTTATACCTAATATATACTGGGGGTCTATCTTATATAAATTGTTATCCCTCATGTGATAGATAGGAGATCTGATCCTCTCACACAAGAATTGCCAAATTGTTACACTTAAGAATTATTCCCTAACATAAAACTCACATCAATCTCCCGCATCAGTTACCTTTAGGAAGGGAATCACCCATCCTTCCATACGATAGCACCTGGCTGTAGATAAAGGTTAGCTTTATCATAGAAACAATATTCAAGTATGTGTTCGTTACAAACTGGGGTCCCTTTATTACACAATAACAGACAAAGAAAACATTATATTATAAAGTCACAATACTACCTAACAATCTAAGCATAGCCTGAAAAGTAAAGGAAAGAATTAGTATAGATGCACGCTATAATAGCAGGACAGACTTCACCTTATAGTTACGGAGTCCGGTTCTAGCTGTCATCTGGGTCCCTCTCTCGTCTGTGCCTTGGCTCATCTCAGCTTCTACTCTGCACCCACGGATACACGTCTACACCGCTATGCTCTTTCAAAGCGCTGGAACCCTTCTCTCATCTTCTGCTTCTCTGTGTCTCATCTCTGCACCGATCACTTTGCACTGACTTCCTCTCTCCCACGAACTGTCTTCACCTCCAGACTTCAATCTAATGATATAGTTTCAATTGCTCTGGAAACCATCTATTCAACAAACTTCTTCACTCTGATTGTTCTAACTCCGACGTTTAACTATCTCCAACTGTTCTAACAGACTGACTCACGATGTAGCTTCAATCTCTCCAAAAGATCATCGGCCTTCGATCGCTCCAAACTCCAACTGTCGACTGCAACTGCTAACTTTCATCTGCCTGCCTCTCCTCTCCACACCTCAATAATATAAAGAGCTCCTCATTCATGGAAATTTCCAGACAGTAATCTGCCGCCCACCAGATTCCTGTACTATGCTCCGGGCCTCCGACGCTCCCACAGTGGCCAACTGTTGTTTCGTCTAAAACCCGAGCTCTGCTTACATTCCTCCGATAAGGGCCAGCTCTGACCGGTTCCTCTCCAGTGAACAACAGCTCATAACTAAAACATCACTCTTGACCTACAAGCACCTCGAGCAGCCGAGGCAGGAAATAAAATGGAGTCTCTCTCGTTTGGGCCCTGTAGGCCCGAAAAAGATGAAAGAGACGCATAGCTCTATCTAAATACATAAGCAAGCCCTACCAATAGGTAATATAGTATCAGGAATAAAGGAACTACCCTCTAATATAGGACTTCAGGCCCGAAAATGATGAAAGGACATATTATTATGCGAAAGTCAATAGGCTAACCCTAAGAATAAGCCGAAAATAGGGATCTATACACTATACTAAGATGGTAGTAGACTAAAGTCACCATCACTCAGAAATAGGACAAAATATCCGGTCACTACAGGTAGTCAATCTATTCTATTGAGCTCAGAATCATCCTGTTCCCTGTCTAAAGTCCAGAGTTGCATGTGTCTAATTTGGATATTTGAATGTTTAGGGGGACAAGTCCGAAACTCGAGGGCCAGCAAGTTCTCCGCAATTTCTTGATTGCATAGCTCAATTTTAATGCAATCCGTTCGGGAACTAAACAGAGACACTCTTTCGACATTGATCATATCTTCTCTGATAATTGATCTACACCCCCTCACGTGGCACAGCCAGTGTATAGCTTTATTGTGGATTGCTTCCCTACTTTCTTGGGCAGCACTTCTACTGAGCTTTGGGACTTTAGTCATATATACAACTGATGCCTTGTTTCTAGTGAGGATATGGTGATGTGATGAAATGCCCTGATCAACTCCTACATTCATTCTTCCTACCGTTGAGGACATGTTACTGTTACTTGCTTTGTTAATATGGGGACCCTTGCGCTTGTCTACCTCAGTTCTAGATTTGGCCCGTTAAAATATTCTTATTAGAGGGCTTTTGTCCTAAACTCCCTCTCGATCGGGCCCTCCTCCTTGCATTAGAGTAGTAGGAACAATTGGCCCACTCTTAACAGCTATGAGTGGTGGCATGGGTAATTGGTGGAGGGGTTCATTAATCGTGTCCAGTTCCCACTTCTGTGCAAACCCCTTCAGTGTGTTTTTGATGAAGGCCATTTCGCTCTCTAACTTCTCATTTTTTTGCACTAGTATCGTATTCCAATGGAGGCAATTCGGGCAACCTAGAACCCCAACGCCACTTGGCTCTGGCTCCCTAGTGTCTTGCACTAGATTATCAAGTGGATCGCCCGAATCACCCTCTTTAACTGCAAATCGATTAGAGCAGTTAATGCCTGTACTAGGTGGTGTTTCGGACGCCTCCCCTTGAAGCCTGGTCTCTGATGTTTTATTCAAAGTGATCTTATCATTTGGGGACTCTACTAGCCCTTAAAGGGAACTGTGGACTTCACATATGCGGGGGGTTTATGGGGTTTTTTTTTCTAAAAATTGCAGGAATTACTCTTTCACGGTGTTGCTTTAGGGAGTCAGAGAGGGGGTCAGAAATCAAAACATCATTCACACTCGAATTCCCAGCCAATACATGCTCACATTCATTGACAATGCTTTCAATTCCAGAGAGGGCACAGTTAGCAGCCGCATGTGGAGTTTTCCTAGGTTTTTTCCCCATTTTTGCATGGACAAGTGTAAGTCCCCCCTTTGTCGACTTCCTTTTTACCATACTTTTAGCTCTTTGTAGATGGATAACTCCCCTGAAAATTGACACCCGGGGGCACAATCTCACTGCAATAATACAGCAACAGCAACAGGTGTACACTTGCAAATCCCTTCCCCTTCGGAGCCCCACAGTACCTTTTTCCCTTTCAAAAGGGCTCTCTTTGTCCAGGTGTTAGAGAGGGGGCCCTGACCTGTCTCTTCCTTGGCTCTGACGGGCTTAGACGGGCCCGCCCTTGGACCGGGCTTAGCCCAGCGCCGCCCGTGCACGTCCTGCGGGCCGGAAATGAAACGTTGAATATATCCTCCGCGGTATCCAGGGGGTGGGGCTGCCGGTCCGCTGCTCGCAGCCTCCTGGGACAGGTAGTCCTGCTGCATCCTCCGCTATCCCCAAACAACAACAGCTGTCAGGGTCGATGCGTCTCCCGCAAAGCGGGAGGCGTGAGAAGTATTTCAAGGTCCCCGGTGTCCAGGGGGTGGGGCTGCCGGTCCGCTGCTCGCAGCCTCCTGGGACAGGTAGTCCTGCTGCGTTCCCCGCTCTCCCCAAACAACAACTGCTGGCAGGGTCGATTCATCTCCCACAAAGCAGGAGGCGCAAGAAGTATTTCAAGGTCCCCGGTGTACAGGGGGTGGGGCTGCCGGTCTGCTGCTCGCAGCCTCCTGAGACAGGTAGTCCTGCTGCGTCCCCCGCTCTCCCCAAACAACAACTGCTGGCAGGGTTGATGCGTCTCCTGTGAAGCGGGAGGCGCGAGAAGTATTTCAAGGTCCCCGGTGTCCAGGGGGGGTTTGCCGGTCCGCTGCTCGCAGCCTCCTGGGACAGGTAGTCCTGCTGCGTCCCCCGCTCTCCCCAAACAACAACTGCTGGCAGGGTCGATGCGTCTCTTTTTACCTCTTTCTTTGTCTCTCTTTTCTATAATTTTCTGTTCTCTCTACTTTCTCTCCTTTCTCCTTCTTTCTCTTTTCCTTCTTCTTCCATTTGCAGCTTTTTTCTCAACTTCTGTTCTGTTTCATTTACTTTTTCACCCTGTCTTTCTCAACTTCTTGCTGGCATTGTTTCCTTTTTTATTTTATTTTCTTTCTTCTACTTCTCTCCATTTTCTCTCCTTTATCTTGTTTTGTTACATTCTTTTTTCTCCCCTCCTTCATTCTCTCCTATCGTCTTGCCATACTATACTTTCCTGATTTTCTCTTTCTTTCACTTGTTTTGTGTGTTTTTTTCCTACCTTTCCTTCTCGACTTGTACTCTACTAGCTATCCTTCATTCTGTTCTTTGCTCTTGAGGTCCAGCCTCAAGCGGCAGCGCACATGCGCTGTCGCTCTGCGAGGCATGCAGTAATGGAGTATCGAGTGGAAGCTTCGCCCACTACCCTGACCATCTTTTACATTGGCTTGTGTCTTTGTCCTTTATAAATGCTTATTTCCGATTGGTTTATAGGCAGTTAGTCCCTCCATATGACGGCCATATTGTAATTTGTATCCTTCCACTCCTACTGGCCCCTTTATTTCGAGTGGTACATGGTATGTGTTATTTAGATTGTGAGCACTATTTTCTTCCCATGACTTCCCACCCCCTACCTGCCCACACTCCTGTTGTTCGTGCATTCTCGCCCTCCTGTCCACCGCTCACCCACACTCCAGTTTGCAATGCAATAGGTCTCACGTAAATGCGCGTCCTATTGCATTGTAAATACTTGTTTTTCTTATTGATTGCTCTTTCCTGATTTCAGTCTTATATTTTTTTACCTCTTTCTTTTTTCTTTCTTCCTACCCTATCACTTATTCCTCTTTTTTTTCTTTTGCTCCTTTTTGTTTTTTTCCTTTATTGGTTCTTCCTTGTTTAGCTTCTGTTTCTTTTTACTTCCTTTCTTCTTCTCTTTTCCTCTTCCTTTAGTATTTTCATTATTTTTCTTTATTATTCTGCCTTTTTCATGTCTTATTTTTCTCATTCTATCATTTCTGTTTGTTTTGCTTGTCCTTTTCTTTCTTCATCTCCTTTTTATTCTCTTCTTTCTCCATCCCTTTCACGCTCTTTGTTACCCAACCTTTCTCTCTCTCTCCCTACTTTCTCTCTCTTTCACTCCCCCTTCCTCACTACTTTTTTTTGTATCATCTTCTCTCTCTTTAACTGGCATTGGCCCTTATTGCCCTAACTCTCAAGATGAGCAGTGCAATTTAAGTATTTCACAAGAATAAGGACACAAGTCTAAATCAGACTCTCACCTGTCAGTGTGATTCACAAACAAGGGACAAAACTGGTCCTTGGGTTGACAAAAATTAACATTTGCTATATAGCTCATGTGGCATTAGTGTTGTATGCTCACTGTAATGTATTGTACAACAGCCTTTACACTTACTACTGCTATGTGGGGCACTGAAGTGCTTGCCTACTAAGTAGCATGCCACACCATGTAGAGATATGTGGTTGGAAGGACGCTGTTTTTTTTTTCATCCAATGTGGCAAGTGTTTCAATATCATGTGTGATGACAACTGAGGTGCGCTTATCGGTTTATGAGGCTCTGCGCATAGCAGTGCATTGGATGAGGAAGTGTAAGAGATGGACACACATTTTTATGTTTTTTAGTATGCTGTTAGCTTAGAACAGCTCTGCTGGTCCCTTTATGGTATTTCATACGATATAGTCACCTTAGCTGTTTACTGCACTGGGTTATCCAAACTGAGATTTTGTGTATATTTCTGGTCATAAGCTTGCATGGTTATAGGGTGAGATCTATAGGAACTGCCGCTTTTATTATCATATATCCGATTGCCTATATGAGATGTAAAGAAGTGGTCAGATTGTATAGATATTTGGGACCTGCTGTGAATGGACTATATTAAAGTACTTAAAAATTGTCTAGTATTGTGTGACAGAACTCTTCAGTTATTCTGTGCCTGTTCATTTGGTGGTACTTGATATTTGGCTGTACAGTGCTGGTGATGAACAGCCCTCATTGTAAACATGTATTATGTGAATATGGTATAAGTTATTTATTTATTTGTAAGTTTTGTATAGCGCGAACATGACCCAAGTGGGTATCGGAGCGCTTTAAATAAGGATGACAAAGAAAAAGGAACATAGTTCAAAGACATACCAAGTAACAAGAAGGTCAATGTGTCACAAGAGTAAAAATTACATAGTGGAGGGAAATAGGTAGTAGGCTTTAAGAATAACTGTCAGTGGTTCCAGGAAGAGGTTAAAGAGCGTGGGGGAGAGTGAGGACCCTTGGGGTACACCCAGCATGCAAGGACTAGGGTTGGATAGAGACTGATTGGATTTGATTCTTTGAGCTCTATTGTTGAGGAAAGAGGCAAACGATTTAAGGATCGTGCCAGATAGACCCATTCTGCATTCAAGGAGGTGGAGAAGATTGTCATGCTTGACAGTGTTGAATGCAGATGAGAGATCAAGAAGAATTAGTAGGCAGGCTTTGTTCTGGTCAAGTAAAGTGAGAGCGTCATCCACTATGTGAGTGATGGCTGTTTCGGTGCTGTGGCCAGTGCGGAAACCCAATTGGAATTGGTCAAGGAGCTGGAATTGTTCAATGTGTCTACGCAGTTGTTCATGAACCCATTTCTCCAGTAGTTTAGCCAAGGTAGGAATGTTTGTGATTGGTCTGTAATTATTCAAGTCTTCAGGGTCTGCCGAGGTTTTTTTAGGATGGGTAGCACTAGGCCCTCCTTCAGGCAGTCTTGGATCTCTCCTTGCCGGAGAGAGGCGTTGATAATCTTGGACCAGAGCGGTGTTAAACAGCCTATCATTTCTTTATAGAAGTTGGGGGGTAGGGGATCATTGAAGTGGTTTGAAGGTTTAATGGTCGAGAGAGTGTTGAGTATGGTAATGTCATCGAGGAGAGTGAATAGGCTCCAATATGCATTGTTTTTGAGAGAGATAACAGACTGGTTGGACGATGGCGTGGAGAGGGAGGAGGCATGAAGGGGTGAGAGTGAGAGTGCAGCCAACCTAAGGTCAGATTCAATCTTGTTCGACTTTTCTAGGAAGAAGTCAGCAACCACTTCTCAGGTTGGCTGTGAACAAGCAGATTGTTGAGAATGGGTGGGTGTGTTGTTGGATTGTGTTTAATCAGCTCAAATAGTCGTTTCGGGCGATTTCTTGCTTTGTCAAGTTGGGCTTTGAAGAAGGAGAGTTTTGTGGTTCTGATGAGTTTGTTGTATCTACTTCTTTTGAGACTAAGGAGTTTAAGCAGATCAGTGGAGGGAGTGGTTCTCCAAGAGCGTTCAGCTAGTCTGAGGTTACGTCTGTCCTCGTTTAGGTTGTCGTTGAACCAAGGTTTGGAATCCTTGGCGGAAATTCTTTTTAGTTGCAGGGGGGCCGCAGCATTCAGCGCCTTGAGAATGTCATTGTTATAGTGCAAAGTGAGGTTGTGCACGTCGGTCATATTTGCAGGAGGTGGTAGGGAGACATTGCCGTGCGCTATGAGCTCATTAGCGGTAGTGCTGCGAAGCGATCTCTTCCAGTGTTTTAATTTTAGTGGTTGTGATCTGTTGGGTTTCCAGCATTCAAGGATACAGAAGTTGATAATATGATGGTCCGACCAGTCATAGGGAAGAATAGATTAGAGAAGAATGGTGTTGGGGTTGGAGATGATTAGGTCCAATCTCGAACCTAAGTTGTGGGAGGGGTGGTCACAGAATTGAGATAGGGAGAGGTCTGTTAAGAAGTTCTTGAGAGTGTTAACCGCCTGATCATGCGGGTCATTCCAGTGAAGGTTGAAGTCACCAAGAAAGATCTGTGGGCAGTGGTGACCCAGGTTGGAGGAGATGGCTTCCATAGTTTGATAAATTAGAGGGAGGTTATTACCAGGGGGGTGGTAGAAGATGTGCAGGGAGCATAGGGGTCTGTGTGACCTAGGGATGTCTATTCCTAAGTATTCACAGGAGGAGAGATTAGCTGAGGAGAATTGTTTGGCTGTGAGAGAGTTGCGGAAGACTGAGGTGAGTGAGTGTGGCGAGGTGTACGATCTGAGGAGGGAGATAATTTCTGGCTCCAAAAGAGGATTTAAGGACCTGGAGGGTCTAGATGGGGCGTTCGGGTAAGGGGTGGTGTTCCAGTTCTGGCCTGTTGGAATATCTGGTGCTGAGAGAGGGTTCATGGTCCTGGAGGTTCTAGCAGGGGGGTTAGGATAGAGGTTGGTAGTCCAGTTCTGGACTGGGGGTTTCAACAGAGACCTATGCGGGGTCACCTGAGAGCTCTTGTTGGAGGAGAGATCAAGTGCCAGCTCTTCGGTTGACTCAATGAGTTTTTGAATGACAGTTTTGAGAGATAGAAGTACTTGGTTTATTTCCTTGAGTTTTGCATCAGGTTCTGAGTGAGGATTATGCATAAGGTGGAGGATTGGAGAGTGGGGGGGCAGGGGGGAGGCCCGGGCTGGATGAGGGGTGAGGTCAGCAGGAGGGGAGGTCTCTTTGTGATGAGCGGGAGTGCAAGGATAGCGTGCAGTGAGTAGGAGGTTGGGAGAAGGGGGGTTGGGAGAATTACCACTGTGAAGTAGAGGTGTGTCAGAAGAGATGGCAATGGGTTTGAGGTTGAGAAAAGGGGGGTTGGGAGATTTCCTAGTGTCCTGTAAGGTATTGTCAGGATAGTGGGCCATGGGAGAGAGGTTGGGGGAATGTGGGATAGCTGAAAGGCGGTTAGGGGAGTTGTCCTGTAAGGGCTTGCCAAGAGAGTGGGCCATGGGAGTGAGGTTCGGGGAAAGGGGGATAGCTGAGAGGAGGTTAGGGGAGGGAAAGTTTGGGGAAGGGAGGTTAGACGAGTTTAAGTTGAGGTGCGGCGGCACCGTCTGTTGAGTGAGGGAATGATGAAGGGGGGAAATGCTGGGTGATGGGGAGGTGCCAGAGTGGCGGGCGGCAACGCCGGGAAAATGCCGTGCTCCAGCGTTAGGGGCAGGTGAATAGATTGGACGGTGGACATTGGGTGCAATTGGGGTGCCTCGGGTAGGAGGAGATAAGGTCAAGTGTGTGTTGGAAAAGGTATGATGGGTAGTTCTCAGGTTGAGATCCCTAGGGGAGGGATCAGCATCGTCTAGAGACTGGGTAAGGGCACTCCTGCTTCTAGGTTGAGTAGGAGAAACATTAGTGACCAAAGAACCTTTAAGCAGGGAAAAACTGTCATCAAAGATTTGGTCCTGACGGGTGCATAATATGGGTTTGTATTATTGTGGATAAAAACAGTTATATATGGAAGGACATGACTATATGATGTCATGGTGACCCATAGGTCAGCACTATTTTGCTAACCTGCATAATGAAAGCCGTTTGCTGGTTGAGTTGTTTGCAATTTGTGGGTTGCAACCTTGGGATTTCGTTTGAGGGTGTGACTTTTCTCTGTTCTGTTGCCTGTCTGCAGGTTTGTGCATTTATCTACAAAATACCCACGTTTTCAACTGTCTTCTAAGTGCATATGTTCCTGGGTGATTCTAATGCCAGCTGGTAGTAAGTTACAAATGTTTGCAACTTTTCCTGAGAAAGAAATGCCTCCTATGGATTTCTTAAGGTAAGGTGGTAGGCTTGTATTGCTTTAATTTAACTTGTACGTATGCCTCCTGGGGTAAAGGCCATCAACCCAGAATCCCCAGCCATCTCTGTCCTGGTATTTTCTTTCAATCTGACTCCAGGTGTAACCCATCTCCTTGCAGTTAGCCTTGAGCCTTCGGTGCCAGGAGTTTCTTAGCCTTCCTCTTTTCATTTTCCCTTGAGGGATCCAGGCCAGGGCCTGCCTGGTGGTTTTTGGTGCAGGCTTGCAGAATGTGTGACTTATCAAACCCCAGTGTCTTTTCATGATTTCTTCAAGCCCAGTGTTTGGCAAGCAGATTTGGAAGATTTTCTTTAGACAGATGTTGATAAAGGTCTGGACTTTGTTGGTGGTGGTCAAAGTTTCTGCTCTCTACAGAAAGGCCAATTTTAAATTGGTGTTAAAAAGCCTGAACTTGGGTTGCAGTGTTTGTTCCTTGGAGGTCCAGATCATCTTTAGCTTAAAGAAGACAGCCCTTGATGTGAAAATTCTTGTTTTGACATCATCATTTGTGCTGCCCAGCGCGTCTATGACGCTGCCCAGGTAGTTCTTGTAGGAAAGTAGGATCTGCTTCTTATGGTTACCCCCACTTTTTGCTTGATGTTACACTGTTTTGACTAGTCGGACTGGGATCCTGCTAATCAGAACCAGAGCCTATCTGCTGTCTCCTTTAAAAATTGATATGCATGTACTTTGGTACACTCCGGATTGGATACTGGGGTACCCTTAGAAGTCCCTAGTATATATTACCCATGTACCAAGCACATAGGTAACCCGGAGGCCTCCTATGGGCTGAAGCATGTATTATGTCAATCATGAGAGGTCGTGCAAAATGGAACTACAGGTCTGCTACTGCAACCTGTGTAAGCTGGTGCTTGCACCACTTACTTTAGATATAGGTTCACAATATCTATAGGTCACTACACTTAAAATGTATAAGTCACCCCTATAGCAGGCCTTAACAATCCTGAAGGCAGGGTGCAGGATTTTACTTGAGAGGGTGCCTCTACATGAGCAGAGAGAGCCCCACTGCAGCCTTCGGAGACCATTCTCCCAGGCTGTCTGTGACTCATCCAGACATATAGGTAGAGGTGCATTATAACCTTGTGGTAAATGCTATCTCGAAAAAGGCTGAAACAAAACATGTTGTTTTTGGTATCAAACACCTTGGAATCATACAATAAACCACAATTGATACAAGGTGACGGACTAAAAGGTTAGCACTTCACTATCTTTCTGCTGCCTTATCAGGATTGTTGTGCACAATACTCCAGCACCTGTCACCTTTAGGTGCCTCTGGTTAGAGATTCTCACAACGTTTTGAGCTAATGGAGGTGCACTGAACATATTAGAGGAAGTCCAAATGTATTTTATTTCTTTTCGTCTTTCATTTCAAAATCAACAATAGTTCACAAAGACAGCCAGCACGTTTCGTTCCCCAAACTCAGAAGTTTTTGGAACTTCATCAGGTCTTAAATTGATAATAACAGAATCTCACTGGAGTGATAACACTTGGTGATTTCTGGAGAAGAAAAATCATCTCCAGATAATGTTTATTAACAGACCTAATAGATAACGATACAAATAAGTTTGCAGGTGGTGGCATATGATTACGTTAGTTCATGAAAGAAAGATATACCCAGGATTTAGGAATATCAACACCTTTAATAGTGTGACTCAAATATGAATTCCAGTAATTCCACACTTTACGCCAATTCCATAAGTCTAGATTTTAATTAAAAAAAGGAGCGGTGCAGACACCGTGATAAGTGGTCATGCCTTCTTTCTGGGGCGCCACGTAGTGGCGTCCTGCAAACTTATTTGTATCATGCTCTATTAGATCTGTTATTAAACATTGTCTGGAGATGATTTTTCTACTCCAGGAATCACCAAGTGCCGATTTTTAAATAAAAGACAAAAAGAAAGAAAATAAATTTGGACTTCCTGTATTATGTTTAGTGCACCTTCATTTGTTCAAATCCTTGGAATCATACCTCCCACACCGGTAACCGGTGTGGGAGGTATGATTCCACCCTTCTGAAGCACCCTTCATGGGGTCACTGGTCTATCCGGTGCCAGGACCTGGTCAGCACAAAATGGATGTTGCCTATCAGAGACACATTTCTGCCCTCCTGCTGCTGAGCCAAGCTCAAGCAGCGGAAGGCAGCACAATAGGCATCCTGTCTTAGGGAAGTGTGACAACCTCCCAGACAGGATTAAGTGTAGTGGGGCTGGGTGAGTGCACTCTGAGAGTGCCTGAAAGTCTGCTCCTGGGGCACATTTGGTGTCCCTGTGCATAGTCCAGCTTAACCCAGTTCTGGGAGCCATTACCTCCAGCTCTGACATGAAACTGGGCAAAGGACATGGTAGTAACCTCCCCTCTGTCCTGAGCCTCCCCTAGGAGGGTCCCCTGAATCTGTCCAAACCTCTCCTGTGGGTACAAAAGGGCTTACCTGACGGTAGCTCTTAAGGTTTTATATGGACAAGATTCTACTAGAAAAAATCACCGACCTTCGGCCGTCTGGACACTCTGGACTTAGCTGGACTTTGACTGGGCCCGACTTTGTCTTCCTCTCTGTCCAAAGCTTTGTCTGTTCCCTTGCTCCATATATGCTCCATGCAGTACCTGTGGTGCATTAAGGACAACTGAAGAATCTACCTTAGGGTGAAGGAGTCACTCCCTTGCCTTCGCAGGCACCACAACGCAACTGACCATCTGCTGTTCCTGCGGACTCTAAAGGCTCCAGCAACACAGGAGGTGGATTCCATAGGTCCCTCAGGTTGATCTGCCCTCTCAGCAAGCTTGAGGTCAGTATCCCTCAGGACCCTCTGTTCACCATGTCTATTTGCAAGTGCATATGCTTGTTGGCAATTCCCGAGCTTGTGCATTGGACTCTTTGTAGTGCTGACCATGAGCAGTATTTCCACCAAAGAACTTCAGCCTCCTCACACGAGTGCTCTGTGAGCTGGTACTTTGTGATCTTGCTCGAGGTCCCCTTGCGACTCCTGGTCATTCGGCCTGTGGGTCCTCCTGAGGGTCATCTTGATTTCTCTTGGGCTTTCCTGGTTTCTCAGATGTGCCCTGACTCCCCATTGTTTGGTGAGCCCCCTGGACCTTGCTGGTCCACACCGTAACCTTCTTGACCTTCCTGCGTGGGTTGCTTTTGCCGAGGCTTGTTGGTGCTCCAGCCAGACACCAACCCCTCAGCACTCTACATCCTTCGTGGGACAGCTTGCATCTGGCTCCTGGTCATCATCTACATCTCCTGGTCCTCGTGGCTGCAGAGTTAAGCATTCCTCCTTTGCACCTCAAGCATCCGACATCGGTGGGCATTCGTCTCCAGAGCCACTGGTCACTCTGAAGTGACCCAGACACTGCCCCCTCTGTTTTCAGGTTCCTTTCTTCAAGAATCAATCCCTGGATTCCACCAGACCTTTTTCACCTTCACGGCAGTGGCACTTCTTCGAAGCCTTCCATAGAGAACGACAGCGGTTTCCAATGCCACTTTAACCTGTATACACCCGGCTCCTCTAGGATAGGCAACTCTGGTACTTTGGTATCACAGTTGGGGTGGCTCTCCAACCTCTTAAGTTCTGATGGGTTTCCTCGAAGTCCTCCTAGAACGGTCCTTAAACTGTAAAATTGCAACAGTGACTTCCCCATAGCATTGTACGGAGCCCGCTGCCGTGTAGGCATACTGCACCCATCCTCCGTGGGGTCCCTATCTACTCACCTTGGGTGGTTCCTTGGGGTTCCAATGATTCTACGTGCTCCAGACCTTGTCTTGACCTGAGTCGTTGTTGTTATACCACTATTTTTGTATATTTATTTATTATTTATTTATTTATACCATTTATAAAGCGCACTGTTACCGAGCGATGTCCTGGCGCTGAAATGATATGATATCTCCCCAAGATGACAGTCGGTTCCTAAAGGCCAAAAAGCCATGTTTTAATATGTTTCCTGAAGGCCATCAGGCTCATACTTTGTTTCAGTGCCAGGGGCAGGGCATTCCAGGCGGTGGAGGTTCCAGAGATGAAACTTCTGCCTCCCCATCGTGCTTTCCTAATCCGAGTAGTCTTAACTAGCCCTTTGTTGGCCGACCTCAACTGTCTGCCTGGCGTGTAAAGTTGAAAGTGCTGTTGGAGAAAAGATGGACCTAGTCCATGCACTGCCTTGTACACAATACACAGTGACTTAAACAATATCCGTTTGTGCACCGGAAGACAGTGCAATTTTCTCTATTCCTGTGCCACCGGCGCAAACTTGGGCAGTCCAATAATTAGTCGTGCGGCCGCGTTTTGCAGCACCTGCAGTTTATTGAGCAGCCCCTGCTGGGCTTCCAGGAAAAGACTGTTGCAGTAGTTGAGGCGTGACAGCACAAGTGCTGTCACCACCGTTTTCCTGCTACTGTCTGGTAGAAAGGGGAGGACCTTCCTAATGGTTTTCATGATCCAGTAAATGGAGGAGGTTAATGCATTGATTTGAGGTTTGAAGGATAGTTGGCTGTCAATAAGAACTCCGAGGTTATTTACCTTCGTTGCTGGAATGGGTGGGGCTCCCATATCGTCGGGCAACCATTTGGGGCTCCAGAAACTGACATCAGCACTAAAGAGGAGGACCTCGGTTTTGGAGGAGTTCAGTTTTAGGCAGTTACCTGCCATCCATGAGCTCACCGCAGTCTTACAGTCCTGGAACCTGGCGGCTATTCCTTCTTCTCTCCCCGGGAGCAGAGACACCACAATCTGCGTATCATCTGCGTAAAATGTTAATTCAAATCCAAATGACCAAATCACCGGGGCGAGGGAGGAAACATAAATATTAAATAGGGTGGGGCTAAGGGAGAAGCCCTGTGGGACCCCCCTGGGAGTTTGAAAGGTCTAGATTCAAAATCTCCCATGGCCGCCACCTGGACCCTATCGGCGAGGAAAGATATCAAAATGCTAAGGGCCGTCTCCTGGATCCCGCAGCCTTCTAAATGATCCACCAGAATACTGTGGTGGACCGTGTAGAAGGCCGCGGAAAGATCGAGAAGTACCAGAGCTGCCCATCCTCCTGCATCCAGCATCTTCCTGATCTCTTCCGTATATTTGATCAGGGAAGTCCCGGTGCTGTGACCCTCCCTGAACCTGTGTTGGGCTTTGTCCAAACACTGAGAGGTCCTGAGAAAGGCGCAGAGCTGTGCATTCATAACCTTCTCGATAAGTTTGGCTGGCAGTGGTAGCCTAGCTATGGGCCAATAGATATTGGGGTCAGAAATATCAAGTGTCGGTTTTTAAAGCAATGGGGCAATCGAGGCTCGTTTCCAGCATGTTGGATATTCTCCGACCTCGAACATCTGGTTGCAGGATCAACCTATATATCCTCCAGGGTACTCCATAGTTTCTTATGTTCCACACAGTCGAAAGCGGCTGTAAGATCTGCAAAGATTACATACAGCCGCCCCCTTTTTGCTTGGGTGTACTTTCCTTGGAGAAAAATTAAGATTTAAAACTTGCTCAATGGTCCCCATCCCCTCTCTGAACCCGTATTGAATAGGGCTGAGGATGCTATTATCATCCGCCCAGGTTTGAAGTTTATTTAATATCACCCATCCTGCCACTTTCATTAGGGAATCCAATAACGAGATTGGCCTGTAACTGGATGGGCTTTCCCGGTCTCCATTTTTGTAAATAGGCACAATTACTGATTCAGACCAGGAACTTAAAAAACCCTCATAGCAACAGGCCTGTAGAACACGTGTTAAAAGTGGGGCCCAAAGGTCTACAATTGTTTTAAATAAATCAATTGGGACCCCGTCAGGGCCTGGGGCCTTGTTGCCCTTACTTTTGATTATTGCCATCAAAACATCCTCCTGGGTAATGTCAATGGGGATTGGCTGATGCTTATTGGTAGGTTCTTCCATCTTCCATCTCGTTTCTCCCTGGTGTATTTATGGCACTATTCTTTTCCTGTCCATACACTTTTGAGAAAAAATCAATCCACTTATTTTCATCAATGGCGATTTCAATCCTTGCATTTTCTTTGTTCGCAAAGAAGGGTGCATTTACAGCCTGCCAGAAAAGGCAAGTATCTCTGCTCTGGGCAGCCTGGTACAGGTTTTCCCATGCCTGCTCCTTAATCTCAATTTTTCGAATTTTTTCTCGCCAAATTATGGGCTTTTCTGCATGCACTAACTTCAATCCTATCCCTGGTTGATGAGGTCAGGGCCGCCTTAAGCAGTTTAGAATTCTTGGTACATTGTCTATCAAACTATCCATCATTTTTCACTTGCCTCTTACTTCCACTGGTAGTCATGATATCCTTGATGGTTTGAGTAATCTCCAAGAAAGCTTTTAGAACATCGCTATGAGGAGTGTCCTCGTCTAGGCATTTTAAAATGGGTATCTTTGTAATAATGTTTTTGTTTGTAAGAGCTGGATATTTTGCACCCCATCTTACTGCAAAGCCGTTTTGACAACTCAATACAAGGGTTTGTGTCCATATTAAACATTTTATTGTAGACCTTACACTGTGACTAACCAATATGTCTACACTAAGGGGTAGATGGTCATTTAATCCAACCAGGTGGATTGTAAATTTCTTTACCACGCCAGCATACCGTGTTGGCATGATAATAAAGTCGATCACTGTCCTACAGTCCCTTCCGATATAGGTGGGATCAAAGTTGTTTGTGACGGGACACGTGGTGTTGACAGAAACAAGTTCAAGCGTTGCCATAACTTCATTTAGCTTGTCTCCCCTGGACGTATGCACAAAATGTTTTGTCGGGCCCAATTCATCATTACAGATTTTTCCTGGTATGCATGAGTGTTGATTACAAGTACTAACATTAAAATCCCCCACCCAGACCAGGATTACATCATTTGCCATGCTGTTCAAATGGGTAGCCAAGTCCTCACCTAAACTAGTCATCACAGTCATATACTTATCAATATCAATGTTATTATAAAAGTTAACAACCAAAAAGTTAACATAGGATGACATACTAATCAAGACCATTTGGTAGTAGTGAGTACTCTTTATCATTTTAATCCCCAGTACCTTTACCAGATTTGACACATAAATACATATGCCTCCTTATTTCTCCCGTGTGTAGACTGAATTGCTGGGACGTGGAAAGTTTTATAGCCATCCAGATGCTGCTCTAGTAGTGACCATGTCTCTTGTAGACATAAAATGTCATGTTTCCTGACAAAATCACACCAGACAGGGTTTACCATTTTTTACTTAATACTGCAAACATTCCATGATAAGAATTTTATTTCTCCCTGGTTTAGTGTTTGCGTTAGCGATCTTTCAGTTTCACCCTCTATATATACACCCCTCCCTTCATCCCATGAATCACTATCCACTTTTGTTGTACAAGTGGGGGGGATTTCCAGGTGCCACTGATCTCTACTACTAATTTCCCCTCGGTTAATATCTGGGTCGATAGGTTGTAAATAATCATTTCTTCTATTTGCCCTTTGTTCAGCAATCGTCTGATGAGGCGATGGTTTCCAAATAGATGAAACATATGTATTATATCACTGTTTTTATCCTGGTTACCAGCACTCTCCCCCACTGAGTTATACCTACTTATCCAGTTTGGATAATGAAGTCAATCTACCTCCTCCAGGTTTTGTAGGGAGTCAAACCTATTAAAAGTTGGGACTGTATATAACTGGTTATTTACATGTTTAACAATTCCCTGGGATTGATTCCCTGTAGTGGAATTTCTCCCATACGTGGGGGGCCTATAGAAAAATCCAAGTGGAAGAACATTTATACTCTCCTGATTTGGCTCATATAGACTGGAGCGGTTCAAAATCTCACGGACCAGCACTGGCAAACCCAATGTTAGGAATACACAGTCCCCCTTAAAAATCTTTCTACCCCTCCCCACCCACGAAATTCGTCTTACCATTTTAAAGGCCCCGCACATTTCCTCTGTTAGACCGATCTTATTTCCTAAGTGGTGGATGCTCTTGTTCCGTAAATTCACCCATGATTTTTTATCGGGTTCTGTTAGTGTTGGAACATTTGCCAATATAATGGTATAAGGTGCTGCAGCGGGCGGGAGATTTAACGTATTCCATTCTCTGTGGGCGCTGTGCTTTTCCCTTTCTGTGCGATGTTGCTTAGTTCCTTGCTTAGTTCCTAGACCCCCCCTTCTCCCTGCTCACATGGCATATTATTCCTTTGATTGGTATCCTCCCTTACTAGATGCGTACTATTTATTTGGGCATTATTCTGAGCACTAATTCGTTTTGATACATTTTGCATGGGGGCCTCATCAGTACTGTTCCTGATTATTAAGTCATTTTTTACTCCGTCTGTCATATGGGTTCTGGGGGCTAAATCTCCAATTTTATTCAGGAGGATCGTTTGATTGAGCTCAATCAGCGTTAGCCTCTTCTCTATGGGGTCTAGAATAGCCTTCAGCCCACTATTTAGCTCCAAAAGAAGACTCTCAAACTCATTTGTAGTAGTAGCGGTTCTTTGGGCCTTACTATTATTTTTCCTGTTGTTAGCTGTTTTCCCCTGGTTTGCCTTATTCTTGGTCTTATTTACCCCCACAGCTGGGAAAATCTTTTTTAGAGTTAGATCTATGACTCTGCTCGGTGTATTCCCAGAGTCAGTGTGTATTAGAGGGGGGAGATTTACTGACAAGGCTTTCTTGCTCTTTATACACGCTTTCTTAGGAGGTGGACTTAAACGTGCATCTGAATCATCTAACGATATTTCCTCCCCCTATGAAAACACAGCCATTTTTTAAATCCAGGGACCTTTTTGATGATATAGATAGCTCGGGTGATGATTCCCCCGCTGAGCTCTGGGCTCTACTACTCTCTACAGATTTCAGGGCCTCCTTTTCTTTAATCATAGCCCCTTCCACGCTGGAGATTTGTTTTTCAATAGCCCCTACTGCCCCGGTTAGATATTTCATCAGGGACATACTGTCTGTATTCAGGGATCGAGGAGCTTTACCCAGGATAGATTTATTCATTTTCCTCTTCCCCATGGATAATCAAGGACTATTTCCTTCAGTGAGTTAGTGTAATCGCTAACAGTAATAGGGATATCAATAGGATTTCAAATCATTTCAAGGTGCATTCACCCAAATATGAACATTGAGATACTACCAAGTAATCAAGTAGGTCAATAAGTATTCCTGTTTAAAATACAAACGTATGGGCTCTCGATCTTACTTAGCGTTCTGTTGCCTGTAACAATAGGCCAGGAGAAAGAGAGCAGGCCCAGCCCTGCCTTTTCCTGCCTCTGACGGCCTCGGACGGTCCCACCCTAGTCCCGGGCTTAGCCCGGCGCGGCCCGCGCGCGGTCCCGTGACACGGGGGCACAGCTGCACTTTTAAGCGCCTCCGGGCGCGGTGAGGGCATGGGCGGCTTCCGCCGCTCGGGCTTCTGGGGGCTGTAGTTCCCCTGGTTTCCGCACGCCTTGCTGGGATGTCACGGGCCGGGGCAGTGAGGAGAAACCAACACGGGCAGCAGGCAGGGTACACGGGTCGGCGGCGCAGCTCCAAGCTGCGAGGTAGGTGCCCCACTCAGTTTTCAACGAAGTCCCCCAAAGGCCAAGGCTCTTAATTTCGTGACCCTTCTTCTCTCTCCTGGTAGGCCTTGTTCCTTTACATAAATCGTAAGAACCAACACTGCCTGAATTTACAAGTAGTATACAAAGCCACATGCTTCATCATTGAGCTTGTTTCACAGTATCAAGGAAGCATGCATGAGCGCTATATCCTTTTTCACTAGCGAGAGGAAAGCTCGAAGAAAGGTGGCTGCTTTTGTAAAGATACATAAAGTTACAATGCTTAGTTAAGATATTTAGGGGTCGTTTGAAGTTTCTAAATATATACTTAACTTCCCATTTCAAGTGACCTTGCCTATAGCCTATGCCTATTGATAATGCCACCATACTTAAGTCAACAGAGAGCTGTGAGGTTCCGTGACAATTGTAAGTGATGTTTTCGACTCGCACGAATATGGTCGAGTCTGGTATCTGTGAACCGCAAATGACGAGTTTAGTAAGTGTGCGCAGTTTCGCTGTGCTAACTTAAACCATTCGTTTGTTATGTGGGTTTTTCGTCTGTACCCACGGGTTCCATCTTAGATACGGCATCCATTTTGTCTCTTGCCCTCAAGTAGCCAGCGAACGGACGCTGTCCGCTTCGCGACCCTGGGACTCCCAAGATATTTGCGGAAGACACATGTTCTTTGTAAGTGTCTTTATGACGAGGGGGATGATACTGTAAGGCAGATGGCCCCGCTCGAGGCTCATCTCGCCGTGCCGGTTTGTCTCAGCCGTGCATCTCATTAGGCACGTCCCTTTGATGCCTGTATCTCGTGTTTCCCGATACCTCCCCTTTTACACCCTTTCCGATCTCCCCACTGTCTCCGTCTTCCTCTGCACCTGTCTTTGTTCCTATTTCGATCTGTTTTACTGCCGATTGGAATGCACTAATGTTGGGAAGATGGGTTTTTACAGTTGGGAACCGCCAAATGTTTCCGCACTTATGTTCCGGACCTTATGTGTATCAAAGTGACCAAAGCGACCCCTCTGGGGGATAATTATGGGAACCGGGTTGTAAACTTTTGTGTACCATGTTGTCTTATGGGTAAAATCTGTATAAAAGGAGCGATCCACAGAACCAATTTGAAGCAGTCTCCCCAAGTTGCACGTGTTGTACTTGTCGTGACTTCTGTGTTCCCTGCAGTAAATAAACCTTGAATCTTTGACGCCGAAGGAAGTGTCCCGTGTCTCTGTCATTCGTACGCCGGAGCAGGTTACCCACGAAGGTTTCAGGTATTGTGCCCTGGCACCGCTGGGTCTTAAAGAACCCAGTCCTTCAGTTGGCGCCCAACGTGGGGCTGCATCAGTGGTACCGGTCCAAGCCCGACGATCGTGAGGAACTTCGTGTGAAATCTCCGAGGGAAGGTGCACTCCGCTTCATCGATCCTGTTGTCGAAACAAGTGGCCCGCAGACTTTTCCCGCGAAGATTCCCGCCTCCTGACGGCTGCGACGGACTGCTGCCCTGACTGTAGACCTGTTTTGGCGCCTGGCGTAGACCTTGGTATAGCGAGACGATTGACGGGCCTTCCTGGAGACGCCATCGATCTTTGAGTTAAGTATTTGTGGGTCGCTCCCAGAGTTCTTGGTTGTTGACACTTTAGCGAGTGTTTTTGTTGTTGACGCTGTGTGAGTGTTTTTGTCGGTGACACTTTGCTAGCGTACTTTGTTGTGTTATTTGACGACTGCAGCCGCCAAAAACCGAGGGTATTAGTTCTTTGCTGGGACTTGGTAAATCCCGTAACCCTTGAAGTTTGTGAAACTCGGCTAGTGTGCAAGATGCCTGGTCGTAGTACTTTGTTCAGTTGTTTCAGACCTTGTGGTGTGGATTCCCGACTGGAGGACTCGTGTCCGATACCTCCGGTTGGAACTCCGACTTATGAACTGTACAGTAAACATGGGCTAGGCCCGATTACTTTTAATGAATACTGGATCAAATACACGAAGAGGGACGGTGACCTTCGCTGGCCACCACATGGTAGCTTCGAGTCCCCGATCTTAGATAACCTAGAGGCTAAATTGTTTGAGAAAAAGTCAAGGCCGGCCATGTTTGATGCCTTTCGGTTGTGGCGCAAAGAAGCCCGACAGAAAGAAATCAGACAGACTAAACGAAATCAGAGAGATAATGTTGCTACCATTGTAAAGAAAGCAGAGCAGTTTCAGCATGATAAGGAGGTTAAGGAAAAGGAAGTGTTTGACAGATTACAGCGTATGACTATAGATAAATGCTATCCTACTTTGCCTACGGAGTCGGAAAAGAAGGAAGAGTCAGTTGAGGATCCTTTAATGTCCTATCTTATGAAATCGCCGCCTCCGTACGTACAGGGTACCACAGCCCCTGTGATTCCCCCTGTACCTGTTCCCGCACCTATTCTTCCTTTGCCTGTTCCTCAACCTGCACCCGTTTTTCCGACTGTTCCTGCTCCTTTGGCTGTTGCTATTCCTACTGCTCCTCCGCTTCCACATACTCCTGCTCACGCTACTGCTCCTGCTCTGTTAACTCCTGCTGTTGTTTCTGTCTCTACTCCTTCACTTGTTAGTCCTGTGTCCTATACTTCTCCCTCTACTCGTAGTCGTAATTCTCCTCTTGCGGCTAGCTTCTTTCATTCGCTCGGACCTGTTCTTGGGTCCGCTGGTTCCGATGGTCCTCAGAGACGTAGTCAGCTTCCTGGTAACAGGGAACGTGCTTCGCTATATAATATGGCGATGGGTTGGATGACGCACCCCCTTAGAAATCCACCACGTATTGTACTCGACACGTTTTGTCAGTTCAATATACCGACCCAAAGATTTGTGTTCGAGGAAATGTGTAAGGTCCTTCGCGATCAGATATCGGCCGACGCACCTGACGAGGTGCTGACCGCTTTGTCTGATCTACAACTTCAGTTCTCGACTGGACTGATAGTGGATACCAATGTTCGACGTGCTGTTGAACGGTTGCTATCTTTTCGTCCCACTCCTATACCTCAAGCCTTGTTTGTTGAGGATGTTGAAAGACAGCCAGATGAGTCTGGTCAGTTTCCCATGCGGGAAGTTCCACCAGTATGGATGCCAGCTAATCCTAATGCTCAACCTCCGATATTGGCACATTTTCAGAGAGTGTGGATACATCTCCCATGGAAACGCTCAGAAGTGTTACAGGTAAAGCAATCTTTGCCTGACCCTCGCAAAAATCCTGCAGGGTACTATAAAGAATTATCGCAGCTCGTAGACGCTACGATAATGAATCTTGCCGATATCGACATGTTGTTCGGCAATGTTGTGCCTCAACCGGTATGGGCTAAGATTCGTCAGGAGAATCATCCGAATGAATTAGGTGGTGCTTGGGCTGCCATAGTAGCGGCGGATGCCCGACAAGTTGGTGGGGCTAAACCCGAGCAGCTGATTGCTGATCTTCCTCAAAGAATAATAACGTTAATGAAAACTCTTATGCCAGCTATGAGGGTGAATTGGGACAAATTGTCAGCTTGTAAGCAGAAGAAGGACGAGAGTGTCTCCGACTTCTTTACGAGGTTCGAGGAGGCATTCATTGATCATAGTGGTCAGGATATGAGCACTGAGGGTGGTCAAAGGTTGTTCGTGGATAAATTTGTTTCGAACTTATTGCCCGATTTGAGCAATAAATTAAAGAATTCAGAAAGTGCATGGGCCGTTTCTACTTCAGCCCAAATATTGGCTACGGCACAATATTATGAGAACAGAGAGAAAGAAGAGAGCGACCGTGCTGATAAAAAGACGAAAGAGCTAAAAACTAAAGTGTTGCTGCAACAAGCGTATCCTCCACGTTCGAATCAGAATACTTCGCAACAAAATAGATCACAGCCGCAATCGAACAGATCACAATCTCGTAATGACTCCTCTTCCCAAAGATCTTCATTGGGATACAATCAATGTGCCTATTGTAGACAGGAGGGTCATATCAAATTCAATTGTCCTGTTCTAAACGAACGTAATAGTGGTAACTCATCTAGAGGAGGTCGTGGTGGTTCGCAGCAGGCACCACGTGGTAGAGGTCGTGGTGCTCAGAATGATCGTTCAGATAATTCATCAAATTCCGATAATTGTTTTGATCAACGTGGCTCGTCGCAAGGACGATCTGCGCAGTACAATGTAGACGATTATTACGTCGATCAGGGAACTGACGACAGTAATTACTAGGACAGCCATAGACAAGGAGAGGGAGTGGTATCAGTTCCGGTTGATCAGAGAGGGCCTTACGTCGCAGTTGCTACATCGGGCGTCGTTGAGCCTTTTCTGTTGGACACTGGTGCAGCGAAAAGTTCCATTAAGCATTCGAAACTCCCTGGCGCACCTTTGTCTGGCTTAACAAATGTTTCCGTTGGATTCTCTGGCACCCCCATTAGCAATCCAGTCTCGCGCCCTTTGCCCCTTACAATTGGGCCTCGTGAGCTAGAGGCTCCGTTGATTTTAACCACGGGTTGTGGTGAGAATCTTTTGGGCCTGGATCTGCTTAAACGTTTGTATGCGACTTTGTATTGTTCTCCTGCGGGTGTAAAGCTTACGTTGGGAGAGAGGGTTGTCTCTCCCATGTACTTGTCTCTCGATAAGCTTCCACCGGAATTGAGTTCTCTTCCTGCGTCTTTGTGGGCAACAGGTCCCAACGATGTGGGCCTACTTGATATCTCACCTTATGTTGTTCAGTTGAAATCCAATGTGCGATTGCCACGTATTCCCCAATATCGTATCTCTCTTGATGGTGAACGAGCATTGTTAGCAATCATCTATGATTTGATCGAGAAAGACGTTATTGAGGAAACACGGGGAAACGTGTGCAACAGCCCTGTACTGCCCATTCTAAAACGTACTGATCCTTCGAAACCACCTGTTTATCGTTTTGTTATCGATTTACGGGAGGTGAATAAAATTGTGATTCCTCAGTTCCCCGTTGTGCCTGACATCACGGCATTACTGACTCTGATTCCAGCTTCTGCATCGTGGTTTTCGGTGATTGACTTGAAGAATGCGTTCTTCAGCATCCCGATTGCAGAAGAGAGCAGAGACTTTTTCGGTTTCTCTCTTGGTGGACGCAGCTTCCGGTTCAAACGCGCTCCTCAGGGCTACTGTGAAAGTCCATCGATTTACAGCCAAGCCTTGAAGGGTCAACTGGATGCGTTTAGGTTGCCGGCTGGTGTGGCCTTAATCCAATACGTCGATGACCTATTGGTGGCTGCTGATACTCAGGACATTTGCAAAATTGCTACGGTGTCGTTGCTGCAACATCTCTGCGAGTTAAATCACAAGGTGTCACCTTCTAAACTCCAATATTGTTGTCAAGAAGTAACCTATCTAGGTCACTTATTGTCAAAGGAGGGAAGGCGGTTGACCCCAGAGAGAATTGCAGCAATTGTGCTAATGGCTGTGCCAACAACCCAAAGAGATGTGCGTGCCTTTCTAGGTATCACGTCGTACTGCAGGCAATGGATTCCTAATTTTTCATTGCTAGCGAAACCATTGGTGGCTCTTACGTGCAAGGATGTTTCGACTCCTTTACCATGGACGGAAGAATGTCAGAAAAGTTTTTCTGAATTACGTGATTCATTGTGTTCGGCTCCTGTGTTAGGTACTCCTGACTACAGCAAGCCGTTTACATTATATGTTCACGAGAGAGAAGGTTGTGCTTTGAGCGTCTTAACGCAACCTTTTGGTGGTAAGCAACGTCCATGTGCATATTTTTCCTCGACCTTGGACCCGGTAGCTAGAGCATTGCCGAGTTGTTTGAGAGCAACAGCGGCAGCCGCGGTCTCCATCCGACAATCAGCAGGATTGGTCATGGATAATATGCTTACGGTGATGGTTCCGCATGCAGTCGATACTCTTTTGAATCGTACGAAAACTCAGCACTTGACGAGTGCGAGGTTGTCTGGGTACGAGTTGACGCTGTTGGCAAGCCACATTCAAATAAAACGTTGTAATGTCCTGAACCCGGCAACTTTGTTACCAATTAGCTCAGAGTCAGATGAAATAACAGAACACGATTGTTATTTGAGGACAGAGGAGGAAACGAAAGGTCGAGTGGACCTTAAAAACACCCCATTGGAAGACCCAGATGGTACACTGTATGTGGATGGTTCATGTTTCAAGTTGCCGAATGGCGATGTGACTACTGCATATGCTGTTGTAACGTTGAATACTGTTGTTGAGACTGCAAGATTAAATCAGAATTCTGCCCAAGCTGCAGAGCTGATCGCTCTCACTAGAGCGTGTGTGTTAGCGAAAGGGAAACGTGTGAATGTGTTTACCGACAGCCAATATGCATTTGGCGTCGCCCATAGTTTTGGACGGTTGTGGAGAGATAGAGGTTTTCTAACATCGCATGGTACGAAGATCCAGCATGGCCAGCTTGTGAATGATCTTTTGGATGCACTTACGTTGCCTAAGCAAGTTGCGATTGTCAAATGTAGTGCGCATCGTAAGGTGACGGATGACGTGGGTCGTGGTAATGCGTTTGCGGATGAGACTGCTAAGGAGACTGCCCGGAACCTTAGCACTCGAATGTATGTGACGAGTTCGGTTAGGTGGCCTACAGAATCGAGTATGTGTGAGGACACTATCGAGAGTGTGAAAGCAATTCAGAATGAGGCCACCGAGACTGAAAAGACGAAGTGGAAAGAGAGCACGGGAAAGTTGGATGCGAATGGTTGTTGGATTGATTTGTCGGAACAGAAAAGATGGATGCTACCGGATGCGTATGTGCTGGCCGTTGTGACAATGGCGCATGGGTTAGCACATATTAGCGCGAAAGGTATTTGCAAGTTGTTGTCCCCTGTGTGGAAGAATGATGGTATTACGAAATGTGCTGAACGCTTGGTTAAGAACTGTATGGTGTGTATGATGTACAATCCTGGTAAGGGAACCCCAACTCCTCCTGGCAGTTTTGCTCCCCCTTCATGTCCCTTTGAGGTGATTCAATTGGACTTCATCCATATGGAGCGATGCAATAACCTGAAATACGTTTTAGTTGTGGTTTGCGCATTCTCCCGATGGATCGAGGCCTATCCTCTCAAAGACAATACTGCTTTGTCTACTGCGAAAATCCTACTGAAGGAATACTTTTCTCGGTACGGAATGCCTAGAATCGTGTGGTCAGATAACGGAAGTGAGTTTGTGGGGAGTGTGATGAAGAGTGTATGCAAGGGCCTTGGAATTAATCAGAAATTCCATAGTGCCAACCATCCCCAGTCAGCTGGTTTGGTTGAAGGGTATAACGGCACCCTTAAACTAAAGCTAGCGAAGATTCAGGCTACGACTGGTCTCTCGTGGCCTGACGCTTTACCCTTAGCATTACTGTCAACAAGGGCAACTGTACACTCCCGAGTAGGGCTTAGTCCCTATGAAATAGTGTTCGGTCGTCCTGCGAATGTTTGGGGGGTTCCTAGGCCAGGTATTTTCTGTGATCTTGAGTATCCAATGTTGATCGATTATCTTCATGACTTGACTGCTAAACTGAGGTTAATTCACCAACAGGTTCACGAAGCATTGCCGACGCAGACGGAGGGTCCAGGCCACCAGCTCCAGCCCGGAGATTGGGTGGTGACGCGCAACTTCTCGCGCAAGAACAACTTGGATCCCAGGTTCACTGGACCCTACCAGGTCCTCCTTGCCACGAGAACTGCAGTTCGTCTTGAGGGGCGGAAGAATTGGGTGCATGCCACCAATACCAAGAAAGTCCCTATCCCGTTGCCAGCAGACTCGTGGGTGAGGAAAGGCATTGCATCAACTGAAACCGAAGGATTGCCGGCGTTTGTACCTTTCAGCGACGCACAACCTGTCGGAGAATCCTCAGTGCAGCAGAAAGACACTGTTGAACATTTGTCAGCAAAAGACTCAAGACCAGAACATTCAGCTGATCAACAGGACGTGGTCCCTTCAACGGATCCTTTGTTTGACGAACAGACGCGTCCTGGGAAAACCCGATACTTTTTGCGATCCAGTACTAAAGACTAATAAAAGATCCTGTTCTGTCCCTTGATAATTGCATTATCCCGTTTTCCACGATCAGTTTGAACATTCGTACCATTGTAATTATTTTGTACATATTCATTGAGCTTCGTTCCTTACACTTTTTGCTTCCACAGCTGAGAGACATTGTTTTTGCATATACACTTGTGAAATAAAGGCCGTAGGGCCGCGCGCGTACTTCCTTCTGGTTAGTAGGTCTTGACGCTAGGTTAAAGACCGTCGGTTCCTGGGAACTCTTAGGGATTGACTGCTGCTACCCAGAACGAAGTGCGTCAAGAAACGTTGCGGACGGTCATAGGGAATGGCATTTTCGAAGCTGACGGATTTGGAAGGAGCTCAGGCTCATAGATTCAAGCTGCAGCAACTCAGTCGTACCAAATGTTTTATATTCCAAATATTCGTATTGTTTTTGACTGTTTCTGCATTATTGGCGGGTGGGGTGTATTACACGATGTTTTACTTCTTACCTTCTGCTATACCTACTCCTACCCCTGACCCTAAACTTACCTCCACTGCTTCTCCTCATTCTTTTCATATCTTACCTGAACACGAGCAGGCTAGACGTGCAGAATTCCGCAACAATTCCTTTATTCAGCTCCTCCATCAGCATCAGTTAGTGGTTAACACTACTAATTGTTGGGTGTGTGGGTTGATGCCACATACTACGGATAAGGGAATTCCATATCTGGTGTTACCGTATAGTTCCCAAGGGTCTGCTCGAGCATTTCAGACAATGTTTCGAAGCGCACTGGGTTTCCACCCCATTCGAGAACCACGTTCCCCCTACTCTGGTCCTACCTCGTATCAAAAACCTTTGTCTATAGCAATAGAGGATTTAGATAGCGATATCTATGATCCCTCGCTTATTCCTGAAGAAGAGGTACAAGCCTATAGGGTCCTAAGTAGAGGTGAATATAGTGTGTTCACTAGTGAAAAGCAGCTTAAAAGCTCGCCTCCGATATGGGTCGTACCCCACATTGGTAATTTTTGTCTCATAGGTCGTGGCCGAAGATCGAAAGCCCGACTTGGAGAGAGTGCTTGCACTGAAAATTACATTCTGCCGATGGTCTCGTCCCCTGTGTTCCTGGCCGCCAAGGGTACATACTTTATCTGTCATGATCGTGCGTATGCATGGTTGCCCTCTGACTTCATGGGCTCATGCTTCATCGCAAACTTGTTGCCTCCGACGTTCACTGTAGATGCAGATTATCACAAGACTAGAGTTGTGAGAGGCGTAATTAGCGAAGAGGATACTGCCGGTCAAGAGGCAGGAGACTTTTTCAAGGGTTTCCTCCCGTTTTGGGGACCTATGGTTAATAGTAGGAACCTGAGACAGTTGACTCGAGTGGTAGAATAGACAGCTAATATTACTGCCAGTGCCCTTGGTAATATCACCACTGAACTTCAGGCGGATAGACTTATGACGTTACAAAACCGTATGGTTTTAGACGTGATCTTAGCAGATCGAGGTGGGGTATGTAAGGTGATCCATTCGAGCTGCTGTATTTTAATTCCTGGTAACGCTCCGACTGTCTATCAAACCATCTCGAAGTTGCATAAGATCTCCGAATCCATACACGTGGATGTAGGGGATTGGACGCTACTTGGGTGGTTTTGGGGCCTGATGTCGACTTGGGGTTGGAAGATTCTGATGATCATCGGAGTCGTTGTGGCGTTCCTGTTCACGTGTTGCCTTTGTGTGCAGTGCGGTCCTGCCTTATGTGGCCTCTGTGCTACAACGTGTATGAGACAGCCACCTGTTACCAAGGGGACTCGGTTGGACAGAGCTATGCTACAACAACATCTAGATGGTCTGATGAATATCGAGTATGATTCCGACTAGTGCTTGCCTACATGAGGGCAAAAGGAGCGTCTGAGGTTCCGTGACAATTGTAAGTGATGTTTTCGACTCGCACGAATATGGTCGAGTCTGGTATCTGTGAACCGCAAATGACGAGTTTAGTAAGTGTGCGCAGTTTCGCTGTGCTAACTTAAACCGTTCGTTTGTTATGTGGGTTTTTCGTCTGTACCCACGGGTTCCATCTTAGATACGGCATCCATTTTGTCTCTTGCCCTCAAGTAGCCAGCGAACGGACGCTGTCCGCTTCGCGACCCTGGGACTCCCAAGATATTTGCGGAAGACACATGTTCTTTGTAAGTGTCTTTATGACGAGGGGGATGATACTGTAAGGCAGATGGCCCCGCTCGAGGCTCATCTCGCCGTGCCGGTTTATTGTCTCAGCCGTGCATCTCATTAGGCACGTCCCTTTGATGCCTGTATCTCGTGTTTCCCGATACCTCCCCTTTTACACCCTTTCCGATCTCCCCACTGTCTCCGTCTTCCTCTGCACCTGTCTTTGTTCCTATTTCGATCTGTTTTACTGCCGATTGGAATGCACTAATGTTGGGAAGATGGGTTTTTACAGTTGGGAACCGCCAAATGTTTCCGCACTTATGTTCCGGACCTTATGTGTATCAAAGTGACCAAAGCGACCCCTCTGGGGGATAATTATGGGAACCGGGTTGTAAACTTTTGTGTACCATGTTGTCTTATGGGTAAAATCTGTATAAAAAGAGCGATCCACAGAACCAATTTGAAGCAGTCTCCCCAAGTTGCACGTGTTGTACTTGTTGTGACTTCTGTGTTCCCTGCAGTAAATAAACCTTGAATCTTTGACGCCGAAGGAAGTGTCCCGTGTCTCTGTCATTCGTACGCCGGAGCAGGTTACCCACGAAGGTTTCAGGTGTTGTGCCCTGGCACCGCTGGGTCTTAAAGAACCCAGTCCTTCAGCTGGAGACAGGAGGATTAATGCAACTTATGAGATTTGGGTTTACTATTAGATGTGGCTGTAGGGCCTTATCATGGAGTCCACTCACAAATACCATCCTGGTTCCAGTCTGCATCATATACCTAACCTTGGCTCAACTCTGGATAGCTGCGTCTGCGAGGAGAAAGGCTTTAGCAAAGGAACTTAGTGTAAAGTATTTAACAGCACTAAACAACAGAATAAGATAATCACATACATCAATAATAAGACAACAACAATTTATTAAAATGGAGTGGTTTTTCTTTTACTTTTAGAGATCTTGATCATCCAAATCCACCAGAGGGTTCTGGAGATACATATTTTAGAAGATTTTATCACTTTTAAAGGCAACTGCAAACAAGCACTGGTCAACAGAAAGCTTGTAAACATTAAAAAAAAGTTTAAAATAGTTAGTGAGGGTACTCCAACCTGGATTGGGCAACCTGTCTGGCAGGGAAAAGGTCTGTGGGGCCAGAGACGATACTTTGGACAATTACCTGCTCACCAGGGGCCATATTATACAAGTGCCCCAGGGGTGCAATGGGTGTTAGCGCCTGCTTTACGCGCTTCTGGGGCATTTTGGTTTTACAGAATGGGCCGCAGATGCTTGTGCGGCCCCTTCTGTAATACCTATAGCACTGACACACATAAAGTGCCAGCGCTATCTTCAGAGGGTGTTCTCTCATTTGCATGGGGGCGTGCCCCATGCAAATGAGGGAATACCTATGCTTCTGTGCCTGCACCGTATTGCAGATGCGGGCGCAGAGGCAAAGATGCTCTCAGGAGGTGCACTGAGAGTGCGACACCTGATGTCAGCCCTCTGAATGGGGGAAAGGGAGTACCATGGACCCCACAGACATCCCCTTGCAGTCGGGTGCAGTCACTCACTGCACCCACCTGCAAGGAGATCTCTATTTCCCCTTCAAAGTGCAACCAGGTCACCGCCTGCACTGTGAAAACACAGAGCGTCTTCAAAGCAGCCACTCCATTTTTCACATGAATGTGCTGCCCCCAGAGTGTTTTTAAAGCAAGTTCCAAACTTTACAGGGCAACTACCATAGACATCAC
The DNA here is from genome assembly GCF_964263255.1 of Lissotriton vulgaris. Taxonomy (NCBI): domain Eukaryota; kingdom Metazoa; phylum Chordata; class Amphibia; order Caudata; family Salamandridae; genus Lissotriton; species Lissotriton vulgaris. The sequence continues at coordinate 352,221,595 of NC_141698.1, forward strand.
TGCAGGGGTCCTATTTCTAAGATACAGGCAAAAGATGGTCGCAGGATGCTCTAGTTATGGTGCAGTCGACGGGGGTATCTCTGTTGTGGTCCCTCGCTACATGGGTGACTTTGGTCATGGAGATTAGCTCCCTCGAAGTTTCAGTAGCTGGCCAGCTGATGCTGCGCTTCTGGTCCCCTTGCAATGCGGTTGGGGCAAATTCCTGAGGTGGGGGCTATTGTTCCTTAAGTGCAATGAATCTGAACTTTGATATCACTCCCAGACCCGGTAGGCACAGGTGCCAAGTTTGGCTACCTTGGACTTATCCTTTTGTGCATCCGGCAATTGGTATCATCAAAACTTCTGCTGTGGCTACCAACTTGTTGGTTTGGGTTCTTTTAACTCTTGTGTCCCTGAAGCTGGTTCCAGGGGATCAGTCAACTGCTCGTTGGAGTCACTGCTATGTGCGAAGCGAGAAACCATCTTTACCATGAGTCAGGAGCCTCAGGCACAGTTCCAATCTCACTAGCCGCAAAAAGTGCAACAGGTGCAGTCCTCGCGATGATGCAGCCTCTCTGTGTGAAGGTTGAGGGCAACAGGGCAGTCCTTTTTCAGTCCTTTCTTTGATTCCATCATGATCTGAAGGGCAGGGTGCCAGTGGTGTCACATGTATCCCAGGAGAGAGCCCAGTGGGGGCCATGCAGTCACTAGCCAATTGGCTACTGGGCCCCTCTTATCTAGTGACGTGTTTCCTGCAATGTGTGGCATCTAGCTATCCCAGAGTGCCCCACTCTTGGCCCTCTCAAAATGGCACAAACCTTCCATGGTTATCAGGAGTATGGTAGCCCACCCTAGAGGTGTTGTTAGCACTGGGCTACACCCCGAAGAGTAAATAAGTTTTGGGATGGGTTTTCCCTCTCTGGCTCAGTCTCCTAATTGTTTGCAGGAACAAAAGTCATCCTGCTCAGGGATGTTATTGCAGTTGGCCCTTTGAAGTATGCCTTTTGGGCTAACATCCCAAGAGGCCATCCTGGGAGAGGAGGTACAACTTGCTCTGTGGCAAATGCATTTGTTCCTTGGTAAGGAGTCATTCACACATCTCTTCAGATGGGCAGAGAGCTGGCTGGAGCATGGAGTAGCTAACTTCCTAAAAGTGGCTTTTTTAATAGTGACAATAAATTCAACTGGGGCATCATGCTGTGTTTAATGAAAACAATTAATTTGATACCTTACTTGACAAACATATTTATTTCCCATTCAGAGGTTAGCCAGGCTGTGCTGCCAGCCGGTAACCCAGTGTTAACCAACGGGGCTATTGACTTTTCCACAGCAAAAAAACATTTTGGAGGTATTGCTGTTACAATATTTGGAACTATACGTCCTACCTAATTTTATATAGCTCCCTGCCCTAAGGCTCCATAGGCCTTCCTTAGGAGAGACGTACATATAACATTAAGGGAAGTGGGGGCTTTGCCATTAGTTGTAATGGCAAAGTTGAACTAGAAGTGTAAACACTGCCCCTTCAGTCTGCCGTGGCAGGCTGGGAGCCATCTTGCCCTTGTCACACAAAGGGTGCCACAAACAGTGCTGCAGCCCTGGGTGAACACTCTACCTTACATGCCCTGGGTTTCATATACTAAGGACTTATAAGTAAGTCAGTACTTGCCAATTGGGTGTATCCAATTCAACATATCTTTTGAATAGGATTAGAACACTGGCACTGAGATCTGGTTAGCAGACCTTAGCGCACTTTCAGATTCGAAAAAACAGCAGCATCAGTCCAAAAATGTGGAGGTGAACATGCAAAAAGAGGCATTTCGTTAAACAACTCACAAGTAAAACAAGTCAGTTATAGAAAAGACATTTGGCTTGTTGAAAGGCAGATTTTGTTGTTTTCCCAAGAGTGGGTGTGCACTAGAATATGATTCTACTGATCACAGCCACATGTGCGTTTGTTGAAATAATCATCATTAATAAAGAGTCTAGGGATGAGGGACTGTGCCCTCAACTTCCACCCAAGGACAGCATGTGGAAAGAATGGCAGAAGGACCAATATGCTAGATTAAACTAAAACACGATTACTTTTAAGGTAAAAAATGCAGAAATAAATAAGCCTCGTTTTGCAATTGATAGCGATATCTTATTTTACATCTATGACATAATAATAAAAAGGTTTCAGACATTTTTTAATCAGCAATGATTTCACATGTTTCTAAATTTATTTTTCATAATGTTTACTAATACTTGCTCTTTTAGAGGAAGGTGAAATCCATTACTCTCTCCCTGAACACTGGGTTCTTCTACTCATTGTAATTGATGTCTCTGAGTTCACAGAAACACTACTACAAATACACGTGAAGTCTCTTCACTCTCCACTGGTGTTGTAGGAGATTGTAGTGTAGTTCCTAGTTTCCCACTAGGCCCTGCGCATTGGAATAACATAAACAGTAGTATCGACGTGGAACTGCGGATATTCCAGGCCTCCACTGACTATGCTAAACTTAATTGGGTTGTGTTACCAACTAGCTCAGAGGTCACTGGAAACTTTCTTCTCTGCATAGGAAGTGATCAGCTTCCTTGGCACAGACAAGAAGGGATTCAGCTTTCCAACAACCGTGCAACATGACAACTTTGCTCCTCAGATCAAGAGTCAATCTCTAGGGTCGTGTGAAACAATAGACATGTATTTCACTCAGTCAGTCTAGTGCAGTTTACTTTCACGAGATGTAGAGAATAGAGAGACGGCGTTTGTCAATAAAAGGTTAACATTTATTGAACAGTCTTTCTTCTCGTACAAGAGAAATGTATTGCCACAATTGCAATAATTGTTATTATAAAAAGTACGTACAGTAAGATAAGGATTGCGAAATAGAACTGTAAAAGCATTGATATGGTTTCTTAGCCATACAATGGTTTAAAAGTAATAAAACATATATACCGTCATATATACATTAGGCTAACATACTCAACTGGTGCTTCTAACTAAGCCTACCCCAGTGTGCCTGACCTAAGCCTAACACGTGAAAGGGGAGTAAGTAAGTAGCTTTAAGTTAAGTTGGTTTTGCCAAGGTTTGTTTCAAGAATTCTCGTCTAAGGGTTTAGTCAACACCATACCTCTGATTAGAATGATGGAGGATTGGTATCTCCTTCAGGGGTCACTCTCAATATCCCAGTCACCCGCGAGGGTAAACCGGAAACGCCGTGGCTGGATTTCTCTGCACGAGAAAGGCAGCGGCTTCTCTTCAGCGCGTCGAGGAAGGAGGGGGGACAGCGTCCGCGGGCAGCTGGAATCTGCTGGATGGCTTCGCAGAGGACGGCTGTTCAGCTCCTTAAGCGTACTGCACCATAGTTCGCGCTTTAGCGGCGATAATGGTATCAGCAGCTTCACCACCACAGGATAGCAGGCTGCAGCGACAGAGTGCTAGATTTACCAACACGGGGTCGTGCAGGCAGCTGGCTTCAGTAGCTCGTACAACAGGCATTGCTTAAGGCAACGTTGGTAATATTTATACCTGACAGGTGCCGGGTTTGACGCAAGTTTGCTGGACATAAGACGTCAATTAAAGATGTCACTAGGAAGTGATAGTTATCAGTTGCTCAATAGAGTTCCATTACTAATCAAAACATAGCAAGCGGGGATTTCCAGGTTTGCTGAGTTTTTATCTTGTTGAAGAACTCGGAGTGTTATCTAGGAATATCAGATAGTGACTACTGCTCTGTCATTGCACTAATTGGTCGCAAAGGAAGTGGCAGAGGGAACTATGCTGGAATGTGGCTCTGTTCGTGTGAGGCCAGAGATGACTTTTCAGAAAATTGCACTTGAACGGTTATGCCAATATAGGGAATAAATGGATTTATAGCCGAATAGGGGCATAAGGTCACAGTATCGATCAGGAACCTAGATAAACACGCAACACCCACTCCACGGGTTAATGTCCATCAAAATTACTAAAACTAAAGCAATTAGATGCATGTGTAACATTGCCCACCCCAAAATACATAAATGCATTCGAAATAGGCGTACTTGTAATACATGAATTTAGGTACTGTACGTTTTTTAAAGCAAAGTAATCATTCAAAAAATTATTGCATATGAAATCAATGAACGATTATGCAAAAGGAATTACACATGAAGTATCTCTGACAGAAGAAAGGCGAGATAAATCATCACATAAAAATGCATTTTAATAACATGTGTGCTAGCGGCTGGTGTAATGTTGTTATGTCTCTAGATGTGTTTAGAAATAGAAGTGTGAAGCTTCTGTTCTCTAAGAATAGTTTTTACGTTAAGCAAAGAATTGTTCGTGCCAAAAAAGGTCAATATTAGAAAAATTGTCCAATTCAAAGAAAATAGATTTCCAAAGCTCTTGGCAGTTTTTGTTGATCAAAACTGAAGGCCGAATTCAGAGTTCATGGTAACGCTGTGTGTCGGAAAGCTTCTCAAAAAGTTATTGTTTCTCTGTGGGTGAGAACATCGTGTCAGACAGGCTCTCAAAGAATTGGTCTACAAAATCAGGTGATAGTTCAACCAAATTAGATAGCGCTGTAACTTGGCAGGTGTGAGAATGATTGCTGTCATCGAAGGCAGGACCAGCAATGCTCACAGAACGTTGTACCTGGATGATGTTGCTTTTGTCACTCGCTCCACTGTTACCACTTGGTTGTAGCACAGGAGTCTCCACGAATGCCGTCATCAGGATTGGTAGCCGCTGGGGACAACACAATGCGTGAGCCGTTATTGGACTGAGCAAAGTATCGACGTCCATTGGTACTGCTGATGGAAGTGAAAGACAGATGTCCAACACGCATTCATCGCCGCAAAGCATACACCGTAGCACAGGTAAAATGCAATTTTGCCATATCGGTCTGAATGAAAGGAACCAGGTCATGTTTAGATCTCTCAGCCTGGCCAATCCAAGGACGTTAGTTATCCTGTCCCGGTAGCGCATTGCTAGGATTGTCTCTTCCATTCCCATGGGAGCTATGTCTGAGCCGAGGCTTGCCATAACGTAGCAGGAGGGTCAAAAATAGAATCCCTGCGACGAGTCCCAAAAATAATGGTATGCCGCCAAAAATGGAGTGCACAAAATTAGGAAAGATTCCCAAAATTGCCTGGAAGGGTGTTAGCAGTCCCGTAAAGACTGTCTTAAATATGCCTGGGATGCTTGTTGCACTAGACATGTTAAGGAGTTGGCTGAACATTTCTACGAAATGCACGGGGCAATTTGTTGATAAAAGGTCATGAACTTCAGTAGCTGTCCTTGCAACTAGAAGATCATACGTCTCTTTAGATGACGTTATAGGCACTGTTGTCTGTAAAAGTACAGATTTCATTTTGCTTAATGTATCAATTCGTATAGAATAGAGATTCAGACGAGGCCAGATGGGAGTCACTATGTCTGGAGGCCCACTCGGAAACAATGCTTGCATACAGCATTTGACCATGGATGTTACTTCTACTAGATAACTTTTCCCTGGCACGAGGCCACAACATCTGTGATCCGTTCTAAGAATGTAACTCCCGTTCGAAAGTTGCATAAAGAAGGGCTCTATCTGAGTTGCAGGTGTGACTAGCTGGTGGCATGAAAGGTTGTTTGAATTTCCATCACATGCTCCGTGTAAATGAATACCCTGACACAAAAGTATACCGCTTAATGAATGTTTACAATTTTCACCACTAAGAAATACATTTTTGTCACTGTCACTATAGCAAGAATGAGTGTATGGTAATTTCCATTCGGATTTTACATATCCTTTACCCAATTGTTCATATTGGCCAGCAGGTATGTACTCAAGGCACTTTTTAAATCGGAAAGTTGTTATCGGAATTGTGATAATTCCGTGTATTATCCATTCAATGACAGGACTCTCTGACATTGTCAATGGTAATCTCTCGAGTTTTTCGATGCTCAGGATTGTATAGTCTGCTCCTTTCTGTGCCAAACTGATCTGTTTATCAGTAAGGTTAAAACTGGAAAATAATGACGTCGTGTTGATTAAACGCCAAGGCACATAGCCTGAACGAAGATTTTGCAGCGTCCAGCCTAATTCTATAATAGAGCGTAATTGAGACTGGCCATGTTGTAACATTAGCAAATCTCTGTCTATCACATCAAAGGCAGAGGATACAATATTGTCCAATGAATATATTCTGGAAGACAGAGTCATTAACCCATTGTCTACCACAGAAAGTGATTTCTCCAAATTAATACGATCAATTTCTCGTATTTTTTCAGCAGTTTCAATTTGCTTTACTTTCCAAGCCTCGTTGTAAGCAGCATAGATACTGGTCGCTATTAAACGCTTTTGACGCTGTTTGCGTCGTCCAAGAATGAAATCGCGCAAATCAGCACCCTCTTTTAATAAAGACAAGTGTTGCTTAATTTCAGCCAGTGTGGACGAAGTTAGCCATTCAAGGCAGAGTTTCCCTACACTGTATGTTGTTATTATCCCTGGATGTTGTCTCTGGGAGTATCTAGGGTCTAATCTGGTCATTTTTAACCCCTGTGTTTTATTCAGGAATCTATCTTGACAGCTATTTGTGTCTGTAGGCCAGATTAACCACTTTTTCCAATCAGGATGTGTTCTGTTGAAATGTAAAATTTGTGACACGTCTAACTCAATATCAGCGGTTGCATTTTCTGGTATTGGCTTCGGAATAGACGGTGTTTTAAGGTCTTTGATCTTAGCTAGGCCAAGACAAGATGTTTGGTGTATTGTGTCATTTAAAAACAACATTTGTTCTGGTATCATGCAGGTTCTAAATAGTGCTTCAATGCCTTGCACCTGCCAATCTTTTGTACCCCAAATTGTTTTCGTTTCAATATTATTTTTCCAATAATCAAAACCAAATGTCATCATTTTGTCATAAAATGCTTCTGAATATATCAATTTAGAATTTGTCAGCATTGTTTTCATACCTGTTTTATCTAACAGTATGTAATAAAACGTTTCTGCATCACTGGTGTTAAACCCTGAGAAGTATTCAGTTGATGAAAGAGTTCCGTTGCTTTTTCTTTAAAAGACTTTTTTGTTTCTGGCATCACTTCGGAGTCGTTTAAATCTTCAGAGAAGTTGTCGAAGTTGATGAAATAACCAGAGGCAGTTCTGTCAATTGATGGGATTGTTCTTTCAATCTGTCTCTCGGTAGCACTTTCTGATGCCACATCATTGTAGACTGGTGTTGTTTCTTGACGAACTGTTCAATCTGTGTTTCAAGAGGCACGAGTTCCATGGCATTATTGCATAGTCCTTCATTGTGCACTGCAGGCTGATCGAATGTGATTAGTCTTTCAGTTTGAACCTCTTGGATTGTTGCAAGTTTGGGTATTCTGTTGTTTCTTGGGAGTCCACTGGGCCTACTGTTGATTATAGGCCACATGCTTGTGGTTTTACCAGATCGATAGAGCCGACTCTGTTCTCCTTTTTACCAGCAAGGGGCGGTAGCACAACTGATCTTGTTCCGGTGACTGCCAAGACAGGTACTGCTTTTCTGTAAGAGTGCCCAAATTCCTTCTTAACCGCGATCTTTTCTCTGACTAGATCCCCAATCTTTGGAATCCAGACAGGCCTTGCTGGGGCTGTTGCGGGTGGTGCCTCGTCAGTGGTACTTGGCTGTTGCTTTAACTTTATGTTGCTTAAGGATTTTCTTGTCTCATTCAGTTCCTATAAAACAGCCAAATGAACTGCTCTGCTGCGAACCCAAGTATAATGGTGTTCACTCTTTTCAAGTGAGTATCCAAGTCGTCGTCTGTGAGATAAATATCATCTACGTACGACAATGCTTCATCATCATAGATTTGTAGTAACTCTGTTACCCTAGCTGAGAATAGTCCTGGGCTGTTCTTGAACCCCTGTGGGAGTCGACAGAATTTTGTCTGTGACCCAAATGCAGAGAAAGCGGTCAAATATCTGCTTTCTGGTGCACTGTTTTGACAAAAGAAACCATTAGAAATGTCTAATGTCGTTTTATATTTTTTCCTAACTATGTTAATCATTAGGGCTGCACTATGCGAGTTTTGTACTGCAAAAGTTTTGCAACATGTATTAAGATGTCTGTAGTCCAAAACTAGACGATATGAATTGTCTGGCTTGGAGACAGGAAACAAAGGATTGTTCATTTGAGAGGTGCATGTTTCAATCACCCCCTGGTATTCAAGTTGATCTAAGATCTCCCTGACCTGTTTTTTAGCTTCTTGCTTTATGGGATACTGCCGTTGGGCAGTTGGTTCACTTTTTAATTGGATTTTGTGAGGTGGTGAATCCTCATCCCATCCTACATGATTTTTATACAATGCAGGTGCCTGGGCTACTGCCCATTTCCTTGCATATGTATATTTTTTGTGAATCGGTATGTGATTCGAGAAGGCAGGCATAATCACTTCTTCGCCACGAGGGCACTCCCTGACAAACTCTGGGGGCCAATCTTTTTCAGCTAACAGAATATCATAGCCTTTTGAGAGCTTATCCCAAAATAGACCCTTAATTTTCCTAGTCTTATCACCCTCTATACGCAATGTTATTTCGTATATTTTATGGGGCTCGCTAAGTCTGGCGTTGGCAGTTTCAACCTGAATGAATTCATTCGTGTCCACTGTCTCCAGATGACTCATCAAGATCTTGCGCGCTATACTGATTTCTGCTGCACTGTCCAACATTGTCAATGCCAACTCCCCGTTTTTCAACTGTGTCCTCAGTATTCTCGGCATGTTCGATTACTCTAATACTGGCTACCTTCTTTTTTTGAAATTGAGATTTTTTACTCTGAGCAGGTTCCTTTTCTTTGGACTTGGTGTGCTCTCCTGGGTCTGACCGTCCTCTTCTTTCCGAATTCTGTGGAAGAGATCGAGATGGACGTGTATCAATACTTTGATATCTATCAGGTTTTTTCAGATTATCCCTATTTCTAAGGTTATATCTTTTCTCAGAGGACTCCCTCTGGGGAGACTGGCGTTCTCGAGTCGGAGTTCTTTCCCTCCGTCGAGGAGACCTTCCTCTGGACTGGAAAACTTTTTCCTTGGGAGTGGATTGTTTATTTCCATCCCAGCTCTTTTTAGGAGTGTTTAAATTATTTTTAATAAATAATTTTTCAGGATTTTCGAGCAGTTGGGGCTTTACTGGTTTTCCACCCAAGCTGTCTCTACCTAATTCTTCATAGCATTTTTTTATGATTTTTGCAAGCTCAACAGGATCTTTTATATCTGTTTCCTTCAACTTCTGGCGAATCGCCACAGATGCTGCTTCTCCTCTAATGTTGGCTAATAATATAGCCGTGACCTGCTTGAAGTCTTTCAGTAATTTCATACCTAGATTTAAAGCGGGCTCTGGACCGAATTCATTTTGAATCTGTTTTAGCACTTCTGGTATTACCGCCATAGACGGAACACCGTGTGTTTTTGTGTAAATGGAAGCAAAGACTGTACCCCAAGTTTCACAGTCCTCCACGTGTGGTGTGATTCCCATAGGAAGGCAGATGGTCAAGATTCTGTGTTTCTCAATAGGGGTAGTATCAGGAAATACTTCCTCTATTTGAGTGATTTTCTGTGCTAACCAGAAAGGAATTTGTTCCCGTTTTACGGGTGTTTTACCAAGACATGACTGTATGTTCTGTGGTGTAATTTTATTTGTGTTCCCCTGATGAGGGGTCAGCTGTGGTGTATTAACAGCTGGCTGGACTGTTGCAGTCCGCATTACATATTGGACTAATTGCCTATGTATTTTTATTAATGTGTTTAGCTGTACTAACAGCTCTTCTCTAGACATTTTTACAATGTCAGGATGTGGTGTGTAGCTGGCTAGAACCGGCCACGTGGCTCCTGGTCTACCTAGTGGACCGAGCCTAGTAATGTGATCAGTGTGTTTTAGGGCGCCATTAAACCAGAGCAGGTGCTCTTGAAATTTAAGTGGAATTTCAATCTCCTCGAAAGGAGCGTACTCTTCCGGAGGTTTCTCTATTTTGTAATAGTGAAACTCTTTTGTTATAGCGTTTACCGCTGGAAAGTTTATCCATGAATAGAATACCTCTGTCTTTCGATACTCGTGAGCCTCTATCACGAAAATTACTGTACCACCTTGAGGTGTCAGTCCGTTCTCTATAAGTTTTAACGTTATAGATCTTCTTAAGTGGACCGGGATGATAATAGCATCCGGGTCTGTGTATTCGGGACCTTGCTGAGTCGCATCTGCTGCGGCCCCAGAGGCTCCGTTTTCTGGCATTGTAAAAATGCGAGATTTGCAGAGTAGGTCTCCAAGGAGACAAAGATTAGGTGCACAATATTTTGGAACACTGTATCCTTCAACGTTGAATAAACCAGAGCTTTACATAGGAATCTCTTCCTTCTAAGGTCGGGCGGATTTTAACCTTTCACCCACTCCAGACGTCTATTGGAGTATTTACGGGAGAAAGGGGTGTGAAATATGCACGACTGAGTTACTCTAAAAGTCTTGCGTTAGTTTATCGCCTTACCAAACGTTTGGCGCCATGTAGTGTAGTTCCTAGTTTCCCACTAGGCCATGCGCATTGGAATAACATAAACAGTAGTATCGACGTGGAACTGCGGATATTCCAGGCCTCCACTGACTATGCTAAACTTAATTGGGTTGTGTTACCAACTAGCTCAGAGGTCACTGGAAACTTTCTTCTCTGCATAGGAAGTGATCAGCTTCCTTGGCACAGACAAGAAGGGATTCAGCTTTCCAACAACCGTGCAACATGACAACTTTGCTCCTCAGATCAAGAGTCAATCTCTAGGGTCGTGTGAAACAATAGACATGTATTTCACTCAGTCAGTCTAGTGCAGTTTACTTTCACGAGATGTAGAGAATAGAGAGACGGGCGTTTGTCAATAAAAGGTTAACATTTATTGAACAGTCTTTCTTCTTGTACAAGAGAAATGTATTGCCACAATTGCAATAATTGTTATTATAAAAAGTACGTACAGTAAGATAAGGATTGCGAAATAGAACTGTAAAAGCATTGATATGGTTTCTTAGCCATACAATGGTTTAAAAGTAATAAAACATATATACAGTCATATATACATTAGGCTAACATACTCAACTGGTGCTTCTAACTAAGCCTACCCCAGTGTGCCTGACCTAAGCCTAACACGTGAAAGGGGAGTAAGTAAGTAGCTTTAAGTTAAGTTGGTTTTGCCAAGGTTTGTTTCAAGAATTCTCGTCTAAGGGTTTAGTCAACACCATACCTCTGAATAGAATGATGGAGGATTGGTATCTCCTTCAGGGGTCACTCTCGATATCCCAGTCACCCGCGAGGGTAAACCGGAAACGCCGTGGCTGGATTTCTCTGCACGAGAAAGGCAGCGGCTTCTCTTCAGCGCGTCGAGGAAGGAGGGGGGACAGCGTCCGCGGGCAGCTGGAATCTGCTGGATGTCTTCGCAGAGGACGGCTGTTCAGCTCCTTAAGCGTACTGCACCATAGTTCGCGCTTTAGCGGCGATAATGGTATCAGCAGCTTCACCACCACAGGATAGCAGGCTGCAGCGACAGAGTGCTAGGTTTACCAACACGGGGTTGTGCAGGCAGCTGGCTTCAGAAGCTCGTACAACAGGCATTGCTTAAGGCAACGTTGGTAATATTTATACCTGACAGGTGCTGGGTTTGACGCAAGTTTGCTGGACATAAGACGTCAATTAAAGATGTCACTAGGAAGTGATAGTTATCAGTTGCTCATTAGAGTTCCATTACTAATCAAAACATAGCAAGCGGGGATTTCCAGGTTTGCTGAGTTTTTATCTTTTTGAAGAACTCGGAGTGTTATCTAGGAATATCAGATAGTGACTACTGCTCTGTCATTGCACTAATTGGTCGCAAAGGAAGTGGCAGAGGGAACTATGCTGGAATGTGGCTCTGTTCGTGTGAGGCCAGAGATGACTTTTCAGAAAATCGCACTTGAACGGTTATGCCAATATAGGGAATAAATGGATTTATAGCCGAATAGGGGCATAAGGTCACAGTATCGATCAGGAACCTAGATAAACACGCAACAAGATCTGTTTACTATGTTAGCAGAAATACCTCAAATGAATTTGTTCAAAGCTTCAGACTACTTTGCTTCTGTAATGATCCATCTATGCTTGCATGTTTGCTGTATGTCTGCACCTGGTTGCTTTAGAAGGTGCCAGTCTTTGACCAGAGTGGCCTATAAGCTGACCGTTTTCTGTGTGCCTTTGTCTACGCTTGTGAGCCTCAAGTAAATAGCAATAACTTGCCACAGGTCCTACACTGCTTGTATTAATTCAAACATACCAGATCTAGTGATAGAGTTTACCTCACAAGTGGGGTTTTTAACATTCTCAACCCTCCTACTAAGTTCACATGTGGTCCTATTTTGCTTACGCTGAAGGACTGGCATGTATTTTTTTAAGGTATGGAAATGTGGGGCAGTAAGAGTTCCAATAGGCACTTTCGATAACACTTGGCATTAACTTTGCCTAGAAGGCATGCCCCGTCTGGTGAATATCAATGTCTCTACCTGTTTCTATTCATTTGTTATTTTGACTGAATGGTGTTTGGCTTAGGAGATTTCTGTGTGGTCTGTTGTGATTGTAATGCACCAGCATTTTAATGAGCAATTGTTATACCTGGAATTATGCCGTCCTGCTATGGTGGTTCTCTCTTAGTCTATGCCTGGCTTCTCTTGCTACTTGCTATGTTTGACTGTGTAATGATTTAAAAAAAACGATTTGAATACATTAATATTTTCTTCAATTTGTGTGTTAATATTGTCAAAGTTGATATCAAACTGATATCAAACATGTTAAAATAATATTTGTTCTAATTAAAATTGTTTAGGTTTATGTTATCTCTTTGAGGGTGATATTATGGGCTTGAATTTTGGTTTATTGGGAAACCTCATTCAACAAGGACTACGCTATTCATCATGCATTTTTGTGACATACATAATATCTAAAATGCAAAGTGTACCTAACTTTTTATTTTGCGCTAAATGTATTTAAAATACATTAGTGCACAAAGTGGATGGGTAAACTTTTTGAAATAACATTTTGATTTTAAACAGACCTTGTATGTGTTGTCTTAAAACTGATGTATCCATAAATGATACTCCAGTCAATGCCTCTGGCTTAAAAGATAATTTTATCAATTCCTACTTGGTTAAGGTGGTGGATCCAGGCTGGGTCCCTCGACTGTTGCTACTGCATTATGCCTCCAGTTGGCACACCATTGATTGAAAGATTTTTTACATTTAGAGAATGTAACTTATGCCTGGCGGTGTCATGCTGCTTACCATTGACTAGTGACTAAGGGCCAGATGTAGGTAAATTAGATTTACGGATTTTTAATTACTGAATTTTACCGATTCGGTAATTAAAAATCGGTAAATCTAAAGGGTGGATATGTAGGTATTTCCAGATGTGGAAATACCGAATCTGTAACAATCGGTATTTACCGATTCTGTAAATACAGAATCGGTATTTCCCATTGATTCCTATGGGCTTTGAAGCCCATAGGAATCAATGGGAAATACCGATTCTGTATTTACAGAATCGGTAAATACTGAATTTTGCAAGGGTGCAGGGGGTGTCACTTTGACACCCTCTGGCACCCCACAAATAGGCATGTGCGCCATGTGGCACACAGACATGCCCTAAGGGCATGTCTGTCTGTCACATGGGTAGGTGTGCATGCACACATGTGCATGCACACCTGAATTCGGTATTTTACCACACAATAGGATTGTGTGGTAAAATACCGATTTTGTAGGGCCTTTGGGACTCAGAAGAGTCCCACCTACATCTGAGATTTACCGAATCGGTAAAAAATACTGATTCGGTATTTTACCGAATCGGTAAATTTACCGAATCGGTAAATTTACTGATTCTGTAAAATTGTGCCCCTACATGCCAATCCTTGAATACGGGTCGGTAACGGCCGAAAATACTGATTTTCGCCCGTTACGGACCGACCTACATCAGGCCCTTAAACCAGTTATTTAATCATGAATAAACAGCCACGTTTTCCAGAAATTTGATAAAGAGGTGACTGTTTTAAGGTCCAGCCAGAGATTGTTCCAGTTATAAGCAGTGTAATTAACTAAACGTTGCCTGCCCATGAGGACAGCCTGCTGAAGGGGAGGAGGGGCTACCAGATTTCTTGACAGGCTTGAACGAAGAGTCCTGCCAGGCTGGTAAATGTAAATGTAAATGTAAATGTGTTTCGATTTATATAGCGCACTATAACCCAGGGGTCTCTAGGCGCTTGCTTAGGGAACCCGTCCTGGTATTCCCCTGTGAGATACCCCGGCCGGGTATCCACAAGGTGAAAGCCAGGCATCCCGCCGCGAGGGGCCGTAGTGGAGATTAAGCAAGCTATTGCCCAGAGTCGCAGAGTGTGATCCCGTGAGTCGAGTAGGCACCAGAGCGAGAATTGTCGACTCCGTGGAATTTTTGAGCCCGAGACCCGCCAAGGCGGGGAATCGAACCCTGGTCCACGGCCGATCTCAGCTTCCGGGTCTGCCTCCTCTAACCACTGAGCCACACTTCTCCATCTGAACCTTTCCTACAAATATGTTGGCCCGTGACCATGGAGAGCCTCGAAAACAATGCAGAGGTCCTCGAAAATTATCTGCTTCTTTACAGGAAGACAATGTAGCCTTCTAACGGCTTGCGAGGCTGAATGGAATCTAGGGACCTTCATCAAACTCCAAACTGCTGACTTTTGAAGAATTTGCAGTTTGTTCACTTACTTTTTCTGAATGTTTTGATAAAGACCATTGCAGTAGTCTATTCTGGGCAAGACCAATGCAATTACAACTGTCTTTAACAGGTCAAACAGCAAACATTGTGCAATTTTCTTTATATTGTGTAGAGTATAAAAGGAGGCAGAGATGACACTGTTTATTTATTCTTTAAATATAAATTTTTCATCGATCAGAACACCCGAGCTTTTTGACCTTCTTGGCTGGTATCGGAAGGGGGCTGCACTCTTCTGGCCACCACAAAGGGGTCCAGAAGGAGGTACTGTTGCCATATAGGATGACTTCTGTCTTAGAAGAGTTTAATTTTAGACCGTTTTTGCCCATTCATTCGCTGACTGTGCTCACACAGTTCCGAAAGGTGCTACTCATGTCTGGGCCCTTTTTAGAAAGCGATACCACAATCTGTGTGTCATCAGCATAAGAGACTAACAACAACCCAAAGGACTTGATCACAATTGCCAGTGGTATAGCATACAAATTAAACAAAGTCGGGTTAAAGAGGATTCCTGGGGGATCCCACAAGGTAACGAAAAGAGTTCAGATGCGTAGAATTCTAAAGACACAGATTTATTGTTAGCCGTAAGAGGAGAACGCAGCAGGGCCAGGGCTCTGCTCTCAACCCATAGTTCATGAATAACAGTATCAAATGCTGCAGATGGGTAGACCAGGATGAGTG
This sequence comes from Lissotriton vulgaris, assembly GCF_964263255.1. Classification (NCBI taxonomy): domain Eukaryota; kingdom Metazoa; phylum Chordata; class Amphibia; order Caudata; family Salamandridae; genus Lissotriton; species Lissotriton vulgaris. The sequence continues at coordinate 352,236,986 of NC_141698.1, forward strand.
CAGCATTGCCGCCCCCATCCACTGAATACTTGATTTCCTTGGTGGGCAAAATGAACACCAACTATGTGCTGTGGACACTTCGGAAATTAAACTGTGTATCTTCTAGCAAATGATAATCTTAAAAAACCGGGCCAGCTGTGCATTCATGGTCTTTTCTACTAGCTTAGCTGGAAAGGGTGGGGAACATCCATAACAACGCGGTCAAAACACCGAGCTTCCATTACCACGCGTCTTTTACAATGCAAGTCGTTACCTGTAGACTAAGGAATAGTAGATTTACTATTCCAACACCTTCCCTACTGTATGTAGGCTGGAGTTGGAATAGTAAATCTTACTATTCCTAAGTCCAGCACCCTACAGCACAAGTCGTGGTAACGACTTGTGTTGTAAAAGATGAGTTGTGATGTACCGCGATCTAAAAGATCGCGTTGTAACATCATACAACCGAAAGGGTAGCCTGGAGATGGGCAGATTACTATTCGAGTCAAATGCATTTTAGTTTGGTTCTTCCACTGCTGAAGAAACCTAAGTGTTTTTCCACTGTAGTCCTAAGGGTAATTGCCTCAGGATACTGAATGACATGATCCACTACCACTAGTATGAATCTGTTTCCTGATGCTGTGGGAGGTTCAAGTGGACCTATGTCCACACCTACCATTTCACAGGGAACCCAAACCACTGGTAGTGGAATTAAGGGAACCTTTGGGTGTCCACCTGTTTTGCCACTGGCCTGATAGGTGACAAAGCAGCTGACAAACTCCTTTACTTTCTGAGACATCTGAGGCCAGTTTTTAGGTTTGGCCCAGATGTCCAGCTAGGCGGGTGTCATGAGCTAAAGTTAGTAGGAACTCCCTGCACTTCTGAGGCAATACCCCTCTTCTAGTGGCTCAAAGGTTGGGGTCTGTGGCCTCAGTGTACAGTAGCCCCTCTTCCCAAAAGACTCTGTGGGTACCACTGACAGCGCCCTTTTCCAGTGGAGCAGCTTGCTACCTCAGGCTTTCAAGAGTTGGACAGTCCTGCTGTTCAAGGCACAGCTCTTCCCTAGAGGGTCCCCCTGGCCTAAGAATTCACCTGGTAAGGTTCAAGCTCCATGAACCAAGTTCCCTCTCGGGTGTCCAAATACTCTCCCTGAGGAGAGGGGCCGGATCCTTTTGCTGTGCAGAAGCTGGTTTCCTACTCTTCTTACCTTTCCTCTTCGAAGGTTGAGCCACACTTTCAGGCTCCAACACTTCTTGTTCATCCTGCTTTCAGCTCTGTGCTCTTGTTTTCACACACACAATTACAAGGATGTCCAGCTTTTCTACATGGGTAATTAACTCTACCTCAGCACATGCTGAGGTTTACAGGTCATTACCAAGCAGACATGCAGCTGGAAGCTTTGGAGAGACCACAACCTGTTTCAGGCCAGTAACCCCCAGTCTAATGCCACAATAGCCATATCATGGTTAGTAGTAACACTGTCATCACTGGTGACTGTGTAGGCTTTCCCAATCAAGTATTGCTCTGGGGAAACCAGTGCATCTCTCACCATAGTGACGACACTGGCAACTGTATCCCTCAGGGTTTCTAGTCTAGTTCCATTGATCCAAGGGTATTGCAAGTACTTCTGTGACTAGAACTGGTTAAGTGTGCAGCCTGATTTGCTCTTGGCACACTGCTGATCCCATCTGGAGACAGGCTACACCAGAAGTAACTGAAGGAGGACTAGGGGGCTTCGTGTTGGGATATTTTGCAGCTCCAGTTAAAGCGTCCCAACAGTTGTTACACCAGGCCATTGAGGGATCAAAGTTCTTTCCCCTGTACCTATTATTGGACTGGGAAGAGTTTTGGGTCACACCCGGGTGCAGGTTTTTGGGGCCCTTTTAAGACTCAGGCTTTTTATCTTGGGGGTTCTCACCACCTTTCGTCTGGGAAGGTTTTGTAACCTCTTTGTTTTGGTCACCCCCAGTGGTTGTTTTTGTCACCCTTGTCTTGACCTATTGGTCTGCCTTCTTTCCCAATTCTTGGGGAGAAATTAGACCTAGGTCTATCAAATGCTGATGTAACTTTTCATTAGTGCAATTACTTAAAATACGTTCTTTCATAAACAAATTGAAAAGTCCATTGAAATCATGTGCATTGTGTCCAGTTAATCAACCATCTAGTGTTTTAACTGAGTAGTCAACAAAGTCATTCCAGGATTGTTTTGGGTTTTGTGAGCCCCCTGTATCTAATTCTGTATTCCTTAGTTGTGAGTCCAAAGCCCTCAACCAGAGTTCTCTTCATGAAACACTCCAGAACTGAAAATGGCACTAACGATCTTGGCTAGGTAGGGGGCCACTGAGTCAGGTACTAGGTGCATGATCTTGGGCAGACATAGGTCCAAAGGATATCTCGGTTTTGAACTAGAAATGACCAACTTAATGTGGTCCTCAGTCAGATGAGCAAATTCCCTAAAGGAAATTTTACCAGGACCATCAGCCCGATATCATTACTATTCTGGTCTACCGGAGGAAAATTTATTGAAGATTACCCCCACTTTCAGTTGAAAAAACCTTGATGGCTCATTACAGAAAGCCTGGCTACTACCTGCTGATTTCCTAGTTGTAGGCGAAGAAAGTTTTGAAATAGTTTTTAACAGTGCCTTACTTGAATTACTGACAGATTTAATTTGCTTAGAGAAAAATGCAGCTTTTTTAAAAAATGCAACTTTTTTTATTGTGTTATTTTGAGGATTAACTTATATGGGGATCCTCCCCTGTCGATCCTCTTCCTGGTAGTCCTCCCGATGGTGTCCCTTGATGCAGCAGGACCTGGAAACAAAAAAATAAACGAGGTTGATTAAACACACAATTCAACAAAAAGGGACTCCCTCTTTAAAGAGGTACATGATGTTGACCAATGGGAAGACACCTACAAGGAGAAAAAGGAAGCTCAGACCCCGGAGGAGAAGAGAAGGAATGAGGGTACGAAGCCTCAAGAGGAATGAACGGAATCAGAAAAAGAAGGATGGATTGCTTGGAAGTATCCAGTCGAGAGGAAGACTTGTTCACCTGGAAGAGAAACTGATGTGGAAGCGCCCATCTGGGAGAAGCTGGAAAGACCCTACCAGGAGGCGGAGGAGGTCAAGTCGGGACTAGACGAGTGGTGGATGACCCCGGAGGTTGCTGAGTAGCCGTGTCATAAAGTGAGTGAGTATCCGGGGCTAGATTGGGATACTAGGGAGAGGGCAGAGAGGAAGGAGGGTGTAGGAGGGAGACGGACATGGGAATTTCTGGTGAAGGGTAAAAGAGAAAGCCTTAACTGTTTTCTGTCCTAGCCATACATTTGAGGACTAGAAGCCCCATAATGCTGCAGACCGCTTAATTAAGAGACAAGGGAGATTGGAACCCTTATTTGTGGGTCTCACCAGAAGGGAGTAAGACCCGTATCAGAGAAGAGATACGGCAAACAAACAGATAAGATTTGACCTCACATATATTTTTACATTTCCTTTTCTTACGCCATTCTCTTTTGTACCGGCAGGAGGAAATCAAGATACACCTAAAGTGAACGGGCACATATTTTTTCTTGTTTTTTACAGTGAGAGCTAAACCTGTAATCCTGAGGGTATTTTCAAGTAGTTACTCTTTCTTTTCCCACATAAACCCTGAAAGGTCTTGGTGAGATACACTCTCAACTGTTGCTTCTGTTACTTACTGCTTGTTTCTCTTTACACCGAGAGTGCTCCGGGGAAATGCAGCCACACCCGAAGACTAGGAGAAGAAGAAAAGGAAGGAGAAATCATAATTTGCAGATATTCTGATTTGTTTGACATGCTTGCCTATAAAAATCGCAAACATATCCGAAAAATGACAACACTGCGAAATAAGATAAGCCTCCTTGCCTTTACCTCTGGCCCAATCTCTTAAAAGTACCACAGCTACACTTTGCATATGTTTTACTTTCCCTATCGGGTCATAAGCTCTTCTCTAATTGTCATTAAACCACAGTCCCAGGGCTTGCTTTTTCTGGATACTTTAATGTTTCAAGGGCCTAATTCATTAACTGCATCTTTCAGCCAGACCTAGTAACTTGCCGACATTTGATCAATGTCCTTGGTTTCTCCTGGCAGTGAACTAGCGAGAAGAGCACTCAAATTCGAGTCTTGAACCTTATGCCAGGCATGAGGGACAAATGATTTTCCATTGATCGTAACAGGGGGAGTTCAACATTGTGCCATGATCATTGTCCATGGGTCATACCAACATTTGCAAATACCCTCCACATTCTAGGTGGTAACTCCTACAAACAGGGTTGGATTGGGAACCAAAACCGGCCCTGGCAAAGTGCTCAGCCCCCCTCCCCCGCGGGGTTGGGGGGGAAGGGGGGCGGTGCCGCCGAGCTCTTTTCCACTGCCGGTTTTCGGTCGCTTTTGTTACAAGGACGATTTTGCAACTATGCTGCTAAAACGGCCCTGTAACAAAATCGGCCCCCAGTGGCCCAAAACCGCACCGGGGGATTGCCCGGTGCCTGCTATGGCCAGTCCGGGCCTGTCTAAAACATTAGTTCAGCCTTGAATCTGCCATCATATATGTTCATCTACTATAAAAAACAAGGGAACCCTCTAGGTAGGCAAGGACCTGGGGTATCAACTTTTACAAAAAACAACGGCCCTTGACACAAAGAATTGAAGATTGTAATAATTATAGGCCACGATGTGCGCTATAACAACAAGAAAATCCAGTCCGCGATCGTGCACCGGGACGTCTCCTGTCGTTCCATCGAGGACGTAGGCACCTACTCAGCTCAACCAAAATAGCTGCACAATCGGGTCTCCTATTCTCTGGGACCCCCACCGGCTCCACAGATCCGTGCCTCATATTCGAGACGCATCGCACCCCTGACCATAAATCCACGCGGCAACTTTCATTAGTTTTCGCCCCCAGCCGTAGCGCTACCAGGATCCCCGCACCACTATCCTGATAAATTAACGTCAGACCCCCTTACTGCGGTGCCGAGCCTACTGCTTCATCCCCTCCAGGGCACCCGGCACAAGCACGCTAGCATTCTACGGCTAGATAGCTGTGACCATTTCCACCCCAGCTACAGCCGCTCTGAGCATGCGGGCGTGGGGGAGACTAACCAAATGATGCAGGCAGCTTCACTCGCGGGCAATATGCCCATGTTTGGCCACATATCTGCCGGTAATTGAATAACTAATTGGCAGTCATTCGACGCTTGGGAGGTATATAAGCCCCGTCTCCCACCCACCTGCACTATCATCAGAGCAGCGCTGAGGGGCAGTCAGAGGAACATTGTCCTGGGAACCGTGAGTGAAAAAACGTAGAGGCAGCATTGGTAAACGAAGGTGAAACTTTTAATAAGACCCTAAAGCCTCGTTTTCTCTCATACCTACAGAGAGCTGAATCTAGCCTGATGGGACTCCCCAATATTTGGCGCAAAAGCTCATGAGGCACTGTAACTTATGAAATAAGTAAGGTTTATTCCTACAATAGCACCTTTTCCTTTATCCTCAACACCTAGGATAAGGTTGGAACCATCAAAGATATGTGTATTATGTGTGTGTCTGTGTTCTTTTCTTTCCTTTTTTTCCACAGGGTGCATTATTATCTGGAGGCAATCAGCAACCCTACATGTGAAACAACATCTGCACACTCCTAGTCCTTTAGGTCAATGATACCTGCTTGAATAAGTTATGCTTTGAACATGAGATAGGTATTGATTGTATACTTTTCTCCCTCCAGGTCCAATTTAAGCGCCAACTGGGCGCTAGGACTTCGTGCTGAACAACATGATAGGTACACATACACCTATAGTTTAATTTTTAATTAATTTTTGTATAATACACTTTAAAACATACACACATGTGAGTAAGGTGGGGAATTTTGTGCTTTCCCGTCCTGAAGGAGGAGTTGGATACTCCGAAACATGTCCATGTCGATGCACTAAAGAGGTAGCTGTATATAATTTTACAGTAGTGACCTCGCAGAGCACCCCTTTTTAACAATACCAGCCGGGGGCGTAATTAAAGTCTTTTTTTCCCCACGTGCCAGGTATTTTTTAATTATCACTCTCACCACTCCACCACTCACATTCTATACCCCACACACTACCACACATAGTCCACACTTGAACTGCTCCCGCGTATCCGTAGGTCGCAGCACGCCACACTACGTAGAGGGGTGTGTTTCCCAATGGTGCTCCACAGGCTTGTATGCCTAAATCCTTAATAGATAAGATTAAATGACTTCCCCAGGGTCCCTTTGTAGTACTAGTCAATTAATTTTCTATTTCCTTCCAGCATAAATAGCTGATAGACCCTTTTTCTGCTGCTCGCAATCTCCCATACAATCTTATGAAAGCACTTTCAGACTAATGTTTCTGATTTTTTTTATCCGAACTCTAACCATATTTGTGCGGGTGAGACTGATTTGGGAATATTAAATACGACTCTGTAGACTTTTATTTGGCTTCTATTGAATATGTCTATTTCAAAACACCACATCATTTCTGTACCTTAGTGAAGGTAATAACCGGGCCTCCATAACCTTAAGTAAGTGGGTTAACGATTGACAATTCAATTATTGTTTTAGTATTGTTAAGCCATATGTTAATGATTGTGCCTAGGCCTGAATTGATAACAAGTGGGTTTTCCCGGTCATTTGCTTATCCATAATAAACCCCAAATATTTACAGGCGCGCACTTCCTCCAATTTACTTCCTTCCAACCATCACGCATGATTTTTTAACTTAAAATCAACCAACCGGGTGTTGTTAGCGATTTACTGGGGGCACTTTTCTGCATCTTTCCTGCTGGTTGGGCGTTGTATCAGCCCTCTTGCCTTTCCGCCGCCGCAGATTTACAACCCTAGCGGCCTCCTGGAGGAGGACTACATTCTCCAGGCTCCACAGCAGTGGAAGCCGCCACCGTCATTGCCGCGCCCGGAGGCGCTTTAAATTTTGCTCAGCCCTGTTGGAGCGGGTGTTGTTAGCGATTTACTGGGGGCACTTTTCTGCATCTTTCCTGCTGGTTGGGCGTTGTGTCAGCCCTCCCGCCTTCCCGCTGCCGCAGATTTACAACCATAGTGGCCGCCGAGAGGAGGACTACATTCTCCAGGCTCCACAGCGGCGGAAGCCGCCACCGTCATTGCCGCGCCCGGAGGCGCTTAAATTTCTCTCAGCCCCCGCGTCGCAGGATCGCGCGCGGGTTGCGCCGGGCTAAGCCCGGGCCAAGGGCGGGCCCGTTTGAGCCTGTTCAAGAACGGCTGGAGGACGGGTCGGGGCCACTCCCTTACTTACTCGTGACTTGGGTCCTTTATGGTTTTTGCTACCTGTACCTAGGCTGTCTGTCGCTTGAGGGTTTCTTCTCTATTGGCCTACTAGCTGTACCAAGATCACACATATTGCCACAAAATGTCTCCAAAGGCTGTGAAGGGAGGGAAAATGGTCCCGACTGGTTCTATGATTGGAACGCTGGACAACACTATTGTGCGGGCATCATCAATTGTACACCGTGAAATCGATTGCGCAGAGAAAAAGCTGTCGCTGGACCCTGTTTTCAACAAAAGGTCCTCAATAGGACCGCTGGCTAGGGTGGTGTCTCCTATTACTATCCCAGGTTCTGACGCTCTCTTAAGTAAAGCTGCTGGGGTGAATCATGGTACCCATCCAGTTCTCATACATTCTGCCCATGGGGAGTCAGTTTATTCGCGCCCCATCCAATGTAATATGCAGGATGAACGGACTGGTTCCATAGAATGCAGTATCTCGCTAGACCCCTTGGAAAGTACTGTAAAGGCTCGTCCCACGCGAGGTGTATAATCTGTACAACCAATACCGGTGACCAAAAGGAAGAGAGGGGGTGCAGCCCACAAGGGAAGACAAGCCAAAATTAAGAAGACTAATGCTCCTGGAGTTATGTCTACATCTTTAAATAATTGTACAGAGGCACTGTCCCCGATGGCAGCTGTGACGGACTCAATGACGCCACCCAGGATGGACACCTCGTTGGATTGGCCACAGGAAATGTGGGACAAACTTTAGAAGCTTTTTTATAGCTCTTGTATCCCAATCTATAATAGACTGGATTCTATTGAAAAGACACTTGCTACCCTTGAAGCTGCAGGGGCCAAGGCTAAAGCCATTGGCAGGTCTGGGGTTAGTACAAGGTGTGAGGATGGGCCTGAGGGAGTTTCTGAGGCTATTCTAAATTCTAAATCTCCAATGCAGTCGACGCAGGTAGCTGTACCGAGAAGTAACACCGCCACGACTGCTAGTGAATCAACCCCCCAGACCTGTTTGAATGGTACTAAAGGAGTGAGGCCACCAGGTGGTAAAGGATCAGGGGTGGGTGGTTCCAACCTGGGGGTCGATCACCCAGACTGTAGAAAAAGGGTATCCAACGATCCACTGTTGGATTGTCTTCCACGTATAGACCTTCTCCCGGCCTCCTTGCCGTATATGTGTATTTTGAACGGAGTCCCCTCATTAAGAACAGGCCAACGAAAGGAATATCTAGACCTGAAAAATAAGTGTATTTATTGGCTCAACGCGAACCGGTCTCTACCCCCTAGGGTTTCGGCCGAAATCCTATTTGTAAGAAGGGTGGACTGGGTTGAGTCGAGATGTAAAACTATAAAAGGGGATAGTATTTTTATTAACTTCAGGGATACCAGAGCTGTGGAACACATTTGTAGCTGGGATTCCTATGGTACGGACTCCCTTATTAAACCATTCCCACTAACCTATTTTTATCCAGCTATTTCCTCAGGCCACGTAAATGCACAGGTCGGAAGGAGTGGGTCTAATCAGAGGCCTGGGGGTGGGTTTGGTGTCTGTACAGGGAATAGGTATGATGTTCTATCTGGACTAGAGGAGTATGATTGACATCAAATCACTCCAGGCCCCCAAATCCCAGTATGTGTTCAGAAATCTGATAACCCCCTGCACGTTGGCCAAAATTTGGGTGATCTGGTTGATGCTGCCCTTAGTTAATCAATATCCTGCCTGGTAGGGTCATAGTGAACACAGTCCCTGTTGAAGGTAGTTCAAGAAGCCCTGGTGGAGCCGGGGTTAACGGATCGTTACTAACCCAGGGGCTGATTACGAGTTCTGATCCATCCCCTGCCCAGGAAGGCTGTCCCATGGTAGTGGATCGGGGTACTCATAGGGCTGACAGTGTGACACTACTATCCTGGAATATCGCAGGGCTGGGCTCCAAGCTAGTACTTCCCGAATGGTCAGACTTCATTGAAGCCCATTATATATGTCTCCTTCAAGAGACTTGGGCAGTAGAGCCCGTGTTTCGATTAGGGTATCTCACTTTTCAGGTTCCCGCAGTAAAACAAGCAACGGCCGAGTAATGGAGGGTTTATTGGTTTGGGTACGGCAGACACTGCGGTGCAAAGTATGCCAAATACCCACAAATAACATTGATATTCTTGCAATAAAAATCATCCCCGAGCAGGGTCCTAGCGTGTGTATTTTTAACGTCTATGCAAGAGGCCTCATTGGTGGGAGACGTTCGAAGGTTGTAGCGGACCTGAAGGGGTTGTTGGATGGTATGCAGAGGAATACTGGTACGATAGTCGTGGGGGATTTTAACACTACGTTTGAACCCCTAGGGCTTGTGGATCAGTACCTCATGGAGGATGAAGATGGAAAATGGCGCATACCTACCCTAGAGATTGAGCCAATTAAGAAATGGACAGAGGCGGCAATCCAAATGAAGGGGCTGTGTGTAGGCCAGCAATTGAGGGCCGTAAATGGGCGAAAATTGTCTGACATGCGGGGGCCGACACTTTCAATAACGGCCTCAGGTCGAGTTGTATTGAATATGTGCTAGTAAGTTTGTCATTGTGGCAGTCTGTAAGGGACATGGTCATTACTATTTGTGCTGAAAGCGATCATGACCCACTTATTGTTACAATGAATGGACTGCTCGGAGAAGTTTTACTTCATAGGGTAGAGGCAGGGGGCAGCAAGCTGGTACTCACTAATGAAACGCGACATCTGAAATGGAAAAATGTCTCCGAACTTCCAGAAACATTATTAGCCATGAATAAGGAGGTAGACAGGGTATTGTAAGAGTGGGGAATTGGCGCGGGAAGCCAGACCTTGTTGTCCCAGGTTACGGAAACGCACACTACGCTCTTTGATAGGCTAAAACTATTCTTCTGCAAACCAGCTAATATTAAGAAAGTCAGTCACAAGAAAGTGGAAGGGTGGTTTAATGATAAATGTCGCCTTTCTAGGAGGGCATTGGGAACAGCTCTAGGTGTTAAGGACAAATCTAGAGTGATGCTGGCACGGGATTCCTATAGGAAAACAGTAAAAGAAGCCAAAAAACTTTGGGACCAGGCAGGATGGCAGGAACTCAAGGAAGCATGCACGTCCCGAAATTCTAAAGTATTTTGGGACACGTATAAGTGGGATAGGGGGTTGCCCAGATCCCCCACAGAACAATGTTGCCCATCAATTATGGGTTGAATACTTTGAACCCCAGTATGCTCCCTTAGATGAAGAACAGAACATAGTCCCGTATGCCCATTCTTTTTGTACTAGTGGGATATTTACCCTAGTGGATGTGGATAGGGCTTTAGACACTATCACACCGGGTCGTGCCCCTGGAATGGATAGTATCCCTGCGGATGTTTTCTTAAGCCACAAACCTTCCTGGTGATTGTATATTAGACATCTAGCAAACGCAATTGCCTGTGGTGCCCCAATCCCGGTTTCCTGGAAAGGGGCGGAGATAATTCCGGTATTTAAGAAGGGTGATAAATCCTTAGCAGCAAACTACAGGCCAATTAGTGTTATAGACTCCATCCAAAAGATTATGGGCAGATTGATTCTGAAAAAATGCACTCATGGATGGAAGACGAACAAATCCTTACTCTGCTGCAGGCGGGTTTCCAACCTCTTACAAGTACAATCGAGCAGGTCTTCCGCTTTATTAATATCTATTGGAAGACAGTTGTTCTGGGGAAAGCGGCCCTGTACGCGATATTTATGGACTTGAAGGCAGCCTTCGATCTAGTGCCGTGATGCAGGTTGTGGCGTGTCCTATGTGAGATGGGGATGTCCTCTGAATTATTATCCCTGATTGTCCGCTTACATGAGGGTAACCATGCGTGGGTACGGTGGGGGCCAAGGGTGAGGTTACCGCGTCATTTGCCGTTGGCAGAGGAGTGCGCCAGGGTTGTGTGCTTGCGCTGACCCTGTTTTCACTCTTCGTTAAAGGGGTGGCCGATTTCCTATCTGCGGTCCCCTCGGATGCCCCGATCCTGGCGGAAGAACATATACCCATCCTCATGTTCGCGGACGATACTTTAATCGTCTCCAAAACTCCCAGTGGCCTGCAAAAAGCCCTATGTAGGTTTGAGGATTTCTGCTCCATCCGGGGCCTTGCAATTAATACGGAAAAAAACAAGTTCATGTCTTTCAACGAGCATAGATCATTTCGGGGTAAGGTATATATGAATAATGCACCCCTCGAGAAAGTTGATGCATTTACTTACCTAGGAGTGACGTTACAGGCAGATATGGGGTGGTCTAGACAAATTGGCGTAGCCACATTAAAGCATAAACAGCAGGCCGAGTTCCTTGCAGCCAAATTTAGATCTTCTCTCTGCAAGCCGATTAGCCCGTTGATGGAGATCTATGGCATGAAAGTCCTAGGCTCCGCTCTCTACGGAGCAGAGCTCTGGGGGTTTTCGAATTTGTCCACCCTATCTGCAGCTGAAAATTCCTTTCTTCAAAAGGTTACCAGTGTCCCGAAAAGCACACCTATGCGCCCATTGCTGCTAGACCTGGGTAGGAAAGCAGCAAAGTATTTGGCAAAACTCCGCCCCCTTTTGAATTGGCAAAGACTGTGGTGTACGGCTGAACTTGCACACTACGTAAAGGGTCTTAAAGATGTAATGGATACTGAATATTTGCATAAGGTTAAATGGTTGAGAGAGATCAGGTCATTGTTGGTGAACCTAGGTCTGAGTGAACTATGGGCCGACTCCCTTAACGCCCCTTTTCCGTCAAAGAAAACTTTGAAGGAGATGTACTGGGATATGGTAATGGTAACAGTGTGTTCCAGTGGTTCAGTAAAGCATTTGACAGGCCGGTTTTTTGAATTTAAGACAAAGCCTGTATTAGAACAGTACTGGGATGCCATTGAGAAACCATTTGACAGGAAGCTGTTATTCCAGTTGAGGGCTGGTACCCTACCGGTTAGGACATTTAGTAGTAAATGGGCAGGGGCCACTGTGAATGTATGTCCAAGGTGCAACGATAGACAAGAAACGGTCAGTCACCTGTTATTTTTCTGCCCATCATATAAGAAACCTCGTGCCATGTGGGTAATACTGATTTTCAAGCTATTAGGCTTTAGTAGGCATGAAGAGGCGCTGAGAGTCCTTACTATGGACCCATCGCTACCAACAGCAATTGCAGTGGCTAAGTTCTTGGGGTGGGCCTGGTCTATCCGTGCTAGGGCTCTTTGCTAGGACTACCCAATTGTTTTATCCCCTTAACGTTACCCTGCATTCTTTGTAATGAACTGGAGTTATGAAATGGCTGGGCCTAATGTTGATTTTATGGAATTGTATATTTATAATATTTTTTAGATCTACTTTACGCGACAGTTTCCCAATGTTTAATATTTTGTTTAAATGATTGTAAGAGCTGGAATATTTATGTTTTTAAACTGCATGTTGTATTATTCATGTTGTGCTTTTATGACAAATCTGTCGAATAAAGCTATTTGAACTGAACTGATAAGTGGGTTTTACCGGTCATTTGCTTATCCATAATAAACCCCAAATATTTACAGGAGCGCACTTCCTCCAATTTACTTCCTTCCAACCACCACGCCAGATTTTTTAACTTAAAATGAACGAACCGGATCACTTTGGTTTTATTTAAATTCAGATCAAGCCCGTTTTGCCTTATATTTATTTAGGGTATTCATACTCCATAGTAAACCTATTGGTGTTTTACTTAGTAGACCTATATCGCCTGCATATTGTAAGCAGCCCAACTTCTCCTCCGGAAGCAATGGTGGGTAATTATTTTTTAAATCCAAGGCATCTGTAAGATCTGATAGGTATAAATTAAACAGGCTTGGGGACAGAAAATATCCTTGTTTGAGACCTATGAATGTCCTGATTTTGTCTGTTACACGACTTCAATCCCCTATTTTAACTTGGGCCCATGTTTGTGCGTATAGTTCCACAATTGCCCTTAATAACTCTTCCGGTGTTCCTCATTCCTCCAATTTTTGCCATAATCAACCTCTAGGTACACAGTCGAAGGCATATTTGACATCAGTAAAACATGCAAACAAGCAAGTTTTTTTCTGTTTTGCCTTCTCTATTAGCAGGGTTAAGGCTACAAGATTGGTCAATGTCCCCATTCTTGCTCTGAATCCTGTCTGGAATTTTGGTATTAGTTGTTTTTCTTTCATCTACATTTTTAGCTGTTCCATTAAACAGGATGCATAGAGTTTAGAGTCAAAATCATGTAAAACTATAAGCCTATAATTGCGGGGTATACCTGGATTAACATGTTTTAATATGGCTGAACGATGTTATCTTTCCTGGACTCCGGTATCTGATTTGTGTAGAAAAGTTTGTTGAACATTAGAGTTAAGTATTGGGCCCAATAGTCTACATCTGTTTTAAATAAAGCATTTGGGATACAGTTTGGACCTGGTGCTCCCTAAAATGTTAATTTTTCTAATATTCCTTTAAGTTCACCTGTATTGCCCAATAGGGTCATTTGATTTTCCTTAATATGGGAGCTTAATTCCTCTTTACTTTGTTTTGTCCCTTGAGTAAAATTAAAAATGACCTGATACACCAATACATCATTAATGTCCACTGTTCCGGGCACTGATTTACAAATCTCCTGAGACACTGATATATCATAAATGTTGTTTGCTCCGCAAATGAGTACATTATAAAGATGTGGGCTTCCCAAGTTACTGCATCTATTCCTGCATTGACTTGTCTCTCCTCTCCTAATACAAGACAATTTACTATTTGCCAGAATTTTTTACTATTTTGTTGTTTACCGTACTCAAGAAGTTTAATCCATAGATCTTCGGAATATCTTCTTTTCTCTTTCCAACAACTTTTCTTGAATTTACTTTTTAATTTTTGTAAATTCTGAAGCAAAGTGGTAGTGGGTCTCAGTCCTTGTCTTTGAGCCTCTGCCACTAGTCTAGTTTCTTTTGTTATTTGAGATTTTTGCCTGCATAATTCCTTGTTGTTCCAGGGATTCTTTATACTACGCCCTCCAACAATATATTTTAACCGTTAGATTTTTAGTGGAAATTTAGCTAATAGCAAATCTCTCAAATATTGCCACGCCATTACTTTATTGTTGAATTCAGGATCTACTGCCTCTTGCATTTAGTTGCTTTCTATACACTCAATAGATCCAGCAATATGATAGACTTCTGCCATTATTTCCGTAATCCTCTCACCTCACCATTTTAAATCAAATGTTATCGTTGGCGACATTAAATTATGTGTGATTGGAATCTGTGTGTTACTGTAATGGATCCCAATTAATTGTGGAAAATGATCTCTCTCTGAACGAGGTTGGATGTGAAAATATTTTACCTCGGATAATGCTGCCTCATTAACTGCAGTATAATCAATTTTTGAACTTTTTGTGCCACTTAGATAAATAATCGATGCCGGGGAATCCCCCATTGAATTTCCATTTAGAATTCCGAATCCTAGTTTCTCCAATTTGCTCCTGAACATAGCCCTGATCCGATTGTTCCCTTTGTGCCAGTTTTGCTAAGATCTGTAGTAAAATCCCACAATATTATTGCTGAATCATATAGCTTCTGAAATATTTTAAATGTTTTAATCAATATTGCCATCTGACCCTCTTTCTTCACTTTGTTCAGATGTAAATAAACATTCAAGAGCAACAGAACCCTACAAGACTTATTTGTCGCCTTGGCGATAACTTTGAGGACTTGAAGGCAATTAAGACCCACATCTAATTGCTCCATAACCCAATTATATTTAATTGAGCAATAGGTAGTGAAACCTCCTTTTGGGTGATCATATTATCTAAGATTTTTCAGATGGGCCATGAAACCCTAGACACCCCAATATGTGCAGTGCCTCCAGGCACCATGTTTTCTGTAGCAGAATGAGATCATAATTCTACAAAAAAGATCTTGTATCCTCCTCTTGTTAGGTGTTACTCAAACCATGTACATTCCATGAACAAATATTCAAAAGGGGTAGTTGTAATTCGAGTCTTCGAACTTTATTGTCAGGATCGACTAAGAATTACATCCATGTGTTGCCTTTCCCCCCTTTGGCTATGGATAGACATATGGGCTTTCTGTCCATGTTGCATGATGTCTCAGGACCTTTTATTCAGGGGCTTCACAATGGTTACATTTTCAAGCGATCTTGTTTTATTTCCTGATCAAATTGCTCCCTTTAACCCTGTGCCTATTGATGCGAGTAGTACTCGTACATTTATATGTAGTATCACCTTACTAGGAACTTACAAGTAAAAAAAATGTTAAATGCCAATTTGATGTAAGCCAGTTTTACCATGTGTGAAAGAGTGAAGACATGCTTTTTACCACTGGTTAGCAGTAGTGGCATGCACTGAATCTTAAAATCCAAAATAACAGGTTCAGGGAACAGGAGGGGTGACCACAAAATGTTTGAGGGTGACCCTGCAGAGAGGGCCAAATCCATTCTGATGCTTACCAAATCGCAAATTGCTACTAAATAATTGTGGACCTTAAAGAATCACTATTTGGTCATGATAATAGTATATAATATTTTGTGATTCAGAAATAGCAGTTTTATTTTTTTTAAATATCGCTATTTCCAAATTACAAATATTAAGATTTTCTACATCAGACCCATACTTATTTGAGCAGACTCACCGCGCAATTTAATTGCATAGGCAAATATTATCGATCAATGTAGTTATAGAAGATGATCCTGCTTAGAGCAAACAGAACTAAAGGAAAGAGAAGGTAGAAGAGGACAGCAGACAGATTTGGACATAGAGAAATAGAGTGAAATTAACTATGGTTTAGGAGTAAAAAACTAGAAATATAGAGGAACTGTGAAGTTGAATATTATAGGAATGAGAGCAATAAGAAAAGTGATGTAAAGAATTGTTGTTTCATTCTAACTTTGTGAAGCTCAAGAGAGAGTACTAAATTGGAGCTAAACGAGATTAAATCTGAACAGAATGGTTTAGTTCCTTTTTTAAACGTTTAGAGATAGTCTGAAATCTCGGGGAGTGGGTTTTGAACATGGTATTGTTTAGAGGAATGGCTAACGTACTCTATCCCTGAGGTCTGCATCTTCTTATTTAGTTAAATGGAACTCAGCCAAGCATGTTTGAAGGGGCACCTTGCTTCTAATTGGAGCCTATTGAGGGACTTCAAGATTGGATGGATAGTTCAGTTGAAAGAAGCAAGTAACCTAGCATGCCACTATGTGAAGTGCATATTTTCATGGGTGTCTCGCTTATCTCAGGCATGCCAAGTAAAAAGGGTTCCTTTTTTTGAGCCAGAAGAGGGCACTTTACCATCAGCAACAGGTTTCAATGATTTAATATTTTTAATTAGCCTGAAATTGTATTACGCCTTGGCCTGGACACGGATGCAAAGATCCAAAGTTAACTCACTAGTTGGGGGGAAGCATAGAATAGGACACACTTTACAAGCTTACGGGAAATGCCCAGTGTGGTATTTGAGGTTAGACAGTTTTGAATTATGAGACAATCAGAATGATCTGTGTCTTCCGAGGATTCCGACTGAGGAAGAGCTATCGATAATTCTTTTTTTCCGGAATGATGGGAGTTTGAAGTCACAGTCAGTGTGTATTGTGGGAACTCAATGCTAAGGTCGTCCATTTTGAAACTTAGAGGTTCTGCACATAGATTAAAAGGTGAGGGAGCAAGGACTGCCACTTGCAGCAGAATATCATAACAAACACAGGGGGGTGGGGTTGGAGAGTCAATTATTGGCTACAGTCCTTAAGAAAAGAAGAAAAGTATCCCTAGACATCAACTTTGGTGCTTGAGCGTTGTTCAGGGGGTGTTAACAAGTCATGATCTGCATTGATGGGTGAAAGAAAGGAATGTACGGAGTGATAGAGGATGGATGGAGGGGCGGAAGGAGCAATGGGAGCTAGAAGGGGGCAGAGGAAACATATCTGGTAACGAACAGGGAAGAGAGGAAGGAAAAAGGACGGAAGAAATTAATTAATGTGTACTTTTCTTAAACATGACACACTACACTAACATTAGCAGAACACTCTCAATTTTGAGAACCACCTAGTAGTCACCTGCAAAGAAGCACTGAAAGTTCAAAGCAGTTCAAAGTTTTTTATTAGAAACCTCCAATGATGCAACAATATTCAGAGGTTACCAAATCCAAAGGCTGCCTAATCTTGATTTCACTTCATGATTTTTTCTCCCAGCAGCCCACACTTACTGTCTTTTTATCTCGTTCTACATTGCATTCTCAAATGTATTTCTCCTGTCTGCTTTCTCTTATTCTTTCTGTTTTCGGATCTTTCTATATCTCCTTTTTCCCTTTTTGCCTTTCTCTCTATTACTCTAGGTCACAGACTGAAGACAGAAAATAAGTCCCAATCCCCAAACAATGAGTGCCGGTGACCACTTTCTTTAACTACGCACTTATGAATCACTGAATACACTAAAACCCTATCAGAGTATAATGACAAACCTTAAAGTTAGCTACACCCAGCAGGTAAAGACGCGAGAAGCACCACCGTCCACTCTGTGGAGGAAAGTGTCCTGCACAACAGATCTGTTTCTTCACCCGGGTGAACCAGAAAATCGACTGCAGGCCTCGCAAAACGTATTTTTCTTCAACAAACAGCTGGCTACAAGTACGCTGCGTGAAACTGTTCCAACACTACGAAACTGCTTCTTTTTTCCAAAACAGCCAACCTACTTCGCAAAAAAAAAATCACATTTTATATCAAGAAAAACAAAACTGTGCATTCCCCGTAGGGCTTGACATGCTCTCTCTTGCCCATGTCTTAATTCGAAGTATTTTAAACACGTTAACTCTCGATGTTCTGAATGGCACGTGGTCTTTGGCGTGAGCTTTCCAGGGAAGATTCCAAGGGGAGCTGAAATAGCTGGCTATATAAGGGGCTTTCTGCACAGCAGAGGAGCATATCAATTCCAGCTGCGTATCTCGCTGCAGCCAACAGCATGGAGCTGTGCCTCGTACTCGCACTGGTCCTTGGCGGGACTTCGGTAGCCACCTCGGCTTCTCTCCAGAAGAATCCTGAAAATAGCCGAGATGCCTTAATCATAGCCAAGGCTATCGAAATCTACAACCGAGAGCCCGGCGTGGCTTATTTCAAACTTTTCGAGTCTGAACCGGACAGCAGTCTGGTAAGTACTATTTACTAAATTCAATAAAGGCTATTAACTACTGGTGCATTGGCTACTAAATCCTAGGGGCGGTCAGGTGGCTTTTATTCTCTGGTTGCCTAACGTAGCAGCAAAGGGTTCGATTATGTTCAAATATGAATCCCAAGCCAATTCAGATTTCTTAAAAATAAGCAAACGAACGCTGCGTTTTGTTATTATTTCATGCACTCGCCTAAACCTCAGAACCTCAGAATTTGGCTCGAACTAATCGCGGAGCGCACGCCGTGGTGTGTCAGTATATTAGCTCGGAGGGTTAAAGCAGGTTGTGACGTAGTTCCAAGTGCATGTTGAAAACAGTTTTTTCAATATATACAGCAGACTTTACAACTCCCACGTTGCCACCGTGTGCCAGAAGATGTCGGCTTTCATCATACACCGTCACCCTATATTTTATTTTTATTTTATTTAATGCGATTTTATATAGCGCGAACATTACCCAAAGGTGTCAGAGCGCTTTACAAAATAATCAGTTGAGTTACATAAGAGATACAAACAGAGAAAAAAAAGAGAAAGTTTAAAAGAGCCTAAACCACAGGGTGAACACACAATCAACTACACAGCCTTTCCGTAAACCACAGGGTGAACACACAATCAACTACACAGCCTTTCCGTTAGGGGGTGTGAAACTTCCAAAGCAAATTGGCGACAGCGGCCTCGGAATGCTTTGTTTTGTTTGTTGTCGGAGGGAGGCGGTGAATTTAGAGTGGCTGAGCCCGTGTGATTTGCACTGCGTCCCCAAGCCCTGCTCGTTCAAGACCCCACCCTTCCCTCAGACGGTGAACATCGTTCATTAATTGGCAGGTCTGACACAGGCATGCATAGATTATGCACACAGAGCAACACGCCTAGGGGCACTCAATTTCAAGTCTCTAGCAGACATACAGTCAAGCACGCCTAATGAACAAACATGCAGGCATCAATGAACACAGACAAGCAGCCACATATAAAACAGTGAAGCAGGCACAAGGTGCATTAGCGGTGTATGTTCACCACAGTAGTATTAGCAGAACTGCCATGAAATGCTGCTTCAGTCCAGGGTTTTTCTTTGCATTCTGGGACTTGTAGTCCTGTTTTATAATGGAATAAATAAGATTAAAACTCCCAGAATTCAAAGAAAAACCTGGAATGGAGCAGCACATTCCTCATGGACCTGGATAACATTGTTGGATTTCACCAGTAATGCCCCTCAGAGAAGAACTGTGTATTACACTTCAAGGGTACATTGGGTGAGATGTACACTCTGCATCTCAAGAGAAATGATCGGTGTCCAGTTCAGGAGAACACGATTCTATGCTTTATTAGGGAACAGGATGCTTAGCATCAGGGCTCACAGGGTCATGTTCTATGGTGTACATGGCGATGGACAACAAGGCGCGCACACCGATGTTTAGTGGGTGAACACAGGGTGATGTGAGGAACAAGTGTGTTTTAGCAGCAGCAAGGCCAGATCAACTTTTCATATCTAATGTTTTGGAATTCAAATTAGGGCATTTTCAGCTTTTTTTCCAAAAGCGTCCGATAGATTTGTTTTGCTGGTCACAATCTATTGTGGGTAGATGTAGATTTGTCTTTTTTCGTGGGTACCTCTAGGCGGTTTACATTGGGCAGGCATACACGGACAGCTCATATATAAGTCCACACACGCATAAGTTGCAGCACGAGTGCCTGTGTCCTGCTTGACACCTCTACCCAGTCCTGTTTTTTTGTACAGAAGCTTTTGTCCTACTAGTATTTTAAACCTATACTTAGAATAGTACGAACGAAGCTCCAAATTCCAGAATGCAAAGGTATGTGGCTGAAAGAGAAGACCGTATTAAAGAGGTCTCACATGTTATCGGCTGCTTGCCAACTATGCACATAGATGGACTGAAGGAAATGTAAAATAAAACATTCCTGTGCCTTGGCGTCTGAGGACATTAGCATATTAAGTAATTTTTATATTTTCAAGTAGCTTATTACCCTTTAGTGTAGTCGGAAAGTTTCTCATGCAGTAATTAATTTTCCATAATAGGAGACAAATGCAAGACTGGCCGTCTTGACGGCTCCATGGTTCCCCTGGGCCGCATATAAGCCCGTAATACTGAGCAAGATGCTTTGTGGGGTACACTTTTCCAAACTCTGGCACTGTTAGACCTGTAACCTTGGCGTGGGTCTCCCCCTTCCATTTTTGCTGTTGCCTCATGTGTTTTTGCTGATGTTTAGATGCTTTAGGCACCTTGCCACTGCTGTCCAGTACCCCAGTGCAAGTGCTCCCTATTGTAAATTAATGTATGAATTAGTGATTCAATGATGGCTGGTTTGGCTTACCTGTCAGACCCTAGTACAGTGCACCAGGAGTGCCCAGGGCTTGTAAATCAATAGTTGCTGGTGGGCTTGCAGCACTGGTTGTGCCACCCACGGAAGCAGGCCGTAAAAGTGTGTCTAAGGCCTGCCATTGCAGATTCTGTGTGCAGTCCGGTACTCCCATGTTGACTGAGTACGTGCACCCACTTGCCAGCCTCTAAACCTTCCATTTTCTTCATATCAGACACCCCTATGGTAGGCCCAAGGGCATGGTGCATTGTAAGTAAGGTGGGACGAGCCCTGGTGTGTGTGGCATGTCCTAATAGTGAATTACAGCATTTTCGTTTTTCACTATTGGAAGGCTACCTGTTCTCCATAGGCCACAATGGGCAGTTAGATTATTACATTTTATAATCCTAACTGACTCAGGGAACATGGTAGAAATTCGAGTTTAGTATGCCTGAACTCAGAATGATAAAATACATCTTTTAGTGAAGTTGCTGTTAACATTCTGTTTTTGAAAATACCACTTTTAGAACGTAGGTATTTTCTTGTCTAACTATCCAATCCTGCCTCTGTTAGGTTGTGTATTCCTTGTCTGGAGTTTGTGACAGGGACTGGGGGATTTTAGGAGACAGGGTGAGTCATCCCAGTAGTGAATAGAGATCTGCATCTAGATGGGAGGGAGGAGGTGCACCTGGGACCTGAATAGGACTGTTCATTCCCTCCACAATGCTGGCTCCACCTCCTGTGGTGCGTCTGATGTCTCTGCCCTGCACTGTGAAAGGAAAGAAGGAGTCATGTCAACAGAGTGTTCCTGGACTGACCAGAACTGGTATGAACTAGGCAAAGGCCCCTCTGCCCTCAAAGGACAAAGGATTTTGGTGTATAAGTATTGGGACCCTGATCCCAAGAATTTAGATTACCTTTGGACAACAAAAAGAAACCTTTGCTGAGGAGAGGAACCAGAAGAAACTGAGGAGCGACTATCCCTAAGCTGAAGTGCTGCTTGGGGGATTGGCATGCAATGGTTGTCTGACTACCAAAGAAAGGAGAAAGGGACTTTGTGTACTTTCATCAAATTGTAATGTTCTCCAAGGTAAGTATGGGAGAATTTTGGGGATTTGCGGTCCGCGAAATCCTAAAAAAAATCAGTGAGTACGTGAAAAAATTTGCGAAGTCGCGGATTTGCCCAAATATACTAGACTACTGTTTCTACTGGCTAATCAGTAAGTGCTAGCTCGTTGGGTAAATGTATAGTGCTTTCAATTACTGATTAGCCAGTAGAAAGTACTCCAATTGAGTAGAGATATTGCACAAAACGGTGGCATCTTCATGGATAACTATGCAGGGCAGGATTCATTCTTGTACGAGGCTCCTGTCTTAAAAATTAAACCTCAACACGAAGCACTTACAGATATAGCAGGTGCCAGAGTTGAAGCTCAAATTAAGTAACGTTTTCATCAGCCCAAAACATTAGTGAGCACGGTCGAGGCTGGGCAAGTGTGCTTTAACCCCATATCTTTGCATCCATGAGTTTCTCGAGCGTAACCCCAGTGTAGTTCCTGTGACCAGGTGGCTGCTTTCTCCTCATCTGCTGGCCTGCTCGCTCTCTGACCCTTTATACACAAGAGGCATGTGAACACGCATAGCAGCCCCGCCCGTTTGGCCCCGCACACCACACACAAGCAGTATCAAACGTCTTCCCGCCCTTTCCCAACTATGATGTACAGCTCATTCAGGGGACCTCGGTGCCTTTTGGCGCGGTGGCAAAGTTACAGGCAAATATGGTCGGTGGAGAAAAATCTTCTGGCCCTTTACGGAGCTGCAGTGTAGGAAAAGCACTACACATTTACTCAACGAGGTAGCACTTACTGATTAGCCAGTAAAGTACTCCAGTTGAGTAGAGGTATTGCACAAAACAGTGGCATCTTCATGGATAACTATGCAGGGCAGGATTCATTCTGGCACGAGGCTGCTGTCACAAAAATTAAACCTCAACAGGAAGCACTTACAGATCTAGCAGGTGCCCGAGTTGAAGCTCAAATTCAGTAACGTTTTAATCAGCCCAAAACATTAGTGAACACGGTCGAGGCTGGGCAAGTGTGCTTTAACTCCATATCTTCTGTCGAAAATTAGCTGTAATAATTTAGGGAGGTCTTTGCAACCATGAGTTTAACGAGCGGAACCCCCGTGTAGTTCCTGTGACCAGGAGGCTGCTTTCTCCTCACCTGCTGCCCTGCTCGCTCTCTGACCCTTTATACACAAGAGGCATGTGAACACGCATAGCAGCCCCACCCGTTTAGCCCCTCACACCACACACTAGCGGTTCAAAAGTATTCCCGCCCTTTCCCAACTGTGATGGACAGCTCACTCAGGGGACCTCAGCACCTTTTGCCGCGGTGACAAAGTTACAGGCACATATGGTCACTGGAGACAAATCTTCTGGCCCTTTACGTAGCTGCAGTGTAGGTTTCCTCCAGTGACCATGTGTGCCTGTAACTTTGCTACCACACCAAAAGGCGCCGAGGTCCCCTGAGTGAGCTGTCCATCATAGTTGAGAAAGGGCGGGAAGACGTTTGATACCACTAGTGTGTGGTGTGCGGGGCAGAAAGGGCTGGGCTGCTATGCGTGTTCACATGCCTCTTGTGTATAAAGGGTCAGAGAGTGAGCAGGTCAGCAGATGAGGAAAAAGCAGCCTGCTGGTCACAGGAACTACACGGGGATGGCGCTCGAGAAACTCATGGATGCAAAGACCTCCCTCAAGTATTACAGCTAATTTTCGACGGCAGAGATGGGGATAAAGCACACTTGCCCAGCCTCGACCGTGCTCACTAATTTTTTGGGCTGATTAAAACGTTACTGAATTTGAGCTTCAACTCGGGCATGTGAAATCCGTCCGCGAGCGGATTTGTGGATTTTTCGGCAATTTTGCGAGATTCGCGGATTGCGAAATTGCCGCAAATCTACAAATTCCGCGAGCGGAACGGATTTTGCGTGCAATGTTACTCCAAGTGCTTGGGAGAAGAGCTTGCCTCCTGCTGAAGTGTCAGGGACAACAGACTTTAACCACCAGCTCCTCAAGAGTTCTTTGGAAGTGCCTGCTGCTCTTTTGGGCCTTCTGAGGGACTTTGTGTCCCAAGGAGTTGGAAGCGTGACTCACGAAGAAGAAACGTGACGCAGCCACTGCTGTCGCATCTCTGAACAAGGGTGTCGCCCCTGTAGCTGATGCATTGCACCGCATCACACGAAACGTCTCGCAACATCGAAAAAGCGTGTTGCGGTCGCAGATGCTGCATTTCTGAACAAGGATGTCGCGGCTTTCGCTGACCCATTGCACCGCAGAAGCGCCTCGCATCCACGGAGAAGCGCGCTGCAGTCGGAGCCACTGTCGTCGCATCTCTGAACAAGGGTGTTGCCGTTGCAGCTGTCGCATCGAGCAGAAGCGTCTCGTATCGCGAGAGAGGAGTGTCGCTGCCAAAGCCGCTGTCGTTGCATCTCTGAACAAGGGTGTCGCCGCTGCAGCTGACGTATCGAGTCAAGACATCTCCCAACATCGGAGAAGCACGCCGCATCAGGAAGAAGACAACATCTTTGTTTCTTTGTATCAGATCTTCAACGCATCACCGTCCTTGCATGCCAGAGTCTACCACATCACCTGTTTTGCAACAATTGTGTTGCCCTGCATGTTGCATCTTAAGGTACATTGACTCAAAGTGTTTCATTTTAAGATCTAAAGAGAACTAAGTTAATCCTACCATTTTAAGTACAGTATTGTGGATTTTTGTCGTTTGTGGTCTTGTGTTAAATCTATATAAAGAATACTTATTTTTAATATACAACTGTGTGGTGTCCATTTGTAGTGTTGTCATTGGATCACTGTATGTGTTCACAAATGCTTCACACACTGCCTCTGAGATAAGCATGTCTGCTCGTGCCATGCTACCAAGGGGGTGAGCAGGGGTTATTTTAGGAGTGTATCCCCCTTACCCTGACTAGAGGCAAGGGTCTCTATTTGTCACAAGAACCTACCTGTTACAACTAGAGATCCCCAAACTAACGGGCACACAAAACAGGAACACCATGGATTATAGCGGGCAGGGCAGGCGCTAGGCATGGACAGTGTGGGTAGCTGACCAGGGCCTCATGCTCAGCCCCCCAGCATGGGGCCAGCGCCAGTGCAACACACCACCACACCTTTTGTGCCCCTACCAATTTCATTGAAGAAAGGTGTCTACCAGTGCTAAAGTGCATGTGCTCTCTCTCCTTCAAACATGATATGATTGATTTATGCATGTTTGGCATATTTAATTTACCTGTAAGTACCTTGTACAGTGGGTATACGATTGCCTGTAATTTGATTGCTCCTAATGGGCTTGAAGCGCTGTTTGCGCCACCCACATAAGTAACCTTTCAAACCTGCCTCAGGACTGCCACAGTAAGGCTTGAGTGCGCAGTTTACTGCCACACTTACTTGGCATTTAAAATTATTTGCTGAGCCTGAAACTCCCCTTTTTCTACATATATCACCCCTAAGATAGGCCCTGTGTAACCCTATGGGCAGTGTGACGTGTAGGTAAATTGCAGGACATGTGCCTTTATTGTGTGACATGTCCTAGGAGTGACAAACAGCCTATTTGGTTTCTCACTGCTATGCGGCCTCCTCCTCTTGTAGGCTTACATTGGGAATTCCCTCAAAGGTTCTTAAATGGTAATTCCTGATCTGAAAGGAGTAGTACTGATGGAGCAGAGTTCATCTGCAGTCAGGCATGGTTTTATTTTTTGTGCTTCAGACAGACTGCATTTTAATTGCCACGTACCTTTTGGTGCAAGTTAAAAACGTGGCACATGAAAAACATGAATGTGAGGCCTATTCAGTCTCAAATGCTTTTGCAGAATTAGCATTTGTTTTTGCAATGTAGAGAAAAGTGGCATTTTTTGCTTTGAAGATTAATAGAATATGTTTCTTTCTTCCCAGTTCATCCCTTGCAGTCTAAATTTACTCTTTCTGTCTTAAGATACTTTGACTTGTTGCATATTTTAAAAAATATTTCCAGTTAATAACGCCTCTTTTTATAATGTGTGTGAATTAATAATGTAACTAAACACTACACAGGGGGTTAAATGCTTTTTGCATGAAAAGCTTTCTAAAACACTAAAGCATGTTGCTGTGTGTGCTGTATTAACTGTGTGCACAATATAAACTGTGTGTGCTTTTAAATTTTACACTAAAGCATGAAAATGCTATGTTGCACATTGCTCATTTATTTTGCATGTTGTCATAAATAATAGAAAAGCTGCTTTACACTAATAGCTTGGCTAGGTAAACATTTATAAGGGGTATTAGTATGGAGTTGGGAAACATAATGGGCTGATTTACATTAAATTAATATTCTATTTGTGTTTGTTTTATTTTTGGGCCTACCATTAAATGGCTGCCTGTGAAACCAGCAAGGCTATGGCTTGCTTTGAAAGAGAAGAGAGCATGCGCAGACACCAGATTGACTCAAACTGCGGAAGGAGTCAAGGACACCTTGAACTGTACATTCTTGTGATTGTGCCAATGTACCAGTTTGATAAAGTATCAGTCCTGCTGTTCTGTGAAATGAAGGAAGGAAAACTATAGAAACATTTTCCCTAGCAATTTTTGCAAACTTATAAAATGTAATTATTATGTATGCTTCTTTTGTTAAAACTTGTATAGTCAGGTTTTTAGAATGAGTCAGGGTGGTGAGAACACATGCTGTTGTGGCTGACCAATCACGTACAGGTTTTCCTAAAGATGTAACATTTTTGTGTGGACTGCAAAAAATTAGAGTATAAAAGCCTCTCTGGAGGGGCTTTGCCTTCTAGGCTCATTCGGGGGTGTGTGAGCTCTTGAGAGAAGGAACAGATTAGACCAGACATTCTATGGGTTAGGTACGAGATCGTCACAGGATTCAACCTTGGGTGTCTGAGGAGAGTCAGGTGGGGGGTTCCCTGGTGATTTTTTCCCCAAGTCTTGGCACGTCATATGTTGGCACTGCAGGCCACATTCCTTTGAGGTTCTGTGAAGGGCGGGCTGTCTCACTCTCTGCTTGCTCTTTAGACACAGACAAATGCAGAAGAACAGCAACAGATAGAAAGGCTTTTTAGATTAAGATGCAAACTTTAAGTTTATGCTTTGACTAATTAATTAGGTCTGAAAAGATTTATTTGACTTATGCATTTATTGCTCTTAATGGGAGATTTTTTGCCAACTATTTAATTATTGATTAGCTTTGCAAGACTATTTTTCTTAGAAACCCTTTAAGAGTTTTGAATGACATTTTGAGCCACATTTTCTTTCCTATATGTAATGCTTATATGCAGACTGAAATAGGTTCTGTATTAATGCTATTTTTTCTGTTTTCCAAATTCTGTAACCTGATTGATATTTTACTAATGAATAAAGGGTCAGAGAAAAATTAACTTTTGACTAGAAAATAAAACCCTTTAAATACTCAACAACTCTCTTTATTGGCTTAAAATAATAATTGCATTTTTGACTGTTCATCTTTATTTAAAGTCTCTTGAAGGTAATATATGGTGTGAAGGGCTCAACACCCTTTTCAGCGGTAAATTAGAGGTAGCATGAGGGTTTTGCATTGAGAAATTACCAGAAGAAATTACCGTTCCATCAGTTTTTGGTAATCAGAGGTTGGTTATTATTGATTAGTTTGGCGATTAATGATTATTGATTTCACCATCAACCACTCAACTAATGGATCATTGACCTTAAGAGGGAAGTAAAATAATTGCCCACGTTAGATAAATGTCCAAGTCCTTATTCCTGACTCCAATGCTCAGAACCTGAAGACTGGCAAAGCAGTACTGGAAGGTGATGCAAGAAGTGGTGTGAGTATCAATAGGGTTGTGAAATGTTGTTAATATGCTAGGATATATTTTTGAAGTGTTGAAAATATTAAAGTTTTTTTTTACTGTTGGTGACATTTTGCTCATTTTGAATTGATGGTGCTATTGATTATATTGGTAATTTCATAGGATATAATTTTTAGGTTATTGATTACATGTTTTAACTCTTTATGTTAAGTTAGTGTCTTGTTCTATGTTGTCTGAACACGCAGGTATGCACACCTGTGGAATCCCGGGAAGGAATAGCGGGTGGTAAATGGAAGCCACACTGCACTGAGGTTACTCGTCTGTTGGAATAACACTGAGAAGCTAGGTAGGGCTGGCAGTGTTAAATTAGGGACTATTTTCTGTGTGAGTGATTGATAGCAAAGAGTTCGCTGGTGAAACTTTAGTCTGATATCACCTAGAAAGGGTCACACTAAAGGAGTAGCAGGTTCTTCTGAGCTTGATTAATAGCAAAAGGGTTCGCTGGTGAAACTTTGGCCTAAGATATATCCTGAAGGATAAGTCCAAAGGAGTAGCAGGTTCTTCTGAGCTTGAGTGAAAGGTAAGCGGAAGGGATTTACCTGTAGTGTTTGAAGAGTGAACTGAAGGTCTTACTTTGTGAAGGGTAAGCGGAATGTGTTACTCGCAGTGAATATAAATCTATCCTTTATTTAGCACAACAGACAGAATAGCGAATGTATTTATGTTGTTACTAACAGAGTTATTGATTCAGAGAAATATTACAGTAGGATTTTGTGGAGGGTGAGTAGTAGGAGTAAAACTGACTAAAATTGAGACTGACAGCTTTGGAAAAAAGAAATTGCATTGAACTATTGCAAAAATTAAATTGTTTGAAGGCTTAAAGAAGCTGTTAGGAGGTAAAGTGAAAAATTAGCTTTTTATTGGTGATGCTCCTGAAGGAACACCTGTGCATTTTATGTCTACCAATTTGGGACAAAATACATGTATGTGGGTTCACCAATGGTGTAAGATTACTGAAAAAGAGGGTGTTTTGAGGTTTCCAAAAGATGGTACTTTTGAATTGCAAATTATTGACAAATTAAGGGAAGTCATATGTGAAATAAAGACACCATCTAAAGCTGCACAATTTGAGGCCTTAAGCTTGTGGGAAAAAGTAGCAAGAGAGAAAGCAAGTGAGGATAAAAAGGTTAAAGCACCAAATGCAGGAGAAAAGAATTAATGATGATAAAGAGCTTCAAATAAATAATGATTCAGGGGATAAAATAATGGATGCATTGTTAACTGAGTGTCCACCACTTTATGTGGTTCCCATTAAAAATACTGAAAATAGTGTACTAGTAAGCACTACAGTGGCTACTGCTTCTGTTGAACAGAGAAAAACACAGATTGAGAAAACTGTGCAAACATTTCAGATTGACCCATTACCTGTTGATTCAGCACTGACAGTGATACCTCCAGGTGTTACTGCTTCAAATGTGCCTGATTCAGTCCAAGAATTGCTAACTGCACATGCACAGATAATGCATAGAAAAATTATGACTGTCCCAATTAATATGGTCCCTACTGCAAAGGTTCAAAGAGCTGCAGAAGGAGTGATTATGGCAGAGTTTATTTCAGAAACTCAGAATTCACAGATTATTGAACAGAAATTACCCCAAGCACTGAAAGGTGAGGGAAAAATGGCCTTTACAACATCTACAGCTCAGGATAAAATACATATATTTAAACATGGGATTTCTCAAACCTGCTTTGGGGAAGCAGCAGTGATTAAAAAGATAGAAAACATGGGAGAACATAATAACACAGGCCCTGAAAAAGAGAGACCGCTTAGTGTTTTAAATTCAGCACTTGAACATGGAGAAAATAACAGTCCATGCTGTTTAAATAATGAAAATGGGAACCAGTGTCAGGAAAAAGAATTATTTTTCCTGAGTAAGGAAACAGTTGCATGTGCATTAACTACACATAATGGCCTGACAGATTTGGCTCAAAAATATGAAACTGATGGTTCAGGAAATTTTCCATCTCAGAAAAGTGTCAGGGTACATATGGATGATGAAGCAAATGAGAAAATATGTTCTTCAGAAATGCGATTGCACATTGTAGAAATTAAATATATTTTTAAATGCAATGGGTTTGAGAAATTAGGAGACAAATGAGCAAGACAACATGAGAAGAAAAATAAACCACCAGACCTAGCAAGGAAAATGGATAAGGAAAAGAAGCCACCAGATTTAGTTGAGAAAAATAATAAGCAGAATGAGGGGGAAGCTTTTGCTTACTCATTGAGAGAAATAGTGGGAGAAGTGCATGTTCCTATGCCACAGAATAAAAGTGAACTTGCAGCATTTCTGAACATTATCCCACAATTGAGAGATAGAATTATGCTGTGGTACCTAAATGTTGATGGATTTGATGACATTTTAAAAGAGTTGTGCATTAATTTGGAAATGTTCTTTTACATTGTCATGCAGACTGAATTGTGGTTTGAATCTAAAGTTGTGCAAAGGCCAGGTGAGGAGACAGTGAAAAGGGTTTGCATGAATGCACCATTATTTTGCTGTTGTTATGGAGAAAAACATAGCAGGGATTATTTTCCTGAAGGGCAGAGTGCCAGCAAAGGATGTTGATTGGGTACAGATTAAAAGAACACAGGATGGAAGTAAAGGTGGTTTGGTTTGTGCAAATTCAGGTATGGATGTTGTACTGCTGGAAAATATGTCCTTTTGCCATCTTTATAGCAGATTTGAGCATCAGAAGAAGAAAAATAAATTTAAACAGAATGCACAAAAACATGGAGAAATGCAGATGGAAAATATACCAGCTAAGCAAATGCAAATGTCAGTTCAGAAACAGGTACCTATGGCAGGAATTTTCCAAGCAAAGATGGTCCCACAAAATATGGAACAAGCTCAAATTAATTTAAATAAGGTGTCCAGAGCAAGAGTGAATTATTTCCAGCGACAAAATCAGAACCCAGTCCAACAGGTTGCTGTGTTTGAAAATGAGAGTTTTAACCCTGACAATTCAGAATTTACCAAGTGCATTGTGAAGGCAGAGGAAAGTCCAGATTTAGTTGCAGGAGTTTTAAACAAAGAAATTACAAATCCAGTGTTAGAAGAATTTGAAGCAAAAATAGGCCCATTTGAGGAAAATTGCCAAGTTGTTGTCTGTGACTCTGGCCTAGCAGGAAAACAATTAATTTGCAAATTAAACAGCACAGATTACGGTATATCAGATAATGTTCATTTTCCTGATGAGGATGCACATTTTAAAATGGCCCAACAAGAAACAGATGTAGCATTATTTTCAGAAAAGACAGTTGAAAAATTACCTTCTGCTTTGGAAAAAATAATAAAAACAGAAATAAGAGAGTTCACAGAGAAGGATGCCAGATTAATAAAATGTGCAGAACATGTCTTATTAAAATTAGAACTAAATGACATGTATTCAGGAACACCATCAGTTGCAGAAATCTTACCAATAAAAGGATTTTTGATGGAATTGATTGGAAGTTTGTGTAACTTTCTGATCACAGGCTCACAGAAAATAAATGAAAAGAACAGAATGCAGGAGATTAAAAACATAATTTTTCCATGTTGTCCTGTAGTACCGAATACAGCCAATATTTTTTTTCACATTCCATGTGCTGAAGAATAGCTTACTTTTATTGATTTTTGCCAAGCTCATGTCACAGTGCCATTGCAGGAGAATAGACAGGAGTACTGTCAAAATGAAAATGAATGCCTGGGACACAAAATTGGAAAGGGAGGTAGAAAGGTGTCACCAGAGAGAGTGGAAATATTTTCAAAGATAAATCCACCTCAAATTAGGAAAGAAGTAAGGACATTTTTGGGAATGGTTAGCTTTTGTAGAGAGTGGTTACTAAACCTTTCCCTAGTGGCAAAGCCTTTACTGAGGCTGACACATGAAGATGTGTCTGATCCGCTTCCATTGGACAACAATTGCACAAAAGCATTCCTAGAGTTGAAAGAGAAAGAATGTCGCGCCCCAGCACTAGGAATGAAAGTTTATTTGAAAGAAAATACACCAAATTGCAGTGAGAGGGAGGGCTGCGCTCTCTCATTGCCTATTCAAAAAGATGAATGTTTTCAAAGGTCTGTGATGTATTGCCCAATGACCTTTGACCCTAACAGAAATGTCAGCAAATGAATTGGATTGTGATAAAACTGAATATGAGTGTCTAAATATTATGAAAATATGCATAAAGCCAAATTCAGACTTTAAGGATGAACGTCTGAGTCAGCCCAACAATGTCCATTTTGTAGATGGCCCATGTTTGAAAGGTGACACATTAAAAGCAGCACATGCTGTGCTCCTTATGCGTTATGGTGTCAAAGCGTCATGGCTCTCAGTAGTTGCCCCAGCCCAAAATTCGAAATTGATTGCCCTTACTATATCATGCAGTATGTCTGCTCAAATGGGAGTCACAGTTGTCATGGGAGAGAGTAATGCTAATTCAGTTGCACACATTTGTGTTCTGATAGTATGTACATTCTATGGAATCTTCCCAGGTGAATTAAAAGAGGCTCAAGAACATGTTTTTGAAGCAGAACATCAGGGTTGTATCAGAACTGTTTTTGAGAAAAGTGACAACTGCATAGTGGCAAAAGTGTTATTGCAAAGACTGATGCCCAGGTATAGATTGGCAGTTTCTCTGCAATCAGATCATAATGAAGTCTCAAAGATAATGAGTGCAGAACAACAGATTGGACAAGGAGTGGATTGTAGCTATCTGCCTGAAGTGTCAAGCATAATAAAGCAACACAATGGCAGCACAGAGTTACCTTTTGCAAAAGACTGTGTTTCAGCAACACCAAAGTGGCTTGAAAATGCATATTCAAATGCACTTGTGGAAAACAATGATGTGAACACTAGCCATTGCTGTGTAGGTCTGGTTGATGTACAGTGTGCAGTTTCTCACCAGATTGCAGCTGCTACACAAGATCTGCATAATGGATGGTCCAACGGCTTTGATCTGAGAGATGCTGTGGTGAAACATCTGAATCTGATCAAAGTGAAAATAAGAGTGAAAGGCATTGGTTGAAAAAGTGCAAGAGATTGATGGTGCTCTGTCAGAGTTTCTCAGCACCTAAGTAGTCTAATTTGCATTGAAAAGGTAGAGAAGGCTTCACTGTATGAGCCATTCTGATGGCAAGATGATGACAAAGACAAAAGAAATGCTGAAACTGTCCTGTTTAATTTTCCATTTTTAATATTTTAGTTACTTATTTTAAAGAAGACTAACTGTTCCAAGAAGCTACTTACAGAACTCTGCCCTAAAACATTTGAGCTTGGCTATATAGGATCCGATTACAGATAGACTAGTGTTTACCTTAGAAATAGAAGTAAAATTGTTATATGCTCAGCTTTTGCAATAAGAAATGTCACTAGTGAAATAAAATATGTGTGATGAATTATAAATCAATTTATTATGATTTGAATCATCAGAAGGGTGGATTGATGGAGCAGAGTTCATCTGCAGTAAGGCATAGTTTTATTTTTTGTGCTTCAGACAGACTGCATTTAAATTGCCACGCACCTTTTGGTGCAAGTTAAAAACATGGCACATGAAAAACATGAAAGTGAGGCCTATTCAGTCTGAAATGCTTTTGCTGAATTAGCATGTGTTTTTGCAATGTAGAGAAAAGTGGCCTTTTTAGCTTTGAAGATTAATAGAATATGTTTCTCTCTTCCCAGCTCATCCCTTGCAGTCTAAATTTACTATTTCTGTCTGAAGAGACTTTGACTTGTTGCATATTTTAATAAATATTTTCAGTTAATAACACCTCTTTTTATAATGTGTGTGAATTAATAATGCACTAAACACTACACAGGGGGCTAAATGCTTTTTGCATGAAAAGCTATCTAAAACACTAAAGCATGTTGCTGTGTGTGCTGTATTAACTGTGTGCGCTATATAAACTGTGTGTGCTTTTAAATTTTACACTAAAGCATGAAAATGCTATGTTGCACATTGCTCATTTATTTTGCATGTTTTCATAAATAATAGAAAAGCTGCTTTACACTAATAGCTTGGCTAGGTAAACATTTATAAGGGGTATTAGTATGGAGTTGGGAAACATAATGGGCTGATTTACATGAAATTAATATTCTATTTGTGTTTGTTTTATTTTTGGGCCTACCATTAAATGACTGCCTGTGAAACCAGCAAGGCTATGGCTTGCTTTGAAAGAGAAGAGAGCATGCGCAGACACCAGATTGACTCAAACTGCGGAAGGAGTCAAGGACATCTTGAACTGTACATTCTTGTGATTGTGCCAATGTACCAGTTTGATAAAGTATCAGTCCTGCTGTTCTGTAAAATGAAGGAAGGAAAGCTATAGAAACATTTTCCTAGCAATTGTTGCAAACTTATAAAATGTATTTATTATATATGCTTCTTTTGTTAAAACTTGTATAGTCAGGTTTTTAGAATGAGTCAGGGTGGTGAGAACACATGCTGTTGTGGCTGACCAATCACGTACAGGTTTTCCTAAAGATGTAACATTTTTGTGTGGACTGCCAAAAATTAGAGTATAAAAGCCTCTCTTGGGGGTGTTTGGGATCTAGGCTCATTAGGGGGTGTGTGAGCTCTTGAGAGAAGGAACAGATTAGACCAGACATTCTATGGATTAGGTACGAGATCGTCACGGGATTCAACCTTGGGCGTCCGTGGAGAGTCAGGTGGGGGGTTCCCTGGTGATTTTTTCCCCAAGTCTTGGCACGTCATATGTTGGCACTGCAGGCCACATTCCTTTGAGGTTCTGTGAAGGGCGTGCTGTCTCACTCTTTGCTTGCTCTTTAGACACAAACAGATGCAGAAGAACAGCAACAGATAGAAAGGCTTTTTAGATTTAGATGCAAACTTTAAGTTTATGCTTTGTCTAAGTAATTAGGTCTGAAAAGATTTATTTGACTTATGCATTTATTGCTCTTAATGGGAGATTTTTTGCCAACTATTTAATTATTGATTAGCTTTGCAAGACTATTTTTCTTAGAAACTCTATAAGAGTTTTGAATAACATTTTGCGCCACATTTTCTTTCCTATATGTAATGCTTATATGCAGACTGTAATATGTTCTGTATTAATGCTATTTTTCCTGTTTTACAAATTCTGTAACCTGATTTATATTTTACTAATGAATAAAAGGTCAGAGAAAAATTAACTTTTGACTAGAAAATAAAACCCTTTAAATACTCAACAACTCTCTTTATTGGCTTGAAATAATAATTGCATTTTTGACTGTTCATCTTTATTTAAAGTCTCTTGAAGGTAATATATGGTGTGAAGGGCCCAAAACCTTTTTCAGCGGTAAATTAGAGGTAGCATGAGGGTTTTGCATTGAGAAATTACCAGAAGAAATTACCGCTCCATCAGTACTGCCATGTTTGGAATAGTGGTGATACATCCCGCTTATTGGTGTAGGTAGAGCTTTCATTACTATTGTAGAAATGCCACTTTTAGAAAGTGAGCATTTCTGTGTTCATATAACTCTGTGCTTTGCAGCCTGACCCCATTCCACAACTAAGGCAGAGTGACAGCTACACTTTGTGCGTACTTTCCAGACAGCCATCACACAGGGAGGGTTGGGTTTTGCTGGATTGAACTGCACACTGAATGATCTTTCTGGGCTGGTAGAGAGGGAGTCAGATTGCACTTACAATTTGTATAAGCAGTGTCTTGACCTCATACCAATGATTTGTTTAACCCTTGCTGTGCATCCGGAACCAGAGTTAAGTTTAAAGGGGGTGTTGTGCACTTCTAAGCTTTCTTTTGAAGTCTCCTTTTCATCAAAGGCATTTTGAGTATAAGTACAGGGGCTCTGAACCCACATCTTTAGACACTGCATGGGACTTGTAACCAGAAGCTTCTGGCTCTACATGCTGCACCTTGCCAGGAGGAACTGTCATTGGACTTAACTGCTTTGTAGAGCTGACCTGCTGGGCTGAGAGAAGGATTGACACTTGGCTATAAGGATCCTTGTGCTGGTCTGCCTGCCAGTACCCTGCTTTTGGTGCCCCTAGTGTTCTCTGGGGGCCTGTGGGCTTGCCTCCCCTCCTCTTGTGCTTGTGAGGGGTCTTCAGAGGTCCAAGGAGACTCCTGTTCACTTTCCAGCGTGCATTTGGAACTTAGTGGCCCAGGGTGTGTCAAGCGCTTTTCCTTTGGTCCCCCTGGATCTATGGTATACTCATTGTTACCTTGCACTGCATTTCCAGTGAGAGAGAACCATCTGCAGTGACGGAGGACCACAGGGAAGAGTACCTTGATGAATGCTGAAGTGGCGGGCACCAACCCTACCTACCCCTGTAAGCCACTTAGCAGTTCAACTCCCCTGCTACCATGGCAGGTACCGGTGCAAGGCTGTCTATCTCGAGAGTACCTCCCAACCCATGTACAGGTTGGAAGGTGCTGCTATATGGGGGCACATATTTGTATTTACCATACCAGAGAAGTATTTGGTGGCATCACACATCAGCCTTGGGAAAAGGCTCCTGGGACTATCTGCAACCATGCTGGAGGGGCATATCTAGAATCTACCACTATTCCTTCTCTGGAATGCGGAAGGTGGCGATGATTTGCTTGGTACACTGGGGTGACCCAGTGAGGTTGCCCGCTGAATCTTGCCATATGGTGCCCTCCTGTGTTTTCACATAACTGGGGGAGCCGTAACTAATTGCAAGAACAGGGTGAGACCTCGATGCAGGCCCCAACTTCATTGGTTCAGGGAACTCCTGGAGATTACCATAACTGGCATAATAGGCATACCGGTGCCTCATGGACCTACATGGGACCTCTGTGTACTGAATAGCTCATAAAAGTGCTGAGGGGCTGCATCCGATGGTCTTGTGGGGAAATGTCTTGATCCTTGTCGGCATGGCTAAATGTGACAATTTATGTGCTTCATGTATTGCCTGCTGCATTTGAGGCCCCCAGTGTTCAGAGTATTATGTCTTTTTATGCCTGGCATTGTCAGGATAATGGGTAACATATAATGTGACAGTATATATGCTCAGTAATGGTGTTTTGATGACATGTGCAACCTAGAAACCTTTCTCTTGTTGCATGCGTAGTGATGTTTGGGTAAATTGCCTGGTTGGCAAAGCAATCACTGATCAATGGTATTTTGGTTTATGTTTTTGTGCACTTTACTTTGTATTTTTATATAATACTGTGGGGAGTCTCTTTTGTGGTGTATTTATAGTGTAACTTTGTGTTCCGCAAACGCTTTACACATTGCCTCTAAGATAAGCCTGATTGCTCTGGCCAAGCTACTAAGGCAGTGAGTAGTGGTTATTCTGGATGTGGTGGGTTCTGCCTGGCTTAGGTGTATACCCTAGCCAACCAGAAACCCCATTTCAAACAGAATATTAGAGCACTTTCAGTTCCCTACTTGCCCCTCACCTGGTTGAGTTATGCGAGGAGGCCTACCTCACTACAAGCCTCCCACCCCCCTTTGTGAATCTGTTTTATTATCGCTACCAAAGCCCGACCGTGATGTGACCCTTTATGTGTCCTATGACCCCATCCCTGTTCTGGGCACTGATTACAAATTCTTGGGAAAATACTTGCTGACAGCTATGCCCTGGTTCTCCCTGACCTAGTCATCCTGATCAAGACAGGTTTGTCCCAGGTCAAAGCACCTCCTAAAACATAAGTCACCTTTTCCACCTGATGGACCAGGCCTCTTGCCAATTCGGTATGGGGCATTCCTTATTTTTGATCTGTAAAAGGCTTTGAACACATTGGAATGGGACTACCTCTTCCAGGTTATAGCCACACTAGGAGTGGTAAAGCGCCTCAAGACATATAGGTGGTTATTATACACTGCTCCCAAATCTTGAGTTTGATTGGGTCGACTAGTCTCCCAGGCATTTCCAGTGGAGAGGGGCACCAGACAGGGATGCTTTCCTCTTACCTCTTTTGTTCAGACTCGTGATAAAGCCTCTGGCCTCCTAGTTCCATTTTGGAGTGAGAGGCCTGGGGAATCCCTCTCAATGGCGTGAGCCATGAGGTTTCTCTATGTACAGATGATCTCCTACTCTAAGTCCGGAACACCAATGAGGACCTTTTCCTTATTTACACCATGCAGAGTTCCTTTGCAAGCCTCACCTGCATGCAGGTCAATTGGGTGAAATATTTTGTCTTCCCCTAAGGAGCCTGATGCCCCCTGTTGAGGTTGGACTGGGAGGGCGTAAGCTGGAATGAATGCGAGAAGCCTTTTGGTACTTGGGGGTGGGTCGTTTATACCATATCAACGCAGATCTCTTCAAAGGCACCCTCCGGCAAGCCTACACAGCCCTGAAATCTCAGGTCCAATTTTAGAAAATGCTCCCACTAGCCCCAATGAGTAGAATCTCTATAACTAAAATGATCATATTCCCCTACCTTCTTCATTACTTCACTGACTTTCCTGTTGCTCGTCCCCATAGCTTTTTTTCATGATCTTGTTGCTCTGCTCGGCGAGCTTATATGGAACAACAAACACCAATGCATTGCCTTACGGAAGGTGCAGCTACCTGTGAAGAAGGGCAGTTTGGGTGCTCACTCAGGGACAAATGGGTCACAGATATGGGTCACGCACTTTACAACTATAAATGGGACAGAGCACTCGAATACCCACACATTGTTTCCCGTAATGCCCGGTTTCAGAATATACAATTCAATATACTCCATAGAACATGCATCACACCATCTTAATCATTTCTACACCATGGCACATCTGGGGTTCCCACACTGCCAGGAATCCTCAGCAGACCTCTAGCACATGAAATGATCTCTTCCCACCCTCTCTTCTTACTAGGAAGCAAACCAGACCACACTCAGCGAGGTGACGAAACATCGGGACATAGTGACCTGGGAAGCCTACACTCTAGGTATTTTTAAACGCGGTAAGCATGTGGTAGTCTGGGCACCCTTCACAAGTTTAGCATTACTTGTTGCTAAACATGCTATTATTCTTAATTGGTGATCTCCCAAGCCCCTAGACTGGCATCATGTCATGGAGCTGTGCATCGATGGGGTAGAGACCTGAGAGCGAGGCATTGCACTGAACTGCCTCAAAACGCATCCTTAAACAACCCATTTCCCCCATATGGGATATCTCCTTGACTATTTCCTCAATGAACGATACAACATACTTCTTCAGTACCTCCCTCTCCTGTGTCCTGTCTGAGTCTCCACCATAGCAGCTCGCCCACCCCTCCACCCTCTGTGGATCCCCATTTCTTCTTCCCCTAATCCTATAACTGTCTGCGTGGTTTAGCCCAATTGCCAACATGTGCTTTGCCATCATTAAAGTTTCACTTCAAACAGTACGCTGGTCCCCAATCCCGCTTCCCTCTTACCCATATCACTTTATGTTGACACAAGGTTGGTTACAACATTGCACCTAAAGGTATTTTGTAATTCTGGACCAGTCCCAGACCAGTCCCAATGATGCTATATTTTGTTGAAAAATGTCATAAAAACAATTGTTATTTTTTTTTTTTAAAAGAGACCAATGCAAGACACATTCAACCTTAGTCAATGATTGCTGGAAAGACCAAATGTATTTATTATAGTACACCAATGAAAACATCAGATACCATTTGAATGATGTTGTGCATCAGCTAAACTCCGTTTCTGCAGCCTGATGCTGCAGTACAACTAATCACAAAGACAACAATTCTACTTGCAGCGCTGTTTGTGCCATACTGTTTTCTTCGGTCGAGCATTTGAGACCCCTTGTATATAACTTAGTCTATACTTATATGTATACTTATATGTGTATGTACTATGTGGGCTCTGGAGATCAGCCCTAGGATTTGTCTTCTTCCACTTAGGGACTTTTTTTCCTGTTCAACTGCTTTTATTTAACTGTCTTGATAGAAAAGTACCAGCAGAGGTCATTAAAATACCAGAACTGATTTCTGCTGATGGACATTCTTTTTTTAATTTTTCTGGTAACTGGCTCTATTTAACCCTCTTGATAGAAAGTGACCAGCAGAGGTCAGTATAATACCAGAATCACTTTAGCATTTTCTAGATTCCAGTCCATAGAAATTGTCTTTACGAGGGCACCCTTAGACAATATTTTTTTCAAATCTTGTATTTTCAGTGATATGACCACCGAAGGCCCTGATTTTATATTAAAAACATAGCCTTGGACTATACCATTTCATACTGAAAGGCAATATTTCTCTCCATGTGTTCCCATACCTGGCATGTCACGCAGTTTGTTGCTCACTTTCCCTCCAAGTTAAAGAACAGTAGTTGTTTCAGCACCCAGGCTAATGTGCTGCATAGCTAAATACATATATGGTCCCAAAGGTGAGACTGATTGCATTGCAAATGCTTGTAATATAAAAGTACTGGTGATTGGTTGAGACTGATGAGAACTGCCTGACGGTTATTTGAGACTGTCGTTGAACTGTTCACCCACTGAGATTCTCTCTTCCTACCCAGTCCCTTCCCAGCTTCATTCCCTAAAATGCAATTTTTCTGGAAAAACAGAAAAAGATTTACTTCCAGGGAAGCCCTGCCATACACTGTAAACAAAAGAGGTACTAACTATTACTACTAATTGCCTTCGATGTGTGTGTGTAGGGGGTGGCTTAAGGGCAGTGCAACTGGTGCGGCAGCACTGGGCACTGACCTGGGTAGGGGGCGCCATCCTCGTGGGGGGACACTGTGTTTAGCAATTACTTATGATAGGAGAGATGAGGGGCACTTATGCCTGGTGGTAGTAGGAGAATCTCAGGAGGCGGTCATGGGGTGTGGGGGCACCAATAATGGTTCTTGCACTGGGCGCTACCAGTGCTAAAGCTGGCCCTGGGTGTGTAAAACCGGATTGGCCTGATGAGAACATAAGTCGACTGCTAAATTAACAGCTGTAGGTTTCAATAAACTCTTCATTTGCACAGGGGGATAAAACACCGTGGAGCATGCTACGTAAATCTGTGGACAAAACCGGGAGGATTTTTGGTCAGTGTCTCCCACAGTTATTTTGCTGTACTGGATTTAAGAAAGGGTTCTGATCGCTTGGCTTTTGTATAGTGACAAACTGTTTTGTGTAAGCAGAAATATGCCTAGA
This sequence comes from Lissotriton vulgaris, assembly GCF_964263255.1. NCBI lineage: Eukaryota > Metazoa > Chordata > Amphibia > Caudata > Salamandridae > Lissotriton > Lissotriton vulgaris. The sequence goes on from NC_141698.1 coordinate 352,277,681, forward strand.
AACATTTTTGTACCCTGGTGTACACATTGTCTATGCTTCTGTGGTACATTCCAGAATAGGCTTGTGGTACGTACAAGAGGAGGACGGGTAGGAGTGTGTGAGAAAAGAATGAAAACAGGTGGAATATAACCATGGTTGAGGATAGGTAGGTTGGTTTGTTGAGGGTCTTATGCCACCACTAAAGCCTCTGAAGAAGAAGGGCATTTAATTAGAAAACAGAAGAGTGTTAAGCTTCTCTCTAAAAGAGAGTGACTTAAAAAACAGAGGCATTTGGAAAGATGGGTGAAGGGAGTTCAGAAGATTAGCACTGCAGGGGAGGTGATGTTTAATAGAAGCACAGGTGAGATAAAAGAGATTGGAGGTGAATCAGGGAGTTTGTGAAATACAGGTGGAGGAGGAAAGGGTCACAGTAGTCTTTGTCATACATGATGTAAATTGTAAATGTAAATTGATACTTGTATAGCGCACTACTCACCCGCAAGGGTCTCAAGGCGCTTGTACGAATACCGCTGTGGAACCCATCCTGGCTTTCCCTGTGAGGTGTCCACTCCTGGGCACCCCCAAGGTGGAGGCCAGGCATCCTTAGCGTTGTGGGGGCCGTTGTGGAGATTAAGCAAGCTATTGCCCAGAGTTGCAGAGTGGGACTCCATGGTTGGAATAGGCACCGAGGCGAGAATTATCAGGTCCGTGGAATTTTGAGCCCAAGACCCGCCGAGGCAGGGAATTGCACCCTGGTCCCGGGCCAGACCTCTGCATCAGGGTCCGCCGCTCTAACCATTGAGCCACACTTCTTCATCTCTGATGAGAACGGGTGAGATGTTAACAAGAGAAAATATGTGCTGTGGTGAGTTTTGCCCTATCAGAGAGCTCGGAAGGGATGGGATGCACTAAAGTAATATATCAGTGGCTGATGTGCCTTGAGTGAGTGATCTGCCAGTGGTGAGAAATATCTTGGGAGCGCGATCCTGCAGGGCAAGAGAGAGGAAGAGATGTAGGGTGGATGTGTCCCATGAAAGATATCTGCTAGAGGGACATATACCCTGAAGAGAGAGACTCATCAGGTCTTAGATGTGCACAAGGAGAAAGATCCATAGAGGCCGAAATCTGTCCTTAAATTATGATCTCTGGGTGGTGGGTGGTAGTATATGAACCATAATATGTGGCAAGATGCACATGGAGGAAGAGTGCAGCAATGGGTTGACCTGAGGACCGGTGGAGCTTAGTCTCCTTCAAACCGATGGCCTTAATCAAGAGGTTTAGTTTACTGCTTCTCACAATGAATTGTGTGGCTTCTTTTTGATCAGGGGACTTTAATGTGCATTATTTTAAATGTAATTAGCCTTCGGGCAGATAAGTTGTACAGGGCTGGGACTAGGCCAGGCTGAAATCAAATTCTGCTGGCGTAAATTTGTATAATTTCTGGCATTTCGTTTTGCGATTATTTTGAGAAATGCCCAGAATGACAATAGCGTAATTGTGATTTAGTCTGGAAAAAAAATCCCATTGATTTTGGAAGCAGCTGTTGTTTGCATCACAAGTGAAAGACGCATTTTACGCCCAAAAAAATAGCACCAAATGCCAAAGCTTCATGTTGCAGAATAACATGTAATATTCGGTGTTTTACATTGTTTCTACAAAGTAAATAATGTGTAATAACTCACATTTCTCCAGCATAATTAAAATTCCGTCCATAGTGCTGGGGACCCTGACTAGGTGCAATTGAACGATTTTGGTTATATCGGTGGGTAGGTTTTTGGAGTATTCAGAAATTTGGGCGCTCAACTATTCACGGTATGGTTTTGACTTATTCGTGGTACCGAGGTAGGTGCTTCTTGGTCAGAGGAAAACCTTAACCTCTGTAGAAAGAAGTGGATAAACCACCCCCTTCTTGTGTTAATTTGGCAAAGAAACCAGAGCACACTATATATTTTTTTCTTTTTGTTGTTCTTTTTTGTCAAAGTATCTTCTTCATCAAATTTTCATTCATTCAGGATAGATCACACCAAATGAATATTTTAAAGGGATTTTATTTGTGAACAGTGTCTACTTCTCAGAAATCACTGTATCAATCACTTAAGCCTACACGTGTTTCATCACAGCATGTGGCTGTGACTCATCAGGGCTGATCAAATGATCAAAACGCGTGGTCGGGGAGCCGGTGATAATTCCAACCCTGTCCTTGTCGGGTAGTTAGTATGGTTGATTCAGTTTATCGTAAGGAAACTGTTTATCGGTTCGCAAAATTCTTAAGTAATCTCAGGCCGTATGCAGCCACGGTCCAGCTTGTAAACCGCACTCGGAGACAGAAGCTTTACAAGCTTTACAAGCTGGACCTTGTACTAACTACCCGACAAGGACCGGGTTGGAATTATCACCGGCTCCCCGACCACGCGTTTTGATCATTTGATCAGCCCTGATGAGTCACAGCCACATGCTGTGATGAAACACGTGTAGGCTTAAGTGATTGATACAGTGATTTCTGAGAAGTAGACACTGTTCACAAATAAAATCCCTTTAAAATATTCATTTGGTGTGATCTATCCTGAATGAATGAAAATTTGATGAAGAAGATACTTTGACAAAAAAGAACAACAAAAAGAAAAAAATATATAGTGTGCTCTGGTTTCTTTTTTTGCAATTGAACGATGATTCTTGGGAGTTGCACTGTTTCTCATGATCTCATTCCTAAGAACTGCCACATAGTGTGTTGAAACTTACACTTGCCTTAGGGAGCTCTTCTCACAGCTGCAGCTGGAGATCCCTGGCTGACTGCAGCATTTATTTAGCCAGAGTACCAGTTACAGAGATGAAACAGAATGCAGAGTACTGACGTTTTCTTGGACAAGAGGAACATGTGTAATTTCTTTAACAGGCAAACAGTCTTTCTCCAGAACAGCCGAAACAATTGAACAATCCCAGGATCTTGTCACGGCATTTTGCTACTGCTTTCTCGTATTGCGTTTATTGTGGCCCTTCGACAGCAATATATACAAAATGGATCCATAGGACACCTAACGTATAAGCTGGAATATAAAATAGCATTAGGAGCCAAGAAACAGCAGGCATACAAAATAAAGACTCTCAACCAAACCTGGGCGAAACTTGCATTATCTGTGATAACAGCTGGAGCGATCAGTTTCATAACTTCTAGCACATAAATACATTATTTTAATTATTTATTTATTCATTTGTATATATATTTATCTATTGTATTTTGTTTTAAAGTTCAAGTTTATTGAAACCAAGCATAATAAAAATAGAGATAGAAACAATGCATTAAAACAATATAAAGTCTTATGAAAACAATAGAGATATAATGCAGATTTATAAGATAACGGAATCAATAAACGCTTATATCTAAATCAAGAAAAAAGAAGGGAAAGGGAAAATAAAACAGTGTAAAATTGTTAATTACGCAATATAATAAAATAAACATTGTATGTGAATAAGTAAAGCAGTAAGTATAAATAAAAAATATAAAATGAGTAAAAGAATAATCGAAAGTGAAAGAAAATCTTAGAGAAAAGACAACTGTGGTAAATAATAACTGCAGATCCAAGCAGGTAGAGACTTGTTGAAGACAGGTTTATTCACAGCACAGAGTAATACAGCAGTACACCATCTGGCCAGACAGCAACTGACACAGCTGAAATTCCTAGGTGGAATCCTAACATTAAGAACATGCTAAAGCTCTATATAACAAACAGTAAAAACAGACTAAATAGACAGAAGCTATTGACAACATATCTCCCTCCCTTAAACCCACAAAGGAAACAGAATATAAAAACAATTAATGAACATAATCACTAAGATAGACAGGGGGAGAACAAGCACATCTAGAAGTAGCACTACTAGTAGAGATTGCAACAGAGGAGGAAGAAGGAGCAGAAGAAGAAACAGCATCACCAGAACAAGAAGGTGTGGGAATAGAAACATCACGGCCAGAGAAGGAAGAAGAAGACGAAGAAGTATCACCACAACCGACCTCCCCAGTTGCCCTGTATTGAGAACAGGAATTGAGGTCACACTGGGCAGATAACATGTAACCACTACTGGAGGAAACAGTAAAAGGTAGAGAAGTCCTAACATCCACATCAGAATGTCGCTTATACAAAGGCACACGTCTGAAATTCCACCATTCCCCATTGTCAAGAAGAACACAATGAGAAAAGACACGCTTTACGGCAAAAGGACCTCTAAATTTCGAGAGACCCTTAGAAAACCTCCCAGGCTTTACCTTGACCAAATCCCCCACAGAAATCGGTGAAACCAAAGAGGACACCAGAGGAGAAACATTGTCCTCATTCCTTAGCCAAGAAGGTGCTAATTTGGTTACGGGAGGACGACCACGCATCAACTCAAAAGGGGACTTGCACCCATGTTTGTGAGGAGTTGAACGATAGACCCAAACAAGTTCCTGAACCTTATCATTAGAAAAGCAACCAAAAATGATTCCCTTAATTAGTCTGTTAACCCTCTCACAGATACCATTACTTTGTGGGTTATAAAGACTGGTCCGATGATGACTAATCCCACATTCTTTTAGAAAAGAAACCATTTTACCAGAAATTAATTGTGTGCCATTGTCAGTTATTAAGACAGAAGGAAAACCCTCATCCAAAAACACATTTTTTAAAAAGGAGATCGTAGAGTCAGTAGTGATGTCTTTAACAAAGCAAACAGTGAGCCACTTCAAAAAACAATCAATGACTACAATAGCAAAACTCTGGTTGAAAGGCAGCTCATTTATAGGCCCAATAAGAGGCCCAATAAAATCTAGACAGATGGTGTGCCAAGGAAAGTTCTCAAAAGAAATATTACACTCACCCTGAGAACCAACAACCTTCAAGCGTTTTTCGCCCTCCTTACAAAAACAACAACGCACCACACAATCCACAGCATCAGCATCAATGGAAGGCCACCAGAAATTTTCGTTAACTCTACGTTGGGTGAGAGACTGGCCTAGATGTCCCTCATGGGCTAGATCAAGTATTTTCTTTCTAAGTTAATACGGAGGAATAAACCTATCACCCGCATTAACACATTGTTGTCAGAAACAGACAGCTCATCCTAGACCCTAATATAGGGCCTAACAGAGGGTCAACAGTACTCTCCCTTATAGACCCCTTAACAATAAGATCCACAACTTGTTTCAAAACAACGTCAGTCTCCATACCCTTAGACCATTCATCAAACGAAAATGACTCAGCACCAAGAAACAAAACATCCTGGGTAAAAGCAACTGCAGAATCATCCTGAACCTCCACTAAAGGATTCCTGCTAGCTGTGAGCTGAATGGGCAAACGAGACAGGCAGTCAGCTTGAATGTTTTTCCACCCTTGGACAAATTGTACATCAAACTGAAAGTCTTGTAGTCGTGATGCCAACCTTGCCAATCTGGGTGAAACTTTGCCAGTACCACCAGGAGCTAAAATATTTACCAGAGTCTTGTGATCAGAACGCAAAACAAATCTAGTACCCCATAAGTATGTCCTGAAATAATAGACACCCCAGACAGCAGCAAGAGCTTCACGTTCAATTACGGAATAGTTGCATTCCGATACAGTTAAAGGTCTGGAGGCAAAGGCAATGGTCCTTTCTTCATTCCCATGCTGTTGAACAAGCACAGCACCCAAACCAACTCCACTAGCGTCTACCATTAGAATTGATGAGCGTTTGATGTCAAAGGGAGTAAGAACATTGGCAGAAGAGAGTTCAGCTTTAATTGATTTGAAACAAGCTTCCTGTTCATTAGCCCATGAAAAATTAACTCCTTTTTTCAGTAAACCCCTCAATGAGGCAGTCTTACTAGAAAAGTCCTTCACAAATTTTGAATAAAATTCAATTAAGCCCATAAAGGAACGTAACTGGTCTTTGTCAACAGGAGAAGGAGCAAGCTCAATTACTTCTAACAAATTCCTTTTAGGTTTAACACCTTCAGCTGAAAGAGAAAAACCCAAGTACTCAATTTCAGAAATCAAGAATGCACAGTTCTCCTTCCTCAAGGTAAGACCAGCTTCAGATATTCTATGCAAAACACTTTGAAGAACACTATTATGTTCTTCAATCGAATCCCCAAAGATTAAAATATCATCTTGAAAGTAGATGACCTTCTCCAACCCTTTAAATACTTCAGATACTATTCTCTGAAAAACACTTGCAGCTGAAATCAGACCGAAAGGTAATCTAGTGAACTGGAAAGTACCTTCCCCAGTGATAAATGCAGTGAGATGTTTTGACTCATCATCAAGTCGAATTTGGTGATAGGCATGTTTGAGATCAAGTTTGCTGAAAAATTTAGCGCCTTTTAAGGTAGAGACCAGCTCCCCAATGTTAGGTAGTGGAAAAACATCTGCAACAACACACAAAATCTGATTTTGTTATCAGGTTTCTGGGATATAACCACAGGAGAAATCCACGGAGATGCCTCTACAGGCTCAATAATCCCCCCTTGCAACATTTCTTCCAAAACAGCCTTCACTTCCTTCCTTACAGCAGAAGGAACTCTTCTTGCTTTATGGTGAATGGGGACACTTCCTTCTTTTAACAAAATTCTATGAGAATAACCTTGTAATTCTCCCAATTGTTCTCTAAAGACATTGCTAAACTTTAAAAGAATATCATCCACATCAGAATCATTCACAACCATCAAAGGCTCCTCTGCTCTGAGATCTATAACTATGTGGAGATCATATTGATGAATACGACCTAAAATGGCCGGTCCATCAACAGAGACATACATTTTACCATGTGTAGATCTGTTCTTGAAAATAATTTCAGTTTCAAAATACCCAAGAAGATAAATTTTTTCTCCTTGATAACCAGAAGGAAAAATATCACAATCTAGTAAAATTCTCTGACCCCATAGTTGTTTTAACAATGACATCGGAATGATAGTCCATTTAGAACCAGTGTCTACCATAAGACTGATAGGTTTTTTGTCAATTATAAATTCAGCCTTGAGAATTCTTTCTCTCCTGTCTTGACAAGAACATATAGAATCATGTAGAATAAGTAATTTGTTGACATCCCGATTCAATTCACCATAATCATTCACCAAAGTCACTCTAGCATTGCTTCTATTTTTACACATTTTAGCAAAGTGACCCTGTTTGCCACATTTTAAACACTCCTTATTATTAGCAAAGCAAAATTTCGCATCTGAAGAATGCGAATTGCTACCACATCTAGAACAAACTTTAAATTGAGACCTAGAATATTGTTGACTGGTATTCTTTTTTTGAAAAGCATACAGTTTTTTCCTAACAAGAGCAACAACAGAGCTTTCAGTATCACTATTGTCACTAGAAACAACTGCTTTGTTTGAAACTTCAGCAACTTTGAGATCAAGACCACTCTTTTGTAATTCTTTCATACATTTTTCACTTTCCTCTACTATTTTTGCAAGTTCAATAGCAACCTTTAAAGTTGTTTTTTTTGCTGCCCACAAGCGTTCCTGTATTTTCCGATTGTTACATTGAACATATAGTTGATCGCGAATGAGTTAATCTGTCATCTGGCCAAAGCTACATTTCACAGAGAGTTCTCGGAAACGTGCGACAAAGTCATCAATGGATTCATCTTCCTGCTGTTTGTTCTTATAAAACTTATATCTTTGCAAAACAAGATTCTCCTCTTTAGCAAACCTAGTCTCAAGTCTAGCGACAGCCTCTTTAAATTCATCAAGAGGAGACTGAGATCCTGAAGGTAGAACTTGGGGTAAATACTTGAATATTCGCTGACCCTCCTTACCTAAAGTTGTCATCAAAAGTGCTTTTTTTCTTTTAGGAGAAAAATCTTCACCGTCCAATGCTTCAATTAAATTGTAAAACATAGCAATCCAATCCTCCCAGGAGGTGGAAGGATTACCTGGTTCACTAAGAAATTGTGGTGGAAGTGCCACATTTACTTGTTGTGACATAGTTAACTGTAAATTATAGGTATATTGTGTGAACACACAAATTAATAAATAAATATTATTCTAGTGATAAACCTCCACACTAACCAGGTTATAATATAATAAACATTTGTCTTACTTATTATGCCTGCGATGAATGTTTAAAGAATCAAACTAAATGGGACAGTAGACTGTTGGAGAAAAACGCGTTGAAATTTGATGTCTCCAAGAAAATTGAAAACTGTAAGCAGACAGCGAGCAGAGTCTAAGAGAAACGCGTTGACATGTGTTGTTTCCGAAGTAATTGAAGACTGCAAGTAGACAACGAGCAGCGTCGAAGGGAAACAAACATTAGACGAGAGTAGCGTCTATTGTAGAATCCGCGCGAGAGATGAATAGACGAGTAGCGTCTTATGCGGAATGACGTAATGGTCGGCGTAGTCTTTGTCACAGGGATCGCGCTGGAAGCAGGAAGCAGGCAGCAGGCTGCGCGAGGAGCGTTGCTGTCACGAAGGAGAATGGAGGTCTTGGGGCAGACTGAATCAGTAACCAGGCAACCAAGGTAACTGATTGAAGGAAGTTTATAGTCCACGTAAAATCCTCCAAAAAATGTGAAACACGCTCACCTTGACAAGACTTTGACGCGACGTCTAGTTATCAAAGGGTGATGACATAGATGACTCACACAATGCACACGGAGTTCTTTTGTGGTGAAAGCCGTTATTATCCTGTGAATTTCTGTTCCACTGCGCCACTGGATATCTGGCCAGATACTAGTCCTTGTCGCCAAAATGTGGTAAATAATAACTGCAGATCCAAACAGGTAGAGACTTGTTGAAGACAGGTTTATTCGCAGCACAGAGTAATACAGCAGTACACCATCTGGCCAGACAGCAACTGACACAGCAGGAATTCCTAGGTGGAATCCTAACATTAAGAACATGCTAAAGCTCTATATAACTAACAGTGAAAACAGACTAAAGAGACAGAAGCTGTTTACAACAACAACCAAAAAATGATCATGGAGGTTTACGAACTTCATCTGACAAGTTATTGAGGGGGATGACAGAGGTGGTACTTGAGGGAGAGGGCGAGGAGAGATAGGTAGTAAGTGGAATCCACAATAAATCCCTCTAAACAGCGAGGGAAAAAGGGGAAACGTCTATGATGAAAGCAAATAGCATTCCACCAAGCAGAGTAAATGACTTTAGTTGAGTCTTTCCAGTTAGATGTAATCAGGTGGAAGGCAACAGCTAAAAATAAATAGAGTCATTTGAAGTGGGAAGGGGATAGAGGCAGGTCTGGAGATAGGGAACCCAATAGGACATTAGAAGGGGAGAAGGGGAGATTTATATTAAAAATAAGGTTAATACGGGGCAAGACTGAGAGCCAAAAGGAGACAATATGCGGGCATTGAACTAACATATGGAGTAGGTCCGCAGACTGGCAAGGGCAGGAGCAACATTGAGAGGAGAGGTCAGGGGAAAACAAAGCCAGTTTTTCCGGGGAAAATAATAAACGTTGGTAAATAAAGTAAAGGGTTTGAGTAGTGTTGGCAGCTCGTGATGTCTTATGGGTCTTCAACCATAGTTTGTCCCATAAAGAGATGGACCAAGTTACAGACAGATCCTGTTCCCAGGCCAATTCAGATTTCGATTTAAGCCGCGCGGAAGGTGTTAAAATACAAGTGTAAATGCGAGAGGCCGAGGGAGAGGCGTCCAAAAGTGGGAAAATAGTGGAGCAGGAGGAAGGTAAATCAGGAGAAGGGGGAAGAGATTGAAGATATTGGAGAAGAGCCGGAAGAAGAAGATCATATTGCTTCCGAAAAGAAGTAGGAAGATGAAATAGTGATTGGAGATCAGCAAAAGTTAGGGGAACATTATCAAGCAGTAGTTGGGAAATCCATAGTAATCCTTTGGATCTCCAAGATTTCCAGAAAAAAGAGCGTTTTTTTATATGGAGTAGTTTATTATGCCATATGGGTTGCAGAGATGAAGATGAAAGAGAAGGAAAAGAGGAGGGTAATAGGGGACTTAATAGATGGCGTGTATGGGCAATGACAGGAGACTGTAGGAAAGAAGCATTAGCAGAAAAAGCAAGAGTTTCAGAAAAATCAAACGGTGAGATAAGAGATTTTTCCAAGGATAACCACACTGGAGGGTGAGTAGGGAGGTCGTTAGATAGCCAACGAGAAGCTTGTGTGAGGATAAAAGAATAATGATAGGATTTAAAATCCGGGAATTGAAGACCCCCAGTTGTCTTATCTTTTTTAAGAGAAGATAATGCGATATGTGAGGGTTTATTTTTCCAGAGAAATTTCAATAATATTGAATCCAATCTTTTAAAATAATAACCAGGTATAGAAACAGGTATCAGGGAAAGTGAATAAAGAATGATCAGGGCCAACATCATTTTAATTGAATCTAATCTACCCCACCACGAGAGAGAAAGAGGATGCCATCTAGTAATAGAATCGGTCAATTTTTTAGTGATAGAATCAAAATTAGCTTTTAAGGTGTCTGAAATAGAGGGATAGAACCACAATCCTAAATATTTAACTTTGGCCGGTTGACAGGAGAAACCAGTGTGGTCAAAATAATGACGAAGATATAGGACATTAAGGGGCAGGACTTCACACTTATCACGGTTAAGACGATAGCCCGAGACTGACGAAAAAGCGTCAAGAAAAGAAGGTATTTGGGGTAGGAACCATACAAAAGGATGTTGTTGGCATAGACGGACAATTTAACTTGATTGATTCCTGGATTAAAACCGGTGATTTGAGTGTCCTGTCGTATTTTAGTCAGAAATGGCTCTAATGCTACAATAAACAATAAAGGGGATAGGGGACAGCCCTGGCGGACTCCTCTGGAAAGGGAAAAGTAGTCAGAAATTTTCCAATTAGCAAAAATAGAAGCTCTGGGACCAGAGTATAAAAGGGAAATAAGGGAAATCAATTTAGGAGGGAAACCAATCCATGAAAGGGCACAGAACATGAAATCCCAACTGATCCGATCGAACGCTTTTTCGGCATCTAATGTAATGGCCGCAAGTGGGTAATGTAAAGAAGAAGCTTTACTAAGGACATTGAACAAGACTCTAGAATTGTCAGAGGACAAACGCCCTTTGACAAAACGAGACTGTTCAGGGCCAATGAGTTTGGGTAAAATGGGGTCAATGCGTAAGGCAAGGAGCTTGGCAAAAATCTTATAGTCCGTATTCACAAGGGAGATAGGACGGTAATTCTTACAAAAAGAGGGGTCTTTATTATCTTTGGGGATCAAACAAATCATAGCATCTTGAAAAGTACCTTGGGAAGAGCCGTTGGCAATAAAATAATTAAATAAAAGGAGTAAATGTGGGAGGAGAAGTTTCGAAAAATGAGTATAAAATTCAATAGTATAGCCATCTGGGTCAGGAGCCTTACCACGTCTGAGGACTGAAACTGCATGAGAAATTTCTGATAAGGTTATATCTGATTCGAGCGAAGCAAAGTCAACATGGGATGAAGGAGGAGAAGCGATCGATTAAAAGTAAGAGGATAAATCAGAAGGAAGGGGTTGAGTTTCAGGAGTATAGAGGTGTTTATAGAAAGTAACGAATTGCTGCAAGATATCATCATCCTCAAAATGGAATTTGCCGGTAGGGTCTGTTATGGAGGAAATTCGGGTTCTGTCTTGGCGAGTTTTCAGGTAATTAGCCAGGAGCTTTCTTATCTTGTTTTGACTGCCATAGTAACGAGCGCTGCATTTTAAAAGATAGGAAGCCGCAGCATCAGTAGATAGTTTGTTGAAAGCAACCTTGGCAGTGATGAGATCTTTCAGAGAAGAGTCTGTGGGAGATTGATAATAGGAATATTCTAACTGTTTAATTTTAGCAAGGAGAAGGGAAGATTGGTGTTCAAAACCCTTTTTCTTCAGAGAGACATAGTTAATTATAAAGCCTCGAGCGGTTGCTTTAAAGGAATCCCTTATCATGGTCGGAGAGGAGTCAGAAGTGGTATTTGTAGCGAAGAAGTCTTCAACAAAAGCACTGAATTGACCAGAGAATTTAGGATCTGCAAGAAGGGAGTTATTAAAACGCCATCTGCCAGAGGGAGGAGAAAAAGGGATCAGATCAAAATCAACAGTGACTGGGGCATGATCAGATATTAGGATGGAACCTATTTCTGAGGCAAGGGTACATTGGACAAGGGACTTACTGAGGAAAAGGTAATCAATGCGGGACTGTGTTTTATGAGGAGAGGGGAAATAACTATATTCCTGGAGGTCAGGGTGACAAAGCCTCCATATATCAATCAGCGATTCACGCTGAATGGCAGAGGTGAATTGAGTGTGTATTTTGGACTGGACAAATTTAACTGGGGAATGTCTATCTAGGATGGGGTCATGGACTTGATTGCAATCACCACCAACAATAACATATTTATCATCAAGAGAGATTAATTTGTCAGAAATGAGAGTCCAAAAATTGTTGTCAACAGAAACTGGGGCATAGACATTAAAAATCACTAGAGGTACATTGTCAACTAATAATTTGGTAATCACCCAGCGACCATCAGAGTCAATATTCTGATGAGTAGTAAAAACAGTAAACTTTTTGTGAACAAGAATAACAACACCATTCCTCTTCCCTAAAGCTGGGGAGGAGAAAACATTACCAACCCAAAGTCTTTTTAGCTTAGAAGCTCCGAAGTCTGAGAGGTGGGTCTCTTGTAACATGGCAATGTCAGTTTTGAGTCTAACCAAATGGGAAAGCACTTGTTGTCTTTTAATGGGATTATTTAATCCTTTAACATTCCATGAGGTGTCTCTGAATGTAACCAAGAAGAAGTAATCATTTTGATACAAAAATTATACAATGCAATAAGCAAATGTAAAACTGAAGTATATGATGAATAAAAGAGAATAGAACCAGAAATAGAGGAATAATGAAAAGAATACTTGAGATAATAAGGGAAGAACAAGAAAAGGGAGAAGAGAATGAAAGAGAGGGAGAAAGAGCAACGAAAAAAGAGAGGAGGAAGAGATGGGAAAGACTACAGAGAGAAAAAGGAAAGAGAAAAGGGTAAGTTCAGAAGGTATCGAAGGAAACAATAAGATAAGAGTACATATGAACAACAAAAGGAGTATATGAACTGAGAACATACCTACAGGAGGAGAATTCAAGGAGACGAGGGGAGGGAAGGAACCAGACGGGGCGGACGGTACAACCGGGACCAAGCAGAACGGGGGACCGGGAGGCATCACGTCAAAAGGAGGAAAGAACTATGGGAATAAAAACAATAACAATATATAAGACATGAATGTATAGACAAAACACAAGGGAATAAAAAGACAATCAATAATGCGACAAGGAGGGTAAAACAACATCATGAAAGAAAAAACTTATAATTAGCCAGTATTTGAGGAGGAAGAATCATGACATCAGTGTGGTGAGAGTTTATGAAACTTTGAAGGTGGAGCGGATCCTCATAAGACGTTGTCCTGTTGTTATAGATGACTCTAAAGAGGCAAGGGTGAAAGAGTCCATACCGAGCACCCATTGCGCGAAGAGCGGGTCTCATGCTGAGGAAAGCCTTCCTTATATTCGCTGTAGCTTTGGCGTAATCCTGGGCAAAAAATAAGGTAGATCCAGACCAGGTGACAGGTTGGGAAGACTTGGCAGCGGAAAGAACTTTTAATGAGTCTGTGTATTCCAAGAAATATAGGATCACCCCTCTTGGCTTCTGTGAGGGAGAAGCAGATGAGGAAGGGCGGCCCAATCTGTGCGCTCTCTGGATGTTATGCATGGTGCCATCCGGCATATGAAGGACTTTGGGAATAAAAGATTTGAAAAACGTTAGGGGGTCGGACCCCTCCTGCCCCTCTGCAAGTCTGTAAATACGGATGTTATTGCGCCTATTGCGATTTTCAAGCTCCTCAACTTGGCGCTGGAAAGTAGAGACTTGAGATTGTATAGGAGAAAGCTAGTCGCAAGTAGCAGTAATGGAAGAGGTAAGAGGTAGAGGGCTCAACTGCCGTGACTCTGTTATAGAGTTGCGTCCAAGTGTCCGTGAGGACTTGAAGTTTTGTATTAGTTTCTTCCATAAAAGGGCTTAATGCCCTAATCTCTTCCAATAAAATCTCCATTCAGACAGGTGACGATGATTTAGGCGGAGACGGTGGATTCTGCTTAAGGTGTTTAGTCAAGGACTTCCCTGAGGATGCCGAAGCAGGGTCAGGAGCCGCCATATCCTCCACTGGAGGAGAAGTTGAAGAGTCTTGCAGGTGGGAGAATTTGGTAAAAAGCTTCAAATTCTTGATGAAGATGTGCCTATTAGGTGGCTTCGTAGGAAGAGTGCCTTTAGTTCTGCCCATAAAGAAGAACGACAAAAGCGGGGCCAGAAAAATGAAGGGATCTGTGAGGAGGAAGAAGCCTCAAAATGGCCGCCACAATTATGTCAGTCAGAAGAGGCACAGAGAAAAACCTGGAGACATGTAGGAAAAGCTAAACGATATCCAAAGAGGGAGAGTCAACCAGGAAGAATAATAGCGGTAGAAGCAAAAATACCACAGTCTTTCCGGAATGCATCAAAAGTCGGCGTGTCAGCCCTGGTGGAGAGACAAAATGGCGGTCGCGAAGCAGCGACAAGGACAAGATAACTCACATCTATAAAGTTGTTATTTCGGAGCCAAAAAAGGCCGAAAGAGTCTGAAGAGGAGGAGTAGATGTTCAGACGTCCTCACATCTCGGTTTCAGCGCTGGAGCAGCACGAAAAGCTAGTAGTTGCCTGGAGTCCCCGAGGAGCTTCACCAGGGCACCGCCATTCCCGTCGGGTGCCAAGCCACGCCCCCTATTGTATTTTTAAAGCACCAAGGAAATGGATTAGCTCATAAGAATGTTGACCAGTGCATCAAGAAAGCAACCTTATGCAAATTGTAGGGGTGGAAGAACCAGAAGGCATGCTTTACAGGTTGGTGGATAAAGTTTACTCCATCGGGAAAGCAGAGTGCAATACCCCAGCCATCCTGAGGGATCACCTCTTGTCATATTTAAAGTTGTCAGACAGTCAGGCAGACCACTCTCTACACTGAGACATGAACCACCGTCATGGTGCCTACTGTCAGTGTAGAAAAAGTTTGGTAAATGGTACCATCGACTTGACCGCCACATCTTTCTAAAGTTGTGTTTGTTTTTCAAAAGCAAACTCCAAAATTGGGACTAATGCCCCCCCTCTCCCCACACCCTAGGAGTTTTTTTGTGTGTTGCCATGGTGTGGGGGTAATTTCATCTTTTTTTCTGTCCCTCACTGCTAGGTTTTTCCCGCCAGCGATGAACAGGAACAAAAAGGCATAACTTTATCCAACCTAAATAGGGCAGAATGTGTGATATCCTAATATCCTTCCAACTTTTCTGTTCCATTGGGCCATCAGAGGAAGTACGAAGGCTACATCAACAAAATACTTATGGCCCAACCATCTCTAAATGAGGCAGGAGGATTCAGGCTTTTGGGGGCAGAATACCCTGTATACCAAACTCAAAACCAGACCAAGAGTTTCCTAAAGGGCAAAGTTTTGCTTGAGTCTAAGATCTCTGTAAACTGGTTCCAGAGTCTTGGTGCCAGGCCAGAGAAGATCTGATTCACTGTCTTAGAAAAGTACACTGCAAAATACTAAACTTAAGGTGTAGTTTGCCCTTGACACATATGGATGGCTTTGCGAATGACACAAGCCATATTGAAGTTGATTATATCTTCAAAGAGTAGACAGTGGAGGCTAAATAGCAACATAATGGTCTTGCAAACTTACTGCAAATGGCTCAACAATACTTTCTTTTTTTAGATGTTTATGGGCAAGATTTGGTATTTACCATGGGCTTTGTGATTCTTCACACCATTTCCGCACCACAATGGTATTTGCAGAAGATAAAAAAATAGGGGGTGGGAACATTGGCTGGGAACAAAGGAGAGCAGATAGTTGTTACAGAATTCAGCAGGAATGTGAAAGGAAATAAATAAGAGATGTTGAGGAGCCTTGAGAGGAAGGGATGACACAAAGACATGGTGGAAATTACAGTGGAGAGAGAGTAAAAATCAGAATAGGGCAGCCGGTAGAGCAATTCAGTGGAATGATGTGGCAAATGTGTACATGATGGGAGGAGACGCTGGAACCTGGTGGATAGGGCAATATGTACCGTGGCATATAGATTCATCACAGTGCCATTCTGCAAATTTTGAATTGCGAAAAATAGCGATTCGCAATTTGAAAATCGCAGAATGGCATTCATGAAGAAATGCAATTGAAAAATGCGAATCGCAATTGTTAGAAACAGGACCCTGGCCGGCCAAGACTCGCGTCGAGGTCAGTCAGGGATCACCATTTCTAAAGTCAGGGCAAGGGAGTCACACACCAAGGCAACCCCCACTCGCCCTCTAGGTAACGTGGCGCGAGCAGTCTAGGCTAAACTTGGAGGCGGTATGAGTTAAGTATTTGCGCACGCACCCCAGCAACAACACCCAGGGCCCACCACAAAGAAAGACTCCACACAAGGATATATATAAAAAATAGCCTTTGTATTATAATAAACAACACATTAGATAACACACGCAAACTGTACAATGTGCCAGGGGCACGGGCAGAATTTACAAGGGGAATTATGTACAGGACAGGGCCACATGGACCACTGTCAGGGGTAGGCACTTGTTAGAAAATAATACTGGTAGGTATACACTTATGTCGTAAACATAGAATGAGTAGCACCAAAATTATAAATGCAACATACATCCAGTAATCATTGGAACAGTAAAGACCTCCTACGCAACCCTAAAACACTGTAGGCAATTACGCAGGTAACTAGGACCTTCTCAGCAGGACCTAAGGAAGGAATACCAACACCTAAGCAGTTCACTCTTAGCAAAGGGAAGGAACCCTAAACATAAAATGAGACATCACCAATCCTCTATGCAGGTCACATTTAGCAAAGTGGATACATAAAATGGGACACCTCTATGCAGGTCCCTCTTAGCAAAGTGGATAACATAAAATGGGACATCAACAATCCTCTATGCAGGTCACTCTTAGCAAAGGGGATAAACATGAAATACCTAATCAGGTCACTTTTAGAAAAGGTAAGCGGACATAAACAATTGCACATGAGGCATTAAACACAGAGGTGCAGATTAGAACATTTTGCGCAAGAATCACATACACAGAAAATACAATGCGCAGGGTGCACAAAGCACAGCACTCACAATGTCCCTCAGGCCAACTGGCCTCGAAAGGGGCGAAATGCCCTGAGTCTCAGTGTCAGGGAGGTCTGCGCAGGCAGCACAGAACACAAAGCCTAAATGTAGCAACTGTCCACTAAGTGCTGGACAGTTGTAAATACAGATGCACAACGTTGGAGCCAGGAGGGCTCAAGAACAAAGGGGGCAAGGAGCCTCTCAGGGGCTCACAAAGCAAATGTGCAAATAGAGCTTCAGCGCTCTCAGGATAATCAAAAATGCCCCAGAGCCTCTCTCATGGCTCTAAAGACGATGTGGGCGTGTGGAGCCTCTCTGGCTCAAAGAAGGAAATGCCCTGAGCCACTCGGGGCTCTCAAGAACTAATGCGGGCTGGTGGAGCCTCTCTCAGGCTCAAAGAACAGAATGGCCCCTCAGAGCCTTGCAGGCTCGCACAGCACAAATGGGCGCATTGGAGTCCCTCACGGGGGACTCAGGATCAAGAAAAATGCCCCACGGAGCCTCGTGGCTCCAATCACCAAGGAATGGCCCCTTCTCTCCTGCGGAGCGGCCCGCTGCCAACCGGGGCCGCTCTGCACACAATGCAGATGCCTCTCACTCACCGGGATGGCGGGGACGCTCCGACACTGCTCCTGGGCGGCTCTTCCTCTGCCAGGGCTCTCCCTTCGCTCGGGAGCCTCGGAGACGGCGGCTGCTTCTCTCCTCGCTGCTCGGCTCCGGGGGCGGGACTTCCGGTTCGCCTCTCCCGGGCCGCGCAGCGATTGGCTGGGCCAACGATCACTTCCGGGTCGCCGCAGGCAGCGCGGCGGCTCGTACCAGGCAGGCAGGCGGCTTCTCAGTACCCGAGGAGTGGGCTCCCTCGAGGTATTTACAAAATCCAAGTACGGGGCAATGCCGGGTGGGCTCCGGCTTTCAATTAAAAGATAAAGCGAGGTGGGCACTCGCTAATGCCGCAAATCGGTGAAATCAGACGGGCAGATGCCGGGTGGGCACCGGCTGCACACAAAGCGCTCTCAAGCGCTTAGGGGTTACAGAAAGCGAGCCTAGCGCTAGAAATATCAGCAAAGCGCTATTGAGCGCTGGGGCACAAGGAAAGCGCTCCTAGCGCTACAAATCAAGATCAGGGCGCCTCCAGGCACAGGAAAGCTCCAGCAGGGTCTGGAGGCAGGCAGAGGGGCAAGGCAGGGCCAGAGCCAGCACACTGGGTCTCCAGGCAGGGAGACAGCCAAGTGGCGGTCCTCTTGGCCCCTGCAGAAGCAGCAGCCCCCTCTGGCAAGATCCTGGAAGAAAACCAAAGACAGGACAAATTGTATGGGGACACAGCCCCTTCTTATACAGAAAAACCCTTTGTCTCAGGGTGTAGGGTGGGGGAAAACCAGTCGCAGCTGGTTCTGAAGTACTCTGTTTACCTCAACCACCCTCTCTATTCACTGGCAGGGCTAGGGCCATCAGTCGCACTACAGGGGGTGGAGCCAGCATTGTCTGGGGAAAGTCCAGGCCCATCAGGGACCAGGGGCACTCCTCCCAAGCCATCAAGCATGCTAATCTCGCACTCACCACCGGGCAGACCCATCCAGCCTTCCTGGAGCCAGGCTCACCAGCCAGCTCCAGCCAATCACACTGCAGACATATTTTACAGTAATATGCCAAGTACTAGAAATGGCATTTCTACACATGACACACACATGCCACATATACCATTGTGAAGCATTCATTCCCACAAACTCACACATACCAAATTCGAGCATGCACTCCCCACACATCAGGAATTACTAGGGACACAGACATTCCCCATGCATCCCTATGGGAGAGCAGGCCAGCCTAACTACATGCACGCACTTTACTCTGGGACACAGAGAAAAAGTGCGCACAGACCAGAAAATCATCCACACGGATCACAGATCTAAAGCAAAAAGTCTAGGGGTGAACCTGCCTTAAGGGCCAAGTCCAACAGCAATCAGCCGCAATTTCCGATTGCGATTTTGCCACAATCGCTTAAATTTCGCAGAATCGCCCGTTTTCCATGTTGAAATTGCAATCTCGCAATTAGCGATTTCGCAATTTGCGATCTTGCTAACTGCGAGATCGCAAAAACGGGAAGTCGCATTTCGAGTCCATTGATGACATCACAACCAGGAAGTAGGCTTTTCCCTCCCACAAACTGATCACTGAGCCAGACAGTGGAAGCAGCATTGTGAAGAGCTCCACAACAGTGATTTTGCAGCACCCCAGCAGGACACATACCACCAACATGTCCCAGGAAGCAGCAGGGAGCAGTGGCCAAGGAAGGAAGAGAAAAATAAAGTTCTCTGAACAAGAACTTGAGTACCTCATAGAGGAGGTCTGTAAGGACCATGGACGCCTCTTCGGCAAGGACTCCCGGAGGGTGCCAGAGGCAGACAAGCGCTGGATCTGGCTGCGCATCCGCACAAAAGTAAATTCTGTCGTAATTCTGTCGGGGTGAGCCAGCGGTCAAACGACGACTTGAAGAAGCGTTGGTACGACCTGAGAGGTCGTGCAAAGGAGCGCATTGTGGAGAGGCTTAGGGAGCGACTTGCCACCGGTGGAGGGGATCCAATGGTCACACCCAACACTCCATTGGAGGACCTTGTCGAGGACACCCTTACACCAGAAGCCTGCGTGGGTGTTATTCAGCTGGACTCGTCCCGACCCAGCCAACAATCACAAGGTAAGTGCCACGCGACTGTGACCCCGTCCCCTAACAATGCCCATGACTCCTTAGCTAGCAATATGACATCCCCAGTAATGCAGGCCATGAACACCTGAAATGCCCCAATGCATTGTGGTAGTTGTAGTGTAATCATAATTCCCCAGATAGCCCAACACAGCCAAACCTGTCAAATCATAGTAATTCCGAAAGCCAATCAGGTAAAGCAAGCCTGCATGCATGTAGCAACATCTCATGTGCAAGATACACATCATTAATCATGCACCCTTGTACATCACAGGTGCTGCCGACCAACCCAGCACTGACAGCGAGGCCCTACATATCGAGAAGGTACTGGAGGACACTGAGAGAGAGGGCCAATCTGAAGAACAACCAGGTCCATCCCAGCCACCTGCAGTGATTCCACCACCACCCCGTTTGGACAGGGCCACCCCTGCTGCCACAGGTGTCCAGCCACCACCCCAACAGACACCCACAGCAGTTGTACAGGCAACACCACCAGCGGCTAGTAGGCAGACGAGGCGCACAGCCGGAGCAAGAACCCAGTCCAGCGGACTGAGGCGCCAGCAGCGTCAAGCCTCAACAGGCACGGGCAGGGCACTCCATCTACCTGATCCTCGCCTGGCCATTGAATGCCGAATGCTGACGGTACACCAAAGACAGGCGCGTCACCTGGCAGCGATACATCTTGAGCTGCAGAAGACTGGCCAAAATGTCGGACAGATGACCGCAGCTGTCTGTGAAAATAGCCAGCTGCTGGTAGCCCAGCAGGACATGACCCGCCACCACCACCGCCAACTACTGGCCTGCCTGTGGGCCTACACCAGGTCCAACCATATAGTAGGCAATGCTACATCTCAACTATCACGCAGATCACTTGCCATGCAGGGTCAAATTGTACAGTGTTGCCAAGATGTGGCCAGGTCACTCGAATTGCTGACAGCAGCAGTGCTCAGCATGCAGCCCACTGCCCATGGTGAACCAGGGGGGGGTGAGGATGCCAGCGAGGTCGCGTCCACCAACAGCAGCATGTCCTTGCCGCCGGAGCCTGAACGCCGCCGGAGCAGGAGGGCCACAACAGGATCACCGGCCAACACCGTCCCTCAGGACCCTGAGAGACGACTCGGTGCGTCTGGACGTAGGCGCCAGTGACACCTTGAACACTGTCTGTAGGGCCATGCTGGACACCTAAGCAAGCCCTCTACCCCTGCATGGGGAGGTATGAAGCAGTACTGTCCTCATGTCACACCAAGGAAAACAAAGGCCACATTATTGTGATTTACCAATAAAAATTTATGGTCTCACTTAACTCCAACTCATGTCATTATTACATTTGTCATGCATGAGTGCAGTGTTGTGTGAGGGGAATGGGTGCACTAGAAACAGTTATTAGTGATGTGGTTGCGGCGCCTGTGTCCTTCTGCAGGATTTTCCCCGCGTGCATGACGCACATGTGGAGGTGGGCGGTTGTCCTCTCCCGACTCACTGCCAGATATCTCCACTGGTATCCTGTGCTTGGTAGCAATGTTGTGGAGTATTGCACACACGGCCACGATGCGGCAGCAGACCTCAGGCGTGTATTTTATGGCCCCACCAGTCTTGTGAAGTATGCGGAAACGGCTCTTCAAAAGCCCAAATGTCCTCTCAATGCAATTTCTTGTGCGTATGTGTGCAGCATTGTAACGCCGTTGCTGTGGTGTGCCAGGGTTGAGGTATGGGGTGAGGAGGTACTCACGGAGACTGTAGGTGCTGTCACCTGCAGGAAAGAAGCACAGGGTGAGTGCCTGTTCTGCGCAGATACATGATCACGGTGTACTATTTGGGGGCATGTGTACTTACCTAGTAGGTGTCCTTCGTCAAAGTCTCCCCTGGCCAGTCGTGTGTGCATGCCACTGTGCCGGAATATGAAGGAGTCATGTGTCCTCCCCGGATATTGTGCCACTATGTCCGTGATGATTGTCTTGGCGTTACACACCATATGGATATTGAGGGAGTGGTAGGACTTGCGGTTGCGGTACATGTATTCCGTTTGTGCTGGTGGGCAGATGTGGATGTGGGTACAGTCAATGCATCCTATTACATGTGGGAATTGCGCGATGTTGTAGAACTGAAGCTTGGTGTCATTCAAGTCCTGTTGGGTGGTCGGGAATGAGATGTAGTGATGTAGCCGGGTCAGCATTGCCTCCAGGAAACTCCTTAGGTAGCGGGACATGGTGCGCTGGGATATCCCCCCTGCATCAGCGACTATCCCCTGGAATCTTCCGGAGGCCAGTAGGTGCAGGCTGCAGAAGACCTGGACATGGGTGGGCATGGCATTGGTCCTCCTTGTTGGGTGCTGCATCAGGGGGTCTAAGTCCCGGATCAGCTTGATGATCATTGCCCCATTCAGGCGGTACTTAGAGTAAACTTGCTCATTAGTTTGGCCCAGAAGGGTGATCCGCTGGTGGAATATTCGCTCCTGGATCCTGCGTCTGTTCCCTGCTGCACACTGTAGCCTTCGCCGCCTGACCACCATGTAGAGTCCTGGCATTGTGGGAGTCCTCATGCTCCAGCTGCGTATCCTTAAGTGTGTTTGGTCAGGCCTGCACATGTTGGTAGTTTGTTAAAGTTTCTTCTTTTTCTTTTTTCATTACTGGTTACCACCTGCTTTGGATTCTCCTTAAATTGCGCGTCGCTAATAGCGATTTTCGGGTTTTTCACATTTTGCGATTTTACATGAACAGCGATAGCGATTATTTAGCGATTTTGCAAATTTATTCGCAGATTCCATGGTTTCTCGCAATTTCCGATTCGCTAATGGGCTTCTTCCTGGATTCTGCGAATTACTTAGCGATCTCGCAATTTTTCTTTAGCGAATTTGCAATTTTGGAGTTTTCACTACCATGAATTCCTTTTCTTCAAATTGCGATCGCAATAGCTAATTCGCAGCTATTGCGATCGCAATTTGACTTCACGAATCTATCTGTCTGTGACAGGCACAACTTTTACTACTTCTGGAAGAAGGAGTGCATTAGGCCAACATGGTATTCTTAAAAGTTACGATTTTTTAAGTGGATCTGTTATTGCTTCCTCACTGACATACGTAGAACACGAGGTATGTTGAAATCATGAGGTATTGAGGCTCAACATCCTACATGATCTAAGGGATTCTATCAAACACGTCTGTTAAGAACAATCCTTTATTTATTTCTTTTACAATACTTGCTGAAAGCTACATTTATAAATTAGCCTTATTTAAACCTTACAAGGAGACATCTTAAAACTCAAACAAGCAGATCATGAACAAATATTACATCGAATTGATATCGTGCAGACAAAATACATTTTGAACTACCTTATATTTGCATGCGAAAGTATTGCTAGCTAAGAGGTTTATCATTATTTGTTAAAATGCACCCTCAATATTGCTGCTACAATAACTTGAAATGCATAAAAATAATGATTCTTTCCTCTACACTGTGCAATATGAATGGTGTGACAAAAGAGGAAATTATCTGGAATGAAATAACTGAGTTTGAGGAAAGTAGTAACAGAAAATCTGCCTAAAATCAGCACATTGTCCACTTCATCTCTGGTGATGCACCTATTCGCTTTAGTGTACTGTGTCACACACAGGTCGCTGGCAGACTGCCTCTGCCAAGGTTCAGGGCAAATGTTGCCAGACATGGTGGAGAATTAGACCCCAAGTCTAGGGTGGATAGTCCACCCCTATGCCTGAGGTAACTCCCAGAGGCGGATGTTGGAATTTGAAAGAGGTGAGCCGTCCGATTGGTTAACCAGTTTTGGTGAGTGAGCGAGCTGGAGGTTTATGAGAGGGGTTTGGGTGTCTCTACCCAAGATTTTTTTTAAATGTATGTAAAATTATGCAAATGTAATCCATGGATCATAAGAATCTGGCCTGCATTTAGGGTATACATGAACCCTGATTTGCCTCTTAGTTCACCAATAGCATTGTAATCAGGAAGGGTCAGGAACGTTTATCAGTTCATGTTTAAAAAGTCTCACTTCTACTTACGGAGTCCCAACACGTTGCCATTTTGGCACTTTGGATGCGTATAGAGATGAAACTGGACAGCGTAATTACTAAACTACAGACGGCAGCATCGCTGTGCGCTTTGCACATTTTCCAGGGTTTCAGGGATAGTCTTCCATTGGGTACCCAAATGGTTTTCAAAACATGCATAACCGAGATACCAGTAAGTTCCGTAGGTGTAAGATCGAAAAAGTCACCTTTGACACTTAATTGTACACAATGTGAAAACCGGGTTGTGGCACTTAAAAGACCATCACTTTGAAGCGCAAACAATTTGGCACATTAAAAGCATATTTGGGTCGATTTTTGCCATTCATTTTTTGATAGGACGAATTGGGTGCTCTGGAAACAAGGTGTTAACACAAGGCTGAGGTGCGGCCTTTTGCACACAGAACTGAAAGCGGAGTTATTCTTAGTTTCATAAGAAACACTTGGGGCCTGATTATGAGTGTGGCGGTCCATGGACTGCCAGACTCACAGTGGCGTGGCGCTTCAGCCACTGCCCCACCTGCAGTACGACTGCCTATTACAATTAGGGCATTTGGACTGCCATTGCACTTTCACAACCGCCATGGATCAGAGGTTGGCTGGCTGTGGTGCGGTGGTCTTGAGGCCGCAATATGCTTGGTGTAACTGCAGCAGTCCCGCTAAGTATATTACGAGTTTCCTCTCTACCACGGTTTTCAAGGTGGTTCATGCTCCATGAAAATTGTGGCTGAGAAGAAACAAACCCTCAGGGCCATGGGGTGCATGCAAGGGGGCACATGTCATGCTCCCCTGTATGCCTGCACCCCAGTGCCTTCACAGCATGGACTGCACCAGTCCAGGCCATGCAGGTACTGCCTTTGACATTCCTTTGCTTTGCCTATTCTTACGCACCTCCATTTGACCTACAAAGAACAGTCCGCCAGTGAAAAAAAAAGTCGCAATCTGGTCGGTGGTGTGAACGCAGGTTTGGCAGTACGGGAGCGGGGCAGCGGCATGCCGGTCTGGCTCCGGCTCTGCAAATTCGAAATCAGACCCAAAATGTTGTCATGGGAACAATTTCGAAGTTAGATTTACTTAAGCTGCCTAACTGCAAAATGAAAGTTGTTCAGACCTATGCTAATACCAACCATTTGGAGTCCAATTAGGCCTATCCCTGTAATTATTACTGATTTTGTTCAAGTGTTTAAGGGACTGGGTGGCTCAGCTTTTATTTAAATTATTAATCGACTCGATAGGACCACTTCATTGTCTTTGGGAGGAGGAAAAGTTACTTAAATAGCCACACTTGGATTCTAAGACATACAGTCAGATGTCAGCGCAGTTTATTTACAACCCTAAACATCTTTGGAAATTGAAACTTGTAATCTGCATTTTACTCATGGATCTTGACAGCAGACATGATGAAGTGTTGAGCACCTGCACCCGTGATCTGCAGATTACGAGTTTGGTGCCGTGTGCACCCAACCCGCTGTGCTATCTTATCGGTTCTTTAATTGTGTTTTCTAGATATGGAACACTCAGTAAATGCAACAAAAATAACCAAAACATCCAAACTTGCAGCCATACATGGCTGCCTATTAAATCTTCTAAATTATGCATTATTGTAAAATAGGCCCACGGCCCTGGGACGCATCGAAGTCAAAATCCTCTGCTTTGCAAGCCATTATGAGCACTGTAAAAAGTGAAAAGCAGGAACCCGCGAGGAGACGTAATTTACAATTTAATATATTTCCATGTTGCCTGCTTTACAGAAATCCTTACAATAAAAAGAGAAAGAAGAAACTGGGATGAACCCCATGCTCTGTCAATGATTCCAGATTTGCCCTCCCAGTGCATGAAATATTCGGCCCCTCATGAAAGAATCCTTTCCAGTCCTAAAAGCACGTGCTGTGGCATAAAAGTATCTGTGTGGTGAAGCTGAGTTGAGGAACAATACGGTGGGGAACAGTCCCTGTGCCCAAATAGTCTCGGCTGGAGGCCAGTGGAAAGTAGCTCGTCCCCATGACCTGAGTAAAGGTGAACTCGCATTACTGGAGGCTTTAAAAATAGTATGGAAGAGGGAAACCATGTCCCTGTATAACAAAATGGCCCCGGCAACTGGGATGAGGTCGCGCTTGCAGCATGAATTGCAGTGGGGATTTGGGTGCACCCCCTATGTGCATTGTACAAGAGACAAGAGGACCAGAAATTGAAAACTTGGAATTAGAACGTATGATTACGATTATGGGGCAGCACAGGTGAGAATAAAAATGAAACATTACCTACCTGCTGGCAGCCGCCCCCTCAGTGCTCTTCTGCTTCTGTCGAGGCAGTCCAATGGGGTCCACAGTCTCCCAGACTCCCCTAGGCCAATCCAGAAGCTGCTCTTATGCTGGTAATAGTATTATCCAGGATGAGAGAACTGCCAGGACAGGTCTGAGGATGCTTGTTTTGTCCTCACACCTGGCTGTGCAGCACAGTTAGGGTTGGAGAGATCTATGTGCGCATGTCATTTTAGCCGTCTTTAGACAGCCAGCCAAACCGGTATGTATACTTTTGCAGCAGCTGCTGTCTGTCAGGATGGCCACCCCCCTACCAGGCTCAGACGCTCAGTAGGCCCAGCTGGCAGCCTCCAAGATGAAAAATAAAATGATAATACCATTGTTTCATCAATTTAGTTTTCATGCTTGAATTTGCTGGCTCTTAGCAGTGGGGCAACGCTCCTCCGCCCTAATGGAGGAGTCGTTGCTTGTACCTTTGTGAAAGGCTGCCATGGAAATGGTGACAGGCATTGATGGAAAGAGAAATATGGTGTCCCAATCATGCAGTAAGATCTCCCCCAGGGTACATTTGGCAGACGAAATGTAGCACTGACTGTGAATCCTTAAATGGGGATATATTTTCAGGATATTTAGCTATTATTGCATGCCACTAGTTGATTTTCCACCCAATGATTCCCAGGGAAAGTGGAATTTCTCAAGTAGGATATACACACTTGTGTGGAAAAATCTCTGCTTCTATAGTGCTATGTTATGTTTTATTAAAAAAACTTGTAAAGCGCACGTACACCAAACGGTTTCATGGCACTGGAGTGGAGTGGAGGACTTAATATGGGAAATCTTCCAACTTTGGCAAATAAGTTAAACTCTCCATAACAGTGGGTTTAAAATTAATTTGATGAATTGTAAATAAGGTCTCTTTTGTAAAAGTGGAAATGTTATGTCACTTAGTCAAGTTCTCACATTCTATGTTATTGCAGGAAATGCTTGTTAGTCCTGAGCAGCTGCGGTTCACCATTAAAGAGACGGTGTGTGTCAATCAGATAGACAACCAAGGCAAGGACGAATGTGACTTCAAGGTCTCAGGAGTAAGTAACAGCTCTTGAAAACTGATGTACAAAATGGTGTTGTGTGGGAGGCATTGTAAATGTTTTGTACATTATTTTGTTTTTTTAAGGGCAAGCTTCACCAAAGAGTTTCCTCTTGGTTTTGAGACCGTAAATGTTATGCACATATGCATATAAAATGTCTTACTGCTTGAACAAAATGGTTTTGTTAAATTCCTGTGGCAGATTATTCTAAAGATGTGAGCATAGAAATCATATGTAATAGGGAATCATGTTTTAAAAAAAATCCAAATTTCCCATCAACATCACCAGCAAAGTAACAGTACTACAAAGAGTAGTCCAAACTATGGATTCCTCTATCCTTGTAAAGGTTTGAACTTTTCTTTGACATAAGATAATGATTAGCTATCTGAGTTGTACTGACAGACAGACTATAATGTCTGATACAGTTAACTTTGTGAAAGGCAGTCATGTAAGCTGTGGTGGTCATTCATGGAAAGGAAAGTATGACAACCCCTGACTGTTAGGGAAAACTCTCAGCATGGAAGGAAAATTGAATGTGTGGGCACTGACAACATACCCCACTTTGGTGGTGCAATTGCAGTCCTCATATTTTGTCACAGCTATTTCAGCAACCGTAATAAGGTGGACTTTTTCCCAAAAATGTTCCTCTCACAGAGGATACATCTATTTTCATGGAGAGAACTTTTGTCTTCCATGGAGAACACTCAAACTATGGCAGATTTTCCAAATCAAATCAAATCAAAGGAACTTATTGTGCGCACATGTCACCATAAGGTCGCTTAGCGCTAGCGAGAACTCCTGGGAGACTCAGTGCGGACTGACAGTCAGGTAAGTAGCAATTATGGGTGTTCGAACAAGCAGATTTTTCATTTTTTGCAGAAAAGCTTATGGTCGATGATGGGAGAGATATGTGATGGGAGTTTTTTCCAGAAGGCAGGTGCGAGAAAGGAGAAAGATCGACCAGCATTTTTGGTAGTGCGAATTCTGTGAGGGGTAAGAAGAAATTTAGTGCTGGACCTAAGCATCCTGCTACGTTGATACCAGATTAGTTTCTTACCCAAATAATGTGGTCCAGTTCCATATATACTCCTGTGCACAAGACATAGGATTTTGAAGCGATATAGCTTCTTGAGAGAGAGCCAGTGAAGGGTCTTCAGACTGGTCAATGATGGAGCTCTTACTGGGAGATTTAATACTAGTATTGCTGCAATGTTTTGCAAGACTTGAAGCTTAGAGTAGAGATCCTCGTTTATGGAGGCTAACAGGGCATTACCATAATCAATGCAGCTCATGATTAGTCAGAAACCAGAGGTTTCCTGGATTCAATGGGAATCCATTGAAATATTTTGTATAATTTAAGCAAAATACCATAGCAGATGCCGATTATATGACTTATATGGCTTTTTATCAACAATTGATTGTCAATGATCACTCCAAGATTTTGTACCACAGATTTGCGTGATGGATACGAGCCCAGATTTTGTGGCAACCAGTCACTAGCCCAGTGTTTGTCTGCCTTTCCAAAGAGGATGACCTCTGTCTTGTTGCCGTTTAGTTCAAAGTGATTGGAACACATCCAATTGTCAATATGGGTCAAGCAGTTTTTGAAGCGAACCTTGGTTTACCTCCACTGTTACCTTAGTGGAGATAAACATTTCCTGACATTGGGAGGTGGAAACTCCACTGTTTCTTGAACATTGTAAACATTAGCAATGGAGCATTAGAGGAATGCAACACCTGGCTATGGCAGTGAAACTGGAGTTTTGAATTGAAAAATTGAGGCTAAAACTAAACTGTAGTATTCTTGTTTAACCACACATCGAGCCTGTGTATGAAATTGTCAGCACATGCAAAAGGGAGGCGGAGTGGAAGAGAAGTACAAAAAAGGAGAAAATGATGTCTGGTGATGCCTTTTGAATAATCTTGAGCTTCAATAAGGCATATTTTAGATTATTATTAGCACTTGTATGGCGCAAGTAATCATCCCCAAGGGATCTCTCGGCGCCTGGGTAGCAAACTTCAGATTGAAAGTGATCATTAAAACATCCAGGTTTTCAGCTCTTTCTTAAACTGTGCTAGATTTGAACAGGCTCATATCTGATCTGGCAGTCTGTTCCAGTGGTTGGGGGCTAGATGGGAAAAGGCACAACCACCCATTTTAGCTTTAATCATTTTCCATGTGCAGAGCAGTTTCCAATTACTCAAACTCAATTGACGCACAGGGATATAAGGTTTTAGTTTCTTTGTTAGTTAGGCAGGGCCAGTCCCCTGAAGTACTTTAAACACTATACAAAGGAGCTAAAAGACTGCTCTTTTCCTGATAGGAAGCAAGTGCAGTTGTCGCAAGAGAGGTTGTGACGGGGTGCATTCCAGTTTGTTGAGAGCAAGACGCGCTGCTGTATTTTGAACTACTTGCAACCTTGATAATAAATCTTCCCTTGTTCCTGCTAACAGTGAATTTCCATAATCTAGTCTGCGGACTAGAAGCGCCTGTATGAGGGCTTTTCTGGCCACAAGGGAAATCGACAGAAATATCTTTCTCAGCATCAGCATTATACCAAAGCAGGTGCCTGAGACCGTCTTCACATGCTTCTCCATGGAGAGATTGTCATCGATTTATAATGCCCAGGTTCCTCGCCTACTTTTTTGGTCTAGGAGCTTCCCCAAGTTCTTTAGGCTTCCAGTTAGCAGACTACGGTTCCTCAACTTTCCCAAACAACAGGATCTCCGTTTTGTTGGAGTTAAGGTGAAGAAAGCTCTTACTCATGCATGTGGCTATTTTTACCATTCAGGTCTTAAACTTTGCTCTGGTCACCGCGGGATCCGTCTCATTAGGGACTATCACCTGGGTGTCATCTGCATACAAGATAGTCTCAAAACCGCATGATCTAATAATGGTGGCCAGAGGAGCCACATAGATTTTGAACAAGGTAGGACTTAAGATGGACCCTTGAGGGACTCCCTTGTCCACTAGCGTGGTCTGCAACACAAATGTGTCCAATTGGACACATTGTGTTCTGTCGGTCAAAAAGCTTTGTAGCCAGTTTAAGGCCATTTCTCTGACACCAATCTCTTGTAGCCTATCCAAAAGGATTCTATGAGAGATGGTGTCAAAGGCCACCGACAGATAAAGAAGCATTAACATCGAGGGAGTCCCCTTATCCAATGACATCCTTATTGTATCAGTTACTTCAGAGAAAGCAGGTTTTGTGCTATGACATGCCCGGAAACCCAACTGGGAGGGATCAAGTAGATTATTTTGCTCCAAATTACCCTCAAGTTGTTTGTTGATCAATGCCTCCATGATTTTAGAGCAGCATGGGAGAAGACATATCGGTCTATAGTTTTGCAAGTCTGCTGGGTCAGCTAGTGCTTTCTTCAGCAGAGGTTTAATTTGCACCTTTTTCCATTTAAGAGGAAACGTGGCTGTTGCCAGTGAATATAATACAGTCATCTGAGAGCAAAGAAGACAAGACCGGGGCAAGCTCTAAAATAATAAAAGTCGGGCCATATCTAACGGAGAACCTGATTTCGTGTGAGCTAGTATGGACACTACATGCTCTGTGGTAATAACTGCAAAAGAGTCAAGACTAGGTAGTAAGGTGTCCTCCCAGAGTGGGATTACCCCCTTCGCTACCTCTACCGCACCAAAGGAGCTGTACATTTTGTCGACCTTCTGTTTATAATAATTAGCTAGCTCGTCGCAAAGCCTTTGCCTAGGCGGGAGTGAAGGATTGTTGGCTCTGGGGTTAGTGAACTCCTTGAGGATCTTAAAGAGCTCCTTAGAGGAGCTCTTCGCTTACAAAATTCGGGTGCCTAAATGTTCTCTCCTCGCTGTGTTGCAGCTATTTAAATAGGCTCTATGTGCTGTTTTATAGGCAAGTTTATCACCCTCCAGCTTTGTTTTCCTCCATTTTGTCTTGGTACCTCTATACATGGCTTTTTCTTTCTTGAGGCTTTTGCGAGTACCAAGGGACTGGAGCAGCCCTTTCCTGGGTTTTCACTACTCTAAGTGGAGCAATGGTATCTAAGGGTTGGCTTACCGAAGCCTCCGATCTTTCTAAGGCTGTGTCAATCTCAGCGTAGTTCTTAAATGAAGGAGTTATATAAGCCCGACTGAACGCTGTTAGTGTGACTTTTCTCCATGCTCTGCAAAGATTTTCTCAGCATTGGGACTGGCTTCCTAATTCTGGCTTTTTAAAAGAGAATCTTAATGCCAGATGGTCAGTCCAGTTTAATGCCAGGGGAGGTTCTCCTGTTAAATCATGAATATTGGTAAAAATGGTATCCAGCGTATGTCCTGCTGCATGTGTAGGAGCCGGCCCCACGCGGCACTTGTGGAGTTTGGACGGCTGAGCTCTGGTGCAAATAGCGCTCAGGGATGGAGCTTCTCATATCCCAATGCACAACTGCGAGGGTACCTCTGGAGTCAAGCAGTTAGCAAAATGCAGGAAGTCCAGGGTGTCCGGTCCCACGTATCTCGTGTCTGCCACGGGTCTCAGCTTTGCTGTGGGTGTGGATCGGAGTCCGAGAAGTCTGGAAGTCCAGTTCCTGAGTAGCTGAGTCTTCGGGTTCTGGCAGGAGTGTCGACAAAGCAAACTGGCAAGTTACTGGTGGTGCCTGTTTGCACAGGGGGGTCACTCCTTGACCACAAGGGAGATGTCTTCAGCCTTCTAGTCGATATAGAACATTGAAGGTCCAAGAGTTTTGTATCAGAGTTTCATTCCAGGATAATCTAAAGTCTGGAGACACAGCTCCTATCTTTATACTGATTTTAGGAGCTGGATTACCTGCTAGTTCCCTCCTATGGGTGGACCTGGGAAGG
This sequence comes from Lissotriton vulgaris, assembly GCF_964263255.1. NCBI lineage: Eukaryota > Metazoa > Chordata > Amphibia > Caudata > Salamandridae > Lissotriton > Lissotriton vulgaris. The sequence continues at coordinate 352,309,685 of NC_141698.1, forward strand.
GGGTGGTTACACCCCTTTCCCTTTGTTCAGTTTCGTGCCAGAGCGGGCTGAAGTGCCCTAGCAACTGGTTTGAACCGGGCTATGCATGGAGCACCTTGTGTACCCAAGGCAGTGTCTGGAAAAGCATCTTTCCATTCAACCCACCCTGCCCCAATACACTACAGGCACCTCCCTCGACAGGAAACCTATTGTCCAGGCCTCCCTTGCCGGAGATTCCCCCAGCAGCAGGTGGTCAGACTTGTGTCTGTGGCAGCAGCATCCATTTTGTGATGTTGAGGCTCTGTTTAACTTTAACCGGGTAAAGCAGTAACTACATGTCTTTTCCCTCTAGAAGGGTGGAATGCTATCCCCGCCGCCAGAACTGGCGGGGTGGGGGTAGTATTCCAAAGTGTTTGACACCTTACACAACATTTTTTCATAAAGCCAAACCAAAGTTAGCATTAACCGCAAGGTTTATAATGCACTGAAGAGAATATGGTATGGCTATAATATAGAACAGCTATAAGGAGATGGTTCTGAAAGCTGCAGAGGGGCTCAGCTCCTGCTAGGGCACCCTCTCACATAAAACCAAGCAATCTGCCTCCAGGATTGTTAAGGCCTGCCATAGGAGTGACTTATAGGTTACTATGTGTCTATATATAAGGTAGATATAGATATACTATGTCTAAATTAGGGGGGATTACACCACCTTACCCAAGCTGAGTGATCAGCCTGTGGTGTCAGTTTGGATGGACAGCCAGGGGTGGCATAATACATTCTGCTTCTTTCGAACAACAGTGGTCCATGCACATTCAAGTAAAAGACCAATAAATATAGACAAAGTCAATTCTATATTTAGAATGACATGTCCAGCCGGACAGAGGTCCTTCAAGTTTACTTAATAAACAGTGTTATCACAAGATAAAACAAAGATACCTTCCCCATGACCCCTGTGTGGTACACAAGCCTGTGCCCAACACTTGCCGGTGTGTACAGTTAGAGAAAGATAGGAAAGGTTTTTTAAGGCAAACAAGCGTTCTTATGTTCATATGTTGATTATACAGAGCATATCAAACAACACCATTACATCAATTTTAGCAATCAAAATACTTGTATACGGTGCTTAAGCAAGTCGACGGCGTTTCGGTCCCCCTAAAGGGTCATGGTGACCATCATCAGGACAAACAAATAATTGCCTTTATCGCTAACCCTCAAAATACCGAGGCAGCGTGTAAGTAATAAAGGGCCGTTTCGATAATGAGCGCGACCCGGACCAACAGACCTAGTTAGGGCGTGGAAAGCCGTGTTACTGAATCGTAACCGGACGACGCCAGGGTAAGCCGGTAATGACGGTCATGGTGACCGTCATTACCGGCTTACCCTGGCGTCGTCCGGTTACGATTCAGTAACACGGCTTTCCACGCCCCTAACTGGGTCTGTTGGTCCGGGTCGTGCTCATTATCGAAACGGCCCTTTATTACTTACACGCTGCCTCGGTATTTTGAGGGTTAGCGATAAAGGCAATTATTTGTTTGTCCTGATGATGGTCCCCATGACCCTTTAGGGGGACCGAAACGCCGTCGACTTGCTTAAGCACCGTATACAAGTATTTTGATTGCTAAAATTGATGTAATGGTGTTGTTTGATATGTTCTGTATAATCAACATATGAACATAAGAACGCTTGTTTGCCTTAAAAAACCTTTCCTATCTTTATCCAACTGTACACACCCCGCAAGTGTTGGGCACAGGCTTGTGTACCACACAGGGGTCCTGTGGAAGGTATCTTTGTTTTATCTTGTGATAACACTGTTTATTAAGTAAACTTGAAGGACCTCTGTCCGGCTGGACATGTCATTCTAAATATAGAATTGACTTTGTCTATATTTATTGATCTTTTACTTGAATGTGCATGGGACCACTGTTGTTCGAAAGAATTGTTCCCCGAGGTCCCCTGTTGACTGAGTTGGGGCCCCTTGTTGCTATTAACATAATACATTCTGCAGCCCCTGGTAGGCCTCGGATGCACCTATGTCCTGGGTACCTATGGTACACTATACAGGGGCTCACGAAGGTGACCCAATACCCAATCAGGTATGACCCTAAAGTACATGGTATCAATTTAGAGAGAAAACAGATGGGCTGTGGGTCTGATTAGCAGGCCCACAGCCACACTAAAGTCGAAAAACCAGAAAATCACAGTAAAAAGTGGGGGTGACCATAGGAAGCAGACCCTACTCTCCTACACACCACGCAGGAATACGGGGCACCACCATCAAATGGATCCAATCCTTCCTCTCTGGCTGCACCCAGAGGATCAGACTCCCTCTCTTCCTCTCCGAGCCCACTGATATAATCTGCGGAATACCTCAAGGATCATCACTCAGCCCCACGTTCTTCAACATCTACATGGCCTCCCTCGCAGCCACCATCAGACCGCATGGGCTCAGCATCGTATACTACGCCGACGACACCCAGCTCATCTTGTCACTCACAAAGAACCCCAAAGACACCAGAATCAACTTCCAGGTCAGAATGAAGAACGTAGCAGACTGGATGATTGCCAACTGCCTGAAGCTCAACTCGGAGAAGATCGAGGTCCTCATCCTCGGCCCCTGCATCTCCGCATGGGACAACACCTGGTGGCCCATTACCCTTGGGAGCCCTCCCAGCCCTACAGACCACGCTCAAAACCTCGGCATCATCCTCGAATCCGCCCTCTCCATGAAGCACCAGATAAACTCTTTTGCCTCCACCAGTTTCAACTGCCTGCCCATCCACTGTAAGACCTTCAAATGCATCCCCACTGACTGCAGGAAGACCGTCACCCACGCACTCATAACCAGCAGACTCAACTACGTCAAATCCCTATATGCCGGCATCAACAGAACACTTCTACACAGACTCTAAACCATCCAGAACGCCCCGGCAAGACTCGTCCTCGGAACTCTGCATCACAAGCACATGACCGGACACCTACGAGACCTCCACTGGATCCCCATCGAGAAGAGGGTAACCTTTAAACTCCTCACTCACACCTACAAATCCCTCCACAACGTTGGACCCAAATACCTAAATGAGAGAGTCACCTTCCACGTACCAAAGAGAAACATCCAATCGGCCGACCTTGCCCTTGCAGAGAACAGGCAGGAGAGCTATCTCCTACATCACAGCCAAGACATGGAACGAGCTCCCAGTGAACATCAGATGCTCTCTGACCCTGCACTCTTTCAGGAAGGACCTCAAGACCTGGCTTTTTGACTGACCCGGACTGCGCACACCCCCCCTCCCAGCGCCTTGAGACCCTCACGGGTGAGTAGCACGCTTTAAAAAAACCCTGATTGATTGAGGTATCCCGGCAGTGACCAGTGCGGCCTCCAGAGGGGGAGGGGGTGATTACCAATAGTTGCGGGCAGGAGAATCCATCCATGCCCTTCTCCAGAACCATCTCAGATCACACCTCTGCCACCTGTCCACAATCCAGAAGCTGTCCACACATCAACACAATATAGGACAAACTAGGTGACCACAGGCCAGCCACCACCTCCCCTAGGCAAAACAGCTAGAAAGACAGCAACATCTGAATGGGACACTTACCCACAACCCTAGCAGGCTCCTCACACAGGCCCACCAGTCCGTCAAGGGTACTGGCATTTTGCATCAGTGAAAGGCCACAAGCGCCAAATGGTAAAATTAGACAGAGTGGGAAGGGATGGTGAATAAGTCTGGGACCCCCTATGTAACAGCATTATGCTAGCATCACAGGCCTCCACGCAGTCTGCCATAAAATTCTAGCAGTTCTGTATGCTGGAGCCACTATCCATCCACTGGCCATCCCCAGCACACTGTATGATGCCCCAGGAGAGGGGTGGCAATGAGGCAGTCTGCTGTTATGTTGCACCACCCGTCCCTGCTCCCCAGCCCACCTCTACAGGCTGTTTCCAGGAGAGAGGGCCGGGCCACCAGGCTCTGCAATATCAGCAAACCAGCCAGAGGGAGGAAGCTTGCTACCGGCCCCTACAGTGTAAGGCCCCTCGCATTCACTGGTCTAGGCAGGGCCGTTTGTAGGTCTTTTGCCACCCAAGGCGAGAATTGAAAAATGTTGCCCCCTCCCTTTTTACTACCATCACTCTCTCCCCCTGTCATCCAGGCTAGAAGAAAAACACATCAAACAATAAATACCACTGAAATTCACAACAAAATAAACACTGGAAACTAGACAGGCTGATGAATGGCACAGCTTGTGCTCTGACTCTCAACCAGACTCTGCGTTGCCTCTCCTCATTAATTTGCTGATCCCTCTCACCCAAGACTGAATTGCAAATGGCTGGAGTGGCTTAGTGGGTGAAAAAAAGGATGAATATGGATGATTCACCAAATACTTACCAGTGGCTGAATTTAATAGAAAGATCCCACCGTTGTCTTTTTAGGTCTTGCCTACTCAGCATGCATGCGCTGTATAGGAAAAAGACCTTTAGCCATGGCTTCACTTCTGCAGGCAATAACATGCACGCGTTGCATTGCTTTCAATGGCAACCTATGCATGTTTGGCGATTTCCCTTGCAGGAACGAGCAGCGGTGCCATATGTTATCAAATATCGTACCTTGCTGCTCGTTCCAGCAAGGGAATCGCGCAGGCCCCCTCCTCTCACCCCCCCACCCCCAGCTGCCGCGCGTGCTTGATTTTGTTTGTTATCTTTTTTACTACCACATTTCTTTCACAGGTAAACGCACAGTTTGTTGTTTGCTGGGATGTGTTGACAGAAACCCGGAGAGAAAAAAATTATACATATGCTACATACTTTCTTCCTATGGCAATGCTGAAAGGGTAGATCTGGCATTCACGTGCATAGGTCAGCTCAGTTGGTTGGGTTCCTGTGCCATGCATATGTAACTTCAGGTCATCAGTTCAGAACCAAACAGAGTGGGCTCCCCCTTTTGTTATATGCCAATCTTGGTGTGTGTGCGAGGTAAAGAAAGGGTTATAGTAAAGTCCTATTTTTATTATGTTTTCATCGCCTCCTGTTGACAGAGCACAATGATAATAACAATAACTGTATTTTATTACTATCATAATATGGACTGTAAAATGATGCTCGTGAACGATCCCCACGCCTGTGTTGCCCTCAATTCGCTTATCTGCAAATTATTCCCAAACCTGATATTTGTTTTAAGGCGTTTCACCGCCCAGTCCTATAGCATCTTGCGCCATGGTGCATGCGTGGCTTGTGTTCATTCCCAAATCTCTGAGAAGGTCAGACAGCAGAGCCCCGTGGGCTGGGTGATGATGTACAAACGCCAGGCAGCACTAGAGCAGTTACAGGCGGAATGGCCTCTACGTCACAGGTTGCTCACTGCCGCTATGGGCGCGGCCGCGCACCGGGATCGGAATGTTCAAGGATGGGTTGGCCGCGAGCATGGCTCAGGCGCCTTAGAAGCCCTGTTTTCATTAAATACGGAGAGCATGTTATAAGGGTAGGGCAAACATTGACTACATTTTTAGAGCCCAGTCCGGGCACTGCCAGGCATCTGTAACATGGAAAATGTAGATTATTTGCAAAGGGCTCGAAAGCTGCGCCCTAGCTCTGAAGATCCGTAGTGTAACTGGGTACTCGAGACCTGCATTAGAGTCAAAAAGCAAATTTGGACTCTGAATTATGCCCAAGTCTGCAATGGTTTCACAGGCGGTGCATTTAACCCCTTCGATGCTCATGACGGAACGGTTCCCTCATGAGCGTCGGTTGGCCTGTGCTCATGATGGAACCGTTCCGTCATGAGTCCGTTGGCTCATTAGAACGTTCAGCACAGCGCACAAATCTGCGCCGCGCTGATGTGGTTAATATACTCGCCGTTGTTCTATTTCATTTCGATTTTTATATTGATATTATATATTTTTTAGAATGGAATTAGGGAAGCATTGTCAACAGAATATTCCACGTCTACCTATCTAGATTCAGCAAAAGACCAGAAGAAAATCACACTCCCTGTGACCCCAATAGCTTCACAGGGTTGATCTTTTGTCCAACCCTTCACCCCTCAGCAGCTTCCTATTGGCTACAGAGGGGCTAAGTGCAATGGCTGGAAACTATAGAAAGTACAGATTCTTGGTGCGGCATTAGGAGTGTTCATTATGAAAGGGCTTGCAATTCCTGTTACTGTCATGTCCACTGGGAGGTCCTCTGTGCCTCAGGATTAGTTGGCTATTAGCCGAGTCAGGGGTGCCTGAAGGTACCCCTGACTCAGCTGGCTATTAAGGCTCAGAGTTAGTACCAAGGAGGCCTGATACAAGGAAGGTGCCAGGGAAAGTTCAGGTGGAAGGAGACTTGAAATAATTTGTTTGAAAGTTACTACTATGTCCAGCCCATCTCCAGCTTCCACGAGCTTCTGTATATTACGTGCTAAATAGTCCATATTTTCCTCAACGACTGACGTAAACTCATAAACAGCAAGTTCTGCATGTTCAAAGGGCTGTTGGTCCCGCACAACAGTTTTAAGAACCGTACTTTTTTAGACAATATTGCTGCCCTTTTAACACCGCCATCATGAATTAGATTGAGAGCTTGCTTTATTGTATTGTATGTAAAGATAAACGTGTTTTTTAATCAGTGCGCATATATTATAGAGTACTTGGTGATTTGATGGTGTCAATCAAGTCCTTCTTATTTCAACATGCAGCCCTGACTCTCCATTTATACACAAACCCACGCTGACTGTATCCACAAATTTACCAACACCCGCAGGCAGAAAGGACATGGAATTTTCATCTATATTTAACCTCGTAAATATATCTGCATAATTAACAGCTGGCTGTGTTTTTTCTAGAAATATTTAACAGATATCACTGTAACCTATGTACTTAAAATAGGCAATCAAAGGGCTCAGGTAGCAGACAAAACAAGAGAACTGCATTGATTAACTACAGCAAGTTACTTACTTGCATGGTTTTTTCTATGTTGGCTCTTATAAATGCCAGTTTTCAGCATATGATGATTTCAAGTAAAACAGTTGTGCAATCTGCCGGCTTGAGAGCAATTAGCGCGTGATGAAGTAGGAAAACGTTAATTCCTGAAGGAACAGATATGTCATGTTTATTCTGTGAAGGTATTCTGTTGCCAGCATATCTCGGCTAATTAGCAAAGTAATAGTCACAAGATTGCACGTTTTTTTTCTTCTGAACTGTAGATTAAACCCACTTGTTGAATGTAGTGGGGATTCCCAAACTCATGGTTTTTGCAGCCCTCCCCCTTTTGCCGACCTAGGCGGCCCCCTAGTCTCGCCTAATGGTAAAAACGGCCTTGGGTCCAGTTATTCGGCCAAAAAGCGACGAGCGCTGTGGGTGATGTAGTATTACCTCAGGGCTGCCATCTTGCTCTTGCACTCAGGGCAAATTGCACTCGGTGCAGCGCGGTCCTCGGCGGTCACCCTGCTTATTTCCTGCAGCTTGCCATGTGCCGCCAGTGCTACTGCTTTCAGGGTCCCCTTGGTAGGGGGGTGGGTGTGTACAGGGGCCATGAGTGGTGGAGTCACAAGACATCGGGGAGCTCTTCCATGGTGCTGCCTATGGCATTGTAGCAAGGTCTGCCCAATCACACCTAACTATAATGTTACTTTCATCCTTTGTTGTTTCTGTTAATTTCAAAGATTTTTTATTTAAAGTAATATTTTATTACCATAAGTAAAGCCAACCTTCTGCCAGGCCTTGGGCAAAACCCCCACAGGCAACAAACTACAGCCAGGTCCTTTGGCCAACCCACCTGAAGACCGCCAACATCCCCTCAGGCAGCCAGCCTCATGCTGCACACAGACTTTTGTTGCACATGGCCTGGCTTGCAGCCTGACCGTGTATACAACTCTTCAAAGGCACTGCCTGGAGGAAGCCAACCCCACGCTGTGCACAGCCTTTGCTCTGCATGGCATGAAGTTAACCACAGGCCGTGTGTTGCAGCCAGGTCTTGCTTTCAACTCTTCACAGGCTGTCAACCAGACGCTGAGCACAGCCTTTGGGTACGTGTAGAGGGGGGTTGGTCACAAGCCTTGGCCTGCCACCAAGCCCTGTAGCCAAACCCACAGAAGGCTGCCAACCGCACACCAAGCCCAGCCTTTGGTGTGCACAGCGTAGGGTAGGCATTTGGACCCTGGGGACCCCATACCCTGGGGACAAAACAAATCAATGAAGAGAGGGGGTTTGCAGGCTCCTCCCAACCCATAATTGGCTCTGGGGACCCCATTCCCTGAGGCTAAATGCTATTAAAAAGGGGAGGAGGGTGTGCAGTCCCTCTTCGCTAGTCTTGATAAGCCCCAGGGGCCAAACACAATACAAAATAGGAGAGGGACCATGCCTTTTTGGGCATCAGGGACACTCCTGGGTCCGATGGCAAAAACCAAAGGGGAGAAGGGCATGCACTACCCCTCCACAACCCTTATTGGGCCCCAGGACTCCCATCCCCTAGGGCCAAACCAATAGAAAAGGGAGGGGCAGTGTGAGCTCCCTATTCAAGTCTTCCTAGGCCTCAGGTACCCCAATCTCCTGGGCTACTATTTTTTACTTTAAAGGGGAGGGGGCTGCATAGCCCTATTAGGCCCTGGGGGCCCGATTCCCCCTAGGACCGACTAATTAATAAAGGGAGGGGGGCATGTGGTCCCCCTCCCGGAGCCTAATTACACCCTGGGTACCCCGTGCCCTGGGTCCATGCCTTATTTAAATGGGGAGGGAGCTGCATAGCCCCCTCAAAGTCTTACTAGGCCCAAGGGGCCCCCTTCCCGGGGCCATCCATTTCTTTTAAAGAAGAGCAGGGCCATTTTCCCCCCTCCTCAAACCTCATTAGGACCGTGGACCCCATACTACAAGACTATATTTATTTTATAGTGGAGAGTAGCCATGTGGCCTAAATCCTCGAGCCTCATTAGGCCCTTGGGACTCAATCCCCCAGGGACGTATTTATTTTAAAGGAAAGGAGACCATGTTGTCTCTCCCCAAGCTTCATTAGGCTCTGGGGAATCCATCCCCTTAAATATATCCCCTCCCCTTAAATATACCCACCCTGGGGCCCTTAATGGGCTGGGGAGAGTGCTGCTACTGATGTTCCTCTCCCCGTATATATGTAAATAATGGCAGCTACCCATTTTTTATCGCAATCTTGTGGCTGTCCCGTTGGCTCAAGGTAAAATTAGCAGTTTTATTTTTTATTTTGACCCCGGGTGGTACCTCTGGGTCTACCACAATGGACAGGGGGCAAGGTAGCCTACCCAGCCCACTTATATTATATATATATTTTTTTAAGGTTCAGGACAGGGGACTATATCCCCACATCGTGTAATGACTGTCAGGAACATTTTTCTCATATTGCCTGCAGCCAGTCAGAGAGCTCGCTCCCCTGGAAGTCTGACTCCGATGGAACAAGATGGATCAAGGGAAATGAAGCTCCCAAGGTCAATCAGAATGCTCTATTTTAAAATTGGTGCTTCTGTAAGACTCTTGAGAGTTTCTCATGGACCCAACTACCCTGATATGCAAATATTTGTAAACCTACATTTCTCAAAAACTACTCAATGGATTTATGCAAATTACAAAATGCATAAACTGTGAACAGGTTCCTGACAAATTTAGCGTAATTGTGTTCAGCACTTTTTGCAGCAGCATTTCCTTAAGAAGTCTATGGAAAAGGCATGGGAATTTTGCCCTTGAAGACCCTCCGTTTTTCTCAGCTCCCAATGACGGCTCACTTTCAAACTTTCCATGCACAAATTAGGCTAGAAAGAGCACTTATTTGGAAAGTTTCATGGAGATTTGTCAAATGGTGCCAAAGTTATTAGCAGCACATAAAACGCATTTCCTATGAAAACTCAGGCCTAACCATATCTACCCAGTGTGATGCTGTCAATTATTAGAAATTGTTTACAGGTACATATGGGGCGTAGGAAAAAAATGAAATTTTAATTGTTTTTCCTGTCACACTTTCAAGTAAAAAAAGTTTGAAGCAAAGCCAGCAGTTGTCTTTTCCTCAGCACAACCTGGTGGACCCAGTAGGATAGTCACGAGATCTTTGGTGGACAAGGTGCCGTTTCCACTAAACCTGTGGAAAGGGTTTGGTTTTGTTTAGAGTTGGGTAAACCACAATAGTTCCACTGGCAGAGCATCCACTGTCTCTATCATTGGAAACTTTGGATGATGAGCTTACTAGTATTGGGCCATCTGTGAAAGTACTTGAGACAACAGGTTTCGGGTAGTGCACATGTGCCAACCTTCACAGCATTTCTGAGCCAATGAAGGGCTTACCTTGTTTCAGCCCTGGCCTGTCAACATTCAGCCACTAAGGTTGCGCTGTAAGCGTCACTTTCTAAGGTAGCACCGGGGGCTGTGAGTTTCAGCCTCGTACTTACTGGGGCTCAAGTCAAGGAGGCTGCCTGTGACCTCTGATGCAAGGTCTCATTCAGTAAAGTGATAGACTGGGCAGGTTTGCCTGTGCCCACAAAGTGTATTTATTTACAGGAGCATCTACTTTCACTTTCTCCTTCATCTGAGAACTGAATCTCCAGAATCTCCAGAAGGATGACTGTGCTTCCTTTCACAGTCAAGTGAGCTGTCTTGTCTTCCTCCAGCCTCCTCCATGCTCTCTGTTACCTGCTGCAGACACCACACCTCAGCAGAGGTGGTTGAGCCACTGTAAGCTTTGCAGTCCTCACATTATTCCTTGAAGTAATACAGGAAAAAGAAAAGTAATTGTCTAGTAAAAACATATAATCAGTCCCACCTACACACCTTGCAAAATCTTTCATCTCAAGCAAATATTTGATCTCTCAGACGCTTCTTTTTCTTCATTATCAAATGTAAGAGCACCTTAAGACGCATGAGTTCATGATGTGCACTGTACAAAAATGTTTTGCTGGCTTTCATATAATATAATGTTGCTTCATCTAGAATGAGAATCTAGGTCACGTGTAAGGTATATATGACAATTGGCTTGCCTTAAAGTTCACTAATGGCATTGTCGTTGAGGCAGAAGGGAAGAAATGTTTCTAAGTTCAGGTTTAAAAACTCTCACTTTTTAATAAATATCTCTAAATGTGGTGATATAATATGATGCACTAAGGTGAAACACTTGTTTTTGTTAAATACACTCTTTTAAATTTGGGGACAGGATACAACCTACTGTCATATTTCTACATGATGTTTGTTGCATGATTTACAGGCCAACTGTTTTCAATGCTTGGCTCCTGCACAGGCTCTGGGAGCCAAACCGTCCCTTAGCTCAGTTCTAGCTCATCCTTCCTTGTTAATATTTTGGCATGCCCACCTCAACACCTCAGCCCCTTGTGTGTCCAAGCCAAGCAGTGAGATCAGCAAGGTCAATGTTGATAGGAAGGAATGGTTTAACGACATACTTTATTTTTCATGAATCTAAACTTAACAAATAATCCTCTAATCCATCACCAGGGTTTAAATGGCTTTATATGCTATGGAACCAAGAAGTGACTTAGCAATGGGCTTCGAATTTTACAACTATACCTCCAAAAGGAAATTCTTGCAAACAATGAAGTCCCCATTTTTGTTTCTACTTTTTTACTTCTTGCATTGACTAAGAGTTTTTTCATTTTCTAGATGTTTTCCTTCTGTAGTGGTTTTCATGCAACAAATGGCTCTTATATGGTACTTACTGGGAACTGAGTTGCCCCTAGTTGTGTGAGTGAGTTCAGGTTGTTGGTAGATGTTCATGATGGGGCACAACTGAGAACTCTAGAACTGAAGCTAAAGACAAATCGAGATTCTCGCAGTGCCTGTCACTGGGTCATAAAGGTGAGTAAACCATAGACTCTCTGATGAGCAGAGGGTTATGGTCACTTACATGCCCATATAAATTACCATTTTATTTGAAAGTGTAAAAGAGGTATTCACAACAGTTACAATGTTGACAGCCACAAAGGAAATAAAACATGCTGTGTTGGCAGGTGAGGAGAGAGGGGGCATACATGGAGCATGTGAGTGAAAATGAGTAATGGGGAGTGAGTGACCATAACCATGAATTGATAATGTTGGAAAATGGCCCTCTGCATGGTCACCCTTAAATATTTTGACATCCCCCTCCAACTTTATTTTACTTCGTTTATTTTGGCCTTAGGACTCTGAGCACTTTACTACTGAGAACTAGTGCTAAAGTGCATGTACTCTCTCCCCTAAACATGGTAATATTGGCTCATACCCAATTGGCTTATTTAATTTACATATAAGTCCATAGTAAAGTGAGCTACATGTCCCCAGGGGTAGTAAATTAAATGCTACTAGTGGGCCAGCAGCACTGTTTGTGCCACCCACTTAAGTAGCCCTCTAACCATGTCTCAGGCCTGTTATTGCAGAACCTGTGTGCGCACAGTTTGTGCTGGCATGTCGACCTGGCAAGAAAAACCTTTTGCCACCATCCCCAAACCTTCCCTTTTTATACATATGTCACCCCTAAAGTGGGCCATTGACAATCGAAAAGACAGGGTGCAATGTATTTAAAAGGCAGGCCATGTACTCTTAAGTTTTACGTGTCCTGGCAGTAAAAAAATCTCAAATTCATTTTTCACTACTGCAAGTCCTATTTTTCTCCTAGGATAACATTGGGTTTACCTTTTCACATTTGTAAATGTCATTGCCAATGGTGATGTGAGAGGCTTTTCAAGTTTTGTGTCTCTGGAGTTCCAATTTAAAAATCCAAACCTATGGTGAATCCAGATTTAAAATTGCAATTCCAAAAAGATCACTTTCAGAAAGTAGCATGTTCTTACTTTAGCCATTTGATATCTGCTGTCTGTCTCTGATGACATGTCTGTGATGTGTGATAGCTGGGCTTTGTCTGTTCCCCCTAGACAGCCACACAAAATGGGCCGTCTCACCACTGTGGCGGGCGCATCCTAATGGCACCCACGGGACCCCCGCCCTTATGTCGGGCGGTCGTTTTGTACGACGGGATGGTGGGCGGACAAAGTCCACCCGCCATCCTAATGTGCCCCTAAGTGTGAGTGAGCATAATAGCCTAGAATAATTTGGGGTAGATTGCTGGAATTCAGTGCATATACAATGCCCCACCAGCTTTCAAAGATCGTCCGCAGCCACTGCAAATATTTCTAAATATGATAAGTCTTCTGTAGGAGCAGCAGATAAAATCACTTCACTGCCCTGGTAGACTGACAAAGTGGCCGCCAAACTCTAAATAAAGCTGTAAAGTGCTATTTAATTTGCTCCTGGTGGACTGGTACCACCCCCTTATTCTGTGGATTTTCTGTTTCTGATCTCCTATAAATTTGCTTCTTAGTTGTTACAATGAAAATAATTTGTTGAACTTTTCATAAAACAGAAAAATAGGTAATGCTATCAAGAGCACATGTCCATAGACAAAACTAAACATTAAAATACAAGTTAGCCAATTACATATGCCTTAATTTCATCTTAACACAAAGCAAGCACAATACAAAAAAAAAGTTTATAACAAGTGGGGCAATGATGATAAGGTGCAACTCAAGAACTGGCCAAGCTCAGGGGCAAACTTATCAAAGTTTGGGGTCCACCTTGCATCATGCAGAGGACTCTGGGGCCATGCACAACCTAAATGAGCTTTATCAAGCCTCGTAAGGGCACCATGCATGGCCCTGAGGGGCAATGTACATCTGGAGTAATGCAAGGCTGTGCAAATCGCTGCCTTGCTTTAACCAGCGGCAGGAAAGCTTGGTGTAGCTTGGATTCTGACACATTCTCAGATTTATCAACATTATTAGGCCTGGGAATGGTTTAGAATTGTACGCCTCCCCACCAGAGGCACAACGAGGAAGAATATATTTATCATTGTTCCTTCTTTCTTCATATGCTGCATTTTACAGCATACTTAGAAAGAGGGAAATGCCTCTGAGGACTGATTTTGTGTAGGAAGGTGTCCCTTTCTGCACAAAAATAATCCTGCCTGCGGTGGCATTAGGCAGCCAAAAATGTTCCAGCTCCAGAAAAGGACAGGAATGCGCCGTACAATGGTAAATGCGTAGCGTGCATTCTTGTGATGTTACGTGAATTTTTTATAAATGTGACCCTTAGTTTGAAAGAAAGGGAGAGTGTGACTTAACATTAAGCCTTGGTGAAATTTCCATTATGCAAGCAATTCAATTCAATTCAATTTTATTTATGATCTTGGAACTCCGAAGAGATCCACATAAAATTTGGCTTAACATTTTCAAAACATTCAAATATAACTAGTTTAAATATAGGAGAGATCATATAAAACCAATTTTAAATATAAAACCCACCATATAAATGTTTTAATATATATCTAAAAAACACTTAAAAAAGTAAAAAATTCTATTACAAAATATTTCATTCAGTGGTACATAAATAGAGTCTATCAGGGCAGACAGCATAGATAAAGATAAACATTTACATCAACATAATAATAGGGCAGGACAAATAAATAGTACATGAGTAATATCCTGGATAGGATTTTTGCACAAATTGCAGGCTTTTGAGGAACCATACCAATTAGCTAATAAGTTGTTTAGAGGGAGTAGACCTTGCCTCATTAGTAACCAAAAACGTCGCACTCCATGGGGCAGGTTCCAAGTAATATAAGCCTGTACTTTGTTTATCACACAGGAGTCAATAAACAGATCAGTGTCTCTCTTTAGGATGCGGGCTTCCCTATCCCTGGTGAAACTCAATTTCCAAGTAGCCTTTTTCAAAGTGGCTTTTAATTGATATGGTGAAAGGGTGAAAAGTACAGTTTCATCCAGTTGAAGTAAGGCTACAGCAGTTCTGAAATTTTTAACAATTACTGATTGCCTATATAAACTTCCTAATAATTCTTTCTGGATAAAAGATCTTATTATAACTAGCTCACACCTTACAAGGCTTATCACCCAACGTACTATTCCCGCAAGTCCCTGTACCCAGGTACTTCTTAAACCAAATTCCAACCTTAAAGCGGCCACGGGACAAGCGGTGTTAACTGATGCTAGGCTCCGTAAAATGTTGCCTTATGTTGTATTTAGGAAACCCCATTTTCCTAAGTCAAGTAATTCAATACCATACAACAGGGAGGCAGGGATTTTAGCACGAAATACCTCTAATAGGATTCCAAAGTGTCTCCTTCCAGTTGACCTATAGAGGGAACCCAAACTTTTCCCCTGTGTAATTGCTTTATAAATATTATTTTCTATGTGTGCTTTATCACTTAAATGGCTACACACCGTTTTTCCCAAGAAAACGTATGATTTTACCAGTTCCAGTTTTTGCCCACCTACAGACCAAACAAAATTTCCATACTTCAACTTTTTTCTACTGTGCATGCACGTTACTTTGCTTTTGGATACATTTATCTTTAAAAAAATGGGCCTCTGCATATTCATGTAGCACCTGAAGACGACTATTTAATCCCCTCGGCGTCAAATCCAGTATTAGTATATCGTCTGCGTAGAGTAAACAAACAATTGATTTTCCCCCCAATAATGGGGTGATGCCCTCACTTTGAGATAGAGCATGGAGAAGGTCAGATATATAAAGGGAGAAAAGTAGAGGGGCCAATAAACATCCTTGTTTTAGGCCATTTGCTGTGGAGATAATTTGGGAGAGTCCTCTTTCCCTCCCAATAAGACTCTACACCAGCTATCTGTATAGAGAGCACGGATTAATTCCAAAAGGATGGCCGGCATACCCAGGTCCAACACTTTTCTCCACAGCAACAGTCGATCTACTTTGTCAAATGCTGTGGAGAAGTCTATAAACGCTGCATACACTCTTCCACCTCTAACTATAACATATTTCTCATTCATTACCTGTAGAGCCGTTAGGTTATCGATAGTTCCATGTTTTGGCCTAAACCCTGTTTGTTCATCAAGAGGCATTTAGCAAAAACTTTACCTACTGCATCTAAAAGAGCAATTTGACGATAGTTTTTTGGGGCATCTCGGTCTCCCTTCTTGAATAAGGGGACTAATATACTCCCCTTCCAGGATGGGAGGACCGTTTTGTTTGTATAGCAGTAATTAAAAACCAGATACAGGATTTTACTCCACATTTTACTGTTTTGTTTTAAAACCGTAATTGGAAGCTCATCTGGGCCCGTCGCCCCTGAGGACCGCATCCCCTTGATCGCCATTTAAATATCTTTTTCAGATGGTGAGCCATATGATGATAGGTCTTCCTTTAGTCCAATTCGGTCCATTGTAGTTGCATTTCTCGCATATAGGTCTTGTATATAGCTAACCGATTTGTGCTCCTCAATGGCAACTGGGAGAGGTCTTGCTCTAGCTCCACATCCTTCCCCAATGAGAGACCAATACTTTCTTACTTGGCGTTTCATCACTGCTTTTCTCAAATTAATCCAAATATTGTCTTCCCTCTCTTTTCTTAAATTTACCATTGCCCTAGTCCTCCTCCTCTTTAATAGTAATATAGTACGATATCTATCGGAGGAGTTGTGCAAGTTCTGTTCTCTAATCAATTTGTTTATTACAAGATTAAACGGGTATAGGGATCTAGGGACTACTTTAGTACTTCTTTTTTTATTTGACTTCTTAGCAATATCTATCAACTTAATCATAAA
This sequence comes from Lissotriton vulgaris, assembly GCF_964263255.1. Lineage (NCBI taxonomy): Eukaryota > Metazoa > Chordata > Amphibia > Caudata > Salamandridae > Lissotriton > Lissotriton vulgaris. Next base: position 352,326,225 of record NC_141698.1, read on the forward strand.
AACATTAAAACTAGCAATTTCTGATCCATTCCAGTTTGACAGATTCTCTACAGTATCCTCTAAGATACTATCCAGGCCCAAAATGGCCTTAGTATCCCAATAGTATTTCCCGGAATTCTTAGCAAAACCAACCGATTCACCGTTTAGTGACCATGGGTCACTCAAAAGTAAATCTAGAATTACAGTGAGAGTTAATACTTTGTGGTCACTATAAAGAGAATTGGAAACCTTAAGATCTTTTAATAGGAAAAAGGAGGTACTTTCCACTGCCACATAATCTAGAATAGATTCTCTGCTATTAGATTTACAAGTAAAGTTTGCCGGTGTATCAGAGGAGAGACTTCCATTTACTACAATGCCATCAACTTTCGTTAATTCATCAAGAAGCATTTTCCCTCCCTTATTTGTCCTAATATTTTGTGGGGAAAGGGCTTGTGGGATATGTAGAGATTCATCTTTTTCCTTATTTCGGAATACATCCAGAGTGGAATTAGAGATTTTACAATTCAGATCCCCTACCAAATACTATATGGGGGGAAAGTTCTACTTCACTTATTTTCCTAATGTGTGAGAAAATCTTCTCCAGGAGTACATCGTGATAGGTGTCAGGTGGAATATAAGCATATCAGCGTCAATGGTTTACATTTTACATTGTTATCATAATTATACAATGTTATAGCCAGAAAAAGGTTACTAGGATCTTTATAGTAATTATAATTCCATTTTATCTTATTTGACAGCAGGCATGCCACTCCTCCCTTTGCATGTCCTCTCCTAGATGGAACTGCTTTACAATCTAAAATAAAATAATCCTTACATAGAAATTCCTCTGTACACCAGGTCTCTTGTAGACAAATCATGTTTGCACCTAGTGCGCATACATATTCTAGCTTTTCCCTACTATTCTTTATTCCTGCAGCATTCCATGATATTATTTTTAATTCATTACTAGAAGGATGGCTGTTTTGGAAATGTATTAATAGATCTGCTTGATAGAACCCCAGGTAGCCATTTCCAGTTTGGACTCTCTTCTTTGCAGTTCCCTTGAGTGTTGAGTGGGATGAGATCTTTAAAATTCACTTGTCTGCCTTTTTTTGTAATACAGATTTTTAATTCCTCAGTTTCCTCTGGACAATCTTTACTGCATGTATTAACAAGGATTTATTTTCGAGGGCTCTATTTCGGGGTTTCTCAGAAAATGGGATAACATCAATCCCCCTACTTTGTAGGTCTTCTGACCATTGAAGTATAAGGTTAGCAACAATTTTGGAGTTAAGCTTTACCCTCGATTTATAGCCAACTTCTGTTTTTAGGATGGACACTAAGCTTATATCACTGCTTTGAATAAGTTTCAAACTTTCAATCTCCAGAAAACATTTGAGAAGCAGAGTCCTATTTAATATTAGATCTGTAGCAAACAGAGGTATAAAATCCAATTGGGATGTGTCTATGCTTTCCCTGATGTGTTCAACAACTGTTATCTCAGACTTAACTCTACTTTTTACTATATCAGAAAAGGGAATAGCCAGAGGATTAAGTGCTGAAGAGAATAGGCTAACCGACCTCGGCTGCTCTGCTGTTTTTAGAGATGGAAGCCCCTCTTTTGCAGAATTATCAAATACTGGTATAGGGTATGCAATATTCGAGATGAGAGCTTCATAGGCCAATATTGGCCCTAATACTAGATCTTTGATCTCCACATTCACAAGATCATCTTCATTTTCCTGACTCAGTTCTTGTGGTACATATTGCTGTATTTCGGAGAAAGATTCATTTCTACCTGAGGCTTCTATGTTTTCTTTAAAACGAATTCTCCTTTGCTTCTTTTTTGAAATTCTGCGTATTAATTTCATCTTTTTCCCTCTATTATTTTCATTTTTCCCTTTTCTCTCTTTTTTTCCCAAGTGTAAAACTTCTAAGTGATCTTCTTTCTCAACACTTAACTGGGTTCTAAAAATAGGGAAGGCTTCCTTTTTTATCCTTTTTGGTGAGTCTACCGAGTCTTTTAGTTTTTGCGCTAAATCATAATTAAGCTGTATGGTTTTATTCAGTTGCTTATCAGTTTTAGAATTACAGTCATGCTTAATATAGGGTAGATGACTGTGGACTGTGGGTTGCTGCGGGCCGGAATAACAGGCGTGGAGGCCGTATATATTGGGCTATGGTAGCTCTTTTATTGTTCTGTTTGACAAAAGTACGTGAGCATATACATAAAGAGTTCAGGGGCGTAGCTTTGGTCGGCTCCCAGCTGTATATGGGCCAAAGGATCTTCCAGAGGTCTTCACGTCTTCCGGGCGTTGGGATGACCTCGGAGGGAAAACAGAGAAGCAGGGGTTAGTCCTTTCAGTATAGACTTCTCCGGTACCGTTACCAACACCGGGGCGTGCGGGAACAGAGAGAACCGTGAGGCGGGGAACGGATAGGGATACAGAGGGGGAGGGAAGAAGATAGGTGCTCTGGTGATGGGGTGGGGGTGTAGGGAATATGATACAAGATTTACTAGTGAAGTGTCTCTAAAGTAGTTTATATACAGTGCAAGAGTGCTCTAACAGTGAGGTCTAGCTCTATACAAATATTTACAGGTTTCTACAAAGTGGGGACACGGAGACGGTAACACGGTACTCACGTGCCCCGCCGTAACTCTCCCGCGAGTTACGGCCGCTCTCCAGCCACCTCCTGAGGACTCCACCACTCCTCGGTCCAGACGTCCTCCAACTCTCCGCCTTCGATCCTCGCACTCCTCTCGCTCTCCCTCGATGGTTCTCTGCGCGCTGTCTCCTGCCACGAGTCGGCTATCGGGAACGTTCTCCTCTCTTCTTCGTCGTCTTTTGTAGTTCCGGGTCCTGGGATGGGGGCGGGACTTCCGGTTTACCGGTAGGCTGCTTCCGGTTCGGGACTTCCGGGGTCAGGGTGCTCGTGAGGTTCCGTTCCCGGGACGAGTCTGGGTTGGATCCGCTGGTTGCATGCCTGCAGGGGAAACAAAGAAGAAGGACTCCTGGTTGTCAGAGACGCAGGAGGATTAGAACCCGAGGAACCCTCGCTCGGGGGTCTCTCCGTTGAGGTATGTGCCGTTCCCCTTCCACATCCCCTTTCCCTAGCTATCCTTCTTGTGGGGGTGGAAGGTGGGGGATATCTAGATAGGTAGTCTGCATTTCCCTGCTCGGCCCCTTTTCTATGTTTTGTCTGGAATCTGTAGGGCTGTAAGGATAGGAACCAGCGTAACACCCTGTCATTATGTCCCCTGTTACGTGCCATCCACTCTAGGGGTGCGTGGTCCGTGTATAGAATGAATTCTCGCCCGTCTAGGTAATAACGCAGGCTCTCAATGGCCCATTTAATGGCTAGGGCTTCTTTTTCGACTACCGCGTAGTTCATCTCACGGGGGAAGAGTTTCCTACTGAGGTAGAGGATAGACCTCTCTATGCCTGACTGGTCTTTTTGGGAGAGGACCGCTCCCAGTCCCTGTTCTGAGGCGTCAGTCTGGAGAATGAAGGGCTGTGTGTAGTCAGGACTGATGAGAACTGGCTCGGACAACAGTGCATTTTTCAGATTCTGAAAAGCTGTCAACATCTGAGGGGAGGGTTGTCGTAGTAGGGTTTCTGTTCCAGGGCTTTTCTTCAGGAGATCGGTCAGGGGTACTGCAGTTTGAGAGAAGTTTGGGATGAACCTCCGATAGTATCCTAAAAGCCCAAGGAAGGCCCGGAGGTCCTTTTTGGTTTGGGGGAAGGGTATGGACTGGATGGCTTTTATTTTGTTATCTTGAGGTCGTATGACCCCCTTCCCGAGGAGGTAACCCAGGTATTTCACGGTTTGGGCCGCCAGAGTGGTTTTAGCAGGGTTAATGGTGAACCCATATTCACCCAGAGAGGTGATTACTCGTTCCAGATGGGACAGGTGTTCAGGCCAGTCATTGCTATAAATGACTATATCGTCAAGATAAGCTCCTGCGTATTGTGCATGTGGTTGCAGGACAATGTTCATAGCCCGTTGAAAGGTTGCTGGGGCCCCGTGAAGCCCGAAGGGCATAACTCTAAATTGGAATAGTCCGTCCGGCGTAGAGAACGCCGTTTTCTTTTTATCCTCGCTCTTCATGGGGATCTGCCAGTATCCCTTACAGAGATCCAGCGTACTGATATAGCGAGCCCGTCCTATGCGTTCTATCATTTCATCTACTCGGGGTAGTGGATACGTGTCGAAACTTGATACTTTATTGACTTCCCGGAAGTCAATACAAAACCTTGTGGAGCCATCGGGTTTCGGAACGAGCACGATGGGTGAGTTCCAACAACTAACTGATGGCTCGATAATACCCATTTTCATCATCTCTTGTGTTTCCTCTTGGATGACTTTACGGCGGGCCTCTGGGACGCGATAGGGACGTTGTCTCACGACTTTTCCAGGTTCTGTATGGATCGCATGTTCGATAACTGTGGTGTGTCCCGGAGAAGTGGAAAACACCTTTTGTATGGGTGATAGGATTTTCCTGAGGTCTTGTCTTTTGTTTGGCGGTAGTTCCGGGTCAACACAGCTTATGAAGAGCGGATCCCCTGGGTTGAGCATGCTGGAGAGCACGGGTTGAGGTCCCTCCCATTTCTTGAGCAAATGTATGTGGTAGATTTGTCTCTGTTTACGGATAGGGTCTAGTTCAATCTCATATGTAACAGGGGTTACCTGTTTCGTCACCGGATAAGGGCCCTGCCATTGTCCCAGTAGTTTGTGATCGGATGAGGGTATAAGAAGTAGCACTAGGTCTCCGGGAACAAAGGTTCTGGGTTTGGCTCCCCTGTCGTATTGCTGTTTTTGTGTGGCCTGGGCGGTCAACAGGTTCTGCCTCACTATTTCCCTAATCTGGCCCAGATGAGTCTTAAGGTTGGCAACATATTCCGGCAGAGGTCGGGTACGGTCAGGCTCGGCTTCCCAGGCTTCCCGAGCCATGTCTAGGAGGGTTCTCGGGGGTCTTCCGTAGAGGAGTTCATAGGGGGAGTACCCTGTGCTGCTCTGGACCTTGCAGCAGATAGCGAAGAGGGCTAAAGGAAGCATTTCCTCCCAGCGACGGCTTTCTAGTCCCAGCAATTTCTTGAGAGTGGTCTTTAGAGGCGCGTTGTACCGTTCTACAAGTCCGTCGGTCTGGGGGTGATAGGCAGAAGTTCTTATTTGTTTTATACCCAGTTGCGAACACACCTGACGCATGAGAGATGAAACAAACGGGGTACCCTGGTCCGTTAATATCTCTCGGGGAAAACCCACTCGGGTGAAGATGGTTACCAGGGCTCTTGCAATGTTCTGAGTGGTGGGATGTTTTAACGGGACGGCCTCAGGGAACCGAGTGGCGTAGTCCACTAGAACGAGAGCATACCGACATCCACTTTTCGAGGGTAACATGGGGCCTATCAGGTCCATCCCCACCCTGGTGAAAGGGACATCAATAAGGGGGAGCGGCTGAAGGGGGACTCTCGGAGGCCGGTATCGACTGTTCTTTTGACAGACCGGACACTCTTTGCAGTATTGGCTCACTTGTTTATGTATGCCCGGCCAATAGAATTTTTCCAGTATCGTTTGTCCTGTTTTGTCGTCCCCGAAATGGCCTCCTAACAAATGACTATGTGCTAAGAACAGTACCTTCTCACGAAAGGGACCGGGAACGAGCAGCTGGGATTCTTGTTGGGGTCCACCTTTCCTATACAAGAGACCGTTTCGTTTAAAGAAATAGGGACATACGTGCAAGGGATCCTCATTATCAAGGGCTCGTCCCCAGGCGTCCTGTAGTACTGGGTCTTCTTGTTGCGCTGCACGGAACTCTCGGTCATTTTCCCAAGGATGTGGGTCCACCTGCACAGGATAGGCAGCGGCGTAGGTCCTCTTCTCTTTCTTCTTTTGCCCTTTTGTCTTCAGGACCTTGGTTGCGGGCTCTACAGGAGGAGGGTTTCGGGAAAAAGGAGCCTCGGACCACCATTTCTCCAAGGAGTTTGTGGCGTCGTGTAACAGTCGGGGAAGTCCGTGGTAATCACTGCCCAAGATTACCTGTTCCGGCAGGTTGGGTACTAGGCCCACATTAAGGGGACTACGTTCTCCCGAGTACTGTTGTACCTGCACCCGGGTGGTGGGATATCTCCGGGTATCACCGTGTACACATTGGATGTCTACGGTGCCAGTCATCGGCCCCATGGGATTGGGCATTTCTTGCGGTCGTATCACGCTTTGCCGACAACCTGAATCAGCTAAGGCCATCATAGGATGTCCGTCGATCCTTACCGGACACCTGAAGGGAGGTGGACTAGCCTCCTGGGTGAGACACACATAGTTCCGAGTAAGGCCGACCTCCATCGGTTCTTCCTTTTGAGGACAGAACCGTGCAATATGTCCATAACCCCCACAATGGTAGCATTGAGGGCCAGGAAGGTTTGGTCTTGGGGTCACCGGGAAGGGCACAAAAGGAATAGGCTCCGGTTTTCGGGGTACTAACGGCCTCGGGGTTCGAGGATGGTTTCCATGGACAGTTCGTGCAGGATGTTCGTCCTTCTTCTGAAAGTCCTGTGCCCGGCTGAAGGCACTGGCAATCTCAACAGCGGTGTCTAAAGTGAGTCTCGAATGCTGACGGACCCACTTCTGCGTAGCTGGGTGCAGGGAGGCCAAAAATTGTTCCAGGTAAATTTTGGCAAGAATTTCATCTTTGGTGGATGTGGCGGGCTTCAGCCAGCGGTTGGTGAGGTCTTGGATGCGGAACGACAAGGCCCTGGGGGTTTCCTGCGGTCCTTCACGTGCCTGCCGCAGCCTTGTCCTGTAGGTCTCGTCGTCAATCCCAAGTCGCTCAAGGATGCACGTTTTGATGTCCTGGTACGGGGTCTGCCCTTGAATATTGGCCTGTTGGAACGCCGCCTGGAGTTCTCCCGTCAGCAGAGGCCCAAGGTAGTGGCTCCAGCGGTCAACGGGCCAAGCAGCGGCCTCAGCCAAGCGCTCAAAGTTTGTAAAAAAGAAGTCTGGATCCTCTCCTGGAACGTACTTCTGTAATACCACCGAGGGTAATGCAGTTGCGGGTCTCGATTGCCCCATGACGTCAACGAGCTTCCCAAGGGCTCGGTCTTGAGAGGTGCCCTGGTCTTTCAGGACATCGTGCAGCTGGCCACGGTCATCCTCAGCGGTTTTAAGAAATCGCTCCATCATCTTCCCTAGGAGTTCCTGGCTTTCAGCGAGTTGCTTCACGGCGGCCTCCATGCTTCCGGATCCCACTTCTGACACCAGGTGTGGACTGTGGGTTGCTGCGGGCCGGAATAACAGGCGTGGAGGCCGTATATATTGGGCTATGGTAGCTCTTTTATTGTTCTGTTTGACAAAAGTACGTGAGCATATACATAAAGAGTTCAGGGGCGTAGCTTTGGTCGGCTCCCAGCTGTATATGGGCCAAAGGATCTTCCAGAGGTCTTCACGTCTTCCGGGCGTTGGGATGACCTCGGAGGGAAAACAGAGAAGCAGGGGTTAGTCCTTTCAGTATAGACTTCTCCGGTACCGTTACCAACACCGGGGCGTGCGGGAACAGAGAGAACCGTGAGGCGGGGAACGGATAGGGATACAGAGGGGGAGGGAAGAAGATAGGTGCTCTGGTGATGGGGTGGGGGTGTAGGGAATATGATACAAGATTTACTAGTGAAGTGTCTCTAAAGTAGTTTATATACAGTGCAAGGGTGCTCTAACAGTGAGGTCTAGCTCTATACAAATATTTACAGGTTTCTACAAAGTGGGGACACGGAGACGGTAACACGGTACTCACGTGCCCCGCCGTAACTCTCCCGCGAGTTACGGCCGCTCTCCAGCCACCTCCTGAGGACTCCACCACTCCTCGGTCCAGACGTCCTCCAACTCTCCGCCTTCGATCCTCGCACTCCTCTCGCTCTCCCTCGATGGTTCTCTGCGCGCTGTCTCCTGCCACGAGTCGGCTATCGGGAACGTTCTCCTCTCTTCTTCGTCGTCTTTTGTAGTTCCGGGTCCTGGGATGGGGACAGGACTTCCGGTTTCCCGGTAGGCTGCTTCCGGTTCGGGACTTCCGGGGTCAGGGTGCTCGTGAGGTTCCGTTCCCGGGACGAGTCTGGGTTGGATCCGCTGGTTGCATGCCTGCAGGGGAAACAAAGAGGAAGGACTCCTGGTTGTCAGAGACGCAGGAGGATTAGAACCCGAGGAACCCTCGCTCGGGGGTCTCTCCGTTGAGGTATGTGCCGTTCCCCTTCCACAATGACTATTTGTATTCTCAAGTATATTTACCACCGCCTCTTCTACTTTTACTTCTGCTTGTTTGAAATTAGTTTTTAAACTAGCCTCCTTCTCCTGTTTACTTTTTAATAATACCTTTAAGATATGAGTTACTGTGTCCAACACACAGTCAGAACCTCCTACAAGTAAAGCTAAAATAGAGGATTATAGATGTTCTAAGGATAATAAAGAGTTTGAGACTAATATATCCTTCCTAGGTATTTGACTTGGTGAGGTATCATTAATATTTAGATCAGAGGTCATAGAAGTGAGGGAGTGCAAAAGCGAGCTATTTGATTTATATGACGGAGTACTGCTAAATAATTTTAGACCTATAGGAACTATTTTTGTAGGAGTATTTTCTAGTTCCCTAATCTTACTAGACTCGCAAGAAACATACCTCCTGCAGATTTCTAAATCTAAATCCGGGAGAGTAAAATCTTTACTTTGAATCTCCTCCACTAGATTGAGGCCAGGGGGCTCTTCTGTGGAACCATGGGGAGCGTGTGGAGTTTTGTGTATAGTCACATCTACTGTTTTTAGAGCAGGTTCCAAGGCTATCTGTGGAGTTTGAGAGCTGATTAGATCCTCAGGACTTCGCGCTGTATGTCTCTGGGGTTCTTGGGATTCTCGTGATTCTCCTCCTCTAAAATTACTACCAATAGTGTGGGACTTTACTGCCTCAACAGTATTTACCATTTCAGCCTCTTTTCTAATCCCACTCACATTTCCCCCTCTGTCTCCAGTAATTACGGTATTTGATCTAACTTGGGGGTTTGTATCCTTTCCCCTTTCCCATAGACTAAATAGTTGACTTTTTCCTTTCAACAGCATACCAGCTACATCCTTGTTTCATAAAGGATTTGATTTTGTTTTTGCGCAAGACCTACCCACCAATAAACGCCCAGACCTTAATTTTTTTGCTGTCATTATGTATAAAAGTTATACAGAGGGAATTACAAGAAACAAAGGAAAAGATGGGCAAAAATGCTGCATAGAACTGCTGCAGATATAAATATATATATGCAAGACTAAAATACAAGACTATAATTTTTCCTTTCCTTCAGACAGTGTTTATCAATATAATCGGCGTTCAAAAATGTTCCTCCAGCGACAAATGTTGTTGAAACTAGATGGTGGCGGCTTCCACAGTATTCAGCGTTTCAAACAGCCTGCCTGCCTATTCACAGGTGCTCCAAAAACTCTGAGCTCTTCCTGGGCTCTGCTCAGTCAAAATCATGGAATGGACTCTGCCGTAGTTAAGATTTCAGCCCTCACGCTGTCCCCTGGTTACCCGCGGGAACCACCTGAGGCTCGGCTAATCCTATGGCTGACTCTTCTCTTCTTTTGCTGCGGCAGCTCCTTAGGTGCCGCAGGCTGTCCCCACATCCGCAGCAACCTCGGATGACCCCTCACTCCAGGTAGAGATGGCGGAGTGAGGGAGGGAGGGAGCAGGAGCAGGAGCCGCCTAGTGGAGCAGTCGAAGGAAGGAGACAACGAGAGTCCGCAGCAAAAAGCTCTACAAAACGAAAGTCAAGAGACAAGAGAATAACATGGAGGGAAGAGTGATGCTGTTCGGTCATTGCAAGCTGCAGATAGGCTCAAACAGAAGTAAAATCTTCCGTCTCCTTACTGCAGGAATTGTTTTTTCTGTGCCACTACTCTTCTCAGTCACAAATGACTCGCTCAGTCCTTTGATTCACACTCATCCCATAGTAGAGACACCTTCACCTTACACAAAGTAAAAATCTACGGAGAAGAGGCCGTGTTTTAATAATGACCTGAGAAGCTCCAACCGTTTTCACTGATCTCCGCTGACTTTAATTTTTTCCACTGCTGGATCATGGGCTCACCTTTGCCTCCGCCTTTGCCGCCCCGCATCCGTGGAGACAATCTGCAGTCGCAGGCATTCATCCGGAGGAAACAGCGCCGTCCTGCTCCCAGCCTGTCTGCCTTAAACCCTGCAAAACCGCCTGTGGCCAAACACCAAGAAACGCCGAGGACGCCAGCACCAGAGTAGTAAGGCGGCATTACGGTGAGGTGTAATCGGCAGTGAGGCGAGGAGGCATGACTAAGAGACAGCAGCCGTTGGGATACAGACAGCGGCCGTGGCAGCAACAAAGACCGGGGGTGACCCCGGGGGATCGAAACGGCCCGTCAACAATCCAGCGGCAACAACCGCAATCAGGCAAACAGGTAGCAGGCAGGTAGCCGGCAGCTAGCAGCACGGCAGCACGGCAGCAGCAAAATACGCAAGCATATTCTTACATAATTTCATGCATATTATGGTACACCTGTTATGTGAAATTCCCTAGATCTGAAAAATTCTATTTTGTTGAAAATGGAGGAATGGTACCAATGCCCTCTCGGGAGGAGGAGGAGGAAAGGCTTCATTACTCTTATTCACATTAGTGCTTTCAAATGAATGTAAACTGTCTTCTCTGCTCATGATTTAGTGTTGTAACATTTTTGCTTTCCCCCTTGCAGACAGTGAAAGACTGCAGAGCAACTGTTTCCTCTGTGCTCGGAGATGACGTAATCATGGTGATTTGTGATACAGTAACAGCCAAGGTAGGTCGTGGTTCAGGGTTCACCTTTGGCGGAAACAACATCCTGTGGGTATGCATGACTGGAAGTTGCAGGCTGCCGCATGGCTGACTGGTTCGGTACTTCACTCTGTGTCCAAGTACCCCAACTCTACAAACACCTTGGTAAGAAAAACATCCCTTGAAGTTAAAAATAATACAGCTTCATTGCCGGGCTATTTATGAGTGAAGTGATTCCCCCTCCACATTTCCAGGCAAGGCCATACATTGTAAGAGGATATTTTATTGATGGACTGAATGAATATGGATTGTGTAGAGGGGCAGTGTCTTGTAGTGCTGTTACAAATATGGCGGTGCTAAAAATACTTTCAGATTTTGAGCTCTTAGCCTATTTTTTATTTCATTACTTACCAAGATAACGCAATTCAACAGGAAACATTGAACTTCAAAAAAATACCTTTTGGGCTGCATTTCTTTTTAACATTTTCCATATTCTGCAGATAGTCACAGTGATAAATAGTAAGTCAGTTATCAAACAATCAAGTCCTGTGGAAAAATGAGTCCCATACAATAACTTGAAGAACCATAACATAACAGGTCATAAAGGAGGCGAAGTGTGGCTCACTGGTTAGAGGAGGCAGACCCTGATGCAGAGGTCAGACCCGGGACCAGGGTTCAATTCCCGACGCAGCAGGGTCTTGAGCTCAAAATGTCCACGGACTCGATAATTCTTGCCTTGGTGCCTACTCAAATCATGGGTTCACACTCTGCAACTCTGGGCAGTAGCTTGCTTAATCTCCACTACGGCCCCACCGCGATAGGATGCCTTGTCTTCACCTTGGGGCTGCCCAGTAGGGGCTATTTCGCAGGGAAAGCCAGGACAGGTTCCCAAAGCAAGCGCTAAGAGACCTGCCGGTGATTTGGCGCTATATAAATCGAAATTAACATAACATAACATTTGTCTTTGTATGGTGGCTATGAAATCTGGGAATTTGAAGACGTCTGCGTTTTTCACCTGAAAGCTCCCCATCATGCAGGTCTGTTGTAGCAAATAGTCACGGTCCTTGAAATGAGGGCGTTGGGCCAACACAGATTGCGGGGGCGCTGGGGAGACAGACGGCAAGTAGGCACCTTGTTAGCACTTTCAATTGCATACAATTTTGATAGACCCTCTGGAGCAGCTGCTCCTTAGAGTCATCCCTCAAGAAAGGCAAGAATCTATGTCCCCTCAGTTTTTTCAGTTGTCCAATCACTCATATATTGATAAAATGTGGCTCTGCCTTCTTGATCTTAAATCTGAGAATCATGAGCCATGTCACTGAGTCGTGATGCATGGGCCATTGTGGTTGGCATTATCTCGTGGACTGTGATCTCAACGGAGTGGACCCATTCAGCCATTTTGCGATGATTGTCCACAACTAAAGAATCAATTTTTAAGTCTAGGGTTTCCATTGTAGAGCTAATAGGTGCTAGTATCACATCCAATTTATCATCCGGAGCATGGGTCACCTATAATGGAGAATTGGAGGAATGCGGAAGGTGGGTATGCCCTCAACCACAACCAGAAGCAGGGAACCTTCCTCTGCAAGTAGTAACTGCCCCATAGTCATCAGAGGTAGATGCGGGGCTGCACAGAGTAGGTAGAGAGTAGTTCAGAGCAAGTGGACCCATCAACTAAAAGTAGCACAGTTATCCCTGCAGGGGTGATAAAGTCTAGCGTGGTTCCGATGAGCACAAGAGGCCAAGTAGCACTCCCTAAGTCCAGTCAACATAAGGAGGCAAAATATGCGCTGGTCCATGAGTTCCTCAAGCCACAGGATGCAGCAGGTATCTGAGATGCTGCTTACCAGGTGCGAGTGCTTCAACCAGGGACTCCCGTAATGACAGGGTCTATGTGGTCTCCCAGGACCATGGGGTCTCAGACCACTCCAAGGTCTCATAAGATCCATGCACACTAGTCAGTAGAACAAGAGGCAAGAAGGGCCGGGGAGCATGTCTCCCATGGCAGAATCATTTGCAGAGTGGGGGGCAGCAAGGCGGCAGACTCCATGTCCGTTAACAGTGTGAGTAGGTTAGTTCTACAGTGCACAATACAATCCAGCAGCCATGGACCAACATGATGAAAAGAGAAGCCACACATCACCAGGGAAAGTACTTCAGGGAATTCTCTTCTGTTCAGGGCTCCTGTGTAGTGTGTGTGCTGAGGGGGGCCAGGGATTACACCCCACCGGGCAAGGATCAGTGTCATTACAGCACGTCCCATGCACGAGTCACCAATATGTATCAGGTGGAACCCTCCATCTACATCTGTAGCCTCCGATCCAAGGGGGCGTGTGTTGACTGCTGCACACTCAGACCAAGCAAGAGGTGCCAACAACACAATTCACCCAATGATCTCCCATCCCGCCAGGCCAGTAGCCAGCTGATCAGTATGCTCCTAGGCCAGGGACAAGGTCTGTCTCTGCTTCTCCTCTATAACGTCGCCTGCCTACAAGTCTCTCTTCTGCAATGGCAGGGGAGGGGCCTCCCCAAAATCCCCAGCCAGGCACCAACCAGAATGGAAGGAGCTTATGTGCTGCTCCTCAGCGCTCATCCACTTAGCCCATCTGGGAGTACAGGGAAGTGCCAGCTCACTCGGTCACACCTCTCCTAACTGAGTGGTGGTCCTTGCACCATAGGTGCCCCCCTCGCCAGCAGCCAGTCCTGCATACCTCATCACAGGATCTGACCTTCTCTGACTCTGGACACAGGGCAAGGAACCCCGTGGCAGACAAGATGTTCTGTGGAAAGTGCTCCTCATGGCATGCCGGCTAACTCTGCCCCCCAGATTGGACAGCATTCCTTAACAGCTAATATACGCTCTCTTTTCCAAACTACCAAAGACGCAATTTGCCAGCTGCACCACTCTGGCTTGCTCAGTGGTCCAGAGACTGGTGATTGTCCCAAATTTGCATATGAATATGGTCTTTTTAATGAGCTTTCTAGATACACTCAATCATCTGATTGGTCCTAGGTTATTTCACATTTCGATTTTATTTGTTCTGTTAAAGGAAAGATGCTTCAAGTAGTTCAATCTCAGATTCCTGATGCATCCTCTGGATTTGCTAATAAAGCATTCACAAGACAGATGTACACATGATGACCTAAAGTCTGCAGTGCAAGTGTTTAAGATTCGAAGATACAACAAACTCTTCATATGTAGGGAGACTTCACTACGACTTTATTATAGTCTGAAGAACACAAGGATGAAGGGATGGAAAATGGAAATATTTAAAGGCATCAGTCTTATAAATACCTTGTAAGAGGGAGTATGAGAACTGATTAGTCCAGAAATGTCATTTAGGGTTAGCCAGTGGTAGCATCTTTACCCCTTGCTAACCCTGGCACTGCTCTTACAACCCCAGCATATTGGTCCTAGGGGCATCCTAGGGAAAATAAGCTAATACTGCTTTTTACGAGCAGTGCTCACATTCTACCTTTCTTAAGGTAGATCAAGTGTACACGTACATGAGAGTAGCCAGGAGAAACGTAATCATACTAACAAACATACTAGCAAACTGAACAGGGGTAAAGTGGAGAGTGATTTAGAGACACTGATAGAAAAAGGATGAGGACTACAGAGGGAGTCTCAGTAGTTACTGTGACATTTTATCGAATAATCATCAAGAGATGGCATTGTCTGGAGGTTGAATTAACTCTTTATTTCACAGTGGTTGTTTTTGCACTACGGAGCAGACTTATTTATGCTTCCCTGTTTAAGTAAACCTTTAAGAACATATGTTAAACCTGTTCCAGATAACTCAGTGAGTCTGTTATCTGCTTTGCACATCTCAGGGAAGTATGTAGTAGCAGATTAAGTCTTAGAATTGCTATGACGCATGTTAAGTGCATTTGTAAAGTGCACTCCCACGAGAGTATCCTGGTGCTAAGCAGGTGTGTGTTCCTAACCTTGCTTATGGTAAGGTGATTAATTGAAAAGCCAAGTCTTCAACTCTAAAAGAGGTTGAGGCTCTCATGTGGAGTGGTAGGCCGTTCCACAGCTTGAGAGTGATGTAAGAGTATCTTTGTTCTGGTTCTCTGTATGCGTGGGATGTGTGCGAATTGGAGTCCTGTGGAGCAGAGGCGTCTGAGTGGTTGGTGGGAGGAATCAAAACTGTTCAAGTGCTATTTATCAAAGACAGTTATATTATCGGGTGCAAAGATCCAGTGACTTCACTTCATGGAATGCTAACAGAGTGATAGATCATGTGATGTCATCATAGGTTTAATGGGCAAGTGAGGTCATTTCCACTATCTCCGGCATCTTGGTCAATCAGCGTTCATGAAAGAGGCATTTAAATATGGCAACTATGTAAATAAAGTGGAAGTGGCATTGGGGAGTTGTGATACAGAAATTTAAACACCTCCTGGGCATACATTCAATATAAAAGTTAAAGAGCAGATTTGAGAGAATCATTGGTACTCCTCAGTGGTAAAAACACAGTACGTGACAATATGATAATGATAGCTAAATAATCTCAATGTATAGGAGCAGAGAAGGTAATAATTTTTAGGGGAACCATGGTGATAGAACAAAGGATGATGAAGTAAGAATTATTGTGGGTGATCTTCCTGAAAGGAACTGCAATGAAAGAAAAATGCAAAATCTACTTCGTGTTACCAGAACTTTAACCCACTGACGAAGCCGTGAAGAGTTCACAATTTCAACTGCGGAATTTAAGCTTCAAAATCCTGCTTATTTAAAATGGAGTTTGAGTGTTATTCAGTGCCAACAAACATTGCATGCCTGGGAGTCATGGGTAGTTGCAATCCTGATTTGCTGGTCCCATTCTCATAGAAAAGATAACTATTTCAGGGCTGTGTGATTATCATTACTCCAGTTTGGGTTGTGCATCCTAAACTTTTTTCATTTTGTTAAGCCAAATTCTTCCATAAATTCCATAACTTGTGTTCTGTTGCTATCTCACAGACACTGTGTACATGTATTTGAGATTCAAGATTGTTTTGAATTTTGAGTAGTGCTTAATTGGTACCAAATATAAGTAAAGTGAATCAAAGATTTATTTAGGGGCTCACAAGCAGTGCTGTGATTGCTGAATCTGTAAGCTGCTTAGTCATAATTCCACCTTATGCCAATTTATTCCACCACCCAACCTTTCCTATCTCATCTTCATTTTGCAGGTTCTTATTTCACCATGGGCTCTCTTTGTCACTGATTTCCTATCTTTCGTGGACTGGTCTTTTCTCACCCCCAGAGTTACTAACACCACTAGGGCTGGTAACTTCTGTAATGGAGAACATGTGTCCCATAATGAAATGGAACCCAAGGGCATTTTAAGAAATTGGAAATTACCAGAATCAATAATTACAAGTCCAATTCCCCATGAAATTCCTAATTTCTCCTAGACTTTCATCTGCAGATTTCGGCTTCTTTCAACAAGCCGAAAACTTCTGGTGAAAATAAACACACCTGCAGTGATCCAGTGGCTCTCATAATTCTGCTAGGGCCGACCCAAGGGAATTAAGTACTCACTTGTAATGACGGGCACAGTGTGGAAAAAAATCCTAATTTGAATAAACAGGCACACATACAATTTGGAGGACTACACGTGTGAACTCTTTTCAGTGAGATTCTCCCTATCACGGTTTGCTCTATGTGGCCTAGATTTCTTAGAATGTTCCCATTAGGCTGAATGAAAATGGTAAAGCTCCTTCTAGCCAAACATAAAATCAAAAGAGAGGTTCAACATTCCCTGTATTCCAAGCTATGCACTGGTTTTATATTAGTGCATGCCAATACTCCGCAAAGAGTAAAAAAATAGGAAATCAACTGTAGCTCCTGATGGATCGGTTGTACATAAATATAGAACCCATATATAGAATTGAAACTTTGTTACCTATATGTGGTCCCGGCTCACTGAACATCTTATCCCTTTAGACTCCAGTAAGAAGACCAAGGCAAACAAGACAATGTGTTTTGAAGAATAACAAACATGTGTGCAAAGCAAAGACCAACTCCTCCAGACCTGGTTTATTCTCTTCTCTAAGTCGTCATGAAAACACTCAGATGATCTGATGTTCTCACTATCTGGGTAGGTAAGTTTAGCCACACAAAAAGCAGGAGCTCATCCACTTGAATGTATATATTCAATGTTGTTATACCAAACTAAAAACTTGGAGTAACAAAAATGAAAATATTTACCATATAAAGTAAACACAAAGGGCCGATTCCGATGTCGGACGGACTCAGGTCTGTCCGACATCGATCAGGAGCCGTAACCGACCGACCTGCTGTCGTCGGTTAGGGCCCTGCAAGTATGATGTGACCGAAACCTGTTCGGTCGCACTCGTATACCTCACAATGGAAGCATGCATTCAGAGCGGAATTTATGCCTGCATTGTGAGAAGCAGGCGTGCAGTTCATCCCTGCACCCTGTGGACGGCACCCCAAGGTGCCTACTACAGGGTGCAGTGATCAACAGAGTGGCACCATAGGTGCCCCCAGGCCGCCATTCTGTGGCCTCGCACCCATGGGGGCCCTGCTGGCGGCCACCAGAGACAGTTTCCTACTGCCTATTCATGCTGGAAACACCGGCATGAAAAGGCAGTGAAAAGCTGCCACCGTACTCCCTCGGTGGTAAAGAGGCGACCAGTGGAGTACTGAAGGATTTCCGGATGGCGGACTGGCTCTCCGAGCCTTTCGAAAGCTATCCGGAAATCCGAGTCAGATTCCTTCCCGACCGAGCCCATATGTACAAATGTTAAGGATTGCGATTTCCTAATTGCGATTCTTTGCTGATCGCAATTAGGAAATTTAAATTCCTAATGTAGGAAACCCATTGAGTTTCATTCAGCGACCCATTAGGAATCACAACCATTACAGGGATGATGGCCTGCTGGGGTCAGCAGACTTCCATGACTGTGATTGCTTTGAAATAATGCAAACTTTTGTTTTAATTGCAACCAATTTTCCTTAAACGAAAACTGGATACATGGATGCATTTGAAAAAGAAAAACTGAAACTTTGAAGTTTCACTTTTCAACAGTAGGCAGTAATCCCTTGGACCACTGCCTGCTTTTACAAAATATTTTTTTCAACATTCAGAAAGGGAAGACACCCCAGGGCGACCTCTATCCATTTGGGATTGATAGCCACCACCCTTGGTGTCAGTAAAGAATGAATGTTTGCAACCATTATTTGGTCAAAACATTCATAAATACCATTGCAATTTGGAAGTAGGAAAGTACGGCACTAAACACACCCCTTCCAAATACTCAATCAGTAACCACAAATTGCAATTTGGTAACATGTTTCCAAATTGCAATTTGTACTCTGTACATATGGGAAAGCATTCTTGCGGTCAGTCGGCACATAGCCCCACCTCTCTGATCTGTATTTGACCCTGGAGCCCCCACCTGGGGCCCACTTAAATTAATATGGGGAGATGAATGTGCAGCCCCCCCAGAGCCATTATCAGCCCCAGGGTGCCCACCTTGGGGTCCTATATATTTAAAAGGGGGAAGGAGATGTGTGCCCCCCTCAAGCCTTGGAAAGGTCCTGGGGGTCAATCCCCCTTAAAAAGGCAGCCACACAACCCCTTTGTCAAGCCATTATAGACCCCAGGGAGCCCAAGCCTGGGGTTGCATCAGTAAGGGGAGAGGTCCTGTGCGCCCTTCCCTGAGCCATTATACGCCCTGGGGATCCCACCCCCGGGCCGAAATTTACGAAAAAAGGAAGTGGATGACTTGGCCCCCTACCAGGGCCTTTATTGGCCCGAGGGAGTCGACCCCGGGCTGCATTTAATAAGGGGATGATGTACCGGTGTGGGCAGGGAAACTGCTGTGTTTCAGGGATTGGCTTTGTGGGACACTTTAAGTGGGCAGACACTAGAGAATTGGGTCCTCAGAACTAATAGAGGCTCAGGGAGGGGGCTGCATTACCACATTCCTTTTTTGTGAAGCTAGTCCCCTGGGGGATGGGGTCCCCAGGCCATCTCAAGGCTCAGTGAGGGGGGTGGCCCCCTTCCCTTTTTGAACGGATTTTTGCTCAGGTGGTCTCTCCAGGGACTATAACGGCTCTGGGAGGGGGATTCGAACCCCCCCCCCCGGTATCAAATGCAGCCGCGGAGGTGGGCTCCCTTAATTAATTAAACCGGCCCCGGTCAGCCATTTTTTCCGCCGATCTCACAGGAGTCCCACGAGATTGCAGCAAAAAGTGCCCCTGGGAGGAAAGGATAATCCCTACCCTGCCCCTTTAAAAAAAATAATTAAATTGCTACTTCCGGACTGGGGACCAAGACTCCAAGACCTGTAATGGCTGCCAGCAAAAAAAGTCTGATTTTGCTGGCTGTCAATCTGAGACTCCTGGGGGAGCAAATTAGCCCACAGGTAAAAAATCTCCCAGAGTTCTCCACTTTTACATTGGAGCTCCAGCGAGAGTCTCTAGAGCCTCTCGCTGGCCCACCAGTCCAGAAACAAATTTGTTTTGTACCTTATTTTCTCAAACTACTGTACTGATTTGCACCAAATCACTATCTGCTTACCAAGATCTAGCTTCCTGCCAAAGGTGGTGTAATTCCATTTAGCAGTTTTTGCTGTAGCCCTGCCTGAAGAAGTCTATGGAACTATGGAAAATGCATGGGAATTTGTGTTTTAGGACCCCCCTTTTTCTCGACCCCGCTTGATGGATTACCCTGAGACTTCCCATGCACAAACTACGCAAAAAACAGCTCTTTATTGGAATGTTTTGTGGAAATTTCGCAAACAGTGACAAAGTTATTAGCATCACAAAAATGCATTTCCTATTGAAACGCTGACCTAATTATAACTACCCAGTGTATATATATCTATATTCACTGAAAAAAACATAGGTTTTACACACGTTATAGTTAGGAAGTAGCATTTGAAAAACCTATGAAATTCACTGAAAAAACCATAGGTTTGACACCAGTTATAGTTAGCTGGAAATTTTACTGACATAAAACCAATGAAATTCCACGTTATAGTTAGTTGGACTCACTATAACTTGCGCGTGTAATGCACTGCTGATGACATTACATATTACATCACTCATGACATGGTCAGTGACATCACTTATGACACCATCCAGTGAATGTGTGTCTTTCTAAAAAATAAATATGTTTTATATATGTATATGTAAAGGTCGAGGGAAGAATAAATGTTTAAATTATTGTCTTAATGAATGTTTTTTTCAAAAGGAAATGATTGGATAACTGGCTTATTAAGTGTACCTTAGTGAATACATATATTAGCGAGTAATGTTTAAATATTTAAATATATGTATCAGTGTTTCACTTTGTGAATAACTGGCTACATGGATTGATGAGTACCTACATGTGTAGGTATTTGGGTTCTTAGATGTTTTTTTAGTATCAGTATGAGTGTTTCTATGGTTTTATGGGGGTATTACTAATCACATAGATGCATGAATGACTAACTCTCTCTTTGTATGTGTTTAGAAGACACCATATGTGCAGGACTGTATGGGTGGTTGAGTGTGTATAGTTTTATATGCAAATAAATGGATGTTCAATAGTTTATTTGCATGTGTGAGTATGTGTGTGAGTAACATTTGGATGATTGTCGGTGTGTAACAGGTTGTATAGGTGTATCACTACATATGATGAGTGAGTATATGTATGAGTGACTATATAGAACTGTTGGTGAATGAGAGAATGTGTATATAGATGGTGGAATTACTGAATTGGTTGGTGTAACTGGTATGGGTATCTCCATTTTTTTGAAAATGTTAATTTCTATTTTCCAATATGTGTTTTAAGGGTTACATTACACTTAAAGGAGGTCTGTCATCAGTGATGTCATAAGTGATGTCACTGACCATGTCATGAGTGATGTAATATGTAATGTCATCAGCAGTGCATTACACGCGCAAGTTATAGTGAGTCCAACTAACTATAACGTGGAATTTCATTGGTTTTATGTCAGAAAAATTTCCAGCTAACTATAACTGGTGTCAAACCTATGGTTTTTTCAGTGAATTTCATAGGTTTTTCAAATGCTACTTCCTAACTATAACGTGTGTAAAACCTATGGTTTTTTCAGTGAATTTCATAGTTTTTTTGAATGCTAGTTCCTAAGTATGTAATCACGTTCGTAACTAGATAGTATCACCGCCTACACGTCCTGAGAAGCGCATGTAAAGTCATGTGACTTGAAAACAAGACTTCCAATTGGTTCTTAGTAGTTTCTGTTCTGGAATTTACACGCAGCACTCCACCCACTTTCCTCACAATCTTTTCTACTCTCAAGAGACAACAACGTCGAGCATCTTCCGGAAGACTTTGCTGAAATGGCTGCCCTACCAGATTCATCTTCCGAATCTGAAGGAAATGAGCGACCACCGTTAAGAAGAAAAAAGGAATCTTTCATTTGGCAATTTTTCACTTATCCTGAAGATCAAAAGAAAGTGAATGCGCCAAAAGTAACCTGCACGATATGCAATTCGGAGCTCTCAAGGGGAAATCCAAATAAAAAATATTCATTTTCTGCACACACCATGCAGCGGCATGTTAAACAAAGGCATCCTGAGCATTATGCAAAAGCATCGACAAGAGCCCTGGCCATGCTATTACCATCAGAGGTGGCCAGCACATCTTCTGGTGGACGACCTGTATCTCCATCGAGTGCTGAGATGGACTTGAGACCATATCTTGCGAAGGTGCATATGAAATGCAACGAGTGTGGAGAAATTCTTTTGTATGGAGAGCAGAGCCTCGTTCTTATTAAACTGAAAATTGAAAGTCACAAATGCCCCAAGAAAAGATAAATTTCTTCACTTCATTTTCAAACTATTACATACTGAAAAATGTAGTAGCAACTTTAAGAAATCGAAAGCATTATAACACTTCTTTCCCCCCCCCAAAAAAAAAAAAAAAGTTCTTTTCAGAACTAACTCTTTCCACCAAAACATGCTCGAAGAGCATATTATAAGATGTTTTTTCGCCGCTTTATTTTAGTGCGAGACCGGGTGCGCGCACCCTTCTATCGTGTACAGGACCTGACACTCCCATGTGAAGTCATGTGACTTCTAAACAACACTTCTAATTGGTTCTTGGTAGTTTCTATTCTGCAATTTACACGCAGCACTCCACCCACTACCATCACTTTCTTTTCTACTCTCAAGAGACAACAACGTCGAACATCTTCCCGAAGACTTCGGTACAATGGCTACCGTTCCGCATTCATCTTCCGAATCTGATGAAAATGAGCGACCACCTTTGACAAAAAAAACGGAGGCCACGCTATTACCATCAGAAGTAATCAACACATCTTCCGGTGGACGACCTGTATCTCCATCGAGTGCTGAGATGGACTTGAGACCATATCTGGCGAACGTGCACATGAAATGCACGAACTGTGGAGAACTTCTTGTATACGGAGAGCAAAGCTTTACTCTAATTAAACAAATAATTGAGAGTCATAAATGCTCCAAGAAAAGTTAAATTTCTTCGCTTTATTTGGATAGTATGACATACTGAAAAATGTCGTCGCAACTTTAAGAAATCAAAAGCATCATAACACTTGTTTCCAAAAAAAAAAAGTTCTTTTCAGAACTAACTCTTTGTACCAAAACAAGCTTGAAGAGCATAGCAGCTGATATTTTCTCGCCGCTTTCTTATAGTGCGCGCCCGGGTGCGCGCACCCACCTATCGCGTTGAGACGCGCATGTGCAGTCATGTGACTTGAAAACAACACTTCCAATTGGTTCTTACTAGTTTCTATTCTGCAATTTACACGGAACACTCCACCCACTTCCCTAGAAAACCAGTTTATCGTAAAACTTTTAAAGCCTCCTCTTATGAAATATTCGACATCAATCACATAGCAGAGTACTAAATAGCACTATATACACTCCGTCCCTTAATTATAAGAGACGTATTGCTATGTAAAAGCAACTTTTGTTTTCCAAGATAATGTAAAATGCTGAGCCTATTACATAATTCTTTTTCACATATATGTTACTAGTCTCCTTCGAGTACTAACACCGTAGAAAATACCACCAATAGCGGTGATATTTTTTACACCGAGAACGGGCGATTTCTATCGCTTACAGCCCTTACAATTATAAAGTTTCATTTCCTAAGTCTCTGATCTCCAACTGTGCAACGTAGGTCCCCTGTGTGTCGCAATAAGGTCCATAAACAAAAACTACAGAGCCAGCATTATAAACATACACAGAACCACAAAACGACAAGAGCCACCATGCTAATATATATGCTTAATATAATAAACCTCTGAGAATAAATACATATTTCCGTGGCAGCCCATAACACAAATGTGGCGTCCTCTGACTCTGCTCCATTACCAAACACCGTAACTCCCCGCCCCCCTCACTTTTCACTAAACTCCGCACTCCACACCAGGCGAACCCCCTATTACAAACCCCCAACCTACCCTCCCTGCCCAAACCCACCATGAACCTCAAACCGCCCCTAGAAAACTTATAAGACACAGGATTACTAAAACTCAAAGAATACGCAACAGGCACATAATGTAAATAGTACATAAAGGCACATATTTTTTCCAAAATACTATTTAAAAACATGTTCTATTTTTAATAAATCTATCATGCATCTGACCCTCTAGAACTGCTTTCAAAACGTGAACTATAAACCTCTACTTTTCATTTTCAAACCATACACTTTCTTCTGACCCTCTAGAACTGCTTTCAAAACATGAACTATAAACCTCTACTTTTAATTTTCAAACCATACACTTTCAATTACATTATTTTTTTTACACAATTCATGTAATGTTACAAACCTTTTCTAAAATACACCAGTCCGTATCATTTATAAGGATTTATTTTCAGTCTTCATCAGTGACACTTTCTTCACATATAATAGAAATCACTGTAACTTTTTAAACGACAATGCTAACGCGGTAAAAACAACCCTTCATTTGCTTTCCTTTAAGAATGCACACTATGTACCCCACGCATGCGTTTCTTAATCTTTGTATTTGGCAGCGAATACCGACCTTGAATCGGAAGACATGAACAAGACCGCCATTGTCACATTTAAAACTGAACGTTGCATCTGCTCACACACATATCTTTCACTAAGCTAACATTCACAGAAAACAGCATTGATGTAAAAAAAATTTGACCTTGCTTTACAACTCCCTCAAATCACTCCCTTATTTTTTAACGCATCCTCCAGTTCAAAAAAAGCGACTTTTTTAATAACCACTAAGCAATATATAAGTGACTAAACTCTTAGAAAATGTATCAAGTCATTCTGCTTCTCTCCACTGCATAGCCGGCGACCTAATTCTGTGGAGTTGCTATACAACCAGCGGTGCTGCGCCGTTTCCTTTACCATCTTGGGAAATTCAAAATGGATGTCCCTCCTGCCTTCGCAAACGAGCCGGGCCACTTAGAACTATTTCGCCAGAGGATGCTTGACTACTACGGCATCTTACCACTCTCGACTTTGAATGCATCATATCGATTATCATTTCGATATTCGTATTTCACCTGTGTGCAGCCTGTATTTCATTGCCTGAGCTGTGATTTCACGTGAGCCCTGGATTTATGTCTCTGCAATTTGGTACCTCCTGAACCGAATTACAATCACCTCATGAATCCGTTACTTGATCATGAACAGCTTTGTTACAACGGAGGGTTTATGGCCTTTGCAGCGATACAAGGAGTTCTGGGTCATTGGAATATATTCGCAGCGGCGCAAGATTTCCTAACAGAGAGCTACATCGAAAACCCACCGAGCTGCCCAATGATGGTAAAAGACGCTCCAATAATGACAGATCATGAATGCTCCTTTGATCTTCTCAATTGGATGGCTGACATGTTTTCAGATGATAACAGTGATTTCATGTTAGAGGCACTTGCTGCATACTTTGCCTACACAATGGACAATTAACTCTTTCCTAACAGCGAGCTACATCGAAAACCCACCGACCTGCACTCTGATGGTAAAAGAGGCTCCGATTATGAGAGATTATCAGTACTGCTTTACTCTTTTCCATTGGATAGCTGACATAATTTCAAATGATAAAACTGATTTCCTGTTACAAGCAGAAACTACCTATTTTGCCTAAACAATGCTTCAATAACTCTCAAACAACCCATTGACGTCCTCATTTCCTTTTGGTTTTCTATATTCTTCACGTTATTTTCCATATTTTCTTTTGAAGAACAGACCTATTTGCTTTACTAACAATGGACATTATGATTTCGTGTTGTTTGACAGCTGATTCATAAAGTAATGATGTATAACCACTTGCATTTTCATATATCGTTCCTAAACTGAAAGGCCACAAACCTTCTTCCATTTATTAAAATATAATATACTTCCTTATAAGACTGTACAATGTTTTTTTCCAACTATATTCATTTTTCTTCAACTATAGCGTTTGTATTCCATGTACTACTGACAATACCAATTACTGTGTTTTTTGCAATTTCTGTACTCAGATTACATAATGATTTGCCTTTAAAATAGTACATTTCTAAATAAACATTTCAAATATTCACGGTTTCTCTTTTAATCCATAATCTCAACTGAAATGATTTCATATTGAAAAACTATTCATGGGTTCCACATAACCTTAACTGTAGACACTGAGGACCTTATTTATGAAGACCTTCCGCCGCCGGGGCCTCATTTTTTAAAATGGGAAAAAGTGACGCACCGGTGGCGCAACGCCTTCATAAATAAAGTCCTGAATGTTTTCTTTTCTCGACCTCACTAACTGATACTAGAACCTGCAAGCCAATTACGGCCCCTGAACTCTTTCTTAGTAGGTCGCGCACCGTAAACACAGTTATACCACTATTAAAAAAATTTTTTTTACTGTTACTAAGCACCGACACAGTTCCGCTTTACTCAGAGTTAATCACTGCTCCCACGCTTCTACAGGCCAGACGCTATGTCGTATTTCTCTCCTTATCACCCTTTCATCTCCACAATAACAAACAGTTGTCCTCCAGCCACCAGAGAACAGACTCAGATGCAGAGGCACCAAAGAGTGAACCCATCACCAACTGCCATCTCCGGCTGTTTCCATGGTAACACCTCATTCTGCACCTTGCTGAAGGCAGAGGTCAAAAGTTCATGTCTCAACGTTCTACAGCTAACTAATAACACTATTTTCCCTCCAGAAACACCTGCCAATCCACAACTCTGTTACATGTCTTGTTTTTTCACACCCAATAGTACTTTTCGTTTAACATAAACATTAACATGCAACGTACTGTTCAATCTCCACTTCTTACAATCAACTAATCATTTTTATTTTTTAAACCACACCCAGCCTCTTCCTTTTTCTTTATTTAGAATTTCAACTTCTAACTACCATTCCACTTCCAGAACCGATCGGAGGATGACTACAAATCCCTTGAAAATGAAGGTCTGGCTAATAGGACACAGTTATATTCACTGGAGTGAAAAATATGCAGTAAGCAGACGAATTTGCAACCTCAGCTTACCAAATGTACACATAACATGGATTTCCAAAAGAGGATTGAAATGTCACCAATTGATTCCATTGGTGAAAACTTTTATGCATCTCCCAGAACCAGACCTTATAATTGTGCACTGTGGTGGGAACGATCTAGGCACAATCACTGGGGTAGGTCTGGAAATGCTTCTAAAAGACACCTTTCGACAATTGATGACACTTTTTCCTCGATCTGCCTTGGTATATTCCAATATATGCCAAAGACAGAAATGGAATTGGTCCAATCACCATTGTGCACAATTTGAGAAAGCAAGGAGACATGTAAATAAATCTGTTTCTGCGTTCCTCAGAGATTATAGCATGGGTTCTATTTACCACAACAACTTGCGCTACCACATGCAAGACGTCTATAGGAGAGACGGTGTTCATTTCACGAATGAGGGAAACAGAATCTTCCTCTGCAACATCAGGCTCTGCATCGGTACTTACTTATAAATGCAGAAAACACTCAATTAACACAAGGGCTCTTTTCAGAGCCACCTTATATCTAAGCACTCAAACTTCTGATTTACCTCCATTTTCACACTCTTGTAAATAGGGGTGCGCGACCGGGTGCGCGCACCGTATTTTTTTTTCGGGGAAAAATTATATCTTTTCGCGTTTAAGGGCCTTACTGCACACCCTGAGAAAACCTACGCAGGAAGACAATCTCTACCTTCTCCCCTTTCCATGTTTCAACGCTTTGAAATGAACAATATATTTACTCGCAGTGACAAAATGGCAGGCAAAACTTCCTGATTTCCTTCGAATCGAACGTTAACAGACGTCACGCAGCAAAAAAAAATTCCGCGCACGCGTGCGCGCCTATAGATATATAATTGACTTTAACTTTAATTTTCTCAACAACTACTGAACGGATTTACACCATTCCAAAAAAAGCGTAATCTGCGAGCCGGACTGTACAGTTTTGCCAAATTTCTTATAAATCCATTCACCCGTTCGACCTGTAGCCGAGTCTAAAGGTCCTATGGAAAATAACATGGAGAAAACACGTTTTGGAACCCTCCTTTTATCTCAGCCCCCACTTGACCAATCCCCCCCAAACTTTTAGGGAAGAAGCGCAGGGGACTGAGCCATCTTCTCTGAGAAATTCGCTAAGATTCTTCAACCAGGGCCAAAGTTATTCCAAATAGAATGTTGAGGATTTCCTATGGAAACTAGGTCCTAACTATAACTACCTACTGGCGACCGCCAGTAGGTAATATATATATATATTACCTACTGGCGGTCGCCAGTAGGTATATATAGTTAGGATTTTTTCCCTATGGGATTTCTGAAAATTCTATGCCTAATAACTTTTGCGTTTGTGGACGGAATTGGCTGAAATTTTCAGGAAAATGGCACATTTTGTTTCTGAGCAGACCTTGAAAATTTGGGGGGGTTTTGTGGAGGGGGGGCCGAGAAAAAAGGGGGGTCCCAAAACGCGTTTTTCCCATGTTAATTTCCATAGGGCGGTTGGACTCACTTTTAGCCCGAACGGCTGAATGGATTTTCACGAAACTTGGCAAAATTGTAGGGACTGTTAGCCTGATGTGCCTTTGCTAGGTCTCAATATATGTGCTTCAGTGGATTTTGAGAAATTAACGTTTAAATCAAGATATATATCTGTAACAGCGCTCCGGGCAGCTATCCGGTTAGCGAACCTTTCGCGTAACGGAACTTTGCGATGCGAAGCTGATTGGCCCTCCGGTGTCTGTCAACATTCTAAACAGTCCGGAGCGGCCGCCATCTTGTCTCTCGGTAGGATCGAGAGACAAGAGGAGGCCAAAACAAAGGGGGAAATTACCATAAGGGGGCATAGTAGATCCTCGTTGACCCCCTAGGTTTTATGTGGAGGTTTTAAAAGGGCCTAGGAGGGTCCAAAAAAAAAAAATTTTTTTTGCGTGGTAAGCGCCAAGTTCGCGAACCGGATAGCTTTCTGGGCAGCGAACTTTATGGATAAAAGAATGAAAGACTTTTCTAATACTGTATGTTAATTGTTTGTTGTTTTTCTTGTTTTTTTTTGTTTTCTTTATTTATTTATTTTTTTTATTATGATTGTGTTTCATACTTTATTAAATTTTCTAACATTTCATTGTCAGAAATGTCATAATTTATTATAGGGTGTAATTGTTTTTCATTTTGAAGCAAGTTGTCTACTGCTTCAACACATTGTAGAAGTTCGTGGTCTCTACTGTCATCCATAAAGTCATCAAGTTTGTCTTGGCTGCTCTCCTTCAGTTCAATCGAAAATGAAACTTGCTGCTCGCCTTCCATTTTCCCTGAAATTTGGATTAAAAAAATATATATTAGTAGAGATAGGGCACTGTTGGGATTAATTTTAGATAGGCAGTTTTTATCAGTGAATTTATCTTTTGGCAGTGTATAGTATGAGAGTGGAAATAGGACTAAAAAAAGTGTATGTGATTTAACCAAGACAAGCCTTACTCCATTGATAACTATAACAGAGAAGTCTATCTAAACACATTACTACTACAGAGGGATAGTGTATATGTAGCAGAAAAAGTCTACTATATTAAGTCATAGTGCACAATATATTAAATTATAACTTACCTTCACAAAGAAGTTGAAGTTTTTTGAAGCTATTGAAATAGGAGGTACAACAAGAAGTAGTAGTCAAAATGGCTGTGTTTCCTTCTCTTCCTTTATATATATACAGGTATATAACCAATTAAATGTCAGGTAATAAAAGTAGAAAATGAAAGTAACATTTTCATTGGTTGTCAATTCCAACAATTCAGATGTGTTTTGTGAAGTAATTTACCTCACGGTACTTGGAGAGGTCTACAGGCTAAATGGCTAAATGGAATTTCAATGAAATTTGTGAGAATGGAAGGGATTGGTATGTAGTATGAGCTAATCTATATTTGGTGAGAGTGTCTCTAGTCGTTTTTCTGTAAATTACTTTCCCGCCTTTTTTTAGGACCGCTTTCCGGGAAGCTGCCCGGTTAGCGAACCTTAAGCGTCACGGGAGTCCACCATTTTGTGTTTCGTTCGCATTAAGATACAAGATGGAGGGCAAATAATGTTTAGAATGGGTAGAAGGGGTCATGGTAGACTTATCTTGACCCCCTATGTTTTCTGAGCGTGGGTGAGGAGGCTTATATGTGCGGAAATTTTTTTTTTTTTTTTAAAAATTCCGCGAGGTTAGCTTTCGGTTAGCGAACCGGGTAGCGCTCCGGGGAGCGAATTTTGTGGAAAATTAGTGAAAAAAGTTAGAGAAAAATAATAATTGTGAGTGATCAGATGTAGGGTAGCTCTGAGAAGAGCTTTTGGGTTTATGGTACATTTAGGTACTTATAAGTAGGTACCAATGCACAGTCTTAAATTCAGAATGAAAATTCTGTTGCCCTCATCTGAGAAGTGAACTCCATCTCCTCTGTAGATATCTTGCATGTAGTAACGCAAGTTATTGTTGTACAGAGAGCCCATTCCATGGTCTCTCATGTAAGCTGAAACAGATTTGTTTACATGCTTCCTCGCTTTCTCAATTTGTGGACAAAATTGGTTGGACCACCTCCATTTTTGTCTTTGGCATATATTGGAATATACCAAGGCAGTTTGAGGAAAAAGTGCCATTAATTGCTCCAAGGTGTCCTTTAAAAGCATTTCCAGACCTACCCCTGTCAAAGTGCCCAAATCATTACCTCCACAGTGCACTATTAACAGGTCAGGTTTTGGCAAATGCATAAAGGTTTTCACCAATGGTATCAATTGGTGACATTTTAATCCTCTTTGGCCCAACCACTTAATTTCCACATCTTGTAAATTGAGGTTGTGTAAATTTCTGCTCTCAGCATACCTTTGAGCCCAGTGGATGTAACTATGTCCAACAATCCAGACGTTAAACATGGTGGAAGAAGGTTGTTCTGCAGTCAGATGAAGTGTGGTAATGAAAGGGCAGTTGAAACAGTAGGAGTTTCTAAAGAAAAAAAACTGTGGATTTACAATGCTAATGATTCATTAGCAGTGATTGGTGCATTTCCATTTCTGAAAACAGAAAGTTAGGGTGCATGGATGTGTTCTTTGAAAGATGTAATTTGAATGGTCAAGGAAGAAACATTTAATGAAAGATTGCACTGGATACGCAGGTGCACTGAGAGTTCAGAGTTCACTTGAAACATTGTTGTGTGAATTTGCAAACATGAGAGGTCTTCCAGGAGGTGGTTGCTATGGAAACAAGGCAGACAGGGCAGAGGGGGGAAGGGTTTTGATTTGAAAAAAGTGAGGGAAGAGGTATGATTGGCTAATATGAGAGATATGTGAAAAGAATATCTGTATTTCTGTGCTTTCAATAGCTGCAGCCTTTGGAGTGCATCCTTTTTCTTCTGCTGAAGACAATTTGGTGTATTTCTGAGACTGTTTTCAAAACTCAAAAAATATTTGCTAAGGTGAGAAAAGATTTATTTAATTTAGATAGAGAATAGTATGATTTAAGGAGAAAATGATGAAGAAAGCTGTGTTTTTAAAATGTGGTTTTGTCTCTAGTGATATACTAATAGAATTAGTTTCAAAGAGAAATTATAATTGCATATTTGGTGTAACATTCTGGCATGCAGTTACACAAGATATTGTAATACATGGAGGCCATTTCATGGTCTGTTATGTAAGCTGAAACAGATATGTTGCTTTTAAAAACGATTTAAGAAATCAATTACATTTCTGGATATGTACTGCTAGAGCTTCATAGGTTGTTTTGGGCCATATTTATAAGGTATTTGAGTGTCTAAGATGTTGTGTTCGCCTTTTAAAATGTAAAGTGTTCCTCATGGGACAAGTGTCTTGTAAATACGCTCCCACTTGTGCTTGGCAAATTTAGATTTTGATTATGGGAGTTACCTAGCCATGTTAATAGTGTCCCAAAAATGGTGCTAGGGCATTCCAGAAAACACTTTTATGTGTCTCAAGGACATTTTTAGTCATTTCTTCATGAATGCAGGTATACAATTGATTTATATGCTGTGTTTAAAAACGAATTTTGAAATGAATTAAATTTCAGGATATGTACTGTTAGAGCTTCATAGGTTGTTTGGGGTCATATTTAGAAGGCATTTTAGTGTCTTTGAAGTTATTTTTCCCTTTTTAAATGGAAAGCGTTCCTCATGGGGCCCTGAGCAGTTCTTAGCCATGTTATTTAATAGGAAGTGGATAACATGGCTAAGAGCATTTGCTGGAAAATGCATGAATATCGCTGATTTTTCTGCTATATTCATGCATTGTGGCCGTTTTTTTTCACATTGCTTCATAGGTTGTTTGGGTTCATATTTAGAAGGCATTTTAGTGTCTTTGATGTTATTTTTCCCTTTTTAAATGGAAAGCGTTCCTCATGGGGCCCTGAGCAGTTCTTAGCCATCTTATTTAATTGGAAGTGGATAACATGGCTAAGAGCATTTGCTGGAAAATGCATGAATATCGCTGATTTTTCTGCTATATTCATGCATTGCGGCAGTTTTTTTTCACATTGCTTCATAGGTTGTTTGGGTTCATATTTAGAAGGCATTTTAGTGTCTTTGATGTTATTTTTCCCTTTTTAAATGGAAAGCGTTCCTCATGGTGCCCTGAGCAGTTCTTAGCCATGTTATTTAATAGGAAGTGGATAACATGGCTAAGAGCATTTGTTGGAAAATGCATGAATATCGCTGATTTTTCTGCGTTATTCATGCATTGCAGGCCTTTTTTAATCACATTTGCAAGCACTTCTTAGCCATGTTATCCAATGGGAGGTGGATAACATGGCTAAGAGCATTTGCTTCAAAGGTTGTTTGGGGTTATATACCATTTTTGGGAAATTATTAACATGCCTATCTAACTCCCATAATCAAAATCTAAATTTGCCAACCGCAGGTGGGAGCGTATTTACAATAAATTTGCACCATGAAGAATGTAAAATAGCATACTAGATACTCAAATAACTTATAAATATGATCCAAAACATCTTATGAAGCACTAGTAGTGCATATTTCCAGAAATGTATTGGTTTTCATTTAATGATTTACTTCATTGGTAGGCCTTCACATGTTTTTTTACCTTGGTTTTTTTCAGTGAAAATCTTATCTGCAACCATGTGTTGGCCTCACCTCAAATAAACAAAACAGGTGATGGACTGAATGTGGATCAATGACACACATTCACCCCAGTCCAAAGATCTGGGCCTAAACAAACCTTTAGATAGGCTACATCTTATCGTCATCCTGAATTAATGATTTAAAATATTAGGGAGTGATTTATGAGTGTTGTATGCCTGTTTTGTACCATTGAGTGTCATTTTTGTGATGCAGTGCTGGTGGAAAATATTTGCTATGTTAAATAATTAGTACGGCATTAAGTTTTAGATCACTGTTATTTATTTACTGTTTGGTAATAGTGGTTAATAACATTTTATATTATATTTTTTCACAGATTCAACTGCAGATTCTTTCATAGTTTGGAAAATGCCTTCCAGAAGTCGAATACGAAAGGCTAGAAAACGTCAAAGACAGCAGGATGATGTTTTATTGCAGCAGTCCTCTTCCCCAAATACTTGTCAAAACACCAAGAAAGGTCCGGGTAAGAGCACGAAATCATTCTTAAGAAATATTTGTAGTAAAAAAAATTTTGCTCAAAAAAATGTGTCTGTTCACAAAAAGAGAAGTAATTTAAATGGAAAGGAGAGACCCATCACAAATGTTACTGGTAGAGGAAGAGATAACTCTGTGCATGATAGTAGAAGGAAACAACAGTTTAGGGACATTCGACAACGAATGTTCCGTAATAGGATATTAGTTAATTTATTGAAAAATATTAAAAAGAAAGGCCAACAGAAAGCGGCATTTTATAGGAAGAAGAAAAATGTAGAGAAAATTATTGATCATGCTTTTGAAATCAAGCGAAAGTTGTTTATTTTGGTAATCAATAGAATTAGGAAACTAAGCAAGGTAATTTCTGATTTCAAAACAAAAAGTAGATGGAAGAGAGTAGTAAATCGTACTAACTTTTGTGAAGTTTTTTCTGGAGAATGGATGCATAGTTCTAGTTGTGAGGCTTTTTTTAATGAGGAGAGTTATTTTCAGGATAATGATTTGGTGTTTGCAGTTGACACCAGTGGTCGAGCTTATGAAGTGAAGGATGGTTGTCCAGTTGAAAAAGAACAACTTGTGACAACAGAGACAGAAGAGGCGCTAAGTGATGAGGTTTTAGGAAGACGTCCTAAGGGTCCTGTGTACATTTGGAAGTGTAGTTCTATTTGCAGTGTGCGACAGGTTTCCATCAATTTGCTTTGTGATTTTATACGGACATTTAATAAGAAAAGTTTGAAGCAGAAAATGAAGTTGTTGCAAGATTTAGATCCTTGCAGAGTGAGACAAATGACAGGTTTGCGTGGTCATTCACTGGCTTGTCTTTCCAGGAGAGTATGCCAGAGTGTTTTTCATCATTTCAGGATGCTAGCAGTGCATCATAATAAAGTGAGAAAATTAGTGAGAATGTTGTATTATGCTAAGAGTCCAGCAATTATGCTTAAACAGTTATGTGCTGCTCTTTTGCATGGTTCTGAAATAGATGTGAAGAATCTTTGTGAAGAAATTGAGTTTTGTTACTTTGGTAGTAAAGATGAGAATGTTCAAATTGACCCTGAAGTAGAGGGTAATGTGGAAGATAATGTACAGGTTTCCAGTACAGATAATTTTCAGAAGGAAATTGCCACGTTTCAGATGAAATCAAGTGAGAGGCCTAATTTCACTTGTGTATGTTGTCGACGCACTTATTATAAGAATCAGACTAAGGTAGTGGATTTATATGCAAAAAGTGAAAGGGAAAATAATAGTGAATGGAAGGATTTAGCCACATACTTGATGGTAGAAAATTATTTTGATTTGGGATCGGATCAACGTGTGTGTACTTATTGTTGTAATAAATTAAACCAAAACCAGATGCCTGCTAGGGCAGTTCATAATAATCTGGAATTGGTTGAGATTCCTTCTGAATTGAAGGATTTAAATACTTATGAATCTATTTTGATTCAAAGTATCCATCCCTTTCAGGCTATTGTAAGAATGGAGCCAAAGACAGGGAAGTTGCCTCCAGCAGATTTACAGAGAGGATTAAAGGGAAGAGTTGTTTATTTGCCTCTAGATTTGAACAAAAACATTAACACAATTGGAATAGAAAAAGTGGAAGAGGAACCTCTGGTTATCTTGGTTAATGGGGTTCCGACAAAGAATAAGAAAATATGGCAAGATTTAGTGGATGTTAGGAAAGTCAAAAAGGCAACAGTGTATTTGAAGAAAAATAATAAGTACTATAAGAATGTATATGTTGCAGAAGAGGAAGTAAGTGATGAAGAGGATAGCGATTTGTGTGCTGGCCAAATTGAGAAAGTAGAGGCCTCTAAAAGTGAAGAAATATATGAACATTATAGTGTTCATCCTTTGCATTCCAAGGAAGTGATGGGGAATGCTATTGAGTTGTTTCAAATGAAACAAGCCAAAGGGAGTCCCATTAGTGTTTGGGAGGAAAGTTTGGAAGCTCGGTGTTTCCCACAGCTATTTCCCACAGGTCAAGGAGGAAGATATGATGAGCGACCTCGTGAAATTTCTGCGTCTGAATACCGGACTTTACGATTGTATGCAGAAGATCCTAGGTTTCGGCAATGCATTCCCTATTTGTTTCATCTCCTGTTTGAAAGCGATCTGTCTGGACTGTCATATGCAGTGAACCACATCTTAAAAAGTGGTATACAGATGCGAAACATCTCGGCAAGTGACTTTATGCATAAAGTCAATGTCCAAGACAGTATTTTGGATTCTCACTTAATTAATCTCATGGCGTGTCAGCGTGGTACTAATGAGTACTGGTACCGTCGTCATGGTGACTTAAAATGTATGCTGAGGAACTTAGGAACTCCGACATGGTTCCTCACTCTGAGCTGTGCCGAGTATGGCTGGGATGACTTACTTGAGTTTCTACGAGAGGCAAATGGAAATATTGAAAACATTGAATTCAAGACACCTGGAGAACTGTGTTCTTTGGATCCTGTGAATGTATGCAGGTACTTCAATCATAGATTTGAAGCTATGATGTCTTTCATCACAAATAAAAAGAATCCACCTCTTGGAGAGGTGTTGGATTTCTTCTGGAGAAAGGAGTACCAAGCAAGAGGTGCCCCTCATATACATATGTTGCTGTGGATCAAGGATGCACCTAAATTTGGAACAGATCCGGATGACTTAGTGATGAATTTCATCGAACAGTATTCTACGTGTGCTGTTCCAAACGCAACGGAGAAGAAAAGTCTAAGAGAACAAGTTCTACGTTTCCAAAGCCATCGTTGTGGAAAGTACTGTCGTCGTAAATTCAGAAACAAGGACAAGTTCTACACCAAATGTCGTTTCAACTTTCCACGACCGGTGATTTCTAAAGGAAGAGTGAACAGTTTGATGTCTTCGCTGCGACATAATGTGACGAGGAAATCACCCAAGAATACATACAATTTGAAAAGGAACGAAGAGTCCAAGTACATCAATGACTACAACCCAGTGATTTTGTCCATGTGGAATGCTAACATGGATATACAGTTTGTGGCTGACAACTGTATGGCTGTGGCTCGGTATGTGACATCTTACATCACCAAAAAAGAAAAGA
This sequence comes from Lissotriton vulgaris, assembly GCF_964263255.1. Taxonomy (NCBI): domain Eukaryota; kingdom Metazoa; phylum Chordata; class Amphibia; order Caudata; family Salamandridae; genus Lissotriton; species Lissotriton vulgaris. The sequence goes on from NC_141698.1 coordinate 352,362,152, forward strand.
CCGAACTGAAGGATATGTGGGAGGACATTTCCCATGAAAAGAGCCTCAGCAAGAAGTTGTACAGTTTCAGTCTGAAGATGTTGTCGCATCGAGAAATCGGAGCTTACAAATGTTCTGATCGATTGTCTTCAGCAAGTCTCTATGCCAAATCCAGGAGTCTCGTTTGGGCGAGTCTTGGTCTTGCTGCAACGCGAAATCGAGTTCTAAAACCTGTTCGGGAAATTGAGTATTTGGCAGAAAAGGAACCAAACAGTACCGACATTTTGAAGACCAACATGTTGGATACATATTATCCAAATCGAAGCAGTCACCTTGAGAATGTTTGTCTATTTGAGGTTCTCCAAAATTATATATTCAAGAGGAACATCAAAGAAGATATTGAGAAAGGAGTGTATGCTGTAATTGGAAGTGAGGGATGCCTGGTCAAGCAAAGAAAATGCCAATTAGTAAACCATCGAAAATTAAGTGGCGAATCTCCAGAAAAAAAGGAGTTTTTCTATTTAGCACTTTTGCAACTTTTCAAGCCTTGGCGTGCAGAAGAGGAACTGCTTGGAGATTTCCTCTGTTACGAAGACTCTTTCAATGCAGCCAAGGAGTCCATAGAATGTCCTGCTTTTTCTAAATATCATGAAATGCTAACTTTGGAAATTGAGCAGGAAGCAACGATTGCAGCCGAGATTGCCAGAGACAGTTCTCAGGACAGTCAGAGTTCTGTTTCATTGAGTCAAGATCCACTTGGAGGACCTATTATCGAAAATGAAGCTGCCACTGCTATGAATGAAGTAGAAAGAGCCATGGCACATGCTCAGGAGGATTCAGTTAACTTACAAGACTTGGAAAAACAACTCAACGTTGAGCAGAGGAAAATATATGATGAAGTTACCAAGGAAATTGAGCACGGATTAAGTCATGAGAAGAAAGAGTGCTCGTGTACGTCGTTGAAGCCTGTCCGACTGTACGTGAGTGGAGAAGCGGGAACTGGAAAAAGTTTCCTCATTAAAGCAATCTCTTGTTATTTGCAGGAAAGGACTGAGTCATCGCTGTCTTGTGTTGTCACCGCTCCTACTGGACTGGCAGCACATAATATTAAAGGTATTACTTTGCATCGTCTATTGATGCTGCCGGTGGAGCATGACAACAAATTACAATACAACAAGTTATCTGGAGATGCTTGCTGTGAAGTTTCAAGAGTTTTGAGGAAAATGAAACTACTTATCATTGACGAAGTAAGCATGGTTTCCAATGTCATGCTTGCCTTTGTGCATTTGAGAATGCAAGAAGTACTTAAAACTGAATATGATGTCTTATTTGGTGGGAAACACATTATTGTTTTCGGAGATCTTCTACAGCTGACACCAGTAAAAGGTCAACCTGTGTTCAAAATACTCACGCATGAAGATACCAGGAAGTGCCTAGGGAGCATTGGCAATGTCAATATATGGTTAAACTTCAATTATGCAGAACTGCATCAAAATATGCGTCAGGCAAAGGATGAAGATTACAAGAATATTCTACAAGATATTAGAATTGGAAAAGTGACCGAGCATGGGAAAGAAGCTTTAAATGCACGGTTACTGTCAAATTTGTATCCCAAACAAGATATTGTGCCTGAGAATATTTTTCAGAAAATTACTGAGAAGAAATCCGGGATATGTCTCATGCCAACTCTTGCAGAATGTGCCATCTTCAACAACAAAATGTTGAATTTAGAAAAGCAAGAGATTGTGAAACTTGAAGCTATCGACAAATTAGAGCATATGGGATCAACAATTATTTTGTCAGACAATTTGAAATCAAAATTGGATTCATTAGAGAAGACTATATCTAAAACAGCGGGTTTTGAAAAGACTTTGAATGTGTGTTTAAATTGCCGAATTATTTTGAGAAGGAATTTACATGTAGAAAGAGGTCTGGTAAATGGATCAATGGGTAATGTTGTTGATTTTGAGAAATACAGAAATAGAGATGGAATAGAATTTTTAAAAATTAAATTTGATGGCATTGAGGAAGTACAGCAAATTGGTCGTTGTTCTGCTAGGTTTTTGCTTGTTAAAGATTTATATGTTCGCCGTAAACAGTTTCCTGTTTGCTTGGCATATGCGGTGACAATCCATAAATCGCAAGGTTTAAGTGTAGACTGTGCATTGGTGAATATTGGCAGTTCTCTGTTCAAGGAGGGTATGGCATATGTGGCATTGTCACGAGTTAGAACTTTATCGGGATTGTACTTGATTGACTGTGATGTCACAAACATTTGTGCGGATCTAGATTGTGTTAAGGAATACAATAGGTTAAGAAGAGAGTATGCGCCACATTTGCCTCAATATCCTTTGTTTGAGAAACGTGTGGTAGGCCGCAAACGTAGAAATAGCAGTAATAGTAGGGAGGTTGTTGCAAAAAGACTAAAAGTCAATGAACCGAAAATTGTTAGCAGAAAGAAAGTGGATTCTGTTGAAGATGTTGTCGGTTTTCAATTTGAAAACAGTTCTGGTGTCAACTGCTATGCAAATGTAGTGGTTAATGTTCTCTTTTCACTAGAGAGTTTAAAAGAACAGATTCTGTTGAATTCTGAACAAATTTTATGCTGTTTGTTGAATTCTGTTTTCGAGAAATGTAGCACTGATCGAACAAAAGTAGAAAGTGTGTCTGAAGTTCGTTATCTGTTAGATGAATGTTCAGGTCAAACAGACTTCTCTGAAAATAATCAGCAAGATTGTCAGGAGTTTTTAATGTATATGCTTGATATATTGCAAGTTGAGGGTGTAGATGTAGATCACCTGTTTGGGCTTTCTTATCAATGGCAGCATGACTGCGAGAACTGTATGGTATCAAGTACTACTAGTGTAGACTCAGAAAGATTTATATATTTAACTTTGCCAGACAGTAAATCAGTCTCCTTTAATAAGCTAGTAAATGCAGCGGATCACAACATGGAGTGTAGCCAATGTAAATGTGATATGATGTCAACATTATTTATACGTAGATATGGCCAGTATGTCATTTTAATGATGCAACGATGTAGGCCTGATGGAACAAAATTGTCAACTTTAATAAAAAATGTTGTGGCTTCTCAGCTGTCAATATCAGGGAGGACTTTTGTTACTGTAGCAATTATCTATCACGATGGTCCATCAACAACATCAGGACATTATACAGCTTACTTAAAGTCTGGAAACGGCTGGTCATTCTGTAATGATTCTGTTGTAACGTTCAAAAAAAAATTGCCGTTTGACCTTAAAAATTCTTACCTGGTGTTTTTAAAACCAAAATTTTAAGTAGAGGGAATGTAAGTCTGCAATGCTGTCTCGATTAAAAATTCAACTATATAAACCTAATGCAAGTAAGTCTGCTTCATAGTAAGCAGTATCAGTGTCATAGGAAAAGGAGAACATGAGTGACAAAGAAGAGTAAGATATTAGTAGTCCAGGATTGTGAAAATAATCTCAAATATTTTATTTTTGAAAGTTGCGAAAATAGAAAATGTCGGGATTTGATTGGAAGAATTACAAGATTTGCGAATCGCGGCAACATGATTTGGCCTAGTGGAAACATGTGATATAATGAGAGAAGTTTTTTTTCTATGTAACATATTTCACGGATCGATGGAGGTTTTCTTTCAGAAAGTGGCGGGCTGAAAATATTTAAAGCACAACAGAGTGGATGCTGTTTATAGGAGATCCTTCGACGTCATTGAAAGTAAGTTAATTTTAAGAAGTTTTGAAATCAGATTTCTTAGGTTGTATGGGTTTTTTAAACACAGTCATTTTGATTGTGTTTTTTTTTCCCCGCTGTTACATGATGAATACCTTCAAGTCACTGATTTAAGTGAAATTTGATACATTCTGAGAACAGCAAAAATAAACCATTTAACATGTATAATTAATGTTATGCTTTTTGTCCTTATGATATACATTTAGAAATGTGTGGTACATATGGGTAAGGTGAGTTCTGTAAATATCAATTTTAATGCTTAGAGTGCTGTACTTCTGGGTAGTGTTTTTTTTTTTTAAAAAAAAAGAGGCCTCACCTCAAAGAAAGCTCTTGAAAGCACACATCTTATTTGCATCCTAAAACAATCATTTACAATGTTAGACACAATTTTATGATGGCTTTACATCTTTTTTGCGCTGCTATTGCATCACTATTGTGAGACATTAGCAGTGCAAGAAAAACATCATGTTCCAAAATAGGCCTCAGTTCAGCAATATCAAGATACAGTTTCTTTCGAATATATATCTTTAGGATTGTGTAGGGGACGTAGAGAAGCAGAGACTTCTGTAAATGTCAAAGTTGTTGAAAAACTGTTTGTTTTTGAACCTTTTCCCTTGTCTTTTCTAATTTTTAAATACATGTTTTAATATTTTTTGAAATGTTTGTTCTTTGTTTTACAGATTGAAAGTATGAAAAAATATTTAAAAAAGGTAACAAGAATTATAAGGTAAATGTTTTCCACTCTTTTTACCCGCAATGCACTGCTGATGATGTCATTGACACTATCTCTCATTTACTCTCTCTAGCTGTCTTTCTTTTTACATTATTCTCTGTTTACTTCCCTTATACTAACTCTTCTTTTTTTTTAAAAAATATTTTTTTAGTTCGCTTAAAGTTCGCGAACCGGTCAGCGAACTTGAAGCGAACCAAAAGAAATAGAGCTTGCCAGAGTGATAAACATTCTAGCAATTTTGTTTGAAAGGGGAGGTAGTTCTGAAAAGAACTGTTTTTTTTTGTTTTTGTTGTTTTATATTTTTTTTTTATTTTTTGAACATTTTTTGATTTTTTTGTATTTTTAGAACTGTTTTATGTTTTTTTTGTGTTTTTTATGGAGGGGAGACAACAAAAAACAGGCTTTCAAAACGGCTCAACTGGAGCAAAAAAAAGAAAATTACTTTTTGGGTGCATTAGGGCATTTATGATTTTCATATGCAATGTTCATGAGGTTGATACTCATGTTGCCATATGACAGCATATCACCACAGTAAACACAAGATAACTTTATGTGCTGGAAGTTAGGTTGGATGTTTGGCACAGTCTCTTGTGCCTCTCTTCCCGTCAAAGACAATGTAGATGTAGATCTTGCCACAGGAGTTGCCGTCGGATTGTCTACAAGATCCCTTAACTCAGCCCGGCTGTAGTTCAAGGGATGCCACCTGCTCATGTGACGATGCATTGTATAGTTCCCCATACTGTACTTCTTTTCTGTGCCTCTCGACAATCTGTAGTCACAGATGAGGCAGGTGGCATATTTTGCATTCACTTTCTTTGTTCCAGGAGGGATGGTGAAAAACTGCCAGATGAAACTGGATTTTCGTTTAGAAACCCGGGGCAACTCATCAACAAATTGTTGTTCCTCTCTCTCCTCTTCTTCTTCTTCCTCATCTTCCTCCTCTCTGTTAGTCATAATTTGACTAGGTGGTCCTCTCTTCTTATGAGGAGGTGGAGGTGGTGGTGGGGGTGCACCAGCTGCAGCAAGAATGGAAGCCATTGTGGATCTTCAGATAAATGGTCTTTCTCTCACCAAGATGAAAGTCAGAGTGAGGAAATAAGGAGGGGTTTACATGATTTGGGGAAAACAAAAGTTCTGAGCCAATGAAAAGTGTTATTTTTAGGTCACATGACCTAGTCATACATCATTTGGAAACCAAAAGTGAAATGAACCAATGAGAAGTTTGGTAAACAAGTCACATGACCTGTTCCGCTTACGTTACGCGGCGCGCGCCGCGTCCCAGATCGCTTCTGGTTCGCGGTCCGGAGCACTTCCGGGAGCGCTAACGCGACGCGTCATTAGACGCATTACGCGATAACGTGATATGTCGCGCTTCCGCGACGCGTCACTGTTCCGCTAACGTAACGTTGACCGGTTCGCGGACTAGATCGCGGCATCAAGATGAGCTAACGGAAAGCTTCCCGGTTCGCGAACTAGAAGCGAAGAAAAAAATATTTAAAAAAAATTATCAATAAATATCTATATATATTTTGGGATTTAAAGAATAATACATTTTACAGCTACAGATGTTAGCTTTTAAAAAACCAATGAAATTCACTGAAAAAACCATAGGTTATAGACCATATATAGTTAGAAATTTGCATTTAAAAAACCATTGAAATTCAATGAAAAAACCATAGGTTATAGACCATATATAGTTAGGAATTCGCATTTACAAAACCTTATTTTACTCGCACAAAACCATTGAAATTCCATATATAGTTAGTTGCACTAACTATATATCGCGCACCCGCAATCCACTGCTGATGATGTCACATATTACATCATTCATGACATGGTCAGTGACATCACTGATGACATCACTGATGACATCTCAAATGACATGACTGATGACATCACTGATGACAACATCCAGTGACTGTATGTTTCTGTAAAGTTAAAATATCTCTTACATATTGAAGAATGAGTGGATGTATAAGTGTCTGGATGAAGGATTTAGTAGGTGCATGACTGACTGTATGAGTGAGTGATTAAATGTGTCTCACTGAGTGCATGGGTTAGTGACTAAACTGTCTTAATTTGATTTGTGCATCATTATGTCTGTTGTTCTGTAAACTGTTGCATGTGTTGATAAGTAGCTATATGAGTAACTATATGGGTTATTGATTGGTTGCCCAAGTATTTGTATGGGAGACTGTGTGTGTTTGTGGGTGGCTGGGAGGTGTATGACTCTGTGCATAGATGTGTGAGCAGTTGATTCACTAGATGTATGGTTTCAAAAGTGCATGTGGAAACAGCTGTATGGGCGGTTGACTGTGTGCATGAGTGTATTGGTGAGTGAATGGATATCTCAGTGCTACATGTCAAAGTAAGTACATATGTAAAGCACAGTACATGTGAGAGTTGACATATATAAATAACTGTGCATAAGAGCCAGTGAATGTGTGAGTGGCTGTATGGATCATTGTGAACTTGTATCAGGGATTGTATAAGAGAGTAAATATGTGTTAGTATATGTTTGAATAAGTAAAGTTTGTCTAACTGTATAGTTGAGGAAATGGAGGTGTGATTGATTCTTTGCATGACTGACTAGGTGTGTGAGTAACTCCATGGATGAGTGACAGTCTGTGAGTGTCTGTTTACACTGATTGTATCTAAGGTTATATTAGAGTCTGAAGAGGTTCGTCGTATTATCACATGAATGATATCATCAGTGATATGATCAGTAATGTCAAATGAGATGTCATCAGTGATGTCATCAGTCATGTCATTTGAGATGTCATCAGTGATGTCATCAGTGATGTCACTGACCATGTCATGAATGATGTAATATGTGACATCATCAGCAGTGGATTGCGGGTGCGCGATATATAGTTAGTGCAACTAACTATATATGGAATTTCAATGGTTTTGTGCGAGTAAAATAAGGTTTTGTAAATGCGAATTCCTAACTATATATGGTCTATAACCTATGGTTTTTTCATTGAATATATATATATATATATATATATATATATATATATATATATATATATATATATATATATATATATATATATATATATATATATATATATATATATATATATATATATATCCTCCTTATGGCTCCCTCCTTTCCCAGGTAGGCGCTGCAAATGTGGTCGCGTCACTCCCGCAGTTGAGCCTAACTGCTTTCTATTCAACAATTTTTCTCCCCTTCGAGGAAGGAAAAACGGAGTCGCTCTTAAAAACAAAGTCCAGCACTGCACTGCAATTCAGTTTCTTTAGTGATTTATTAATCCATGGGGTCAAAAACAAATAAACCAACGCGCTTCGACAGCGTCCGCTGTCTTGTTCACGGTTAGTTTGTGTATTGGAGCTCACATTATTTTGAAACATTTCCTGGAACCACTATTCCCGCCCACTTGGGTGTGTCATAACAGGCATTGTGGGATTTGTAGTGTTTGGGATATTTACACAACCAAAGCATTTTTTAAGCCTTTACAATTAATTGACTTTACCCAAACTTACAATTACCAAATTAATGCCACAGTTATTAAGGAAAATTATAGCATTCTCTGCTTCATTATGATTTTGCATTTCAAACAAAATTCTGCCCTCCGGTGGGCTAATTACCAGTTTGAATCAACTTGGTTGTGTGAGCTCCTGGTCCAAAGGGTGAGGGACGGTGAAGTGCAGGGATAATTAAATTTAAGTTGTAATAACGTGAAAAATTAAACCAATTTCGAATTTAAAATTATGGATAAGAGAGAGAAGGCAGAACATTTATAGCATGGATATCTTGTACATTTGAGTCCTCTATAGGTGAATATAAAGTTCTTCCGACTGGTTGAGGCCCAGTGGGGTCATTGTTCTGAAGGATAGAATATGTCTGGATTCCTTTCGTCTCAGAAGTTTTTCCATGTGGCCCCCCCTATCCGAGAGAGCCATCGTTTCCAGACCCCAGAAGTGCAATTGCTTCCAGTCTCCATTATGTTGGGCCTCCATGTGCTTGGCAACTGCATTACTCCTGTCCTTGTGGATTGTTGCCCGCACATGCTCCAAGATTCTTTTTTTTAATTCACAGATGGTGCTGCCAATGTATCTCATGTTGCAAGGGCACTCAATCATATATATTGTATATCTGCTGTTGCAGGTTATGCATTCCTTGATTTTCCAATTTTTTTTGTTTGGCATTGCTAGTTCCGTGGTCGGTTTTGCAATCTCGCATACCTTGCAATTATAGCACTTGATGAAGCCCCTTGTTTGCAACCAATTTGTCTTTTTGTTTGCAGTTTGGAAATGACAATATGTTTCACGAGTATTTTTAGAGTAAAAGCCAACGCAACAAGCTCTTCATCTAGTATGGCATCCCTGACATCACTGGACTTTAGCGAGGATGATTCAAACCTTGACCCACAACAGAGGGCTTTTTTAGGAGACATGCGCCTAGTTCTATCACAAAGGCTGTGGGAACACAACCATGGGGCGCAAAGAAATCCAAGTGGCAGAGCAAGAGGAAGAGGAAGAGCATGGCAACCCAGAGCAAAATTCACGAACCAACAACAAGAAGAAGCCGCAGGAGGAAATACATCCGAAAAATTGGGCACGGAAACAAGATTAATGAAGCAAAAGAAGGGGAAATAAATGAGGATTTACAAATAGTTAATCTCTCTGGAAGACCAATTACAGCAGCGGAGACATCATTACTGAAGAAGGGAATAAATTACTGTCCAACTCAATGGATGGACATGGCGCAATGACGGATTGACCTGTACCTATATATTCGAAAAATCAAGTTGGCGAAATTCTTCGAGGAACGAAAAAACAAGCCTAAAATACCGAAGATACAAATAAAACCGACATCAACTCTACAAGTAAAACAAGCAGAGGCATACATGACAGTGTTAAACCTCAATGCAGAGGAAGGTCAGGAAATCAGCATTGATAACGCCATAACCCAACTAGGGGCTGGAACAAGCAATTTGAAACCAAAATCCAAATTTTACCCTCAACTAACACCTGGCAACAAGATAGACATCTTTCAGGAAGCAGTTATCCACGACTTGTACAAATTAACCAAAGTTTTCGGAAAAGACAACTTATCCAAACAGGAAAGAGAAGCCCTCACCACCCTACAAAATGACCAATCCTTTGAAATAAAAGCAGCGGACAAAGGGGGAAACATAGTTCTATGGAATAAAAACTTGTATGTGGAGGAAGCCATGGGACAATTGAACAACCCCACATACTATGAAAATCTTCACTCAAACCCGCAGGACCAAATACAAAGGGATTTGGACAAAAATGTAATCCAATGGGAGAATGAGGGCCTACTCGATGCTGACGAAAGGAAATATTTGACAGTGGATTTTCCAAGAACATCAACTTTGTATTTTCTGCCGAAGATACATAAAGATGCCACCAAACCACCAGGGAGACCCATTGTGTCAGCAAACGGGTCATTATTGGAACCATGGTCCAACTTTATTGATTTCTATTTGAGTCTCCACGTCAAACTGCTGCGATCATACATAAAGGACACAACCGATTTTCTCGGTGCTTTGGAACAATTGACTTGGCAACCTAACTACATCATGATCACCATGGATGTGATTGCCCTATATACGAACATTGACAACGAACTTGGGCTACGAGCATCTGACCACTTTCTCAAGGAACGGAACATCCATTACCAAAGGCACAATGAGATGCTCCTAACGATGATAAAAAGTGTATTGACAAACAACATATTTATGTTCGGGGACAAACTGTACCGACAAAAGAACGGAGCCGCGATGGGCTTTTCGTTCAGCCCAAACTATGCCTGTACTGTCATGGGGTGATGGGAGGAGAAAACAGCCTGGCAAGAAAAGCATGAAACATTCACCAAGCATATCATCACTTGGAAAAGGTTTATCGACGACCTGTTTATAGTATGGGACGGAGGAGAAGAAAAGTTCATGGAATACTTCACCATCCTAAATAACAGTACGTCTTGTATAAAATTTACCTATACCATAAACCACAACCGAGCTGTTTTTCTGGACACAGAAGTGTATATAAACAACAACCAGGTACAAACCACACTCCATCGCAAAAATACAGCAACTAATGCCACACTCGAAGCAACCAGCTTCCACCAGCAATCACTGATCTCAAGTATTCCGTATGGGGAATTCCTCAGACTGAGAAGAATCTGCAGTGAAAATACGGAATGGCAGAATCAAAGCGCCAGCTGTATAAATCGCTTCCAAAGGAGAAAATACAATAAAAGGATTGTACAAAGATGCTGGGAGAAAGCTAACCAAACAACGAGAACAGATTGTTTAAAAAAGAAACAAAAAAAGACTAATACGGAGGAAGAACCAATCAGGTTAATCCTGGATTACAGTTTGGAAGCCAAACAAATAAATCAGATACTGAGAAAGAATTGGAAAATTCTGCAACTGGACCAAACAATTGGTCACAAAATGGGCAACCATCCGGTAATCACATACAGGAGGGCAAAAAATCTGCAGGACCAGTTGGTCCATAGTCATTTCCAAACTGCAAACAAAAAGACAAATTGGTTGCAAACAAGGGGCTTCATCAAGTGCTATAATTGCAAGGTATGCGAGATTGCAAAACCGACCACGGAACTAGCAATGCCAAACAAAAAAAATTGGAAAATCAAGGAATGCATAACCTGCAACAGCATATATACAATATATATGATTGAGTGCCCTTGCAACATGAGATACATTGGCAGCACCATCTGTGAATTAAAAAAAAGAATCTTGGAGCATGTGCGGGCAACAATCCACAAGGACAGGAGTAATGCAGTTGCCAAGCACATGGAGGCCCAACATAATGGAGACTGGATGCAATTGCTCTTCTGGGGTCTGGAAACGATGACTCTCTCGGATAGGGGGGGCCACATGGAAAAACTTCTGAGACGAAAGGAATCCAGACATATTCTATCCTTCAGAACAATGACCCCACTGGGCCTCAACCAGTCGAAATTGTTTTAATTTTTCACGTTATTACAACTTAAATTTAATTATCCCTGCACTTCACCGTCCCTCACCCTTTGGACCAGGAGCTCACACAACCAAGTTGATTCAAACTGGTAATTAGCCCACCGGAGGGCAGAATTTTGTTTGAAATGCGAAATCATAATGAAGCAGAGAATGCTATAATCTTCCTTAATAACTGTGGCATTAATTTGGTAATTGTAAGTTTGGGTAAAGTCAATTAATTGTAAAGGCTTAAAAAATGCTTTGGTTGTGTAAATATCCCAAACACTACAAATCCCACAATGCCTGTTATGACACACCCAAGTGGGCGGGAATAGTGGTTCCAGGAAATGTTTCAAAATAATGTGAGCTTCAATACACAAACTAACCGTGAACAAGACAGCGGACGCTGTCGAAACGCATTGGTTTATTTGTTTTTGACCCCATGGATTAATAAATCACTAAAGAAACCGAATTGCAATGCAGTGCTGGACTTTGTTTTTAAGTGCGACTCCGTTTTTCCTTCCTCGAAGGGGAGAAAAATTGTTGAATATATATATATATATATATATATTACCTACTGGCGGTTGCCAGTAGGTATATATAGTTAGGATTTTTTCTCTATGGGATTTTTGAAAATTCTATGTCTAATAACTTTGGCGTTTGTGGACGGAATTGGCTGAAATTTTCAGGAAAATGGAACATTTTGTTTCTGAGCAGCCCCTGACAATTTGGGGGGGTTTCAGCAAGGAGGGGCCGAGAAAAAAGGGGGGTCCCGAAACACGTTTTTCCCATGTTAATTTCCATAGGGCGGTTGGCCTCACTTTTAGCTCGAACGGCTGAATGGATTTGCACGAAACTTGGCAAAATTGTAGGGACTGTTAGCCCGATGTGCCTTTGCTAGGTCTCAATATATGTGCTCCAGTGGATTTTGAGTAATTTAGGTTCAAAAAAAGATATATATCTGGGCGGAGCTTAACCACACATCTGATCTGATTGGCTGTCAGCACTTCATCCAAGAAGTGTTGGCAGCCATCTTGGGACCAATATACATGATAGCACCTCATTAAAAAGCATTGTAGTTAATAGAGGGTTTCAGGACTTTAGTTACATTATAAATCATTTGTTGATGGTACCATACTCGTTTTAGGAATTGTGGTGGGTTCTAAGGTGATTTTACCATGTGAAAAAACCTTCTGCTGTGATATCATGAATATTGTTTGAAAGAAAACTAATATCTCATGATTTTCCCACAGTGGTTTGGAAGGGGATCTATAAGCTAAACTGAAAGCATATTTTCTGTAAATTCACATTATCTTTCTCAGTCATGTGAAAATGAAGTCTGACATTCTCAGTAAAACATGTACATCCAACAAGGACAGAGACTGTCAGTTGATTCCTTTGTGTTCTACTGCAGCCTCCTAGAGTGTTTTAAAGAACAACTAGAGCGCTAACAGTCCTACTTTTTACAAAGGTATGGCACACCTGAAGCCATCTTGATTGGAATAAAGTGGTAACTCTTAAAACATTTAATTTAAAAAGAAACAACTTGAGGGGGTATAGTTTGCCATAGAAAGTATGATTAGTGCTGCAGAATGAAAAATTAGGGCACATTTTGAGTGACTTCTCAAATCCTTTTCTATTTCATTAAAACATTCTGACATGCAGTCTCCCAAAATGGCCACCAGAGACAAAAGAGCCCACATGTAGCCCAAATATCACCCAGATGTAGCCCAAGTATAGCCCAATGACAGAATATCCCAGAGTGTTCTAAAAAACAACTAGAGCGCTAACAGTCCTACTTATTACAAAGGTATGGCACACCTAAAGGCATCTTGATTGGAATAAAGTGGTAACTCTTAAAACATTTAATTTAAAAAGAAACAACATGAGGGGGTATATTTTGCCATAGAAAGTATGATTAGTGCTGCAGAATGAAAAATTAGGGCACATTTTGAGTGACTTTTCAAATCCTCTTCTATTTCATTAAAAAATTCTGATATGCAGTCTCCCAAAATGGCCACCAGAGACAAAAGAGCCCAAATGTAGCCCAAATATCACCCAGATGTAGCCCAAGTATAGCCCAATGACAGAATGTCCCAGAGTGTTCTAAAGAACAACTAGAGCGCTAACAGTCCTACTTATTACAAAGGTATGGCACACCTGAAGCCATCTTGATTGGAATAAAGTGGTAACTCTTAAAACATTTAATTTAAAAAGGAACAAAATGAGGGGGTATATTTTGCCATATGAATTATGATTAGTGCTGCAGAAAGAAAAATTAGGGCACATTTTGAGTGACTTCTCAAACCCTCTTCAATTTCATTAAAAAATTCTGACATACAGTCTCCCAAGATGGCCACCAGAGACAAAAGAGCCTAAATGTAGCCCAAATATCACCCAGATGTACCCCAAGTATAGCCCAATGACAGAATGTCCCAGAGTGTTCTAAAGAACAACTAGAGCGCTAACAGTCTTACTTATGACAAAAGTATGGCACACCAGAAGCCATCTTGATTGGAATGAAGTGGTAAGTCTGAAAACACTCAATTTAAAAAGGAACAACATGAGGGGGTTAATTTTGCCATAGAAAGTATGATTAGTGCTTCAGAAAGAAAAATTAGGGATCATTTTGAGTGACTTCTCAAATCCTCTTCTATTTCAATAAAAAAATTCTGACATGCAGACTGAAACATGCACTTTGAATACCAGCAGCAGACGTCCCTGGTGAGCAGTAGCTTTACTACAGTGATCTAATGTGCAACTAGAGTGCTAACATTCAGAATTTATGGCAAATGTGTGACACATCTGAATACCTTCTTGATGGAACCAAAGTAAACAAGCATTGGAAATGCAATAGATCTCGCCCTCGTTTAAGTTAAAGCCATTCTGTTTGTAATGAGGTGGCTTTTTAGCTTTGCTTTTATTAGTGTTTTTTCAACTTTCATGTAAATAACATGCATCTGTATGCATATAAGTATATGTATGCATGCATTTATGTTTGTATTTATATAGATATACAGATGATATATGTTTATATATGTATGTATATATATATATTCACTGAAAAAACCATAGGCTATAGACCATATATAGTTAGGAATTAGCATTTACAAAACCTTGAAAATTCACTGAAAAAAACATAGGTTATAGACCATATATAGTTAGGAATTAGCATTTACAAAACCTTGAAAATTCACTGAAAAAACCATAGGTTATAGACCATATATAGTTAGGAATTCGCATTTACAAAACCTTATTTTACTCACACAAAACCATTGAAATTCCATATATAGTTAGTTGCACTAACTATATATCGCGCACCCGCAATCCACTGCTGATGATGTAACATATTACATCATTCATGACATGGTCAGTGACATCACTGATGACATCTCAAATGACATCACTGATGACATCACTGATGACAACATCCAGTGACTGTATGTTTCTGTAAAGTTAAAATATGTCTTACATATTGAAGAATGAGTGGATGTATAAGTGTCTGGATGAAGGATTTAGTAGGTGCATGACTGACTGTATGAGTGAGTGATTAAATGTGTCTCACTGAGTGCATGGGTTAGTGACTAAACTGTCTTAATTTGTGCATCATTATGTCTGTTGTTCTGTAAACTGTTGCATGTGTTGATAAGTAGCTATATGAGTAACTATATGGGTTATTGATTGGTTGCCCAAGTATTTGTATGGGAGACTGAGTGTGTGTGTGGGTGGCTGGGAGGTGTATGACTGTGTGCATAGATGTGTGAGCAGTTGATTCACTAGATGTATGGTTTCAAAAGTGCATGTGGAAACAGCTGTATGGGCGGTTGACTGTGTGCATGAGTGTATTGGTGAGTGAATGGATATCTCAGTGCTACATGTCAAAGTAAGTACATATGTAAAACACAGTACATGTGAGAGTTGACATATATAAATAACTGTGCATAAGAGCCAGTGAATGTGTGAGTGGCTATATGGATCATTGTGAACTTGTATCAGGGATTGTATAAGAGAGTAAATATGTGTTAGTATATGTTTGAATAAGTAAAGTTTGTATAACTGTATAGTTGAGGAAATGGAGGTGTGATTGATTCTTTGCATGACTGACTAGGTGTGTGAGTAACTCCATGGATGAGTGACAGTCTGTGAGTGTCTGTTTACACTGATTGTATCTAAGGTTATATTAGAGTCTGAAGAGGTTCATCGTATTATCACATGAATGATATCATCAGTGATGTGATCAGTAATGTCAAATGAGATGTCATCAGTGATATCATCAGTGATGTCATTTGAGATGTCATCAGTGATGTCATTTGAGATGTCATCAGTGATGTCACTGACCATGTCATGAATGATGTAATATGTGACATCATCAGCAGTGGATTGCGGGTGAGCGATATATAGTTAGTGCAATGTGTGAGTGGCTATATGGATCATTGTGAACTTGTATCAGGGAATGTATAAGAGAGTAAATATGTGTTAGTATATGTTTGAATAAGTAAAGTTTGTATAACTGTATAGTTGAGGAAATGGAGGTGTGATTGATTCTTTGCATGACTGACTAGGTGAGTGAGTAACTCCATGGATGAGTGACAGTCTGTGAGTGTCTGTTTACACTGATTGTATCTAAGGTTATATTAGAGTCTGAAGAGGTTCATCGTATTATCACATGAATGATATCATCAGTGATGTGATCAGTAATGTCAAATGAGATGTCATCAGTGATATCATCAGTGATGTCATTTGAGATGTCATCAGTGATGTCATTTGAGATGTCATCAGTGATGTCACTGACCATGTCATGAATGATGTAATATGTGACATCATCAGCAGTGGATTGCGGGTGAGCGATATATAGTTAGTGCAACTAACTATATATGGAATTTCAATGGTTTTGTGTGAGTAAAATAAGGTTTTGTAAATGCGAATTCCTAACTATATATGGTCTATAACCTATGGTTTTTTCAGTGAATATATATATATATATATATATATATATATATTACCTACTGGCGGTCGCCAGTAGGTAGTTATAGTTAGGATTTTTTTCAATGTTAAATCTCAAAATTCTATTTGGAATAACTTTGGCACCGGTTGACGAATCTGCCTGAAAATTTCCTGAAAATGGCCTCGTCGAGCTCGGGTCCTTCCTTAAAAGTTTGGGGGGGATACGTCAAGCGGGGACGAGATAAAAGGGGGGTCCCAAAACGCGTTTTCCCCATGTTAATTTCCATAGGGCGGTCGATTTCACTTTTAGCCCGAACGGCTGAATGGATTTCCACCAAACTTGGCAAAATTGTAGGGACTGGTAGCCCGATGTGCCTTTGCTATGTCTCAAGATATGTGCTCCAGTGGATTTTGAGTAATTTAGGTTCAAAAAAATATATATATCTATATGTGCTCTCCGGTGCGCGCACCGGAGTGCGCTCCAGGCGCGACACGCGACTTGCGCGCAGGAAGCTGATTGGCTCTTGGGTGTCTGTAAACATTCTAAACAGTCTGGAGCGGCTGCCATCTTGTGTCTCGGTAAAATCGAGACACAAGGGGTTTGAAAAAAAAAGGGGCAAATGACCATAAGGGGGAAGAGTAGACCCCCTTTGACCCCCTAGGTTTGATGTAGGGGCTAAAATAGGGTCCTGCAGGGCATTACATTTTTTTTTTTTTTTTCGTTTTGCGCGGGGGAAGCGCATGGTACGCGCACCAACGAAGCACGGGGAAAATCCAGGACCATATTTATGAAGGCCTTGCGCTGCTAGTTTTGCGCCTCCTGTGCGTCAATTTTTGTGACGCACCAGCGGTGTAAAAAAATGCGCATTGTTATGCAATATTTAAAAAGTGACGCATCTATCTAGATGCGTCACTTTTTAAATATAGTGCAACGAGGCACATTTTATTACACTGCTGGTGTTATGCGTCACTTTTCTGTGCGCACTCCTTATGACATTCCAGATGTGTCATATTTAATGTATGACGAATCATGTTGCAAGGAGTTACAGATACGTCAGTATTTCTGACATATCTGTAAACATAAAAGTGATGCGAGGCAGGTGCAAGATTTTGACGCAACAGCATCCTAAAAGTGACGCAGAGAAATCTTATAGATTTCAGTACGTCGTTATTACCAAGCTTTTTGCGGGGGAATGCCCCCTTTGCATACATTATACCTGACGCAGATATAATGTGGCGCAGAGTTTTAAAAAGTGACCCATGTACCTAGATGCGTCACTTTTTAAAAATAGCGTCAGGTATAATGCATGCAGAGGGGGTGTTCTCCCGCAAAAAGCTTTGTAATAGCGACGCAGTGAAATCTTTGAGATTTCACTGCGTCACTTTTAGGATGCTGTTGCGTCAAAATCTTGTGCCTGCTTTACAGCAGGTGTTAGACTGAGGCAAGACCTTTCACATGCTGCTTTCCCCATTTGAAAGGACGCATTACTGGAGTTGCGTCACTTTTGTGACGCACTCCAGCAATGCGTTACTTGGAATGTCATAAGGAGTGCGCACAGAAAAGTGACGCATCGCACCAGTGGTGTAAAAAAATGTGCCTCGTTGCGTTATATTTAAAAAGTGACGTATCTAGGTAGATGGGTCACTTTTTAAAATCAAGCGCCACATTATATCTGCGTGAGGTATAATGCATGCAGAGGGGGTGTTCCCCCACAAAAAGCTTTGTAATAGCGACGCAGTGAAATGTTTGAGATTTCACTGCGTCACTTTTAGGATGCTGTTGCATCCTTTAAATATAGTGCAACGAGGCACATTTTATTACACTGCTGGTGTGATGCGTCACTTTTCTGTCCACAGTCCTTATGACATTCCAGATGTGTCATATTTAATGTATGACGAATCATGTTGCAAGGAGTTACAGATACGTCAGTATTTCTCACATAGCTGTAAACATGAAAGTGACGCGAGGCAGGCGCAAGATTTTGACGCAACAGCATCCTAAAAGTGACGCAGAGAAATCTCATAGATTTCAGTACGTCGTTATTACCAAGCTTTTTGCGAGGGATTGCCCCCTCTGCATACATTATACCTGATGCAGATATAATGTGGCGCAGAGTTTTAAAAAGTGACCCATGTACCTAGATGCGTCACTTTTTAAAAAATAGTGTCAGGTATAATGCATGCAGAGGGGGTGTTCCCTTGCAAAAAGCTTGGTAATAATGACGCAGTGCGTGACTTTTAGGATGCTGTTGTGCCAAAATCTTGCGCCTGCTTCACAGCAAACCTTTCACATGGTGCTTTTTCCATGGGAAAGGACACATTACTGGAGTTGCGTCACTTTTGTGACGCACTCCAGCAATGCGTTACTTTTGTGTTTACAGATACGTTAGAAATACTGACATATCTGTAACTCCTTGCGAATTGATTAGTCATATATTAAATATGACATATCTGGAATGTCATAAGGAGTGCGTCCAGAAAAGTGACGCATCGCTGTTTTCACGTAGCGATGCGTCACTTTTCAGAAATGAGGCCTCCAGTTTATTCACTGTGTCATAACTTTCTTTTCTAACACTCACCTTCTTTCATTCCTCCTACTTCACTTCCTTTCACCTCTCATACCTTTCTGTTCTTTCTTACTCATTCTCCTTTCAATTATCAATGCACTATATTTCACTTACTCTTCATTTTTTTAAGAAAATAGCTCTTTGATGAGAATTGGAGGTAGTTCTGAAAAGAACTTTTGGTTTTCTTCTTTTAACTGAACAGGAACAAAAACAGGGAATGGAAACTGCTCAACAGGAGCAAAAAGAAAAGAAAAAAATTAGGTGTGGGAAGGGCAGCGATGGTTCTCCAATGCTCGAACCATGAGCAGGACACTTTGCTCCCCATAGGTGAGGAGTTGATTGCAGTATCTGCATTTGACGACCCCATGGTTAAATGCAGGTTGTATGTTTGCCACCTGCTCCTGCGATTGTTCTCTCCCAGAAGAAGTTGCTCCTCCTGTTGATGTAGAGGCCCCATCTCTGGGAACCTCTTGTGCCAGAGCCCTGACACTTTCCCGGGCAAAATTCTGGGGGTGCCTCCTCTCCACATGGCGAATCATGGTGAAGTTGCCAAAAGAGTATTTTTTTGGGGGGTTACCCCGTGACAGGACCTGTTTGCAGATCCTGCACTCTACTTTTGGTGCATTCACCTTCTTCTGGTCTGCTGGAAACTTAAAAAATTTCCAGATGAAATGTTCTTTGACCTTCGGCTGAGGAGGCTCTTCATCAATGAAATCATTGGAGTCATCTTCACTGCTGGATGGTCTGGCAGCCATGATTAATCAAGAAATATAGAACAGCAAAAAAGGCAGGTCTTTCAGTCACAAAAGTGAAAGAAGAAGTGAAGGAAATGGGTGGGGATTTCATTCATTGTAAAAAAAAACTGTTAGCAACCAATGAAAAGTGTTATTTTAGGGTCACATGACCCGACGCGTTTACGCTGCGCGCTCCGGAGCACTTCCGGTGCGTTTACGCAGCGCGATCGTAGGCGCTTCCGGGGCGCAAACGTGGCGCGATCGTAGGGGCTTATGTGTGCGTTTATGCGCCGCGAACGTAGGCGCTTCCGAGGGCACTTACGTTGCGCGCCGAAGTGACGTCATCAAACTTTTACAGAAATGCATAATCATTTTCCTTATTAAAAAAAACTAATTTTATTTGTATGGTACGAAATGTTTTGCATTATTATTAACTTTTCATTCATATTTTTTTTCACGAACGACAGTTGCGCTCTGGGTGCGCTTTCAGATGAGCTCACGGAAAAGCTTACCGGAGAGCTTAGCTG
This sequence comes from Lissotriton vulgaris, assembly GCF_964263255.1. Taxonomy (NCBI): domain Eukaryota; kingdom Metazoa; phylum Chordata; class Amphibia; order Caudata; family Salamandridae; genus Lissotriton; species Lissotriton vulgaris. The sequence continues at coordinate 352,382,351 of NC_141698.1, forward strand.
AAAGCTTCCCGGAGCGCGCACCCAGAGCGCAAAAGAAAAAAATTATATAAAAAAAAACATGAATACTTTAAAAAAAACAGCAAATTGTAAAAAAAAAAAAAGGTTAGAAACTCGATATACAAAGGAATTAGCATTTAAAAAACCTATGAAATTCACTGAAAAAACCATAGGTTTCACACCAGTTATAGTTAGGAATTAGCATTTAAAAAACCTATTAAATTCACTGAAAAAACCATAGGTTTCACACCAGTTATAGTTAGCTGGAAATTTTACTGATATAAAACCATTGAAATTCCCACGTTATAGTTAGATGGACTCACTATAACTTGCGCGTGCAATGCACTGCTGATGATGTCTTATTAAGCCAGTTAACCAATCAATTTTTAAAAACCATCCATTTAGACACTTATTTAAACATTTATTCTTCCATCAACTTTTACATATACATATATAAAATATATTTATTTTTCAGAAAGACACACATTCACTGGATGGTGTCATCAGTGATGTCATGAGTGATGTCACTGACCATGTCATGAGTGATGTAATATGTGATGTCATCAGCAGTGCATTGCACGCGCAAGTTATAGTGAGTCCATCTAACTATAACGTGGGAATTTCAATGGTTTTATATCAGTAAAATTTCCAGCTAACTATAACTGGTGTGAAACCTATGGTTTTTTCAGTGAATATATATATATATATATATATATATATATATATATATATATATATATATATATATATATATATATATATATATATATATATATATATATTACCTACTGGCTGTCGCCAGTAGGTATATATAGTTAGGATTATTTGTCTATGGAACTTTTGAAAATTCTATGTCTAATAACTTTGGCGTTTGTGGACGGAATCGGCTGAAATTTTCAGGAAAATGGCACATTTTGTTTCTGAGCAGCCCTTGGAAATTTGGGGGGGGTTTGTCAAGGGGGGGCCGAGAAAAAAGGGGGGTCCCAAAACGCGTTTTTCCCATGTTCATTTCCATAGGGCGGTTGGCCTCACTTTTAGCTCGAACGGCTGAATGGATTTGCACGAAACTTGGCAAAATTGTAGGGACTGTTAGCCCGATGTGCCTTTGCTAGGTCTCAATATATGTGCTTCAGTGGATTTTGAGAAATTAACGTTTAAATCAAGATATATATATGTAACAGCGCTCCGGGCAGCTATCCGGTTAGCGAACTTTTCGCTAAACGGAACTTTGCGATGCGAAGCTGATTGGCCCTCCGGTGTCTGTCAACATTCTAAACAGTCCGGAGCGGCCGCCATCTTATCTCTCGGTAGGATCGAGAGAGAAGAAGAGGTGAAAAACGAAGGGGGAATTTAATGAAAGGGGGCAAGGTATACCTCTCTTGACCCCCTAGGAATGATGTTGGGGTTATTAAAGGGTCTCGTGGGGAGAATAAAAAAAAAATATTTTTCACGGTAGAAGCGCTTCACGGGCCGCGAACTGGGCCGCAAACTGGTAGCGAAACGGGAATTCGCCATTTTGTGTTTCGTTTTAATTAAATTACTAGGTATAAGGGGGTGCGGGAGACATATCCTGACCCCTTATGTTTTCTGAATATGTTGATACATGTCTTCCAGCGGCTGTGCGTGAGCTTTTTTTTTTTTTTTGCTGCGTGACGTCTGTTAACGTTCGATTGGATGGAAATCACGAAGTGTTGACCGCCAATTTGTCACTGCGAGTAAATATTTTGTTATAAATGAATCCTTATTGATAAACATTGTCTGCGCCATCTTGCCTTTTTGTCCAATGCCACAATTTTGTCGTGCACGGCAGCCATTTTAGATGCCTTGACCAGGCCCACTCTCTGCACGCCGCCGATCCTCAGCATGGCTCCCCACCCTCGCAAGCATCTCCCCCACGCACTGGTCACCCCCGCTCTCTCTCTCATGCATGGGCCATATACTTCCCCCCATCTGCGCTGCTCTTCTCTGAGAATCACACCCTGTGCCCGCCCGAAACCTCCCTTTCACCCTATTCACTACCGCACCCTCTGACACTCCTCTTCCTCTGTGTCCGATTGTCTAGGCTGGACCCAGGCTATCACCTAGCCCTGCGGATGTAGTTTATGGCCCCAGCTGTAGAGAATCCAGACATGCCAACCCTCCCGATTCAGGCGTGAGACTACTGATTTCAGTGCTAGTCTTTCGCCTGCCGATTCCTGCAAGGAAAAATCCGGGGGCATATTACCAACAACTAGCGATAATTTTTGTCTCTAACTTGTTTAGAGACAAAAATTATCGCCGCACATCGGCGAATTTTATCGCACATAAACCTTGCTATTAGCAAGGTTTATCGCAAATGCGATAAAAAACGGCCGCAATGCATGAATATCGCTGAAAAGTCAGCGATATTCATGCATTAGCGAGCTAATGCTCTTAGCCATGTTATCCACCTCCCATTGGATAACATGGCTAAGAACTGCTCAGGGCAGGTGTTAGCTTTTGGAGATATTCCCGCTTAGCGCGAATATCTCCAAAAGTTGGTAATAGGAGATAGCGATGGTTAGGGACTGTTTCCAGTCGCTAAAATCTTGGCACGCCCACTTTGCATGTCATTAGTGATAAATATCACTGACATGCAAAGCGGGGCCCAAGATGGTCACTATCTCCTTTTAGCTGTCACTAACTGGTGTTAGCGACAGCTTGGTAATAGGGAGATAATTTTATCTCTTTTTTTTTGGCTTTTAAAGCCAAAAAAGCGGAAATAACCCCCCTTGATAATATTCCCCACGATTTCTCGGGGGTTTCAGGTGACAGGGCCTGGTATTGTGTTACGTGGTAATTCTTCCAGGAAACGTCAGAGGGTCGATGCAGCGGTTCTAGAAAGGGTGATAAACCATTTAAGCCTCATGAACAAGCGCATGGTCTTTTAAAGATTTGTGAAGTACTCGGGGCGGCGGTGTGTGTGTGCCCTCTTTCAGGACCGGGCGGGGGGGGGCACTGCCAGCACCTTGCCAGGTCAGGTGTTCAACACGTGCATCAGCCTTTCTCTGCCTGCTATTGCGCTCCATGCTTCGGAAAGGTAAGAAAAAGAACGTGCATTTGAGTTTGAAATGTCCGATCCTGTAGCAGTACACTTGCAAAGCCCACACATGACAATAACCCGATTCAAGGCCCCATTCACCCGATTTTTAAAAAAAAATATAGTACTCCAAGACAGTTGGATTATAAAACTTTATTAACTTTTAAATATAACGAACGCAACAAAAACTGTAAATATATTTAACCATTTTTTGAAATTAACCAGAACTATAACGATAACAACAACAACAACAATAATATAACTTTTATGCCTAAATTACGCAAACATTTAGCTAATCTGCTAAAGGGGGGAGTCGCCATTTCTTTACAATAATCAATAATGAAAAATCCACATCAATAGGGTTGTCCGTTTTCTCGATGCAGCACTATAGTGCAACATACACAGCACCTGGGGTGTCAAGAGTGAACAGGTCTTTCTTTGTTCCTTAAGATGTTATCTGTGTCAACCTCTTCCGAGAATGCTGATGCGTTAGGATTTCCTTGTGTTTCTTAATAGCATTGGTGTCTGCACACTTTTTGTCAATTCTGTGAAGATGATAACTGCTTCATAAACAGATGATATCTTTGTTTAGTCATTAGTGTTAAGTGTGTCTGAAACTACAGTGCCCTTCTGTTTTTTTTTCTTCAGGCTCTACAGAGTTTTGTGTGTTGTTCTTTTGAGCGACAATTATTCCAGAGGTTTCAGGTTTACTTGTTTTGTCCTGCAGTGAGTTAACAGCTTTAGAGACTTCATGTTTATTTGCTATGTCCTGCTGTTCGTCAACTGCTTCAGAGACGTCAGCCTCATTTGTTATGTTTGATTAGATCCTGGACCTGCCCGTCCGCGCCCAAAATGGCGCCGGTGTAAATGGGACTCGTAACTGCTGGTTGTGTACTGGTTGCCCAACCTTGATATCACGAGATACATATGCAGTTTTGAAGCACATGGCGGAGGCTTGTCTGCTGTAGTGGGGCGCCCCTTTATCGTTTCAGTCGCCATTCCGCCCGCTTTTGCTACACTGTGCCTTTTCCGCCATTCAGCTGTTTAGCGCCCGCTCTTACGGCTACAGCGTCTCGCTCACCATGTAGTTGAGTTGCTCCCACTCTTGCGGTGCAGCGATAGGCAGCTTCCACAGGACTCTTAAAATGGCGGCCGGCTCTTCGGATTTGGGCCTGGTCCAGTAAAATGGCCCTGGGACACCTTGGAACTCGGACGCTTGTCTGCCAGGGCTTGGGTTCCATTCTCGAAAGCGTCCCCTCAGCCTTGAAGATTGTACAAAGTCTTGGGGGCCGTCGACTCCCGCAGGCTTCCGGTGGGGAGCGGCTGCCATGATTGCTCGTGGAATGACCACGACGGAGCCACGAGATGGTGGTGCTCTCATGGTGACGCCAGCTTCAGTCTGAAACATCCAGAAACAAGGTGGGGCTTTCTTCGTTTGGGAAAAAAAATGTTTTAATCCAATGAAAAGTGTTATTTTTAGGTCACATGACCTAGTCTTACATCATTAGGAAAACAAAAGTAAAATGAACCAATGAAAAGTTTTATTAACAAGTCACATGACCTGTTATGCTTACGTTACGCGCTGCGCGGCGCGCTCTGGATCGTTTCCGGGAAGCTGCGCCTTGCGCACCGGAGCACTTCCGGGTGCGCTAACGCGTCGCGTCATATGACGCATTACGCGACAATGCAGGTCCAGAATATAGTCAAAATGTCTCCACCAACCAGCGGTCGGAATACAACCGCTTTCAGCAGTACAAAAAGTTCGGTTAAATTTTAAGAGCGGGAGCAACTCAACTACATGGTGAGCGAGACGCTGTAGTCGCAAGAGCGGGCGGTAAACAGCTGAATGGCGGAAGAGGCACAGAGTACCAAAAGCGGGCGGAATGGCAACTAAAATGGTAAAGGGGCGCCCCACGACAGCGTGTCTTCAGGTCAAACGGATTGTGGGACAAGGTCCAGAATGGAAGAGTCATCAAAATGGAAAAAATTCCGCCGGACCCCGGGAGCCGGCCGCCTATGCCGGGGGCGATCTGGGGCCACACCAGGGCAACACGACTTGGGGAGGGGGCAGGAGCCAAGCGCCCCCTCCCAGTCCGCGCCATCTCACCGCCCCTCGGAGGCCTCCGTCAAGCGGTTTAGGGAGGCACCGCATCACATTGTTTTCCAATGCAGTCAGGTCCACAAACGGACCCCACTTACTTTGAATAGTGAAGCTGCAGCAGGTGCAAATAAGGTTTAAACAGTGTTACAAGAGCTGCTTAGAACTCTGAAGTATGGCACTCAACAACCAGGACTTATGCCATTTGTGTAAGGCAGTGACATGGAAGCAACTCAGGGACAAAAAGCATGAACGAACATTCACGTATGAAAATCTTATTTGGGGAAGGGGTAGAATCCAAACGCCCCCTCCCAGTTCGCGCCACTACACCGTATGTGGAAAATCTGAAGCCATCGTTCTACAAACTCTCAACCAGCCTTGGATGGAAAAATCTAAAAGAATGTACAAACTGAAAACCAGTTTTTGTGTGCATAGCATCAGCAGCAACGCTTGCTATCAGTGCATGAGTTTCATGCTCGATCGATTGAGCTAGCCGGATCGGGCAATAAAAAGTATAAAATAGTTATGTAAATAGTTATTTAATAAAATGTTTTACCCTGTTACTTTGCTGGTGTGTTGTATCTATTTATAATATTTGCATAGGGTTTGTTGTTATTTTGGGCGGGGTGGGTGGCGGAGTCGAGCTGTCTTGCAGCCATCATGGTGTGGAGCTCAGTTCATCTCACTATTTTCGTATTTCTCATGAAGGGTTGTTCCTAATGTTTGTATTTTAGCGAGGTCAAAAAGAGATTCAATTAGTGGTCTACTGATTTTGCTTGATTACTTTTTTTTTTTTACACGATTTTTCACTATCTGCAAAGACTAAACAGAGTATTGCGACTTTGTGCTTGTTTGTAAATAGAGAATGATCCAAAGAGAACTAATTCTAAAACAGTAAATGCTTGGATAACAATCAATCAAATGGAGAGACAAGCAAGTACGACGGATTACAACGGGGTTAAAGGTCTGCGTTAACTACCCTTCACTATCTGCAAAGAGAGAGTACTACTAAGAGAAAAGAGGGGAGGGGGGCAGCGTTCAAAGCACATCAGCGTGCATAAACACGAAAACGTTTTTACCTATCACGTACTTGACATTTGACAGCTTTTGATATTTGCTATTAAAAACCATTGAAATTCACAGAAAAAACCATAGGTTATAGTCCATATATAGTTAGGAATTTGCATTTACAAAACCTTGAAAATTCAATGAAAAAACCATTGGTTTTAGGCAATATATAGTTAGGGATTTGCATTTACAAAACCTTATTTTACTCGCATAAAACCATTGAAATTCCATATATAGTTAGATGCGCTAACTATATATCGCGCACCCGCAATCCACTGCTGATGATGTCACATATTACATCATTCATGACATGGTTAGTGACATCACTGATGACATCACTGATGACATCTCAAATGACATCACTGATGACATCACTGATGACAACATCCAGTGACTGTATGTTTCTGTAAAGTTAAAATATGTCTTACATATTGAAGAATGAGTGGATGTATAAGTGTCTGGATGAAGGATTTAGTAGGTGCATGACTGACTGTATGAGTGAGTGATTAAATGTGTCTCACTGAGTGCATGAGTTAGTGACTAAACTGTTTTAATTTGTGCATCATTATATCTGTTGTTCTACAAACTGCTACATATGTTGATCAGTAGCTATATGAGTAACGGTATGGGTTATTCATTGGTTGTCCAAGTATTTGTATGGGAAACTGAGTGTGTGTGTATGGGTGGCTGGGAGGTGTGTAACTCTGTACATAGATGTGTGAGTAGTTGATTCACTATATGTATGGGTTCAAAAGTGCATGTGCAAACAACTGTATGGGCGGTTGACTGTGCATGAATGTATTAGTGAGTGAATGGATATCTCAGTGCTACATGTCAAAGTAAGTACACATGTAAAACACAGTACATGTGAGAGTTGACATATATAAATAACTGTGCATAAGAGCCAGTGAATGTGTGAGTGGCTGTATGGATCATTGTGAACATGTATCAGGGATTGTATAAGAGAGTAAAGTAAACGTGTTAGTATATGTTTGAATAAGTAAGGTGTGTATAACTGTATAGTTGAGAAAATGGAGGTATGATTGATTTTTTGCATAACTGACTAGGTGTGTGAGTAACTCCATGGATGACTGACAGTCTGTGACTGTCTATTTACACTGATTGTATCTAAGGTTATATTAGAGGCTGAAGAGGTTCATGGTATTATCACATGAATGATATCATCAGTGATGTGATCAGTAATATCAAATGAGATGTCATCAGTGATGTCATTTGAGATGTCATCAGTGATGTCATTTGAGATGTCATCAGTGATGTCATCAGTGATGTCACTAACCATGTCATGAATGATGTAATATGTGACATCATCAGCAGAGGATTGCGGGTGCGCGATATATAGTTAGCGCATCTAACTATATATGGAATTTCAATGGTTTTATGCGAGTAAAATAAGGTTTTGTAAATGCAAATCCCTAACTATATATGGCCTAAAACCAATGGTTTTTTCATTGAATATATATATATATATATATATATATATATATATATATATATATATATATATATATATATATATATATATATATATATATATATATATATATTACCTACTGGCGGTCGCCAGTAGGTATATATAGTTAGGATTTTTTCCCTATGGGATTTCTGAAAATTCTATGCCTAATAACTTTTGCATTTGTGGACGGAATTGGCTGAAATTTTCAGGAAAATGGCACATTTTGTTTCTGAGCAGCCCTTGAAAATTTGGGGGGGTTTTGTGGAGGGGGGGCCGAGAAAAAAGGGGGGTCCCAAAACGCCTTTTTCCCATGTTAATTTCCATAGGGCGGTTGGACTCACTTTTAGCCCGAACGGCTGAATGGATTTTCACGAAACTTGGCAAAATTGTAGGGACTGTTAGCCCGATGTGCCTTTGCTAGGTCTCAATATATGTGCTTCAGTGGATTTTGAGAAATTAACGTTTAAATCAAGATATATATCTGTAACAGCGCTCCGGGCAGCTATCCGGTTAGCGAACCTTTCGCGTATCGGAACTTTGCGATGAGAAGCTGATTGGCCCTCCGGTGTCTGTCAACATTCTAAACAGTCCGGAGCGGCCGCCATCTTGTCTCTCGGTAGGATCGAGAGACAAGAGGAGGCCAAAACAAAGGGGGAAATTACCATAAGGGGGCATAGTAGATCCTCGTTGACCCCCTAGGTTTTATGTGGAGGTTTTAAAAGGGCCTAGGAGGGTCCAAAAAAAAAAAAAAAAATTTTTTTTTGCGTGGTAAGCGCCAAGTTCGCGAACCGGAAAGCGTTCTGGGCAGCGAACTTTATGGATAAAAGAATGAAAGACTTTTCTAATGCTGTACGTTAATTGTTTGTTGTTTTTCTTGTTTTTTTTTGTTTTCTTTTTTTTAAAGTGTTTTTTTTATTTTGATTCTTTTTCATAATTTATTAAACTTTCTAACATTTCAGTGTCTGAAATGTCATTATTTTCTTGAAATATTGTTTGCAATCTGTGAGGTTGCAAAATGTCCTCATTTGCAAGGAGGACATCTACTGCTTGGACACATTGCAGCAGTTCATTATCCAAGCTTTCATCCATAAATTCCATGTCAATTTGTTCAATTAATTCCTGGCTGCTCTCTTGCAGGTCCATCTCAAAAGAAACTTGCTGCTCGCCTTCCATTTTGCCTGAAATTTGGATTAAAAAAATATATATTAGTAGAGATAGGGCACTGTTGGGATTAATTTTAGATAGGCAGTTTTTATCAGTGAATTTATCTTTTGGCAGTGTATAGTATGAGAGTGGAAATAGGACTATAATTTTGCCTGAAATTTGGATTAAAAAAATATATATTAGTAGAGATAGGGCACTGTTGGGATTAATTTTAGATAGGCAGTTTTTATCAGTGAATTTATCTTTTGGCAGTGTATAGTATGAGAGTGGAAATAGGACTATAAAAAAGTGTATGTGATTTAACCAAGACAAGCCTTACTCCATTGATAACTATAACAGAGAAGTCTATCTAAATACATTACTACTACAGAGGGATAGTGTATATCTAGCAGAAAAAGTCTACTATATTAAGTTATAGTGCACAATATATTAAATTATAACTTACCTTCACAAAGAAGTTGAAGTTTTTTGAAGCTATTGAAATAGGAGGTACAACAAGAAGTAGTAGTCAAAATGGCTGTGTTTCCTTCTCTCCCTTTATTTATATACAGGTATATAACCAATCAAATGTCAGGTAATAAAAGTAGAAAATGAAAGTAACATTTTCATTGGTTGTCAATTCCAACAATTCAGATGTGTTTTGTGAAGTAATTTACCTCACGGTACTTGGAGAGGTCTACAGGCTAAATGGCTAAATGGAATTTCAATGAAATTTGTGAGAATGGAAGGGATTGTTATGTAGTATGAGCTAATCTATATTTGGTGAGAGTGTCTCTAGTCGTTTTTCTGTAAATTACTTTCCCGCCTTTTTTTAGGACCGCTTTCCGGAAAGCGGCCCGGTTAGCGAACCTTAAGCGTCACGGGAGTCCACCATTTTGTGTTTTGGTCGCATTAAGATACAAGATGGAGGGCAAATAATGTTTAGAATGGGTAGAAGGGGTCATGGTAGACTTATCTTGACCCCCTAGGTTTTCTGAGCGTGGCTGAGGAGGCTTATATGTGCGGAAAAAAAACTTTTTTTTAAAAAATCCGCGAGGTTAGCTTTCGGTTAGCGAACCGGGTAGCGCTCCGGGGAGCGAATTTTGTGGAAAATTAGTGAAAAAAGTTAGAGAAAAATAATAATTGTGAGTGATCAGATGTAGGGTAGCTCTGAGAAGAGCTTTTGGGTTTATGGTACATTTAGGTACTTATAAGTAGGTACCAATGCACAGTCTTAAATTCAGAATGAAAATTCTGTTGCGCTCATCTGAGAAGTGAACTCCATCTCCTCTGTAGATATCTTGCATGTAGTAACGCAAGTTATTGTTGTACAGAGAGCCCATTCCATGGTCTCTCATGTAAGCTGAAACAGATTTGTTTACATGCTTCCTCGCTTTCTCAATTTGTGGACAAAATTGGTTGGTCCACCTCCATTTCTGTCTTTGGCATATATTGGAATATACCAAGGCAGTTTGAGGAAAAAGTGCCATTAATTGCTCAAAGGTGTCCTTTAAAAGCATTTCCAGACCTACCCCTGTCAAAGTGCCCAAATCATTACCTCCACAGTGCACTATTAACAGGTCAGGTTTTGGCAAATGCATAAAGGTTTTCACCAATGGTATCAATTGGTGACATTTTAATCCTCTTTGGCCCAACCACTTAATTTCCACATCTTGTAAATTGAGGTTAGGTAAATTTCTGCTCTCAGCATACCTTTGAGCCCAGTGGATGTAACTATGTCCAACAATCCAGACCTTAAACATGGTGGGAGAAGGTTTGTTCTGCAGTCAGATGAAGTGTGGTAATGAAAGGGCAGTTGAAACAGTAGGAGTTTCTAAAGAAAAAAAACTGTGGATTTACAATGCTAATGATTCATTAGCAGTGATTGGTGCTTTTCCATTTCTGAAAACAGAAAGTTAGGGTGCATGGATGTGTTCTTTGAAAGATGTAATTTGAATGGTCAAGGAAGAAACATTTATTGAAAGATTGCTCTGGATACGCAGGTGCACTGAGAGTTCAGAGTTCAATTGAAACATTGTTGTGTGAATTTGCAAACATGAGAGGTCTTCCAGGAGGTGGTTGCTATGGAAACAAGGGAGAGAGGGCAGAGGGGGGAAGGGTTTTGATTTGAAAAAAGTGAGGGAAGAGGTATGATTGGCTAATATGAGAGATATGTGAAATGAATATCTGTATTTCTGTGCTTTCAATAGCTGCAGCCTTTGGAGTGCATCCTTTTTCTTCTGCTGAAGACAATTTGGTGTATTTCTGAGACTGTTTTCAAAACTCAAACAATATTTGCTAAGGTGAGAAAAGATTTATTTAAATTAGATAGAGAATAGTATGATTTAAGGAGAAAATGATGAAGAAAGCTGTGTTTTTAAAATGTGGTTTTGTCTCTAGTGATATAGTAATAGAATTAGTTTTATAGAGAAATTGTAATTGCATATTTGGTTTAACATTCTGGCATGCAGTAACACAAGTTATTGTGGTACATGGAGCCCATTCCATGGTTTGTTATGTAAGCTGAAACAGATATGTTGTTTTTAAAAACGATTTAAGAAATCAATTACATTTCTGGATATGTACTGCTAGAGCTTCATAGGTTGTTTTGAGCCATATTTATAAGGTATTTGAGTGTCTAAGATGTTATGTTTTCCTTTTAAAATGTAAAGTGTTCCTCATGGGGCAAGTGTCTTGTAAATACGCTCCCACTTGTGCTTGGCAAATTTAGATTTTGATTATGGGAGTTACCTAGCCATGTTAATAGTGTCCCAAAAATGGTGCTAGGGAATTGCAGAAAACACTTTCATGTGTCTCAAGGACATTTTTAGTCATTTCTTCATGAATGCAGGTATACAATTGATTTATATGCTGTGTTTAAAAACGAATTTTGAAATCAATTAAATTTCAGGATATGTACTGTTAGAGCTTCATAGGTTGTTTGGGGTCATATTTAGAAGGCATTTTAGTGTCTTTGATGTTATTTTTCCCTTTTTAAATGGAAAGCGTTCCTCATGGGGCCCTGAGCAGTTCTTAGCCATGTTATTTAATAGGAAGTGGATAACATGGCTAAGAGCATTTGCTGGAAAATGCATGAATATTGCTGACTTTTCTGCGATGTTATGTTTACCTTTTTAAATGGAAAGTGTTCCTCTTGGGGCAAGTGTCTTGTAAATACGCTCCCACTTGCGCTTGGCAAATTTAGATTTTGATTATGGGAGTTACCTAGCCAAGTTAATAGTGTCCCAAAAATGGTGCTAGGGCATTCCAGAAAACACTTTCATGTGTCTCAAGGACATTTTTAGTAATTTCTTCATGAATGCAGGTATACAATTGATTTATATGCTGTGTTTAAAAACGAATTTTGAAATCAATTAAATTTCAGGATATGTACTGTTAGAGCTTCATAGGTTGTTTGGGGTCATATTTAGAAGGCATTTTAGTGTCTTTGATGTTATTTTTCCCTTTTTAAATGGAAAGCGTTCCTCATGGGGCCCTGAGCAGTTCTTAGCCATGTTATTTAATAGGAAGTGGATAACATGGCTAAGAGCATTTGCTGGAAAATGCATGAATATCGCTGACTTTTCTGCGATATTCATGCATTGCGGCCGTTTTTTTTCGCATTTGCGAGCAGTTCTTAGCCATGTTATCCAATGGGAGGTGGATAACATGGCTAAGAGCATTTGCTGGATAATGCATGAATATCGTTGACTTTTCTGCGATATTCATGCATTGCGGCCGTTTTTTTTCGCATTTGCGAGCAGTTCTTAGCCATGTTATCCAATGGGAGGTGGATAACATGGCTAAGAGCATTTGCTGGAAAATGCATGAATATCGCTGACTTTTCTGCGATATTCATGCATTGCGGCCGTTTTTTTTCGCATTTGCGAGCAGTTCTTAGCCATGTTATCCAATGGGAGGTGGATAACATGGCTAAGAGCATTTGCTGGATAATGCATGAATATCGTTGACTTTTCAGCGATATTCATGCATTGCGGCTGTTTTTAATCGCATTTGTGATAAACAATTACATTTCTTCATATGTACTTTTAGAGCTTCATAGGTTGTTTGGGGCTATATTTAGAAGGCATTTTAGTGTCTTTGATGTTATGTTTACCTTTCTAAATGGAAAGCGTTCCTCTTGGGGCAAGTGTCTTGTAAATACGCTCCCACTTGCGCTTGGCAAATTTAAATTTTGATTATGGGAGTTACCTAGCCATGTTAATAGTGTCTCAAAAATGGTGCTAGGGCATTCCAGAAAACACAATCATGTGTCTCAAGGACATTTTTAGTCATTTCTTCATGAATGCAGGTATACAATTGATTTATATGCTGTGTTTAAAAACGAATTTTGAAATCAATTAAATTTCAGGATATGTACTGTTAGAGCTTCATAGGTTGTTTGGGGTCATATTTAGAAGGCATTTTAGTGTTTTTGATGTTATTTTTCCCTTTTTAAATGGAAAGCGTTCCTCATGAGGCCCTGAGCAGTGCTTAGCCATGTTATTTAATAGGAAGTGGATAACATGGCTAAGAGCATTTGCTGGAAAATGTATGAATATCGCTGATTTTTCTGCGATATTCATGCATTGCGGCCGTTTTTTTTCACATTTGCAAGCACTTCTTAGCCATGTTATCCAATGGGAGGTGGATATCATGGCTAAGAGCTTTTGCTTCAAAGGTTGTTTGGGGTTATACACCATTTTTGGGAAATTATTAACATGCCTATCTAACTCCCATAATCAAAATCTAAATTTGCCAATCGCAGGTGGGAGCGTATTTACAATAAATTTGCACCATGAACAACGTAAAATAGCATACTAGACACTCAAATGCCTTATAAATATGACCCAAAACATCTTATGAAGCACTAGTAGTGCATATTTCCAGAAATGTATTGGTTTTCATTTAATGATTTACTTCATTGGTAGGCCTTCACATGTTTTTTTACCTTGGTTTTTTTCAGTGATAATCTTATCTGCAACCATGTGTTGGCCTCACCTCAAATAAACAAAACAGGTGATGGACTGAATGTGGATCAATGACACACATTCACCCCAGTCTAAAGATCTGGGCCTAAACAAATCTTTAGATAGGCTACATCTTATCGTCATCCTGAATTAATGATTTAAAATATTAGGGAGTGATTTATGAGTGTTGTATGCCTGTTTTGTACCATTGAGTGTCATTTTTGTGATGCAGTGCTGGTGGAAAATATTTGCTATGTTAAATAATTAGTACGGCATTAAGTTTTAGATGACTGTTATTTATTTACTGTTTGGTAATAGTGGTTAATAACATTTTATATTATATTTTTCCACAGATTCAACTGCAGATTCTTTCATAGTTTGTAAAATGCTTTCCAAAAGTAGAATAAGAAAGGCTAGAAAACGTCAAAGACAGCAGGATGATGTTTTATTGCAGCAGTCCTCTTCCCCAAATACTTGTCAAAACACCAAGAAAGGTCCGGGTAAGAGCACGAAATCATTCTTAAGAAATATTTGTAGTAAAAAAAGTTTTGCTCAAAAAAATGTTTCAGTTCACAAAAAGAAAAGTAATTTAAATGGAAAGGAGAGACCCATCACAAATGTTACTGGTAGAGGAAGAGATAACTCTGTGCATGATAGTAGAAGGAAACAACAGTTTAGGGACATTCGAAATCGAATGTTCCGTAATAGGATATTAGTTAATTTATTGAAAAATATTAAAAAGAAAGGCCAACAGAAAGCGGCATTTTATAAGAAGAAGAAAAATGTAGAGAAAATTATTGATCATGCTTTTGAAATTAAGCGAAAGTTGTTTATTTTGGTAATCAATAGAATTAGGAAACTAAGCAAGGTAATTTCTGATTTCAAAACAAAAAGTAGATGGAAGAGAGTAGTAAATCGTACTAACTTTTGTGAAGTTTTTTCCGGAGAATGGATGCATAGTTCAAGTTCTGAGGCATTTTTTAATGAGGAGACTTATTTTCAGGATAATGATTTGGTGCATGCAGTTGACATCAGTGGTCGAGCTTATGAAGTGAAGGATGGTTGTCCAGTTGAAAAAGAACAACTTGTGACAACAGAGACAGAAGAGGCGCTAAGTGATGAGGTTTTAGGAAGACGTCCTAAGGGTCCTGTGTACATTTGGAAGTGTAGTTCTATTTGCAGTGTGCGACAGGTTTCCATCAATTTGCTTTGTGATTTTATACGGACATTTAATAAGAAAAGTTTGAAGCAGAAAATGAAGTTGTTGCAAGATTTAGATCCTTGCAGAGTGAGACAAATGACAGGTTTGCGTGGTCATTCACTGGCTTGTCTTTCCAGGAGAGTATGCCAGAGTGTTTTTCATCATTTCAGGATGCTAGCAGTGCATCATAATAAAGTGAGAAAATTAGTGAGAATGTTGTATTATGCTAAGAGTCCAGCAATTATGCTTAAACAATTATGTGCTGCTCTTTTGCATGGTTCTGAAATAGATGTGAAGAATATTTGTGAAGAAATTGAGTTTTGTTACTTTGGTAGTAAAGATGAGAATGTTCAAATTGACCCAGAAGTAGAGGGTAATGTGGAAGATAATGTACAGGTTTCCAGTACAGATAATTTTCAGAAGGAAATTGCCACGTTTCAGATGAAATCAAGTGAGAGGCCTAATTTCACTTGTGTATGTTGTCGACGCACTTATTATAAGAATCAGACTAAGGTAGTGGATTTATATGCAAAAAGTGAAAGGGAAAATAATAGTGAATGGAAGGATTTTGCCACATACTTGATGGTAGAAAATTATTTTGATTTGGGATCGGATCAACGTGTGTGTACTTATTGTTGTAATAAATTAAACCAAAACCAGATGCCTGCTAGGGCAGTTCATAATAATCTGGAATTGGTTGAGATTCCTTCTGAATTGAAGGATTTAAATACTTATGAATCTATTTTGATTCAAAGTATCCATCCCTTTCAGGCTATTGTAAGAATGGAGCCAAAGACAGGGAAGTTGCCTCCAGCAGATTTACAGAGAGGATTAAAGGGAAGAGTTGTTTATTTGCCTCTAGATTTGAAGAAAAACATTAACACAATTGGAATAGAAAAAGTGGAAGAGGAACCTCTGGTTATCTTGGTTAATGGGGTTCCGACAAAGAATAAGAAAATATGGCAAGATTTAGTGGATGTTAGGAAAGTCAAAAAGGCAACAGTGTATTTGAAGAAAAATAATAAGTACTATAAGAATGTATATGTTGCAGAAGAGGAAGTAAGTGATGAAGAGGATAGCGATTTGTGTGCTGGCCAAATTGAGAAAGTAGAGGCCTCTAAAAGTGAAGAAATATATGAACATTATAGTGTTCATCCTTTGCATTCCAAGGAAGTCATGGGGAATGCTATTGAGTTGTTTCAAATGAAACAAGCCAAAGGGAGTCCCATTAGTGTTTGGGAGGAAAGTTTGGAAGCTCGGTGTTTCCCACAGCTATTTCCCACAGGTCAAGGAGGAAGATATGATGAGCGACCTCATCAAATTCCTGCGTCTGAATACCGGACTTTACGATTGTATGCAGCAGATCCTAGGTTTCGGCAATGCATTCCCTATTTGTTTCATCTCCTGTTTGAAAGCGATCTGTCTGGACTGTCATATGCAGTGAACCACATCTTAAAAAGTGGTATACAGATGCGAAACATCTCGGCAAGTGACTTTATGCATAAAGTCAATGTCCAAGACAGTATTTTGGATTCTCACTTAATTAATCTCATGGCGTGTCAGCGTGGTACTAATGAGTACTGGTACCGTCGTCATGGTGATTTAAAATGTATGCTGAGGAACTTAGGAACTCCAACATGGTTCCTCACTCTGAGCTGTGCCGAGTATGGCTGGGAAGACTTACTTGAATTTCTACGAGAGGCAAATGGAAATATTGAAAACATTGAATTCAAGACACCTGGAGAACTGTGTTCTTTGGATCCAGTGAATGTATGCAGGTACTTCAATCATAGATTTGAAGCTATGATGTCTTTCATCACAAATAAAAAGTATCCACCTCTTGGAGAGGTGTTGGATTTCTTCTGGAGAAAGGAGTACCAAGCAAGAGGTGCCCCTCATATACATATGTTGTTGTGGATCAAGGATGCACCTAAATTTGGAACAGATCCGGATGACTTAGTGATGAATTTCATCGAACAGTATTCTACGTGTGCTGTTCCAAACGCAACGGAGAAGAAAAGTCTAAGAGAACAAGTTCTACGTTTCCAAAGCCATCGTTGTGGAAAGTACTGTCGTCATAAATTCAGAAACAAGGACAAGTTCTACACCAAATGTCGTTTCAACTTTCCACGACCGGTGATTTCTAAAGGAAGAGTGAACAGTTTGATGTCTTCGCTGCGACATAATGTGACGAGGAAATCACCCAAGAATACATACAATTTGAAAAGGAACGAAGAGTCCAAGTACATCAATGACTACAACCCAGTGATTTTGTCCATGTGGAATGCTAACATGGATATACAGTTTGTGGCTGACAACTGTATGGCTGTGGCTCGGTATGTGACATCTTACATCACCAAAAAAGAAAAGACCGAACTGAAGGATATGTGGGAGGACATTTCTCATGAAAAGAGCCTCAGCAAGAAGTTGTACAGTTTCAGTCTGAAGATGTTGTCGCATCGAGAAATCGGAGCTTACGAATGTTCTGACCGGTTGTCTTCAGCAAGTCTCTATGCCAAATCCAGGAGTCTCGTTTGGGCGAGTCTTGGTCTTGCTGCAACGCGAAATCGAGTTCTAAAACCTGTCCGGGAAATTGAGTATTTGGCAGAAAAGGAACCAAACAGTACCGACATTTTGAAGACCAACATGTTGGATACATATTATCCAAATCGAAGCAGTCACCTTGAGAATGTTTGTCTATATGAGGTTCTCCAAAATTATATATTCAAGAGGAACATCAAAGAAGATATTGAGAAAGGAGTGTATGCTGTAATTGGAAGTGAGGGATGCCTGGTCAAGCAAAGAAAATGCCAATTAGTAAACCATCGAAAATTGAGTGGTGAATCTCCAGAAAAAAAGGAGTTTTTTTATTTAGCACTTTTGCAACTTTTCAAGCCTTGGCGTGCAGAAGAGGAACTGCTTGGAGATTTCCTCTGTTACGAAGACTCTTTCAATGCAGCCAAGGAGTCCATAGAATGTCCTGCTTTTTCTAAATATCAAGAAATGCTAACTTTGGAAATTGAGCAGGAAGCAACGATTGCAGCCGAGATTGCCAGAGACAGTTCTCAGGACAGTCAGAGTTCTGTTTCATTGAGTCAAGATCCACTTGGAGGACCTATTATCGAAAATGAAGCTGCCACTGCTATGAATGAAGTGGAAAGAGCCATGGCACATGCTCAGGAGGATTCAGTTACCTTAGAAGACTTGGAAAAACAACTCAACGTTGAGCAGAGGAAAATATATGATGAAGTTACCACGGAAATTGAGCACGGATTAAGTCATGAGAAGAACAAGTGCTCATGTACATCGTTGAAGCCTGTCCGACTGTACGTGAGTGGAGAAGCGGGAACTGGAAAAAGTTTCCTCATTAAAGCAATCTCTTGTTATTTGCAGGAAAGGACTGAGTCATCGCTGTCTTGTGTTGTCACCGCTCCTACTGGACTGGCAGCACATAACATTAAAGGTATTACTTTGCATCGTCTACTGATGCTGCCGGTGGAGCATGACAACAAATTACAATACAACAAGTTATCTGGAGATGCTTGCTGTGAAGTTTCAAGAGTCTTGAGGAAAATGAAACTACTTATCATTGACGAAGTAAGCATGGTTTCCAATGTCATGCTTGCCTTTGTGCATTTGAGAATGCAAGAAGTACTTAAAACTGAATATGATGTGTTATTTGGTGGGAAACACATCATTGTTTTCGGAGATCTTCTGCAGCTGACACCAGTAAAAGGTCAACCTGTGTTCAAAATACTCACGCATGAAGATACCAGGAAGTGCCTAGGGAGCATTGGCAACGTCAATATATGGTTAAACTTCAATTATGCAGAACTGCATCAAAATATGCGTCAGGCAAAGGATGAAGATTACAAGAATATTCTACAAGATATTAGAATTGGAAAAGTGACTGAGCATGGGAAAGAAGCTTTAAATGCACGATTACTGTCAAATTTATATCCCAAACAAGAGATTGTGCCTGAGAATATTTTTCAGAAAATTACTGAGAAGAAATCCGGGATATGTCTCATGCCAACTCTTGCAGAATGTGCCATCTTCAACAACAAAATGTTGAATTTAGAAAAGCAAGAGATTGTGAAACTTGAAGCTATCGACAAATTAGAGCATATGGGATCAACAATTATTTTGTCAGACAATTTGAAATCAAAATTGGATTCATTAGAGAAGACTATATCTAAAACAGCGGGTTTTGAAAAGACTTTGAATGTGTGTTTAAATTGCCGAATTATTTTGAGAAGGAATTTACATGTAGAAAGAGGTCTGGTAAATGGATCAATGGGTAATGTTGTTGATTTTGAGAAATACAGAAATAGAGATGGAATAGAATTTTTAAGAATTAAATTTGATGGCATTGAGGAAGTACAGCAAATTGGTCGTTGTTCTGCTAGGTTTTTGCTTGTTAAAGATTTATATGTTCGCCGTAAACAGTTTCCTGTTTGCTTGGCATATGCGGTGACAATCCATAAATCGCAAGGTTTAAGTGTAGACTGTGCATTGGTGAATATTTGGCAGTTCTGTGTTCAAGGAGGGTATGGCATATGTGGCATTGTCACGAGTTAGAACTTTATCGGGATTGTACTTGATTGACTGTGATATCACAAACATTTGTGCGGATCTAGATTGTGTTAAGGAATACAATAGGTTAAGAAGAGAGTATGCGCCACATTTGCCTCAATATCCTTTGTTTGAGAAACGTGTGGTAGGCCGCAAACGTAGAAATAGCAGTAATAGTAGGGAGGTTGTTGCAAAAAGACTAAAAGTCAATGAACCGAAAATTGTTAGCAGAAAGAAAGTGGATTCTGTTGAAGATGTTGTCGGTTTTCAATTTGAAAACAGTTCTGGTGTCAACTGCTATGCAAATGTAGTGGTTAATGTTCTCTTTTCACTAGAGAGTTTAAAAGAACAGATTCTGTTGAATTCTGAACAAATTTTATGCTGTTTGTTGAATTCTGTTTTCGAGAAATGTAGCACTGATCGAACAAAAGTAGAAAGTGTGTCTGAAGTTCGTTATCTGTTAGATGAATGTTCAGGTCAAACAGACTTCTCTGAAAATAATCAGCAAGATTGTCAGGAGTTTTTAATGTATATGCTTGATATATTGCAAGTTGAGGGTGTAGATGTAGATCACCTGTTTGGGCTTTCTTATCAATGGCAGCATGACTGCGAGAATTGTAGGGTATCAAGTACTACTAGTGTAGACTCAGAAAGATTTATATATTTAACTTTGCCAGACAGTAAATCAGTCTCCTTTAATAAGCTAGTAAATGCAGCGGATCACAACATGGAGTGTAGCCAATGTAAATCTGAAATGATGTCAACATTACTTATACGTAGATATGGACAGTATGTCATTTTAATGATGCAACGATGTAGGCCTGATGGATCAAAATTGTCAACTTTAATAAAAAAATTTGTGGCTTCTCAGCTTTCAATATCAGGAAGGACTTTTGTAACTGTAGCAATTATCTATCACGATGGTCCTTCAACAACTTCAGGACATTATACAGCTTATTTAAAGTCTCGAAACGGCTGGTCATTCTGCAATGATTCCGTTGTAAGTTTAAAAAAAAAATTGCCGTTTGACCTTAAAAATTCTTACCTGGTGTTTTTAAAACCAAAATTTTAAAGAAAGAATCTCGAGATTTCCTGTGAAGAATTGGAAAAGGTTCATCAAGTTGAGGGAATGTAAGTCTGCAATGCTGTCTAGATTATTGGTCCAAAACTTTTAATTATAATGTTATTTTGTAAAATCCGACTATATAAACCTGATGCAAGTAAGTCTGCTTCATAGTAAGCAGTATCAGTGTCATAGGAAAAGGAGAACATGAGTGACAAAGAAGAGTAAGATATTAGTAGTCCAGGATTGTGAAAATAATCTCAAATGTTTTCTTTTTGCAAGTTGCGAAAATAGAAAATGTCGGGATTTGATTGGAAGAATTACAAGACTTGCGAATCGCGGCAACATGATTTGGCCTAGTGGAAACATGTGATAGAATGAGAGAAGTCTTTTTTTCTATGTAACATATTTTTCGTATCGATGGAGGTTTTCTTTCAGAAAGTGGCGGGCTGACAATATTTATAGCACAACACAGTGGACGCTGTTCATAGGACATCCTTCGACGTCATTGAAAGTAAGTTAATTTTAAGGAGTTTTGAATTCAGATTTCTTATGTTGAATGGGTTTTTTAAACACAATCATTTTGATTGTGTTTTTTTTCCCCGCTGTTACATGATGAATACCTTCAAGTCACTGATTTAAGTGAAATTTGATACATTCTGAGAACAGCAAAAATAAACCATTTAACATGTATAATTAATGTTTTGCTTTTTGTACTTATGATATACATTTAGAAATGTGAAGTAGATATGGAGAAACTGAGTCTTCTGTAAGTGTCAATTTTAATCCTTACAGTGCTGTACTTCTGGGTACTGTTTTTTTTTTAAAAAAAATGAATAGGCCTCACCTCAAAGAAAGCTGTTGAAAGCAGACATCTTATTTGCATCCTGAAACAATCATTTAAAATGTTAGACACAATTTTATGATGGCTTTACATCTTTTTTGCGCTGCATTTGCATCACTATTGTGAGACATTAGCAGTGCAAAAAAAGCACCATGTTCCAAAATAGGCCTCAGTTCTTCAACATCAAGATACAGTTTTTTGTAAAATATATATATTTAGGATTGTGTAGGGGACGTAGAGAAGCAGAGACTTCTGTAAATGTCAAAGTTGTTGAAAAACTGTTTGTTCTTGAACCTTTTCCCTTGTCTTTTCTAATTTTTAAGTACATGTTTTAATATTTTTGGAAATGTTTGTTCTCTGTTTTACAGATTGAAAGTATGAAAAAATATTTTAAAAAGGTAACAAGAATTATAAGGTAAATGTTTTCTACTCTTTTTACCCGCAATGCACTGCTGATGATGTCACTGACACTATCTCTCATTTACTCTCTATAGCTGTCTTTCTTTTTACATTATTCTCTGTTTACTTCCCTTATACTAACTCTTCTTTTTTTAAAAAAAATATTTTTTTAGTTCGCTTAAAGTTCGCGAACCGGTCAGCGAACTTGAAGCGAACCAAAAGAAATAGAGCTTGCCAGAGTGATAAACATTCTAGCAATTTTATTTGAAAGGGGAGGTAGTTCTGAAAAGAACTTTTTTTTTTTGTTTTTGTTGTTTTATATATTTTATTTTTTTTTCTGAACATTTTTTGATTTTTTTGTATTTTTAGAACAGTTTTATGTTTTTTTTGTGTTTTTTATGGAGGGGAAACAACAAAAAAACAGGCATTGAAAACGGCTCAACAGGAGCAAAAAAAAAATTACTTCTTGGGTGCATTAGGGCACTTATGGTTTTCGAACACCATATTAATCAAGTTGATGCTCATGTTCCCATACGACAACATTGCACCGCAATATATACAAGTAAACCTCATATGTTGGAAATTTGGTTGAATATTTGGCACAGTTTCCTGTGCCTCTCTTCCTGACAAAGACATTGATGAGGTAGATCTGGCCACAGGAGTTGTCGGGGGATTGTCTTGTAGGTCCCTTAACTCAGCCCGGCTGTAGTTCAAGGGATGCCACCTGGTCATATGTCGATGCATAGTATAGTTGCCCATACTATATTTCTTCTCTGTGCCTCTTGACAATCTGTAATCACAGATGAGGCAGGTGGCATATTTCGCATTCACCTTCTTCTCCCCTGGAGGGATGGAAAAAAACTGCCAGATGAAACTAGTTTTTCTCTTTGAAACACGGGGCAACTCTGGGATAAATTGTTGTTGATCTGGATCCTCTTCTTCTTCTTCCTCCTCTTCCTGCTCTCTGTTGGAGGTAAATTGACTAGGTGGTCCTCTCTTCTTATGAGGAGGTGGAGGTGGTGGTGGGGGTGCACCAGCTGCAGCAAGAATGGAAGCCATTGTTGAACTTCAGGTAAATGGTCTTTCTCTCACCAAGATGAAAGTCAGAGTGAGGAAAGAAGGAGGGGTTTACATGATTTGGGAAAAGCAAAAGTTCTGAACCAATGAAAAGTGTTATTTTTAGGTCACATGACCTAGTCATACATCATTTGGAAACCAAAAGTGAAATGAACCAATGAAAAGTTTGATAAACAAGTCACATGACCTGTTCCGCTTACGTTACGCGGTCCGCGCCGCGTCTCGGATCGCTTCCGGTTAGCGGTCCGGAGCACTTCCGGGAGCGCTAACGCAGCGCGTCATTAGACGCATTACGCGACAACGTGATACGTCGCGCTTCCGCGACGCGTCACAGTTCCGCTAACGTAACGTTGACCGGTTCGCGGACTACGTCGCGGCATCAAGATGAGCTAACGGAAAGCTTCCCGGTTCGCGAGCTAGAAGCGAAGGAAAAAAAATATTTAAAAAAAAATTATTAATAAACATCTAAAATATATTTTAAGATTTAAAGAAGAATACATTTTACAGTTACAGGTGTTAGCTTTTAAAAAACCAATGAAATTCACAGAAAAAACCATAGGTTATAGACCATATATAGTTAGGAATTTGCATTTACAAAACCTTGAAAATTCAGTGAAAAAACCATAGGTTATAGACCATATATAGTTAGGGATTTGCATTTACAAAACCTTATTTTACTCGCATAAAACCATTGAAATTCCATATATAGTTAGATGCGCTAACTATATATCGCGCACCCGCAATCCACTGCTGATGATGTCACATATTACATCATTCATGACATGGTCAGTGACATCACTGATGACATCACTGATGACAACATCCAGTGACTGTATGTTTCTGTAAAGTGTAAATATGTCTTACATATTGAAGAATGAGTGGATGTATAAGTGTCTGGATGAAGGATTTAGTAGGTGCATGACTGACTGTATGAGTGAGTGATTAAATATGTCTCACTGAGTGCATGGGTTAGTGACTAAACTGTCTTAATTTGTGCATCATTATGTCTGTTGTTCTGTAAACTGCTGCATGTGTTGATAAGTAGCTATATGAGTAACTATATGGGTTATTGATTGGTTGCCCAAGTATTTGTATGGGAGACTGAGTGTGTGTGTGGGTGGCTGGGAGGTGTATGACTCTGTGCATAGATGTGTGAGCAGTTGATTCACTAGATGTATGGTTTCTAAAGTGCATGTGGAAACAGCTGTATGGGCGGTTGACTGTGTGCATGAGTGTATTGGTGAGTGAATGGATATCTCAGTGCTACATGTCAAAGTAAGTACATATGTAAAACACAGTACATGTGAGAGTTGACATATATAAATAACTGTGCATAAGAGCCAGTGAATGTGTGAGTGGCAGTATGGATCATTGTGAACTTGTATCAGGGATTGTATAAGAGAGTAAATATGTGTTAGTTAATGTTTGAATAAGTAAAGTTTGTATAACTGTATAGTTGAGGAAATGGAGGTGTGATTGATTCTTTGCATGACTGACTAGGTGTGTGAGTAACTCCATGGATGAGTGACAGTCTGTGAGTGTCTGTTTACACTGATTGTATCTAAGGTTATATTAGAATCTGAAGAGGTTAATCGTATTGTCACATGAATGATATCATCAGTGATGTGATCAGTAATGTCAAATGAGATGTCATCAGTGATGTCATCAGAGATGTCATTTGAGATGTCATCAGTGATGTCATTTGAGATGTCATCAGTGATGTCATCAGTGATGTCACTGACCATGTCATGAATGATGTAATATGTGACATCATCAGCAGTGGATTGCGGGTGCGCGATATATAGTTAGCGCATCTAACTATATATGGAATTTCAATGGTTTTATGCGAGTAAAATAAGGTTTTGTAAATGCAAATCCCTAACTATATATGGTCTATAACCTATGGTTTTTTCACTGAATATATATATATATATATATATATTCACAGAAAAAACCATAGGTTATAGTCGATATATAGTTAGGAATTTGCATTTACAAAACCTTGAAAATTCAATGAAAAAACCATTGGTTTTAGGCCATATATAGTTAGGGATTTGCATTTAGAAAACCTTATTTTACTCGCATAAAACCATTGAAATTCCATTTATAGTTAGAAGCGCTAACTATATATCGCGCACCCGCAATCCACTGCTGATGATGTCACATATTACATCATTCATGACATGGTTAGTGACATCACTGATGACATCACTGATGACATCTCAAATGACATCACTGATGACATCACTGATGACAACATCCAGTGACTGTATGTTTCTGTAAAGTTAAAATATGTCTTACATATTGAAGAATGAGTGGATGTATAAGTGTCTGGATGAAGGATTTAGTAGGTGCATGACTGACTGTATGAGTGAGTGATTAAATGTGTCTCACTGAGTGCATGGGTTAGTGACTAAACTGTTTTAATTTGTGCATCATTATATCTGTTGTTCTACAAACTGCTGCATATGTTGATCAGTAGCTATATGAGTAACTGTATGGGTTATTTATTGGTTGTCCAAGTATTTGTATGGGAAACTGAGTGTGTGTGTATGGGTGGCTGGGAGGTGTGTGACTCTGTACATAGATGTGTGAGTAGTTGATTCACTATATGTATGGGTTCAAAAGTGCATGTGGAAACAGCTGTATGGGCGGTTGACTGTGCATGAGTGTATTAGTGAGTGAATGGAAATCTCAGTGCTACATGTGAAAGTAAGTACATATGTAAAACACAGTACATGTGGGAGTTGACATCTATAAATAACTGTGCATAAGAGCCAGTGAATGTGTGAGTGGCTGTATGGATCATTGTGAACATGTATCAGGAATTGTATAAGAGAGTAAAGTAAATATGTGTTAGTATATGTTTGAATAAGTAAGGTGTGTATAACTGTATAGTTGAGAAAATGGAGGTGTGATTGATTTTTGGCATAACTGACTAGGTGTGTGAGTAACTCCATGGATGAGTGACAGTCTGTGACTGTCTGTTTACACTGATTGTATCTAAGGTTATATTAGAGTCTGAAGAGGTTCATGGTATTATCACATGAATGATATCATCAGTGATGTGATCAGTCATGTCAAATGAGATGTTATCAGTGATGTCATCAGTGATGTCATTTGAGATGTCATCAGTGATGTCATCAGTGATGTCACTAACCATGTCATGAATGATGTAATATGTGACATCATCAGCAGTGGATTGCGGGTGCGCGATATATAGTTAGCGCTTCTAACTATATATGGAATTTCAATGGTTTTATGCGAGTAAAATAAGGTTTTCTAAATGCAAATCCCTAACTATATATGGCCTAAAACCAATGGTTTTTTCATTGAATTTTCAAGGTTTTGTAAATGCAAATTCCTAACTATATATCGACTATAACCTATGGTTTTTTCTGTGAATTTCAATGTTTTTTTAATAGCAAATATCAAAAGCTGTCAAATGTCAAGTACGTGATAGGTAAAAACGTTTTCGTGTTTATACACGCTGATGTGCTTTGAACGCTGCCCCCCCCCCTCCCCTCTTTTCTCTTAGTAGTACTCTCTCTTTGCAGATAGTGAACGGTAGTTAACGCAGACCTTTACCCCTGTTGTAATCCGTCGTACCTGCTTGTCTCTCCATTTGATTGATTATTATCCAAGCATTTACTGTTTTACAATTGGTTCTCTTTGGATCATTCTCTATTTACAAACAAGCACAAAGTCGCAATACTCTGTTTAGTCTTTGCAGATAGTGAAAAATCGTGTAAAAAAATAAAAGTAATCGAGCAAAATCAGTAGACCACTAATTCGATCTCTTTTTGACCTCGGTAAAATACAAACATTAGGAACAACCCTTCATGAGAAATACGAAAATAGTGAAATGAACTGAGCTCCACACCATGAGGGCTGCAAGACAGCTCGACTCCGCCACCCACACCGCCCAAAATAACGACAAACCCTATGCAAATATTATAAATATACACAACACACCAGCAAAGAAACAGAGTAAAACATTTTATTAAATAACTATTTACATAACTATTTTATACTTTTTATTGCCCGATCCGGCTAGCTCAATCGATCGAGCTTGAAACTCATGCACTGATAGCAAGCGTTGAGAGTTTGTAGAACAATGGCTTCAGATTTTCCACATACGGTGTAGTGGCGCGAACTGGCAGGGGGCGTTTGGATTCTACCCCTTCCCCAAATAAGATTTTCATACGTGAATGTTCGTTCATGCTTTTTGTCCCTGAGTTGCTTCCATGTCACTGCCTTACACAAATGGCATAAGTCCTGGTTGTTGAGTGCCATACTTCAGAGTTCTAAGCAGCTCTTGTAACACTGTTTAAACCTTATTTGCACCTGCTGCAGCTTCACTATTCAAAGTAAGTGGGGTCCATTTGTGGACCTGACTGCATTGGAAAACAATGTGATACGGTGCCTCCCTAAACCGCTTGACGGAGGCCCCCGACGGGCGGTGAGATGGCGCGGACTGAGAGGGGGCGCTTGGCTCCTTCCCCCTCCCCAAGTCGTGTTGCCCTGGTGAGGCCTGAGATCGCCCCCGGCATAGGCGGCCGGCTCCCGGGGTCCGGCGGAATTTTTTCCCTTTTGAAGAATCTTCCATTCTGGACCTTGTCCCACAATCCGTTTGACCTGAAGACACGCTGTCGTGGGGCGCCCCTTTACCGTTTTAGTTGCCATTCCGCCCGCTTTTGGTACTCTGTGCCTCTTCCGCCATTCAGCTGTTTACCGCCCGCTCTTGCGACTACAACGTCTCGCTCACCATGTAGTTGAGTTGCTCCCGCTCTTAAGATTTAACCGAACTTTTTGGACTGCTGAAAGCGGTTGTATTCCGACCGCTGGTTGGTGGAGACATTTTGACTATATTCTGGACCTGCATTGTCGCGTAATGCGTCATATGACGCGACGCGTTAGCGCACCCGGAAGTGCTCCGGTGCGCAAGGCGCAGCTTCCCGGAAACGATCCAGAGCGCGCCGCGCAGCGGGTAACGTAAGCATAACAGGTCATGTGACTTGTTAATAAAACTTTTCATTGGTTCATTTTACTTTTCTTTTCTTAATGATGTAAGACTAGGTCATGTGACCTAAAAATAACACTTTTCATTGGATTAAAACATTTTTTTTCCCAAACGATGAAAGCCCCACCTTGTTTCTGGATGTTTCAGACTGAAGCTGGCGTCACCATGAGAGCACCACCATCTCGTAGCTCCGTCGTGGCCATTCCGCAAGCAATCATGGCAGCCGCTCCCCACCGGAAGCTTGCGGGAGTCGACGGCCCCCAAGACTTTTGTACAATCTTCAAGGCTGAGGGGACGCTTTCGAGAATGGAACCCAAGCCCTGGCAGACAAGCGTCCGAGTTCCAAGGTGTCCCAGGGCCATTTTACTGGACCAGGCCCAAATCCGAAGAGCCGGCCGCCATTTTAAGAGTCCTGTGGAAGCCGCCTATCGCTGCACCGCAAGAGTGGGAGCAACTCAACTACATGGTGAGCGAGACGCTGTAGCCGTAAGAGCGGGCGCTAAACAGCTGAATGGCGGAAAAGGCACAGTGTAGCAAAAGCGGGCGGAATGGCGACTGAAACGATAAAGGGGCGCCCCACTACAGCAGACAAGCCTCCGCCATGTGCTTCAAAACTGCATATGTATCTCGTGATATCAAGGTTGGGCAACCAGTACACAACAAGCAGTTACGAGTCCCATTTACACCGGCGCCATTTTGGGCGCGGCCGGGCAGGTCCAGGATCTACTGAAACATAACAAATGAGGCTGACGTCTCTGAAGCAGTTGACGAACAGCAGGACATAGCAAATAAACATGAACTCTCTAAAGCTGTTAACTCACTGCAGGACAAAACAAGTAAACCTGAAACCTCTGGAATAATTGTCGCTCAAAAGAACAACACACAAAACTCTGTAGAGCCTGAAGAAAAAAAAACAGAAGGGCACTGTAGTTTCAGACACACTTAACACTAATGACTAAACAAAGATATCGTCTGTTTATGAAGCAGTTATCATCTTCACAGAATTGACAAAGAAGTGTACAGACACCAATGCTATTAAGAAACACAAGGAAATCCTAACGCATCAGCATTCTCGGAAGAGGTTGACACAGATAACATCTTAAGGAACAAAGAAAGACCTGTTCACTCTTGACACCCCAGGTGCTGTGTATGTTGCACTATAGTGCTGCATCGAGAAAACGGACAACCCTATTGATGTGGATTTTTCATTATTGATTATTGTAAAGAAATGGCGACTCCCCCCTTTAGCAGATTAGCTAAATGTTTGCGTAATTTAGGCATAAAAGTTATATTATTGTTGTTGTTGTTGTTATCGTTATAGTTCTGGTTAATTTCAAAAAATGGTTAAATATATTTACAGTTTTTGTTGCGTTTGTTATATTTAAAAGTTAATAAAGTTTTAAAATCTAACTTTGTTGGAGTGCTATATATGTTTAAAAAATCGGGTGAATGGGGCCTTGAATCGGGTTATTGTCATGTGTGGGCTTTGCAAGTGTACTGCTACAAGATCGGACATTTCAAACAAAAATGCACGTTCTTTTTCTTACCTTTCCGAAGCATGGAGCGCAATAGCAGGCAGAGAAAGGGTGATGCACGTGTTGAACACTGCCTGGCCTGGCAAGTTGCTGGCAGTGCCCCCCCGCCCGCTCCTGAAAGAGGGCACACACACACCGCCGCCCCGAGTACTTCACAAATCTTTAAAAGACCATGCGCTTGTTCATGAGGCTTAAATGGTTTATCACCCCTTCTAGAACCCCTGCATCGACCCTCTGACGTTTCCTGGAAGAATTAGCACGTAACACAATACCAAGCCCTGTCAGCTGAAACCCCAGAGAAATCATGGGGCATATTATCAAGGGGGTTTATTTCCGCTTTTTTGGCTTTAAAAGCCAAAAAAAAAAGAGATAAAATTATCTCCCTATTACCAAGCTGTCGCTAACACCAGTTAGTGACAGCTAAAAGGAGATAGCGACCATCTTGGGCCCCGCTTTGCATATCAGTGATATTTATCACTAATGACATGCAAAGTGGGCGTGCCAAGATTTTAGCGACTGGAAACAGTCCCTAACCATCGCTATCTCCTATTACCAACTTTTGGAGATATTCGCGCTAAGCGCGAATATCTCCAAAACCTAACACCTGCCCTGAGCAGTTTTAGCCATGTTATCCAATGGGAAGTGGATAACATGGCTAAGAGCATTTGCTGGATAATGCATGAATATCGCTGACTTTTCAACGATATTCATGCATTGTGGCCGTTTTTTATCGCATTTGCGATAAACCTTGCTAATAGCAAGGTTTATGTGCGATAAAATTCGCCGATGTGCGGCGATAATTTTTGTCTCTAAACAAGTTAGAGACAAAAATTATCGCTAGTTGTTGGTAATATGCCCCCGGGTTTTTCCTTGCAGGAATCGGGAAGCGAAAGACTAGCACTGAAATCAGTAGTCTCACGCCTGAATCGGGAGGGTTGGCATGTCTGGATACTCTACAGCTGGGGCCATAAACTACATCCGCAGGGCTAGGTGATAGCCTAGGTCCGGCCTGGACAATCGGACACAGAGGAAGAGGAGTGTCAGAGGGTGCGGTAGTGAATAGGGTGAAAGGGAGGTGTCGGGCGGGCACAGGGTGTGATTCTCAGAGAAGAGCAGCGCAGATGGGGGGAAGTATATGGCCCATGCATGAGAGAGAGAGCGGGGGTGACCAGTGCGTGGGGGAGATGCTTGCGAGGGTGGGGAGCCATGCTGAGGATCGGCGGCGTGCAGAGAGTGGCCCTGGCCATGGCATCTAAAATGGCTGCCGTGCACGACAAAATTGTGGCATTGGACAAAAACGCAAGATGGCGCAGACAATGTTTATCAATAAGGATTGATTTATAACAAAATATTTACTCGCAGTAACAAAATGGTGGTCAACACTTCCTGATTTCCATCGAATCGAACGATAACAAACGTCACGCAGCAAAAAATAAAAAAAAAAAGCTCACGCACAGAGCAGTTTTTAGCCATGTTATCCAACGGAAGGTGGATAACATGGCTAAGAGCATTTGCTGGATAATGCATGAATATCGCTGACTTTTCAGCGATATTCATGTATTGTGGCCGATGTGCGGCGATAATTTTTGTCTCTAAACAATTAAAACGAAGCACAAAATGGTGAATTCCCGTTTCGCTACGGCTGGGGCCATAAACTACATCTGCAGGGCTAGGTGATAGCCTAGGTCCGGCCTGAACAATCGGACACAGAGGAAGAGGAGTGTCAGAGGGTGCTGTAGTGAATAGGGTGAAAGGGAGGTGTCGGGCGGGCACAGGGTGTGATTCTCAGAGAAGAGCAGCGCAGATGGGGGGAAGTATATGGCCCATGCATGAGAGAGAGAGCGGGGGTGACCAGTGCGTGGGGGAGATGCTTGCGAGGGTGGGGAGCCATGCCGAGGATCGGCGGCGTGCAGAGAGTGGCCCTGGTCAAGGCATCTAAAATGGCTGCCGTGCACGACAAAATTGTGGCATTGGACAAAAACGCAAGATGGCGCACACAATGTTTATCAATAAGGATTCATTTATAACAAAATATTTACTCGCAGTGACAAAATGGTGGTCAACACTTCCTGATTTCCATCAAATCGAACGTTAACAAACGTCACGCAGCAAAAAAAAAAAAAAAAGCTCACGCACAGAGCAGTTTTTAGCCATGTTATCCAATGGAAGGTGGATAACATGGCTAAGAGCATTTGCTGGATAATGCATGAATATCGCTGACTTTTCAGCGATATTCATGCATTGTGGCCGATGTGCGGCGATAATTTTTGTCTCTAAACAATTAAAACGAAGCACAAAATGGCGAATTCCCGTTTCGCTACCAGTTTGCGGCCCAGTTCGCGGCCCGTGAAGCGCTTCTACCGTGAAAAATCATTTTTTTTTATTTTCCCCACGGGACCCTTTAATAACCCCAACAACATTCCTAGGGGGTCAAGAGGGGTATACCTTGCCCCCTTTCAATAAATTCCCCCTTCTTTTTCACCTCTTCTTCTCTCTCGATCCTACCGAGAGATAAGATGGCGGCCGCTCCGGACTGTTTAGAATGTTGACAGACACCGGAGAGCCAATCAGCTTTCTGCGCGCAAAGTTCCGTTTCACGAAAAGTAAGCGGACCGGATCGCTGCCCGGAGCGCTGTTACAGATATATATCTTGTTTTGAACGTTAATTTCTCAAAAACTACTGGAGCACATATATTGAGACCTAGCAAAGGCACATCGGGCTAACAGTCCCTACAATTTTGCCAAGTTTCGTGCAAATCCATTCAGCCGTTTGAGCTAAAAGTGAGTCCAACCGCCCTATGGAAAAATGAATGGGAAAAACGCGTTTTGGGACCCCCCTTTTTTCTCAGCCCCCCCTTGCTGAAACCCCACCAAATTTTCAGGGGCTGCTCAGAAACAAAATGTGCCATTTTCCTGAAAATTTCAGCCGCAGCCGATTCCGTCCACAAACGCCAAAGTTATTAGACATAGAATTTTCAAAAATCCCATAGGGAATTAATCCTAACTATATATACCTACTGGCGATAGCCAGTAGGTAATATATATATATATATATATATATATATATATATATATATATTCACTGAAAAAACCATAGGTTTCACACCAGTTATAGTTAGGAATTAGCATTTAAAAAACCTATTAAATTCACTGAAAAAACCATAGGTTTCACACCAGTTATAGTTAGCTGGAAATTTTACTGATATAAAACCATTGAAATTCCCACGTTATAGTTAGTCGGACTCACTATAACTTGCGCGTGCAATGCACTGCTGATGACATCACATATTACATCACTCATGACATGGTCAGTGACATCACTCATGACATCACTGATGACACCATCCAGTGAATATGTGCCTTTCTGAAAAAGTAAATATTAGTGAGTAATGTTTAAATATTTAAATATATATATTAGTGTTTTACTTTGTGTATAAGTGGCTACATGTGTTGGTAAGTAGCTACATGCGTATGTATATGGGTTATTAGATGTTTCTCTTAGTATCAGTATGAGTGTCTATATGGTTTGGTGGGGGTATTACTTAGCACATAGATGCATGAGTGACTGACTCTCTGTTTCTATGTGTTTTGAAGACAGCATATGTACAGGACTGTATGGGTGGATGAGTGTCTATATGTGTTTGTTAGTGAGTGAATGACTGTCTCACTAGTGTCTTTATCAGTAACTACATATGTTTTAATCTAGTATATATGAATATTGATGTATATAAGTGAGTATATGTGAGAGTAAGAGATTGTAAGAGTTCCTGTTTAAATAAGTATGTGTTTCTATAAGTGATTGTTTAAGAGAATAAATATGTGTAATTTTAAATAGAAGTAAGGTGGAAGTGTGTGTATAACTCTATATTCAAATAAATGGATGTCCAATAGTTTATTTGCACGTGTGAATATGTGTGTGAGTAACTTTTGGATGAATGTCGGTGTGTAACAGGATGTATAGGTGTATCACTTCATATGATGAGTGAGTATATGTATGAGTGACTATATAGAACTATTGGTGAATGAGTGGATGTGTATATAGATAGTGGAATTACTGAATTGCTTGTTGTAACTGATATAGGTATCTCCATTTTTTAAAAAATTTCAGTTTCTATTTTTGAATATGTGTCTCAAGGGTTACATTATAGTGAAAGGAGGTCTGTCACTATGTCACAAGGATGGTGTCATGAGTGATGTCACTGACCATGTCATGAGTGATGTAATATGTGATGTCATCAGCAGTGCATTGCACGCGCAAGTTATAGTGAGTCCGACTAACTATAACGTGGGAATTTCAATGGTTTTATATCAGTAAAATTTCCAGCTAACTATAACTGGTGTGAAACCTATGGTTTTTTCAGTGAATTTAATAGGTTTTTTAAATGCTAATTCCTAACTATAACTGGTGTGAAACCTATGGTTTTTTCAGTGAATTTCATAGGTTTTTTAAATGCTAATTCCTAACTATAACTGGTGTGAAACCTTTGGTTTTTTCAGTGAATTTCATAGGTTTTTTTAATGCTAATTCCTAACTTTTTATACAGACTCATACCTATGTGTTTTTTAGTTAATTGCTAAAGTATGTTTTTGTAAAAATGAACACTATAATGTATATTGAGATAATATTTTTAATTTAAAATATTTTTTTTTATATTTCGCTTTCGGTGCGCGCACCGGTGCGCGTACCGTCAGCGCACTAACAAAAAAAAAGAAAAAAAAAATGAAGGAGGGACTGTGTAATAGATAGTAAGACAGATAAAAAGTGTAAAAGGAAGTAACTGAGAAAAGAAAAATGAATAAGGGAGCAAAAGAAAGAAGAAATAGGAAGAAGACTAAAGCAGAGGTTAAGGGAGATTGTAAATGGATGTTGAAAGTAAAAAGAAGGACAGTTAAGTATGGGAATGTCAGGTAGTGACGGAATCAGAGGAAAAGAATAGCAGTGATTGAGGGAAAGTAAATATCAGTGAATATAAGTAAAAAGGGGTGAAAGAGGGTACATGTAAGTGAATAAGGGTAACACATGGGGAGTAATAGAGACAAACAAGAGAGAGAGTAAAAGAAGGACTGTCACAAAGGGACTAAGTGAACCAGTAAAAAAGGTAAGTGAAGGAGTGTGCATAGGCAGAAGTACTGAAAGAAATTGAATGTGGTCAGAAGTAAACATGGAACAAAAGAATAAGTGAGGGAAGCAAAGTAAGGAAATAGGGGTGCGGTAGGGTGACAGAAAAATAGTGAAAATAAAACAAAAGGTGATAACAAAAAAGATTTTGTAAACACACTTACCATATAATCAATGCAAACTTGTATCTATGAAAGATAAAAGAAAAAACACGTTATAATTTCTTAAAAATATATAATAAAATAGAAACAACAGTTCATGAGGTTTAAAAATCTACAAAAGTTTACTAAGAAATGATGCAATAGTGAAGGATACAAAAACAGAAAGAAAGTAATGTAGAAAGAGAAAAAAAAAGGAAAAAGAAATAGAAAGAGAACAAATTCCTAAAGGTAAATAAGATACTAAAAGAATGTAAGATATCAAATCAAAATCAGTAAAGATAAGAAAATAAAAGAAAAATGAGTGAAAAGGAGAGAAGTCTGATTGAGAAACTATAAATAAAAAAGAGGAATAGAAGATGATTGAGAGTGAGTGAAGTAAAGTAACAGAGTGAAGGGATGAAAGGAATGAAGTTAGTATAGAACAATGGATAAAACAGGAGTGAGAGAGTAAGTACACAGAAAGACAAAAGGAAGAACTAAGTGAACTACAGTACAATGGATGCGAAAGAAAAAAAAAGGAGAAAAAGAAAGAGAGGGTTAGGAAACTAAAGCAGTGGTACTGTGAGAATATAAAAAAGATAAAAAGTGGTGGAAGGAACAGAGGAAATGCAGACAGTTCCTATTAGATTAAGAAGTTGTGAATGAAGTGCACTAAAGAAACAGCGGTGAAAAAAGAGTGTAAATTAGTAAAGAGAGGTAAATAAGGGTGAAAAAGAAAATGAGTATAAGACAATGTGAACACAATATAAATTACACAATGCAAACTACACAATAACTTCTACAATATGTTACATTATTTATTTTTGCTGTTCTCAGAATATATTGAATTTCACTTAAATTAGTGAGATCAAAGTCTTCATCATATAACAGCGGGAAAAAAAAAACACAATCTAAAAGATTGTGTTTAAAAAAACCCATTCAAACATACATCTCATATAAGTACACTAATCTTTGATTCACTTACTTTTCCGTGAGACCAAATTGCAGATAGTGAAGGTCCTTTTGGTGGAAAAAAGTCTGCTGTGCTCTATAACTTCCATTTCATCGACTTCCTATGAAAAAAGATCTAACAACATCATATGTTACACTTTCCTCACGGCCAATTTGTGTCAGATATATCAGTATTTTTTACTTTGAGATCCACTTAAAGTATCTACATGAGATTGCAGATAGTGAAGGTCCTTTTGGTGAAAAAAAGTCTGCTGTGCTCTATAACTTCGATTTCATCAACTTCTAACAACATCATATCTTACATTTTCCTCACGGCCAATTTGTGTCAGATATATCAGTATTTTTTACTTTGAGATCCACTTAAAGTATCTACATGAGATAAATAATTTCAAATATTAGATTAACTAACTAACTAACTAACTTTTATTAACTATTCCCGTCTTCAAAGGCCAATTCCCTTTACTAAAACTTTGGTTTTAAAAACACTAGATAAGAATTTGTAGAGTCATAAGGCAAACGTTGTTTATAAGTTAAATGAGAATCATTGCAGTAACTCCATCCATTTTCAGATTTTAAGTAGCATGTATAATGTCCTGAGGTGGTCGAAGATCCATCATGATAAATAATAGCTTCAGTTGTAAAGGTCCTTCCAGAAATTGATAACTGAGAAGCCACAAAATTTTTGATAGAAGTTGTCAATTTAGTTCCATCAGGTCTACATCGTTGGAAAACTAAAATAATATACTGCCCATACCTTTGTATAAATAATGTGGACAGCATTGTACAGTTACATTGGGTACACACCATATTATGATCTGCTGCTTTAACTAGATTTTTAAAAGACACTGATTTACAGTCTGGTAAAGTCAAATATATAAATCTTTCAGTGTCTATTGTAGTAGTACTTGATAAACTACAATTGTGGCAGTCATGCTGCCATTGATAAGAAAGACTGAAAAGATTATCTACATCTACACCTTCATCTTCCAAAACACCAAACATATACATTAAAAATTCCTGACAATCCTGCTGAATGTTCTGTGAAAATTTATCTTGACCAGAACACAAATCTAAAATATTTCGAATTTCTGTTACACTTTCTATTTGTGCTGTAACACTGCTACATTTCTGAAACACAGAATTCAATAAACCACACAATCTTTGATCCCGATTTTCAACAATCTGTTCTTGTAAACTTTTAAGAAAAAAAACAACATTAACCACTACATTAGCATAGCAGTTGACACCAGAACTGTTTTCAAACTGAAATCCAACAACATTTTCTCCACAATTCTTTTTCTTCCTGTTTTCAATTACAGTTTTCTCTACTTGTTGTCTTTTTGCAACTACCTCACTACAATTATCCTCATTTCTTCTTTTTCGGCCTACCACACGTTTTTCAAACAGAGGATATTGAGGCAAATGTGGAGCATACTCTCTTCTTAACCTATTGTATTCTTTAACACAATCTAGATCGGCAGAAATCTTTGTCTCATCACACGCAATCAAGTACAATCCTGATAAAGTTCTGACTCGAGATAATGCCACATATGCCATACCCTCTTTAAACACAGATCTTCCAATGTTCACCAATGCACTATCTACACTTAAACCTTGAGATTTATGAATTGTCACTGCATACGCCAAACAAACAGGAAACTGTTTTCGGCGAACATATAAGTCTTTTACAAGTAAAAATCTAGCAGAACAACGACTTATTTGTTGTACTTGTTCAATGCCATCAAATTTTATTTTTAAAAATTCAATTCCATCTCTATTTCTGTAATTCACAAAATCAACAACATAACCCATTGCTCCATTTACCAGACCGCTTTCAACATTTAAATTCCTTCTCAAAATGATACGACAATTTAAACACACATTCAGAGTCTTTTCAAAACCAGCTGTTTTTGAAATACTTTTCTCCAATGAATGCAATTTAGTTTTCAAATTTTCTGACAAAACAATTGTTGCACCCATATGCTCTATTTTATCTATTGCTTCCAGTTTCACAATCTCTTCATTTTCTAAGTCTAACATTTTTTGGTTGAAGATGGAACATTCTTGCAGAGTTGGCATCAAACATATCCCAGATTTCTTCTCAGTCATTTTTTTAAAAATATTCTCTGGAAGAATGTTTTCATTTGGATACAAATTTGAAATTAATCGACTATGCAAAGCTTTTTTCCCTTTCTCAGTCATTTTTCCAATTCTTACATCTTGTAGAATATTTTTATAATCTTCATCCTTGGCCTGTCGCATATTTTGAAGCAGTTCAGCATATTTAAAATTTAGCCATATATTAACATTTCCAATGCTTCCAAGGGACTTCCTGGTATCTTCATGCGTGAGCATTTTAAACACTGGTTGTCCTTTTACTGGAGTCAACTGCAATAGATCTCCAAAAACAATAATGTGTTTTCCTCCAAATAACACATCATAGTCTGTTTTAAGAATTTCTTGCATTCTCAAATGCACAAAAGCAAGCATTAGATTTGAGACCATGCTTACTTCATCTATGATAAGAAGTTTCATTTTCTTCAAGACTCTTGAAACTTCAGAACACGCATCTCCAGATAGCTTGTTGTAATGCAATTTATTATCATGTTCAACTGGCAGCATCAATAAACGATGTAGAGTAATCCCTTTAATGTTATGTGCTGCCAGACCAGTTGGAGCAGTTACAACACAAGACAGTGGTGAATCAGTCCTTTTCTGCAGATAACTTGCAACGGCTTTAATTAGAAAACTTTTTCCTGTCCCCGCTTCTCCACTTACATACAGTCGGACAGGGTCAAATAATATACATGAGCACTCTTTTTTCTCATGTCTGAATCCATGTTCAATCTGCTCTGTCACTTCATCATATATCTTTTTCTGCTCAATGTTTAGTTGCGTTACCAAATCTTCTAAGTTAACTCCATCCTCTTGAGCTTGTTCCATAGCTCTTTCCACCTCATCCATGGCAGTGGCAGCTTCATTTTGGATAATTGGTCCTCCTAGTGGATCCTGGCTCAATGAAGTAGAACTCTGACTATCTTGAGAACTGTTTCTAGCTATCTCTTCAGCAATTGTAGTTTCTTGCTCCATTTCTTCATTCAACATTTGCAGATAATTTAGAAAAATAGGACATTCTATGGTATCCTTAGTTGCATTAAAAGAGTCTTCATAACAGAGAAAATCTCCAAGTAGTTCCTCTTCTGTACGCCATGGCTTAAAGAGTTGCAAAAGAGCTAAATAGTAAAATTCTCTTTTGTCTGGAACTTCACAACTCAATTTTCGATGATTAATCAAATGGCCTTTTTTCTGCTTCACTAGACATCCTTCATAGCCAATGAGTGCATATTTTCCATTATTGATATCTTCTGTGATGTTCCTCTTATAACTGTAGTTTTGAAGAACTTCATACAAACATGTGTTCTCAAGGTGAGTACTTCTATTTGGATAGTATGTATCCAACATATTTGTCTTCAAAATATCTGTACTGTTTGGTTCTTTTTCCGCCAAATATTCAATTTCTTGTACAGATTTCAAAACTCGGTTTCGTGTTGCAGCAAGACCAAGACTCACCCAAATGATTGTTCTTGATTTGGCATAAAGACTTGCTGATGATAACCGATCAGAACATTCATATGCTCCAATTTCTCGATGCGACAACATCTTCAGACTGAAACTGTATAATTTCTTGCTTAGACTCTTTTCATGTGAAATGTCCTCCCACATTTCCTTCAGTTCTGTCTTTTCTTTTTTGGTGATGTAAGATGTCACATATCGAGCCACAGCAATAGAGTTGTCAGCAACGAACTGAATATCCATGTTAGCATTCCACATGGACAAAATCACTGGGTTGTAATCGTTGATGTACTTAGATTCTTCATTTCTTTTCAAATTATATGTGTTTTTGGGAGATTTTCTCGTCACAGTATGTCGTAGAGATGACATCAAATTATTTACTCTTCCCTTAGAAATCACTGGTCGAGGAAATGCAAAACGACATTTCGTGTAGTACTTTTCCTTGTTTTTAAATTTTCGACGACAGTACTTTCCACAACGATGAGATTGAAAACGTAAAACTTGTTGCCTTAAATTGTTTTCTTCAGTAGATTTTGGAACAGCACATGTTGAATACTCTTCAATGAAACTCATCACTGTTTCATCTGAATCTGATCCAAATTTGGGTGCATCTTTAATCCACAACAACATATGTATATGAGGAGCACCTCTCGCTTGATATTCCTTCCTCCAAAAGAAATCCAAAACCTCTCCAAGGGGAGGATTTTTTTTGTTGGTAATAAAAGACATCATAGCTTCAAATCTATGATTAAAATATCTGCAAACATTCACTGGATCTAAAGAACACAGTTCTCCTGGTGTTTTCAATTCTATATTTGGTATGTTTTCATTTGCCTCTCGTAGAAATTGAAGTAAATCGTCCCATGCATACTCAGCACAGCTAAGAGTGAGGAACCATGTAGGAGTTCCTAAGTTTCTTAGCATACATTTCAATTCTCCATGACGACGAAACCAATACTCGTTGGTTCCACGTTGACATGCCATGAGATTGATTAGCTGAGATTCCAAAATACTGTCTTGCAGATTAACTTTCTCCATAAAGTCCCTTGCACATACATTTTGCAAATGAGGTCCACTTTTTAATATATGATTAACTGCATAAGAAAGCCCAGACAAATCACTTTCAAACAGTAGATGAAATAAATATGGAATGCATTGACGAAACCTTGGATCTTCTGCATATAATCTTAGAGTCCGGTATTCAGCTGCAGGAATTTGAACTGGTCGATCATCATATCGTCCACCACAACCTGTTGGAAATAATTGTGGAAAACAACGAGCTTCCAAACTTTCTTCCCATACACTAATGGGACTTCCTTTTGCTGCCTTCATTTGAAACAAGTCAATTGCATTTCCCATTACTTCTTTGGAATGCAAAGGATGAACAGTATAATGTTCATATATTTCTTCAGTTCTAGACACATCAACTTTTTCAATTTGACCAACTGAAGAATCACTATCTTCTTCTGTAGCTGTTTCCTCTACTCCAACACTTACATGTTTGTAGTACTCATTGTTTTTAACTAAATACAACGTTGCCTTCTTGACTTTTTTAACATCCACTAAATCTTGCCAAATTTTCTTACTCTTTGTTGGAACCCCATTAACTAGAATAACTAAAGGATCTTCTTCTACTCTTTCTACACCAATTGTATTAATATTTTTCTTTACATCTAGAGGCAAATAAACAACTCTTCCCTTTAATCCTCTCAGTAAATCTGATGGAGGCAATTTCCCTGTCTTAGGCTCCATGCGTACAATAGCCTGAAAAGGATGGACACATTGAATCAAAATAGATTCATAAGTATTTAGATCCATCAATTCAGAAGGAATATCTATCAACTGAAGATTATTATGAACTGCTCTAGCAGGCATTCTATTTTCATTTAATTTTTTCAAACAATAAGTGCAAATACGCTGATCCAAACTCAAATCAAAAGAATTCTCCACCAACAAATAACTTACAAAATCCTCCCATTCACTATTATTTTCCAATTCACTTTTTGCATATAAATCAACTAACCTAGTCTGAATTTTATAATGAGTCCGTCGACAACACACACAAGTTACATTAGGCCTCTCACTTGATTTCACCTTAAACTTGATAATTTCCTCATCAAACTTTTCAGTACTTGAAATTTGTCCATTATCTTCTGCATTACCATCCATTACTATATCTATTTCTACACTGTCCTCTTTATTCCCAAAATAACAAAACTCAATTTCTTCACAAATAGTCTTCACATCCACTTCAGATCCATGCAAAAGAGCACTATTTAACTGTTTAAGCTTAAGTGCAGGACTTTTTGCATAATACAACTTCCTCACTAATTTCCTTACGTTATTATGATGCACTGCTAACATCCTAAAATGATGAAAAACACTCCGACAAACTTTTCTAGAAAGACATGCTAGTGAATGCCCTTGCAAACCTGTGCTTTCTCTCACTCTGCAAGGATCTAACTCTTGCAGGATCTTCATTTTTTGTTTGAGACTTTTTTTACTATATGTACGTAAGAAATTTCGAAGCAAATCAATTGATTCCTGTCGCACACTACAAATACTACTGCATTTCCATGTGTACACTGGACCCTTAGTACGTCTCCCTAAAACTTCATCAGCTAACACCTCTTCTGCATCTCTAGATACAAGTTTCTCTTTTTCCATCACACAACTATCTTTCACCTCATATGCACGACCACTGGTGTCAACTGCATGCACCAAATCATTTTCCTGAAAGTAACTCTCCTCATTAAAAAAAGGCTCAGAACTTGAACTATGCATCCATTCACCAGAAAATACTTCACAAAAATTACTCCGATTAATAATTCTTTTCCATCTACTGTTCGATTTGAAAACATCCATTGCCTTATTAAGTATCCTAATTCTATTGATTATTAAAATAAATAATTTTTTCTTAACTTCAAAAGCCTGATCAACAATCTTTTCTACACTTTTCTTTTTCTTGTAAAAAGCAGCTTTTAGTTTACTTTTCTTTTCATTTTTTAGCAAATTTAAAACTACCCTATTGCGAAACATTCGCCTACGAATGTCCCTAAAAACATTTACCCTTCTATTGCTAACCATTCTCTTCTCTCCTGGTCCAATGGAAACATTTTTTGTGGGCTTCTCTTTCCTTTTTAGATTTGTTGACTTTTTCTGTATATTCACATTAGCAATTTCATTTTTTTTCCTACGACATATGTTGCGAAGAAAAGACTTAATTGGCTTACCAGAAGCTTTTCTGGTGTTTTTTGAAGTAGTTGTTGAAGAGGATTCCATAAACTCTGTTGTTGATGTTCTCCTTTTCCGTATGGTATTTTTGATATTTCTTTGCCTTGAAGGCATTTTTGCTTCCTTTTCAGAAGTTGATTTGAATCTGTTGTTCTGTTAAAAAAACACATGAAAGACCACTATTAGCAAACAACAAAAAAATGTTAAAAAGCAAACAATATAAACAATAAATTGCAACATATTTAAGTTTATACAATAGCAACTCATGGCTTTATTTTTAAAGGCCTTGCGCCACCAGTGCGTCACTTATTACCCATGTTTAAAGTCAAGCATCAGCTGCACATGGCATTCATAAATAAGGGCCAAATGCAAATACCAATCAATTGCACCCAAAAATCGATTTTTCAATAACATGTAAGAAACACTGCGCAAAACCTAAGTACAACCACTCAATATCATCAAACAAAGTCAGGGTCTGATTTATAAACGCCTTGCGCCACCAGTGCGTCACTTATTACCCATGTTTAAAGTCATGCATCAGTTGCACATGGCAATCATAAATAAGGGCCAAATACATATACCAATCAATTGCACCCCAAAATCGATTTTTCAATAACATGTAAGAAACACGGCGCAGAACCTATGTACAACCAATCAATATCATCAAACAAAGTCAGGGCCTTATTTATGAAAGCCTTGCGCCACCAGTGCGTCACTTATTACCCATGTTTAAAGTCATGCATCAGCTGCACAAGGCAATCATAAATAAGGGCCAAATACATATACCAATCAATTGCACCCAAAAATCGATTTTTGAATAACATGTAAGAAACACTGTGCAGAACCTATGTACAACCAATCAATATCATCAAACAAAGTCAGGGCCTTATTTATGAAAGCCTTGTGCCACCAGTGCGTCACTTATTACCCATGTTTAAAGTCATGCATCAGTTGCACATGGCAATCATAAATAAGGGCCAAATACATATACCAATCAATTGCACCCCAAAATCGATTTTTCAATAACATGTAAGAAACACGGCGCAGAACCTATGTACAACCAATCAATATCATCAAACAAAGTCAGGGCCTTATTTATGAAAGCCTTGCGCCACCAGTGCGTCACTTATTACCCATGTTTAAAGTCATGCATCAGCTGCACATGGCAATCATAAATAAGGGCCAAATACATATACCAATCAATTGCACCCAAAAATCGATTTTTCAATAACATGTAAGAAACACTGCGCAGAACCTATGTACAACCAATCAATATCATCAAACAAAGTCAGGGCCTTATTTATGAAAGCCTTGCGCCACCA
Source organism: Lissotriton vulgaris (assembly GCF_964263255.1). Classification (NCBI taxonomy): domain Eukaryota; kingdom Metazoa; phylum Chordata; class Amphibia; order Caudata; family Salamandridae; genus Lissotriton; species Lissotriton vulgaris. Next base: position 352,426,236 of record NC_141698.1, read on the forward strand.
GTGCGTCACTTATTACCCATGTTTAAAGTCATGCATCAGCTGCACATGGCATTCATAAATAAGGGCCAAATACATATACCAATAAATTGCACCCAAAAATCGATTTTTCAATAACATGTAAGAAACACGGCGCAGAACCTAAGTACAACCACTCAATATCATCAAACAAAGTCAGGGCCTTATTTATGAAAGCCTTGCGCCACCAGTGGGTCACTTATTACCCATGTTTAAAATCATGCATCAGTTGCACATGGCAATCATAAATAAGGGCCAAATACATATACCAATCAATTGCACCCAAAAATCGATTTTTCAATAACATGTAAGAAACACGGCGCTGAACCTAAGTACAACCACTCAATATCATCAAACAAAGTCAGGGCCTTATTTATGAAAGCCTTGCGCCACCAGTGTGTCACTTATTACCCATGTTTAAAGTCATGCATCAGTTGCACATGGCAATCATAAATAAGGGCCAAATACATATACCAATCAATTGCACCCCAAAATCGATTTTTCAATAACATGTAAGAAACACGGCGCAGAACCTAAGTACAACCAATCAATATCATCAAACAAAGTCAGGGCCTTATTTATGAAAGCCTTGCGCCACCAGTGCGTCACTTATTACCCATGTTTAAAGTTTTGCATCGGCTGCACATGGCAATCATAAATAAGGGCCAAATACATATACCAATCAATTGCACCCAAAAATCGATTTTTGAATAACATGTAAGAAACACTGTGCAGAACCTATGTACAACCAATCAATATCATCAAACAAAGTCAGGGCCTTATTTATGAAAGCCTTGTGCCACCAGTGTGTCACTTATTACCCATGTTTAAAGTCATGCATCAGTTGCACATGGCAATCATAAATAAGGGCCAAATACATATACCAATCAATTGCACCCCAAAATCGATTTTTCAATAACATGTAAGAAACACGGCGCAGAACCTATGTACAACCAATCAATATCATCAAACAAAGTCAGGGCCTTATTTATGAAAGCCTTGCGCCACCAGTGCGTCACTTATTACCCATGTTTAAAGTCATGCATCAGCTGCACATGGCAATCATAAATAAGGGCCAAATACATATACCAATCAATTGCACCCAAAAATCGATTTTTCAATAACATGTAAGGAACACTGCGCAGAACCTAAGTACAACCACTCAATATCATCAAACAAAGTCAGGGCCTTATTTATGAAAGCCTTGCGCCACCAGTGCGTCACTTATTACCCATGTTTAAAGTCATGCATCAGCTGCACATGGCAATCATAAATTAGGGCCAAATACATATACTAATCAATTGCACCCAAAAATCCATTTTTCAATAACATGTAAGAAACACGGCGCAGAACCTAAGTACAACCAATCAATATCATCAAACAAAGTCAGGGCCTTATTTATGAAAGCCTTGCGCCACCAGTGCGTCACTTATTACCCATGTTTAAAGTCATGCATCAGCTGCACATGGCATTCATAAATAAGGGCCAAATACATATACCAATCAATTGCACCCAAAAATCGATTTTTCAATAACATGTAAGGAACACTGCACAGAACCTAAGTACAACCACTCAATATCATCAAACAAAGTCAGGGCCTTATTTATGAAAGCCTTGCGCCACCAGTGCGTCACTTATTACCCATGTTTAAAGTGATGCATCAGTTGCACAAGGCAATCATAAAAAAGGGCCAAATGCAAATTCCAATCAATTGCACCCAAAAATCGATTTTTGAATAACATGTAAGGAACACTGCGCAGAACCTAAGTACAACCACTCAATATCATCAAACAAAGTCAGGGCCTTATTTATGAAAGCCTTGCGCCACCAGTGCGTCACTTATTACCCATGTTTAAAGTCATGCATCAGTTGCACATGGCAATCATAAATTAGGGCAAAATACATATACCAATCAATTGCACCCAAAAATCGATTTTTCAATAACATGTAAGAAACACGGCGCAGAACCTAAGTACAACCAATCAATATCATCAAACAAAGTCAGGGCCTTATTTATGAAAGCCTTGCGCCACCAGTGCGTCACTTATTACCCATGTTTAAAATCATGCATCAGTTTCACATGGCAATCATAAATAAGGGCCAAATACATATACCAATCAATTGCACCCAAAAATCGATTTTTGAATAACATGTAAGGAACACTGCACAGAACCTAAGTACAACCACTCAATATCATCAAACAAAGTCAGGCCTTATTTATGAAAGCCTTGCGCCACCAGTGCGTCACTTATTACCCATGTTTAAAGTCATGCATCAGTTGCACATGGCAATCATAAATTAGGGCAAAATACATATACTAATCAATTGCACCCAAAAATCCATTTTTCAATAACATGTAAGAAACACGGCGCACAACCTAAGTACAACCAATCAATATCATCAAACAAAGTCAGGGCCTTATTTATGAAAGCCTTGCGCCACCAGTGCGTCACTTATTACCCATGTTTAAAGTCATGCATCAGCTGCACATGGCATTCATAAATAAGGGCCAAATACATATACCAATCAATTGCACCCAAAAATCGATTTTTGAATAACATGTAAGGAACACTGCACAGAACCTAAGTACAACCACTCAATATCATCAAACAAAGTCAGGGCCTTATTTATGAAAGCCTTGCGCCACCAGTGCGTCACTTATTACCCATGTTTAAAGTGATGCATCAGTTGCACAAGGCAATCATAAAAAAGGGCCAAATGCAAATTCCAATCAATTGCACCCAAAAATCGATTTTTGAATAACATGTAAGGAACACTGCACAGAACCTAAGTACAACCACTCAATATCATCAAACAAAGTCAGGGCCTTATTTATGAAAGCCTTGCGCCACCAGTGCATCACTTATTACCCATGTTTAAAGTCATGCATCAACTGCACATGGCAATCATAAAAAAAGGCCAAATAAAAATACCATTCATTTGCACCCAAAATCGATTTTTAAATAACATGTAAAAAACACTGCACAGGACTTATATACTAACATACAATTTCACTTCTAAAACATAACTATCTGCTTCCAAATATTCTCCATAGAGAAAATAAATCTCTATCTAAATTAAATGAATCATTACTTACCTTTAGAAATGCTTTTGGAGATTGAAAACAGTGTCAGACACACACACCAATTTTTCTTTAGCAGAGGAAAAGGTGTGCTCTCAATACACTGAAACCAAGACTGGCATAGAAAATCTCTATCTTTGTACACATATGCCTTAATTCAACCAATGAAAACTCTTCCCTCACTATTTTCAAACCAACACCCATCCCCCTCTCAAACCTTTCTATCTGTTACCATAGCAACTCCCTCCTAACTGAACTGTAAGGTTCAAAAGTTTATCTTACAATGTTGCAAATTAACTCAGCAAGGATGTTTGACCTGTCAATACAGCAGCCTATACAGGGTATTTTTGCTTTTGGTGACTTTTTTTAAACCATTCAAATTGCTTCTTTCACACAACATAACCATACACCCTAACTTTCAGTTTTCAACTATCTGAATCCACCAATCATTGCTAGTAATTCAAGAGCACAGAAACTCCACAATTATTTTTTTGTGAACTCCTACTGTTCCAACTGCCATTTCATTCCCACACTTCATCTGACTGGACCAGAACCTTCTCACATCATGTACTCTGTTTGGGTTATTGGACATAGCTACATCCACTGGGCTCAAAGGTATGCAGCTAGCAGAAATTTTCATAACCTTGATTTATCAAATGTGGAAATCAAGTGGATTGGCCACAGAGGATTAAAATGTCACCAATTGATACCATTGGTGAAAACCTTTTTGCATCTGCCAGAACCTGACCTTATAATTGTGCACTGTGGTGGAAACGATCTAGGCACATTAACTGGGGTAGGTCTGGAAATGCTATTAAAGGACACCTTTCATCAATTGATGATACTTTTTCCCCACACTGCCTTGGTATATTCCAATATATGCCAAAGACAGAAATGGAACTGGTCCAACCAATTTGGTCCACAATTTGAGAAAGCACGGAAACATGTAAATAAATCTGTTTCTGCTTACATGAGAGACTATGGAATGGGTTCATTATACAATAATAACTTGCGTTACAACATGCAAGACATCTACAGAGGAGATGGAGTGCACTTCTCAGATGAGGGGAATAGAATATTCCTCCTGAATTTAAGAATGTGTATTGGAACCTACTTGTAGGTACCTAAATCAACCACAGAACCCAAAAGCTCTTTTCAGAGCTACCCTAACTCTGATCATTCAAAGCGTTCATTTTTTGCTAACTTTTTTCACTATTTTTCACCATAGTACGCTTCCCGGTAAGCTTAACGGTGCGCGTACCAGGCGCTCCCCCCGCGGAAAATTAAAGAATTTTTTTTTTTTTTTTTACGTTTATGAGCCTCCTAAGCCCCCCTCAGAAAACCTAGAGGGTCAAGAAGTCTCTACAGTTCCCCCTTCTATCCATTCCGAACATTGTTTACCCTCCATCTTGTGTCTCGATTGTTCCGAAACACAAAATGGAGGACTCCCGTAACGCTGCCAGTGCGCGTACAGGAGCGCGCACCCCTAAGCGCTCGATAAAAAAAGGTGGGAAAGTAATTTACGGAAAACCCAATGGAGACACTTTCATCAAATATAGAATACGCCCTACTACATAGCAGTCCCTACCATTTGCCCAAATTTGGTGAAATTCCATTGAGACATTTAGGCTACAGGCCTGTCTAAATATCCTGAAGTAAATTACATGACAAAAACACACTTGTAATGTTAGAATTTACAACCAATTAAAAAGTATCTTTCATTTTCTACGATTATTTCCTGACGTTTGATTGGTTAAGTACAAGAATATATATAAAAGAAGAGAGGGAAACACAGCCATTTTGACTACTGCTTCCAGAAGTACACTTGAAAACAAATTTCACTGACAACTTCAACTAATTTCTCTAAGGTAACTTCTAATTATGGAAGTATATTGTACACTTTAAGTTTATTTCTGAAAAAATATTCTGTTAGTGATATGCTATCCCTCTTTAATAGTTAGAGATAGAGATAGACTTCTCTGTAATAGTTATGGATTGAATTAGGCTTCTCTGGTATACTAGCTCTACTAATATAGTTAATTTATATGCAATTTTCAGAAAGAAAATGGAAGGAGAAAATAAGGCAAATGATACTTCTATCAAAGTAAAGGTGGAAAAACCAGAAGATGAAAAAAAAGAAGTTGATTTCATGGATGACTCTTTGGATGAACAGTTTATAGAATGTTTGGAAGAAATTGAATCATGTACATATAATTATGAGGAAATTCCGGACAATATTATGTTAGAAATTTTATTAAATTATGAAAAAGAATCAGAGGAATAAATTTATATTTAATAATTTCAATTGTTTCAGACAATATTCTTTTTTATATGTAATTCATGAAGTATTACCAAAAATGTTTAAAATATAAAGTGAGACTTATAGTATACTGTTCAACTATTTTTCTGTTACATAGTAAGTTTACTCATAGTTACTACCTTTCTCCCACTATATTATCTCATATGAATATTTTACACCTCATTTTCATAAGTGAACAGGACAGACTACTCATGATCCCCTAGAAATTCTCAGGGAGTGCTTAAAAGATCTGTTTCTCCTTTCCAGACAGACTATATTATGAATTCCATATACCACAAAAAATACAATAACAACATGCAAGATGTCTACAAAGAAGATGGTGAACATTAAATTTAAGTCTCTTCATTAGTACCTACATGTAGGTACTTACATAAAATAAAAAAATAAAAAAAAAAACAATTCATAAACATACAATTTTTGAAGTGATTATTTTTTTTTGAAGTGATTATTTTTCCATAGTACCCTCCCCGATACGCTCCCCGGTGCGCGCACCAGGCGCTTCCCCCGCGAAAATCGAAAAAAAAAAATTTTTTTGGAGGCCCCGCGGGGCCCTTTAATGGCCCCCATATCAAACCTAGGGGGTCAGGGGGGGTCTACCCTGCCCCCTTATGGTCAATTCCACCCTTTGTTTTTGCCACCTCTTATGACTAGATTTTACCGATAGACAAGATGGCGGCCGCTCCGGACTGTTTAGAATGTTTACAGACAACTGAGAGCCAATCAGCTTTCTGCGCGCAAGTCGCGTGTCGCGCCTGGAGCGCTCACCGGTGCGCGTACAGGAGCGCTGCTCTAGATATATATATTTTTTTGAACCTAAATTACTCAAAATCCACTGGAGCACATATCTTGAGACATAGCAAAGGCACATCGGGCTACCAGTCCCTACAATTTTGCCAAGTTTGGTGGAAATCCATTCAGCCGTTCGGGCTAAAAGTGAAATCGACCGCCCTATGGAAATTAACATGGGGAAAACGCGTTTTGGGACCCCCCTTTTATCTCGGCCCCCGCTTGACGTATCCCCCCCAAACTTTCAGGGAAGGACCGGACCACCATGAGACCATTTTCCTGAAAATTTCAGGCAGATTCGTCAACCGGCGCCAAAGTTATTCAAAATAGAATGTTGAGATTTAACATTGAAAATTATCCTAACTATAACTACCTACTGGCGACCGCCAGTAGGTAATATATATATATATATATATATATATATATATATATATATATATATATATATATATATATATATATATATATAAAATGCTTCATGTTATTCTGAGCTATTTTATACTTCCTTCCTGGTCTCTCCTCTAATGGTATACTAGTTTATAGAGTGAGGTTCCGTGACAATTTGAACCCGTGTTTTCAACATTGTCGTAAACGCATAATTTTGGTATCAGTGAACCGCAAATGATCCATTTAGCATATCCTGGTGTTTTCGCTATGCTACGAGCAAGAGCACTCCTGTTATAAACATATTTCTGATTCACCCATGGCATCCATCTTAGAGTATGGCAGCCATTTTGTATTCTTGCCCTCACATAGTCAATGGACACACAATGACCTCTGATTAATCCATTTCGTTTAAAGACACGTAAGCCTTAGCCGGCGACTCACCTTGCTAGTGACATGTGCACCTTAGGCCAGAAACGCTGTGGCCGCATGACTCGACAAAAGCTGCCTCCCCAGCCTGAGGCCAGTCCTGCTATACTGGTTCTCGTGTTCGTTGGCCTGATCATGATTAGGCGGCCGAAGCTGGTAGCCTTGCCCATTTACGACCCACAAACATCTCTTATCCTGCTTTTCTATCTCCTACACCTGGCTTTGCTCCTTTCCTTCTGGGCCTTTATTAGGGGGAGGTAACAAAATTTACGATGAGGCGGTCCGGCTCTTGAATGAAAAGTTGACATGAGATTATGATGGAACAGTGGGAACCCCTCGTTTGTAATGTTTTGACATCAGATATTGTTGACGACTCTTGTGTAACACCAAATATTTATTATTTAGGACATGAAGTTTTAGAAATGTGAAGAATGTCGCCCCAAGCTAAAAATTTAGTATTTAAGGAGCAACCCACTTTGTACAAATCGAACAGGCTCCTAGATTCTGCCCGTGTGTAGTTTCTGTGACTTCTGTGTCCCTGCAGTAATAAACCTTTGGTCTTTGACGTCACCATCGAGAAGCCCGTGTTTCTGTTTATTTGTGCACCGAGACAGGTAGAACTCCGGGGTCTTCGGGTGTTGTCCCTGACACCTCTGGACGGAACCAAAAAGTCCAGAACTCCAATTGGCGCCCAACGTGGGGCGACGTCATTCGGTACCGGTCCAAAAGCCTGAAGAGTTCGAGAAGCTTCGTGTGAAGATTCCAGAGGGGGGCGCCCCACTTCATCGATCCCGGCATATCGCAAAAGTGGCCCGACGTTCTCTTCCACGAGGGTTCCCGTTCGGACGGCTGCAGTGGTCCGCTGCCTTGACTGTCGCCCTGTCTTGGACCCGAGGTGCAGACCTTAGTACGGCGAGACAAGACGAGTTTCTCCTTGGTGACGTCTTCAGTGCCTCAGTTAAGTATTAAGTGGTTGCTAGTTGTTTGGTTACTTCGTAAGGGTTTGCTCCTGTTTGGATAATCCTTTTAGTTCTTGGTTTGGTTTGGTTTCGTAAGATTATCACTGGTTGTTCTGGTTACGATAATCATTTGGTTTAGTTTGGGTATCGATACATTTGTTCGCTTTGGTAGGCCTAAGTTCTTGGTTCAAGTGCGCACCTTTTTTGTTTGTGTCTGTTCTGTGTTCCGGATTATAAAATGGTAAGTCGGAAAAATTGTATGTTGTCGTGTTTTGGTTGCAACAGTGATTCCCGGTTGGAGGACTCATGTCTGGTTCCTCCGATTGGAACTCCTCTTTATGATCTGTATTGTAAGTTCGGAGTGGGTCCTATATCTTATAATGAGGTGTGGATCCGATATACGAAGAAAGACGGTGTCCTTATTTGGCCACTACATGGTAGTTACGAACCTGAAATTCTCGATAATCTAGAAAAAAGATTGTTTAAGAAGAAAGCCCGGCCGGCAATGTTTGATTCTTTCCGTTATTGGCGAAAAGAATCCAAACAGAGAGAAACTAAAAAGCTGAAGAAAGAACAGAAAGAGCAAGAGTTGACTTTAGAACAGTCTGCCAAGCAGCTGCAACTCAACGAGTCTGAGAAAGCGATGGAGGTGGCCAATAGAGAGCGTAATCTAGCGATAGACAAGTGCTATCCTGCCTTGCCATCGAGTACAACTAAGATATTAGAGGACCCTGAAAAGGATCCTCTGTTGTCTTACTTGTTGAGGTCACCCCCACCATATGTACAAGGTGCTACAGCTCCACCTTTGCCTAAATGTTCAATTACCGGTTGCTGGACAGCCTGGTATTCCTGCTCCCCTGAATCAAGCTCCTGTCGTCCCTGTGGTTATCAATGTTCCTCCTCCGCCACCCCCTCTTCCAGGGTTGCCAGCTCCAGCTCCTCTGCCTATACCTTTACTGCTGAATCCTGTTGTTTCACAAGCTACCTTGACTGCTACCCCTACTGTTGCTGTTTCTTCTGTCCCGACTACTACTCTTCTTCAAACTTCTGCAAGCTATATGACTCCGCTTTCTGTTTGTCGGAGAATCACTGATTCTGTCGCTAATATTATATCTCCCTTTTATAAAACTTTGATTAAGAGTCCTGTCTCTGATTCTGTTCAGAGACGTAGTCAGCTTCCCAATAGTGAAGAACGTGGAATATTAGACTCCACTGCTCTTAGATGGATTTCAAAGATGGGAAGATATAGTGTGAGAGATGTATTAGATACATTTATGCAATGGAAGGAACCGACACAACGCTATGTGTTTGATGTCATGTGTTCCCTTTTACGTGAAGAATGGGAAGAGAGCGAATCTGAACAAGTACCGGATGAATTAATCCAAATTCAACAGAAATTTGCTGCAGGTATGATAGTTGGTCAAGAGATAAAGGAAGCAATGGAATTAATTTTAGATTTTAGATTCGATCCCTCCCTTCGTTCACCAAGAGAGTTAGAGAAACGTAGCACGAAACAAGGTCGCCAATATCCTATGAGGGAGGTTCCTCCAATATGGCGCGAAGCTGTGCAAGCTGATGCAGTGAATGGTATTGCAGCCGCTCCGGCCCAATTCCAGAGAGTGTGGATACACATTCCGTGGAAACGAGCTGAAGTGTTAGCAGTGAAAGAAGCATTGCCAGATCCACGTAAGAATCCAGCTGGATACTACAAAGAATTAGCGCAGACAGTTGAAGCTTGTGTAATGAACTTAGCAGACATTGACATGTTATTTGGCAATGTAGTTCCGCAACCAATTTGGGCTAAAATTCGTAAAGAAAATCATCCAGTTGCCCTAGGTGGTGATTGGGCAGCTATAATAGCGGCAGATGGTCACCAAATAGGTGGTTCTAAACCAGAACCTCTAATTGCTGATTTACCTGGTAGGATAATCGAATTAATGAAAACTTTGATGCCAGCATTGCGCGTTAACTGGGACAAGTTATCCGCATGCAGACAGAAAAAGGACGAAAGTGTCTCCGACTTTTTCACAAGGTTTGAAGAAACTTTCGTAGATCACAGTGGTCAGGATATGAGCACGGAAGGAGGACAGAGACTATTTGTTGATAAATTTGTGCACAATCTGTTACCAGAGCTAAGTAATAAATTAAAGGATTCTGAAAGTGCGTGGGCTGTCTCTACGACTGCGCAAATACTTGCAACTGCTCAGTACTATGAAAATAGGGATAAGGAAGAAAAAGAAAAGTCAGACAAGAAGACGAAAGATTTAAAAACTAAAGTCCTTTTGCAGCAGGCATATCCACCTCGCACGAATCAGAATAATCAGACTAACACACAGCAAGGGCCATATCAGAGGACAGATTATGGTTCTCAGAGACCGCAATATCAATGGAATCAGTGTGCTTACTGCAAGAAAGAAGGTCATTACAAGAATGAGTGTCCAGTATTAGCACAAAATAATGCTGCAGCAGCTCAGAGAGGTCGTGGTGGTTCTATGCAAAATTCTAGAGGTCGAGGACGAGGTGCTATGCCTCCACATGATCGCCCTTCTAATTATTTTGATCAGCGAAATGGACAGTCTGCCCAACAAAATAGATCTCAACAGTATCACGTTGAAGACTACTGTGAAGTTAGTGAGGAATTTCAGCAAAATGAGTACTAGGACAGCCATGGACAAAGAGAGGGAGTAGTATCAGTTCCAGTAGATCAGAGTGGGCCTTATGTCGCAGTAGCAACATCAGGTGTAGTCGAACCGTTTCTGTTGGATACTGGTGCAGCAAAAAGTTCTATCATACATGCGAAACTCCCTGGCGCACCTTTGTCTGGCTTAACAAATGTTTCTATAGGTTTTTCAGGCGCCCCTGTTTACAACCCTGTATCTGGTCCTTTGTCTATTTCTGTTGGACCCTGTCAATTGAAAGCACCCTTGATTTTGACGACTGGTTGTAATGAAAATCTGCTTGGTTTAGACTTGTTAAAACGCCTATATGCGACACTGTACTGTTCTCCGGCAGGAGTACAGCTTACATTAGGTAAGAGAATCATCTCCCCGATGTACTTGTCAATGGATGCGATCCCACTGGAGCTGCGTTCTCTCCCTGATTCTCTTTGGGCGACTGGTCCTAACGATGTAGGTCTTTTAGAAATTCAACCATATGTAGTCACTTTGAAAGCAAATGTCAAATTTCCACGAATCCCACAATACAAAATCTCTAGTGAAGGTGAACGTGCGCTTTTATTGATTGTGCAAGATTTGATAAAGAAAGACGTAGTAGAAGAAACTAGAGGAAATGTCTGCAACAGTCCTGTATTGCCAATTCTGAAACGCACTGATCCTTCAAAGCCTCCAGTCTATAGATTTGTAATCGATCTTAGAGAGGTTTACAAAATTGTGATTCCACAGTTTCCTGTGGTCCCAGACATCACTGCATTGTTAACGTTGATTCCTGCTACAGCCACATGGTTTTCAGTCATCGACTTGAAGAATGCCTTTTTCAGCATTCCGATAGCCGAGGAAAGCAGAGATATTTTCGGCTTCTCTTTAGGAGGCCGAAGCTTCAGGTTTAAACGCGCTCCACAAGGCTATTGTGAGAGCCCATCCATTTACAGCCAGGCACTAAAAAGTCAGTTAGATTCTTTTGTACTTCCTATTGGTTCTGCTTTAGTGCAATATGTCGATGATCTTCTAGTGGCTGCCGATGACAAGGAAACTTGCAAAGCAGCTACAATTTCCTTATTGCATCATTTGTCTAGTTTGAATCACAAGGTGTCACCTTCAAAAATGCAATACTGTTGTCAAGAAGTGACCTACCTAGGTCATCTCTTGCCAAAGGAGGGAAGAAAGTTGACCCCAGAGAGAATAAAAGCAATTACGCAGATGAATGTTCCTAGCACACAGAGAGAAGTGCGTGGCTTTTTAGGTATTACCTCATACTGTAGCCAATGGATCCCAAATTTTTCTCTTTTGGCAAAACCATTGGTGGCTTTGACTGGGAAAGGTGTTCCGAGTCCAGTGCCATGGTCTGCCGAATGTCAGGAGAGTTTTTCTGAGTTGCGAAATGCACTGTGTTCAGCTCCTGTGTTGGGTACACCCGACTACAGTAAACCATTTACGCTCTATGTTCACGAGAGAGAAGGTTGCGCGTTGAGTGTTCTGACGCAAAGATTTGGTGAGAAACAACGCCCTTGTGCGTATTTCTCATCAACATTAGATCCGGTAGCCAGAGCGTTGCCTAGTTGCTTGAGAGCTACAGCCGCAGCTTCAGCGTCCATTCGACAATCTGCTGGTTTGGTCATGAACAACATGCTAGTGGTCATGGTTCCTCATGCTGTGGATACACTCATGAACCGAACCAAGACGCAACACCTTACCAGTGCTAGATTATCAGGCTATGAGCTGACACTGTTAGCGAGTCATATTCAGATCAAAAGATGCAATGTATTGAATCCAGCAACATTGTTGCCGACTAATCAGGAGTCGAGTGATTCCGAACCACATGACTGTTGTTTCAGAACCGAGGAAGAGACAAAAGGACGAATTGATCTTAAAGACACTCCGTTACCAGATCCAGATGGCACGTTGTATGTTGACGGGTCTTGTTTTAAATTGGAGAATGGTGATGTGACAGCTGCATACGCAGTAACGACTTTGAGCACGATTGTGGAGACTGCAAGAGTGAGTCAGAATTCTGCCCAAGCTGCAGAATTAATCGTGTTAACGAGAGCGTGCGTTTTAGCTAAGGGAAAGAGAGTGAATGTTTTCACAGATAGTCAGTACGCATTCGGCGTTGCCCATAGTTTTGGACGATTGTGGAAGGAAAGGGGTTTCATTACGTCCCATGGGACTAAGATTCAACATGGTCAGCTAGTTAATGACTTGTTGGAATCTCTAACCTTGCCGACTGAAGTTGCGATTGTGAAGTGCAGTGCTCATCGAGCAATCACGGATGATGTTGGTCGTGGAAATGCTTTTGCTGATGAGACCGCTAAACAGACAGCTAGAAATACGATGAGTAGAATGTATGTTGCAACGTCTGCAAGATGGATTACTGAGTCTGGAATGTGTGAGGATACAGTGGAAAGTGTGAAAGCAATTCAAGAAGAAGCGACTGAGGAGGAAAAGCTTGCATGGAAAGAGAACACGGGTAAATTGGACTCGAATGGGTGTTGGATCGATTTGTCAGAACAGCAGCGTTGGATGTTGCCTGATGCGTATGTGCTTGCGGTAGTAACGATGGCGCATGGAGCAGCGCATATCAGTTCTAAAGGGATTTGTAAGATGTTGGCTCCAGTCTGGAAGAATGATGGGATTAGTAAGTGTGCAGAAAGAGTGGTGAGAAATTGCATGATATGTCTGATGCATAATCCTGGCAAGGGAATCCCCACACCCGCTGGTCACTTCGCTCCTCCTTCTTGCCCCTTCGAAGTGATCCAGTTAGATTTCATTCACATGGATCGTTGCAATAATCTAAAGTACGTCCTAGTGGTAGTCTGTGCTTTTTCAAGGTGGATCGAAGCATATCCACTAAAGGACAACACTGCCTTGTCCACTGCCAAAATCCTTCTCAAGGAATACTTCCCCAGGTTTGGTATGCCACGGATTGTATGGTCAGATAACGGAAGTGAATTCGTAGGGAAAGTTATGCAGAGTGTGTGTGCCGGTTTAGGGATAAAACAAAAATCTCACAGTGCGAATCATCCCCAGTCTGCTGGTCTAGTTGAGGGCTACAATGGCACCCTCAAACTGAAACTTGCCAAGATACAGGCCCCCACGGGTTTGTCCTGGCCAGATGCACTACCTTTGGCTCTGTTATCCACAAGAGCGACTGTACATTCTCGAGTAGGGCTTAGCCCTTACGAGATTGTATTCGGTCGACCTGCGAATGTTTGGGGGGTACTAAGCATAGGCGGAAAATCCGTTTCGCTCGCGGATTTTGCGGATTTTCGGTAAATTCGCAATCCGCGAGATTCACGAATCACCCGCAAAATCCGCAAATCCGCGAGCAGCGGATTTTATGGCTTGCTCGCACTGTTCGCGTGAGTTCGCGGCTTCCCAGTACAACTTCGCGCCCCGCGAATAAGCGCTAAATTGCAGAAATACGATCTTAGCAAAACTGAAACTACTTACCAGGTTTAAAAGTTCAGGCTCATCATTAGTAGCCATTTCCTGTAGTGCTTCCTGAGGGGCCCCTCCAGAGTTCAGTTGCCAGTTGCAACTATTATGTGACCCTGCTCTGAACCTCAGAATAGTTACACATATGCCACAAAGGTCCTGAATTACAGCTAAGGGAGACAAGCAGGAGCCAGGCTGGAAGTTCAAATCCATTAATCAGCCCCTAATTCATTAAGTGCAAAAGATCACTAATCAGGAAGCACTAAGGAAGCAGGTGCCAGCTAAAAAAATATTCTGTGACACATTAATCAGCCCCAAATTAATTCAGGTCACTTGAGGCAGGGAAGGTGTGCTTTGCTTTGCCACAATAATGTACACTGACTGGACAACCAGAGGGTGCTGTGATGAAACAGAGGGTGGCATGGGTGGGCCAGAGGGTGGCATGAGTAGTCAGAAAGTGGCAGTGGTGACAGAGAGTGGCAAACACAAAAAAAAAAAAAAATCCGCAAATTCGCGAGAATTTGCGGATTTTGCGGATTGCGAGTTCGCAAATCCGCAAAATTCGCAAACGCGAGATTCGCAAAATTCGCCCATGCTTAGGGGGTACCTAGACCGAGGGAATTTAAGCAGCTGGAATATCCAATGCTAATTGATTACCTTTTTGACTTGACTGCTAAATTGAGTCTCATTCACCAACAGGTTTTCGATGCTTTGCCAAAGCCACCGGAGAGTCCAGGTCATCAGCTGAAGCCCGGTGATCAAGTAGTCATCAGGAACTTTGGACTGACAAGAAATCTCCAACCCAAATTCGTCGGACCATTCCAGGTCTTGTTGGCGACGAGGACTGCTATACGTGTGGCTGGCAGAAAGAACTGGATCCATGCGACGCACGCAAAACGTGTACCCCTTCCGCTTCCTTATGACAACTGGGTGAAAAGAGGAATCGGTGTTTCTGAAACTGAACCAGTCCCCAAATACATTCCTTTCAGCGATGCAGAACTGATCACTGATTTACCGAACTCTGACTCCCCTTTTAAAACTGCACCTTTGAACACCGAACATTTATCCTCTGCATCAAAAGAACATTTGCCATCTGCGAACTTGAACATTGCAACCTCTGCTGAAAATAGACTGTTTCCGGATCAAACAGCTCCAGGAAAATTGAGATACAACTTACGGTCTCACACAAAGGACAAATAAAGCAGGAAACTGCCTATTTTACATATTTGAATTTTGATACATTGCCTCCAGCCAGGAAGTTTGCTAATATTTTGTATTTTTCCATGAATGGTATGTTGTTTTAATTGCCTTGCCGTCTGGGTAGCCGTAGGGTCGTGGCTGTGTGCCTAGTTGAATCTGCGGGGGTCAGACACAAGGTCGACCTTTCTGTTAGTTCTGGGAACTCCCAGGGCTGATAGAGGCATTTTCAACTACGTACACATCATCAGTGGTCGCGAGCGGTTGTAGAAGATGGAGCTTCCTGAGCTGCACCGAGAGAATGTAATTTATGCTCGCAGAAATAGACTTTACAAGATTCTTCATAACAAATGTTTTCTGATGCAATGTGCAATTACGTTTTTGATTGTTTTAATAACGTTGGTGGGTGGAATCGTCTTTGGTGTGCATTTAATCTTTACACCAATAACAACTACAGTACCTCCCCTTGATCTTGTTTCTTCTATTATAGCTTCTTTTCATTCTTTTCACTCGTTTCCCGAACACGAACAAGCTCGACGCTCAGAGTTCATTAATAACACTTTTGTACAGCTCTTGCATCAACACCAACTGGTAGTTAACACAACAGACTGCTGGGTATGTGGTCTGATACCACACACTATGGATAAAGGCATTCCCTATCTAGTCTTGCCTTTTAGCTATAATGGATCATTTCAGGCCTTCCAGACTATATTTGTCTATGCCCTTGAGACCTATCCTCCGCGTCCACCACGTTCCACTAAATATAACTCCGCTAATAAAGCTTTAGTCAAGGGAATCATTGACATGATTAAAGACATCAATAACACCCCATCTTACCCTAGAGATGAATTACGAGTATATCTGAGTTGGAATTCTACGGAGTATCGCATTAGTTTGGGTGAAAGCAAGCGTAAGAGCTCCACTCCAATCTGGGTCGTACCTCACCGAGGTCAAGTCTGTTTGCAAGGTAATGGGAGAAATCCAAGAGCTCAGCTAGGGAAGAGTGAGTGCGTTGAGACTTACGTGTATCCGTCTAACTCTTCCCCTGCCTTTCTTACTGCTAGGGGTACCTACTTCATTTGTCAGGATAGAGCATATACATGGCTGCCTGCTGACTTTTCAGGTTCCTGCTATATTGCTCGACTGTTACCTCCAACATACACTGCTTCTCCAGATTATCACAAGACCAGAGTAGCAAGAGGTGTTTTCAGCAAGGAAGATACCGCTGGTCAGGAAGCCGGAGACTTCTTCAAAGGTTTCCTTCCGTTCTGGGGGCCTGTGGCCAATAGTAGAAATCTACGTCAGCTAACACGGGTAGTTGAATCTACTATTACAGAAACTGCTGGTGCCCTTAGTAACTTAACAGCTGAGCTCCAGGCGGATCGTCTCATGACGTTGCAGAACCATATGGTTCTAGACGTAATACTTGCAGATCGAGGTGGGGTATGCAGAATGATCCAATCGAGCTGCTGTGTTTTCATACCCAATAATGCTCCGACTGTATACGAAGCGATCTCTAAGCTACACAAGATTTCCGACTCTATTCACGAAGACAAGGGAAACTGGTCCTTAATGGAGTGGCTTTGGACTCTACTATCAGCGTGGGGATGGAAGGTTCTGATGGTCGTTGGTATCATCCTAGTATTCCTGTTCTCGTGTTGCCTTATTATCCAATGTGGTCCCGCTTTGTGTAGTTTCTGTGCTGTAACCTGTCTTAGAAAACCGCCTGCGTTTGGAGACAAGGTACGAGAAAGGATGATGATGCAACAACATGTCACTGACCTGATGAGCATCAAGATAGACTTTGATATAGACTGAGTAATTGCCTATGTAAGGGCAAAAGGAGGGTCTGAGGTTCCGTGACGATTTGAACCCGTGTTTTCAACATTGTCGTAAACGCATAATTTTGGTATCAGTGAACCGCAAATGATCCATTTAGCATATCCTGGTGTTTTCGCTATGCTACGAGCAAGAGCACTCCTGTTATAAACATATTTCTGATTCACCCATGGCATCCATCTTAGAGTCTGGCAGCCATTTTGTATTCTTGCCCTCACATAGTCAATGGACACACAATGACCTCTGATTAATCCATTTCGTTTAAAGACACGTAAGCCTTAGCCGGCGATTCACCTTGCTAGTGACATGTGCACCTTAGGCCAGAAACGCTGTGGCCGCATGACTCGACAAAAGCTGCCTCCCCAGCCTGAGGCCAGTCCTGCTATACTGGTTCTCGTGTTCGTTGGCCTGATCATGATTAGGCGGCCGAAGCTGGTAGCCTTGCCCATTTACGACCCACAAACATCTCTTATCCTGCTTTTCTATCTCCTACACCTGGCTCTGCTCCTTTCCTTCTGGGCCTTTATTAGGGGGATGTAACGAAATTTACGATGAGGCGGTCCGGCTCTTGAATGAAAAGTTGACATGAGATTATGATGGAACAGTGGGAACCCCTCGTTCGTAATGTTTTGACATCAGATATTGTTGACGACTCTTGTGTAACACCAAATATTTATTATTTAGGACATGAAGTTTTAGAAATGTGAAGAATGTCGCCCCAAGCTAAAAATGTAGTATTTAAGGAGCAACCCACTTTGTACAAATTGAACAGGCTCCTAGATTCTGCCCGTGTGTAGTTTCTGTGACTTCTGTGTCCCTGCAGTAATAAACCTTTGGTCTTTGACGCCACCATCGAGAAGCCCGTGTTTCTGTTTATTTGTGCACCGAGACAGGTAGAACTCCGGGGTCTTCGGGTGTTGTCCCTGACACCTCTGGACGGAACCAAAAAGTCCAGAACTCCAAGAGTTTGGATGATGCCATGAGTGATGTCGCTAGTGATGTCATAGAACATGTCATGAGATACTATAATATGTAAGGTCATAAACAGTGCAAGTTATAGTCCAAAATGTTAATGGCGCCCATGACTTTTTCACCTAACTATAATGTTTCTTTACCCTTCCAATTTTTCCAGTAAGTTTTTAAGGTTTTGTTTTTTAACAAATGTTATTTTTATCATACTTTTACATTTTTTTTTGCTTTTTCTGTGAATTTTGGGGGTCTTTTACCATAAAGTGCAATTTCATTATCATGTGTTAATTCAATCCATGCATGCACTAGATTTGATTAGCTGCAGGCCTGGCTTACAGCCAGACCCTGCATCTTATTCTGCACAGGCAGCTCCCCAGAGCAAGCCAACGCCACACCGCACATGGCTTCTTCTCGAGCGCGGCATGGAGTTAGCTGCAGGGTGTGTGTTGCAGCCAAACTCTGCTTCTAACTCCCCACAGGAAGTCAAGACCATGCTGTGCACAGCATTTAGACATGCACAGCAGGGTGTTGGTCACAATGCTTGGCCTGCCACCAGGTCTCGTGGACAAAACCACAGCAACTTGCCAACTCCACATCATGCACAGCATTTGGTGTGAGCAATGTAGGCTGGTCCTCGGGCCCGGTGGACCCCATACCCTGGGTTCAAATCATATATGATAATGTGAGGGGGGGTGCAGCCCCATATCCAACCCTTAATTGGCCCCAGGAACCCCAGCCCCTGGAGACAAATGCAATTAAACCAGGGCGGAGGGCAAGCAGCCATCCTCGCAATCCGTAATATCCCCGATGGCCCCTGCCCCGAGGCCAATTATAATAAATAATGGGAGGGGCCACATGGCCCACCCCCACCGAACCTTATTAGACCCTAAAAACACCATCCCATGGGGGCCATTTGTTTTTTCTTTTAAGGGGTGGGGGAGCCACGCAGGCCTCGGGAACCCGACCCACTAGGTCTGTGTTCTTTTAATGTGGAGGAGGGGCATGTAACCCCGTTTTCTAAGCCTGTTGACCCTATCTCCCAGGTCCATATTTATATTGAAAAGGAAGGGGCATACCCCTCCGTTCCCTGAACCTCATTAGGTCCTGGGGACCCCATCCCCCAGGTTCATATGTGTATACAAAGTTTATTGTGGCCACCTCACTTTAAGCCTATTAAGCCCATGGGGACCCCATCCCCCTGGACCTGACTTTATATTTTGAGGGTGCCTCAGGAAACACCTAGGCACCCACCAAGGACATGATGAAGGCTGCGTAAGGAACCCCAGTACCCCCGCAGACGCAACTGGCTCCCCACATGGTGCATGAGCCAGCATGACTCCAACCCGGAGGGAACAGCAATTTATGCTGCTCCATATATGTGAGAACGAATTGTTATTCTGTTATTCTCACATTAGTGAGGGCAGGTAAACACATTACAAGTCTGTTCCCAGCTGGCAGGGGCATTTTTAAAGCTCCCTCCCACCGGGAGTAGATTTTGTGTGTGCACCTGTTTCGTGATAGAATTTGAAATGTTCCCGCCAGGTGGGGACAAACGCAAGTTTCCTTGCCTGTGACGGTAAGGGCAGCAAAACCACTGTGTCCCAGTGGATGGGTTCCTTGGGGCCAATAAATGCTCAGGGATGGGGGCCATGCAGCATCCCCTCCCTTTTTTTTTAAAAGTCACAGACCTGGGGGATTAAGTCTCCAGGGCGTTTTGAAGGCTAGGGGAGGTGAGCGACATGGCCCCCCTCCCCTTAAAAAATACTTTGGGCCTCAGAGCACGGGCCTACATGCCAAATACGGCTTGGAATAGTAAAACAGGGGAGGGGCTGTGTGTTCCCCTCCCTGAGCCTTATTGGGCTCCAGGGTCCCATCCCCCCCAGGCCAAACCAATAAAAGAGGGAAGGGGGCCATGAGACCCTCCTCCCCAAGCCTTTATATGCCACGGGGACCCCATCCTCCAGGACAAAAGCCAATTAAAAAGGGAAGATTGCTTCCAGTCTAATATGCTCCTAGGGGCCCCATCTCCCTGAGATTGTCTCTTTAACAGGTGGGTGTCTACTTAGGTCACCTACCATGTACATTTTGTGGGCTGTGGAAGGAGCCCCAGGGCCTCTGGGGCCCCAGCCAGCTTCCTGCATGGTGTCCCTGCCGGCATTACTCCCACTATTTATGCTGCTCCATATGGTTGGGAGCAATCTGTTCTGCTTCCCTGCCCACATCAGCGTATAACCGTACATGTAGATGCGTATGCTATTGTGCCTACATGCGCTTGGTGCCTACATGCGCTTGTATCACTTCAATTCTTGGATGCCCTGGTGTACATCACATATTATGCCCATTGATGTCCACCCTATGCCAAGCTTTGTCATCATTATACAATGGCCATCACTATAAAGTGTGAGCACCATCATACAATAGGTATCCAACTTATGCCAAGCAGTACCACAATTATTGCATGGCCAGCATTACTGCAGGGGGTCGCCACCCATCACACCAGGGTTGCCCAAACATTTTTTTCTTGCATTTTTATACCCAAAGGTAACAGAGCGCTTTACATGATCACTAGCTACATTACCGATGGCCACATTCATTTTAAAAAAAAATGTAGGCACAGGGAGTAATAAGCGATTTGCCCAGAATCACAGGGTGCTTGAACCTCCCACCAGACTCGAACCTGGTTACCCAGCTTCAGAGTCAAAGGTTCCACCCGTTAAGCCACATCCTCTCAATGCTAAGAAAGATCAGCAATATAGCAGAGCTATCTTTATGTCAGGTCTGGGCATCATCACATCATAGATGCCCTCAATATACAACATATCCCTACCAATTTGCAACAACCAGCATTGGTCCACGTGGATACCATTAGCACATGCTTTTTCAAGCATGCTCTTATGCGTAAGCAAACACAGGCATTCTTGCACAAACACACAGACTAAACAAAATGTTAAACTTTTTTTAACTCCCCTTGTTATGGCAGCTGTATGGATCCACCTAAACCAGACTTCTTCAAAGAGTAGACCATTAGCTACTCAAGGCTCTCCAACTACCTGTAAGTAGCTTCCTGTACAGCCAAGCCTACTAAATTAAAATAGTATACTTGGTTGAATTAATCTATGTATACCAAAGTTGAAAAATGTGGATTCAAGACGATAATGTGTCTTTTATCAGAGCTCAAGAGTGGATGCTTGGAGAAAAATGATTGAATTTCAAAATATATTTAAAACTGATGCTATGAGTGCTTTAAGTAAGTAGCACCGGGGATTTATTACTAATATTATTACCTTAGTGCAAGGGGCATTGCAGCTATGCCTGTTATGTATTACCCATATGGAAGAATTCCAAAGGGATTTATTTTATTTATAACAACATTTGTAAAGCGCGAACGAAGGCCCTTGGGCATCTCGGCGCTGAGTTACTGCAGTGTTTAACCAACAAGGCAGGCTGAGGTTCATTGATTAAAAAGCCAGGTTTTAAGTTGTTTGCGGAAGGACCAGAGGGAGGTGCTGGATTTGATTGAGTGAGGCAGTGTGTTCCACAGTTTCGGTGCGGCTACGAGAAATCTTTTGTCACCCCAGTTGACAGATTTGGTTCGGGGGACCATCAGTTCAAAGGAGCTGGAGGAGCGCAGTGTTCTAGAAGGGCAGCAAGGGATTAGGTTCTGGGTGAAGAACACGGGTCCAGCATTATGTAGAGCCTTGTATACCAGGCACAGAGACTTGAACTTGATCCTCGACTTCACTGGTAGCCAGTGAAGCTGTCTTATGGTAGGTGACACCGGTTGGTATTTGGGAATTCGCCCTAGGAGCCTGGCGGCTGCGTTATGAATAGCCTGCATTTTTGATAGCACTCTCTCCTGGGCACCTAGAAACAAAGCGTTACAATAGTCTAGGGTAGACAAGACCAGGGAGCTCACCAGTGTTTTGCCGGCATTTTCAGGTAGGAAGGGCAGAATTTTCTTAATTAGCCTTAGTTTGTGAAAGGCTGAGTAGGAAATCTGGTTTGCGTGTAGTAAGAAGTTCAGACGGTTGTCGAACATGACTCCCAGGTTCCTCACCTTGTTGACCGGGTCTGGGGGCTGGCCCATGGATGAAGGCCACCAAAGGGGGGACCACTCCGGGGATAGGTTGCCAAAAATTACAACTTCCGATTTGTCGGTGTTTAATTTCAGGCAATTGTGAGCCATCCAGCTCCCAGTTGCCAGCATGCCCTGATTGAACTTGTTGGCTATTTGAAGCCCGTCATTCTTAACGGCGAGGACCAATTGAGTGTCATCTGCGTAGGAGGTGAGGCTCATCCCATTGGCCCTGATGACTTTGGCGAGGTCCGACACATAAATGTTGAATAGTGTCGGACTTAGGGATGAGCCTTGGGGAACTCCACATGGCAGTGACAGGGAGGAGGATTCAAAAGGTCCGACAGTGACGACCTGGGTCCTGTTTGCCAGGAAGGAGGCAAGGAGATTTTTAGCATTACCTCGGATGCCTATGCTCTCGACACGGTCGACCAAGGTGGCATGGTCGACCGTGTCGAAGGCTGCCGATAGGTCCAGCAGGATCAGAACAGCTGTACCTCCCGCATCCCGAATGGATCTGATATCATCCGTCGCTTTGACCAAGGCGGTCTCAGTTCCATGATATTGGCGGAAGCCAAACTGAGATTCATCCAGACATTTGTTTTCCTCAATAAAGGAAGAGAGTTGGGAGTTCATGATTTTCTCCACTATTTTCGCTAGTAGTGGGAGACTGGCAATAGGGCGGTAACTTTTGGGTTCTTCCTTGTCTAGGGCGGGTTTTTTGAGGAGCGGTTTTATAAGGGTTTTCTTTAGTGTGTTTGGGTAAGTACCTGTGCAGAACATGGAATTGCAAATATCGGTTATTGCCGGGAGAACAGTAATGTAAAAGCCCCTTTTACATTACTGCTGGCAATCCTGCCTGATGAACTGAGATAACCACTACCGCGAATCTCTCCTGTGGTGGCACTAATGAAACCTTGTTTAATATGAGCATGATGACAACACTCATGTCCAATGAAAATCATCCCAAGCTTCTAATATAAGTAGCTCGTCGTTTTACAGTAAAGGTTGGAGACCTCTGCGCTAAAGACAACACTGCATTTCTCTCTGTTGATTTGGCTGTTACTGTCTGGCCTTCTTGCAGGAGGCTCAGAGTCAAGGGCGTTGTCAGTGGTAAAAGGAAGTCTACAGGGCGGTCACACAGCTGATCCAGCAGAAGGATGGGTGGGCAGCATGGTTCAAGAGAAAGCATCATTGACAGTGAGTTTGCACTGCAGGATAGAGCTTCATCCAATCATTAGGTAGCTGCTTGTTGTGCAAGGAGGGTTAAGGCCTAGCAGATCTTCAAAGTTGTCAATGGAGCATGGGTTGGCTTGCATCAGGCCCCAAGGCACAGACCTCCAAGCCAGCCCTGACAAGCTGTGCTTTGTGTGCAAAAGGGTTGGAGTGTGCCCGGTTGACACTCCCCATGGAACAAGCCAGCCTATCGGAGTTGGGCAATCAATACCAGTTTATTGGGTATGGGTGGAGCCCGGGAAAGAGTGCAGCACAGCTGCCGTAGCGCACCAGAAATTAACTGTTACTCTGTGCAAAGTCAGTGTAAAAAAAGTATTTGGTATATATATGTTTGTTGGCAGTCCTGACAGGGACCCGTGGTCACCCATTCAGATAACTAATGTTACCCAAGGGATCCCTGAAATGCAGGCTGTTCGTACTTTAAACATAAATGAAGCACTGTATGAATTGAGTCCCAGGCCCCAAAATAAGTGCCTTTATCACCTCCTTCAACGAATGGCTCAAATAAAGCACAGCCTGTAAAAGCCAGAGGACAACAATTCATTCATCTAGACCTGCCTGGTTCCACTTTCTTTGTGTACATGATCACGGGAGAAGATTCAGGGCAATGGCGTGAACAATAACCTCCCGACTCCTTTATATTAATGCAGTATGGAGACCTTTACGGGTCAAATTAGAATATTTTAAGGCGGTGCTAATGATTGTCAATTTTCCTTGGTCTGCAAATGCATCTTATGGGTAGGATCAGTCTCTTTTGAGCAGATGCTGAGAACCCATGTGTTAATTTGTATTAAGAAGCCTTTACCAGTGCTTCATTTGAGCCAGTGGTTTCCGTTGCTCAGCACCTGCATTTAATTGTCATCACCCCACTTAGGACTCTGCCATATGGTGGCGCTGCTCATCTACTTTAGAGATAAGCAGAATAACGGTTGTTTATGAAAACAATATAAATTAAAAATTACTAATACCTGCCTCCCAGCCATTCTTTTAGCTTTGGGGACCTGGAATAATCTGAACTGTCACGCTTGCAGGCGAGAGACATGGTAAGTAGTTGTTTTGGGAGAGATGACTGGGACGATGGGTGGTGCAAGCTACAGTGGCCTCAGTCAGGACTGACACTTATTATTTTACAAATTAAGCCCTGGACTTTAATCGCTGACTGACTCCACCTCTTGTTTCCTCCTCCTGTAGATTCCAGTAAGAAAACCAAGGCAAGCTACGCAATGTGTCCTCGTAAATAATAAATGGAGATGCAGACTCATCAGGCCTGGCTCCCGTTCATGTGTTGGTCGTCTCGTCAAGGACTTGGTCGCATGTTTGTACCGTTGAGATCCCCTTCCCTCTGCATGTGACTCACTTCTGACTGCTATATTGGCAACCATTTGGTGTGAAGAATCACTGCTTCTGGGGAAAGCACTACTATTTTCCAGCATTACATTCAGAATCTCAATGATTTTCACAGATTAATTTGCAAAATGTAACAGTTTTATGATCATGGCAAGTGCAAAAACAATATGAGCAAACACATGGGTAGGGTAGTGTGAAGTGAGATGAATATTCCAAATGATCATTTGCAAAGGAGGCTTTCGCCTCGGTGACGTGAAAATAAATAAACCACATTAAATGCCATATGGTCAAATTTAGACATTGAAGAACAACAAAAGATGCAATGCTCCGCCCCGCCCCGCCCCGCATTGCCGAAGAAAAGGACTCCGCCTGCGCTGCTGCTTGGGACGCCAATTAAACTTTTACCACGCTGCCAGAAGGAGGGATTGACTGCCTCTGCACCAAGGGAAGGATTCCTGCTGCACCTCGCGGAACCCGCTTCGCGGGTCCCGCTTCGCCTTTGTCTGCCCATCCAAGGGTTGGCCTCTGCAGGGTGAGTGCGCGAGCGACAGGGCTGCGAGCGCGGGGACCGGGACTCACTTTCCCAGGAGTCCCGGCAACCCCGAGGCCAAGTCACCTGGCCCGCTCTCCCTGACCGCCCCGCCCCGCATTGCCGAAGAAAAGGACTCCGCCTGCGCTGCTGCTTGGGACGCCAATTAAACTTTTACCACGCTGCCAGAAGGAGGGATTGACTGCCTCTGCACCAAGGGAAGGATTCCTGCTGCACCTTGCGGAACCCGCTTCGCGGGTCCCGCTTCGCCTTTGTCTGCCCATCCAAGGGTTGGCCTCTGCAGGGTGAGTGCGCGAGCGACAGGGCTGCGAGCGCGGGGACCGGGACTCACTTTCCCAGGAGTCCCGGCAACCCCGAGGCCAAGTCACCTGGCCCGCTCTCCCTGACCGCCCCGCCCCGCAATCCCATCTCCCCTATCAAACGCCCATAAGTAGTGACGAACCCCGCTGCGCGGGAGCGCGCGGGAGCGCCCGGGGCTAAGCCCGGGCAAAGGGCGGGCCCTCTGTGGCCCTCAGAGGCCAGAGGAGGCCGGGCTGGGCCACTAACCCTGGTTGATTGTATCTATCTTACTTGCGCTTTGTACCCCTAGGGCATACGGATTATGTCCACTCGTAAAACTAGAAGCATGGCTGTTGCTAATGGTAAAAAACGTACTGGGACCTTGGACGATTTTATTACCTGCACACACGCATTAATTGACGAGGGAATAACACTAATGGACAGGAGAGTATCACAAGACCTGGCCATGGCCAAACGCTCATCACTGGGTCTGATTGCGCAGGCCCAAACACCTACTACCGTTTGTCGTCCAGAAACCCAGGCTCTAGTACATAGCCACGGTGAATTAGGGGCCATGGATGCCTCTAATACTAACATTGATCCCGACCAGGACTTGGAGGCTTCACCTAACCTTAATATTCTAACTCTGAGTGGAACACAACCGCAAGAGTCAAACACCTGTGATACTACCGACGTTAACACTGATAGGGGCAGGATTGAAGGGGCTATTCCTAAGCAGAAACAGAAGGGTAACAAACAAACCACCTTCAAACAAAAGAAGGGCCTGACATACCCCAACCCCAACCCCCCTAACCGTGAGATGCTGTCAGATGTTCCTTCTAGTTCAACAGGGGGGACACTTCTAAATAAGGTTGGTTTACCTCTAAATCTACCAGACAACACCTTAATTGATCAAAGTCTGGAGGAAATCTTACAGTTTAGTGTAGACGCTGGTAATTCCCCTCCTATAGTGCCATCACAGGAGGAGGTTGGTTTAACTATTAACAACTCTGTGATTTTCAATATGTTGAAATCTCTGTTAGAACCTATAGAGGTAAGACTACGCTGTCTCGAAACTGTCCTAAAAAACATACACAAGGACATAAGTGCTCCCAGTTTCTCCTTAAATAATAAAACTGTTCAGATTTCTAATCAGTCTAAACCACTAAAACCCCAGGCAATCCCTAATAAAACATTGGAGACCAACAAAGGGGTGCCAAAGAATCGTAGTAATACTCCAATTCAGACTATCCCTAACAACAAGCCCCCTACAGTAGAGGGAACTAAGAAAACGGATCCTGTCCATATACCCTCCAAAAACAATTCAAATTCAACTCCTCAGGTTACTTCTAGGGATGGTCTATCCCAACCCGTAATCCCTGAAGCCCTTGATAAAGTTAAATGTAAGGCCCGGAAAAATATCCATCTGCCCCCTGATGCCTGTCCCTATGTTGTTATACTTACCGGGGTCACTGAAATACCTGCAACTGAACAAGAGTCGTACCAGACTCTAAAAAATAAAGTATGCCATTGGTTAGCCAACAACTATCCCCTTCCGCCAAACATACCCTGTAATATTCTGATGATTGAGAGAGCCCCATGGGTAGGAGATAATAGGAAAAACCTTCCAGGGGATTGTGTAGTGGTTACCTTCGAGAACACTGAGGTCGTAGAATTTATTTGCAGCAGAAGGGCCCCGAGATACCAGGCGAGCACAGTAACTGCTAGGCCTCTCTCATATTTTTACCTCCCACAAAATCAAGCCGATAATCGATGGAGCTGGCTTAAGGGCCCTCACGATCGTAAACCCAGACAGAGACCCAATTCTCCCTGGGCGCCACAAACCCCTGGCTGGGAGGAGGAATGGGATGGGGGATGGAACTTGGTTGGGAATAGAGGAGGCAGACCACCGCAAGGCGGCCCTTTCTTTGGCTTGCATCCTTCTCAACTATATCACTACCCCCAACAGCGAAATGGACCTGCCAATCCTCTGTACTTTCCAACGGCGAATCGTTTTGAATGCCTCTCAAATACAGACTGGGTGGATTGACATATGCAGGGCCCTCCAAAGGGAAGGGGACCCCAGACCAGTTTAATTTTCCCTTGTAAGGAAGCGGCAACAGCGGTTTTGACTATGGATAAACCTCTTTCTACTCCCCTTGATAGCTCGTTGGAGGCGAAGAGCCGGAGTACACCATCTTTTCTCCCAGCCGCACCTCTGCCGCTTTGTAAAATTCTTACTTGGAATGTGGCAGGTTTAAATGCAAAGGCGTTAGACCCCATATGGCAAGAGTTTGTAAATCAATACGACATAGTGGGTTTGCAAGAAACCTGGGACACTACAACCAATTTTGCACTAGATGGCTTTTGTAGTTTTTTTACCCCCGCAGCTTCTAGCGCAAGAGGAAGAGCAAAAGGAGGCCTACTTACACTGTGTTCCTTGGAGATGGTAGGGGCATTTAAACAAATAGAATCTGCACCCGCAAACACGCTAGTTGTGGAGTGGACCTTACCTGGCTCCCAAACTTTTTTAGTAGTTAATTTTTATAATTCCAGGGAGTCTTCATCTGTTAATGAACATCTGACTTCCTTATTACAATTTTTGTCAGCCTATAGAAACGACTGCACCTCCCCCCCAGAGATGATTATTCTGGGTGATTTTAATATTCACCCCTGTGAGGGTGATTGCCTCAATGACAGCTATGGGGGCTCACCGACGGAAGCCATTCCCCACTTTGTGCATACAATTGAGGGTGAGTGTCTTGAGTCTTTCCTGGCGACTTTAAATTTATTTGAATTTGCTCAAAGTAAGAATGATCCCAGAGCCCCAACCTTCGTGGGGAAAGACGCCAATACCATAATAGATTTCATTTTTGTTTCATCTGGGGTACTAGCTAAGGCACGCGAGTACATGGTGGTCAC
This sequence comes from Lissotriton vulgaris, assembly GCF_964263255.1. Lineage (NCBI taxonomy): Eukaryota > Metazoa > Chordata > Amphibia > Caudata > Salamandridae > Lissotriton > Lissotriton vulgaris. The sequence goes on from NC_141698.1 coordinate 352,454,735, forward strand.
TGCTAGTTTCAGCGATCACAATCCTGTTCTCCTGATGCTGGACCTAGACTGTTTCCGGACCTATAATCCAACTGATGTGGCAGCCCCAAGGGACTTGACAGCTAAAGACCAGGGAAGGCGCCTAAAATGGGAACAGATAGTCCCTGAACAATTCTTACATTTACTTGCCCAAGAGTCAGAGGCTGATATGGCAGTATGTCTGGACCCAACTGCTCGAGGCCCGGATGTAGTAGTAGCATATGAGGAGATATGCGGAAGGATTGCTAAGAATTTGGAGTTAAGGTCTACCGGGCAAAGGATCAAGAAACCCCAGAAATGGTTTAATAAAGAATGCTCGCAGAAACATAGCGCTCTGATGAAAGCTCTAAAACAAAAACCTAGGGACAGGACTTTAGTGGCCAATCTAAGGAAGGATTACAAAATTGCAGTTCTCAAACGCAAATCTGGAATCAAGGAGGAAGCCTGGGAGAGCCTATTATCTACGGACGTATTGAGAGATAGCAAAAAGTTCTGGGCCATTGTGAACCAGCCCTTCTTCTCCAATGATGGGAAGACCGACATGGACTGTGTGATAGAAGATGGCAGATGGATAGGCCACTTCGAAAAGATCTATGAATCCACACCATCTGGTTTAACTGATAACGTCCACAAACCCTCCAACCTGGTTATGGATTTTAGTAGTGTGGAGGTTGAAAGGGCGATCAGAGACACAAGTAAACACAAAGCCCCGGGCCCTGACGGGGTCCCTGCAGATCTCTATATCCAATACCCACAATTTTGGTCGAAGATATTAACGAATGTTTTTAATGCAATACCCACAGCTGGTTTTCCTTCCTCTTGGTCCACCTCTATTATTGTGCCCATATTCAAGAAAGGGAACAGGGGGGACCCGGCTTGCTACAGGCCAATCTCCCTGCTGGACTCTGCCGTTAAGATCTTGGGCAGAGTCATCTTGCAGAGGCTTGAAGATTGGCTTGGAGAGAACAGGATCCTCTCGGAGTTACAGTATGGTTTCAGAGCACATAGAGGGACTATGGACCAATGTCTTAACCTCCACCTAATTATCAGCAAGTACACTGTGGTGAAGGGGGGACTCCTTTATTTGGGTTTTATGGACTTATCATCTGCTTTTGACTTGGTCAATCGTTCAAAACTGTGGACTACTTTGCGCAATATGGGTTTGGACACAATTTTGGTTAATTTTCTGCACGACCTCCATTTAAATTTATTTGCATCTGTTAGGGTGAACAGGGATGGAAGGTGCACAGCGAAGTTTAAGTCCGGGAGAGGTGTCAGACAAGGCTGCATTCTGGCACCTCTCCTTTTTACACTGTACATCAACTCCTTGGGCAATTCATTGAACTTAGTCACCCCAGACATTCCGCGTATGGGGGGGGTACCTATTCCGGTCCTCTTATACGCGGACGATGCCGTCCTCTTAGCTCGGACTGGCACAGGCCTTCAAAAATTATTAGATCATTTTGGCCTTTTTATGGAAGCACTCGATCTTAAGATTAACTCGACCAAATCTCATGTTATGGTTACTGGTCCACGAAAAAAACACACGAAGATCAGGTCTTTTAGCTGTAATAGTTCACCAATTTCCAGGGTCCCTTTCTTTTGTTATTTGGGTGTCACCTTCGATGAGAAAGGAACATGGGGTCCACAAATGAGATTAAAACAGAATGGAGTCATTAGATCCACTACAGCCCTCCTGCACTTCTCTAAAAAACTGGGCTCAAGACCGATGGAAGCTATGACCCGTATCTATAAAGCTAAATGTTTGGCAATCGCCTCTTATGGGGCTGCCATATGGGGCTATGTCTCATGCCCAGGTATTCAGATTGCAGAAAATAACTTTTTACGAGCCTTATTATCACTCCCTAAATCTTCTCCTATACATACAATTCATAATGAATTAGGCTTGGGCCATGTTACTGACCTCTTAAAAATGGCCCCAGTGATATACTGGGTTAAAACCTGGACAAACGAGGAAATCAGTTTAAATCATTGTATCCTCAAAGATTGCTTGTCTCTGGATAAAGCCAATAACATCCCTTGGCTGGCGTATGTTAGAGCGGCATGCGCGAGGCTAGGGCGCCCAGAAATGTATTCTTTGCCACACAATTTAAAAAAAGAAGATGTAAAGTGGGTCAAGCTGCATTTCCAAAACCTGTTGGAGTCTGAAAGGGAAACGGTTGAATTAGGTAAACCAATGGTACGTTCACTTTTCCAACTTTCCTCAACTTTAGCCATGGAACCTTATTTGAAATATGTTACCAAGCCTTACCATCGCTTTTTACTTATAAGGTTCAGGTTTAATCTAATACACCTTGTGCTCGGCTCACAATCAAAGTGGGGCTTACCAGAAAACTTACCCCCCTGTACCTGCGATTGTTTCTCTATACAGGACACCCTTCACTTAGTTATGCTTTGTGAACATTATCTGGTGGCTCGCAAAAAATTCCTGGTACCTATTCTGAAAGATTTGAACTTTGTCCAGGTACGGCCAGCATTATTACATCTACAGATGCTGAACTCGGTACAGACAACATATGGGGTAGCTTGCTTTCTGGCAGCAGCTGCCAGACAAAATAAATTAAGAACAGCTGCTATTCTTAATAACCAAATCTGATATCTGTATAATTTTGTTGGACACCATTTAACTTTGTTGATATAGACACTTATTTTAAACAAAATTCTCTTCTGTGCTTTTATGAAGGTGTAGTAATGTCCTTTTCATACATGTTTATTTGAATTCTAAACTTGCTTTGTATACTATGTCTTGCTTTTATGGTTTTAAATAACCGAATAAAGTTTCTTTGACTGACTGACTGACATTAATCGTAAAAACGCGGAATGATTACATTAGGGTTAATCTTAAATTTAGGCTTGAGGTTAGGGTTTTGGTTATGCATAAGAACAGGGTCACCGGATTTCTAATATGTGCGCTCTTTGCTGTTTCCATCTCATTATGGATTTACTGCACTGGCCACATATTCCACCATCTGCTGCACAGCAGTGTTCAACAAAAAATGTCCCTCCCTCTAACGGATCACAAGTTACAAAAATCCCTGCCACACACTTGGCAGATACTTTTCAGAATTTAATTGGCTGCCTTTCTGTCCTTGATTGCGGTATTCAGGTATTAACTGGTACAAGCGAAGTGAAATTTACGATCCCCAATTGATTGACTGGGGAAATACTTTTGTTTACAGCATGAACAACATCCTTACATATTTAATTGTGATTCTAACAGAGTGGAGATAAAGATTTTTCTCTGAGTTGTTAAAATGTTTTGTTTCATTTTTCGTCCAAATTAATCTTATGCTACGAATACAAACCTTGTCCTAAACAAACCAATCCAATACATTTTAATCCCTCTTTTTTAAAACTGATTTCTTAAATCTCAATGTTTTCCAGAGTGATACTTATTTTATACAATTATAATTCTGGAGGAATGCTTCCTGATGATAGGAGTTGATTCTGGTACACCCTACCGAGGACATAGAGAAACCCAAAAAAGAAGATTGGTTCCAAGGCACAAATGGAAAACGCAGAATAAAAGAGGAAGTCTTTTAATTTGAGATGTAGGCTTCTTTTCTACTGGGTGGCACATTGTAAGTTTAAAGCAAGGTATCCTGTGCTGGGAATTACAAAGGGGCAGTTTCAATAAAATGACATTCTTACCTTTTCATGCAATAAAAATCATTATTCGTTGGTAAATAGCAATTCCAATATAATCTGGATATTCTCTTTACTTTTCTTTAATGAGAAAAATAAATTGTGCATACTACTGGTATACATTACTAATATGAGTCTTACAACAATAAAATGGTGAGATAATACTGCCATAGAATGTTCTATATAATGCACACAATTTGCTTTTTCCTGCCGCAGAAATATGTTGTCTTTCCATTTAATTCCAGTGGACTCAGAGGTTTTATTTGGTTTAGAGTGAATGCTAGCACTACAATTAAAATAGCATTAGAGTTGGGGTAAGAGCTAGATTTACAGTTATGACTATGGTAAGGGTTAGTTTAAGATTCAATTTAGAGGACTGGGTATATTTAAGATACGTGTGAAGGTGATGGGGTAAGGGCTATGGTTAAGGGTGAAGCCATATTGTACTCCGAGTGCAGTTTTTATTATTGGAGTGTCATTGTCAAATGAAACATTTGTCATTATGAAATAGATTTTTTGTGTTCTGCATTGCGCATTTGTACATTATAGCATTCTTTACTTTCACTGGCATTCACCACTGTAGATATTTTTTGTATTTTTTACCCTTAATCAAGAGGCAAGTGGAATATTACACTATCTACATTTTAAATTTCTAATATTTAAATTGCATTCACTAATGTTGCTGACATTGCAAATATACTATTGTTCGAAAACACCATTGCTGGGAGAGGCCGGATTCACGGCCGGGCGGAACAGAAGGTCCAGGGACATTCGGACTTTTTGTGGTGAAACCACGGAGAACAATCTATATTATGACGATTATCACACGGAGATTTGGCCAGCATAACAGCATTTATTCATTTAAACAAAAGGATTGTTCCTGTTCCGCTTAGCTTACTGACACGGCGCACGGAAAATTATATAATTATTTCATGCAGACATAAGAGAAGATCTCAAGTCACACAGTACATAAAAGATACCCTTACCGGGTTGGAATTATCACTGGTCAAGTGGAAATACAACACACGCCGTTATTAGAAGAGAGCCCTGAAGAGTCAGAGCGACCTTCACTCTGACGAAACACATGCCGGCTGGTGCAGTGTAGCTCGAGCAATAAAGAAAAAAATGCTCATAGAAGAAGAAGTGGACAATAATTTTTATGGATGTATTGACCGGACTAACAACTACATTACCCAGTGTTTAAATTGAATTTGTGTGTGCATAGGAAATTGTTTTCAAAGTTTAGGTGTTGTGTTGCAACATCTCTTGAGGGGTTGGGAGGGTCTCCCCTTTCCTGTGGCACCACCACCTGAAACTATTCAGCCTGACAGGCAGTCAGGAACATAGCGGAGCACAAGTAGTCCCTGAGAATTAAAACCCTGCACCTTTGTTAGTAGCTAGATTTACAGTTATGAGTATGGTAAGGGTTAGTTTAAGAATTCAATTTAGAGGGCCGGGTATATTTAAGATACGTGTGAAGGTGATGGGGTAAGGGCTATGGTTAAGGTACAAGCCATATTGTACTCGGAGTGCAGTTTTTATTATTGGAGTGTCATTGTCAAATGAAACATTTGTCATTATGAAATGGATTTTTTGTGTTCAGCATTGTGTATTTGTACATTATAGCATTCTTTACTTTCACTGGCATTCACCACTGTAGATATTTTTTGTATTTTTTATCCTTAATCAAGAGGCAAGTGGAATATTACACTATCTACATTTTAAATTTCTAATATTTAAATTGCATTCACTAATGTTGCTGACATTGCAAATATACTATTGTTCTGATCACCTTCTCTTCATTACACTGGGATTATTAACCTATTGTCACTGGTGCTTCCAACTGTTTCGGTTGTTGAGTACCAAGGGTGGCTATTCTTGACTCCACCTCAGGCCCCTTCACCCACCACCATACACTTCTGTATCTTTATTTCCCTCCTCCAGCTTCCTTTTCATCACTGCATTCTCTCTTTGTCACTGCTCTCCTATCTTTCTCTTCTTTCCCCTTTCTTCCTTATCTGACCTTTCACTCTTGATCTGAGGCTGAAGTTACAAATTAATCCCAGTACCAAAAATGTGTGCTGTTGCCCATCACCCGCAACTGGTAGCTGGATGGGGTTCTTTTTAAAGTTAGGAGCAATCACAGCCAGACAGTAGAATAGTATTCTATTTCTTGTACTTCACATAGCAATGAAATCTATTGGTAATTATCAGTTCTTCTTGAGCTGCCTGGTCTTACTCATCATGTTTGGAGAACAAAACCAATAAAGAGAGTGACACTGCCTGACTATGGTTAAATGTGTTTTAATGTTATTCCTTGGCTGATATGCAAGCATCCTCTATTTTGCATGCTTTTGATATTTGCGTTTGCACCCAAACCAAAAAAATCGCAGTTGTGGTTCAGTCAATTGCAAATAATATATGGCTTTCTTATTACTTAAAAAGCAATGTTGCTTCACTTGATTAGCTGTTATTTTCCAAATCATAAAAACCTATGAAATGAGTTGTGAGTCTGTTCTATTTCTTTACCATGGCACATACATCTTTCTCTTGCATGTTTGAATAAGAGGGTTGCAGGAATATTAATCTTCTGACCAAGTTCTTCTCTATAGAAAAGTATTTCATTATGGCACTCTTGACATGTGCTCAGCACTCCTCTAACTTGGGTAACAATCCATGGTGCAGAAGATTCAGTGGCACCAAGGAACACAGGGGTAGGTGGACCTGTGCACCCCAGTTTCCTTGCTTTTGGACTGTTGGGTTCCTTGTTGTTCTACTGCCCCTGGTTCACTTTCCTGATAGAGGCCTTCAAACACAACCAAAACGGTGAAGATCGAGAAAAACAGAGCTCCACAGTATTGTAGTAATTTGACAAGTTCTATTCCATCTTTTTGAGGGCCAAGTGATTTCGCCCCGATTTGAACTGAACCTCCTTCCCAGAATGCTCCAGGATACAATATCACAGCATACCTGGCAGATGTTAATCAAGAGTATTGTGAAGAACAGAACTCTGGAGTGCAAGAAAAAAACTGTGGCAATCTAAAAAGATCTTCTAAAAATATTCCATGTCTGTGTTATTAACCCTTTGTCCAGGGACCGAAGTAGTGCCAGATAGACAGTGCTTCGTTATATGTTATCACACAAAAAATATTTGTGATTTTACATAAAATATATGGAATTTAAAATTCTGAAAAGCTTTAGCATCCACTAATCCCGAGATGTGCCTTTGCTTCACAAGTATCTCACTATTAGATCTGGGTGAATTATTTCATCGAAACTTGAAATCAGCCTGCGATTTTTTTTTTGCTTGTGACCCACATTTTTCACCTTTTTCACATTTATCCTGCTAAGGTGAATTTTGCAAATTGTCAGTGACGTTTGTGGAGTTTTCATTGACACTCGCCCATCAAACGGCAATTAAAAAGCTTTAAATTCCACAAATTGATAAAATTGCACGTTTTCTGTGGCTGCAGAAAACCCCAAACACAGGCAGGTGTAGAAAATATTCTGCTACATGCTTTGTGAAACAAAACAAAATTCCCAAGAAATATTTGTCACATCAAATTATTTATAGCTATTAGCTAGAGCACGTGCAAGACACTCATATATTTCCTTGCAAGTATTGATTTGCTCTAGGTGCACCCTCACTGCTTCCCACTATTACATGAACTGTAAATCACTATTCTATTTTCACTTTGGATGCATATTATCCAGCCTTATTGTATGCACAAGAAAGCTCATTGTCGTTCATGGGTCATATAATACCACATAAAAGGCGGCCTTATAAAAACCTGGTCTACCTCTATCCTGCTCCCTATCTTCAAGAAGGAAGATCGTAATAATCCAGCATGCTACAGGCCCATTTCCCTCCTGGATTCACTTGGCAAAGTGGCAGGTCGCTTAATTTTGGAGAGATTTCGGGTCTGGTCTGAAGATAACAACATCATGACAGACCTGCAATATGGTTTCCGGGAGGGACTGGGCACTGTGGAGCAAGCTTTAAACCTCTCCCTTCTAATTGGGAAATATGTCCAGGCAAAGAGAGGCAATCTTCACCTGGTCTACGTGGATTTGACCGCAGCCTTTGACTGTGTATCGCACTCTAGGCTGTGGTCAATCCTCGCGGAAATGGGAGTGGACCATCATATAATATCCTTTTTACGTGAGCTTTACTCAGGTGCATCGGCAAGGGTGAGATTTGGGGTGAACGGGGAGCTAACGCATTCGTTTGGAGTAACCAAGGGAGTCAGACAAGGGTGTGTCCTGGCTCCTTTTCTAATTAATCTGTATACCAATGGTCTCAAGAAGGCATGCTAGAAGGGAGCCAGGACCTCCCAACAATTGCCCGTCGTCCGATTCCCGCGCTACTTTACGCGGACGACGCAGTAATTATGGCTCGAACCCCAGTACAACTCCAGAACCAATTAAACTCATACTGTAAATTCATGGCTTCATTGGACTTAAAGGTCAATATAAAGAAAACACTAGTCATGCACTTAGGTAAAAAGAGGTCTAAGAATAAACCGATTTGTATAGAAAAAGTTAAGTTGGACTGCACCAGGACTTATCCTTATTTAGGCATACTCTTTGACAACACCTCCTCTTGGAAATCGGCCATTGAAAGCAGATATCTTTTGTTTTTAAGAGCCTCCTTTGCACTGATTGCTTTCTCTCGAAAAATAGGTAAACCGCCCCCAAAAGAACTTTTGCAAATATACTACGCTAAGTGCCATAGCGCAGCCGTATATGGCACCGGAGTATGGGGCTATACACCTGCGATCACTTTGCAAATGGTCGAGAACAACTTTATCCGTTATCTTTTGGCCGTTCCTCAGTCCTCTCCAAACTATGCTTGCCACATAGAATTAGGAATGGCCTATATTGCTGATTATATAAAAATTCAGGCAATATTATTGTGGCATCGTATCTGAACAACGGAACAGTGTAGCCTAACCTGTGCACTAATAGTAGATTGCTTAGCCCTAGACAACTGGCTGGATGTCCCATGGCTGTCATATCTACATAACTTTTTTAATGATTTGGGCCTCTCCAAATATTTTAAAGAACCTGTAGTCTTAAATACTGTTACCAGAAAGGCCTTGCAATCGCTTTCTTTATCTCATCTGGGAGAACTTCGTATGGCTCAAGAAATTCACAAAGTCACAAACTGCCATATTTTAACCATTCAATGTACTTTGGGCATCCAGCCGTACCTTACTTTCTGTCTATCTACCTATGAAAAGTATTTGCTAACTCGGTTAAGACTTAATTTGTTTTTTCGCTTAGTCACATTCCCAGGGAGACAGGACTGGTTACACTCCATCATCCAGTGTCCCTGTGATGGTACCTCTGAACAGTCTAATATTCACGTATTACTGTTCTGTAAATATTATGCTGTACCACGCTAACGATGGATTATTCCAATCCTACTGTCCCTGGGTTTGAGAAGATGCCGTCCAGCTTTTATGGCGTTACAAATTTTAGATACAGCCTCAAATGCCAAATGCATAGCCAAGTTTCTTAAAACCTGTCTGAAATTTCGAGCTACTTATGGCGATCCATAGCAATTTTAAAATGGTTCATTGATAATTGGTATGCTTTATTTTGCACAAATTAGCCGACAGAGCCCAAATTGCCCTTTCCCTTTTTATGATTTATTGTATGATTGTAAGGCTTTATCATATGTATTCATACATATATTTTTTAATACTATTTTTATTGTGTACCTATGATGTATGTGAAATTGTATATAATGATTGTTGCTTTTATGTTTTTATATTGTCTTAAAATCGAATAAAGCTTTCTACTACTACTACTACCACATAATCATATTGCAGTCCATAAAAGGAATTCTAGAAGTCAGAATTTTGGATATCTCTATCCTGTTTTTCATATTCCAAATCACATTTCACAGGCCAACATGCTTCAGCCCCTTTACCTAGGAATTTCTTCTGGGCTGTAATTAAATTCAATATGCCAAAGGAAGCCACTAGGGAACAGACCAAGGGATCCCACCCTCATAAAGACATGTCAAAGTCTTTATAAAGCCAAACTAGCTAGACATAAGGCTGTGCCAAATGGGGAGGCATGGAGTCTGCTTATTGAGGTGAGCACCTTAAAGAGAAGCTCCATGTTTTGTAGCATTATAAATAGCCCCTTCATGGCAGTAGACGCTGATAATGTTCTTGGGGCTCATATTACAGAGGATGAATGGGTACACCATTTTAAGGAAATGTCCCAATGCCCTCCTGACGAGACTGCAGCCATTGGAGTAGGTGAACGGAAACCTGCCTTAGCATTTTCAGCTGAAGAAGTTAGGAAGGGCATTGTTGGGCTGTCCAGAAATAGGGCACCAGGACCAAATGGGCTTCCCCTTAATCTTTACATTTCCAACTTGAACTTGTGGGTAACAGCTCTCACATAAATTATCAAAGCTGCGGTGAGAGCCAGCCTCGCTGGCTCCTGGGCTATGTCTACCATCATCCCAGTTTTTAAAAAGGGAAACAGACAGCACCCATTGCTATAGGCCAATCTCCCTGTTGGATTCTGTGGTCAAGGTGGTCGGGCACATCTTACTAGACAAGCGGATCTGCTGGGCAGATGAAAATAATATCTTAGCAGATGCTCAGTATGGTTTTTGTCCAAGATGGTCAACTGTGGATTGATGTTTAAATCTGTTCTTGATTCTTAAAAAAGTACATGGTTGCCAACCCTGGTACTATCCACTTGGCCTTTATGGACTTGTCATCTGCGTTTGACCGCGTCAACAGAACTAAACTCTGGTAAACTACGTTGTTCATCCAGGTGGATAGAGATATTGTCTTCGTCCTGTGGTATCTTCATAGAGACACAAAGGCAGAGGTTCGATATACACAGGATGTTAAGGTTACCCCTCAGTTTTCAATACAGAGAGGAGACCGGCAGGATCGTATTTTGCCCCCTTTCTTGTTTAATTTATACATAAGTAACTTGGACAATGTATTAGTGGAGTCCAAGGTGGACTATCCCCAGGTGGGCTGGCATGGTCTGCCAGTACTTCTGTATGTAGATTATACAGCCCTTGTGACTCGAACTGCGAGGGGGATGCAAACTCTGCGTAACTCCTTTACTTCATTCATAGAGGAAAAAGACGTCCGGCTAAATAATTTGAAATCCTATGTGATGTAGGTAGGACCTTGTTCAAGAAAGTCTCATCCTTTCCAGGTTGTATCTGTCGAAGTCCCAAGGCCAGACATTTTTTCCTAAGTAAGTGTTCTGTTAGATGATAATAGGAATTGGTGCCTTTAAAAAGCAGAAAGAAAGGTGAACTAATATGGGCCATTGGCGCCATTTTTAAATTTGGATTTGGAAAGAGATCGATTGGGGATCTTTTGCAGATATATATGGCCAAGTGTACTGCTGAGGTGTCCAATGGCAGTGAAATCTGGGGATACATCGTCCACAAGGTCTTACAAGCAGTAAAAATAGCTTTTTGAGACAGCTTTTAAGCATACCCCAGGGGACTTCAACCATAGAGGTAAATGAAGAGATGGGCATGGCTTATCTTTCTGACTTTTTGGCTTTTTGCCCCCTATCTCTGTGGATTATTATCTGACTTAGTCAGGGAACTACTTTAAACAAATTGATATTGAAGGACTGTATGGCTCATGACCATGCTCACCATATCCCGTGTTTCAATTATACTGAGGATTTTTTTTCGAGCCAAGGAAGAGCTGGTTTATTTTCGAATCTCACACTGGTGAACAGGAAGGATTTGGGTTGAGTAAAGGAGTCCTCTTTGAGACAGCGGATCCTAGTTAGAGAAGATCAGGAGTAAAGGAAGCCTAGTGTCTGCAGGTGTGTTAGTCTTAAAGCTGTGCAGGGCAAGGACCATGGGCCAGATGAAGGAGCCGAAATACCGGTCGGTAACAGCCGAAAATACTGATTTTTGGCCGTTACAGACCGGCATTGAGCCATTGGAATGTAGGAGTCCAAAAACCCTCCGAATTGGTAAATTTACCGATTTGGTAAAGTTACCGAATCTGTAAAATACTGAATCGGAAAAATTACAGAATCGGAAAAGTTACCAAATCGGTAAAATACCAAATCGGTAAATAAGAAGTGGTAAAAATGAATATTGAGATGTAGGTAAGCACAGAAATACCGAATTTGGCTCAAATTTGGTATTTAAGAGTCGGTATTTACCATGGATTGGAATCAGGTGGTAACCAGCTGCAAACCATAAAAATGGACCCAAAATGCAATTCTACTTGCACAATGGCGGCATTTTATGTCATTGCAAGACGGCTAAGGCTACAGCAGGAAGGAGAGAGGGAATGGCAGAGAGATGAGCAGGTCTACAGAGAGAGGATCACCCTGTTCATGCTCACAGAGGCAGAGATCCTCCAGAGGTACAGGTTGGACTCAGACACCATCTTGGACCTCATCAGGGACCTCCAACCACTGTTGGAGCACACCACCCCAAGGGCACACGCTATCCCACCACACGTGTAGGTGCTATGCAGCCTACACCTGCTTGCGTCTGGTAGCTACCAGAGTGTGGTTGCTGCGGTAGGTGTGGTGACCCAGGGCAGCCTGCAAGGTTTTTCCGCAAATTCCTTGACGCGATGTTACAGAGGATGGACCAATACATTTCTTTTCCTGCAACCCATGCGGAACTGGTGCCAAACAAAATCAGACTTCTACCAGATGGCACGATTCCCCAATATCATTGGCTGCATTGATGGCACGCATATTCCCATTTGTCCCCCTGCTGCCACCAAATACCTATACCGGAATAGGAAGTCAACGCACACCATCAATGTGCAGGTGATTTACAATGCAAAGTGTGCCAACACTGACCTTGTGGCAAAATTCCCTGGGAGTACCCACGACTCCTATGTATTTCAAAACAGCGGCATCTATGCACGGCTGACTGCAGGGGAATTTGGTGAAGGATACCTCCTAGGTAAGACACAGTGTCTGACCCCCATAATACCTATTGCAGTAAGAAGTACATGTATGCATGTGAGTAATGTATTCCCTTTTCCTTTTAGGAGACAGTGCATATGCCCTCCGCTCTTTCATACTCACCCCCTACCTCAACGCCTCAACACCCAGCCAAAGGAGGTATACCCGGGCCCACAAAATCACAAGGAATGTGGTCGAACTGACCTTTGGCATCTGGAAAAGCAGATTCAGATGCTTGCACAAGAGTGGAGTTTCAAGGCAGTATACCCCATCACCTGCTGTAAGATTATTGCTGCCTGTGCCATGTTGCACAACCTTGCGGTGAAGAAGAGTACTGAGGTGGGGTTGTCAGACTGCGAGGATCATGACAACGACATTGCTATGCCTGAAAGACAACCTGCTGGAGTGTCAACACCAAGTGATTTAGAAAAAGGGGGACCCAGACGCTTTTTGGTTCTGCCAATAATTTTATTTAAGGCAGATTTTTCCCCCCCACTGTGTTTAATCAATGGGTGTTTTTAGTTTTTTATTCAACATTTACAATTGCTTCATTTGAAAATGTATTTATCATAGTCCGAGGACTTGCTTCGTCATACACAGCATAATATTCAATATATGCAGCATTTATACATTTAACATTAAACAAGTGAACCTTTGTGATATTTACAATACAAAAATATTACATTTCACAAAATGACATTACATTCAACAATGTGCAGGTTGTACCCTCCAAACGGGTTTTATCACCAGACCTGTTGTCAAGTGTCTTTAGAAAGTTTACGGTCTGGTATGGCAAGGGGAAAAAAGTTTTTTTTTTTTTAATAAAAAACAAGATATTGGCTGAAGAAAGTCACTTCTTATTTTACACCCTTTGCACTAAAGCAAATCGTCAACTGAAGTGGACAAGGGAGAGCCAAAGGTAAGCCGGCGCGTTTCCAAGCCTGTGCGTAGTTCATCAGGCTCTTCTTCAGGGCTTTTGTTAGTGGGTACCTAAGTGAAAACAATATAGGACATGTTTGAGACAGGTAGTGATGGCAGATACAGATGTGAGGAGATTACACACAACTATTTCTGAGTAAGTAATGAGACACAGACAGGTTGTGAATGAGAAGAACGTAATTTAATGTTGCCACAACGTTCATGCACTGGTGTGCAACAAAACAAACTTATTTAACGTGGGGACTGTATGTCCCGGGTTTCCTCACCCACACCGGCAATGTCATTTGCGGCCGCGCTTCTCAGAGCCACTGGGATGTTGCTTGCTGCTTTCCGCATGGCCTGCAGGCTCAGCTGAGCGCCTGGTACTCCTACGTGGCTCAACTACAGCGCTTGCCAAGCTGCTGCGGCTACTGCTGTCGTCTGCCTCTGCCACATCCAGGGCAGGATTTACTGCAGTGTGTGATATTATCATCACCTCCAGGGCACTAGTGATCCTGGCCATGCCCCTGGTGACCTCTGCCATGTTCTGTGTGAGGCTCTCCTGCATATTGACGCCCCTACGGCATAGCTGGGATGTGGCAGTGGCCAGACGATTCATGGCCCTATTGTGCACACGGGCATCCCTGTGCCTTGTGTGTTTCAACTGTCCATTTTTGAGCAGAGCTGGGTGATGGAGTTGCTCATTTGCTGCATTCCTAATGCAATGTCTACAATGTCTCTGATGCCCTTCTCCATGTCTCCTATTTGTTGGTTTAGGACTCTGAATTGGCGGTAGGAGGCCTGTATGTATTTTCCCTGCATGCGCTGTATGCGCACCATGCTCCCCTCCAGGCCACCGAACACAGTGCCATCTCAAGGGCACCTGCACTGCTGGGTCTGCGTTGGCATCTGCGCGAGCTGCTTGACTGATTGGTGGACTGCAGTGCAGCAGGAGTCACTTGTACAGTTGCTGGAGCCTCACCCTCTGCTCCCTTCATTACTGGCAGTGGGGCCACGATTCTCCTTCTGGCTGGTGAGGTTGCAGGTGCAGACAGGGACATTGATGGGGAGTTCTCTGGTGAGAACATCAATGGAGGGGATTGTGAAAGGTGTGGGGAGTGCGGAAACTCGAGGGACTGTACTGTATCATACTCATTGGAGATGGCAGTCGTGTCTTCTTCCTCCTGCGAGGCTTGTACATGACTTGGCCCTGCCTCCACACTCTCCTCCCTCGCTGGTGCAGTCCCTTCTGATGCTGAGGCTCGACTGCCTGATGTTGCCCCTAGGTATAAAGAAGCGTATGTCAACTGAGTGCTACTGTGTCACAGTCACTACAATAAATGCTTTGCACATTTAACTTTAATTTATCTGATTTACTTTCAGTGCCTTGCTGATGTCTGTGCACTTACACATGGTCCTACATTAGCTGACTACATTTCCCATAACGCATTGCTCCTGTATAGTGCTAGCAGTACTGGACTGGGGTTGGCCTGTACGCAAACGCTAAAGGGAAGCAGGTTTCTATGGGGTGTCATGCTGCGCATGCCTCTTACCTTTTCTTGTAGCTCTGGCTGAGCTGTCCACATCTCCAAGTCCCACAACACTGTCAGGCTCGATGGTTGAGGCCACCAATTCCTCCAGGTCAGTCAGGGGGGGGCGCTGGGTTCCTGCCTCCACCGGTCACACCAGCCTGCTTATGAATTTCTGCCACATTCTTTTTTGTGAGGCTCCTGATATCATAAAAGCGTTTCTTCAGGTCCTCAATGTTCCTGCTTGTGACTCCCACTGCATTGACCTTTTCTCCTATTGCAAGCCACATTTTCCTTTTAGCAGACTCAGGTACAGTGAGGGACTGCCTGCCAAATAGTTGCTTGTGGACTCTCACAACTTCCTCCACGAGTACCTGCAGCTCCATGCTGCTGAACTTTATTTTTCATTTCCTCTCTGCCTTCTGGCTCTCAGTGCTGTTTGCCATTTCTCTTGCTCTAAACTCCCAAACTACTCTCCCTGCTGCTCTGTGTCTCTGCTCAGCTCTGACTGCCTCCCCAGAACCTTCTAATGAGTTGCAGCTGCCTGGTAGCCACTTCCTGGTAGGGAGGGGGAGGGTGGTAGCACCTGATTGGCTGTTTTCATTACTTTCACTTTTGCTTGCTTTCTGATTCGGAATTTACCGAATCGGTATTTACCGATTCGGTATTTACCAATTCGGTATTTCCAATGCATTCCTATGGGCCTTTTGGACCATAGGGATGAATGGGAATTACCGATTCGGTAATTACCAATTCGGTAAATACCGAAAGTCCGATACCGACTTTTACCGATTCGGTATTTAATACCGATTTTTTAACTACATCTCATTTACCAATTCTTGAATACCGAATCGGTAAAAATCGGTATTTAAGAATCGGTAAATGACTTTTACCTACATCTGGCCCCATATCTTATAGAGTTATTAAGTGATTCCAAAATGATTTTTATTGACTAGGTTCTGTTTTATACTTTATCTTCTCCTCGTACAGCCGCGTGGGTGTAACAGGTCGGAGCTTAATACCCTGTAGTTGCGACTTTAAGTCTCCACAGGACACGTTCCATGATATAATGTTCTGCACTTATTACAAGTTACCCCGGAAGCCTTATATCATTCCCACTCTCAAAGTTCAAGTGCGGGTAGGTAAGCCCAGCCCTTATTTTTTTACAAATGTTATCTGGCAACATTATTTTTATGTTCTTAGGTTTTTAAAATCTGTTCTAGGCTCAGATCCATTTGTGGCTAACAGTTGGAGGTATGTTAGGGCTGGGTGTGATGTGATTCTGGAAGTATTGTTATCCTGTACCTAGTGTTATGCATTTATTTTTATTGCTTTTTAAACAGATATTATACACATATATTATAATATTATATCTTATTCTTTATGCAACATTCAATGTCATTTGGTAGAGATTTTTAACTACAGGTTTTTTGGTACATATATTGTGTATTTGACTTAAAAAATTTTTGCAAAAGCTGAATAAAGTAATTTGATTTGAATATGTAAACTCGTACTAAAATCAATGGTAAAAACTGCTCATCTGTACGTAACCCTCATAAACAAATCCTCTGGTATTCGACCCAATATGTGTAATGGACGTACCTATACAATTATATAATAAACATGAAAATACATCACTTTTCTTTCTTTCTTCATATAATCCTTTGTATTAGAAAGTTAGGCACTCCTTTATCCCATTGAAACACAATACCTACAATATAGATTTGCTTAATTCATAATATTTATTTCATCACTAAGGCCATTGTAAATTCTTATCTTCAAAATGTTCAAGTCATGTTGGACATCATCCTGTCAATAAGTACTTACCACCCTACATACAGTAAACATCAAATGTACCTGCATGTTTCATAATTGTTTGCGAACATAATAGGAGGATGAACAAATATTCAAAAGATAATCAGTTGCTGTTTTTAATAGATGGTGTTTCATACAGATACAAATATTTGTCTTTATAAATGAAAGACAATGTCTTGCCTCAGCTTTGATTGTATTTCATAATTACAAGGCATATGATGCACTCACCATTCAAGGCCTGGATTGAAGGAGGTGGCGTGAAGTTTGAGATGTATTGTAAAAGATAATCATGCAATAAAGATGACAATTTCAGCCTCCATATTTGTAGTATGTGAGGGCCATTATGTCATTGCTGTCCAAACAAGTCAACACCATCTCACCCTCATGCTTCAACACCCTGCGCATGCTCCAAAAGATATTTAGATGGATCCCCACCGAAACAAGAAGAACCGTCACCCAAGCCCTCATCACCAGCCGGTTGGACTACGGGAACGCCCTCTACTCAGGAACCACAGCAAAACTTCAGAGAAGACTCCAGGGCATACAGAACGCCTCCGCTTGCATCATCCTCGACATCCCTTGCCACAGCTACATATCCACCCATCTGAGAGACCTGCACTGGCTTCCAGTCAGCAAGCGAATCACGTTCAGTTTCCTCACCCACGCACACAAGGCTCTCCACGACATAGGCACCGACTACCTCAACAGATGGCTCACGCTCTACACTTCATCCCGCCAGGTCCGATCCGCCAGCCTGCACTCGCCACCATCCCATGGATTCGCGGAACCACCACCGGAGGAAGATCGTTCTCCTACCTGGCCGCCAAGACCTGGAACTCCCTCCCCGTCCAACTTCGACTGACCCAGGACAACCTCACCTTCAGGAGACACCTCAAGACCTGTCTGTTCGAGCAGTAGCAGCACCACCACCCCCCCCAGCACCTTGAGACCCTCACGGGTGAGTAGCACGCTTTACCAATGCTATGATTGATTGATTGATTGATTGATTATGCTCCTCCCTCAATAATAGTTATAAAAAAGCATATTACAGTCTACATATCTGCATATATGGTTTATGGCGCAGCATTTTAATGTGCATTTATAAAAGTAATTAAAGTAAAACCAGGGTGCTAGGGGTTACATTCATGCAGTGAGGGAAAATTGATGAGGCCTCCTGACTATTGGCAGAACTGTTTCCTCCTGTAAAGTAAACAGCAATTTTCTTATGTCTATTCAGTCGTGCTGTGGTAATAAACTAGAATTTGACCTATTCATTGTACTAAAACCTGACTGGGAGTGTGATTATTAGTACATATGCTACAAATAGCATGTGTGATTGAACCACATTTCCTTTCTGTGAAATGGTGTGTGTGTATTGCTAAATTGCTTCTACTTGTGAAAACCTATTTTTTTGCATTTGAACCTCTGATGTCTGACATCTGGTGTGGTGTAATGGTCCCCGTGGGTCCACGTGAATTAGTCTTCAGCTGCAACATCCAGTACCCATCTTTTAATGTAAGGTCAGCTGCTGCAAACAGCTTTGGGCAAGGGGCTCTGGGCAGGTTGCGTGTGACACATGTTAACATGTGTGTAAACATATAAACTAAGAGAGAATGATTGTTTACCCACTCAGCCTGCATTAGCACACAGGCAGACCTGTGGAGGAGGAGACCCAGTCTAAATTGTATGTGACCTGGCACATAGTGATGCCAAGGCCATATAATTCCTTTGGATACTGAAAGGAAATGCACCTTTCCTTATGGGTAAACTGTTTGATCTGCAGTGTTTTCAATGTTGTGTGCATTTCTTAAACATAATAAACAGTAATTGTTTTATTGGCACATAGTAGAGGGGACAGAGTAACATCCCTGTATGCATTTCTTGGGTCTGGAATTCATATTTACAGTAGTTTTATGCTAGACAAATTATATCATACATTTGTGTATAAAGCACAACTCCTGAGTCTCTCACTGATGAAATGTGCCCTTCGTGCTGCCTTGCTGAGTTGAGATAATTGCTGTGCCCACCAGCTACCAGTTCAGCTGGCACAGGTAGCTGGTCAGCTTTGAGGTTTGTAAGATTTGCAATCTTTTCTTGCATTTAATGGATATATCATGGAGAGGGTATTGAGGATGTAACATCCTTCAAACATCTTTGTATTTAGGTCACATTGCCCACTTACTCTAAAGTCCTTTTTTTGATAGGTAGGTATGGGCCACGGATGCCAGGGAGTAGTCCAATTCAAAAGTGCTCCCCTGCAGGGCCCTTGGCTGTCCCTCACAGTATCATGTTGCTGTGATGACACAAGTGATCCTGTTCACATAACCATAGAATTTGGAGATTTTTGCCTTCTTCGTAGTGGCTCTTAGGTTGGTAGATGCCCCATTGTATTCAGCTAATTTGGGTAACAAGGGTCCACTCCAGCACCAGCATTCCTTTCCTGCCCACCTGTGCCCAAGGAAGAGTTGATGAAATGCCTCAGACAGTAATCCATCTAGTCATGTTAACAAGTTCAGCCTTCTTTGAGCAGCCCTCACATGTGTCTTGTTACTTGTCAGACCCTGCCTTCACTTGTGATTCAAGTAGTAGAATTAGTTACAGTGGTGCCGCAGACTAGCATTTAGCAACCTATCACACAGCCATGTTCGAGGCAGGACTCAACTTCATTGGTTAAGTGTTTTAATATAGCTTAAATGTCTGTGATGTGAATTTTTGGTAGAATTATTGTTTGTTTTCCAATTTAGGGTCTGATTATGATGTCAGAAGGTCCGCAACCAACTGATCGTCGGTTGCAGTCCTTCTGACATCTGCCCTTGCAGTCAAGGAAGCATCAAGCGGAGGGACCATCTCCGGTGTCAGTACGGCAAAAATGCATAATCCCCCAGTGGCGGTGGAGCCAGGTTTAGCTCTGCTTTCAGGATTATGATGACAGTTTCAGACCGCCTTTTCATGTCGGCCTTTCCGACTTAGAAAGGCTGTTGTAAAGTGTCTTTTGGGGCCCCTAGTAGTGTTCCTTTCCCCCATGGCCCTTCACAATGGGGCCTTGGGGACACCTATGATGCCCCACTAAACTCTCTGCACAATGTGGCACACACGGTTCAGGGATGTTCACAAGCATCCATTTTTCAATGGAAGCATGTACGGCAGTGCTTTTTTCGCCCACAGCACAGGCTTCCATTGAAAAATTGATGTTTGCAACCACCCTATGGACAGTCGCATCGTAATCCTGAGTTTGGCACCGCCA
Organism: Lissotriton vulgaris; assembly: GCF_964263255.1. Taxonomy (NCBI): domain Eukaryota; kingdom Metazoa; phylum Chordata; class Amphibia; order Caudata; family Salamandridae; genus Lissotriton; species Lissotriton vulgaris. Next base: position 352,474,874 of record NC_141698.1, read on the forward strand.
ACCGAAAGTTGAGCGGTTCCAGACTGATACAGTATCTCATGGACGCAAGTCTGTCTGACATCGTAATCAGCCTCATAGTTGTACATTTTTAGTAGTTATGAAATGTAATTATATTATTTTTGTGATTTAGATTTAATTAATCAATAATTAGTTGTGAAATAATATTAGTAATTTAGGAACCTACAACAGGGCGTTCACCGGAGTAGCACCAAGAATTTGGAACTCTCTTCCACCCTCAGTCAGGAAAATCCCTCTTCTAGCACGCTTCAAAAATGGGACCAAAACCTTCCTCATGGGTAAATTCCTCGCCTAAGGCCTGCCCTCAACCACCCCATTGAGCGGGCTACTTCCATGACTACAGCCTTCCCTTATCACCAACTGCCCTCGAAGAGAACATTTGGAACCTTGTTTTTGCTTCTGACTCTGACGATGACTATAACCATACTTGTTGTTCTTGTTTGTCCCTGCACCTTATTCATTTTGTTTGTTCAACAATGTATACCTTGTAAAGCGCTCTGATACCCTCACGGGTCACGTTCACGCTCTATAAAACACAAAAATAAATAAATAAAAGATGTGAGTTGTAGGTTTTGTAGGGGTATAGGGTGAAAAGTAAATGAATTGTAGTTGTTATAATTATTTATTTATTAAATTAATTATTAAATTAATAATTTATTATGTTAATTGTGAAATTCAGTTTTGTTAAGTTACATTTTAAGAGTGTATTGTGTGTTTTGTGGGAGTATATTGTGGGAAGTAAATTATAATTAAGTCATAATTAATTTGCAATTAATGATAATTTGTTTAATGATAAATATTTATGTTTCACTAATTTGTTTTTTAAAGTCAAGTTTTAGGTGTGGGTTGTGAATTTTGTAGGGGTAAAGGGAGGAAATACATACAATAAATGTATTTAATAAGTATTATTTTGTTAAATAATTTTTAAATGATATTCTTTGTTTAAGTGCATTTCTATGTTAAATATTATAATATTATAATATATTATAATATATAATATTTGTTGTTATTTATTTTTTGTATTTAACATTGGCAAATGCATTTATTTTATTTATATATTTTTCTTTGTTAACTATATTTTGGAAACTATTTTATTACATAGAAGTGAATTTGTTTGTTTCTAATGTTACCCTGACGGTAGTCGGGAATGTACATATTATCCTTCCACAATCCAACATTTTCCCCACTGTTACGCTGATTTGATTGGGAATAGTAATTTTTACCCCTATGCAATCCAACACTTTCCCTACTGTTGCACTGACTGGAGTGAGAATAGTAAATGTGAGCCCTCCACAATCCAACACTTTCCTTACTGTTGCACTGACTGATGTCGGAATAGTAAATTCTACTCCTCTGTGATTCAACACTTTCTCTAGTGTTTCAGTGACTTCAAAGAAAATCGTAAATTGGACCCCTACGCATTCAACATTTTCCATACTGCTGTATTGACTGGAGTGGGAATAATAAATTTGACCTCTGTGTGATGTACCAATTTTCCTACTTTTGGGTTGTGTGAAGTGTGATTAGTATCTTTTATACATCTTTAGTAGAACACTTTCCTTACTTTTGTATAAATTATAGTATATGTATTAGATCTAAAAATGTATAATTTATTTTTTAGTGTTACAATTTGTATTGTTTTTGCTTGTTTGAAATTATAATATTTATAATTATTAATGTTTTTAATGTGTAATCTATTTTATAAGATTATAAGAAATGTGTTGTTTACTTTTTTCTTTAATTTAAAGTTTGTTTTTATTTTTGTATTTTATGTTATTGGTGTGTATATATTTGTTACATTATTACATTATTATAAACATTCCGAAATTATAATGTAAATTAAAATGATTAGTTTAATAATAGTTTTTAACTAGACCTATGTAAATATATATATATTAATATATATGTGCCTTTAACTACTTTAAAAAAAGTTCATTTGCTGAAATATATATTCAATCTAGTTTATAGTTATTAAATTAATGTTACGATTTAATATTTAGGGGACAATTATGATGTTGGTCTCCGACTGGCCGACATCATTGCGGAATCAGGACCGACCAACCTCCAGTCGGCAGTCCCAATCGCATAATTATGAGGCGACCAACTCCCATTTCCCTATGGGAGCTTGTGCTGCTGCCGTAAACTGGTCGTAGCACATGCTCCCATAAAGAAATGGGAGATTGTGTTCATCCAGGCACCACGTGTCAGGCACCTCATGCTGCCTGCCACATGGTGCAGTGATGAACGTGCCTCCTCAGGCCCCAAACAGAGGCCGCAAGGAGAAGGGGACCTGCTATTGGCCCCTAAACTCACTTTCCGACAGGCTTTCCATGGTGGAAAGCCCAGAGTGAAAATCCTGTCAGAAACCGAGCATCTTAATCAGAACAGCAGAAAAGCCGTCCATTGGAGCCTGTCGGAATCCAGTCAAAATGACTGACCAGTTCAATTCCAACTGCCCAAATTATAATTAGGTGGTCAGAATTGAAACCGTCGATGCCGGTCGTAAAGCCTCTGACCTGAGCTTGGAGGCTTTCCGACCTCCATCAAAATAGGCCGCTATATATTTAAATTTGTTTCTATTTAAAAAACAATATCTAATAGAACTGTATTAATGACAACAATATTTGTTTCCAATGTTGTTTTACTTACCATTATAAGAATAGGATGACAATATTTTTTAAATCGATATTTTGGTCCTGATTTTTTTGGCATGGGGATAATTTCATGGGCGATATTTTGTCAGTGAACAATTATTAGTGTAGCAAAGTGAACTTTTCTGCACAGTCACTGCAGATTTTTCACCTTTCTTTGGATTCTATTTTTGCTGGTATTAGGACTCTATGCAGTGTGCCACTGCCATCTACTGCCCCAGTGTGTATGCTCTGCCCCTAAAATAGAACTGCAAAAGTGGCTTCATTCAACTAGTGCATTGACCTTTCCATTGAGTACATTGGAAGCTGGTCAAGAAATTGCAGCAGTAGAAAGGCAGTTGTGATATGTGGACTTCAGTGTGCATCTGCACCACCCAGAGCTCTGGTTGGGCTGCACTTTAAAAGCACTGCAGTGACACATGGCAGAGAAAAGTTTATTTGTGATGTAGGTGCACCTCTCTTCACGAATTAGATACAGCACTCAAAATGTGCCTTATAAGCTGACTAGCATAATACATAAGAGGAATAGCATGCCAACATAGTGATAAATTGTCAAGAATCTATTTCCGTTGTTCAGGTGAAGCTGTATTTGTCAGTAGAAAACATAGATATAAATACAATCATTATTTTATATCTCTAGCTGGGAAAATACTAAAGAAAAGATTCAAAGGTAGTTTACATGGATTTAATGGTGAAAGCAGAGTTTTGATAACTTTACTGCCAATAACATTAAGAATGCAGACTGTGTGCTGCCTGCGATAAAACTGGTTTAAAATGTGGCCTCTCAGTTTCACTCCAGATACTCACTACATATTACTGGTTGGGAGTTAATGACCCTGCTGCTCTGAGGAAAATTGCATGATTTCTTAGTCCAGGAAGGCAGGGGTGTTGTCAACAACTTCCAATGTAATAGGTATTAGCCTTATGAGAGGTGGACAGGAACACATGGCAGGAAAACAGACAACCTCAGCACTTCGTCTTTTGATGTAGTGATGCCAAAACGGGCTGTCAAGAACTGCATCCATTTATTCCAAGGGTAATACTTTGTTTTCTGGCTTCCATCCCAGCAAAAGGGAAAACTAGCTTGGACTCTAGCAGAGGGAAGAGTACCTAAGCTGAACTGGGGAGTGGCTAAAGGAGGCTCAAGCTCCTACAGGTAGAGGATGGAGACAACAATTTGGTTTTTAGGGTTTATGGAAAAGGTCCACAGTAACCCAAGAGAGGAATCGCTGAAAAAGGAGATGAGGCTAGTGTTTAAGTGCTGTCAAGATTGGATGAAGGAAATTTTCTAATCACTTCCCTGTGCACAGTATAACACAGGTACCTAACCTTCAGCAGTTTAGAACATTATTGGACATGGGAAGAAAACATCTTGAAGGAAGACTCTGCTGCATGGCAGGAAGAAGATGTAAGGACTCTAGTTGTTGCCCCAGAACTTGAACTACTCTTCAAGGGTCAAGTGGTTAGTATCCTGTTTGCCCAATCCAGGGACACAAAATGCAGATGGGCTTCAACAAGTTCCAAATGTCACTTTCGACTGGATCCCGCTGAAGCCATGGCTAGATAGCAATCTGGTGACTAGACAACTGCCTTAAGCAGCTCTGGGCTACAGGAGGAACCAGGATGAACTTTCCTAGCAGTTTAGAAAAGTGGAACTTCCAAATTGTTTCACCTCCCAAGGACCGGAACCGGGTACTGTGACTTTCCCAGAGAGTGGCTGTCCTTGGTGAGCAAAAAATACAAGGTTTGTCCTACTTGTAGAAATTAGTTGTATTGACAACTAATTCAGCTAGATACTGCAGTGCAGGTATCTGGCCCTATGGAACCCTGCCCAGCTATAGTCTACATCATTGTCCCACTGGTGGATAATGAAAACAAAAGAAGCGACTAAATATGAAGGTTAATACTTAGACTTGGGTAAGGTGGCTAATGTATCCTATCAGCCAAAGGACATCATCAGCTACGAAATTGACTTTTGCCCTGCTCACAACTTTCATACTAAAACCAGTTGCTTCGCTGGGATCTCTCTTGACAACATATAGGACTTTGAGGGAACTTTGCTGGCTTCAGCGTTGCTCATTATCTAGGTGGAAAACTTTGCACTCCAGCAAACAGACCAAGTCCTTTGTAAAATCTTTGTCTGGAATAACCCCATTATTGTACATGACATCTGCTCCATCATTGATGGTCTGAAATTACCTCTAAGTTTTGTTTAACTGAGGACCCAGATTTTACATTGGTGCTTTACTTTTTCTAGGCATGTTTTTCCTTAAAACTTAAAAAAATAAAATCTCTGGTTCTTATTATCCAATACTGATCATTTTGGTGTATTTTACCCTATTCAATTATTTTCTCTTTTTCTAAATTAGTTTGATAATAATGTTTTTGTTTAGCCATATGAAAATGTATTTCTTTCGTTGGATAGGTACCCTTCTCGCTATCAATACCCCTCTTTGACAGTAAGGCTTCAGGGAAGTGGAGGAACAGACAATAAAGCAAGCGAGAGGGAAAAGACAGAATGAATCATACATTTCCAATCTAGAACTCCTCTAAAATGGCACTCTCTGCTCCACCTTGATTAATTCGGTTTTAAAAGAATCAGAATACAATTACAAGAGTACCAGCACAGGCTTTTAGCTTACGTCTTTACTTTTTCACCATAACTATTGTTTTATAAGAAGGGTCTAACTTCATTCATCTGAGAAAAATGCATACTTTTTGTCCCTCCGCTTCACACTCAGATGGGCAGGGTACTTGGGGGAAGATGCCCTGCTGTGATTCAAGAGTTCTTTTTTGCACCTCCAACAATTCCCGTATCCTGATCTGGGTACTGCTAATGAGGTCCAGAATATATAGCATGTGCACTCACAGGACCTGAATGACATTTTTGAATATAAGCCCCAGAAGATAATTAATTTTCTTTACAAATAACTATCTGCCTTGTTTTTTTAAATGTCCAACGAAGTGTGTTTTGCCCTACAAATTTGCATGTTGTTCTAAATTTCAAAGTTTGCTTATGAGTTAAACCCTTCATGTTTGGTGTTCATACATCTGTGCAATGCAATCTTTCTCCATTTTCACCATACAAAGGGGTTTATTAAATGGATCCCAAAATTTGGTCTGGGTTTATGTATCATTTTACAATGAGATAGCCCACTGAAGATGCATATTGAGGAACTGAAAGGGGTCATGAATTCGATCAATTAAATCGATTTTTAAGGAAGGTAACCTAAATCATCCACACACTTAAACATTATTTTTTTATTTCTTTCATTGACGTTTCCATCCCGGTACCCATAGATATAAGAGGTGTTCTATCGGCCACACGGAGTCCCTTACCAGATTGCCGCTGATGCTGCCCGGGGCGTTGCCTCGCCACCGCCGGTCTCCTTTGCCAGTGCTGCTGCCTGCCTGCCCAGAACGCTGCCTCACCATCGCCGGTCTCCTTCCCCGGCCGCAGCCTCTGTCCACCTGTGCTGCCGCTGAGTGGGGGAGTCAGAGAGAGACTACAGCTCCCAGAAGCCTCCGCGACCAGACCGGAAGTCGCGTCGAGGCTGAGCGCGCCAGGAGGCGCTCAAAAAGGGGCATCACTTCCCGCGTCGCCCGGGCAAAGGGCGGGCCCTCTGAGGCCCTCAGAGGTCAACAGTGGTCGGGCGGGCCACCCATCTAACTTCCATCCAAAGGTGAGCCTGTTGTTCCAAACATGGGGAAACGCAATACTATTATTACTTCTACCAGCACACATACACAGGCCACCGCAGATCCTGCATCTTCCCAACTCTCCTCTGAGAGTCTACTGGATAATGCCTTCATCGAGATTGCAGAGACTGAGAGGAGGTTGTCATTGGGCTCCTTTAACATCAGCCAACCTACTATTATAGTCAGTCCCAAACACACCATGCCTCTACTCCCAGAAGTTATTGTGGTGAAACCTATCCCTGCGGTCAGCTTATCTGAATCACCACAAGAGGCAAACACCCCTGATATAGCTACTGATATTCATCTTGATCCCACGTCGCAACCTGCGCTACCCCCCACAACTATGAACACCGAGACCACCGGAGCAAAATATAAAAGGGGTCCAGCAAAGACAACAATAAACAAGAGGAAGCAGCCCCTAAGGAGTAACGACCAGCCAACTCCACAGAGTATGTGGGCCAATGGGAAGAAACAACAAACAGGGGTCCAAACAGTATGTTCTAACTCAGGGGAACATTGTGGTATTGCTATACCAAATGAGGATATAAATTCCATCTGTACACAGACTGACTTCCCTAATGAAAGCACCCTCCAATCTAAACCCAAGGGAAACCTTATAGAGACCATTGCCGATACAATTTTTAAGCAATTGGAAGGTCAAATGATCAAACAATTTAATATTATTTTTAAGAGACTTGATAGACTGGAAACCCTCGTGAAAAACGATGAAGCTAAGAGGAAAGGTATGGTCTGCCTAGACCAAATTAGGGGGCAACGCCTGTTAAAAGACTTAGAGACTATCACTAGCGCCCTATCTAGCGGAGGTCCCACCATAAACTGTAATCCAGTTATAGCTAAAGGGGCTAAAGGGGCACCTAACACTAGTACCCCCTCTATACCTACTTTACCGCCGGTGGAAGTAAATATAAGGCAAAACCATTCTGCTTCAACTCCGCCATCCATCCCTTTGCCACCCATCCGGTCTACCTAGCACTACAAAATCCACCCATAATACCCAGAAGAGTAATCCCCCCAGAGGCACAGCCAAGCAGAAGGTATCTCCCAACCTTGGCCAGCACAGGGGACAACCAGAGGACAACAGGCCGATAAAACATCAAGGTCCTGCTTTACATCTTCCTCCTGAGGCTTGCCCTTACGTCTCGGTTTTGGCTGGTATACCACCGCTTAGGGAGGGTCAAGGAGAATCCTGGGTCCAGTTACATAACAAATGCATTGACTGGTTAACTAAACATAAGGGGGTCGGCTATGACATATCCAATGAAATTCTTTCTACACGCCGGGTGACCTGGGTTGGACCTCTGTTCAAAAACATCAACGGAGACTGTATTACAATCAACTTCAGGAACCCGGGCACAGCAAAATTCTTATTAAACAAGAATTACATCCAGCACGGCCCAGCTACTGTGGTGACCCCCTTATCTCTGAGTTACTTTTACAGACCCCCACATAGAATGTTGCAACCACTCCCCTTGTTTCCGTTACATAATAGATTCTCGGCACTTTCTGACCAGGGCACCTTGGACTGACTGCCAGCCATCCAGGAAGATTCAGCTGCAGCGGTGTCCGATGCTGAACTTTCGCAGAGAGTAGAGTCTGATGGGTTTTTGATACCATCCGACCTTCCCCTGCCTCCCAATGTACAATGTGATCCATTAGCCAACCCAACAGCCATTGCCCAGCTGTCTGTCCAGGATGTTCGTCCACTGCCCGATGAGGAATTGTCTATTATAAGCTGGAACATTGCTGGGCTGAAGGCAAAAATGGAAATTAAAGCCTGGAAAGATTGGGTAAACCGCTATGATGTCCTAATGTTTCAAGAAACTTGCTGTACAACCCATTTGCTACTTGAAGGGTATAGTTGTCACAATAGGATTGTACCGGCCCCTCCCTTAGGCCGCCCTAGTGGGGGATTATCGATTTGGGTAAAGATAACCGCAGAGGTAAAAACAGAAGCATTACAAATTAATGACCCAAGTTTTATGGCACTGATATACACAAGAAGGGTAAAACTATGTCTAATTAATTTCTACAACAATGATTTTATATCCCACCCTAATTGTAATTTTTTAAGCTTGTTCAATTTTATTGATGAAATAGTGGAGGGACGGAAATATGGGAAGTTTGATGGTATTTGAATAGGAGGGGATTTCAATGCACACATTCATTTAAGAAATCCCCCTTGTAAGAGAGGTGTAGAACTATCTGATCTCCTTGCAACCAGAGAACTCGTAAACACTATGGAGTTTGCCGGTACTGGTACAAGCACTGCCCCTGTCCCCACTTACATCGGTCATGGGAGCGCAACAACGATCGACTATATATTTGTCTCTCCCTCCCTTGCTGATGTTTTATTAAAGGCAGAGGTAGTGTGTAACGTATACAGTGATCACTACCCAATTGTGATTTACCTGAAATCATTAGGGAGTAAAATATCACATAGTGTAATCGGGGCAACAAACCTGGAAGCCTCGACGGATAGATTAAGGGTTGTCTGGAGGGGGGTAGACAGCAAGGATGTATTGGTCAGTGTGATTAAGAAACATCCTGTATTGATCTCGGACTGTCTTGCTATTGATAGCTGCGAGGGCAATATGATTAAATCATTCTGTGAACTCTGCTCCGCAATAAAAAGCGAGATCTCTAAACCAGCATCTAGGAAAACTGAGGAAGCCCCAAGATGGTTTGATGCCTCTTGCTCAAAAGCAAACCGGGGCTTAAGGGCTGCTCTCATGGCAAAACCGCGGGATATTTCCCGGGTAAGGTTCTTGAGAGCAAGGTACAAATTCACCTCACGTACCAGATCCAATGAATTAGTTAAAGATCACTGGGAATCCCTTGTCCGTATGGCTGCCCTAAAGGACACCCCAGGGTTTTGGAGGGAGGTTAAGAACCTAAGATCCCTTGGTTCAAACATAACACCAATCAGTTGTAACATCACAGGGCCTGTGTGGGTTGACCACTTCTCGAAGATCTATGCTGTATCTGGCAACCCCGCAGAAACCCTTCCCCCTCCAACACCTTTGAATATTACATTGCTTGAGGTAGAGGATGCCATCGCAGAAAGTGCCGGTAATAAAGCCCCTGGCCCTGACGGCCTTTCTATTGACCAACTAAAATGTGAAATTGACTTTTGGGCCCAGTTGCTGTGTAATGTTTTTAACAATCTAACATATGAATCTATCCCTGAAACATGGTCCAGCAGTACTATTGTACCCATTTTTAAAAAAGGCGACAGGCTAGATCCTGGGTGCTACCGCCCAATATCATTAATTGATAACACCCTGAAAGTCTTAGGTAGGGTAATTTTTAAAAGAATTAGAACTTGGGCGGAGGAAAGTACCATTCTACACCCGAGCCAGCTAGGTTTCCGTAGTAATGTGGGCACAGTAGAACAATGTCTGAACCTGAATTTAATAATGGCTAAATATACCATTGCTAAAAAATCCCCCTTAAATTTTGGATTCATGGATTTGAGTTCTGCCTTTGATTTTGTAAATCGCTCCCGTTTATGGTCCGTCCTACTTAATTATGGTTTAGATGATTATTTAGTTTACTTTTTATCTTACCTCCATAGCGACCTAAGAGCCCGTGTGCGTATTAACTACACTGGCAAAGTTTCCAGTGATATTTTAATCGGCAGGGGGGTCAGACAGGGTTGTGTTCTGGCCCCTCTGCTTTTTATCCTATACATTAATGAGCTGAGTAGTTCCCTGAGTACCCTAACAAAAGATGTACCATATGTAAATGGCACTCCCATACCTACCCTTCTTTACGCAGACGATGCGGTCCTAATGGGTCGCACCCCAAAGGCACTGCTTTTCTTAATTTCAGGTTTTGTTAGTTTTATGGCTGACTTAGGTTTAACCACAAATTTAAAAAAATCACTTATTATGACCTGTGGTCCAAAAAAGTATAAAATTATTGAGATTATGTCAGGGAAAATGTTTTAAAAAGCACCTGCACTTTTCCATACTTGGGGCTGTTGTTCTCTAACACTGGTTCTTGGCAACCACATGTCTCCTATGCGAGGAATAAATTAGGTAAAGCGATCAACTCAATAATTTCTCTGCGCAAACCTAATCATGCTGATGTGATCACGCCTTTACTAAAGATCTATCAAACCCAATGCATCCCAACAGGTACCTATGGCGCAGAGGTATGGGGACATACAAATTGTCTCCATATCCAGACAGAAGAAAACAGATTCTGTCGGAAGGTGCAGGGTGGAGTTATCTGTGCCTCAAACTATATATGCCACAGTGAATTAAATATCCCTTATATAGAGGACTTTGTCAGATCAAGGCCGGCCCTTTTCTGGTTAAAGATATGGCAGAACCCTGCAGCCACATTGACATGTGACATAATTTCAGATTGTTTAAAATGTGACAGGGCACATTGTATACCATGGTTGAAAGCCGTGAATGAATGTCTAATAAGTGTAGGGCAAGGACACCTGTTTACATCTCCCAGTCTCATAGACCGCTCACATAAGATTCTGATTCAAAGGGCTCTGTATAACCTCTATAGAAAAGAGCGGGAAAGGAACAATTTCCCAAAGTGTACAGTCGCAAAGTATATGGGCCACTTGGAGCCCCCTGCTAGTTACCCTGCCCCGCCCCAGAAATACCTACGTTTAAATCTTGGTAGACGGAACAGGAGTTTACTGTTCCGTTTTCGGGACGGGAGCATCGTAAATCTGCTAAACTTCCCTTTGGTTTATAACAAACATTTGGAAACCTTAAGTTGGCCGTGTAACCCGATCAAGAAACAAAGTCTCATGCACTTTATGTTCTTTTGTGATTTTTATAAATTGTTTACTGTCCATTATTTAATGCCATGCTGTCGGAAACATGACCTGTTGGATTTTAAGATAGCGTTGAGGAATTTATTAATGTTAGGATCAGATGAAATAATATTTTGAGTGAGTTGTTTCCTCAAAGCTGCAGTTCGCTCGTGAGCTACTTTGCACATTGTCTGATAAAATTTGCACATTGCACTTTGCACTTTGTATCACTTACCAATTTGCACATCTGTAATTTGCACAAATATCTGTCCTGATTTTACCTTTGTCTTTGTCCCACATTTCATAGTTGTCGCTATTTTTAAATGATCTAAATTTTTAAATCACATATATTGTCCTTTTTTAATATGTACCTGCACTGTTGTAGAATTAGATAGACTAAATCTTGGTTGTTTATTCTTGTATTTTTTGCCATTGTATTTGTTATGCACTTTTATGGATGTTTTATTCCGAATAAAGATCTTTGACTTGACTTGACTTGAGATATAAGTATTTCAGAAGTTGTGGAAGCCATTAACTGGAGTCTAGGCAACAAGACGCCGGGCCCAGACGGGCTCCCCATCGATTTAATTAAGTGGAACCCGGCTTTCTGGGCCCCTTTGCTTCTGAATATTTTTAATAGTTTAACTCTGACAAAAATACCTGAGACCTGGGCTAGAAGTATCATAGTCCCGATTTTTAAGAAGGGAGATAGATCTCTTCCATGCAATTACAGACCCATCTCCCTAATAGATAATACCCTTAAAATTTTAGGAAAAGTCCTGTATAACAAAATTGTGGGATGGACAGAAGAAAATGCTATTTTGGACCCCTGCCAGCTGGGGTTTAGGGGTAAGGTGGGAACTATCGAACAATGCCTCAATTTAAACTTAATTGTCGGGAAATATACCATTGCAAGGAGGACCCCCATCTATATGGCTTTTATGGATTTGTCCACAGCTTTTGATCTAGTGAATAGGTCAAAGCTGTGGGCTATCCATTTGGCAGGTGGTTTGGATGAAACATTGGTTAATTTTTTAGCATACCTACATAGAGGGCTCAAGTAAGAATTGGGATGGGAGGAGAGATTTCGGGGACCATTGATATCGGCAGGGGTGTCAGACAAGGATGCGTGTTGGCCCACTGCTTTTTAATATCTACATCAATGGGCTGAATACCTCTCTGAAAATGGCTACTCAAGATGTCCCATATGTAAATAAAGAGCTAATCCCCGTACTTCTTTACGCAGAGGATGCTGTTCTTATAGACCGCACTCCAAATTATTTGCGTCTTCTTGTTAACATTTTTAATAGTTATATGAAAGAGCTAGACCTTCGGGTAAATTTTAAAAAATGTATCCTGATGAGCAGTGGCCCAGGGAAGCACGAAATAGGCTTGATCATAATAGATGGTCAAAAACTGACTTCAGTTAGATCATTTGTCTACTTAGGGATGGCCTTTGCTGCGAACGGCTCCTGGAGTGAGCATTTAGCTCACGCCAGGAGCAAGTTCTCAAAGGCCACCAAATCAATTTTACGTTTACCCCGCCCTAAGACCACGGGTGCTCTTTTAGCAGTACAGAAAATTTACAAACCTCAATGCACCCTGGTGGCCACATATGGCGCTGAGATTTTGGGAACTGTCAATTGCTCAGCAATCCAACAAGAAGAAAACAGGTTCTGCAGTAAACTACTGAGCACCCCAATCTCAACCCCCCAATATATATGTCACAAGGAGCTAAATATCAATTTTATAACTGATTTTATTCGGGCACGACCGGCACTCATGTGGGTATCAGAATGAAGAGGCATTTTTGACACAGCAGATTATTAAGGATTGTTTACTTTGCGATAAAGGTTTAGAAATCCCATGGCTAAGCGGTGTCCTCGCCAGTTTGCGTAGCATAAACAAAGAACGTGTCTTCCTGGATCCCATATCAGCAGAATCAGTCCCTATAAAGGAACTGCGGAATGCTCTGTACTCCCTATATACCAACGGGCGGGAAGTGGTGGAGTCCAGGAAAACATTTGTGCGAAATTATATGGCCATAGAACAGCATTGCTATCCGCTTCGCATGTATTTGACTCTACCAATGAGCCGCTGGGAAAGGAGCCTTTTGTTACGACTAAGAGCAGGCACATTCTGATTTGCACTCTGTTTCCCACTGGGCTATAGCCCAAATTTTAATCAAAATATGTGCCCTTGATGGGAGGAGTGAGCAAACCACTACGCACGTTATATTCTTCTGTAAATACTATCTTAAATATTCTAAACAGTTATTTTATTCATATTTTAATAAGAGAACACCAACTACCTTGGAGGCAGCATATTGCTGTATATTAGACTTAGACAATGTCAAATTGATTTTCCGTACTGGCACTTTTCTTAAAACTGCAATAAGGGCGCGTAGGTCTATGATGGTTCCTTGATCATATATACAATCTGTGAACTGTTTTAATTGATTGTATATATTAATATGATGGTCGTCCTTGCACTAGCCACTTTGGAAATATGTATATGGAATTTTCATCTTTCTACTAATTATTGTGATGTATTTATATTTTTGTGCTTTTATGGTTACTATTGTACCCGAATTAAGTTGAACTGAACTGAACTGAACTATAGGGTGGCTCTAAAAAGACCCCTTGTGTTAATTATTTGGAGCTACATATAAGTGCGGATGCAGAGTTACAAGTTATTCAGGGAAACTCTGTTTCCCTGATCTGTGAAGTGTACTCCATCACTTCTGTAGATATCCGCCATATCAAAACGTATGTTGTTGTTGTAGATGGAGACAATTTTGTGGTCTCTGAGGTATGCAGACACAGCTTTTTTGACTTTCTTCCTAGATTTTTCAATCAGAGGACAAAATTGTATGGACCATTTCCACTTCTGTCTTTCGCATATATTAGAATATACACAGACAGTCTGAGGCAAATGTAACATCAATTGTTCAAAGGTGTCCTTCATAGGCATTTCCAAACCTACCCCAGTCAATGTGCCTAGGTCGTTTCCACCACAGTGCACAATCACGAGGTCAGGGTGTTGGAGATGCAAACAGGTTTTAAACAAATGCAACAATTGGTACCACTTCAATCCTCTCTGTCCAAACTATTTAATGTCGACATTTTGTAAAGCGAGGTCTAAGTCAATATGTCTCTGTTCTGCATACCTCTTGCACCAGAAAACATAGCTATGTCCTAAGATCCACACTAGCATTTTGAAGGTATGGCTGGAAGGTATGGATAGATGTCTGTAGCTCATGCAGTTCCTTCGTAGAATAAGAAATATGTTTAAAGATGGGGAACTAGTTCTTTTCACATACAAAACGGTACCTGATTGGGAGAAGAAAAGCATTTTTTTTTAAATTAGGGTGCACATTTGTTTTGTGGAAAAGCATCTTTGTGATTGGTTAAGAAAAAGAAGTTTGAACGTGGAGTACATATTATAGGATAAAATTTGATTAACTCAACCACACCTGCTACTTGCATTTGGAATGCAGTGTTCAAACTTAAAACAATCATGAACTTTTAACCTGCACGTGCCGTTAAATGTTCGAGAAAATGTTGCAAAAATGATCGTTGGGTTTAAAAAAATGTATGAACTTTTAACCTCCACTTGTAGAATATTCTTGAAAGTGTGTTGATAGAATACGTTGCATTTCTGACTTCTATGTGTACTTGAATATTAAAAAACCTGTTCGTATGGAAAATTAGATAGACAGTAATAGAGATAAGTTTTGAAAGCTAAAAGATTCAAGGAACTATTCTAATGTGTTCTTTATTACCTACTGACAGTAGGTAGTTATAGAGTTAGGACGGAGTTTCAATATGAAGAACATTTTTTGTTTTTTTGTTTGAAGTAGTGTGGCTCACTGGTTAGAGGCGGCAGACCCGAGAGCAGAGGACGGCCCGGGACCAGGGTTCGATTCCCGACGCGGCAGGTTTCTGGACCAGGGTCAGCGGACTCGATAATTCTCTCGCCTCGGTGCCCACTCTAATCAGTGATCATACTCGGCAACTCTGGGCACTAGCTTGCCTCATCTTCACTAACGGCCCCACCAGACCGCCGGGGATGCCTGGTCTCACCCTGGAGATACCCATTAAGGGACCATCTCTCAGGGAAGCCAGGAAGGGTTTCGCAGCGGTCGAAGCGCGGAGGTACCCCTTCGGGAGTGATTCCAGCGCTATATAAGCACATAATTAATTAATTAATTAATTAGGCGTCGTTTGGTGAATCTTCATGAAATATTGAAAACTAATTCTTTGCTCATATCAGCGCCTATGTTAAAAGTTTGGGGGTGATTCGTCAAGGGGGGGGCGAGATTAAAGGGGTGTCCCAAAACGTGTTTTGTCCATGTTCATTTCCATAGGAAACTTTAGACAAGGCTACAGGCCGAACGGGTGAACTGAATTACCCCAAATTTGGCAGGGAGAAGGATTTTGGTGTAGAAAGCATGCTTTTGTTTATTTGGTGTAAATCCGTTCCGTAGTTTTTGAGAAATATCTAAATTTACAGATATCGATATTTGGGAATTCTGCCATCTGATTGGCTGAGGCGTTACGAGCAGGAGCTTGCTCCTTATTGGCTGCGAGCGGATCCAACTAGGAAATTTTGGGCACCATTTTGTGATTCCGTTGAAGCGAGTAAGGGGGAAAAAAGGGCGAAAAAAGTAGGAAAGAAGGGTAGGAGCACTGTAAGCTTTGTGGGGAAGTGCGTGGGGAAGTGCGAAGCGAAGTAGTCACTGTTACCGGTCTGAAAGTGCGGTGTTGTTCAGAGTGACCTGGTGTTTATATGATATGGTGCTACACTCAGGTATGAAACCGAGAGCCTAAACCGTAAGGTCATTGCTGTAAAGTGATGTGGTCTGGTGTTTGTAGCACACATGTGCAAGTAGTGTTAGTAGGCATTTATACCATACATGGAGTGGGAAGCAAACTACTGACCGGTACTGTGCGTTAATACTATACAGGTAGTGGGAAGCAAAGTACTTGCGCCTACCGGTGTGAAGAGTTGGGGATGAAACCGAGCTGATTGGTGTAAATTGATGGGCTCTGGGTGCTGTAGGATACTAGCCGCTGTGTCTATAAGTGTGTAAGTAGTGTTAGTATGCGTTTATAGTATATAGGGAGTGGAAAGCAAACTACTCCCCCCTACTGGTGTGAAGACTCGGGGATCAAACTGTGAGCCTAAATTGTGAGCTCAAGGCTGTAAAGTGATGTGCTCTGGGCACTGTAGCATACCTGTGGAAGTAGTGTTAGTTTGCGTTTATACAATATAGGGAGTGGGAAGCGAACTACTTACCCCTACAAGTGTCAAGACTCGTGGATGAAACCATGAGCTCATTGCTGTAAAGTCATGTGCTCTGTGTAGTATTCCAATGTAAGTTATAGTAGAATGTTAGTATGTAATTCTACTAGAATATAAGTATGTAATGTTAGAATGTAGGGCTGTAATGAGGGGAGCCTTGCGGCGTTTGTAGATGGTGCTGGAGAAGACGGTTGCCTTGCTGTCTGCTCCTGTTGTTGACTGTTTCAGGTGTCTTGTTTTCCTGTAATAAATTTACTTATTGGATCCACTGCTGTCTGCCTCTTCACTACATAAATTTGGCGATGAGCGGAAGAAGGTAAAAAGAAGGCACCACTCCAAATATTTCAAAATTGCTCATGCTGAGACCTGTTTTCTTTGTGTAGCTGTTTCTACTCATGCCAGGGTCGTTGGCTCATTGAACTATGTCATCTGACTTCTGGTAGGATTTATTTTTTTAGATGTTGCACTTCCTCTGCTTCTTCAATAAATTCTGGTCGCTGTACTACATGTGTGTAAGGAGTGTTAGGATTCGTTTATACTAACAAATGCATCATGGTAATAGGGAGGGGGACCTCACAGGCGCAGCTCATACAATGTCCCGGGGTGTGCATTTGCGGGACATTTGTGTTTGCTATTAGAGGCCTGGTGCATGGCTTCCACCCTGTGATAGTAAATCCTTGTTTGCCTATTTGAAGGGAGAGGAGGAAAACCTTGTATCGCTTTAACAGAGGGGATGCGGAAGGTAAAAATGGTGGAAAAAAAACGGAGTCTCACCCGTTCATTTAAATGTGGCCCCTGGTGGGTACTGTTCCGTGGCCAATCCTATTATTATATTGTGGGGTCTCTGTAGGACTGGGTATCTTAATGTCACATGTAAATTAGGCGCGGAAGGGTACAGAGACGTTTTGCAGCCTAGGGGACCCCCACCTTCCCAGGCCCTGTTTACTAATTGTTTGGGGGGTCGGAGGCCACCTGAAGTCCGGTGATCGCCACACTCCGGGTTTTTTTTAAATATGCAGGGTGGGCCTCGGCAGTCCCTGAAGCCTCGGTGGTCCTAGGCAGTGCCTTATTGGTTCTGTAATAACACGGGCAGTACTCATGGTGTTATAAAGTGATATACTCATAGAACTCTTGCAGTTGTAGAATTATCCAGGCTTCATTTGTGTAATAGTCAGTTAGATTAAGTTAGGTAGGTGCATTGTAATATTAGAAAGGTTTGCCCTCATAATCTCCTATCAACAGATGATTTTCACAATAAACTATAGACAAGTGTTGTCAGAAAAAGAAGACCTATACACTTGTGAAAGTAAATCTTTATTAAAACACAAATAAATTAAAACGTAAGTTTATGGAGCAAACAGTATAATATAAAAAAACGTGGGCTGGACTCCAGTGGAAGCAGCATAGAAAACCTGCAGGACAAAAATGAAACATATGTTTGCTATGTGGAAGAGGTTAGTCAAAGCCATCTTTATTCGGCTTCCATAATTCAAAGAAAACCATAAAAGCACAGATAAAAACATTTGTAAAAGGAAAACGATTGTAAAATTATCATATTTCAATACAAACATAATACCGACAGTTAATTAAGGTTAAGATTGCCACGGTGATTAACACAAAATTTCAAAAAACAAGCTACAAATTTAGCATGTGATTCATTATCCAAAAATTGAAGTGCTAGAAAAGCAAGACGGCATGCTTGGAGTTTCATAGTTCTTAATATGGGAACAATCCAACATTTACGTGGAGCTTCATAGTATCTACAAAACAACAATATATGAATTGAAGATTGTGGGGCGATGGAATCACACGGACAGGGCGCTGAGTTCCTTGTCCAATCATTTTGCTGGGGAAAAGAAATCAAACTGTAGAAGCTATATAATCTAAATATTGTTACAAGAAACTTTTCATACTGGTTCAGGTTAAACATCAAATAAGGCTGCATGGAAAAGGTAGTTTGTACTGCTAGCAAGTGCTGTACTGAGGGTTTCCCTATTTCTTGAGCGAGTCGTAGCTCACCTAGATGGGAAAGACACAGTTTTTTCAACTTCTTCCTTGGCACTTCAGAGATAGTAGATGGATCTTTAAAATATCTCTGAAGAACTAAGTCCTCCATGAATGACCTTACCTGTGTTAACCATCCTATCTTGTCCATATTATCCAGTAACATACATTCCTTAATAAGACTTTGCGTCAATTCCCACTGCTGTGTGGTCCAAATGCGCCTCCATAGCATAATCGGTTAGGACCTTAAAATATCGGAAATATAGTCCAACCCTAATTCTAGGTTGTATACCGTCCCCTGAGCACACAGAAATAACTATTATCTATATCTCCTCTATTTCTCTTATTGCACAAACAAGTCTATGGCAAGCCAGAATATATATCAGAATAAGCAAAGTCCACTCCTCCTATGGTTTCGGTCACTTCAAATCTTCAAAAGATTATTCGAATCAGATTTTTCTGTATAGGTGGTACATCAGTCTCTGTGTATAGGTGGTACATCAGCCAACATGTGTTTCGTTGTGCATTAATACATCACATAGACTTCCTGAGGGCTCTAATTTCCTAATTTGTCCAGGATAATAACTTCCACTTCTTTCTACCAGGTTTACAATCCTTCTTATCAAATCACATGGACACAATACCCTTCTTCACACAAAATCCGGTTCCTTACAGGTCATTCCTTAGTTCCAATATTCATAAAAAGTTAATTTTCCTTGTGTCAAGTAAGATCCCGAGTTTCTACACTTTCCACACTGAATATCTTCCAATGTGGCTCGAGGATGTACTCCGATCTGTATTACTATCTTGTTTCGTCCTCAGCCAACTTGTCTTTTCTCAATAGAGCGATGTGTGTCCTAAATATCCCACAATCGTAATAGATCAAGCCAAAGCTGGAGGACTATAATCGCCTAATTCTAGGTGGCAGCCATATGTCGTAGTACTTTGTGGAACTTCGAGTAGATAACGCAAAAAAGAGTATTCTACTCTCTGTATATCATCCGTATTTATGTATCCCCACAGCCCTGAACCATAGCTACCAACGCTAGTGCACTTTGCCTGATAGATTTTTAGCATTTCCTGTGGTGGCTTACCTCCTAGCTTTTGCGCAAATGCCACCTGCGCGGAATTGACCCTCAGGAACAGTAATTTCCTAGCCTGTATGGCCGCTGTCCATTTAAGCTTATAATCTATTAAAATCCCTAAATAGGGGTATGTTGTCGTGCACTCTAGACTGCTGTTATTGACAAAAATATCTCTGGCCTTTTTCGGTCTAGGGCCAGCATGCATGGCATAAGTCTTTTTATGTTTACTTTAAGATTCAGTGAGTTCATGAAGTTACAATATTTATTCAATGACCGCTGGAGCTGGGCGGGGGTTCTCGCCAAAATTACAGCGTCGTCGGTGTAAAGTAACACCGGAATTGGCCAACGGCGTATTGTTGGCAGGTCCTGACTTCCCTTCACCATCTCCAATTCCAGCCCGTTAGTGTATAATGTGAATAGGAAGGGGGCCAGAACACAACCTTGTCTTACCCCCCTCTCTATCCTGAAGGGCTCAGTGAGTTCCCCCCTGTTCCATGCCTCACTCTTGTGGTCGCCTCCGAGTAGAGCTCCCTCAAAAAATTCACTAACGGAAGATCCACTCCCATAGCCAGTAAAATTGCCCACAAAAAGGAATGACTGACGCAGTCAAAGGCTGCTGTCAGGTCAACGTAGACCATGTACAGAAACCCTTTTTTGCTAGAACGTACTTCCCCATGAGAAGTGAGAGGTTTAGTGCCTGGTCCACTGTACCCAGACCCTCTTGGAACCCATATTGAAGGTCAGATATTATACTATTATCGCTTGCCCAGTCCTGAAGACGGTCTAAAAGAATTCGACCAGCAATTTTACCGAGAGAATCTAGTAACGGTATGGCTCGATAACAGGTGGGACTATGGCGATCGCCTTTTTTGAAAATCGGCTCCAGGATTGATGTGGACCAGGAGTCGACCAAACCAACCTTTCTAGCTGCTTCCAGGACTCTAAGTAAAATTGGGGACCATAGATCTAATTTATATTTAAAAAGGTCTACGGGAACCCCATCAGGCCTGGGGCTTTTCCTGATTTTGATGTTTTTAGGGCATTACTTACCTCCTTATGGTCAAAAGTTAGCTGTATAGGATAGCTTATTTGAGGTACAGCCTCCGGTGGGCCCGGAATAACGTCCTCTATTTGTTTAAAAATTTCCGTAAAGTGGTGAATCCAAGTGTAGGCATCTACTTCTACATCCAATTTTGGAGAATCGTTATCCTCAAGTAAACACTACTCTCCAAAAAGTGGCCATGTCCCAAATATGGCAGCTTTTGAGCAGTTGGTTCCACAAACTGTTTTTAATCTGGGACTTACGATTTTTTAGGGCAACATTATAAACTTTCCTCAGTATAATAATTTCGTTCCTGTCCCTTACTTCCTTGCTCAATGCCAATTTTAATTCCTTGTAAGATTTTGTGCACTCGGAATTGAACCATCCTTTCCTAGGGGTCCCTGTCAATTTCCTATCATGAGTTAATTCTTCTGTGATGATTTTAGTGATGGTCGTATAACTGAAGAGTGTTTGTTCGGGAGTGGAATTAGGATCTAGACAGACATCAAGGGAAGACAAGCCTGTCTTTACTACGTTAGCCGTAACTAACTCTTGATCAACTTAGCCCCATTTTAGGGAAAAGCCATTACGTCTGTCGATGTTCAGGGATTGTTGATCCAAAAGACTCCAATAATCAACATCTGCCAACGAAGAGGGACTACTAATAGTCACGCTATTAGGAAAGTGGTCACTTATGGCACTGATAATTGTCTCGAAGTTTGACAATATCGATGAAATACAGTGGGAGATGAATATAAAGTCAATTGTGCTTGTGAGTCCTCTCCCACTAAAGGTAGGGGAAAAAGGAACTGGGGGGTTGACTAATTCGTTTGCAAACCCTAAATCCAGGGAGACCATTATTTCATTCATTCGATGTCCTACCCTCGTGTGTGCAAAATACGTTGGGTTATTCCCGCCCTCGTCCTGAACTCGACAGATGTTAGTGTTGCTTTTTTTGCATAATGACAGGTTAAAATCACCACCCCATATCGTTGCTAACGATTTATCACTGTGCTTCAAACTTAACCCTTGTATTAAAAATTAAACCTTATTTAAAATATCAATTAAATCAATTGAGTTTACATTGTTATACAAATTTACCATAAGGTAAGTGGACGCCTTATTGACAAACATCAGAAGTACCTGGTAATTGCTTTCTAACATCACAACTTCAATTTTATCCAAAGACAAAACATTTGATATATACAGTATTAGGCCTCCTTTTGGCCTTCCAGCAGTAGATTGAATAGCCGCTGAAAAGTAGGTTTTATATCCCACTAAGTGAACGGGGGTACGGAACCATGTTTCCTGCAGTCCTGTAATGTTATACTTCGTCACTAATGACAACCAATTTTCATTTGCGATTTTTGGGGAGCAAACATGCTATGTTCCAAAAAACGATATCCAATTTTAAACCCTGTGTCTTAGGGGATAAGCACCTTTTCTGCGTGGAAGGTTCTCTGTATGGAGTTGAAACTAGAATTGGCATATCTATTTTACGTTTACAAGTCAAATCACCTAAGTCATGAAATGCTGTATTCAAAACCCTGCCGTTTATATGTTGAATACTAGTAGTGTCTGGTGATAGAACAGCTTGTGTGGACCCAGGATTTGTTAGGTCCCGTCAAGTTTATATCTCCATAACACTCACTGGTGTTGTCCCTCCCGCCGCCAAGTCCAGTCACTCGTTATCATCCAGACCTGATAGGGCACTGAATCTATTATAGGTAGGAATCGGCTGTGGGAGCCGCGGGCTGTATGGAGATTTCGCATATGTAAGAGGGGAAAATTCATGCTTTTTGTAGGGTAGAAAAAACCCAGTGGCAAGATATTTATCCCTATGGAATCAGCTGTATGATTCCGCCCTATTATCAGCACTTCCTTTACCAGTCGGGGGGAGCCAAATGTCAGTACTATACAGTCCCCCGTCAGAACCTTTTCCCTGTCCCCCACCCATTGGACTCGCCTAACCATCTTGAAGTCTTGGAAAAGGTGGGTGTGGAATCCAACTCTACTGCTCAACCAGTGGAGCGACTTGTTCTTAATGGCTGTCCATGTTTCCTTACTAGAGGATTGATTAGGGGGTACATTACCTAAGGTAATAACATAGGGGGTGGCTTCTGGTGGGAGATCTAAATGAGGGTCTACAGCCCTATGTTCAGTCGGGAGGGAAGTAGTGGAGTAATTTTGACTTGAGTACTGAAGGGAAGAAGAGCTTGTGCACAAGATGTTATTACATGTAAAGACGGATTAGTAAATGTGTTAATGTGCCTTAATGGTGTGTGCAAAGCCCCTCTTCCAACCTGAATAATGTGCGTCTTCTTTGTTGGAGAAATGACCAGAGGAGGTGCCCTTTTTATTCTTAACCCTTCATTTGCGCGAATATTTTGATTCCCTGGCTTGGTGTTTGAAGTCAGTAAAAGATTTTCTACATTGGTCACTCTGGTGGATATCTGATCTAACTTGACTCTTATGTATGAATCAAGTCTTTCCACTACAGCTGTTAATTTCTGTATCTCAGGATGGGACTGGGTAGTGGCAGTACCAGGGCGGTTGGCTTTTTTTGTGATTGCATTTTAAGCTGGACTACAATTTTCCTTTTAGATTTAACGGATTTCTGTTGTTTGGGTGTGCTAGCGGGCAGATGGACAACGACTGGGCCTGTTTCATTATGGATATTGTTGCTGCTGACTGCTGTTTGTCTTGGTTTATTTTTGGACTTTTTTTGGGGGGTTGGGTGGGGGACTCACTACCAATAGACTGAATATCATCAGTAGGTGGTTGGATGCAGCTGTTTTCTATGCTGGGTACCTTCCTCCCTAAATGTAAAGAAGTTGATTCTTCGCTAGGGATTTGCTCCTGGCTTTGCACGGAAGATGACCCCGCAATAGACTCTTCTACTGAGTGAATATGTTTGTCTAACACATCAACTGCTCCAGTTAGATAGCTCAGAAGAGTCTGCTGCGTATCAGTATTACGCCTAATTCCCCTCGGACTCGCTAGTTTCCTTTTATGCATTGTTCAGTATAAATTACCCACAATACCAGTTCTTAAAGGATTCATCATGGAAGGGAGAACAAGATGGAGAGAATAAACGAAACACAGTATGAACCAAGAATGTGAACCAAGGAATTGGGACCAGCCCAGCCTCTTCCGGCTGATGACGGGCAAGGACGGGCCCGCGACGTGGGGGCCCATGCTCAATTTAAAGGTCCCGGGGGCGGGGCAACTGCTGAGCACCTCTCGCGAGACCGCGCTGCCCTCTGGATGTTGTAGTTGGGCAGCGCGCGGTCCGCGGATAGCAGGAGGCACGTCAAGCAGGCAGGCACACCCGCGAAGGGACAATCAGACCCCCAGCATTATCAAAGGAGGTGAGCAGCGGCGCAGGTACTGGCAATGTCACAGGTTCGTTTTCAGAATTTCTGCAAAGGTGTCCCACGGCCGAAAGGCTGCCCTCAATTTAAAGGTCCCAAGGGGCGGGGCAGCTGCTGAACACCTCTCGCGAGACCTCGCTGCCCTCTGGATGTTGTAGTTGGGCAGCGCGCGGTCCGCGGATAGCAGGAGGCGCGTCAAGCAGGCAGGCACACCCGCGAAGGGACAATCAGACCCCCAGCATTATCAAAGGAGGTGAGCAGCGGCGCAGGTACTGGCAATGTCACAGGTTCGTTTTCAGAATTTCTGCAAAGGTGTCCCACGGCCGAAAGGCTGCCCTCAATTTAAAGGTCCCAAGGGGCGGGGCAACTGCTGAGCACCTCTCGCGAGACCACGCTGCCCTCTGGATGTTGTAGTTGGGCAGCGCATGGTCCACGGATGGCAGGAGGCGCGTCAAGCAGGCAGGCACACCCGCGAAGGGACAATCAGACCCCCAGCAGGATCAAAGGAGGTGAGCAGCGGCGCAGGCACTGGCAATGTCACAGGTTCGTTTTCAGAATTTCTGCAAAGGTGCCCACGGCGCGAAAGGCTGCCCTCAATTTAAAGGTCCCGGGGGGTGGGGCAACTGCTGAGCACCTCTCGCGAGACCGTGCTGCCCTCTGGATGTTGTAGTTGGGCATCGCGCCGTCCGCAGATGGCAGGAGGTGCGTCAAGCAGGCAGGCACACCCGCGAAGGGACAATCAGAAACCCAGCAATATCAAAGGAGGTGAGCAGCAGCGCAGGTACTGGCAATGTCACAGATTTGTTTTCAGAATTTCTGCAAAGGTGTGGAAGAGGTTAAGAAAGGTAGTCCGAATGAAAAGACAATAGTGAGAATAGGAGGGAAGGGGAGTGGGTAGAAGGGAGAAGGGGAGGGAGAGTCAAAAGAAGAGAGGGAGGAGGAGACAGAGCGTCGGCCTACTGCACCCAGCCCTAAGTGTTTACCCTCTTGTCACCCGTTTGTCTAGGACAATGGGGTCCGCAAGAAAGAGTGTGGTCCAGCAAGTCCTTAAAATGAAACACATGAGGCCAGAAATTAGGGGCTATATTATCAAGGAACTGCCCCACTAAAGCGGCGATAAGGGGTTGATAATATGCCCTTGGGAATTCCCATAGAAGCCCAGAATCTGGTGTGAACCTGGGCTTCTATGGGAATTCCCAAAGGGAATATAATCAAGCCCCTTATCGCAGCTTTAGCTGCAGTTTCCTGCTGCTAAAGCGGCGATAATATTATTGCCGTTGTTTGATAATATAGTCCTGTATTATTAGCTATGGGAAAATTGCTTGCATGCAACTGTGCACCCAGGGTGCGGCACCCCAGTCCCTTCCCCCGCACTGTGTTCAATTGTAGGTCCTGCACACTGAGGTTTCACAGCTCACCTGCCACCACCGGTGTTTCCCACAATGTGTTGGTGCAAGCTGTGAGTCCGGGGTACGTTTGTACGGTAGGAGAGCAGGTTTGCGGTCGGGAACGGTGTCTTGATACCACGATGGAAAGCGTCAGAATACTAAGGGCATCATCGTGGGGTGTGCTCCCGTTCCGCCCATCTTGAGCCAATCAATTCAATGTCTGAAAAGGAAGAAATAATTTAATGGTGGAAACGTTCGGAGGTAAATTTAGGTTTATTTTTAAGCTTGATAGATAACAGGAGTTGAGTGCATCCTTCGTTTTTAAAATACGATCTACCAACTGTTAGTTGTAATCATGGTTCAAAAGAAGTTAGAGTGCTCGAGAGGTCACAAGGTTAAATATTAATACGTTATACGAAGGTTCATATAGAAAGGAACAGAGCACATGGTAGAAGCATAATGTGCGTGTGTAATGCAGTGGCGGAAGGCTGTGTGCATGTAATCTTAGTAACAAGCTCACTACAGTTCCCTAAAAGCCAATGCCACATGTCTGTAGGGCAGCGATGCTTGCTGGCTCAGGCCTACAGTATGGTCCAGCAAGTCCTTAAAATGAGACAGATGTGACTGGATGAGGTCAGAGATCACAGCATTACGCAAAGCAATATCGCTTATTTGCACGTGCGCACTCAGGGTGATGCACCCCACCCCTTCCGCAGCACCGTGCTCAACAGGTGTCTGTAGGGCTGCGCTGCCCGCTGGCTCAGGCCTTCAGTACGGTCCCGCAGGTCTTCAAAATGAGACAAAGATGAGACTGAATCAGGTCAGAGATCACATCATTATACAAGGCAACATTGTTTGTTTGCACCTGCGCAACCAGGGTGTTGCACCCTACCCCTCCCGCCGCACCACGATCTATTGGAGGCCCTGTGGACCCAGGCTGCTCTGCTTACCTGCTGTCATTGTTGTGTGAGCAAATACTATGGGCAGCAGTGCTCACAATTCAGCTGGCGTGATGATTTCAGGATGGTGTACACCTCATGGATCCCTTTCGAACATGACGGTCAGTAGGGCTCACAATTTAGAGCCAGTGTTGATTGTCAGGATGGTGTACACCTCATGGATCCCTTTTTATGTATTGTGCATTGTGATATGCGAGGTGGATGTGGCCTTATCACCTGAGGCAGTGTGGAAGAAGAGAGACTAGCGGCGTCTTGGTTATCCTATTTAAACGTACACAAAGTGGGCTGGGCTGCCGTATGGCTGGCCAGCATAGGGATGTGATTAATTATTCCGGGGACCTGGGCGTCGTTCAGTTCCTCCCTGGCCAGGAAGTGTACTTATGTGTGTTTATTTTGTAGTTTTGACCTCGCAGAGTGTGCAATTTACATTAGTGTAACATATGTCTGGAGGGCGGCAACTATCGCTAATGAGATGGTGTTTGAAAAGATTGAATGGTGAACATCACATTTTGTTGTCAAAGTTGTGGATATGCGCAGACATGCATGTAAATGGTGTGCAGTTTTACTGAAAGTGTTGCTATCGTGAAGCATAAACATGTGAATGTGCTGGGATGGAGGGAGGATCAGCAGTGAGGCTACGTCATACACAGTGATAACACTCATTACAGTCAAGGAATGCATGTCAAATGTGAATCTGAAAGTCTCACATATAACACACTGCTATATTGGTAAAGAATCACAACAGAGCATACAGCAAAATAAATCTACACATTGCTCTTTATTGTTTGTCACATGTGATCTAGAATGCACACTCTGCCAGTGGCTCCTGATACTTCTTAGAGTCACGAATACCCAGGCAATAAGGAAGCACAATTATGTGCACACACACAACAGGGGCATCGTGTAACATATATTTGTTTTTTGATGGAACGTTTTAGATGCATGGCAATCACACGTGGAAGGCTAATGTACAGATCATGAATCAAGATGATCGTTGCATGTTGTGTGTAGTATAAGATATGTGAACACAGCAAAAAAAGTTTCAAAGAAGCTTTCTAAGCAGAAGAGGTGTCTCTCATTAAACGCTGTAGAGAGAATGAGAAAAATGGGTGGGGTCATCCAACTGTTCCTATGGGAAATGTTATGAAGCAATCAAATTCTTTTTTTAAGGTCACATAGCAATCGCGCACCGAGCACGCAAGGAGGCTACACCTGACGCAATTTTGACAAAATATATTTATCATAATATAATATAATATAATACAGTTAGAAATATATAAATGTTTAAAATATTTTAGATTATCGCTAGCTCTTGTATACTGTTTAAAGTTATATAGATATACTTTTGAGACAAAAAAAAATGGGGGAATGGCGTACCCGGCAACACTATAAGTCTGTGATGTAACACAGGGCCATGCAGCGTGTACTCGTCGCATACGCAACTCGCAGGGGGCACAACCCCATACGTCCATGACATAATGCGTGGCTTGGTACTATGTACCCGTCGGATACCAAAGTAGCAGCTGGGGTGACTTCATGCATATATGATGTTACGCAGGATTCGGTGCCACGAAGTAGTCGGATATGAAATGTGCATCATTTACGAGTGAAGCAATATGGCAGACACGATTCATGTGGTGATGGAGCTTGGTACGCTACCGGTATGGGAGTGCAGTTTTCTCCCAAAAAAATAAGATATATATACATATTTTTGGGGGAAGATATAAAACATTACATAATTTTTTAAGTAAAAAAAAGAAGTAAAATAGACTTCCAAAATATTTTTACAAAATTAAAAAGATATAGGTTTCAGAAACAATAAAATATGAAATTAACATTTAAAAAAACCTTAGAAATTGACTGAAAAAACCATATATTTCATGCACGTTATAGTTAGGAATTAGCATTTAAAAAACCTTAGAAATTTACAAAAAAAATCATAGGTTTCAGGGACATTATAGTTAGTTGAACATTTGACTCTTATTAAACCAGAGAAATTCGCCTGTTATTAACTGCTGATATTACATCACTCATGACATGGTCAGGGACATCAATGCCTTCAAAAATAGCTTTTTACTTTCATTAACTACATATTTGGTGTACATTCATCAAATATATCAATGTAATATTTGCAAATGATACTCACATGTATGACTGTACATGTAGATGTGCATTCTGCCTTACATGCTCATGTATCACTTCAATTCTCAGGCGCCCTGGTGTCAATCACATCCCTTTCCCATGGATGTCCACCCTTTGCCAAGCTTTGCCATCATTATGCGATGACAATCACTATAAAGTGTGAGAATCATTATACATTAGATTTCCAACTTATACCAAGCAGTACATCAATTATTGCATGGCCAACAATACCGCAGGTGGTCAACGTCCATCACACCAGGGAAATGCAGAGCGCTTTACATGAGCACTAGTTGCATTACAGATGGACACATTCATTTTTTTTTTTTTTTTTTAGGCACAGGGGGATTAAGTGATTTGCCCAGAATCACAGGATGCTTGAACCTCCCGCCAGACTTTAACCTGGTTCCCCAGCTTCAGAGATAGCTGCTCCAGCCGTAAAGCCCCACCCTCACAATGCCAAGAAAGATCAGCTATATAGCAGAGCTAGCATTTTGTCGGGCTGGGCATCATCACATCATAGATGCCCTCAATATGCCATAAATTCCTACCAATATGCAACAACCAGCATTGGTCCACGTGGATACCATTAGCAGATGTGCACTCAGGCATGCTCGTATACCGAAACAAACACAGGCATTCTTACACAAAAACACAGACCAAACAGCATTGAAAACTTTTTTAACTCGCCTTGGTATGGCAGCTGTACGGATCCACCTAAACCAGACTTCTCCAATGAGTAGATCATTAGCTATTCAAAGCTGTAAGTAGCTCTCCTGTGCAGCCAAGCCTACTAAATTAATAGAATATACTTAGGTGAATTAATAAATGTGTGCCAATGTTGAAAAGTGTGTATTCAAGACGATAATGTGTCTTTTTTCAAAGCTCATTAGTTGATGGTTGGAGACAAATTATTGAATTTTAAAATATATGTAAAACTGATGTTATGGGTGCTTAAAACATGTAGCGTTGGGGAATTATTACTAATATTATTACCTTGGTGAAAGGGGCATTATGTACCATTATGGAGGAATTCCAAAGTGATAAAGCCTTTTTTACATTACTGGTGGCAATCATGCCTGATGTACTTACGTAACCACTTCTGGCAATCTTGCATATGGTGCCACTAATGTAATCTTGTCTAATATGAGCATGATGGCAACACTAGTATTAGTAGCAGCTTGGGATAATTTTCATCGAACATAAGTAGCTTGTATTCCAGTAAAGGTAGAAGAACTCTGCACTAATGACAACCAGGCAGTTGTCTCTGTTGATTTGGCTGCTGCTGTTTGGCGTTCTTGCATGAGTCTCAGTGGTCAAAGGCTCTGTCAGTGGTAAAGGGAAGTCTGCACGCTGTGCATGTGGGTGATCCAGCAGAAGGATAGGTGGGCAACCGAAACCGGCCCAGGCAAACTGCTCAGCCGGGGAGGGGGGCGGGGAGGTGCGGAGGTGCTGCCAAGCTGTTTGCTATGGCTGGTTTCGGTTGATTTTGTTACAGGGCCAGCCCCCGGAAACAAACATAGGGCCCTGAGGGGCCCAAACCCGCCTCCACCCGAGGAAACGCCTGGTGCCCGCTACGGTCAGTCTAGCCCTGAAAGCATCATTGCCAGTGAATCTACACTACATGATAGAGCTTCAGCCACGTCATTAGGTAGCTGCTTGTTGTGGAAGGAGGGTAAGGCCTAGAAGATCTCTGTGGTGATCTATGGATCATGGATTGGCTTGCTTCAGGCACCAGTGCACAAACACCCAAGCCCGCCCTGAGAAAATACACTTTGTGTGCAAAACAGATGGAGAGTGCTAGGTTGGCACTTTCCATGGAAGAAATCAGCCTATCGGAGTTGGGCAATCAATTCCGGTTTACAGGGTATGGATGGAGCCCAGGAAAGAGTGCAGCACAGCTGCTGTAGCGCATCAGAAATCAAATGTTACTCTGTGCAAAGTTGATGCAAAACAGTATTTGGGATATATATGTCTGTTGGTAGTCCTGACAGGGACCCGTGGTCACACATTCAGATAACTACTGATATCCAAGGCTTCAATGAAATGCAGGCTGTTCGAACTTTAAACATAAATGAAGCATTATATGAATTAAGTGCCAGGCCCCAAAATATGCCCCGTCATGAACACTTTCAACAGTGGCTCAAATAAAGCACAGCGTGTAAAAGCCAGAGGACAACAGTTCATTCATCTAGACCGGCATGCTTCCCCTTTCTTTGTTTCAAAGTCCACCAGAGAAGATTCAGGGCAATGGCGTGAACAATAATTTCCCGACTCCTTTACATTAAAGCAGTATAGAGAGTTTTATATGTCAAATTAGAATGGTTTTAAAGAGGCGCTAATGATTGCCAATTTTGCTGGGTCTACAAATGCACCTTATGGGTAGGATCAGTCTCTTTTGAGCAGTTGCTGAGAACCCATGTGTTAATTTGTATTAAGAAGTCTTTAATCGCTGACTGACTTCACATCTTGTTTCTTCCTCCTGTAGATTCCAATAAGAACACCAAGGCAAGCTACACAATGTTTCTTCGTTAATAATAAACTGAGATGCAGACCCAGGCCTGGCTTCGGTTCAGCTGTTGCTCGTCCCATCAAGGACCCAGTCGCATAATTGTCCCGTTGAGATCCCCTTCTCTATGCGTGTAACTCATATCGGCAACCATTTTGTTGTGTAGACTCACTTCTGGGGAAAGCACTACAGTTTTCCAGCATTACTTGTAGAATCTCAATGATTTTCACACATTAATTCGCTAAATGTAGCAATTTGAAGGTCATGGCATGAGCAAAAACAATGTTAATGTTAATGAGACTTATTGAGTTCACGAATACCAGGGGGTGTCTTGTCGCTATTAACTGCAGTAATTCCTCCTAGTTACTCAGTTCTGGAAAAGCCAAGTTTTTCGCTTTTTCTTAAAAATGGTGAAGGAGGCTGCTCCTCTCAGCTCGGCTGGTAGTGTGCTCCACAGCTTTGCAGTACAATATGAGCAAACAAATCTCAGGGTAGGGTGAAGTGAGATGAAATTTTTAAAGCAGACTCGCCTCGGTGACATTATCTTAAAAGAAAGAAAACACATTAAATAACGTATGTACAAATGAAGACAATGTAGAACAACAAAAGGGACAATGGTCAGTAATGAAAGAAGGATGAATGATTACATTAGGGTTAATCTTAGGTTTATTTTGAAGTTAGGGTTTTGATCATGCATAAAACAGGGTCACTGGATTTTTCTGATATGTGTGTCTTTCTGTTTTCCATCCATTTTTGGATTTACTGCAATTGAAACATATTCCACCATCTGCTGCAGAACAGGTTTCAATAAAATAATATCTCTACCTCTAACGGATCACAAGTTACAAAAAAAAAATGCAACACAGGTGGCAGGCACTTTGCAGAATTTAATTGCGGTATTCAGGTATTAACTGGTGCAAACAAAGTGAAACTTAAGGTCCCCAATTGATTGACTGGGGAAATACTTTTGTTTACATCATGACTAACATCCTTACATATTTAAATGTAATCCTAACAGAGGTGATAAAGATTTTCTCCGGGTTTTTAAAATGTTTTGTATCATTATTCGTCCAAATTCATGTTGTACTACGATTACAGACCATGTCCTAAACAAAAAAAATATTTAAATTTTACTCCCTCTTTTCTAAAGCTGATTTCTTAAATCTCAATGTCTTCTAGGTTGATACTTATATTATAAAAATCAAATCCTGGAAGCATGCTTCCTGATGATAAAAGTTGATTTTGGTAGGCCCTATTGAGGACATAGAGTAGCACAAAACTTAAGACTAGTTCAAAGCGCAAATGGAACACAAGGAATAAAATAGGAACTCTTTTAATTTTAGATGTAGGCTTCTTTTCTGCTGGGTGGCACATTCTAAGTTTAAAACAAGGTATACTGTGCTGGGAATTACAAATGGACAGTTTCAATAAAATGACATGTTGATGTTTTCAAGAAATACAAAATAACTATTTGTTGGTAAATAACAATTCCAATATGATCTGAATAATGTCTATACATTTCTTTCCTTAGAAAACTAAGTAGTGTGCATACTGTTGCTGTTCAATAATAATAAGGAGTCTTACAACAACAAAATGGTGAGATAATATTGCCATAGAATTTTCTAAAAATGCACACAATTCTCTTTTTCCTGCCACATAATGTTGTTGCCTTTCCATATAATTTCAGTGGACTAGGGTAAGGTTCAGAGGTTGCATTTGGTTTAGAGTGAATGCTAGCACTACAATTAAAGTAGCATTAGAGTTAGGTTAAGAGCTAGATTTACAGTTATGACTATGGTAAGGGTTAGTTTAGGAGTTGATTTTAGAGCAATGGGTATATTTAAGATACATGTGAAGCTGACTAGGTAAGGGTTATGGTTAAGGTTGATACCATATTGAACTCCGAATGCTGTCTTGATTATTGGAGTGTCATTGTCATTGTTTAATTAAACGTTTGTCATTATGAAATTAACTTCTTGTGTACAGCATTGAGTATTTGTATGTTATAGCATTCTTTACTTTCACTGACACTCACCACTGTAGATGTATTTTGTATCCTTAATCAAGAGGCGAGTGGAATAATGAACTATCTACATTTTAATTTTTTAATATTTACATTTCATTCACTAATCTTGCTAATATTGCAAATATACTATTGCTCGCATCACCGTCTCAGGAACTATTGACCTATAATCACTGATTCTGTCCACTGTTTTTGTTGCCGAGCTCCAAGGATGCCTAGTCTTGACCCAACCTCAAGTCCCTTCTCCCACCACCCTACACTTCTGTCTCTTTAACTCCCTCCTCCAGCTTCCTTTTCATCACTGCATTCTCTCTTTGTCACTGCTCTCCTATCTTTCTCTTCTACCTCCTTTCTCCCTTATCTGCCCTTTCACTCTTGATCTGAGGCTGAAGTGCTCATAAAAGACCAAGCCTCCCTGAATACCACTGCAGTGCCTCCCCCTCTCCCGGTTAAGCGATCAGCAAGGGCTATACCATATCCCCGAGGGACGGCCAGCTCGACCACCGGTACACAAGACTCACTTATCCAGGTTTCAGTTATAAATAGAGCGTCTAACTTATTGTCCATGATTAGCTCATAGATATTAAGAGCCTGTTTAACCATAGAACGAGCATTGATAAGGCCGCCAAGATTCTATATTTCTGACAGCTTGTGGAACCGGGCAGGGCTGTTAAGTGTTAAAACAGAAGTTGCAAATGGGACAAGTTCTAGAAAGATTGTGTAAGACGGCCCACTGTTTGTTTCCAACACATGGTAGAGAATCTAAAGCCAAAAGTTCATCACGACTATAAAGTCGCCTGCCACCCAAAATGACTGGCCTCAAACCGGCAGCATGACTGGCACTGGGTGCTCCCGGGGCATGGGCGGGCGCAGACAGGCTTGCCTTTGGCGCGCCAGATGCGCGTCCGAGGGAGCATGTGAGATTTATACGTTTTCCCTCCCCCAGCTAGAGCGCTAACTTGCGTCCCACCGGAATTGGGGACTCCCAAGATGGCTCCCTGCCCTCCACTCAAACAGCACTAGGAGCCGTGGTGGACCGGGGCAGGGACAGGACTCCTAACTGGCCAAAAAAAACGGGTAAGTGCAAGCCAAAACAAAGGGTGCAAAAGGAAATATAGCAAAAGTAAAGAGTACATTTTTGTCTTTTTAAAAGCTGAGCACTTTAAAAACAAGTAAAATGAAGATCACTCAAATAGAGCTCCAGTGCACAGTTTAAGCAAAGTATTTAATCCTTACAAACAGTCTGAGTCCAAAACGGTTCGAGCAGGGTCTGCCACTACCTGCTCTAGCCGCCATGAACCACGCACTGCTGGTCGATTAATATGTTTCCCCTCCCCTAGCTAGAGCGCTAACTTGCATCCCACTGGCATCCGGGACTCCCAAGATGGTGCCCTGCCCTCCACTCAACCCGCACTAGGAGCCGTGGTGGACCTGGGCAGGGACAGCACACCTCCCTGGCCAAAGAAACTGGGTAAGTGCGAACCAAAACAAAGGGTGCAATAGGAAATATAGCAGCAGTAAAGAGTACGTTTTTGTCTTTTTAAAAGCAGAGCACTTTAAAAACAAGTAAAAGGAAGATCACTCAAATAGAGCTCCGGTCTTGAAGATAATTTTATTGCACGATATGCGTACTGTTCTTTTGCTTTAGTTCAATGCTGCGTGACTACCTACAAAGTGAAGTGGGTGGACTTATGGGGAAAGGTTTCCCAGTGATATTGGTGGTGAGGAAGAAGACTGCAGCTCTGTCTCTTAGACAGTCAGCGTCTTAAAACTATGACTCTTGATGTGCAGATTTGCTCAATTTTCCAACCTGTAAAGTGAAGTAGAAACATAGAACCCAGGGGCCTTATTTATGAAGTCCTTGCGTCAGTTTTGCGCCGCCGGTGCGTCACTTTTTGTGACGCACCAGCGGTGTAAAAAATGTGCCTCGTTACGCCATATTTAAAAACTGATGCATCTAGGTAGATGCGTCACTTTTTAAACCCCTGCGCCACATTATACCTGCGTCAGGTATAATGTATGCAGAGGGGGCGTTCCACCGCAAAAAGCCTCGTAATAGTGACGCAGTGAAATCTATGAGATTTCACTGCGTCACTTTTAGGACGCTAGCTGCGTCAAAATCTTGCGTCTGCCTCACAGCAGGCGTAAGACTGACGCAAGCCCTTTCACATGGGGTTTCCCCATGTGAAAGGACGCATTGCTGGAGTTGCGTCACTTTTGTGACACACTCCAGCAATGCATCACTTTTGCGCTTACAGATACGTCAGAAATACTGACGTCAGAAATACTGACGTATCTGTAACTCCTTGTGACATGATGCGTCATACATTAAATATGACGCATCAGGAATGTCTAAGGAGTGCGCAGTGAAAAGTGACGCATCGCTGTTTTCACGCAGCGATGCGTCTTTTTTCATAAATGAGGCCCCAGGTATTTCCGAATGAATGCTCTTTTGCATGAGTGAGAAATCTTGCATAGTGTCAATGCATATACAATCTCATTATGTTGGCAAACAGGCACTTTTAAATCCTGATGGGTGTGCCTATAGGGAGACATTTCCAATGATACTGATGCTGAGATTTTAGGCCATTGGGCACCAGTCGCTGACATTATTAAGAATCCCCACACTACGTCTCTTAATTAACTCAGTTGCCTGGCCTATGTAAAGTGCAGTGCAAATTGAGTAGTTAGGTATTCCCAGAACGAGCTCTTTTGTATGAGTGCAAAAACTTCCCAAGTGTCAATCTATGCAAAATCAAATTAGGTTCCAAATGAATGTAGTTTGAAATCCTGGTGGGTGGATTTACAGGGAGGTGTTACCAAATAATATTCCTGCTCTGGTCTAAGGAACAGACTTTTGATTTCTGACAGTAGTCAGGATGTTTACACAACATCTCTTAATGAGCTCATTTGCTGAACATGTAAAATACAAATAGAACAATTTATGGATAGAATGCAGGACAATGTCCTACATTCACCCCAGTACAGATATATAGGCCTACATCCATCATTATTTTGCTCTCCATGCCATTCCAGTTTGAACCCAGCCATATGCAAATCAGTCTTGACCCTGCACCCAAGCATTACAGACCAGCGCAAACTGCCAGGCCATGTCCTCCCTGGACTGGACACAAGCTTCTGAGGACCAGTTTCTGGATCTCACCCCTCATCAGCCAGGATAGATTGACTCCAGTGGCATGGAGAGCACAGGACCCACGTCTAGGCATACGCGTCCCACTCGGGGTGACAAATGCAAAAAAAATAATTGATTGACAGAATACTCACCACCCCATCCCTGTAGATAGAGGAGTACGCCAGGTTTGTGTTCTTGCCCTGATCCTTTTTAGCCTTTTTATAAAGGGGTTAGTTGACTTTTTAAACACAGATTAGGATTTAGATGCACCCAAGCTTGCAGGACGTAATATCCCAGCCATGATGTTTGCAGACGATACTTTGCTATTATCAAAATCTCCAATGGGTATACAGAGGGTCGTAAACAAATCTGATGCCTTCTGCAAGGAAAGGGGGCTTGAGATTAATCTGCAAACAACAAAAATCATGGTATTTAACACAGCCAAAGGTACCCTATCAAACCCATGTTTAGACAGTAGAACCCTGGAGAGGTTATCTGTCTTTTATTATCTTGGCATTACAAGCACTACAAAGATGCACTGGGGGGCACAAATAAAAAAAAAAACACCCTGAAGTTAGTGCAAACAGCAGGGGGTTTGTCCAAGGTGTTTTGAAACTCTAGCCATAAACCGGTGGGCCCAGTAGTAGAAATATATAAGGTCCAAGCTAGAGGTGCTGCTCTATATGGAGCTGAAATATGGGGCCACTGTGGCATTGATAGTCTAACACAAATGAAAAATCCCTCTGTTAGACAATTGTTTGGTCTCCCCCCGTAGTACCCCACTTATACCGTTACGATTAGATCTGGGGTCAGGCCAATTGAGGAAGAAGTTTCTCTGAGACCCCTTTTATTCTGGAGACGTTTGTGGGTTACTCCAGAGTTGCTTGAGTACAGAGAAGAACTAAGAGAGGTGATTAATTTACCTGGGGTGAGGAGACCACCATGGCTTACCTATGTCAGGAACACCCTCACGCTTATGGGTCTGGGTAACCTGTGGGATAATCCAGAAATGACATGTCCCAAGGAAAGAGTTAAAGGTATGTTACTGGTAGTATAAACTGGCCCAGCTATAGGGGAACCACTCAATGGGAAAACTTACTGTAGCCTTTATGGAAATCAAAGAGCAGTATATACTAGAGCTGGCACTTAATGACATCAAGCCGGTTTCCGCAAGGAAGCTTTATTTACAATTTAGGCACGGGGTATTGCCACTGCGTGCTTTTACGAATAAAGGGGTGGGCCTACAAACATTGGGTTGCCCGGCCTATAATAGTGCAGAAGAATCTGAATACCATGTGCTCTTTTTCTGTACTGGCCATAAGAAAGCAAAAAAACAATGGCTGGTGCAGATATGCAGATATTTTTGAATTAGGCAATGTTCAGAGGCTTTCAGGCTACTGAAATAGGATGCAAGTCTCCCTATAGCTTTCTCGGTGGCAGGCTGTTTATTTTCCATATGGTGTACCCCAGGAGTTTTCCTAAAAATCTCCGCCAAAGATGGTGATTAAATCTGTGCACATCCTTTTTTAACTGAGGAATTTTATTTGAATTGCATTTTAGTCTTATTTTAATAATGTATTATTATCATGGTGTACATTACTTCGTGAGCAAGACAATTAAGAATTAGAATTGATATCTTAGGGTCTACAACAATGTTTTTAGCTTCCTCCTTGTTTGAAGTAAATTGTTAATAGATGAACCTTTCATCAATTAAATAAGGCATTGTAAATTGCTTATTATATATTGCATAAGCACTTTAAGGTAACCAGTTATGATGCTAATAATCCCCTTATTGACTGATACTAGCACTTTATACAAACACACATATTATCGTTTGAATAGTAGATCTGAGAAATAGAGCAAGAGTGAAAAATGGCCGGGTATTGTAAATTGAACTTAGGCACTGCACATGCGATTAAATGCAGATCATGATTTCAGGATTGATTGCAATATAGATTTCCACAGGCTACATTATTCATTTAGTATTCAATGCCACATGATGTTTGTTTCTTTTTTCGTTGTTTTTAATATGAACAAAATGTTAGATCCTGTTTAAATGCTTTTATGGTCATATGGACCGAAATAAAGTTTTACAACTGAACTGATGAACAGAATACATCACAAATTGAGAAGTCGGGTATTCTGAGCATGACGTTTTTTGTATGAGTGCAAACACTTCCAAAGTGACAATATGCATAAAATATTGACATGGAATCATCAATATTGGTTTACAGTTATCATTGATTTCCTTGTCAGTGTTAGGTTAGAGGCTCTCTTGCCACCACACAAAGTATACATTTTGTGGTTTTGGACAAGTGCACTAATTCTAATGCTGGCATTTCCCCTGTTTATGCTGGCCTTTACACTCAGAGCAGAGAGGCAATTTATTTAAGCACAAAACATACACAGCAGCCCACCCCCACAATTCAAATATAGCTCTCCTAGATTAACACAGTGTATTCACACTATTCCACACTGCGCTGATAGTGCATGAAGATTATGGTCTACTTAAATTCTTTCAGGATAAAACTAAAACGATTATTGAGGATTTGGGGGTGGAGCAGCAACAATTTGGTGCTGATCCCTCAGTGTTGCGTGGCTGTGGCGGTCCTCTGGAGCAGGTTGTGGTGCATCTTGGGGCCGTCTCTGAACAGGGGGGAGATAAGTCCCTCTCGGAGTTTGCGCTGCTGACTGCAGACGAGTTCAGTAGAGTAGCCCTTGATATTATGTCCGGGTCTCCACTTGATCCAATCCCATTAAAAATTTGGAAAGAGTTTGAGGCTGAGCTTTTTCCTATGCTCCGGCTGGTTTGTAACCAGTCTCTTTCCACAGGAGTGGTTCCACCGCAGTGGAAACAAGCAGTGCTGACCCGATTGTTGAAAAAGCCCTCCCTCGATCCTCAGTGCATGAAGAATTTTAGGCCTATTTTGCTTCTACCCTACCCAGCGAAAATTGTGGAGCGGCCACTCTCTCCAGGTACATAGAACAGCATAAACTCCTGGAGGAAGTCCAGTTTGGCTTCCGGCCAGCCCATGGAACCGAGACAGCCTTGGTGACTGTGTTGAATGAGCTTCGTTGGCGGGCAGACAGGGGTCAGGCAGGTGTTTTGATCCTGCTTGATCTGTCTGCCGCCTTTGACACAGTGAACCATGGGACCCTGCTGGATAGGCTGAGAGAGGTGGGGGTTACAGGTAGTGACCTTGGGTGGTTTCAGTCCTTTCTTCAGGGCAGACAACAAGCTGTGTCCCTCCCTCCTTACCAATCCGCCTTCTCCTCCTTCTCGCATGGCGTTCCTCAAGGCTCGGCAATTAGTCCGATTTTATTCAGCATCTATATGAAGCCCTTGATTGTGGTCATTAAACATTATACCATCGAGATTGTCAATTATGCTGCTGACACGCAGCGGATTCTCTCGTTGGAGGGAGATCATTCAACATCTTTGAAAGTATTTCATAACTCCCTGCGAGATGCGGCGGGTTGGCTGAAGGCAAATTCCATGCAATTTAATGCAGGTAAAATGGAGGTGCTTTATTGCCCAAGGGCCGAGGTTCAATCTGTTCTACCTTGCAACTTCTGGCTGGCTGACTTCTCTCCATCGGTTCAGCCAGTGAAGGCGGTTCGGAACCTGGGCGTCTTGTTTAACAGTAGTCTCACCTAGGAGGCGCATGGTTGCCTGGCTATTATTAGATTGCTCGGGAAAATTCTTCCTCTGCTGCCTTCCTCTGCCCGGGCGGAGGTGGTGTGCTGCACCGTGCTCAGTAGGTTAGACTACTGTAACTCTTTGCTGCTGGAGTCCCCGAATTATCTTATGGACAGACTGCAAAGAATCCAGTCTGCCGCAGCCAAGCTAGCCCTGGGGTGGCCCACAAGGTCTTCCTCCTCTAGGGCTCTGGCTCAGCTGCATTGGCTCCCGCTGAGACAGAGAGTCCAGTTCAAGTCTCTCTGCCTGGTGTTTAAAGCCCTCCATGAGTTGGGCCCTGTTCTTTTGCAAAGGAAGTTCGCGTGGCATGTGCCGGTCCTCAACCTTAGACTGTTGAGGATACCAAGGTTTAAGAGAGCCAAAGCAGGAGGCAGATAATTTGGTACGGCGGCAACGAAACTGTGGAATGCTCCTCCGGTTGAGCTCAGACAAATCTCTGACCTCCTACCGTTCAGGAGGAGTTTAAAAACCTGGCTATTCCCGAAGTCCTAGATTGTCACCAGTCTTGACCCCCCCGCCCCACGGTTACGAGCCTGCCAGCGCCAGGATGTCTGTTAGCTGAGAGTGCGCTTTAGAAATTAAATAAATAAATAAATAAAATTACTTCAGTCACTTTAGGTTTTTGGGGCTTTGTCATTTGGATAAGGGTATTGTATATTCATTTGCTATACTGTGAACAAGGTTGGTTTGCAACTCTTTGTCCCAGAGACCCTCTCCAGTTAACAACACCATTTTGGCAGTAAGCCCTTTACCTGGAAAGCAGCTATCACAATAAATCAAGGCTCACTTCAAATTTACTACTTCCAGCCAAAAAATTACTTTACTAGGCTATCATGTGTGGCTCATTTTGTCACGTCGCCCACAGGCTTGCACCCATGATTGATTAGGTTCTCTGCTCATGATTCCAGTACTTATTTTCCAGTGTATTCTGTTGCTTTACTAGTGTTCTTCATAGTTCTACGATGCTAGCACTTGCCTAACCATTCATTTAATTTTCCTTGCGGGCCTGACACTGCTCTGCTACTTTAAACCTGCAAGTTCAAGACTGAATATCAAGTTCTAAGGGCCTGATTATAATGCCGGGCGGAAGGATCATTGGCCACTATTGCGGTGGTTGGGAGCCTGATGAGCATGCAGCGGTCTGACCGCTGTATGTGGATTTGACTGCCAGGCTGGCGGCTGGAAAGCTGGCAGTCCCACCGCAACAGCAAGGCTCGGCCATTAAGCTGGGCTGCAGCAGATGCCACTGCTGTGCAGCACCTTCTACACATCCGTGCACTGTGTGCCATGTGCCATGTTGTGCATGGCACAGGATGCACGGAGGTAAGTGGGGGCACTATGTGTGTCCCCAGGGACACTTTGCATTGGCCTATAATGGCTAGG
The DNA here is from genome assembly GCF_964263255.1 of Lissotriton vulgaris. Taxonomy (NCBI): domain Eukaryota; kingdom Metazoa; phylum Chordata; class Amphibia; order Caudata; family Salamandridae; genus Lissotriton; species Lissotriton vulgaris. Next base: position 352,516,092 of record NC_141698.1, read on the forward strand.
GGCCCTGTTTGGGGCCTGACAACCTTTTCATGGCAGTGTTCCCACCATGAAAAGGCTGTCAGAAAGGGATTTCATAATCCCTACGGCGGTGCCTGCCTTGGCACCGCTGCCATTCTGGGAGGCTGGTCCGACCTCAGCACCTTCGGGATCTATGATTCTGGTGGAGGCAGCAGTCCTTCATCCGACCGCCAGTATCATAATACGGCAGTCGGACAGAAGGGCTGTCAGGAGTCAGACCACCACTGATGGGCTGTCGACAGTTATGTTATGTTATGTTAGACAGAGATTTATATAGCGCGCGGCTACTCGGGCAGAGTGTCCCGGCGCTGTACAGATCTGTAAAGAGAAGCAGAGCAGAGAACAAGCGCACTAGAGGCTGAAAAGCCAGGTCTTAAGGTCTTTCCTGAAAGACAGGAGATTATCAGCTTTTCTCAGGGAAAGGGGGAGCTTATTCCAGAGCTGCGGGGCACAGGCTCTGTAGGAGCGACCTCCGATGCGTGAGTGCTTTACAGATGGAACGACAGCAAGAGCTTGTGTGGCTGAACGTAACGATCTGGTAGGATGGTAAAACTGAACGTGTTTCCTGAAGTAGACAGCACCAGTGCCGTGTAAGGACTTGAAGGTCAAGGTCAAAGTCTTGAAGATGATACGTTTCCTTACCGGGAGCCAGTGAAGTGCCTCTAGGAGAGACGAGGTGTGAGATCTGCGGCTTAAGCCGAAAATGGCCCTTGCCGCGGAGTTTTGGACAGTCTGCAGACGAGATAGGAGGTATTCTGGGAGACCTAAATAGAGCACATTGGCGTAGTCAAGCCTGGAGCCAATCATTGCTTGTACAGTGATTCTCCTGTGAGCCCGATACAATAGAGGTAGGAATTTCCTGAGTGTACGTAGCAAGCCAAAACATTGGCCGACTAGGGCAAGGATCTGGGGTTTAAAGGTAAGATCATTGTCGAATTTGACACCCAGATTCTTAGCGATCGCAGTGGGGGAGGAAGGAGGATGCATATCTGCCGGCCACCAGGATTTCCATTGAATGTCAGGAGAGCAGCCAAAAAATATAATTTCAGACTTATCTGAATTACATTTAAGCTGATTCAGCTGAAACCAGGAAAATACCGCCTCTAAGCAGCTTTTAATAGAGTCACACGCGAAATCAGAGTTCTTATCGCAGGTTAAAAGCAGCTGCGTATCGTCCGCATAGGAGACGATACGCGCGCCAAAGGTCTCCACTAGTTTAGCCAACGGGGAGAGATACGCGTTAAATAAAGTGGGACTAAGAACTGATCCCTGTGGCACTCCCACATCCAGAGATGGAACTGTTGCTGAAAAAGGTGGTGACCAAATCATTTGTTGGCGTTCGGAGAGAAAGGACTTGAGCTAATTGAACACCGTCCCTCTAATTCCGATCTCCTGAAGTCTAAAAAGGAGCCGGTTGTGAGGGACGGTGTCAAAGGCCGCTGACATTATAATCAGACCCTAAGTGTGCTAATCCTTATGAATGTTTATGTTCAACACACTGTAAAGAGAACTGAACATGCTAAATTGATTAGACATACATATCACGTCTTGTGACTCTGTAAACTTTCACTTTGTGTGTTTCCTAAACCCACTGCACTGAACTCAGATCAGCCTTCCTTCATTTTGATAAAGGAATGCCCCCCAGATTCAGCATTTAACATATTTGAGCCCCGATCGTCTTCAGATCTAACAAGAAACAAAACTGGGTGGATTTCATCTGATGAACTGTGCATAGCATCCCGCTGCACAGATATCCATTAGCTTTTCCTTGAACGTATTATGTTATATTATATTTACACTTCGATCGGAGGCACTACAATACCACCATATTTGTAACCAAACCTTTTATGAGGCTACCTTGAAATAATGTATTTTTTAAACTTTTTAAATTAATTAAGAAAACTGTAATCAATGGCTGAAAACTCATTTATTTTCTGCTTATGTGAAATGACTATATCAAGTAAAACATCTTCTTCAATTATATCAATTACATATGTTACATTAAACCATCCCCAAAACATACAGAGTTCCATCATACATAAACCACTGTACCATCTTCGCTCCTAATTTCTAGCTGCATCTACCTCCCAATTTACCTAAGGACTCTACTATGACTTACTTAGTGATCTAACTATTTGGAAATGGGCGCCATGTAAGTGTACGATGGTATGCACTCTGCAAGTCCTCACTCATTTTGGTTGTTCTCTGTATCATGTGATGTATTTAAAAACGTATGAAGAGAAAGGCTTTTCACCCTTGAGCAAGGTAGAAAGTACACCGAAATGCATTAGGTGTTTGTTTTTCTATATCACTAGTTGTCTTGATGGCTGATTTTATGGGTAACATGGATTAAATCTATCTGAAGCACACTGTTGGCGTGTGTCTTCTCTCGGCTCAAGTTATATATAGTACTAGCAGCCCATCCCGACGTTGTCCGGGTATGAAATAGAATGTGTATTTGACAAGGGCAATTTATTTTAAAATCAAGCGGTAGACAAAATTTTTTGTTTCATTAGAATCTGGAGGGAGAAGGCCCAACTGCAGCCCTGGTTGATGTTAGCAGGTGCGTGTAATTGGTGTTGTGATCCACCGCCTGTTGATGAATGAGAGAGTTATCAGGCGGGTAAATCCGTTTAATGAGAGAGTTGAGTGACAGCGAGTTGGAGAGGCTGCAGTAATTGTCCCCGCAGACACGCTCATTTGCGTGTCCCCCGCTTGAGGCCCAGCTGCAGCCCTGGTTGATGTTATCAGGCGCGTGTACTTAGTGTACTGATCCGCCGCCTGAGCCCGGCTAGAGCCCTGGTTGATGGTAGAAGGCGGGTGTAATTTCGTTGAATGAGAGAGTTCAGTAACAGCGCGCAGGAGAGGCTGCAGTAACCTTACTTACTATGCCTCCAGCTGAACGTGTTTGTCACGCCCCCAGCACATGACCACAGCAGACGATCTTCTGATTAATGTACGACCTACATGGCATGAAGGGCGGAACGTAGCACACGCCCCCAGCGTTTCTCATGCCCTCAGCGTGCCCCTTGATGCAGCGCAATTGCGTTCACATGGCATGAAGGCCGGACACACGCCCCCAGCGCTTCTCACGCCCACAGCGTGTCACGCCCCCAGAGTGCCCCTTAATGCTGCACAGCAACGTAATTGGCGCTTGTATGTACGACTCACATGGCATGAAGGAAGGACACACGACCCCAGTGTTTGTCACGCCCCCAGCGTTTGTCACGCCCCCAGCACACGCCCACAGCCCACAATATGAAGTCCGTACCACATGCCCCCAGCGTTAGTCACACCCTCAGCCCACGCCCACAGCACAACGCAGACACGCCCACAAGGGACTACTTTGCTGGCATGGTTCTTTTACCTTTTAAATGTATATGGTGGCTGTCTGCATAGCCTATGTCCTTCTGCTGCAACTGCCCTTTCCAACGCTGTATTGGGTGTTGTGATTGGTGCTGTGGTTACTGAAATTACCCGCCTCAAAGGTTTGGGCTCTCTCTTTATAATATTAGTATGGAAAAACACTTCCCATCCTAGTAAACTAAAAGAGACACTCACAAAAAATACACAACATTCTGCTAGAAATAATAATAGCACACAATAATGAGCAAACCTATTATACATTTATTATCTAAAAACACATAATACATTAATGACTATAAAAAAATTATTTAAAATATATATAATCAATACTTTAACCAATTAACAGTTAATTAATATTTTTTAAATCCTATAAAAATGTATCGATAAAATAATTTCATAACTAATAACTAAAACAACAAACTAAGATTTATAAAATAAATACACTATTTATAAAAAAAAGATCTATTAAAATTATTTACCACCTTATACCCAGAGAACCCCAACAGTCTGCCAACAAATAAATACATTTTAATAACATCTGAAAATAATTTTTTCAAATATATTAGCAAAGCAAAAATATACACTACCTTAAAAATAGTTGCACACATGTAACATTAAAATAGTAAGTTAGAACACAAAAAGTAATGAAAATAAAACATTAAAAAAATTATTTATTTACAACTCTATCAAACTGTATATTAACCACTTTAAAAAATAATATTCATATCTGGGATATTCTGGACGGTGATATTCTTGACATCCCAATATTTTTGACACTATAGGGCTAATAATGATGTCAGTGGGTCTGACATCAATGCCACATAGGTGTCGAACCTATCGACATCTGCCCCTGCAGTATGCCCACCGCATAAGGATGCTGTTGGTCGAGGCATCGGCTGGAGGGACCATCTATGGCACTTCCAACAGGCTCAAAGAGCCCGTCGCTATATCTGAAATGCTCATAATCTCTTAATGACGGCCGCTCCGCTGTCTGGATTTTGATGTCATTTTTCAACATCCTTTCCATTTTGGCCTGTCTGACATAGAAAACCTGTTGGAAAATGACTTAGGGGCCCTAGCAGGGACCCTGTCCCACTTGGCCCTCGCATATGAGGCCTGTTACCCCTATAGCGTGTTTACAAACATCCATATTGTTATGGCAGTTTGTGCTGCAGGCCTTTTTCACCTGCCGCATAAGCTGCCATAGCAAAATGGATGTTTTCAACTGCCCTATGGGTGGACACATCCTGATTCTGATGTCAGAACTGCCGACCTATGGTTGGGAAGTTACTGACTGAAACAGTGTCAGGCCGACGTAAGTCCACCTGACAGCATAATCAGTGCCAAAATTTGTGTGCGACAATGTTTTTGGTGAATATATTAAGGTCATGCACCAAAGACATGTGCTGGCGAGCCATACAACCAGTCCCAACAATACTTCATTGTGGTCACATTATGAAATTGAGAAGTCGTAGGGGTGATATTGATTTAAAAAATAAAACTTTGAGAACCAAATTTAAGATATTGAGTTGTCTCGTTTTGTGTGTCTTTTTCTCATTGAGGTCAGTAAAAGACTGTATCTAAAATGGAAGGAGCTGTACTCTCAATATAACAAAGTACATACACGCGTCAACTATTCCTCAAGGTCTTAGGCTTAGGAGTGTAGGTTAATTTACCTTCTGCGTCTAAATGTCCATGCATTTATGATGTGAAAGTTGCACGCACATCAGTATGGTGATATTTGGTTTTCTATAAAAGAGAACCATCTTTGGCGCTAATCTTTTGGATAACCAATTAAGGGGCATATTTACAAGGGAAGTGGTGGAGTGGGGCATTAGCCTTCCTGGCTTAACGCCTCACTCCACCACTTCAGAAACTCAGGGCTGCACCATATTTACAAGAATATGGTGCAGCCCTGCATTTCCCCCGTGCCGGCGTTAAACTTAGCAGCCTAGCGCCAATGTAGACACCCTTGCACCATAGTTCAAGGGTGTCTGCATTCAGCTCAGATTATTTGTGTACAAGAAGGTCCCCCTTCCCGCACATAAAAAATCTTTAAAGGCTATTTTGTAACTACTAGGTGTGCTACTTAATGCAGCACACATAGATGATGCAAACCAGCATTTTCAAAAGAATTATTGTTTATGTGCTGGAAGGGGGACCTTCCTGTACGTAAACAATCATTGGCCCTTTGCTGTTTCCATGTGTGCTGCACAACGCAGCACACAAGAAAACAGCAAAAACTAGGAGAAATTTACCATTTCTCCTTGTTGTACCAGGGTAAGACCAGGTTTTCCCTGGTCTTAATTTTGGCGCTTCTACTATTTACGCTGCCCTTGTAATTAGGAGGCAGGGTCAAAATCAATGGCTGTTGCGGTGGGACACCCACAGAAACACCCATTACCCTCCCATTTCACGCTAAGCATAGCTTGTAAGGGAGCCTTATGTACAAGTCAGCGCTAAGCCATGTTAAGTGGCTTAACATTGCATTGTAAATAAGGCGAAGACTCTATATTCACAGGAACGTCGTAAAAAGTCATGTTCCCATGGCAAGTGGGGTTTGTAAATATGCCCTTAAGTATCTAAAGTATACATGCAGTGCTTAGCACTCAATAGAAAATTGAGTGCGCTCCTTTCGTGCAAGTTACACAATTTACTAATAATTGTAATACATGCTTATTAATTTGAATTTGTTTTATTGAAGGGTTTCTATTATATAGATAATATAATTTGTACCACAACTTTATATATTTCACATTTCCCACCCAAAATGCATATTAACATTAAGGGGCCCATTGAAGTCTGCCTGCCACCCTAGCGGTGCTAGGACCACCTGTCAGTGGTGCGGCGGTCCCGCACTGTCAATTAGGATGCGACCGCCACCCTGGCGTTCGCATCCCACATATTCAACATTGTGGCGGGCGGTGCAGTGAGCAGCACCCGCCACAATGTAAAAAATGCATGGCGTACATTGGCATGCACAACGTGACAGGCATCGCAAGGTGCCTGTCACCTTCTGTATGCCAATGTAGGGGGGTTCCATTGTAGCAGGGATTCCGTTCTCCTACAGAACTGTGCATAGAGATTTGGAACCTCAGTGAATTTGGATGGCCCAAAACTCACCTTAGTACCCAAAATCCCCTTACCGAGCTAGCTACAGTGTCTCATTGGTCATAACAAACTCCCAATGTTTAGATAAACCAGAACATGATCTTAGAATACCTCAGGTCACGTGGAACACATAGACACTCTTTCGTTATACAATCATTTCAAACCAGAACGTGGAGTAAATGAGGACTCGTGCATATTTGAAATATTTATTTACTAATGCAGGGTTCTCAAACGCAGTATCTTAGATAATACAAGCATACATATTATAAGAAGCAAAGTTATCAGCATAGTTACTAGTCCATAAAAGGCAAAAGGTGACAACATGCTAAAATGCTGAAATGAATAGGAGTTCACAACTAAGTGTGAGTGCAAAATCCGTTCCGCAAGTGGATTTCGCGGATTTTCGGTAAATCCGCGAATTCCCGCGAATTTACCGAAAATCGGCGAATCCGCGAGCGGCGGATTCGGGGGGCAAAAGTTCAAGCCTTCAAGCTTGAAGTTGTAGTTGTAACTATTTAAGGATGGCGCCGGCAAGCTGCCAGCGCCATCCTAAAATAGTTACTAAGTTAGCTTCAACAGGAAGCACTAATAGATGAAATAAAGCAGGTGCTCGAGCACCTGCTTTATTTTATCTATTAGTGCTTCCTGATGAATCTAATTTAGTAACTATTTTAGGATGCGCTGGCAGCTTGCCGGCGCCATCCTAAAATAGTTACAGCCCAGGATGATGGATGGACAGCTCACTCAAGGGACCCCTGCGCACATCGGTGTGCATAGTAACACACACATGGCCGCTGGAACTAGTTGAAGCTCAATTTCAGTGACTCATTCATCAGCCCAAAAACAATTGTGAGTGTCGTCGAGGCTGGGCAGGTGTGCCGCCCTTCTTCCCAAATCTACTGTCGAAAATCAGCTGTGATGCTGGATAGAGGCCTTTGTATACTTGACTTTCACGAGCGCAATCCTCGTGCTGTTCCTGTGACCAGGAGCTTCTTTCTCTTGATCTGCTGCTCTGATCGGCCTCTATCTCTGACCTTTTATACACACAAGAGGCATGTGAACTCGCATGGAAGCCCCGCCCGTTTGGCCCCGCTTATAAACTCGCGGTGGCTGTGCACCGTCTTCACGCCATTTACCCACTATGATGGACAGCTCACTCAAGGGAACCCTGCGCCCTTCGGGGCGATTGCATAGTAACACACACATGGTCGCTGGAACTAGTTGAAGCTCAAATTTAGTGACTCATTCATCAGCCCAAAAACAATCATGAGCGTCGTTGAGGCTGGGCAGGTGTGCCTTCATCCCAAATCTACCGTCGAAAATCAGCTGTGATGCTGGATAGAGGCCTTTGTATCCTTGACTTTCACAAGCGCAATCCTCGTGCTGTTCCTGTGACCAGGAGCTTCTTTCTCTTCATCTGCTGCTCTGATCGATCTCTGACCATTTATACACACAAGATGCACTTGAACTCGCACAGAAGACCCCCCCATTAAAAAATCTGCAAAAACTGCAAATCCGCAAATTCGCGGATTTTGCGAGTCCGCAAATCCGCAAATTTGAGGATCGTGGATCCGCAAAATCCGCCCATGCTTATTCACAACACCTAATTCTCACCCTCCCTAACTAGCATATTGTATTATATCTAAGAAGGTCTCTTTGGGTTTTAGCAGGGCGACCCCATACCTCAATCTCTCAGTGGCAGAGGATCACATCATCTTCCACCAGCTCTCTGCATGCGAAGCACCATTAAGTGTGTTTGTGTGCTCTTAGCAAAGCAATATAAAAACACGCCTAAAGACAGATTTGGCAGCAGCTGCATTTATGTTATGTCTAGGAAAGTGCGAAGATCAGACCCTACAACAACACTGCATTTAGTTATCCTTGGAGGCTTCAGCACTCTCTGTACAGACACCAATTACTAAGCAAAGTTTATATCAGAGCAATAACATATTATTCTCGTGTAATTCACAACGGTCTTCTGGGTTGAAAGCTAAAACAACAATTATGTGTCGTGTGCAGAAGCAGCAATAGGTAAAATGGTGTTTAAACATTTAATAAGCTCATGCTAACTTAACACGGTATATAGGTAAGCAGTAACTATATGACATCCCCCCATGATCGGAGCACGGATAAGATAAGATAAGATAAGGCACGAACACATCAAGAAAACAGAGTTCAAGAACAATGAGCCAGGTCAAATTATAAAAATTGATTGAAAAAACGTATCTGTGAGTCAATTTAGAAAAATCCAACTCGCCAATCCATTTTTCACGTTTACTCAAGTCAATAGGTCTGGGTAAAGAAAAATTCACGCATAATTTTCAAAACAATTATTGCAATTAAGAATGGGTTATTATCAAAAGTGTCGAAAGCCTTCAGGACAGGACTGAATATGCAAAATAAGCATCAACAGCCTCCAGCATGAAGTCACTGTCATCATCCGAAAACAGTTCAGCCATCCAATTTAAAAGTGGAAAAGAACATACGTGTTCTTCAATCACCGGAGCCTCTAGCATCATCAGAGGACAACTCGGCGGGTTCTCAATATATCTCTGTACCAAGAAATCTTGCGCTGCTGCGAGTATGTCCCAATGACCCATTAGTCCATGCATAGCTGCCAAGGCCATAATCCTTCCGTCAGAACAAACAAGCTCGTGAGTAACTACTGGACTCATCAGATGATTAAAATCGACGTCAGGAGACACCGTCTTGCAGAGACACAATCAAGGGCCCAGTCGAAATTGCAGCTCAGGCAATGAAACACAGGCTGGACACATGTGAAATTGGAAAATTGAAACGATAATCCACATGCCGTTCTTAAGGTCGCAAGCGGCAGCGTGCCATAGTATTCAAGCATCCTGTTGCGGAACAGTGCCAGGTGGGGCTGTGCGGCGTGTAACACAGGACGGGCATCCATTTTTAATAAAACAAAATATAACCAGAATGTCTGCAGCCAGCGCCAGCAAAACAGGAAATCCACCAAACAAGCTTGAGAATATTGAATGGAAGAAAGCAGGAATGACTCCAAATATCTTCTCAAATGAAGTCACAAGACCACTGCTAACTATTTTAAAAAAGTGTGCGAGGCCAGAAGTGGAGGACGCATTAAAGATTGAATGAATCAACTCGCTGAAATGCAATGGCAAGTCAGTATTTAATAGGGCCTGCACCTCTGTGCGGGTGTTGGCGATGTGAAGGACAAATGTTTCACGAGCCAAACTCAGGGCCACTTGTTTTTGAGACAAAAGGGCTCTTATTCTACTCATTCCATTGAACTCTGCCATCAAGGTTGGGATTCGCGGCCAGATGGAAACATCTGAATTCCCATGCGGAGGAGGATACAGAACGTTTTTGCAACAAACCACACATTCAGATAGAGTCACCACATAGGCAATGCCTCGAATTAACCCACAACAATCTTCATTATTTAAAAGTAAATAACTACCGTTTGCCAGTAATGTGAAAGTAGGGACGATTGCGGGAACCAGCGTACCTTTCAAAACACAGGCCAAATTTGGACGTTCTTGGTTACCGGAACCATGTAATTGGATATGTCTACACATTAATGAGTGATCTGGTTTCTTTGTGCACTCTTCACCTTTAAGATAAACTTCCTTCCCATCTTTTAGACATCTGGATGTAAAGGGAAGTGACCAGGCCTCGTGCAGAAATGCACTACCAAGGGGTTCGTATCTGCCTATCGCAATATATTGCATACAATTTGTAAATTTAAATAAAGCAAATGGCAGTGTGATTAGCCCGTGGATAAGCCACGTTGTGGCAGTGGCTTCTGCCACAGAAAACGGTAAGGACTCCAGCCTTTCAATGTGTAACATAGAAAAAGACGCATCCCTCATTGAAAGTAAGCGTTGCTTTTCAGTTAAATTAAATGGGGCAAAGAGGGAGGACACGTTCATGTGATTCCAAGGCACTTTTCCAGACTTAAGTGTCTGCAGGGTCCATGCAAATTGCATAATGGAACATGATTGATTCTGACCATGATATAACACAGATAATTCATCTTGCACAATATCAACAACAGAAGACACAATATTATCCAAAGTATAAATGCGGGAAGAAAGCATGTTAATGTGCTGTTATCTACAACTGCAAGCACTTTTTGGAGATTAGCCTGATCAATGGCCCTAAGGCGTTTAGCCGCCTCAATCTGTGAAGTTTTCCAGATTTCATTATAAATCGCATATATCCATCTTTTTGATCTGCCACTAGCCGGACATTTTATGAAATCATTCAAATCCACATCATCTGTCAGCCTGGATAGATGCAGTTTAACTGATGCCAAAGCAGAATGTGTGAGCCAGTTCTGACATAATTTGTCTACTGAATAAGTGGTGACAGAATGGTCAGTTTCAAAACGAGGATCGGGCCTAACCTGAGTAAAGCCATCAGCTAAACCCATAAAACGACGTTGGCAGGAATCTGCACTTCTGTGCCACACTAGCCAACCCTTGGATTCAAACTGGATATATTATATGACGAATTTTGCAAAAAAGTTTGTAACTCTCTAATAGAAAAATCAGTATTATTACTCCAACCAGAATATTCTTCCAAATCAGGTATGGCAGAAGAATTACATTTTTTAGAAGTAGCCAATCCAAAGCATGTGGTTTGAAAAATGGTAGAATTTAAAAACAACATATGATTTGGGATGAGACATGCATGGTGCACAGCCTCAGTGCCTTGTACCTGCCAACTTTTAGAACCCCAAACGGATTTAAGGTCAATTTTTTCCTTCCATAATTCGTAGCCTTCTACAACCAACTTGTCTAGAAAGGACTTCGAATATAATAATTTAGTATCTTTAATTCAAACCTTGAACATGGACTTCTGTGCCATTTTAAAATAAAAAGACTCGGGATTGGACTGATTAAAATCAGTAAAATAAGTCTACTTTTTTTCAAAAAAGTACCCGAACTGCCTTGTAAAGGAACGGGCAATGCTCCCACTGTGTATAATTAACAGAACTTCTTCTGGAACTCGTTTTATGCAAATAATGGTTGCCAAAATATTGGAAGCAAAATAAATCACCATAATTAGCAGATTCGAAGTATAAATCTTCAGCATCAAATGCAGCATAATATTTCAAATCAGAAAACAATGCCTCTACGGCCTGAATATCCCAATCATCAGAACGTATGTTTTGTTTAACTACATCCCCCATGTTTACTCTGAGCACATTAGGAACATTAACAACTTCAGTTGGGCCATGGATTTGAAATGTAACCGCCTCCCACACAATCCCATCAAGGACAGGCCAAGCAGTGATGTTAACAAAAGTTAAGTCTCTCTTCAGTCTGTGTGCTGAATGTGATGAGGAAAGGGGGGCCAAAGTTCCATTTAGATGCTGAATGCATGTTCTCTCCTCGACATAGTGTCCATTGACAATTCGAAAAAATAAAATACAAAACCAATTGGCATAAAAAGGTAAATTGAAAAAAGAACCAACCAAATATATGTCCAAGGAGGTATCAAAAATGTTTTTTAAATAAACTGGCATAAATTGCAAAACGTGAGGACATGCGATATAGTGTCAAAAGAAAATCTGGATTCTGTGGCCAAACCTGTTTGCAAACCAGGCATAGATAAGTTAGTTGGGTAAGCATAATCAAGTTCGTCAACGTTAGAACCAGGCAAAGTACTTAATAAAGGACTGGAAATGGTAGGCATCTCGATGGCCACCTCTGGCTCAGGAATAGAAGCAGTGGCCAAAACAGAATTTCTCCAATCGAAGGACAGGAGACCGCCGGTGTCATACTAAGAAGAATCAGCCACTCTGTGTATCTTGACATTGTCAATTGAGATGAACCTGTTTTCCTTAAGACCTGGAAGTGGTGGTAATATGACTGTTCTTGTGCCCTTCACTTCAAGCCCAGGAACCGGAGCTCAATAGGAAGGACCAAATTCTTTCTTGTTATCGATCTTTTCTCGAACTAGTTCTCCAACTTGGGGTAGCCAGCCATCTACCGGGATCTGCAACGCATCATCCGATGTGGAGGGCAAATGTTCCTTTGCAAGACTGTCTCTCGTCTTTTGTAGATCCTGTAAAACATTGCAATGTTCATCTACGTCAAAGGCTGTGGTTTGGGCCACGCAGTCTAGACCGTCAAGGTCCGGGACGTACATCTTGATACCAAAGAGCATTTCATATGGGGTCCGCCCACCCAGAGACCTTCTAGGGAGATTATTAAGTGCACGCTGCACGCCATTGAAATGGGCCAGCCAGTTTCTGCCAGTGCCTATATCTCGAGCTGTCAATGATTGCTTTAAGCCACGGTTCATCCGTTCCACTACAATATTACCCTCAGGTCTGTATGGAGACGAAAACTTGACTTGGACCCCCCATCGAAATCATGGCATTCTTGTAGGCGAAAGCCGGACCCTGATCCGAATGGAAGGTACTGAAAAGTATCAATAAATACACAGTCCAAATAATCCTTAGATCAGGTTTATTGATATGCACCTTATCCATCAGCTGTCAGGCGGCAACTGCCACTCATAGAATCACAACACAAGAACATTCCACGGCCATGGAATGTACAATTAATAAACATGGAGATAATACTACACATCCTCTTTCTTATAAATAAGACAGAACTCAAATTGAAGAGAAATAGATAAAAATATGAGAATTGCACATAAAGATAAAGTACAGCTTATAACATAATGAAATTTACACAGATAAAACATTTGGTATCCTTAACTTGTATAATCCTTAAGATATGTTGGAACCCTCTTAATACGTGAGCTAAACCTCTGATGGGTTACCCTGGCTTCATCACAAATAACAGGATTCTTCACATTGGATTCATCAGAAACTGTGTAGTTCTTTACAAGAGCAACTCTATTTAAATTCCAAATCTTACCATTTTCCAATTTAACTGAGTTTTTAAAACATTTTATAACACGCAAAGGAGCAGAATATTTTGACCAAGCCACGGCTCCCACAGGAGCTCTGACTCTAACTAAATCACCAACTTTAAATGTACCTTCTTTCACTCTTTTCCTTTCATCATAACAAGTTTTATTCCTCAACTGAACTTTCTCCTCTCTAGCCCTCCAATCACCAATCCCATTGTTTATCAAACCTTTACCCCAACACATCCAAGCAGGGCTCAAATTCGTATTCGGAATTCTTCCTTTAAATAATTCAAAAGGAGTTCTTTTAGTTGTCATCTGTGGAGAAAATCTATGAGCCAAAATACATTTTTGCAATTCCTCCCTCCAATCCAATGAATTTACCCTTGACAGTTGCACATTCTCCTTAATCACCCGGTTGAATCTTTCCACAGTTCCATTTGTTTCTGGATGATATACAGATGATCTTTTATGTTTTACACCACAGGAGTTTAAAAATTCAGACATCATGCTCGAACAAAACTGAGGACCATTATCTGATAAAAGAGATTTCGGAAGACCTTCTCTTCTAAAAATTTCTTTTAGAAAGGATATAACACAAGAAGAAGTCACCTCAGAAACAGAAGATACCTCCACCCACCTAGAATAAAGATCAATCAAGACTATCAGAAATGGGGTACGATGCTCACCAGCAAGGGGACCTACAATATCTATGGCAATATCTTCCCAAGGACTTGATGGAAGATTACGACAAACCATGGGAGTGGTGCGTGATATCAAAATCTTATCACTCACCCTACATTGCAAACATTCCCTAACCTCCCTTTCAATTTCCTGATCCATTCCTGGCCACCAAAATGAACATCTAATTCTCTCCTTAGTCTTAACAATCCCTAAGTGACCCTGATGCGCTTCTTCAACCAATCTTTTCCTCAAAGAACTAGGAGGAATTAACTTAGTTCCCCTCAAAAGGATACCATTCTCCACCGAAAGTTCATTTTCAACCATACGCCACACTTTACCAAACGAACTATCCCAATTAACATTACCTTTGATTTTGGCAATTACACCTACAATTTCTGAATCCTTACCAATTTCCTCTAACCACTCCTCTTCAAGTATGGCACCCGAGGTAATCTCACATACATTTACATCATTATCACATGTCTCATCCTCAAGATCAACTCCCTGAACCTCATCCACCAATCGTGACAAACAATCAGCAAACACATTTTCAACTCCAGGAATATACTCAACACCAAAATTAAACTCCTGAAGACCAATTACCCATTTACGAATCCTAGATGAAACACAATCCAAACCTTTCAACATAAAAATCTCTCTCAAAGGCTTATGATCAGTGCAGACCATGAATTTCATACCCCATAGAAAATTCTTAAACTTCCTCAACGCCCAATAAATGGCTAGTGCCTCTTTCTCTATGACAGAGTAGTTCAACTCTGCACCCCTCAGACTCCTAGAAGCACAAGCAATGAGTTTCTCTTCTCCATTCCTCCTTTGTTTCAAAACAGCACCCACACCCTTAGAACTAGCATCAGTTACAACAAAAGTCTCTTCAAAAGGTACAAATGCTTGTAAATCCGGAGCATTAAACAAATCTTTCTTAATATCACAGAATTCATTTTCACATTCATCGGTCCACTTGAATTCCTTATTCTTACCTAATAGATTCCTCAAACTACCACTTTTCCCAGCCAAATTGTTTATGAACTTTCCGTAGTATTCAACCATTCCAAGAAATGAAACCACCTCCTCCTTACTTTTCGGGGATGACAACTTCTCAATAGTGTCAACCAAATCTCTTTTAGGAGCAATACCATCAGATGAGATATGATGTCCTAAATAATTCACCTCATTTACAGAGAACTTACATTTTTCATATTTCAAGGTTAAACCAGCATTTTCCAACCTTTTCAGGACCAACCTTAAAGTCTTATCATGTTCCAGTTGATTCACACCATATATCAATAAATCATCTTGATAACATTTCACACATTTAATCCCCTTCAGTATCGAATGCATGACCCGTTGAAAGACGGACGCAGCCGACACAAGGCCAAAAGGCATACGTTTATATTTGAATGCACCCATAGGCGTTATAAAAGCTGTAAGCTCTTGTGATTCCTGTGTCAATTCTATTTGATGATAAGCTTGTGTTAGATCAAGAGTTGTAAACACTTTAGAATCACCTAAAGTTGCTAACAGTTCATCAATATTAGGTAGGGGAAATTTATCCACCACTACTTCCTTGTTTAATGATCTTAAATCACAACAGAGTCTTATCTCACCATTGGGTTTGTCAGCGACAACCACAGGCGCCAACCATTCAGTCGCCTCTACTGAAGTAATAATATCCTGTTCTTGTAATTTTTTAAGTTCTTGTTCCACTTTTCCCTGAATTGCTATAGGAATTCTCCTAACCTTAGCAATCACAGGTACAGCTTCCTTTTTTATTTTTATAGAATGTTTATAACCTTTTAGACATCCTAATTCAGAACGAAAAAGTTTTGGAAATTCTTCCATAAATGCATTTGCCTTTGACTCCACCTCCTGAATCTGGACTTGAGGATCCGAGTTAGGATTCAAGACCACACCCAAAGCACGCTGATGAGGCCATCCTATCAAAGAATCTCCAACCTTTGAAACATAAATTTTACCCACAGTTATTCTTTTCCCAAATTCAATGGAAGCATCAAAATAACCCATCATAGTAATGGGTGCACCTCCATATCCACCTGGACACACATCCATTCTCCTCAGTTTGTTTTTGTTTTTAAAATACTTCTCATACATTTCCCTTGAAACGATGGTAATGCGGGCACAAGAGTCAAACTTCACCTCTATCTCTATGTCATCTATCTTTATCACACCAGTAGGATGATCCTGCTCATCTTTGACTTTTATCTGACAGATAACCTCCTTAACCTCTTTGTTAACTACCTTCCTATCCTTAGCTTTACAAAATTTAACAAAATGTCCCTTTTTACCACAACCATGACAAACAAAGTTCATGGCTGGACAAAACCTAGAATTTGCCTTATGCCCTAACTTTCCACATCTATAACAGGTAAAACCAGCTACATTAGTTTCCTCTTTACCCATCTCCTTTACGACAGGTTTCACCTCTTTAATTTGAGCTACATCAACCTTAACCTCTTCCACTTTCTCTTCAACCTTTCCTTTATCATTTTTTAATTCATTCACACATTTCAACATATGTTCCACCCTTTTTGCTATCCCAATTACCTCTTCTAAAGGAGGTTCATCTTTGAGCCACAACTCTTCTCTGATCTTATCCTCCCTACACTTCAAAACAAACTGATCTCTAATACATTCTTCATTCACAGCACCATACTTGCAAGTAGAAGACAATTTTCTTAGAGCAGTAATATACTCTTCCACAGATTCATCCTTTCCCTGCTCACGTTTCCCAAAATGATATCTCTCCATAATGGTACTCATACGCGGTAAATAATGTTTATCTAATTGTAGTAAACACACCTCATACTCATCCAAACCCCTTTGTTCTTGTTGAGATAACTCCGGCAAATTTTCAAGCACCTCCTGCCCCTCCCCACCAAGACAATGTAAGAGTAAGGAATGTTTCCTTTCCGCACTTAAATTGGTACCACATACTTTTGCGTAATGCGCAAATATCTTCTTCCACTTACTCCATTTTACCTTTGGCTCTCCTGGATCACTTAAAAAAAATGGAGGAGTGGTCACATTCTGCATAATAAATACTAATGTTTACAACCACCACATGTACTGAATTAAATAAAATGTTCACTTTTTTTTATAACAATTCCTTTTGGTTTGTGAATAGAGAATAATGCAGGATTTTATTTTTAAACCATCAAAGCGACCTTTTTATAAGTAATGAATTAATCTAAGAGAAACTAAAATTTCTATAATTTTACAAATAAATAAACCAAAAATTAATTCACTCTTCTTCCACTTTCTCCAAAACGAACTTAAAGGCTCTTTCAAATGAAAAACATCATAAATCTGAAATAAACTCTTTAAGCGTCACTTTCCTTTAGCACACAAAGAGGTTTCCTGACTCTTTCACATGAAAAACATCGTAAATCTGAAATAATCTCTGTAAGCGTCACTTTCCTTTTGCACACGGAGATGTTTCCTGGCTCTTTCAAATGAAAAACGTCATAAATCTGAAATGATTCCAATTAACTTCACCTTCCTTTAGCACAGGAAGATATTTGTCAAATTACAACCTCTGCCGGTGATCTGTGTTCTTGCGCAGTCTAGAAACGACTTGAGAAAGCGTGGTCAGACTGCTATGTCACACGCACGAACCTGTTGCCATGGGAGACATCCGCCAATACCCAGAGACTGGTTCACCTACGTCACCAGTCAACAAAACAACTTGAAAGGAAAGGATCTCCTCTTCAAAGAAAAAAAAAAACGGTAACTGACAAATCTTTCCTCTGCCAGAATCACACGTTTTGCTTCCACTTTATTGCCGTTTAAATGCCAAAACCCTTCCAAGGTCATCCTGTAACTCTCGAGCAGTTTCAATTATGGAAGACGAACAGATAAAAACGTTAAACACTCCTTCCCATAATGTATATTAAATTCACTGCCGCTGGGGAATATATATATAAACTCCCTTTTTAAATACACTGCCGCTGGGGAAGTGAAGATCGAGTTGCAGGAACACTCTGTTCTATTTAAAAACAGAGTTTCTTTTTTTTAAAAATAATTACACGAAGGGTTTTCCTTTCAAAATACAGCAAAGTACTTAGCTTGACGTTAAGGTGCTTCTTTCATCTTCTTTCATCCCGTCCTCGTCGCCAGTGAAAAGTATCAATAAATACACAGTCCAAATAATCCTTAGATCAGGTTTATTGATATGCACCTTATCCATCAGCTGTCAGGCGGCAACTGCCACTCATAGAATCACAACACAAGAACATTCCACGGCCATGGAATGTACAATTAATAAACATGGAGAAAATACTACAGGTACCACAGGCAAAAATCCCTACAAAGACACGCAAATCTCTTATGACAGTCCGTGAATCAGCGCTGCAATGGGGCCAGACCTACACAAAGCGTGTACATGAATCAACTGCCACTAAGATGGACTTATACGCAGTATCAGAGGAAAAAGGACTGCAGTGATCTAAATAAACGAATCCTAGTGGTTTATTAGATATGGAGGGCCCGAGGTGGTTCAACAAGGAATGCTCTAAAGCTGCTCGTGACCTTAGAGCTGCCTTGTTGGTAATACCAAGAAACAAGGAATCAGTCCAGAGGTCACGTAAAGAGTACAAATCAGTCATTGCCTCACGGAAGGAGGTACTGAAGTATGAGGCTTGGGCTGAGATCCTGGAACCACAAACACTGAAAAATAGCGCTAGATTTTTGGCCGGTGCTTAAGAAACCCTTCCTGGTGCAAGATTCGGGTGAGGGGTTAGAATGTGTTATAACAAAAGATGAATGGGTTGCACATTTTAAACAATTGTATGGGGGTAGTGAGGTCAACGCTGTACTTTCTGAATGTACCAAAGGGGGCACATGTCTTAATGTTAGTATAGGAGAGGTTTTAGTGGTGATAGAGGGACTCAGAGCGGTAAAATCACCAGGCCCCGATGGGATACCCCCGGATCTCTTCAAATCTGATCCTAATTTCTGGGCCCCGATTATTGTGGCGGTTATTAACGCAGCCACGAGAGTCGGATGTCCACTATCCTGGGGGCTCTCTACTATCGTGCCTATATTTAAAAAAGAGGATAGGGATAGCCCCCTCTGTTACAGGCCTATCTCCCTAATTAACTCCATGGCGATACTAGTGGGGAGAATTGTACTGTGGCGTCTCTCTGAGTGGACACGGGACAACAACATCCTGTCTATTACTCAATATGTTTTTTGTAATGGCCGCTCGACCACAACACAATGTTTAAATCTCTTCTTAATACTCAGCAAATACACTATTGCCCAAAAGGGTACAGTCCACCTGGCCTTCATGGACCTATCCTCAGCTTTCGACTGTGTGAACAGGGGGAAGCTGTGGGGGTCCATGAGGGATAAGGGAGTAGACAACGGTATTATAAACTTTTTGGTTGAGCTCCATAGTAACACAAGCACAAATATAAGGTATTGCCAAGACCTGTCCGTAACTGATGATTTTAGAACAGGGAAGGGGGTGCGGCAAGGCTGCATATTTTCTCCATTCCTCCTTAATTTTTACATAAACGAGCTGGATGGCGTTTTACAGAAGGTGAAAGCAGACAGTCCGAGAGTGGGGAAAAGAAGTATTCCTGTCTTGTTATACGCAGATGATGCGGTGTTGTTAGCAAGAACTGAAAAAGGCCTTCAATTACTACTTAATGCATTTAAAAAGTTCATGGAAGATAGAGATCTGTTAGTGAACAACTCTAAATCATACATTATGCAAGTCGGGAAACAGCCAAAGAGACAATATACCTTCAAACTAGATAAGGCAGTAATACAGTTTTCTAATACATTCTCCTATCTAGGAGTTCTCTTTGACTCTAAATTATCGTGGAGCCCACAACTTGCAAAGAAAAGATGTGACGTGACTAAGGTTAATGCCTCCATTTTTAACTTCGCTTCAAAACTTGTTAAAAAGCCCACGGCTGCAATGATAAAATTATATGACGCTAAATCTGTAGCAACCGCAGCCTATGGTAGTGAGCTTTGGGGCTACTTGGCTGGAGATCAACTTCAGATCACAGAAAATTCTTTCTACAAACAGCTTCTGTGTGTCCCGGCCTCCACCTCCAACTTTGCAGTTCACGAGGAGCTAGGCGTGGGGTATTTGAGCGATATCTTATCCCTACGACCTCTGACCTGTTGGTTGAAAATGTGGTTGTGCGAAGACATCCCCCTAACACATTTAATTGTTAATGATTTTATGGCTCATGATAACGCGTTGGGCACTCCTTGGATGAAGTATTTAAAAACTTGCTTCTCTGAGATGGGTCGTCCTGATCTGTTTGAACACCCGTCGGGAATTGGAAAGGGGGACATTGAACTAGTCAAGCAGACCTTTCTTCTGCGTAAGAAGGCTGTGAGGGAGGGTGTTGAGTTAAAAAAAATAAGTGTAAGGAAATTTATTATGGTTAAAACCTGCCTGACAACGGAGCCTTACCTACTCGGCACTCTTAGCACTCACGATAAGTTTCTATTAACAAGATTCATATTTAATCTGTTTCAACATCTGCTTATCAGACCCAAAAAGGAGAGTTTCTGTAAAAATCCAATATCCTGTGGCTGCGACGGAAAGTCTCCACAGGATATGTTGCATTTTATGTTTTTATGCAGATTTTATGAATTCCCACGTAAACGCTTTTTAATTGCTCTTTTAAAGAAACTAAATTTTAATCCGATACGACCAGCCTTTTTATATTTACAATTGCTGCACAGTGATAGTGTCCTCCAAGTTCTTGAATTTTTAAAACTGTCTCTTAAATTGCGAATCTGTTTGGACCAATGACTGATGTGATTACAATGAACTGGAGCTCTACGGATCTAATGTAGACAGTCCTTTTAATATCTGCAATCATATTTTATCTAATGTCATTTTATGTATGTACTGTATGTTTATGCACTTTTATGGTTGAAACACACCGAATAAAGTCTCTTTTGAATTTGAATTTGATATGTACAAATGTGTATGTGGCGGACGAGCAGCAGTCGAAAGGCTTGATCTGCTGGCAAATGTCACATTGAAGGACATAATCGTGTGTCTGTTTGTACAGTCCCCGCCACCAGAAACTTTGTTGTAACTGTGATACAGTGGCCGAGACGCCCGCATGTGCAGACGCCACACCTTCATGCGCCGCTGTAATTAATGTATTCCTCCGGTCAGAGTTGGGAATCAACCGATCCCTGACTCCAGGATGTTTCACATAAGGAACCTTATCGGGACTTAAGTGGTATGTGTACTTTGAAGGGAAACCCGTAGGACATTTACCTACTTCTCAGTGGCAGCCACAGCTGCCAAGATGTCATCATCTATCTTACTTTTGGACCGTGTAACTGCTGAAACCAAATATGTAGATACCGCTGACTTTGCTGCTTCATCAGCAAGCAAGTTACCCACAGCGTGAACTCCAACACGCTGGTGGCCAAGAGTATGAATTACAAACACAAGTGGTAACTTCTCCTTAAGCTCAGCCACTCAGACCCAGATCATTTTATGTTTTATTGTGCCACCTTTGGAATCACGAAAATCATTCTGAATCCAAAAGCTCAAGTTTTCATTGTCACCTTCAGTAGTGGACGCAGGGCCTTCCGCACTATGGTAATCTCCGCCGCGCTGTCCAGCAAGGTCAGAGCCCATGTCAGATTCCGAAGCTGCGTTCTCACTATCTGTGGCATATTTCGCTGTTAAAGCGGCGACTCTCTTCCTTTGAAACTGCGGTCCCTTCGGCGTATAGCCGTCCTGCTTTCCTGCACCTTCTTTCGGGCGGGGCTGATCACGTCCTTGCTGGGCACCCCAACCCCTTCTGCCTCCTCCACCACCGGTCACCGAGGCCGATGAGTCCTGAAAGGAACGAGGAGAGCGTTGATCAGAATCCTAAAATCGATCAGGTGACTTAATTGTCGCGTGACAGCGCAAGTCATAAACACATTCTGTGGGCGCAGGCAATGGAGACGCAGGACGAGACTCCTGTTTCTGTTGCTGTTGCTGTTCGTGTTTTTGTTTTTTAGGCCAATTTAGTTTTTTAGACTTGGGCTGAACGTCCGTTTCAGACTTCTGCCCTTGAGGTTGCGTTTTCTCTTTAGTAGAAAAAGGTTTGAGTCCCCTACTATTGCGACCCACGGTTTTATAAGCCGCCACAATAATCCTCGCTAACTGTCGGGGTTTCTCAGCATCGGGAATCGCCGCCAAAGCATTGGCTACCTGAAAGTTCACTGTATCCCCCTTGACATTAGCAAGAATGAGATCGCTAACTACATTAAAGGTGCCACACAGGCGCATACCCAATTCAACCGCAGCCTCTGGTTCGTGTTCATCCTGAACACGCTTAAGGACCGTAGGCAGGACAGCCATAGACGGAGTGCCGTAACACCTCGCATAGACCGCCGCAAATGTTTTACCCCAGGATTCACAGTCACCGATTTCAGGGGCCAAGTCTTTGGGCAAACTAATCGTCATAATCCTGTGCTTTTGATCAGGAGACGTGTTAGGAAATACAGCTTCCAGCTCGTCAAACTTCTCCGCAAGCCAGAAAGGAAAACCATCCTTATCCTGGGGATGCTTGCCCATCACAGCGTTGACCATTACGGGACTGAGCTTCATACCGCC
The DNA here is from genome assembly GCF_964263255.1 of Lissotriton vulgaris. NCBI lineage: Eukaryota > Metazoa > Chordata > Amphibia > Caudata > Salamandridae > Lissotriton > Lissotriton vulgaris. The sequence goes on from NC_141698.1 coordinate 352,538,785, forward strand.
CTGTCCAGCCAGAAGCGCCACACCCCCCGGGGGCCCACCCGGAAGATTACGGGTGATGTACTACACCAAATCTCGAATAATGCTAATGGACACTACGTGTAATCTACGTAGTTCAACCACGGAACAATTACCGTGCAGAGGATGAGGAGTAAACCCAGCCAAGACAGGCTAATTTGCGTCTGGAATGGACAAAGGACCCAACCTCGGAGCCGTTAAAGAATGGGGGAGGGCGCCACCAAACCAAACTCTATGCTGCCAAACATCAAAAGGTACTTCCTGTGCCCTGTACGGTGTATATTCATTCGGTACAGGAGAGGGAGTGTAAGTGTGGAACACACCAGAATTTGCGTCCACAGCCGAAATGTCACCAACGAATAGAAGATTTCGTATGGGTACGCTGTTTCCGCACCCACCACCATTATCACGGCCATGCCATCCACTGGGACATTGTAATTCTGCAAATGATTGCGCACCGCAATGCGACTATGCTGCGGAATGTCCACGGCAGCTGCCATAACGGCACAGAAACGTAGAAGGACAAAGTAAACTTTGTAGAACAACTGGGTAGTAATTCAAGGAAACCGTTTTAGAAAGATTCAAGCTTGAATAGACCAATTTCACAAATAGGTAGGTTTTTATCCAACACCACCGTTTTCCGGAAACAACAGTGAAGGGGTTAAGGATTGAAAGATATACTACTCAAGTGTTATGATATAAGACCACCAACGCGTTGGGCGCCATGTAGCAGGGATTCCGTTCTCCTACAGAACTGTGCATAGAGATTTGGAACCTCAGTGAATTAGGATGGCCCAAAACTCACCTTAGTACCCAAAATCCCCTTACCGAGCTAGCTACAGTGTCTCATCGGTCATAACAAACTCCCAATGTTTAGACAAACCAGAACATGATCTTAGAATTCCTCAGGTCACGTGGAACACATAGACACTCTTTCGTTATACAATCATTTCAAACCAGAACGTGGAGTAAATGAGGACTCGTGCATATTTGAAATATTTATTTACTAATGTAGGGTTCTCAAAAGCAGTATCTTAGATAATACAAGCAAACATATTATAAGAAGCAAAGTTATCAGCATAGTTACTAGTCCATAAAAGGCAAAAGGTGACAACATGCTAAAATGTTGAAATGAATAGGACTTCACAACACTTAATTCTCACCCTCCCTAACTAGCATATTGTATTATATCTAAGAAGGTCTCTTTGGGTTTTAGCAGGGCGACCCATTCCTCAATCTCTCAGTGACGGAGGATCACATCATCTTCCACTAGCTCTCTGCATGCAAAGCACCATCAAGTGTGTTTGTGTGCTCTTAGCAAAGCAATATAAAAACACGCCTAAAGACAGATTTGGCATTTATGTTATGTCTAGGAAAGTGCGAAGATCAGACCTTTCAACAACACTGTGTTTAGTTATCCTTGAAGGCTTCAGCACTCACTGTACAGACACCGTTTACTAAGCAAAGTTGATATCAGAGCAATAACATATTATTCTCGTGTAAATCACAACGCTCTTCTGGGTTGAAAGCTAAAACAACAATTATGTGTCGTGTGCAGAAGCAGCAAAAGGTAAAATGGCGTTTAAACATTTAATAAGCTCATGCTAACTTAACACGGTATATAGGTAAGCAGTAACTGTATGACACTATGGGTACCCCCAAGTGCAGCCCCCACCCCCACAACCCCTCTGGGGGCCCACAACAGGCCCCCAAAACGAGTCCTGCATGCTTTTCCATGGCGGAGTCTTCGCTATGGAAAGGCATAACACCGCCCACACCATAGTATAGGCCTTTACTGCCCGGTAGGCAATCGTGACGATTGCCTACCGGTGGAAAAGTGGCAGATGGTCTTTCCGTCCGCCACGGTACCCCCGCCATGCTAATGTGGTGGGGGTAAAAGGCCGTCAGGCGAGGTGTTTTGGCGGGTGGATCGCCACCACCCGCCATGCTAATAGGCCCCTAAATTTGAGAGACATATGTATATATTTCCTTCAGAAGTCTACAATTTGTCTTTCCTTTTTAACTCTACAAAACATAGAAAATAAGAGAAAATAGAGTTATAACCCAAGCTACCGTATCACTGAAATATCCCATTCACAGAAAGCAGACATTGTCAGATTCACTAAGGTAAACTTATTTTTTTAACTTTATTTATTGATTTTCAAACAGGAAATCAGTCACATCAGGTAGAAAAGACCATACACATTACATTGATATTTCATGTCAGGTGAACTGTAGCATGGCTTTGCCAAATCAGTTGTAGAGAAGCAGTGAATTAACGCCAATTAAAGCATGCAATAGACAGTGATTCACAATACACCACATCGGTGATACAGAATATAACACATCTTTTCGATTCCAGAAACTTGCAGTGTTAATTGATAACATGTGCGAGGCGACGGCAGGGGCTATCTCAACCATGGCTGTGTACACCACTGAACGCGAAACAAATTTGTATTTCCCTGTCTAGTGCTCAACAGGATGTGCTGGAAGGTATGATTGTAATGGACCCCAAATATCTCGGAGACGTGAGGAAGTTGGTAATAGATAAGCATATGTGTGCGTTTGTTCTTGCCAGAATATCAGATCTTCAATCCAATCCTTAAATTTAGGCGCCCTTCCACACCCCCACCTGCAGGCCACCCGTCGTCTGGCCAGCAATAAGGTGAATGATGCAAATTTACGGGAGGCTACTGGCAGTTGTTTAGTATACCCAAGTAGGGCAATTAGAGTGGAGGCCTGTATTGGTGTGGTAAGCATCAATTCCAGTACGCTAAATACCTGCTGCCAATATGTATTGACTGAATGGCACCCCTATGCCAAGTGTAAAAAATCTGCCCCTTTCGCTTGGAATCTGTCACATCTGTTAGTGTCCCTTAGCCCAAATTTGTGTAATGTAACCAAGGTATAATAAGTGTGGTGTAGGAATTTGTAATGGATAAGGCGAAGCCGAATACTAGGGGAAGCCAGCTCTGTCTGTAAGCAGCAGTATTGCCACTGCTGATCTGTAATGTCCATCCCTAGCTCCGCTGACCATTTGTCATGGGCAGCGCAAGGTAGAGCTGCATCGTCATTGTAAAGATTGCAATAAAGTATAGAAACCAGGAGGAAGGAGGTGGTTGCATGCAGTGTTCGATGCAGAGGATTGACCGTTGGAGGTTCATGAGGGTAGGAAGGAGTGCAGTCCTTAATCCCCTGGCGTAAATGAACATAAAGGAATGTTTCCATGGTGGTGGGCGGAGGATCAGAGCACAATTGTTGGAGCGTACAAATTGTGCCATTCAGGTAAAGATTCACCCAGCATTGTAAATGTTGTTGCAATTTAACTTTTTTAAACATCCCCTCCTGTAATAAGGACAGTTTTGGATGGTAAGTGAGTGGGAGCAGCGGGGAATATAGCATGAGATTGTGAAGATAATGAGCCAAGCGGGACCAAGCTTTAATTGTGCATTCCACTGAATTTGGGCAGGGGAATCGTGATGCCACTGTGGACATTATAACCCCACCCCATCCAGCAGGATTGGATGAGCAAGCCAAGGTTCAGTTGCTACATGTGCCGTATATGTTGGAGGGTGGAACCAGTAATGGGCATAGTGAGCCTTGGCGCTTAAGTAATACAGTTCAAAATTGGGGACGTCAAAGTCAGCCTTAGGAGTACAATTTTGCCAACGTATCCCAGCGAATACATGGCTGTCTTCCCCCCAAATTAGTGGAAGCAGTTCAGTCTGGAGCATGGAGAAGAAGTGCCGGCCGGGGTCGTAAGGAATGTTTAAAAACAAGTATAAAAATTTCAGGAGGATCACCATTTTATGAGGGAGATACAGCCAGCCATATTAAGCGGGAGTGTGTTCCACCTAGTAACAGCCTTTTACTTGGGCTAGTGCTCTCCCATAGTTAAGCCGCATCAGTTCCCCAAAATCCGCAGTAACACATATCCCTAAATATTTAACCTCAGCGGAACATCATTCTATGGGGTAGTCGGTGGCGAATGGTACCGCTGCCGCAGTTAGCGGGAAAATTTGTGATTTAGACCAATTAATATGACTACCAGAAATTAAGCCCCCCGAATTTGATGAACTCCTGCAGTAACAGGTTACGGTTCTGTTGGGGATCTTTAACATATAAAGTAACATCGTCCACATACAATGATAAAAGAATGGGGCGTAGTAAACTCTGTAGGCCTTTTTCCTGATGGTGTTACCGAATCCTGGCAGCTAGGGGTTCTATAGCACGGACAAATGGGAGTGGAGATAAGGGGCACCCCTGCCTAGTGCCGCTTAAAAGAGACAGTGAGGATGAAACATGTCCATTAATTAAAACTTTTGCCGTCGGAGAAGTGTACAGGAGGCGAATGTACACTAGAAATCCTTCAGGTAGTCCCATGCACTGAAGAATTGTAAAAAGGTAATCCCACTCAACTGAATCGAATGCCTTGGTGGCATCTAGGAAAACTGCGACCAGTGCAAATTGGGTATTGTCGGTTTCAAGAATAGAGAAGAGCGTCCGAAGATTATGAGAGATCTCTTTCCCAGGAATGCATCAGTATTAATTATGGAAAGGGGGCGATAGGAGTCACACTGTCCGCAGGTTTACCGGGTTTCATCAAAGAGCTAATGAGCACTTCTCTCATTGTTGCTGGTAAGATTTGAATCTCTTGCACTTCAAGATAGACCTCCTTTAGCACAGGGACTAATTGATCGAGATATGTTCTGTAAAAATCTACTGGTAGCACATCGGATCCTGGAGATTTTCCCGACTGCATTTGCATAATAGCCTCACAAAACTCATCGTCTTAAAATGGGGCTGCCAAGAACTCTCTCTGACTATCCCCAAACCATCCCAGAGCAATATCTTTAAGGTAATGTGAGAAATCTGGGGGAGCAGTTCTACGAGAACTGTAAAGATCAGTATAAAATTTTGGGAACGTTTGTTGGATTTCAAGAGAGTCTCAGTGACGCACACCAGTTTCATCTTCAATTTCTGTTATATAATTAGAGAACCGGGGAAGGCGAATCTCGGTCCCCAGCGCCCTACCGGGTCTGAATCCCTTCCCTCTCCATATCATCGGGCTACAAAGTATTTGCCCCTAAACTTGGCTTCACGGTCTGCTGTGGTGGTGTAGTCCATGAGTTTCTCTCAGAGTAATGCTCCTTGAGCACCTGATGCCCCATTCCAAAAGTTGTTTATTTCAGTCACTAATTTGCGCAATTTTGATGGATATCGTGAAAGACTCCGAAACTCTTGGACATACAGGTGCCACGCATCATTACTTTGAAGACCTCCCAGACCATGCCCAAATGGGTGACAGTGCCCTTGTTATGCTGAAAGAAATCCGAAATCTCCTCACCAAGCTCCGTCCAAAACATCGAATCTAACTGTGCCTCAGGAATGAGCCACCAGCAGCGCAGAGACGCAAGCAGATTGGGAGGAGCAATAGTGACACGGACCAGTGCGTGGTCGGAAAAGGTACGGGCCAAATGTGCGGCTGATAGAATCCAAGGGCCCACACCCGGGTATATAACCAGTAATCGAGACGTGACCATGACGAGTGTGCAGTGGCGTAATAGGTACCTTCTCTCCCATTCGGGTGGGCATGACGCCATACATCAATAAGGCCAAGATCCACAGCCAACCTGGATAAAATGTCCTGGGCCTTAGTATAATGATGTGGGTGGGGATTAGACCTGTCAGCTGAGGGACATACTGTAGTGTTAAAGTCACCCCCCCATAAAATGTGTGTGAAACCCACCTTGAGGGTCTGCCCCCATAGGGTAGTAAAAAATCTGGATCATCTGTGTTGGGTCCGTTACAACAGACCAATGTGACAGATTGCGTGCCCACTATGCCCCAGAGTAAGCAGCTTCTTCCCAAAGGATCGCTGTACGTGCCCCCAAGAATAAAAGTGGTATTTTTGCTTAATTAAAATCAACGTACCTCAGGAGTATGTGGAGTATGAGAAAAACACCCGAACAGAAGCCCACCTGCTGCCAAAGCACCGAGGCAGACGGGAGTCCGTGTGTGTTTCTTGAAGTAATGCAACTTGTATATGGTGTCTATCAAGGTAAGCGAGAATTCGCCTACGTTTACGTGAATCCCCGAGGCCCCTGACGTTCCAAGTAAGCAAGGTCAAACATAATTGATCAGGTGTTGTTGACATTCTAAATCTTGCCGTATCATAGAAGTGATGTCATGTTGTGTGGTAGTCGTATCAGTCATGAATCGCATGCACATATGTCTACCTGCTGATGTAACAACTAAACAGCAAAAAAGATTCAACAATCCCAGAAAGATCTCCACTCGATATGATGCAACGTCCGTGTTGACAACACAGTGGGACTACAAATACAAAACCCATCCCCCCACCCATAGCAGCACTCCAATCATGCTGTTGCATGAGTACCCACCCTAAAAGCTGGTAGAGCCATCAGTTTCAAACCAAAAAAAACAGTACAAAAAACAATACAGTAAGAAATGTGGGGCAACACCCATTTGGGGGGGCCTGTGGAACACAATACCCTCCCGTCTCCTTACCAAAGACCGCAGACAGTGTCCTAGGTCTGCAGGGGTAAAGGAATGGAGAACACCAGAGGGAGGATGCTTAGCAAAGACCAGAACAAACCCACCAGTATTGTACAATGACATCTGCCCATAGGTACCACAATAGGTGACATGGACACCCTCAAAAACTACCCCCAGAGAGCAATGGAAATAAATACCAAACAGCTGATCACAGTCAGCATGTTTATATCAGGTGTAGGGGTTGAATGCAGCAGTTGAGGTTGCAGCCAGATGTACTGGACAATAGAAATGGCCCGAGGGGGCGTTGGCAATTCACGTCATGTGTGTAGCGAGTTTTGCAGTTCAGTTCCCTGTGGGAGATCATGATCTGGCATGCCGGTCGGTTAAATCTTGGCACGGTGATCGGCACTTAATGGATTTGAGAAAATCCTCCGCTTGCTGAGGATTAGTACAGGTGATGGTTTCCCCGTACCAGGTAAATGAGGGCATAGTCGGTCTGAGCCTTGCACAATTTTTGCTTTACTTGTAGAAATTTCCAGCACGCCTCTTGAAGCGCGACGGTGGAATCCGGGTATATGGTGAACCTATTAGCTTCGAAGTGCAGTTATTTTTTTTTTCACAAGTCATTTTTAAACAGTATCCCTATCATGGTAATTGAGGTGTCTTGCCATGATGGGGCATGGAGGGCTACCAAGATGAGGACGGGCCCCAGAGAAATGATGCGAACGTTCCACAATTAGTTGTGTTGAGAAGGAGTCAGATCCGAAGGCCTCCCGCAAGAGGCGCTCAATGAAGTCTTCCATTCGGCCCATGTTTGTACTCTTCCGGATGCCCATGACTCTAAAATTATTGCGGCGGCTTCGAGCCGCGAGATCCTCATTTTTTGCCGCGATAACCTTCAGGAGCTTGTTCATCTGCGTCACTTGGTGCTGCATCTGGGAGCTTGCATCCTCCGTGTGGGAAATTCACTGTTCCACCATTTTAGCTGCTCATCATGCTTGTCCACCTTCTGCACTAAAAAGTCAAGGCGATTATTCATGGTGTCCATTTTGCCGGATAAGTCAGTGAGGCTATGCTGCATGGCCAATAATAGCGTTTTTACCTCATCCTTTGGGGTTGTCGCCGATGTCTCCAGCATTTGATCAGAGCCTGGTTGAATCCTGTTGTCTGCATTAGACTGTGTAGCCACCTTCTTTTGGGAGTCAAAGACCAGTTTGGGCTGGCAACCATCAGGTTTCCCCAATGTTTGGAATAGCATGAAAATGGGGACCCCCTCTAAATTTACTTAGAGCCAGGGAAAAGAGGGGAAATATAAACACATCATGAAGAGGGTTTCCCTTATGGTTCACATATTTTATACATTGTGACCTAGTTCACATCCATATTACATGTCCTTCAAGATATGCCAATAACACGTTTTTTTTGGGATTTATCATTACCAGATTTTATTTATTTTTCTTACGTATATCTATATCAAAAACTTTTTTTTAAAGTGCTTTTTTATAACATTTCTTTCTTACAAACTCATTATACTTTTCTTACACAATTTTAACACATATAAAGACATATTTCATCTTCTAAACACCTATTTGCAAATACCACCACTAAAATCACACACACCAGCTATTCATACATGCACTCACATACAATTCATTTGTAACCCAAACACTCTTTCTGTATATAAGGTTTAACATGGACAAACTCTGACTGATTAATAACCACAGAATGAAATGTGGGATTCCACGCCAGGTCAATGTTTGGGCTAAAGAGTTGGCTGGAGGAGTGTGGCAGTAGTGTAGAAGGACAGCACGATGTTAAGTACACCCAACAATCCACAGTAAGGAGTGATATACTATCCGCTGACCCCTGTTTGCAAGTGAGGGAGTAAAACAGGCTGTAGCAAAAGCTACTATATGAACAGCTGAGGGCCCCACCGAAGAACTGCAAAAAGGTGGCAGGGTGTGGGTGTGGTGTAGGATGTGGTGACTCACATATCTAACCACGAGTATGGAGATGCCACCAGTGAGCATCTAGCAGGCTGTCGCGTAGGCCACCAGGGCAATGTCACCACCAGCAGAGCAAGTGCCCGGTGTTGTTAGGCTTAGACACAGCTACTAAAGGATCAGGAGTCTAACTACATCTTGTGGGCACAGCAAGGGACTCCATGGTGATGCGAAATCTCCTACAGCCAGCCAAGAACCATGAGCTATTCCCCGCCGGATGTGTAGGCTAGCGATATTGTCCAGAGTAGTGTCGGTGAATATGACAAACAGAGCAGCAAACACTTCAAACAATCCCGCGTGGGGGCAACAGTCAGGGTAGTGAAGCGGAGGCCATGGACAATTACAGCGGCACTGTAGAACAGCAGGGATTCTTTTGAAGCACCACAGGAGAACAGCACCGGAAGGTACAGTAATGGCGGCGGCCGTATGAAAGAGAAAATCTGTACCTCGTTTGGCGGAGATGAACCACCACCAAGCAGCAACCCGCTGTGGGTGATTATCAAGTGAGTTACCTCCTTTCAGCCTGTTCTTGCCTTCGTGTGGATTAACTGTTCATTCTAACTCCACGCCTCGCGGTACCCGCTGCGCGGGTCCCGCATCGCAGAGGGGCACTTTCTCTCACCTGGGAGCTGCTGCTGGGGTGTAACAGGGGCTGAGGGCTGCGAGCAGAAGGGTTGGGACTCCATTTCCCAGGAGTCTCAGGACAGCCCCCGCCCGCTCCACCTGGGCCGCTCTCCCTCACCGCCCCGCCCCCAACAGAACTTGGATAAAAATCCGGACTGCTCTTTGCTTCGTGGGACCTCCTTTCAGCCTGTTCTTGCCTTCGTGTGGATTAACTGTTCATTCTAACTCCACGCTTCGCGGTACCCGCTGCGCGAGTCCCGCATCACAGAGGGGCACTTTCTCTCACCTGGGAGCTGCTGCTGGGGTGTAACAGGGGCTGAGGGCTGCGAGCAGAAGGGCTGGGACTCCATTTCCCAGGAGTCTCAGGACAGCCCCCGCCCGCTCCACCTGGGCCGCTCTCCCTCACCGCCCGCCCCCAACAGAACTTGGATAAAAATCCGGACTGCTCTTTGCTTCGTGGGACCTCCTTTCAGCCTGTTCTTGCCTTCGTGTGGATTAACTGTTCATTCTAACTCCACGCCTCGCGGTACCCGCTGCGCGGGTCCCGCATCGCAGAGGGGCACTTTCTCTCACCTGGGAGCTGCTGCTGGGGTGTAACAGGGGCTGAGGGCTGCGAGCAGAAGGGCTGGGACTCCATTTCCCAGGAGTCTCAGGACAGCCCCCGCCCGCTCCACCTGGGCCGCTCTCCCTCACCGCCCCGCCCCCAACAGAACTTGGATAAAAATCCGGACTGCTCTTTGCTTCGTGGGACCTCCTTTCAGCCTGTTCTTGCCTTCGCGTGGATTAACTGTTCATTCTAACTCCACGCCTCGCGGTACCCGCTGCGCGGGTCCCGCATCGCAGAGGGGCACTTTCTCTCACCTGGGAGCTGCTGCTGGGGTGTAACAGGGGCTGAGGGCTGCGAGCAGAAGGGCTGGGACTCCATTTCCCAGGAGTCTCAGGACAGCCCCCGCCCGCTCCACCTGGGCCGCTCTCCCTCACCGCCCGCCCCCAACAGAACTTGGATAAAAATCCGGACTGCTCATTTGCTTCGTGGGACCTCCTTTCAGCCTGTTCTTGCCTTCGTGTGGATTAACTGTTCATTCTAACTCCACGCCTCGCGGTACCCGCTGCGCGGGTCCCGCATCGCAGAGGGGCACTTTCTTTCACCTGGGAGCTGCTGCTGGGGTGTAACAGGGGCTGAGGGCTGCGAGCAGAAGGGCTGGGACTCCATTTCCCAGGAGTCTCAGGACAGCCCCCGCCTGCTCCACCTGGGCCGCTCTCCCTCACCGCCCCGCCCCCATCAATCCTACGCTACAGCCATAAAGGAGAGCGCGATCACCGCTGCGCGGGAGCGTGTGGGAGCGTGCGGGAGCTCGCCGGGAGAAGCCCGGGACAAGGGCGGGACCGTCTAAGGCCGTCCAAGGACGATCAAGGTCGGGTTGGGCCCACTCTTTTTCATTAGTTATCCCAGACCTTTTTCAATTGATTAGTTTTAAGACGTAGTACTATATATTTAGTTGTTTATAGATAGGAATAACGATATACCGAATCCACATGATGTCCTTGCGTTCAGGGAAGGGTAGACAGGTAACAGTAAAAACGAACAATGGGAAAGCCACTGGTACCTTAGATGATTTTATAATCCGGGCAACGGGGATTTTAGAAAAAGAAATTGCCCTTACTGAAAAGCGTTTGTCCTTAGATCTAATAACAGGTAAACGTTCCTCCTTGGGACGCATTAGTTCAACAATTACCCCCAATAAGGCATCTATCCCTGATCAGAGTGCAGATAGCAACATGGAGGCTAGTCCAAATCTAGTCGTAATTTCTGACACCCAGACAATCACGGTAGCAGATTTAGGGGACTCCCAAGATGATGCACCTACACTCACTCCTATACCTATTCCATCAGGTATCACGGGGGATAGCACCCTAGACTGCAACTTGAGCAGTAATGGGCCCATCCCCACACAAGCTCGAGCCGTAGACTGTGAGCGTGAATCTAACAATCCAAATAAACGGAAAAGAGGGGGGAATCACAGAAAAGGAATTAGAACCAAGTTAGCGAAGACAGTTGCACCCAGAGCTCTGGCAAATGCCACTAAACAAAAGGGCACCCACTTAGCTGATGCGGGACAGAAAATCTTTTCATTTAACACTACTAATAATGACGATCTTTTGGGGAAAATTGAGAAATTGGTTCAGATGCTTTTGTTGCCCCTTCTAGAGAAAACCCAAATTGTTAACCTAAAGTTAGACCAATTGGAACATCTTATCTCACTTAATACCCATTCCCTTGAAACATTAGCAAACAAGAGCAAATCATCTGAGGTGGGGGGCACTAACAATAACAAAAATAGTAACACCAACAATAATAACTCAAGAAAAGGGGGAGAGAATAAAAATGTTAGTAAAACACCTCAAACACTTGCATCTGCTGACCCTAAGGCAGCACCAGTCCCTTTAGTACGAACCAAACCTGTACCATTAGCACGCACCAAACCTGCAGTGGCGGTCACTGTGGGGCCCCTAAGCCAAAATACGGCCAGTACAGTACCAACATCTGAAGTAACTACCTCTAAACAGGGAACTACCCATGGGCCCAAACCAATACCATCACAGGGACCTGCAGCAGACAGTGATAGAGTACACAAAAAGAAACTACCACCCGTAAACCTGCCCCCAGACTCAGTCCCTTTTATGGTAATTCTTACAGGAGTACCCCCAGTTTTGCCCAATAAAACGGAATCAAATCAGGAGCTAAAAAACAAAGCAACATATTGGCTCAATAATAATAGACCACTTCCTCCCGATTCTAAAACAAAAATACTCAGTGTGCGTAGAGTCCCCTGGGTGGGCCCAAGTGAGAAGGACTTAGAGGGGGACTGTATCCTGATTAATTTCAGTGACACCTGGGTAAAAGATATCATCTGTCGTAAACCAAGGTTTGCTAGAGTTGGGGATATCCAATGTATAGGTCTGGAATACTTTTATCCAAATCTGAATTTCGTCCCCCCGACTTTTTTCCATAAGAACACTGGGCAGACCCCTCATAGTGATACATACCCTGGGTGGGTCCGGAGAAATAGGGCCGCATGGCCGAACCAAAACAACTGGGGACCATGGCACCAGGGTGATGGCTTCTTTAGGGGATCAATATGTAATAACAACAATTCTTTGCAAACTTGGTACAATGACCCAAGATCAAGATTTCAGGGAGAAGACTATCTAGGATGGTTCCCAAGTAACATCCCCCTAAGAAACCGTTTTGACCCACTTGTGGGTATGGAGGAGCTAGATTGACCACCACAAAATTCTCCTGGTGATGCTTTGATAATAGGAGAGCCTAGCCAGAGGGAGAAGGGGGAAAGTCGTAACGATAACTTGCGGGAGAATGTTTCCGTAGGTGACGATCGTACTTCCAACCCTCAAGCCCCTGAGGTTAGCCTTACCCAAGAAAGTGAACTAAGTCTAACCACTTTAAGGCAAAATTTGGAAGCAATACCTGAACCAGCCAGAAAGAATCAAAGTGAATTAAGGTTGCGCCTAATTTCTTGGAACATCGCTGGGCTTGCTTCAAGATTAGAGGATGAGGCCTGGTTAGATTTTGTGGGAGACCGCGACATTCTGTGTCTCCAGGAAACATGGAGCCGATCCACTCAGAATATTGATGGTTTCCAATCATTTAATGTCTTAGCGGTACCTTCACATGCGGGTAGGGCAAAAGGTGGACTAATGACAGCGATTTCTTTAAAATTATGTAAACTTGTAACATCTAAGATAGTTGACACCCCATGGTTTCAATTGCTAATGTTGGTCAATTTGTTCCCTGAACCACTGTTACTGATTCATTGGTATTATAACATCTTTGATGATAATGAGACAACTGTAATGTCGAAACTGGAGGAGGCTATAGCCGGGGCATGCCGCGAACAACCCCTACTTTTTATCATCTGGGTGGGAGATTTCAACTGTTCGTTATGCAGCCATGGGGACTCGAATGTGTGTGGCTTGAAAGACTCTCATGATCATCCCCTGACACACTTCAAACATACACCCCAGGGGGACGCTTTAAATAATATCATTATTCTAAATGATTTATGTATAGCGGAGCCCTGGGTTGGTCCAAATTCGGCTCCGATACCAACTTTTCAGGGAAGTAGAGGTACGATGAGTTTTATTGACTTTGCAATTGTGTCTAGTGGGTATTTCCATAATGTTGACAAGTTGGAAGTAATTGCAAATGCTGCCAGAGACCATAACCCTCTAATCTTATCCCTGCTTTGTCCTGTTAAACCCAAACATCTTGTCTGGGAGCAATCTATAAAGTATAACAGGAACCAAGGAATTACTCTCAAATGGGGCAAAATAGACGCTGCTGGTCTTGAGGCAGAGATCCTAAATGGATATAGCTCCAAATATGAGGCATGTCTAACATCCACAGCAAACCCCGAAAAGGTCATAGGGAAGTTTGAATCTTTATGTGGGCATGTAGCCGAGCGCCTCATAAAACCAATTGGGAAAAATAAAAGGTTAGGTCCCAGATGGTTTGACGCTGCATGCTCGGCATCACATAGATCCTTGAAAACAGCATTAAAACAAAAACCAAGGGACAAAGAGCTGGTTAGAGCATCCAGACTGGCCTATAAAGAGGCCATAAGTACAAGGAAGCAGGATTTTAAAAACCTAGCCTGGGAAGATCTAGAAAAGGCCTCGGAATTAAAAGATAGCAGGCTTTTTTGGGAAGTTATTAACCGCCCCCTCTTTACGAGTAATGGCAAGGATAATATTGTTATGCAGATTACATGCGAAACATGGGAATCACATTTTGGGAAAATTTTTAACCCACATGGAATCTTACCCCATGAATCATCATTAGGAGACGCTAGGGAGTCGGTGGTCTCTCAATCATCTTTGTCCCTGAGCTCATCGCTTACCTTGCAAGAGGTGGAACATGCTCTGTCGAAAGGCATATTATTAAAGGCCCCCGGCCCTGACCTAGTGCCTTTGGACTTTTTCAAGCACAATGTCAAGGTTTGGACCCCTCTGTTGTTAAATGTGTTTAGAGCAGTTGTTATTGGCCGTGTCCCGGCATCATGGAAGGAGGCAGTAGTGGTGCCGATTTTTAAAAAGGGCGATAGATCCGATCCCCGATGCTATCGCCCAATCTCACTAATTGATGCATCGTGTAAGATACTGGGTAGGGTCATCTTAGCCAGACTGGAAACGTGGGCAGATTCGGTGGGCCTTATTGTGAATTCCCAATATGGGTTCAGAAAAGGTAAAGGAACTGTCGAACAGTGTCTGAACCTGGCCCTAATCATAGGGAAGTACTTGAAGGCAAGGAATTCTTCCATCCACCTTGCCTTCATGGACCTTTCAAGTGCATTTGACACTGTGTGTCGCAGCAAGTTGTGGCAAATGATGGGGGTTATGGGCTTCGAGGAACCCTTGATCACCTTGCTCCGTAGACTGCATGAATCAACAACTGTAGACATAAGGTTCGGGCCAGGGGGAGAAAAAAACAAATCTATCCTCTCAACTGAGGGCGTTCGACAAGGATGCATATTAGCCCCTTTTTTGTTCCTCGTGTACACAAACGGCCTGGAAAAGTACCTGTTGGACCATTGCCATGACTTTCCAAAGGTCAACGGCAGGAGCATACCAATGCTTTCTTATGCCGACGACACAGTACTTATGACACTCACAGGAAACAGCATGCAGCACTGTCTTGATGCCTTTCACAACTTCATGTTGGACCTAGACCTGAAGGTAAACTTCAGCAAATACTTTGCTATGGTCTGTGGCCCAAAGGGGACCAAATCAAGAAAGTTTGTAGTAAATAATTCTACCATCGAAAAGGTTGAAAATTTTAACTATCTGGGAAACCTTTTTAATAATAAATTAAGTTGGACCCCGTTAATGAAGACTCGAGTCCAGAGTGCCAGTCGCTCTATAGAAGGTCTGTTTCGCTTCTGTGGCAAATTAGGTCAAAAACCTGTTACACATTTAAAAACCCTGTACAAATCAAAATGTTTGTCGGTAGCTACTTATGGGGCCGGAGTTTGGGGGGGACTGAAAGCCCTGACATGATACAAATTATGGAGAACAAATTTATAAAGCGCGTATTGGCTATTCCATCAGGTTCTTCAAATAAATTCGCCCATGATGAAATAGGTCTGAGTTACGTGAGTGACACCATTCGCCTTTCACCCTTACTATTATGGGGCAAAATATGGCTATCAGAGGACTTACAGCTTTCTAGAGATATCCTCCAGGACTGTTTAAAACTGGAAAATATGAAACAGATCCCCTGGCTATCTTATGTCAATGAAATGCTCCATAAAATAGGCTTGGGTGATATTTTCGATAACCCTGAAAAAATACAGGGAGACATTAAAACTGTCATTAAATCAAGTTATTGGAAATCCTCACTTGTACATTCCCTGGTTAGGCCTTACGGTCCTATGGTTACTTTACAGCATCAGTTTTATTTAACCTTCACAAATCATGTGCAATGGCGATTCTATCTGACAAGGTTTAGGTTAAACATCTTGCACTTTCTTTTTGCGTTTCCCAAACAAGGGGGTTAGTGTGAGAGACCGCCCCCCTGTCCCTGTAACAATAAAGATAGCCAAAGCACGATGCATGTTGTTCTCTTTTGTTCTCTATATAAGGACCCGAGAATTAGGTTTATTAAGCCCATTCTGAAGGAAAAGCAACCCTGTCATTATAATGAGGGTTATGACTATTTGTTATCTTTGTCATCATCTGGTGTTTGTTGTGCGATGTTAAACTTTATACGAGTGTCACTCTTGATTAGAAAACGGTATGGTTAATTTGGCCCCATGAACCTTTGTCTTTGCCCATGTATATTGCTGTATTGTGATTTTTCTTTCCTTTGCCCTCTTAATGCATACCCTAGTATGAATAATTTATGAATTATCATAATTTGATTGAAAGTAAATGTTATGGGTTCTATTTGTGATTATATTAACTAATGTGTTTTACTAGTTTAGTGTTTTAATTGTAAGACTGTCTTTTAAAAACGAAATCTAAATCATGTCTGTAAATGTAAATGCTCGACTTTTATGATTATTTTTTTTTTTAATCGAATAAAGTTTTGAACCGAACCGAACCGAGTTACCAGTAATTATATGCACGATGTCTGCAGGCAGTGTTGTCGGGAGTGCTAACAAGGCTCCTGGGGAGTGCCGGAGGAGAGTCAGCAGGAAGCTGACAGGCACGGCCCGCAGTCCGGAACATTGGGATTGTTGCAGGGCAGCAGACACCTCACTGTGTCTCCAGTAGCTCAGCCATGTTGCCGTACCACATTCCCCTCTCAGCAGTGGCAGCAGGGCATTCGGGCGGGCAGGTTGTCAGTGGGTGTCTGAAACCGGCGAACGCTGCCGTGGAGGAGGCCTTCCACCACGTGGTATCCCCAGACCTCTTGTAGCCTCGGCCGCCGAGCAGTCTTCCGGAATGTGCAGTGAGCTCGCCCCTTAAGACCCAGAAGTATAGCCGGAATCCCCCATCAGCGTCAGGGTACTAGGAAACTGGCCACACCATTGAAATATATATTTAGCAAGAGGCAAGTATCATTTTGGGCTGGAATCATGCAGCAGTAGGAGGATTCTTATCGGATAGTACTTGCCAAGTTGCCAGATCATCGCAGGCGTGCGGCCATCTTGGTCGTGCGCCACCTTGCGCCCCCAAAGTCACTAAGGTAAACTTACTTACTTTTGTCTAACCTTCCTTTATTTTCCTATTCACAAATGTATTTTACGAGTAGCATCTTCACGATTTCGAAGTCTTTGTAAATAGCAAAAAGATGCAAACTTACACAAAACTCTAAGTTTACCTTTGTGAATCTAGCCCACAGAGTCAGCAGGCCCACCCTTCCATTACAAACCAACCAACTGTTGGTTCCTTTTGCAAGTTCAAACTCCCAAGCAGGATTTGGTTTCAGAAAACAGAAACTCAGTGTCCCTGTTGTGCTAAGAGATTTCTTCCAGCACTTGAGTGACTTTGATCATTTTTTCTCGCCTAGTCCTGGACAGTAAGGCCTAGATGTATCAAGCCATTTGCGAATCGCAAACGGTCTTTTTGCATGTTTTGGCATGCATCAAAAAATCGCAAAATAAGGAATAGCAAAAATTTGCAATTCCTTATTTTGCTATAGCATTTAACCCTTTCGATGCTGATGACGAGCTGGGCTCGTCATGGTGCACAGTGGTCGTGTGCTGATGACGAGCCCAGCTCGTCATGAGCCCCACCCTCGGGGGAAGCGCTGGCGCTCCCCCCGAGGTTCTCTGATCTTCGTTGTTTTGCTGGGGGCGGCAGCGGAAGACCTTCCGCTGCCGCCCCCGCCCCCCCCCCATGGGAATCCCTGATGACGTCAGCGCGCACAGCGCGCGCTGACATCATCAGGGATTCCCAGCGCTCGGGAAGCCATCTGCTTCCTGCGCGTCTGGGGAAAAGGTAAGATTACAGTGTCTGGCGGGGGTTTGGGGCAGCGAAGAGGCATCAGGGGAGAGGAAAGAGTTTTTCCTCTCCCCTGATGTCTCTTTGCAGGGCATTTCTGCCTCACGATCGCGCACAGCGTCGCAATTGTGCGGCGGAAATGCCCCCACTAGCACCAGGGATGTAATTTTAGATTATAGGAAGCGACCCCTTGGGCAAGGGTCGCTTCCAGGCGGGCTGTGATAATGTTTTCGTTTTTCTGCCCCCCCTGGGGGCAAATCGGCCTGTTTTTTCGGCCGTTTTGCCACCAGGGGGGGCAGAAATTCCCCACTAGCACCAGGGTTGTTTTTTGGAGCCAAGATGGCGGCCATATTTTTTGTTTACGTTTTTCTGTCCCCCCTGGGGGCAAATCGGCTCATTTTTTTTGCTGTTTTGCCCCCAGGGGGGGACAGAAAATGCCCACTAGCACCAGGGATTTTGTTTTTAGCTTTTAGGAAGCGACCCCTTGGGCAAGGGTTGCTTCCAGGTGGCCTCACACTTAACTTTTTGTTTTTCTGCCCCCCCTGGGGGCAAATCGGCCTGTTTTTCGGCCGTTTTGCCCCCGGGGGGGGCAGAAATTTCCCACTAGCACCAGGGATATTTGTTGGGGCACTGTGTTTCTTTTGGGAAGCGACCCCTTGGGTAAGGGTCGCTTCCAGGTGGCCATGATTGTGTTTTTTGTTTTTCTGTCCACCCTAGGTGCAAATCGGCCCGTTTTATTTGCCTTTTTGCCCCCGGGGGGGGGGCAGAAAATACCCACTAGCACCAGGGAATTTAAATTTAGTTTTTAGGAAGCGACCCCTTGGGCAAGAAGTACTGCTTGGCTGGCGGTGTGTGTGGAGTGGCACTTGGCTTGCAGTGTGCGTGAAGTGGTGTTTGGCTGGTGGAGTGGCGCTTGGCTGGATGGTGTGCGTGGAGTGGTACTTGGCTGTCTGTGCACGGAGTGCTGCTTGGCTGGCGGTGTGTGTGGAGGTGCGCATGGCTGGATGGTGTGCGTGGAGTGGTACTTGGCTGTCTGTGCACGGATTGGTGCTTGGCTGGCAGTGTGCGTGGAGTGGTGCTTGGCTGGCGGTGTGCGTGGAGTGGCGCTTGGCTTGCAGTGTGCGTGGAGTGGCGCTTGGCTTGCAGTGTGCGTGGAGTGGTGCTTGGCTGGCGGTGTGTGTGGAGTGGCCCTTGGCTGGTGGTGTGCTTTGAGTGGTACTTGGCTGTCTGTGCACGGAGTGGTGCTTGGCTGGCGGTGTGTGTGGAGTGGCGTTTGGCTGGATGGTGTGCGTGGAGTGGTACTTGGCTGTCTGTGCACGGAGTGGTGCTTGGCTGGCGGTGTGCGTGGAGTGGTGCTTGGCTGGCGGTGTGCGTGGAGTGGCGCTTGGCTTGCAGTGTGCATGGAGTGGCGCTTGGCTTGCAGTGTGCGTGGAGTGGCGCTTGGCTTGCAGTGTGCGTGGAGTGGTGCTTGGCTGGCGGTGTGCGTGGAGTGGCGCTTGGCTTGCAGTGTGCATGGAGTGGCGCTTGGCTTGCAGTGTGCGTGGAGTGGTGCTTGGCTGGCGGTGTGTGTGGAGTGGCCCTTGGCTGTCGGTGTGCGCTGAGTGGTGTTTGGCTGGCGGTGTGCGTGGAGGGGTACTTGGCTATCTACGCACGGAGTGGTGCTTGGCTGGCGGTGTGTGTGGAGTGGCGCTTGGCTGGTGGTGTGTGTGGAGTGGCGCTTGGCTGGTGGTGTGTGTGGAGTGGCGCTTGGCTTGCAGTGTGCGTGGAGTGGTGTTTGGCTGGCGGTGTGTGTGGAGTGGCGTTTGGCTGGTGGTGTGCGTTGAGTGGTACTTTGCTGTCTGTGCACGGAGTGGTGCTTGGCTGGCGGTGTGCGTGGAGCGGTGCTTGGCTGGCGGTGAGTGGCGCTTGGCTTGCGGTGTGCGTGGAGTGGTGCTTGGCTGGCGGTGTGTGTGGAGTGGTACTTGGCTGTCGGTGTGCGCTGAGTGGTGCTTGGCTGGTGGTGTGTGTGGAGTGGTGCTTGGCTGGCGGTGTGTGTGGAGTGGTGCTTGGCTGGCGGTGTGCGTGGAGTGGCGCTTGGCTTGCAGTGTGCGTGGAGTGGCGCTTGGCTTGCAGTGTGCGTGGAGTGGCGCATGGCTTGCAGTGTGCGTGGAGTGGTGCTTGGCTGGCGGTGTGCGTGGAGTGGCGCTTGGCTTGCAGTGTGCGTGGAGTGGCGCTTGGCTTGCAGTGTGCGTGGAGTGGTGCTTGGCTGGCGGTGTGTGTGGAGTGGCCCTTGGCTGTCGGTGTGCGCTGAGTGGTGTTTGGCTGGCGGTGTGCGTGGAGGGGTACTTGGCTATCTACGCACGGAGTGGTGCTTGGCTGGCGGTGTGTGTGGAGTGGCGCTTGGCTGGTGGTGTGTGTGGAGTGGCGCTTGGCTGGTGGTGTGTGTGGAGTGGCGCTTGGCTTGCAGTGTGCGTGGAGTGGTGTTTGGCTGGCGGTGTGTGTGGAGTGGCGTTTGGCTGGTGGTGTGCGTTGAGTGGTACTTTGCTGTCTGTGCACGGAGTGGTGCTTGGCTGGTGGTGTGCGTGGAGCGGTGCTTGGCTGGCGGTGAGTGGCGCTTGGCTTGCGGTGTGCGTGGAGTGGCGCTTGGCTTGCAGTGTGCGTGGAGTGGTGCTTGGCTGGCGGTGTGCGTGGAGTGGTGCTTGGCTGGCGGTGTGTGTGGAGTGGCGCTTGGCTGGTGGTGTGTGTAGAGTGGTACTTGGCTGTCTGTGCACGGAGTGGTGCTTGGCTGGCGGTGTGTGTGGACTGGCGCTTGGCTGGATGGTGTGCGTGGAGTGGTACTTTGCTGTCTGTGCACGGAGTGGTGCTTGGCTGTGTGTGGAGTGGCGCTTGGCTGGTGGTGTGTGTGGAGTGGCGCTTGGCTGGTGGTGTGTGTGGAGTGGCGCTTGGCTGGTGGTGTGTGTGGAGTGGCGCTTGGCTGGTGGTGTGTGTGGAGTGGCGCTTGGCTTGCGGTGTGCGTGGAGTGGCGCTTGGCTTGCAGTGTGCGTGGAGTGGTGCTTGGCTGGCGGTGTGTGTGGAGTGGCGCTTGGCTGGTGGTGTGTGTTGAGTGGTACTTGGCTGTCTGTGCACGGAGTGGTGCTTGGCTGACGGTGTGTGTGGAGTGGCGCTTGGCTGGATGGTGTGCATGGAGTGGTACTTTGCTGTCTGTGCACGGAGTGGTACTTGGCTGTCTGTGCACGGAGTGGTGCTTGGCTGGCGGTGTGTGTGCAGTGGTACTTGGCTGTCGGTGTGCGCTGAGTGGTGTTTGGCTGGCGGTGTGCATGGTCTGGTGCTTGGATGGTGGTGTGGGTGGACTGGCGCTCGGCTGGCAGTGTGCGAGTACTAACTTTCAGTTGGTCACTACACACACTGCTAGTTGAGTGACACTCTACCCAGTCCATCATTTTGTGTAGTTGCTGTGGCAGATACGTAAGTGATGGGCCCTTGAATGGCGCTGTCTGCTGGTGTGAGTGTTGTAATGTGATGGGTCCGCGGCTGGCGGTGGGTGGGCCAAAGGCCTGTGACTAAGGCAGGGGGGCTTAACTTGTAAAACTTACATGCTACTTTTTTAAAAATTCATTTTTGGCCTGTTCTGCTTTGGGGCACCCACACAAGTGAGGTATCCTTTTACTCGGGAGAACAAGGGGAACGCTGGGTGGTAGGACATTTTTGCCGGCACGGAGATCCCACGCAAAAAAGTTTGGAAAAGTGATATTTTTACCTAATTTTAAGGTTTGCAAGGAGTTCTGGGTAGGAAAACATTGGGGGACCCACGCATGCCATACCTCCTTGGAAGCCCCCGGGTGTCTACTTTTCAGAAATGTGTGGGTTTGGTAGGTTTCCCTAGATGGCCGTCTAGCACGGTGCCCAAAACCCAGGTAACCCCTCTTGCAAAAGCTGGTGGTATTGAATGTTAGTACCACCAGCTTTTGCAAGAGGGGTTACCTGGGTTTTTGGCCCTGTGCTAGACGGCCATCTAGGGAAACCTACCAAACCCATACATTTCTGAAAAGTAGACACCCGGGGGCTTCCAAGGAGGTATGGCTTGCGTGGATTCTCCAACGTTCCTTTACCCAGAATCCCTTGCAAACCTCAATTTTTGCTGGAAAAATCAGTTTTTTCACACTTTTTATGCGTGGGAAAGCGTGGCGTCACTGGGCTCACACAAATTTCCTCCCACCCAGCGTTCCCCCAGGTCTCCCGATAAAAATGGTACCTCACTTGCGTGGGTAGGCATAGTGGCTGCAACAGGAAACGGTCCAAATCGTACGGTGGAGAAATTACAATAACCAATAGCAACATTACCTTCTTTTTTGGGGGGTAGGATTGAGTTTTTGGACCGGGGCTCGGCGGGCATCTTTGGAAACTACCAAACCCAAACAGTTCTGAAAACTAGACACCTGGGGGAGTCCAGGGAGGTATGGCATGCGTGGGTCCCCCAATGTTTTCCTACCCAGAAATCCCTGCAAACCACAAATTTAGGTTAAAAAAACAGTTTTCCATACATTTTGGCGTGGGATCGCCGTGTCGGCACAAATGTCCTACCACCCTGCGTTCCCCTTATTCTCCCGAGTAAAATGATACCTCACTTGTGTGGGTGGGCCAAAGGCCTGTGACTAAGGCAGGGGGGCTTAATTTGTTACACTGAAATACTACTTTTTTCAACATTCGTTTTTGGCCTGTTCTGCTTTGGGGCACCCACACAAGTGAGGTATCCTTTTACTCGGGAGAACAAGGGGAGCGCTGGGTGGTAGGACATTTTTGCCGGCACGGTGATTCCACGCAAAAAAGTTTGAAAAAGTGATTATTTTACCTAATTTTAAGGTTTGCAAGGTGTTCTGGGTAGGAAAACGTTCGGGGACCCACGCATGCCATACCTCCCTGGACTCCGCCGGGGGTCTACTTTTCAGAACTGTTTGGGTTTTGTACTTTCCAAAGAATACCACCGAGCCCCGGGCCAAAAACTCAGGTGCCCCCCCCCCCCAAAATCAAGGTTGTTTTGCAATTTGGTATTGTAAATTCACCACCGTACAATTTGAACCATTTCCTTTCGCAGCCACTATGCCTACCCACGCAAGTGAGGTACCATTTTTATCGGGAGACCTGGGGGAACGCTGGGTGGGAGGAAATTTCTGTGAGCCCAGTGACGCCACGCTTTCCCACACAAAAAAAGTGTGAAAAAACTGACTTTTTCTGCAAAAATTGAGGTTTGCAAGGGATTCTGGGTAAAGGAACGTTGGAGGATCCACGCAAGCCATACCTCCTTGGAAGCCCCCGGGTGTCTACTTTTCAGAAATGTGTGGGTTTGGTAGGTTTTCCTACATGGCCGTCTCGCACGGGGCCAAAAACCCAGGTAACCCCTCTTTCAAAAGCTGGTGGGATTGACATTCAATACCACCAGCTTTTGCAAGAGGGTTTACCTGGGTTTTTGGCCCCGTGCGAGACGGCCATGTCGGGAAACCTACCAAACCCACACATTTCTGAAAAGTAGACACCCGGGGGCTTCCAAGGAGGTATGGCTTGCGTGGATACTCTAACGTTCCTTTACCCAGAATCCCTTGCAAACCTCAATTTTTGATGGAAAAATCCGTTTTTACACACTTTTTTTGTGTGGGAAAGCGTGGCGTCACTGGGCTCACACAAATTTCCTCCCACCCAGCGTTCCCCCAGGTCTCCCGATAAAAATGGTACCTCACTTGCGTGGGTAGGCATAGTGGCTGCAACAGGAAAAGGTCCAAATCGTACGGTGGAGACATTACAATAACCCATAGCAAGATTACCTTCTTTTTTGGGGGGGGGGGGGGGACTGAGTTTTTGGACCGGGGCTCGGCGGGCATCTTTGGAAACTACTAAACCCAAACAGTTCTGAAAACTAGACACCCGGGGGAGTCCAGGGAGGTATGGCATGCGTGGGTCCCTCAATGTTTTCCTACCCAGAAATCCCTGCAAACCACAAATTTAGGTTAAAAAAACAGTTTTCCATACATTTTTGCGTGGGATCGCCGTGTCGGCACAAATGTCCTACGACCCTGCGTTCCCCTTGTTCTCCCGAGTAAAATGATACCTCACTTGTGTGGGTGGGCCAAAGGCCTGTGACTAAGGCAGGGGGGCTTAATTTGTTGCACTGAAATACTACTTTTTTCAACATTCGTTTTTGGCCTGTTCTGCTTTGGGGCACCCACACAAGTGAGGTATCCTTTTACTCGGGAGAACAAGGGGAGCGCTGGGTGGTAGGACATTTTTGCCGGCACGGTGATTCCACGCAAAAAAGTTTGAAAAAGTGATTATTTTACCTAATGTTAAGGTTTGCAAGGTGTTCTGGGTAGGAAAACGTTCGGGGACCCACGCATGCCATACCTCCCTGGACTCCCCCGGGGGTCTACTTTTCAGAACTGTTTGGGTTTTGTACTTTCCAAAGAATACCACCGAGCCCCGGGCCAAAAACTCAGGTGCCCCCCCCCCAAAATCAAGGTTGTTTTGCAATTTGGTATTGTAAATTCACCACCGTACAATTTGAACCATTTCCTTTCGCAGCCACTATGCCTACCCATGCAAGTGAGGTACCATTTTTATCGGGAGACCTGGGGGAACGCTGGGTGGGAGGAAATTTCTGTGAGCCCGGTGACGCCACGCTTTCCCACACAAAAAAAGTGTGAAAAAACTGACTTTTTCTGCAAAAATTGAGGTTTGCAAGGGATTCTGGGTAAAGGAACGTTGGAGGATCCACGCAAGCCATACCTCCTTGGAAGCCCCCGGGTGTCTACTTTTCAGAAATGTGTGGGTTTGGTAGGTTTTCCTACATGGCCGTCTCGCACGGGGCCAAAAACCCAGGTAACCCCTCTTTCAAAAGCTGGTGGGATTGACATTCAATACCACCAGCTTTTGCAAGAGGGGTTACCTGGGTTTTTGGCCCCGTGCGAGACGGCCATGTCTGGAAACCTACCAAACCCACACATTTCTGAAAAGTAGACACCCGGGGGCTTCCAAGGAGGTATGGCTTGCGTGGATACTCCAACGTTCCTTTACCCAGAATCCCTTGCAAACCTCAATTTTTGATGGAAAAATCCGTTTTTACACACTTTTTTTGTGTGGGAAAGCGTGGCGTCACTGGGCTCACACAAATTTCCTCCCACCCAGCGTTCCCCCAGGTCTCCCGATAAAAATGGTACCTCACTTGCGTGGGTAGGCATAGTGGCTGCAACAGGAAAAGGTCCAAATCGTACGGTGGAGACATTACAATAACCAATAGCAAGATTACCTTCTTAATTTTGGGGGGGGGACTGAGTTTTTGGACCGGGGCTCGGCGGGCATCTTTGGAAACTACCAAACCCAAACAGTTCGGAAAACTAGACACCCGGGGGAGTCCAGGGAGGTATGGCATGCGTGGGTCCCCCAATGTTTTCCTACCCAGAAATCCCTGCAAACCACAAATTTAGGTTAAAAAAACTGTTTTCCATACATTTTTGCGTGGGATCGCCGTGTCGGCACAAATGTCCTACCACCCTGTGTTCCCCTTGCTCTCTCGAGTAAAATGATACCTCACTTGTGTGGGTGGGCCAAAGGCCTGTGACTAAGGCAGGGGGGCTTAATTTGTTACACTGAAATACTACTTTTTTCAACATTCGTTTTTGGCCTGTTCTGCTTTAGGGCACCCACACAAGTGAGGTATCCTTTTACTCGGGAGAACAAGGGGAGCGCTGGGTGGTAGGACATTTTTGCCGGCACGGTGATTGCACGCAAAAAAGTTTGAAAAAGTGATTATTTTACCTAATTTTAAGGTTTGCAAGGTGTTCTGGGTAGGAAAACGTTCGGGGACCCACGCATGCCATACCTCCCTGGACTCCCCCGGGGGTCTACTTTTCAGAACTGTATGGGTTTTGTACTTTCCAAAGAATACCACCGAGCCCCGGGCCAAAAACTCAGGTGCCACCCCCCCAAAATCAAGGTTGTTTTGCAATTTGGTATTGTAAATTCACCACCGTACAATTTGAACCATTTCCTTTCGCAGCCACTATGCCTACCCACGCAAGTGAGGTACCATTTTTATCGGGAGACCTGGGGGAACGCTGGGTGGGAGGAAATTTCTGTGAGCCCAGTGACGCCACGCTTTCCCACACAAAAAAAGTGTGAAAAAACTGACTTTTTCTGCAAAAATTGAGGTTTGCAAGGGATTCTGGGTAAAGGAACGTTGGAGGATCCACGCAAGCCATACCTCCTTGGAAGCCCCCGGGTGTCTACTTTTCAGAAATGTGTGGGTTTGGTAGGTTTTCCTACATGGCCGTCTCGCACGGGGCCAAAAACCCAGGTAACCCCTCTTTCAAAAGCTGGTGGGATTGACATTCAATACCACCAGCTTTTGCAAGAGGGGTTACCTGGGTTTTTGGCCCCGTGCGAGACGGCCATGTCTGGAAACCTACCAAACCCACACATTTCTGAAAAGTAGACACCCGGGGGCTTCCAAGGAGGTATGGCTTGCGTGGATACTCCAACGTTCCTTTACCCAGAATCCCTTGCAAACCTCAATTTTTGATGGAAAAATCCGTTTTTACACACTTTTTTTGTGTGGGAAAGCGTGGCGTCACTGGGCTCACACAAATTTCCTCCCACCCAGCGTTTCCCCAGGTCTTCCGATAAAAATGGTACCTCACTTGCGTGGGTAGGCATAGTGGCAGCAACAGGAAAAGGTCCAAATCGTACGGTGGAGACATTACAATAACCAATAGCAAGATTACCTTCTTTTTTTGGGGGGGGGGACTGAGTTTTTGGACCGGGGCTCGGCGGGCATCTTTGGAAACTACCAAACCCAAACAGTTCTGAAAACTAGACACCCGGGGGAGTCCAGGGAGGTATGGCATGCGTGGGTCCCCCAATGTTTTCCTACCCAGAAATCCCTGCAAACCACAAATTTAGGTTAAAAAAACAGTTTTCCATACATTTCTGCGTGGGATCGCCGTGTCGGCACAAATGTTCTACCACCCTGCGTTCCCCTTGTTCTCCCGAGTAAAATTATACCTCACTTGTGTGGGTGGGCCAAAGGCCTGTGACTAAGGCAGGGGGGCTTAATTTGTTACACTGAAATACTACTTTTTTCAACATTCATTTTTGGCCTGTTCTGCTTTGGGGCACCCACACAAGTGAGGTATCCTTTTACTCGGGAGAACAAGTGGAGCGCTGGGTGGTAGGACATTTTTGCCGGCACGGTGATTCCACGCAAAAAAGTTTGAAAAAGTGATTATTTTACCTCATTTTAAGGTTTGCAAGGTGTTCTGGGTAGGAAAACGTTCGGGGACCCACGCATGCCATACCTCCCTGGACTCCCCCAGGGGTCTACTTTTCAGAACTGTTTGGGTTTTGTACTTTCCAAAGAATACCACCGAGTCCCGGGCCAAAAACTCAGGTACCACCCCCCCAAAATCAAGGTTGTTTTGCAATTTGGTATTGTAAATTCACCACCGTACAATTTGAACCATTTCCTTTCGCAGCCACTATGCCTACCCACGCAAGTGAGGTACCATTTTTATCGGGAGACCTGGGGGAACGCTGGGTGGGTGGAAATTTCTAGATCCACGCAGATTCCGGAACTTTCCACCACAGAAATGTGAGGAAAATGCGTTTTTTTTTCCAATTTCTTAGCTTTGCAAGGGATTCTGGGTAAGAGAACCTGGGGGTAGGCAGTCGAGTGACCCCATCCTGAATTCCCCTGGGTGTCTACTTTTCAAAAATATATAGGTTTGCTAGGTTTCCATAGGTGCCGGCAGAGCTAGGGTTCAAAAACAAAAGGTAGTCTCTTTGCCCCAAAGTGCACAATTTCACTGAAAAATTGAGTTGTGACCACGTTGCGTTTTGCACTGTTTCCTGTCGCAGCCACTATGCCTACCCAGGCAAATGAGATACCATTTTTCTCGGGAGACCTGGGGGAACGCTGGGTGGGTGGAAATTTGTTGATCCACGCAGATTCCGGAACTTTCCACCACAGAAATGTGAGGAAAATGCGTTTTTTTTTCCAATTTCTTAGCTTTGCAAGGGATTCTGGGTAAGAGAACCTGGGGGTAGGCAGTCGAGTGACCCCATCCTGAATTCCCCTGGGTGTCTACTTTTCAAAAATGTATAGGTTTGCTAGGTTTCCCTAGGTGCCGGCAGAGCTAGGGTTCAAAAACAAAAGGTAGTCTCTTTGCCCAAAACGTGCACAATTTCACTGAAAAATTGAGTTGTGACCACGTTGCGTTTTGCACTGTTTCCTGTCGCAGCCACTATGCCTACCCAGGCAAATGAGGTACCATTTTTCTCGGGAGACCTGGGGGAACGCTGGGTGGGTGGAAATGTGTTGATCCACGCAGATTCCGGAACTTTCCACCACAGAAATGTGAGGAAAATGATTTTTTTTTGTCATATTTTTAGCTTTGCAAGGGATTTTGGGTAATAAAACCTGGGGGTAGGCAGACGAGTCACCCCATCCTGGATTTCCCTGGATGTCTAGTTTTCAAAAATGTATAGGTTTGCTAGGTTTCCCTAGGTGCTGGCAGAGCTAGGACTCAAAAACAAAAGGTAGTCTCTTTGTCCAAAAAGCACAAGATATCACTGGGAAATTGAGGTGCAACCACGTTGCGTTTTGCGCTGTTTCGTGTCGCAGCCACTATGCCTACCCACGCAAGTGAGGTACCATTTTTCTCGGGAGACCTGGGGGAACGCTGGGTGAGTAGAAATTTGTTGATCCACGCAGATTCCAAAACTTTCCACCACAGAAATGTGAGGAAAATGTGTTTTTTTGTCAAATTCTTAGCTTTGCAAGGGATTCTGGGTAACAAAACCTGAGGGTAGGCAGAAGAGTCACCCCATCCTGAATTCCCCTGGGTGTCTACTTTTCAAAAATGTATAGGTTTGCTAGGTTTCCTTAGGTGCTGGCAGAGCTAGGGCACAAAAACAAAAGGTAGTCTTTTTGTCCAAAAAGTGCAAAATTTTACTGGGAAATTGAGGTGCGACCATGTTGTTTTTTGCGCTGTTTCATGTCGTGGCCACTATGCCTACCCACGCAAGTGAGGTACCATTTTTTTCGGGAGACCTGGGGAAACGCTGGGTGGGTGGAAATTTCTAGATCCACGCAGATTCCAGAACTTTCCACCACTGAAATGTGAGGAAAATGTGTTTATTTTGTCAAAATCCTAGCTTTGCAAGGTATTCTGGGTAACAAAACCTGGGGGTAGGCAGACGAGTCACCCCATCCTGAATTCCCCTGCGTGTCTACTTTTCAAAAATGTATAGGTTTGCTAGGTTTCCCTAGGTGCTGGCAGAGCTAGGGCTCAAAAACAAAAGGTAGTCTCTTTGTCCAAAGAGCGCAAGATTTCACTGGGAAATTGAGGTGCGACCACGTTGCGTTTTGCGCTGTTTCGTGTCGCAGCCACTATGCCTACTCACGCAAGTGAGGTACCATTGTTTTCGGGAGACCTGGGGGAACACTGGGTGGGTGGAAATTTGTTGATCCAAGCAGATTCCAGAACTTTCCTCCACAGAAATGTGAGGAAAATGTGTTTTTTTTGTCAAATTCGTAGGTTTGCAAGGGATTCTGGGTAACAAGACCTGGTGGTAGGCAGTCAAGTCACCCCATCCTGAATTCCCCTGGGTGTCTACTTTTCAAAAATGTATAGGTTTGCTAGGTTTCCCTAGGTGCCGGCAGAGCTAGGGTGCAAAAACTACAGGTAGGCACTTTGCTAAAAAAGGGTCAATTTATAACTGCAAAATTTAGGTGTCACCACTTTGCATTTTGCGCCGTTTCCTGTCGCAGGCACAAGGGCGACCCACACAAGTGAGGTACCGTTTTTATCGGGATACTTGGGGTAATTCAGATTTGTAAATCAACTGTTATTACCAATTGAGCTTTTGCGCATTTCTCCCTTTCAATGAAAGACATTGTGTAAAAAAAAAAAAATTTTGAAAAATGACCAATAATTCTCATGCTAGTATGAGTATTCCCAATTTTGAAAATTAGCAATAATATACTGTTTCTGAACTCTATATTTTGTACCCAATTCAGAAATACATAGGTGTCTTTCATACAGATTTTTCCATGTATACATTTTCCAAGACAAAGTGCTCTATACCCAGTAAATGAAAAAATACCAATGCAAGTTGCTGCTCAGTTTTTGGATCTGGGTTCGTCGGGTTCTTGGTGAAACTACAAGTCCTATATATCCCCACAACCAGGAAGGTCTAACGGATGTAACGGTATATTGCTTTTTAAGAGCTGTCAAAACTAGAAAAAGTTATAGGTGAAAACGTTGAGACAAAAGGTTGTTTTTTTCAACAAATTTTCAATTATTCCAATATTTAACTGTTAGTTTCTATAAAGAAACCTTCATGGATTTAGACAAATGACCCCTTTCTGAATTCAGAATTTTGTCTACTCTTTGAAAATGTACAGCTTTCTAGGATCCATTATTGCTTTCAAACTCATTTCTACCATTAACTGGAAGGAGGTGGAAAGCTCTAAAAATAGCAAAAATAGGCTATGTCCCAGAAAAAGGCCAAAACTGTGTAAAAAATGTCGGTTCTCTGACAAAAGACTGTCATTTCCTAAAAGCTGAGATAATGGAGATTTCAGCCCCACAAACCCTTTTTTGATAACATTTTCAGGGAAAAACCCAGAGGCTTTCATTTGCAGCCCGTTTTTCCCATTTTTCTGAAAAAAACAAAAAAATCACTATATTTTGGTTAATTTCTGGGACCCCTCCAAGGTAATCCACAAACCCTGGGCGCCTTTAGAATCCACATGATGTTGGAAGAAAAGGACGCAAATTTGGCATGGATAGCTTATGTGGTCAAAAAGTTACAGGGGCCTAAGCGCGCACTACCCCAAATAGCCAAAAAAGGGCTCAGCACAGGAGGGGAAAAGGCCTAGCAGCGAAGGGGTTAAGGAATCACATTTTTGCGATTCCTTAAATGCTATGTATGTAGCATTTTCTAATTGCAAATTTTGGTTAAGAAATCGCAAATTACCACCAACTTGTAGTTGATGGTAAGTTGCGAATTCTTTTAAAAATGCACAGTTTGGCATTTTTGAAGGTGGCATGTGACGCACATACATGCCCATAGGGCATGTATGTGCGCCATATGCACACACATGTTAATTTCAGGGGTGCAGCATGGTGTCCTCGAGACACCCCTGCACCCTTGAAATTATTCTCATTTTGCGATTAGCAATTTGCGAATCGCAAATTGAGATGTATTTCCCATTCATTCCTATGGGCCTCCTGGCCCATAGGAATGAATGGGAAATTATTCCTTATTTGCGAATTCGCAAATTGCAAATTCGCAAATAAGGAAGATTAAGAAATCGCAAAAAATAGCGATTTTTTACACACATCCCATTTTGAGATTTCTAAATAGCGATTCCTTAAAAATCGCTATTTAGGAATCGCAAAGGGGAATGTTGATACATCTACCCCATAGAAACTTGCCCTAACGTAATAGGATACCCCTTCTGATGCCATGACTTGTAGTAAATGAGATCAAGAACAATCATCATGAAGCTGTGATGTCAATCTATTGCCCTCATTTCAGTTAAAATCAAACCTGATATGTGAAATTATTTATTAGATCATCAGCACTTTGTTTTTTGATGATGCGTATTCTAGAATTCAAGTGATGCTGCACAGAAGCAGACCCTTTGCAAAGGTTAATTAGTCACCTTTCGGTTGCTGATTGCTGTCGTCTGGTAATAATCTACTACTAATAAGGTGAATCGTTTGCCCAGAAAGTATTGATGCGTATTAAAATGAAAATGTATTGAAATAATATTGTTACACAATGTGCAGCATTAACTCGCATAATGTGCTGTATTTGCTGCATAATTTATTCAACCCTGATGCATAATTTGTTCTTCCGTCGTCGCTTAATTCTACCTACCCTGATTATAATCGATTTTACTTTACAAAGCTTCCATTTCTGTCTGTTTCTCACTGGTACCTCTGGGCTTTTGTTCTTTTCTCTGTCTTTTGGCCTTTTGTGCCTTCACTTTAGTGTCACCATGAAGGTTTTGGAACTGCTCTCCTGCCACATTAACTGCTGAATCATGCCAGAGCATTGCACTGCTGTGCCAGGCTTCTCATCTTCATGCCTTAACTGACGTCTAACGTCTTGTTTTTGGTATTCCAGCGCGCTCGTGCTCGGAGGGCAGCATGGCGACGGTGTCACAGAGCTGGCTGCTACAGCCTCCTTGGGAGCGGCAATCCAGTGGACAACGCGGGGGAGATGTCTGAACTGACCTCAAAGTTCCCTGTTTCTGAACAAGGCGAAGGGGAGACTTAAGAAATAATCCCCACCCCAGCGCGAACTCATCTTGGATTCCACATATTTGACATATCTTGGAAGATGATGTAGATAAACACGCTGTCCTGTAATGTTATCTGATGGAATGATATGTGCATTCTTTGTGGACATCTGATTACCTATTTATTAAAAAAGGTTATCGGTACTTGTAATATTAAAAGAATTAGTGGAGGGACCTTTTTTTTAGGAACCTGTCACCGGTGATGCCGAATGCTGGGGTTGCTGAATACCAAGGATGCTGGGCATTAATTTCACCTCGTGCCTCTTTCTTCCCCCACCCTACTCTTGCTGCCTCCTTACTTGCCGTTTGCAGCTTCTTTTTATCCCTGCGGTCTGTATTTGTCCCTATTTTCTCTTCTTCTTTCCTTATGTCTTTCTGTTCCTCTTAGTTTAACCCCTGTGTGCCGTGCTTTCTCTTTCTTTGGTCAAAATCGGATGAAAAATTAGTTGGGTACCAAAATATAAGTGCTGGCGCCACCACAGACACAAATTAACCACTAGACATGTTTTCCAAAACATAAAATAAAAAATAATGTAATTGTTCTTTCTTGCACACCTCATTTTTATGGAGTTTATCAGTCCCTTTAGGTACGAAGAGATGGTTTCTTTCTTGAGTTGTTGAGATTATCATAGGACTATGCCAGTTTTTAGGAAGCGAGGTTAGATGCAGTGAGAGAGAAGTATTCATTAGTGAGATAGATGGGGATTGAGGGGGACAACATATTGATTATTTAGGCGATAAATAGGCGCATGGTGGATTGTTTTACCAGAGTATAAAAAGTTGTATCTGGAAATTAAATGAAGAGTGAGTTGTCTGTGGAACTGGACTTGTCCGAATTTTAGGTACAGGCAGACAAGTTATCCTGGAACCTACCAGTAGTTTCCACTGCTTTTTAATTTTTTTTTATCTGAGGTGCACCCTTAGGCAGAGCACTTATTTGAGATACAAATGAAACATATTTACATAATAGGCATAGGTTTGTGAAAAATAGGAATATTATACAGAAAATAACAATTTTGCACACCAGAATGTAGAAGTCATGCCCTATGTGAGTGAGAGGGAGGGCAAGGAAGAATTATAGGAGTTTCCTAATGTTCTTCATCTGTTTTAAAGACAAAATAGCAAAATTATCAGCACTGTGCATGCATTGTGACATTAGTCCAGGGGTCTCCAATAGGTCGACAGCGAGCTATCAGTACGTCTGAGGCTGAGTAGCACGTACATGGTAATTACATATGAACTGGTTTTACGATATGCAGCTGCCAAAGTGCTACGGTAGCACTGGAAAACGCAGTGCACCGCTTCTGTGGCGCCTGAGAAGCTGAAAATGAAGGACCATGTAGCCCACACTTCAGAAAAGGTTTTTTTTCTTTTATTTTCTTTTGCTATTTCTTTGTTTCTTCTTTTGCTGCTTTTTTCTCCTTTTCTTCTGCACATCTTTCTGTTTTGTTAATAATTATTTTTTCCTCTTTCTTTTGCTCTCTTTTCTACAATTTTCTGTTCTCTCTACTTTCACGCCTTTCTCTTTTCATTCTTCTTCCATTCGGAGCTTCTTTATCAACTTCGATTCTGTTTCATATCCTTTTTCACTCTGTCTTTCTCAACTTCTTGCTGCGTTTGTTTCATTTTTCATTTTATTTTCTCCTTTTTTCTACTTCTCTCCATTTCCTCTCCTTTATCTTGCTTTGTTACAATCCTTTTTCTTCCCCTCATTAATTCTCTACTATCGTCGCGCCACACTCTCTTTTCCTGATTTTCTTTCTTTCACTTTTTTTTGTGCTTTTTTTGTACCTTTCCTTCTCGACTTGTACTCCACTAGCTTCCCTTCATTCTGTTCTTTGCTCTTTAGGTCGGGCCTCTAGCGGCAGCGCACATGCGCGCTGCTCCCTCTGCGATGCATGCAGTAATGGGGTATGGAGTGGAAGCTCCGCCCACTCCCCAGCCCATCTTTTTTATTGGCTTGTGTCTTTGTCCTTTCTAAATGCTGCCTTCCCATTGGTTTATAGGCTGTTAGTCCCTCTTTATGACGGCCATGTTGTCATTTGTATCCTTCCATGGCTACTGGTCCCTTTACTTCAAGTGTTGCATGGTGTTAAAACAGGCTATTTATGGTAGGCTAAGGCTGACGCCCAAGCCAGGCAGAAACTACCATTCTAGTCAGGGCAAGGAAGTCACACGCCAAGATAACCCCTGCTCACCCCCTTGGTAGCTTGGCACGAGCAGTAAGGCTAAACTCGGAGGCAATGTGTAAAGCATTTGCGCCAGCACACAACAGCAACAACATCCTAGGCACACCACAAAAGGGACTCCACACAAGGTTATATTAAAATAACTTTTGTATTGTAAACACCCATCAGATAAAAAATCACACATGTACATTGTGCCAACTGGCACGGGCAACATTCATAAGGGATTATTTACAAAACAGGAACACATGGGCCACTGTCAGAATCAACACTTTTAGAAATAGAAATACTTGTCAGAAATTAGAATAAAAGGATATAAAATCACTGTAGCAGAAAGTAACAGTTATAAAATACATCCAGTAACTACTGGGAACAGGTACCAGGACCTCACTAGGACCACCTGTACTAAAAAGAACAACCACCTAAGAATAAAATACATTTAGGGGTATAAACAAGAACACATTACCCATGATGCATGAAACACATTCAGAGGAGTAGTAAAGAGAAACACATTATGCCTAAAACATTCAGAGGTGTAAGTACAACCACCTAAGTATCACACAGCGTTTAGGGGTCTAAGAAGGAACACATTACCCATGATGCATACATATACATTCAGAGGAGTAGTAAGGACAACCACCTAAGTATCACACAGCGTTTAGGGGTCTAAGAAAGAACATATTACCCATGATGCATAAATATACATTCAGAGGAGTAGTAAGGAAACCACCTAAGTATCACACAGCATTTAGGGGTATAAGCACAACACATTACACATTATGCATAAAAACACATTCAGCGGTGTAGCAAAGGGAAACACATGATGCATAAACCTCCACATTCAGCGGTGTTCCGAACAGAGCACATGATGCAATAAAATACATTCAGAGGTGCAGCGCAAGAAGACACATGATGCCTAAAACATTCAGAGGTGAAGCCCAGGGAAAGAAAGACACATGATGCATAAAAACATTCAGAGGTGTACAACAACTCAATAGCGCAAAAACACAGAGTAGGCAGTTACCATCCTAGACATAGCAGATAACCACATTGCGCACAACTCACATAAGCCACCCTCTGTGGCAGTCCCTAGGCCAACTGGCCTTGTTGGGGCTCAGACGCCCTGTGTCCCAATGTCAGGGCGCGCTGCCATGCAGCGCCAGTCCAAGCACAAACCTAAACGTAGCAGGTGCCCACTACTTGCTGGGCACCTGTGAAATCCCAAGACCTAAACGGTGCAGCTGCCCACTAATGGCTTGGCAGCTGGGAATCATCAAAACTGCGCCAGGGCCCTCACTGACCCTTAGGCAGAACTGTGCCCACGGTGAAGCCACACAGGCTCTGGGCATATCACATGCCCCAAACGTGGGAGCCTAGACAGGCTCTAAACAAGCATGTCCCATGGAGCCCTCGAGGCTCTGATCAACAAAAGAACTGGCCCTCGAACCTCTCAGGGCTAGTAAATACAAAAATGGCACCCCGAGCCTCTCTGGGCTCTAAAGAAATATGCGCCGTCGTTGGAGCCTCTCAGGGCTCGAAGTCACCCAACTCCGTTGGAGTCCCACTCGGGGGACTCAAAATTGTAAAATGCCCCCTGAGAGCCTCTCCGGGCTCTCCCTCACGTTGGGGCGATCCACTGCCAACCGGGACCGCCCTTGAAGCCCTTGTGGCTTCACACTGACATAAGCGCGAGCTCGCGCTACTGGGGAGGGGGGCGGACACCGACAATGTGTCCCGGCGCCCCTCCCTTCTCTTCTGTCCCATTCACCGGGTCAGTGCGCCGGTCTTCTCTTTCTCCCTGGGGCTCCCTCAGCACACGGGAGCCCCAGCATTGTGTTAGAACTGGCTCTTTCTGGTAGGCTAAGGCTGACGCCCAAGCCAGGCAGAAACCACCATTGTAGTCAGGGCAAGGAAGTCACACGCCAAGATAACCCCTGCTCACCCCGTTGGTAGCTTGGCACGAGCAGTAAGGCTAAACTCGGAGGCAATGTGTAAAGCATTTGGGCCAGCACACAACAGCAACAACATCCTAGGCACACCACAAAAGGGACTCCACACAAGGTTATATTAAAATAACTTTTGTATTGTAGGCCACGCTTCCTCCTCTGTTCCCGGGGCTCCCTCCAGATCACAGGGGCCCCGGGAGGCCATCACCACTCTCCGCCTCTTCTCGAGCAGGTCACGAGCGATGAGCCAATCCCAGCGCGGTCCTTGCGGCGAGCCCCCAGTGACGTCAGAGCCTCTGCGGGCGCCTCTAACAACCAGAGCGCGACTCTCCGGGACAGGCCCACAGCAGCGGCCAATCAGAGCGCGACTCTTACTGGCAAACCCTCTGTGGCAGCCAATCAATGCGCGGCCCCTTCGGTGCTTTCTCCGCGGCTCTGGGGATGCGCTCTGGGTCAATTTCAGGCCCCCAGGCCGCGGCGTGAGATAAGGGCAGATTATTAAATCGCGCCAGAGCTAACAGGCCGATCTCGTAGCAGCAAATCCTTATACAGGATTATGTGGCTCTGGGGACGCCCACGATCTCGCGGCCACCACCACACACGTGCCGATGAGCACATCGATCCCCCAACACGGCAGCCGGTACCAGCGCGGCACTCCCACTCGGGTCAGAGAGCAGCCAGCGCGCTACACGGGGCAAATAAAGCGCTCCAAAGCGCTAGAGGCAAACAAAGCGCTTCCAGGCGCTTTTAGGCTATCATAAGCCCAGGCAAAAGCAAGAAAACGTTATCTGAAAGGAAATGCAGCTTCTTCATGCTGCCAAAGGTCCCAGAGATTCCAAGGGGCAAAGCAAAGTCCCCCCACTCAGCCCAGGCAAGGCAGAGGGGTCCCCCAGAAGTCCTCCAAGCATCCAGGGGCTGGGCAGCGCCCGCCCCTGGTAGATTCAAGTCCAAAAACAAGAACAAAATGGAAGGGGACACAGCCCCTTCTTATACAGGGAAAGTCTTTAAAGTCTTTGTGCAGGCAGTGTGAGAACCAGCTAGAACTGGTTATAGGGAAGTCCCTTCAGTATCAGGGACAGAGGTGACAGTCACCCAGCGGGGGGGTGGAGCCAGCATTGTGGTCAGTCAGGCACAGCCCTTCACTATCAGGTGCCATCTCCTCCCACTTCCCTGGCAGCAGATGCTGCCTTTCATCCACGGGCTGTCTCAGACAACCTCCTGGGGCTCTCCAGCCCCTGTCACCCTCAAACCAGACAGTCAATCCACAAGCAGGCCTAAGCACTCCTGGACCAGGCTCACCAGCCAATCACACGCCAGACACAAATTACACAAATATGCCAACTTCTAAAAGTGGCACTTCTAGACTAGCCACACTCATGCCGCATATACCATTACGCAGCATTCAATCTCACGAGTTCGCACATATCAAACTCGCCCCTGCACTCCCCACACATCAGGAACTACCATGGGCATACATATTCCCCATTCATTCCTATGGGAGGGCAGGTCGCTCACCACACATACACAGAGAGCTCAAGCACTTTACACTGTACCACAGTGAAAAAGTGCGCAGAGGCCTAAAATCACCAACACCAGGTTCCAGAAACAGGCTAGGAAAAATCAAAAAGTCTCGGGGTGAACCTGCCTAAAGGGCCGGGTCCAACACATGGTATGTGTTAATTAGGTTGTTCATGCCTTCTCGCCCTCCTGTCCCCCGCCGCCCACACTCCTGTTTGCAATGCAATAGGTCTTGCGTAAATGTGAGTCCTATTGCATTGCAAATGCTTTGTTTTCGAATTGATTGCTTGTTTCAGTCTTACATTTTTCTACCTCTTTCTTTTTTCTTTCTTCCTTCCCACATCACTTCTTCATTTTTTTTTCTTTTGCTCCTTTTTTCTTTTTTCCTTTATTGGTTCTTCTTTGTTTAGCTTCCGTTTCATTTTTCTTCTTCCATTTTCCTCTTCCTTTTGTATTACATTCTTTTTCTTTATTATTCTGCCTTTTTTCATGTCTTACTTTTCTCATTCTAACCTTTTTGTTTGTTTTGCTTGTCCTTTTTCTTCTTCATCTCCTTTTTTATTCTCTTCTTTCTCCATCCCTCTCACTCTCTTTGTTACCCCACTTTTCTCTCTCTCTCCCTACTCTTCTCTCTCATTCACTCCTCCTTCCTTACTACTTTTCTTTTTTGTATCATCTTCTCTTTCTTTCACTGGCATTGGCCCTTCTTGCCCTAACTCTCAAAATGAGCAGCGTAATTTAAGTATTTCACTATTATAAGGACACAAGACTAAATCAGACTCTCACCTTTCTGTGTGATTCACAAACAAGGGACAAAACTGGTCCTTGGGATGCCAAAAATAACCTTTGCTATATAACTGATGTGGCATTAGTGTTGTATGCTCACTGTAATGCACTGTACAGCAGCATTTACACTTACTTCTCCAATGTGGGGCACTGAAGTGCTTACCTACTGAGTAGCATGCCACACCATGTAGGGATGTATGGTTGGAAGGATGCTGTTTTTGTTTTCATCCTATGTGGCAAGTGTTTCTATGTCATGCGTGATGACAACTGAGATGCAGTTTTCGTGTTATGACACTCAGTGCGTAGCAGTGTGTTGGATGAGGATGTGTAAGAGATGGACACACAGTTTTATGTTTTTTAGTATGCTGTTAGCTTAGAGCAGCTCTGCAGGTCCCTTTATGGTATTTCATATGATATAGTCACCTTAGCTGTTTACTGCACTGGGTTCTTCAATCTGAGATTCTGTGTATATTTGTGGTCATGAGATGGAATGTTTGTAGGGTGAGATCTGTAGGAACTGCTGTTTTTATTATCATCACATATCCGATTGCCTATATGAAATGTAAAGAAGCGGTCAGATTGTATTCATATTTGAGACCTGTAGTGAATGGACTATATTAAAGTCCTTCAAAATTGACCAGTATTGTGTGACAGATCTCTCCAGTTATTCTGTGGCTGTTCATTTGGTGATGCTTGATATTTGGCTGTACAGTGCTGGTGATGAACAGCCCTCTTTTTAGACATGTGTTATGTGAATATGGTATAAGTTATTATTTGGTCCTGAAAGGTGCATATTATGGGTTTGCAATATTGTGGATAAAAACAGTTATATATGGAAGGACATGACTATATGATGTCATGGCGACCCATAGGTCAGCACTTTTTTGCTAACCTGCTTAACCTCATTGCTGCGGCTGATATTTTCCTCCTGTGCTGGGCCCCAATGATAATGGGTGTGGTCGTGACCGAACCATTCCGTCATCAGCACAGCTCAACCGTGACTGATGACGGAATGGTTCCGTCACCAGCATCGAAGGGGTTAATGAAAGCAGTTTGATGGTTGAGTTGTTTGCAATTTGTGGGTTGCAACCTTAACATTTCATTTGAGGGTGTGACTGTTTTCTCTGCTCTGTTGCCTGTCTGCAGGTGGTGTATTTATCTACAAAATACCCAAGTTTTCAACTGTCTTCTAAGTGCATATGTTTCTAGGTGATTCTAATGCTAGCTGGTAGTGAGTTACAAAGGTTAGCAACTTGTCCTGAGAAAGCAGTGTCTCCTATGGATTTCTTAAGTTAAGGTGGTACGATGATAAGGAGTGCAAGCCCACAGCGCAATGTTCTGTTTGGCTTGTATTGCTTGAATTTAACTTGTAGGTATTACTTACATATGCCTCCTGGGATATAAGCCATCAACCCAGAATCTCCAGCCATCTCTGTCCTGGTATTTTCTTTCAATCTGACTCCAGGTGTAACTCATCTCTTTGTAGTTAGCCTTAAGCCCTCGGCGCCAAGAGTTTCTTAGCCTTCCTCTTTTCCTTTTCCCTTGAGGGGTCCAGGTGACGGCCTGCCTGGTGGTGTTTGATGCAGGCTTGCAGAATGTTTGGCTTATCAAACTCCAGCGTCTTTTCATGATTTCTTCAAGAGCAGTGTTTGGCCGGCAGATTAGGAAGATTTACTTAAGAGAGATGTTGATAAAGGTCTGGACTTTGTTGGCGGTGGTGAAAGTTTCTGCTTTGTAAAGAAAGGACAATTTTACATTGGTGTTAAAAAGCCTGAACTTGGGTTCCAACGTTCGTTCCTTGGAGCGCCAGAGTTAAATGAAGACAGCCTTAGATATGCCAATTCTTGTCTTGACACCGGCATTTGTGCTGCCCAGGTTATCTATGACACTGCCCAGGTAGGGTGTGTAGGAAATTAGGATCTGCTTCTTATGTTTACCCCCACTTTTTACTTGATGTTACACTGTATTGATTAGTCTGACTGGGATCCTGCTAATTAGGACCCCAGTCTATCTGCTTTCTCTTAAAAAAAAAAAATATGCATGTACTTTTGGTATACTCCAGATTGGATACTGGGGTAACCTTATAAGTCCCTAGTATATGGTATCCATGTACCCAGGGCATAGGTACCCCAAAAGCCTCCCATGGGCTGAAGCATGTATAAAGCCACCCATGAGAGGCCATGCTAAATAAAACTACAGGTCTGCTACTGCAACATGTGTAAGCTGGTGCTATATCTATAGGTCACACCATTTAAAACTTATAAATCACCCCTATAGCAGGCCTTAACAATCCTGACGACAGGGTGCTGGGTTTTATGTGAGAGGGTCCCCCTG
This sequence comes from Lissotriton vulgaris, assembly GCF_964263255.1. NCBI lineage: Eukaryota > Metazoa > Chordata > Amphibia > Caudata > Salamandridae > Lissotriton > Lissotriton vulgaris. The sequence continues at coordinate 352,579,520 of NC_141698.1, forward strand.
CATGAGCAGAGCCCCACTGCTGCCTTTGCAGAACATTCTTCCACGTTGTCTGTAACTCAGCCAGATATATAGGTAGAGGTGAAATATAACCTTGCTGTAAATGCTATTTCAAAAACATCTGAAACAAAACATGATGTGTTTGGTATCAAACACCTTGGAATCATACCTCCACATAAGTAATCGTTGTGGGAGGTATGATTCCACCCTTCTGAAGCAAGCTCCATGGGGTCACTGGTCTATCCGGTGCCAGCCTTCTCGATCCGGTTAGCACAAAATGGATGCTGCCAACCAGAGACACATTTCTACATCTTGCTGCTGAGTCAAACCGAGCCAAGGAAGGCAGCACAATAGGCATCCTGTCACAGGGAGGTATGACCACCTCTCAGACAGGATTTAGTGTATTGGAGCTAGGAGGGTGCACTCTGAGAGTGCCTGAAAGTCTGCATCGGGGGCACCTTTGGTGTTCCTCTGCCTAGTCAAGCTCAAACCAGTTCTGTGAGCCGTTGGCTCCTGCCCTGGCGCAAAACTGGACAAAGGGCATGGGAGTAACCTCCCGTCTGTGCTGACCCTCCCCTTGGAGGCTCCGCTGAATCTGTCCAACCCTCTCTTGTGGGTACAAAAGAGCTTACCTGACTGTAGTTCTTTAGATTTCACGTGGACACAATTCTACAAGAAGAAACCACCGACCTTCGACTGTCTGGACACTCTGGACTTCACTGGAATTTGACTGGGCCCGACTTCGACTCCCTCTCCGTCCAAAGCTTTGTCTGTGCCTTTGCTCCATACAGGCTCCATGCAGGACCTGTGGTGCATTAAGAACAACTGAAGAATCTCCCTTGGGGTGAATGAGTCACTCACCTGCATTCACAGGCACCACAATGCAACTGACCTGTCTGCTGCTCCTAAGCTCTTGTAAACTCCAAAGGCTCCAGCAACACGGGAGTTGTATTCTGAAGGTCCCTGAGGTTGGTCTGCCCTCTCAACAAGTTTGAGGTCAGTATCCCTCATGGGGACTGTATAACCCGAACCCCTGGGCACCATGTCTATTTGCAAGTGCATATGCTTGTTGGCAATTCCAAGCTTCTGCATTGGAATCCGTGTAGTCTTGACCCTGAGCAGTATTTTCACCAAAGAACTCCGGCCTCCTTGCACCGAGTGCTCTGTGGGCTGGTACTTTGTGATCTTGCTCGAGGTCCCCTCGCGACTCCGGGTCATTCGGTCTGTGTCTTCCTGAGGGTCATCTTGATTTCTTTTGGGCTTTCCTGGTTGCTCTGGATGTGCCCTGACTCCCCATTGCTTGGTGAGTCCCCTGGATCTTGCTGGTCCAAAATGTAACCTGCTTGACTTTCCTGCGTGGGTTGCTTTTGCCAAGGTTTGTTGGTGCTCCAGCTGGACACCAGCCCCTTAGCACTCGACATCCTTTGTGGGACAGCTCGCATCTCACTCCTGGTCATCATCAACATATTCTGGTCCTGTGGCTGCAGAGTCAAGCATCCCTTCATGGCACCTGAAGCACCTGACATCGGTGGGCATTTGTCTCCTAAGCCCCTGGTCACTCTGAAGTGACCCAGACTCTGTCCCCCCTGCTTTCAGGTTCCTTTCTTCAAGAATACATCCTTGGATTCCACCAGATACTTTTCACCTTCACGGCAGCAGCACTTCTTCAAAGCCTTCCATAGAGAACAAAAGCGCTTTCTGATGCCAATTCAACCCTATGCACCCGGCTCCTCTGGTATAATCAACTCTGATACTTTGGAATCCATGGTTGGGGTGGCTCTCCAACCTCTTAAGTCCTGAAGGGTTTCCTCAAAGTCCTCCTAGAAGGGTCCTTAAACTTTAAAATTGCAACTGCAACTTCCCCATAGAATTGTACGGAGCCCGCAGTCGTGTTAGCACACTGCACCCGTCCTCCATGGGGTCCCTATCTATTCACTTTGGGTGGTTCCTAGTGTCCCAACGATTCTACATGCTCCAGACCATGTCTTGACCTGAGTCGTGGTTGGTATACCACTATTTTAGTATATGGATTGGTCTACCCCTGGAGCCCACTGTGTATTGTGCTACTTACAATTGTTCTATTGATATTGTATTGTGTGCTTTGTATTCTATCCTCAGGTAGAGGATACTAGCGAGTGTTTTATTAATAAATACATATTTTTATATAACTATTGTGTGGTTCATCTTTCATGTAATTAGTGCTAGAGGTGATTTACATTCCATCAAGCTGCTTTACATTCCATCAAGATAAAGCTTGAAGGCTGCTCTCCACAGCTACCACTAGGATGGCATTCTAAAGGTTATCTTGACCTCATACATCATAAGTGTCGTTTGGACTGGTGCAAGGTGCCCACTATAATTAGTGGATATCCTATACCAGGTCTACTTCTCACAGTGCGTCGCCTGCAAATGTGACTACAGTTGTACAGGCCAGGTTTGCCTTCAGGATCTTGGGTTTTTCCCTGTTGATGTTGAGGCCAAGGTGTGCTGGTGTGACTGCCACATTGTTGATCTACTCTTGCATCTGCAGATGGGTATGGGTGAGTAGGAACCAAACCACAAAGGTTCTAAGAGAGGGTAGAGTGTGAGGAGTGAGGAGTTCCTAAGAGAGGGTAGAGTGTGAGGAGTATTAGGTCGCGGACTCAGTGATTGGGGTGAAGTGAAGTGCTGGGAAAGACATATCTTGTCTCATGATGCCCTCACACACCCCGAAGGATGTCATGCTTCATCATCGGGCGGTTGCTCCTCGTCGGGCCGGCAGTGCAAAGCCCTACGTGTCCCCCGAAGGGTCACTTTAACAGAGATCTTTTATACAACTGCCGTATGGTGCATGTGGGTGTGTGGGTGGAGTCCTTAGAAAAAGTGTGATGTTGTCCGTGTAGTGAGTATTAAAAATACCTAAGGGTGTACCTAGAAAACCTTTAATGAGAAGGCCCCCTTGGTAGAATAAAAAGAACCCGTAGGTTTGGGGTTACCTAATGCAGGCAAAACGTGCTCAGGTAACTAATCAGGTCGACATGTTTCACACCTTCAATGGTCCAAAGGATTACTAGCATATCTTCAGGACCAATATTGGTAAAAGTGTAGTGCACAATAGGCTAATAATATTAATTGAGGGGTAACATTAGCCCTCTAAGTGAACTGGGGGGCCACTCTCAAAGATGAGCGAGGGAGTTGGTTATAACCCCTCCCAGTAGATCATGACCTAGATGAGGAAAAAGGGAGACAAAAGCAAAAACAACATGGCACATAATATGGTGGTGTTTGCTTAGAGGCACGTACTTCTACCAAAGTTTTGGGAAGACACGTCTGGAGACAATTAATTGAGAGACATGATTAAAAACTGTGAACTATCCCAAACAGTATTGCGATTCCTGTGCGATGGCGTATCACAAGCGTGCACAGTCTGACAAGGCGGCTTGAGCAGATATTTGCAAAAACTCAAACGGGATAGTCGATCGCCCGCATCCCGTGTGTCAACTCATCCCACTGGTCTCAACTAACTGAAATGGGACTGACAAACCGGCACCAAGTCAAAACATATCACATATGAATTATGCCATGGCCCCGTCATCATACTGAGTGTTTGGATACATCGAGGCTGGGTCTCAGAAGATGACGATATGCTCAGCACATTTGTTACGTCGACAATGTTAAAGTACTGCGGGTCTGCAATCGGTAATCATAATTAAAAATTAAATAAGAGCATCCTGTCTTACCTAACGGAGCCCAATAGGTGCTCCATAAGCATTATGCATAGGAGGCCCGCACCTTGTTGCGCTGCGGGTGGAGGGCTGAAAAAAGGGGGGAAAAGGAGACAATTACTCCCCTAGTCCGTGTAAACACGGACAAGTTTTAGCCAATTCGCTAACTTACTTATGGCGAAGGAGTGCCCTCCTGCGAGGTCCCATGGAGTATACTCACGTTTGGATTCGGGTGCCGGCGAGATTGACCTGCCCCGTCCTGACACCTGCTTGTATGTCAGGCTGCTTGTTCCCAAAGCCGCGAAATATACTAACACGAGTGGGTGCGGCGGGGAGGTTCCGTCTTCCGGTATGCCGAGTCATTGGTAACTCTGCTGCGGCTGTGTCAGAGTATAGTGTTTGCTGGCGCATGGGCAGTGAACTCGCACACTAAAGCACATGTGTCTAGTGCAGATGGTGTACAATTGTTGGCAAGTGCTGCAATGGTGCTGGTCTGATACGATAATGTCAAGCAAGGACATGTGAAAACATATTTCTACATATTGTTTGAAGGTTCTGGGAACTAAAAATAAAATGAAAAGATAAAAAAATATATAAAAATTCAAAATCAGTTTGCTACGGACAACAGTCTTTGGCACTTTCAATAGGTTCAGTGTACCAATATATTAGGGTGCCAACGTCCTAGGTGTGGAGGATTACAATTTCATTGTAGGATAGAACTACGAGTGTTAGTATTGCATATCTGCAATGATAGAGGCGTTCATAAAGTTGCTGGGTAGACAATCATCAGCTATTGAGGACAGATTGAGTGTCCAAGCGTGTCCAAGCGTTGGGACATAATGGTAGGGAAACAAAATCCCACATTGTTATTATTATGATGAGAAACAGTGGGTTAAGTCTTTGGTCAAAGCTCAACCCATGGTATTTTGTTGTTTAGGCCACAGGTATTCGTTTCGAGGCGGTGCACCCATCTTTGTTCACGTCTGAGCAGGGAGTGGCTATTCCACCCGGAGTTGGCCTCAAGGATAGTCCACTTAATTGCTTCACAGGGGTGGCCATTGCCAATTAAATGATTTGTGAGCTTTGTGGCTGTGCGTTTCCGTTTGATGGTCATTTTATGTTCAGTGATCCTCACTTTTATTGCTCGTGTGGTCATCCCAATGTATGAGAGATTGCAGGGACATGTAATCAGGTATATACAGTGAGTAGTATTGCAATTGGTGTGCTTCAGTTGTTCACATCTGAACTTCCCGAGTTGCAGTGTTTTGGTGTGTTTTGTGAGGGGGCACACGCCACAGGTGCCACATGGATGATGTCCTGTGACTGCGGGCAGGTGCCACAGCTTGGTTTCCTTAGTACTTCTTGAAGGTTGCGGGCGTGTGTGTACCCGCTTGGTATTTCTCTTGAACACAAAGCGTGGTGGTGAGTGGGTGGGTGAGCAGGGTCAGTTTGTCTGCAAAGTCCAGGTCATCATGCTGCATCTAAGGGGTCCACTGGGTCCCATTTCTTATCTTTGTTGTGAATCTATTCATGATCTAGTCTATGGCCAGCAGGAAGAGAAAGGAAAGAGCAAACAACCCTGGCAGAATACGGTCCTCACTTGGAAGGCTTATGTAAGTTGTACTCCATAGGCCATCTTTCAGTTCATTTCCTAGTAAGAGTTCCTGATGATTCTTATGAGTTTATCTGGTACATGGTAGCGTCGGAGGAGTGTCCAAAAGGGCTCTCTGTCAACGCTGTTGAATGCCTTCTCGTGGACGATGAAGTTGACATAGAGGGGGGAGTTCCATCCCATTAACTGCTCAATGATGATGTACACTGTTGCAATCTGGTCTGCGCAGGATCTATGTTTGCGTAAGCCAGCTTGCTGGTCTCAAAACTAGGCATTGGCTTGCTCCTTCATTCTGTTCAGGATAACTCTGATTAACACTTTGCCTGGAGTTGATAGAAGAGTTATCCCTCTGTAGGTTGCGCAGTTATTTATGTCACCTTTCTTGGGGATCTCAGTGAGGTAACTTGTAGGTATAATGGCCCTTTTTCTCAGGACGCTCTGTGGACAATGCAGAGTGCTTTGAACATTTCTTTTCTAGCTACAGGTAGCCAGTGGATCGATTGCAGGGCTGGAGGTTGTTGGTTTCTTAGTTGAAGGTGGAGAAGAAGCTTTACGGCAGCATTAAGTAAATATACTACCTCACTCATTTGTTTGTTGTGGGGCTTTAGCGTGGATGTGTGGCCCCTCTGTTAATGCCTTTTTTGCCTGTAGCTAAGACACCCCAGGCTAGGACATTCTCAGAATATCTGGTAAATATGCTCGCCCTCCATAAACACACTATCTTTATTTTTTACTTATTTTGCAATGACTCACCTGATGCCCTTTTTATTATAGAGACTTGGCTCTCCTGTATAACTACTACTGTAATTGAAATAGCCATTTCCAAAAGCTATAAGATTTATAATTGTTTTTTTTACACCAATGAACTGGTTGGTTCTTCCTATCCCTTTCTCCTAGGCAAAATATTTGTGATGTCTTCAAGTTTATTTGCATAGTTCATTAAAACCATTGCAATACAAAAATACTTTATTTAAAAGCAATATAGACATATAAAACTCCATACTTCATATATCATGTGTTTAAAAACTGTGCAATAATTAAACAAATAAGGGGGCAATTTCTTAGACACATTGTTTCTGACTTTGCACATTTCATTTGTAGGTCAGAGTACTTAATTCGAGTCCGTACTTTTCTTCATTGATTGTAGCAGAGTTCAATACGTGCAACTAAGGTGCTTTCAGCTTAAGTAAAGTTCATTAGTGCTTGACAGGGAGCCTCCTCCTGAACCTGCATTTGTTCCATTCGGCTCGACTGTTTATACGGTTAGGTTGTTTGCCACATTGAACCTATCCCATACAAATCACAGGTAGTGTAGTTCACATTAACAATCAACCGCAAATATATGGGACATCTTCATTGCATAAAGTGTTCAGTCTGCATACAGCTGTTCAGAGAAAACCAAGATTCTAAAAATACAAAACATTTGTTCCACAACAAATGACTTAATACAGACAGCTTTTTTCTGTATCAAACCCCTGAGAGTTACCAAATCTACATTGAGAAATTAAGTTGATATGAGTACTGTAAACAGTATTCACTCTATGGAGGGAGTTTTCCCTGTTCTACACTGTTTGTAGACAATGGAAATCTCATGCAAAGTACACTATAGAGTATTAAAAGTATCTATTAAGAACAGTGTGCACTCTATGCACGACTTTGCAAAAAATACACGATTTGCTTAAAATAAGCAACGTCTGGAGATTTTAAAGATTATACTACCTGCAGCCTTCATACTATGCTGAAAACTAACTTAACAGGTAGTCCATCGTATTAAGCAAAACAAGCACATGCACATATCTTAATACCTGGTGCACGCAGTTTTCTTTGTTATGTAGAAGTTGTCATGATGAGATGATTCTGTCTAGCAACTCAAGGCTGCCTACAATACTTTGTATCTATTACATGGATTATTTGCCCTGCTGCAAACGAATTCTGCAGAACACAAAAACATGTGTGGAACATACCGGACATAAGTAGTCAACTGTCAGCTACACACAGAGTTACTCTTCAATACAAAGATTTATAACATGTTCAATACCTCTACACACCTATGATGCATTAGCAGAACATGTGCTTTGTGAACTCTTACAATCATTAGCTGGACACAGGCTGTATAAAATTAGGTAGAGAACTAATATGGTAGGTACCTGTCACTATGTAAACTATAAAAAAAAATAACACACTTATTGGATTATATCATCTGTCATGTCATCTGTCATGTCATTAATGATTCAATTTGGAATGTCATTTGTGATGTCATAAATGATGTCTTAGAACAGCGGTACGCAAAGTACGGCCCGCGGGCCATTTGCAACCCGCCAGACCTCTCCTTGAGGTCCCTCATGGAAAACAACAACAGTCATGGTCTTGGCGCCATTACTGCTGTTGTGATTCCTCGGGGGCTGCATTTGCCGAGGAACGTCCTCTTTTTGCATTCAAATGGCTAAAAACATAAAAGAACATCTAGTGAGAGCCGCTATTCCTTCTGAAAACACCAAGGGTACTATCAATGAACTATGGGGACTGCCACCTTTAACTGGACATGTCAAATGCGGCTCCTGCAGTGTCTGTGATTGTACAATTGAAGGAAAAGATTTTATGTACGGGTCAATTATTTTTCACAGACAACATTTCACCAACTGTAACAGTGTAAATGTAATGTATGCAATTCTTTGTCCTTGTGAACTGATATACATAGGACAAACTACTCAAAAGGCACGCCTGCGAATCGGCCAACACAAAAGTCGAATTCAGTGCAAGACACCCAACGCGCCATTAGTTGAACACTTTATGGAGAAGAAACACACTGAAATGGATTTGAAATGGACAATTGTTGATGTGGTGAAAAGGTCACCAAGAGGAGGTGACCTAAGCGTACTTCTGAACAAAGAGGAGTTGAAATGGATACTTCGTACTAAAAGTATCCATACTGGACTTAATAGATTGGAGGACTGGACTTCGCTCCTATAATCCTTGAACCTGAACAATATTTCATTTTCAAATAAACTTCTGGACTGGAGCATGTAAATTATCCAACTGAAAAGGCTCCCCTAGCCTTGCTATTGGGTTCACTGTACATTTAATTTACTGCTTTGTTATACTTTATTTTTCCTTCCCTGCTCACAATCCGTGCACAATTCGTTCACCACATGTCAATTCACGTCCTGCACTTTTTATCTAATCACTCCTTCACCGCAATTAAGTGCACTTTCCAAGATGGCCGCCACAGTTTCCCCATCCAGTGCTTCCATCTGTGCTTCAGTAATCCCCCGGGTCACATGGTTATGATCACATGACCCTCCTATTCTTTTAATGGAGTACTCTCCTACGCTCCAATGTCCACATGAGCATTGGCTTTTTGGCAGCGGAATCCCATCGCGGCAATTCCCCGGTAAGAACCACCCCTTTTGTTCCGTTTCGAAGCCTTCTTTTACTTCAAGCGGCTCGAGTCTAAATAACTCTCCCGTTCTGCCTCACAGGGGCTACCATTGATTCCCCATCCCAGCAGACCTGCAATTGCGGTAAGCCTGTCTCTCCCGCTCGTGGTGCGCTTGTTTCCTTTCATAGAACCAGCGCGGCTTCCTTATGCTGTAATTTCTGGGTCTATTAGGTCGCTGTTTCCAATTACGTTAAGCGGACTCTTTCATAGATGAGAACCGCGTACCATTGTGGTAAGCCCGACTTCTCATTGCCCAACTTTGAGTTCCGACCTCACTCACTCGGCGAGCTCTTTTTGCCAACTATGTTCCCGGTTAAGTGCACGGGCACACTATTCCTTCTTGCACCCGGCCTTTTACTTCACAAATTCGTGTTCCAGCATTAGTAACTCGGTGGGCCCATTCTGCCAAACTTATGCTTTTGTTTAAATGCACGGATCCACCATTCCTTCATAACCTTTATCCTCAGTAGTTTTAATTACACCTTGGAACCCTCACTCCCCCTCACCTAATGCCGACATGGTTCACGAAATTGACGACAATAAGCATGTTCTAATGGTAAATGCTCATCTACAAGGATTATTGAACTTGCCAGACATGTCATGTGTGTCTTTTAATTTAATTTTCTTATAAATGTAATTCTCATGTTTTTTTTGTATCTTTCCTCCCTATTACCCACCCCGTTCTTTTCCCTCCCGACCTTATTATTGTTATCATTGTATTGTGCTTTATGTGTATGGTTCATATATATGTTCGGGCTTGACTGTGGTTTCAGTAAATTAAAGGCATGAATGGTTAATGTCCTGATGATGATCCCGCTATACTTTAAGGGTATCGAAACGCCGTCGAAACCTTACACTGGATGATTTTAATTTATTATTTGCTAAATCAAAACAGTGTACTTTCTGTAAATATCTGTCTGCAAATCCTGGAATATATGCGGACTGCCTATGCTTGCCTCACTTGTCTATGTATGTCACAAATGTCTCTGTACAGTAGGACACAGGTTGTGTCCCACTTTTGATATTGTACTGAATCTATTGACATTCATGTTATTAAACCTTGTCCGGCTGGACAGACTATATGGATTTCAATTTTGATCTATATGAATCTTTATTATTTTGCGCCTGTTAGGGACCACTGTTCCTTGAAATAATGTCATCTGTCATGTCATTAATGATTCAATTTGGAATGTCATTTGTGATGTCATAAATGATGTCTTAGAACAGCGGTACTCAAAGTACGGCCCGCGGGCCATTTGCAGCCCGCCAGGCCTCTCCTTAAGGTCCCCCATGGAAAACAACAACAGTCATGGTCTTGGCGCCAATACTGCTGTTGTGATTCCTCGGGGGCTGCATTTGCCGAGGAATGGGCATGCGCAGACAATTAGTGTCTTGCATGCTGACCTGCGGCCCCCCGCCTTCACCTGCCAATGTGCGTCGCGGCAGGTGAGGGTTTGAAAAGAAAGCGCGCGTCGCCCACCTACCGTGGCAACAATTACCTGCTGCATCGCCTCTCCTCGGAAAGAAGTATGTGTATGTAATTTCCATCTGTGTTATTGCTGCCCCCCATTTTTTTAGTTCTCTGTTTTAGACCTTGTTAATAAATCATCCAAAATGTAAAGATATCCTGGGGTTTGAAACAAAATGTGCAGTTATCTTTCGGGATTTTCAAGGGGGCTATAATCTTTTATGCATGTTTATTGCTAAGTTTTGCATATTTATTTATGTGCATGACACAGTAGATGGCGCTGTTGCCGCATTCTATGGACAATTCCGTGTTAGTCATCGGCTTAAATTCTTAGGGGCAGATTTACAATTACTGGCGCATCCCTGCATATCGGCAAGGATGCGCCAGTAATTGTGCGCTGCAACTCCGCCACCCTTGATGCGGTGCATTTACAATGCGGCGCATCATGGGGCAAAAACGGCACAGATGCGTGATGCTTCTGTGCCATAAAAGCGGCACATTGCTGGAGTTGCGTTGCGAGCGCGACGCAGCTCCAGCAATGATCAGGGGGGCCCTATGTGTACAATGCTGCGTCAATCCTTACGCCTGCTTCAAGCAGGCGCAGGGTTTTGACGCAGCATGGGCCTAAAAGTGACTGAGTAAAATCTTGTAGATTTCACTCAGCCACATTTGGGAGGCGTTCCTGCGCCGGAACGCCTCCCCCTGCGATGGTACGCCTCTTCTGGCACAGGGCTTTACAACGTGACGCATCTGGGAGATGCATCACGTTGTAAATACCCCGCACCATGGTGCATGGTTTGCGCCGCTGCTGCGTCACAAAAGCAACAGTGGCATAAAAGCAGCGCAGGGGGCTTGTAAATCTGCCACTGAATGCTCACAGCACGAAAAACTAGGGACTGTTGTGCCACTGCGTTACAACCCGCGATTCTCTAATAAGGAATACAAGGCATGTTTATATGTTGAAAAGTGACTTATTTTTCAAAGAGTTGCAGTTTATTTGGCAAGCCTAACATTTCAAACGAGCCTGTTATAAATGTACTTCATTATGTGGATGTCAAAATGCACGCACGCTCTGGCCATCGCTGCTTGCGAGGTGTGAGGAGAAGGTGAAAGGAGAAACAATATTTGACACAAAAGAATGAGGAAGAGGAGGGAAAATGAAGAAGGACAAATAAAGAACAGGGAAAGAGACAAAAAGTGGTGGACAAAGTGCTAAGAGAGGTCGAAAGGGAGAGAGAAATTGGGGTATGAGACGGATAGAGCAGGGAACCCATGACGGGTGTATGGGCTGCCGGGCAACCCAAAATCTTTTTATAATGTTTTATCGCTGCCCCTTCAAACCTCAGGCTATTAACCACATAAAACTGTATTAAAAGCATAATTTACCCATGCCGGTGTCCAAAATTCAGCCCCCACGTCACCACCCCCGTTCACCATCAAGAAAACCAGTAAAAGAAGCCTGCGTCATTCAGTCCCATTCAAGGCAGATTTTTAAGAAGCACAACGTTGAAAGTTCACCACTTGCCACTGGCTAATGGTTTAAATTCGGGTGGACACCAAACATCTATTATTCAGTACCAAGGTGCCCCAAAAACTTGTAGTCATTTGTATCAGTAACTTGGACTGGCGCATGCAAATGGGCTTGCAAATTGACCCCATACGGTTTTAAGACTTACAGATTCCTCAGAAACCACCTAAAAAATAATTAATCTAATGATTAACAATCAGAAGTATTTTCTGCAAAAGTTCATAATTTCTTTTTTGAGACTGTGATCATTTTCTGCTCAAAGGAAAGGTCTCCAAAGTTATGTTTCACATTAGCCAACAGTGGGGCAACCAGCTTTTTATATTTGTATTAGGGGGAGACTGGCTTGTGCCGTGTTGCTTGATATCAGTGGTTTACTTGGTTGGCAATACCAAATTCTTGATTGACCCTGTCTTGAAAGCACAGCGGAAGATAAAGGCTCCCATAAAATGTATTCATCTTTCTACTTGTTTCAGATGTGGAATGGTGTGTTCTAGTGTCTTTGATTGGAAATTGACTTAAGTTGAATTTATGAGGCCTCTAATGAGAGTATCTTCACGTCTGCAAATAGCCAGCATAGCCCACAGGCAATAAAAGGGAGGGAGGGAAAGGGAGGCAGACAGAGGGAGAGCGAAGGAGGGAAAAGGAGGGAGGGAGGGAAAGGGAGACAGAGAGAAGGAGTGAGAGAAAGGGAGACAGACAGAGGGAGGGAGACAGACAAAAGGAGGGAGACAGACAGAGGGAGGGAGAGGGTGACAGAGGGAGACAGACAGATGGATTCAGAGAGAGGGCTACAGACAGAGGGAGGAGGGAGACAGAGGGAGGAGGGAGACAAAGAGAAGGAGACCGAGACAAAGAGAGGGAGACAGACAGAGGGAGACAAAGAGAGGGAGGTGGAGGGAGTCAGACAGAGGGAGACAAAGAGAGGGAGAGGGAGGGAAACAGAGGGAGACAGACAGAGGGAGACAAAGAGAGGGAGAGGGAGGGAGACAGAGAACGGGAGAGGTAGAGGGAGACAGAGAAAGAGAGAGGGAGGGAGGGAGGGAGACTGAGACAGGGAGGGAGGGAGACAGAGAAAGGGAGGGAGGGAGACAGAGAAAAGGGAGAGGGAGGGAGACAGAGGGTGACGGACAGAGGGAGGTAGGAGGGTTACAGACAGAGGGAGGAGGGAGGGAGGAGGGTGACAGAGGGAGGGAGGACGGTGACAGACAGAGGGAGGGAGGAGGGTGACAGAGGGAGGGAGGAGGGTGGGAGACAGAAGGAGGGAGGAGGGTGACAGGCAGAGGGATGGAGGAGGGGGCGACAGAGGGATGGAGGAGGGGGGCAACAGAGGGAGGAGGGCGACAGAGGGAGGAGGGTGACAAAGGGAGGAGGGTGACAGAGGGAGGAGGGCAACACTGTGAGGAGGGCAACAGAGTGAGGGAGAGGGAAGGAGAGAGGAAGAGAGGGAGACAGAGAGGGAAGGAGAGAGAGAGGGAGACAGAGGGAGAGGGAAGGAGAGAGAGAGGGGGAGAGACAAAGAGAGAGGGAAGGAGAAAAAGAGGGAGACAGAGGGAGAGGGAAGGAGAGAGAGAGAGAGAGGGAGACAGAGGGAAAGGGAAGGAAAGAGAGAGAGAGTGAGAGAGAGGGAGACAGAGGGAGAGGGAAGGAGAGAGAGAGAGAGAGAGGGAAGGAGAGAGAGAGGGAAGGAGAGAGAGAGAGAGAGAGAGAGAGAGAGAGAGAGAGAGAGAGAGAGGGAGTGAGACAGTCTGAGTGAGACAGAGGGAGAAATAGGGAGAGATGGAAGGAGAGGGAAAGGGAGAGAGAGATGTGGGTATGCCAGGTCTGGTGGCTCAGTGGATGAAGGCGTCGCTGCAGGGACCTGTGTTCAACCTCATGGTCACAGTTTTTTTGGTGCTCTAGCCCCGCCCTGTCCCACACTGACCCGCCCCCACCGGTGCGGCCCTCGGACACAAACCACACTGTAAATTTGGTCCCCATGAGATTGTTTGTGAGTACCCATGTCTTAGAACATGTCATGAGGGATGTAATATGTGAGGTCATAAGCAGCGCATGGCGGGGGCACAAGTTATAGTTAACTCTGTTAAATATAACTGGTGAATTTCTGTGTTTTTTTTGTTCAAAACGTTAATGTTGTAACTGACATAGTCTCCTAACTATAATGTTACTTTAATCTTTGCTTTTGAGGAGAGGAGAGAGAGACAGATAGCAAGAGAAGCAGAGAAACAGAGTGACAGAGAGAGTATGTGTGTAATGTGCAATGTGCTTTTTATTACCATCTCTTAATACCCGATTGTGAGGAGGGGTGAATATTCACAAGAGGTGAAGGGTGAGGGCCATTATGCCTCCATAGTCCCTCAACCAAGGTTTAAATAGCAGGTTACATTCCAATCATCTGCCTATATGGTTTATGAGATGCTGTTCTTTTGTGTGCGTTATTTATAAACATCAGGCCAAATGTAACAAGTTTTTACAAGTCATAAACCATTTGTGATTTGTTAAGGGTCACAAAACCAAAACCAGTGTTCAAAACATTTTCAAAATGTTGTGAATGTTAAAGGATTCATTATTTTACAAATCAAATAAAAAATTCCCAGATGTAATTCCCAATTATGGACTCACAAATTACCCGTACAAAGAAAATGCACAAATTGCAAATAGTTGCAATAACAGCAAATTGCATGGGGAAATTAGCATCAAGTGGAAGTTGGTGGTAAAAGTATAAAAGCTCATCCAAATTGCTAAGCAAACTTTCACAGAGGTAACACCACAGGGGAAGTTTGGTCAGTAAAATTGGGGGGTGTAAGCTTCAGATTTCTCAACAATCACACTGGCGTATCTTGTTAAAATACATTATGAGAAGCAGGACACATGGAGGGCTTATGAGGTAGTGGAAAGAGAGAGGAGAATGAAATTGTCAAGGGAAGTTAAAACACAATTGTTTTCAAACAAATTAAGGTTTAAGGCAGAGACCAGAGAGAGAGTGTGTGTGTACGTGTGTGTTTTTGTCTCTATGTGCATGTAAAAATCCAGAGTGAAATTCGAAAGACAACTCTCCGAACCTGATGGAAAGTCCCTGTACCCAACTATTCACTAAAGAATACATTTTTTAAGGGAGTGTAACACCCCAAACACCCCCCCCCCCCCCCCCCCGGGTCGCACACTATGCTATGAAGACAAGGATGAGCAGCCTTTGAGAACAGAAAAGAAGGAGGAGGAGAAGAAAGGATAGAATTGTCTTGCTGACAGTGATGTGTTCTAGCCAGGTGTGAGACAATTGCAGTGAAGCAATATCACAAATATTCAAGTTTCATATTGCTTACAATGTCTAGCCTCTGGTAGCTACCTGCATATAGTGCAGTTGTTGGGGGCATATCACAGAGGGGTTTGTTGAAGGGTTTTCAGGAACTTTTGCAATGTTTTGATGGGAACAAACAATTCACATGTACATTTTCCAACTCCTCCTACTGTGTTACAGGCTAATAGAATCCAATTGTAGGCTGTTACACAATTTCCACATGTCACCGGATGTGTGGATAAATCCCAAGTCCTCCTGTGCCCCCCCCAGGGAATATGCTCCTTTACATAAATAATAAGAGCCAACACTGCAGTAATATGCAAAGCCACATGCTTCGTCATTGACCTTGTTGCACAGTATCAAGAAAGCGTGCATGACCTCTATATCCTTTTTCACTAGTGAGAGGAAAGCTCGAAGAAAGGTGGCTGCTTTTGTAAAGATACATAAAGTTACATTGTTTAGTTAATATATTTCGGGGTTGTTTGCTGTTTCTAAATATATACTTACCTTCCCATTTCAAGTGACAAGGCCTAAGGCCTATGCCTATTGATAATGCCACCATATCTAATTCAACAGACAGCGGGACAGGAGGAGTAATGCAACTTGTGAGATTTGGGTATACTATTAGATGTGGCTGTGGAGCGTTATCCTAGAGTCCACTCACAAATACCATCCTGGGTCCAGTCTGTATCATTTACTTAACCATAGCTCAACTATGGATAGCTGCGTGTGTGAGCAGTAAGGCTTAGCAAAGGAATTCATTGTAAAATATTTAACAGCAACAAATAACAGAATAGGAAAGTCGCACATGTAAATAAAAAGACAAAAACAATTTATTTAAATGGAGTGTATTTTTTTTTTACTTTTAGAGACCTTGATCATTAAAATCCACCAGAGGCTTCTGGAGATACAGATTTTAGAAGATGGTATTACTTTTAAATGCAACTACATACAAGCACTGGTTAACAAAAAGCTTGTAAACATTTAAAAAGTTTAAAATAGTTAGTGCTGGTAGTCTGACCTGGGTTGGGCAACTTGTCAGGGAAAGAAAAGGTCTGAGGGGCCAGAGAGGATACTTCGGACAATTATCTGTCCACCAGGGGCCATATTATACAAGTGGCCCGGGGTTGCAATGGGCATTAGTGCCAGCTTTCCGCGCCCCTGGAGCATTTTGGTTTTACAGAATGGACCGCAGATGCCTGTGTGGCCACGTCTGTAATACCGATAGCACTAGCACACATAAAGCACCAGCGCTATCTTCAGAGGGTGTTCCTTTATTTGCATGGGCGCGTGACCCATGCAAATGAAGGAATACCTTTGCCTCTGTGCCTGCACCGTATTGCAAATGTGGGCGCAGAGGCAAAGAAGCTCTCAGGAGGTGCAGTAACAGTGCGCCCCCTGATATCAGCCCTCTGATGGGGGGAGGGAGTACCATGGAGCCCAAAGACATCCCCTTGCAGGTGGGTGCAGTCACTCACTGCACAAGAATGCACCGCCCCCAGGTCAGCATGAGTTTGTGGCTGCCCTGGGGCAGAGCATTCATCAAAATACGGTGCATTTTCCTTAATAGCACTGGGCACACCTTTTAAAAAGTGCACCCAGCACAATGAAGGAAAATGTGCTGCATGTATGATACGGTACACAAAAGTGAGCAACCCAATATACCCTTGAGGGTTTGGGCAATAGATATGTTATGGTAATTGAACCTTCAAGGGTTTTAATTGTCTTAATGTTTCGAATATTATTTTAAATATCTACAATTGTACGACCTGATATATTTGATGCCGTTAATGCACAACAACTGTGACAAATGTCTTTTTAAGTTAATTTCTGTTTTTCACTGAACAGTGATCTTTTTGAGACAAAAGAGAGCAAGAGAAAGGGTGTATATGAAAGAGTATTCGGATTTAATATTTGTTACAAGGGTACATGATAGATAAACAACGTTGTAAGAGAACATACAAATAAATTGATCTATAAAAATTCTCTATACAACAATTGCAAAAGCTTTTCTACCTATTTACAATCTAATTTATTATCCGGTAGAAAAAGCAATCGTCGACGTTTCGGTCTCTATTCTTGTGTTTCCGAGACCATCCTCAGGACATAAAAAATCATATCTTGGGAGACCCTCAATCACGAAAATTCTGAATATGGTGGTAATGTGCGACACAGCATAAATCAAAATGATTGTATGTCTCTTAGTAGAATAACCTGTTTGAAGTCCTTATTCGCCTGACTTCATAGATGTATAGAAAAGGAATTGGGCAGATAAGATATCTAAAAAAATTGGTGAAAATCTCCTATCGTATTATTCTGGCATTTGTAGTTACAACGTTGAGTCTATCGCAGTCAGCTCTCAACAACTGAAATTAATTTGCTGCAGCCCGTCACTTCCAAGTCAGTTCAGGAGCTGACTTGGAAGTGACGGGCTGCAGCAAATTAATTTCAGTTGTTGAGAGCTGACTGCGATAGACTCAACGTTGTAACTACAAATGCCAGAATAATACGATAGGAGATTTTCACCAATTTTTTTAGATATCTTATCTGCCCAATTCCTTTTCTATACATCTATGAAGTCAGGCGAATAAGGACTTCAAACAGGTTATTCTACTAAGAGACATACAATCATTTTGATTTATGCTGTGTCGCACATTACCACCATATTCAGAATTTTCGTGATTGAGGGTCTCCCAAGATATGATTTTTTATGTCCTGAGGATGGTCTCGGAAACGCAAGAATAGAGACCGAAACGTCGACGATTGCTTTTTCTACCGGATAATAAATTAGATTGTAAATAGGTAGAAAAGCTTTTGCAATTGTTGTATAGAGAATTTTTATAGATCAATTTATTTGTATGTTCTCTTACAACGTTGTTTATCTATCATGTACCCTTGTAACAAATATTAAATCCGAATACTCTTTCATATACACCCTTTCTCTTGCTCTCTTTTGTCTCAAAAAGATCACTGTTCAGTGACAAACAGAAATTAACTTAAAAAGACATTTGTCACAGTTGTTGTGCATTAACGGCATCAAATATATCAGGTCGTACAATTGTAGATATTTAAAATAATATTCGAAACATTAAGACAATTAAAACCCTTGAAGGTTCAATTACCATAACGCATGTATGATACGGCCCTAGAGTGTTTTTAAAGCAAGTTCAAATATTTACAGGACAACCACCATAGACATCGCTTGAGTGGTCCAGATGCTGATAATACAGGTAAAAGATGTTCAAAGGATGCTCAGGTTATGGTGCAGTCGAAGGGGACATTTCTGTGATGGTCCCTCAGTACATGGGCGACGAAGGCTGACTTTGGTCATGGAGATTGGGTCCTTCGAATTTTCAGTAGCTGGCCAGCTGATGCTACTCTACTGGCCTCTTGCAACGTGGTTGGGGACAATTTCTTAGGTGGGGGCTATTGTTCCTTGAGTACAATGGAATTTGATAGCACTCCCAGACCTGGTAGACACAGGTGCAACTTTTGGCTATCTCGGACTTATGCTTTTGGGCGTCCGGCAACTGGTATCATCAAAACTTCTGGTGTGGCTACCAACTTGTCGGTTTGAATTCTTTCAACTCTTGTGTCCCAGAAGCTGGTTCCAGGGGATCAGTCAACTGCTCGTTGGAGTCACTGCTATGTGTGAAGGTGGGAAACCATCTTTTCCATGAGTCAGGAGCTGCAGGCACAGTTGCAATCTCACGAGACCAAAAGTAAAACAGGTGCTGTCCTCTCAATGATGCAGCCTCTCTGTGTGCAGGTTAAGGGCAACAAAGCAGTCCTTCTTCAGTACTCTATTTGATTCCAGCATGATCTGAAGGGCAGGGTGCCAGTGGTGCCACATTTATCCCAGGAAAGAGCCCAGGGGGGCATGCATTCACTAGCCAATTGGCTACTGGGTCCCTCTTATCTAGTTACATGTTTCCTCCAATGTGTGGCATCTAGCTGTCCCAGAATGTCCCATTCTCGGCCCTTTCAAAATGGCACAACCCTTCCTTGGTCATCAGGAGCACGGTAGCCCACCCTAGAGATAGGGTTAGCACTGGGCTACACCCCCAAGGTTATACTGGATTAGGGACGGGTTTTCCCTCTCTGGCTCAGGCTCCTAATTGTTTGCAGGAACAAAAGTCAACCTGTTCAGGGATGGTATTGCAGTTGGCCCTTCAAAGGCAGCTTCCCCTTTGAAGTAGGGGTGGGCGTAGTTCGCGAAGTAGCGCTACGCGAAGCTACGCGAAGTGCACTTCGCACTGCGTGAACTTCACGTAGCACTACGCGAGCTGCGTAGTAGCATTTTCGCACTGTGCAAGATGCGTTTTCAATGATTGCACAGTGTGGACAAGCATCCGACACTGTGCAATCATTGAAAACGGCATCTTGCACAGTGCGAGCTGTAGTTTTCTGCAACTCGAGCAGATTATTACTCGAGCTGCAGCTTTCTCAACACGAACTGGTAGTTTCTCATTGAGAGCGGTCGCGAGCATGCGCAACCACTCACAATGAGAAACCTTACCTCCCCGCGTTGAGAATCTCGCCGAGATGTCATTTTGCTTGCCCGCGGTCGCGAACATGACGTTCAGGACCGCGAACAAGCAAAAAATGAGCGCTGCACTACGCTACGCTGCACTACGCGTGTTCGCACTGTGCTACGTGCAGCTCGCGTGGTGCGAAGTTGCGCAAACTTAGCAAACTCCGCAAGCGTAGCGTAGTGCTTCGCCCAAGGTTACTTTGAAGCATGCCTTTTGGGCTATCACCCCAAGAGGCCATCCTGGGAGAGGAGGTACACCTTGCTCTGTGGCAAATGCATGTTCCTTGGGTAAGGAGTCATTGACGCGTCTCTTCAGATGAGCCAAAAGCTGTCTGTGTGCCAAGGCCTTTCTGAGGTCACTAGACTGGCTGAAGTGTGGAGTGGCAACTTCCTAAAAGTGAATTTCTTAATAGTGACAATAAATTCAACTGGGGCATCATGCCGTGTTTAATGCCACAATTAATGTGATACATTACTTGACAAACATAGGCATTTCCCATTCAGAGGTTAGCCAGGCTGGGGTGCCAGTCGGTAACCATATGTTAGCCAATAGGACTATTGACTTTTCCACAGCAAAAATACATTTTGGAGGTGTTGCTGTTATCACATATGAAAACTATGCGTTCTACTTAATACTATGTAGCACCCTGCCATAATGCTCCCTAGGCCTTCCATAGGAGAGACTAACATATAACAATGAGGGAAGTGGGGGCTTTGCCATTAGATGTAATAGCAAAGTTGAACTAGAAGTGTAAACACTGCCCCTTCAGTCTGCTGTGGCAGGCTGGGAACCATCTTGTCCTTGTTACACACAGGGTGGCATAAACAGTGCTACAGCCCTGGGTGAACACTCTACCATACATGCCCTGGGGACCATATACTAGGGACTTATAAGTAAGTCAGAACTTCTCAATTGGGTGTATCCAATTCAACATATCATTTTAATAGGATTAGAACACTGGCATTGAGTTCTGGTTAGCAGACCTCAGTGCACTCTCAGATTCGAAAAACCAGCAGCATCAGTCCAAAAATGTGGATGTGAACATGTAAAAATAGGTATTTCATTACACAGCTCACAAGTAAAACAAGTCAGTTATAGAACAGACAGATTTTGCTGTTTGCTCAAGAGTGCGGGTGCACTAGAATATGATTCAACTGCTGCATACAAAATCAAAGCCACATGTGCGTTTGTAGATACAATCATCATTAATAAAAAGTCTAGGGATGAGGCACTGTGCCCTCAACTTCCAGCCCAGGACAGCATGTGGAAAGAATGGCAGAAGGACCAATATGCTAGACTGAACTAACACACGATTACTTTTAAGGTGAAAGATGCACAAATAAATAAGCCTTATTTTGAAATTCGTATCAATATCTTATTTTATATCTATGACATAATAAGAGCAAAAAATCTGACTTTTTTTTAATCAGCAATGATTTCAAATATTTCTGATTTTATTTTCCCTAATTGTAAAAAAAATGAACATTCATTTAAGATTCTATGTATTCCCTTGTTTACTAATACTTGCTCTTTTCCAGGAAGTTGAATCCATTACTCTCTCCCTTAACACTGGGTTCTTCTACTCATTGTAATTGATGTCTCTGAATTCACAGAAACACTACTACAAATACACATGAAGTCTCTTCACTATCCACTGGTGTTGTAGCAGATCTGTTTACTATGTTAGCAGGAATTCCTCAAGTGTTTTTGTGCAAAGCTTCTGACTACATTGCCTCTGTAATAAGCCATCTCTCCTTGCATATTTGCTGTGTGTCTACACCTGGTTGCTTTAGAAGGTGTCTGTCTTTGACCTGAGTGGCCTATAGGCATAAAGATTTCAGTGTGCCTTTGTCTACACTTGTGAGCCTCAAGTCAATAGCAATAACTCGGAACAGGTCCTACATTGCTTGTATTAATTCAAACATACCGGATCTAGGGATAGAGTTTGCCTCACACATGGGTTTTTTAACATCCTCAACCGTCCCACTAAGTTCACATGTGGCCTTATTTTGCTTATGCTGAAGGACTGGCATGTATTTATCTAAGGTGTGGAAATGTGGAGCAGTAAGAGTTCCAATAGGCACTTTGGATAACACTTGGCATTAACTTTGCCTAGAAGGCATGCCCTGTCTGCTGAATATCAATGTCTCTACCTGTTTCCATTCATTTGTTATTTTGACTGAATGGTGGTTGTCTTTGGAGATTTCTGTGTGGTCTGTTGTGGTTGTAATTCACCAGCATTTTAAGAAGCAACTGTTACACCTGGAATGATGCCTTCCTGCTCTGGTGGTTCTCTCTCAGTCTATGTCTGGCTTCTCTTGCTACTTGCTATGTTTGATTGTGTAAAGATAAAAAAACAATTTGAATACATTAATATTTTCTTCAAATTGTGTGTTAATATTGTCAAAGTTGATATCAAACATGTTAAAATAATATTTGTTCTAATTAAAATGGATTAGGTGTATTTTATCTCTTTGAGGTTGACATCATGGGCTTGAATTTTAGTTGATGGGAAGTCTCATTCAACAAGGACTACGCTATTCATCATGCATTTTTGCGACATACATAATATCTAAAATGAAACGTCTACCTAGGTTTTTATTTTGCACTAAATAAATTTAATATACATTAGTGCACAAGTGGAAGGGTGAACTTTTTGAAATAACATTTTGATTTTAGACAGACCTTGTATGTGTTGTCTCTATAACTGATGTATTGATAAATGATATTCCAGTCAGTGCCTCTGGCTAAAAAGATCATTTTATCAATTCCTACTTGGTTAAGGTGGTGGATCCTGGCTGGGTCCCTGATTGTTGCTACTGCTTTATCGAACATATCTATTTCAAAACCCCACATCATTTCTGTACAAAGTGAAGGTAATAACCGGGCCTCCATAACCTTAAGTAAGTGGGTTAACGATTGACAATTCAATTTTTGTTTTAGCATTTTTAAGCCATATGTTAATGATTGTGCCTTGCCTGAATTGATAACAATTGGGGTTTACCTCTCATTTGCTTTATCCATAATAAACCCAAAATATTTATAGGAGTGCACTTCCTCCAATTTACTTCCTTCCAACCACCACTGATGATTTTCTAACTTAAAAAATCAACCAACCGGATCACTTTAGTTTTATTTAAATTCAGCTCAAGCCCCTGTTTTGCCATATATTTAGTTAGTGTATTCCTACTCCGTTGTAAACCTATTGGTGTTTTACTTAGTAGAACTATATCGTCCGCATATTGTAAGCAGCCCAACTTCTCTTCTGCAAGCAATGGTGGGTAATTATTTTCTAAATCCAAAGCGTCTGCGAGATCTGATAGGTATAAATTAAACAGGCTTGGGGAAAGAAAATATCCTTGTTTAAATGTAAATGTAGTAGTATTTGTATAGCGCCTGTACGCATACCGCTGTGGAACCCTTCCTGGATTTTCCCTGTGAACCTGTGAAGTGCACACTCCTGGGCACCCCCCAAGGTGAAGCCAGGCATCCGACGTCGATGCCAATGTTCATGGCATCGACGTCGGAAGTCATGGCAAAGGTTTAGAAGAGAAGCGCCACACTCACACCGTAAGGGGAATTGGAACTTAACCTGCAAATCTCCAATACCTGTTACCGTGGCGTACGAATAACGAAAAGGGTCGCGTTATATCCGACAACGGGCTATTAGACTTGAACCTGATGTAGTGCCATTAATTAAGAAGTGCCGACAGGAACATCCATGACGGGTGCAGAGAATACAGACTTATTGACTCGACCATCCTCTGTATTAACATTATCACGGAAGTAATTCCTGTTCAGCATAGTTGCAAACACAGCCCCAGAGGAAGGAACCAGCGTTCCGAAATGCATTGGGCCAGAGATTAAATATGGTTCAGTAGCTATGATGGAATCAATGTAGAAAACTTTAAGTATTGAAAGTTGAATTTGTATCAGTCAAAAATATGGACAATTATCAAATGTGATGAAACATATGAATGATTTATAAATATGTACATGAATAAGTTACAAATTCATGTTACGAAATAACCAGTAAACACTGATAAGCAATACCGTGGTACAACGAGTATGATTGAAAATAATTAATGTTTGAAAAATTGTGAACATTTTGTTCGATAGGTACAGTGCACACTAGAGCAGGTTGATCCTGTTCAAGGTTTGAATTAGTTCCACAATTGCCCTTAATAAGTCTTTCGGTATTTAGCATTCCTCCAATTTGTGCAATAATCGACCTCTAGGTACACAATCGAAGGCAGATTTGAAATCAATAAAACTTGCAAACAAGCAAGTTTTTCTGTTTTGCCTTCTCTATTGGCAGGGTAAGGCTACAAGATTTGTCAATGTCCCCATTTGTGTTCTGAATCCTGTATAGAATTTTGGTATTAGTTGTTTTTCTCCCACATACATTTTTAGCTGTTCCATTAAACAGGATGCATAGAGTTTCGAATCAACATCACTTAAGGCTATAAGCCTATAATTGTGGGGTATTCCTGGATTACCATTTTTTAATATGGGCTGAATGACGTTATTATTATTATTCCGAGTTTTGTATAGCGCCTGGTTACCAATAGGCATCCCAGCGCTTATCAGAACATAACACTGCTAATAGGAAACAGGGATTAAACGGAGAACAAAAAAGTTTTTAAAAGTTTACGGAACCTGAGAAGATTGGCTTCGGAGCGCAGTTGTAGGGGCAATGAGTTCCACAAAGAGGCCACATTAATTGAAAACCTTCTGCCACCGGTTCTTGCCTTTTTCACCCTGCCAACCTGAAGGAGATGTTGGTGGTCAGAGCGAAGGGAACGAGAGGCCTTGTAGGGCTGGACCATCTCCTCCAGAATAGGTGGACCTACCCCGTGCAGAACTTTGTGGGCGATGCAGAGTGACTTGAATTTCACCCTGTCCCTCACAGGGAGCCCGTGCAGAGCCCTTAACGCCGGGCGGGCAGATTGACGCCTAGGGAGACCCGTCAAAAGCCTGGCAGCCGCGTTCTGCACTTGCCGCAGTCTGTTCAGGGTAGATTCGGGTGCGCCCAGGAATAGCGCATTGCTGAAATCCAGCCGCGAGATGATAAGTCCCTGGATGAGAAGCCTTCGAGTAGCCACTGGGAGCAAGGGCAGAATCTTCTGGGCTGAGCGGAGCAGGCCAAAGCACACGCCAGCAGTCTTTTTGGCGTGGGTTTTAAACGATAGGTCCTGCTCCAGCCATACCCCCAAGCTCTTGATCTCTTGCTTGGGGGGGGCATCGGTCCCAGACAGTCTGGCCAGCTGCTGTGGAACAAAGATGGAGAGGAGTTCCCCAGCAGTATCAGTTCCGTTTTGGAGCCATTTAACTTTAGGGCTGAGCTGCACATCCACGTGTAGATCTTTTCAAGACACGTGTGCAGCCGGTCGGGATGGTATGCCGACTGGGACAGGCCTACCACCAGCTGAGTATCATCAGCGTAAGTGATGATTTTAATACCCAGCGGCCGTACCACATTCTCCAGGGGGGCCATGTAGACGTTGAATAAGGTAGGGCTCAATGAAGAGCCCTGTGGCACACCGCACTGGAGAGGGGTAGAGGATGATTTTTCCTGGCCTTCCCACACCTCAAATGTACGACCTTCCAGGAAGGAGGCGAACCATTTGAGGGCCAAACCCGTGACCCCCACCCCCGACAGCCGTTGGAGAAGCACCTGGTGGTCCACGGTGTCAAAAGCAGCGCTGAGGTCCAGGACTCTGGAATCTGATTTGTGTAGAAAAGATCGTGGAACATTGGAGTTAAGTATTGGCAATAGTCTACATCTGTTTTAAATAAAAGCATTTGGGCTACAGTTTGGACCTAGTGCTCCCTAAAATGTTAATCTTTTTATTATTCCTTCATGTTCGTCTGTGTTGCCCAATAGGGTCATTTGATTTTCCTTTTTATGAGAGCTTAATTTCTCTTTATACCTTTTTTTGTCCCTTGAGTAAAATTAAAAATGACCTGAGACACATCATATTCAACAAAGCAGAACAGACAGTGAACTAAAATTCCTGTACCTCTATACTAGTTTAGCTATTCACTATTATTCCAGCGTACTGCCCCAGGCAACAACCGTCTTGTGATGCCACTCTGATCCAGATCCATAGTACAAAACTCTGTTTTGAACTTTCGTAAAAAACGGTTAAATAAAGACCTTTGAAAATGTCACTATTACTTTTGAAGTTCTTGAATCCGGGGAATGCCTTTCATCTATCAATACATCATTATTGTCCACTAATCCTGGTGCTAATTTACAAATCTCCTGAGACAGTGATATATCATTAGTGTTCTTTGTTTCTGCAACTGAGTACATTATAAAGACATAGGTTTCCCAAGTTACTGCATCTAAGCCTGCATTGACTTGTCTCTCCTTTCTTAATACAAGACCATTTACTATTTGCCAGAATTTGTTTATTATTTTGTTGTTTACTGGACTCAAGAAGTTTAATCCATAGATCTTCGGAATATCTTCTTTTCTTTTCCCAGCAACTTTTCTTGTACTTAATTTTTAGTTTTTTGTAAATTCTGAAGCGAAGTGCTAGTGGGACTTATTCCTTGTCTTTAAGCCTTTGCCACTAGTCTAGTTTCTCTTCTTATTTGAGCTTTTTGCCGGCGTAATTCTTTGTTGTTCCAGGGATTCTTTATACTACGCCCTCCATCAATATATTTTAACAGTTTGAGTTTTAGAGGAAGTTTAGCTAATAGTAAATCTCTCAAATATTGCCATACCATTACTCTATTGTTGAATTCTGGATCTATTGCCTCTTGTATTGAGTTGCTTTATATACACTCCATAGATCCAGCAATATAATCGGCTTCAGCCATTATTTACTTAAACCTCTAACCTCGCCATTTTAAATCAAATGTTATCGGTGGAGACATTAAATTATGTGTGATTGGAATCTGTGTGTTATTGTAATGGATCCTAATTAAGTGTGGAAAATGATCACTCTCTGAACTCAGTTGGATGTGAAAATATTTTACTTCGGATAATGCTGCCTCATTAATTGCAGTATAATCAATTTTTTACCTTTTTGTGGCACTTAGGAAAGTAATTGATGCCAGGGAATCCCCCATTGAATTTCCATTTAGAATTCCCAAACCTAGTTTCTCCAATTTGCTCCTGAACATAGCCCTGATCCGATTGTTCCGCTTTGTGCCAGTTTTGCTAAAATCCTTAATACAATTCCCACTTATCAATATTATTGCCAAATCAGATTGATTCTGCAATATTTTTTATGTTTTAATCAGTATTGCCATATGAGCCTCTTTCTTCACTTTGTTCAGATGTAAATAAACATTTAAGAGCAACAGAACCTTACAAGACTTATTTGTCGCCTTTGCGATAACTTTGAGGACTTGAAGCCAATTAAGACCCATTTCCAATTGCTCCATAACCCAATTATATTTAATTGAGTGATAGGTAGTGAGACTTGCTTTTGGGTGACCATTTTTCTGGGATTTTTCAGCTGGGCGATGAAACCCTACATACCCCACTATGTGCAGTGCCTCCAGGCACCATGTTTTCGGTAACAGAATGAGATCATAATTCTGCAAAAAAGATCTTGCATCCTCCTCTTGTAAGGTGTTACTCAAACCATGTACATTCCATGAACAGATATTCAAACGGGGTAGTTGTAATTCGATTCTTCGAACGTTACTTTCAGGACCGACTAAGAATTACATTCATGTGTTGCCTTTCCCCCCTCTGGCTATGGATAGGCATATGGGCGTTCTGCCCGTGTTCCATGATGTCTCAGGAACTTTTATTCAGGGGCTTCACAATGGTTTCATTTTCAAGCCATCTTGTTTTCTTTCCTGATCCTATTGCTCACCTAAACACTGAGCCTATTGATGCGAGTAGTACTCGCACATTTACATGTAGTATCACCTTACTAGGGACGTACAAGTTAATTAGAAATGCCAATTGGATGTATGCCAGTTTTAGCATGTGTGAAAGAGAGAAGACATGCTTTTTATCACTGTTTAGCAGTAGTGACGTGCGCAGAATCCTAAAACCCACAATAACAGATTCAGAGAACAGGAGGAGTGAACACAAAATGTTTGACAGTGACCCTGCAGAGAGGGCCTAATCCAACAATGATGCTTACCAAATCGCAAATTACAAATTGCTACTAAATAAACGTGGACCTTAAATAATCACTATTTGGTCATGATAATAGTATATACTATTTTGTGATTCAGATATAGCAGTTTGATTTTTTTTAAATATCGCTATTTCCAAATTACAAATATTAAGATTTTCTACATCAGACCCATACTTATTTGAGCAGACTCACTGCACAATTTAATTGCATAGGCAAATATTATCAATCAATGTAGTTATAGAAGATGATCCTACTTAGAGCAAACAGAACTAAAGAAAAGAGAAGGTAGAAGGGGACAGCAGACAGATTTGGACATAGAGAAATAGAGTGAAATGAACTATGGTATAGGAGTAAGAAACTAGAAAGATAGACAGACTGTGGAGTTGAATAATATAGGAATGAGAGCAATAAGTAAAGTGATGTAAAGAATTGTTGTTTCATTCTATCTTGTGAAGTTCAAGAGAGATTACTAAATTGGAGCTAAACGAGATTAAATCTGAACAGAATGGTTTAGTTCCTTTTTGAAATGTTTGGAGATAGGTTGAAATCTCGGGGAGTGGGTTTTGAATATGGTATTGTTTAGAGGAATGGCTAACTTCCTCTATCCCTGAGGTCTGCATCTTCTTATTTGATTAAATGGAACTCAGCCATGCATGTTTTAAAGAGCACCTAGCGTCTAATTTTAGCCTATTGAGGGACTTCAAGATTGGACGGATAGTTCAGTTGAAAGAAGCAAGTAACCTATAATGCCACTATATGAAGTGCAGATTTTCATGGGTGTCTCGCTTATCTTAGGCATGCCAAGTAAAAGGGTTTCCTTATTTGAGCCGGAAGAGGCCACTTTACCAGCAGCAATAGGGTTCAACGATTTAATATTTTTAATTAGCCTGAAATGGTATTACGCCTTGGCCTGGACACGATGCAAAGATCCAAAATTAACTCACTAGTTGGGGGAAGCATAGAATAGGACACACTTTACAAGCTTTAGGGAGATACCCAGTGTGGTATTTGAGGTCAGACAGTTTTGAATTATGAGACCATCAGAATGATCTGTGTCTTCCGAGGATTCAGACTGAGGAAGAGTTGAGCTATCGATAACTCTTTTTTTTCCAGCATGATGGGAGTTTGAAGTCACAGTTAATGTGTATTGTGGGACTCAATGCTAAGGTCATGCATAATGAAACTTAGACGTTCTGCTCATAGATTAAAAGGTGAGGGAGCAAGGACTTCCACTTGCAGAATATCATAACAAACAGGGGGGGGGGGGGGGGTTGGAGAGTCAATTATTGGCTAGAGTCCTTAAGAAAAGAAGAAAACTATCCCAAGACATCAACTTTGGTGCTTAAGTGTTGTTCAGCTTTGTTAACAAGTCATGTTCTGCAGTGATGGGTGAAAGAAAGGAATGTATGGAGTGAAAGAGGATCGAGGGGCGGAAGGAGCAATGGAAGGTAGAAGGATGCAGAGGAAACATATCTGGTAACGAACAGGGAAGAGAGGAAGGATAAAGGACGGAAGAAATTAATTTTATGACAAGACCGGAGGCTCCTATTATGCATTCTAATCTTGCATTTATTGCAATAGCAGCCAAATAAGTGAAAAAACTACAGTTCCCAGAGGGCCAGGCGACAACTGGGCCATGGGAACGAGAAAAAACGATAGTACAGTAACCAATCAGCACTTAGTAAACATATAAGAGGCCATACTGACTGCGCAGCTTCCTCTTTTCTTGCTGCTCGCAGTCAGATAAGTGCTCTCTTATCTTTGCTCACAGTTGTTGTCATAATTATTGCTAATGTGATATTGTTTGGCTGTTTATTGCTTTTACCGCTTTTCAGCGTTTTTCCCCTCGCGCTGCGGCGCACGCTTGTCTTATCGCTATTCGCGCTTCCGTGTTGACCGTTCCCGGTCTGCCAGCAGTTCCCCCCCTCCCCCCCCCTCGCGCTGCCAGTGGTATCGTCCGGCTCTGTCCCCTCGCGCCTCCCGCGCGTCTGTGTACCTTCGTGGCTGTTCTCACTCCCAAAGCCTCGGAGCACCTGCTTCTGCCCGGTTGCTTTTTTCTCTCAGGCTACGCTCGTCTCAAGCCTGCCCAGCACACGCCAACAGTGCTTCCCTGAAAACAATTAACCCTTTCCTACTTCGTTTTTCTTCTCCTGCCTGCATTATCATGGAACACGATAGTTCTTCAGAGGAAGTCCCCTCTAAGGAGGACAGTGGGTCATTTAAGCAGAACTTAAGTGCTTTTATCAATAATCCTGTGGAAAATGCTGTTGAACTATCCATGAAACGTATGTCCAAGTCCATGGAGAATTCCATGCTCAGCCTTCTGTCCAAGGCACTGGTCCATTCTGCGGCGGATAGCAGAAAACGTAAGGTGGACCACTCTGCTCCTGTGCATTCTTCAAAAAAGTCGTCTTTATTGATGGGCGAGTCTTTCTCGCGTGTGACTGAGGACGTTGTGCCTCCTGTTAAGGAGGGGTTTGTTGGTTCAGAGGGCAAGAAAAAGCAAAAGACTAAGCACGCAGAGTCACCAATCAAGAAATTGGTCATATCCACCGTCTTGGACACAGATGATGATATAGCTGATACTGACGACCTATTTGACGTATTTGATATTGCTGACCCCCCTTCCCCTCCCAAACTTTCTAAGTCTGATGCCTTTTCATTTGAACCTGTTTATGACTCTGAGGGTCTCCCCATGTTCGACCCCTCCTCTATCCGACATCC
This sequence comes from Lissotriton vulgaris, assembly GCF_964263255.1. Taxonomy (NCBI): domain Eukaryota; kingdom Metazoa; phylum Chordata; class Amphibia; order Caudata; family Salamandridae; genus Lissotriton; species Lissotriton vulgaris. The sequence continues at coordinate 352,609,936 of NC_141698.1, forward strand.
CAATTCCACTGAATGGCTTCCCTCACACCATGTGAGCGAGTATATTTCTGCCCGTTTACGCCTTCCTCTAGAGACCGCTGTGCGGTCAACACTAAAATCTGAGTGTCCTGAACCTTCTTTGCCCAAAAAAATCACGCAAGTTCTTTCTATTGACCAACCCCTCCTCACCTTCTTTTCCAAGTTTGGCAAGGACCCCCGCAAAGGGGTAGACAAGGCGTGGTCCTCCTGTCAGGACAAGGTTTTGGATGTGGTGGGTCCTCTGGCCCGTATCTTGGACATGGCGGAATCCGCTCGCCTGGAAGGTTCAGATCTTTCTGCAGAAGACATCTCCATGTGGGCCCAACGGGCTTTCTGTCTCTTAGGCAATGCCAATTCTGCCATTACTCATGAACGCCGTAAAGGACTTTTGATCAAGCTGGATCCCAAACTTGCCAATCTCGCCCCAATGGATCCTGGTCCCAAAGCTAATGGTCTCCGATTCGGCGACAACTTGGTCTGTGCCCTTAGCAGGTTCGTTTCCACCTTCGCCTCTCTTGACAAGGCTCAGCAATCTATTAAGAAAGTTTTTGCCCCTCGTGTTTTTGGACGGGCCGGACGAGGCAGGGGTCGCTCTTCCGGCCGTCCCTACAACCAAGGCACCAGAGGTTCCTTCAATTCCTCCAACCAAGACTATAAGCCACAATTGTACCCTCAACGAGGCCGTGGTTTCCGAGGCAGAGGTCAAAAGACCTATCGCAACTCCAACTCCGCCCAACAAGGTAAGCCTTTCTTCTTCCCCTCCTGTAGGAGGCCGTCTAAAATTTTTCTGTCAAAATGGCGCACCATAAGTTCAGACCCTTGGGTTCTCAATACTGTCCAAGGCTACCTCATAGAGTTTTATTCTCCTCCTCTCCAGCCCTCCCTTCTTCCCCCCCTGGTTTTCTCCTCCCACATGGCCGATCTCATCTCTACCGAGATTCTTTCTCTACTCCAAAAACAGGCCATTCGGATTTTTCCCTTCGACTCCTCTGACTTTCTAAGCTCCATTTTTCTTGTTCAAAAGAAAAACAAAAAACTGAGTCCTGTTATCAACCTCAAATGGTTCAACCGGTTTGTGATTTATCGTCACTTCAAAATGGAAACTATTCTCCATTTACGAGATACTCTTCGCCCAAAAGATTGGATGGTTCGTTTGGACCTTCAGGATGCTTATCTCACAGTTCCTATCCATCAGTCCCGTTGGAAGTTTCTCCAGTTTCAGTGGTCCGGAGTGACCTATTGCTTTACCTCTCTCCCCTTTGGTCTGTCTTCAGCACCATGGTGCTTCACAAAGCTGTTGAAGCCAGTGGTTGCCTTCCTCCGCGCTCTCGGAATCAGACTTATCATCTACCTAGACGATATTCTGATCATGAATTCAGACAGACTTTCTCTCTTGTCAGATCTTCACACGACTCAATCTCTCCTCCTGGACCTGGGCTTCCTTGTCAATTCAGAGAAGTCATCCTTGATTCCATCTCAGAACACGGAGTTTCTTGGTTTCCTAGTGGACTCAGTGACCGCTTCCCTCCTCCTGCCTCTCTCCAAGGTCTCCAGAATCAAAGCGGAGATTGCTTCCATCCTTCAATCGTCTCTTCTGTCCCTCAGGTCTCTGGCCAGGATTGTCGGCCTTCTAGCTTCCTCCATTCAGGCCATTTTCCCAGGTCCTCTTCACTACTGCGCTCTCCAGCGCTTAAAAATCAGACATCTTCGTCAAAGACTTGCCTACGCAGATCTTATCGCCCTAGACCAAGAATCCCGCACAGAGCTTCAATGGTGGATAGACCATTTAGATGCGTGGAACGGGCGTACAATCTTCGCCACTGCCCCAGATCTTGTATTAGAATCCGATGCAAGCCTGACGGGTTGGGGCGCCCGATGTGGACCAATCTCGACTGGAGATACATGGTCATCCGAGGAGTCCAAGTTGCACATCAATTGTTTAGAGATGCTTGCAGGTTCCTGTGCGATTCAAAGCCTTTCCAAAGACAGAATCAAATGTTCCATCCTTCTCCGCATGGACAATGTTTCTGCGGTTCGCTATATCAACCATCTTGGCGGGACCAGGTCCAAGCCTCTGGCGGATCTAGCGAAAAGCCTTTGGGAATTTTGTCTCTCTCATCATCATTCCTTGACAGCGGAATATCTTCCCGGAAATCTCAACTCCGTGGCGGACTGGCACTCCAGGTTTCTTCACAAATCCAGCGACTGGAAGCTTTGTCCCTCCGTTTTCCGCTCTCTTTCTCTCATTTGGGGTCCCTTCTCCATAGATCTCTTTGCTTCCCGCCTCAATTGTCAATTGCCCCAGTTCTTCAGTTGGCGGCCGGATCCTCTGGCCCTAGCTACGGATGCATTCCTTCAGGACTGGTCTCTTCACCTCAACTATGCTTTTCCCCCTTTCCTTATGATCAACAGAGTTTTGTCTCAAGTTCGCCCCCAGTCCACCTCTCTAGTACTGATCACTCCTTTCTGGCAAGCTCAAATTTGGTTTCCCTCTCTGTTGGAGATGGCAATAGACTTTCCGATCCTTCTCCCATCTTTCGACGACCTTCTCCTCAATCCCCAGGGCCTTCGTCACAGCCTCATTCTGGACAACTCCTTGACTCTGTCTGCCTGGAAAGTTTCCGGCCTTCCCCTTCTGACATCCTCATTTCGCAAGAGGCTTCTCTCTTCATCAACCAGGCCTGGGCCCCTTGGAAGTCTAAGGCATACAAATCCGCCTGGTCTCTATGGGCAAGCTGGTGTTTGGAAAGGTCTATCGATCCCCTTTCAGCTCCTCTGAATTTTATAATCAATTTTCTAGCCATGAGGCCAGCTCAGGTAAAGCCTATCGTACCGTCAATCTTTATCGCTCTGTGATTTCCCTCAACCATTCTCAGATCGATGGCAAACCGGTTGGCGCTCATCCTTTGATCTGTCGCCTCCTCAAAGGTGTTCGATGTGCTAAACCTCCGTTGGCTAAGTATAACTTTTTATGGGATGTTTCAGTGGTTCTTAAATTGTTCATGAATTGGCCTGCTAACTCTGCCTTATCTCTCAAAATGTTATCTGCCAAGTTGACAATGCTTCTTTGTTTGATTTCTATCAAAAGAATTTCTGATGTTAGAGCCTTAGATGTTTCTTCTCGTCAATTTCCCCCACAGGCGTTCTGTTCCAGATTCGAAGAAGAACAAAAACTAACTTGGATTCTGTGTTTTACCCTTACTTTCCTGATCAACCACAACTTTGTGTGGGACAATGTTTGAAAGTGTATGAACAACAGACCGCTAATCTCAGAGCGCCCTCTTGTTCCCAACTTCTGATTTCCTTCCGTAAACCCCAACTTCCCGTTTCTTCCCCTACCCTCGCCAGGTGGGTCCGTTGGGTCATGTCTCTTGCCGGTATTGACGTCTCCCTCTTCGTAGCGCATTCGGCCAGGGGAGCCATGGCCTCTAAGGCCTTTTGGTCCGGCTCCCGTCTGGAGGACATTCTGAGATCAGCTGATTGGTCCAATGACAGTATTTTTCGCATGTTTTATTGTAAACCTATTCATTCTTTTGCTTCTGATGTTGTTAATATGCTTTGAACAAGCATAATAGGAGCCTCCGGTCTTGTCATAAAATGTAGATTTTCCTAGTTATTATGACGGAAAGTCTTAATTTTATTAAAGACACGGAGGCGAGTATTATCCCGCCTCTACACTACTAACTTGTGTTCTCCCTCCCTACAGCGAATCCAGCCTTGCCGCCTGCTTCATCCTAAGAGGTCTTCCCTCCATCGTCTTCGTGCTTCACCCTTGTGGATTTCTTCAGCTCTCCCAGTTCCTCCAGATGCTCAAGTTGGACTTTGGCCTTGTCTCTCTGTGGTTCAAGATGTCTGCTCTTGGATTTTGGCTGTTTCTATTGTTATGACTATTTTTCCTTTGTTCAATTTTATCTGATCTGCTCGTCAGCCAAAAGAGGAAGCTGCGCAGTCAGTATGGCCTCTTATATGTTTACTAAGTGCTGATTGGTTACTGTACTATCGTTTTTTCTCCTTCCCATGGCCCAGTTGTCGCCTGGCCCTCTGGGAACTGTAGTTTATTCACTTATTTGGCTGCTATTGCAATAAATGCAAGATTAGAATGCATAATACTCGCCTCCGTGTCTTTAATAAAATTAAGACTTTCCGTCATAATAACTAGGAAAATCTACATTAATGTGTGCTTTTCTTAAACAAGACACACCACACTAACATTTGCAGGACATCCTACATTTTGAGAACCACCTTGTCACCTGCAAAGAAGCACTGAAAGTTCAAAGCAGTTCAAAGTTTTTTCTTCGGAACCTCCAATGGTGCAACAATATTCAGAGGTTACCAAATCCCAAGGCTGCCTAATCTTGATTTCACTTCATGACTTTTTCTCCCACCAGCCCACACTTACTGTCTTTTTATCTCATTCGTCATTTCATTCTCAAATGCATTTCTCCTGTCTGCTTTCTCCTTTTCTTTCTGTTTTCTTATCTTTCTATTTCTCCTTTTTCCCTTTTTGCCTTTCTATCTATTCCTCTAGGTCACAGACTGAAGATAGAAAATGAGTGCTTTCTTCAAGTACGCACATATTAATCACTAAATACACTAGAAACCTATCACAGTATAATGACATGGATGTTCCACGGTAACAAACCTTAAATTTATCTACACTCAGCAGAAAAGACGCGAGAAGCACCACCATCCACTCTGTGGAACAAAGTGTCCTGCACAACAGATCTGTTTCTTCACCCGGTGAACCAGAAAATCGACTGCAGGCCTCGCAAAACGTATTTTTCTTCAACAAACAGCTGGCTACAAGTACGCTGCGTGAAACTGTTCCAACACTACGTAACTGCTTCTTTTTTCCAAAACATCCAACTTCGCAAAAAAAATCAAATTTTAAATCAAGAAAAACAAAACTGTGCATTCCCCGTAGGGCACCTGCTTGACATGCTCTCTCCTGCCCACGTCTTAATTCGAAGTATTTTAAACACGTTAACACTCGATTTTCTGAATGGCACGTGGTCTTTGACGTGAGCCTTCGGGAACATTCCAAGGTGAGCTGAAACAGCTGGCTATATAAGGGGCTTTCTGCACAGCAGAGGAGCATATCAAGTCCAGCTGCGTATCTCGCTGCAGTCACCAGCATGGAGTTTTGTCTCATACTCGCACTGGTCCTTGGCGGGACTTCGGTAGCCACCTCGGCTTCTCTCCAGAAGAATCCGGCAAGTGGCCGAGATGCCTTAATCATAGCCAAGGCTATCGAAATCTACAACCGAGAGCCCGGCGTGGCTTATTTCAAACTCTTCAAGTCTGAACCGGACGGCAGTCTGGTAGGTACTATTTACTAAATTCAATAAAGGCTATTAACTACTAGTGCATCGGCTACGAAATCATAGGGGCGGCCAGGTGGCTTTTTTTTCCTCTGATTGCCTAACATAGCAGAAAAGGGAACGATTATGTTCAAATATGAATCTCAAGCCAATACATATTTATTAAAAATATGCAAACGAACGCTTTGTTTTGTGAAAATTTCATGCACTCGCCTAAACCTCAGAATTTGGCTCGAACTAAACGCGGATCGTAGCAAGAGCGCACGCAGTGGTGTGTCAGTTTATATTTGCTCGGAGGGTTAAAACAGGTTGTGACGTAGTTCCAAGTGCATGTTGAAAGCAGTTGTTTCAATATATACAGCAGACTTTACAACTCGCACGTTGCCACCGTGTGCCAGAAGATGTCGGCTTTCATCATACACCGTCACCCTAAGTTTTATTTTTATTGTATTTAATGCGATTTTATATAGCGCGAACATTACCCGAAGGTGTCAGAGCGCTTTACAAAGTAAGTTGCGTTACATAAGGACTTTGAATAACATGAGTTACATAAGAGATACAAACAGAGAAAAGAAAGAGTAAAAGTGTAAAAGAGACAATATACCACAGGGTGAACACACAATCAACTACACAGCCTTTCCGTTAGGAGGTGTGAAACTTCCGATGCAAATTGGCGACAGCGGCCTCGGAATGCTTTGTTTTGTTTGTTGTCGGAGGGAGGCGGTGAATTTAGAGTGGCTGAGCCCGTGTGATTTGCACTGCGTCCCCAAGCCCTGCTCGTTCAAGACTCCACCTTCCCCTCAGATGGTGAAAATCGTTCATTTATTGGCAGGTCTGACACATGCATGCATAGATTATGCACACAGAGCAACACGCCTAGGGGCACTCAATTTCACAGTCTCTAGCAGACATACAGTCAAGCACGCCTAATGAAAACATGCAGGCATCAATGGACACAGACAAGCAGCCACACATACAACAGTGAAGCAGGCACAGGGTGCATTAGCGGTGTATGTTCACCACAGTAGTATTAGCAGAACTGCCATGAAATGCCAACGACAGGCAAACACCTTCATTTTTGGAGTATTAATTGTCGCTCCCTTGCTCCCCTAAAGCACATATATTTGACTTTTTTGATTGCAAAGACGCCCGCAGCCGTGTTCCTGACGGAAACCTGGCTTCATGCCAGTTCTGGCCCAGATGTTGCCAGTGCCCCTCCCCCTGGCTACGGCATTTCTAGAAGTGACAGAGGAATCAAGAGAGAAGGTGGGATTGCAATAATATTTAGAGATATTTACTCCTGTCAACTTGAACCTAAAAGCCTTCCCTGATTGTGTAGCTGCTATGTTTAAACTTGCTGTCTCTCCCCACATGACTCTTATCTGGTATGCTTATTTATCGCCCCCGGGGGAATTCTAAGAATTGGTTGACTATACTCCCTGATTTAGTCGACCCGTTTGTTATGAAGGCTGCCAACTTCACCATTCTGGGGACCTCAATCTTCATTTAGAGGACCCCCTGGACACAGGGAGCTCATTGCTTCTATCTGATCTTGAAGCCCTCAATTTGCTGTTATTTAACCAGGGACCCACTCATCAAGCGGGTCATCTGTTGGATCCCATTTTGTCCAATCTGGCGTGGGATTGCAGTTTACCTGCGCTTCCCCTGGAGTGGACGGACCATTATGCCATCAGATTTAAATTAATCACCCCAGGGGATACTACGCCGGGAAGTGATGACTTAGTCAGTAGAAGACCTTGGAAGAATCTAAATGTTGATTCCCTTAACTACCTTTTAATGGAGAATCCTCCGGATATTACTTTACCCTGTTGCTCCCTGAATCTTGCGGTATCCAAGTGGTTAGCTGCGTCCATTGATGCCTGTCTGCTCCTGGTATCTAAGCACAGTTCTAGCCACCATCCTCCGGCCCCATGGTTGAATAATGAACTAAAAGCCATGAAATCAAAGTGCAAACACTTAGAAAGAAGATGGCGTTAGACCTATTCCCTTAGCGGCAAGTCTGATTATAAAGCCGTTTTAAACAAATACCACCTGGCCTGTAAGATAGCTAAAATCTCTTTAGTCTTGAATACTATCACTAATTCAATGAATCGACCACGGGCTTTAATTTCCATGGTGAAGAAGTTAGCAGGTTCAAAGACTGTACCTATGCCACCTGCGCTGGATGACACTCGATGCAATGATATTGCACAATATTTCATTACTAAGGTTGAGACGATATACAGCTCACTAAAGACACCTAATTCTGTGAATATAGTGAATCCTCTGCCTGATATGATATGTGGAAGCTATCATTCTCCAGCTGCTAAGATATCCACAATGATGTTTCTTTATTTGATTGCCTAGCCAGGGTAAAATCTGGTTCCCCCCTAGATCCTCTTCTGGCTAACATTCTTCAACAGCTTTCTCCAGTGGCACTTGGAGTCCTTAAAGCACTCCTGAATGCATCTCTATGTGAATCATGTGTTCCCCTAGAATGGAAGTGAGCAATGGTGGCTCCTCTGTTGAAAAAGCCTGGAGCGGACCTGACAATTATGTTAAACTTTCGCCCAATTTCACTGCTGCCAGCTCTTTCCAAAGTTTTGGAAAAACAGGTTAACCGCCAGCTTTCAGATCATGTGGAAAGCTTGGGATTCTTTCATCCATCCCAATCTGGATTCAGAACTCATTTCTCAACAGAAACCACTTTGTTGGGGGTCACTGAGAAGTTGCGCTCCTGTCTGGATAAAGGGGAGACTACAGCGCTCATTCTATTAGATCTGAGCGCCGCATTTGACACTGTGTCACATGCCATCCTTTGAAGTCTCTCCAGTCAGCAGGAGTAGTAGGGTCCACCTTAACTTGGCTGTCCTCTTTTCTCAGTGACCGTACATTCCAGGTCTTTTCCTCCAACTCTTCATCTACAATTAGGTCATCCGCATATGGAGTTCCCCAGGGGTTAACCCTGAGCCCTGTGCTCTTTAACATCTGCGTGAGACCCCTGGCATCTACCGTGGAGGATGCAGGTCTGTCCCTTTACTCATACGCCGATGACACGCAAATCATTTTTTCCCTGTCCTCCACTAAGGAAGGATCGCCTTCCTCCCTTCAGGTGGGAATACAGAGGGTGTTAGAATGGATGTGTGACAATCTATTGAAGTTAAACGGTGATAAGACCGAGGTTGTCATTTTAGATAAACACAAGCACTTGTGGGGGCCACAACACTGGCCACTGGAAATGGGCACTCTTCATCAACCAGTTACTCAAGTGCGGAACCTGGGAGTTATCATTGATAGTAACCTCTCAATGCGGCAACAGGTGGTTAGTGTTGCCTCCTCCTGCTTTACCATTCTAAGATGGTTGCGGAAGATCATCTGAATGCTCCCAGACTCCACGAAAAGAACGGTAGTCCAGGCACTTGTCACCTCTCGCTTGGACTACGGAAACGTTCTGTACCTAGTGGAAGCAGGGAGGTGTTGAGGAAACTCCAGGTGGTCCAGAATTCCACAGCTCGTCTCCTATGCCATATCCCTAGGAGATCATCCATCTCTTCCATGCTTCGGGGTTTACATTGGCTCCGCATTGAGAGCCGCATCAAATTCAAGACCTTGTGCCTGATCTTTAAAATCAAACAAGGGTCGGCGCCTTCTTATCTTCAGGAACTTGTTCATCCTTACGTCCCTTCCCGGTCTCTACAGTCGGCTACTCAGGGCAACTTTGTAACACCTAGTTGCCAATTATCTAGAATGGGAGGCCGGTCCTTCGCATTCCTTGGTCCTAGATTATGGAATGCCCTTCACTGTTCGATGAAACAGGAATCTTTCTACCTTAAGTTTCGTCGAGATCTTAAGACCTGGCTTTTTTCTCAGTGATTAGTTATCCGTGTGCTCGGTTTGCAGTAGTTTGACTTGCTTGCGCCGAGAAACCCTGTTTAGGGTAGCTGTGACCGTTATAAATGTAATTAATAATATTAATGCTGCTTCAGTCCAGGGTTTTTCTTTGCATTCTGGGACTTGTAGTCCTGTTTTCTAATGGAATAAATAAGATTAAAACTCCCAGAATTAAAAGAAAAACCTGGAATGGAGCAGCACATTCCTCATGGACCTGGATAACTTCGTTGGATTTCACCAGTAATTCTCTTCAGAGAAGAACTGTGTATTACACTTAGGGATACATTGGGTGAGACGTACACTGTGCATCTGAAGAGAAATGAGCGATGTGCAGTTCAGGAGAACAAGATTCTATGCATTATTAGGGAACAGGACGCAAAGCATCAGGGCTCACAGGGTCATGTTCTATGGTGTACATGGCGATGGACAACAAGGCGCGCACACCGATGTTTAGTAGGTGAACACAGGGTGATGTGAGGAACAAGTGTGTTTTTAGCAGCAGCAAGGCCAGATCAACTTTTCATATCTAATGTTTTGGAATACAAATTATGAAATTTTCAGCTTTCTTTCCAAAAGCTTCTGAGAGATTTGTTTTGCGGGTCACAATCTATTGTGGGTAGATGTAAACCGCCCGTAGGCGGTTTACATTGGGCAGGCATACACGGACAGCTCATATACAAGTCCACACACGCATACGTTGCAGTACGAGTGCCTATGTCCTGCGTGACACCTCTACCCAGTCCTGTTTTTTTGTACAGCAGCATTTGTCCTACTAGTATTTTAAACCTATACTTAGAATAGTACGAACAAAGCTCCAAATTCCAGAATGCAAAGGTATGTGGCTGAAAGAGGAGAACATATTAAAGAGGTCTCACATGTTATCTGCTGCTTGCCAACTATGCACATAGATGGGCTGAAGGAAATGTAAAATAAAACATTCCTGAGCCTTGGCGTCTGAGCACATTAGCATATTAAGTAATATTTTTATTTTCAAGTAGCTTACTACCCTTTAGTGTAGTCAGAAAGTTTCTCATGCAGTAATTAATTTTCCATAATAGGAGACAAATGCAAGACTGGCCATCTTGATGGCTTCAGGGTTCTACTGGGCCGCATATAAGCCCGTAATACTGAGCAAGATGCTTTGTGGGCTACACTTTTCCAAACACTGGCACTTAGACCTGGCACCTTGGTTTGGGTCTCCCCCTTCCATTTTTGCTGTTGCCTCATGTGTTTTTGCTGGTGTTTAGATGCTTTAGGCACCTTGCCACTGCTGTCCAGTGCTCCAGTGCAAGTGCTCCCTATTGTAAATTAATGTATGAATTAGTGATTGCATGATTGGCTGGTTTGGCTTACCTGTCAGACCCTAGTACAGTGCACAAGGAGTGCCCAGGGCTTGTAAATCAAATGCTGCTGGTGGGCTTGCAGCACTGGTTGTGCCACCCACGGAAGCAGCCCATAAAAGTGTGTCTAAGGCCTGCCATTGCAGATCCTGTGTGCAGTCCGGTAATGCCTTGTTGACTGAGCATGTGCACCCACTTGCCAGTCCCTAAACCTTCCCTTTTCTTCATATCAGACACCCCTATGGTAGGCCCAAGGGCAGGGTGCATTGTAAGTAAGGTGGGACAAGCCATGATGTGTGTGGCATGTCCTAATAGTGAATTACAGCCATTTTTGTTTTTTACTATTACAAGGCTACCTGTTCTCCATAGGCCAGAATGGGCAGGTAGATTATTACATTTTATAATCCTAACTGACTCAGGGAACATGGTAGAAATTCGAGTTTAGAAAGCCTGAACTCAGAATGATAAAATACATTTTTAGTGAAGTTGCTTTTAACATTCTGTGTTTGAAAATACCACTTTTAGAACGTAGGTATTTTCTTGTCTAACTATCCAATCCTGCCTCTGCTAGGTTGTGTATTCCTTATCTGGAGTTTGTGACAGGGGCTGGGGGATTTCAGGAGACAGGGTGAGTCAGCCCAGTGGTGAATAGAGATCTGCATCTAGATGGGAGGGAGGAGTTGCACCTGGGACCTGAATAGGACTGTGCCTTCCCTCCACAATGCTGGCTCCACCTCCTGTGGTGTGTCTGATGTCTCTGCCCTGCACTGTGAAAGGAAAGAAGGAGTCATGTCAACATAGTGTTCCTGGAATGACCAGAACTGGTATGGACTAGGCAAATGCCCCTCTGCCCTCAAAGGATTTTGGGGTATAAATATTGGGACCCTGATCCCAAGAATTTAGATCACTTTTGGACAACAAGAAGAAACCTTTGCTTAGGAGAGGAACCAGAAGAAACTGAGGAGAGACTATCCCTAAGCTGAAGTGCTGCTTGGGGGATTGGCGTGTAGTGGTTGCCTGACTACCAAAGAAAAGAGAAAGAGACGTTGTGTACTTTCATCAAATTGTAATGATCTCCAAGGGCTTGGGAGAAGAGCTTGCCTCCTGCTGAAGTCTCATCTATAACAGACTTTAACCACCAGCTGCCCAAGAGTTCTTTGGAAGTGCCTGCTGCTGTTTTGGGTCTTCTTAGGGACTGTGTGTCCCAAGGAGTTGGAAGCGTGTCTCACAAAGAAAAAGCATGCCGCAGCCGCTGCCGTCGCATTTCTGTACAAGGGTGTTGCCGCTGTAGCTGATGCATTGCACCGCATCACAAGAAACGTCTCACAACATCGAAAAAGCGTGTTGCCGTCGCAGCTGCAGCATTTCTGAACAAGGATGTCGCTGCTGTAGCTGATGCATTGCACTGCAGAAGCGCCTCTCATCCAAGGAGAAGCGTGCCACAGGCGGAGCCGCTGTCATCGCATCTCTGAACAAGGGTGTCGCGGCTGCAGCTGTCGCATCGAGCGGAAGCGTCTCGCATCGCGGGAGAAGAGTGTCGCCGCCAAACCGCTGTTGTTGAATCTCTGAACAAGGGTGTCGCCGCTGCAGCTGACGGATCGAGTCAAGACATCTCCCCACATCGGAGAAGCGTGCCGCATCAAGAAGACGCCATCTTTGTTTCTCTGCATCAGATCTTCAACACATCACCATCCTTGCATGCCAGGGACTACTACATCACCTGTCTTGCAACAATTTGGTTGCCTTGCGTGTCGCATCTTAAGGTACATTGACTCAAAGTGTCACATTTTAAGATCTAAAGAGAACTAAGTTAATCCTACCATTTTAAGTACAGTATTGTGGATTTTTGTTATTTGTGGTCTTGTGTTAAATCTATATAAAGAATACTTATTTTCAATATACAACTGTGTGGTGCCCATCTGTTGTTTGTCACTGGATCACTGTATGTGTTCACAAATGCTTCACACACTTCCTCTAAGATAAGCCTGTCTGCTCGTGCCATGCTACCAAGGGGGTGAGCAGAGGTAATTTCAGGAGTGTATCCCCCTTACCCTGACTAGAGGCAAGGGTCCCTATTTGTCACAAGTACCTACCTGTGCCAACTAGAGATCCCCAAATCTAACGGGTACACAAAACAGGCACACTGTGGATTATAGCGGGCAGGGCATCGCTAGGCATGGGCAGTGTGGGTAGCTGCCCAGGGCCTCGCACTCAGCCCACCAGCATGGGGTCGCACCAGTGCAACACACCACCACACCTTTTGTGCCCCTACCGATTCCATTGAAGAAAGGTGTCAACCAGTGCTAAAGTGCATGTGCTCTCTCTCCTTTAAACATGGTATGATTGATTTACGCCTGTTTGGCATATTTAATTTACCTGTAAGTACCTTGTACAGTGGGTATATGATTGCCTGTAAATTAATTGCTCCTAATGGGCTTGCAGCGCTGCTTGCGTCACCCACATAAGTAACCTTTCAAACCTGCCTCAGGACTGCCACAGTAAGGCTTCCGTGTGCAGTTTACTGCCACACTGACTTGGCATTTAAAGTTATTTGCTGAGCCTGAAACTCCCCTTTTTCTACATATGTCGCCCCTAAGATAGGCCCATTGTAACCCTATGGGCAGTGTGACGTGTAGGTAAATTGCAGGACATGTGCCTTTATTGTGTGACATGTCCTGGGAGTGACAAACAGCCTATTTGGTTTCTCACTGCTGTGCGGCCTCCTCCTCTTATAGGCTTACATTGCGAATTCCCTCAAAGGTTCTTAAATGGTAATTCCTGATCTGAAAGGAGTAGCACTGCCATGTTTGGAATAGTGGTGATACATCCTGCTTATTGGTGTAGGTGGAGCTTTCATTACTATTGTAGAAATGCCACTTTTAGAAAGTGAGCATTTCTGTGTTCTTATAACTCTGTGCTTTGCAGCCTGACTACATTTCACAACTAGGGCAGAGTGACAGCTACACTTTGTGCGTACTTTCCAGACATCACACAGGGAAGGTTGGGTTTTGCTGGATTGAACTGCATACTGAATGATCTTTCTGGGCTGGTAGAGAGGGAGTCAGATTGCACTTACAATTTGTATAAGCAGTGTCCTGACCTCACACAAATGATTTGTTTAACCCTTGCTGTGCATCTGGAGCCAGAGTTAAGTTTAAAGGGAGTGTTGTGCACTTCTAAGCTTTCTTTTGAAGTCTCCTTTTCATTAAAGGAAATTTGAGTATAAGTACAGGGGCTCTGAACCCACATCTTTAGACACTGCATGGGACTTGTAACCAGAAGCTGCTGGCTCTACATGCTGCACCTTGCCAGGAGGAAATGTCAGTGGACTTAACTGCTTTGTAGAGCTGATCTGCTGGGCTGAGAGAAGGACTGACACTTGGCTATAAGGATCCTTGTGCTGGTCTGCCTGCCAGTACCCTGCTTTGGTACCCCTAGTGTTCTCTAGGGGCCTGTGGGCTTGTCTCCCGTCCCCTTGTGCTTGTGAGGGGTCTTCGGAGGTCCAAGGAGACTCCTGTACACTTTCCAGCGTGCATTTGTAACTTCGTGGCCCAGGGTGTGTCAAACGCTTTTCCTTTGGTCCCCCTGGATCTATGGTATACTCATTGTTACCTTGCACTGCATTTACAGTGAGAGAACCATCTGCAGTGACGGAAGACCACAGGGAAGAGTACTTTGGTGAATGCTGAAATGGCGGGCACCAACCTACCTATCCCTGTAAGCCACTTGTAACCAAAAGCTGCTGGCTCTACATGCTGCACCTTGCCAGGAGGAAATGTCAGTGGACTTAACTGCTTTGTAGAGCTGATCTGCTGGGCTGAGAGAAGGATTGACACTTGGCTATAAGGATCCTTGTGCTGGTCTGCCTGCCAGTACCCTGATTTGGTGCCCCTAGTGTTCTCTAGGGGCTTGTGGGCTTGCCTCCCGTCCCCTTGTGCTTGTGAGGGTTCTTCAGAGGTCCAAGGAGACCCCTGTACACTTTCCAGCGTGCATTTGTAACTTTGTGGCCCAGGGTGTGTCAAGCACTTTTCCTATGGCCCTCCTGGATCTATGGTATACTCATTGTTACCTTGCACTGCATTTCCAGTGAGAGAGAACCATCTGCAGTGACGTAAGACCACAGGGAAGAGTACCTTGGTGAATGCTGAAGTGGCGGTCACCACCCTACCTACCCCTGTAAGCCACTTAGCAGTGCAACTCCCCTGCTACCACAGCAGGCTCCGGTGCAAGGCTGTCATTCTCAAGAGTACCTCCCAACCCAGGTACGGGGCTTGGTAGGGGCAGTGCAGCTGACACTGGGCTGGCTTCCACCGCAAGGAAGTTAACTACATATTCTCTAATGCTGCTATCTCTGGGCACATATTTACCATACCAGAGAAGTGTTTGGTGGCATCACACATCAGCCTTGGGGAAAGGCTCCTGGGACTATCTGTAACCATGTTGGAGGGGCACATCTAGAATCTACCACTATTCCTTCTCTGGAATGGGGAAGGTGGCAATGATTTGCTTGGTACACTCGGGTGACCCAGCGAGGTTGCCTGCTAAATCTTGCCATATTGTGCCCTCCTGTGTTTGCACATAACTGGGGGGCCCGTAACTCATTGCAAGGACAGGGTGAGACCTCGACGCAGGCCCCCACTTCATTGGTTCAGGGAACTCCTGGAGATTACCATAACTGGCATAATAGACATAACGGTGCCTCATGGACCTACATGGGACCTCTGTGCACTGAGTAGCCCATAAAAGTGCTGAGGGGCTGCATCCGATGGTCTTGTGGGGAAATGTCTTGATTCTTGTCGGCATGGCTAAATGTGATAATTTATGTGCTTCATGTATTGCCTGCTGCATTTGAGGCCCCCAGTGTTCACAGTATTATGTCTTTTTATGCCTGGCATTGTCAGGATAATGGGTAACATATAATGTGACAGTATATATGCTCGGTAATGGTGTTTTGATGACATGTGCAACCTAGAAACCTTTCTCTTGTTGCATGCGTCGTGATGTTTGTGGAAATTGCCTAATTGGCAAAGTAATCACTGATCAATGGTATTTTGGTTTATGATTTTGTGCACTTTACTTTGTATTTTTATATAATACTGTGGGGAGTCTCTTTTGTGGTGTATTTATAGTGTAACTTTGTGTTCTTCAAACGCTTTACACATTGCCTCTAAGATAAGCCTGATTGCTCTGGCCAAGCTACTAAGGCAGTGAGCAGTGCTTATTCTGGATGTGGCGGGTTCTGCCTGGCTTAGGTGTATACCTTAGCCAACCAGAAACCCCATTTCAAACAGAATATTACAGCACTTTCAGTTCCATACTTGCCCCTCACCTGGTCGAGTTATGCGAGGAGGCCTTCCTCACTACAAGCCTCCCGCCCCCCTTTGTGAATCCATTTTGATGTCGCTACCAAAGCCCGACCGTGATGTGACCCTTTATGTGTCCTATGACCCCATCCCTGTTCTGGGTACTGATTAAAAATTCTTGGGAAAATACTTGCTGACAGCTATGCCCAGGTGCTCCCTGACCTAGTCACCCTGATCAAGACAGCTTTGTCCCAGGTCGAAGCACCTCCTAAAACATATGCCACCTTTTCCACCTGATGGACCAGGCCTCTCGCCAATTCCGCTATGGTGCATGTCTTATTTTTGATCTGTAAAAGGCTTTGAACACCCTGGAATGGGGCTACCTCTTCCAGGTTATGGCCACACTAGGAGTGGTAAAGCGCCTCCAGACATATACGTGGTTATTATACACTGCTCCCAAATCTTGAGTTTGATTGGGTCGACTAGTCTCCCAGACATTCCCAGTGGAGAGGGGCACCAGACAGGGATGCTCTCCTCTTACCTCTTTTGTTCAGACTCGTGATAAAGCCTCTGGCCTCCTAGTTCCATGTTGGAGTGAGAGGCCTGGGGAATCCCTTTCAATGGCGTGAACCATGCGGTTTCTCTATATACAGAGGATCTCCTACTCTACGTCCGGAACACCAATGAGGACCTATTCCTTATTTACACCATGCAGAGTTCCTTTGCATGCATCACCGGCATGCAGGCCAATTGGGTGAAATCTTTTGTCTTCCCCTAAGGAGCCTGATGCCCCCTGTTGAGGTTAGACTGGGAGGGCGTACGCTGGAATGGATGCGAGAAGCCTTTTGGTACTTAGGGTGGGTCGTTTATACCATATCACCGCAGATCTCTTTAAAGACACCCTCCGGCAAGCCTACACAGCCCTGAAATCTCAGGTCCAATTTTAGAAAATGCTCCCACTAGCCCCAATGGGTAGTATCTCTATAACTAAAATCATCATATTCCCCTACCTTCTTCATTACTTCACTGACTTTCCTGTTGCTCGTCCCCATAGCTTTTTTTCATGATCTTGATGCTCTGCTTCGAGAGCTTATATGGAACAACAAACACCAATGCATTGCCTTACGGAAGGTGCAGCTACCTGTGAAGACGGGCAGTTTGGGTGCTTCTTCAGGTAAGGCTTAATATCTAGCTACTCCGCTTCAGTGGCTCTCTCTGTGGATGGGGGAACACAACCCAACAGAAACCCATGCAGACTCTGGTTCCTTTCCCTTAAGATCTCCAGAACTTTCTACTCCCTAGGGTAATCCCACTTTTTAGACACCCACCACAATTGTTAACTATAGCACACAAATGCATAAGGTAGACATTTGCCCTAACATACCTTATGGTCCCACATGCCCGGCCTTCCCTCTGCTGGGTCTCCCATTTGCTCCTGGCCCTTGTTTTTCTGGTGACCTTACAGCCTGGCATAACTGCTCCATTACTGCTGTCGGTCACCTGTTTGTAGATGACAAACTTCTATCCATGGAATTCCTCAAAGATGACTTTGCCCTCCCCAGGCGTCAATTCCTACAGTATCCTCCGATATGGTACACCCTTCGCACTCAATGGTCCATAATAGACACCACACCTCCCACGCACTCCGTTATTCAGACTTAACGCACCATGGGGCTGGGATATCAAGACATCACGTGGCTCTAAGAGCCATGAGAAATCACGCAGGGACTCCACTAGTCTCCCTCAGGGACAAATGAGTCACAAATATGGGTCACGCACTTCACAACTATGAATGGGACAGAGCACTCGAATACCCATACATGGTTTTCTGTAATGCCCGGTTTCAGAGTGTACAATTCAATATACTCCATAGAACATGCGACACACCAGCTTAATCATTTCTACCCCATGGCTCATCTGGGGTTCCCACACTGCTAGGAATCCTCAGCAGACCTCTAGCACCTGAAATGGTCTCTTCCCACCCTCTCTTCTTACTAGGAGGCAAACCACACCACACTCAGCGAGGTGACGGAACATCGGAACATAGTGACCTGGGAAGCCTACACTCTAGGCATTTTTAATCGTGTTAAGTATGTGGTAGTCCGGGCACCCTTCACAAGTTTAGCATTACTTGTTGCTAAACATGCTATTATTCTTAATTGGTGATATCCCAAGCCCCTAGACTGGCATCATGTCATGGAGCTGTGCATCGATGGGGTAGAGGCCTGAGAGCGAGGCACTGCACTGAACTGCCTCAAAAGGCATCCTTAAACAACCCATTTCCACCAGATGGGATACCCGCCTTGACCATTTCCTCAATCAGATGCCTCCATGAGCGATACAACATACTTCTTCAGTACCTCCCTCTCCTATGTCCTGTCTGAGTCCCCACCATTGCAGCTCGCCCACCCCTCCACCCTCTGTGGATCCTATTTCTTCTTCCCCTAATCCTATAACTGTCTGCGTGGTTTAGCCCAATTGCCAACATGTGCTTAGCTATCATTAAAGTTTCACTTCAAACAGTACACTGGTCCCCAATCCTGCTTCCATCTTACCCATATCACTTCATGTTGACACAAGGTCGGTTACAACATTGCACCTAAAGGTATTTTGTAATTCTGGACCAGTCCCGGACCAGTCCCAATGATGCAATATTTTGTTGAAAAATGTCATAAAAACACGTGTTATTTTTTTTTTTTTAAAGAGACCAATGCATGACACATTCAACCTTAGTCAATGATTGATGGAAAGACCAAATGTATTTATTATAGTACACCAATAAAAACATCAGATACCATTTGAATGATGTTGTGCATCAGCTCTCCATTTCTGCAGCCTGATGCTCCAGTACAACTAATCACAAAGACAACAATTCTACTTTCAGGGCTGTTTGTGCCATGCTGTTTTTTTTGTTTGAGCATTTGGGACCCCTTGTATATAACTTAGTCTATACTTATATGTATACTTATATGCGTATGTACTTTGTGGGCTCTGGAGATCAGCCCTAGGACTTGTCTTCTTCCACTTAGGGACTTTTTTTTCCTGTTCAACTGCTTTTATTCAACTGTCTTGATAGAAAAGTACCAGCAGAGGTCACTAAAATACCAGAACTGATTTCTGCTGATGGACATTCTTTTTTAATTTTTCTGGCAACTGGCTCTATTTAACCCTCTTCATAGAAAGTGACAATCAGAGGTCAGTATAATATCAGAATCACTTTAGCATTTTCTAGATTCCAGTCCATAGAAATTGTCTTTACGAGGGCACCCTTAGACAATATTTTTTTCAAATCTTGTATTTTCAGTGATATGTTTACCGAAGGCCCTGATTTTATATTAAAAACATAGCCTTGGACTATACCATTTCACGCTGAAAGGCAATATTTCTCTCCATGTGTTCCCATACCTGGCATGTCACGCAGTTTGGTGCTCACTTTTCCTCCAAGTTAAAGAACAGTAGTTGTTTCAGCACCCATGCTAATGTGCTGCATACATACATATAAGGTCCCAAAGGTGAGACTGATTGCATTGCAAATGTTTGTTATATAAAAGTACTGATGATTGGTTGAGACTGATGAGAACTGCCTGACAGTTGTTTGAGACTGTCGTTGGACTGTTCACCCTCTGAGATTTTCTCTTCCTACCCAGTACCTTCCCAGCTTCATTCCCTAAAATGCTATTTTTCTGGAAAAACAGAACCCGATTTACTTCCAGGGAAGCCCTGCCATACACTGTAAACAAAAGAGGTACTAACTATTACTACTAAGTGCCTTTGATGCGTGTGTGTAGGGGCGGCTTAAGGGCAGAGCAACTAGTGTGGCAGCACTGGGCGCTGACCTGGGGAGGGAGTGCCAACCTCGTGGGGGGCACTGTGTTTAGCAATACCTTATGATAGGAGAAATGAGGGGCACTTATGCCTGGTGGTAGTAGGAGAATCTGAGGAGGCGGTCATGAGGTGTGGGGGCACTAATAATGGTTCTTGCACTGGGCGCTACCGCCGGCCCTAGGTGTGTAAAACCGGATTGGCCTGATGAGAACACTAGTCGACTGCTAAATTAACAGCTGTAGGTTTCAATAAACTCTTCAATTGCACAGGGGAGTAAAGCACTGTGGAGCATGCTACGTAAATCTGTGGACGAAACAGGGAAGAGCGGAAAGATTTTTGGTCAGTGTCTCCCACAGTCATTTTGCTGTACTGGATTTAAGTAAGGGTTGATAACGCTGATCGCTTGGCTTTTGGATAGTGACAAACTGTTTTGTGTAAGCAGAAATATGCCTAGAAACATTCGTGTACCCTGGTGTACACATTGGCTATGCTTCTGTGGTACATAGGCTTGTGGTACGTACAAGAGTAGGACGGGTAGGAGTGTGTGAGAAAAGAATGAAAACAGGTGGAATATAACCATGGTTGAGGACAGGTTGGTCGGTTTGTTGAGGGTCTTATGGCACCACTGAAGCCTCTGGAGAAGAAGGGCATTTAATTAGAAAACAGAAGAGTGTTAAGCTTCTCTTTGAAAGAGTGTGACTTAAAAAACAGAGGCATTTGGAAAGATGGGTGAAGGGAGTTCAGAAGATGTAAATGTGTTTGTATTTTATATAGCACACTTCTGCCCTGAGGTCTCGTAGTGCTGTATTCATACCGCTATGGAACCCTTCCTGGCTTTTCTGTGAGATGTCCACTCCTGGGCACCCCCAAGGTGAAGCCAGGTAATCCAAGCGCTGCTGGGGCCATTGTGGAGATTAAGAAAGCTATTGCTCAGAGTCACAGAGTGAGACCCATGATTAGACTAGTCACCGAGGCGAGAATTATCAGGTCTAGGGAGATTGAGTCCAAGAGCCACCGATGCGGGAATTGAACCCTGGTCCCAGGCCAGACCTCTGCATCAGGGGTCTGCCGCTCTAACCATTGAGCAACACTTCTCCACTGCAAGGGAGGTGATGTATAATGGAGGCAAAAGTGAGATAAAAGATTTTAGGGTAATCAGGGCGTTTGTGAAATACAGGTGGAGGAGGAAAGGGTCAAAGTAGTCTTTGTCATACATGATGAGAACGGGTGAGATGGTACCAAGACACAATATGTGCTGTGGTGAGTTTTGCCCTATCAGAGAGCTCGGAAGGGATGGGAGGCATTAAAGTAATATATCAGTGACTGAAGTGCCTTGAGTGAGTGATTTGCCAGTGGTGAGAAATGGCTTGGGAGCGCGATCCTGCAGGGCAAGAGGGAGCAAGAGATGTAGGGTAGATGTGTCCCATGAAAGATATCTGCTAGAGGGACATATACCCTGGAGAGAGAGACTCATCAGGTCTTAGATGTGCACAAGGAGAAAAATCCATAGGGGCCGAAATCTGCCCTTAAATTATGATCTCTGGGTGGTGGGAGGTAGTATATGAACCATAGTATTTGGCAAGATGCAAATGGAGGAAGAGTGCAGCAATGGGTTGGCCTGAGGACCGGTGGAGCTTAGTCTCCTTCAAACCGATGGCCTTAATCAAGAGGTTTAGTTTACTGCTTCTCACAATGAATTCTGTGGCTTCTTTCGATCAGGGCACTTTAATGTTCATTTTAAAGAAATGTAATCAGCCTTCGGGCGGATAAGTTGTACAGGGCTGGGACTAGGCCAGGCTGAAATTAAATTCTGCTGGCGTAAATTTGCGTAATTTCTGGCATTTTGTTTTACGATTATTTTGAGAAATGCCCAGTATGACAATAGCGTAATTGTGATTTAGTCTGGAAAAAATCCCATTGATTGTGGGAGCAGCTGTTGTTTGCATCACAAGTGAAAGACGCATTTTATGCTAAAAAAATAGCACCAAATGCCAAAGCTTCATGTTGCAGAATAACATGTAATATTAGGTGTTTTACATTATTTCTACCAAAGTAAATAATGTGTAATTACTGAAATTTCTCCAGCAAAATTAAAATTCCGTCCATAGTGCTGGGGTCCCTGTCTATGTGCAATTAAACGATGATTTTTGGGAGTTCCACTGTTTCTCATGATCTCATTCCTAAGAACTGCCACGTAGTGTGTTGAAACTTACACTTGCCTTAGGGAGCTCTTCTCACATCTGAAGCTGTAGATCCCTGGCTGACTGCAGCATTTATTTAGCCAGAGTACCAGTTACAGAGATGAAACAGAATGTAGAGTACTGACGTTTTCTTGGACAACAGGAACATGTGTAATTTCTTTAACAGGCAAACAGTCTTCCTCCAGAAGAAGGGAAACAATTGAACAATCCCAGGATCATGTCACAGCATTTTGCTACTGCTTTCTCCTATTGCGTTTATTGTGGCCCTTTGACAGCAATATAAACTAAATGGATCCATAGGACACCTAACGTAAACGCTGGAATATAAAATAGCATTAGGAGCCAAGCGACAGCAGGCATACAAAATAAAGACTCTCAACTAAACCTGGGTGAAACTTGCATTATCTGTGATAACAGCTGGAGCAATCAGTTTCATTACTTCTAGCACATACATACATTATTTTAATTATTTATTTATTCATTTGTATATATATTTATCTATTGTATTTTTAAAGCACCAAGGCAATGGAGTGGCTCAAAAAAATGTCGAACAATGCATCAAGAAAGCAACCTTAAGCAAATTGTAGGGGTGGAAGAACCAGAAGGCCTGCTTTACAGGTTGGTGGATAAAGTTTATTCCATCGGGATAGCAGAGTGCAATACCCCAGCCATCCTGAGGGATCACCTCTTGTCATATGTAAAGTTGTCAGACAGTCAGGCAGACCACTCTCTACACTGAGACATGAACCACCGTCATGGTGCCTACTGTCAGTGTAGGAAAAGTTTGGTAAATGGTACCATCGACTTGCCCGTCAAATCTTTCTAAAGTTGTGTTTGTTTTTCAAAAGCAAACTCCGAAATTGGGACCAATGCCCCCACTCTCCCCACACCCTAGGAGTTTTTTTGTGTGTTGCCATGGTGTGGGGGTAATTTCATCTTTTTTTCTGTCCCTCACTGCTAGGTTTTTCCCGCCAGCGATGAACAGGAACATAAAGGCATAACATCATCCAATCTAAATAGGGCAGAATGTGTAATATCCTAATATCCTTCCAACTTTTCTGTTCCATTGGGCCATCGGAGGAAGTACAAAGGCTACATCAACAGAATACTTATGGTCCACCATTCTCTAAATGAGGCAGGAGCATTCAGGGTTTTGGGGGCAGAGTACCCTGTATACCAAACTCAAAACCAGACCAAGAGTTTCCTAAAGGGCAAAGTTTTGCTTGAGTCTGCGATCTCTGTAAACTGGTTCCAGAGTCTTGGTGCCAGGCCAACAGAAGAGCTGATTCACTGTCTTAGAAAAGTACAATGCAAAATACTAAACAAAGCACAAACCTAAGGTGTAGCTTGCCCTTGACACATATCGATGGCTTTGCGAATGACACAAGCCATATTGAAGTTGATTATATCTTCAAAGAGTAGACAGTGGAGGCTAAATAGCAACATAAAGGTCTTGCAAACTTATTGCAAATGGCTCAACAATACTGTTAGAACTGGCTATTTCTGGTAGGCTAAGGCTGACGCCAAAGGCAGGCAGAAACCACCATTCTAGTCAGGGCAAGGAAGTCACACGCCAAGATAACCCCTGCTCACCCCCTTGGTAGCTTGACAGAAGCAGTAAGGCTAAACTCGGAGGCAATGTGTAAAGCATTTGCGCCAGCACACAACAGCAACAACATACTAGGCACACCACAAAAGGAACTCCACACAAGGTTATTATAAAATAACTGTTGTATTGTCAAAACATATCAGATAGAATCACACATGTACATTGTGCCAACTGGCACAGGCAATATTTACAAGGGATTATTCACAAGACAGGGCCACATGGGCCACTGTCCGAATCAGCACTTAGTAGAAATGAAATACTGTCAGAAATTAGAATAAAAGAATATAAAATCACTGTAGCACAAAGTAACAGTTATAAATCACATCCAGTAACTACTGGGAACAGGTACCAGGACCTCGCTAGGACCACCTGTACTAAAAGAATTACCACCTAAGAATAAAATACATTTAGGGGTATAAACAAGAACACATTACCCATGATGCATGAAACACATTCAGAGGAGTAATAAAGGACAAAAACATGATGCCTAAAACATTCAGAGGTGTAAGGAAAACCACCTAAGTACCACACAGCGTTTAGGGGTCTAGGAAAGAACACATTACCCATGATGCATAGATATACATTCAGAGGAGTAGTAAAGAGAAACACATGATGCATAAACCTACACATTTAGCGGTGTTAAGCGCAAGAAGACACATGATGCCTAAAAATACATTCAGAGGTGCAAGACAAAACATTCAGAGGTGCAGCGCAGGGAAAGAAAGACACATGATGCCTAAAAATACATTCAGAGGTGTAAGACAAGGGAAACACATGATGCATAAACCTACACATTCAGCGGTGTTCAGAAAAAAGCACATGATGCAATAAAAATACATTCAGAGGTGCAGCGCAAGAAGACACATGATGCCTAAAACATTCAGAGGTGCAGCGCAGGGAAAAGGAAGACACATGATGCCTAAAAACATTCAGAAGTGCCCCAACATAACTCAATAGCGCAAAAACACACAGTAGGCAATTACTATTAAAAACATAGAAATCACATTGCGCAGAAATCACATACCAGCCCCCATCTAATAAAGGGACTAAGAGCCCTGTGTCCAGAATGTCAGGGCGCGCTGCCATGCAGCGCCAGTCATGGGTGCGCCACTGGCGCAAAACCTAAACGGTGCAGGTGCCCACTACTTGCTGGGCACCTGGAAACAATCACAAGGGCCTAAACGTTGCAGCTGGCACTAAGTGCTGCGCAGCTGTAGCAGGCCTGGCACCACTGTGCCACCTCTTTCAATCTCAAGGACTCACTCTCCATCTTGCGCCTACACGGTGCAGCTGCCAACTAATTGCTGGGCAGCTGGGAGGCAGAACTGCGGCAGGGCTCTCACTAGCCTGGAATGCAGAACTGCGGCAGGGCTCTCACTAGCCCTCAGATGCAGAGCTGCGCTCAATCGTTGGAGCCACACAGGCTCTGACCTCATACTGCGGCCAAATGCTGGAGCCACACAGGCTCTGAACAAATATGCCCCCTGAGCCTTGCTGGGCTCCAAATACAACAACGATGGCCCCACGAGCCTCTCTGGGCTTGCAAAACAGACATGAGCCGTGAGCCTCTCAGGGCTCTTAACAAATGCGGCCACGCGAGCCTCGCTGGGCTCCAACAACTAGGAACTGGACCTCGAGCCTCTCAGGCTCCAAAACAATAGGAGGAGTCCCCCTCGGGGGACTCGGCAGCCACGGAAGCTCCACGGCCTCTAAGCACCCAGGCGCTCGCACTGGAGGGGAGGGCGGGCACCGGCAATGTGCCCCGACGCACCTCCCCTCCTTCTCTGCAACACTCACCGGGTCTGGCAGCCGGCGGCTCTCCTCACTCGGGGTTCCCTCAGCACACGGGAGCCCCGCAACCGCCCATCCTTCCGCTTCCGGTCTCCCTCGCTCGAAGCTGCATTCCCGGTCTCCCTCTCCACACGGGAGACCGGCATCGAAGCAGGAACCACACTTCCTTGGGATGAACCAATGAGGTCGCGGCTCCACGGACGAGCCCCTCCTGCCGTCCCAGCTTCTGCGGGCCAGGCTGCCAATCAGAGCGCAGCTCTCGGGGACAGGCCTCCTGCAACGGCCAATCAGAGCGCGGCTCCTGTCGGCGAGGGACCAATCAGGTCACGGCCTCTTCGTTTTCATCTCCTCGGCTCCTGGTCATTTTCAGGACCCCAGGCCGCGGCGGTGAGCACACGGGGCAATGCCGGGTGGGCACCGGCCTTCAATAAATATGAAAATAAAAGCGCTACTAAGCGCTTGGGCAAGATAAAGAGCTCCAAAGGGCTAAAGGGGCAAGAACACTTGCCCTCAAGCCCAGGATTAAAAATAAAGCGCTATCAGCGCTGAGAATCAACCTACAGCGCCCCCAGCGCTATAAGGACATCCAAGTCCAGTAAAGTCTTCCAGGAGATGCAGCAAAGTCCTTAGCAGTCCTGGCAGAATAAAGATGGAGTAACACAGCTCCCAGCAGGGAAAGTCCATCAGGAGTCCAGGGGCTGGGCAGGGCTCAGGGATTCCCCTGAGCCCCAGCAGCAGCATGCCCCTGGCAGATTCAAGTTAGAAATAAGAACATTTTGGAAGGGGACACAGCCGCTTCTTATACACAGAAAAGTCTTTGAAGTCTTTGTGTAGGCAGTGTGAGAACCAGCTAGAACTGGTTATAGGGAAGTCCTGTCAGTATCAGGGACAGAGGTGACAGTCGCCCAGCGGGGGGTGGAGCCAGCATTGTGGTCAGGCAGGCACAGCCCTTCACTATCAGGTGCCATCTCCTCCCACTTCCCTGGCAGCAGATGCTGCCTTTCATCCATGGGCTGACTCAAACAACCTCCTGGGCTCTCCAGCCCCTGTCACCCTCAAACCAGAGAGTCAATCCACAAGCAGGCCCAGGCACTCCTGGACCAGGCTCACCAGCCAATCACACGCCAGACACAAATTACACAAATATGCCAACTTCTAAAAGTGGCACTTCTTGACTAGACACACTCATGCCGCATATACCATTTTGCAGCATTCAGTCTCACGAGTTCTCTCATACCAAATTCGCCCCTGCACTCCCCACACACCAGGAACTACCATGGGCATACATATTCCCCATTCATTCCTATGGGAGGGCAGGTCACTCACCACACATACACAGAGAGCTCAAGCACTTTACACTGTACCACAGTGAAAAAGTGCGCAGAGGCCTAAAATCACCACCACCAGGTTCCAGAAACAGGCTAAGAAAAAACAAAAAGTCTCGGGTGAACCTGCCTAAAAGGCCGGGTCCAACAAATACTTCCTTTTTTTAGATGTTCATGGGGCAAGATTTGGTATTTACCATGGGCTTTGTGATTCTTCACACTATTTCCGCACCACAATGGTATTTGCAGAAGATAAAAAAAAGGGGGTGGGAAAATTGGCTGGGAACAAAGGAGTACAGATAGTCGTTAAAGAATTCAGCAGGGATGTGAAAGGAAATAAATAAGAAATGATGAGGAGCCTTGTGAGGAAGGGATGACACAAAGACATGGTAGAAATTACGGTGGAGAGGGAGTAAAAATCAGAATAGAGCAGCCGGTAGAACAATTCAGTGGCATGATGTGGCAAATGTGGACATGATGGGAGGAGACGCTGGAACCTGGCGGCAAGGGCAACAGGTACCGTGGTCAACAGGAACTAGGTGACAGGCACAACTTTTACAACTTCTGGAAGAAGGAGTGCATTAGGCCAACATGGTATTCTTAAAAGCTACGATTTTTAAAGTGGATCTGTTATTGCTTCCTCACTGACATGCGTAGAACGGATCACTGACAAAATATCGACCTCCAAAATATCGACCTACAGGAATATCGAGTCAAAAATATCGAGGGCAAGAATATCGACATCCTATCTACAACATGGTAAGTACAAAAATATCGAAAAAATAATATAGATGTTAAAAATATCGATGTTAAAAATATCGGGTTTTTAAAAAATATATAAATGTAAAATAAAGTAAATAACACTAATAAATAAAATGTACATAGTTAAAAGTATCTAATAATGTTTAAAATTAATAAATAATGCATATTTAATAATAATACATTAATTAAATAAATACAGTAAATATATAATATATATGCACTGAACAATAAATAGTGATAATTATTTTATTAATTTATAATTTAATAAAATATATTCTAATTTACTAATATATTTACAAACATAAAACAATAACATAAATAAAATGTAAAAAATATAAATAATTAAATATTCTTTTAATATTTATAACATTAATTATTTAAAACGTTGGATAGCGTAAGGGTAATAATTACTATTCCCACTCCTGACAGTGCAACAGTAGGGAAAGCGTTGGATAGCGTAGGAGTAAAAATTAGTATTCCCACTCCAGAGAGTGCAACAGTAGGGAAAGCGTTGGATAGCGTAGGGGTAAAAATGACTATTCCCACTCCAGAGAGTGCAACAGTAGGGAAAGCGTTGGATAGCGTAGGGGTAAAAATTACTATTCCCACTCCAGAGAGCGCAACAGTAGGGAAAGCGTTGGATAGCGTAGGGGTAAAAATTACTATTCCCACTCCAGAGAGTGCAGCAGTAGGGAAAGCGTTGGATAGAGTAGGAGTAAAAATTACTATTCCCACTCCAGAGAGTGCTACAGTAGGGAAAGCATTGGATAGCGTAGGAGTAAAAATTACTATTCCCACTCCAGAGAGTGCAACAGTAGGGAAAGTGTTGGATAGCGTAGGGGTAACAATTACTATTCCATCTCCAGAGAGTGCAACAGTAGGGAAAGTGTTGGATAGCGTAGGGGTAAAAATTACTATTCCCACTCCAGGGAGTGCAACAGTAGGGAAAGCGTTGGATAGCATAGGAGTAAAAATTACTATTCCCACTCCAGAGAGTGCAACAATAGGGAAAGCGTTGGATAGCGTAGGAGTAAAAATTACTATTCCCACTCCAGGGAGTGCAACAGTCGGGAAAGTGTTGGATAGCGTAGGGGTAACAATTTACTATTCCCACTCCAGAGAGTGCAACAGTAGGGAAAGCGTTGGATAGCGTAGGGGTAAAAATTACTATTCCCACTCCAGAGAGTGCAACAGTAGGGAAAGTGTTGGATAGCGTAGAGGTAAAAATTACTATTCCAACTCCAGAGAGTGCAATAGTAGGGAAAGCGTTGGATAGCGTAGGGGTACAAATTACTATTCCCACTCCAGAGAGTGCAACAGTAGGGAAAGCGTTGGATAGCGTAGGGGTAAAAATTACTATTCCCACTCCAGAGAGCGCAACAGTAGGGAAAGCGTTGGATAGCGTAGGGGTAAAAATTACTATTCCCACTCCAGAGAGTGCAGCAGTAGGGAAAGCGTTGGATAGAGTAGGAGTAAAAATTACTATTCCCACTCCAGAGAGTGCTACAGTAGGGAAAGCATTGGATAGCGTAGGAGTAAAAATTACTATTCCCACTCCAGAGAGTGCAACAGTAGGGAAAGTGTTGGATAGCGTAGGGGTAACAATTACTATTCCATCTCCAGAGAGTGCAACAGTAGGGAAAGTGTTGGATAGCGTAGGGGTAAAAATTACTATTCCCACTCCAGGGAGTGCAACAGTAGGGAAAGCGTTGGATAGCATAGGAGTAAAAATTACTATTCCCACTCCAGAGAGTGCAACAATAGGGAAAGCGTTGGATAGCGTAGGAGTAAAAATTACTATTCCCACTCCAGGGAGTGCAACAGTCGGGAAAGTGTTGGATAGCGTAGGGGTAACAATTTACTATTCCCACTCCAGAGAGTGCAACAGTAGGGAAAGCGTTGGATAGCGTAGGGGTAAAAATTACTATTCCCACTCCAGAGAGTGCAACAGTAGGGAAAGTGTTGGATAGCGTAGAGGTAACAATTTACTATTCCCACTCCAGAGAGTGCAACAGTAGGGAAAGCGTTGGATAGCGTAGGGGTAAAAATTACTATTCCCACTCCAGAGAGTGCAACAGTAGGGAAAGTGTTGGATAGCGTAGGGGTACAAATTACTATTCCCACTCCAGAGAGTGCAACAGTAGGGAAAGCGTTGGATAGTGTAGGAGTAAAAATTACTTTTCCCACTCCAGAGAGTGCAACAGTAGGGAAAGCGTTGGATAGCGTAGGAGTAAAAATTACTATTCCCACTCCAGATAATGCAACAGTAGGGAAAGTGTTGAATAGCGTAGGGGTAACAATTTACTATTCCCACTCCAGAAAGTGCAACAGTAGGGAAAGCGTTGGATAGCGTAGGGGTAAAAATGACTATTCCCACTCCAGAGAGTGCAACAGTAGGGAAAGTGTTGGAGAAGCGTAGGGGTTAAAATAACATACTTATAAATTAAAGCTTTTTTAAGTAATTAAAATTTAAACTATTACATAAATATAAACCATACACAATACCTATACATAATTATTAAAGACATGATTATCAAAATATATTTAGCCCAAATTAAATATTAAAAAATACCAATGTATATTATTTAATGACCAATTCATAATTAATGATCAATTATATAATTAACAAAACAATTAATTTAAATACATTATTACTTAATTACATTTAAATTACTTCCCACCATATTCCCCTATTAACCCACTACCCGCAACAGAACACATGTATCTATTTATGAATTAATTAAAATTATTTACCAATTAATTTAAATTATTAACCAATTAATTTAAATTAATTAGCAATTATTTCAAATTAGTTTATAATTCCAACTAATTAATAAATAATTAAACATAATTAAATTACTTCCCACCCTATTCCCCTATAAACCCACAACCCGCTACAAAACATATTTATCAATTAATCAATTAATTAAAATTAATTAGCAAATATTTCAAATTATTTTATAATTACAACTAATGAATAAATAATTAAACATGATTAAATTACTTCCCACCCCATTCCCCTATAAACCCACAACCCGCTACAAAACATATTTATCAATTAATTAATTAATTAAAATTAATTTCCAATTAATTAAAATAATTAGCAATTAAGAAAAATTAATTTATAACTCCTACTAATTAATAATTATTTAAACATAATTAAATTACTTCCCACCCTATTCCCCTATAAACTCACAACCTGCTACAGAACATATTTATCTATTAATTAAAATTATTTTCCAATTAATTAAAATTAATTATCAATTAATTAAAATTATTTTATAACTCCTACTAAATAATAATTAATTAAACATAATTAAATTACTTCCCACCCTATTTCCCTATAAACCCACTACCCGCTCCGGTACTAAAACATATAATTTGCTTAAAAATAAATGTATTAATATATAAAATTAATACACATATAATATTATTTTTTTAAATACTTAACTAACACATATAACACATACATAATAAAAAACAAAAAAATCATACAAATATCGATATTAGTATCATCAAAATTAGTAACATCGATATATATGCTATCGATATTACTAACTTCGATATTACTTACATCGATATAAATAATTTCGATATTACTTACCTTAGGGTCGATAATCTGTCCAACGATATTCTTGACATCGATATTCTATACCTTCGAAATTTCTAACACTATATTTTGATAGGTCGATATTTACAACTCGATATTTTGACTGTGTACCGCATAGAACACAAGGTATGGTGAAATCATGAGTTATTGAGACTCAACATCTTACAATACTTTCTGAAAGCTAAATTTATAAATTAGCCTTTTTTAAACATTACAAGGAGACTCAAACAAGCAGATCATGAACAAATATTTCATCGAATCGATATCGTGCAGACAACATACATTTTCACCTACCTTATATTTGCATGCGAAAGTATTGCTAGCTGAGAGGTTTATCATTATTTGTTAAAATGCACCCTCAATATGGCTGCTACAATAACTTGAAATGCATAAAAATAATGATTCTTTCCTCTACATTGTGCAATATGAATGGTGTGAAATTATCTGGAATAAAATAACTGAGTTTGAGGAAAGGGGTAACAGAAAATCTGCCTAAAATCAGCACATTGTCCACTTCATCTCTGGTGATGCACCTATCCTCTTTACTGTACTGCATGTCACACACAGGCCAGTGGCAGACTGCCTCTGCCAAGGTTCAGGGCAAATGTTGCCAGACATGGTGGAGAATTAGAGTGGATAGTCCACCCCTATGCCTGCGGCTGTTAAAATTTGAAAGAGGTGAACCGTCCGATTGGTTAACCAGTTTTGGTGAGTGAGCGAGCTGGAGGTGTATGAGAGGGGGTTTGGGTGTAAATGTAAATGTATTGCGACTTATATAGCTCACGTATCACCCAAAGGCATCAAGGAGCTTGCCTTGGGAACCCGTCCTGGCTTTTTCCCTGTGAGATAACCCCTACTGTGCATCCCCAAGGTGAAAGCCAGGCATCCCGCAGCGGGTGGGCCGCCGTAGTGGAGATTAAGCAAGCTATTGCCCAGAGTTGCAGCGTGGGACCCCATGATTAGAATAGGCACCGAGGCGAGAATTATCGAGTCCGTGGACATTTTTGGGCTCAGGACCCTGCCGCGTCAGGAATTGAACCCTGGTCCCGGGCCAGACCTCTGCATCAGGGACTGCTGCTCTAATCAGTGAGCCACACTCCTCCACTGACCCACACTCCTCCACAATGTATGTAAAATGATGCAAATGTAATCCATGGATCATAAGAATCTGGTCTGCATTTAGGGTATACATGAACCCTGATTTGCCTCTTAGTTCACCAATAGCATTGTAATCAGGAAGGGGTCAGGAACGTTTATCAGTTCATGTTTAAAAAGTCTCACTTCTACTTACGGAGTCCCAACATGTTGCCATTTTGGCACTTTGGATGCGTATAGAGATGAAACTGGACAGCGTAATTACTAAACTACAGACAGCAGCATCGCTGTGCGCTTTGCACATTTTCCAGGGTTTCAGGGATAGTCTTCCATTGGGTACCCAAATGGTTTTCAAAACATGTATAACTGAGATACCAGTAAGTTCTGTAGGTGTAAGATCGAAATAGTCACCTATGGCAATTAATTAGACACAATGTGAAAACCGGTTTGTGGCACTTAAAAGACCATCACTTTGAAGCGCAAACAATTTGGCACATTAAAAGCATAGAATGTAAAATCTTATTTTGGTCGATTTTTGCCATTCATTTTTTGATAGGAGTAATGGGTGCTTTGGAAACAAGGTGTTCACACAAGGCTGAGGTGCGGCCTTTTGCACACAGAACTGAAAGCAGAGTTATTCTTAGTTTCATAAGAAACAAATGGGGCCTGATAATGAGTCTGGCTGTCCATGGACTGCCAGACTCACAGTGGCGTGGCGGTCCAGCCGCTGCCCCACCAGCAGTCTGATCGCCTAATACAACTAGGGCAGTTGGACTGCCATTGCACTTTCACAACCGCCATGGATCAGAGGTTGGCTGGCTGTGGTGCGGTGTTCTTGAGGCCGCAATATGCTTGGTGTAACTGCAGCGGTCCCGCTAAGTATATTACGAGTTTCCTTTCTACCACGGTTTTCAAGGTGGTTCATGCTCCATGAAAATTGTGGCAGAGAAGAAACAAAGCCTCAGGGCCATGGGGTGCATGCAAGGGGGCACATGTCATGCTCCCCTGTATGCCTGCACCCCAGTGCCTTCACAGCATGGACGGCACCAGTCCAGGCCATGCAGGTACTGCCATTGACATTCCTTTGATTTGCCTATTCCATATGCACCTCCATTTGACCTACAAAGAACAGTCCGCCAGTGACAAAAAAAAGGCGTAATCTGGTCGGTGGTGTGAACGCAGGTTTGGCAGTATGGGAGCGGGGCAGCGGCATGTCGGTCTCGCTCTGGCACTGCAAATTCGAAATCAGACCCAAAATGTTGTCATGGGAACCATTTTTAAGTTAAATTTACTTAAGCTGCCTAACTGCAAAATGGAAGTTGTTCAGACCTATGCTAATACTAAACCTTTTGGAGTCCAATTAGGCCTATCCCTGTAATTATTACTGATTTTGTTCAAGTGTTTAAGGGACTGGGTGGCTCAGCTTTTATTAAAATTATTACCCGACTCGATGGGACCACTTCATTGTCTTTGGGAGGAGGAAAAGTTACTTAAATAGCCACAAGACATACAGTCAGGTGTCAGCGCAGTTTATTTACAACCCTAAAACATCTTTGGAAATTGAAACTTGTTATCTGCATTTTACTCATGGATCTTGACAGCAGACATGATAAAGTGTTGAGCACCTGCACCCGTGATCTGCAGATTACAACGAGTTTAGTGCAGTGTGCACCCAACCCGCTGTGCTATCTTATCGGTTCTTTAATTGTGTTTTCTAGAAATGGAACTCTCAGCAAATGCAACAAAAATAACCAAAACATCCAAACTTGCAGCCATACATGGCTGCCTATTAAATCCCTGGGACGCATCAAAGTCAAATTACTCTGCTTTGCAAGCCATTATGAGCACTGTAAAAAATCAAAAGCAGGAACCCGCGAGGAGACGTAATTTACAATTTAATATATTTATATGTTGCCTGCTTTGCAGAAATCCTTACAATAAAAAGAGAAAAAAGAAACTGGGATGAACCCCATGCTCTGTCAATGATTCCAGATTCGCCCTCCCAGTGCATGAAATATTCAGCCCCTCATGAAAGAATCCTTTCCAGTCCTAAAAGCACGTGCTGTGGCATAAAAGTATCTGTGTGGTGAAGCTGAGTTGAGGAACAATACGGTGGGGAACAGTCCCTGTGCCCAAATAGTCTCGTCTGGAGGCCAGTGGAAAGGAGCTCGTCCCCATGACCCGAGTAAAGGTGAACTCTCATTTCTGGAGGCTTTAAAAATAGTATGGAAGAGGGAAACCATGTCCCTGTATAACAAAATGGCCCCGGCAACTGGGATGAGGTCGGCTTGCAGCATGAATTGCAGTGGGGATTTGGGTGCACCCCCTAAGTGCAATGTACAAGAGACAAGATGACCAGGAATTTAAAACTTGGAATTAGAACGTATGATTACGATTATGGGGCAGCACAGGTGAGAATAAAAATTAAACATTACCTACCTGCTGGCAGCCGCCCCCTCAGTGCTCTTCTGCTTCTGTCGAGGCAGTCCAATGGGGTCCACAGACTCCCAGACTTAGCTACGCCAATCCAGAAGCTGCTCTTATGCTGGTAATAGTATTATCCAGGATGAGAGAACTGCCAGGATTGGTCTGAGGATGCTTGTTTTGTCCTCACACCTGGCTGTGCAGCACAGTTAGGGTTGGAGAGATCTATGTGCGCATGTCATTTTAGCCGTCTTTAGACAGCCAGCCAAACCGGCATGTATACTTTTGCTGCAGCTGCTGTCTGTCAGGATGGCCACCCCCCCTAACAGGCTCAGACGCTCAGTAGGCCCAGCTGGCAGCCTCCAAGATGAAAAATAAAATGATAATAACATTGTTTCATGATTTTAGTTTTCATGCTGGAATTTGCTGGCTCTCAGCAGTGGGGCAATGCTCCTCCGCCCTAATGGAGGAGTTGTTGCTTGTACATTTGTGAAAGGCTGCCATGGAAATGGTGACAGGCATTGATGGAAAGAGAAATATGGTGTCCCAATCATGCAGGAAGCCCTCCCCCCAGGGTACATTTGGCAGACGAAATGTAGCACTGACTGTGAATCCTTAAATGGGGACACATTTTCAGGATATTTAGCTAATATTGCATGCCACTAGTTGATTTCCCACCCAATGATTCCCAGCAAAAGTGGAATTTCTCAAGTAGGATATAGACACGTGTGGAAAAACTCTGCTTCTATAGTGTTATGTCATGTTTTATTAAAAAAACTTGTAAAGCGCACGTACACCAAACGGTTTCATGGCACTGGAGTGGAGTGGAGGACTTAATATGGGAAATCTTCCAACTTTGGCAAATAAGTTGAACTCCCCATAACAGCGGGTGTAAAATGAATTTGATGAATTGTAAATAAGGTCTCTTTTGTAAAAGTGGAAATGTTATGTCTTTTAGTCAAGTTCTCACATTCTATGTTATTGCAGGAAAGGCTTGTTAGTCCTGAGCAGCTGCGGTTCACCATTAAAGAGACAGTGTGTGTCAATCAGATGGACAACCAAGGCAAGGACAAATGTGACTTCAAGGACTCAGGAGTAAGTAACAGCTCTTGAAAACTGATGTACAAAACGGTGTTGTGTGGGAGGCATTTTAATTGTTTTGTACATTATTTTGTTTTTTTAAGGGAAATCTTCACCAAAGAGTTTCCTCTTGGGTTTGAGACGGTAAATGTTATGCACATATGCATATAAAATGTCTTACTGCTTAAACAAAATGGTTTTGTTAAATTCCTGTGGCAGATTATTCTAAAGATGTGAGCATAGAAATCATATTAAAAAATGACAAATTTCCCATCAACATCACCAGCAAAGTAACAGTACTACAAAGAGTAGTCCAAACTATGGATTACTCTATCCTTGTAAAGGTTTGAACTTTCCTTTGACATAAGATAATGATTAGCTACCTGAGTTGTACTGACTGACAGACTATAATGTCTGATACAGTTAACCTTGTGAAAGGCAGTCATGTAAGCTGTCGTGGTCATTCATGGAAAGGAAAGTATGACAACCCCTGACTGTTAGGGAAAACTCTCAGCATGGAAGAGAAATTGAATGTGTGGGCACTGACAACATATCCCACTTTGGTGGTGCAATTGCAGTCCTCATATTTTGTCACAGCAATTTCAGCAACCGTAATAGGGTGGACTTTTTCCCAAAAATGTTCCTCTCACAGAGGATACATCTATTTTCATGGAGAGACCTTTTGTCTTCCATGGAGAACACTCATACTATGGCAGATTTTCCAAATCAAATCAAATCAAAGGAACTTATTGCGCGCACATATCACCATAAGGTCGCTTAGCGCTAGCGAGAACTCCTGGGAGACTTCGTGCGGACTGACAGCCAGTTAAGTAGCAGTTATGGGTGTTCAAACAAGCAGATTTTTCATTTTTTGCGGAAAAGCTTATGGTTGATGATGGAATGCGAGTTTGTTCCAGAAGGCAGGTGCGAGAAAGGAGAAAGATCGACCAGCGTTTCTAGTAGGGTGAATTCTGTGAGGGGTAAGAAGAAATTTAGTGCTGGACCTAAGCATCCTGCTAGGTTGATACCAGCTGAGTTTCTTAGCCAAAGAATGTGGTCCAGTTCCATATATACTCCTGTGCACAAGACAGAGGATTTTGAAGCGACATAGCTTCTTGAGAGAGAGCCAGTGAAGGGTCTTCAGATTGGACAATGATGGAGCTCTTGCTGGGAGATTTAATACTAGTATTTCTGGAATGTTTTGCAAGGCTTGAAGCTTAGAGTAGAGATCCTCATTTATGGAGGCTAACAGGGCATTACCATAATCAATGCAGCTCATGATTAGTCCCTGGACCAGAGGGTTCCTGGATTCAATGGGAATCCATTGAAATATTTTGCATAATTTAAGCAAAATACCATAGCAGATGCCGATTATATGACTTATATGGCTTTTTATCGACAACTGATTGTCAATGATCACTACGAGATTTCGTACCACAGTTTTGGGTGATGGATACGAGCCCAGCTTTTGTGGCAACCAGTCACTAGACCAGTGTTCGTCTGCCTTGCCAAAGAAAATGACCTCTGTCTTGTTGCCGTTTAGTTCAAAGTGATTGGAACACATCCAATTGTCAATATGGGTCAAGCAGTTTTTGAAGCGAACTTTGGTTTATCCCCACTGTTACCTAAGTGGAGATAAACATTTCCTGACATTGGGAGGTGGAAACTCAACTGTTTCTTGAACATTGTAAACATTAGCAATGGAGCATTAGAGGCATGCAA
This sequence comes from Lissotriton vulgaris, assembly GCF_964263255.1. Lineage (NCBI taxonomy): Eukaryota > Metazoa > Chordata > Amphibia > Caudata > Salamandridae > Lissotriton > Lissotriton vulgaris. The sequence continues at coordinate 352,647,253 of NC_141698.1, forward strand.
CACCTGGCTATGGCAGTGAAACTGGAGTTTTGAATTGAAAAATTGAGGCTAAAACTAAACTGTAGAATTCTTGTTTAACCACATATCGAGCCTGTGTATGAAATTGTCTGCACATGCAAAAGGTAGATAGAGTTGAAGAGAAGTACAAAAAGGGAGAAAATGATGTCAGGTGATGCCTATTGAATCATCTTGAGCTTCAATAAGGCATATTTTATTATTAGCACTTGTATGGCGTAACTCCTCATCCACAAGGGGATCTCTCGGCGCCTGGGTAGCAAATTGCAGATTGAAAGTGATCATTAAAACATCCAGGTTTTCAGCTCTTTCTTAAACTGTGCTCGATTTGAACAGGCTCGTATCTCATCTGGCAGTCTGTTCCAGTGGGTGGGGGCTAGATGGGAAAATGCATGACCACCAATTTTAGCTTTACTAATTTTCCATGTGCAGAGCAGTTTCCGATTACTCGATCTCAATTGACGCACAGGGATATAAGGTTTTAGTTTCTTCGTTAGGTAGGCAGGGCCAGTCCCCTGAAGTACTTTAAACACTATACACAGTAGCTTAAAGACTGCTCTCTTCCTGATAGGAAGCCAGTGCAGTTGTCGCAAGAGAGGTAGTGACAGGGTGCATACCGGTTTGTTGAGAACAAGATGCACTGCTGTATTTTGAACTACTTGCAACCTTGATAATAAATCTTCCCTTGATCCTGCTAATAGTGAATTTCCATAATCTAGTCTGCCGACTAGAAGCACCTGTATGAGGACCTTTCTGACCGCAAGGGGAATCCACAGAAATATCTTTCTCAGCATCCGCATTATACCAAAGCAGGTGCCGGAGACCGTCTTCACATGCTTCTCCATTGAGAGTTTGTCATCGATTTATAATGCCCAGTTTGCTCGCCTACTTTTTTGGTCTAGGAGCTTCCCCAAGTTCTGTAGGCTTCCAGTCAGCAGACTACAGTTCCTCCACTTTCCCAAACAACAGGATCTCCGTTTTGTTGGAGTTAAGCTGAAGAAAGCTCTTATTCATGCATGTGGCTATTTTTACCATACAGGTCTTAAACTTTGCTCTGGTCACCGTGGGATCCGTCTCATTAGGGACTATCACCTGGGTGTCATCTGCATACGAGATAGTCTCAAAACCGCATGACCTAATAATGGTCGCCAGAGGAGCCACATAGATTTTGAACAAGGTAGGACTTAAGATGGACCCTTGAGGGACTCCCTTGTCCACTAGCGTTGTCTGCAACACAAATGTGTCCAATTGGACACATTGTGTTCTGTTGGTCAAAAAGCTTTGTAGCCAGTTTAAGGCCATTTCTCTGACACCAATCTCTCGTGGCCTATCCAAAAGGATTCTATGAGAGATGGTGTCAAAGGCCGCCGACAGATCAAGAAGTACTAACATCGAGGGAGTCCCCTTATCCAATGACATCCTTATTGTATCAGTTACTTCAGACAAAGCAGATTTGGTGCTATGACATGCCCGGAAGCCAAACTGGGAAGGATCAAGTAGATTATTTTGCTCCAAATAACCCGCAAGTTGTTTATAGATCAATGCCTCCATGATGCTAGAGCAGCATGGGAGAAGATATATCGGTCTATAGTTTTGCAAGTCTGCTGGGTCAGCTAGTGCTTTCTTCAGCAGAGGTGCACCTTCTTCCATTTAAGAGGAAACGTGGCTGTTGCCAGGGATTATATAATACAGTCTTCTGAGAGTGATGAAGACACGACCCGGGCAAGTTCTAAAATAATAAAAGTCGGGCCAGGACTAACGGAGAACCTGATTTCATGTGAGCAAGTAAGGACACTACTTGCTCTGTGGTAATAGCTGCAAAAGAGTCAAGACTAGGTAGTAAGGTGTCCTCCCTGGGTGGGATTACCCCCTTCGCTCCCTCTACCGCACCAAAGGAGCTGTACATTTTGTCGACCTTCTGTTTAAAATAATTAGCTAGCTCGTCGCAAAGCCTTTGCCTAGACGGGAGAAAAGGATTGTTGGCTCTGGGGTTAGTGAACTCCTTGAGGATCTTAAAGGGCTCTTTAGAGGAGCTCTTCGCTTACGAAATTCGGGGGTCTAAATGTTCCCTTCTCGCTGTGTTGCAGCTATTTAAATAGGCTCTACGTGCTGTTTTATAGGCAAGTTAATCACCCTCCAGCTTTGTTTTCCTCCATTTTCTCTTGCTACCTATATACATGGCTTTTTCTTTCTTGAGGCTTTCCGAGTACCAAGGGGCTGGAGCAGCCCTTTCCTGGGTTTTCACTACTCTAAGCGGAGCAATGGTATCTAAGGGTTAGCTTACCGAAGCCTCCGATCTTTCTAAGGCTGTGTCTCTCTCAGCGCAGTTCCTAAATGAAGGAGTTATATAAGCCAGACTGAATGCTGTTAGTGTGACTTTTCTCCATGCTCTGCAAAGATTTTCTCAGCATTGGGACTGGCTTCCTAATTCTGGCTTTTTAAAAGAGAATCTTAATGCCAGATGGTCAGTCCAGTTTAATGCTAGGGGAGGTTCTACTGTTAAATCATGAATATTCTTAAAAATGGTATCCAGTGTATGTCCTGCTACATGTGTAGGGTTGAGTACTCTAGAAGAAAGGCCTAGCAACTCCATAGCCGACAATAAGCATGCGGACTCTACATTGGAAAAGTCCTCTAAATGATGATTAAAATCCCCTAGAAGTAGAAAATTGTCTGCTTGCAGGGTATAAGGAGCGAGAATTTCCATTAGTGATGTACAGAACAGTTTCTTACTTTTGCCCGGGGATGATAGACTACTGCTCCCATCCACCTAGTACCCTGAAAAGGCTATAGCCGAAATACCATTAGCTCAATACTAGAGGTGGAAACCGTGTCCCCAATATTGATATACTGGGGAGAGCTCATGGCTATGGCTAGATCTCCTCCCCCCTTTTGCCTATCTGTCTAATATTGCTACTGTGTACTCTGCAGGAAAGGCAATCGCCAGGGTAGGTGTGGAATGGTTTTGCAGCCACGTCTTGGTGAAGAGACAGATATCTGATTTCAAGTCACCCAACATGTCCCAGATTTCCGCGGCATGCTTAGGGATAGATGTAGCATTGAGGTAGTAGCCCTGAAAGGGGACGGCTAGTTCTACTTTTTTCTGCTTACTCTCCCTAATCCTCTGCTCTTTTAATTCTCAATGGCTTGAGGGATAATGGTGAAGGGGTTCTATTCTTTGCTGAATATGAGTCGCAAGCCACTCACATTGTGAACATTTACCACAGTGAGAACCACTTTCTACTGATATATTCCCCTCACACCCCATGCCAAGAGTCTTGACCCTTAGTTCCAACAGCAGGTCCTTAGAGTATGTTAGCAGAGGCATTTTTAGATACCTGTATAGACACTGGCAGAGTTTCCTGGCAGCTGGCAGCGTCCAGGCATGGACGGATGCAGATGGGCTTGCCTTAAGCGGTACAAAAGGGGGTGGTGATGGACAGAGCAAGCGCGCCAGCGACGCATCCGCGCATGCGGTGAATTTATGCCCCAAGAGTCAACCCCTAGAGCGCTACCCGTTCAAAATGGCACCCAAAGACATCTCGTCTGGTCCTGGTGAGGCTACCTCTATCCACTCAATTGGTCGTCAGACACGACCGCGGTAGACCAGAGAGTTGCCGTACTGAATTTAATATCCCCCAATGTTGTTGACCCCCGTGCTCCCAGAATATAAAAATCACAGGTAAGAAAAACAGCAGTTAAAACAAGAACATACGATGGCTCTCAGCATTTCAGGGTGCATGCTACATCGCTCTGTGATATATGCCACTGGTGGCAGTCAAATCGAGATATCACCACTGCTGCAATAAAGGGCATAGTTGATATTGAATGTTGTTCCTGGACTGCAGATGAAAAAGTTTATTTAATTTTCACTGCTCATGTCGGTCCTTTTAAGGGTACCAAAGAAAATGGAAGGTCTAATGGTATTGCCCAAGCCAACATTGGCTGCAGGAGCAGAAAGTTACATAGTAAAAGTGCTGGATGTGTAATAAAGTTGAAGAGTATGTATGAGTAGCGAATCAGACCTAGTGCTCACAAATAAAATGGGGAAGGAGAAAGAGAGAGAGAGAAGAAGAACATTCAAAATGTCCCCCTTAAAAAAGCAAATAAAATACTCAACTTAAAACATCCCAAAAGCAAATTTATATCTAAAACAAATATAACATATTGTGTTCGCATTTTTATTGTAAATGTGCCACAAAGACTTGGTAAAAGCAATGGTGGAGTTCAAACAGCTCATCGAGATTGTGAATATTGGCACTAGGCCTAAAGTTCAAGAAAGTCAAGAGGACAATAGTTTTTTGGACTGGTTAAAAAGACTGTAGTGAGTCTTGGGAACCCCAGCTGCAAATCAGATCATTCAGGGGCTTGGTGGGTTCAAGTCTGTTTAAGTGGTTGGTTTGGAGACTACCTCCATAGAAGCTGTGGGACTGGCTGGATTGTCCAAAGGGTTCTTATCATCCTCGACAAATGTGAACAATAGTTTGTTGATTTGTTTGATAGATCAGCCTGTAACCCTCACAAACATTTGTTGCTACATAGATCTTTTGATATTGCTTTATTCAGACCAAAACTCACCTTTCAACATTATGTTATCTGGCTTCCATGTGTTGATCTGATTGCTTAATATTTATGCCTGTGTCTGTCTTGTAGCTGTAGTTAAAATTACACTGAGTATAAAATTAGGGTATTACATTATTTTAGCTTTTTACAAATATGCATATAGTGAATCATTAGCTCTCTGTGGTGCTGAGGTGGATGTGCTGGGTGGTACCCTGAATTCAACTATGAGCAATGGAGTTTGAGATCTATGTTCTTTCACTGGAGATCTGTGTGTGGCAATGCAGGTTGGCATACCTCGCAAGAGAGGTTGGAATGCCTCATCTTCTTTGGATGTTCTGAGGTGAGCAGCCAGAGGGGTGAAACTGAACCTGGAGTTGACACCTATATAACAGAAATAGCACTTGACCCACATACAGCCACACCATAGCCATGATATGAATCCAATTTTAATAGCTGAGAGTGCAACTAAGAATAGTACTGAATGTAGATTTATTTCCAGTGCTTGCAGGAAGTGCCGCTTAAAATCAACAACATAAAAGTTCAGTGATGTACTAACGAGTGTTCCAATCACAACTCCAATAAATTCAAGTCCACAACTATTCAGGAGAAAATTACTCACCTATAAAGTCTGGGTATGTTTGCATAAGTACCTAGTAGTGAGGCATTATTCAGTCTGGATACTCAGAGCTGATGTTCCTAATTGTAAGTTGATGATGCTGCTTACCCATGCCACAAACCTCCTGTAAAATACTTCATGTGATGTTTGCACTTTGTTCGACAACAACAATTGGGTGGTTTGGTTCCACGAAAATGATACTTCTTTTGACATAGGCAGCAATCCTGCACTTGAGCAGGTTATAAAGCTACTAATAATTTTTTAAGTAGATCCTATAGTGGAGTGCAGGCTTTTTATACCTGAAGCTTGGTAGGTAGACCGCCTACCAGCTACCTTTGGTAAACCTGTGTAGAATATCCTAACTGTGCCTCATCTCTTCAGCTTATTGTAAGTGAAGTGTCCATGAGAGTGCTTAGGTACATAGAAGGTGGAGTACCCAGGTTGGGGCCCTCATGGACGTATCACACTCCCAAGCTTCTAGTGCTACTCAGGATTTAGGGGTATTCTGGATTGCTGTCTTCACTTCTCCCTGCATGTCCCCTGGTGTTGCTCCATAGATTCCTCCCTCCCTCTGGAATCTTTTATAAAGTCAAGTGAAACTGTTATGTTTGAATCATCATCTTAAAAGAATGGGAAGGAGAGGCTTTCTTGTTCATTTAACATGGATCAAGACCGCTCCAATAGGTCAAGATGTTCTTTTGCTACAGCAACACTACCCAAAGTGATAGAACAAAAGCATAGCCAAGACTGTTCACTTTCTATTCAGCAGTTGGCTTGCTTGTTCATCACAACTTCCTATGCTGTTTGTTCCTTGAGAATAATTGCCTAAATGGAATGTAGAAAATAAAATTGAAAGCATCTCCTGAGATCAATGCCATGGGGATGTGATACGCTGAAAGCAAAATTCACTTTTTACTATGGGATCTCACTACACCTTTGTAGAGGCAGTCAGAGATCAGAGGCAGAATTCTTGGCTGTCACCCATTTAAGGGTAAGTGCTAGACTCCAGGACTGTTGAAGAAACATTGCTGTAGCCACAGGGGGAATCCAAGAGGTGAACTGCCCAGAGTGGAGCGGACCTTTTGTTATTAGCAAGAGACTGAGTTTGGAATTCAAACCTTGCATCATAATTTCTTCAAGCAATATTGACTGCTGACCACATAATGCCTGTTGGCGGCACCCATATTTCTGTCATATGAAAAAAAATACACATTCATTTTCATGTGAGGCCCAAGTGCTGCACTAGGCACATAACATTTGCAATTATTACCTGTCCTCAGCCTCCCAATCTGTGTACTTCCACCGGCTGATTCCTAACATAGTCCTCTTATATTGAGAGGAGCTCCTTCCAGCAGCAGCTAATGGCCCTAGCATGAACGACCATTGCTAACCAAGACACGTTCAACAGCCAGTTACTTCAAACAGCTCATATTATAGATATGCGGATGATGACTGAATGGCACTGGAGCTACACATCGAACTGTGCCTATTACAACACTCGCTAAGCAAACATTTCTGCAAAGTGGGAATAGCCCTGTTAATGAAACCCTTGATAAATCGCCAGTGATTACTGGCACATAAATACTTCTCAAATGTTTCCTAAATTATTTTAAATAATTAGCATAATTAATAAACAAATCAATAAATTAGAAATTATTATATTAATTTAAAACCTCAAAATGATATCCACCGACTCTCCTACAACTCACTCAAAAATTCAAAATCATATTAAAAGCAATTCTAAAGATTTATGATGTATAAAATAGCCAATGACATTACACTGACAATAATTATCAATAAACACTGTTACCTATTGTTAGACTTGACAGCCTTAGAGTGGCCTTCCCCTGTATGACCCATAGGGCAGGGTGCAATTTATTTAAAAGGTAGGACATGCACTTTAAAGTTTGGCATGTCTTTGTAGTGAAATAGTCCCAATTTCATGTTTCACTACTGCAAGGCCCCTCTTTCCCATAGGATAACATTGAGATTACCATTTTTCATCTTTTATGTGTAGTTCTCAAATGTGAAGAGGTAGACTTTTCAAGTTTGGATTACAATGCAGATGTCTGGTCTTAATAGACCGAGGCCAATATAGCGGTTTCAACCAAAGGCATTACTGGATTTGGTCTTCCGCACAGAACTGGGAGAGGAGATCAAGGAGTTTTTCTTGAGGAATAAGGACTTGGTGGATAACATTGAAACTATCTGGGAGGCTTTCAAGGTCACCATACGTGGCTACTGTATCTCTAAAAGTTTTGGGGTTCTGCGGGATATCCAACACGCACTGACGACTTTAGAGCGAGAATTGAAGGAACTGGAGGTCCGTATGGTGGAGGAGGGAGGAGGGGCACTACAGGGTGAGTTTAGAGAAAAATTGTCCGGATATGAGGAGGAAGCTGCTAGGGAAGCTAAATTTAAGGGGAAGCATTGGGTGGCAAGACAATACGGAGAGGGGGAATGGCCGGGGAGGGCGCTGGCGGAGGTTTCTAGAAGCCCTAGATTCACCAACACTGTCTTGGAGATAGAAACACAGGAGGGGGAGGTGACGCACAATATGGAAGAAATACTGGCAGTGTTTCAGGCGCACTACGAAAATCTCTACACTATGCGCGAGATGGGGGAGGTGGACTCAGAGGGGATGTGGCGCTCTGCTGGCTGAGTGACACTCATAGGCAGTTCCTTGGTGCACCACTAGACAAGGATGAGATCCAGGAAGATATAATGTCCCTACAAAATGGGAAAGCACCGGGCCTGGATGGCATAACCGGCAAATTTTACAAATGCTATGTAGATATCATGGCACCGGTGCTTCGGGAATTGTTTGGGAAACTCATGGAGGTGGGGATTTTACCCACATCGATGAGAGAAGCGCTAATTACCTCGCTGATGAAGCCTGGGAAGCCCCCTTAACGACCGGACTCATATAGGCCGTTGTCACTTATCAACTGCGATACTAAAATACTCGCGAAGGTATTGGTTACCAGATTAACACTATTAATGAATGTCATAGTGCTTCCAGACTAATCAGGGTTTGTCCCAGGCCGTACTACCACGCATAATCTATGCACCCTGTTCTCCCTGATACAGACCATAGCCCCGAACTTCCCAGTTGCAGCGGTCTTCTTGGATGCCACAAAGGCTTTTGATACTGTGGAGTGGGGATACCTGTTTAAAGTCCTTCCCATATTTGTGGCATGGATTAAGCTGCTGTACTACAGACCGAAAGCTAAAGTTATGATCAACTGTCAAACTTCATCGGCAATAGAACTCACGAGGGGTACACGACAGGGGTGTCCTCTCTCGCCCTTACTGTTCATGATCGCGATCGAACCACTGGCGGCCAGATTGTGTCAGGTGCACAATGATAAAGCTTTCCGTTGCTACCAGCGACATCTGTTGATATTGTTCTATGCGGACGATATCACATTGTATGTGAGGGACCCAGAACAGAATCTCAATCCTATCCTTAGAGAGTTCCTGGTGTTCGGGCAACTATCGGGGATTAATATTAACTGGGGAAAGTCGCAATTCTTCCCCCTAACAGATGCAGTGACCAAGTTCCCGCTGGAATTTCCGCTGGAATGGTGTAGCGATGACCTACAGTACCTGGGGATACAGGTGTCGAGAAACCGGGAGGAGACTATACGCTTAAATTATGGAACGGCAATTGCACAATTAGAGGCCAGAGTAATTTGCTGGATTTCATTGCCCCTGTCGCTGGCGGGCAGGGTGTCACTGGTGAAGATGGTGGTCCTGCCTCAGTTTTTATATTTATTCCTTAATGTACCGTACTACCCTGGGACCCACATCTTTAAGACACTGCGATCTGCGCTGATCCGGTTGGTGTGGGGTGGCAGACAGCCACGCCTCAGATGGGAGGTTCTAATACAGCTGTACTGTAATGGCGGCTTTGATATACCTGACTTTGAGATTTACTACCTGAGTTCACAGGCTCACTACGCGTATCATTAGATGGCACCTACGCCGTTGAAGCCCCAGTTGGCGGTGGAGGGCTGGGTGGCACGCCCACTCCCGCTCGGAGAGGTGATCCATGGCCCACTGGAGGCTGTGGAGACTCCCTTCACAACCGTCACTAGCACTGTGGATGCTTGGCTACGTATAGCGCGCATCCTGGAGGTGCAATTGCTGTATTCAGCACGATTGCCGCTTGTGTATCACCCTAGGCTACTCATACTGCAAGAAACAGGTTTTCAGGCCCTAAAGCTACGGATAGCTTCCTGGGGCGACCTCTTCGCTGAGGGTCAGTTCCGAACGAGGGAGCTTTTTTTTCATGACCTTAACCCCACGCCGCTGGATCTTTTCTTATACGTCCCTCCCCGACAGGGGATGTGGATGGTACTTCCAGACTTCCCATCAGAATCGGAGGCCTTTGCGCCACTGCACCTACTCCTAGGCTCCCTGGATGGGAAACATATCCAAACTATACAAAATGATCAGAGACTGTAGGGCGGGAGTTGATAGTTCTGCTCGTACTAAGTGGCCGGAAGACCTCGGGCAGGAGGTGACGGATGAGCAATGGAAATATTGCTGCACCATCACGGATAACATTTCGTCTAGCTGCAGATTAAAGGTTATTTATTATAAGTTTCTGCAGCGACTCTACTATACTCCTGCCAGAAAATATCGTTTTCAACTATCCGACAACGACTGGTGTGAGCGGTGTCGGAGACCTGGGGCGGGGTTCATGCATGTGGCATGGGAATGCCCGGAAGTGGATGAGTATTGGTCACAGGTCCACGCGGCGCTCGAAAGTATGATGGGCGCCAATATAGATACTGATCCCCTGCAGATGCTGCTGGGGTACACAATGCATATTCCGAAACAGGCAAGGAAATTTATTGACATTGCATTACTGATGGCAAAACGTAGGGTCCCTTGTAGATGGGGGAGGGGGAGGGGTCTGAAATTCAAAGATTGGCTGCTCGATCTTATATACTGCCAAGAGCAAGCTGCTGTATGTGCTGAATTGCTACCATTGTCGTGTATGCCAAAGGATATATGGGGCCCCTTACAAGAGTATTTGCTGAAGACTCAGGAGAGAGTTGATGGGGAAGATGCGGAGATAGGTACCCCTGGGGAAGAGGCTCTCTTCATTTCAGAAGCTTAAGGAGGAGGGCAATGTTCCTACTCAGAGGCCCTCACTGATACTGAGACCGGTGATTGCATACTGTAAACTGGCACTATTGTGCTGTGAACTCATGTGATGTAGATGGCGGATTTTATGGATGTTAGCTATTGTTAATTCTTATGATTTGACATGTGTACGAGTGTTCACTGTGCGCCTCATTTGCTGAGCTTTTAGTGTTGCCCCTCATGGATAGCAAGCCCTGTCTTGATGCTCGACTCCACTGCAGATACTAAATACCTGATATTTTTACTTGCTACAATGCCTCTTAATCCTGATTGTTAGTTGCTCCCCTTTCTGGTGCCCATCATTATTGGCTGTGCTAAATATGTATGGATTTTCTTATGATGTAGGTTTGATGTATGCATAACAAGTGTCACGAAAAATATTAAACTTAAAGTTTTCAAAAAAAAGATGTCATCAGTGATGACAGAAATGATTTTATAGAACATGCCATGAAGATGTAATAATATGAGGTCATAAGCAGTGCATGGTGAGGGTGCAAGTTATAGTTAGTCCTGCTAACTATAACTGGCAAATTTCTTTTTTTTTTAGTTCAAAATGGTAATTATGTCACTGACATATTCATCTAAATATAATGTTACATTAACCTTTGGATATTTCAGTGCATTTATAAGATTTTCTTAAAAATAATAACATCTTTTTTTATCACACCTAACTATTTTTTTTAAATTGTTTTTCAAGTAGACAAATACAATAAGACCAAGCCTACAAATGTGTGCTGGTATGGTAATCACAAAAACCAAAACAAATGCCAATACTGAACACGACTTACCCTACTACTTCATAATAGGACCAATGAAACTAAATCAAAGGTTCCACAACAATCAAATTCAAATCCTTCATTTTATTTGCAAAATCCTTTGAATTACTTTCAGATAATACAAAAACTTTGACTGTTTTACTTAAATTCGAAATTAAGACGAACACTTAATACAAGTACAAATATTCACCATAGAGACACCACACTAACTCAATACTCTTCTACAATCACTCCACACTCATTCATACCTCATTCACCAATCCAACCAACAAAACGTTCACCAACCGGTTAAGCCATAATGACTCCTTTTTCTGGGGTGGCAAAACCAGGAAGGGAACACTGTGCAATAAGCCAAACAGCGAGAAGTTTATACTACAATCTCAAAAAGGCACACCAAAAAATTACACTAAAGATTTCCATAGTGAACAAACAAATATTTACAGTGCACCAAAAATAAATTATTTTAAATCCGTTTGTTTGACTTAAAGCAACAAAAGGTCAACGCGTTTCAAACCCAATTATTAGCAGGGTTCTCTTCAGGACCACAACATTTTACTCATGAATCGAAAGAGCCTACTCTGCTCTGCCAATTACCAGTGTGTACTGTGGTGTCTCGATGGGCAGCTTTAAGAGTCCGTCATCCATACAATGCAAGGTCCCATATTCGAGGCCGGTGTTATTGAAGCTCCATATGCTTGAGCAATTCAAAATGTTTGTCTACGAAGGAACTCCAACCTCGTTGGTCTTGGTTAGTCTTTTCAGCAACGCGTATCAGAGTGGTACAAACGTCTATCTGTTTACTTGGAAATTCCTCAGCCGTTCCTCCTCTGTTTACTTGCCAGCGCGTGGGAGATCAAAGCGTCTGACGTGTCATGTCCCCAAGGATTATGTAAATGTAAATAATTGTTTGTTCACTGTGGAAATCTTTAGTGTAGATCATCCATACCAGTATCATCAATAAATCCACATATTTTCCCAGTTGGCATTTTACATAGTGGGGTAATGAAGTCACCAACCCAGATAAACTCAAAAGAAACATTTACATCTGAAATTAAATTCTCAACAGTACTAGCCAGTTCATCAACGACTACTACCCTGGAGCTATCGAAAATGTTATTGTAATAATTTACCAGAAGAATGTTATGGTCACGCCCCTCTAATAACCAAAGAATCTGGGCGTGTGCACCAACAGTGATATACTTTTTTACAATGATCGGGCGTTTAATAGAAACTAGGAGTAATAGACCACCTTTGGCCCTACCTGGCCCATTCCCCTGCGCCAGCAAATTGTAAGAGACAAAAACTTCATAGTTTACTTCTTCCCTGCACCAAGTTTCCTGAAAACAATGGATATCGTAGCTATTAATAAAAATGTAACCAACCCAAAACGTTCCCCTTTGATTTTAGTCCTGCAACGTTCCAGCTAGTAATAATGATCCCATTACCCACTGTACAGACCCTGTCCGATGGCAAGGGTACAATGGATCTATCTATTTCCCTTGGATTTCCATTAGGCGAACCCTCACATTCAATTAATAGGTTAGAATTCCCCGGCCTAATTAACGTAGAAACTGTAGGGCTTTCAGTTATTTCAATTGCTGGGGGGTTAATAATCTCACACCGGGACAGTGGGTTATCCAACATAAGTCAATCATTGGAGTCCAAGCTACTTAAGGCATGGAAGCGGTTTTGTAATGGGATAGCTAGATCTGATCTCGTTTATCAATACTGAGAGGCCTACCCCTCTCATGGGATACCATTAGGAATTCCTTATTACATTAAATAAGCTTTAATCCCTAATAGAAGGTGGATATGTCATGTTTCGTACCTATGGAATGGTAATGATAAATCCTCTTCAATGGCAAAGTTGGATTTATTGTTACTATTTTGATAATGCCACTTTTGGTAAAGTAGGCATTGTCCTGCTCTTAGCCCTTTGGCACCTGCTGCATGTCTCTGATCACTGGCTGAGTGGGGTGACAGCTGGTCTTTGTGTATTCCCTCTAGACCAGGGGTCTTCAAAGTGTGGGGCGCGACCCCCAGGGGGGCCACGGAGTGATTGAAAGGGGGTCGCGCATTCCCGATCACACTTCTTCCCCAGGCCCATCTGACTACAGGGATTCAGCCCCCCCTCCTTCCCCCATAGTGTGTCTCAGCTCGAGCTGCTGTGAGCTGCGCTGGGCTGTGTCTGCAGTCTTATCTCCAGCACAGCCCGGCACCCCTGAGTTTTTCACAGGTCGTTAACGGCCATTTGCATATTTACATAGCTTTTGAAAACTGGTCACTGAGGCTTAGTTTTTTTTTTATAGTTCGAGTACCCCCTGGGCCCCAACTCAGCCTTTCCCTTACATTTGTATTTTACATTTACTGCAATAGTGTGAGAATGTATTTCATGAAAAGAAATAATAAAAAGTAGAATTGCCAGAAGAAAAAAATACCAGCCATTTCTCTTGTAACACACTGTATGCTACCTCTCACATTTTGTTTGCTTTATATACTTGCACAAGTGCCACCATTGCCTACGTAACGTTTGTTCTTGTGTTTGAGTGTGCCATTTATTGCAGTATTATACCTCTACTTTACTTTGTACGCTTTTGTTACCTGCACACATATCACTTTTTCCTCCTGTAATGTACCGTTTGCTACCTCTTGTATTTTGGTTGCTCGCTATTGTCACTTTTACCTCATGTAACTTAACGTTTGCTTTTGTACTTTGTTCACTTGTAATTTTCTCCTCATGTAACATTACTGTTCCTATTGGGAAGCACTGACACCTTCAGGTAAAGTCCGCGCTATATAAAAACGCATAAATAAATACATTCGTAATGTGACTTTTCGGTCTCTGTTCCCTTTATCAGTCATGGATCATTGAGGCAGCCCTAGAACACAATTAAAAGTGCTTTCTATTTATATTTGCTGTTCCAAGTATACACAGATGAGTGCTGAAATATACAGCTTTACGTGACTGCTTATTTTTGTACCGTCTGGGACATCAAAATATTGAGCAGGCAACCCTAATCATAGGACTGGAAGTATGTTGCAAGATCAGAATATTTATTTCCTCCACCCTCGATCCCTGATTAATGTCATAATAGCAATAGTTTAACCTATATCTTAAACCCTACGCCGCAGTCAATAATATGTTGAGTTACTTCAAGTGTCTGGAAATGCACCCTGCATTCAGAGAACTTACTCCTCATTCTAGCACTTCACTTTCATGCTCACCCTGCATTCACAGCGATCACAATGCACTCACACTGATCACCATGCACTCACATCATTCACCCTCTCACCCTGCACTCACAGTGATCACTCTGCAATCACAATGCACTTGCAATGTTCTCCCTGTACCTCAACCTGCAGTCACGCTACTCATCTGCACTCATCCTGCACTCATGTGACACCTCATTCACCTGCCCCCTCACTGCTCAATTTGCAACTCGCTCAAACAAGCCCATCATTAACCATGCATTCTTTCATCCCACTCTGCACTTATATCCACACTCAAATTCATATGGCCACCTCACTCACCCTGCAGTCACTCCTCTTTCCCTACTCTCATACTGTTGCATCGCTTACCGTGCACTCACATGGGCACTCTTCTCATCCACAGAGGGCAGGGTTTTAGGGACCCCTGCTGCCCCCGGACAGGGCCAGGTGAGCTTCTAATGTGGCAGCACGTATTCCTGCGGAGTGGAAGGCCCATCACAAAGGTTGACTAGACATCTTTCTGATGTTAATTGCTGTATTTTGGTTGTAAACTGGTACTGTTTTATTGTGAGCAAAAAATGTCAAAATAATGAAGCAATTCTATCCCAAAATAACGTGGCATCACATAACATTTACATTTTCCTCTCACACAATTTAGTCAAGCCTTCCGTGTAATTTGGTCCTCACCTGCCTCGTAATTGCAGAAGCCCAACCTACAGGTTTAGAAATGTTTGTCAGGAGGGGGTCCTTATGACTGAAAATGTTGACAGGGGGGTCTCGGCACCCAAAAGTTTGAAGACCTCTGCTCTAGACAGTAACACACACAAAGGAAGCTTGGGTGTGACTTGATGGATCCTCCTGGGAGGATGGGAGGGAGGAGCTGAACACAGCTTCACATTCACACCTGAATAGGTGGTGTCCTGTGCACACACAAAGGCTGCATACCCCCTTGTAGTGAGTGCGTGCCAGGGCAGGGAGGGAGGACCTCTGTGCACTTCAAAGGCCCTTTTTTGTTGTTTTCCCCACTCCAAAAGAGCAGCTGGGTATAAGTCCTGAACCTATGATACCACAAATTCAGTACACTTGTGAACCTGAAACCACACTACTCAAGAGACGAACTGCTGTGCTTAAGGACCGCCACTCTAATAGACGATTTCTCTGGAAGACTGCTGCCTTACTGTGTTGAACTACTGCCCCCTGCTCCCTCTGACTGGGTCCCCAACACCTGAGCCCGGATTGACTCCAAAGGCTAGCTAACTAGCCTCCAAATCTAAAGTCTCAGGGACATAACAGACTGCCACCCTGATCCTGTGTCTGGCCCACTGGAAGTGGACCCAGGTGCTTGATCCAGTGGAACCCACATATCTGCTCTTAATGCAGAATCGACACATAGCTGCTGTTGCAGGAACAGAACCAACACATCACATCGGATCGAGTGCATTGCCATCAGAACCACCACATCAGAACCACCTTATTGCCACCACTGTAGAGAGATGATCGACTCATCTGCTCAACTGCATGGAGAAACCCGGCTCAGTGACTTTGGAACCATTGCATCTCAAAAACTGTGCTTCTTCTTTGGAACCGGTGCATCGTCAGCATTGCAATGAGAAAATCGACGTATCACCTTTACTGCAGAATCAACCAATGCTCGGTTGCACCACGCATCTTCCCTATTGCAAACAGGATCAAGGTACTTTTTTTCAGTGAGCCTTGCGGTGTCCCTGTATCTGGCTCATGCTCTATTGCAGTTGGCCTGAACTTTTGACTTTGTCCCGGTCCCACGCAACCATTCCAAATAGGCACTAATTGCTTCTAAGTATTATTTTCACATTAATCTTTAAAAATTCATAGCTCAACTTCTACTTTTTGGATTTTTGTCGCTTTTTGATCTTGTTTTATTTATTAAATTATGTTATATTTTTTACACTTAGTTAGGAATCTTTTTGCGTCGTGTTTTTCACTGTTTGAAGTGTTGCAACAAATACTTTACACGTTGCCTCTAAGTTAAGTCTGACTGGTATGTGCCAAGCTACCAGCGGGTGAGCAAAGGTTCATTTAGAGTTTGCCTACTTCTTACCGTAACTAGGATTGTGGTTGCTGCCAGACTTGGCTTATACCCTAGTCAACCTAGAACCCAGTTTCTAACAAAGAATTAGTGTGTCCAGTGATGGTAAGTGAGACTTGGGGCCCCATTAGGATGGCGGGCGGATCGCCCCCGCCGGACCGGCGGTAGTCATTGCTGGCCTGGCGGGGACGATCCGCAGAAATGCAAAAATCTCTGCAGAAATGACCCCCGCCATATTACAATGGCTGGGGGTCCGCGGCGGACGGAAAGACCGTCTGTGGCGGACAGAAAGACCGTCCGCCGCTTTTCTGCCCGGTTGACCTGTCGACCAGGCAGAAAAGGGTTCTATATGGTGGTGGTGTCTGAAAGACACCACCAGCCATATTAGAATGTGGGTTTTGAAATGCCTTTTCGTGGTGGAGAAAGGCATGCGGAGTCTGCTTGGGGGGGCCCGTTGCGGTCCCAGGGACTCCGGGGGGGAGGGGGTGGGGTGGGCACCTCCAGTTCCATGAACAACATAGCAGGCACCGAGCGGTGCCTGCCATGTTGTGCCTGGAAGTGCACAACATGCCTTCTTGGCATTGTGGCGGACGGTGCTGAGTGCACCCACAATCTTAGGAATGCAGGATGCGCGGGCGCATCCTAATGGCACCCACGGGACCCCCGCCCTTATGGTGGGCGGTCCCATTGTACGACGGGATGGTGGGTGGACAAAGTCCATCCGCCATCCTAATGTGCCCCTAAGTGTAAGTGAGCATATTAGCCTAGAATAATTTGCGGTAGATGGCTGGAATTCAGTGCATATACAATGCCCACCAACTTTCAAAGATCATCCGCAGCCACTGCAAGGATTTCTAAATATGATAAGTCTTCTGTAAGAGCAGCAGATGAAATCACTTGACTGCCCTGGTAGACTGACGAAGTGGCCGCCAAACTCTAAATAAAGCTGTAAAGTACTATTAGTTTGCTCCTGGTGGAGTGGTGCCACCCCCTCACTCTGTGGATTTTCTGTTTCTGATCTCCTATAAATTGGCTTTGTAGTTTTTACAATGAAAATAATTTGTTGAACTTTTCATAAAACAGAACAAAGAAAAGTAGGTAATGCAATCAAGAGCACATGTCCATAGACAAAACTAAACATTAAAACAAATACAAGTTAGCCAATTACATATGCCTTAATTTCATCTTAACACAAAGCAAGCGATATACAAACAAAAGTTTATAACAAGTGGGGCAAGGATGATAAGGTGCAACTCAAGAACTGGCCAAGCTCAGGGGCAAACTTATTAAAGTTTGGGGTCGACCTTGCATCATGCAGAGGACTCTGGGGCCATGCACAACCTAAATGAGCTTTATCAAGCCTCGTAAGGGCACCATGCACGGCCGAGGAGCATGATAAATCTGGAGTAACGCAAGGCAGTGCAAATTGCTGCCTTTCTATAAACAGCGGCAGGGAAGCTTGGGTGTAGCTTGGATTATGACACATTCTCAGATTTATTAACATTATTAGACCTTGGGAATGGTTTAGAATTGTACGCCTCCCCACCAGAGGCACCACGAGGAAGAATATATTTATCATTGTTCCTTCTTTCTTCATATGCTGCATTTTACAGCATACTTATAAAGAGGGAAATGCCTCTGAGGACTGATTTTGTGTAGGAAGTTGTCCCTTTCTGCACAAAAATAATCCTGCCTGCGGTGGCTTTAGGCAGCCGAAAATGTTCCAGCTCTAGAAAAGGACAGGAATGCGCCTTACAATGGTAAATGCGTAGCGTGCATTCTTGTGGTGTTACGTGAATTTTTTATAAATATGACCCTTAGTTTGAAGGAAAGGGAGAGTGTGACGTAATTTATTTATTTTATTTGTGGGTTTATATAGCACTTGAATCACTCCGCCAGGAGTATCTCTGCGCTTTTTGACCGGTAAATCAGCAGACATAATGTAGGGATGGAATTAGATTTCATTTTTGACTAAGATAGTTTTTAGAAGTTTACGGAATGTTAGGTGCTCTTTGCATTGTCTTAGAGCCAGGGGTAATTTGTTCCACAGCTTGGGACCCATGGTAGACAGAGCTCTACCTCCATGTCTGACCCTTTTGACATGGGGGACCACAAGGAGGAGATTGTTGCTTGATCTGACGGATCGTGCTGGAACATAAGGAACAAATCTCCGCTCAAGGTAGATGGGTCCCTGTCCGTTCAAACACTTATGGATCAGGCAGCATATTTTAAATTTTGCCCTTTGTGTAACTAGGAGCCAATGTAGTTGTTTAAGGAGGGGTTTGGAGGCAGTTCTTGGGGGGGCATTCAGAACAAGGCGAGCTGCTGTGTTCTGAATGACTTGTAGCTTATCCAGCACTCCTTCGTTGGCAGAGAGTAACAAACCGTTACAATAATCGATCCGACTCAGGATCAGTGCTTGAATGAGAGTTTTTTTTTTCGTGAAATTTCCATTACGCAAGCATATTCTTGCAAAATTTCATGCATATTATGGTACACCTGTTATGTGAAATTCCTTAGATCTGAAAAATGCCATTTTGTGGAAAATGGAGGAATGGTACCCAATGCCCTCCCGGGAGGAGGGGGAGGAAAAGCTTCATTACTCTTATTCACATTAGTGCTTTCAAATGAATGTAAACTGTTTTCTCTGCTCATGATTTAGTGTTGTAACATGTTTGCTTTCCCCCTTGCAGACAGTGAAAGACTGCAGAGCAACTGTTTCCTCTGTGCTCGGAGATGACGTAATCTTGGTGATTTGTGATACAGTAACAGCCAAGGTAGGTCGTGGTTCTGGGTTCACCTTTGGCGGAAACAACATCCTGTGGGTACGCATGACTGGAAGTTGCAGGCTGCCACATGGCTGACTGGTTCGGTACGTTGCTCTGTGTCCAAGTACCCCGACTCTACAAACACCTTGTTAAAAAACACACATCCCTTGAAGTTAAAAATAATACAGCTTCATTGCCGGGCTATTTATGAGTGAAGTGATTCCCACTCCACATTTCCAGGCAAGGCCATACATTGTAAGAGGATCTTTTATCGATTGGGTAGAAGGGCAGTGTCTTGCAGTGCTGTTACAAATATGGCGGTGCTAAAAATACTTTCAGATTTTGAGCTCTTAGCCTATTTTTTATTTCATTACTTACCAAGATAACGCAATTCAACAGGAAACATTGGGACTTAAAAAAAAAACCTTTTGGGCTGCATTTCTTTTTAACATTTTCCAAATGCTGCAGATAGCCACAGTGATAAATAGTAAGTCAGTTATCAAACAATCAATTCCTGTGGAAAAATGAGTCCCATACAATAACTTGAAGAACCATAACATAACAGGTCATAAAGGAGGAGCTTTGTCTTTGTATGGTGGCTATGAAATCTGGCAATTTGAAGACGTCTGCGTTCTTCACCTGAAAGCTCCCCATCATGCAGGTCTGTTGTAGCAAATAGTCACGGTCCTGGAAATGAGGGCGGTGGACCAACACAGATTGCGGGGGGCGCTGGGGAGACAGACGGCAAGTAGGCACCTTGTTAGCACTTTCAATTGCATACAATTTTGATAGACCCTCTGGAGCAGCTGCTTCCTAGAGTCATCCCTCAAGAAAGGCAAGAATCTATGTCCCCTCAATTTTTTCAGGTGTCCAATCACTCGGATATTGATAATTTTGGCTCTACCTTCTTGATCTTAAATCTGAGAATCATGAGCCATGTCACTGAGTCGTGATGCATGGGCCATTGTGGTGGGCATTATCTCCTGGACTGTGGTCTCAACGGAGTGGACCCATTCAGCCATTTTGCGATGATTGTCCACAACTAAAGAATCAGTTTTTGAGTCTAGGGTTTCCATTGTAGAGCTAATAGGTGCAAGTATCACATCCAATTTATCATCCGGAGCATGGGTCACCTATAGTGGGGAATCGGAGGAATGCGGAAGGTGGGTATGCCCTCAACCACAACCAGAAGCAGGGAACCTTCCTCTGCAAGTAGTAACTGGCCCATAGTCGTCAGAGGTAGATGCAGGGCTGCTCACAGTAGGTAGAGAGTAGTTCAGAGCAAGTGGACTCATGAAGGAAAAGTAGCACAGTTGTCCCTGCAGGGGTGATAAAGTCTAGCGTGGTGCAGAGGAGGAGCACAAGAGGCAAAGTAGCACTCCCTAAGTCCAGACAACAGAAGGAGGCAAAATATGCGCTGGTCCATGAGTTCCTCAAGCCACAGGATGCAGCAGGTATCTGAGATGCTGCCAACCAGGTGCGAGTGCTTCCACCAGTGACTCCTGTAATGGCAGGGTCTATCTAGTCTCCCAGGACCATCGGGTCTCAGACCATTCCAAGGTCTCATAGGATCCATGCACACTAGTCAGTAGAACAAGAGGCAAGAAGGGCCAGGGAGCAGGTCTCCCATGGCAGTATCATGTGCAGAGTGGGGGGCAGCAAGGTGACGGACTCCATGGCCGTTAACAGTGTGAGCAGGTTAGTTCTACAGTGTACAATACAATCCAGAAGCCATGGACCAACATGACAAAAAGAGCGGCCACACTCACCAGGGAAAGTACTTCAGGGAATGCACTTCCGTCCAGGGATCCTGTGTAGCGTGTGTGCTGAGGGGGGCCAGGGATTGCACCCCACCAGGCAAGGATCAGTGTCATTACACCACGTCCCTTGCACGAGCCACCAATATGTATCAGGTGGAACCCTCCATCTGCATCTGTAGCCTCTGATCCAAGTGGGTGTGTGTGAACTGCTGCACACTCAGACCAAGCAAGAGGTGCCAACCACACAATTCACCCAATGATCTCCCATCCGGGCAGGCCAGTAGCCAGCTGACCAGTATGCCCCTAGGCCAGGGACAAGGTCTGTCTCTGCCTCTCCTCTATAGCGTCGCCTGCCTACAAGTCTCTCTGCTGCAATGGCAGGGGAGGGGCCTCCCCAAAATCCCCAGCCAGGCACCAACCAGAATGGAAGGAGCTTATGCGCTGCTCCTCAGCGCTCATCCACTTAGCCCATCTGGGAGTACAGGGAACTGCCAGTTCACACGGTCACACCTCTCCCCACTGAGTGGTGGTCCTTGCTCCGTAGGTACCCCCCTCGCCAGCAGCCAGTCCTGCATGCCTCACCACAGGATCTGACCTTCTCTGACTCTAGACACAGGGCAAGGAACCCCGTGGCAGACAAGATGTTCTGTGGAAAGTGCTCCTCATGGCATGTCGGCTAACTCTGCCCCCCAGATTGGATAGCATTCCTTAACAGCTAATACACGCTCTCTTTTCCAAACTACCAAAAACGCAATTTGCCTGCTGCACCGCTCTGGCCTGCTCAGTGGTCCAGAGACTGGTGGGTGTCCCAAATTTGCATATGAATATGGTCTTTTTAATCAGATTGGTCCTAGGTTATTTCATATTTCGATTTTATTTGTTCTGTTAAAGGAAAGATGCCTCAAGTAGTTCAATCTCAAATTCCTGATGCATCCTCTGGATTTGCTAATAAAGCATGCACAAGACAGATGTACACATGATGACCTAAATTCTGCAGTGCAAGTGTTTAAGATTCGAAGATACAACAAACTCTTCATATGTAGGGAGACTTCACTACGACTTTATTATAGTCTGAAGAACACAAGGAGGAAGGGATGGAAAATGGAAATATGTAAAGGCATCAGTCTTATAAATACCTTGTAAGAGGGAGTATGAGAACTGATAAGCCAAGGAATGTCATTTAGGGTTAGCCAGTGGTAGCATCTTCACCCCTTGCTAACCCTGGCACTGCTCTTACAACCCTAGCATATTGGTCCTAGGGGCACCCTAGGGAAAATAAGCTAATACTGCTTTTAAAGAGCAGTGCTCACATTCTACCTTTCTTAAGATAGATCAAGTGTACACGTACATGAAAGTAGCCAGGAGAAACGTAATCATACTAACAAAGGTCAGCAAACTGAACAGGGGTAAAGTGGAGAGTGATTTAGAGAGACTGATAGAAAAAAGGATGAGGACTACTGAGAGAGTCTCAGTAGATACTGTGACGTTTCATAGAAAAATCAAGAGATGGCATTGTCTGGAGGTTGAATTAACTCTTTTTTTTTCAGTGGTTGTTTTTGCACTACGGAGCAGCCTTATTTTTGTTTCCCTGTTTAAGTAATCCTTCAAGAACATATGTTAAACCTGTTCCAGATAACTCAGTGAGTCTGTTATCTGCTTTGCACATCTCAGGGAAGTATGTAGTAGCAGATTAAGTCTTAGAATTACTATGACGCATGTTAAGTGCATTTGTAAAGTGCACTCCCACGACGGTATCCTGGTGCTAAGCAGGTGTGTGTTCCTAACCTTGCTTATGGTAATGTGATTAATTGAAAAGCCAAGTCTTCAACTCTAAAAGAGGACGAGGCTCTGATGTGGAGTGGAAGGCCGTTCCACAGTTTAAGAGTGATGTTAGATTATCTTTATTCTGGTTCTCTGTATGCGTTGGATGTGTGCGAATAGGAGTCCTGTGGAGCAGAGGCGTCTGAGTGGTTGGTGGGAGGAAATGAAACTGTTCAAGTGCTATTTATCAAAATGCCTATACATAAAGACAGTTATGTTACCGGGTGCAAAGATCCAGTGACTTCACTTCATGGAATGCTAACAGAGTGATAGATCATGTGATGTCATCATCGGTTTAATGGGCAAGTGAGGTCATTTCCACTATCTGCTAGGGCTGGTAACTTGTTGAGTGATGTCACTGACCATGTCATGAGTGATGTAATATGTGACGTCATCAGCAGTGCATTGCACGCGCAAGTTATAGTGAGTCCAACTAACTATAACGTGGGAATTTCAATGGTTTTATGCGAGTAAAATTTCCACCTGACTATTACTGGTGTGAAACCTATGTTTTTTTCAGTGAATTTAATAGGTTTTTTAAATGCTAATTCCTAACTATAACTGGTGTGAAACCTATGTTTTTTTTAGTGAATATATACACACATATATAAATATATGCAGGTGAACTTGAGAATGGTTTGCCAAGCAGCACACGGACTAACAGACAATTTCAAATGGAATATGTAATTTAAAAACACCGCCTAATTGAGGGCAGACGAGCTACTGCTGTCAAAGGACTACAAGATCCAGCATGCCCCTAAACTTACACAATGACCATTGGAGGTCTATAAAAAAGGAACATTGGCAATTGTTGTAGGACTACCAGCAGTGATTGTGTAAGGGGTGACCTTCGAGAAAGTCCAAGGATGGATGAAACGCGTCAGGCATATCACCCACAAGAAAATAAAAGTACCTGTTTGCAAATCCTTGAGTGTGCGACTCCATTTCCTACGTTGGTGGGAGTTTGGGGGGGCCGAGAAAAAAAGGGGGGTCCCAAAACGCGTTTTTCCCATTCATTTTTCCATAGGGCGGTTGAACTCACTTTTAGCTCGAACGGCTGAATGGATTTACACGAAACTTGGCAAAATTATAGGGACTGGTAGCCCGATGTGCCTTTGCTAGGTCTCAAGATATGTGCTCCAGTGTATTTTTAGAAATCAACGTTCAAAAAAATATATATATCTGTGACAGCGTCCTGGTTAGCGCCCCGGTTCGCGTACCTGACGCGTAACGGAACTTCGCGAGGAGAAGCGGATTGGCTCCCCGGTGACTGTGAATATTCTAAACAGTCCGGAGCGGCCGCCATCTTGTGTCTCGGTAGGATCGAGACACAAGAGGTGGCAAAAACAAAGGGGGAAATGAGCATAAGGGGGCAGAGTACATCCTCCCTGACCCCCTAGGTTTGATGAGGGGGCTTTAAAAGGGCCCCGCGGGGCAAAAAAAAAAAATATATATTTTCGTTTTTTTTGTGGGGTACGCGCACCGGGAAGCGGTCCGGGGAGCGTAAGATAGGGAAAAAAGAATGAAAGAATGTTCAAATATTGTATGTTTATTGATTGTTCTTTTTGTTGTATTTTTTTTAATTTTTTTTTATTTAAGTACCAACATGTAGGTACCAATGCAGAGTCTAAAAATAAATATATACCGTTTCCTTCGTAGATATCTTGCATGTTGTTTCAGAAGTTATTGTGGTATATGGAATTCATAGCATAGTCTGTGAGGAAAGCAGAAAGAACATGGAGGCAGGAGATGATAAAGAGATGTTAAATACACATTGGAGATAATATAGTGGAAGAAAGGAAGTAACTATGAGCAAACTTACTATGTAACACAAAAAAGTTGCACAGTATATTTTAAGTCTCTGTTTATATTTTATCTTTTTGGGTACTATTTCATAATTTTCAAATTAAAAAGAATAATGTCTCAAACAATTTTAACTTTTAAAATTTAAATTTATTGTTCTGATTTTTCAAATTCTTTGTAACATTAAATCATCAGGAATGTCCTCCTTTTCATTCCAAGAATCACATTCTTCAGCACATTTTAATAATTCTTGGTCTACTGTTTCATCCATAAAGTCTAGTTCTTCTTTTTCTTGGTTTGGATTGCTTTCAATCTTAATTTCAAATGAAATTGTATTTTCTTTTTGCTGTGCTTCCATTTTTTTGCTGTAAATTGCATTAAAAAAATATATATCAGTGGAGATAGGGCACTGTTGGGTTTAAGTTCAGACAGGTATTTGTGAGTTTTTAACAGTGAAGTAATCTTTGGGCAGTGCATGGTTTCAGGCAGGAAGTAGAACTATTAAAAAGTGCCTGTGATGAAGCCTAAGTAAATTCATAATTATACCACAGAAGCCGAATTCAATCAAAGATTTAAATAATTAAGTCTTTCTCAATGACTAACTCTTATAGAGGGACAGTATGTAACTATCTGAAAACGTTTTCCTAAATTAATTTAAAGTGCATAACATAGTTCTCCTTTCTAATTTTTTAAATTATATCTTACCTTTGAAAAAGAAGTTAAAGTTGACAGTGAAAATGCTCTTGAAATGTACTTCAGGAAGTAGTAGTCAAAATGGCTCTGTTTCTCTGTCTTTCTTTATATATATTCAGGTACATAACCAATCAAATGTCTTGAAATAATAGTAGAAAATGAAAGTAACATTTTAATTGGTTGTCAATTCAAACACTTCATATGTGTTTTTGTCATGTAATTTACCTCAGGATATTTATTCAGGCCTACAGCATAATGCTAATCCCTAACTATATATGGTCTATAACCTATGGTTTTTTCAGTGAATTTTCAAGGTTTTGTAAATGCTAATTCCTAACTATATATGGTCTATAACCTATGGTTTTTTCAGTGAATATATATATATATATATATATTACCTACTGGCGGTCGCCAGTAGGTAGTTATAGTTAGGACCTAGTTTCCATAGGAAATCCTCAACATTCTATTTGGAATAACTTTGGCCCTGGTTGAAGAATCTTAGCGAATTTCTCAAAGAAGATGGCTCGGTCCGCTGCGCTCCTTCCCTAAAAGTTTGGGGGGGATTGGTCAAGTGGGGGCTGAGATAAAAGGGGGGTCCCAAAACGTGTTTTCTCCATGTTATTTTCCATAGGACCTTTAGACTCGGCTACAGGTCGAACGGGTGAATGGATTTATAAGAAATTTGGCAAAACTGTACAGTCCGGCTCGCAGATTACGCTTTTTTTGGAATGGTGTAAATCCGTTCAGTAGTTGCTGAGGAAATTAAAGTTAAAGTCAATTATATATCTATACGCGCGCACATGTGCGCGCACCCAAACGGCTGCGCGCGCGAGTGGAATTTTGTTGCGTGACGTCTGTTAACGTTCGATTCGAAGGAAATCAGGAAGTGTTGACCGCCATTTTGTCATTGCGAGTAAATATATTGTTGATTTCAAAGCGTTGGAATATGGAAAGGGGAGAAGGTAGAGATTGTTTTGCTGCATAGGTTTTCTCAGGGTGTGCAGTAAGGCCCTTAAAGGCGAAAATATATATATATATATTTTTTTTAAAGTTGCGTGGTGCGCGCACTCGGTCGCGCACACCTTTTAACAAGAGTGTGAAAATGGAGATAAATCAGAAGTTTGAGTGCTTAGATATAAGGTGGCTCTGAAAAGAGCCATTGTGTTAATTGAGTGTTTTCTGCATTTATAAGTAAGTACCGATGCAGAGCCTGATGTTGCAGAGGAAGATTCTGTTTCCCTCATTCGTGAAATGAACACCGTCTCTCCTATAGATGTCTTGCATGTGGTAACGCAAGTTGTTGTGGTAAATAGAACCCATGCTATAATCTCTGAGGAACGCAGAAACAGATTTATTTACATGTCTCCTTGCTTTCTCAAATTGTGCACAATGGTGATTGGACCAATTCCATTTCTGTCTTTGGCATATATTGGAATATACCAAGGCAGATCGAGGAAAAAGTGTCATCAATTGTCGAAAGGTGTCTTTTAGAAGCATTTCAAGACCTACCCCAGTGATTGTGCCTAGATCGTTCCCACCACAGTGCACAATTATAAGGTCTGGTTCTGGGAGATGCATAAAAGTTTTCACCAATGGAATCAATTGGTGACATTTCAATCCTCTTTTGGAAATCCATGTTATGTGTACATTTGGTAAGCTGAGGTTGCAAATTCGTCTGCTTACTGCATATTTTTCACTCCAGTGAATATAACTGTGTCCTATTAGCCAGACCTTCATTTTCAAGGGATTTGTAGTCGTCCTCCGATCGGTTCTGGAAGTGGAATGGTAGTTAGAAGTTGAAATTCTAAATAAAGAAAAAGGAAGAGGCTGGGTGTGGTTTAAAATATAAAAATGATTGGTTGATTGTAAGAAGGGGAGATTGAACAGTACGTTGCATGTTAATGTTTATGTTAAACGAAAAGTACTATTGGGTGTGAAAAAAAAGACATGTAACAGAGCTGTGGATTGGCAGGTGTTTCTGGAGGGAAAACAGTGTTGTTACTTTGCTGTAGAACGTTGAGATATGAACTTTTGACCTGTGCCTTCAGCCAGGTGCAGAATGAGGTGTTACCATGGAAACAGCCAGAGATGGCGGTGGGTGATGGGTGACTTTTATGTGACATTGAAAATATTGTGAGGGAGAACCAACTGAAATGTAATTGCTTACGTTACGCGCTCCGCATTGCTTCCGGGAAGCTGCGCTTCGCGCCTCGCTCACCGGAGCACTTCCGGGTGCGCTAACGCGGCGCGTCATATGACGGATTACGCAAGAACGCGATACGTCGTTGGGGCTCCACCAGAACTGATCGAATTGGTAGTCTACAGTGTTTCTGGATGTTTCAGACTGAAGCTGGCGTCAGCATGAGAGCACCCCGTGGCTACGTCGTGGCCATTCCGCAAGCAATCATGGCAGTCGCTCCCCACCGGAAGTCTGCAGGAGTCGGGGGCCTCGGTGACTCTTGTAGAATCTTCAAGGCTGACGGGACGCTTTTGGGAATGGGGCTCATGCCCTAGCAGTCAAGCGTCCGAGTTCCAGGGTTGCCCAGAGCCATCCTTGCAGGCCAGGCCCAAGTCTGTGGAGCCGACCGCCATTTCCTGAGCTCCGTGGCAGCCGCCTGTCGCTGTATCGGAAGAGTGGGTGCAATTCAGCCGGATGGCGGGTGAGACGGTGTAAATGTGATGGTTGGACCAGGGCACCGCAGGACGTGTCTTCAGGTCAAACGGATTGTGGGACAAGGTCCAGACTGGAAGAGGCATCAAAGGCAAGAAGTTCCGCCTGACCCCGGGAGCCGGCCGCCTATGTCAGGGGCGATCTTAGGCCATACCAGGGGAACAAGACTTGGGGAGGGGGCAGGAGCCAAGCGCCCCCTCCGAGTCTGCGTTTCTTGGACCCTGAAGTATGGCACTCAACATTCAGAACTTATGACATTTGTGCAAGGCAGGGACATCGAAGCCTCTCAGGGACCAAGTATATCGAGAGTCCTTCCTACAGAAGGTGGTGGGGGTGGCGGCATTAGCAAGGCATCCCCCCACACAACTTGTCGGACCCTGAAGTATGGCTCTCAACATCCAGAACTTATTACATTTGTGCAAGGCAGGGACATCGAAGCCTCTCAGGGACCAAAGATATCCAGAGTCCTTCCTACAGAAGGTGGTGGGGGTGGCGGCATTAGCAAGGCATACCCCCACACAACTTGTCGGACATGACCTCTGGATGTACTGGGTGTTCAATTTCAGAATTGAAACTACTAAGAAGCAATTAGAAGTGTTGTTTTCATGTTGCAGTAGGTTCCATGTAAATAGTTATTTAATAAAACGTTTTATCCTGTTACTTTGCTGGTGTGTTGTATATATTTATAATATTTGCATAGTGTTTGTCGTTATTTTGGGCGGGGTGGGTGGCGGAGCCGAGCTGTCTTGCAGCCATCATGGCGTCGAGCTCGGTTCCTCTCTCTAGTTTCATGTTTTTTCTAACGATTTATATGTTATAGTTTGCTAGCACGATACAGCGGATAGTCCGCATTTTATATATATGTCCTTTTTATTAGGGGGGTCCTCCGGTGGAGTCGGACGATCTACCTCTAATAAACGGTCCGGGTTGAACCAACTACCAACAAACGGGGCAGAGATAGGCATGACGGGTTACAAAGGGGACAAAAGTGTGCACTACCTATCCTTCACTATCTGCAAAAACTAAATAGAGTATTGCGACTTTATGCTTATTTGTGAACAGAGAATGACCCAAAGAGAACCAATTTCGAACAATCATAGGCTATTGGCAGTGGGCAGAGAGGCCATGACACAGAAAATGGCTGTTACTTACGTGCATGATGGGGCCTAAAAGGGACTAGATGGCGTGGCCACTGTTTCGCGACTTTCACTTTACTTTTAACAATGGCTATGGTGAACATAAATGAACGCCTCTTATGTATACCTAATTTTAGTCATTTTCCACAAAAAAGGTTTTGATATTTGCTATTAAAAAACCAAAGAAAATCACTGAAAAAACCATAGGTTATAGACCATATATAGTTAAATATCTGAAGTCCATCTCTGCACTCCATGGAGATACAGGTCGTCAATCAGAAGATGTGCTGGCCACCTCTAATGGTAATAGCGTGGCCAGGGCTCTTGTCGTTGCCTCTGCAAATTGCAGAGGGTGCACTTGTTTGACATGCCGCACCATGGTATGTATGGAAAAGAAATATTTTTTTGCTGGATTTCTTCTTGAGAGAACCAAGTCACATATCGTGCAGGTTACTTTTGGTGCATTCAGTTTCTTTTGATCTTCAGGATAAGTGAAAAATTGCCAGATGAAAGATTTATTTTTTCTTATTAAAGGTAGTCGTTCATTTTCGTCAGATTCGGAAGATGAATGAGATACGGTAGCCATTTCACCAAAGTCTTCCGAAAGATGTAGGACGTTGTTGTCTCTTGAGAGTAGAAAAGATAGTGTGGGAAGTGGGTGGAGTGCTGCGTGTAAATTCCAGAATTGAAACTATTAAGAACCAATTGAAAGTGTTGTTTTCATGTTGCAGTAGGCTGCCATGTAAATAGTTATTTAATAAAACGTTTTACCCTTTTACTTTGCTGGTGTGTTGTGTATCTTTATAATATTTGTCGTTATTTTGGGTGGGGTGGGCGGCGGAGCCGAACTGTCTTGCAGCCATCATGGCGTCGAGCTCGGTTTCTCTCACTAGTTTCATATTTCTCATGAGGGGTTGTTCCTAATTTTTCTATTTTAGCGAGGTCAAAAAAAGATCTCATCAGTGGCCTACTGATTTTGCTCGATTCCTTTTGTTTTTTCTAACGATTTATATGTTATAGTTTGCTAGCACGATACAGCGGCTAGTCCGCATTTTATATATATGTCTTTTTTATTTGGGGTGTCTTCCGGTGGATTCGGGCGATCTACCTCTAATAAACGGTCCGGGTTGAACCAACTACCATCCTGATTTTGTATATCTTCTGAGCTGGATTTAAGCACACAATTGTTAAAGTATGAAACGTTTTATATTTCTAAAAAAAATACCAAGGTGTGTACATCCGGTAACGCACGAAAGTTTAAAAAGACATTCGGCTCCATTTACTGAAAAGTTTCATAAGAATAAAAAAGAAGTCTAGGTACAGTCTCTTTGACGTACTATAAGTTCTTTGAGGGGTGTATGAAGAAATTCAATAAGTTCAAATCGCAAGGTTTTCACGAAATATATAGGCCTGTGCGTGCACTCGGTCGCGCACGAAAGCCTGGAAATGCGATATCCATTTTATTGACAACTGTTGCCGAGAGTGCGCACACCGGGTCGCGCACGAAAGTTTAGTAAGGCTATTTTTATTTACAGACAAATTTTAATGTGTTTAAAAAAAGGCAAGGTACAGACTTTCGAATTCTGTATTGCTTTACAAGGAGTCTTTATGCAACTTGAACAGTGAAGAAAACGGCTTGTTTTCGAAAAAAATATTGCCAGAACTTTATTGCCAAAAGTATAGGTTGCATACACGACATTTTTCTGAATTAGCATTTTAAAAACCAATGAAATTCACAGAAAAAACCATAGGTTTTACACACGTTATAGTTAGGAAGTAGCATTTAAAAAACCTATGAAATTCACTGAAAAAACCATAGGTTTGACACATGTTATAGTTAGCTGGAAATTTTACTGACATAAAACCAATGAAATTCCACGTTATAGTTAGTTGGACTCACTATAACTTGCGCGTGCAATGCACTGCTGATGACGTCACATATTACATCACTCATGACATGGTCAGTGACATCACTGATGACACCATCCTTGTGACATAGTGACAGACCTCCTTTCACTGTAATGTAACCCTTGAAACACATATTCAAAAATAGAAACTGAAATTTAAAAAAAATGCAGATACCCATATCAGTTACAACAAGTAATTCAGTAATTCCACCATCTATATACACATCCACTCATACATATACTCACTCATCATATGAAATGATACACCTATACATCCTGTTACACACCGACAATCATCGAAAAGTTACTCACAGCCATACTCACACGTGCAAATAAACTATTGAACATCCATTTATTTGAATATAGAGTACACACACTTCCACCTTACTTCTATTGAAAATTACACATATTTATTCTCTTAAACAATCACTTATAGAAACACATACTTATTTAAACAGGAACTCTTTCAATCTCTTACTCTCACATATACTCACTTATATACATCAATATTCACATATACTAGATTAAAACATATGTCGTTACTGATAAAGACACTAGTGAGACAGTCATTCACTCACTAACAAACACATATACACACTCATCCACCCATACAGTCCTGCACATATGCTGTCTTCAAAACACATACAAACAGAGAGTCAGTCACTCATGCATCTATGTGCTAAGTAATACCCCCACCAAACCATATAGACACTCATACTGATACTAAGAGAAACATCTAATAACCCATATACATACGCATGTAGCTACTTACCAGCACATGTAGCCACTTATACACAAAGTGAAACACTAATATATATATTTAAATATTAAAACATTACTCACTAATATTTATTTTTCAGAAAGAGACATATTCACTGGATGGTGTCATCAGTGATGTCATGAGTGATGTCACTGACCATGTCATGAGTGATGTAATATGTGACATCATCAGCAGGGCATTGCACGCGCAAGCTATAGTGAGTCCAACTAACTATAACGTGGAATTTCATTGGTTTTATGTCAGTAAAATTTCTAGCTAACTATAACATGTGTCAAACCTATGGTTTTTTCAGTGAATTTCATAGGTTTTTTAAATGCTACTTCCTAACTATAACGTTTGTAAAACCTATGGTTTTTTCTGTGAATATATATATATATATATATATATATATATATATATATATATATATATATATATATATATATATATATATATATATATATATATATATATATTCACTGAAAAAACCATAGGTTATAGACCATATATAGTTAGGAATTTGCATTTACAAAACCTTATTTTACTCACACAAAACCATTGAAATTCCATATATAGTTAGTTGCACTAACTATATATCGCGCACCCCCAATCCACTGCTGATGATGTCACATATTACATCATTCATGACATGGTCAGTGACATCACTGATGACATCACTGATGACATCTCAGATAACATCACTGATGACATCTCAAATGACATCACTGATGACATCCCTGATGACATCTCATTTGACATTACTGATCACATCACTGATGATATCATTCATGTGATAATACGATGAACCTCTTCAGACTCTAATATAACCTTAGATACAATCAGTATAAACAGACACTCACAGACTGCCACTCATCCATGGAGTTACTCACACACCTAGTCAGTCATGCAAAGAATCAATCACACCTCCATTTCCTCAACTATACAGTTATACAAACTTTACTTATTCAAACATATACTAACACATATTTACTCTCTTATATAATCCCTGATACAAGTTCACAATGATCCATACAGCCACTCACACATTCACTGGCTCTTATGCACAGTTATTTATATATGTCAACTCTCAAATGTACTGTGTTTTACATATGTACTTACTTTGACATGTAGCACTGAGATATCCATTCACTCACCAATACACTCATGCACACAGTCAACCGCCCATACAGCTGTTTCCACATGCACTTTTGAAACCATACATCTAGTGAATCAACTGCTCACACATCTATGCACAGAGTCATACACCTCCCAGCCACCCACACACACACTCAGTCTCCCATACAAATACTTGGGCAACCAATCAATAACCCATATATTTACTCATATAGCTACTTATCAACACATGCAACAGTTTACAGAACAACAGACATAATGATGCACAAATTAAGACAGTTTAGTCACTAACCCATGCACTCAGTGAGACACATTTAATCACTCACTCATACAGTCAGTCACACACCTACTAAATCCTTCATCCAGACACTTCTACATCTACTCATTCTTCAATATGTAAAACATATTTAAACTTTACAGAAACACACAGTCACTGGATGATGTCATCAGTGATGTCATCAGTGATGTCATTTGAGATGTCATCAGTGATGTCATCAGTGATGTCACTGACCATGTCATGAATGATGTAATATGTGACATCATCAGCAGTGGATTGCGGGTGCGCGATATATAGTTAGTGCAACTAACTATATATGGAATTTCAATGGTTTTGTGTGAGTAAAATAAGGTTTTGTAAATGCAAATTCCTAACTATATATGGTCTATAACCTATGGTTTTTTCAGTGAATTTCATTGATTTTTTAAAAGCTAATATCTATAGCTGTAAAATATATTCTTTATTACGTGACGTATCACATAGCCCGTGAGACGCCTCATGACGCATTGCATAACCGCGACGTATCGTCTCTGCAGCGCAAACAAAACCCGTAACGTAAGCGCGCCGGAGCACGCTTACAGATATATATATATTTTTTAAACCTTAATTAGACAAAATCCACACGTGCACATATCTTGAGGCCTTGCAAAGGCACATCAAACAAACAGTCCCTACAATTTTGCCAAGTTTGGTGGAAATCTACTCCTTTAAATGTTATTTTACTGTTTCTCTTGATTTTCCCCTTGTTACGCTTACCGGAACGCTACCCGGTATGCAAACAAACGCTCCAAAAACACAATATGTCAGACTCCCGTTACGCTGCCGGTTAGCTGCCCGGTTTTTTTGCCCCGTGGGGAACTTTAATAGCCCCCTCATCAATCCTAGGGGTTCAGGAGGGGTCTACCTTACCCCTTTCCTTCATTTACACCTTTTTTTTTCCACCTCTTGTCTCTCGATCCCACCGAGAGACAAGATGGCGGCCGCTCCGGACTGTTTACAATGTTAACAGCCAATCAGCTTCTCCTCAGACTCCAGTTACGCTGCCGGTTAGCTGCCCAGTTAGCTGCCCGGTTCGCGTACCGGGACGGGCCTCTACGGCGAAAAATCGCATATTTTTTTTTTTTTTGACCCGCGGGGCACTTTAATATCCCCCTTATCAATCCTAGGGGGTCAGGAGGGGTCTACCTTGCCCCCTTTCCTTCATTTCCCCCTTCGTTTTTCACCACCTCTTGTCTCTCGATCCTACAGAGAGACAAGATGGCAGCCGCTCCGGACTGTTTACAATGTTGACAGCCAATCAGCTACTCCTCAGACTCCCGTTACGCTGCCGGTTAGCTGCCCGGTTAGCTGCCCGGTTAGCTGCCCGGTTCGCGTACCAAGACGCGTCTCTACGGCGAAAAAAACGGAATTTTTTTTTTTTTGCCCCGCGTGGCTCTATAATATCCCCCTCATCAATCCTAGGGGGTCAGAAGGGGTCTACCTTGCCCCCTTTCCTTCATTTCCCCCTTTGTTTTGGCCTCCTCTTGTCTCTCGATCCTACCGAGAGACAAGATGGCGGCCGCTCCGGACTGTTTAGAATGTTGACAGACACCGGAGAGCCAATCAGCTCGAAAAGTACGCGAACCGGAGCGCTGCCCGGAGCGCTGTTACAGATATATATCTTATTTTGAACGTTAATTTCTCAAAATCCACTGGAGCACATATATTGAGACCTAGCAAAGGCACATCGGGCTAACAGTCCCTACAATTTTGCCAAGTTTCGTGCAAATCCATTCAGCCATTCGAGCTAAAAGTGAGGCCAACCGCCCTATGGAAATTAACATGGGAAAAACGTGTTTTGGGACCCCCCTTTTTTTTCGGCCCCCCCTTGACGAACCCCCCCCCAAATTTTCAGGGGCTGCTCAGAAACAAAATGTGCCATTTTCCTGAAAATTTCAGCCAATTCCGTCCACAAACGCCAAAGTTATTAGACATAGAATTTTCAAAAATCCCATAGAGAAAAAATCCTAACTATATATACCTACTGGCTATCGCCAGTAGGTAATATATATATTACCTACTGGCGTCTCGCCAGTAGGTATATATAGTTAGGATTTTTTCCCTATGGGATTTCTGAAAATTCTATGCCTAATAACTTTGGCGTTTGTGGACAGAATCGGCTGAAATTTTCAGGAAAATGGCACATTTTGTTTCTGAGCAGCCCCTAAAAATTTGGGGGGGTTTCGTCAAGGGGGGCCTGAGAAAAAAGGGGGGTCCCAAAACGCGTTTTTCCCATTCATTTTTCCATAGGGCGGTTGGACTCACTTTTAGCTCGAACGGCTGAATGGATTTGCACGAAATTTGGCAAAATTGTAGGGACTGTTAGCCCGATGTGCCTTTGCTAGGTCTCAATATATGTGCTCCAGTAGTTTTTGAGAAATTAACGTTCAAAACAAGATATATATCTGTAACAGCGCTCCGGGCAGCGATCCGGTCCGCTTACTTTTTGCGAAACGGAACTTTGCGCGCAGGAAGCTGATGGGCTCTCCGGTGTCTGTCAACATTCTAAACAGTCCGGAGCGGCCGCCATCTTATCTCTCGGTAGGATCGAGAGAGAAGAGGTGAAAAACGAAGGGGGAATTTATTGAAAGGGTGCAAGGTATACCCCTCTTGACCCCCTAGGATTGTTGTTGGGGTTATTAAAGGGTCCCGTGGGGAAAATAAAAAAAAAATTATTTTTCACGGTAGAAGCGTTTCCCGGGCCGCGAACTGGACCGCAAACTGGTAGCGAAACGGGAATTCGCCATTTTGTGCTTCGTTTTAATTGTTTAGAGACAAAAATTATCGCCGCACATCGGCCACAATGCATGAATATCGTTGAAAAGTCAGCGATATTCATGCATTATCCAGCAAATGCTCTTAGCCATGTTATCCACCTTCCATTGGATAACAGAAAGCTGATTGGCTCTCCGGTGTCTGTCAACATTCTAAATAGTCCGGAGCGGCCGCCATCTTATCTCTCGGTAGGATCGAGAGAGAAGAAGAGGTGAAAAACGAAGGGGGAATTTATTGAAAGGGGGCAAGGTATACCCCTCTTGACCCCCTAGGATTGTTGTTGGGGTTATTAAAGGGTCCCGTGGGGAAAATAAAAAAAAAATGATTTTTCACGGTAGAAGCGTTTCCCGGGCCGCGAACTGGGCCGCAAACTGGTAGCGAAACGGGAATTCGCCATTTTGTGCTTCGTTTTAATTGTTTAGAGACAAAAATTATCGCCGCACATCGGCCACAATGCATGAATATCGCTGAAAAGTCAGCGATATTCATGCATTATCCAGCAAATGCTCTTAGCCATGTTATCCACCTTCCATTGGATAACATGGCTAAAAACCGCTCTGTGCGTGAGCTTTTTTTTTTTTTTTTTTTTGCTGCGTGACGTTTGTTAACGTTTGATTCGATGGAAATCAGGAAGTGTTGAACACCATTTTGTCACTGCGAGTAAATATTTTGATATAAATGAATCCTTATTGATAAACATTGTCTGCGCCATCTTGCGTTTTTGTCCAATGCCACAATTTTGTCGTGCACGGCAGCCATTTTAGATGCCTTGACCAGGGCCACTCTCTGCACGCCGTCGATTCTCAGCATGGCTCCCCACCCTCGCACGCATCTCCCCCACGCAATGGTCACCCCCGCTCTCTCTCTCATGCATGGGCCATATACTTCCCCCATCTGCGCTGCTCTTCTCTGAGAATCACACCCTGTGCCCGTTCGACACCTCCCTTTCACCCTATTCACTACCGCACCCTCTGACACTTCTCTTCCTCTGTGTCCGATTGTCCAGGCCGGACCTAGGCTATCACCTAGCCCTGCGGATGTAGTTTATGGCTCCAGCTGTAGAGTATCCAGACATTTCAACCCTCCCGATTCAGGTGTGAGACTACTGATTTCAGTGCTAGTCTTTCGCTTCCCGATTCCTGCAAGGAAAAACCCGGGGGCATATTTCCAACATCTAGCGGTAATTTTTGTCTCTAACTTGTTTAGAGACAATAATTATCGCCGCACTTCGGCGAATTTTATCGCACATAAACCTTGCTATTAGCAAGGTTTATCGCAAATGCGATAAAAAACGGCCGCAATGCATGAATATCGCTGAAAAGTCAGCGATATTCATGCATTAGTCAGCAAATGCTCTTAGCCATGTTATCCACTTCCCATTGAACAAGCGCATGGTCTTTTAAAGATTTGTGAAGTACTCGGGGCGGCGGTGTGTGTGTGTCCTCTTTCAGGAGCGGGCGGGGGGGCACTGGCAGCAATTTGCAGGCCAGGCAGTGTTCAACACGTGCATCACCTTTTCTCTGCCTGCTATTGCGCTCCATGCTTCGGAAAGGTAAGAAAAAGAACGTGCATTTGAGTTTGAAATGTCCGATCTTGTAGTAGTACACTTGCAAAGCCCACACATGACAATAACCCGATTAAAGGCTCCATTCACCCGATTTTTAAAAAAAATATAGTACTCCAAGACAGTTACATTTTAAAACTTTATTAATATTTAAATATAACGAACGCAACAAAAACTGTAAATATATTTAACCATTTTTTGAAATTAACCAGAACTATAACGATAACAACAACAACAACAATAATATAACTTTTATGCCTAAATTACGCAAACATTTAGCTAATCTGCTAAAGGGGGGAGTCGCCATTTCTTTACAATAATCAATAATGAAAAATCCACATCAATAGGGTTGCCCGTTTTCTCGATGCAGCACTATAGTGCAATATACACAGCACCTGGGGTGTCAAGAGTGAACAGGTCTTTCTTTGTTCCTTAAGATGTTATCTCCGAGAATGCTGATGCATTGGTGTCTGTACACTTCTTTGTCAATTCTGTCAAGATGATAACTGCTTTATAAACAGACGATATCTTTGTTTCGTCATTAGTGTTAAGTGTGTCTGAAACTACAGTGCCCTTCTGTTTTTTTTTCTTCAGGCTCTACAGAGTTTTGTGTGTTGTTCTTTTGAGCGACAATTATTCCAGAGGTTTCAGGTTCACTTGTTTTGTTCTGCAGTGAGTTAACAGCTTTAGAGAGTTCATGTTTACTTGCTATGTCCTGCTGTTCGTGAACTGCTTCAGAGACGTCAGCCTCATTTTTTATGTTTCAGTAGATCCTGGACCTGCCCGGCCGCGCCCAAAATGGCGCCGGTGTAAATGGGACTCGTAACTGCTTGTTCTGTACTGGTTGCCCAACCTTGATATCACGAGATACATATGCAGTTTTGAAGCACATGGCGGAGGCTTGTCTGCTGTAGTGGGGCGCCCCTTTATCGTTTCAGTCGCCATTCCGCCCGCTTTTGCTACACTGTGCCTCATCCGCCATTCAGCTGTTTACCGCCCGCTCTTACGGCTACAGCGTCTCGCTCACCATGTAGTTGAGTTGTTCCCACTCTTGCGGTGCAGCGGTAGGCGGCTGCCACAGGACTCTTAAAATGGCGGCCGGCTCTTCGGATTTGGGCCTGGTCCAGTAAAATGGCCCTGGGACACCTTGGAACTCGGACGCTTGTCTGCCAGGGCTTGGGTTCCATTTTCGAAAGCGTCCCCTCAGCCTTGAAGATTGTACAAAAGTCTTGGGGGCCCTCGACTCCCGCAGGCTTCCGGTGGGGAGCGGCTGCCATGATTGCTTGCGGAATGGCCACGACGGAGCTACGAGATGGTGGTGCTCTCATGGTGACGCCAGCTTCAGTCTGAAACATCCAGAAACAAGGTGGGGCTTTCATCGTTTGGGGAAAAAAAATGTTTTAATCCAATGAAAAGTGTTATTTTTAGGTCACATGACCTAGTCTTACATAATTAGGAAAAGAAAAGTAACATGAACCAATGAAAAGTTTTATTATCAAGTCACATGACCTGTTATGCTTACGTTACGCGCTGCGCGGCGCGCTCTGGATCGTTTCCGGGAAGCTGCGCCTTGCGCACCGGAGCACTTCCGGGTGCGCTAACGCGTCGCGTCATATGACGCATTACGCGACAATGCAGGTGCCGAATATAGTCAAAATGTCTCCACCAACCAGCGGTCGGAATTCCACCGCTTTCAGCAGTCCAAAAAGTTCGGTCAAATCTTAAGAGCGGGAGCAACTCAACTACATGGTGAGCGAGACGTTGTAGTCGCAAGAGCGAGCGGTAAACAGCTGAATGGCGGAAGAGGCACAGAGTACCAAAAGCGGGCGGAATGGCAACTAAAACGGTAAAGGGGCGCCCTACGACAGCGTGTCTTCAGGTGAAACGGATTGTGGGACAAGGTCCAGAATGAAAGATTCTTCAAAAGGGAAAAAATTCCGCCGGACCCCGGGAGCCGGCCGCCTATGCCGGGGGCGATCTCAGGCCTCACCAGGGCAACACGACTTGGGGAGGGGGCAGGAGCCAAGCGCCCCCTCTCAGTCCGCGCCATCTCACCGCCCCTCGGGGGCCTCCGTCAAGCGGTTTAGGGAGGCACCGTATCACATTGTTTTCCAATGCAGTCAGGTCCACAAATGGACCCCACTTACTTTGAATAGTGAAGCTGCAGCAGGTGCAAATAAGGTTTAAACAGTGTTACAAGAACTGCTTAGAATTCTGAAGTATGGCACTCAATAACCAAGACTTATGCCATTTATGTAAGGCAGTGACATGGAAGCAATTCAGGGACAAAAAGCATGAACGAACATTCACGTATGAAAATCTTATTTGGAGAAGGGGTAGAATCCAAACGCCCCCTGCCAGTTCGCGGCACTACACCGTATGTGGAAAATCTGAAGCCATTATTCTACAAACTCTCAACGCTTGTTATCAGTGCATGAGTTTCATGCTCGATCGATTGAGCTAGCCGGATCGGGCAATAAAAAGTATAAAATAGTTATGTAAATAGTTATTTAATAAAATGTTTTATTCTGTTTCTTTGGTGGTGTGTTGTGTATATTTATAATATTTGCATAGGGTTTGCCGTTATTTTGGGCGGTGTGGGTGGCGGAGTCGAGCTGTTTTGCAGCCCTCATGGTGTGGAGCTCAATTCATTTCACTATTTTCATATTTCTCATGAAGGGTTATTCCTAATGTTTGTATTTTACCGAGGTTAAAAAGAGATCGAATTAGTGGCCTACTGATTTTGCTCGATTACTTTTATTTTTTTACACGATTTTTCACTATCTGCAAAGACTAAACAGAGTATTGCGACTTTGTGCTTGTTTGTAAATAGAGAATGATCCAAAGAGAACCAATTGTAAAACAGTAAATGCTTGGATAATAATCAATCAAATGGAGAGACAAGCAGGTACGACGGATTACAACAGGGGTAAAGGTCTGCGTTAACTACCGTTCACTATCTGCAAAGAGAGAGTACTACTAAGAGAAAAGAGGGGAGTGGGGAGGGGGGGCAGCGTTCAAAGCACATCAGCGTGCATAAACACGAAAACGTTTTTACCTATCACGTACTTGACATTTGACAGCTTTTGATGTTTGCTATTAAAAAACCATTGAAATTCACAGAAAAAACCATAGGTTATACTCCATATATAGTTAGGAATTTGCATTTACAAAACCTTGAAAATTCAATGAAAAAACCATTGGTTTTAGGCCATATATAGTTAGGGATTTGCATTTAGAAAACCTTATTTTACTCGCATAAAACCATTGAAATTCCATATATAGTTATAAGCGCTAACTATATATCGCGCACCCGCAATCCACTGCTGATGATGTCACATATTACATCATTCATGACATGGTTAGTGACATCACTGATGACATCACTGATGACATCTCAAATGACATCACTGATGACATCACTGATAACATCTCATTTGACATGACTGATCACATCACTGATGATATCATTCATGTGATAATACCATGAACCTCTTCAGACTCTAATATAACCTTAGATACAATCAGTGTAAACAGACAGTCACTCATCCATGGAGTTACTCACACACCTAGTCAGTTATGCCAAAAATCAATCACACCTCCATTTTCTCAACTATACAGTTATACACACCTTACTTATTCAAACATATACTAACACATATTTACTTTACTCTCTTATACAATCTCTGATACATGTTCACAATGATCCATACAGCCACTCACACATTCACTAGCTCTTATGCACAGTTATTTATAGATGTCAACTCTCACATGTACTGTGTTTTACATATGTACTTAATTTGACATCTAGCACTGAGATATCCATTCACTCACTAATACACTCATGCACAGTCAACCGCCCATACAGCTGTTTCCACATGCAGTTTTGAATCTATACATATAGTGAATCAACTACTCACACATCTATGTACAGAGTCACACACCTCCCAGCCACCCATACACACACACTCAGTTTCCCATACAAATACTTGGACAACCAATCAATAACCCATACAGTTACTCATATAGCTACTGATCAACATATGCAGCAGTTTGTAGAACAACAGATATAATGATGTACAAATTAAGACAGTTTAGTCACTAACTCATGCCCTCAGTGAGACACATTTAATCACTCACTCATACAGTCAGTCATGCACCTACTAAATCCTTCATCCAGACACTTATATATCTACTCATTCTTCAATATGTAAAACATATTTTAACTTTACAGAAACATACAGTCACTGGATGTTGTAATCAGTGATGTCAAAAAAATTTCTATGGCAAAATGAAACCCCTCATTTTGTTCCTTTTCAAATCAAATGTATTAAGTGTTACCACTTTATTCCAATCAAGATGACTTCAGGTGTGCCATACTTTTGTCATAAGTAAGACTGTTAGCGTTCTAGTTGTTCTTTAGAACACTCTGGGACATTCTGTCATTGGGCTATAGTTGGGCTACATCTGGCTGATATTTGGGCTACATTTGGGCTCTTTTGTCTCTGGTGGCCATCTTGGGAGACTGCATATCAGAATTTTTTTAATGAAATATAAGAGGATTTGAGAAGTCACTCAAAATGGGCCCTAATTTTTCTTTCTTCAGCACTAATCATAATTTCTATGGCAAAATGAACCCCCTCATTTTGTTCCTTTGCAAAATAAATGTTTTAAGTGTTAGCACTTTATTCCAATCAAGATGACTTCAGGTGTGCCATACTTTTGTCATAAGTAAGACTGTTGGCGCTCTAGTTGTTCTTTAGAACACTCTGGGACATTCTGTCATTGGGCTATAGTTGGGCTACATCTGGCTGATATTTGGGCTACATTTGTTTTTTTTTGTCTCTGGTGGTCATCTTTGGGCTACATTGGGCTACATTTGGGCTCTATCATATATATAGCCCAATGTAGCCCAATATATATTTTTTCAAAGTTAATTTTCTTAAAAACCACTGGAGCATATATCTTGAGACATAGCAAAGGCACATCGGGGTACCAGTCCCTACAATTTTGCCAAGTTTGGTGGAAATCCATTCAGCCGTTCGGGCTA
This sequence comes from Lissotriton vulgaris, assembly GCF_964263255.1. Classification (NCBI taxonomy): domain Eukaryota; kingdom Metazoa; phylum Chordata; class Amphibia; order Caudata; family Salamandridae; genus Lissotriton; species Lissotriton vulgaris. The sequence goes on from NC_141698.1 coordinate 352,689,816, forward strand.
AAAGTGAGTTTGACCGCCCTATGGAAATTAACATAGAGGAAACACGTTTTGGGACCCCCCTTTTATCTCGGCCCCCGCTTGACGAATCCCCCCCACATTTTCAGAGAAGGAGCGGAGCGGAGCGGGCCACGAACTTTGAGAAATTAGCGAAGATTCGTCCACCGGCGCCATAGTTATTCCCAATAGAATGTTGCGGATTTCCTATGGAAAGTAGATCCTAACTGTAACTACCCACTGGCGACCGCCAGTAGGTAATATATATATATATATATTACCTACTGGCTATCGCCAGTAGGTATATATAGTTAGGATTAATTCCCTATGGGATTTTTGAAAATTCTATGTCTAATAACTTTGGCGTTTGTGGACGGAATCGGCTGAAATTTTCAGGAAAATGGCACATTTTGTTTCTGAGCAGCCCCTGAAAATGTGGTGGGGTTTCGTCAAGGGGGGGCTGAGAAAAAAGGGGGGTCCCAAAACGCGTTTTTCCCATGTTAATTTCCATAGGGCGGTTGGACTCACTTTTAGCTCGAACGGCTGAATGGATTTGCACGAAACTTGGCAAAATTGTAGGGACTGTTAGCCCGATGTGCCTTTGCTAGGTCTCAATATATGTGCTCCAGTAGTTTTTGAGAAATTAATGTTCAAAACAAGATATATATCTGTAACAGCGCTCCGGGCTGCGCTCCGGTCCGCTTACTTTTCGCGAAACGGATCTTTGCGCGCAGAAAGCTGATTGGCTCTCCGGTGTCTGTCAACATTCTAAACAGTCTGGAGCGGCCGCCATCTTATCTCTCGGTAGGATCGAGAGAGAAGAAGAGGTGAAAAACGAAGGGGGAATTTATTGAAAGGGGGCAAGGTATACCCCTCTTGACCCCCTAGGAATGTTGTTGGGGTTATTAAAGGGTCCCGTGGGGAAAATAAAAAAAAATGATTTTTCACGGTAGAAGCGCTTCACGGGCCGCGAACTGGGCCGCAAACTGGTAGCGAAACGGGAATTCGCCATTTTGTGCTTCGTTTTAATTAAATTACTAGGTATAAGGGGGTGCGGGAGACGTATCTTAATCCCCTTATGTTTTCTGAGGGTGGCTGAGGAGGCTCATATATGTTGATACATCTCTTCCAGCGGCTGTGCGTGAGCTTTTTTTTTTTTTTGCTGCGTGACGTCTGTTAACGTTTGATTCGATGGAAATCAGGAAGTGTTGACCGCCAATTTGTCACTGCGATAAAATATTTTGTTATAAATGAATCCTTATTGATAAACATTGTCTGCGCCATCTTGCCTTTTTGTCCAATGCCACAATTTTGTCGTGCACGGCAGCCATTTTAGATGCCTTGACCAGGCCCACTCTCTGCACGCCGTCGATTCTCAGCACGGCTCCCCACCCTCGCAAGCATCTCCCCCACGCACTGGTCACCCCCGCTCTCTCTCTCATGCATCGGCCATATACTTCCCCCAATCTGCGCTGCTCTTCCCTGAGAATCACACCCTGTGCCCGCCCGACACCTCCCTTTCACCCTATTCACTACCGCACCCTCTGACACTCCTCTTCCTCTGTGTCCGATTGTCCAGGCCGGACCCAGGCTATCACCTAGCCCTGCGGATGTAGTTTATGGCCCCAGCTGTAGAGTATCCAGACATGCCAACCCTCCCGATTCAGGCGTGAGACTACTGATTTCAGTGCTAGTCTTTCGCCTCCCGATTCCTGCAAGGAAAAATCCGGGGGCATATTACCAACAACTAGCGATAATTTTTGTCTCTAACTTGTTTAGAGACAAAAATTATCGCTGCACATCGGCGAATTTTATCGCACATAAACCTTGCTATTAGCAAGGTTTATCGCAAATGCGATAAAAAACGGCCGCAATGCATGAATATCGCTGAAAAGTCAGCGATATTCATGCATTATCCAGCAAATGCTCTTAGCCATGTTATCCACCTTCCATTGGATAACATGGCTAAAAACTGCTCTGTGCGTGAGCTTTTTTTTTTTTTTTTTGCTGCGTGACGTTTGTTAACGTTCGATTCGATGGAAATCAGGAAGTGTTGACCACCATTTTGTCACTGCGAGTAAATATTTTGTTATAAATGAATCCTTATTGATAAACATTGTCTGCGCCATCTTGCCTTTTTGTCCAATGCCACAATTTTGTCGTGCACGGCAGCCATTTTAGATGCCTTGACCAGGCCCACTCTCTGCACGCCGCCGATCCTCAGCATGGCTCCCCACCCTCGCAAGCATCTCCCCCACGCACTGGTCACCCCCGCTCTCTCTCTCATGCATGGGCCATATACTTCCCCCCATCTGCGCTGCTCTTCTCTGAGAATCACACCCTGTGCCCGCCCGACACCTCCCTTTCACCCTATTCACTACCGCACCCTCTGACACTCCTCTTCCTCTGTGTCCGATTGTCCAGGCCGGACCCAGGCTATCACCTAGCCCTGCGGATGTAGTTTATGGCCCCAGCTGTAGAGTATCCAGACATGCCAACCCTCCCGATTCAGGCGTGAGACTACTGATTTCAGTGCTAGTCTTTCGCCTCCCGATTCCTGCAAGGAAAAATCCGGGGGCATATTACCAACAACTAGCGATAATTTTTGTCTCTAACTTGTTTAGAGACAAAAATTATCGCCGCACATCGGCGAATTTTATCGCACATAAACCTTGCTATTAGCAAGGTTTATCGCAAATGCGATAAAAAACGGCCGCAATGCATGAATATCGCTGAAAAGTCAGCGATATTCATGCATTATCCAGCAAATGCTCTTAGCCATGTTATCCACTTCCCATTGGATAACATGGCTAAAAACTGCTCAGGGCAGGTGTTAGGTTTTGGAGATATTCGCGCTTAGCGCGAATATCTCCAAAAGTTGGTAATAGGAGATAGCGATGGTTAGGGACTGTTTCCAGTCGCAAAAATCTTGGCACGCCCACTTTGCATGTCATTAGTGATAAATATCACTGACATGCAAAGCGGGGCCCAAGATGGTCGCTATCTCCTTTTAGCTGTCACTAACTGGTGTTAGCGACAGCTTGGTAATAGGGAGATAATTTTATCTCTTTTTTTTTGGCTTTTAAAGCCAAAAAAGCGGAAATAAACCCCCTTGATAATATGCCCCATGATTTCTCGGGGGTTTCAGCTGACAGGGCTTGGTATTGTGTTACGTGCTAATTCTTCCAGGAAACGTCAGAGGGTCGATGCAGGGGTTCTAGAAGGGGTGATAAACCATTTAAGCCTCATGAACAAGAGCATGGTCTTTTAAAGATTTGTGAAGTACTCGGGGCGGCGGTGTGTGTGTGCCCTCTTTCAGGAGCGGGCGGGGGGGGCACTGCCAGCAACTTGCCAGGCCAGGCAGTGTTCAACACGTGCATCACCCTTTCTCTGCCTGCTATTGCGCTTCATGCTTCGGAAAGGTAAGAAAAAGAACGTGCATTTGAGTTTGAAATGTCCGATCCTGTAGCAGTACACTTGCAAAGCCCACACATGACAATAACCCGATTCAAGGCCCCATTCACCCGATTTTTTAAAAATATATAGCACTCCAACAAAGTTAGATTTTAAAACTTTATTAACTTTTAAATATAACGAACGCAACAAAAACTGTAAATATATTTAAACATTTTTTGAAATTAACCAGAACTATAACGATAACAACAACAACAACAATAATATAACTTTTATGCCTAAATTACGCAAACATTTAGCTAATCTGCTAAAGGGGGGAGTCGCCATTTCTTTACAATAATCAATAATGAAAAATCAACATCAATTGGGTTGTCCGTTTTCTCGATGCAGCACTATAGTGCAACATACACAGCACCTGGGGTGTCAAGAGTGAACAGGTCCTAGCTGCTTAACCAATGACTGACAAATGCTATATTAAACACTTACTATGTATAATACTTGCGTTCACAATAGTTTTACTTTACAAAATTGAACAAAAGATGTCCCCTGTAAGTAAACCCATATTAGCTGTTTCAGTTATTGAACATCCTAAGGTTTTATGACATGGGGAACAGTGGTGATATCCTGGGCGGGTGATGGAAAAACATCTACAAAGAAAACTATTACTATAACGATAACAACAACAATAATATAACTTTATTAACTTTTAAATATAACGAACGCAACAAAAACTGTAAATATATTTAAACATTTTTTGAAATTAACCAGAACTATAACGATAACAACAACAACAATAATATAACTTTTATGCCTAAATTACGCAAACATTTAGCTAATCTGCTAAAGGGGGGAGTAGCCATTTCTTTTGATATTTTTGATAATTCATCCGTAGCCTCTCTAATCTCCATTAAAATATGTTTCTTGCTGTCGCTAGCTGATGAAAAAACTAAAGTGATAACTTCCTCATCCTTATTTTGTCTTTCTTTGTTCCTTAAGATGTTATCTGTGTCAACCTCTTCCGAGAATGCTGATGCGTTAGGGATTTCCTTGTGTTTCTTAATAGCATTGGTGTCTGCACACTTCTTTGTCAATTCTGTGAACATGATAACTGCTTCATAAACAGACGATATCTTTGTTTAGTCATTAGTGTTAAGTGTGTCTGAAACTACAGTGCCCTTCTGTTTTTCTTTCTTCAGGCTCTACAGAGTTTTGTGTGTTGTTCTTTTGAGCGACAATTATTCCAGAGGTTTCAGGTTTACTTGTTTTGTCATGCAGTGAGTTAACAGCTTTAGAGACTTCATGTTTATTTGCTATGTCCTGCTGTTCGTCAACTGCTTCAGAGACGTCAGCCTCATTTGTTATGTTTGACTAGATCCTGGATCTGCCCGGCCGCGCCCAAAATGGCGCCGGTGTAAATGGGACTCGTAACTGCTTGTTGTGTACTGGTTGCCCAACCTTGATATCACGAGATACATATGCAGTTTTGAAGCACATGGCGGAGGCTCGTCTGCTGTAGTGGGGCGCCCCTTTATCGTTTCAGTCGCCATTCCGCCCGCTTTTGCTACACTGTGCATTTTCCGCCATTCAGCTGTTTACCGCCCGCTCTTACGGCTACAGCGTCTCGCTGACCATGTAGTTGAGTTGCTCCCACTGTTGCGGTGCAGCGATAGGCGGCTGCCACAGGACTCTTAAAATGGCGGCCGGCTCTTCGGATTTGGGCCTGGTCCAGTAAATAGGCCCTGGGACACCTTGGAACTCGGACGCTTGTCTGCCAGGGCTTGGGTTCCATTCTCGAAAGTGTCCCCTCAGCCTTGAAGATTGTACAAAAGTCTTGGGGGCCGTCGACTCCCGCAGGCTTCCGGTGGGGAGCGGCTGCCATGATTGCTTGCGGAATGGCCACGACGGAGCTACGAGATGGTGGTGCTCTCATGGTGACGCCAGCTTCAGTCTGAAACATCCTGAAACAAGGTGGGGCTTTCATCGTTTGGGGAAAAAAAATGTTTTAATCCAATGAAAAGTGTTATTTTTAGGTCACATGACCTAGTCTTACATCATTAGGAAAACAAAAGTAAAATGAACGAATGAAAAGTTTTATTAACAAGTAACATGACCTGTTATGCTTACGTTACGCGCTGCGCGGCGCGCTCTGGATCGTTTCCGGGAAGCTGCGCCTTGCGCACCGGAGCACTTCCGGGTGCGCTAACGCGTCGCGTCATATGACGCATTACGCGACAATGCAGGTCCAGAATATAGTCAAAATGTCTCCACTAACCAGCGGTCGGAATACAACCGCTTTCAGCAGTCCAAAAAGTTCGGTTAAATCTTAAGAGCGGGAGCAACTCAACTACATGGTGAGCGAGACGCTGTAGTCGCAAGACCGGGCGGTAAACAGTTGAATGGCGGAAGAGGCACAGAGTACCAAAAGCGGGCGGAATGGCAACTAAAACGGTAAAGGGGCGCCCCACGACAGCGTGTCTTCAGGTCAAACGGATTGTGGGACAAGGTCCAGAATGGAAGAGTCATCAAAAGGGAAAAAAATCCGCCGGACCCCGGGAGCCGGCCGCCTATGCCGGGGGCGATCTCAGGCCACACCAGGGCAACACGACTTGGGGAGGGGGCAGGAGCCAAGCGCCCCCTCTCAGTCCGCGCCATCTCACCGCCCCTCGGGGGCCTCCGTCAAGCGGTTTAGGGAGGCACTGTATCACATTGTTTTCCAATGCAGTCAGGTCCACAAACGGACCCCACTTACTTTGAATAGTGAAGCTGCAGCAGGTGCAAATAAGGTTTAAACATTGTTACAAGCGCTGCTTAGAACTCTGAAGTATGGCACTCAACATCCAGGACTTATGCCATTTGTGTAAGGCAGTGACATCGAAGCAACTCAGGGGCAGAAAGCATGAACGAACATTCACGTATGAAAATCTTATTTGGGGAAGGGGTAGAATCCAAACGCCCCCTCCCAGTTTGCGCCACTACACCGTATGTGGAAAATCTGAAGCCATCGTTCTACAAACTCTCAACGCTTGCTATCAGTGCATGAGTTTCATGCTCGATCGATTGAGCTAGCCGGATCGGGCAATAAAAAGTATAAAATAGTTATGTAAATAGTTATTTAATAAAATGTTTTACCCTGTTTCTTTGCTGGTGTGTTGTCTATATTTATAATATTTGCATAGGGTTTGTCGTTATTTTGGGCGGGGTGGGTGGCGGAGTCGAGCTGTCTTGCAGCCCTCATGGTGTGGAGCTCAGTTCATTTCACTATTTTCGTATTTCTCATGAAGGGTTGTTCCTAATGTTTGTATTTTACCGAGGTCAAAAAGAGATCGAATTAGTGGTCTACTGATTTTGCTCGATTACTTTTATTTTTTTAACACAATTTTTCACTATCTGCAAAGACTAAACAGAGTATTGCGACTTTGTGCTTGTTTGTAAATAGAGAATGATCCAAAGAGAACCAATTCTAAAACAGTAAATGCTTGGATAACAATCAATCAAATGGAGAGACAAGCAGGTACGACGGATTACAACGGGGGTAAAGGTCTGCGTTAACTACCCTTCACTATCTGCAAAGAGAGAGTACTACTAACAGAAAAGAGGGGAGTGGGGGGGGGGCAGCGTTCAAAGCACATCAGCGTGCATAAACACGAAAACGTTTTTACCTATCACGTACTTGACATTTGACAGCTTTTGATATTTGCTATTAAAAAAACATTGAAATTCACAGAAAAAACCATAGGTTATAGTCGATATATAGTTAGGAATTTGCATTTACAAAACCTTGAAAATTCAATGAAAAAACCATTGGTTTTAGGCCATATATAGTTAGGGATTTGCATTTACAAAACCTTATTTTACTCGCATAAAACCATTGAAATTCCATATATAGTTAGATGCGCTAACTATATATCGCGCACCCGCAATCCACTGCTGATGATGTCACATATTACATCATTCATGACATGGTTAGTGACATCACTGATGACATCACTGATGACATCTCAAATGACATCACTGATAAAATCACTGATAACATCTCATTTGACATGACTGATCACATCACTGATGATATCATTCATGTGATAATACCATGAACCTCTTCAGACTCTAATATAACCTTAGATACAATCAGTGTAAACAGACAGTCACAGACTGTCACTCATCCATGGAGTTACTCACACACCTAGTCAGTTATGCCAAAAATCAATCACACCTCCATTTTCTCAACTATACAGTTATACACACCTTACTTATTCAAACATATACTAACACATATTTACTTTACTCTCTGATACATGTTCACAATGATCCATACAGCCACTCACACATTCACTGGCTCTTATGCACAGTTATTTATAGATGTCAACTCTCACATGTACTGTGTTTTACATATGTACTTACTTTGACATGTAGCACTGAGATATCCATTCACTCACTAATACACTCATGCACAGTCAACCGCCCATACAGCTGTTTCCACATGCACTTTTGAATCCATACATATAGTGAATCAACTACTCACACATCTATGTACAGAGTCACACACCTCCCAGCCACCCATACACACACACTCAGTTTCCCATACAAATACTTGGACAACCAATCAATAACCCATACAGTTACTCATATAGCTACTGATCAACATATGCAGCAGTTTGTAGAACAACAGATATAATGATGCACAAATTAAAACAGTTTAGTCACTAACCCATGCACTCAGTGAGACACATTTAATCACTCACTCATACAGTCAGTCATGCACCTAGTAAATCCTTCATCCAGACACTTATATATCCACTCATTCTTCAATATGTAAAACATATTTTAACTTTACAGAAACATACAGTCACTGGATGTTGTCATCAGTGATGTCATCAGTGATGTCACTAACCATGTCATGAATGATGTAATATGTGACATCATCAGCAGTGGATTGCGGGTGCACGATATATAGTTAGCGCATCTAACTATATATGGAATTTCAATGGTTTTATGCGAGTAAAATAAGGTTTTGTAAATGCAAATCCCTAACTATATATGGCCTAAAACCAATGGTTTTTTCATTGAATATATATATATATATATGTATATACACATCTATAGTGCAACATCATTACTAAAATATTACATTTAGCATTATATTCTTTTATCTCTAAAACTAATTACTATAAAATGCATATAATATTTGTTTACCTTTTTATTTTAAATGAATTAATATGGAATATATATATGTATGTGTACAGTAATACATTTAAAAGAAAGTATACACAAATATTTTACTAACTATATTATATACATTTTCATAGTAAGTAGTTTAAAATATAAAATGAATGTAATGCTAAATAAATATTTGTATTATTTGTGTGTGTATATATATATATTTATACATTTAAATAGAGGGGCCTAATTATGATGCCGGTGGGTCAGACACCAGCGTCCCGTTGGTGTTGGAGCCACGATATCTGCCCCTGCAGTCTGCCTGCCGCAATTCGATACAGCGGGTGGAGGCATCGGGCGGAGTGACCATCCATGTTACGCCAGAAACAAAACATAATCCCTTAATGACGGTGGCTCTGCTGTCCAGATTATGATGTCTGTTTCTGATAGACATTCCATGTCAGCCTTTCCAACAAAATACATATATAGGTAACCCCATGAATGTAGAAAAAATATTAAACTCCTAATAAAGAAAAAATGAACCTAATATATGTGTGTGTTTGTATGAAAAAACAATCAATTTACATTATTGCCATTCAATTACATTTTATCAATTACTAATTGTTATTCAATTATTAATTAACTTCCTACTCATTAACCAGACCCACCTTGCAGATTACATCTAAAATATAACAAAAAATACCTATTCCATACCTTGCATATTTAAAATAAATTAAATGATTAACTATTAATTGTATTATTAATAAATTATTACTTAATAAACTTCCTACCTTATAACCCTACAAATCAAGCCTCCTGCAACTAAAATATAAGTAAAATAAACCAGTATTCCTTATTTTACATAATTAAAAATCAATTAATTAATTAAAAAATAAATTATCTATTAATTAACTGCCCAACCTATAGCCCTACAAATATAACAGCCTGCAAATACCATAAACAAAAATACATTATTACATAAATTGTATAATAAATATCAATCATAGTTAAACAAAATGTACTAAATAATTCTTAAATTAATTATTACCTGATTAGCTTCCTTCCCTATCCCCCTACTAACCCAATAGCCTGCAACAACACAATAAATGACTATTTAAAATTAATGAAAGATTCTAAATCACTTACAATTACAGGCTATGCAATACTATAATGTAACAATAACATTCATTTAAACAATAGTGTTCTGACCACACTCACCTGATAACACAGGTACTACAGGAGCGAAGATGGTCTGAGACACCCTCAATGTGCCTAAACCCCTTGAGTGACAAGATTACAATCACCCAAGTGGGCAATGCACCTGGGGAGGAACTGGTTAACGTTGAATATTCAGGGAAATACAGGGATTCATCTGGCCATCCTCTACACCACAGGCATACCACATCTCCATAACAGGAACATACTGCGGTAAGAAGAAAACAAAAGAGATAGCAGGTTTTAGAAGTGCCGGATAGACCCACTGGAGTAAACCATGATATACCCTGTATGCCCCTTCCTCTCTGATCCTTCACATACCCAAAATGAAATATTGTATTGCTCTAATGATGATCTTCAGGTGTCTTGAGGAGTAAAAAATAAATGGGAATGGGTAAGGGTAAGGGAGTCCACAAAGGACAGTTCCAAAACAACACCAGGTTCTTCCAGATTGCGGGAGAAAAAAAGAACACCTCCAAAACACAAGTGTCCAAAAAACCCGTTAACAAAATCCCTTCTCAGTGCACTGAAATCGCAGAATCAATAATTATAAAGTATGGACAATATCTTGCCTGGAGTCCACAAAATAGCCACTGATTGTTTGAAGGCCCTCCAATAGGATTCCAGGAAAATCCAAGCTTAGATTGTGGAGGAAATGAAGTCCCAAGAAGAGTCTGCTCCAGCCGGATAACAGAACAATCCTATACCGCAGAGAATCCAACAATGGGCCAAAAGGAAAAAAGGAGTTCAAAAGTAGCAAATCACCAATGGAACAGGGAAAACAGGATCCAAACGACAGGACGCCAGGCTAGAATAGGCCAAAGCACTTCCGGGGTCGAAAACCGGAAGAGAACCCAAGCAAGGAAAGGAGGGAGCAGAGGCCTTAAATAGTGACCAAGGCTCTTCCCACCCACCAATTGCTAGGCAGAACGCAAAGGGAGATACCTGCCCACCTACCCAGCGTCAGGAGGGAATTCCCACCAGAAGAGGGTCCGCCTCCTAATCCCGCCCGCATGTGTCCCGCTGACTAGAATCCACCCGCAGCGTCACTGCCCACAAGGTCCCGCCCAGAATGGCTCCGGCAACCCCGCCCACAAGCTTCCTGCCGTACCCGCCCGCACCCGTCTGCAAGATTCCTGCCCGCACCCGCCCGTGATAAGATAGGAAGGGAAGGAAGGAAGAAAATGCACTCAGACCACAACAAATAGAAACACATAAAACATATTAAAATAATTATAAAACGATATTTAACCACTACATTAGAAAATACGATTTTAAAAACATTGATATTATTTAAAACAATAGACATGTTATAAAAATAGTGATACATTTAATTTCCATTTTTCGGTGTAGGACCAAGATCGCTAAAAGGACAAATCGCCAAACCTGTAGACCGGCGGCTGCTGGAAGAACAGATACAAATAGCGAGTTGTTTGAAGAGATGGAGATAAGAAAGCATTAATATAGAAGTTAAAATAAATCTGTTATCTTTGTACAAATTTGCAGATACTTACTAAAAGACAGAGCCCTGAAGAGAACCTAGGAATTCAAGTCAACTGGTTCGAAACGCGCAGGCATATAAAACACGACATCAATTGATCTATAGACCAATGAATTGAGATATGGTTTATATTATTTGCATATATTTTGATTGTCCACATTTATATGTATTGAATTAAGATTGAAATCGAGCGTTACTTTGTCAAATTTAGACAAGGATCTATGTACATTAATTGAAATAAGTAAATATTGTACAGTTTGTGTATATATGTGAATAATGTTTTGTATTTATGTATAAATGTCCAAAATGTTTTGTGTTCCTTTTTACACATAACATTTTTGCTTGAATAACTAAAAAATAGAAATTAAAAGGGTAAGAAACACCCAACAGACCCAAGAGTAATATTGGTTTGTTTTTCCTTCAGTAGAAGGATAAAAAAAAGTGTGGTTGGTACTGCTTGTTTTTCACTAGATATATATGGTCCAACCAACCACATGTCCTAGGGCCTGACTCCATACATTGTATCAATCAGTTTAAATTAAAAAGGCATCACAAACCCCCTTGTCAAGCCATTATAGACCCCAGGGAGCCCATGCCTGGGGCTGTATCAGTAAGGGGAGAGGGCCTGTGCCCCCTTCCCAGAGCCATTATACGCCCTGGGGATCCCACCCCGGGCTGAAATTTACAAAAAAAGGAAGGGGATGACATGGCCCCCTACCCGGGCCTTTATTGGAGCTAGGGAGTTGACCCTGGGGCTGCATTTAATAAGGGGATGATGCACTGGTGTGGGCAGGGAAACTGCTGTGTTCCAGGGATTGGCAGTGTGGGACACAGTAAGTGGGCAGACACTAGAGAACTGGGTCCCCAGGACTAATAGAGGCTCAGGGAGGGGGCTACTTTACCACGTTCCCTTTTTGTGAAGCTAGTCCCCTGGGGGATGGGGTCCCCAGGGCCATTTCAAGGCTCAGTGAAGGGGCCCCCTTCCCTTTTTAAAAGGATTTTGGCTCAGGTGTTCTCTCCAGGGACTATAATGGCTCTGGGAAGGGGATTTGTACCCCCACCCCGTTATTAAATGCAGCCGACAAGGTGGGCTCCCTTAATTAATTAAACCGGCCCCGGTCAGCCATTTTTTCCACCGATCTCACAGGAGTCCCACGAGATTGCAGCAAAAAGTGCCCCTGGGAGGACAGGATATCCATACCCTGCCCCTTTAACAAAATAAAATAAATTGCTACTTCCGGACAGGGGACCAAGTCCCCAAGACCTGTAATGGCTGCCAGCAAAAATTTTCGATTTTGCTGACTGTCAATCTGAGACTCCTGGGGGAGCAAATTAGCCCACAGGCAAAAAAGCTCCCAGAGTTCTCCACTTTTCCATTGGAGCTCCAGCAAGAGACTCTAGAGCCTCTCGCTGCCCCACCAGTCCAGATAACAAATATGTTTTGTACCTTATTTGCTCAAACTACTGTACTGATTTGCACCAAATCACTATCTGCTTACCAAGATCTAGCTTCCTGCCAAATATGGTGTAATTCCATTTAGCAGTTTTTGCTGTAGCCCTGCCTGAAGAAGTCTATGGAAAATGCATGGGAGTTTGTGTTTTAGGACCCCCCTTTTTCTCGACCCCGCTTGATGGATTACCCTAAAACTTCCCATGCACAAACTACGCAAAAAACAGCACTTTATTGGAATGATTTGTGGAAATTTCGCAAACAGTGGCAAAGTTATTAGCATCACAAAAATGCATTTCCTATGAAAATGCTGACCTAATTATAACTACCTAACTACCCAGTGGCGACTGAAATTGGAATATATATATATTTATAAAAAACGAAGTTGACTCCAACATGAAGCCACACCACGGTGAGTATAATCCTTTATTCATGGAGTACAGGATAATCAAGCCATCTGCTCCTTTGCAAAAGTTTTAAAAGCCAAACGTGTTTCAAGCTCAGCAGCGCTCTTGATCACTGGCACAAGGGAAAGGAAGCACATGTTCCACCTGCGTACATTTCAATGATATTCCGGACAGCTTCAGAGCAGCCCACTTGGGATTTTATTTTGAAACAATTTGGGTGAGGCATGCGACCCACTGGGGTTAACATTTAACACAAACCACAACTACCAGCATTCTATGCGTAGGCGCCCACAGAGGCTGGACATTGAAATGTACGCAGGTGGAACGTGTGCTGCCTTTCCCTTGTGCCAGTGATCAAGAGCGCTGCTGCGCTCGAAACGCGTTTGGCTTTTTGAAACTTTTGCAAAGGAGCAGATGGCTTGAATATCCTGTACTCCATGAATAAAGGATTTAACTCACCGTGGTGTGGCTTTATGTTGGAGGCAACTTCGTTTATATATATATATATATATCATGTGATCAAGGCTTTGTGCCGAAAAGTTATGGCGACAGCTGAATAAAAAACAACAGCATCTGAATTACTTGGTCCGTGTCTGCTTCTGAGGGCGTTATCGTGGGAGGATGATCGCACAAGGGAGACGGAGGTCGTATATATATATTAAGCATGGGCGAATTTTGCGAATTCGCGATCCGCGAATTTGCGGATTTGCGAATTCGCGATCCGCAAAATTCGTGAATTTGTGCCAATTTGCAGAATTTTGTTTTTTTGCGTGTTCGTGGGGTTTTTTGCGTGTTTGCGGGGTTTTTTGCGTGTTCGCGGGGCTTTTTGCGTCTTCGCGAGCCGCTTGCATAGCGAAGTTACCCATGCAGTCGTTTATGGGAGAGGGAGAGAGAGATAGATAGATAGATAGATAGATAGATAGATAGATAGATAGATAGATAGAGAAAGAGAGGGAAAGAGAGAGGGAGAGAGAGAATGAGAGAAAGAAAGAGAGGCCGGATCTCTGAAGGGCCAGATTCCTGAGTTGCCCCTACAGAACATACAGCTTTTTATTTTTAGCAAAATGCATATGAAAATTGTGCTATAAAGGTCTCTTTTAGTTTAACCCCTCCTGACAACTCAAAATGGGTGTATTTGCCATCCTCTCCCTTCTTCCTGTTTTTCATATCTGTAAGGGCTTCCTGATGAGGTTTAATTCCTTGGACAGGTGCCTCGTTGCCTACTTGTAACTATTCTCTGACCCTGCTTCAAGGGTCAGAGCAGGGTCAGAGAATAGTTGCAAGTAGGCAACGAGGCGCCAGGAAGCAATTAGCAGCAGGTGTCCAAGTTGAAGTTAATTTGTTTGTAACCCTTTTGTAAAAGGTTACAAAGAAATTAGGTTCAACTTTTGCACCTGCTGCTGTAACCCTTGTTTGGCTGAAAATTCGTCCCCGCTGATTCGTGGATTTTACCGCGATTTCGCGAGATTCGCGGATCGCGAAATCGCGGAAAATCCGCAAATTTGCCTGCGAAACGGATTTTATGCCCACCCTTAATATATAAATATATATATTACCTACTGGCGGTCGCCAGTAGGTATATATAGTTAGGATCTTTTCCCTATGGGATTTTTGAAAATTCTATGTCTAATAACTTTGGCGTTTGTGCACGGAATCGGCTGAAATTTTCAGGAAAATGGCACATTTTGTTTCTGAGCAGCCCCTGAAAATTTGGGGGGGGTCGTCAAGGGGGGGCCGAGAAAAAAGGGGGTCCTAAACGCGTTTTTCCAATGTTCATTTCCATAGGGCGGTTGGCCTCACTTTTAGCCCGAACGGCTGAATGGATTTGCATGAAACTTGGCAAAATTGTAGGGACTGTTAGCCCGATGTGCCTTTGCTAGGTCTCAATATATGTGCTTCAGTGGATTTTGAGAAATTAACATTCAAAAAAAGATATATATCTGTAACAGCGCTCCGGGCTGCGCACCGGTCCGCGTACTTTTCGCGTAACGGAACTTTGCGATGCGAAGCTGATTGGCTCTCTGGTGTCTGTCAACATTCTAAACAGTCCGGAGCGGCCGCCATCTTGTCTCTCGGTAGGATCGAGAGACAAGAGGAGGCCAAAACAAAGGGGGAAATTACCATAAGGGGGCATAGTAGATCCTCGTTGACCCCCTAGGTTTTATGTGGAGGTTTTAAAAGGGCCCAGCAGGGCAAAAAAAAAACATTTTTTTTTTTGCGTGGGAAGCGCCCAGTCCGCGAACCGGAAAGCGTTCTGGGCAGCGTACTATAAGGAAAAAAGAATGATAGACTTTTCAAATACTGTATGTTAATTGTTTGTTGTTTTTGTTGATTATTTTTTATTTTCTTTATTTTTTAAGCATTTTTTTTTATTGTGATTGTGTTTCATAATTTATTAAACTTTCTAAGATTTCACTGTCAGAAATTTCATAATTCTCATTGAATATACTTTGTAGTCTTTGAGGGTGTAAAATGTCCTCATTTTTAAGGAGGTTATCCACTGCTTCCACGCATTGCAGTAGTTCCTGGTCCCTACTTTCATCCATAAATTCATTTTCATTTTGATCAATGATTTCTTGGCTGCTCTCTTGCAGTACAATTTTAAATACAACTTTCTGTTCGCCTTCCATTTTGCCTGAAATTTGGATAAAAAAATATATATTAGTAGAGATAGGGCACTGTTGGGATTCATTTTAGATAGGCAGTTTTTATCAGTGAATTTATCTTTTGGCAGTGTATAGTATCAGAGTGGAAGTAGGACTATAAAAAAGTGTATGTGATTTAACCAAGAGAAGCCTACCTCCATCCATAACTATAACAGAGAAGTCTATCTAAATCTATAACTACTACAGAGGGATAGTATATAACTATCAGAAAAAGTTTACCATATTAACTTTAGGCGTGGGCGGAAAATCCGTTCCGCTCGCGGATTTTGCGGATTTTCGGGAAATCCGCAATCCGCGAGATTTGCGAATTTCCCGCAAAATCCGCAAATCCGCGAGCAGCGGATTTTGCTCGCACTGCTCGCACTGTTCGCGTGAGTTCGCGCCCCGCGAATAAGTGCAAAATTGCAGAAATACGATTTTAGCAAAACTGAAAGTAACTACTTACCAGGTTCAAAAGTTCAGGCTCATCATTAGTAGCCATTTCCTGGAGTGCTTCCTGAGGGGCCCCTCCAGAGTTCAGTTGCCAGTTGAAACTAGTATGTGACCCTGCTCTGAACCTCAGAATAGTTACACATATGCCACAAAGGTCCTGAATTACAGCTAAGGGAGACAAGCAGGAGCCAGGCTGGAAGTTAAAATCCATTAATCAGCCCCTAATTCATTATTGTCAGTTGGGGCAGGGCAGGTGTTGTAACTAATTTTGCAACAATGAAAGCACTTAGCAAGTGCAAAAGATCACTAATCAGGGCGCACTAAGGAAGCAGGTGCCAGCTAAAAAAATATTCTGTGACACATGAATCAGCCCCAAATTAATTCAGGTCACTTGAGGCAGGGAAGGTGTGCTTTGCTTTGCCGAAAATAATGTACACTGGACAACCAGAGGGTGTGGTGATGAAACAGAGGGTGGCATGGGTGGGCCAGAGGGTGGCATGAGTAGTCAGAGAGTGGCAGTGGTGACAGAGAGTGGCAGTGATGAAGAAGAGTGTCCCAAACAGGCTGGACACGTAGAAACAACAAGTTCGCGAAACTTGCGACCCGACAGGTAAGTTCGCAATTTGCGAAAGTGTACAAAACCCTCGCGAACTGGCAGAAACACGGGCGAACACAAAAAAAAAAAAAATCCGCAAATTCGCGGGAATTCGCGGATTTTGCGGATTGCGAATCCGCAAATCCGCAAAATTCGCGAACGCGAGATCCGCAAAATTCGCTCATGCTTAATTAACTTATAGTGCACAATATACTTCAGTTTTAAAAATAACAACTTCCCTTCACAAACAAGTTGAAGTGTTTAGTGATAATTCAAATGTAATGTACAACAAGAAGTAGCAGTCAAAATGGCTGTTTCCTTCTCTTCCTTTATATATATTCAGGTATATAACCAATCAAATGTCAGGTAATAAAAGTAGAAAATGAAAGTAACATTTTCATTGGTTGTCAATTCCAACACTTTAGATGTGTTTTGTGAAGTAATTTACCTCACGGTATTTAGAGAGGTCTACAGGCTTAATGGCTAAATGGAATTTCAATCAAATTTGTGAAAATGAAAGGGATTGTTATGTAGTATGAGCTAATGTATATTTGGTGAGAGTGTCTCCAGTCGTTTTTCTGTGAATTACTTTCCCACCTTTTTTATTGGACCGCTTCCCGGTATGCGTCCCGGTCCGCGAACCAGCAGCGTTACGGGAGTCCACCATTTTGAGTTTCGTTCGAATCAAGATACAAGATGGAGGGCAAATAATGTTCAGAATGGGTAGAAGGGGGCACGGTAGATGTATCTTGACCCCCTAGGTTTTCTGAGGGTGGCTGAGGAGGACCATATGTTCGGGAAAAAAAAAAAAATTAAATTTTGCGCGGTTAGCTTCCAGTTCGCGTACCGTACCGGGTAGCGTAGTTTGTTGAAAATTAGAGAAAAAAGTTAGAGAAAAATAATAATTGTGAGTGATCAGATGTAGGGTAGCTCTGAAAAGAGCTTTTGGGTTTATGGTACATTTTGGTACTTATAAGTAGGTACCAATGCACAGTCTTAAATTCAAAGTGAAAATTCTGTTGCCCTCATCTGAGAAGTGAATTCCATCTCCTCTGTAGATATCTTGCATGTAGTAACGCAAGTTATTGTTGTACATGGAGCCCATTCCATGGTCTCTCATGTAAGCTGAAACAGATTTGTTTACATGCTTCCTCGACTTTTCAATTTGTGGACAAAATTGGTTGGACCACCTCCATTTCTGTCTTTGGCATATATTGGAATATACCAAGGCAGTTTGAGGAAAAAGTGCCATTAATTGCTCAAAGGTGTCCTTTAAAAGCATTTCCAGACCTACCCCAGTCAAAGTGCCCAAATCATTACCTCCACAGTGCACAATTAACAGGTCAGGTTTTGGCAAATGCATAAAGGTTTTCACCAATGGTATCAATTGGTGACATTTTAATCCTCTTTGGCCCAACCACTTAATTTCCACATCTTGTAAATTGAGGTTAGGTAAATTTCTGTTCTCAGCATACCTTTGAGCCCAGTAGATGTAACTATGTCCAACAATCCAGACATTAAACATGGTGGGAGAAGGTTGTGCTGCAGTCAGATGAAGTGTGGTATTGAAAGGGCAGTTGAAACAGTAGGAGTTTGTAAAGAAAAAAAACTGTGGATTTCCAGTGCTAATGATTCATTAGCAGTGATTGGTGCATTTCCATATCTGAAAACAGAAAGTTAGGGTGCATGGATGTGTTCTTTGAAAGATGTAATTTGAATGGTCAAGGAAAAAACATTTAATGAAAGATTGCACTGGATACGCAGGTGCACTGAGAGTTCAGAGTTCAATTGAAACATTGTTGTGTGAACTTGCAAACATGAGAGGTTTTTCAGGAGGTGGTTGCTAAGCAAAAAAGGCAGAGAGGGCAGAGGGGGGAAGGGTTTTGATTTGAAAAAAGTGAGGGAAGAGTTATGATTGGCTAATTTGAGAGATATGTGTAATGAATATCAGCATTTCTGTGCTTTCTATAGCTGCAGCCTCTGGAGTGCATCCTCTTTGTTCTGCTGAAGACAATTTGGTGTATTTTTGAGACTGTTTTGAAACTCAAAAAGTATTTGCTAAGGTGAGAAAAGATTTATTTAATTTAGATAGAGAATAGTATGATTTAAGGAGAAAATGATGAAGAAAGCTGTGTTTTTAAAATGTGGCTTTGTCTCAAGTGATATACAAATAGATTTTGTTTCTTTGAGAAATTGTAATTGCATATTCTGTGTAGAAATCTGGCATGCAGTAACACAAGTTATTGTTGTACATGGAGCCCATTCCATGGTCTCTCACGTAAGCTGAAACAGATATGTTGTGTTTAAAAACGATTTTAGAAAACAATTATATTTCTGGATATGTTCTGCTAGAGCTTCATAGGTTGTTTGGGCCATATTTATAAGGCATTTGAGTGTCTCTGATGTTATTGTTCCCATTTTAATTGAAGAGCTTTCTTCATGGGGCTAGTTTCTTGTAAATACGCTCCCACCTGTGCTTGGAAAATTTAGATTTTGATTATAGGAGTTACTTAGCCATGTTAAAAATGTCCCAAAAATGGTGCAAGGGCATTCAAAAAAACGCTTTCATGTGTCTTAAGGACATTTTCAGTCATTTCCTCTTGAATGTAGGTATACAATTGATTTATATGCTGTGTTTAAAAACGATTTTTTGAAATCAACTACATTTCTGGATATGTACTGCTAGAGCTTCATAGGTTGTTTGGGCCATATTTATAAGGCATTTGAGTGTCTATGATGTTATTTTTCCCTTTTTAAATGGAAAGCGTTCTTCATGGGGCAAGTTTCTTGTAAATACGCTCCCACCTGTGCTTGGCAAATTTAGATTTTGATTATAGGAGTTACTTAGCCATGTTAAAAATGTCCCAAAAATGGTGCAAGGGCATTCAAAAAAACGCTTTCATGTGTCTTAAGGACATTTTCAGTCATTTCCAACTGAATGTAGGTATACAATTGATTTATATGTTGTGTTTAAAAACGATTTTTTGAAATCAATTACATTTCTGGATATGTACTGCTAGAGCTTCATAGGTTGTTTGGGCCATATTTATAAGGCATTTGAGTGTCTATGATGTTATTTTTCCCTTTTTAAATGGAAAGCGTTCTTCATGGGGCAAGTTTCTTGTAAATACGCTCTCACCTGTGCTTGGCAAATTTAGATTTTGATTATGGGAGTTACATAGTCATGTTAAAAATGTCCCAAAAATGGTGCAAGGGCATTCAAAAAAACGCTTTCATGTGTCTTAAGGACATTTTCAGTCATTTCCGACTGAATGTAGGTATACAATTGATTTATATGTTGTGTTCAAAAACGTTTTTTTGAAATCAATTACATTTCTGGATATGTACTGCTAGAGCTTCATAGGTTGTTTGGGCCATATTTATAAGGCATTTGAGTGTCTATGATGTTATTTTTCCCTTTTTAAATGGAAAGCGTTCTTCATGGGGCAAGTTTCTTGTAAATATGCTCCCACCTGTGCTTGGCAAATTTAGATTTTGATTATGGGAGTTACATAGCCATGTTAAAAATGACCCAAAAATGGTGCAAGGGCAATCAAAAAAAACGCTTTCATGTGTCTTAAGGACATTTTAAGTCAATGAGGAAACACAGGTGATTTAATTCTGAAATGAGGAAAAGAAACTAGTGTTTCCTAAGTTTATGAATGACATTGTGCAGATGAAGTTTAGGTCTGACCACAGATTCAAAAGAGGTCTGCCCTTTGTTCAAGAGTGAAGTGGACATGACTTACTTCATTGGTAGGCCTTCACATGTATTATTTCCTTTGTTTTCTTCAACAAGCGAAAATCTCATCTGCAACCGTGTGTTGGCCTCACCTCAAACAAACAAAACAGGTGATGGACCAAATGTGGATCAATGTCACACATTCACCCCAGTCCAAAGATCTGGGCCCAAACAAACCTCTAGATAGGTCACACCTTATCGTCATCCTGAATCAATCATTTAAAATGTTAGGGAGAGATTTATGATAGGTGTATGCCTGTTTTGTACCACTGTGCGTCACTTTTGTGACGCAGTGGTGGTGCAAAAGATTTGCTATGTTAAATAATAAGTAGGGTGTTAAGTTTTTGATGACTGTTATTCATTTACTGTTTGGTAATAGTGGTTAATAACATTTTTTATTATATTTTTCCACAGATTCAACTGCAGATCATTTCAAAATTTGAAAAATGCCAACTAAGAATCGAATTAGAAAGGCTAGAAAACGTCAAAGACAGCAGGATCATCTATTATTGCAGCAGTCCTCTCCCAAAAAAACTTGTGAAATCACCAAGAAAGCTCCGGGTAAGAGCATGAAATCATTCATAAGAAATATTTGTAGTAAAAAAAGTATTTCAACAAAAAATGTTTCAGTCCAGAAAAAGAGAAGCAATTTAAATGGAAAGGAAAGACCAATCAAAAATGTTACTGCTAGAGCAAGAGATAACTCTGTGCATGATAGTAGAAGGAAACAACAGTTTAGGGACATTCGAAAACGAATGTTCCGCAACAGGATAATAGTTAATTTATTAAAAAATATTAAGAAAGGCCAACAGAAAGTGGCATTTTATAAGAAAAAGAAAAATGTAGAGAAAATTATGGATCATGCTTTCGAAATTAAGCGAAAGTTGTTTATTTTGGTAATCAATAGAATTAGGACACTAAACAAGGTAATTTCTGATTTCAAATCAAATAGTAGATGGAAGAGAGTAGTTAATCGTAGTAACTTTTGTGAAGTTTTTTCCGGAGAATGGATGCATAGTTCAAGTTGTGAGGCATTTTTTAATGAGGAGAGTTATTTTCAGGATAATGATTTGGTGTTTGCAGTTGACACCAATGGTCGAGCTTATGAAGTGAAGGATGGTTGTCCAGTTGAAAAAGAAAAACTTGTGACAACAGAGATAGAAGAGGTGTTAGGTAATGAGGTTTTAGAAAGACGTCCTAAAGGTCCTGTGTACATTTGGAAGTGTAGTTCTATTTGCAGTGTGCGACAGGATTCCATCAATTTGCTTTGTGATTTTGTACGGACATTTAATAAGAAAAGTTTGAAGCAGAAAATGAAGTTGTTGCAAGAATTAGATCCTTGCAGAGTGAGACAAATGACAGGTTTGCGTGGTCATTCACTGGCTTGTCTTTCCAGGAGAGTATGCCAGAGTGTTTTTCATCATTTCAGGATGCTAGCAGTGCATCATAATAAAGTGAGGAAATTAGTGAGAATGTTGTATCATTCTAAGAGTCCAGCAAATATGCTTAAACAATTATGTGCTGCTCTTTTGCATGGTTCTGAAATAGATGTCAAGAATATTTGTGAAGAAATTGAGTTTTGTTACTTTGGAAGTAAAGATGAGAATGTTCAAATTGACCCAGAAGTAGAGGGTAATGTTGAAGATAATGTACAGGTTTCCAGTACAGATAATTTTCAGAAGGAAATTGCCACGTTTCAGATGAAATCAAGTGAGAGGCATAATTTCACTTGTGTATGTTGTCGACGCACTTATTACAAGAATCAGATTAAGTTAGTGGATTTATATGCAAAAAGTGAAAGGGAAAATAATAGTGAATGGAAGGATTTTGCCACATACTTGATGGTAGAAAATTGTTTTGATTTGGGATTGGATCAACGTGTGTGTACTTATTGTTGTAACAAATTAAACCAAAACCAGATGCCTGCTAGGGCGGTTCATAATAATCTGGAATTGGTTGAGATTCCTTCTGAATTGAAGGATTTAAATAGTTATGAATCTATTTGGATTCAAAGTATCCATCCCTTTCAGGCTATTGTAAGAATGGAGCCAAAGACAGGGAAGTTGCCTCCATCAGATTTACAGAGAGGATTAAAGGGAAGAGTTGTTTATTTGCCTCTAGATTTGAACAAAAACATTAACACAATTGGAGTAGAAAAAGTGGAAGAGGAACCTCTTGTTATCTTAGTTAATGGGGTTCCAACAAAGAATAAGAAAATATGGCAAGATTTAGTGGATGTTAGGAAAGTCAAAAAGGCAACATTGTATTTGAAAAAAAAAATAAGTACTATAAGAATGTATATGTTGCAGAAGAGGAAGTAAGTGATGAAGAGGATAGCGATTTGTGTGCTGGCCAAATTGAGAAAGTAGAGGCCTCTAAAAGTGAAGAAATATATGAACATTATAGTGTTCATCCTTTGCATTTCAAGGAAGTCATGGGAAATGCTATTGAGTTGTTTCAAATGAAACAAGCCAAAGGAGTCCCATTAGTGTTTGGGAGGAAAGTTTGGAAGCTCGGTGTTTCCCACAGCTATTTCCAACAGGTCAAGGAGGAAGATATGATGAGCGACCTCATCAAATTCCTGCGTCTGAATACCGGACTTTACGATTGTATGCAGAAGATCCTAGGTTTCGTCAATGCATTCCCTATTTGTTTCATCTCCTGTTTGAAAGTGATCTGTCTGGACTGTCATATGCAGTGAACCACATCTTAAAAAGTGGTATACAGATGCGAAACATCTCGGCAAGTGACTTTATGCATAAAGTCAATGTCCAAGACAGTATTTTGGATTCTCACCTAATTAATCTCATGGCGTGTCAGCGTGGTACTAATGAGTACTGGTACCGTCGTCATGGTGATTTAAAATGTATGCTGAGGAACTTAGGAACTCCAACATGGTTCCTCACTCAGAGCTGTGCCGAGTATGGCTGGGAAGACTTACTTGAATTTCTACGAGAGGCAAATGGAAATATTGAAAACATTGAATTCAAGACACCTGGAGAACTGTGTTCTTTGGATCCAGTGAATGTATGCAGGTACTTCAATCATAGATTTGAAGCTATGATGTCTTTCATCACAAATAAGAAGAATCCACCTCTTGGAGAGGTGTTGGATTTCTTCTGGAGAAAGGAGTACCAAGCAAGAGGTGCTCCTCATATACATATGTTGCTGTGGATCAAGGATGCACCTAAATTTGGAACAGATCCGGAAGACTTAGTGATGAATTTCATAGAACAGTATTCTACGTGTGCTGTTCCAAACGCAACGGAGAAGAAAAGCCTAAGAGAACAAGTTCTACGTTTCCAAAGCCATCGTTGTGGAAAGTACTGTCGTCGTAAATTCAGAAACAAGGACAAGTTCTACACCAAATGTCGTTTCAACTTTCCACGACCGGTGATTTCTAAAGGAAGAGTGAACAGTTTGATGTCTTCTCTGCGACATAATGTGACGAGGAAATCACCCAAAAATACATACAATTTGAAAAGGAACGAAGAGTCCAAGTACATCAATGACTACAACCCAGTGATTTTGTCCATGTGGAATGCTAACATGGATATACAGTTTGTGGCTGACAACTGTATGGCTGTGGCTCGGTATGTGACATCTTACATCACCAAAAAAGAAAAGACAGAATTGAAGGATATGTGGGAGGATATTTCCCATGAAAAAAGCCTCAGCAAGAAGTTATACAGTTTCAGTTTGAAGATGTTGTCGCATCGAGAAATCGGAGTTTACGAATGTTCTGACCGGTTGTCTTCAGCAAGTCTCTATGCCAAATCCAGGAGTATTGTTTGGGCGAGTCTTGGTCTTGCTGCAACGCGAAATCAAGTTCTAAAACCTGTCCGGGAAATTGAGTATTTGGCGGAGAAGGAGCCAAGCAGTACAGATATTTTGAAGACCAACATGTTGGATACATATTATCCAAATCGAAGCAGTCACCTTGAGAATGTTTGTCTATATGATGTTCTACAAAATTACATATTCAAGAGGAACATCAAAGAAGATATTGAGAAAGGAGTGTATGCTGTAATTGGAAGTGAGGGATGTCTGGTCAAGCAAAGAAAATGCCAATTAGTAAACCATCGAAAATTGAGTGGCGAATCTCCAGAAAAAAAGGAGTTTTTCTATTTAGCACTTTTGCAACTGTTCAAGCCTTGACGTGCAGAAGAGGAACTGCTTGGAGATTTCCTCTGTTACGAAGACTCTTTCACTGCCGCAAAGGAGACCATACAATGTACTGCTTTTCCCAAATATCAAGAAATGTTGACTTTGGAAATTGAGCAGGAAGCAACGATTGCAGCCGAGATTGCTAGAGACAGTTCTCAGGACAGTCAGAGTTCTGTTTCATTGAGTCAGGATCCACTAGGAGGACCTATTATCGAAAATGAAGCTGCCACTGCTATGAATGAAGTGGAAAGAGCCATGGCACATGCTCAGGAGGATGCGGTTAACTTAGAAAACTTGGAAAAACAACTCAACGTTGAGCAGAGGAAAATATATGACGAAGTTACCAAGCAAATGGATCATGGATTAAGTCATGAGAAGAAAGAGTGCTCATGTACGTCGTTGAAGCCTGTCCGACTGTACGTGAGTGGAGAAGCGGGAACTGGAAAAAGTTTCCTTATTAAAGCAATTTCTTGTTATTTGCAGGAAAGGACTGAGTCATCGCTGTCTTGTGTTGTTACCGCTCCTACTGGACTGGCAGCACATAACATTAAAGGTATTACTTTGCATCGTCTACTGATGCTGCCAGTGGAGCATGACAACAAATTACTATACCACAAGTTATCTGGGGATGCTTGTTGTGAAGTTTCAAGAGTCTTGAGGAAAATGAAACTTCTTATCATTGACGAAGTAAGCATGGTTTCCAATGTCATGCTTGCCTTTGTGCATTTGAGAATGCAAGAAGTTCTTAAAACTGAGTATGATGTGTTATTTGGTGGCAAACACATCATTGTTTTCGGAGATCTTCTGCAGCTGACACCAGTAAAAGGACAACCTGTGTTCAAAATACTCACGCATGAAGATACCAGGAAGTGCCTAGGGAGCATTGGCAATGTCAATATATGGTTAAACTTCAATTATGCTGAACTGCATGAAAATATGCGTCAGGCAAAGGATGAAGATTACAAGAATATTCTACAAGATATTAGAATTGGAAAAGTGACCGAGCATGGGAAAGAAGCTTTAAATGCACGATTACTGTCAAATTTATATCCAGATCAAGACGTTGTGCCTGAGAATATTTTTCAGAAAATTACTGAGAAGAAATCCGGAATATGTTTGATGCCAACTCTTGCAGAATGTGCCATCTTCAACAACAAAATGTTGAATTTAGAAAAGCAAGAGATTGTGAAACTTGAAGCTATTGACAGAATAGAGCATATGGGATCAACAATTATTTTGTCTGAGAATTTGAAATCAAAATTGGATTCATTAGAGAAGACTATATCTAAAACAGCGGGTTTTGAAAAGACTTTGAATGTGTGTTTAAATTGCCGAATCATTTTGAGAAGGAATTTACATGTTGAAAGAGGTCTGGTAAATGGATCAATGGGTAATGTTGTTGATTTTGAGAAATACAGAAGTAGAGATGGAATTGAATTTTTAAAAATTAAATTTGATGGCATTGAGGAAGTACAGGTAATTGGTCGTTGTTCTGCTAGGTTTTTGCTTGTTAAAGACATATGTTCGCCGTAAACAGTTTCCTGTTTGCTTGGCATATGCGGTGACAATCCATAAATCACAAGGTTTAAGTGTAGATAGTGCATTGGTGAATATTGGAAGTTCTGTGTTCAAGGAAGGTATGGCATATGTGGCTTTGTCACAAGTGAGATCTTTATCGGGATTGTACTTGATTGACTGTGATGTCACAAACATTTGTGCGGATCTAGATTGTGTTAAGGAATACAATAGGTTAAGAAAAGAGTATGAGCCACATTTGCCTCAATATCCTTTGTTTGAGAAACGTGTGGTAGGCCGGAAACGAAGAAATATCAGTAATAGTAGGGAGGTTGTAGCAAAAAGCCCAAAAGTAGATGAACCGAAAATTGTAAGCAGAAAGAAAATGGATTCTGTTGAAGATGTTGTCAGTTTTCAATTTGAAAACAGTTCTGGTGTCAACTGCTATGCTAATGTAGTGGTTAATATTCTCTTTTCACTAGAGACTTTAAAAGAACAGATTGTGAATAATTCGGAACAAAGTTTATGCTGTTTGTTGAATTCTGTGTTAGAGAAATGTAGTGCTGATAGAACAAGAGTAGAATGTGTGTCTGAAGTTCGTTATCTATTAGACGAATGTTCAGGTCAAACAGACTTCTCTGAAAATATTCAGCAGGATTGTCAGGAGTTTTTAATGTATATGCTTGATGTATTGCAAGATGAGGGTGTAGATGTAGATCACCTGTTTGGGCTTTCTTATCAATGGCAGCATGACTGCGAGAACTGTATGGTATCAAGTACTACTAGTGTAGAAAGATTTATATATTTAACTTTGCCAGACAGTAAATCAGTCTCCTTTAATAAGCTAGTAAAAGCAGCTGATCACAACATGGAGTGTAGCCAATGTAAATCTGAAATGATGTCAACATTATTTATACGAAGATATGGCCAGTATGTCATTTTAATGATCCAACGATGTAGGCCTGATGGATCAAAATTGACAACTTTAATAAAAAATTTTGTTGCTTCGCAGTTGTCAATATCAGGAAGGACTTTTGTAACTGCAGCAATTATCTATCACGATGGTCCTTCAACAACATCAGGACATTACACAGCTTATTTAAAGTCTAGAAACGGCTGGTCATTCTGCAACGATTCTGTTGTAACTTTAAAAAAAAAATTGCCGTTTGACCTTAAAAATTCTTACCTGGTGTTTTTAAAACCAAAATTTAAAGAAAAGAATCTCGGGATTTGCTCAGAGGAATTGCAAAAGGTTCATGAAGTAGAGGGAATGTAAGTCTGCAATGCTGTCTAGATTATTGGTCCAAAACTTTTAATTATAATGTCATTTTAAAAATTCAACTATATAAACCTGATGCAAGTAAGTCTGCTTCATAGTAAGCAGTATCAGTGTCATAGGAAAAGTAGAACATGAGTGAGCAAGAAGGGTAAGATATTAGTAGTCCAGGATTGTGAAAGTAATCTTAAATGTTTTCTTTCTGAAAGTTGCGAAAATAGAAAATGACGGGATTTGATTACAAGAATTACAAGAGTTGTAAATCGCTCCAAATTGATTTGGCCATGTGGAAACATGTGGTAGAATGTGAGAAGTCTTTTATTGTATGTAACATATTTTTGAAAACGATGGAGGTTTTCTTTCAGAAAGTGGCGGGCTGAAAATATTAATAGCACAACAGAGTGTACGCTGTTCATAGGACATCCTTCGACGTTATGGAAAGTAAGTTAATTTTAAGGAGTTTTGAATTCAGATTTCTTATGTTGTATGGGTTTTTTAAACACAATCATTTTGATTGTGTTTTTTTTTCCCCGCTGTTACATGATGAATACCTTCAAGTCACTGATTTAAGTGAAATTTGATACATTCTGAGAACAGCAAAAATAAACCATTTAACATGTATAATTAATGTTCTACTTTTTGTACTTATGATATACATTTAGAAATGTGAGGTAGATATGGAGAAACTGAGGCTTCTGTAAGTGTCAAAGTTAATGCTTACAGTGCTACACTTCTGGGTACTGTTTTTTTTTGAAAACTGAATAGGCCTCACCTCAAACAAACCTCTTGAAAGGACACATCTTATTTGCATCCTGAAACAATCATTTAAAATGTTAGACACAATTTTATGATGGCTTTACATCTCTTTTGCGCTGCTATTGCATCACTATTGTGAGACATCAGCAGTGCAAAAGATGCACCATGTTCCAAAATAGGCCTCACTTCATCAGCATCAAGATACTGTTTGTTTAATATATATATCTTTAGGATTGTGTAGGGGACGTAGAGAAGCAGAGGCTTCTGTAAATGTCAAAGCTGTTGAAAAACTGTTTGTTCTTGAACCTTTTCCCTTGTCTTTTCTAATTTTTAAATACATGTTTTAATATTTTTGAAATGTTTGTTCTCTCTTTCACAGATTGAAAGTATGAAAAAAGAATTGAAAAAGTTAACAAGAATTATAAGGTAAATGTTTTCTACTCTTTTCGTTACATTTCAATCACATTCACCTACTTTAGGGCTTCAGACTATAGAGCTTTAAGCTTTTAGTCCCTATAGCTGTCTTTCTTTTTACATCACTCTCTGTTTTCTTCTCTTGTACTTACTCCTTTTTTTTTTTTTTTTTTAAATTTGGGGTTAGCTCCCGGTTCGCGTACCGGCGAGCGAACCGGAAAGCGAACTAAAAAAAAACAACTTGCCAGAGTGTTACACTTTCTAGCAATTTTTGTAAAAAGGGGAGGTAGTTCTGTAAAGAACTTTTTTTTTTGTTGTTTTATTTTTTTTTCCTTTTTTGAACATTATTATTTTTTTTGTATTTTTTGAACACTTTTTTGTTTTTTTTGTTTTTTTTCAAAGGGAAAGAACAGAAAGAGGGATTGAAAATGGCTCAACAGGAGCAAAAAAAATTTTTTAAACTTCTTGCGTTTGGAACATTGGTGTTTCTCGAAAGCCAGATTAATTAATTTCACACTCATGTTAGCGCATGAAATTAGTGTTCCACAATATAAGCATGTCAGCTTCAGATGGACAAATTTTTTTTGTATGTTTGGCACTGTTTCGTTTGCCTCTGCCACTGAGAGAGAGAGATCAGAAGATGTTCTAGCCACCGAAGTTGGGGGGTTCTGTTGTAGTTCACGCATCTCTGCACGACTATAGTTGATTGGATGCCACCTCTGCATATGTCGGTGCATCGTGTGATTTCCAAAGCTGTATTTTTTATTAGTTCCCCTGGATAACTTATCTTGGCAGATAAGGCACGTAGCATGGCGTGCATTGACTTTTTTTTCTCCTGGAGGAATGCTAAAAAATTGCCAGATAAAGCTTTCTTTCCGATGAGATACCCGGGGTAACTCTTGGACAAATCGTGGTCCCTCTTCTTCCTCTCCATCATCTTGTTCCTCTTCCTCCTCTGTGTTTCCAATAAATTGTGCAGGTGGTCCTCTCTTCCTATTAGGAGATGGTGGTGGTGGTGGGGGGGGGTGCAGAAGCTGAAGCTACTATTGAAGCCATCAGAGAAAATGATCAGGTCTTCCTTTCTCAAAGTAGAAAGTCAGAGTGAGAAAAAAGGTGGGGGCTTTCATCATTTGGGAAAAGAAATAGTTCTAAACCAATGAAAAGTGTTATTTTTAGGTCACATGACCTAGTCTTACATCATTAGGAAACCAAAAGTGAAATGAACCAACGCTTCGAATCGCTTCCGGTTCACGTTCCGGAGCACTTCCGGGAGCGCTAACGCGGCGCGTCATAAGACGCATTATGCGACAACGTGATATGTCGCGTTTCCGCGACGCGTCACGATGTTGATTTCTGATGCGGTAGTTGCGTGAACGGAACGTTTACCGGTTAGCGGACCGGGTCGCGGCATCAAATTGAGCTAACGGAAAGCTTCCCGGTACGCGAACAAGGAGCGAACCACAAAAATATTTTTTAAAAAAATAATCATAAACATATAAAATATAATTTGGGATATAAAGAAAAAGACATTTTACAGCTACAGATATTAGCTTTTAAAAAACCATTGAAATTCAATGAAAAACCCATAGGTTATAGACCATATATAGTTAGGAATTAGCATTTTCAAAACCATATTTTACTCACACAAAACCATTAAAATTTCATATATAGTTAGTTGCCCTAACTATATATCGCGCACCCGCAATCCACTGCTGATGATGTCACATATTACATCATTCATGACATGGTCAGTGACATCACTGATGACATCACTGATGACATCTGATGACATCTCAAATCTCGTTGCGCTATATTTAAAAAGTGACGTATCTAGGTAGATGGGTCACTTTTTAAAATCAAGCGCCACATTATATCTGCGTCAGGTATAATGCATGCAGAGGGGGTGTTCCCCCGCAAAAAGCTTTGTAATAGCAACGCAGTGAAATCTTTGAGATTTCACTGCGTCACTTTTAGGATGCTGTTGCGTCAAAATCTTGCGCCTGCTTCACAGCAGACCTTTCACATGGTGCTTTTTCCATGTGAAAGGACACATTACTGGAGTTGCGTCACTTTTGTGACGCACTCCAGCAATGCGTTACTTTAGTGTTTACAGATACGTCAGAAATACTGACATATCTGTAACTCCTTGCGACATGATTCCTCATACATTAAATATGACATATCTGGAATGTCATAAGGAGTGCGCACAGATAAGTGACGCATTGTACCAGTGGTGTAAAAAAATGCGCCTCGTTGCGCTATATTTAAAAAGTGACGCATCTAGGTAGATGGGTCACTTTTTAAAATCCTGCGCCACATTATATCTGCGTCAGGTATAATGCATGCAGAGGGGGTGTTCCCCCGCAAAAAGCTTTGTAATAGCGACGCAGTGAAATCTTTGAGATTTCAGTGCGTCACTTTTAGGATGCTGTTGCGTCCAAATCTTGCACCTGCTTCACAGCAGACCTTTCACATGGTGCTTTTTCCATGTGAAAGGACACATTACTGGAGTTGCGTCACTTTTGTGACGCACTCCAGCAATGCGTTACTTTTGTGTTTACAGATACGTCAGAAATACTGACATATTTGTAACTCCTTGCGAATTGATTAGTCATATATTAAATATGACATATCTGGAATGTCATAAGGAGTGCGTCCAGAAAAGTGACGCATCACTGTTTTCACGTAGCGATGCGTCACTTTTCGGAAATGAGGCCTCCAGTTTATTCACTGTGTCACCTCTACGACCCTTTCTTGCGTCAATACGTCCCTTTTGCATACATTACACCTGAGGTAGGAATAATGTGGCACAGGGGTTTACAAAGTGATGTATTTACCAAGAAACGCCACTTTGTAAATATGAATAAATAAGGTGCATTTTTTATTGGAATGTTGTGTCACAAAAAGTGATGCTTTGGTGGCGTTAAAGTGATGCATGGCTTCATAAATGAAGCCTTCTACCTTCAACTCCAGCAATGCATCTTTTCTTATCCTTCAACACTCCTGTTCTTTTTCAACATTTTCATTGAATATCAACATTCCCCATATTCACTCTTC
Organism: Lissotriton vulgaris; assembly: GCF_964263255.1. NCBI lineage: Eukaryota > Metazoa > Chordata > Amphibia > Caudata > Salamandridae > Lissotriton > Lissotriton vulgaris. The sequence continues at coordinate 352,721,571 of NC_141698.1, forward strand.
TTCTCATAACTTTTCTAACACTCACCTTCTTTCATTCCTCCTACTTCACTTCTTTTTTCCTCTCATACCTTTCTGTTCTTTCTTACTCATTCTCCTTTCAATTATCAATGCACTATATTTCACTTACTCTTCATTTTTTTAAGAATATAGCTCTTTCATGAGAATTGGAGGTAGTTCTGAAAAGAACTTTTGTTTTTCTTCTTTTAACTGAACAGGAACAAAAACAGGGAATGGAAACTGCTCAACAGGAGCAAAAAGAAAACAAAAAAAATTAGGGGTGGGAAGGGCAGCGATGGTTCTCCAATGCTCGAACCATGAGCTGGACACTTTGCTCCCCATAGGTGAGGAGTTGATTGCAGTATCTGCATCTGAGGACACCATGGTTAAAAGCAGGTTGTATGTTTGGCACCTGCTCCTGCGATTGCCCTCTCCCTGAAGAAGTTGCTCCTCCGGTTGATGTAGAGGCCCCATCTCTGGGAACCTCTTGTGCCAGAGCCCTGACACTTTCCCGGGCAAAATTCTGGGGGTGCCTCCTCTCCACATGTCGGATCATCGTAAAGTTCCCAAAAGAGTACTTTTTTTGGGGGTCACCCCGTGACAGGACCTGTTTGCAGATCCTGCACTCCACTTTTGGTGCATTCACCTTCTTCTGGTCAGCTGGAATCTTAAAAAATTTCCATATGAAATGTTCCTTCACCTTTGGGGTAGGAGGCTCTTCATTGATGAACTCAGGTTCATCCTCACTGCTGGATTCTCTGGCAGCCATGGTAAATCACAAAAGATCCAGGTGCAAAAAACAGGTCTTTCAGTCACAATGATGACCATGTCATGAGTGATGTAATATGTGATGTCATCAGCAGTGCATTGCACGCGCAAGTTATAGTGAGTCCGACTAACTATAACGTGGGAATTTCAATGGTTTTATATCAGTAAAATTTCCAGCTAACTATAACTGGTGTGAAACCTATGGTTTTTTCAGTGAATTTAATAGGTTTTTTAAATGCTAATTCCTAACTATAACTGGTGTGAAACCTATCGTTTTTTCAGTGAATATATATATATATATATATATTCACTGAAAAAACCATAGGTTATAGACCATATATATTTAGGAATTAGCATTTACAAAACCTTATTTTACTCACACAAAACCATTGAAATTCGCATATATAGTTAGTTGCACTAACTATATATCGCGCACCCGCAATCCACTGCTGATCATGTCACATATTACATCATTCATGACATGGTCAGTGACATCACTGATGACATCACTGATGACATCTCAAATGACATCACTGATGGCATCACTGATGACATCTCAAATGACATCACTGATGACATCACTGATGACATCTCAAATGACATCACTGATGACATCTCATTTGACATTACTGATCACATCACTGATGACATCATTCATGTGATAATACGATGAACCTCTTCAGACTCTAATATAACCTTAGATACACTCAGTGTAAACAGACACTCACAGACTGTCACTCATCCATGGAGTTACTCACACACCTAGTCAGTCATGCAAAGAATCAATCACACCTCCATTTCCTCAACTATGCAGTTATACACACCTTACTTATTCAAACATAGACTAACACATATTTACTCTCTTATACAATCCCTGATACAAGTTCACAATGATCCATACAGCCACTCACACATTCACTGGCTCTTATGCACAGTTATTTATATATGTCAACTCTCACATGTACTGTGTTTTACATATGTACTTACTTTGACATGTAGCACTGAGATATCCATTCACTCACCAATACACTCATGCACACAGTCAACCGCCCATACAGCTGTTTCCACATGCACCTTTGAACCCATACATCTAGTGAATCACCTGCTCACACATCTATGCACAGAGTCATACACCTCCCAGCCACCCACACACACACTCAGTCTCCCATACAAATACTTGGGCAACCAATCAATAACCCATATAGTTACTCATATAGCTACTGATCAACACATGCAGCAGTTTACGGAACAACAGACATAATGATGCACAAATTAAGACAGTTTAGTCACCAACCCATGCACTCAGTGAGACACATTTAAACACTCACTCATACAGTCAGTCATGCACCTACTAAATCCTTCATCCAGACACTTATACATCCACTCATTCTTCAATATGTAAGACATATTTTAACTTTACAGAAACATACAGTCACTGGATGTTGTCATCAGTGATGTCATCAGTGATGTCATTTGAGATGTCATCAGTGATGTCACTGACCATGTCATGAATGATGTAATATGTGACATGATCAGCAGTGGGTTGCGGGTGCACGATATATAGTTAGTGCAACTAACTATATATGCGAATTTCAATGGTTTTGTGTGAGTAAAATAAGGTTTTGTAAATGCTAATTCCTAAATATATATGGTCTATAACCTATGGTTTTTTCAGTGAATTTTCAAGGTTTTGTAAATGCTAATTTCTAACTATATATGGTCTATAACCTATGTTTTTTTCAGTGAATTTCAATGTTTTTTTAATAGCAAATATCGAAAGCTGTAAAATGTATTCTTCTTTTAAAGGAAAAATATATTTTATATGTATTTAATATGATTTTTTTATGTATATACATTTTTTGAGGGAACGCATTTATCAACTATCATGCTGAAGAAGAGTGTGGGGAAAAAAAACAAAGAGGAGGACTAAGAGGAAAGAACAATCAGTTCAAAAATACAATTGCTTTAAAGAATGAAGTGCTTTTCCACACATTTACATTTAAATAACCCATATTAGAACATACAAAATATCTACAGAGGAGACGGTGTACATTGAATTTTAGACTCTTCATTGGTACCTACATGTTGGTACTTACATCACCCACACAACACAACAGCTCTATTCAGAGCTACCCTACCTCAAAGCACTCTAAAATATTATTTTACTATTTCCCTTGGTTTTCCCCTTGTTACGCTTTCCGGAACGCTACCCGGTGCACGGACCGGGCGCTAACCGTGCGAAATCTTTTTACATATATGGGCCTCCTCAGCCACCCTCGGAAAACCTAGGGGGTCAGGATATGTCTCCCGTGCCCCCTTATACCCATTTCCAACATTGTTTATCCTCCATCTTGTGACTTAATTCGTCCGAAACACAAGATGGCGGACTCCCGTTACGCTACCCGGTTCGCGTACCGGGTAGCGCTTCCACCGCGAAAAATCGCTAACTATAACGTGGAATTTCATTGGTTTTATGACAGTAAAATTTCCAGCTAACTATAACTGGTGTCAAACCTATGGTTTTTCAGTGAATTTCATAGGTTTTTCAAATGCTATCTCCTAACTATAACGTGTGTAAAACCTATGGTTTTTTCAGTGAATTTCATAGTTTTTTTGAATGCTAGTTCCTAAGTATGTAATCACGTTCGTAACTAGATAGTGTCACCGCCTACACGTCCTGAGAAGCGCATGTAAAGTCATGTGACTTGAAAACAAGACTTCCAATTGGTTCTTAGTAGTTTCTGTTCTGGAATTTACACGAAGCACTCCACCCACTTTCCTCACATTCTTTTCTACTCTCAAGAGACAACAACATCGAGCATCTTCCGGAAAACTTTGCTGAAATGGCTGCCCTTTCGCATTCATCTTCCGAATCTGAAGGAAATGAGCGACCACCGTTAAGAAGAAAAAAGGAATCTTTCATTTGGCAATTTTTTACTTATCCTAAAGATCAAAAGAAAGTGAATGCGCCAAAAGTAACCTGCACGATATGCAATTCGGAGCTCTCAAGGGGAAATCCAAATAAAAAATATTCCTTTTCTATACACACCATGCAGCGGCATGTTAAACAAAGGCACCCTGAGCATTATGCAAAAGCATCGACAAGAGCCCTGGCCACGCTATTACCATCAGAGGTGGCCAGCACATCTTCTGGTGGACGACCTGTATCTCCATCGAGTGCTGAGATGGACTTGAGACCATATCTTGCGAAGGTGCACATGAAATGCAACGAGTGTGGAGAAATTCTTTTGTACGGAGAGCAGAGCCTCGTTCTTATTCAACTCAAAATTGAAAGTCATAAATGCCCCAAGAAAAAATACATTTCTTTACTTCATTTTCATAGTATTACATACTGAAAAATGTAGTAGCAACTTAAAAAAATCGAAAGCATCATAACACTTGTTTCCAAAAAAAACAAACAAAAAAAAAAGTTCTTTTCAGAACTACCTCTTTCTACCAAAACGTGCTCCAAGAGCATATTATGAGATGTTTTTTCGCCGCTTTATTTTAGTGCGAGACCGGGTGCGCGCACCCTCCTATCGCGTACAGGACCTGACACTTGCATGTGAAGTCATGTGACTTCAAAACAACACTTCTAATTGGTTCTTGGTAGTTTCTATTCTGGAATTTACACGCAGCACTCCACCCACTTCCATCACTTTCTTTTCTACTCTCAAGAGAGAACAACGTTGAACATCTTCCCGAAGACTTCGCTGCAATGGCTACTGTTCCGCATTCATCTTCCGAATCTGAAGGAAATGAGCGACCACCTTTGACAAGAAAAACAGAGGCCACGCTATTACCATGAGAAGTAATCAGCACATCTTCTGGTGGACGACCTGTATCTCCATTGAGTGCTGAAATGGACTTGAAACCATATCTGGCGAACGTGCACATGAAATGCACGAACTGTGGAAAACTTCTTGTATACGGAGAGCAAAGCTTTACTCTAATTAAACACAAAATTGAGAGTCATAAATGCTCCTAGAAAAGTTAAATTTCTTCACTTTATATGGATAGTATGACATACTAAAAAATGTCGTAGCAACTTTAAGAAATCAAAAGCATCATAACACTTGTTTCCAAAAAAAAAAAAAAAAAAAAGTTATTTTCAGAACTACCTCTTTCTACCAAAACGTGCTCCAAGAGCATATCATGACATGTTTTTTCGCCGCTTTATTTTAGTGCGAGACCGGGTGCGCGCACCCTCCTATCGCCTACAGGACCTGACACTTGCATGTGAAGTCATGTGACTTCAAAACAACACTTTTAATTGGTTCTTGGTAGTTTCTATTCTGGAATTTACACGCAGCACTCCACCCACTTCCATCACTTTCTTTTCTACTCTCAAGAGAGAACAACGTTGAACATCTTCCCGAAGACTTCGCTGCAATGGCTACCGTTCCGCATTCATCTTCCGAATCTGAAGGAAATGAGCGACCACCTTTGACAAGAAAAACGGAGGCCACGCTATTACCATCAGAAGTAATCAGCACATCTTCCGGTGGACGACCTGTATCTCCATCGAGTGCTGAAATGGACTTGAAACCATATCTGGCGAACGTGCACATGAAATGCACGAACTGTGGAAAACTTCTCGTATACGGAGAGCAAAGCTTTACTCTAATTAAACACAAAATTGAGAGTCATAAATGCTCCTAGAAAAGTTAAATTTCTTCACTTTATATGGATAGTATGACATACTAAAAAATGTCGTAGCAACTTTAAGAAATCAAAAGCATCATAACACTTGTTTCCAAAAAAAAAAAAAAAAAAAAGTTCTTTTCAGAACTACCTCTTTCTACCAAAACGTGCTCCAAGAGCATATTATAAGATGTTTTTTCGCCGCTTACATTTATCGCGTACAGGCGTCGAGACACGCATGTGCAGTCATGTGACTTTAAAACAACACTTCCAATTGGTTCTTACTAGTTTCTATTCTGCAATTTACACGGAACACTCCACCCACTTCCCTGGAAAACCAGTTTATCGAAAACCTTTTAAAACTCCTCTTATGAAATATTCGACATCGTTCACATAGCAGAGTTGTAAATAGCACTATATACACTCCGTCCCTTAATTATAAGAGACTTATTGCTATGTGAGAACAACTTTTGTTTTCACGCGATAATGTGAAATGCTGAGCCTGTTACATAATTTTATTTCACATATATGTTACTATTCTCCTTCGAGCACTAACACCGTAGAAAATACCACCAATAACGGTGATATTTTTTACACCGAGAACGGGCGATTTGTATCGATTAGAGCCCTTACAATTATAAAGTTTTATTTCCTAAGTCTCTGATCTCACACTGTGCAACGTGGCTCCCCTGTGTCGTAATGAGGTCCATAGACAAAAACTACAGGGCCAGCATTATACACATGCACAAAACCACAAGAGCCACCATGTTAATATATATCCTTAATATAATAAACCTCTGAGAATAAATACATATTTCCGTGGCACCCCATAAAAGAAATTTGGCGTCCTCTGACTCTGCTTCATTACCAAACACCCTAACCCCCGCCCCCCTCACTCTTCACTAAACTCCACACTCCACCCCACCCGGACCCCCTATTACAAACCCCCAACCTACCCTCCCTGCCCAAACCCACCATGAACCTCAAACCGCCCCTGCAAAACTTATAAGACACAGGATTACTAAAACTCAAAGAATAGGCAACAGGCAGATAATCTAAATAGTACATAAAGGCACATATTTTTTCCATAATACTATTGAAAAACATGTTCTATTTTTTATAAATCTATCATGCATCTGACCCTCTAGAACCGCTTTCAAAACGTGAACTATCAACCTCTACTTTTCATTTTCAAACCATACACTTTCAATTACATTATTATTTTTTTTACAATTCATGTAATGTTACACACCTTTTCTAAAATACACCAGTCCCTATTATTTATAAGGATTTATTTTCAGTCTTCATCAGTGACACTTTCTTAACATATAATGAAAATCACTGTAACTTTTTAAACGACAATGCTAACGCGGTAAAAATAACCCTTCATTTCCTTTCCTTTAAGAATGCAGACTATCTACCCCACGCATGCGTTTCTTGATCTTTGTATTTGGCAGCGAATACCGACCTTGAATCGGAAGACATGAACAAGACCTCCATTGTCACATTTAAAACTGAACGTTGCATTTGCTCACACACATATCTTTCACTTAGCTAACATTCACAAAAACAGCATTGATGTAAAAAAAAATTGACCTTGCTTTACAACTTGGTCAAATAACTCCCTTATTTTTTAACGCATCCTCCACTTCAAGAAAAGCTACTTTTTTGATAACTACTAAGCAATATATAAGTGACTAGACTCCTAAAAAATTTATCAAATCATTCTGCTCCTCTCCACTGCATAGCCGGCGACCTAATTCTGTGGAGTTGCTATACAACCGGCAGTGCTGCGCCGTTTCCTGTACCATCTTGGGAAATTCAAAATGGATGTCCCTCCTGCCTTCGCAAACGAACCGGACTACTTAGAACTATTTCGACAGAGAATGCTTCTGTACTACGGCACCTTACCACTCTCAACTTTGAATACTTCATATCGATTATCATTTCGATATTCGTATTTCACCTGTGTGCAGCCTGTATTTCATTGCCTGAGCTGTGATTTCACATGGGCCCTGGATTTATGTCTCTGCAATTTGGTACCTCCTGAACCGAATTACAATCACCTCATGAATCCGTTACTTGATCATGAACAGCTTTGTTACAACGGAGGGTTTATGGCCTTTGCAGCGATACAAGGAGTTCTGGGTCATTGGAATATATTCGCAGCGGCGCAAGATTTCCTAACAGAGAGCTACATCGAAAACCCACCGAGCTGTCCTATGATGGTAAAAGACGCTCCAATAATGACAGATCATGAATGCTCCTTTCATCTTCTCAATTGGATGGCTGACATGTTTTCAGATGATAACAATGATTTCCTGTTAGAAGCACTTGCTGCATACTTTGCCTACACAATGGACGGTTAACTCTTTCCAAACAGAGAACTACATCGAAAACCCACCGAGCTGCCCTCTGATAATAAAAGAGGCTCCGATTTTAACAGATCATGAGTACTGCTTTACTCTTTTCCATTGGATAGCTGACATACTTTCAAATGATAAAAGTGATTTCCTGTTAGAAGCAGAAGCTACCTATTTTGCCTAAACAATGCTTCAATAACTCTTATACAAGCCATTGACGTCCTCATTTCCTTTTGCGTCCCTATATTCTTCACGTTCTTTTCCATATTTTCTTTTGAAGAACAGACCTATTGGCTTTACTAACAGTGGACATTATGATTTCGTGTTGTTTAAATGTTGGTCTTTTATGTGGACTACATTTGTTTCTTCAGCTACTCGATTTTCAACTTTTTTTATTTACAGTATAATCTCAACAATTCTATTGCATATCTTATCTAAGGTTATTTCAAACGTACTCGATGCAAAACTCGCTAATATATGCTACATGTACCCTAATTAATGTGTAAATTATAAACAAGTTTTTTATAACTGTAAACGCCATTTCGCATCTCAACTGCTTATTTCCACCTCACACGCCTCTGCTCCTTTAATTTTCTATAAAATTATTAATTTAAAATACTTTACAGAAAAATATGTTCTTTCAACAATATTTCCATTGTTACTTGTGCTGTATTTCAAATGCAATACTGCAACCTTCAAAAGATATCTCAATACAGTAGTTCTCCTCAATAGTGATTTCCGCAGCATCCAACAGATTACATACATGCACCTCTCGCCATTTTGTCACTTTTGGCGCCTTTTTTTCCCCGTACACAGTAACATAACACAAACTTGATAGTGCTTCACATGTAGACAGCTGATTGATAAAGTAATGATGTATAACCACTTGCATTTTCATATATCGTTTCTAAACTGAAAGGCCAGAGACCATCTTCCATTTATTAAAATATAATATACTTCCTTATAAGAGTGTACAATGTTTTTTTCCAACTATATTCATTTTTCTTCAACTATAGCGTTTGTATTCCATGTACTACTGACAATACCAATTACTGTGTTTTTTGCAATTTCTGTACTCATATTACATAATGATTTGCCTTTAAAACAGTACATTTCTAAATAAACATTTCAAATATTCACGGTTTCTCTTTTAATCCATAATCTCAACTGAAATGATTTCATATTGAAAAACGATTCATGGGTTCCACATAACCTTAACTGTAGTCACTGAGGACCTTATTTATGAAGACCTTCCGCCGGCGGTGCCTCATTTTTTAAAATGGGAAACAGTGACGCACCGGTGGCGCAAGGCCTTCATAAATAAAGTCCTGAATATTTTCTTTTCTCGACCTCACTTACTGATACTAGAACCTGCAAGCCAATTACGGCCCGTGAACTTTTTCTTAGTAGGTCGCGCACCGTACAGACAGTTATACCACTGTTAATTTTTTTTTTTTATTGTTACCAAACACCGCCACAGTTCCGCTTCACTCAGAGTTAATCACTGCTCCCACGCTACTACAGGCCAAACGCTATGTCGTATTTCTCTCCTTATCACCCTTTCATCTCTACAATAACAAACAGTTGTCCGCCTGCCACCACAGAACAGAGTCAGACACAGAGGCACCAAAGAGTGAACCCATCACCAACTGCCATCTCCGGCTGTTTCCATGGTTACACCTCATTCTGCACCTTGCTGAAGGCACAGGTCAAAAGTTCATGTCTCAACGTTCTACAGCAAACTAAGAAGACTGTTTTCCCTCCAGAAACACCTGCCAATCCACAGCTCTGTTACATGTCTTGTTTTTTCACACCCAATAGTACTTCTCGTTTAACATAAACATTAACATGCAACGTACTGTTCAATCTCCACTTATTACAATCAACCAATCATTTTTATTTTTTTAACCACACCCAGCCTCTTCCTTTTTCTTTATTTAGAATTTCAACTTCTAACTACCATTCCACTTCCAGAACCGATCGGAGGACGACTACAAATCCCTTGAAAATGAAGGTCTGGCTTATAGGACACAGTTATATTCACTGGAGTGAAAAATATGCAGTAGGCAGACGAATTTGCAACCTCGGCTTACCAAATGTACACATAACATGGATTGCCAAAAGAGGATTGAAATGTCACCAATTGATTCCATTGGTGAAAACTTTTATGCATCTCCCAGAACCAGACCTTATAATTGTGCACTGTGGTGGGAACGATCTAGGCACAATCACTGGGGTAGGTCTAGAAATGCTTCTAAAAGACACCTTTCGACAATTGATGACACTTTTTCCTCGATCTGCCTTGGTATATTCCAATATATGCCAAAGACAGAAATGGAATTGGTCCAATCAACATTGTGCACAATTTGAGAAAGCAAGGAGACATGTAAATAAATCTGTTTCTGCGTTCCTCAGAGATTATAGCATGGGTTCTATTTACCACAACAACTTGCGATACCACATGCAAGACGTCTATAGGAGAGACGGTGTTCATTTCACGAATGAGGGAAACAGAATCTTCCTCTGCAACATGAGGCTCTGCATCGGTACTTACTTATAAATGCAGAAAACACTCAATTAACACAAGGGCTCTTTTCAGAGCCACCTTATATCTAAGCACTCAAACTTCTGATTTATCTCCATTTTCACACTCTTGTAAATAGGTGTGCGCGACCGGGTGCGCGCACCCCGTATTTTTTTTCGGGAAAAAATTATATCTTTTCGCGTTTAAGGGCATTACTGCACACCCCGAGAAAAGCTAAGCAGCAAAACAATCTCTAACTTCTCCCCTTACCATGTTTCAACGCTTTGAAATGAACAATATATTTACTCGCAGTGACAAAATGGCGAACAAAACTTCCTGATTTCCTTCGAATCGAAAGTTAACAGACGTCACGCAGCAAAAAAAAATTCCGCTCACGCGCAGCCGCTTGAATGCGCGCACGCGTGCGCGCCTATAGATATATAATTGACTTTAACTTTAATTTTCTCAACAACTACTGATCGGATTTACACCATTTCAAAAAAAGCGTAATCTGCGAACCGGACTCTACAGTTTTGCCAAATTTCTTATAAATCCATTCAGCCGTTCGACCTGTAGCCGAGTCTAAAGGTCCTATGGAAAATAACATGCAGAAAACACGTTTTGGGACCCCCCTTATAACTCAGCCCCCACTTGACCAATCCCCCCCAAACTTTCAGGGAAGGAGCGCAGCGGACCGTGCCATCTTCTTTGAGAAATTCGCTAAGATTCTTCAACCAGGGCCAAAGTTATTCCAAATAGAATGTTGAGGATTTCCTTTGTAAAACAATCCTAACTATAACTACCTACTGGCGACCGCCAGTAGGTATATATATATATATATATATATATATATATATATATATATATATATATATATATATATATATATATATATATATATATATATATATATATATATATATATATATATATATTTGTAGTCCAAAATGCTCTGCATTAGAGAGGCACACAACAGCAGTAAGGTAATTTCCTTCTTTTTATTCATGTCGCAGAAAATGGTTTGACATCCGTCCTTTTCCCTGTTTGCCAACGCGTTTCTGTGCTGTTCGCACCTTCTTCCTGGGCTTGTGGCAGTGCAGCGTTGTAAGGCTTCTGCAGCTCCTCCTTGACGCTGTCTATCGTAGAACTGCATCAGGTGTGTGTGCTTAGTAGCGCAATGACTCACACTGACTTCTGGGAGCTGTAGTCTTCCTTTAACTTCCCACAGTGGGCTCCCCATTTTCACATAATTTTTAAACAGTCTCAGTGGTTCGTGAAATCCACTGTGATGCAAGGCACCTCAGTGTGCCCCGGAGGTCATGCCATCTTCGCTATTGACAGAATCTGCTGTGCCATTTGAGCCAGAATTTTTCTGATATCACGGGCCCTTTCAGCAGCGGCTCCATCCTCAATCTTAAGGTGGTGCACCTCCCACGACGAAGCTGTCATAAGAAAATGTTTGTAGTCCAAAATGCTCTGCATTAGAGAAGCACACAACAGCAGTAAGGTAATTTCCTTCTTTTTATTCATGTCGCAGAAAATGGTTTGACATCCTTCCTTTTCCCTGTTTGCCAACGCGTTTCTGTGCTGTTCGCACCTTCTTCCTGGGCTTGTGGCAGTGCGGCGTTGTAAGGCTTCTGCAGCTCCTCCTTGACGCTGTCTATCGTAGAACTGCCTCAGGTGTGTGTGCTTAGTAGCGCAATGACTCACACTGAGTTCTGGGAGCTGTAGTCTTCCTTTAACTTCCCACAGTGGGCTCCGCATTTTCACATAATTTAAAACAGTCTCAGTGGTTCGTGAAATCCACTGTGATGCAAGGCACTTCAGTGTGCCCCGGAGGTCATGCCATCTTCGCTATTGACAGAATCTGCTGTGCCATTTGAGCCAGAATTTTTCTGATATCACGGCCCCTTTCAGCAGCGGCTCCATCCTCAATCTTAAGGTGGTGCACCTCCCACGACGAAGCTGTCATAAGAAAATGTTTGTAGTCCAAAATGCTCTGCATTAGAGAAGCACACAACAGCAGTAAGGTAATTTCCTTTTTATTCATGTTGCAGAAAATGGTTTGGCATCCGTCCTTTTCCCTGTTTGCCAACGCGTTTCTGTGCTGTTCGCACCTTCTTCCTGGGCTTGTGGCAGTGCGGCGTTGTAAGGCTTCTGCAGCTTCTCCTTGACGCTGTCTATCGTAGAACTGCATCAGGTGTGTGTGCTTAGTAGCGCAATGACTCACACATAGTTCTGGGAGCTGTAGTCTTCCTTTAACTTCCCACAGTGGGCTCCGCATTTTCACATAATTTAAAACAGTCTCAGTGGTTCATGAAATCCACTGTGATATGTATATATATTACCTATTGGCGATAGCCAGTAGGTATATATAGTTATGACCTAGCTACCATAGGAAATCTGCAACATTCTATTGGGAATAACTTTGGCGCCGGTTGAGGAATTTGCGTGTAATTTTCCAAAATTTTGGCCAGCTCCGCTGTGCTCCTTCCCTGAAAGTTCGGGGGGATTCGTGAAGTGGGGGCTGAGAAAAAAGGGGGGTCCCAAAACGTGTTTTCCCCATGTTAATTTCCGTAGGACGGTCTGACAAGTCTACAGCCCGAACCGCTGAACGGAATTACACCAAACTTGGCAAAATTGTAGGGACTGGTACGCAGATGTGCCTTTGCTATGTTTGGTGAACATTGCTCCAGTCGTTTTTATGAAAATTAACTTCAAAAACACATATATATCTGGGCGGAGCCTAACCACACATCTCATCGTGAGATCTGATTGGCTGTCAGCACTTCATCCAAGAAGTGTTGGCAGCCATCTTGGGACCAATATACATGATAGCACCTCATTAAAAAGCATTGCAGTTAATAGAAGGTTTTAGGACTTTAATTACATTATAAATCATTTGTTGATGGTACCATACTCATTTTAGGAATTGTGGGGTGTTCTAAGGTGATTTTACCATGTGAAAAAGCCTTCTGCTGGGATATCATGAATCATGTTTGAAAGAAAACTATTATCTCATGCTTTTCCCACAGTGGTTTGGAAGGGGATCTATAAGCTAAAGTGAAACCATATTTTCTGTAAATTCACATTATCTTTCTCAGTCATGTGAGAATGAAGTCTGACATTTTCAGTAAAACATGTACATCCAACAAGAGCAGAGACTGTCAGTTGATTCCTTTGTGTTCTACTGCGGCCTCCTAGAGTGTTCAAAAAAACAACTAGAGCGCTAACAGTCCTACTTATTACAAAGGTATGGCACAACCGAAGCCATCTTGATTGGAATAAAGTGGTAACTCTTAAAACATTTAATTTAAAAAGGAAGAACATGAGGGGGTATATTTTGCCATAGAAAGTATGATTAGTGCTGCAGAAAGAAAATGTAGGGCACATTTTGAGTGACTTTTCAAATCCTCTTCTATTTCATTAAAGAAATTCTGACATGCAGTCTCCCAAGATGGCCACCAGAGACAAAAGAGCCCAAATGTAGCCCAAATATCACCCAGATGTAGCCAAAGTATAGCCCAATGACATAATGTCCCACAGTGTTCTAAAGAACAACTAGAGCGCTAACAGTCCTACTTATTACAAAGGTATGGCACACCTGAAGCCATCTTGATTGGAATAAAGTGGTAACTCTTACAACATTTAATTTAAAAAGGAACAAAATGAGGGGGTATACTTTGCCATAGAAAGTATGATTAGTGCTGCAGAAAGAAAAATTAGGGCACATTTTTAGTCACTTCTCAAATCCTCTTCTATGTCATTAAAACATTCTGACATGCAGTCTCCCAAGATGGCCACCAGAGACAAAAGAGCCCAAATGTAGCCCAAATATCACCCAGATGTAGCCCAAGTATAGCCCGATGACAGAATGTCCCAGAGTGTTCTAAAGAACAAATAGAGCGCTAACAGTCCTACTTATTACAAAGGTATGGCACACCTGAAACCATCTTGATTGGAATAAAGTGGTAACTCTTAAAACATTTAATTTAAAAAGGAACAACATGAGGGGGTATATTTTGCCATAGAAAGTATGATTAGTGCTGCAGAAAGAAAAATTAGGGCACATTTTGAGTGACTTCTCAAATACTCTTCAATTTCATTAAAAAATTCTGACATGCAGTCTCCCAAGATGGCCACCAGAGACAAAAGAGCCCAAATGTAGCCCAAATATCACCCAGATGTAGCCCAAGTATCAGTGAGGGCAGGGAAACACAACACAAGTCTGCTCCCAGCCGACGGGGGCATTTTTAAAGCTGCCTCCCACTGGGAGCAGATTTTGTGTGTGCACCTGTTTCGTGATAGAATATTAAATGTTCCTGCCACGTGGGGACGAACGCATGTTTCTTTGTCTGTGACGCTAAGGGCAGCAAAACCACTGTGTCCCAGTGGATGGGTTCCCTGGGGGCCAATAAATGTTCAGGGATGCGGGCCATGCAGCTTCCCCTCCCTTTTTAGGGCTCGCCTTTCCTATTCCCTAGGAATAGGAAAAGAGCCCTAATGCAGCCAACCTATACTTCAGGCCAAGCAAGGGCTCTCCAGAGGATTTTGGGAAGTGCACGCCTCGTGCACGAGCTTGCCTGAGCCTTCTGCCTATCAGCCTGCCAGTTCTCCTCCCCTAATTATTCACTTCACTGACTCTGGCTCTTCAAAGGCTCTGCTACCCGCCCCCCCCCCCTCCTGCACTTCCCCGGCCGCTTGCCTTCTGTCCCTTAATCTCCCCGTGACTCCCCCCTCACCTCTCCCACCCCATGACTCCCTCCTCACCTCTCCCACCCCACTGCTTCAGGCCCCCACCATTTGCTCAGGACATTGCTTGTTAAATGAAGTGTTCACCCTACGGGAGTTTTAGTGCTGCTAATTAAATAACTTCTATCGTCACCTCACCCCGTCTGCACTCATGTCTATCGGCACATCCACCCAGTCTGCACTCGACCCCTCAGTGTGTAAGGCAAAGCAAGCAAAGTTGTTAGTTAGTAAAACTAGGGAGGAGCCTCTTTAACAGTGTGCACGACATTGTTGTAACTTTAGTAAATAAAAAATAAACCCTGGCATTGCAAGTTTACTTTTCAGTAAGAAACTGAGTGCACCTATTGATATGGCAGGATCCTACATGCTAACCCTCCAGAATCGGGCAGGAGGTTCAGGGCGCTTGCCTTTATTTCCTCCAACTTCGTCATTCTACCCCGGTTGCACCGGAAGAGGCAACACTGCTCCAGATGATGTTACCCAGCCGCATATGAGCCACAACCCGGACCACCCCACGCATTACCAAACAAAAGCGCCTCCCTTGCTGCATCGGAAGACACACCAGTGCTCTGGATAATGTTTCCCAGCCGCATTGAACATAAGCGGACTGAACCAAGTCGTGCCTCTCCATTAATAAACATGATAGCAGATGCAAAATAGGTTGCCTCGTTATAACAGCCATCAATCACTGTGTGCCCCCAAAAATGCATTCAAAGTGCTTTCTAAACACAACACGTTCACCCGACGGGGATATTTTTTAAAATAAACTAAACAGGAAGGATTGCTGTTTTGTTGTTCTTTTTTTACCAACATGAAATGTATTTTTAGGTCTCGCAGAGAGACCTATGTAATTGGAGCGCCTCACAATAGCACCGGTTACATTACAAATGGTTGTATTTCCTTCGCGTTTCTTTATTTCGAACCTACACATCACCCTGCATTTAAAACAAAATAGGAACGAAGGGCCAGTGGATGGTGGCTGTCAGCGACGTGTCATTTTAAGTAGCGTAGGCATTTAGCACCCAATTAGATGTTCGCCCTCAATCAATTAGATGCACTGAAAACTTCCTGGACGAGACAGAGTGCGACATGAGTCGCCGAAGGAAATGTATTGTCTTAGGATAGAAATCCATACATAATAGTCATGAAAAGTGAGAAAAAAGCAAAAAAAACATATGCAAACAAGTACACATTATTGGGTATCCCGTTGGCTATGTAATGCGGCACGTGCAGCTAAAAGCTCATCGAGGCACTCAAATAGAATACACATTTCAATATGCCTTATCAAAAACCTAAAACCTTGCCGTGCCCTCCACTAACTTGGCCTGTCACATGAAGGCATGGAAAATGCCTCTCTGCAAACTCCCAATCAATACAAAATAATCTGCCACAGCCACTCCAATGTAAAGTTTAATGTGTTTGTCAAGCACCAAAATTAAACGTTATTGAGGTGCTCTGCTGTGCTAAGCCGTGCTATACAGGATCTGGGCGTTACGTGTCAAGCCCGGGGATTCTCCACCAGAGATCATTGCCTTCTGCTGAATTGGACTAAAGAAAGTGCGACTAGACTAAAGCTCCCACAATGCAATTCTTTAGACTTAATGTTAATGATTGAGGACGCGATCCCAAGGCGGACGCTGGATAAAGCAAGTTGATAGCAATTGGGGCTCCTTCCGCGCGCACAAGGTCGAAAGAAAAGGATCTGGGGGTCACGGTAGTAACTAAGATACGGCTAATTAGCTCAATCTAAGTGCGGATCTTGTAGCGTGAGAGCTCCCCTTTGCATTGGTACGGACCATGTTACATGGTACATTCCTCTCTGATGGGACACAGCGTGTAGATGATCTGGGCCCTCCCTTTCCGAGCCCTTCATGAATAATTATAGCAGGATGTTTTGATTCCTGTCAGCAGTGCTTTAAATGGGAAAAAATAAGTGCAGGTGCTCACCAAAAGGAGCAGTGGGCGGAGTTTAGGGTGGGCACAAGGGCGGTGCTAAGGTGGAACAAGGGGCGGGGTTCGCTTTCTGACCGTGCCAAGGTTGTATGCACAAAATCTGCATGCATTGTTAGAATGTGTCCATTAGTTAGCTCACAAATAACTATATATATGACACTTACTAATAAATGTTTATTACTATCCAAAGTAACCTTTTTTTTAGCAACTTTAAAATAAGAAAAGATCTAGGAAAAAAAAGGAAGTTCTAAATATAATCCTTCATGCCTTCTTGTTTTCAGTCAGGTCCGTTCTGCAGGTTCATAACTCACTAAGCTATAATACAGGGATGTTAACCTTTGACCTGCAGGTAACACAAGGCTCTATGCAACACAAACAGTAATCAACTTAGCTATCTACATAAAACAACTAATCTGTAATTTACATGTTGCATGATATGCTTTCCAGCAGACACATTGATCCTCTATGCACTTTAAATATAGTGTTCACTCACTGCTCGCGCTATGATTCAGGTGCTATTTTTTTCTGTTTTTCTTTTACGATATGACGCTGTGAATGCTGGCCACGTCACTGCACTTTAACCTTCCCCCGCCCTCTTCCATCTTGTTTCTTCTCCCATCCACCTCTTCCTATCCTGTTTCTTCTACCCACTGCCACTCCTTCCATGTTTCTTCTAGCCGCTTCATAAAGCTTATTTTTAACTGCCCCATTACAAGACCTAATGCTTTTGCCAATGCTTGTCTTACTTTTTTCTCTCAATTCAGTTTATTTGTTTTTTTGCCAACTTAATAACCCCTTTATCTTCACTATCAAACCGTTGCACAATCCAATTTCCTTTAGGGTATTTAGCAGATTTACCCACTCCTGCTCATGTACTGTTTAAAGGTTTCAGCTTTAAATTGCCTCCACTGTCACTAATATGACTTTTAGTAAACCTTCCTTTCTGAATACAGCATTCACAAAGTTAACCTCAGCAAATATTTCCCATTTGCTTCGATTTTGTAATCTGTGCTTATAAGAAGTACTCTTTAAACAGAACCACTCGCGCCTGCCTGCAAACGGTTTGAAATAAAGTTTGTAATGTGAAGCATTCCAAAGAAATGAGGACAGTTTATGTATCAAACCCCAAGGTCTGAATACTAATGAAGGAATTGCATAACGGATTTTTCGATAATCTAACTAAAAAGCATTCCTTATATCAACTGCCTAAGGATGACATGCTGCTTCAGCCCGCCTTAAATTGAACCAGTGTCCTACATTCCACTGAGCCATCTGTCTAGTACACGAGTCTCTCCTGAAACTTTTGCAAACCTGAGTTAGGGCCAGAACCAGGGTCAATCTCCACCTTTTTCATTGGATTTACAGTCTGTCCAAGGTCGATAAGAATTGGCGAGTTTGGTAACAAGATCCCTTCTTGTTTACACATGCAAGAAGGCAATTTAATTTAGATGCGTGGCGACGGTAAAAGCATTAGCAAACGTTCTTTTGCTTTGTCCTGAACAGTGCCTCCCACCGTCACCGATTAGATTTTACAGCCCCCTCTCAGCCCCACTGTGAAAGATGAATGATATGCCAATGACTCTGCAGACACACACCCTGCTCTGATGACTTAGATGCCGCTCACGCTGTGTCCTGATGACGAGCTCCTGTGATTGATTCCATGCAGTGCTTGTTGAAGGTGCTGCCTTGGTATCAGGTAAGGGATGAAGGAACGCTGGCTGCCTCGGTTAAAGTCAGGTCCCCATGAGTACCGGTACTCTCTTTTTTCTAGAAAAAGTGCCGGTACTCAAGGGGGGGAAATGAAAAAGTGCCGGTACTTAGTACCGGTGAGTACCGGCCCATTTAAAGCACTGCCTGTCAGTTGCCCTTTGCCAGTAAACATGTTTCTAACAAGCATTGGCATTGCCAATAGGTCTCGCCGTTGGGACCTCATGGCAACTCGTTATAAGGTTCTTAGGGTTAAACGTGCAAACCCAGCTCTAAAGCACAAGGTTCTGCTCTGAGAGGCCTTACATTCCCTCCTAGCTCAGCTAGAACCTGCGGTTTAACTGGGCAGTATCATTGTGACATACCCAGCACACGTATTGATTAGTCGTATGTGGTAAATAAAGTATTACCCTGTCATATTTTCTATACTTAAACAAAGGGTCATGCATATAATGAGAGGCAGAGTCCGTGGTGTCCGATTCTAAAGGGCTTTATTTCAGTAACTCGAGTTAACGGAGAATCGGGTTCCATCACCACTAAGGTTCAGGAAGGGTCTTCTAAACTTTATTCACAGAGTACAATATTTATACATTCAATTGCATAGAGAAGGAGGAGCGCTCCAGGCAGAGCAAGAGAAAGAAAAAGATAAGAGCATGTGGGCGTGCATGAGGGCGTTCACTTGAGGAGTCATAGGTGTGTCATAGGTGGGTGGATACGTTTAGGGGGTCTGCATGGCAAGCTGGAACCTTTGCACTACTTGTGTGCGCAACTTGATCATGACGTGCAATTGACGTGTAACTGGGGGAGAGCTGACTTTCGGTCTAGTAGAGAGGCCTTCAGTGTCAGAACAACCTGCACGTCTGGTATTATCTGATATCTTAGGTCCGGGGATGTATTATCTGAAGCAAAAGGTCGCTCAAGCAAAGGTTGCTCATCACCAAGAGCCAGTGTGGGCATATATTTCTTCGTTCATTGCATGGGGGCTTTGGGCTTTCTATGGATGCGAGCTCTGTAAATCACTTAAACGGAGACAGAAAGGCTAGGCCCTATCTCTGCAGACGGGTTCTGTTTACCTTCTTCACCAGGCAGGAATGTGATTCTGTAGAGCAAGCAGATAACTGTTTTGCAAAATACTGTCTTGGCACCCCGGGCTGGGCCCCTCTCGGCTGAGCCAAAAGTATGCGAGAGGTCAGGGATACGCAGCTGCAGCTTTCAGAGTGTCTGGAGGCATGAAAACCTTAATTAGGAGACTGGCTCTGGCTGAGCCACAAAATGGGTTCATCTCAATCTATTAAACGTGCACAATGCAAACACATGGGCAACATGGGCCTCAGTGCAGAATTAATGTTTCTTTCATGGAAGACTTGGTGACTGACATTCTAATGTGGGACGTAAATGTAGAGGCCTCATTATTCAGGCCACAAAGGGAAAATGCATGGGCGACATGCACATACACTAAACGTGGGGTACACGCAGGGGACACATTGGCCATGTAAAATTTCATTTTCCTCACGTATAATATGATAAAGAACAGTGATGTTTGACTGTTGTGCTTATTAAATGGAACATGGCCAACACTGACATGCAAGTGAACTACATAATTTTATGAAAAATTCTAGCTGAAGGCTAAGAACATTTAGTACTTTTTAATTTCAACGGTATGCTTTATAAAATAAATACAAAATCCCCCAAAATACACAGTCTGTCAAAACTTATGCTCGTAGTGTTGGATATGATTTGGAAAATGTCTCTCTTTAAGACCTGCAGGTTGGTGAAGGACAACTGGGGCGCCTTGACGGACCCAGGACACTGACCCAATGATGTTGCTGCTTGCAGCTTCAGACATGCTCGTTGTCTGATGATGTAAATAGCTGCAGTACAAGGAATCAAGTCACCTAGAGGTTTTTTGTTCAACTTCAGTGGTGACCTCGGTGCTCCGACATACTGTCTCAGCACTCGCCCTACTCAGTGGATACTTCGCCACCCTCACTCAGGGATGCATGGTTTAATGATGCATACTGGGCCCTCTCCTGTCCTTACACAGCACTTAGTGACCGCGCGAGCGCACAATCAGCATGCAAATGTTACTTCTGCTTATGTCTGTTGTCACGTGGACTGAACCACAGGGGTGGTGAATTACACATTTAAACAGTGCGGTGGTTTACGTGGGCCGGGTCTTGCAGGTGTCTAGGCGGGTCCCTATCGGACTCTATATTTTTGCCCTCCCCCTCGATGAACATATAAATCTTACGTTTGCTGCAGTACCATTGCTCACTACCGCTTTGAGAGGACTTCAAAGAGAAACGTTATAGTTATATTATAGCCTCGTCATTTCAAAATGGAAGCATTTATAATATTATACATACAAATCCATAGTTGTTGCTTATGAAGCTAACAACAATTGGCAAACTCAATTGTCCTGCCTTCTTTTTATTGTTCACCATGTCTTAGGTCTACTAAATCTTAAATAGGCTGCCCAAGGCTCCCCAATCACCTTACACTCCCAATACCAGAATGCTGCCAATATCCTTATACTGTACACATTATTACACTACAGTTTTTGCTTGTGCAACTTTGCTTACTAACATTTTGCCTTTTATGTGCCTTTATATACTTGAAATATTATAAACAGCCATCTTTCCAACTAAATTAACAGCTTTTTGCATGCTGTACAAAATGTTTCCCTATTATTTCTGCTTACAGAAAATTCCTCATTATACCACTTTTTTATATGTACTGTTTAAAGCCTAAACAGGCAATTAAACAAGCAGGGCGGGGCGGGGTCTGTGTTGTGTATGCAGTACATGCGCTCACTGTGTGTGTGTTGCTTTCTTTATGTGTACATCATTGTCTCTGTGTGCTTCACTGTCTCTGTGCGTATCACTCTTTTGTGTACGCATTTCTCTCTGTGTCTGCTTCTTTGCATCTGTGTATATGCGCCTCTGTATGTGCGTCTCTGTATGTGCATGTCTCTTAGTGTGTCTCTGTCAGTGCGTCTATTTGGTGTGTGTCTGTTGGTGTGCCTCTCAGTGCGTCTCTGTAGTGCGTCTGTCACCCTAACCCTCCCTCACACAGCCTCACCCCCCCTCACCCTCACTTACCCTCTCACCCACCCTCCCTCTCACCCTCCCACACCCTCTCACCCCCTCACCCCTTCACCCTCACACACCCTCTCACTCACCCTCACCCTCACACACCCTCTCACCCTCACACACCCTCTCACACACCCTCACCCCCACCCACCCCTTCACCCTCACACACCCTCACACACTCTCTCACTCACCCTCTCACCCACCCGCATCCTCACACACCCTCTCACCCTCACACACCCTCTCACCCTCACACACCCTCTCACCCTCACACACCATCTCACCCACCCTCACACTCACACCCCCCTCACCCTCACACACACCCTCACCCTCACACACCCCTCACCCTGACTCACCCTCTCACCCTCCCCACACCCTCACCCTCACACCCCCTCACCCACCCCTTCACCCTCACACACCCTTTCACCCACCCTCACCCGCACCCTCACACACCCTCTCACCCTCACACACCCTTGCACCCTCACACACCCCTCACCCACCCCCCTCACCCTCACTCACCCTCTCACCCACCCTCTAACCCTCCCCCACACCCTTACACCCCCTCAACCGCCCCTTCACCCTCACACACCCTCTCACTCACCCTCTCACTCACCCTCTAACCCACCCTCACCCACCCGCACCCTCACCCACCCTCTCACCCTCTAACCCTCTAACCCACTCTCACTCACCCTCACACCCCCCCACCCTCCCTCACACGCCCTCACCCTCACAAACCCTCACTCTCACCCACTCACACTCACACCAACACACCCCCTCACCCACTCACACCACCACATCCCCTCACCCTTACACCCCCTCACCCTCATACCCCCTCACTCTCACACTTACACCCCCCTCACCCTTACACCCCCTCATTCTCACCCTTACACCCCCTCACTCTCACACCCCCTCACTCTCACACCCCCTCACTCTCACACCCTCTCACCCTCACACCCCCTCACCCTCTCACACCCTCACTGTTAGACGGACCGGGAGGGTCGGCCGAGGACAAGGGGAGAGGTCTCCGGGGAGAGCCGTCTCCGGCGATCGTACAGACAAGTAACTTCCCCCCCACAGATGTACACCACACAAGGATAAGGTTCAACGTTATTTTATAAGCAATTCTTTAAGTACGGTGAAATGGTACAAGGAGGTCTGGACTCAGGGGTCCCCTCTATTCTAGTCTCTTGGTTGGGAAAGGGGGTAGCGGGACAGTCTTGTTACCAATCTGGTGGATATGGTGATAGATGAAATAGCTCACAATCCTCGAGCTCGGCGTTCTAGATGATCGGGCCGCGGCGGAGCCAGCAGGTCCCGGGATGGTTGAAGGTAGCGACGGTCCGCGGCGGAGCCATCAGGTCCCGATGAAGGTGGTGATTACAAACGGTCCGCGGCCACGCCAGCAGGTCCCGACGACGACGAAGGTTTCAGAAGGTTGCGGCAGCGCCAGCAGGCAGGTCGATAGTTCGCAAGGCAGGGCTACGGCAGCGCCAGTAGTCCGTCAAGGATGAGTTCTTCACTGCGTCTCTCGACTCCAGGATACAACTGCCTTCCTGCTCTGGAGCTGTCCCCGTTATAGGTCTGGCGCCCTTTGATGTCCGGACCCTCGCACTTGGAGGTCGGGAGGTCCGGGATGAGGGAGTCCAGACACCCAGCAGGGGGGTGGAGCCAGCACCTGGGGGAGCTGGGGGCGATCGGCACATGGCGGGGGAGAACCATCGACACCTCTTTCTCCCATTGACCTGCAAAGTAGTCCGCTCACCTCCTGGGTGGATGGTGGTGCCGGGATGTCGGGGCCTGGCCAGGCCCAGGGTTAGGGTCGATCGGAGGCCACGCGGCCTCGTGGTGCTGTGTCCAAGATGGCGCCCAGGCCGGGCGAGAGGGCCGGTAGGGAATCGGGCCCATGATGTGGAGATGTTCAGGGGCAGGGGTCCCATATGAGACGGGAAACGGGTGGTTGTTGCGTGTAACACCTGAAGAGCCGGGCTCGGGCCTGGTCGTGCGGGGAGGGAGCAAGCCTTTCACGTGGCCTGTCCAACATGCGTCCCCCCCAGCTGAAGGCGGGGAGAGTCACCCATCCTCTTGGGGACTCTCTTCGTCGAGGCGGAAAAAGCGTGACAGGCAATCTGCGTTGGCGTGGTCTTGCCCGGGTCGATGTTCCACAGTGAAGTCCATCCCCTGCGGGGAGATGGACCAACACAATAGTTTCGGGTTTTCCCCCCGCATCTGCATTAGCCACTGCAGGGGCCGATGATCGTCTGTACCCGGAAGTGGGTACCGAAGAGATAAGGCCGGAGCTTTTTGAGGGCCCACACCACGGCGAAGGCCTCCCTCTTGATGGTGCTCCTGCGTTGTTCTCGGGCCAGGAGCCGTCTGCTGATGAAAGCCACTGGCTGGTCAAGTCCTTCGGGGTTCAGCTGGGAAAGGACTGCCCCAATGCCATGGTCGGAGGCATCCGTTTGGACGATAAATTCCCGACTGTAGTCGGGGGCCTGGAGCACAGGGGCGGAGCACATGGCGGCCTTCAGCTTCTCGAAGGCCGCTTGACAGTCTGGGGTCCAGTTGACCTTCTTTGGTTGGTTTTTGGATGTGAGTTCCGTGAGGGGCCCCACAATGCTGCCATAGTCCCTCACGAACCGCCGGTAGTAGCCTGTGAGTCCCAAGAAGGCGCGGACCTCGGTCTGGGTGATGGGGGGCTGCCAAGACTGGATGGCAGCGATCTTGAGTTGCAGAGGAGCCACCAGACCGCTTCCCACCTGGTGCCCGAGATAGGTCACGGACCCCTGGCCAATTTGGCATTTGCTGGCCTTGATCGTGAGGCCAGCTCGTTGGAGGGCCTGTAGTACCTCTCGGAGGTGGTTGAGGTGGTCGGACCAGTGGCGGCTGTACACAGCGATATCGTCCAGGTAGGCGGCGCTGAATTCTTCGAGTCCTGCCAGGACCTGGTTTACTAGCCACTGAAATGTTGCTGGGGCATTCTTCATGCCGAATGGCGTGACCTTGAAGTGGTAGTGGCCATCAGGGGTGGAGAAGGCAGATCGTTCTTGGGCCCGGGGTGTGAGACCGATCTGCCAGTAGCCCGCTGTCAGGTCGAAGATGCTGAGGTAGCGGGCAGCTCCCATGCGGTCGATTAGTTCATCTGCTCGGGGAATGGGGTGTGCGTCCGTTCTGGTGACCGCATTCAAGCCCCGGTAGTCGACGCAGAACCGGAGCTCAGGCGTGGTGCCGGGGGTGGCCGCTTTGGGGACCAGTACCACTGGGCTGGCCCAGGGGCTGTCTGAGGGCTCGATGACCCCGAGCGTGAGCATCTTGGCCACCTCCTCTTGGATGCAGGCCCGTACCCGATCTGGTACGCGGTAGGCCCGATGGCGGATAGGGGGACTGTCTCCAGTGTCCACGTCGTGTAAGCACCAGGGGGTGACCCCTGGGGTGAGGGAGAACAGGGTGGTGAACTGCAGCATGAGGTCTCGGCAGACTTGGCGCTGTTCCAAGGTGAGGGCCTCCGAGAGTCGGACCCCGTCCACGGAGCCGTCCTTCTCCCGAGTCCGTAGGAGGTCAGGGAGTGGTTCGGAGTCCTCCTCGGCTCCGTTGTCTGTTGCCATCAGGAGGCTGAGCTCTGAGCGCACAAAGTGGGGTTTTAGTCTATTGGCGTGGAGGACCCGGAGAGGGTTCCGTGAAGATTCCATATCGATGAGATAGGTGACAGGGCTCTTGCGCTCGACTACTTTGAAGGGCCCCGTCCACTTGTCTTGCAGGGCGCATGGTTCGGTGGGAGACATTACCCACACTTGTTGGCCGGGTTCAAATTCGATGGAGGAGGCATTTTGATCGTACCACCTTTTCATGTCTTCCTGACTGGCCTCCAAGTTTGCTTTTGCCAGTTCTCTGAACCGTCTGGTCTGGTTGCGGAGGGTTAGGAGGTACTTGAAAACATCTGGAGGGTTCTTTAGAGGGGGCATTTCCCAGCCTTCTTTGACTAGGCTGAGCGGCCCTCGCACAGGGTGTCCATACAAGAGTTCGAACGGGCTGAAGCCGAGGGACTTCTGGGGGACTTCTCGATAGGCAAAGAGGAGGCACGGCAGTAGCACATCCCACTGGCGACGGAGGGGCTCTTCCAACCCCCCAATCATCCCTTTGAGCGTGCGGTTGAACCGCTCAACTAGTCCGTTTCCTTGAGGGTGATAGGGGGTCGTGAATCGGTAGGTGACCCCACACTGTTGCCAGAGGGACTTCATGTATTTTGAAATAAAGTTTGTGCCCCGGTCGCTGACGACTTCTCGGGGGAAGCCCACCCGGGAGAAGATCCCCATCAAGGCCCGGCCGACTACCGGGGCTGTCACAGTTCACAGGGGAACAGCCTCGGGGTAGCGGGTGGCGTGGTCCACCAGTACCAGGATGAACCGATGTCCTTGTGCTGTACGGGGGTCCAGGGGCCCCACAATGTCTATCCCCACCCTCTCGAACGGGGTGGTGACCACTGGGAAAGGTTGCAGAGGTGCTTTAAGCTTGCGGCCGCTCTTCCCGCTGGCCTGGCACGTGGGGCAAGACCGGCAGTGCTGGAGTACGTTGTTCCTCATCTTGGGCCAGAAAAAGTGGGTCACCAGGCGACTGTAGGTTTTGTCCTGACCCAGGTGGCCAGCCAGGGGGACATCGTGGGCCAGGTTTAGCAAGAAGTCTCTAAAGTGGAGGGGCACCACTAGCACTCGACTGGCCCCTAACTCCGCGATTCTCTGTTCGCTGTACAACAGGTCATTGTCCCAATAGACCCAATGGGTTCCGGAGGTATCCCCTGCGCTCTGGGCGAGGGCTTGTTGGCGGAGTCCCTCAAGGGAGGGACAGGTCTTCTGCTCGTGGCGAAACTGTTCCTGGGTGGGCCCCCCCTCCTGACGCCACTGAGCCAGGCCGGGAAGGTCCTGAGGCTGAACGAGCCCCTCGGGAGTTTGCTCTGGGGGGACGGCACGGTCGGTGTCTTCTACTGGAGCGACCGATGGAGGAGGTGCCGGCCATTCAGGTTCTTCGGGTCGGGGGATGGCACGGGCAGCCATGGACCGGGTGGTTACGCACGCCCAGTCCGGGATGCCCAACATCCCCAGGTGCTCTCTTCTCTCTACGGCGGCCCACGGGGAACTCTCAAGATCATTTCCCAGGAGACAGTCTACGGGGGCATCATCTCGGACCGTCACTTTCAACATGCCGGAGACTCCTCCCCACTCGAAGGGGACGCAGGCCATCCAACATAGACTCTCCGAATTGTCGGCTGAACGGACAGGGCAGAGAACGTTCGGCAGGATCTGTTCTGGGGTCACCAGGTGGCAGCGGACGGCCGTTACACTGGCCCCGGTGTCACGTAGGGCTTCGGCCCTGCGTCCAATAATGTTCACCCACTGACTGTACTTCTGGGTGTTGGCGGGTAGGGGGACCCGCGGGACCATGTCTTTCCCCCCTAGGCACGCTAGAACCATGGCGGCGGGTTCCCATTCTTGGTGTTCTTGCTCACATTCCTCGTGTTCTTCGGAGATTTGTTCTTCCCCCAGGGCGGCAGCAGCCATCTGGCGGGGTCTCGGAGTCTGGCTCTGTGGACAATTCGGGTCGTTTGCGTAGTGGCCGACTCGCTGGCATCGGTGACACGTGACATTGGCTCTGTACCCCGGCCGCGCCGGGGTGTTGCCCCGGTTGGCCGGGGGTGGGGTGCTGGTAGCGGGAGCGGCCGGGGCGTTGTCTCTTCCTCATCCCTGGCCCCCTCCTCCTCCTCGGGGACGGTGCTGACCTTGGTTGTTCCGGTTCTGTTCATGTGACCCATTTCGGCCCACTCGGGTAATTTCCCACCGGTCAGCCTCGGCGGCGAGCTGCCGTGGATCAGTCAATTTACTGTCGAGGAGGTGCTGCCTGAGCTCGACGAAGCAGTTGTTTGATAGATGCTCCCATACCATGAGATTGAAGAGTTGCTCGTAGGTCGTTACGTTGCTTCCCTTGATCCAACCCTCGAAGGCTCGGCTGAAATAGTTCACGTATTCCACCCAAGTTGTACCCGGGATCCGGGTGCAGTCTCGGAACCTCTGGCGGTACATTTCGGGTGTGAGCCCATAGCGGGTGAGGAGGGTAGCTTTCATGTGGTCATAGGAGGTCATCAGATGGTCTGGGAGCTGTAGCGGGGCATCGCGGCCCTCATTGACGAACCTCCCCCATAGACCGGCTCCCCAGTCGCTTCGATCGATCCGGTGGGAGGTCATAGCGATCTCGTAGGCCTTGAACCATTGCTGTATGTCGTCATCTCGGAAATATTCTCGAACGACATCCTTGGGGATGTGTACCTTCTTTTCTGTTGCTCCCGGGGTGCGCGGTTGCTCGGGCACCCCTAATTCTTTGTTCTGCTTGCGTAAGTCTATCTCAGCTAGTTTGCGCTCGTGTTCATACGCCAGTCTCTTCTCTTCGAGCTCTCTTTGTCTCTGTTTCTCTTCCCGTTCTTCTCGGAGCCGCAGATGTTCCAGGTTCAGTTTTTGTTCGGCTAATTTGAGTTTGCCATCCATTTTGAGCCGGGCCTTTTCTAGTTCATGTAGTCGGTTTCTTTCCCGTTCTTGGATCTCATCTTGCGAGAGACCCGTTCTTCGCTCCTCGGGAGCCGTGGTGTTTTTCTCTGCTGCTGCGACATTTTGGTCCGGGGGTCTGACGGCCCCGGTTTCTGCCCATGACTCAATGGCGTGCTTGAAATCGTCTTTAGTACTCAGACCGGTGGTAGCGATACCTAGTTCAATGCAGAATTGTTTCAACTCACGATGGCTGTATTCTTCCAATTTCTCCATCTGGAATTTCTCGGTGGATCCGCTTTCTTTGGTTGACATTGTGGTTTTGTCGTGGGGTGAGCTACTCTCTGTACGATTACGCGTTGATTCGGATCGCGCCGCTGGCCACCAATGTTAGACGGACCGGGAGGGTCGGCCGAGGACAAGGGGAGAGGTCTCCTGGGAGAGCCGTCTCCGGCGATCGTACAGACAAGTAACTTCCCCCCCACAGATGTACACCACACAAGGATAAGGTTCAACGTTATTTTATAAGCAATTCTTTAAGTACGGTGAAATGGTACAAGGAGGTCTGGACTCAGGGGTCCCCTCTATTCTAGTCTCTTGGTTGGGAAAGGGGGTAGCGGGACAGTCTTGTTACCAATCTGGTGGATATGGTGATAGATGAAATAGCTCACAATCCTCGAGCTCGGCGTTCTAGATGATCGGGCCGCGGCGGAGCCAGCAGGTCCCGGGATGGTTGAAGGTAGCGACGGTCCGCGGCGGAGCCAGCAGGTCCCGATGAAGGTGGTGATTACAAACGGTCTGCGGCCATGCCAGCAGGTCCCGACGACGACGAAGGTTTCAGAAGGTTGCGGCAGCGCCAGCAGGCAGGTCGATAGTTCGCAAGGCAGGGCTACGGCAGCACCAGTAGTCCGTCAAGGATGAGTTCTTCACTGCGTCTCTCGACTCCAGGATACAACTGCCTTCCTGCTCTGGAGCTGCCCCAGTTATAGGTCTGGCGCCCTTTGATGTCCGGACCCTCGCACTTGGAGGTCGGGAGGTCCGGGATGAGGGAGTCCAGACACCCAGCAGGGGGGTGGAGCCAGCGCCTGGGGGAGCTGGGGGCGATCGGCACCTGGCGGGGGAGAACCATCGACACCTCTTTCTCCCATTGACCTGCCAAGTAGTCCGCTCACCTCCTGGGTGGATGGTGGTGCCGGGATGTCGGGGCCTGGCCAGGCCCAGGGTTAGGGTCGATCGGAGGCCACGCGGCCTCGTGGTGCTGTGTCCAAGATGGCGCCCAGGCCGGGCGAGAGGGCCGGTAGGGAATCAGGCCCATGATGTGGAGATGTTCAGGGGCAGGGGTCCCATATGAGACGGGAAACGGGTGGTTGTTGCGTGTAACACCTGAAGAGCCGGGCTCGGGCCTGGTCGTGCGGGGAAGGAGCAAGCCTTTCACGTGGCCTGTCCAACACTCACCCTCTCACACACCCACACCCTCACCCTGACCACTCTACCACTATACTGCCCTCACTCTACTGCCCTCACTCTACCACCCTCACTCTACCGCCCTCACTCTACTGCCCTCACTCTGCCGCCCTCGCTCTACCACCCTCACTCTACCACCCTCACTCTACCACCCTCACTCTACCGCCCTCACTCTACCGCCCTCACTCTACCACTCTACCGCCCTCACTCTACCACCCTCACTCTACCACCCTCACTCTACCACCCTCACTCTACCACCCTCACTCTACCGCCCGTATTCTACCGCCCGCACTCTACCGCCCGCACTCTACCACTCTACCACACTCACTCTACCACTCTACCGCCCTCACTCTACCACTGTACCACCCTCACTCTACCACACTATTGCTCTCAATCTACCATTCTACCGCCCTCACTCTACTGCCCTCACTCTACCGCCCTCACTCTACCGCCCTCACTCTACTGCCCTCACTCTACCGCTCTCACTCTACCACCCTCACTCTACCACTCTACCGCCCTCACTCTACCTCCCTCACTCTCACACACCCTCACACACTCTCTCACTCACCCTCTCACCCACCCGCACCC
Organism: Lissotriton vulgaris; assembly: GCF_964263255.1. Lineage (NCBI taxonomy): Eukaryota > Metazoa > Chordata > Amphibia > Caudata > Salamandridae > Lissotriton > Lissotriton vulgaris. The sequence goes on from NC_141698.1 coordinate 352,751,944, forward strand.
TCACACACCCTCTCACCCTCACACACCCTCTCACCCTCACACACCCTCTCAATCACCCTCACACTCACACCCCCCTCACCCTCACACACACCCTCACCCTCACACCCCCTCACCCTGACTCACCCTCTCACCCTCCCCACACCCTCACCCTCACACCCCATCACCCACCCCTTCACCCTCACACACCCTCTCACCCACCCTCACCCGCACCCTCACCCACCCCCCTCACCCTCACTCACCCTCTCACCCACCCTCTCACCCTCCCCCACACCCTTACACCCCCTCACCCGCCCCTTCACCCTCACACACCCTCTCACTCACCCTCTCACTCACCCTCTAACCCAACCTCACCCACCCGCACCCTCACCCACCCTCTCACCCTCTAACCCTCTAACCCACCCTCACTCACCCTCACACCCCCTCACCCTCCCTCACACGCCCTCACCCTCACACACCCTCACCCACTCACACTCACACCACCACACCCCCTCACCCACTCACACCACCACATCCCCTCACCCTTACACCCCCTCACCCTCATACCCCCTCACTCTCACACTTACACCCCCTCACCCTTACACCCCCTCATTCTCACCCTTACACCCCCTCACTCTCACCCTTACACCCCCTCACTCTCACACCCCCTTACTCTCACACCCCCTCACTCTCACACCCCCTCACTCTCACACCCCCTCACCCTCACACCCCCTCACACTCTCACACCCTCACCCTCTCACACACCCACACCCTCACCCTGACCACTCTACCACTCTACTGCCCTCACTCTACTGCCCTCACTCTACCGCCCTCACTCTACCGCTCTCACTCTACCGCCCTCACTCTGCCGCCCTCGCTCTACCACCCTCACTCTACCACCCTCACTCTACCACCCTCACTCTACCGCCCTCACTCTACCGTCCTCACTCTACCACTCTACCGCCCTCACTCTACCGCCCTCACTCTACCACTCTACCACCCTCACTCTACCACCCTCACTCTACCGCCCGCACTCTACCGCCCGCACTCTACCGCCCGCACTCTACCACCCACACTCTACCTCCCTTACTCTACCACCCTCACACCCTCACTCTACCGCCCTTACTCTACCACTCTACCACCCTCACTCTACCACTCTACCGCCCTCAATCTACCACTCTACCGCCCTCACTCTACCACTCTATCGCTCTCAATCTACCATTCTACCGCCCTCACTCTACCGCCCTCACTCTACCGCTCTCACTCTACCGTCCTCACTCTACCGCCCTCACTCTACCACTCTACCGTCCTCACACCCTCACTCTACCGCCCTCACGCCCTCACTCTACCGCCCTCATGCCCTCACTCTACCGCCCTCACTCTACCACTCTACCGCCTTCACTGTACCGCCCTCACTCTACCACTATACCGCCCTCACTCTACCACTCTACCGCCCTCACTCTACCACTCTACCGCCCCCACTCTACCACTCTACCACCCTCACTTTACCACTCGACCGCCCTCACTCTACCACTCGACCGCCCTCACTCTACCACTCGACTGCCCTCACTCTACCACTCGACCGCCCTCACTCTACCACTCTACTGCCCTCACTCTACCAATCTACTGCCCTCACTCTACCGCCCTCATTCTACCACTCTACCGCCCCCACTCTACCACCCTCACTCTACCACCCTCACTCTACCGCCCGCACTCTACCGCCCACACTCTACCTCCCTTACTCTACCACCCTCACACCCTCAGTCTACCGCCCTCACTCTACCACTCTACCACCCTCACTCTACCACTCTACCGCCCTCACTCTACCACTCTACCGCCCTCACTCTACCGCCCTCACTCTACCATTCTACCGCCCTCACTCTACCACTATACCGCCCTCACTCTACCGCCCTCACTCTACCACTCTCACTCTACTGCTCTACCGCCCTCACTCTACCGCCCTCACTCTACCACTTTACCGCCTTCACTGTACCGCCCTCACTCTACCCCTCTACCGCCATCACTCTACCCTTCTACCGCCATCACTATACCACTCTACTGCCCTCACTCTACCGCCCTCACTCTACCACTCTACCATCCTCATGCCCTCACTTTACCGTCCTCACGCCCTCACTCTACCGCCCTCATGCCCTCACTCTACCACTCTAACTCTACCACCCTTACTCTACCACTCTACTGCCCTCACTTTACCACTCTACCGCCCTCACTCTACCACTCTACCGCCCTCACTCTACCACTCTACCGCCCTCACTCACTCTACCGCCCTCAATCACTCTTCCGCCCTCACTTACTCGCCCTCATTCACTCTTCCGCCCTCACTCTATCTATCAACCTCCCTCTATCTATCGGCCTCCGTCTATCTATCGCCCTCCCTCTATTTATCTATTGCCCTCCCTCTATTTATCTATCGCCCTCCCTCTATCTATCGCCCTCCCTCTACTGCCCTCACTCTACCACTCTACCGCCCTCACTCTACCACTCTACTGCCCTCACTCTACCACTCTACCGCCCTCACTCTACCACTATACTGCCCTCACTCTACCACTATACTGCCCTCACTCTACCACTATACCGCCCTCACTCTACCGCTCTCACTCTACCACTCTTCCGCCCTCACTCTATCTATCAACCTCCCTCCCTCTATCTATCGCCCTCCCTCTATCTATCGCCCTCCCTCCCTCTATCTATCGCCCTCCCTCTATCTATCTATCGCCCTCCCTCTATCTATCTATCGCCCTCCCTCTATCTATCTATCGCCCTACCTCTACCGCCCTCCCTCTACTGCCCTCACTCTACCGCCCTCACTCTACCACCCTCACTCTACCACTCTACCGCCCTCACTCTACCACTCTACCGCCCTCACTCTACCACTATACCGCCCTCACTCTACCGCTCTCACTCTACCACTCTACCGCCCTCACTCTACCGCCCTCACTCTACCACTCTACCGCCCTCAGACCCTCAATCTACCGCCCACACTCTACCGCCCTCACTCTACCGCCCTCACTCTACCACTCTACCGTCTTCACTTTACCGCCCTCACTCTACCACTCTACCGCCCTCACTCTACCACTCTACCGCCCTCACTCTACCACTCTACCACCCTCACTCTACCACTCGACCGCCCTCACTCTACCACTCGACCGCCCTCACCCTACCACTCTACTGCCCTCACTCTACTGCCCTCACTCTACTGCCCTCACTCTACTGCCCTCACTCTACTGCCCTCACTCTACTAATCTACCGCCCTCACTCTACCGCCCTCACTCTACCAATCTACCGCCCTCAGTCTACCGCCCTCACTCTACCACTATTCCGCCCTCACTCTACCGCCCTCACTCTACCGCTCTCACTCTACCGCTCTACCGCCCTCACTCTACCACCTCACTCTACCGCCCTCACTCTACCACTCTACCACCCTCACTCTACCACTCTACTGCCCTCACTCTACCACTCTACCGCCCTCACTCTACCATTCTACCGCCCTCACTCTACCACTATATCGCCCTCACTCTACCACCCTCACTCTACCGCTCTCACTCTACCGCTCTACCTCCCTCACTCTACCGCCCTCACACCCTCACTCTACCACTTTACCGCCTTCACTGTACCGCCCTCACTCTACCCCTCTACCGCCATTACTCTACCCCTCTACCGCCCTCACTCTACCACTCTACCATCCTCATGCCCTCCCTTTACCGTCCTCACGCCCTCACTCTACCGCCCTCATGCCCTCACTCTACCACTCTAACTCTACCACCCTCACTCTACCACTCTACTGCCCTCACTTTACCACTCTACCGCCCTCACTCTACCACCCTACCGCCCTCACTGTACCACTCTACCGCCCTCACTCACTCTACCACCCTCACTCACTCTTCCGCCCTCACTTACTCGCCCTCACTCACTCTTCCGCCCTCACTCTATCTATCAACCTCCCTCTATCTATCGCCCTCCGTCTATCTATAGCCCTCCCTCTATTTATCTATCGCCCTCCCTCTATTTATCTATCGCCCTCCCTCTATCTATCGTCCTCCCTCTACCCCCCTCACTCTACCACTCTACCGCCCTCACTCTACCACTATACCGCCCTCCCTCTACCACTATACCGCCCTCACTCTACCACTATACCGCTCTCACTCTACCACTCTTCCGCCCTCACTCTATCTATCAACCTCCCTCCCTCTATCTATCACCCTCCCTCTATCTATCGCCCTCCCTCCCTCTATCTATCGCCCTCCCTCTATCTATCTATCGCCCTCCCTCTATCTATCTATCGCCCTCCCTCTATCTATCTATCGCCCTCCCTCTATCTATCTATCGCCCTCCCTCTATCTATCTATCGCCCTACCTCTACCGCCCTCCCTCTACTGCCCTCACTCTACCTCCCTCACTCTACCGCCCTCACTCTACCACTCTACTGCCCTCACTCTACCTCCCTCACTCTCACACACCCTCACACACTCTCACTTACCCTCTCACCCACCCGCACCCTCACACACCCTCTCACCCTCACACACCCTCTCAATCACCCTCACACTCACACCCCCCTCACCCTCACACACACCCTCACCCTCACACCCCCCTCACCCTGACTCACCCTCTCACCCTCCCCACACCCTCACAACCCCATCACCCACCCCTTCACCCTCACACATCCTCCCACCCACCCTCACCCGCACCCTCACCCACCCCCCTCACCCTCACTCACCCTCTCACCCACCCTCTCACCCTCCCCCACACCCTTACACCCCCTCACCTGCCCCTTCACCCTCACACACCCTCTCACTCACCCTCTCACTCACCCTCTAACCCAACCTCACCCACCCGCACCCTCACCCACCCTCTCACCCTCTAACCCTCTAACCCACCCTCACTCACCCTCACACCCCCTCACCCTCCCTCACACGCCCTCACCCTCACACACCCTCACCCACTCACATTCACACCACCACACCCCCTCACCCACTCATACCACCAAGTCCCCTCATCCTTACACCCCCTCACCCTCATACCCCCTCACTCTCACACTTATACCCCCTCACCCTTACACCCCCTCATTCTCACCCTTACACCCCCTCACTCTCACCCTTACACCCCCTCACTCTCACACCCCCTCACTCTCACACCCCCTCACTCTCACACCCCCTCACCCTCACACCCCCTCACCCTCTCACACCCTCACCCTCTCACACACCCACACCCTCACCCTGACCACTCTACCACTCTACTGCCCTCACTCTACCGCCCTCACTCTACCGCCCTCACTCTGCCGCCCTCGCTCTACCGCCCTCGCTCTACCACCCTCACTCTACCACCCTCACTCTACCGCCCTCACTCTACTGCCCTCACTCTACCACTCAACCGCCCTCACTCTACCGCCCTCACTCTACCACTCTACCACCCTCACTCTACCACCCTCACTCTACCGCCCGCACTCTACCGCCCGCACTCTACCGCCCGCACTCTACCACCCGCACTCTACCTCCCTTACTCTACCACCCTCACACCCTCACTCTACCGCCCTTACTCTACCACTCTACCACCCTCACTCTACCACTCTACCGCCCTCAATCTACCACTCTACCGCCCTCACACTACCACTCTATCACTCTCAATCTACCATTCTACCGCCCTCACTCTACCGCCCTCACTCTACCGCTCTCACTCTACCGCCCTCACTCTACCACTCTACCGTCCTCACACCCTTACTCTACCGCCCTCACTCTACCGCCCCCACGCCCTCACTCTACCGCCCTCATGCCCTCACTCTACCGCCCTCACTCTACCACTCTACCGCCTTCACTGTACCGCCCTCACTCTACCACTATACCGCCCTTACTCTACCGCCCCCACTCTACCACTCTACCACCCTCACTTTACCACTCGACCGCCCTCACTCTACCACTCGACCGCCCTCACTCTACCACTCGACCGCCCTCACTCTACCACTCTATTGCCCTCACTCTACCAATCTACTGCCCTCACTCTACCGCCCTCATTCTACCACTCTACCGCCCCCACTCTACCACCCTCACTCTACCACCCCCACTCTACCACCCTCACTCTACCACCCTCACTCTACCGCCCGCACTCTACCGCCCGCACTCTACCTCCCTTACTCTACCACCCTCACACCCTCAGTCTACCGCCCTCACTCTACCACTCTACCACCCTTACTCTACCACTCTACCGCCCTCACTCTACCACTCTACCGCCCTCACTCTACCTCCCTCACTCTCACACACCCTCACACACTCTCTCACTCACCCTCTCACCCACCCGCACCCTCACACACCCTCACACACCCTCTCACCCTCACACACCCTCTAAATGACCCTCACACTCACACCCCCCTCACCCTCACACACACCCTCACCCTCACACCCCCTCACCCTGACTCACCCTCTCACCCTCCCCACACCCTCACCCTCACACCCCATCACCCACCCCTTCACCCTCACACACCCTCTCACCCACCCTCACCCGCACCCTCACCCACCCCCCTCACCCTCACTCACCCTCTCACCCACCCTCTCACCCTCCCCCACACCCTTACACCCCCTCACCCGCCCCTTCACCCTCACACACCCTCTCACTCACCCTCTCACTCACCCTCTAACCCAACCTCACCCACCCGCACCCTCACCCACCCTCTCACCCTCTAACCCTCTAACCCACCCTCACTCACCCTCACACCCCCTCACCCTCCCTCACACGCCCTCACCCTCACACACCCTCACCCACTCACACTCACACCACCACACCTCCTCACCCACTCACACCACCACATCCCCTCACCCTTACACCCCCTCACCCTCATACCCCCTCACTCTCACACTTACACCCCCTCACCCTTACACCCCCTCATTCTCACCCTTACACCCCCTCACTCTCACCCTTACACCCCCTCACTCTCACACCCCCTTACTCTCACACCCCCTCACTCTCACACCCCCTCACTCTCACACCCCCTCACCCTCACACCCCCTCACCCTGTCACACCCTCACCCTCTCACACACCCACACCCTCACCCTGACCACTCTACCACTCTACTGCCCTCACTCTACTGCCCTCACTCTACCGCCCTCACTCTACCGCCCTCACTCTACCGCCCTCACTCTGCCGCCCTCGCTCTACCACCCTCACTCTACCACCCTCACTCTACCACCCTCACTCTACCGCCCTCACTCTACCGTCCTCACTCTACCACTCTACCGCCCTCACTCTACCGCCCTCACTCTACCACTCTACCACCCTCACTCTACCACCCTCACTCTACCGCCCGCACTCTACGGCCCGCACTCTACCGCCCGAACTCTACCACCCACACTTTACCTCCCTTACTCTACCACCCTCACACCCTCACTCTACCGCCCTTACTCTACCACTCTACCACCCTCACTCTACCACTCTACCGCCCTCAATCTACCACTCTACCGCCCTCACTCTACCACTCTATCGCTCTCAATCTACCATTCTACCGCCCTCACTCTACCGCCCTCACTCTACCGCTCTCACTCTACCGCCCTCACTCTACCGCCCTCACTCTACCACTCTACCGTCCTCACACCCTCACTCTACCGCCCTCACTCTACTGCCCTCACGCCCTCACTCTACCGCCCTCATGCCCTCACTCTACCGCCCTCACTCTACCACTCTACCGCCTTCACTGTACCGCCCTCACTCTACCACTATACCGCCCTCACTCTACCACCCTACCGCCCTCACTCTACCACTCTACCGCCCCCACTCTACCACTCTACCACCCTCACTTTACCACTCGACCGCCCTCACTCTACCACTCGACCGCCCTCACTCTACCACTCGACTGCCCTCACTCTACCACTCGACCGCCCTCACTCTACCTCTCTACTGCCCTCACTCTACCAATCTACTGCCCTCACTCTACCGCCCTCATTCTACCACTCTACCGCCCCCACTCTACCACCCTCACTCTACTACCCTCACTCTACCGCCCGCACTCTACAGCCCGCACTCTACCTCCCTTAATCTACCACCCTCACACCCTCAGTCTACCGCCCTAACTCTACTACTCTACCACCCTCACTCTACCACTCTACCGCCCTCACTCTACCACTCTACCGCCCTCACTCTACCGCCCTCACTCTACCATTCTACTGCCCTCACTCTACCACTATACCGCCCTCACTCTACTGCCCTCACTCTACTACTCTCACTCTACTGCTCTACCGCCCTCACTCTACCGCCCTCACTCTACCACTTTACCGCCTTCACTGTACCGCCCTCACTCTACCCCTCTACCGCCATCACTCTACCCCTCTACCGCCATCACTATACCACTCTACTGCCCTCACTCTACCGCCCTCACTCTACCACTCTACCATCCTCATGCCCTCACTTTACCGTCCTCACGCCCTCACTCTACCACCCTCATGCCCTCACTCTACCACTCTAACTCTACCACCCTTACTCTACCACTCTACTGCCCTCACTTTACCACTCTACCGCCCTCACTCTACCACTCTACCGCCCTCACTCTACCACTCTACCGCCCTCACTCACTCTACCGCCCTCAATCACTCTTCTGCCCTCACTTACTCGCCCTCACTCACTCTTCCGCCCTCACTCTATCTATCAACCTCCCTCTATCTATCGCCCTCCGTCTATCTATCGCCCTCCCTCTATTTATCTATCGCCCTCCCTCTATTTATCTATCGCCCTCCCTCTATCTATCGCCCTCCCTCTACTGCCCTCACTCTACCACTCTACCGCCCTCACTCTACCACTCTACTGCCCTCACTCTACCACTCTACCGCCCTCACTCTACCACTATACTGCCCTCACTCTACCACTATACTGCCCTCACTCTACCACTATACCGCCCTCACTCTACCGCTCTCACTCTACCACTCTTCCGCCCTCACTCTATCTATCAACCTCCCTCCCTCTATCTATCGCCCTCCCTCTATCTATCGCCCTCCCTCCCTCTATCAATCGCCCTCCCTCTATCTATCTATCGCCCTCCCTCTATCTATCTATCGCCCTCCCTCTATCTATCTATCGCCCTACCTCTACCGCCCTCCCTCTACTGCCCTCACTCTACCGCCCTCACTCTACCGCCCTCACTCTACCACTCTACCGCCCTCACTCTACCACTCTACCGCCCTCACTCTACCACTATACCGCTCTCACTCTACCGCTCTCACTCTACCACTCTACCGCCCTCACTCTACCGCCCTCACTCTACCACTCTACCGCCCTCAGACCCTCACTCTACCGCCCACACTCTACCGCCCTCACTCTACCGCCCTCACTCTACCACTCTACCGTCTTCACTTAACCGCCCTCACTCTACCACTCTACCGCCCTCACTCTACCACTCTACCGCCCTCACTCTACCACTCTACCACCCTCACTCTACCACTCTACCTCACTCTACCACTCGACCGCCCTCACCCTACCACTCTACTGCCCTCACTCTACTGCCCTCACTCTACTGCCCTCACTCTACTGCCCTCACTCTACTAATCTACCGCCCTCACTCTACCGCCCTCACTCTACCAATCTACCGCCCTCAGTCTACCGCCCTCACTCTACCACTATTCCGCCCTCACTCTACCGCCCTCACTCTACCGCTCTCACTCTACCGCTCTACCGCCCTCACTCTACCACCTCACTCTACCGCCCTCACTCTACCACTCTACCACCCTCACTCTTCCACTCTACTGCCCTCACTCTACCACTCTACCGCCCTCACTCTACCATTCTACCGCCCTCACTCTACCACTATATCGCCCTCACTCTACCGCCCTCACTCTACCGCTCTACCTCCCTCACTCTACCGCCCTCACACCCTCACTCTACCACTTTACCGCCTTCACTGTACCGCCCTCACTCTACCCCTCTACCGCCATTACTCTACCCCTCTACCGCCCTCACTCTATCACTCTACCATCCTCATGCCCTCCCTTTACCGTCCTCACGCCCTCACTCTACCGCCCTCATGCCCTCACTCTACCACTCTAACTCTACCACCCTCACTCTACCACTCTACTGCCCTCACTTTACCACTCTACCGCCCTCACTCTACCACCCTACCGCCCTCACTGTACCACTCTACCGCCCTCACTCACTCTACCACCCTCACTCACTCTTCCGCCCTCACTTACTCGCCCTCACTCACTCTTCCGCCCTCACTCTATCTATCAACCTCCCTCTATCTATCGCCCTCCGTCTATCTATAGCCCTCCCTCTATTTATCTATCGCCCTCCCTCTATTTATCTATCGCCCTCCCTCTATCTATCGTCCTCCCTCTACCCCCCTCACTCTACCACTCTACCGCTTTCACTCTACCACTATACTGCCCTCCCTCTACCACTATACCGCCCTCAATCTACCACTATACCGCCCTCACTCCACCGCTCTCACTCTACCACTCTTCCGCCCTCACTCTATCTATCAACCTCCCTCCCTCTATCTATCACCCTCCCTCTATCTATCGCCCTCCCTCCCTCTATCTATCGCCCTCCCTCTATCTATCTATCGCCCTCCCTCTATCTATCTATCGCCCTCCCTCTATCTATCTATCGCCCTCCCTCTATCTATCTATCGCCCTCCCTCTATCTATCTATCGCCCTACCTCTACCGCCTCCCTCTACTGCCCTCACTCTACCGCCCTCACTCTACCGCCCTCACTCTACCACTCTACCGCCCTCACTCTACCTCCCTCACTCTCACACACCCTCACACACTCTCACTCACCCTCTCACCCACCCGCACCCTCACACACCCTCTCACCCTCACACACCCTCTCAATCACCCTCACACTCACACCCCCCTCACCCTCACACACGCCCTCACCCTCACACCCCCCTCACCCTGACTCACCCTCTCACCCTCCCCACACCCTCACCCTCACACCCCATCACCCACACCTTCACCCTCACACACCCTCTCACCAACCCTCACCCGCACCCTCACCCACCCCCCTCACCCTCACTCACCCTCTCACCCTCCCCCACACCCTTACACCCCCTCACCTGCCCCTTCACCCTCACACACCCTCTCACTCACCCTCTCACTCACCCTCTAACCCAACCTCACCCACCCGCACCCTCACCCACCCTCTCACCCTCTAACCCTCTAACCCACCCTCACTCACCCTCACACCCCCTCACCCTCCCTCACACGCCCTCACCCTCACACACCCTCACCCACTCACATTCACACCACCACACCCCCTCACCCACTCATACCACCAAGTCCCCTCACCCTTACACCCCCTCACCCTCATACCCCCTCACTCTCACACTTACACCCCCTCACCCTTACACCCCCTCATTCTCACCCTTACACCCCCTCACTCTCACCCTTACACCCCCTCACTCTCACACCCCCTCACTCTCACACCCCCTCACTCTCACACCCCCTCACCCTCACACCCCCTCACCCTCTCACACCCTCACCCTCTCACACACCCACACCCTCACCCTGACCACTCTACCACTCTACTGCCCTCACTCTACTGCCCTCACTCTACCGCCCTCACTCTAGCGCCCTCACTCTACCGCCCTCACTCTGCCGCCCTTGCTCTACCACCCTCACTCTACCACCCTCACTCTACCACCCTCACTCTACCGCCCTCACTCTACCGCCCTCACTCTACCACTCAACCGCCCTCACTCTACCGCCCTCACTCTACCACTCTACCACCCTCACTCTACCACCCTCACTCTACCGCCCGCACTCTACCGCCCGCACTCTACCGCCCGCACTATACCACCCGCACTCTACCTCCCTTACTCTACCACCCTCACACCCTCACTCTACCGCCCTTACTCTACCACTCTACCACCCTCACTCTACCACTCTACCGCCCTCAATCTACCACTCTACCGCCCTCACACTACCACTCTATCGCTCTCAATCTACCATTCTACCGCCCTCACTCTACCGCCCTCACTCTACCGCTCTCACTCTACCGCCCTCACTCTACCGCCCTCACTCTACCACTCTACCGTCCTCACACCCTCACTCTACCGCCCTCACTCTACCGCCCCCACGCCCTCACTCTACCGCCCTCATGCCCTCACTCTACCGCCCTCACTCTACCACTCTACCGCCTTCACTGTACCGCCCTCACTCTACCACTATACCGCCCTTACTCTACCGCCCCCACTCTACCACTCTACCACCCTCACTTTACCACTCGACCGCCCTCACTCTACCACTCGACCTCCCTCACTCTACCACTCGACCGCCCTCACTCTACCACTCTACTGCCCTCACTCTACCAATCTACTGCCCTCACTCTACCGCCCTCCTTCTACCACTCTACCGCCCCGCTCTACCACCCTCACTCTACCGCCCCCACTCTACCACCCTCACTCTACCACCCTCACTCTACCGCCCGCACTATACCGCCCGCACTCTACCTCCCTTACTCTACCACCCTCACACCCTCAGTCTACCGCCCTCACTCTACCACTCTACCACCCTCACTCTACCACTCTACCGCCCTCACTCTACCGCCCTCACTCTACCTCCCTCACTCTCACACACCCTCACACACTCTCTCACTCACCCTCTCACGCACCCGCACCCTCACACACCCTCTCACCCTCACACACCCTCTCACCCTCACACACCCTCTCAATCACCCTCACACTCACACCCCCCTCACCCTCACACACACCCTCACCCTCACACCCCCTCACCCTGACTCACCCTCTCACCCTCCCCACACCCTCACCCTCACACCCCATCACCCACCCCTTCACCCTCACACACCCTCTCACCCACCCTCACCCGCACCCTCACCCACCCCCCTCACCCTCACTCACCCTCTCACCCACCCTCTCACCCTCCCCCACACCCTTACACCCCCTCACCCGCCCCTTCACCCTCACACACCCTCTCACTCACCCTCTCACTCACCCTCTAACCCAACCTCACCCACCCGCACCCTCACCCACCCTCTCACCCTCTAACCCTCTAACCCACCCTCACTCACCCTCACACCCCCTCACCCTCCCTCACACGCCCTCCCCCTCACACACCCTCACCCACTCACACTCACACCACCACACCCCCTCACCCTCTCACACCACCACATCCCCTCACCCTTACACCCCCTCACCCTCATACCCCCTCACTCTCACACTTACACCCCCTCACCCTTACACCCCCTCATTCTCACCCTTACACCCCCTCACTCTCACCCTTACACCCCCTCACTCTCACACCCCCTTACTCTCACACCCCCCTCACTCTCACACCCCCTCACTCTCACACCCCCTTACCCTCACACCCCCTCACCCTCTCACACCCTCACCCTCTCACACACCCACACCCTCACCCTGACCACTCTACCACTCTACTGCCCTCACTCTACTGCCCTCACTCTACCGCCCTCACTCTACCGCCCTCACTCTACCGCCCTCACTCTGCCGCCCTCGCTCTACCACCCTCACTCTACCACCCTCACTCTACCACCCTCACTCTACCGCCCTCACTCTACCGTCCTCACTCTACCACTCTACCGCCCTCACTCTACCGCCCTCACTCTACCACTCTACCACCCTCACTCTACCACCCTCACTCTACCGCCCGCACTCTACCGCCCGCACTCTACCGCCCGCACTCTACCACCCACACTCTACCTCCCTTACTCTACCACCCTCACACCCTCACTCTACCGCCCTTACTCTACCACTCTACCACCCTCACTCTACCACTCTACCGCCCTCAATCTACCACTCTACCGCCCTCACTCTACCACTCTATCGCTCTCAATCTACCATTCTACTGCCCTCACTCTACCGCCCTCACTCTACCGCTCTCACTCTACCGCCCTCACTCTACCGCCCTCACTCTACCACTCTACCGTCCTCACACCCTCACTCTACCGCCCTCACTCTACCGCCCTCACGCCCTCACTCTACCGCCCTCATGCCCTCCCTCTACCGCCCTCACTCTACCACTCTACCGCCTTCACTGTACCGCCCTCACTCTACCACTATACCGCCCTCACTCTACCACTCTACCGCCCTCACTCTACCACTCTACCGCCCCCACTCTACCACTCTACCACCCTCACTTTACCACTCTACTGCCCTCACTCTACCACTCTACCGCCCTCACTCACTCTACCGCCCTCAATCACTCTTCCGCCCTCACTTACTCGCCCTCACTCACTCTTCCGCCCTCACTCTATCTATCAACCTCCCTCTATCTATCGCCCTCCCTCTATCTATCGCCCTCCCTCTATTTATCTATCGCCCTCCCTCTATTTATCTATCACCCTCCCTCTATCTATCGCCCTCCCTCTACTGCCCTCACTCTACCACTCTACCGCCCTCACTCTACCACTCTACCACTCTACCGCCCTCACTCTACCACTCTACCGCCCTCACTCTACCACTATACTGCCCTCACTCTACCACTATACCGCCCTCACTCTACCACTATACCGCCCTAACTCTACCGCTCTCACTCTACCACTCTTCCGCCCTCACTCTATCTATCAACCTCCCTCCCTCTATCTATCGCCCTCCCTCCCTCTATCTATCGCCCTCCCTCTATCTATCGCCCTCCCTCTATCTATCTTTCGCCCTCCCTCTATCTATCTATCACCCTACCTCTACCGCCCTCCCTCTACTGCCCTCACTCTACCACCCTCACTCTACCGCCCTCACTCTACCACTCTACCGCCCTCACTCTACCACTCTGCCGCCCTCACTCTACCACTGTACCGCCCTCACTCTACCGCTCTCACTCTACCACTCTACCGCCCTCACTCTACCGCCCTCACTCTACCACTCTACCGCCCTCAGACCCTCACTCTACTGCCCTCACTCTACCGCCCTCACTCTACCGCCCTCACTCTACCACTCTACCGTCTTCACTTTACCGCCCTCACTCTACCACTCTACCGCCCTCACTCTACCACTCTACCGCCCTCACTCTACCACTCTACCACCCTCACTCTACCACTCTACCGCCCTCACTCTACCATTCGACCGCCCTCACTCTACCACTCGACCGCCCTCACCCTACCACTCTACTGCCCTCACTCTACTGCCCTCACTCTACTGCCCTCACTCTACTGCCCTCACTCTACTAATCTACCGCCCTCACTCTACCACTATACTGCCCTCACTCTACCACTATACCGCCCTCACTCTACCACTATACCGCCCTCACTCTACCGCTCTCACTCTACCACTCTTCCGCCCTCACTCTATCTATCAACCTCGCTCCCTCTATCGATCGCCCTCCCTCTATCTATGGCCCTCCATCCCTCTATCTATCGCCCTCCCTCTATCTATCTATCGCCCTCCCTCTATCTATCTATTGCCCTCCCTCTATCTATCTATCGCCCTACCTCTACCGCCCTCCTCCTCTACTGCTCTCACTCTACCGCCCTCACTCTACCGCCCTCACTCTACCACTCTACCGCCCTCACTCTACCACTATACCGCCCTCACTCTACCACTATACTGCCCTCACTCTACCGCTCTCACTCTACCACTCTACCGCCCTCACTCTACTGCCCTCACTCTACCACTCTACCTCCCTCAGACCCTCACTCTACCGCCGACCGCCCTCACTCTACCACTCGACCGCCCTCACCCTACCACTCTACTGCACTCACTATACTGCCCTCACTCTACTGCCCTCACTCTACTGCCCTCACTCTACTAATCTACCGCCCTCACTCTACCGCCCTCACTCTACCTCTATACCGCCCTCACTCTACCACTCTACCGCCCTCACTCTACCACTCTACTGCCCCCACTCTACCACTCTACCACCCTCACTTTACCACTCGACCGCTCACTCTACCACTCGACCGCCCTCACTCTACCACTCGACCGCCCTCACTCTACCACTCGACCGCCCTCACTCTACCACTCTACTGCCCTCACTCTACCAATCTACTGCCCTCACTCTACTGCCCTCATTCTACCACTCTACCGCCCCCACTCTACCACCCTCACTCTACCACCCCCACTCTACCACCCTCACTCTACCACCCTCACTCTCCCGCCCGCACTCTACCGCCCGCACTCTACCTCCCTTACTCTACCACCCTCACACCCTCAGTCTACCGCCCTCACTCTACCACTCTACCACCCTCACTCTACCACTCTACCGCCCTCACTCTACCACTCTACCGCCCTCACTCTACCATTCTACTGCCCTCACTCTACCACTATACCGCCCTCACTCTACTGCCCTCACTCTACCGCTCTCACTCTACCACTCTACCGCCCTCACTCTACCATTCTACCGCCCTCACTCTACCACTATACCGCCCTCACTCTACTGCCCTCACTCTACCGCTCTCACTCTACTGCTCTACCGCCCTCACTCTACTGCCCTCACTCTACTGCCCTCACTCTACTAATCTACCGCCCTCACTCTACCGCCCTCACTCTACCAATCTACCGCCCTCAGTCTACCGCCCTCACTCTACCACTATTCCGCCCTCACTCTACCGCCCTCACTCTACCGCTCTCACTCTACCGCTCTACCGCCCTCACTCTACCACCTCACTCTACCGCCCTCACTCTACCACTCTACCACCCTCACTCTTCCACTCTACTGCCCTCACTCTACCACTCTACCGCCCTCACTCTACCATTCTACCGCCCTCACTCTACCACTATATCGCCCTCACTCTACCGCCCTCACTCTACCGCTCTACCTCCCTCACTCTACCGCCATCACACCCTCACTCTACCACTTTACCGCCTTCACTGTACCGCCCTCACTCTACCCCTCTACCGCCATTACTCTACCCCTCTACCGCCCTCACTCTATCACTCTACCATCCTCATGCCCTCCCTTTACCGTCCTCACGCCCTCACTCTACCGCCCTCATGCCCTCACTCTACCACTCTAACTCTACCACCCTCACTCTACCACTCTACTGCCCTCACTTTACCACTCTACCGCCCTCACTCTACCACCCTACCGCCCTCACTGTACCACTCTACCGCCCTCACTCACTCTACCACCCTCACTCACTCTTCCGCCCTCACTTACTCGCCCTCACTCACTCTTCCGCCCTCACTCTATCTATCAACCTCCCTCTATCTATCGCCCTCCGTCTATCTATAGCCCTCCCTCTATTTATCTATCGCCCTCCCTCTATTTATCTATCGCCCTCCCTCTATCTATCGTCCTCCCTCTACCCCCCTCACTCTACCACTCTACCGCCCTCACTCTACCACTATACTGCCCTCCCTCTACCACTATACCGCCCTCAATCTACCACTATACCGCCCTCACTCCACCGCTCTCACTCTACCACTCTTCCGCCCTCACTCTATCTATCAACCTCCCTCCCTCTATCTATCACCCTCCCTCTATCTATCGCCCTCCCTCCCTCTATCTATCGCCCTCCCTCTATCTATCTATCGCCCTCCCTCTATCTATCTATCGCCCTCCCTCTATCTATCTATCGCCCTCCCTCTATCTATCTATCGCCCTCCCTCTATCTATCTATCGCCCTACCTCTACCGCCCTCCCTCTACTGCCCTCACTCTACCGCCCTCACTCTACCGCCCTCACTCTACCACTCTACCGCCCTCACTCTACCTCCCTCACTCTCACACACCCTCACACACTCTCACTCACCCTCTCACCCACCCGCACCCTCACACACCCTCTCACCCTCACACACCCTCTCAATCACCCTCACACTCACACCCCCCTCACCCTCACACACGCCCTCACCCTCACACCCCCCTCACCCTGACTCACCCTCTCACCCTCCCCACACCCTCACCCTCACACCCCATCACCCACACCTTCACCCTCACACACCCTCTCACCAACCCTCACCCGCACCCTCACCCACCCCCCTCACCCTCACTCACCCTCTCACCCACCCTCTCACCCTCCCCCACACCCTTACACCCCCTCACCTGCCCCTTCACCCTCACACACCCTCTCACTCACCCTCTCACTCACCCTCTAACCCAACCTCACCCACCTGCACCCTCACCCACCCTCTCACCCTCTAACCCTCTAACCCACCCTCACTCACCCTCACACCCCCTCACCCTCCCTCACACGCCCTCACCCTCACACACCCTCACCCACTCACATTCACACCACCACACCCCCTCACCCACTCATGCCACCAAGTCCCCTCACCCTTACACCCCCTCACCCTCATACCCCCTCACTCTCACACTTACACCCCCTCACCCTTACACCCCCTCATTCTCACCCTTACACCCCCTCACTCTCACCCTTACACCCCCTCACTCTCACACCCCCTCACTCTCACACACCCTCACTCTCACACCCCCTCACCCTCACACCCCCTCACCCTCTCACACCCTCACCCTCTCACACACCCACACCCTCACCCTGACCACTCTACCACTCTACTGCCCTCACTCTACTGCCCTCACTCTACCGCCCTCACTCTAGCGCCCTCACTCTACCGCCCTCACTCTGCCGCCCTCGCTCTACCACCCTCACTCTACCACCCTCACTCTACCACCCTCACTCTACCGCCCTCACTCTACCGCCCTCACTCTACCACTCAACCGCCCTCCCTCTACCGCCCTCACTCTACCACTCTACCACCCTCACTCTACCACCCTCACTCTACCGCCCGCACTCTACCGCCCGCACTCTACCGCCCGCACTATACCACCCGCACTCTACCTCCCTTACTCTACCACCCTCACACCCTCACTCTACCGCCCTTACTCTACCACTCTACCACCCTCACTCTACCACTCTACCGCCCTCAATCTACCACTCTACCGCCCTCACACTACCACTCTATCGCTCTCAATCTACCATTCTACCGCCCTCACTCTACCGCCCTCACTCTACCGCTCTCACTCTACCGCCCTCACTCTACCGCCCTCACTCTACCACTCTACCGTCCTCACACCCTCACTCTACCGCCCTCACTCTACCGCCCCCACGCCCTCACTCTACCGCCCTCATGCCCTCACTCTACCGCCCTCACTCTACCACTCTACCGCCTTCACTGTACCGCCCTCACTCTACCACTATACCGCCCTTACTCTACCGCCCCCACTCTACCACTCTACCACCCTCACTTTACCACTCGACCGCCCTCACTCTACCACTCGACCTCCCTCACTCTACCACTCGACCGCCCTCACTCTACCACTCTACTGCCCTCACTCTACCAATCTACTGCCCTCACTCTACCGCCCTCATTCTACCACTCTACCGCCCCGCTCTACCACCCTCACTCTACCGCCCCCACTCTACCACCCTCACTCTACCACCCTCACTCTACCGCCCGCACTATACCGCCCGCACTCTACCTCCCTTACTCTACCACCCTCACACCCTCAGTCTACCGCCCTCACTCTACCACTCTACCACCCTCACTCTACCACTCTACCGCCCTCACTCTACCACTCTACCGCCCTCACTCTACCTCCCTCACTCTCACACACCCTCACACACTCTCTCACTCACCCTCTCACGCACCCGCACCCTCACACACCCTCTCACCCTCACACACCCTCTCACCCTCACACACCCTCTCAATCACCCTCACACTCACACCCCCCTCACCCTCACACACACCCTCACCCTCACACCCCCTCACCCTGACTCACCCTCTCACCCTCCCCACACCCTCACCCTCAC
The DNA here is from genome assembly GCF_964263255.1 of Lissotriton vulgaris. NCBI lineage: Eukaryota > Metazoa > Chordata > Amphibia > Caudata > Salamandridae > Lissotriton > Lissotriton vulgaris. Next base: position 352,771,590 of record NC_141698.1, read on the forward strand.
ACCCCATCACCCACCCCTTCACCTTCACACACCCTCTCACCCACCCTCACCCGCACCCTCACCCACCCCCCTCACCCTCACTCACCCTCTCACCCACCCTCTCACCCTCCCCCACACCCTTACACCCCCTCACCCGCCCCTTCACCCTCACACACCCTCTCACTCACCCTCTCACTCACCCTCTAACCCAACCTCACCCACCCGCACCCTCACCCACCCTCTCACCCTCTAACCCTCTAACCCACCCTCACTCACCCTCACACCCCCTCACCCTCCCTCACACGCCCTCACCCTCACACACCCTCACCCACTCACACTCACACCACCACACCCCCTCACCCTCTCACACCACCACATCCCCTCACCCTTACACCCCCTCACCCTCATACCCCCTCACTCTCACACTTACACCCCCTCACCCTTACACCCCCTCATTCTCACCCTTACACCCCCTCACTCTCACCCTTACACCCCGTCACTCTCACACCCCCTTACTCTCACAACCCCTCACTCTCACACCCCCTCACTCTCACACCCCCTTACCCTCACACCCCCTCACCCTCTCACACCCTCACCCTCTCACACACCCACACCCTCACCCTGACCACTCTACCACTCTACTGCCCTCACTCTACTGCCCTCACTCTACCGCCCTCACTCTACCGCCCTCACTCGACCGCCCTCACTCTGCCGCCCTCGCTCTACCACCCTCACTCTACCACCCTCACTCTACCACCCTCACTCTACCGCCCTCACTCTACCGTCCTCACTCTACCACTCTACCGCCCTCACTCTACCGCCCTCACTCTACCACTCTACCACCCTCACTCTACCACCCTCACTCTACCGCCCGCACTCTACCGCCCACACTCTACCGCCCGCACTCTACCACCCACACTCTACCTCCCTTACTCTACCACCCTCACACCCTCACTCTACCGCCCTTACTCTACCACTCTACCACCCTCACTCTACCACTCTACCGCCCTCAATCTACCACTCTACCGCCCTCACTCTACCACTCTATCGCTCTCAATCTACCATTCTACCGCCCTCACTCTACCGCCCTCACTCTACCGCTCTCACTCTACCGCCCTCACTCTACCGCCCTCACTCTACCACTCTACCGTCCTCACACCCTCACTCTACCGCCCTCACTCTACCGCCCTCACGCCCTCACTCTACCGCCCTCATGCCCTCCCTCTACCGCCCTCACTCTACCACTCTACCGCCTTCACTGTACCGCCCTCACTCTACCACTATACCGCCCTCACTCTACCACTCTACCGCCCTCACTCTACCACTCTACTGCCCCCACTCTACCACTCTACCACCCTCACTTTACCACTCTACTGCCCTCACTCTACCACTCTACCGCCCTCACTCACTCTACCGCCCTCAATCACTCTTCCGCCCTCACTTACTCGCCCTCACTCACTCTTCCGCCCTCACTCTATCTATCAACCTCCCTCTATCTATCGCCCTCCCTCTATCTATCGCCCTCCCTCTATTTATCTATCGCCCTCCCTCTATTTATCTATCACCCTCCCTCTATCTATCGCCCTCCCTCTACTGCCCTCACTCTACCACTCTACCGCCCTCACTCTACCACTCTACCGCCCTCACTCTACCACTCTACCGCCCTCACTCTACCACTATACTGCCCTCACTCCACCACTATACCGCCCTCACTCTACCACTATACCGCCCTAACTCTACCGCTCTCACTCTACCACTCTTCCGCCCTCACTCTATCTATCAACCTCCCTACCCCTATCTATCGCCCTCCCTCCCTCTATCTATCGCCCTCCCTCTATCTATCGCCCTCCCTCTATCTATCTTTCGCCCTCCCTCTATCTATCTATCGCCCTACCTCTACCGCCCTCCCTCTACTGCCCTCACTCTACCACCCTCACTCTACCGCCCTCACTCTACCACTCTACCGCCCTCACTCTACCACTCTACCGCCCTCACTCTACCACTGTACCGCCCTCACTCTACCGCTCTCACTCTACCACTCTACCGCCCTCACTCTACCGCCCTCACTCTACCACTCTACCGCCCTCAGACCCTCACTCTACTGCCCTCACTCTACCGCCCTCACTCTACCGCCCTCACTCTACCACTCTACCGTCTTCACTTTACCGCCCTCACTCTACCACTCTACCGCCCTCACTCTACCACTCTACCACCCTCACTCTACCATTCGACCGCCCTCACTCTACCACTCGACCGCCCTCACCCTACCACTCTACTGCCCTCACTCTACTGCCCTCACTCTACTGCCCTCACTCTACTGCCCTCACTCTACTAATCTACCGCCCTCACTCTACCACTATACTGCCCTCACTCTACCACTATACCGCCCTCACTCTACCACTATACCGCCCTCACTCTACCGCTCTCACTCTACCACTCTTCCGCCCTCACTCTATCTATCAACCTCGCTCCCTCTATCGATCGCCCTCCCTCTATCTATGGCCCTCCATCCCTCTATCTATCGCCCTCCCTCTATCTATCTATCGCCCTCCCTCTATCTATCTATTGCCCTCCCTCTATCTATCTATCGCCCTACCTCTACCGCCCTCCCTCTACTGCTCTCACTCTACCGCCCTCACTCTACCGCTCTCACTCTACCACTCTACCGCCCTCACTCTACCACTATACCGCCCTCACTCTACCGCTCTCACTCTACCACTCTACCGCCCTCACTCTACCGCCCTCACTCTACCACTCTACCGCCCTCAGACCCTCACTCTACCGCCGACCGCCCTCACTCTACCACTCGACCGCCCTCACCCTACCACTCTACTGCACTCACTATACTGCCCTCACTCTACTGCCCTCACTCTACTGCCCTCACTCTACTAATCTACCGCCCTCACTCTACCGCCCTCACTCTACCTCTATACCGCCCTCACTCTACCACTCTACCGCCCTCACTCTACCACTCTACTGCCCCCACTCTACCACTCTACCACCCTCACTTTACCACTCGACCGCCCTCACTCTACCACTCGACCGCCCTCACTCTACCACTCGACCGCCCTCACTCTACCACTCGACCGCCCTCACTCTACCACTCTACTGCCCTCACTCTACCAATCTACTGCCCTCACTCTACTGCCCTCATTCTACCACTCTACCGCCCCCACTCTACCACCCTCACTCTACCACCCCCACTCTACCACCCTCACTCTACCACCCTCACTCTCCCGCCCGCACTCTACCGCCCGCACTCTACCTCCCTTACTCTACCACCCTCACACCCTCAGTCTACCGCCCTCACTCTACCACTCTACCACCCTCACTCTACCACTCTACCGCCCTCACTCTACCACTCTACCGCCCTCACTCTACCATTCTACCGCCCTCACTCTACCACTATACCGCCCTCACTCTACTGCCCTCACTCTACCGCTCTCACTCTACTGCTCTACCGCCCTCACTCTACCGCCCTCACTCTACCACTTTACCACCTTCACTGTACCGCCCTCACTCTACCCCTCTACCGCCATCACTCTACCCCTCTACCGCCATCACTATACCACTCTACTGCCCTCACTCTACCGCCCTCACTCTACCACTCTACCATCCTCATGCCCTCACTTTACCGTCCTCACGCCCTCACTCTACCGCCCTCATGCCCTCACTCTACCACTCTAACTCTACCACCCTTACTCTACCACTCTACTGCCCTCACTTTACCACTCTACCGCCCTCACTCTACCCCTCTACCGCCCTCACTCTACCACTCTACCGCCCTCACTCACTCTACCGCCCTCAATCACTCTTCCGCCCTCACTTACTCGCCCTCACTCACTCTTCCGCCCTCACTCTATCTATCAACCTCCCTCTATCTATCGCCCTCCCTCTATCTATCGCCCTCCCTCTATTTATCTATCGCCCTCCCTCTATTTATCTATCACCCTCCCTCTATCTATCGCCCTCCCTCTACTGCCCTCACTCTACCACTCTACCGCCCTCACTCTACCACTCTACCGCCCTCACTCTACCACTCTACCGCCCTCACTCTACCACTATACTGCCCTCACTCTACCACTATACTGCCCTCACTCTACCACTATACCGCCCCCACTCTACCGCTCTCACTCTACCACTCTTCCGCCCTCACTCTATCTATCAACCTCCCTCCCTCTATCTATCGCCCTCCCTCCCTCTATCTATCGCCCTCCCTCTATCTATGTATCGCCCTCCCTCTATATATCTATCGCCCTCCCTCTATCTATCTATCGCCCTACCTCTACCGCCCTCCCTCTACTGCCCTCACTCTACCACCCTCACTCTACCGCCCTCACTCTACCACTCTACCGCCCTCACTCTACCACTATACTGCCCTCACTCTACCACTATACCGCCCTCACTCTACCACTATACCGCCCTCACTCTACCGCTCTCACTCTACCACTCTTCCGCCCTCACTCTATCTATCAACCTCCCTCCCTCTATCTATCGCCCTCCCTCCCTCTATCTATCGCCCTCCCTCTATCTATCTATCGCCCTCCCTCTATCTATCTATCGCCCTCCCTCTATCTATCTATCGCCCTACCTCTACCGCCCTCCCTCTACTGCCCTCACTCTACCACCCTCACTCTACCGCCCTCACTCTACCACTCTACCGCCCTGACTCTACCGCTCTCACTCTACCACTCTACCGCCCTCACTCTACCGCCCTCACTCTACCGCCCTCACTCTACCACTCTACCGTCTTCACTTTACCGCCCTCACTCTACCACTCTACCGCCCTCACTCTACCACTCTAACGCCCTCACTCTACCACTCTACCACCCTCACTCTAGCACTCTACCGCCCTCACTCTACCATTCGACCGCCCTCACTCTACCACTCGACCGCCCTCACCCTACCACTCTACTGCCCTCACTCTACTGCCCTCACTCTACTGCCCTCACTCTACTGCCCTCACTCTACTAATCTACCGCCCTCACTCTACCGCCCTCACTCTACCAAACTACCGCCCTCAGTCTACCGCCCTCACTCTACCACTATTCCGCCCTCACTCTACCGCCCTCACTCTACCGCTCTCACTCTACCGCTCTACCGCCCTCACTCTACCACCTCACTCTACCGCCCTCACTCTACCACTCTACCACCCTCACTCTACCACTCTACTGCCCTCACTCTACCACTCTACCACCCTCACTCTACCGCCCTCACTCTACCATTCTACCGCCCTCACTCTACCACTATATCGCCCTCACTCTACCGCCCTCACTCTACCGCTCTCACTCTACCGCTCTACCTCCCTCACTCTACCGCCCTCACGCCCTCACTCTACCATTTTACCGCCTTCACTGTACCGCCCTCACTCTACCCCTCTACCGCCATCACTCTACCCCTCTACCGCCATCACTATACCACTCTACTGCCCTCACTCTACCGCCCTCACTCTACCACTCTACCATCCTCATGCCCTCCCTTTACTGTCCTCACGCCCTCACTCTACCGCCCTCATGCCCTCACTCTACCACTCTAACTCTACCACCCTCACTCTACCACTCTACTGCCCTCACTTTACCACTCTACCGCCCTCACTCTACCACCCTACCGCCCTCACTGTACCACTCTACCGCCCTCACTCACTCTACCACCCTCACTCACTCTTCCGCCCTCACTCTATCTATCAACCTCCCTCTATCTATCGCCCTCCGTCTATCTATAGCCCTCCCTCTATTTATCTATCGCCCTCCCTCTATTTATCTATCACCCTCCCTCTATCTATCGCCCTCCCTCTACCCCCCTCACTCTACCACTCTACCGCCCTCACTCTACCACTCTACCGCCCTCACTCTACCACTCTACCGCCCTCACTCTACCACTATACCGCCCTCACTCTACCACTATACCGCCCTCACTCTACCACTATACCGCCCTCACTCTACCGCTCTCACTCTACCACTCTTCCGCCCTCACTCTATCTATCAACCTCCCTCCCTCTATCTATCACCCTCCCTCTATCTATCGCCCTCCCTCCCTCTATCTATCGCCCTCCCTCTATCTATCTATCGCCCTCCCTCTATCTATCTATCGCCCTCCCTCTATCTATCTATCGCCCTACCTCTACCGCCCTCCCTCTACTGCCCTCACTCTACCGCCCTCACTCTACCGCCCTCACTCTACCACTCTACCGCCCTCACTCTACCACTCTACCGCCCTCACTCTACCACTATACCGCCCTCACTCTACCGCTCTCACTCTACCACTCTACCGCCCTCACTCTACCGCCCTCACTCTACCACTCTACCGCCCTCAGACCCTCACTCTACCACCCTCACTCTACCGCCCTCACTCTACCACCCTCACTCTACCACCCTCACTCTACCACTCTACCGTCTTCACTTTACCGCCCTCACTCTACCACTCTACCACCCTCACTCTACCACTCTACCGCCCTCACTCTACCACTCTACCACCCTCACTCTACCACTCTACCGCCCTCACTCTACCACTCGACTGCCCTCATTCTACCACTGGACCGCCCTCACCCTACCACTCTACTGCCCTCACTCTACCGCCCTCACTCTACCGCCCTAACTCTACCACTCTACCGTCTTCACTTTACCGCCCTCACTCTACCACTCTACCACCCTCACTCTACCACTCTACCGCCCTCACTCTACCACTCTACCACCCTCACTCTACCACTCTACCGCCCTCACTCTACCACTCGACCGCCCTCACTCTACCACTCGACCGCCCTCACCCTACCACTCTACTGCCCTCACTCTACTGCCCTCACTCTACTAATCTACCGCCCTCACTCTACCACCCTCACTCTACCAATCTACCGCCCTCAGTCTACCGCCCTCACTCTACCACTATTCTGCCCTCACTCTACCGCCCTCACTCTACCGCTCTCACTCGACCGCCCTCACTCTACCACCTCACTCTACCGCCCTCACTCTACCGCTCTACCACTGTACCGCCTTCACTGTACCACCCTCTCTCTACCACTCTACCACCCTCATTCTACCACTGTACCGCCCTCATTCTACCACTCTACCACCCTCACTATACCACTCTACCGCCCTCACTATACCACTCTACCGCCCTCACTATACTGTCCTCACGCCCTTACTCTACCTCCCTCATTCCCTCACTCTACACCTCTACCACCCTCACTTTACCACCCTCACTCTACCACTCTACCGCCCTCACTCTACAACTCTACCGCCCTCACTCTACCACTCTACCGCCCTCACTCTACCACTCTACCGCCCTCACTCACTCTACCGCCCTCACTCACTCTACCGCCCTCCCCTCACTCACTCTTCCGCCCTCACTCACTCTTCCGACCTCACTCACTCTTCCGCCCTCACTCACTCTTCCGCCCTCACTCACTCTTCCGCCCTCACTCACTCTTCCGCCCACTCACTCTTCCGCCCTCCCTCACTCTTCCGCCCTCACTCACTCTTCTGCCCTCACTCACTCTTCTGCCCTCACTCACTCCTCCGCCCTCACTCACTCTTCCGCCCTCACTCTATCTATCGCCCTTCCTCTATCTATCGCCCTCCCCACTATCTATCTTCCTCCCTCTATCTATCTATTACCCTCCCTCTATCTATCGCCCTCCCTCTATCGCCATCCCTCTATCTATCGCCCTCCGTCTATCTATAGCCCTCCCTCTATTTATCTATCACCCTCCCTCTATCTATCGCCCTCCCTCTACCCCCCTCACTCTACCACTCTACCGCCCTCACTCTACCACTCTACCGCCCTCACTCTACCACTCTACCGCCCTCACTCTACCACTATACCGCCCTCACTCTACCACTATACCGCCCTCACTCTACCGCTCTCACTCTACCACTCTTCCGCCCTCACTCTATCTATCAACCTCCCTCCCTCTATCTATCACCCTCCCTCTATCTATCGCCCTCCCTCCCTCTATCTATCGCCCTCCATCTATCTATCTATCGCCCTCCCTCTATCTATCTATCGCCCTCCCTCTATCTATCTATCGCCCTCCCTCGATCTATCTATCGCCCTACCTCTACCGCCCTCCCTCTACTGCCCTCACTCTACCGCCCTCACTCTACCGCCCTCACTCTACCGCTCTCACTCTACCACTCTACCGCCCTCACTCTACCGCCCTCACTCTACCAGTCTACCGCCCTCAGACCCTCACTCTACCACCCTCACTCTACCGCCCTCACTCTACCGCCCTCACTCTACCACTCTACCATCTTCACTTTACCGCCCTCACTCTACCACTCTACCACCCTCACTCTACCACTCTACCGCCCTCACTCTACCACTCTACCACCCTCACTCTACCACTCTACCGCCCTCACTCTACCACTCGACCGCCCTAACTCTACCACTGGACCGCCCTCACCCTACCACTCTACTGCCGTCACTCTACTGCCCTCACTCTACTGCCCTCACTCTACTAATCTACCGCCCTCACTCTACCGCCCTCACTCTACCAATCTACCGCCCTCAGTCTACCGCCCTCACCCTACCACTATTCTGCCCTCACTCTACCGCCCTCACTCTACCGCTCTCACTCTACCGCTCTACCGCCCTCACTCTACCACCTCACTCTACCGCCCTCACTCTACCGCTCTACCACTGTACCGCCTTCACTGTACCATGCTCACTCTACCACTCTACCGCCCTCATTCTACCACTGTACCGCCCTCATTCTACCACTCTACCACCCTCACTATACCACTCTACCGCCCTCACTATACCACTCTACCGCCCTCACTATACTGTCCTCACGCCCTTACTCTACCGCCCTCATTCCCTCACTCTACACCTCTACCACCCTCACTTTACCGCCCTCACTCTACCACTCTACCGCTCTTACTCTACCACTCTACCGCCCTCACTCTACCACTCTACCGCCCTCACTCTACCGCCCTCACTCTACCATTCTACCGCCCTCACTCTACCACTATACCGCCCTCACTCTACCGCCCTCACTCTACCACTCTACCACCCTCCCTCTACCACTCTACCGCCCTCACTCCCTCACTCTACCACTCTACCGCCCTCACTCCCTCACTCTACCATTCTACCGCCTTCACTCTACCACTATACCGCCCTTACTCTACCGCCCTCACTCTACCGCTCTCACTCTACTGCTCTACCGCCCTAACTCTACCGCCCTCACGCCCTCACTCTACCACTTTACCGCCTTCACTGTACCGCCCTAACTCTACCCCTCTACCGCCATCACTCTACCCCTCTACCGCCATCACGATACCACTCTACTGCCCTCACTCTACTGCCCTCACTCTACCACTCTACCATCCTCATGCCCTCACTTTACCGTCCTCACGCCCTCACTCTACCGCCCTCATGCCCTTACTCTACCACTCTAACTCTACCACCCTCACTCTACCACTCTACTGCCCTCACTTTACCACTCTACCGCCCTCACTCTACCACTCTACCGCCCTCACTCTACCACTCTACCGCCCTCACTCACTCTACCGCCCTCACTCACTCTTCCGCCCTCACTTACTCGCCCTCACTCACTCTTCCGCCCTCACTTTATCTATCAACCTCCCTCTATCTATCGCCCTCCGTCTATCTATCGCCCTCCCTCTATTTATCTATCTCCCTCCCTCTATTTATCTATCGCCCTCCCTCTATCTATCGCCCTCCCTCTACTGCCCTCACTCTACCACTCTACCGCCCTCACTCTACCACTCTACCGCCCTCACTCTACCACTCTACCGCCCTCACTCTACCACTATACTGCCCTCACTCTACCACTATACCGCCCTCACTCTACCACTATACCGCCCTCACTCTACCGCTCTCACTCTACCACTCTTCCGCCCTCACTCTATCTATCAACCTCCCTCCCTCTATCTATTGCCCTCCCTCTATCTATCGCCCTCCCTCCCTCTATCTATCGCCCTCCCTCTATCTATCTATCGCCCTCCCTCTATCTATCTATCGCCCTCCCTCTATCTATCTAGCGCCCTACCTCTACCGCCCTCCCTCTACTGCCCTCACTCTACCACCCTCACTCTACCACCCTCACTCTACCACTCTACCGCCCTCACTCTACCACTCTACCGCCCTCACTCTACCACTATACCGCCCTCACTCTACCGCTCTCACTCTACCACTCTACTGCCCTCACTCTACCGCCCTCACTCTACCACTCTACCGCCCTCAGACACTCACTCTACCACCTTCACTCTACCGCCCTCACTCTACCGCCCTCACTCTATCGCCCTCACTCTACCACTCTACCGTCTTCACTTTACCTCTACCACTCTACCACCCTCACTCTACCACTCTACCGCCCTCACTCTACCAATCTACCACCCTCACTCTACCACTCTATCGCCCTCACTCTACCACTTGACCGCCCTCACTCTACCACTCGACCGCCCTCACCCTACCACTCTACTGCCCTCACTCTACTGCCTCACTCTACTGCCCTCACTCTACTGCCCTCACTCTACTAATCTACCGCCCTCACTCTACCAATCTACTGCCCTCAGTCTACCGCCCTCCCTCTACCACTATTCCGCCCTCACTCTACCGCCCTCACTCTACCGCTCTCACTCTACCGCTCTACCGCCCTCACTCTACCACCTCACTCTACCGCCCTCACTCTACCACTCTACCACCCTCACTCTACCACTTTACCGCCCTCACTCTACCACTCTACCGCCCTCACTCTACCATTCTACCGCCCTCACTCTACCACCTCACTCTACCGCCCTCACTCTACCGCTCTACCACTGTACCGCCTTCACTGTACCACGCTCACTCTACCACTCTACCGCCCTCATTCTACCACTGTACCGCCCTCATTCTACCACTCTACCACCCTCACTATACCACTCTACCGCCCTCACTATACCACTCTACCGCCCTCACTATACTGTCCTCACGCCCTTACTCTACCGCCCTCATTCCCTCACTCTACACCTCTACCACCCTCACTCTACCGCCCTTACTCTACCACTCTACCGCCCTCACTCTACCACTCTACCGCCCTCACTCTACCGCCCTCACTCTACCATTCTACCGCCCTCACTCTACCACTATACCGCCCTCACTCTACCGCCCTCACTCTACCACTCTACCACCCTCACTCTACCACTCTACCGCCCTCACTCTCTCACTCTACCACTCTACCGCCCTCACTCCCTCACTCTACCATTCTACCGCCTTCACTCTACCACTATACCGCCCTTACTCTACCGCCCTCACTCTACCGCTCTCACTCTACTGCTCTACCGCCCTAACTCTACCGCCCTCACGCCCTCACTCTACCACTTTACCGCCTTCACTGTACCGCCCTAACTCTACCCCTCTACCGCCATCACTCTACCCCTCTACCGCCATCACGATACCACTCTACTGCCCTCACTCTACTGCCCTCACTCTACCACTCTACCATCCTCATGCCCTCACTTTACCGTCCTCACGCCCTCACTCTACCGCCCTCATGCCCTTACTCTACCACTCTAACTCTACCACCCTCACTCTACCACTCTACTGCCCTCACTTTACCACTCTACCGCCCTCACTCTACCACTCTACCGCCCTCACTCTACCACTCTACCGCCCTCACTCACTCTACCGCCCTCACTCACTCTTCCGCCCTCACTTACTCGCCCTCACTCACTCTTCCGCCCTCACTTTATCTATCAACCTCCCTCTATCTATCGCCCTCCGTCTATCTATCGCCCTCCCTCTATTTATCTATCTCCCTCCCTCTATTTATCTATCGCCCTCCCTCTATCTATCGCCCTCCCTCTACTGCCCTCACTCTACCACTCTACCGCCCTCACTCTACCACTCTACCGCCCTCACTCTACCACTATACTGCCCTCACTCTACCACTATACTGCCCTCACTCTACCACTATACCGCCCTCACTCTACCACTATACCGCCCTCACTCTACCGCTCTCACTCTACCACTCTTCCGCCCTCACTCTATCTATCAACCTCCCTCCCTCTATCTATTGCCCTCCCTCTATCTATCGCCCTCCCTCCCTCTATCTATCGCCCTCCCTCTATCTATCTATCGCCCTCCCTCTATCTATCTATCGCCCTCCCTCTATCTATCTAGCGCCCTACCTCTACCGCCCTCCCTCTACTGCCCTCACTCTACCACCCTCACTCTACCACCCTCACTCTACCACTCTACCGCCCTCACTCTACCACTCTACCGCCCTCACTCTACCACTATACCGCCCTCACTCTACCGCTCTCACTCTACCACTCTATTGCCCTCACTCTACCGCCCTCACTCTACCACTCTACCGCCCTCAGACACTCACTCTACCGCCTTCACTCTACCGCCCTCACTCTACCGCCCTCACTCTATCGCCCTCACTCTACCACTCTACCGTCTTCACTTTACCTCTACCACTCTACCACCCTCACTCTACCACTCTACCGCCCTCACTCTACCAATCTACCACCCTCACTCTACCACTCTATCGCCCTCACTCTACCACTCGACCGCCCTCACTCTACCACTCGACCGCCCTCACCCTACCACTCTACTGCCCTCACTCTACTGCCTCACTCTACTGCCCTCACTCTACTGCCCTCACTCTACTAATCTACCGCCCTCACTCTACCAATCTACTGCCCTCAGTCTACCGCCCTCCCTCTACCACTATTCCGCCCTCACTCTACCGCCCTCACTCTACCGCTCTCACTCTACCGCTCTACCGCCCTCACTCTACCACCTCACTCTACCGCCCTCACTCTACCACTCTACCACCCTCACTCTACCACTTTACCGCCCTCACTCTACCACTCTACCGCCCTCACTCTACCATTCTACCGCCCTCACTCTACCACTCTACCGCCCTCACTCTACCGCCCTCACTCTACCATTCTACCGCCCTAACTCTACCACTATACCGCCCTCACTCTACCGCCCTCACTCTACCGCTCTCACTCTACCGCTCTACCTCCCTCACTCTACAGCCCTCACGCCCTCACTCTACCACTTTACCGCCTTCACTGTACCGCCCTCACTCTACCCCTCTACCGCCATCACTCTACCCCTCTACCGCCATCACTATACCACTCTACTGCCCTCACTCTACCGCCCTCACTCTACCACTCTACCATCCTCATGCCCTCCCTTTACCGTCCTCACGCCCTCACTCTACCGCCCTCTTGCCCTCACTCTACCACTCTAACTCTACCACCCTCACTCTACCACTCTACTGCCCTCACTTTACCACTCTACCGCCCTCACTCTACCACTCTACCGCCCTCACTCTACCACTCTACCGCCCTCACTCACTCTACCGCCCTCACTCACTCTTCCGCCCTCACTTACTCGCCCTCACTCACTCTTCCGCCCTCATTCTATCTATCAACCTCCCTCTATCTATCGCCCTCTGTCTATCTATAGCCCTCCCTCTATTTATCTATCGCTGTCCCTCTATTTATCTATCGCCCTCCCTCTATCGATCGCCCTCCCTCTACCGCCCTCACTCTACCACTCTACTGCCCTCACTCTACCACTCTACCGCCCTCACTCTACCACTCTACCGCCCTCACTCTACCACTATACCGCCCTCACTCTACCACTATACCGCCCTCACTCTACCGCTCTCACTCTACCACTCTTCCGCCCTCACTCTATCTATCAACCTCCCTCCCTCTATTTATCACCCTCCCTCTATCTATCGCCCTCCCTCCCTCTGTCTATCGCCCTCCCTCTATCTATCTATCGCCCTCCCTCTATCTATCTATCGCCCTCCCTCTATCTATCTATCGCCCTCCCTCTATCTATCTATCGCCCTCCCTCTATCTATCTTTCGCCCTACCTCTACCGCCCTCCCTCTACTGCCCTCACTCTACCGCCCTCACTCTACCGCCCTCACTCTACCACTCTACCGCCCTCACTCTACCACTCTACCGCCCTCACTCTACCACTATACCGCCCTCACTCTACCGCTCTCACTCTACCACTCTACCGCCCTCACTCTACCGCCCTCACTCTACCACTCTACCGTCCTCAGACCCTCACTCTACCGCCCTAATTTTACCGCCCTCACTCTACCGCCCTCACTCTACCACTCTACCGTCTTCACTTTACCGCCCTCACTCTACCACTCTACCACCCTCACTCTACCACTCTACCACCCTCACTCTACCACTCTACCGCCCTCACTCTACCACTCGACCGCCCTCACTCTACCACTCGACCGCCCTCACCCTACCACTCTACTGCCCTCACTCTACTGCCCTCACTCTACTAATCTACCGCCCTCACTCTACCGCCCTCACTCTACCAATCTACCGCCCTCAGTCTACCGCCCTCACTCTACCACTATTCTGCCCTCACTCTACCGCCCTCACTCTACCGCTCTCACTCTACCGCCCTCACTCTACCACCTCACTCTACCGCCCTCACTCTACCGCTCTACCACTGTACCGCCTTCACTGTACCGCCCTCTCTCTACCACTCTACCACCCTCATTCTACCACTGTACCGCCCTCATTCTACCACTCTACCACCCTCACTATACCACTCTACCGCCCTCACTATACCACTCTACCGCCCTCACTATACTGTCCTCATGCCCTTACTCTACCGCCCTCATTCCCTCACTCTACACCTCTACCACCCTCACTTTACCACCCTCACTCTACCACTCTACCGCCCTCACTCTACAACTCTACCGCCCTCACTCTACCACTCTACCGCCCTCACTCTACCACTCAACCACCCTCACTCACTCTACTGCCCTCACTCACTCTACCGCCCTCCCCTCACTCACTCTTCCGCCCTCACTCACTCTTCCGCCCTCACTCACTCTTCCGCCCTCACTCACTCTTCCGCCCTCACTCACTCTTCCGCCCTCACTCACTCTTCCGCCCTCCCTCACTCTTCCGCCCTCACTCACTCTTCTGCCCTCACTCACTCTTCTGCCCTCACTCACTCTTCTGCCCTCACTCACTCCTCCGCCCTGACTCACTCTTCTGCCCTCACTCTATCTATCGCCCTTCCTCTATCTATCGCCCTCCCCACTATCTATCTTCCTCCCTCTATCTATCTATTACCCTCCCTCTATCTATCGCCCTCCCTCTATCGCCATCCCTCTATCTATCGCCCTCCGTCTATCTATAGCCCTCCCTCTATTTATCTATCGCCCTCCCTCTATCTATCGCCCTCCCTCTACCCCCCTCACTCTACCACTCTACCGCCCTCACTCTACCACTCTACCGCCCTCACTCTACCACTCTACCGCCCTCACTCTACCACTATACTGCCCTCACTCTACCACTATACCGCCCTCACTCTACCACTATACCGCCCTCACTCTACCGCTCTCACTCTACCACTCTTCCGCCCTCACTCTATCAACCTCCCTCCCTCTATCTATCACCCTCCCTCTATCTATCGCCCTCCCTCCCTCTATCTATCGCCCTCCATCTATCTATCTATCGCCCTCCCTCTATCTATCTATCGCCCTCCCTCTATCTATCTATCGCCCTACCTCTACCTCCCTCCCTCTACTGCCCTCCCTCTACTGCCCTCACTCTACCGCCCTCACTCTACCGCTCTCACTCTACCACTCTACCGCCCTCACTCTACCGCCCTCACTCTACCACTCTACCGCCCTCAGACCCTCACTCTACCACCCTCACTCTACCGCCCTCACTCTACCGCCCTCACTCTACCACTCTACCATCTTCACTTTACCGCCCTCACTCTACCACTCTACCACCCTCACTCTACCACTCTACCGCCCTCACTCTACCACTCTACCACCCTCACTCTACCACTCTACCGCCCTCACTCTACCACTCGACCGCCCTCACTCTACCACTGGACCGCCCTAACCCTACCACTCTACTGCCGTCACTCTACTGCCCTCACTCTACTGCCCTCACTCTACTAATCTACCGCCCTCACTCTACTGCCCTCACTCTACCAATCTACCGCCCTCAGTCTACCGCCCTCACCTTACCACTATTCTGCCCTCACTCTACTGCCCTCACTCTACCGCTCTCACTCTACCGCTCTACCGCCCTCACTCTACCACCTCACTCTACCGCCCTCACTCTACCGCTCTACCACTGTACCGCCTTCACTGTACCGCCCTCACTCTACCACTCTACCGCCCTCATTCTACCACTGTACCGCCCTCATTCTACCACTCTACCACCCTCACTATACCACTCTACCGCCCTCACTATACCACTCTACCGCCCTCACTATACTGTCCTCACGCCCTTACTCTACCGCCCTCATTCCCTCACTCTACACCTCTAGCACCCTCACTTTACCGCCCTCACTCTACCACTCTACCGGCCTCACTCTACCACTCTACCGCCCTCACTCTACCACTCTACCGCCCTCACTCTACCGCCCTCACTCTACCATTCTACCGCCCTCACTCTACCACTATACCGCCCTCACTCTACCGCCCTCACTCTACCGCTCTCACTCTACTGCTCTACCACCCTCACTCTACCGCCCTCACTCTACCACTCTACCACCCTCACTCTACCACTCTACCGCCCTCACTCTACCACTCTACCGCCCTCACTCTACCGCCCTCCCTCTACCATTCTACCGCCTTCACTCTACCACTATACAGCCCTTACGCTACCGCCCTCACTCTACCGCTCTCACTCTACTGCTCTACCGCCCTAACTCTACCGCCCTCATGCCCTCACTCTACCACTTTACCGCCTTCACTGTACCGCCCTCACTCTACCCCTCTACCGCCATCACTCTACCCCTCTACCGCCATCACGATACCACTCTACTGCCCTCACTCTACCGCCCTCATTCTACCACTCTACCATCCTCATGCCCTCACTTTACCGTCCTCACGCCCTCACTCTACCGCCCTCATGCCCTCACTCTACCACTCTAACTCTACCACCCTCACTCTACCACTCTACTGCCCTCACTTTACCACTCTAGCGCCCTCACTCTACCACTCTACCGCCCTCACTCTACTACTCTACCGCCCTCACTCACTCTACCGCCCTCACTCACTCTTCCGCCCTCACTTACTCGCCCTCACTCACTCTTCCGCCCTCACTCTATCTATCAACCTCCCTCTATCTATCGCCCTCCGTCTATCTATCGCCCTCCCTCTATTTATCTATCTCCCTCCCTCTATTTATCTATCGCCCTCCCTCTATCTATCGCCCTCCCTCTACTGCTCTCACTCTACCACTCTACCGCCCTCACTCTACCACTCTACCGCCCTCACTCTACCACTCTACCGCCCTCACTCTACCACTATACTGCCCTCACTCTACCACTATACTGCCCTCACTCTACCACTATACCGCCCTCACTCTACCACTATACCGCCCTAACTCTACCGCTCTCACTCTACCACTCTTCCGCCCTCACTCTATCTATCAACCTCCCTCCCTCTATCTATCGCCCTCCCTCTATCTATCGCCCTCCCTCCCTCTATCTATCGCCCTCCCTCTATCTATCTATCGCCCTCCCTCTATCTATCTATCGCCCTCCCTCTATCTATCTAGTGCCCTACCTCTACCGCCCTCCCTCTACTGCCCTCACTCTACCACCCTCACTCTACCACACTCACTCTACCACTCTACCGCCCTCACTCTACCACTCTACCGCCCTCACTCTACCACTATACCGCCCTCACTCTACCGCTCTCACTCTACCACTCTACCGCCCTCACTCTACTGCCCTCACCCTACCACTCTACCGCCCTCAGACACTCACTCTACCGCCCTCACTCTACCGCCCTCACTCTACCACCCTCACTCTATCGCCCTCACTCTACCACTCTACCGTCTTCACTTTACCTCTACCACTCTACCACCCTCACTCTACCACTCTACCGCCCTCACTCTACCAATCTACAACCCTCACTCTACCACTCTACCGCCCTCACTCTACCACTCGACCGCCCTCACTCTACCACTCGACCGCCCTCACCCTACCACTCTACTGCCCTCACTCTACTGCCTCACTCTACTGCCCTCACTCTACTGCCCTCACTCTACTAATCTACCGCCCTCACTCTACCAATCTACTGCCCTCAGTCTACCGCCCTCACTCTACCACTATTCCGCCCTCACTCTACCGCCCTCACTCTACCGCTCTCACTCTACCGCCCTCACTTTACCACCTCACTCTACCGCCCTCACTCTACCACTCTACCACCCTCACTCTACCACTCTACCGCCCTCACTCTACCACTCTACCGCCCTCACTCTACCATTCTACCGCCCTCACTCTACCACTCTACCGCCCTCACTCTACCGCCCTCACTCTACCATTCTACCGCCCTCACTCTACCACTATACCGCCCTCACTCTACCGCCCTCACTCTACCGCTCTCACTCTACCGCTCTACCTCCCTCACTCTACCGCCCTCACGCCCTCACTCTACCACTTTACCGCCTTCACTGTACCGCCCTCACTCTACCCCTCTACCGCCATCACTCTACCCCTCTACCGCCATCACTATACCACTCTACTGCCCTCACTCTACCGCCCTCACTCTACCACTCTACCATCCTCATGCCCTCCCTTTACCGTCCTCACGCCCTCACTCTACCGCCCTCTTGCCCTCACTCTACCACTCTAACTCTACCACCCTCACTCTACCACTCTACTGCCCTCACTTTACCACTCTACCGCCCTCACTCTACCACTCTACCGCCCTGACTCTCCCACTCTACCGCCCTCACTCACTCTACCGCCCTCACTCACTCTTCCGCCCTCACTTACTCGCCCTCACTCACTCTTCTGCCCTCACTCTATCTATCAACCTCCCTCTATCTATCGCCCTCCGTCTATCTATAGCCCTCCCTCTATTTATCTATCGCTGTCCCTCTATTTATCTATCGCCCTCCCTCTATCGATCGCCCTCCCTCTACCGCCCTCACTCTACCACTCTACCGCCCTCACTCTACCACTCTACCGCCCTCACTCTACCACTCTACCGCCCTCACTCTACCGCCCTCACTCTATCGCCCTCACTCTACCACTCTACCGTCTTCACTTTACCTCTACCACTCTACCACCCTCACTCTACCACTCTACCGCCCTCACTCTACCAATCTACAACCCGCACTCTACCACTCTACCGCCCTCACTCTACCACTCGACCGCCCTCACTCTACCACTCGACCGCCCTCACCCTACCACTCTACTGCCCTCACTCTACTGCCTCACTCTACTGCCCTCACTCTACTGCCCTCACTCTACTAATCTACCGCCCTCACTCTACCAATCTACTGCCCTCAGTCTACCGCCCTCACTCTACCACTATTCCGCCCTCACTCTACCGCCCTCACTCTACCGCTCTCACTCTACCGCTCTACCACCCTCACTCTACCACCTCACTCTACCGCCCTCACTCTACCACTCTACCACCCTCACTCTACCACTCTACCGCCCTCACTCTACCACTCTACCGCCCTCACTCTACCATTCTACTGCCCTCATTCTACCACTCTACCGCCCTCACTCTACCGCCCTCACTCTACCATTCTACCGCCCTCACTCTACCACTATACCGCCCTCACTCTACCGCCCTCACTCTACCGCTCTCACTCTACCGCTCTACCTCCCTCACTCTACCGCCCTCACGCCCTCACTCTACCACTTTACCGCCTTCACTGTACCGCCCTCACTCTACCCCTCTACCGCCATCACTCTACCCCTCTACCGCCATCACTATACCACTCTACTGCCCTCACTTTACCGCCCTCACTCTACCACTCTACCATCCTCATGCCCTCCCTTTACCGTCCTCACGCCCTCACTCTACCGCCCTCTTGCCCTCACTCTACCACTCTAACTCTACCACCCTCACTCTACCACTCTACTGCCCTCACTTTACCACTCTACCGCCCTCACTCTACCACTCTACCGCCCTCACTCTACCACTCTACCGCCCTCACTCACTCTACCGCCCTCACTCACTCTTCCGCCCTCACTTACTCGCCCTCACTCACTCTTCTGCCCTCACTCTATCTATCAACCTCCCTCTATCTATCGCCCTCCGTCTATCTATAGCCCTCCCTCTATTTATCTATCGCTGTCCCTCTATTTATCTATCGCCCTCCCTCTATCGATCGCCCTCCCTCTACCGCCCTCACTCTACCACTCTACCGCCCTCACTCTACCACTCGACTGCCCTCATTCTACCACTGGACCGCCCTCACCCTACCACTCTACTGCCCTCACTCTACCGCCCTCACTCTACCGCCCTCACTCTACCACTCTACCGTCCTCAGACCCTCACTCTACCGCCCTCACTCTACCGCCCTCACTCTACCACCCTCACTCTACCACTCTACCGCCCTCACTCTACCACTCTACCACCCTCACTCTACCACTCGACCGCCCTCACTCTACCACTCGACCGCCCTCACCCTACCACTCTACTGCCCTCACTCTACTGCCCTCACTCTACTAATCTACCGCCCTCACTCTACCGCCCTCACTCTACCACTCAACCGCCCTCAGACCCTCACCTCCTTCTCTAACTCCCTGTTCTCTTCTCACATGCTGATCTGCTGTTCTCTTCCTCCCGCCTCATTCTCTAACTCCCTGTTCTCTTCTCCTGTGCTGATCTGCTCCTCCCTTCCACCCGCCCCTTCTCTAACTCCCTGTTCTCTTCTCTTCTCCCGTGCTGATCTGCTGCTCTCACCCACCCCAACTCATTCTTTAACTCCCTGTTTGCTTCTCTTCTCCTGTGCTGATCTGCTGTTCTCTTCTACCCCACTTCCTTCTCTACCTCCCTGTTCTCTTCTCCTGTGCTGTTCTGTTGCTCTCATGCACCCCACCTCCTTCTCCAACTCCCTGTTCTCTTCTGCTGTGCTGAACTGCTGCTCTCTTCCACCCACCTCCTTCTCTAACTCCCTGTTCTCTTCTGCTGATCTGCTGCTCTCTTCCACCTCGCCTCCTTCTCTAACTCCCTGTACTCTTCTCATGTGCTAATCTGCTGCTCTCATGCACCCCACCTCCTTCTTTAACTCCCTGTTCTCTTCTCCTGTGCTGATCTGCTCCTCCCTTCCACCCGCCCCTTCTCTAACTCCCTGTTCTCTTCTCTTCTCCCGTGCTGATCTGCTGCTCTCACCCACCCCAACTCATTCTTTAACTCCCTGTTTGCTTCTCTTC
Organism: Lissotriton vulgaris; assembly: GCF_964263255.1. Lineage (NCBI taxonomy): Eukaryota > Metazoa > Chordata > Amphibia > Caudata > Salamandridae > Lissotriton > Lissotriton vulgaris. Next base: position 352,792,731 of record NC_141698.1, read on the forward strand.
TCCTGTGCTGATCTGCTGTTCTCTTCTACCCCAATTCCTTCTCTACCTCCCTGTTCTCTTCTCCTGTGCTGTTCTGCTGCTCTCATGCACCCCACCTCCTTCTCCAACTCCCTGTTCTCTTCTGCTGTGCTGAACTGCTGCTCTCTTCCACCCACCTCCTTCTCTAACTCCCTGTTCTCTTCTGCTGATCTGCTGCTCTCTTCCACCTCGCCTCCTTCTCTAACTCCCTGTACTCTTCTCCTGTGCTAATCTGCTGCTCTCATGCACCCCACCTCCTTCTTTAACTCCCTGTTCTCTTCTCCTGTGCTGATCTGCTCCTCCCTTCCACCCGCCCCTTCTCTAACTCCCTGTTCTCTTCTCTTCTCCCGTGCTGATCTGCTGCTCTCACCCACCCCAACTCATTCTTTAACTCCCTGTTTGCTTCTCTTCTCCTGTGCTGATCTGCTGTTCTCTTCTACCCCACTTCCTTCTCTACCTCCCTGTTCTCTTCTCCTGTGCTGTTCTGCTGCTCTCATGCACCCCACCTCCTTCTCTAACTCCCTGTTCTCTTCTGCTGTGCTGAACTGCTGCTCTCTTCCACCCACCTCCTTCTCTAACTCCCTGTTCTCTTCTTTACTCCCTCTGCTGATCTGCTGCTCTCTTCCACCCTGCCTCCTTCTTTAATTTCCTGTTCTCTTCTGCTGATCTGCTGCTCTCTTCCACCCGCTTCCTTCCTTAAAACCCTGTTCTCTTCCCATGTGCTGATATGCTGCTCTCTTCCACCCCACCTCCCCCTTTAACTCCATGTTTTCTTCACCTGTGCTGATCTGCTGCTCTATTCCACCCCCTCCTTCTTTAACTCTGCTTTTTTCTCCTGTGCTAATCTGCTGTTCCCTTCCACCACCTCCTTCTCTAACTCCCTGTTCTCTTCTCACATGCTGATCTGCTGTTCTCTTCCTCCCGCCTCATTCTCGAACTCCCTGTTCTCTTCTCCTGTGATGATATTTCTGCTATCTTCCATCCGCCTCCTTCTCTAACTCCCTGTTCTCTTCTCATGTGCTGATCTGCTGTTCTCTTTCACCCGCCTCCTTCTCTAACTCCCTTTTCTCTTCTCCTGTGCTGATCTGCTGTTCTCTTTAACCCCGCCTCCTTCTCTAAATCCCTGTTCTCTTCTCCTGTGCTAATATGCTGTTCTCTTCCACCCGCTTCCTTCCTTAACTCCCTGTACTCTTCTCCTGTGCTGATCTGCTGCTCTCTTCCACCCCACCTCCTCCTTTAACTCCATGTTCTCTTCACCGGTGCTGATCTGCTGCTCTCTTCCACCCTGCCTCCTTCTTTAACTCTGTTTTTTTTGCTCCTGTGCTGATCTGCTGTTCTCTTTCACCCGCCTCCTTCTCTAACTCCCTGTTCTCTTCTCACATGCTGATCTGCTGTTCTCTTCCTCCCGCCTCATTCTCTAAGTCCCTGTTCTCTTCTCCTGTGATGATCTGTCTGCTATCTTCCATCCGCCTCCTTCTCTAACTCCCTGTTCTCTTTTCTTCTCCCGTGCTGATCTGCTACTCTCTTCCACTCTGCCTCCTTCTCTAACTCCCTGTCCTGTTCTCTTCTCTTCTCCTGTGCTGATCTGCTGCTCTCTTCCACCCTAACTCCTTCTCAAACTCCCTGTTCTCTTCTCCTGTGCTAATCTGCTGCTGCTCTCTTCCACCCCACCTCCTTCTTTAACTCTCTGTTCTCTTCTGCTGTGCTGACCTGCTCCTCTCTTCCACCCACCTCCTTCTCTAACTCCCTTTTCTCTTCTCTTCTCCTGTGCTGATCTGTTGCTCTCTTCCACTCTTCCTCCTTCTCTAACTCCCTGTTCTCTTCTCTTCTCCTGTGCCGATCTGCTGTTCTCTTCCACCCCACCTCCTTTTTAACTCCCTGTTCTCTTCTCCTGTGCTGATCTGCTGCTCTCTTCCACCCGCCTCCTTCTTTAACTCCCTGTTCTCTTCTGTGCTTATCTGCTGCTTTCTTCCACATACATCCTTCTCTAACCACACATACACATACATACAACCACACACACACACACATACAACCACACACACACAACCACACCACACATACAATCTCACACACAACCACACACACACAACCACACACACAACCACACATCACCCCACAGACAACCACACACACAACCACACACACAACCATACCCAACAACAACACACACAACCACACCCAACCACACACACAACCACAACCATACACACAGCCACACATACAACCACACACACACAACCATACACACAACCATACACCCAACCACACACCCAACCACACACCCAACCACACACCCAACCACACACCCAACCACACACCCAACCACACATCCAACCACACACACAACCACACACCCACACCCAACCACACACACTACACACACAACCACACACGCAACCACACACACAACCACACACACAACCACACACACACATAACCACACACATCTATCTATCGCCCTCACTCTATCTGTCTATCGCCCTCACTCTATCTGTCTATCGCCCTCACTCTATCTGTCTATCGCCCTCACTCTATCTGTCTATCGCCCTCACTCTATCTATCTATCGCCCTCACTCTATCTATCTATCGCCCTCACTCTATCTTTCTTTCGCCCTCCCTCTATCTCGCTTTCGCCTTCCTTCTAGCTATCTATCACCCTCCCTCTAGCTATCTATTGCACCACCACAACATCACTCTGGGGCACCACAACATCACTATGCGCTACCACAGCATCACTGAACGCCACAGCATCACGCGTCGCCACCACAACATCACTCAACGCCACCACAGTATCAATCTGTGCAACCATTCAACAACAACTGGTTCAAGTATGTTCTCTAAATGTTTCAAACTTTATTACAAATGTCACAAAAAGATGTTAATATTTCACTTCTGTTCTTGGATTTTCGTCACAATAAAATACACTGAACATAATCTTCACAAAAGTTATTTACAAAAGTTTAAGCTATTGCCATTAAAAATTACAATAACTTTTATTTAAGTATTAATTATTTAAAAAAATTAAAATCCATTGTTATTTGTAATATCACTACATCTAAGTCACGTAAATATAAAACATGTTGCATTACAAATGCTATAGGTGTCACTTTTGCAAAAGATAAAAGTATTGGCATTGTAAATGACAAAGCTATTAATTTCGCTATTTTCAAAACCAACATAAATAAAACATGTCATCTACAAGACCAATAGCTCAAACTTTCCTAATGCGAGACCTATTGCATTGCAAATGCTTGTTGTTTAAGTCACAGACCTGGGGGATTAAGTCTCCAGGGCATTTTGAAGGCTAGGGGAGGAGAGCGACATGGCCCCCCTCTCCTTAAAAAATACTTTGGGCCTCGGGGCACGGGGCCTACACGCCAAATACGGCTTGGGATATTAAAACAGGGGAGGGGCTGTGTATCCCCCTCCCTGAGCCTTATTAGGCTCCAGGGCCCCATCCCCCCAGGCCAAACCAATAAAAGAGGGAAGGGGGCCATGAGACCCTCCTCCCCAAGCCTTTATATGCCACGGGGACCCGAACCTGCAGGACAAAAAGGTAAGAGTGCTTGTGGTCTAATATGCTCCTAGGGACCACATCTCCCTGAGCTTGTCTTTATAACAGGTGGGTGTCTACCTAGGGCACCTACCATGTACATTTAGGGGGCTGCGGAAGGAGCCCCAGGGGCTCTGCGGTCCCAGACAGCTTCCTGCATGGTGTCCCTGCTGGCATTGCTCCCACTATTTATGCTGCTCCATATGGGTGGGAGCAATCTGTTCTACTTCCCTGCCCACATCAATGTATGACTGTACATGTAGATGCGTACTGTGCCTTACATGCGCTTGTATCACTTCAATTCTTGGATGCCCTGGTGTACATCACATATTATGCCCATTGATTTCTACCATATGCCAAGCTTTGTCATCATTATACAATGGCCATCACTATAAAGTGTGAGCACCATCATACAATAGGTATCCAACTTATGCCAAGCAGTACCACAGGGGATCGCCAACCATCACACCAGGGTTGCCCAAACATTTTTTTTCTTGCATTTTTATACCCAAAGGTATCAGAGCGCTTTACATGAGCACTAGCTGCATTACAGATGGCCACATTCATTTTTTATTTTTTTTTAGGCACAGGGAGATGAAGTGATTTGCCCAGAAACACAGGGTTCTTGAACCTCCCACTAGACTCGAATCTGGTTACCCAGCTTCAGAGTCAGCGGTTCCACCCGTTAAGCCACATCCTCTCAATGCTAAGAAAGATCAGCACTATAGCAGAGCTATCATTATGTCAGGTCTGGGCATCATCACATCATAGATGCCCTCAATATACCACATATCCCTTCCAATTTGCAACAACCAGCATTGGTCCACGTGGATACCATTAGCACATGCTTTTTCAAGCCTGCTCATATGCGTAAGCAAACACAGGCATTCTTGCACAAAAACACAGACTAAACGAAATTGAAAACTTTTTTTTTAAACTCCCCTTGTTATGGCAGCTGTATGGATCCACCTAAACCAGACTTCTTCAAAGAGTAGACCATTAGCTACTCAAGGCTCTCCAACTACCTGTAAGTAGCTTCCTGTACAGCCAAGCCTACTAAATTAAAATAGTATACTTGGTTGAATTAATCTATGTATACCAAAGTTGAAAAATGTGGATTCAAGACGATAATGTGTCTTTTATCAGAGCTCAAGAGTTGATGCTTGGAGAAAAATGATTGAATTTCAAAATATATTTAAAACTGATGCTATGAGTGCTTTAAGTAAGTAGCACTGGGGATTTATTACTAATATTATTACCTTAGTGCAAGGGGCATTGCAGCTATGCCTGTTATGTATTACCCATATGGAAGAATTCCAAATGGATAAAGCCCCTTTTTCATAACTGCTGGCAATCCTGCCTGATGAACTGAGATAACCACTACCGCGAATCTCTCCTATTGTGGCACTAATGAAATCTTGTTTAATATGAGCACGATGACAACACTCATGTCCAATGAAAATCATCCCAAGCTACTAATATAAGTAGCTCGTCGTTTTACAGTAAAGGTTGGAGACCTCTGCGCTAAAGACAACACTGCATTTCTCTGTTGATTACTGTCTGGCCTTCTTGCAGGAGGCTCAGAGTCAAGGGCGTTGTCAGTGGTAAAAGGAAGTCTACAGGGCGGTCACACAGCTGATCCAGCTGAAGGATGGGTGGGCAGCATGGTCCCAGAGAAAGCATCATTGCCAGTGAGTCTGCACTGCAGGATAGAGCTTCATCCAATCATTAGGTAGCTGCTTGTTGTGGAAGGAGGGTTAACGCCTAGCAGATCTCTGCGGTGATCTATGGAGCATGGGTTGGCTTGCTTCAGGTCCCAAGGCACAGACCACCAAGCCAGCCCTGACAAGATGTGCTTTGTGTGCAAAAGGGTTAGAGAGCGCTAGGTTGACACTCCCCATGGAAGAAGTCAGCCTATCGGAGTTGGGTAATATATTCCAGTTTATTGGGTATGGGTGGAGCCCAGGAAAGAGTGCAGCACCGCTGCTGTAGCGCATCAGAAATTAACTATTACTCTGTGCAAAGTCAGTGTAAAAAAAGTATTTGGTATATATATATGTGTGTTGGCAGTCCTGACAGGGACCCATGGTCACCCATTCAGATAACTAATGTTATCCAAGGTTTCAATAACATGCAGGCTGTTCGTACTTTAGACATAAATGAAGCACTATATGAATTAAGTCCCAGGCCCCAAAATAAGTGCCGTCGGGAACACCTTCAACCAGTGGCTCAAATAAAGCACAGCCTGTAAAAGCCAGAGGACAACAATTCATTCATCTAGACCGGCCTGCTTCCCCGTTCTTCATGTCAAAGGTAACCAGAGAAGATTCAGGGCAATGGCGTGAACAATAACCTCCCGACTCCTTTATATTAATGCAGTATGGAGACTTTTATAGATCAAATTAGAATGGTTTTAAGGGGGCGCTAATGATTGTCAATTTTGCTCGGTCTGCAAATGCACCTTATGGGTAGGATCAGTCTCTTTTGAGCAGATGCTGAGAACCCATGTGTTAATTTGTATTAAGAAGCCTTTACCAGTGCTTCATTTGAGCCAGTGGTTTCCGTTGCTCAGCATCTGCATTTAATTGTCATCACCCCACTTAGGACTCTGCCATATGGTGGCGCTGCTCATCTAATTTAGAGATAAGCAGAATAACGGTTGTTTATGAAAACAATATAAATAAAAAAATATTAATACCTGCCTCCCAGCTATTCTTTTAGCTTTGGGGACCTGAAATAATCTGAACTGTCACGCTTGCAGGCGAGAGACATGGTAAGTAGTTGTTTTGGGCGAGATGACGGGGACGATGTGTGGTGCAAGCTACAGTGGCCTCAGTCAGGACTGACACCTATTATTTTACAAATTAAGTCCTGGACTTTAATCGCTGACTGACTGCACATCTTGTTTCTTCCTCCTGTAGATTCCAGTAAGAAAACCAAGGCAAGCTACGCAATGTGTCTTCAAAAATAATAAATGGATATGCAGACCCAGGCCTGGCAACGGTTCATCTATAGCTGGTCTTACTAAAACGGGCAAGATCGCATAATGTTCCCATTGAGATCCCCTTCCCTCTGCATGTGACTCACTTCTGTCTGCTATATTGGCAACCATTTTTTGGGAAGACTCACTTCCCCTGGGGAAAGCACTAAGATTTTCCAGCATTACTTGTAGAATCTCAATGATTTTCGCAGATTAATTTGCTAAATGTAACAATGTTATGATCATGGCAATGTCAAAAACATTAAGAGCAAACACATGGGTAGGGTGAAGTGAGATGAATATTCCAAATGATCATATGCAAAGGAGGCTCGCGCCTCTGTGAAGTGAAAATAAATAAACCACATTAAATACCATATGTACAAATGTAGACATTGAAGAACAACAAAATATGCAATGCTCATTAATCGTAAAACGGCGGAATGATTACATTAGGGTTAATCTTAGGTTTAGGCTTGAGGTTAGGGTTTTGATTATGCATAAGAACAGGGTCACTGGATTTCTAATATGTGCGCTCTTTGCGTTTTCCATCTCATTATGGATTTACTGCAGTGGCCACATATTCCACCATCTGCTGCACAGCAGTGTTCAACAAAAAATGGCCCTGCCTCTAATGGATCACAAGTTACAAAAAAACCCTGCCATGCTCGTGGCAGATACTTTGCAGAATTTAATTTGCTACCTTTCTATCCTTGATTGCGGTATTCAAGTATTAACTGGTACACGCGAAGTGAAATTTAAGGTCCCCAATTGATTGACTGGGGAAATACTTTTGTTTACAGCATGAACAACATCCTTACATATTTAATTGTGATTCTAATAGAGTGGAGATAAAGATTTTTCTCTGGGTTGTTAAAATGTTTTGTTTCATTTTTCGTCCAAATTAATCTTATGCTACGAATACAGACCATGTCCTGAACAAACCAATCCAATACATTTTATTCCCTCTATTTTAAAGCGGATTTCTTCAATCTTAATGTCTTCTAGGGTGATACTTCTATTATAAAAATCAAATTCTGGGATCAAGCTTCCTAATGATTGAAGTTGATTCTGGTACACTCTACCGAGGACATAGAGTAACCCAAAACAGAAGATAGCATGAATAGAACACACAGAATAAAAGAGGAACTCTATTCATTTAAGATATAGCCTTCTTTTCTACTGAGTGGCACATTGTAAGTTTAAAGCAAGGTATCCTATGCTGGAAATTACAAAGGGGCAGTGTAAATAAAATGGCATTCTTACCTTTACAAGCAATAAAAAATCATTATTCGTTGGTAAATGGCAATTCCAATGTAATCTGGATAATCTCTATACTTTTCTTTAATTAGAAAACTAAATTGTGCATGCTATTGGTATACGTTAGTAATATGAGTCTTACAACAATAAAATGGTGAGATAATACTTCCATAGAATGTTCTGTACAATGCACGCAATTTTCTTTTTCCTGCCACAGAATGATGTCGTCTTTCCATATAATTCCAGTGGACTCAGAGGTTGATTTGGTTTAGAGTGAATGCTAGCACTACAATTAAAATAGCATTAGAGTTGGGGTAAGAGCTAGATTTACAGTTATGACTATGGTAAGGGTTAGTTTAAGAATTACATTTAGAGGACCGGGTATATTTAAGATAAGTGTGAAGGTGACGGGGTAAGGGCGATGGTTAAGGTTGATGCTATATTGTACTCCGAGTCCAGTCTTGATTATTGGAGTGTTATTGTCAAATAAAACTTTTATCATTATGAAATTGACTTCTTGTGTTCAGCATTGTGTATTTGTACATTATAGCATTGTTTACTTTCACTGGCATTCAACGCTGTAGATATGTTTTGTATGTTTTACCCCTTAATCAAAAGGCGAGTGGAATATTACGCTATCAAAATTTTCAGTTTCTAATATTTAAATTTCATTCACTAATGTTGCTGATATTGCAAATATACTATTCTGATCGCCTTCTCTTCAGGATACAGGGATTATTAACCTATTGTCGCCGGTGCTTTCAACTGTTTCAGTTGCCGAGTTCCAAGGGTGACTATTCTCGAGCAAAACAGAGCTCCACAGTATTGTAGTACCTTGACAAGTTCTATTCCATCTTTTTGAGGGCCAAGTGATTTAGCCCCGATTTGAACCGGACCTCCTTCCCAGAATGCTCCAGGATACAATATCACAGCAAACTGGGCAGATGTTACTGTGCAGTACTGGGCAGTATTGTGAAGAACAGAAATCTGGAGTGCAGTTAAAAACTGTGGCAATCTACAAAGATCTTCCAAAAATATTCCATGTCAGTGTTATTAACACTTTGTCCGGAGACCGAAGTAGTGCTAGATATACAGTGCTTAGTTATATGTTATCACACAAAAAATATTTGTGATTTTGCATAAAAGATTTTTGCCCAGATGCATCAAACTACTTTTTTTGCGATTCCTAATTTGCGAAATTTACCCAATCGCAAATTAGGAATTGCAAAATGGTATGCATCATTTTTCTCGCATTTTTTTTGCGATTTGGTAAAAATCGCAATTTTTACCGAATCGCATAAAAAATGCGATTTTCAAATTGCGAATTCGCAATTCCCATTCATTCCTTTGGGCTGAAATGCCCATAGGAATGAATGGGAATTGCGAATTCGCAATTTGAAATCGCAATTCAACAAAGCATTTCAAGGGTGGAGAGGGGGGTCCAAATGACCCCCCCCCCACACCCATGAAATGCACTTTTACCTATAAGTTACATACACTCATGTCCTAAGGACATGTGTGTCTGTAACTTAACAGTTTAAAAAATTCATTTTTGTGCATTTTTAAACAATTTTGCAAATTACCACGAGGTTCAACCTCGTGGTAATTTGCACTTGCAATTTGAAAATTCGCAAATTTTTAAAAAATGATGCATTGCATTTAAGGAATCGCAAAATTGCGATTCCTTAAATGCAATCGCATTTTAGAAAATCGCAAAATTAGCGATTTTCTACAAAAACAAATGATGCATCTCAAAAAGCATTTTTGGAATCGCAAACGGCCGATTTTAAGGAATCGCACCGTTTGCGACTCCAAAAATGCTTGATGCATCTGGGCAATAGAATTTAAAATTCTGAAAAGCTTTACAATCCACTAATCCCGAGATGTGCCTTTGCTTCACAAGTATCTCACTATTAGATCTGGGTGAACTATTTCATCGAAACGTGAAATCAACCTGTGATTTGTTTTGCTTGTGAACCACATTTTTCACCTTTTTCACATTTGTCCTGCTAAAGTGAATTTTGTAAATTGTTAGTGATGTTTGTGGAGTTTTCATCGCCACTCGCCCATCAAATGCCAATTAAAAAGCTTTAAATTCCACAAATTGACAAAATTGCATGTGTTCTGTGGCTGCAGAAACCCCCAATAACAGGCAGGTGCAGAACATTTTCTGCCTCATGCTTTGTGAAACTAAAAAAAAATGCCCAAGAACTATTTGTCACATCAAATGATTTATAGCTATTAGCTAGACCACATGCAAGACACTCATATATTTCCTTGCAAGTATTGATTTGCTCTAGGTGCACCCTCACTGCTTCCCACTATTACATGAACTGTAAAACATTATTTTATTTTCACTTTGGATGCAAATTATCAAGCCTTATTCTATGCACAAGAAAGCTCATTGTCGTTCATGGGGCATATAATACCACATCATCATATTGCAGTCTAGTAATCCATGAAAAGAAATCCCAGAAGTCAGAATTTTGGATTTCTCTATCCTGTTTTTCATATTCCAAATCACATTTCACAGGCCAACATGCTTCAGCCCCTTTGCATAGGAATTTCTTTAGACCAGTAATTAAATTCAATATGCCAAAGAAAGGCAGTAGGGTACAGACCAAGGGATCCAGCACTTATAAAGACATGTCAAAGTCTTTATAAAGCCAAACTAGCTAGACATAAGGCTGTGCCGAAGGAGGAGGCATGGAGTCTGCTTATTGAGGTGAGCACCTTAAAGAGAAGCTCCATGTTTTGTAGCATTATAAATAGCCCCTTATTGGCAGTAGACGCTGATAATGTTCTTGGGGCTCATATTACAGAGGATAAATGGGTACACCAGTTTGAGGAAATATTCCACTGCCCTCCCGACGAGACTACAGTCATTGGAGTAGGTGAACTGAAACCTGCCTTAGCATTTTCAGCTGAAGAAGTTAGGAAGGGCTTTGTTGGGCTGTCCAGAAATATGGCACCAGGACCAAATGGAATTCCCCCTGATCTTTGCATTTCCAACTTGAACTTGTGTGTAACTGCTCTCACATCAATTATCAATGCTGCAGTGAGAGCCCGCCCCCGCTGGCTCCTGGGCTAAGTCTACCATCATCCCAGTTTTTAAAAAGGGAAACAGACAGCACCCATTGCTATAGGCCGATCTCCCTGTTGGATTCTGTGGTCAAGGTGGTCGGGCACATCTTACTAGACAAGCGGACCTGCTGGGGAGATGAAAATAATATCTTAGCAGATGCTCAGTATGGTTTTTGTACAAGATGGTCAACTGTGGATCAATGTTTAAATCTTGGCCTTTATGGACTTGTCATCCTCGTTTGACTGCGTCAACAGAACTAAGCTCCGGCAAACTACATTGTTCGTCTGGGTGGTTAGAGATATCATCTTCGTCCTGTGGGATCTTCATAGAGACACAAAGGCAGAGGTTCGATATACACAAGATTTTAAGGTTACCTCTCAGTTTTCAATACAGAGAGGAGACATGCAGGATTGTATTTTGCTCCCTTTCTTGTTTAATTTCTACATAGTAACTTGGACAATGTATTAGTGGAGTCCAAGGTGGACTACCCCCAGGTGGGCCAGCATGGTCTGCCAGTACTTCTGTATGTAGATGATACGGCCCTTATGACTCGAACCGCGAGGGGGCTGCAAACTCTGCTTAACTCCTTTACTTCATTCATGGAGGAAAAAGACCTCCTGATAAATAATTTGAAATCCTATGTGATGTAGGTGGCACCTTGTTCAAGAAAGTCTCATCCTTTCCAGGTAAAATCTGTCCCAAGGCCAGACATTTTTTCCTACCTAGGGGTTCTGTTAGATGATAATAGTAATCGGGGGCCCTTAAAAAGCAGAAAGAAAGGTGAACTAAAAAGGGCCATTGCCACCATTTTTAAATTTGCCTCTAGATTCGGAAAGAGACAGATTGGGGATCTTTTTCAGATATATATGGCCAAGTGTACTGCTGAGGTGTCCAATGGCAGTGCAATCTGGGGATACATCGCCCACAAGGAATTGCAAGCAGTAAAAAATAGCTTTTTGAGACAGCTTTTAAGCATTCCCCAGGGGACTTTAACCATAGAGGTAAATGAAGAGATGGGCATGGCTTATTTTTCTGACTTTTTGGCTTTTCGCCCCTATCTCTGTGGATTATTATCTGGCTTAGTCAGGGGACTACTTTAAACAAATTGACATTGAAGGACTGTATGGCCCATGATCATGCTTACCATATCCCGTGGTTCAATTATACGGAGGAATTTTTTTTCGAGCCAAGGAAGAGCCGGTTTATTTTCTAATCCCACACAGCTGAAGAGGAAGGATTTGGGTTGAGTAAAAGAGTCCTTTTTGAGACAGCGGACCCTAGTTAGAGAAGATCAGGAGTAAAGGAAGCCTAGTGTATGCAGGTTTGTTAGCCCAAAAGCTGTGTGGAGCAAGGACCATATCTTATAGAGTTATTAAGTGATTCCGAAATGATTTTTATTGACTAGGTTCTGTTTTGAACTTTACCTTCTCCTTGCACAGCCACGTGGGTGTAACGGGTCAGAGCTTAATGCCCTGTGTTTGCGGCTGTAAGTCTCCACAGGACACGCTCCATTTCGTAATGTTTTGCAGTTATTACAAGTTACAAGGAAGACTTATATCATCCCCACTCTCAAAGTTCATGTTCAGGCAGGTAAGCCCAGCCCTTATTTTTTTACAAATGTTATCTGGCAACATTATTTTTATGTTCTTAGGTTTTTAAAATCTGCTTTTAGGCTCAGATCCAGCTGTGACTAACAGTTGGAGGTATATTAGGGCTGGTTGTGATGTGATCCGGGAAGTATTGCTATCCTGTACCTAGTGTCATGCATTTATTTTTATTGCTCTTAAACAGATATTATACACATATATTATAATATTATATCTTATTCTTTATGCGGCATTCACTGTCATTTGGTAGAGATTTTTAACTACAGGTTTTTTGGAACATATATTGTGTATTTGACTTTAATTTTTTTTTTTGCAAAAGCTGAATAAAGTGATTTGATTTGAATATGCCAACTCGTACTAACATCAATGTTAAAAACTGCTCATCTGTACATAACCCTCATAAACAAATCCTCTGGTATTTGACCCAATGTGTAATGGACATAACCACACAATTTTATCATAAACATGAAAATACATCACTTTTCTTTCTTTCTTCATATAATCCTCTGTATTAGAAAGTTAGGCACTCCTTTATCCCATTGAAACACAACACATCCAATATAGATATGTTTAATTCATATCATTTATTTAATCACTAAGGCCATTGTAAATTCTTATCTTCAAAATGCTCATGTCATATTGGACATCATCCTGTCAATAAGTACTTACCACCCTACATACAGTAAACATCAATGTTCCTGCATCTTTCATAAATGTGTGTAAACATAATAGGAGGATGAACAAATATTCAAAAGATAATCAGTTCCTGTTTTTAATAGATGGTGTTTCATACAGATACAAATATTTTTCTTTATAAGTAAAAGACAATGTCTTGCCTCACCTTTTTTTGTATTTCATAATTACAAGGCATATGTTGCATTCACCATTCAAGGCCTGGATAGAAGGAGGTGGTGTGATGTTTGAGATGTATTTTTAAAAGATAATTATTACAAGTGTAATAACTCGGTGAGTGCGGGAAGGTGATCTTTGGAGCACAGGCTGCTCGGAGCTGGGGCTTCTCAAACCCCAAAGCACAGAGTCGAGGGTGCCTCGGGAGCTGCACTGGAAGCACTTCGTTGACTTTTCAAGACCCACGTCTCTCGTCCCACGTCTCTCGTCTCACACCTCTCGTCGCCTCCACTGGTCTAAGCTTTGCTAGGACTGTGGATCGGGCTGTTGGAAGTCTGGGAGTCCAGGTCTTGTTGGTCTCTGTCGTTCGAGCTCCGGCAGGAGCAACAGCAAAGAAAGCCTTGTCGCGCTGATGGTGCCTGCTTGCACAGGGTGGCCACTCCTTGACCACAAGGGAGATTCTTCAGTCTTCAACGTTGAGTAGGATGTCGAAGGGCCCAGAGTTTTGTTTCAAAGTTTCAGTCAGGATGATCTAAATTGCATTGGTACAGCTCCTACCTTTATTGCAAATCAAGGGGCTGGATCACCTGCTAGGTCCCTCCTATGGGTGGTACCCAGGAAGGGGGTGGTTACATCCCTTTCCCTTTGTCCAGTTTCGCACCAGAGCTGGGGCTGGAGTGCCCCAGCACCGGTTTGAACTGGACTATGCATGGGGTGCTTTGTGCGCCCCAGGCAGTGTCTAGTTTCATTCAACCCTCCCTGCTACAATCCACTTTCTCCTGTCTGGGGTGGTGTAACACCTCCCTGTGACAGGATACCATTTGTCCAGGCCTCCCCTGCTGGAGTTTCGGTCAGCAGCAGGAGGCCAGACTCGTGTCTGTGGCAGCAGCATCCATTTTGTGATGCTGGGGCTCTGGTTAGATTTAACCGCATTTAAGCAAAGTAACATGTCTTCTCCTTCTAGAAGGGTGGAATGCTACCCCCGTCGCCAGAACTGGCGAGGGGGTAGTATTCCAAAGCGTATGACACCTCACACCACATGTTTTGATAAAGCCAAACCAAAGTTATCAAGTAACCGCGAGGATTATAATGCACTTAAGAGTATATGGTATGGCAATATCCTGGAACAGCTAAGGGAGTTGGTCCCGAAAGCTGCAGACAGGCTCAGCTCATGCTAGAGCACCATCTCACATAAAACCAAGCACTCTGCCTCCAGGATTGATAAGGCCTGCCATAGGAGTGACTTATAGGTGCATATGTGTCCAGATATAGGTGTAGATATAGGTATACTATATCTAAGCAAGGGGTGATTACACCACCTTGCCCCAGCTGAGGGATCAGCCAGTTGTGTCAGTTTGGATAGCCAGCCAGGGGTGGCAAAAGATATGCTGCAGCCCCTGGTAGGCCTTGGATGCACCTATGTCCTGGGTACCTATAGTACACTGTACAGAGGCTAATAAGGTGACCCAATGTCCAATTGGGTATGTGCCTAAAGTACATGGATATGAATTTAGAGAGCGAACAGCAGGCTGTGGGTCTGATTAGCAGGCCCACAGCCACATTAAGTCGAAAACCGTGAGGCAAAAAGGAAAAGTTGGGGTGACCATAGGAAAGCAGACCCTACTCTCCTACAAGTGTGATTATTAGTACATAAGCTACAAATAGCATGTGTGATTGAACCACTTTTCCTTTCACTGAAATGGTGTGTGTGTGTTGCTAAATTGCTTCTACTTGTGAAAACCTATTTTTTTTGCATTTTGCATTTGGACCTCTGATGTCTGATATCTGGTGTGGTGTAATGGTCCCCGTGGGTCCACATGAACTAGTCTTCAGCTGCAACATCCAGTACCCATCTTTTAACGTAAGGTCAGCTGCTGGAAACAGCTTTGGGCACTGGGGCTCTGGGCAGGTTGTGTGTAACACATGGTAACATGTGTGTAAACATATAAACTAAGAGAGAACGATTGTTTACCCACTCAGCCTACCATTAGCACACAGCGGTACAAAAGGGGGTGGTGATGGACGGAGCATCTGCACCAATCAAACACTCACACCCAGTTAACAGCTCTGGGTTTAATCCATCACCGTTCTTTAGCCCACTCTGCCTCCTCAGTTCAGACATGGCCATATGCAAATCAGCCTGACCCTGTGCCTCATGGGAACAGTCCAGCCCGAACTGCCAAGCCATGCCTTCCCTGGACCGGAAACAAGCTTCCTAGGACCACTTTCTGGCATTACAGCCACCTTCAGCCAGGCTTGCTTGAATCCAGTGGCAAAGTGAGCAAGGGACTCACGTCTGAGCATACCCTGCCAACTTATGGCGAACAAAGCGGTAAAAAAGGGGGTTGTGATGGAAGGAGCATCTGAACCAATCAATGAAATTCTTTGTTTAAGTGCATTTCTGTTTTAACTATTATAATATTTGTTGTTATTTATTGTTTGCATTTAACATTGGCAAATGCATTTATTTTATTTATATATTTTTCTTTGTTTACTATGTTTTTGAAACTATTTTATTACATTGAAGTGAATTTGTTTGTTTCTAATGTTAACCTGACTGTAGTCGGGAAAGTAATTTTTATCCCTCCACAATCCAACATTTTCCCTACTGTTACGCTGATTTGATTGGGAATAGTACATTTTACCCTTATTCAAACCAACACTTTCCCTACTGTTGCACTGACTGTAGTGAGAATAGTAAATGTGATCCCTCGACAATCCAACACTTTCCTTACTGTTGCACTGACTGATGTTGGAATAGTAAATTTTACTCCTCTGTGATTCAACACTTTCTCTAGTGTTGCAGTGACTGCAATGAAAATCGTAAATTGGAGTCCTACGCAATCAACATTTTTCCTACTGCTGTATTGACTGGAGCGGGAATGGTAAATTTGATCTCTGTGTGATGTAACAATTTTCCTACTTTTGCGTTGTGTGAAGTGTGATTAGTACATTTTATACATCTTTAGTAGAACACTTTCTTTACTTTTATATAAAGTATAGCATATGTATTAGATGTTGTTAGATCTGGGGTCTCTAGTTGGCAGAGGTAAGTACCTTTGACCAAATAGGGACCCTTGCTTCTAATCAGGGTAAAGAGTTACACACTGTAGATAACCCCTGCTCACCCCCTAGGTAGCTTTGCAAAAGCAGGCAGGCTTATCCCCAAGTCAATGTGTAGGGTAGTTTGACTTAACACACACAATAATCCAATGACACACCACAAACTGACACCACTCAGGTAAATATATCAAAAATATATCTTTATCTAATTTTAGGCAGTTCACCAAAGGCAATGCAGTTACACAATCTCTTTACTCTTCTTAAGGGTTGCACTATTCTCTAGGGAGATATTATAAGTTTAATCTCAGTTTCAGTCTCAGATAGCATAGCAAAATTATGCGTAGCCTGTGGAACTTAAAAGAATGGTTCAATGTTGTTTCTAGTGCTGTACTAACGAAGCGCTTCTATCGTGTTTGCTCCAGAGGGTATACTTGAAGGAAAAGACCCCCACTCGGCCTCTGCCAGTCCAGCGAGCTCTCCGCCCAGCAAGCGGCGGGAAGTTTAAATACCTTGATGATGCGAGGATGGCAGGCCGGGGTCGATGAGATGCATGCGAAGTCCCAGGCGAAGACGGGGGTTCTTTAGGCCCGGACGCTCTCCTGGAACCTTCTTATGTTGACTCCTCACATCGCCCAATCCGTGCGCAGCTCCAGAGGCGAACCTCTCGTGACGCCGAGGCTTCTCTCACGCTTCAGCCACTCACAGCGCGGCTTGTCGATGACGCGGCGGCCCGGGGAGCAATCCCAGCGCGGCACCGCCAACCAGGCTTCGGTGTTTACTGAGGGGGCTCGTCTCCGCGAGCCAATCAGGACGCAGATCCTTCGGTTCCTTCTCCACGGCCCCGTCGAGGGACAGCAAGATCTTTTGATGAATGTAGGCCCGGGTAAGCGGTGGTGATTAGCGGCCCAGTGATTTTTAGGGTGCAGGAGGCGGGCAGAGCGCTCGTGAAGTCACAAAAAACCTTTTGGACAATAACTCACGAAGGGGGAGCACAACAAGCCTCTGGTCTGCTGCAAGACTGTGCCGATGAGCACACCGATCCTCTTGCACGGCCAACAGTTTCAAATCCCGCACCCAGAAGGGAACAAGCACGATCTTCACAGCGTTCTGTAGTTTCTGGGGAACCTTTTGACCCTGGGTTCCAGGACAGGAGGCCAGCTCGTCTCAGGCCCTTGGAGATTCTTGGAGACACAGCACACAGCAAAGTCATGAGGTCAAGCAGGCAGGAGTCACAGCACACAGCAAAGTCCCCTTCTTCTCTCCTTCAGTTGAACAGCAAAACAGGTCAGCTCCAGAGCACACAGCAAGGGCAGACTTCCTTAGTTTCTCCAGCGGTTCTTCTTCTGGCAGAGGTTCCTCTTGATTGTAGAATCTGAAAATCTGTTGTCAGGGGTCCTTCTCTTATACTCCTAAAAGTCTTTGAAGTCTTTGTGCAAGTGGGTCCTGAGCCCGGTCTAAACCAGTTCTGGGTGTTGCTTAAGTACTTTGTTTTCCTGGCTTCTTCCTTCTTTTCAGAGTGACGGGCAGAGTCGTCAGCTGCCCAGCAGGAGGTGGAGCCAGCATTGTGGCAGGCAGGCACAGCCCTATTCAATCCCAGGTGCTATCCCCTCCCACCACTCTAGTTGCAAATGCAGTCACTCAGCCTAGGGCTGACTCAGATACCCTCCTGGGGGCTCCCCAGCCCCTGTCACCCTCAACCCAAACAGTCAATCCACAAGCAGGCCAAGAAGCACAGAAAGGTCAGACAAGAGAAAAGCCATTTTCTAAAAGTACTGTTCTCAAACACAGAATTTAAAAACAACCTTTCCTAAAAGATGTGTTATTAAATTCTGAGTTCAGGGATATCAATCACTTATGTCCTATCTTGTTCCTATGGGAAGATAGGCTGGTAGCCATTGGGACCAGCCTCCCCCATGTTAGTCTATGGAGCAAGATAACCTTGCAGCAGTGATCACACAGAATGGGTGCTGCTCACTACCAGAACATGTTACCTGCACTAGTACATGCTCTACCTTTCATATACACTGCACCCTGCCCAAGGGGGTACCTTGAGCCTTCCATAGGGGTGCCCAATATGCACAGAAAAGGAAGGGTTAGGCCTAGCCAGTGGGGACACTGACCAGGAGGACATGGCAGTTCACTGACTGCACACAGGCACTGCGGTGGCAGGCCTGAGACACCATTTGTGGGCTACTCATGTGGGTGGCACAATCAGCGCTGCAGGCCCACTAGTAGCATCTGTCATCACCAGCCCTGGCACACCCAGTGCACTTTACTAGGGACTTCGTGGTGATACAAATATGCCAATCAGGTACATCCAATCAATATGATAATTTACACAGGGTGCACTTACACTCTGGCACTGATTAGCAGTGGCAGAGTGTCCAAAGCATCTAAACCAGCATAAACGAAATCCAGCACAGCATCAAAAATGCAGGAGGCAGCGGCAAAAAAGATAGGGGGAAACCATGCCAAGGGTGTCAGGTCTAACACTTGTCCCCTCCAGCTGAAAGTGGGTGAAACTACCCATCTTCTTGGGAGTTCTCTTCACTAAGGCGGAAGAATCTGGATAGACCAGCAGCGTTGGTGTGTTCTGTACCAGGGCGCTGTCCCACCGTAAAGTCCATTCCCTGTAGGGAGATGGACCACCTCAACAGTTTTGGGTTCTCAACCCTCATCTGCATTAACCATCTGAGGGGCCTGTGGTTGGTCTGAACACGGAAGTGAGTTCCAAACAGGTAGGGCCTCAGCTTCTTCAGAGCCCAGACCACAGCAAAAGCTTCCCTTTCAATTGCACTCCACCTCTGGTCCCTGGGGAGTAGCCTCCTACTAATGAAAGGTACAGGTTGGTCTCCACCCTCGTTGTTGTTCTGGGAGAGTACTGCTCCCACGCCTTGCTCTGAAGTGTCTGTCTGCACTATGAACTCACTGGAAAAGTCAGGTGCCTTGAGCACCGGTGCTGTGCACATAGCAGTTTTCAGGGCATCAAAAGCAGTTTGACAGGCCTTGGTCCAATTCACTTTCCTGGGCTGATTTCTAGTGGTTAGTTCTGTCAAGGAGGCAACAATGGTGCCATATCCCTTGACGAACCGTCTGTAATACCCGGTGAGTCCTAGGAAGGCTCTCACCTCTGTCTGGAGCTTGGGGGGTTCCCAAGCCAGAATGGTATCAATCTTTGCCTGTAGGGGCGCCACCTGGCCTCTCCCCACCTGGTGCCCCAAGTACATCCCTGCCCTATCTGACACTTGCTGGCCTTGATAGTGAGGCCTGCCTTTTGCAGAGCCTTCAACACTTCACAGAGGTGTTGCAGGTGTTCCTCCCACGTAGAGCTGAACACAGCAATGTCATCCAGGTATGCGGCGCTGAATTGCTCCAGACCGGCCAGTACCTGGTTGACCAGTCTCTGGAATGTGGCAGGGGCATTTTTCAACCCAAAGGGCATGACTCGGAACTGGAAGTGCCCCTCTGGCATTGAAAATGCTGGCCTCTCCTTGGCCAGGCCAATCTGCCAGTACCCTGAAGTCAAATCAAAGGTGCTGAGGTACTTGGCAGCTCCCAACCGATCCACGAGCTCATCAGCTCTGGGGATGGGGTTGCGTCAGTCTTGGTGACCTGCATTGAGCCCACGGTAGTCCACGCAAAACCGGAGTTCTGGAGGGCCACCGGGCGTAGCAGCTTTCTTAGGCACTAAGACCACTGGGCTAGCCCAGGGGCTGCTGGAGGGCTCAATTCCCCCTAGCGCCAACATCTTGGAAACCTCTTCCTTGATGCTGGCTCTGACCTTGTCCGCCACCCTGTAAAATTTTTGGTTCACAGGCAGACTATCTCCAGTGTCCACATCGTGGATGCACCAATTGGTGACACCTGAGGTCAGGGAGAACAGGGAGGCGAACTGACCCAAAACCTGGCAACAGTCCCTCTGCTGCTCTGGGGTCAGGGTGGGCGAGAGGACCACACATCCACTGACCCATCCTGCTCCTTGGCTGCCAGGAGGTCAGGGAGAGGATCACTATCCTCTTCCCCTCCAGCATCTGTAGCCATGAGCATTGTCACTTCAGACCTCTCAAAGTGGGGTTTGAGACAGTTCACGTGCAACACTCTCAGGGGCTGCCTGGGAGTCTTCATGTTAACCAGGTAGGTTACTTCGCTCTTGCGCTCTACCACCTCATATGGCCCGGTCCACTTGTCACAGAGCATGCAAGGCTCCACCGGCGCCATTGCCCACACTTTCTGACCAGGTTGGAACTCAACCAGAGTGGTATTCTGGTCGTACCATCTTTTAATTTCCTCCTGGCTAGCTTCCAGGTTCTCCTGAGCAAGCTTCCTGAAGCGTTTTGTCTGGTTGCGGATGGCCAGCACATAGCTGAACACATCCTGGGGGGTTTTCCCACGGGATTTCTTCCACCCCTCCTTCACCAGAGTTAGAGCTCCTCTAACAGGGTGGCCGTACAGTAATTCAAAGGGACTGAACCCTAAGGATTTCTGAGGCACCTGCCTGTAGGCAAACAACAGGCATGGTAACAAGACGTCCCACTTCCGTCTCATGGGTTCTTCTAGGCCCATAATCATAGCTTTTAGGGTGCGGTTGAACCTTTCAACCAACCCATTTCCTTGAGGATGGTAAGAAGTGGTGAACTTATATGTCACCCCACACTCCTCCCACAGAGACTTCATGTACTTAGAGATGAAGTTGGTACCCCGGTCGAAAACCACCTCTCTGGGGAACCCCACTCTGGAAAAGATCCCCGTCAATTCACGGCCCACCACGGGGGCTGTGACTGTCCTGAGAGGGACTGCTTCCGGGTACCGGGTGGCATGGTCCACCAAGACCAGGATAAACCTGTTGCCTAAGGCTGTCTTGGGGTCTAGGGGCCCCACGATGTCGATGCCCACCCGCTCAAAAGGGGTGCTCACCACAGGAAAGGGTTGGAGGGGTGCCAGGCACTTCCCTCCGCTCTTGCCACTGGCCTGACATGTTTGGCAAGACCTACAAAAGGCACCGACGTGCTTCTTCATCTGGGGCCAGTAAAAGTGGGTGACAAGCCTGTGATAAGTCTTGTCTTGCCCCAGATGTCCTGCGAGAGGCACGTCATGAGCCAGACCCATTAAGAAGTTCCTGAAGCGCTCGGGTACCACCAGCACACGGGCTGCACTGGGTTCAGCGAACTTAGGCTCACTATAAAGTAGGTCAGCTTCCCAGTAAACAAAATGCTCCTTGGACCCTAGACCTGCTGCCTGATCTGCAGCCTGCTGCCGCACACCAATGAGGGAAGGGCATTCCTTCTGTGCCTGGCAGAACTCCTCCCTGGAGGGACCACCCTCTTGCTGCCAATGGGTCAGCTCAGGTATTTCCCCCAGTTCGGCCACCTTCTCCCCTGTAGGTTCCAGGGCATCCCCCTCAGGTTCTGCTCCTTCCTGGACCGTGGGAACGGCGGGGGCTGGTTTCCCACTCCCTCTGCCTCTTTCTCTCCTGGCAGGTCCCTGGGCCATTGTTCCATGCTCCAGTTCTGCTGAATCACCCCTACTGGCTGCAATAGCATGTGTGGTCACACAGATCCATACAGGCAAGCCCAACATCTCCAAATGAGCTCGGTGCTCTACATCCTTCAATGGAGAACTCTCCAGGTCGTTACCTAATAGACAGTCTACAGGCAAGGAATCACTGACAACAACTTCCAAATGGCCAGATACCCCCCCCCCCCCATTCAAAGGGAACACGTGCCAACTTGCAAAGGCGCACTGTACTGTCAGCTGCCACCACAGGGAGGAGTACATTGGGAATGATCTGCTCTTCAGACACCCACTGACACCACACAGATGTCACGCTGGCCCCTGTGTCTCTCAGAGCCTCTATCTCCCTCCCATTGATGGTCATTTTCTGCCTGTATTTCTTAGTGTTAGGGGGCAGCAAGGTTTCCTGGACCATCTCTTAGTCTCCTAAAGAGACAAGGGTCATCACTGCTAATCCCTCTTTCCCACTAGAAATCAAATCACCTCCCAAAACTACACTGGCTAACCCTGGGACTGGAGTACCAGTGGGTGCTGGGGGTTTGTTGGGGCACTTAGGGGCAATGTGTCCCACTTCCCTACATGCATAACATGTGGGCTGAGCTCGGTTGTCCTGTCTGCCCTTAGGGGGCCAGGACTTCTTAGGCTTGGGGTTGGGACTCCTTCTCCAGGGAACTATTTTGGGGCCCTTTAGAGAACTCCTTACGGTTACCCTTGTCCTCCCCACCCTTCGGCTGGGGACCCTGTCCACCCTTGGCTGGGATACTTACCACCGCCTTGTGGACTCTGGTGCTATCCAGCGGTCCCCCTCCTTAGCAAGCTCACTGGGATCAGTTAACTTACTATCTAAAAGATGCTAGCGCAGCTCTGGTACACATAGACTACTCAAGTGCTCCCAACTAATCAAGTGACACAACCCCACATAATCAGTTACCTTGCTGCCCTTTATCCAACCTTCCAGTGCACGCTTGTACAAACTCACACACTCCACCCAGGTACTAGAATCAAGTTTCTTGAAGTTCCTAAACTTCGGGCGGTACTGTTTTGGAGTAAGTCCATACCTGAGGCATAAGGCCTCTTTCATAGCGGGTAGGTTAAGGTACCTGCTGCTTCTAAGGGTGTCAAGACATCCCTCCCAGAGGCCTTAAAATGCTTCCACAAATCTGCCCCCAACTCTTCTCAGGCACTTCGTTCATCTTCAAGGCAAGCTCATAGGATCTAAACCATGCATAGATATCCTCACCCCTCTGATAATTCTGCTCCAAATCTTTGGGTATGTACACCGTACCCGCCTGCACTGGCTGTGCGCTGCCACCATTGGAACTGGACTCTGCTTGTTTAGATCGGAGATCCAGCTCCCTTAGACTCAACTCATGAGCCCACTGGAGTTTCTTTTCCTCCAAAGCGAGAGCGTTCCTGCTCTCCTCCGCCTTCTTTTCACTGTCAAGGCGTAACTTTCTCTCTTATGCTTGAGCGTTGAGTTTAAAGAAC
This sequence comes from Lissotriton vulgaris, assembly GCF_964263255.1. Taxonomy (NCBI): domain Eukaryota; kingdom Metazoa; phylum Chordata; class Amphibia; order Caudata; family Salamandridae; genus Lissotriton; species Lissotriton vulgaris. The sequence goes on from NC_141698.1 coordinate 352,816,145, forward strand.
TCTAACTCATGGGCACTCTTCCTCTGATCATCCTCCAGCTCCTCTAGAGAAAAGCCCCTACTGTAGTGGGTGCTGCCAGCCCTAAAAGCAGGCCTATTCACGGGTAAATCCTGGGATCCAAACCCATTCTCCTGGGCATCCCCCTCTCCAGTAACATCCTCTGGATCAGCTTGTTTGGCCTCCCACCAGGCCTTTAAAGCTTTTTGTAGCTCTTTCTTGTTTGCGCTGCCCCTCATGGGACATCCAAGATTTTTGCAGAATTTTTTAAGAGCTCCTTCTTGTATGTGAGCAAATCCTGAATCTCAAATTCCAATTCCACCACTTCGCCTGCTTCCTTCTCAGACATGATGCTTCCTAGCCTTTCCAAAAATAGGATTAAAAAAATAGGTGCAGTATGAGGCTGCGACGTGGTCTTCGCTAAACTAAACTAGTGGTGTACACAAACTTTCTGTAGGTCAAGTGCAAATACCAGTTCAAATCCTCACCGCTGTCCAACAATGTTAGATCTGGGGGTCTCTAGTTGGCAGAGGTAAGTACCTTTGACCTAATAGGGACCCTTGCTTCTAGTCAGGGTAAAGAGTTACACACTGTAGATAACCCCTGCTCACCCCCTAGGTAGCTTGGCACGAGCAGGCAGGCTTATCCCCAAGGCAATGTGTAGGGTAGTTGCACTTAACACATACAATAATCCAATGACACACCACAAGCTGACACCACACAGGTAAATATGTAAAACATATATCTTTATCTAATTTTAGGCAGTTCACCAAAGGCAATGCAGTTACACAATCTCTTTACTCTTCTTAAGGGTTGCACTATTCTCTAGGGAGATATTATAAGTTTAATCTCAGTCTCAGTCTCAGATAGCAAAGCAAAATTATGCGTAGGCTGTGGAACTTAAAAGAATGGCTCAATGTTGTTTCTAGCGCTGTGCTAATGAAGCGCTTCTATCGTGTTTTCTCCAGAGGGTCTACTTGAAGGAAAAGACCCCCACTCGGCCTCTGCCAGTCCAGCTAGCTCTCCGCCCGCTCTCGGCAATCCAGCGAGCGGCGGGGAGCTTAAATTCCTTGATGATGCGAGTACGGCAGGCCGGGGTTCGATGAGATGCACGCGAAGTCCCAGGCGGAGAGGGGGGTTCTTTAGGCATGGACGCTCTCCCGGCACCTTCTTACGTCGACTCCTCACATCGCCCAATCCATGCGCAGCTCCTGAGGCAAGCCTCTCGTGACGCCGAGGCTTCTCTCACGCTACAGCCACTCACATCGCGGCTTGTCGATGACGCAGCAGCCTGGGGACCAATCCCAGCACGGGGCCGCCAACCAGGCTTCGGTGTTTACTGAGGAGCTTGTCTCGGCGGGCCAATCAGGACGCAGATCCTTCGGTTCCTTCTCCACGGCCCCAGCGAGAGACAGCGAGATCTTTTGATGAATTAGCGGCCCGGTGATTTTTAGGGCGCAGGAGGCGGCAGAGCGCTCGTGAAGTCACAAAAAACATTTTGGACTATAACTCACGAAGGGGGAGCACAATAAGCCTCCGGTCTGCTGCAAGACTGTGCCGATGAGCACACCGATCCTCTTGCCCGGCCAACAGTTTCAAATCCCGCACCCAGAAGGGAACAAGCACAATCTTCTAGCGTTCTGTAGTTTCTGGGGAACCTTTTGACCCTGGGTTCCAGGACAGGAGGCCAGCTCTTCTCAGGCCCTTGAAGATTCTTGGAGACACAGCACACAGCAACATCTTGAGGTCAAGCAGGCAGGAGTCACAGCACACAGCAAAGTCCCCTTCTTCTCTCCTTCAGTTGAACAGCAAAACAGGTCAGCCCCAGAGCACACAGCAACAGCAGTCTTCCTTAGTTTCTCCAGCGGTTCTTCTTCTGGCAGAGGGTCCTCTTGTTTGTAGAATCTGAAAATCTGTTGTATGGGGTCCTTCTCTTATACCCCTAAAAGTCTTTGTAGTCTTTGTGCAAGTGGGTCCTGAGCCTGGTCTAAACCAGTTCTGGGTGTTGCTTGAGTACTTTGTTTTCCTGGCTTCTTCCTTCTTTTCAGATTGAGGGGCAGAGTCGTCAGCCGCCCAGCAGGAAGTGGAGCCTGCATTGTGGCAGGCAGGCAGGCACAGCTCTATTCAATCCCAGGTGCTATCCCCTCCCACCACTTTAGTTGCAAATGCAGTAATTCAGCCAAGGGCTGACTCAGACAACCTCCTGGGGGATCCCCAGCCCCTGTCACCCTTAACCCAGACAGTCAATCCACAAGCAGGCCAAGGCACACAGAAAGGTCAGACAAGAGAACAGCCACTTTCTAAAAGTACTGTTCTCAAACACAGCATTTAAAAACAACCTTTCCTAAAATATGTGTCATTAAATTCTGAGTTCAGGGATATTGTATTGTATTGTATGTCGATTTATATAGCGCGATTGCTGCCCCACGGGCGTCCAAGCGCTGAGTGTGTAGACAGAACTGGGCGGTGCGGAAGAAGTTAGGACTCGGTGGACCTTGCAAACAGAAGGATCTTCAATTGTTTGCGAAAGGAGAGCAAGTTCGAATTGGACCGGAGTTGTAACGGAAGTGAGTTCCACAACTTTGAGGCGTTCAAGGAGAACATCCTGCCTCTGGTTCTAGCTCTCCTAACTTTGGGCACCACAGCCAAGAAAGCCTCCGTGGAACGAAGATTTCTGCTTGGGTGATAGCGGGTGACTAGGTTGTCATTAATTGCTGGGCCTGTCTTCCAGAAGGCCTGGTGGGAAATACACAATGCCTTAAATGCCACTCTCTGCCTCACCCGCAGCCAATGCAAACTTTTTAATCCGGGTCTGGCTGACTGAGTGCGTGGGATCTGTAGCAAGGTACCGGCTGCACAGTTCTGTACCACCTGCAACTTCCGTAAGGTCATCTCAGGGGCTCCCACGTAGAGGGCGTTATTAAAATCTAGCCGGGACTGTATCAGGCCTTGTACTGCCACCTGTTTGGCTTCCATTGGCAGGGGGGGTAGAACTTTCCTCAGTGTTCTGAGTAGGCCGAAACATGTGGCAGATAGCTTAGTGGCCTGAGTGGTAAATGAGAGACTTTTGTCCAGCCATACTCCCAGGCTTTTTACACTTTCCTTGGGGGTAGGAGGGGTGCCCAGGCAGGGAGGCCATAGGGAGATGAATGGCACTGGTGATACTGGGCCCAGGAGCATGAGCTCTGTTTTATCTCCATTGAGTTTTAGAGAGGAGGTTGTCATCAACTCCTTGACATCCTCTAGACATTTCATCAGGCCTTCCGAGGTTTGCCTGTTGCTCTCTTGAGCCAGGGAAACCACTAGCTGGGTATCGTCCGCATACGATATGATCTTAATACCGTGCGGTTCGACGACCCCAGCCAGTGGTTTCATGTATATGTTGAACAACGCAGGGCTCAAAGAAGAGCCCTGCGGAACCCCACAACTCAGTGGTTTGCTGGCTGACGCTATTTCCCCGTCAAAGATCTGAAAAGATCTGTTGGTCAGGAAGGAGTCAAGCCACCTCAGTGCATTGCCTGTTACTCCGATGTTACGTAAACGGTTCAGCAGGGTGGCATAGCTGACCGTATCGAAGGCTGCACTTAGGTCAAGGAGGATCACTGCCACTGATCCTCCTTGATCCAGTATCCTGCGTGACTCTTCGGTAACCGCTAACAAAGCGGTTTCAGTTCTGTGCTTAGGTCTGAAACCTGTCTGGGTCGTGTCCAATAGCAGGTTATTCTCAAGAAATTGAATTAACTGGGTGTTTATATACTTCTCCAGGACCTTACTTACCCAGGGGAGCAGTGAGATTGGGCGGTAACTGGAGTGATCTTCTGGATCAAGATTGTTTTTTTCTAGCAGTGCCCGTACCATGGCTCTCTTCCATACAGTGGGCACTGTACAGGATGAAATGGAAGAGTTTAATAGATCCAGAATTACGGGCAGGGTGGCTTGGCTTGCCTGCAGCATGATCTCCGGTGGGGCTGGGTCACGTGGAGAGCCAGATTTGACTTGGCGGGCCAATTGATTCAGGGTGTCAAGGTCTAATGGGGGAAATGTTCAAGATTTGGCTGGTCTGGGAGAGTGGGGTGTCTCAAAGGTGTTTGGTTGGCTGCTCCTGGATTTGTGGCTACTATCGGGAAGGAAGAATAGATCTGGGTAACTTTGTTGTGGAAGAATTCCGCTAGCTCATTGCACTGTTCTTGCGTTTTTGCCAAGGGTGGAGCTGTGTTCACTTTAGTGCATTTTTTTACCAAGTGAAAGATTTCCTTGGGTTTGGATTTGGCTTCCATGATTTTGTCCACGAAGTAGGCGGCCTGGGCCGTCCTGACCCCATCTCTGTAGGCCTTGATTGCCTCTCTGTATTGGAGCTTTTTCTCGGGTAGGAAATCTAGACGCCACGCTCTCTCTCGTTTCCTACAGAGGCGTTTTTTTTCCCTTAAGGTGTCTGAGAACCAGGGTGCTGAATTATGCAGCCTCTTTGATGTGGATCTCCGAAAAGGGAGAATAGTCTCCCGTGAGTTCGTGATCCAGCCCTCGTAATCCTTGTTTGCCAAGTTGGGGTCTGTGCGGAGAGATGGGCGGGTGGAATCTAAGTTGCTTAGCCAAGACTCCATGGGTAATTTAGCCCAGTTCCTCTTGATTTTGACTTGGAGGGTAGGCGGGGGGGTTTTACAGGCGAGCCAGGTAAGCGGGACTAAGAAATGATCAGACCAGGGAAGAGGAGTGGGTTGGCCCACCACCAGCTCGGTGCGGTTGCTAAAAATCGGGTCAAGTAGGTTGCCCTTTTCATGAGTAGGGGCTGTGACATACTGAATTAATTGTAAGGCTGCTAGATCATCTGTTAGTTCCATGGCAGTATGATCTGTAGGAGTATTGAAATGGAAATTATGATCTCCTAAAACCGTGTAGTTAGCTGAGGACATGATTCGTTTGGCTATAATGTCTGGAAGAGACCTATGGAACATCTGTGGGACGGTATATCAGAGTGCCGGAGAAGGAGCTATTAGCAGTGAAATCTATGCTGAATGCTAGGCTCTCGCACTCAGGAATAGTTTCAGCTGTGGTGCGACAGCGGTACTGGTCTTTCAGTATGATAGCCAAGCCACCTCCTCTCCCCTCCGTCCGGTCTAATCTATAGATTTGAAAACCAGAGGGTAAGGCTGAGACTATGTATGGCTCAGATTGGGATGTAAGCCATGTCTCCGTCAAGAAGACGGCGTCCGGCTTGTGCTCCTCTAGCAATAGGGCAATTTGTGTGCTGTGCCTCGGTAATGACCTACAATTTAGCAAATACATACAATATTCCTGCCTCGTGGCTGGCAATGTGGTGTTGTAGAAGGGATGTTTGCATCCAAGGCAGCGGGAAGGAAGTTCAGCTGGTGAGTAGATGTGTGTGCAGTGTACAGCAGCTGTAGTTCCTATGTTGTGGAGGGCTGCTGAGCTGTACGTCCTGACCTGAGGTATGTGGGAACCAGGGATTGTGGCCCCTGGTCCCGTTTGGTCGCAGACGGGCGCAGACGGGCTTGCCTTTGGCGCGCCTTCGGCGCACTGCCGGCGCGCCTGCTGCGCTCGTCCGCTGCGCTTCCGGGAACAGCACATTCTTTTATATGTCAAAGAAGGGTGTGTGGCCTGGGTCAGTGGGCAGTGCCCGGGGGTCACGGCTATTATCCTCAATCACTTATGTCCTATCTTGTTCCTATGGCAAGATAGGCTGGTAGCCATTGGGACCAGCCTCCCCCATGTTAGTCTATGGAGCAAGATAAACTTTCAGCAGTGATCACACAAAATGGCTGCTGCTCACTACCAGAGCATGCTACCTGCACTAGTACATGCTCTACCTTTCATATACACTGCACCCTGCCCAAGGGGGTACCTTGAGCCTTCCATAGGGGTGACCAATGTGCACATAAAGGGAAGGGCTAGGCCTAGCCAGTGGGGACACTGACCAGGAGGACATGGCAGTTCACTGACTGCACACAGGCACTGCGGTGGCAGGCCTGAGACACCATTTTAGGGCTACTCATGTGGGTAGCACAATCAGCGCTGCAGGCCCACTAGTAGCATCTGTCATCACCAGCCCTGGCACACCCAGTGCACATTACTAGGGACTTCGTGGTGATACACATATGCCAATCAGGTACATCCAATCAATATGATAATTACCATAGGGAGCACTTACACTCTGGCACTGATCAGCAGTGGCAGAGTGTCCAAAGCATCTAAACCAGCAAAAACGAAATCCAGCACAGCATCAAAAATACAGGAGGCGGAGGCAAAAAAGATAGGGGAAAACCACGCCAAGGGTGTCAGGTCTCACAGATGTAAAATTGTATTATTTATTTTTTATTGTTACAATTTGTATTATGTTTTTGCTTGTTTAAAATTCTAATATTTATAAATATTAATGTTTTTAATGTGTAATCTATTTTATAAAATTATAAGAAATGTGTTGTTTACTTTTTTATTTTATTTAACGTTGTTTTAATTTTTCTATTTTATGTTATATGGTGTGTATATATATATATTTGTTACATTATTGTAAAAATTTTGAATTTATAATCTAAATTAAAATGATTTGTTTACTTAACTAGATATATGTAAATATATATCTATATATATATATATATATATTAATATATGTGCCTTTAACTACTTTACAGTTTATTTGCTGAAATATATATTCTATCTAGTTTATATTTATTAAATTAATGTTACGATTTAATATTTAGGGGCCGATTATGATGTCGGTCTCCGACTGACCGACATCATTGCGGAATCAGGACCGACCAACCTCCGGTCGCAGTCCTAATCACATTTTTATGAGGCGACTAACTCCCATTTCCCTATGGGAGCTTGTGCTGCTGCATTAAACTGGTCGTAACCAAACAGAGGCCGCAAGGAGAAGGGGATCTGCTATGGGCCCCCAAACTCACTTTCCGACAGGCTTTCCCTGGTGGAAAGCCCAGAGTAAAAACCCTGTCAGAAACTAAGCATCGTAATCACAACAGCAGAAAAGCTGTCCATTGGAGCCCGTCGGAATCCAGTCGGAATGACTGGCCGATTCAATTCCAACTGCCCAAGTTATAATTAGGTGGTCAGAATTGAAACCGTCGATGTCGGTCGTAAAGCCTCTGACCTGAGTTTGGAGGCTTTTCGACCGCCATCAAAATAGGCCCCTTTATATTTAAATTTGTTTATATTTAAAAACAATATCTAATAGAACTGTATTAATGACAACAATATGTTTTTCCAATATTTTTTTACTTACCATTATAAGAATAGGATGACAATACTTTTTAAAACGATATTTTGGGCCTGATTTTTTGGCATGGGGATAATTTCATGGGCGATATTTTTCAGTGAACAATTATAAGTGTAGCAAAGTGACCTTTTCTGCACTGTCACTGCATGTTTTTCACCTTTCTTTGGATTCTATTTTTGCTGGTATTAGGACTCAATGCAGAATGACACTGCCATCTACTGCCCCAGTGTTTGTGCTCTACCCCTAAAATAGAACTGCAAAAGTGGCTTCATTCAACTAGGTCATTGACCTTTCCAGTGAGTACATTGGACGCTGGTGCAGAAATTACAGCAGTAGAAAGGCAGTTGTGATATGTGGACATCAGTGTGTTTATCTGCACCACCAAGAGCTCTGGCTGGGCTGCAGTTTAAAAGCACTGCAGTGACACATGGCAGAGAAAATTGTATTTGTGATGTAGGTGCACCTATCTTCATGTATTAGACACAGCACTCAAAATGTGCCTTATAAGCTGACTGGCATATAACATAAGAGTATTAGCATGCCATCACAGTGATAAATTGTAAAGAATCTATTTCCATTGTGCAGGTGAAGCTGTATTTGTCAGTAGAAAAACATAGATATAAATACAATCATAATTTTATATCTCTGGCTGGGAAAATACTAAAGAAGTGATTCAAAGGTAGTTTACACGAATTCAATGGCGAAAGTAGAGTTTTGATAACTTTGCTGCCAATAACTTTAAGAATGCATACTTTCTGCTGCCTGCGATAAAACTGGTTTAAAATGTGGCCTCTCAGTTTCACTCCAGATACTCACTACATATTACTGGTTGGGAGTTAATGACCCTGCTGCTCTGAGGAAAATTGCATGACTTCTTAGTCCAGAAAGGCAGGGGGGTTGTCAGCAACTTCCAATGTAATAGGTATTACCCTTATGAGAGGGGGACAGGAACAAATGGCAGGAAAACAGGCAACCTTAGCACTTCGTCTTTTGATACAGTGATGCCAAAACAGGCTGTCAAGTACTGCATCCATTTATTCCAAGGATAATACTTTGTTTTCTGGCTTCCATCCCAGCAAGAGGGAAAACTAGCTTGGACCCTAGCAGAGGGAAGAGTACCTAAGCTGAACTGGGGACTGGCTAAAGGAGGCTTAAGCTCCTACAGGTGGAGGATGGGGACAACCATTTGGTTTTTAGGGTTTATGGAAATGTCCACAGTAACCCAAGAGAGGAATTGCTGAAAAAGGAGGTAAGGCTAGTGTTTAAGTGTTAACTAGATTGGATGAAGGAAATTCTCTAATCACTTGCCTGTGCACAGTATAACACAGGTACCTCACCTTCAGCAGTTTAGAACATTATTGGACTTGGGAAGAAAACATCTTGAAAGAAGACTCTGCTGCACGGCAGGAAGAAGATGCAAGGACTCTAGTTGTTGCCCTGGAACTGGAACTACTCTCCAAGGGTCAAGTGGTTAGTATCTTGTTTGCCCGATCCAGGCGAAGATAGCAGAAGATCGAAAGATGATGCATCGCGAACACGTTACTACATTAACCAGAGTCCTTAGGGGCGACACCGCCGGTGTGTGAGTACTGTGTGACCCCACCCCCATTTGTTCAAAATTTCAAAGTTTGTTATGAGTTAAACCCTTCGGGCCTTATTTATGAAGGCCTTGCACCGCCGGTGCGTCACTTTTAAAATGGGAAAAAGTGACGCACCGGTGGCGCAAAGCCTTCATAAATAAGGCACTTCATGTTTAGTGTTCATACATCTGTACAATGAAATCTTTCTCCATTTTCACCATCCAAAGAGGTTTATAAAATGGATACCAAAATTTGGTCTGGGTTTATGTATCATTTTACAATGAGATAACCCACTGAAGATGCATATTGAGAAGCTGAAAGGGGTCATGAATTTGATCAATTAGATCAATTTTTAAGGAAGGTAACCTAAATCATCCACACACTTATTCATTATTTTTGTATTTCTTTCATTGATGTTTCAGCAAAACTATTTTCCAAGGTTGTTGAGGAAACCTTGGAGGATTAGGCATTAAAGAATATGCTAATTCAATTTGAGCAATCAGGGTTTTGTGCTAGTTCATACACTGTGCATCGTACATTCTTTTTATATTATTTCATTAAAAAAATTATTTATAGGAAATCTAGAAGTGTGTTTTGTGGATGTTAAATCTGCTATTGGTCTGGTCTGAATTTAATATGGACTAAAATAGGCAAGAAAGGACTCTTGTCAGGTTTTTTAAAATCACTTTTAATTTAGTGTATTATGAGACTTCGGTACAGATGCATGAAGGGAACCAGGGAGAGAGAACTCCGGGCCTGAAATTGAGTTTGGATGATTGGTCGCTCTTTCACAAATCTGACAGATATACTGCCTGCCCTACTATATATGGGATAAAGTACCCCTAGACCTACATTATAAGAATATTACAAGTGACTGAGGAGTTACATCACCACATACAGGAACAAGGCCAAAGGCAATGTTCCTTTACAAGCTCATGGAACTCAGAGGTGACTTGCAGTTTTCTTAAAATGTATGAGAGAGGGCATTTTATTTCTTATAATAAGATATGAAAATGCAGGGTTTTGAGAATGCACTCCTAAATATATAACCAAATTAATCAAATACATATAATTTTGTATCAAATGTGTGTGCTTTCAAGATAGCTCTTGTTCGTCCCCAGGTGCAAATTTTACTTAAAAGAATATCCTCTTCTCTCCAAGACAAGGGGATTGCCAAGAGGCAATGCTGCTGGGAGCTGAAGATCTACAAATTCGTAATGTTCATCCAAAATGATTCCACTCAAAATCCATCTTATGATATACAATTGTATTGTATTTATTTCTTCACACTATCTTCATTTCTCTATTGTTGTCAAACTAATTTTTCCACATGATATTATGCTTTCTTCAGACTTTGATCCCTCTATGCTTTTCAGATAAATCACATCCTTCTTTAGAGGGTACTTTTATTATGTCACCCACTACGTTCTGCAAATGAACATACACATGAGTAATTATTCAGTTAATAGCCACTGCTTTCATGTGCCCCTCATTCAACTGTGTATCCTCCACCAATTTAGCTTCAGTGTCACAAAATATTTAAAGTCATTCCCGTCACCGTGTTAACATTCTGACCGATACCCTGTTGAACACCTCTATCTCAATGATTTTAGCATCTAGATGTTTCTCACATGCTATAAAGGAAAAGATGTCCTCGGTATAACTATTCAATTAGCGCATACCTTTCAGAAAAATCATCATGCATTCACGCCTGATGTGAGACTAGTGGCATTGGCTATTCCATATCTGTGCAGCTGTCAGGACACAATATTACACCCAACGTTCACTGTGTGATGACGTGACGTGCCTATTGCCAGTGGGCGCCATGTGGGAATGGTTAAGAATCGTGCATTCATATACTTAAACCGAAATGTAACACTTAAATTATACACAACCACGGAAGTGAGATTATGTCAACTTGTGTACAACGATCATGTAATAATCTTATTCATCATTTTTTTAAATGTCTGACCTTGTTTACTCACACGCTGTCAAACTTAGGCTGTTTGTAAAGGTATAGGCCCACATGCATCAAGCACTTTTTCATTCGCAAACGGTGTGATTCCTTAAAATCGGCCGTTTGCGAATGCAAAAGTGCTTTTTGGGATGCATGAAGCAATTTTAGAATTTGCAACATTGTTGCGAGTTCTAAAATTGCGGGTGCTTTTAAGAAGTCGCAGATGTGCGACTTCTTAAAAGCAATGCATCATCACTTTGACAAGTGAAAATTCGCACTTAGGGTTCCAAATTTACCGAGTGGTTGAACCACTCGGTAAATTTGGAAAAAGTGTTTAAAATGCTTAAAATGTTATTTTTTCAACATTCATGTTACGGACACACATGTCCTTAGGACATGTGTGTGTGCAACATGATGCGATAAATACATTTCACGGTTGCATGGGGGGGTACTTTGGCCCAAAGGAATCAATGGAAATTGCGAAAATTAACTTAAGAATTCGGTATTTCTTTGGGATTCGGTAAAAAATGCGATTTTTACCGAATCACAAAGAAATACCGAAAAAAATGATGCATAGCATTTTGCATTTCCTAAATAGCGATTCCTTAATTTTCGCTATTTAAGAAATGCAAAATCCTACATTGATGCATGTGGGCCATAATGTATACCATTTGGTATTATTAAATGTGTAATCTAGTGGCACTCCATTTTTATGTATAACATGATCAGACACTAACTGATTTATAAATAGCAAGACATTTTTAACTGGTCGTGGCTGCATGGCGTCTAGAGTCTTTATCCAAAAAATCTCCCAATGTAGGAGTTTTTTTGTCATGCGCATAGCTGTTTATTCTGGTACAATGTCTAAAATCTGAATATGCAATTGTGAAACATTATGTCTTTGTTCAACGAAATGGGTAGCCACCATAGATTTCTTTTATTCTCTCTGCATATTACTTTTATGTTCTGTGATACGTGTTTTTAATTAACTCTTTGTTTTGCCCAAGGGAAGTAAACCACAGGGACATTTCAGTACATAAATAACAGTTTTGTGTGTCACAATTGCCATTATGCTTGAGTTTGATGAGGTACCCCTTTTTGGGTGATTAAACACGACCTCTTTGATGACATTGTTACAGTAAATACAGTGTCACCGCGGTGTAGTTCCTTTAATTCTAATGTCAGTTTGTTTTGATGTGGGATGAGATGTCACTATCTCCTTTAAAGTTCCTTGATCTACTGTAAGCAAACAGTGGTTCTTCATAAACAGACTGCTAAAGCTCTCTTTCACTTGTACCAATTCCCATCTCTTATTGATAATCTTGAAGCCTGCACTGTGTGGAGAATATTGATATGAAGGTGGCTATTGCTTTCTCTTGCTAACCGATTTTATTTTATTTTCAATAGTATGTCTGTTTTTACTGAACCAACTCTCATTCATGCTGCTTTAATCACAGATGTCGGGTAAGCCCTCCTGTAAAACTCTTTATCATATTGGGCTGACTACAACTCTGGAAGGGTGGTCTTGTGCCCCCCTCCCCTAAATAATTAAATTGAGTCCTGGTGGTGAGGTTTCTGGGGCCGAAACAGGCTCAGGAAGGTAGGGCATGTGACTACCTTATGAATGGCATGGGCCGCAAGGTTTGGGGTCCCCGGGCTTAAAATGTCTTGAGGGAAGGGCTGTAGCCCTCCTCCTCTCAACTAAAAAATATGGGCCCTAGGTTGCCATTCCTTTTTTTGTTTTCCCTAATTCTATTTTTTTGTGTGGTTTTGGCCACAGGGGGTCCCTCTGGGTCCATCCATAGGCCTAGTGAGACAGGGTACCCCTATCCTACTCCCTTATATTATTTATTTTTAAAGTTCTGGAAAGGGGACTAAATAACAGAGTCATGTAATGGCTGCCAGCAACATTTTTCTCAAGGTGCCTTGCAGCCAATCAGAACTTCTGCAGGAGCAAGATGGTTCAAGAGAAAAATCTCCCTGAGTCCATCAGAATGCTCTACATTTAAAAAATTCACTCCCTTGAGAGTCTCAAGAGACGCTTGAACCCCTACTGTCCAGATATACAAATATCCTTAAACATAAATTTCTCAAAAAATACTGAGTAGATTTGCAACAAATTGCAAAAAGTTCAATCTGCGGACCAAGATGTAGATTCCTGCCAAATTTGGTGAAATTCCATTCATCAGTTTTTGTGGTAACGTTTCTTAAAGAAGTCTTTGGAAATTGCATTTGAATTTTGAGTTTTGGAACCCCCCTGTTTTCTCGGCCTGATCGCCACTGGATATAGAGTATAGCACTTTACTACACGTGCTATTACCACGCAATAGGTTACAACGCAGTTGTTACAATGACCGCGTTGTTACCACGCTTGAGTTTACATCGCAAGTCGTTTCTACCACTTTTACTAGAAGGCGCACTGGATTTAGGAATAGTATAGAATACTATTCCTACTCAAGTTAGCGCAACAGCAGGAAATGTGTTGGATTTAAAATCCAACACATTCCCTGGTGTTGCACGCCACCTAGCGCAAGTCGTAGAAACGACATGCGATGTAAAGCGACGCGTGGCAACCACGGTCGTTCTAATGACCGCGTTGTTACCTACCTGTGTGGTAACAACCGCTTTGTAAACGCTGTTTCCCCTGGATATATATATATATTACCTACTGGCAGTCGCCAGTAGGTAGTTATAGTTAGGTCCTAATTACCATAGAAAAATTGCAGCATTCAATTCCCAATAACTTTGGCGCAGATTGACGAATCTTCGGGAAATTTTCAAAACGTACTCCTTGTTGATAGCAGCTCCTATGTTAAAAATTTGGGGGTGATTCGTCAAGGGGGAGCTGAAAAAAAAGGGGTTCCAAAACGTGTTTTCTCTATTTTAATTTCTAGAGGAAACTTTAGACAAGGCTACTGGTCAAACTGGTGAACGGAATTACCCCAAATTTGGCAGGGAGAAGGGTCTTGGTCTAGAAAGCACACTTTTGTTTATTTGGTGTAAATCTGTTCAGTATTTTTTGATAAATATCAAAATGTACAGATATCGATATTTGGGATTTTTGCCATCTGATTGGCTGAGGCGTTATGAGCACGAGCTTGCTGTTGATTGGCTGCAAGCCGTGCAAGCGGTTGCAACTAGGAAGTGTTGGCCGCCATTTTGTGATTCTGTCGAAGCAGGTAAGGGGACAAAAGGGTGAAAAAAGTGGGAAATAAGAGGGTCGGAGCACTGTAACCTCTGTGGGGTGTTTAGGGTTTGCAATAGAGGGGGTGTGTAGTAAAGTATTCACCCCTAGTGGTGTGAAAGTGGTGGGTTACGGAAATTAGGTGAGGTATTGCATAGAGTCGGATGCTGCTAAGGTGAGATGGTGCAGGACTCAGGGATTAAAGCATGAGCCCAAATTGTATGTCTTATGCTGTGAAGTCATGTGCCGTGGCCGCTGCACTACACCTGTGGAAGTAGGGTCAGCATGTGTTTATACCTACTAGAAAAAACTACTGACCTCAACTGATCTGAAAGTCCTGTGGTACGGAAAATTTGTGAGGTATTGTCTAGAGTCTCATGGTGCTAAGCTGAGCTGCTGCCGGACTCTGGGATGAAAGCGTGAGCCCAAACTGTATCAAATCAATTCGGTATTTGTGAATACCGAACGGGTCTGATGGCACTGGGGGCGTAAGCTAAGCTGCTGACGGACTTGGGGTAAAGCCGTTGAACTACTGACCCCTACCGGTCTGAAAATGCGGCGTACGGAAATTAAGTGAGGTATTGCCTAGAGTGTCATGTTTTTAAATTGAGCTGCTGCTGGACTCGGGATGAAACCGTGAGACAAAACTGTGTGTTCAATGCTGTGAAGTCATGTGCTCTGGGCGCTGTGCCACACCTGTTCAAGTTATATATGGTGCTTAGGTGGTGTTGTATAGGGAATGCGAAGGTAAATCAATATGGTGTTTGTAGAGCGCAAATTACTGACCCCTATGGGTGAGTAGAGCCGGGGATTAAAGCGAGAGGTCTGTGCTGCAAAGTGAGATGGTCTGGCCACTGCGCCACAGCTGTGTGGAGAATACATGTTGGCGAGGGTCCGGGTGTCGCCGTTATCTGGCCCTAAAATAGCAGGCCTAAGTTGTAAGATATAGGGTGGCTCTAAAAAGATCCCTTGTGTTCATTAGTTGGAGCTACATATAAGTGCAGATGCACAGCTCCAAGTTATGCAGGAAAACTCGGTTTCCCTGATCTGTGAAGTGTACTCCATCACTTCTGTAGATATCCGCCATATCAAAACGTATGTTGTTGTTCTAGATGGAGCCCATTTTGTGGTCTCTGAGGTATGCAGACACAGCTTTGTTGACATTCTTCTAAGATTTTTCAATCCGAGGACAAAATTGTTTGGGCCATTCCCACTTCTGTCTTTGGCATATATTGGAATATACAAAGACAGTTTGAGGCAAAAGTAACATCAATTGTTCAAAGTTGTCCTTCATAAGCGTTTCCAAACCTACTCCTAGCAATGTGCCTTGGTTGTTTCCACCACAGTGCACAATCCCGAGGTCAGGGTGTTGGAGATGCAAACAGGTTTTAAACAAAGGCAACAATTGGTGCCACTTCAATCCTCTCTGTCCAAGCCATTTAATGTTCACATTTTGTAAACTGAGGTCTAAGTCAATACGTCTCTGTTCTGCATACCTCTTGCACCAGAAAACATAGCTCTGTCCTACGATCCACACTAGCATTTTGAAGGTATGGCTGGAAGGTATGGAAAGATATCTGTAGCTCATGCAGTTCCTTCGTAGAATCAGAGATATGTTTAAAGATGAGGTACTTGTTTCTTTTCACATACAAAATGATACCTGATTGGGAGATGAAAAGCATTGTTTTTTAAAAGTAGGGTGCACATTTGTTTTGTGGAAAAGCATCTTTGTGATTGGTTAAGAAAAAGCAGTTTGAACATGGAGCACATATTATAGGATAAGAGTTGATCAACTCAACCACACCTGCACAGTAGGTAGTTATAGAGTTAGGACAGAGTTTCCATAGGAAGAGCATTTTTTGTTTTGCTTATAACTTTGGCGTCGTTTGATGAATCTTCATGACATTTTGAAAACAAATTGTTTGTTCATATCAGCTCCTATGTTGAATGGTTGTTGGTGATTCATAAAGGAAGGGCCGAGACAAAAGGGGGGTCCCAAAACATGTTTTCTCCATGTTAATTTCCATGGGAAACTTTAGACAAGGCTACAGGTTGAACGGGTGAACAGAATTACCCCAAATTTGGCAGAGAGAAGGGTGTTGGTGTAGAAAGCACACTTTTGTTTATTTGTTGTAAATCCGTTCAGTGGTTTTTGAGAAATATCGAAATTTACAGATATCGATATTTGGGAACTCTGCCATCTGATTAGCTGAGGCGTTACGACCAGGAACTTGCTGCTTATTGCCTGCGAGTGCTGCGAGCAGTTGCAACTAGGACGTGTTGGCCGCCATTTTGTGATTCCGTTGAAGTGAGTAAGGGAAAAAAAGGGTGAAAACACTAGAAAAGGAGGGTAGGAGCACTGTAAGCTTTGTGGGGGAGTGCGAAGTGAAGTAGTCACTGTTACCGGTCTGAAAGTGCGGTGTTGCTCAGAGTGACATGGTGCTGATATGATATGGTGCTACACTCTGGTATGAAACCAAGAGCCTAAACTGTGAGGTCATCGCTGTAAAGTGATGAGGTCTGGTGTTTGTAGCATACATGTGCAAATAGTGTTAGTAGGCGTTTATACCATACAGGCAGTGGGAAGCGAACTACAGGTCGGTACCCTGCGTTAATACTATATAGGAAGTGGGAAGCAAAGTACTCACACCTACCGGTGTGAAGAGTCAGGGATGAAACCGAGCTGATTGGTGTAAATTGATGAGCTCTGGGTGCTGTAAGATACTGCCCGCTGTAGTATAAGCGTGTAAGTAGTGTTAGTATGCGTTTATAATAATAATAATCTTTATTCGGTTTTTTAGCAGTTGCAAAACCATAAAAGATGACATAGTTATACAAACATTCATTAAAAGAGTGCAATTGAGTATACAGTTAAACAGTCAAATTGCCTGCAATTTACATAGAATATGAGTTAGTACTTTGCTTTTACAGATTGTTTCTGTGCCTCATAATACACTTTAAAAAATTTAGTACATGGTACACAGTGCATTCAGAGTCCAAAGATTGGAGTGCCAACATAGCTGGACGACATTGTCTATAACCCCATTTTTTTAATAAAGGGATAAGCCATGTCTTTCGGTGAGTATGAAAAAACTTGCAAAAAAGTATTGTATGCATGGTGGACTGTTGAGAGTGATCGTCACAAGGGCACAGGTCCATCTGATTGCTCAAGTTATTTTTTTCCGGAAATGTCTCTAGTCTGAAAAATAGGTTCATTCTGAACCTTGTTAGGAGCATCTTTTCATATGTGGTGATCTCTAGAGTCAGATATGGCTGAATTTTCGGAGACTGCTGTATGATGATTGCGTGCATAACAGATTTTTTTGTAATCAACGAAGATAGTCTCAGGGAATCCAAGTGGCTCAATGCAATTTGCTTTAGTTCTTTTTTGGATATTTCCTTTAGTTTTTCTGGATTATAGTAATATTGTTGAAGACCCAGATCACAAAAGAAATGTCTTATATAGGAGAGCCAAGCTATTTTATTGGCATGGTCCAACTCCATGGTATCCTGTAGGATGCTTTTTGTCAGGCTGTTTTTTTCAGACAGCCAGACTCTCCTCCAAAGCATAAGAGGTTGGATTTTGATAAGATCTTCAATATATGAGATTCCCAGTTCTATGTGTGAGGCGTAGGTAGAGGTGCCTCGTGGAGTTGATAGGAGGAATCTCATGAAGATATTTTCCTCTTTTTGTATGGAGCCAGTAGTTGTGTGCCCCCAGATCCCTGCGCCATATATTGCGATGGATTGGCATTTCGCAGCATAAATCTGTAGCAGTTCCACTGGAGATCTTTTTCCGAGTTTATTTGAAAATTTCATCAGTGCCATGATCGCTCGTTTAAAAAGATGTCTCCTGGCCTCTACCTCCGCTTTCCAATTTAGGGCATCATCTATCATGATACCTAAGTAAGGGTATTGTGAGGTTTTTTCAATTTTTTGGTCTTCCAGAAAGATGGACTTAACAGGTTTTCTTGATCCGCCGACTACCATGACAAAGGTTTTTTTCACATTTATATGCAAGTCCAAGGCAGCCATAAAATCTGCATATTTAGATAGTGATTTCTGCAGTTCATTCGGAGTTCGAGCTAAAATGACTGCGTCGTCCGCATAGAGCAGTGCGGGGATCAGGCGATCTTTTACTCTTGGGAGGTCTCTCCCCCCTCTCAACATAGACTCTTCAAGACCATTGGTATAGAGTGAGAAGAGAAAGGGTTCCAGGACACAACCTTGCCTCACTCCCTGCTCTACCCTAAATGGTGCTGTTAGTTCTCCTCTTGTCCCATACCTCACTCTCGCCGTGGCTTCACTGTAAAGCTCCCTTAGGAAGTCCAAAAGAGGAGGATCTACCCCCATTACACTCAGCAGCGACCAGAGCTTGGCGTGTGAGACACAGTCAAATGCGGAGGACAAATCCACATATGTCATAAAAATGGTACCTGTTTTGGCGTGGGTGTATTTGGATGTCAACAGACTAAGATTTAGTGCTTGTTCGATGGTTCCAAAGCCCTCCCTGAAGCCGAACTGTAGGTCCGAAAGGATGTTTTTGTCTGCTACCTACTGTTGCAGCTTTCCAAGGAGGACTCTGCCAACCACTTTGCCCAGGGAGTCGAGAAGCGAGATTGGACGGTAGCACTTGACATCTTGTCGATCCCCCTTCTTGAAAATTGGGACCATTATAGATGATGACCATGAATCCAATAACCCGAGTTCCATTGTTGCTGTACAGACTCTTGTGATTATTGGAGCCCAGAGGTCAGGTAGAAATTTGAAAAGGTCGACTGGGACCCCATCAGGACCGGGGGCTTTCCCAGACTTACTTGAAGATAGCGCCATTTCAAAGTCCTGTAGATCAACTTCCAGAGATATAGGAAAGGCGACTGGATTGTTATTAGACTGATGTGATTCTATTGGGTGTCAGTTGGAAGATTTTCGAAAAATGGTTCACCCATGTAGCCTCGTCAATAGCCACGTCTATTTTTGGACCGCTGGAATCAGTTAGCAAAGGAGATTTAACTATTTTCCAGAAAGCCTGGCTGTCTTTCAAGAGAGCGCTCTCGTGCAAGGCATTCCACAAGGATAGTTTTAATTCTTTTTTCCTTGTTTTTCTAGCAGTGTTGTATTCCCGTCGAAGATCTTGGATCTTTATTTTGTCTCTGTTTGGTTCTCCAAGAGCTTTCCTCAAGTTGGTCTGTGCTTTAGTACAGTCTCGGTTAAACCAACCTGTGATGTTTTTCTTATTTTGGTTAGAAGTTCTGGTTAACAGGTTTTTGACCTGTTCTATTATAACATTAAAATTTTCCAGGATTTGATTCGGCTCTGCATGAGGATCAAGGCAGATCAATATGTTTTTGTATGCAGAAGTAACTAACCTTTTTGTGAGGATATTGGGATCTACTTTTTCCCATTTTATTGTAAAACCATTGCTCTTACCCAGTTCGAGCCTGTTCTGTGTTAGCGTGTTAGCTATGTTTGCCATCAAAGATTTTGGTTGGTGTGTTTGGAGAATTAGACTTAATGCAGAGTGGTCACTGAGATGATTTTCCTGGATTTTGATACTACTGATTTGAGCTTTCAAGCCTTCTGTAACTATTACGTAGTCTACAGTAGTCTCGTGGCCCCTTCCTCTGTACGTAGGTTCTAATTTATTGGTTGACTGTTGGATGGGGTTTAGGATTTGCAAGTCCAGATCGGAGAGTGTTTTATTCATAACTGGCCCCACTCCTGAGTGGATAAAGTGGATTAAAGGGTTGTCATGCTCGTCCACCATTCCACAAATATCGATGTTGGGGCAAGGATGTAAATTGAAATCACCTCCCCAAATTACGTGGGCATTAGCCGTTTTCTGTTTGGAGTGGGAGTGTTCAGTTATTTTGTCTTGAATTAAAGAAAGAACACTCACAAAGTTGTCAGCCTCCAGGTTATTGTATATGTTTATTATTGTAATAAAGAGTTTTTTTCCTATAGTGAGAGTAAGGATCTGAAAGTTCGAAAAGAGGTCTACCTTGAAGATCTTTGTGTTAGCAATTGTGTTAGCCATGTAGATTACTAAGCCCCCTTTAGGTCTACCTGAGGTACTGGGGAGAGCGGGAGATATGAATGTCCTGTACCCCACAAGGTGAAGGGGTGTCGTTGCCCAGGTTTCTTGTAGGCAGATGATTTGATAGTCCTTCAAGAATGCGGCTGCCGAGCCGTCCTCAATTTTGTTTTGGAGGCCGGCCACATTCCAATAGATCACGGAAAGCTGAATGGATGCATATTCTAAAACAACATTATTCGTTTGTGAGGGAGGTGAGGTAGGAAAGGAAGGTGCCGAGATTATTAATGAGGGCTCCGGGGATTTAATTATTGGTCAATCGACCATTTCCAGGCCGCTAAACCGGTTCATGGTCGGGATGCCTAACCAGTGTTGCCCATTACCGGTGTCTCCATAGTTAGGTCCGAATGGTTGGTGAGATGGTCTCTCCCACTGCTCCCAGTTTCTGAATCTGTTTTGTGGGCCCATAATCTGCCATGGTGCATCTCTCTGCTGATGATTCTGATTAGGTGGGCACCAGGAATTGGTAGGGTCGCTGTATCGCATTGATAGGTTTGGGCCGGCAATATCTAACTCCCATGGCTGCGGAATTGGTTTCCTCCAGATGTTGTCGGTGTTACGTGAATAATTTTGTTATTATACCTCTTTGGGTAGAAATAAGACAAGGGTCTTGTTACAATCCCCCCTGAGGAGTTGTTATATTCCCAGGAGCAGATATATTCAGCTATGCTGGGGTCCTCAAACGTAATTACTATGCAGTCTCCCCGGATGGATTTTTTCTTATAGCCTACCCACGGGGTCCGGCAAACTGATGCTATTTTGCTTTTCCAGGGTGGCGGGACGGGGCGGTTTGTATTCAACCAATACTAGACTTTGTTCTTTAATGACCAGTTGGGTTCCGTCCCCTCGCCTGTAAGTTCGGGAACCCCCGTCATAACCACCACGTATGGAGAAGCCTCAGGTGGCAAATTAAAGGTAGGTGTTTGTTCAATTGTCCCTCTCGGGGCACCTTTTGTTTTTGGTGGGTTTGTGTTTGTTGTGAGAGGAGTTTTAGGACCAGGTGTTTTTGTGGTTGGAGTATTTACTGTTGGTGTTGGTTGGGAACTGGCTTGCGGGGGAATAACCAGGGACTTGGGAGTTGGCTTTTGTGCAATGGGAGGGTTTGTTGGGAGTGTTACTGTGATTTGTTTTTTGGGCTGCGGGGGATGTAAGATTGCAGGTTTCTTAAGTACTGGGAGAGTAGTAGATGGGTTTGCAGGTAGTTTGATATGGGGTTGTGAGGATATAGATTTGAGAGAGCCAGTAATTTTTGTTAGCTGACTCTCTATGTTACTAAGTCTGGATTCTAACGGACGAATGTAGGAATTTAAGAGGGAGGCTATCTCTTTAATTAGCCTTGCTGATTCTCTTTGTCTTCCTGTGTGTTGTGGGCTTGGGGGGTCTGGGATTAAAGATTCTTGAAGGTCGTGTGGTAAGTGATGTATTGTTACCACATTATTAGTTGGGGGAACAGAATGGTTGGGTAGCGCTGGCGAATTTGTGTCGCTTACCAGAATTGGGTGCTCGGTTGCTATGGAATTTGCAATGTGATCTGGGATTTTCTTTGCATTCCGTTTCTTTATGGCTCCCTCCCGCCTCCCTCTCATTTGCCTTGTTTCTTCAGGTGTAGGGTCAGGAAAGATATCAGGGGTTTTTTCAAGGTCACTTTCTGTGAAGGTTACAGATAATTGGGATGCTGAAAGGTCAACATTATTTGGCAGGCTAAGTCTGTTTGTAGTCACCGCCGTTTGAGTTGGGGCTGGCTGTACTTCAGGAGTTTTTGCGGTTGCAAGTAATCCCATTGAGGATCGACGAGCAATTGCAAGTTCGGTCGAAACTCTACCCTCGATTAAGCTTATACTCTGATCAATAACTGTATTTGCTTTGGCCAAGAAGTCATCCATTGGACCTAGTAATTTTTCTCCTATTCCGTTCTTTTTTGATTTTTTCTGCTTGGTGGATCTCGTGTTCATTTTGCAATGAATATCTACGTTGAGAGGATACTATATTACCTGTCCGGTTATGGAAGAGGTCAAGAAGATGATGAATACCTGTATTGGGTTGACCAGGGTGTAGTTCTTAGGGGGGTGGGCCGGACCGGACTCTCCCGTTCTCGAACGGCCTCAAACGGCCCGCTCTTTGCCCGGTCTTAGCCCCGGCCTTTGCCCCGCGGGCGTCCCGCGTGCGCGTTACTGTCACTGATTTTCAGGGGGAAGTACGGGTGGAGTGGGCGGGAAGAGGACCAGCTGCGGCCGATCAGCGCCGCTGAGCACGCTGGTCCTCGCAGTCCCGCCTCTTGCCTTGGGTTTAAGCTGTGATGGCACTAAGGTCGCGTTGGTGCTCCAATGCACATGCGGGAATCCAAGGGCTGGATCCCACCAAAGTCTCGAGCCTGCGAGCGGCTCCCGCGAAGCGGGGGCCGCGAGGCGTGGCGAAGTGACCAGAGAAGCTGACTGGCAAACAGGAACAGCAATCCAGGGAAGGTCTGTAAAGGCACCCAAGCAGCTCTCACACCGCGATGTTTTAATGGGTGGAGGGGGCGGGAAGAGGACCAGCTGCGGCCGATCAGCGCCGCTGACCACGCTGGTCCTCGCAGTCCCGCCTCTTGCCTTGGGTTCAAGCTGTGATGGCACTAAGGTCGCGTTGGTGCTCCAATGCACATGCGGGAATCCAAGGGCTGGATCCCACCAAAGTCTCGAGCCTGCGAGCGGCTCCCGCGAAGCGGGGGCCGCGAGGCGTGACGAAGTGACCAGAGAAGCTGACTGGCAAACAGGAACAGCAATCCAGGGAAGGTCTGTATGCGTTTATAGTATATAGGGAGTGGGAAGCGAACTACCTACCCCTATTGGTGTGAAGACTCGGGGATTAAACTGTGAGCCTAAATTGTGAACTCATTGCTGTAAAGTAATGTGCTCTGGGCGCTGTAGCATACCTGTGTAAGTAGTGTTAGTTTGCGTTTATACAATATAGGGAGTGGGAAGCAAACTCCTTACTCCTACCAGTGTCAAGACTCGTGGATGAAGCCATGAGCTCATTGCTGTAAAGTCATGTGCTCTGTGTAGTATTCCAATGTAAGTTATAGTAGAAAGTTAATATGTAATTCTACTAGAATCTAAGTATGTATTGTTAAAATGTAGGGCTGGCATGAGGGGAACCTTGTGGAGTTTGTACACGTTGCTGGAGAAGACAGCTGCCTTGCTGGCTGCTCCTGCTGGTAGCTGTTTCAGGTGTCTTGTTTTCCTGTAATAAATCTACTTATTGGATCCACTGCTGTCTACCTCTTCACTACATAAATTTGGCGACGAGCGGGAGAAGGTAAAAAGAAGGCAACACTCACCAATATTTCAAAAGTGCTTGCGTTGTGTTGAAGACCCGTTTTCTTCGTGTAGCTGTTTCTACTCATGCCAGGGTCGTTGGCTCATTGAACTATGTCATCTGACTTCTGGTAGGATTTATATTTTTAGATTTTGCGCTTCCTCTGCTTCTTCACTACACTATGGTCGCTGTACTACACGTGTGTAAGTAGCGTTAGTATGCGTTTATACTTACAAATGCATCATGGTCCTAGGGAGGGTGACCTCTTAGGGGCAGCTCATACAATGTCCCAGGGTGTGCATTCGTGGGACATTTGTGTTTGCTATTAGAGGGCTGGTGCATGGCTTCCACCCTGTGATAGCAAATCCTTGTTTGACTACTTGAAGCAAGAGGAGGAATACCTCGTATCGCTTTAATAGAGGGGATGCGGAAGGCAAAAATGGAGTGAAAAAAGCGGAGTCTCACCAGTTGATTTAGATGAGGCCCCTGGTGGGTAATGTTCCGTGGCCAATCCTATTATTATATTGCGCCGTCTCTGTAGGACTGGGGATCTTAATGTCACATGTAAATTAGTCGCAGAAGGGCACAGAGATGTTTTGCAGCATAGGAGACCGCCACCTTCCCAGGTATTGTTTACTAATTGTTCGGAGGGTTCGAGGTAAACTGAAGTCCGGAGATCGCCACACTCCAGGGCTTTATTTAAATATGCAGGGTGGGCCTCTGCAGTCCCTGAAGTCTTGGTGGTCCTAGGTAGTGCCTTATTGGTTCTGTAATCACACGGGCAGTACTCATGGTGTCATAAAGTGATACACTCATAGAACTCTTGCAGTTGTAGAATTACCCAGGCTTCATTTGTGTAATAGTCAGTTAGATTATGTTTGGTAGGTGCACTGTAATATTAGAAAGGTTTGCCCTCATAATCTCCTATAAACAGATGATTTTCACAATAAACAACAGACAAGTATTGTCAGAAAAAGAAGACCTATACACTCAGTTATTTATTTGAAAAAAAGTAACCTTTATTAAAACACATATAAATAGAAACGTAAGTTTAATAGAACAAACAGTATAATATAAAAAACGTGGGTTGGACTCCAGTGGAAGTAGCGTAGAAAAAATGCAAGACAAAAAGGAAACATATGTGTGCTATGTGGAAGAGGTAAAGAAAGGTAGTCCGAATGAAAGGACAATAGTGAGAATGGGAGGGTGGGGGGAAGGGAGAAGGGGAGGGAGAGTCAAAAGAAGAGAGGGAGGAGGAGACAGAGCGTCGGGCTACTGCACCCAGCCCTTAGTGTTTATCCTCCCATCACCTGTTTGTCTAGGACACTGGGGTCCGCGAGAAAGAGTGTGGTCCAGCAAGTCCTTAAAATGAAACACATGAGGCCAGTGATTAGGGGCCATGTTATCAAGGAATGGCGATAACATTATCGCCGCTAAAGCGGCAGGAAGCTGCCGCTAAAGCGGCGATAAGGGGTTGATAATATGCCCTTGTGAATTCCCATAGAAGCCCAGGTTCTGGTTTCCTGCCGCTAAAGCGGCGTTAATGTTATCACTGTTGTTTGATAATATAGTACTATATTATTAGCAACGGCAAAATCGCTTACATGCACCAGGGTGCTGCACCCCAGTCCCTTCCCCCACACTGTGCTCAATTGTAGGTCCTGCACACCGGGGTTTCACTGCTCACCTGCCACCACCGGTGTGTCCCACGACGTGTTGGTGCAAGTTGCGAGTCCGGGGTATGTTTGTACAGTAGGAGAGCAGGTCTCCGGTCGGGCACAGTGTCTTGATACCACGATGAAAAGCGTCAGAATGCCCAGGGCATCATCGCGGGGTGTGCTCTCGCTCCGGCAATCTTGAGCCTATCAATTCAATGTCTTAAAAGGGAGATATCATTTAATGGCGGAAATTTCGAACGTAAATGAAGGTTTATTTCAAGCTTGATAGAAAACAGGAGTTGAATGCATCCTTCGTTTTTGAAGTACGATCTACCAACTGTTAGTGGTAATTGTGGTTCATCGAGGAGTTGGAGTGCTCGAGAATTCACAAGGTTAAATAATAATACGTCATACGAAAGTTCAAATAGAAAGGAACAGACCACATGGTAGAAGCATAATGTGCACGTGTATTGCAGTGGCGGAAGGCTGTGTGCATGTACACTTATTAACGAGCTCACTACAGTTCCCTAAAAGCCAACGCCACGTGTCTGTAGAGCAGCACTGCCCGCTGGCTTAGGCCTACAGTATGGTCCAGCAGGTCCTTAAAATGAGACAGATGTGACTGAAGGAGGTCAGAGATCACATCATTACGCACTGCAACATTGCTTATTCACACGTGCGCACTCAGGGTGATGCACCTCACCCCTCCCGCAGCACCGCGCCCAATTGGAGGCCCTGTGCACCCAGGCCGCTCTGCCTACCTGCTGTCATTGTTGTGCGAGCAAACACTATGGGCAGCGCTCACAATTCAGCTGGAGTGATAATTTCAGGATGGTGCACACCTCATGGATCCCTTTCGAAGAGGATGGTCAGTAGGGCTCACAATTTAGAGCCAGTGTTGATTGCCAGGATGGTGTACACCTCATGGATCCCTTTTTTATTATTGCGCATTGTGATGTGCGAGGTTGATGCGGCCATATCACCTGAGGCAGTGTGGAAGAAGGGGGACGTGCGGCGTTGTGGTTATCCTATTTATACAAACGCAAAGTGGGCTGGGCTTGCGTACGCCAGGCCAGCATAGTGGTGTGAATAATTATTCCGGGACATGGGCGCTGTTCAGTTCCTGCCTGGCCAGGAAGTGTACTTATGTGTGTTTCTTTTGTAGTTTTGACCTTGCAGAGTGTGCAATTTACATTAGTGTAGCATGTGTCGGGAGGGCGGTAACTATCGCTAATGAGTTCGTGTTTGAAAAGATTGAATGGTGAACATCACATTTCATTGTCAAAGTTGTGGATATGCGCAGACACGTATGTCAATGGTGTGCGGTATTATTGAAAGTGTTGCTATCACGATGCGTACATATGTGAATGCGCTCGGATGGAGGGAGGATCAGCAGTGAGGCTACGTCATACACAGTGATAACACTCATTACAGTCCAGGAATGCATGTCAAATGTGAATCTGAAAGTCTCACATAAAACACACTACTATATTGATAAAGTCTGACAAAAGAGCGTCCAGCAAAATAAATCTACACATTGCTGTTTACTGTTTGTCACATGGGATCTATAATGTGCACAATGCCCGTTGCTTCTGATACTTCTTAGAGCAATGAATACCCAGGCCGAAAGGGAGCACAATAAAATGCTCACACACACACTAGGGGCATTGTGTAACACCTATTTGTTTTTTGATGTAACGTTTGAGATGCATGGCAATCACACGTGGAAGGCTAATGTACAGAACACGAATATGGATCAAGATGATCGTTGCATGTTGTGTGTAGTATAGGATATGTGAACACAGCAAAAAACTTTTCAAAAAAGCAGAAGCAGTGTCTCTCATCAAACGCTGTAGAGAGAATGAGTAAAATGGGTGGGGTCATCAAACTGTTACAATGGGAAATGTTATTTAGCAATCAAATGCTTTTTTTTAAGGTCACATGGCAATCGCGCACCGAGCGCACAAGGAGGCCGCACCCGACGCGATTTTGACAAAATATATTTATCATAATATAAGTTTATAACAGAAATATATAAATGTTTAAAATATTTTAGTTAATCGCTTGCTCTCATATACAGTTTAAAGTTTTTTAGATATAATTTTGAGACAAAAAACAGAGCGTACTTGGCACGACACTATACGTCTGTGATGTAACACAGGGCCAGGCAGCGTGTACTCATCACATACGCAACATGCAGCGGGCGCAACCCCATACGTACATGACGTAGCATGTGGCTTGGTACTGTGTACCCGTCGGATGCCAAAGTAGCAGCTGGGGTGACTTCATGTGTATATGATGTTATACAGGATGTGGTGCCACGAAGTCGTCGGATACAATATGTGCATCATTTACGAGTTAAGCAATATGGCAGATAGTATCCGCGTGGTGATGGACCTTGGTACGCGACCGGTATGGGAGTGTAGTTTTGTCCGAAATAAAATAATATATATATATATCTTTTTAGGGGAAGATATAAAACGTTACATAATTTTTAAAGTAAAAAAAAAAAGAAGTATAATAGAGTTCCAAAATATTAATGAAAATATTTGAAAAATATAGGTTTTAGAAACATTAAAATATGAAATAAACATTTATAAAACCCTAGGAATTCACAGAAAAAACATAGGTTTCATGCACGTTGTAGTTAGGAATTAGCATTTAAAAAACCTTAGAACTTCACTAAAAAAATCATAGGTTTCAGGGACGTTATAGTTAGTTGAACATTTGACTCCTATAAAACCAGAGAACTTCGCCTTTTATAGTTAGTTGAGCTAACTATAACTCGTGCGTCCGCTTATGCACTGCTGATTATGTTACACATTACATCACTCATGACATGGTCAGTGACATCACTGATGACATCTCCAATGACATCACTCATGACATCATCCATGTGACAATCTGATGCACATACTGATGATCTAATATAAACTTTGATACACCCATTCTAAAATGCTGACTACTATTTTTGAAATCATACACAGAAGAATGTCATATACTACATAGCACTCACTATTTCCTAGGTCTACACACACATTCAGTTACTTATACATGTAGTTACTCATCAATACAGTACTATAATATGCACTCATACATCTATACATGCAGTCACAGTCTGCCACTCATTCATAGAGTTACTCACACACCTAGTCAGTAATGCAAAGAATCAATCACATACCCATGTAATCATGTATACAGTTAAACACACCAAGTTTGTTATTTTTAAGACATACCACATAACTTATTTATACAGATACTAACACATATTTACTGTCTTATACAATCACTGATAGAAGCAGACACTTTTTTATACACCCACTCTTCAAATAACTTAGGGGCCCATTAGGATGTCGGGCGGTGGCATCACTGCGGTGCTGGCGGGACGGTAAAATGCCTTTTTCCGCCCGCGAGCAGCGGAACTCATGACCGCCATATTTGTATAGCAAAACATAGGTCATTTCCCGTCCGCCGCGAAGCGCTGCGCACTACCATCAAAGTGCGCCCGCCACCGCGGCGATGGGAGCCAATCGACACTCACCGCCGTGCCGAATGACGTCCACCCGCTCGACAAATTAGGATGGCCCAAACAAGTTGACGCACAGTAGCGGAGACACCGCCCAGTCTGAGCTGGCGGAAACTCGACAGCGGAGCAAGATAGCCGAGACCCGGTCCTGAACGCCATGAACCCAGCCCTCCATATGCATACAGTGATGTTCCTCCTACAACACTATCGTCAGATGGGCCACAGCGGACGCCGCTGCAGGTACGCAACTACACAAATGCAACACACAACAAACAGGCCGACACAGGGTCCAATCACCACACAGACACCCTGCTGGGGTCACAACACATCCACAAGGGCACCTACACATCACCCACCTGACAACAAGGCACCCCTCAGCATCTGGGACATACATCGACCGCCAACCAGCAGCAGCGTCCCGGTCCCGGTCACGTCACCGCCGCAGTCAACACATGCGCACTATGCAAAAGGCAGGGCCACTCCAAGGCATGTGCAGGGCACAAACAGCATAGGGACACTCCACCCCAACCACATATCAACATACCCCATCAAGTCACAGGCCAGGTGCCCATCCCGTGCACTCCTATGCACACCAACAAGCACTGCAACAACAAGTACAATACACACTCTCTGCACCACACAACACACAACAGGAGAGACAGCCACTGCAGGAGTGGCTGACAAGGAACACACAACACCAGTGCCACACACACTGAAGGCTCACAATCCTTACCAGCACAAACAAACACACACCCAGGGTGTAGCCACAAATACAACACACACACAGGGATGCCTCAACACATGCCTGCACAAGAACAACACACAAACACTACAGGAACACATACTGAACTCCAACAGAAACAGACATACCCTGTACGCCCAACTGGGGAAAAGCAATGGGAGCACAGACACAACAGGAGTACACAACATCATCACTCAGGAACAAAACACACACACCATAACACAAATCACACAAGAAGTGCATCTGGACAAACACACACTGCCACATCAAACCAACCACAGATGCAAATGCAACCCAAATCAACAAACACCACAAGGCATCAGGGGATGCACATCAGGCCATGCCAAGGCCACATACATCCAGCACTGTATGTTCAACAAGCAGTGTGTGCATAACAAGCACAACTGCACACACACACATATGATTAACACAACCACATCACACACACCACAAATCAGCACTGCACAAATACAACAGCACACCCAGGAACTGAAGCAATACCACAGCCAACATCCACACATCTAACACAACAACTACACATTCACCACTCTGGGACACAAGAGCCAAGCTATCTCCACCAGAAAACTGGGCAGCACACACAGCTGAAGTGCACATGACCACTACAGAATGACTAATAGCACAAGGACAGCACACATAAACCATTGTGGCAATGTCCACAGTGGAACAACACTTATGGCCCGAGAACTGCACCACAATGCACAAGCTCACAAATGAAGTGATGGGGAGGCACACACACATGGAAACCAAGGGGACAGCTGACATCAAAGTGAAATAGCCTGCATGTCCGTAGCAGACATGTAATGGGTGTACCACACAAAATAGAGGGAGGGAAGTCCCACAATGGCAAGGCACAAGTGGCACACATAGAGGATGGCGTAACACCACACACACCATGTCATACAGGAGAAGAAAAACTACCATGTGCCTGCAAAGCATTACAAACACAATGCCAGTGTGGAGCAGCAAGGCCGCACAGTCTACACAGACACACCCAAGACACATTGAGGATCAATCAAACACAACACTGATGTGCAACTCACACACTTTGCACACTTCAAACTTACCAACACAAGAAGGAGGAGTCACACACATCAGCATGGGCTCACCAACACACAGCACAGTGCACTGCAAACAGCTCACACAAGTGCATACAATCTTCTACACAGGGCTAGACAAAACAAACAACAGGCATACAACTGCTGGGTGACACATGTGTGTCTCTCACAATACAGGGGCACACATACATCCACTACAAATTTACACCCTTCACACTGCACACCTCCACTACACCCAAGACCACGCATCTCATGTAGGCCATGGTACCAGGACTAAGGGCTAACACAAGATGACCATACACATACATGGCTGGGCACACATAAAGGAATCCACACACATACATCATGACATATCCCAGCCTGCTTCAAAACCTTTGCACATCATCACACCCTGTGCTGGCAGTGTCCCCCAACCTGACATGTGAACAGTGTATCCAACAATAGCAAATCACTAAGAAGATAACTGCATGGCAGGTAAAATAGCCATCATGGATTACACTATTATCAGGGTCAGAATGGACTGAAGACCCTGTCACCCCAGAAATCTGATGCCTGCAAAGAGCCTTGCAATGTTGACGTGATACATAGAGCATGGGGCACAGGCAATCAAATGCAAACAGAAAAAGAACTTTAATCAGCAAGGACACTGACAAAACACACTACAGAAGTAACTGTATTTATTCACATATTGCACAGATGTAGCAGTAAAACAATAGTAGACAACAGCAAGGCACAAAATGATGTACAAATGCAAGATACTATGCACAGGTGAAACACAAACAGGAAGATCAGTGTCCATAGCACAGGTGAAAGGCCAACACAGCAGAGCAACAGGGCCACAGTCCATTGCAAGTGAGAGGCCAACACAGCAGACCAACAGGGGCAGTGTCCATGGCAGGTGAGCCAGCAAGTACATGAGAGGCTGCACAGGGGAGAGTACAGTACTGCAGAGCAACAGGGCCAGTGTCCATGGCAGGTGAGAGGCCAACACAGCAGAGCAACAGGGCCAGTGTCCATGGCAGGTGAGAGGCCAACACAGCAGACCAACAGGGCCAGTGTCCATGGCAGGTGAGCCAGCAAGTACATGAGAGGCTGCACAGGGGAGAGGCCAACACAGCAGAGCAACAGAGCCAGTGTCCATGGCAGGTTGTCGTAATTTGGCAATGACTGGGTTAGCGTTAAGCTTTGCTACACATTATTCCCTTATCTTGACCATAGTTGTTAAACGCCATTTTGTATGTTACGGCGGCCATTTTAGAGAATGCGTCGCCTCGTGGTCAGCATGCCCTTTGGTCCTTTCTCTGTGCCACTGACCACTTGAGTTTGCCCAGCAACAGGCTATTTTTAGTAACGGTCAAGCCCGCACATGTGCAGTTCCGACTGACCAGTCATCGCTTAGGAATGTTCCGCCAAACTGACCAGTGGTGTTGTAACTCCTCCCATGAGTTGGCTGTGTTCCAAAAATGACCATATATGTACCTAAAACTCTGTAACCATGTACCGCCCATCTTTTAATGTCTGTAAAACTGTATAAAAGAAGGACTTACACCGATGTTCGGTGTGATACTTCTTGCATTGCCGAAGGGTGCTGTAGGAATGTACCACCACCCCATGGGGTCTTAATAAACTTGTCTTTTGCATTTTCTAGTTTCTGTGCCAACTGTTCTTATGGTGTAGAGGGTATTCTGCGGAGTATGTAGGCCTGGAGAACCCAATACCACAAATTGGCGACCACGAAGGGACTCATCGGCGACTCGGATGCCCGCAGGAGAGGTCGTGACGAAGGATTGGAAACTCGCCATGGACGTGTACGCTGCCACTGAGTGACCCGAGTCTTGGCACCCACGGTGTTTTCTTCCCTTCCTTCTGATCTGACCTTCCAGGTGGCGCCGGTTCCCGACTGAGATCCTGCTCGTCTGCGTTGCCGTACAGTGCCGGTTTGGCTGATTTGATCAAAGACCTTGGCAGTTGGAACCTGGATATTTGAGATTTGGGTAAGAATTGTGATTGGTAAGGTAGTCTGCGGACGCTTACTGTAGTTCTATGAATATGAATATGTTTTGA
Organism: Lissotriton vulgaris; assembly: GCF_964263255.1. NCBI lineage: Eukaryota > Metazoa > Chordata > Amphibia > Caudata > Salamandridae > Lissotriton > Lissotriton vulgaris. The sequence continues at coordinate 352,848,566 of NC_141698.1, forward strand.
GTTAGCTAACATTTGAACCTATGACTTGATGTATATGTGTAGTGCACTTCACAGAGGCAGGCATGTAGAGATGTTTCTCTAACCTTGTTTGTATTTTGAGCGGCACATTTGTGTGAAGTATAGTAAGTGCCAATTTTGCGGTATCACGTTTCCGAGGTACTTTTTGAACATGCCTGTTTAAAGCACACTCCGAGGGATGTGCTGTCTTGGGAATGGTACCACATACCGATTAAACGAGTCTCAGCCGGCTCCCCCAGAGGGGACTCCTAACCGTGAAATGTATATTAAATTCGGCCTTCCCCCTATATTGTAAAGTAAATTATGGAACAAATACACCAAGTCTGAGCCCGAGTTGCAATGGCCACTACATGGGTCGTTTGATTTACGAAAGGTTCAGTTTGTGGAGCAATGTTTGTTTCAACGCAGGTCTAGACAGGATATGTTTGACTGTGTGCGAATGTGGGAGAAAGCAGTGCGTGAACGTATGAAGCGTGAGATTGCCTTGGCGGAAAAAGAGCAGCGCAAGGCTGCTCGAGATAAAGCTTTACAGCTGGAGGAGAAGGAGTTGCAGGAGAAGAAAGAGAGGGAGGCACGGGAACGTAATTTGCAAACGAGCGGTCAATTTCCTATTCGACGTCCGCTTTACCCTGTCCTTACTAATGAAGTTGATGATTTTTCGTTATTAGATCGGTCTCCGCCTCCGTATGTTCTGCCTACGGCTCCGGACGAGGACTTCGGTGATGAAGATCGAGATAGTGCGAGTACGAGGTTAACTGCTAGTAAAGCCGCGGAATTGCGCAGTTTCGCTAGGAAACTGAATTTGAATAGAATAACTATGTCAGAGATTAATGCTGAAAGGAATAAGTGGTCAGAACGAGAGCAGTTGTGTTTTTTAAGTACTTTTGCAGACGAAGTTATTGAACGATTCCATAAGAATTCAGAGGATTTAGAACCTAAGGATATATCAGTCCATCATGAGAATATGCGTAAAGGTTTATTTGTTCTTTCAGATGCGGATGCCTTTTTCTTACGATTGGTCCAGCTACGGGATGAGGCGTCCAGATTGCGGGAAGCACGAAAAGCATCAGAGAAGTCCGTGCCGGGGTCGACGGAGACATCCAAAGAGTGTTCTATCTTTGGAGCAGATAAGAGTTCTAAAGTGCATGTTATGCCTATGCGTGAAGCTGCACCTTTGTATGTTCCCCCTAAAGGGCAAGGTACCAGTGATGATAAATCGCCCGGGGATGCAAAAGGGTATTTTATATATAATTGGGTGTATACGCCTTGGAATAGAGCGGACGTTATGGCATTAAAAAACGCTTTACCCGATCCCCGTAAAAATCCGGCAGCTTTGTATGATGGAGTGGAGGGGGCTATTTCTTCCTGTGTTATGACACTAGTTGATATAGATCTTTTCTTTGGACTAATACTCCCCCCTGATATGTGGAGAGCGATTCGTAAGTTTGATGATCAAACGATGTTAGGAGCAAATTGGAAAGATAAAAGCCAAGCTGATTTAGACAGGGAGCCTGCATGTAAACCCTATCAGCTGATTTTAGATCTCCCAACAGCTATTTTGAATAAATTGAAAACGCTTGTTCCCCCTAAAAAGATTGATTGGACTATGTTAGCCTCGTGCAAACAGAAACAAGACGAGTCGGTGTCTGACTTCTTCACACGTTTTGAAGAAGCGTTTCATGATTACAGTGGACAATTGTTAACAGATGATACGGGTAGGCATCTGTTTGTCGACAAGTATGTGGCTAATCTCCTACTCGAGATTGCAAAGCGGTTGAAACTAGTGAAAGTTCTTGGACCACGGCGACCCCTGCGTCTTTGTTAACTATGGCTCAGTATTACGAGTGGCAGGAATTAGAGGCTAAAGAAAGTGTTGATAAGAAAGCGAAGGAGTTGAAGACGAAGGTGATGTTGGCACAGGTTTGTGGTGCGCAATCTAGAGGGAATGATAGGGGCAGGCGAGGAGGGGGTAACGCGTCGTATGGTCGTACTGATATTGCTGAGGACCAATGTGCATATTGTAAAGAGTTTGGGCATTGGGCTGAAGATTGTCCGGTGCTTCGTGAGCAACGTAGCCAGCATGGTCGAGGTGGTGGAAGGTCACGGAACAGTTATTCGGGAGCGAGAGGTGGCAGAAGTGATCGTGGTAGGTTTGAGGCGAGGGGTCGTGGTCAGGATGAACGAAATACTTTTGACCGACGAAATCAGTATCAGATATCGGAGGGTGAGAACGTGGAGAGTCAGGATTATGTGCATGCATAGGATTGCGTAGGATGGGGTGTGAAATCGGTTGAAGTGCCAGTAGATCAAAGAGGTCCATATGTATCAGCGGGCGTTTTGGGTTCTACTGATCAGTTTTTAGTTGATACAGGAGCTACTCGTAGTGCTCTGTCTAAAAACTTGGTTCCAAGGGCTCCCCTGTCTGGCGAAACGATTACATGTATAGGGTTCGATGGCACACCCTCTCCAAGCCCATTATCACAACCTCTTGCATTTTGCATTGATACATTTTTTGGTCTCTGCCCATTTTTGTTGTCGCCTCATACCCCAGACAATATTATGGGCATAGATTTGCTCAAATATTTTCGAGCAACAATACGCTGCGCTCCTGAAGGAGTGCAGGTTATTTTGAATGACAATTATCCAGATGCAGGCAGACTGTGTACCATGCAAGAAATTGAAGCGTTAGCCTCTCTCCCACACACGTTATGGGCGACATCAGATACGGATGTGGGACAGATGCTCATTCCGCCTATTCGAATTACTGTTAAGGAGGGAGTATCTTTGCCACGTGTACCTCAGTATAAGATATCCAGGGAAGGTGAGATTGCCCTGACGCACATTGTTCAGGACTTGATTATTGCAGGAGTAGTTGAGGAAGTTCCCTACAATGTTTGTAACAGCCCTATTCTTCCGATCCTTAAGAAAAATACTGACGACAAAGTCTATCGATTTATTATTGATTTGAGAGAAATAAACAAAATTGTAGTACCCCAGTACCCGGTGGTGTCTGACATCACCACCTTACTTACTTTGGTCCCCCCCACTGCCACTACTTTCTCTGTTATTGATCTCAAGAATGCGTTCTTTTCCATTCCCATCCATCCCGACAGCAGATATCTATTTGGCTTCACGTTAAATAATAAATCGTATAGATTTTGTCGTGTTCCTCAAGGTTACACAGAAAGTCCTAGCATTTATAGCCAGGCTTTGAAAAGACAGCTTGACTCTTTTGAATTGCGGTCTGGAGTAGCTCTTATCCAATACGTTGATAACCTCTTATTGGCTGCAGACACCTATGCACAATGCGAGGAGAGTACTCTTGCCTTGCTCTCCTTTTTGGCTCAAAATAATCACAAAGTCTCTAGGAAAAAGTTAAAATATTGCAGACCAAAGGTGACCTACCTCGGTCATCTTTTGTCTAAGGAGGGACGTGCATTAACATCTGATCGAATTCAAGCAATTTTAGATACACCAGTCCCCCGCACTCAGAGAGATGTACGTGCCTTTATAGGATTAACGTCCTTTTGTAGACAGTGGATAATGGGGTTTTCGCACATTATAAAACCTTTGTTAGCGTTACTGTCCAAAACTACACCAATGCCCCTTGAATGGACAGATGAATGTCAGAATGCTTTTAAACAATTGAGACAGGCCCTTTGTTCTGCACCCGTGTTAGGTACACCAGATTATACAAAGATGTTCACGTTGTATGTGCACGAGAAAGATGGGTGCGCATTATCAGTGTTAGTGCAGACACACGGGGATAAGCAGAGGCCCTGTGCGTACTTTTCGGCCATTCTTGATCCTGTAGCACGAGGGTTACCTGGGTGTTTCCGAGCAGTTGCAGGCACAGCAGTAGCTATACGGCAGAGTGAGGGAATAGTTTTGTCACACAAATTGTTGGTGTTAGTTCCCCATGCAGTGGACGCTCTGCTAAACCAAACGAAAACCCAGTATCTTACGAGTGCACGTTTAACAGGATATGAGCTTACACTTTTGGCGCCACATATCACACTAAAAAGATGTGCTACCCTGAACCCTGCCACTTTATTGCCGTATCCGGTTGCGGAGGGCCAAGAGGAAGAACACCATGACTGTGTTTTCCTGACTGAAGAACAAACAAAGGGTCGTGTCGACTTACAGGATACGCCACTTCCAGATGTGGATGGGGAGCTGTGGGTTGATGGATCGTGTTTAAGGCTGCCAGATGGCACAACTTCTGCAGCATATGCGATCACGACACTTAAGACAGTGGTAGAAACAGCACGAATACCACAGAAATCGGCCCAAGCAGCGGAGCTGATAGCTGTGACAAGAGCCTGCGAATTGAGTGCTGGCTTATGTGTGAATATCTACACAGACAGCCGGTACGCCTTCGGAATAGCGCATGACTTTGGCCTACTCTGGAGAGAACGTGGGTTTTTGACTTAGCATGGAGTACATATTATGCTAGTGCGTGATCTCTTGAATGCGTTACTTTGTCCAAAGAAAGTGGCGATAATCAAAAGCAGTGCACATAAAAAGGTCACTGACAAAGTGGGACAAGGCAATGCTTTTGCAGACAGTATAGCAAGACAAACGGCTATGTCACGAAATGATTCTCCAATGTATGTGGTGAAGTCGCAGGCTGAGCGATGGCATGATGCTAGAGCGGAGATATTAGACATTCAGAAATCAGCGACTGAAGCAGAACTTGCAACCTGGGCAGCAGAGGGAGTGCTGGATGATGAGGGTTGTTGGAGGAGCAAAGATATGGAACGATGGAAATTGCCTGCAGCTTATTTGCAAGCGATGGTCCAGATGACACATGGGTTGGCACATGTTGGAGCTCTTGCAATTACTCGATTGCTAACGCGAGTTTGGGAGCATCCTGAGATTGCCAATACAGCCAAGAGAGTAGTGCAGACCTGTTTGATATGTTTACAGCACAATCCTGCAAAAGGGACGCATACTCCGAAATGAGGGTTCGTTCCACCTACTGCACCGTTTGAAGTACTTCAAATGGATTACATCCAGCTTGAGCGTTGCAATAACCTTAAGTATGTCTTAGTGGTGGTGTGTGCTTTCAGCAAATGGGTTGAGGCCTTCCCCACGAAGGATAATACAGCGTTGACAACAGCTAAGGTTTTGCTCAAGGAGTACTTCCCTCGATACGGCGTTTGCAAATTTTTGTGGAGCGACAATGGTCCTCATTTTGTTGGGAAAATTGTGGAGTACGTGTTGAAGGGATTGGGAATTCAGCAGAAGTTTCATGCTGTGTTCCATCCTCAGTCGGCAGGTCTTGTTGAACGGTACAATGCTACTTTGAAACTAAAGTTAGCAAAGATCGTGGCATCCACGTCTTTGAAGTGGCCGGATGCCCTGCCTTTAGCATTACTCTCTATTAGATCAGTGCCCCATTTCCGAACTGGCCTCACACCTTATGAAGTGGTGTTTGGAAGGCCGATGACCATATGGGGAGTTCCTAAGCCTCGATTGTTACATGATGTGCCTTGTATAATGATGAACGATTATTTGGCACGATTAACAAATGATTTACTCTCTATTCATCAACAGGTTCGAGAAGCGCTCCCTGACAATTCCATTGGAGAGGCTCACAATCTTCGTCCTGGCGACCATGTGATGATTCGCTCGTTTGAGAGGACGAACAGCTTGGAACCGAGGTGGCGTGGCCCCGAGCAGGTATTGCTTGCAACTTGAACGGCTGTGCGAGTTACCAACAGGAAGCGGTGGGTGCACTCTACTCACTGCCGTCGTGTCTCTCCGGATCTGGTGAGCCCGACAGCGTTGTCTGACTACCGAGACATCTTGGACGAGGAGAAGAGCCCAGCTGTAACGTCTGCTGAATCGGAGGGAGCCTTCCCAGACCACACTGTTTCTAGACGAGAAAGATACAATCTGCGACCACGATAAGAAGAATTTTTTTTTGGGTGCGAGACTGGTTGAGTTACCGCTCCAGGTTTGTGAAACGGAAGCCGGGAATCTCAAGGGGGGGGGGATCCGTTCTGCCAAGTGTAGCGACACCCATCTTGACCCCGGAGAAGAAAACAACGGCTACCTCGGAGCTCAGCACTCATATTTTTATTTTTTAGTTGTACTTTTGAGACATTGTGAACTTTGAACTATGGCGTCTTCTGCAGCACAAGACAAAAGAATCCTTGGTGCTGTATTATTTGTGTTGACAATTATGGTAATAGCTGTGATAGCCTGGGTAGTAGAACTTGTGGTACCTGTGCGAGAACATTTGCTGCCGACTACCCCGGCTCCATCTGAACATTTTCATTTTACTCTACCATATCATGAAGAACGGCCCGACAGACTTACTTGAACAATAGTTTCATTCAAATTCTGCATCACACTCACAATATGACGAACACTTCTAACTGCTGGGTATGTGGGATGTTGCCTGGACATCAGAAGAAAGGAGGCACACCGCTTATCCCCCTCCCGTTTTCTCATAATGGGTCTTGCAATGCCTGGTACACCCTCCTGTTCACTTTGCGATGGCCAACAAAAGGGGGGCTGCTTTTTCGTCTGAACAAGATTTGTTTTAATGATCAAGATGGCTATCCGCTAGCTGAAGGAACTAAGTTTGAATGGGAGGAGTACCGCCCAGACAATGTGTCTGCACCACGAGTTTATAGTAATCATCGAAGTGTTAACATGTCTAATTCTCATGTTATTAATGTTATTGACACAAAAGCCAATCTCTGTGTACGTAATAAAGGTACAATCCCAGTTGGCAGAAGTGAATGTAACACCACTCTCACCTTTGATACCCCGAATGGCATTTCATTTGTGGCCTCCGGAAATACGTACTTCATATGTGGTAATAAAGGTTATCATCGTCTCCCTTTAGGATGGTTAGGAACATGCTACATCTCCTTTGTATTGCCCCCTGTATTTATTGCTCCGCCCGAGTATCATAATGATTACGTATTGTACCATGATTTTTTTTTTAACAGAGTCAAGAGAGCAGTAGTTCTTGATGATATAGACCAAACAGACACTGCACTGCAACAATATGTTGACTTCAATTTGGGTTTGTTTTCTTTTGTGGGAGCTGCCCTAAATAGCTGAAAAATACGACGGTTAACACGTGTTGTTGAAGCTGTTGCCAATGATACTGCTTTTGCATTAGGGAATTTAACTGAGGAGCTTCAGATATCTAGAATTGTAACGCTCCAGAACCGGATGGTTCTAGATGAAGTTCTAGCCGCCCGAGGGGGGGCATGCCGCATTATCGGAAGTAGTTGCTGTGTTTATGTGCCAGATAATTCACCATCTGTGTATGATGCCATATCCAAATTACATAAAATTGCTGCTGAGATACACCCTGACAATGGTACGTGGACCTTTTCGGGGTGGTTCTGGTCAATGCTTAGTACATGGGGCTGGAAGTTACTGACGATTCTATGTATAATAATTGGGATATTATTCTTCTTATGCTTATGTATTCAATGTGGCCCTGCATTATGTTCTATGTGTCTATCAGCCTGTATTCCATCCAGACGAGCTTTTGCCAAAAATGAACAAATGATTCATAAGGAAGTGGCCCAGATTATGTCCATCGATATAGAAGATGAGTATCCTGATTATGTCCATTATGAGGTAGCTTCAGCTAAACGCTAAAAGGGTCATCTGTCGTAATTTGGCAATGACTGGGTTAGCGTTAAGCTTTGCTACACAATATTCCCTTATCTTGACCATAGTTGTTAAACGCCATTTTGTATGTTACGGCGGCCATTTTAGAGAATGCGTCGCCTCGTGGGCAGCATGCCCTTTGGTCCTTTCTCTGTGCCACTGACCACTTGAGTTTGCCCAGCAACAGGCTATTTTTAGTAACGGTCAAGCCCGCACATGCGCAGTTCCGACTGACCAGTCATCGCTTAGGAATGTTCCGCCAAACTGACCAGTGGTGTTGTAACTCCTCCCATGAGTTGGCTGTGTTCCAAAATTGACCATATATGTACCTAAAACTCTGTAACCATGTACCGCCCATCTTTTAATGTCTGTAAAACTGTATAAAAGAAGGACTTACACCGATGTTTGGTGTGATACTTCTTGCATTGCCGAAGGTTGCTGTAGGAATGTACCACCACCCCATGGGGTCTTAATAAACTTGTCTTTTGCATTTTCTAATTTCTGTGCCAACTGTTCTTATGGTGTAGAGGGTATTCTGCGGAGTATGTAGGCCTGGAGAACCCAATACCACAAGGTGAGAGGCCAACACAGCAGACCAACAGGGCCAGTGCCCATGGCAGGTGAGCCAGCAAGCACATGAGAGGCTGCACAGGGGAGAATACAGCACAGAAGAGCAACAGGGCCAGTGTCCATGGCAGGTGAGCCAGCAAGTACATGAGAGGCTGCACAGGGGAGAGGCCAACACAGCAGAGCAACAGAGCCAGTGTCCATGGCAGGTGAGAGGCTAACACAGCAGACCAACAGGGCCAGTACCAATGGCAGATGAGCCAGCAAGTACATGAGAGGCTGCACAGGGGAGAGCACAGCACAGCAGAGCAACAGGGCCAGTGTCCATGGCAGGTGAGAGGCCAACACAGCAGAGCAACAGGGCCAGTGCCCATGGCAGGTGAGAGGCCAACACAGCAGACCAACAGGGCCAGTGTCCATGGCAGGTGAGCCAGCAAGTACATGAGAGGCTGCACAGGGGAGAGTACAGCACAGCAGAGCAACAGGGCCAGTGTCCATGGCAGGTGAGAGGCCAACACAGCAGAGCAACAGGGCCAGTGTCCGTGGCAGGTGAGAGGCCATCACAGCAGACCAACAGGGCCAGTGTCCATGGCAGGTGAGCCAGCAAGTACATGAGAGGCTGCACAGGGAGAATACAGCACAGCAGAGCAACAGAGCCAGTGTCCATGGCAGGTGAGAGGCCAACACAGCAGAGCAACAGGGCCAGTGTCCATGACAGGTGAGAGGCCAACAGAGCAGACCAACAGGGCCAGTGTCCATGGCAGGTTAGCCAGCAAGAACATGAAAGGCTGCACAGGGGAGAGTACAGCACAGCAGAGCAACAGGGCCAGTGTCCATGGCAGGTGAGAGGCCAACACAGCAGACCAACAAGGGCCAGTGTCTATGGCAGGTGAGCCAGCAAGTTCACGAGAGGCTGCACAGGGGAGACTACAGCACAGCAGCGCAACAGGGCCAGTGTCCATGGCAAGTGAGAGGCCAACACAGCAGAGCAACAGGGCCAGTGTACATGGCAGGTGAGAGGCCAACACATTAGACCAACAGGGTCAGCAACACACCCATATTCTAAACAATGTTCCGTACTAGCACACCTTTATGAGGCACAGGCATATGAGTGTGATGTCAACTTACACCTGGCTGTCATGCGGACTTGTACCTGGCTGTGTGTCGGGGACAGCAGGCCCACTTGACTGTGTTGACAGAGCCCCAGGTGATGTAGGGCTAACAGTGTCTTGGCAAGCTGGAGGGCTGTATGGACCAGGTGGCATATTAGCACGTGGAGATGGAGTCATGCAGACTGTCAGGATTCATCGAGTAGCCACTGTAGCTTCCTCAAGACTGTTGTTCAAATCCCTGTCATGGCCCCGTTCTGCACGATCTAATGTGTGGTTCCCTTGTTCCTCTGGCAGACTGAGATATTCCAGAGGTAATCCGAGTCATTGAACTAGAGAACTGATAAGATTGTATATAGTTCCCCTCCCTAAGATTGCCGCTCAATGTTCCATTTAGAGTATTCGATAGATGCGCCCTCTAGTGGGCTTCTGGAAGGTGCGCGCTCCTAACTGCGCACTTCAACGAAGATTCCGTTCGAGAAGCTTGTTCTGGTCGCTGCTCCGCGTCAACTATTCATGACGGGAGAATAACAGCAATTATCAAAGACATTCAGCGTATCATAGTAATTGGGTTTACAGAGACGTTTGTCAGAGAAATCCCTACCGTGCGCTCTCACTGCTCAGAGAGGCACCTCCGTCCAGACGAAGTTCCCGGCCGCTGTCCCAGAGCGGTGACAGCTGTCATCCAGATATCTTAGCTGCTCTTCATGAGAAGACGTGTGTCGGGGAAGACTTGACCAGACTCGACGAAGTTGAGTAACCAACTGAAGAGATTCCAGAACTCTACAAGTAAGGTGTTACATCTTCTCGCCAAGCCAGCAAGTACCAAACTGTATTGTCAGCATTCGCATTTACCCCCCGGACATTCCCCCTTGCCTTTTTCCTCTCCTTTCCTCCCCCTTGTACCTTCCTGTATCCTTTTTGCGTGCTACAGAAATTCTGTTGAACTCTTGCTTGCACTTCTGACAAGAAGATCAACTCTGCATAGAACCCCAAGACCAAGTCTGACGAAGGGCTTCACAGGTACTAGTTCAGTCAGAGAGAGAGTGAGCGAGTGTGGAGAAATATTCTGGGTGGAGATATTAATGTTCATATATGTCTTCACTGCAGGAAGCTCAGTCAGATAACGTTCCACAATATAGAAGAGAGGCAAATACCTGGGCAGAAACTGGTAGGACAAATTTCGTTTACCATTTAAGAATAGTCTGTATAGTGAAGGAAGGTTTGTGGTATATTCTCTGCTTCTTTCCCTTCTGTGTATTAGGCACCTTCAGAGTCGACGGCGAAACATATAGCAGTCACTAGAAGTAAGGGGTGCCAGTCGAAGTACAGGTATTCTCTTCTCTGTCCACTTCCCCTTTCCCTGCTGCTGGTGGTCTTGCTCTTGAAGCGAGGGTACCGGTGGAAGGGTGATCGGGACATTCGTCAGTACTGCCCCTGCGAAGCGTTGGAGCACCAGGCCATCGTGACACAGACCTCTGACACAGTGTGGGTGGGAGAGGTTGGATGGGTGCCCTTCCACTTTCTGGGAATATGAAATGGCTTTCCTGTCTTGGGGTTGATGGGAAGTGGTGATGACACAACAGGCACACACACCAACTGTCCCACATCAGGTGCAGACACTGGCACTACCTCTGGTGATGAGCTGTATCCTGCGGAACGCTGGGTGTGGCTACGCCTCAGGACCTCCTTCTTCTCTTTGCCTGGTGTACCCCCTACAGTGCCCTGCTTTGCCTTTTTGCCAGGGGTGGTCTCCACAGTGCCCTCCTTTGCCTTCTTGCCAGGTGTACCCCCTACAGTGCCCTCCTTTGACTTCTTGCCAGGTCTGGTCACTAAAGGGCCCTCCTTTGCCTTCTTGCCAGGTGTACCTCCTACAGTGCACTCCTTAGATTTCTTCCCAGGGCTGGTCACTACAGTGCCCTCCTCCACTTGCAGCAATGGTCGTGGAATTGGGGTAGATGTGGTGGGTGGATGTTTCCCTGAGCTCTTCCTAGGTGTACCTCTGAAATGCAACACCTCCTCAGTGGGCACAGACAATGCATGGGTAGGTTTGTGTGATGTTTCAGTGATAGGAGAGTCTTTTGCTGGTGCTGCCTCTGTGGCAAGTGAGCCTGGTGTCTGCCTGATTGCTCTTCTGGCCTTGCTCCTCCCTGATTGGCTCTTGTCTGTGCATTATGGGGTGGACATGTTCTTCAGTGGGGATGGTGTCTGTTGGTGGGAGTGTTTGGCTTGTGTCTGTTGTGTGCTCCTTGTGCTGTATCATTTTGTTGACGCAGGCTACCGTGGTCACTGTCATCTTATGTGGCCACTGACTGGGGGGTAGACAAAAGCACCTGAGCTGCAATGGGAGCATGTGCCTGTTGAAGGGCTGACGTGACTGTGGATGACAACGCCTGGACTGTAAGGTGTAACCCACACACGTCAGAGTGTATGACCTCCATGTATGCAATTACCTGGCCTAATTTCTTGTCATGGTCACTGAAGGCATTGAGCAGGGCAGTCTGGCCCACACAAAGCTGGCGCAGGAGCTCTACACACTTTACACTGAGTGGAGCAGGGGGGACAGGTGCAGGGGCAGCGGTGCCAGGTGTGAATGTGACTCGTCCCCTCTTAGTGAAACGGATACGGGCAGCCCCAGAGTAAGTGGATGGGATGCTGGGCACTGGCCGCTCGGTGTTAGATGATGATGCAGACTCCCCATCCCCTGTGCCTGCTAACATGGATGCATCCCAGCTGGCATCAGATGATGTAGTACTCTGTGTCTCAGCTACGGATTCCTCCTGCATACTTCTGTCCCCCTCAGATGCGCTGGTGGGCTCTGTGTCACTGGCCTCCGCTGCAGCTGTAGTGCTACTCTCGCCACCACTGGTTTCTGGCTCATGTTCCTCCGTGGTCTCTTGTGAATCTGCATGAACGAGAGATACAGGGTTGTGTAAGTGTCATCATCTGGTCACAGGATTTCAAATTAATGCAGTACAGGAGAGCCCCAAACCAACATGGTAACCACCACACCCTGCAATCACTGTGCAGCAACACACTACATAGACCACAACAATGCCTGTAACGCAGAATAACTGCCATGAGAAAGCCATGTTGATGCCACACAGCACTACACCCTGCCCGTAGATGGAGTGCGCCCCCCCAACTTGCCCTGCCCTAGGGACATGATGTGGGTACAACACTTATTACCACTGACAGACCTTCAGGCAACAGGAGGGGACAACACACACACCTATAATGACATTACATGCCACAATGCCAAGTAGGCCATAGCAAGCACCATGTGGTAATCTGGGTCACATTGTTATCAGATGTGTGGGCCTCAACGATCATGGTCCATGCAAAGTAGGCATACAGGAAGTCACACTCAAAAAGTTGACACAGCAGTTCACCACATTATAGGTTCCCCACACTATCCCATTGATGAATGACCATGTGGAGCCTAACACATCTGGCAATGCAAAAGTACAGCAGGGAGTATCAGCTTAGTAAGGCCAGGGTGGCCCAATGCCTGATACAAGCACACATCACAGCAGCGGTACACAGTCAAAATATCGAATCTTTAATTTCGACTTACACTTATATCGAGTTGCTAATATCGATGGGACAGAATATCGATGTCCAGAATATCGATGGCCAGAATATCGACCCTAAGGTAAGTAATATCGAAATTACTTATATCGATAGCATATATATCGATGTAAGTAATTTCGATTTACTAATATGTGTTAGAAATTTTATTTAAGTATTTAAATTAATTGTTATATTATGTGTTTAATATGTTTTTATAAATAAAAAATATATAAAAGTAAACAATATGTTTTACTACCAGAGCGGGTTGTGGGTTTTTAGGGGAATAGGGTGGGAAGTAATTTATTTGTAATTAAATAATTATTTTTTAATGATTAATTTATTTTGCAATTACATATTAATTGGCAATGAATTATTTTAATTGATTAATTGATTAATTAATTGATAACTTATGTATATTTTTAAGTAAATTATATGTTTTACTACTGGAGCGGGTTGTGGGTTTATAGGGGAATAGGGTGGGAAGTAATTTATTTGTAATTAAATAATTATTTTTTAATGATTAATTTATTTTGCAATTAAATATTAATTGGCAATGAATTATTATACTTGATTAATTGAATAATTAATTGATAATTTATGTATATTTTTAACTAAATGATATGTTCTACTACTGGAGCGGGTTGTGGGTTTATAGGGGAATAGGGTGGGAAGTAATTTATTTGTAATTAAATAATTATTTTTTAATGATTAATTTATTTTGCAATTAAATATTAATTGGCAATGAATTATTATAATTGATTAATTGAATAATTAATTGATAATTTATGTATATTTTTAACTAAATGATATGTTTTACTACTGGAGCGGGTTGTGGGTTTATAGGGGAATAGGGTGGAAAGTAAATTAATTGTAATATTGATTAATTTTGGGTAAAGGAGTATTTTAGGGTTCAGGGTCAGTTTTGGTTTTTTTGGTAAAGGGGTATTTTTAGGGTTCAGGGTCAGTTTTGGTTTTTTGGGTAAAGGGGTATTTTTAGGGTTCAGGGTCAGTTTTCAGTTTTTGGGTAAAGGGGTATTTTTAGGGTTCAGGGTCAGTTTTCAGTTTTTGGGTAAAGGGGTATTTTTAGGGTTCAGGGTCAGTTTTCAGTTTTTGGGTAAAGGGGTATTTTTTGGGTTCAGGGTCAGTTTTCAGTTTTTGGGTAAAGGGGTATTTTTAGGGTTCAGGGTCAGTTTTCAGTTTTTGGGTAAAGGGGTATTTTTAGGGTTCAGGGTCAGTTTTCAGTTTTTGGGTAAAGGGGTATTTTTAGGGTTCTGGGTCAGTTTTCAGTTTTTGGGTAAAGGGGTATTTTTAGGGTTCCGGGTCAGTTTTCAGTTTTTGGGTAAAGGGGTATTTTTAGGGTTCAGGGTCAGTTTTCAGTTTTTGGGTAAAGGGGTATTTCTAGGGTTCAGGGTCAGTTTTCAGTTTTTGGGTAAAGGGGTATTTTTAGGGTTCTGGGTCAGTTTTCAGTTTTTGGGTAAAGGGGTATTTTTAGGGTTCAGGGTCAGTTTTCAGTTTTTGGGTAAAGGGGTATTTTTAGGGTTCAGGGTCAGTTTTCAGTTCTTGGGTAAAGGGGTATTTTTTGGGTTCAGGGTCAGTTTTCAGTTTTTGGGTAAAGGGGTATTTTTAGGGTTCAGGGTCAGTTTTAGGTTTTTGGGTAAAGGGGTATTTTTAGGGTTCAGGGTCAGTTTTCCCTACTGTTGCATCCACTGGAGTGGGAATAGTAATTATTGTTAAGTAAGTATATATTATATATGATGTTTAAATATTATTTTTTTTATTAAATATGTATTAATATTTTTTTTACCATTATTACATATATTTAAATATGTTTAAGTAATTAATAAGTATTATTTACAGTATTTTTTATGTTATTTTAAATTTAAAAAAATCGATATATTTGACAACGATATTTTTAACATCGATATTATTTTTTCGATATTTTGGTACTTACCATGTTGTACATAGGGCGTCGATATTTTTGCTATCGATATAATTACGCCGATATTTGTGTAGGTCGAAATTCTGTCTGTCGAAATTCTGTCATAGATCCCACAGCAGCCACTCACATCGCACAGCACAGCATAGCAACACACGCACATCACATGGGTCACCGCTGCCACAGGCCCTCCTGTACACATGCATCCACTCCCAGCAAAAGTCCCCCTCCCCAGATACTCACCACCCCTGCCGTGCATCTAGGTCTGGATGAGTCACTGCCAAGATGCGGCCCATCAGTGTAGTCATGCTGTGCCGTGCCAAACGCCTTGTGCGTGGTAACATCCCCAAGGTCATCTCTGCCACTTGCTTTGCCAGCCGGCTGATGTCGTCCCACCTCTTGTGACAGTGGGTGCGTTTTCTGTTGGAAACCCCCAGGGCTTGCACCTTTTCTGCAATGGCCCTCCACAGGGCCTTACGCTGGTGTACCTTGAGCTGCAGGTATAAGAGAAAAGAAGGGTAAATGAACAGTTACACAATGTCAGATAACAACATCTATCAGTACAATAGCAAGACACAGACTCAGAACTCATTGTAACCTCCCTCCCTTCAAAACTGGGGGACCCCTTACAAGGGCACTCTGCAGGGCCCAAACATTTGTGATTGCATGCACACATTGGGGCGTATATGCTCCATTATAATCTCACAAAAGCAGGATGCCTCAACACAATATGCATCGACAGAAGTGTGTATGTCTGAAAATATACAGGGCACAGATGGAGCATATCTACTATTCAGTGTGAAGGAACAGGAGCAAGGAGCATGTAAGTCTGGTGATGTTTTATCGTTTGGGTGGGCAGGCACTGAACCTACTCTGTGGGTCACACTGACTCAGACTACAGGGGCACACTGAAATCTTCACACAAGCAATTACTGTCCTGGCACCTACATGGCTAACATCCGTTGGCTCTGTATGACTGACAATTTAACACACCCCACTCACACATACAAGTACAGGCATTGAAAAGAGTGACATTGGGACACACACTCCCTCGCCCTGGAGACAGCTTGTCTGACAGTGTTTTACACAACCTTACACCCTTAGGCATATACTGCAGCTGCACAGCTACACGTCTGACACCCCCTTGCCCAACAGCTACCTTCATGGAGACTTACCACTACATTGGTACCACCAAACAGCCTTGGGTACTGTGCCAGCACCTTGTCCACAAGGACCTCCAGATCCTCACTTGTGAATGGACTGGCACGGATCCTCTCTGTCCTTGCCATCCCTTTGGACATGGAACACCTGTGGTGGAAGTGAGTGGTGAGGGGTCCCAGGCAGCAGCAGGAGAGGGCCCCAGGCAGCAGCAGGAGAGGGTCCCAGGCCGCAGCAGGAGAGGGTCCCAGGCAGCAGGCTCTTCAGGCAGCAGCAGGAGAGGGTCCCAGGCAGCAGCAGGTGAGAGTCCCAGGCAGCAGGCTCTGTGAGCAGTGGAAATGTGAGGCTCACTCCCAGATTTATAGCCCCTTGGGGTCATTTGGAAGCTGCAAAGCAGCAACATTTGGTTGTCCAGGTCTGCCTCTTTCAAAATTATCCAATGACCGCCCCTCGAATTTCAAATCTGCATCATGCCACCGTGATCATCGCTCCTATTGGCTGTAGGCAATGCTCCATGGCGGTGACGCACCGCGGGTGCCCGGGGTGCGCTACCGCGATGGTGCATCATTCAAAAATATCCAATGACTGCCTCCGTGGTGGCGGAGCATGCCCACCACCATCTACACATGTCCATATGCCAATGGCTACCGCACTTTTCAAGGGGGTGGTGCTGGTGTCACACCACCGGGGCCAGGCGGTAGGTACTGCGATTCATGCAGCGGTGCATGCCCACCGCCATCTACACATGTCCATATGCCAATGGCTACCACACTTGTGAAGGGGGTGGTGCTGGTGTCACACCGCTGCGGCCAGGTGGTAGGTACCGCGATTCATGCGGCGGAGCATGCCCACCGCAATCTACACATGTCCATATGCCAATGGCTACCACACTTGTGAAGGGGTGGTGCTGGTTTCACACCGACGGAGCCAGGCGGTAGGTACAGCGATTCATGCGGCGGAGCATGCCCACCGCCATCTACACATGTCCATATGCCAATGGCTACCGCACTTGTGAAGGGGGTGGTGCTGGTGTCACACCGCAGGGGCCAGGCGGTAGGTACCGTGATTAATGCGGCAGGCCATGCCCACCGCCATCTACACATGTCCATATGCCAATGGCTACCGCACTTGTGAAGAGGGTGGTGCTGGTGTCACATCACCGGGGCCAGGCGGTAGGTACCGCCATTTTCGGAACATTTAATTACTATGTCCATCGTGAACACTGTATCAGTACCCAGCAGCGACATGGTGAAGGGCACATCATTGTACACACAATGCCATTATTCATTGTCATCCACAGGTGGACCCACATTCTGTGTGACACACTTTGGTCTGTGGTCCCTGCCATGTTAGTTATGCATTTGATGGTTGATGATGCTTGACACTCTTGAGCTGGTGTCAATGATGTTGAAGAAATTAATGTGTTGTGGGTCAGTGCTGACCTTGTCAAGGCTTGTGTCACTGTAAGGTATCGTACCAGACTGGTGCTTTCATATCAGCTCATGCACAGAACTGAAAGTTTTCCTGCTACTGTGATGAATGTGTGGATGGATGTGTGCAGACTTTACATGATGCATTGAGGTGTGATAGGTACAGCAGATGGGTATGATACAGCTATGGTAGTTTCAGACACATTTGCGGATGTTACAGCACCTGGCGTGCACATGTGACATGTGTGGTTCAGTATGTGTCACACAAGTGATTCCAGTGAGTCACTGGAACCATCCCTGAAGGAACACCAGATTTTCCTCTCTATTGACAAGAGGATTCCCACACAGTGTTTTCAAAGTTATATATAGATTGTTAATGTTCATTCTTTGTAATATTTTTCATAGTATTCATTTAGTTCATTCAATAATCCACAAATAAGTCATCATCATTTTGAATTCATGTCCAATGCATTTCGGGCATTTACAACGCCCTTCATCAGGGAATAATAATGTCAAGAAAAAATAAAAATGTGCTGTATTTACAATGTGTTGTTTGTTTGGCCATTGTGTCACTTACTCATTCCATAATAAATTAAACACAGTCTTCAATTCTTGTTCCTTATAACCAGTGTAAATAAAACAAAAAACTCATGTGCCTCTTAACCATTGCTGTTATATTCTGAAACACGGGTGAAAATAAGGTAAAGAAAAAACAGTTTTAAACTCACATGCCTCTTGACCGTGGTCGATGTGTGCTAAAATTAAAGTTAACTACCTAATGTTCGTGGTATGACCGTGAGATATTATGGTTCTGTTTAGGTTGTTATGATTTACTGACCTTTTGTATAAAATTGAAATAGCTTGGTGATGGTCTCCTAACTCCCGTTTCTCCTACATGAACACGCCACTCCAAACAGTGTGCGCCATTGTATGTGCCGGTTAAGGGTTAGTTGCGGTCACGTGGTGTGTCACCATTGAAGAAAGACTGTTGTTGTGTTGTGCAGATTCTTGAGGATTCTAGAACCAAGCTAACACAAATAAACAGGAGAACACTGTTGCAACCCAGCAATAAAAAAGAGCAAACATGAATAGTGGCAATATGTACATTTTCAACATCAAGCAACAAATTCAAGAAAACCATACTTAAACATTGGCGAATGCTAACCCTGGAACCGGATTTTAACAACATCTTCGAACATCCTCCACTTTTTGCCTTCACCAGAACAAGGAACATAGGTGAGATGATTCAACCGCAAGCTCAAACATTAGAAACCTTCAAGGGCACAAAAGCGTGCCTAAACTGCAGCCATTGTAATAATATCATAAAGGGAAACAAGATTAACCATCCTATGAAGGGTCATGCAATACAACTCAGAGTGAATGCAACATGTGACACATCTAAAGTCATATATGCACTGAAATGCCTGTGTGGCAAGCTATACATTGGAAAGAAAGAACGGCGAATTAAAATAAGATTAACAGAACACAAATCCAATATCCGACTCAAGAACATCAAATCGTCAGTAGCTGTACACTTCATGGAAGAAAAACATAATATTTCACAACTTAAATTTCTGATCTTGGAAAGCGTCAAGAAAATTGAAGGAAGGGACAACACAAAATATCTCCTACAGAGAGAAAATTTCTGGATATACAAACTATGTACCCAAAGACCCAATGGACTTAATGACAGGATAGAATTTTCGTGTTACCTATAACACTGCTCTCTTGGTACCAATTGGTATAACTGTGATTACTGTAAATATGTTATTCTTATTTTATTTTTATTTTTTCTTGTATTTACCTTTTCTCAACCTATTATAAAAGACTTTGCCATTGTGACTCATAAAACACCATATAGCTCACCGCAACGAGCGTACAATAGTTAGTATCCCTTGACCACAGGGTTCGATCCCAACCCCTACCTTTTTTCCTTTTTTCTTTCAACTTCACCTTTTATTTTTATTTTCCAAACATACGTTTGTTTTACGATTATCCTTTTTATTCTCACATACGAAATATAATTTCCAGGAGATTATCATGAACGTATTCAATCTCCTCTCCCGAGCGAGTGAACCGCACACAACAACAGTCTTTCTTCAATGGTGACACACCACGTGACCGCAACTAACCCTTAACCGGCACATACAATGGCGCAGACTGTTTGGAGTGGCGTCTTCATGTAGGAGAAACGGGAGTTAAGAGACCATCACCAAGCTATTTCAATTTTATACAAAAGGTCAGTAAATCATAAGGACCTAAACAGAACCATAATATCTCACGGTCTTACCGCGAACATTAGGTAGTTAACTTTCCCATTGTATTTCACTTTCATTTTAGCACACATCGACCACGGTCAAGAGGCATGTGAGTTTACAACTGTTTTTTCTTTACCTTATTTTCACCCGTGTTTCAGCTTATAACAGCGATGGTTAAGAGGCACATGAGTTTTTTGTTTTATTTACACTGGTTATAAGGAACAAGAATTGAAGACTGTGTTTAATTTATTTTGGAATGAGTAAGTGACACAATGGCCAAACAAACAACAAATTGTAAATACAGCACATTTTTTGTTTTTTCTTGACAGTATTATTCCCTGATGAAGGGCGTTGTATATGCCCGAAATGCATTGGACATGAATTCAAAATGATAATGCCTTATTTGTGGATTATTGAATGAACTAAGGGCCAGGTGTAGGTAAATCCCATTTACCGAATTTGAAATACCGAATTTTACCGATTCAGTATTTCAAAATCGGTAAATGGGATGTAGGTACCAACATCTGGATTTTTTACCGATACCTTGAAATTCGGTATTTACTGATTCGGTAAATACCGAATCGGTATTTGCTATTGAATCCTATGGGCCTTCAAGCCCATAGGATTCAATAGCAAATACCGATTCGGTATTTACCGAATCGGTAAATACCGAATTTGTCAAGGGTGCAGGGGGTGTCACTTTGACACCCTCTAGCACCCCCAAAACGGGCATGTGTGCAATGTGGCACACAGACATGCCCTAAGGGCACGTCTGTCTGTCACATGGCACATGTGTACATGCACAGATGTGCATGTACACAGGAATCGGTATTTTACCATGGATTTGTATTCCATGGTAAAATACCGATTCTGAAAGCCATGTGCCAATGGAAAATTGGCTACCCACATTGCATTTTCGGTAATTTCACCGAATCGGTAATAATAACGATTCGGTAAAATTACCGAATATGTGCCCCTAAATCTCCATAGCCCTTTACCGATCGGAAACGGCCAAAAATCTGTATTTTCGACCGATTCCGATCAGTAAAGGGCTACCTACATCTGGCCCTAAATGAATAATATGAAAAATATTACAAAGAATGAACATTGAAAATCTATATATAACTTTGAAAAAACCGTGTGGGAATCCTCTTGTCAATAGAGAGGAGAATCTGGTGTTCCTTCAGGGATGGTTCCAGTGACTCACTAGAATCACTTGTGTGCCTGATTCAGTGGGGCGTTTTGAGGGATAATAACGCCACCTGCAGAGAACCCAAAAATCAAACAAAGTACAAAAAACACAGCTGTGCACCCCTCCAATCCAAATCTGGTTCAGTATGTGTGCATTCACATTTACCAATGTGTTTGTGGCACTTGTGTATTGTTAGTGGAGAGGTGTACCCTCTGTGTGTATCAAAAGGCCACCCATGTAACCTGGTGTGCCATGCATCTCTCAGGCAGTCTTTGTTTTTCCATGACATCGTTGATGGTATGTGCTGTGGCCATCTCATGATGGTTGTCACATTTTCTAATTTACATTTCAACTAGGGGGAGGCCAAATCTCCTACGTTTCCTAACAGTGCTGGAGGACATGGAGAATGTTGCGATAATTTGATAATTAATCCTGGACAGACCAACACTGAAGATCCTGTGTGATCTTTTGGAGCCCCACCTGCAGCCTCGCTGTCACTATCCAACTGCATTCATACCCACATACAATGTGTTGGCAGCCCTCCACTTTTTGGCAACTGGTTCCTTCCAGGAGACCGTTGCTAGCCCTGGAGGGATGTCGCAGCCCATGTTTAGCCAGGTGCTGAGGGATGTTCTTGCAGCCATGATGCTCTATAGGAATCGCTACATTCATTTCCCTAGGGGAGCAGAATTGGCCGGTGTGAAGGGTGACTTCTAATCCCTTGGGTCCATCCCACATGTTGTTGGTGCCATCAATTACACCCATGTAGGTCTGGTGCCACCACAGGCAACAGAGCATAATTATAGAAACCATAAACATTATCATTTTATCAATGTGCAGGTGGTGTGCCTTGCGAACATGACCATTTCCCATTTGTGTGCAAGATTTCCTGGCTCTGCACATGATTCGTACATCATGAGGAACAGCATGGTGCCACGGATGATGGAAAATCTGCATCCCAAGCGTGCTTGGATTGTGGGTGAGTATGCCTACTGATATGGCGTGCTGTGTGTTACCTGCTGCACTCTGGCTGTGCAACATTGCAATGGGTTTTTTTCATTCACAGGTGACTCTGCATATCCCAGTGAAGTATTTCGGGGTTCCCAAGGCCTACACGCTCCAGAGATTACCCACATACACAAAAGAACTGTTGGCACGGAAGCTGTAAAAGGCAAAGAACAAGTTTATTAAAACCCCATGGGGTGGTGGTACACTCAAACAGCACCTTTCGGTATTGCAAGAGGTATCACACCGAACACCGGTGTGACCCCGTTTATATACAATTTTGGGGCAATAAAAGATAGGCGGCACAAGTTAAGACACAGTTTTAGAGACATACATGGTCATGTTTTGGAATACTGCCAGCTCATTGGAGGGTTTCAAACCCGCTGGTCAGTTAGCGGCACATTCCTGAAGGTATACGGGTCAGTGAGAACTGCGCATGTGTGGCTTGACCAGTACTAAAAATAGCCTGTTGCTGGGCAGATGTGAGTGGTCAGTGGAACGGACAAAGGACTAAAGGGCACGTCGGCCACGAGGCCGCTCATGATCTAAGATGGCCGCCACAGTATTCAAAATGGCGTTTATCGTATACAGCCAAGTTAAGGAGGACAACGTGTAGGTTCAGCTAATCGCTAACACAGACGGACCAATTACGACAGACGACCCTTTTAGCGTTTAGCTGAATCTACCTCATAATGAACATAGTCTGGATGTTCGTCCTCGATGTCAATTAACATAATTTGTGTCACCTCCTTATGTAGCATCATTTTATCGTGGGCAAGAGCTCGTCTCGATGGCAAGCAGGCCGATAGGCACATTGAACACAATGCAGGACCACATTGGATACACAAGCAGATAAAAAACATTGCTCCCACAAGTATACAGAGAATTGTCAGCAGTTTCCAGCCCCAAGTTGCAATCATGGACCAGAACCATCCAGAAAGTGTCCAAGTTCCATTGTCCGGGTGTATTTCGGCAGCTATTTTATGCAGCTTTGAAATCGCATCATACACAGATGGAGAATTATCAGGCACGTAAACACAACAGCTGCTTCCGATGATCCTACATGCCCCCCCCACGATCAGCCAAAACAACATCCAGCACCATCCTGTTTTGGAGGGTGACAATTCTGGAAATCTGCAGTTCTTCGGTAATATTCCCCAGGGCAATAGCAGTATCATTCGCAACAGCCTCGACAACACGTGTCAGGCGTCTGATCTTCCGACTGTTCAGTGCGGCCCCCACAAAGGAGAATAGTCCCAGATTGAAATCCACATATTGTTGCAACGCAGTGTCCGTTTGATCAATGTCCTCTAGTGCAACAGTTCGCTTAACTCTGTTCAAAACAAAATCGTGGTACAGAGTATAGTCGTTGTGATACATCGGAGGGGCAATGAATACAGGAGGTAGCACAAACGATACATAACATGTGCCCAACCACCCCACTGGAAGCTGATGGTACCCCTTCGTTCCACAGATGAAGTAGGTGTTTCGAGATGCAACAAATGAAATGCCATTCGGGCTATCAAACGTGAGAGTAATGTTACATTCACTTTTCCCCACAGCAATCGTGCCCTTATTCCGGATACATAAATCGGCTTTTGTGGCAATGACATTTATAACATGAGCACTTGATACATTCACATTTCTCTGATTACTGTATATTCGTGGAGCAGACACATTGTCGGGCTTATACTCTTCCCATTCAAAACGTGTACCCTCAGCCCGTGGAAACCCATCCTTGTCATGGGGACATTCTTTATTGAGGCGGAAAAGCACCCCCCCTTTGGTTGGCCATCTCAAAGTAAAGAGGAGGGTGTACCAGGCGTTGCAAGACCCATTATGCGAAAACGGGAGTGGAATAAGTGGGGTGCCCCCTCTCTTCTGGTGCCCAGGCAACATTCCACACACCCAGCAATTAGAGGTATTGGTCATATTATGTGTGTGGTGAAGAATCTGAATGAAGCTGTTATTTAAATACGTTTGACGGTGGCGTTCTTCATGAAAAGGCAAGGTAAAGTGAAAATGTTCAGACGGTGCCGGGGTAGTCGGCAGCAAATGTTCACGTACAGGCACCACAAGTTCGACTACCCAGGCAATAACAGCTATCACCACAATCGTGAAAACAAAAAGAAAGGCACCCAGTATTTTCTTATCACGCGATGCCATTGATGCCATAGTTCAAGAAAGTTCTGTGCAAAGTCTCAAATGACACAAATTGTTCACAGTTTCTCACAAGTGGTCTCTGATACACGTACGTGTATCCCTAAAAAAAAGAAAAATGCGGTGCTGAACTCCGAGGTAGCCGTTGTTTTCTTCTCCGGGCCAAGACGGGTGTCGCTACTCTGGCAGAACTGATCCCCCCCCCTTGGAATTCCCGGTTTCCGTTTCACAAACCTGGAGCGGTTACCAACCAGTCTAAAAAAGGAACAAAAATCTTCTTTATCGCGGTCGTAGATTGTAGCGCTCTCTTCCAGCAGCAGATTGGTCCGGGAAGGCTCCCTCTACTTCGGCCGACGTCACAGCTGGGCTCTTTTCTTTCTCCAAGATCTCTTTATAATCAGTAAGCACAGCAGGAGTCACCAGATCCGGAGAGACTCGACGACAGTGAGTCGAATGCACCCACCGCTTCCTGTTGGTCACTCGTACGGCGGTGCGGGTCGCCAGAAGGACCTGCTCGGGGCCCTTCCACCTGGGCTCCAGACTGCTTGCTCTTTCAAACGAACGGATCATCACATGATCCCCAGGACGAAGATCGTGGCCTTCTCCAGTAGAGTTATCAGGGAGCGCTTCTCGAACCTGTTGATGAATGGAGAGCAAATCATTTGTTAATCGTGCCAAATAATCATTCATCATAACACAAGGCACATCATGTATTAATCGCGGCTTGGGCACTCCCCAGATATTCATGGGGCGACCAAACACCACCTCATAAGGTGTAAGGCCTGTCCGTGAATGGGGCACTGATCTAAGAGACAGTAGTGCTAGCGGCAACGCATCTGGCCACTTCAATGATGTAGACGCCACGATTTTGGCCAGCTTAAGCTTCAACGTTGCATTGTACCGCTCGACCAAACCTGCTGACTGAGGGTGGAATACAGCGTGGAACTTTTGCTGAATCCCCAACCCCTTCAGTACATACTCCACAATCTTTCCGACAAAATGGGGCCCATTATCGCTCCACAAAAATTTGCAAACTCCAAAGCGAGGAAAGAATTCCTTAAGCAACACCTTAGCTGTTGTCAAAGCCGTATTGTCTTTCGTGGGGTAGGCCTCAACCCATTTGCTAAAAGCACACACCACCACTAAGACGTACTTCAGGTTATTGCAGCGCTCGAGTTGGATGTAATCCATTTGAAGGACTTCAAATGGTGCAGAAGGTGGAACGAACCCTCCTTTCGGAGTATAGGCCCCCTTTCCAGGATTGTGTTGCAAACATACCAGGCAGGTCTGCACTACTCTCTTTGCAGTGTTCGCAATCTCGGGATGTTCCCAAACTCGTGTTAAAAGCTGAGTGATTGCAAGAGCTCCGACATGCGCCAGTCCATGTGTCATCTGGACCATCGCCTGTAAGTAAGCCGCAGGCAATTTCCACTTCTCCATGTCTTTGCTTCTCCAACATCCCTCATCATCTAGCACCCCATCTGCTGCCCAAGCCGCAAGCTCAGATTCTGTAGCTGAATTTTGTATATCCCGTATCTCTGCTCTAGCATCACTCCATCGTTCAGCCTGCGATTGTACCACGTACATGGGGGAGCTAGTTCGGGACATAGCCGTTTGCCTTGCTATGCTGTCTGCAAAGGCATTTCCTTGGCCCACCTTATCCGTAATTTTCTTATGGGCACTGCACTTCACTATCGCTACTTTTTTAGGGCCAAGCAGCGCATTTAGGAGATCACGCACTAACTCTCCGTGCATAATGTGCTCCCCATGTGACGTCAGAAACCCGCGTTCCCTCCAAAGAAGCCCGAAGTCATGGGCCACTCCAAAGGCGTACCGGCTGTCTGTGTATATGTTCACACATAGGCCAGCACTCAATTCGCAGGCTCTTGTTAAAGCTATCAGCTCTGCTGCCTGAGCCGATTTTTGTGGTATTCTAGCTGTTTCTACCACCGTCTTAAGAGTCGTGATCGCATATGCTGCGGAAGTCGTGCCATCTGGCAGCCTCAAACACGATCCATCAACCCACAGTTCCCCATCCACATCTGGAAGTGGCACATCCTGTAAGTCAACACGACCCTTTGTCTGTTCCTCAGTCAGGAAAACACAATCATGATGTTTTTCTTCCTGACCCTCCTCGGCCGGATAGGGCAATAAAGTCGCGGGGTTCAAAGTAGCGCATCTCTTCAATGTTATGTGTGGCGCTAAAAGTGTCAGCTCATATCCTGTAAGTCGTGCACTCGTGAGGTATTGGGTCTTTGTTTGGTTTAACAGGGCGTCTACTGCGTGAGGAACCAACACCAGCAATTTGTGTGATAACACTATGCCCTCACTCTGTCGTATGGCTACTGCTGTTGCCGCTACTGCTCGAAAACACCCAGGCAGCCCTCGTGCTACAGGATCCAAAATGGCAGAGAAGTATGCACATGGTCTCTGCTTATCCCCGTGTAACTGCACTAACACTGACAACGCGCACCCATCATTCTCGTGCACGTACAATGTGAAAAGTTTCGTGTAGTCTGGTGTTCCTAACACGGGTGCAGAACAAAGGGCCTGTCTCAACTGTTCAAAGGCTTTCTGACATTCGTCTGTCCACTTAAGAGGCATCGGTGTAGTTTTGGACAATAATGCTAGCAGAGGTTTTATGATATGTGAGAAACCCATGATCCATTGTCTACAAAAAGATGTCAACCCTATAAAGGCACGCACATCTCTCTGCGTGCGGGGGACTGGTGTATCTAAAATCGCCTGAATTCGATCAGATGTTAATGCCCTCCCCTCCTTAGACAACAGATGACCGAGGTAGGTCACCTGGGGTCTACAGTATTGAAGCTTTTTCTTGGAGACCTTGTGATTGTTTTGTGCCAAAAAGGACAGCAACGCAAGCGTGCTCTGTTCACATTGTGTATAGGAGTCAGCAGCAAGCAAAAGGTCATCCACGTACTGGATGAGCGCAACGCCAGACTGCAATTCGAAGGAATCTAGTTGTCGTTTCAAAGCCTGGCTGTAGATGCTAGGGCTCTCAGTATAGCCTTGGGGAACTCGACAAAATCTATATGATTTATTATTGAGCGTAAAGCCAAACAGATATCTACTATCTGGATGAACAGGGATAGAAAAGAACGCATTCTTTAGATCGATAACACTAAAAGTGGTGGCTGTCGGTGGAACCAAAGTAAGCAAAGTCGTGATATCAGACACCACTGGGTATTGGGGAATGACAATTTTATTTATTTCACGCAAATCAATAATAAATCGATAGATCTTGCCATCTGAGTCTCTCTTAAGAATTGGTAGAATAGGGCTGTTACAGACATTATAAGGGACCTCCTCCACTACCCCTGCAGAAATCAAATCCTGAACAATATGTGTTAGTGCAATTTCGCCTTCCTTCGAGATCTTATACTGTGGCACTCGTGGTAGAGGGGCCCCCTTCTTAACAGTGATATGTATTGGTGGAATACGCATCTCTCCCACATCCGTATCTGATGTCGCCCACAACGTGTGCGGCAGAGAGGCCAAAGCGGGAATATCTAAAATGACACAAAATCTGTCATGTTCAGGGCAATCATCAGGATCAGGGTAGTTGTCATTCAGAATAACCCGCACTCCTTCTGGAGTGCAGCGTATTGTTGCTCGAAAATATTTAAGCAAATCAATGCCCAAGATATTATCTGGGGTATGGGGCGATAACAAAAATTGGCCAAAACTAAAGTACTTGTCAATACATAGTGCAAGGGGCTTGGACAATGGGCTGGGGGAGGGTGTGCCATCAAACCCTACACACGTAATCATTTCGCCAGACAGGGGAGCCCTCGGAACCAAGTTTTTCGACAGAGCGCTACGAGTAGCTCCTGTGTCGACTAGAAACTGATCAGTAGAACCCAAAATACCCGCTGTTACATATGGACCTTGCTGATCTACTGGCACTTCGACTGATTCCTTACCCCATCCTACGCAATCCTATGCATGCACATACTCCTGATGTTCCACATTCTCTCCTTCCAAAATCTGATATTGATTCCGTCTATCAAACGTATTTCGTTCGTCCTGGCCACGGCCCCTCTCCTCAACCTGTCTACGATCACCTCCGCCACCTCTCGCTCCAGTATAACCTCCTCTTGACCTTCCACTGCCTCGACCACGCTGACTACGCTGTTCACGAAGTACCGGACAATCATCGGCCCAATGCCCAAACTCCTTACAATAAGCACACTGATCCTCCGCAATGTCCGTACGACCATACGACGCATTTCCTCCACCTCGTCTACCTCTATCATTCCCTCTGCTCTGTGTTCCCCGAACCTGCGCCAACATCACCTTCGTTTTCAATTCCTTCGCCTTTTTCTCCACACTTTCTTTAGCTTCCACCTCCTGCCGCTCATAGTACTGAGCCATAGTTAACAAAGACGCAGGGGTCGCCGTGGCCCAGGAACTTTCGCTCGATTTCAATCGCTTAGCAATCTCCGGTAGGAGATTAGCTACGTACTTATCTACAAACAGATGCCGACCCGTATCGTCTGTTAAAGATTGACCACTGTAATCATGAAAGGCCTCCTCGAAACGCGTAAAGAAATCTGAAACCGTTTCATCATGTTTCTGCTTGCACGACGTTAACATGGTCCAATCAATCTTTTTGGCGGGAACAAGCGTTTTCAATTTACGCAAAATAGCTGCCGGGAGTTCTAGGATTAGCTGACAAGGCTTGCATGCTGGTGCCCTGTCTAAATCTGCAGCATTTATTTCTTTCCATGTCCCTCCCAATATTGTCTCATCATTATTTTTACGAATCTGCCGCCACATGTCAGGTGGTAATATCAACCCAAAAAACAAATCTATATCTACAAGAGTCATCACACAAGACGATATAGCCCCCTCTACCCCCTCATAGAATGCCGCTGGGTTCTTTCGGAGATCAGGTAAAGAGTTTTTAAGTGCCATGACATCTGCTCTATTCCATGGTGTATACACCCAATTATACACAAAATATCCCTTCGCATCCTTTGACAATTTATCATCATCCGTACCTTCCCCTTTTGGTGGAACATACAAAGGCGCGGCTTCACGCATAGGCATAACATGCAACGCAGAGCTCTTATCTGAACCACGAAGAGAACACTCCTTAACCGCCCCGTCGTTTCCCGGCTCGGACTCCTTTTTCCTCCGTTTCAGTTCCTGTCGTAAAGAAATTGTCTCATCTCGCAGCGCGATCAACTGCTTGAACAGGTCGTCCACATCTGTAAGATCAAAATCACCTTTAGCTAAATTCTCACGATATACCGACAAAGCTTTAGGTTCTAACGTTTCGGAAACTTCACGATATGCATTTACAACTTCATCCGCTAAAGTGGACAAGAAATACATTAATTCAAGATCCGACCACCCCTGTTTCTCCGCTACCAACTGTTCCTGAGTAACACAATGCTTATTCACTTTACGAGCCCAACTGCGTAAATGAGCGGACCTCTCCGCAGTAAACCTGAGAGCCGATACCCCTTTCTGGCTCACTTGAATCTGCCCATCATCCTCGGAATCCGCAGCCGGAGCCGTCGGTGAAACGTACGGAGGCGGTGACCGATCTAACAAAGAAAAATCATCAATTTCATTATTAAGGACAGGATAAAGCGGTCGGCGAATAGGAAACTGACCAGTCGTTTGCAATTTACGTTCCCGTTCCTCCCTCTCTTTCTTCTCCTGAGCCTCCTTCTCCTCAAGCTGTAAAGCCTTATCCCGAGCAGCCTTACGCTGCTCTTTGTCCGCCAAGGCAACCTCACGCTTCATTCGTTCACGCGCCGCTTTCTCCCACATTCGTACACAATCAAACATATTTTGTCTAGACCTACGTTGAAACATACATTGCTCGACAAATTGGATTTTACTCAAATCGTATGACCCGTGTAGGGGCCATTGCAATTCGGGATCGGCCTTAGTGTACTTATGCCATAATTTACTGTACATAATAGGTGGAAGGCCGTGCTTGATATACATGTCCCTATTTGGTGTTCCCTCTGGGGGAGCTGGCTGTGATTCCGCTAACCTAATTGATGCATCATCTCCTAAGCAACGCATTCCCCGGAGTTTGCTGAAAACAGGCATGTTCAAAAAGTATCACGAAAGCGTGACACCAAACCAAATGGCACTTACAGTTCTTCACACAATTGTGCCGCTCAAAGGAAAAACAAGGTTAGAGAAACATCTCTACATGCCTGCCTATGTGAAGTGCACTACACATATAAGTTCAAAGATCACAAATTCAAAATGTTAGCTAACTCAGATCAAAGTTCACAAAATTCGGCGAGCGTCCAAAGACTACCTCACCGGTCACAAATCTCAGGACTTCAGTAAGCGTCCGAAGACTGCCTTACCGAACACAAATCTTACCAATTCTCAAAAGTCCAGATTCCAACTGCCAAGGTCTTGTAAGCCAAATCAGCCAAACGGCACTTTCTCAGTGAAGCGGACACTCGAAAACTCAGTCGGAGACCGGCGCCACCTGGAAGGTCAGATCGGAAGGAAAGGAAAAGACACCTTGGCAGCCAAGACTCGGGTCACTCGTGGCAGTGCGCGTCCATGGCGAGTTTCCAAGCCTTCGTCACGACCTCTCCTTCGGGCATCCGAGTCGCCGATGAGTCCCTTCGTGGTCGCCAATTGAAGTATTTCGGGGTTCCCAAGGCCTACACGCTCCAGAGATTACCCACATACACAAAAGAACTGTTGGCACGGAAGCTGTAAAAGGCAAAGAACAAGTTTATTAAAACCCCATGGGGTGGTGGTACACTCAAACAGCACCTTTCGGTATTGCAAGAGGTATCACACCGAACACCGGTGTGACCCCGTTTATATACAATTTTGGGGCAATAAAAGATAGGCGGCACAAGTTAAGACACAGTTTTAGAGACATACATGGTCATGTTTTGGAATACTGCCAGCTCATTGGAGGGTTTCAAACCCGCTGGTCAGTTAGCGGCACATTCCTGAAGGTATACGGGTCAGTGAGAACTGCGCATGTGTGGCTTGACCAGTACTAAAAATAGCCTGTTGCTGGGCAGATGTGAGTGGTCAGTGGAACGGACAAAGGACTAAAGGGCACGTCGGCCACGAGGCCGCTCATGATCTAAGATGGCCGCCACAGTATTCAAAATGGCGTTTATCGTATACAGCCAAGTTAAGGAGGACAACGTGTAGGTTCAGCTAATCGCTAACACAGACGGACCAATTACGACACCAGTAGGCCATGGCTGTTGAGCCCGCTAAGGAATCCCAGGACCCCGGCTGACATCCGGTACAATGAGGCCCATGGCAGGACCCGACGTGTAATTGAGCGGACTTTTGGCGTGCTGAAGTCAAGATTCTGCTGCCTTGACAGGACAGGAGGTGCACTGGCATACTCGCCTGGAAAAGTATGCAAGATCGTTGTTGCATGCTGTATGCTGCACAACCTGGCCATCCACAAGGGGATTCCCCCTGCTCCTGGACGATGGTGAGGAACCAAGGCCTCCACCTGCTCAAGGACCTCAGTCCAGTGATGAGGACAGTGGAGAGGAAGAAGGAGTTGACCTGCACCAACAGCTCATCGACCGCTACTTCACTTGAAGGTGGGTGACGAGGAACGACGTGTACATTGTCTGGTGTGGTTGCTGTTGTTGTGAAGGGCTATGCGCAGATGTAACAGACAGGCACACGTTCAGTCACCTGTGTGTGGTAAATGTGACATTGACGTTCCATATTGGGATATATGCTGACCTCTATTTGTTCACACCTGCAGCCCATTGTCTTGTATGCCAGTAGTGTCTTGTGTATGTTTTGTGTAGTGTTCTGTCTGTGATGCCACAATGACACCAGTGACTGTGGTTCTGTTGTGTCTCCCTAGGTGCTTCAGAATAATCCTTCCCTACATACAGTACATCATTTGGACTCATCATGGACATTTTCAGCACTGTAAACATTGTACTAAAAAAGATACTGCACAAAATCTGGTGCGTCAGGTATTTTTTTAGGAAAGTGGATATGTGATTTCTGTGTGAATATTTACATGAAGGTGGGGAATGAGCAGTGAGTTGACAGTCATGGTTGATGAGATGCAAGAGTAGACACCACATGGATGTGGTGATCCAGTCCAACAGACAAGTGCCATTGTCAAGGAAATGTGGGGAAAGACAGTCCAAGCAGTCAATGCAGTGGGGAAGAGGGTTACCATCAGGGTTGGCTCCGTGACTGGCGTGTGGCAGGTGCTTTGCCTCCGGAGACTCCCAGGCTCATCTTTGGCCGCCCCCTTGATCTTTTTGGCAGTGGGTGGTCTGCTGACTGGCCAGCGGCGTCAGGGGACTCGTCCCTCTCTGTTGGCGCAGGGGAGGATGGTGCACTGTCATCCTGTGGCACAACAGGAGGGGGCGGAGGTGTTGTTTGGGACACAGGCCTGTCCCTCTGCAACGCCACTTGCTGGCCCATGAGGTCCACCATCTGTCCAAGGCAGTTGTCAATGGACCTCATCAGCAGGATGAGCTCCCTTAATAGTTCACTTTATCCCTGGACCTCTTGGCATGCCTCCACAACTCTGGTGAAGTGATACAATGACCTAGTTTAGGACACCCCCGTGCCGCACGGCCACCAGCTGCTGCATGTGCCTCCCCGCCTGACTGCCTCTCTGCCCCGGCTGCCATCGCGTGACCACTCCCCCTGCCTTCGAGCGGCGTGGTCCGTGCTCGCCTGACCTGCAGGCTCCTTGGCGCCGCTTCTAGCCCTGCGCCCCTGCTGTTATTGTTTTTATTGTTGTTACTGTTTCGTATTTTTGCTTTCTGTAGTGCCTGTTTTCCTATTCTGTAGTTGCCCTTTGTCTTCCCTCCCCGCTCCCCGCTTCCCGCCACCGCCGCTAACCCCGCCCCTTTATTCCTTCTGTATCCTCCCGCTCCCGCCTCCCAGCTGCTCCGCCCCCCCTCGCACTTGGCCATATATGGCGACCGTGCGACGCAGGTGAGTGTGACCTAGTTTAGGACACCCCCGCGCCGCACGGCCACCAGCTGCTGCGTGTGCCTCCCCGCCTGACTGCCTCGCTGCCCCAGCTGCCGTCGCGTGACCACGCCCCCTGCCTTCGAGCGGCGTGGTCCGTGCTCGCCTGACCTGCAGGCTCCTGGGCGCCGCTTCTTGCCCTGTGCCCCTGCTGTTATTGTTTTTATTGTTGTTACTGTTTCGTATTTTTGCTTTCTGTAGTGTCTGTTTTCCTATTCTGTAGTTGCCCTTCGTCTTCCCTCCCCGCTCCCCGCTTCCCGCCACCGCCGCTAACCCCGCCCCTTTTTTCCTTCTGTACCCTCCCCGCTCCCGCCTCCCAGCTGCTCCGCCCCCCTCGCACTTCTCCATATATGGCGACCGTGCGAACGCGCAGCGGGCGCGCCGATTGTGCGCCGAAGGCGTGCCAAAGGTAAGCCCGTCTGCGCCCGTCTGCGCCTGGACCGCGCCCAGTGCCAGGACCCCTGGCCCTCGAGGACCCCTGCCCACCCGCCTGACGTACACCGCCGCCACCCTCATCGCACTCAACACCGGCCGAATCCCAGGATGCTACCGAACCACCCCGCGACGCACCCACGGACCCTTCAGCTGCCACGCCTGCAAGTTCACCTGCATCCGGACCTGCCCTGCACCAGCACCCGCCAAGCCGAACACCAGCAGCAACCACCTCAAGTGCATCCTGCTCAACACCCGTTCCGTCCACAGACACGCCATCGAACTCTGGAACCTCCTCGACACCACAGCCCCTGACGTTGCCTTCCTCATGGAGACCTGGATGAACGCCTCTTTAGCGCCCGACATTGCTATCGCCATCCCAGAGGGCTACAAGATCACCCGGAGGGACCGCACCGCCAACCAGATGGGAGGAGGCATCGCCGTCATCCACAGAGACACCATCCGCATCACGACCAACACCGACGACACCCTTACCACCGCCGAACACCTGCACTTCCAGATCCACACCGACCCGAAGACCAGCCCTCAGAGGCACCCTGATCTACCGACCCCCGGGACCACGCACACAATTCAGCGAGGACATCGCCGACTTCGTCAGCCCTCATGCCCTCCCCTCCGCTGACTACATCCTCCTGGGGGACCTGAACTTCCACCTGGAGAACAACAGCAACCACAACACCATCACCCTGCTCGACAACCTCGCCAACCTCGGATTCAAGCAGCTGGTGTCCACCCCCACCCACCTCACCGGACACACACTCGACGCCGTCTTCTCATCCAGCAAAGACATCGCCTTCAGCCACGCCACAGGACTCCACTGGACGGACCACAGCTGCGTCCACTTCACCTTCAAAAGAACGACGATCCACCACCACCAGCAACAGGTTGCCCGAAGAAGCTGGAACAAGATCACAGCCGACCAGCTCGTCGCTTCCCTGAGCCAGAACCCTCCTGCCAGCTCAGCGAACCCCAGCCAGGCCGCCGACAACCTCACGAAGTGGATAAAGCAACTGCGCGGACGAACTCGCCCCTCTGAGGACCCCGCCCAGCAGACCCGGCAGCAAGAAAGCCCCATGGTTCACCGACAAATTCAAGAGCTCCAAGAAGAACTGCCGAGCCCTCGAGAAATTCTGGAGAAGGGAACCAACACCGGACAACATGAAAACCCTCAAGCTTGCCACCCGGAAGCACCACCAACTGATCCGCGCCGCCACGAAAACTGCATTCAAGGACCGGCTGGACAACAACGCACACAACTGCAAGGAACTCTTCAACATCGTGAAAGAGCTCTCCAACCCCAACGCCGGAAACAACGACATCACCCCATCGCAAGACCTCTGCAACTCCCTCGCCTCCTACTTCCACAACAAGATCGCGGACATACACAACAGCTTCAGCACTCAACCGACGCACGCCACGACCGCAGCAACGCCACCCACCACCACCCTCCGCGCCTGGACTCCTATCAGCACCGAAGACACCGTCCGCATGATGAACTCCATCCACTCCGGATCTCCGACCGACCCCTGCCCTCACCACGTCTTCAACAAGGCCGACGCTATCATCGCACCCCACCTGTGGGACATTATCAACACCTCCTTCGAGACACCGCCACCTTCCCGGAGAGCTGGAAGCACGCCGAACTCAGCGCCCTACTCAAGAAACCTACAGCGGACCCCACCGAACTCAAGAATTACCGCCCCATCTCGCTCCTCCCGTTTCCAGCCAAAGTCATCGAGAAGACCGTCAACAAACAGCTGGCCGCCTTCCTCGAGACGAATGGATCCCTCGACCCCTCACAGTCTGGTTTCCGAGCCAACCACAGCACCGAGACCGCCCTCATCGCTGCCACTGACGACATCCGAGCCCTGATGGACAACGGAGAAACAGCGGCCCTCATCCTCCTAGACCTCTCCGCGGCATTGAACACTGTCTGCCACCGCACCCTAGTGCAGCGCCTCAGCAACGTCGGAATCCAGGAGAAGGCACTGGAATGGATCATCTCCTTCCTCGACGGAAGAACACAGAGAGTCCGCCTACCACCGTACAAGTCAGAGGCCACCGAAGTCATCTGCGGCGTCCCTCAAGGATCCTCGCTGAGCCCCACCCTCTTCAACGTCTACATGAGCCCCCTCGCGGCCATCGCACGCCAACACAACCTCAACATAATTTCCTACGCCGACGACACCCAGCTGATCCTCTCCCTGACCAACGACCCCGCCGCCGCCAGAGCCAACCTGCACGAAGGGATGAAAGATGTAGCCGAGTGGATGACGACCAGCCGCCTGAAACTGAACTCAGACAAGACGGAGGTCCTCATCCTGGGCTCCTCGCCCTCCGCCTGGGACGACTCCTGGTGGCCCCCTGCCCTGGGCACCGCACCCAAACCGGCGGACCACGCACGCAACCTGGGCTTCATCCTGGACTCCTCCCTCTCCATGACCAGACAAGTCAACGCCGTCTCCTCGTCGTGCTTCAACATCCTGCGCATGCTACGGAAGATCTTCTGGTGGAGCCCCACCGAGACCAGGAAGACTGTCACCCAGGCCCTCGTCACCAGCCGACTGGACTACGGCAACACCCTCTACGCCGGAACCACCGCCAAGCTCCAGAAGAGACTCCAGCGGATCCAGAACGCCTCAGCCAGACTCATCCTCAACATCCCACGAAACAGCCACATCTCCGGACATCTGAGAGACCTGCATTGGCTCCCCGTCAACAAAAGAATCACCTTCCGTCTCCTCACCCACGCACACAAAGCCCTACACGATCAAGGCCCGAGCTACCTCAACAACTGAATCAACTTCTACGCGCCCAAACGCCACCTCCGATCAGCCAGACACGCCCTCGCCGCCGTCCCCTGCATCCGAAGAGCGACAACAGGAGGAAGGTCCTTCTCCTACCTGGCCGCCAAGACCTGGAACTCCCTCCCGACCGACCTGCGCCTGACCCAAGACCACCTCTCCTTCAGGAAGAAGCTCAAGACCTGGCTGTTCGAGCAGTAACTGCACCCCCCCCTAGCGCCTTGAGACCCTACGGGTAAGTAGTGCGCTCTATAAATGTCTTTGATTGATTGATTGATACAGGATGGTGTCCACTCCTCCTGAGGTCTAGTGATGACCCTGGCCCTCCCACCTGGCCTACAGCCACAGACCTGTTGCCTAGCCACTGTGGGTCCACGCACATTCTCCCTGCCCTCCACAGTTGCTGGTGTGGCCTGGTCATCCCCTGGGACAGGGAGGGTGCTGCAGGTGGTACTGGTGGTACTGATGGTGGTGGTGGTGGTGGTAGTGGTGGCGGTGTTGGAGGCACAGGCCGTGACTGCAGGGGTCTGCTGTGCTGTTGTTGCAGCAGACGTGGTGGTGGGGAGGATGGGGTCTTGGGACCTCTGGGTCTGTGGCACACCAGATGGGCCGGCCTGGAGCTCATCGTCCAAACTGTCCTGGGAGTCAACATCTGAGATTCCATGTACGGGGGGTGGAGACTGGCTCTGCTGTTCGTTGTCGTGGTCCTCAGCAGTGAGTTCTTCATCACCTGTGGATTAGATGGGGAATGGTCAGTGTTGTGTACTGTGCAAGTATTGTCTCATCTGCGTTTCATTGACTGTCTGTACACTACACAATTATGAAGTCTCCACTAGTATTATTGATGGCAACACTGTGTGTAATTTCATAGTGCAGAGGTACATCATTTACTCATACATGTCAGGTGTCAATGCATTGCATGCAATTGTTGCTGTGTGTAGGGATGCAGGTGTCACACATCAGGAAGAGTTAAGATAGCTACCTACCTGTAAGTCTGTTTGTTGAACAGTGCAATGGCTAACACATGCTCCTGGGTGGGGAAGGCCTCCATGCTTCTGGAGTGTGGGACAGGGGGCATGCTGGGAGTAGTGATACTGGCCTCCCACCCCCAAACAGTGCTCCAATACAAGATGGCTTCCTACCTGTAAGTCTGTTTGTTAAACAGTGCAATGGCCCACACATGCTCCTGGGTGGGGGAGGCCTCCATTCTGCTGGAGTGTGGGACAGGGGGCATGCTGGGAGTGGTGGTGCAGGCCTCCCTCCAACAGACAGACATCACAAGCAAGATCGCTACCTATCTGTTAGGTGATGGTCAACAGTGCAATGGCTGACACATGCTCCTGGGTGGGAGGGCCTCCATGCTGCTGGAGTGTGGGACAGGGGGTATGCTGGGAGTAGTGATACTGGGCTCCAACCCCCAAACAGTGCTCCAATACAAGATGGCTACCTACCTGTAAGTCTGTTTGTTGAACAGTGCAATGGCTGACACATGCTCCTGGGTGGGGGAGGCCTCCTCGCTGCTGGAGTGTGGGACAGGAGGCATTCTGGGAGTAGTGATACTGGGCTCCCACCCCCAAACAGTGCTCCAATACAAGATGGCTACCTACCTGTAAGTCTGTTTGTTGAACGGTGCAATAGCTGACTCATGCTCCTGGGTGGGGGAGGCCTCCATGCTGCTGGAGTGTGGGACAGGGGGCATGCTGGGAGTAGTGATACTGGCCTCCCACCCCCAAACAGTGGTCCAATACAAGATGGCTACATACCTGTAAGTCTGTTTGTTGAACAGTGCAATGGCTGACACATGCTCTTGGGTGAGGAAGGCCTCCATGCTGCTGGAGTGTGGTACAGGGGGAATGCTGGGAGTAGTAGTGCAGGCCTCCCTCCAACAGACAGACATCACAAGCAAGATAGCTGCCTACCTGTTAGGTGAGGGTGAACAGTGCAATGGCTGACACATGCTTCTGGGTGGTGGGGGGATAGATCTTGGTAGGCTGTGGTAGAGAGGGTATGGTGTGAGTTGTTGTACAGACCTCCCTCCCCCATACAGGCCTCTTAAGCAAGATAGCTAGCTACCTGTTACGTGAGGGTGGACAGTATAATGGGGTTTGGGTTGTACAAGGAAGTACTTCTCAGTGTGTTGGTTGCCATTTGTTTGTACTTACCAGTAAGGGTGGGCGTAGTATGCGTAGTAGGGCTACGAGAAGCTACGCAAAGTGGGCATGAAACTACGCCCACCCACGGACTTCGCGTAGCCCCACTTCGCGCCGCCCGCCTCCCTCCCACCTTCTCCTAAATACCTAATTAAAGCTAAATATACTACAAAGGTAAATTAAAGGCACTTACCTGGTCCGCGGTGTCCCGGGGCTCCCTCTTCTCTTTTGCGCCTCCGCGTCTTTCATCCCAATGCGCATGCGTGGGCGCCCGCACATGCGCATTTCTCACAAGAAATGCGCATGCACGGGCAGCCCCGCATGCATATTGGGATCGAAGACGGCGGCGCGAAAGAGGAGAGGGAGCCCCAGGACGCCGCGGACCAGGTAAGTGCCTTTAATTTATTTTTGTAGTATATTTAGCTTTAATTAGGTATTTAGGAGAGGGCGGGAGGGAGGCGTGTGGGGGGCAACTTCACTCCATCCACGGAGCGTGCGTAGTGTTGCCTACTACGCCTACTTTGCAAAATGCAAAGTAGGCAGCACTACGTACACTCCGTGGGCGGAGCGTAGTCTTGTGCCCAGGGTTACTTACCAGCCTCCGTTCCCCCGGCTACTCCTGTGAGACTCTCAGGAAGCAGTATGGCAAGCACCTTCTCCTCCTATGGTGTGAATGTTTTTTGTGGGATGGGAGGGCCACTGCCAATCATGTTCGCCAGCTGCCAGTTCTTGCTCCTCTTCTATTTGACAACCCTCTTGAGATCATGCCACCGCTTCATGATCTCCTTCTTGGATCTTGGAGTGGTCACTACTGCATTGACCCTTTGGAATATCCTTTCCCACATTTGTGTCCTCGTGGCTAATGGTGTCTGTTGGACCAGGCTACCAAACAGTTGTGGCTCTACTCTCACTATCTCATTGACCATGACTGTCAACTCACTCTCTGTGAATTTGGGCATTTTCTGTGATGTCATGGTGTGTGGTGGTTGAAGTGTTTGTGGGTGCAGGTGTGTGGGTGGCAGTTGTGGTGTTGGTGTGTGAGGTGTGTTGTGTGCTGGGGGATTGTTGGTGCTGGTGTGATAGTGGTAGTGATGGTGGTGGTGGATGTGTGTGTGTGCTGTGCTCTTTTGCCTCTCCTCTAAGATGTGGTGTATGGCCTTCTCTTCTGGAGTGTTACAAAGGATTGTGGTCAGTGAAGGTGGTGGTTTTATACTCAGCTGTGTGGGTGTGTCCAAGTGGAATTTGGCTGTCAGGTGTGTTATGGGAGTAGTCCTGTGTTTTTATATTTTTATTTGCATCATTTATTTTTATTTGTATGTGTTTTATTTTCTTGGGGGGCATGGCTACTTTGATTTGTGCAATGTTTGGCATCACTGCGGTGTATTGGAATCAACGCCATGTTTTTCATGTTCCATCCGCTGCGGTGGCTATGCTGCCGCTCTACCGCTATCTCTCCCAATCACTCCTGTGTGCGACTGCGGCGGTCGAAAACAGCAGTTCTGACCGCAGGACCCTTAGGGATATCCTAATTTCCTGTGCGGTGTCTCCGCTTTCTTTGCGGCGGGTTGTTGCTTTTCCGCTGCTTTTCCCACCGCCGCGGTCGGTTTTCTGCAATCACCGTCCGCGTCGGGCGCTTTTGGTAGGCTGGCTACCGCCACGGTCGGTCTCTTGTGGCGGTTGATCCAAATTTGGACGCGGGTTTATCCACGGTTGTTTTCCACCTCCATGGCGGTCAGGGTGATTTTCCGCCCGCTATCCTAATGGGAGCCCTAGTCTCACGTATACTCATTTATATACTCCAACACTCAAATATAGTGACTTAAAACATATGTAGTTAGTCACAAATGTATCACATTTATTCACTCACCAAAACACCCACAGAAACACTAACTCACCCACACAGCCCTTCCCAGATGTACTTTTGAATCCATACAACCACTGAATCACCCACTCAGACATCTATGCACAGACTCATACACCAACCCACCCACCAACACTGACACTCAGGGACCCATACAGATACTCAGACAACAAATCAATAACCTATATAGACACTCATGTAGCTATTCAGCAACCCATACAGTTGCTTACACACCAATGGAGAGACTAAGACAGACTTTCACACAGTTTAGTCACTAGCCCATGCATTCAGTAAGACACGTTCGATCACTCACTTATACTGTCAGTCACACATCTACGAAATAATCCGTGTCATTCTTATGCGATGACAATCACTATAAAGTGTGAGCATCATTATACAATAGATTTCCAACTTATACCAAGCAGTACAACAATTATTGCATGGCCAGCAATACCGCAGGTGGTCACAATCCATCACACTAGGGAAATGCAGAGCGCTTTACATGAGCACTAGTTGTATTACAGATGGACATATTAATTTTTTCTTTTTTAGGCAGAGGGGAATTGCGTGATTTGCCCAGAATCACAGGATGCCTGAACCTCCCGCCAGACTTTAACCTGGTTCCCCAGCTTCAGAGACAGCTGCTCTAGCCATAAAGCCCCACCCTCACAATGCCAAGAAAGATAAGCTATATAGCAGAGCTAGCATTTGGTCGGGCTGGGCCTCATCACATCATAGATGCCCTCAATATGCCACAAATTCCTACCAATATGCAACAACCAGCATTGATCCACATGTGGATACCATTAGCAGATGTGCACTCAAGCATGCTTGTATACCGAAACAAATGTAGGCATTCTTACACAAAAACACAGACCAAACAGCATGATCATGTGTCTTTTTTCAAAGCTCATGAGTTGATGGCTTGGAGAAAAATGACTGAATTTCAAAATATATGTAAAATTGATGTGATGTGTGCTTAAAACATGTAGCGTTGGGGATTTATTTCTAATAGTATTACCTTGGTGCAAGGGAAATTGGAGCTAAGGCTGTTATTTACCATTATGGAGGAATTCCAAAGTGATCAAGCCTTGTTTACATTACCTCTGGCAATACTGCCTGATGTACTTACGTAACCCCTTCTGGCAATCTTGCATATGGTGTCACTAATGCAATCTTGTCCAGTATGAGCATGATGACAACACAAGTATTGGTAGCTTGGGATGATTTTCATCGAACATAAGTAGCTTGTTTTCCAGTAAAGGTAGAAGACCTCTGCACTAATGACAACAAGGCAGTTGTCTCTGTTGATTTGGCTGCTGTTGTTTGGCTTTCTTGCATGAATCTCAGTGGTCAACCGCTCTGTCAGTGGTAAAGGGAAGTCTGCACGCTGGGCATGTTGGTGATTCAGCAGAAGGATAGGTGGGCAGCATGGTCCACTGGGCCGGACTGGGAACCAAAACCGGCCCAGGCAAACTGCTCAGCAAACAAACATGGTTCCCCGAGGGGCCCAAACCTTCCTCCACCCGAGGAAACGCCTGGTGCCCTCTACGGTCAGTCCAGCCCTGATGGTCCAAGAGAAAGCATCATTGCCAGTGAGTCTACACTACATAATAGAGCTTCAGCCACGTCATTAGGTAGCTGCCTGTTGTGGAAGGAGGGTAAGGCCTAGCAGATCTCTGTGGTGATCTATGGGCCATGGATTTGCTTGCTTCAGGCACCAGTGCACCACCAAGCCAGCCCTGACAAAATGTGCTTTGTGTGCAAAACAGATGGAGAGTGCTAGGTTGGCACACCCCATGGAAGAAATCAGCCTAACGGAGTTGGGCAATCAATTCCAGTTGATAGGGTATGGGTGGAGCTCAGGAAAGAGTGCAGCACAGCTGCTGTAGCGCATCAGAAATTAAATGTTACTCTGTGCAAAGTTGATGCAAAAAAGTATTTGGGATATATATGTCTGTTGCCAGTCCTGACAGGGACCCGTGGTCACCCATTCAGATAACTAATGTTATCCAAGGGATCCCTTAAATGCAGACTGTTCGAACTTTAAACATAAATGAAGCATTATATAAATTAAGTCCCAGGCCCCAAAATATGCGCCGGCATGAACACTTTCAACCAATGGCTCAAATAAAACACAGCGTGTAAAAGCCAGAGGACAACCATTCATTCATCTGACCGGCCTGCTTCCCCTTTCTTTGTGTCAAAGTCCACCAGAGAAGATTCAGAGCAATGGAGTGAACAATAATTTCCTGACTCCTTTATATTAATGCAGTATGGAGACTTTTATAGGTCACATTAGAATGGTTTTAAGGGGGCGCTAATGATTGTCAATTTTGCTTGGTCTGCAAATGCACCTTATGGGTAGGATCAGTCTCTTTTGAGCAGATGCTGAGAACCCATGTGTTAATTTGTATTAAGAAGTATTTATCGCTGACTGACTGCACATCTTGTTTCTTCCTCCTGTAGATTCCAATAAGAACATCAAGGCAAGCTACACAATGTGTCTTCGTTAATAATAAACGGAGATGCAGACCCAGGCCTGGCTTCGGTTCAGCTGTTCCTTGTCCCGGCAAGGACCCGGTCGCATATTTGTCCCGTTGAGATCCCCTTCTCGATGCGTGTATCTCTCTTCTGTCTGCTATATCGGCAACCATTTTGTTGTGTAGACTCACTTCTGGGGAAAGCACTACTGTTTTCCAGCATTACTTGTAGGATCTCAATGATTTTCACACATTAATTCGCTAAATTTAGCAATGTGAAGGTCATGGCAAGAGCAAAAGCAATTTTAATGTTAATGAGATGTATTGAGCTCACAAATACCCTGGGGGTGTCTTGGCGCTATTGACTGCAGTAATTCCTCCTAGTTACTCAGTTCTGGAAAAGCCAAGTTTTTAGCTTTTCCCTAAAAATGGTGAGGGAGGCTGCTCCTCTCAGCTCGGCTGGTAGTGTGTTCCACAGTTTTGCAGTACAATACGAGCAAACAAATCTCTAAGGTAGGGTGAAGTGAGATGAATATTTCAAATGATAATTTTCAAAGCAGACTCGCCTCAGTGACATTATCTGAAATGAAAGAAACCACATTAAATATCGTATGTACAAATGTAGACAATGTAGAACAA
Source organism: Lissotriton vulgaris (assembly GCF_964263255.1). NCBI lineage: Eukaryota > Metazoa > Chordata > Amphibia > Caudata > Salamandridae > Lissotriton > Lissotriton vulgaris. The sequence goes on from NC_141698.1 coordinate 352,892,012, forward strand.
CAAAAGAGGCAATGGTCATTAATCAAAAAAGGTCGAATAATTACATTAGGGTTAATCTGAGGTTTATTTTGAGGTTAGGGTTTTGATCATGCATAAAAAACAGGGTCACTGGATTCTTCTGATATGTGTGCTCTTTCTGTTTTCCATCCAATTGCGGATTTACTGCAATTGAAACATATTCCGTCATCTGCTGCAGAACAGATTTCAACAAAAAATATCTCTGCCTCTAACGGATCACAAGTTACAAAAAAAACCTGCAACACAGGTGGCAGGCACTTTGCAGAATTTAATTGGCTTCTTATGTGTCCTTAATTGCGGTATTCAGGTATTAACTGGTGCAACAAAGTGAAACTTAAGGTCCTACAGCATGAACAATATCCTTACATATTATAGAGTGGGGATAAAGATTTTCTCTGGGTTGTTAAAATGTTTTGTTTTATTATTCGTCCACATTCATTTTGTTTTACGAATACAGATCATGTCCTAAACAAAACAATCCTATACATTTTACTCCCTCTTTTCAAAGCTGATCTCTTAAATCTCAATGTCTTCTAGAGTGATACATATATTATAAAAATCTAATTCTGGAGGCATGCTTCCTGATGGTAAAAGTTGATTTTGGTAGGCCCTACTGAGGACGTAGAGAAACGCAAAACTGAAGCCTAGTTCCCTAGAGCAAATGGAATACACAGAATAAAAGAGGAACTCTTTTAATTTTAGATGTAGGTTTGCTTTGTACTGAGTGGCACATTGTAAGCTTAACACAAGGTATACTATGCTGGGTATTACAAAGGGGCAGTTTTAATAAAATGTCATTTTTATGTTTTCAAGATATACAAAATAATTATATGATGGTAAAAAACAATTCCAATATGATCTGTATAATGCCTATAAGTTTCTTTCTAGAAAACTAAGTATTCTGCGTACTGTTGCTATCCAATAATAAGAATGAGTCTTACAACAACAAAATGGTGAGATAATATTGCCATAGAATGTTCTAAAAAGTCTTGATTATTGGAGTTTCATTGTCAAATGAAACGTTTGTCATTATGAAATTAACTTCTTGTGTTCAGCATTGAGTATTTGTATGTTATAGCATTTTTTACTTTCACTGACACTCACAACTGTAGATGTATTTTGTATCCTTTACCCCTTAATCAAGAGGCTAGTGGAATATCAAACTATCTACATTTTGAATTTCTAATATTTAATTTTCATTCACTAATCATGCTGATATTGCAAATATACCATTGCTCACATCACCTTCTCTGGAACTATTGACCTATAAACGCTGGTTCTGCCAACTGTTTCTGTTGCTGAGCTCCAAGGATGCCTAGTCTTGACCCAACCTCAGGTCCCTTCTCCCTTCTCCCACCACCCTAAACCTCTGTCTCTTTATCTCTCTCCTCCGGCTTCCTTTTTATCACTGCATTCTCTCTTTGTCACAGCTCTCACACCCTTCTCTTCTTCCTTTCTCCTTTATCTGACCTTTCAGTCTTGATCTGAGGCTGAAGTGACAAATGAATCCCAGTACCAAAAATGTGTGCTTTGCCCATCACCCATAACTGGTAGCTGGATGTGGTTCTTGTTAAGGTTAGGAGCAATCACAGACAGACAATAGAATAGTGTTCTATTTCTTGTACTTCACTGAGCAATAAATCATATTGGGTGTATAATTACCAGTGCTTCTTGAGCTGCCTGGTCTTGTTCATCATGTCTGAAGAAAAGTACAAATAAAGAGTGACACTGCCTGACTATGGTTAAATGTGTTTTAATGTTATTCCTTGGCTGACGTGCAAGCATCTTCTATTTTACGTACTTTTGATATCTTTGTTTGCACCCAAGCAACATAAAGCACAGACATGGTTCCATCAATTGCAAATATTATATGGCTTTTTTGTTACTTAAAATGCAATGTTGCTTCACTTGATTAGCTGTTATTTTCCAAATCATAAAGAAATATTAAATGAGTTGTGGTCTTTTCTATTTCTTTATCATGACACATACACCTTTCTCTTGCATTTTTGCATAAGAGGGTTGCAGGAATATTAATTTTCTGACCAAGTTGTGCGCTATAGAAAAGTGTTTCCTTATATCGCACTTGACATATACTCAGAACTCCTCTAGCCTAAGTAACATTCCATGGTGCAGAAGATGCAGTGGCACTAAGGAACACAAGAGTATTTGGACCTCTCTACCCCAGAATGCTTACTTTTGGACTGTTGGGATACTTATTTTGCAACTGACCCTAGGTCATCCTGATGGAGGCCTTCAAAAACAACCAAAAAGGTGAAGATCAAGAAAAACAGAGCTACACAATACTGGAGTAGTTTGAAAAGTTATATTCCATCTTTTTGAGGGCCATGTGATTTAGCCCTGTCTTGAACTGACCTTTCTTCCCTGAATCCTCCATATCACAGCATATGTGGGCAGATGATATTCCAGAGTATACTCTGGAGTATCTGTTCTGAAGGACAGAAACTTGGAGGCAAGTAAAACACAGAGGCAATCTAGAAAGTTCTTCTAAAAATATTCTATGTCTGTGTTATTAACCCTTTATCCAGAGTCTGAAGTAGTGTCAGATATACAGTGCTCCGTTATATGTTTTCACAAAGGCTGTTTCCCTGCTGTTTGTTTCCCGCTGGGTGCCCGCCACAAAGAGAGGTCTGCTATGCTCTTGGACCACAATTCCCATGAATCCCAAGTATCCTCATGCTCATAAAAGTGTGATGTCCACAGTGGAAACTCGGAGTGTAACCAGGGGAAAGAAAGCCTAGTGGTCAACCTGTCTGAGAGAACTTTAACCGAAACTGAATTGATTGTCCTCGAGAAAGGATTGGGGTTTGTCCCTACTCCCACACCAGATGAATTCACTGAGGCTTGTGAATTGAAACAATTTTTCAGAAAATTGCGTCTCAAAGCATTTTTTCAGGACAAACCAGAATCCGAAACTGATGACACAGGGTTATGAAAGCCATCAACCTTCACTCCTGCAAGCAACATGGTGCCACCTGAGATACTGGCTTTTGAAGGAGCGGTGCTCAGGGGTCTGAATAATAGACCTAGAACCCCCACTTTCCACAACCTAAGCAAAATTGAGAGAGAAGCAATTAAGTCGCTCTCTAACAACCCCACCATTATCATTAAGCAGGCGGATAAGGGGGGAGCGACAGTGATCCAGACAACCATTGATTATGACAATGAGTGCAAACGCCAACTCCCCAATACAAGACACTATATGCCCCTCGCTACAGATCCCACACCTAGAATCTCAGCACTCATTACATCAGTAGTGATGGAAGGTGAGACTAATGGTTGGATTAGTAAAAACAAGGCAGAGTTTTTGGTGTCCGATAAGCCGCGGACCCCGTACTTCTACACCTTACCAAAGATTCATAAGGGAACAACAACTGTGCCTGACAGACCTATTGTCTCCGGTATTGGATCTCTACTCAAACCCTTTGTCATGTGCTTATCTAGGTTCCTGATCGATACTGTGACCTTATGCCCCTATTCGGCTATAAATCCATTTATTCCCTATATTGGCATAACCGTTCAAGTGCGATTTTCTGTAAAGTCATCTCTGGCCTCACACGAGCAGAGCCACAGAGCCACATTCCAGCATGACTCTCTGCTACTTCCTTTGCGACCAATTAGTGCAATGACAGAGCAGCAGTCACTATCTGATATTCCTAGATAACACTCCGAGTTCTTCAACAAGATAAAAACTTAGCAAACCTGGAAATCCCCGCTTGCTATGTTTTGATTAGTAATGGAACTCTAATGAGCAACTGATAACTATCACTTCCTAGTGACATCTTTAATTGACGTCTTATGTCCAGCAAACTTGCGTCAAACCCGGCACCTGTCAGGTATAAATATTACCAACGTTGCCTTAAGCAATGAGCGAACATGTTGCTGATGCCAGCTGCCTGCATGACCCCGTGTTGGTAACAACTAGCACTCTGTCGCTGCAGCCTGCTATCCTGTGGTGGTGAAGCTACTGATTACCATTATCGCCGCTACAGCGCGACCTATGGTGCAGTACGCTTGAGGAGCCGTGCAGCCGTCCTCTGCGAAGACATCCAGCCCAGCTGCCCGCGGACGCTGTCACCCCTCCTTCCTCGACGCGCTGAGAGAAGCCGCTGCCTTTCTCGTGCAGAGAAATCCAGTCCCGGCGCTTCCAGTTTACCCTCGCGGGTGACTGGGATATCGAGAGAGACCCCTGAAGGAGATACCAATCCTCCATCATTCTATTCAGAGGTATGGTGTTGACTAAACCCTTAGACGAGAATTCTTGAAACAAACCTTGGCAAAACCAACTTAACTTAAGCTACTTACTTACTCCCCTTCTCACGTGTTAGGCTTAGGTCAGGCACACTGGGGTAGGCTTAGTTAGAAGCACCAGTTGAGTATGTTAGCCTAATGTATATATGACTGTATATATGTTTTATTACTTTTAAACCATTGTATGGCTAAGAAACCATATCAATGCTTTTACAGTTCTATTTCGCATTACTTATCTTACTGTACGTACTTTTTATAATAACAGTTATTGCAATTGTGGCAATACATTTCTCTTGTATGAGAAGAAAGACTGTTCAATAAATGTTAACCCTTTATTGATAAACGCCCGTCTCTCTATTCTCTACATACTGTGAAAGTAAACTGCACTAGACTGACTGAGTGAAATCTATGTCTATTGTTTCACACGACCCTAGAGATCGACTCTTGATCTGAGGAGCAAAGTTGTCATGTTGCACGGTTGTTGGAAAGCTGAATCCCTTCTTGTCTGTGCCAAGGAAGCTGATCACTTCCTATGCAGAGAAGAAAGTTTCCAGTGACCTCTGAGCTAGTTGGTAACACAACCCAATTAAGTTTAGCATAGTCAGTGGAGGCCTGGAATATAAGCAGTTCCACGTCGATACTACTGTTTATGTTATTCCAATGCGCAGGGCCTAGTGGGAAACTAGGAACTACACTACATGGCGCCCAACGTTTGGTAAGGCGATAAACTAACGCAAGACTTGTAGAGTAACTCAGTCGTGCATATTTCACACCCCTTTCTCCCGTAAATACTCCAATAGACGTCTGGAGTGGGTGAAAGGTTAAAATCCGCCCGACCTTAGTAGGAAGAGATTCCTATGTAAAGCTCTGGTTTATTCAACGTTGAAGGATACAGTGTTCCAAAATATTGTGCATCTAATCTTTGTCTCCTTGGAGACCTACTCTGCAAACCTCGCATTTTTACAATGCCAGAAAACGGAACCTCTGGGGCCGCAGCAGATGCGACTCAGCAAGGTCCCGAATACACAGACCCGGATGCTATTATCATCCCGGTCCAGTTAAGAAGATCTATAACTTTAAAACTTATAGAACACGGACTGACACCTCAAGGTGGTACAGTAATTTTCGTGATAGAGGCTCACGAGTATCGGCAGACAGAGGTATTCTATTCATGGATAAACTTTCCAGCGGTAAACGCTATAACACAAGAGTTTCACTATTACAAAATAGAGGAACCTCCGGGAGAGTACGCTCCTTTCGAGGAGGTTGAAATCCCACTTAAATTTCAAGAGCACCTGCTCTGGTTTAATGGCGCCCTAAAACACAATGATCACATAACCAGGCTCGGTCCACTAGGTAGACCAGGAGCCACGTGGCCGGTTCTAGCCAGCTACACACCACATCCTGACATTATAAGAATGTCTAGAGAAGAGCTGCTAGCACAGCTAAACACATTAATAAAAATACATAGGCAATTAGTCCAATATGTAATACGGACTGCAACAGTCCAGCCAGCTGTTAATACACCACAGCTGACCCCTCATCAGGGGAACACAAATAAAATTACACCACAGAACATACAGTCATGTCTTGGTAAAACACCCGTAAAACGGGAACAAATTCCTTTCTGGTTAGCCCAGAAAATCACTCAAATAGAGGCAGTATTTCCTGATACTACCCCTATTGAGAAACACAGAATCTTGACCATCTGCCTTCCTATGGGAATCGCACCACACGTGGAGGACTGCGACACTTGGGGTACAGTCTTTGCTTCCATTTACACAAAAACACACGGTGTTCCGTCTATGGCGGTAATACCAGACGTGCTAAAACAGATTCAAAATGAATTCGGTCCAGAGCCCGCTTTAAATCTAGGTATGAAATTACTGAAAGACTTCAAGCAGGTCACAGCTATATTATTAGCCAATGTAAAGGGAGAAGCAGCATCTGTGGCGATTCGCCAGAAGTTGAGGGAAACAGATATAAAAGATCCTGTTGAGCTTGCAAAAATCATAGAAAAATGCTATGAAGAATTAGGTAGAGACAGCTTGGGTGGGAAACCAGTTAAGCCCCAACTTCTCGAAAATCCTGAAAAATGATTTATTAAAAATAATTCAAACACTCCTAAAAAGAGCTGGGATGGAAATAAACAATCCACTCCCAAGGAAAAAGTTTTCCAGTCCAGAGGAAGGTCTCCTCGACGGAGGGAAAGAACTCCGACTCGAGAACGCCAGTCTCCCCAACGGGAGCCCTCTGAGAAAAGATATAACCTTAGAAATAGGGATAATATAAAAAAACCTGATAGATATCAAAGTATCGATACACGTCCCTCTCGATCTTTTCCACAGAATTCGGAAAGAAGAGGACGGTCAGACCCAGGAGAGCACACCAAGTCCAAAGACAAGGAACCTGCTCAAAATAAGAAATCTCAATTTCCTAAAAAGAAGGTAGCCAGTATTAGAGTAATCAACCATGCCGAGAATACTGAGGACACAGTTGAAAAACGGGGAGTGGGCATTGACAATGTTGGACAGTGCAGCAGAAATCAGTATAGCGCGCAAGAACTTGATGAGTCATCTGGAGACAGTGGACACGAATGAATACATTCAGGTTGAAACTGCCGACACCAGACTTAGCGAGCCCCATAAAATATACGAAATAACATTGCGTATAGAGGGTGATAAGACTAGGAAAATTAAGGGTCTATTTTGGGATAAGCTCTCAAAAGGCTATGATATTCTGTTAGCTGAAAAAGATTGGCCCCCAGAGTTTGTCAGGGAGTGCCCTCGTGGCGAAGAAGTGATTATGCCTGCCTTCTCGAATCACATACCGATTCACAAAAAATACACATATGCAAGGAAATGGGCAGTAGCCCAGGCACCTGCATTGTATAAAAATCATGTAGGATGGGATGAGGATTCACCGCCTCACAAAATCCAACTAAAAAGTGAACCAACTGCCCAACGGCAGTATCCCATAAAGCAAGAAGCTAAAAAACAAGTCAGGGAGATCTTAGATCAACTTGAGTACCAGGGGGTGATTGAAACATGCACCTCTCAAATGAACAATCCTTTGTTTCCTGTCTCCAAGCCAGACAATTCATATCGTCTAGTTTTGGACTACAGACACCTTAATACATGTTGCAAAACTTTTGCAGTACAAAACTCGCATAGTGCAGCCCTAATGAATAACATAGTTAGGAAAAAATACAAAACGACATTAGACATTTCTAATGGTTTCTTTTGTCAAACTATTGCACCAGAAAGCAGATACTTGACCGCTTTCTCCGCATTTGGGTCACAGAAAAAATTCTGTCGACTCCCACAGGGGTTCAAGAACAGCCCAGGACTATTCTCAGCCAGGGTAACAGAGTTACTACAAATCTATGATGATGAAGCATTATCTTACGTAGATGATATTTATCTCACAGACGACAACTTGGATACTCACTTGAAAAGAGTGAACACCATTATACTTGGGTTCGCAGCAGAGGGTTACAAATTCAACTTTAAAAAGTCTCGAATTGCCCATCTGACAGTACTGTTTTTAGGGTACGAATTATCAAGTGAAGGAAAAAGCCTAGCGGACAACTTCTTAGAGAAGTGCGCTGTACTCCAAGCTCCAAAAACGCTGAAGAATTTACAATCCATACTAGGTTTTCTGAATTTCGGAAGAACTTACATCCTAAATTACGCAGAGAGGGTTAAACCTCTCTACGAACTAATTAAACCTAATTTAAAACAAATCAATTGGACTCAAAAACACACCGAAATTTTGAGATCACTGCAAACAGACATGTTAGCAAAAACAAAATTAGATACACGTGACAACACGATCGATCTTGTAATCCGAGTCATCCCAGGAAGATGCGGATTCACGTACCTAACCTCTAATGAGGGAGAAAAGGTACCAATTTCAATTAAATCTCACTTGTACACACAAGCAGAAAAAACATTCAGTCACACAGAAAGAAGTGTGAACGCAGTGCAAATCGCATTAGCAAATGAACGAGAACTAGCACACGGCAAACTGATTAATATCCTTACAGCGGAATCCGCCTTCGAAGCGCTATTCAGCCCAGTAAACCTGCCTACAGTGTCACTGGATCCGAAATGGATACAGTGCATAGATTCTCTTGGAGCGGAAGACGTGAAATACTATTTCGCCCCGCAATACAAAGAACTGAATGATTTAGAATATGAAGAAGAATATCCTCTGCCAATCGAAATCCTGCCTCTCCCACAATACGCATGTATAATCTATACAGATAGCTTTGTACAGCATTTCAACGTAGAGAGAAAATCCTACGATGCAGCATGTGCGATCATTAAAGGTCGTTGGCTGTGCGGTAAATTCAGACCGAAAGTAACAAAAACTGAATCTGTAAGAAACTGTTCGGTTCAAAGAACTGAAATCAGATCTTTAAAGATGGCGCTCGAAAATGCAGAACGCGAATTCCCCACACTTATCGTGTGCGATTCTCATTTTTGCGTCAATTCTTACAACAATAAACTGCAGAGTTGGATCGAAAACGACTACAAAGATGGCACAGGTGCCACAATAAAGCATAAATTGCTCTGGAACGAGGTAGTTCTTTTAAGTAAAGAACTACAAAAGACTCACGTGATTCACGCACAGAGTCTTCAACGTGATGGCGTTCACGTTGCAGGGAATTCATTGGCTAATACAGCCACCGCGGAAGCAACTAACCCGGCTTCCGTAGCCACAAAAAAGCGTACAGATAAGTATATAGACGGGGAAACCATGCTGGCAGTAAAAACGACCGTAAAAGGCGACTGTGCAGCACTACCTGTAAACTATCCACTCAATTATGCATACATAATAGATGCAAACTCCGTTCCTTTTGCTCGAATCCCTGGAGTGGGGGATAGAGTAATTCCAAACATGAACAGGAGAATATTTTTAATAGCAGACGCACACATGGGTTTGGGTCTACGGCACAGAGAAATCAAGGAATCACTGACTGAATTACAATCAGTATTCTGGTGGCCGGGAATGAGTGTAGAACACCAAATATATGCAAACAACTGTGAAAACTGTAATAGGGATGGCAGTAAGGAACCTTGCTACCGGCTACCAGTAAGAAAGAGCGTAACGCTGCCTACACCCCACCCTGCGTCCTATTAATAGTTAAGACGAAATGCACTTAAAATAATGAGGCCACCAGCGCTCGGCTGACGCTAGAACGGTTATAAAAGATTTGCGAGTCCATATCGGCATATACGCAATTACCACGTTCCATTCTGACCAGGGTCCTGCTTTCAGCTCTCAAGCCTATAAGGAGGCCATGGCCAGCATGGGAATTGGGTTGCGGTATTCTTGTCCGTCGCACAAGTGTGGTAGAAAGAAAAAGCCGGGACATAAAGCAATCTATAACAGCGAAGGTATTAGGTTCAGGCGCTGGGTGGGTCAAACATTTAATAAGTGTCCAGACTAGTCTTAACAACATGCCAAGAAATTCTCTAAAAGGTTTCAGCCCATACGAACTATTGTTCGGAATAAGAATGAACGTTCAGGACCTCGATAGTCAGATGTCAGTGGTACAAGCAGAAACAAAGCACTTTGATGTAAAAGACCGTTTGGCTGTTTTACAGGAACTGAATGAAACAAGAAAATCATTAAGCAACATAAAGTTAAAGCAACAGCCAAATACCACTGACGAGGCACCACCCGCAACAGCCCCAGCAAGGCCTGTCTGGATTCCAAAGATTGGGGATCTAGTCAGAGAAAAGATCGCGGTTAAGAAGGAATTTGGGCCTTCTTACAGAAAAGCAGTACCTGTCTTAGCAGTCACCGGAACAAGATCAGTTGTGCTACCGCCCCTTGCTGGTAAAAAGGAGAACAGAGTCGTGTCCATCGATCTGGTAAAACCACAAGCATGTGGCCTATAATCAACAGTAGGCCCAGTGGACTCCCAAGAAACAACAGAATACCCAAACTTGCAATAATCCAAGAGGTTCAAACTGAAAGACTCATCACATTCGATCAGCCTGCAGTGCACAATGAAGGACTATGCAATAATGCCATGGAACTCGTGCCTCTTGAAACACAGATTGAAACAGTTCGTCAAGAAACAACACCAGTCTACAATGATGTGGCATCAGAAAGTGCTACCGAGAGACAGATTGAAAGAACAATCCCATCAATTGACAGAACTGCCTCTGGTTATTTCATCAACTTCGACAACTTCTCTGAAGATTTATACGATCCCGAAGTGATGCCAGAAACAAATAAGTCTTTTAAAGAAAAAGCAACGGAACTCTTTCATCAACTGAAGGAAATCTACCTTATTTCCCCTTGGCTAGAGTTCTGGTTCGGTCTAGGTGTACTTTTCCTCCTGCTTTGGCTCATCATGGTACTGTGTTTGGGAAAATTCATTGAAGGAAAATATATTACAATGGACACAGCAAGTCAGAACATCAACCTAGTCCTGAAACCACACAGATCATCCCACGTGAAGAAAAGAGAACTGTCAACAGTAAATGTCACAGCAATTCCAATACCTGGTGGGGTAGTATGGGAGAAAACAGACTATGAGATCTATGGTCCGGTCGAAATCCTGAAGTATCCTCATCAACTAAAGGTTTCCTTAAGTGACTTTTTGACACCAAGTACACTCTCTGATGATTGGGACTTTAACAGTATTAATGACATGATGTCTGATTTAGTAATGTCAGCTAGATTCACAGATCATGATTATTTACAAGGTTCATCTAGTTATGAGCAGTTATTCTGTTACACCCACTATGGGGATCATTACTTGCATAAATCTGCACAGCCTAGAAATGTTTTTATGTATAATCAATGGGAACATTGTTCTACACCACCTAAAAGCAGTTCTAAAGCATTTTTTGAGAAATTCAAATATTTTTCAGGGTTTAACACCAGTGATGCAGAAACGTTTTATTATAAACTGTTAGATAAAACAGGAATGAAAACAATGCTGACAAATTCTAAATTGATATATTCAGAAGCATTTTTTGACAAAATGATGACATTTGGTTTTGATTATTGGAAAAATAATATTGAAACGAAAACAATTTGGAGTACAAAAGATTGGCAGGTGCAAGGCATAAAAGCACTGTTTAGAACCTGCATGATACCAGAACAAATGTTATTTTTAAATGACACTGTACACCAAACATCTTGTCTTGGCCTAGCTAAGAACAAAGAAATGAAAACACCGTCTATACCAAAGCCAATACCTGAAAATACAACAGCTGATAATGAGTTAGACGTGTCAAACATTTTACATTTCAACAGAACACATCCTGATTGGAAAAAGTGGTTAATCTGGCCTACAGACACAAATAGCTGTCAAGATAGGTTCCTGAATAAAACACAGGGTTTAAAAATGACCAGATTAGACTCGAGATATTCCCAGAGACAACATCCAGGAATTATAACCACATACAGTGTAGGGAAACTCTGCCTAGAATGGCTAACTACATCCACACTGGCTGAAATTAAGCAACACTTGTCTTTATTAAAAGATGGTGCTGATTTGCGCGACTTCATTCTTGGTCCACGCAAACAGCGTCAAAAGCGTTTCATAGCGACCAGCATCTATGCTGCTTACAACGAGGCTTGGAAAGTAAAGCAAATTGAAACTGCTGAAAAGATACGAGAAATTGATCGTATTAATTTGGAAAAATCACTTTCTGTGGTAGACAATGGGTTAATGACTCTGTCTTCCAGAATATATTCTTTGGACAATATTGTATACTCTGCCTTTGATGTGATAGACAGGGATTTGCTAATGTTACAACATGGCCAGTCTCAATTACGCTCTATTATAGAACTAGGCTGGACGCTGCAAAATCTTCGTTCAGGCTATGTACCTTGGCGTCTGATAAACACAACGTCATTATTTTCCATTTTTAACCTTACTGATAAACAGATCAGTTTGGCACAGAAAGGAGCAGACTATACAATCTTGAGCATCGAGAAACTCGAGAGATTACCATTGACAATGTCAGAGAGTCCTGTCATTGAATGGATAATACACGGAATTATCACAATTCCGATAACAACTTTCCGCTTTAAAAAATGCCTTGAATACATACCTGCTGGCCAGTATGAACAATTGGGTAAGGGATATGTTAAATCCGAATGGAAATTACCATACACTCATTCTTGCTATAGTGACAGCGACAAAAATGTATTTCTTAGTGGTGAAAATTGTAAACACTCACTGAGCGGTATACTTTTGTGTCAGGGTATTAATTTACACGGAGCATGTGATGGAAATTCAAACAACCTTTCATGCCACCAGCTAGTCACACCTGCAACTCAGATAGAGCCCTTCTTTATGCAACTCGCAAACGGGAGTTACATTCTAAGAACGGATCACAGGTGCTGTGGCCTCGCGCCCGGAAAAAGTTATCTAGTACAAGTAACGTCCATGGTCAAATGTTGCATGCAAGCATTGTTCCCGAGCGGGCCTCCAGACTTAGTGACTCCCCTCTGGCCTCGTCTGAATCTCTATTCTATACGAATTGATACATTAAGCAAAATGAAATCTGTGCTTTTACAGACAACCGTGCCTATAACGTCATCTAAAGAGACGTATGATCTTCTAGTCGCAAGGACGGCTACTGAGGTCCATGACCTTTTATCAACAAATTGCCCCGTGCATTTCGTACAAATGCTCGACCAACTCCTTAACATGTCTAGTGCTACAAGCATCCCAGGCATATTTAAGACAGTCTTTACGGGACTGCTGACACCCTTCCAGGCAATTTTGGGAATCTTTCCTAATTTTGTGCACTCCATCTCTGGTGGTATTCCACTATTTTTTGGACTCATCGCAGGGATTCTATTTTTGACCCTCCTGCTACGTTATGGCAAGCCTCGGCTCAGACATAGCTCCCATGGGAATGGAAGAGACAATCCTAGCAATGCGCTACAGGGACAGGATAACTAACGTCCTCGGATTGGCCAGGCTGAGAGATCTAAATATGACCTGGTTCCTTTCATTCAGACCAATATGGCAAAATTGCATTTTACCTGTGCTACGGTGTATGCTTTGCGGCGATGAATGCGTGTTGGACATCTGTCTTTCACTTCCATCAGCAGTACCAATGGACGTCGATACTTTGCTAAGTCCAATAACGGCTCACGCATTGTGTTGTCCCCAGCGGCTACCAATCCTAATGACGGCATTCGTGGAGACTCCTGTGCTACATCCAAGTGGTAACAGTGGAGCGAGTGACAAAAGCAACATCATCCAGGTACAACGTTCTGTGAGCAGAGCTGGTCCTGTCTTCGATGACAGCAATCATTCTCACACCTGCCAAGTTACAGCGCTATCTAATTTGGTTGAACTATCACCTGATTTTGTAGACCAATTCTTTGCGAGCCTGTCTGATACGATGTTCTCACCCACAGAGAAACAATAACTTTTGAGAAGCTTTCCGACACACAGCGTTCCCATGAACTCTGAATTCGGCCTTCAGTTTTGATCAACATAAAACTGCCAGGAGCTTTGGTAAACTGATTTTTCTTTGAATTGGACAATTTTTTAATATTGACCCTCTCCTTTTGGCACGAACAATTCTTTGCTTAACGTAAAAACTATTCTTAGAGAACAGAAGCTTCACACTTCTATTTCTAAAAAAACACATCTAGAGACATAACAACATAACACCAGCCTCTAGCACACATATTATTACAATGCATTTTTATGTGATGATTTATCTCGCATTTCTTCTGTCAGAGATACTTCATGTGTAATTCTTTATGCATAATCGTTCATTGATTTCATATGCAATAATTTTTGAATGATTACTATGCTTTTAAAACTACGTACAGTACCTAAATTCCATGTATTACAAGTACGCCTATTTCGAATGCATTTATGTATTTTGGGGTGGGCTATGTTACACCATGTTACACATGCATCTAATTGCTTAGTTTTAGTAATTTTGATGGACATGAATTCGTGGAGTGGGTGTCATGTGCTTATCTAGGTTCCTGATCGATACTGTGACCTTATGCCCCTATTCGGCTATAAATCCATTTATTCCCTATATTGGCATAACCGTTCAAGTGCGATTTTCTGTAAAGTCATCTCTGGCCTCACACGAGCAGAGCCACAGAGCCACATTCCAGCATGACTCTCTGCTACTTCCTTTGCGACCAATTAGTGCAATGACAGAGCAGCAGTCACTATCTGATATTCCTAGATAACACTCCGAGTTCTTCAACAAGATAAAAACTTAGCAAACCTGGAAATCCCCGCTTGCTATGTTTTGATTAGTAATGGAACTCTAATGAGCAACTGATAACTATCACTTCCTAGTGACATCTTTAATTGACGTCTTATGTCCAGCAAACTTGCGTCAAACCCGGCACCTGTCAGGTATAAATATTACCAACGTTGCCTTAAGCAATGAGCGAACATGTTGCTGATGCCAGCTGCCTGCATGACCCCGTGTTGGTAACAACTAGCACTCTGTCGCTGCAGCCTGCTATCCTGTGGTGGTGAAGCTACTGATTACCATTATCGCCGCTACAGCGCGACCTATGGTGCAGTACGCTTGAGGAGCCGTGCAGCCGTCCTCTGCGAAGACATCCAGCCCAGCTGCCCGCGGACGCTGTCACCCCTCCTTCCTCGACGCGCTGAGAGAAGCCGCTGCCTTTCTCGTGCAGAGAAATCCAGTCCCGGCGCTTCCAGTTTACCCTCGCGGGTGACTGGGATATCGAGAGAGACCCCTGAAGGAGATACCAATCCTCCATCATTCTATTCAGAGGTATGGTGTTGACTAAACCCTTAGACGAGAATTCTTGAAACAAACCTTGGCAAAACCAACTTAACTTAAGCTACTTACTTACTCCCCTTCTCACGTGTTAGGCTTAGGTCAGGCACACTGGGGTAGGCTTAGTTAGAAGCACCAGTTGAGTATGTTAGCCTAATGTATATATGACTGTATATATGTTTTATTACTTTTAAACCATTGTATGGCTAAGAAACCATATCAATGCTTTTACAGTTCTATTTCGCATTACTTATCTTACTGTACGTACTTTTTATAATAACAGTTATTGCAATTGTGGCAATACATTTCTCTTGTATGAGAAGAAAGACTGTTCAATAAATGTTAACCCTTTATTGATAAACGCCCGTCTCTCTATTCTCTACATACTGTGAAAGTAAACTGCACTAGACTGACTGAGTGAAATCTATGTCTATTGTTTCACACGACCCTAGAGATCGACTCTTGATCTGAGGAGCAAAGTTGTCATGTTGCACGGTTGTTGGAAAGCTGAATCCCTTCTTGTCTGTGCCAAGGAAGCTGATCACTTCCTATGCAGAGAAGAAAGTTTCCAGTGACCTCTGAGCTAGTTGGTAACACAACCCAATTAAGTTTAGCATAGTCAGTGGAGGCCTGGAATATAAGCAGTTCCACGTCGATACTACTGTTTATGTTATTCCAATGCGCAGGGCCTAGTGGGAAACTAGGAACTACACTACACCTTGTCTAAGTTTGTGGACAAGTTCTTGCAACCACTGGTAAAGAAAATTCCATCCTTTCTACAGGACACTAGAGACATCCTATGTCTGATTGAGAACATCGAGGGTAGAGAGGGTGTGAACTTGCTTGTTACCCTCGACGTGGAAGCACTTTATACTAGTATCCCACAACAAGCCACCTTAGAAGCCGTGGACATGACCCTGCGCAAGGAGAACTGGTGCTTCCCCACACCAATCTCTTTCATAATGGAATGCGCCACAATCGCCCTGACTCAAAACTTCTTTGAATATGAGACCCAGATTTACCATCACATACAGGGCACCTCGATGGGCAGTACTTTTGTTCCGAGCCTGGCCTGTATTTACATGGCAGTTTTTGAGGAGTCCATCATCAGGGGTAACAAAAATCCATATAAGGAAAACCTTACCTTGTGGCGCAGATACATAGATGATATTCTGATACTATGGAAGGGTGACATGGCTACCTGCCAGGCTTTTTGTCAGTGGATCAATGCTCAGAATCCATTCCTGAGATTCACCAGTACCATCTCTCTTACTGATATCCCCTTCCTTGACCTGAGAATCTGGCTCTCTGATAGCGGGTTGAGCACCAATCTACATAGAAAAGAGACGGATAGAAACAGTCTACTTCTATATAATAGCCACCACCCACAATCCCTCAGGGATAATTTGCCTTTTGGGCAGTTTCTCCGTGCTAGGAGAAACTGCTCTTCTGTGACAGATTTCAAAACAGAGGCCACTGTACTGAAACACAAGCTCCTTGACAGGGGGTACCCAAAGAGACAGATAAATAACTCTTACAAAAGTGCGATGAACAACCCCAGAGAGTCTCTCTTAGAGATAAGACCTAAGGAACAGTCAAAAACTATCACATGTGTGACTTCCTTCACTAGAAACTCAAGACATATCAAAAAGACCATAATTGCACATTGGGGTATCATCAACTCTGGCGATCTCTCTCTTCCCCAGCCTAGGTTCGCTTTCAAGCGTACAGCGAATCTGAAAGATCAGCTGGTACACACCAGGCCCAAGAAAAAAGAGGCAGTCACGCAAAGGACCCTCTGGAGACTTCCCCCTGTGGTGGAACATTTTCCCGGTGGTGGGTGTGTGATATGCAGTCAGACCAGCCCTAGCAAAGAGCTAAAACTCACTGAAACCTTTACCTGGAAACAAATGCGCCACACAAATTGCAACACTGCTAGATGCATTTATCTTCTCACCTGCGCCTGCGGTAAAAAACACATTGGTATGACCATGAGACAGATAAAGTTGCGTATCACTGAGCATAAGAGCAACATCAGATGCCACAAGACACATACTGGACTGTATTGTCACTACACGGAAATGAACCACCCAGCAGTCAGCCTTACCTGGACAATCCTGGAAGCACATCAACACATTACACAACAGGCACTGTTCAGGATAGAACAGAGGTGGGTGCATAGATTGGGTACTGATAGCAATGGCCTGAATGACTCCATTCCCTGGGGTAGCCTGATTAGAAATTAGTTACCCCTTTATCCTGCCACTAACTCCTATATCTCAGGTAGTCTTATTCACACTCCATAATGGACGCCGCACTAGTGTGCTCCCTTAGATCTCCACTAGGAGGGACGCTTGTGTGAACTACACCTAGACGTATACACGACCCCTTTGGCCCCACCCCTTACGTCACGTGGATCTTCCTGAGACTTCCGGCATTATGAGTTCAAAAGCACCGCATTCACAAACAATGGTGCCCGGCTTCTCTTTGACCCCGACGTTTTGGGTAGGTGTATCGGCGTGATCCGTATTATGGACAGGTAAGAGACTTCACTACAGCTGATCTCACACAACTTTTGTTGTCGACCACAGGTTCCCATTTATCGGGGTACCTCAGTAATCACTTCCGTGTCGTGAGACCCCTGCTTTTCTTTGCACTGCATAGTCCAGGATGCTCCTGTCCTCTATATCACTCCCGGGCTTGACTACGCGATCAACGGTTTGCCTGACTCCGGCTGTCCACTGACCCTTCAGGATCGGCGGACATGTTCGGCACGTGGGTGCCCGTGATCACCCACGTCCCCCTGGATTACATTGCTGACGAGTGATCCGTCATTCTTGTGACTAGCGGCCTGTGAGATTAATCGAGCCGCAACCAGGGTATTACACCTGGGAACCTGATCTGGGGGTCTGCTGTTTAGCCCATGGATCCCCATTCCTTACGATATCTCATTTTCACTCTAAGGTACCAACTCCTGGTGCCTCTTTTACCTGAGAAGACCGGAGATGCCATTGTCGGTCTCAATAGGGTGAGGCATTGTTATACAGTAGTTCTAATGTGACCCTTTGTTCATCATTAATCTTAACTTGATTGCCTATTCCTGAAACGGCTAATTGTAGTGACACACCCCAACCTCTGCTATATTATTCCCATTGTTTTTAACTGTTTTTAACTCTTTTCCTCACCTTTTCCTGTGGATCTCTCAGTAATCACTGGGTTATCTATACACTCCGGGCTGACTGGCCATTGATATTGTAACCAGGCTGTGGTGACCTAATTTTGACATGAGAGCATTATCTTGGGTTTACTGTTGTCCCATTTGTCGCCCCTTTCCTAGGCCCCACTTGGACTGAGCAGGACCTTCTGGCCTGCAGTCCCACTTCCAGAGGAAGGTAGTATACACCCTTCTAGACTGTGTAGAACCAATCTTTTAAATTGTAGGTCCTGATGAATTGCTTTTACAGCATGAAACATGTCCATGTCAACCTTTAGGTAAGACAGACACCACTGGATCTTTGCACCAACGTGTTCTGTCACCTCACTGTTTTTATTAAGGTAGCGTACGACACCAATAAAGATTGTCGTGGATTCACTAACCTTTTTTAACTTTACACTTCTTTTTTCGTCTACACCTCTTCAAAAGCCCTCATCCCTGCATGCACCAACTGGCAGGAACAAAAGAACTCCGATAAAGAGCCCCTTTACGGGTGCCCGTCAGACATTGCAGCGCCAGTCAGACGAGGAGCAGAACCCAGATGATGAAGCATGACACCTAGCTCGCTGGGTGTGTGAGGGTTTTAGTTCCGAAAGGGGATGTTTCCCTTATCCCTCTCCTTTCCGCTTGGTTACTTTCTCCCCCTATTTCTCTTCACCTCTCTGGGGAACAGTGTATCTCTTTTTGTTTGTACTTGATGTCCATGACCGTCAGACGTCTCAAACGTCATCGTCCCTCCATTGCTTAACGGTAGTGGTTCACCAAGTGAAGATGGGAAAACGAAAGATCAATTCAGTAATTCAGCAGAGTGGGAAGGTAAGTCCACTAATACTTTGGATTCTTTTTTGTTGAGGGCATCTGATGTCCTGGAGTTAGAGATAGAAAGCACCAAGTGCAGGCTTTCCACGGGGGAGCAAGGTCTTCCATTGATGACACCCCTATTGGGATCCAATCTGTGACCATCACTGATACCACTCCTGCTAATTCAATCAATACTCGTCCCAAACGGTTGCCTAAACTCCCTTTGCGCTCAACCAGAGCCACCCGTTCCCCGACTGAATCGCCTTCCAAGAAGAAAAAGGGAGGGAGATTGAGCAAAAACACAATCATAGACACTGACCCTGCCTTGGTTACTTTATTTGATCGGTAGGAAATGCTCAAAAGAGTCCTACAGACTTTCGCCAACCTGTTGCAACCCTTTATGTAAAGACTAAATAGAATAGAGGTGATTTTAGCTTCGCTCACTTCTCGAGGGGAAAGATCATCAGCGAGAGTAACTACTAGTCCGGTTTTAATTTTAATGTCCCCAATGAAATTGGCTTGTCAGGGCCTGATCATGGTCTTCTGACTAATCCGCGCATTATGTTATCCATAAAAGATGGAGCAGAGAGCATGCTAAAGAATATGGGTCCCTATAAGAGTTCAATTTACACCCGTTGGTGAGGGAATCACTGAGACTCTGCTGATTGCAACCACAGCCCTTCACTTGTTCACCCTCTCCCCATGTTATTACCCCATTTGAGAAATTAGTAACACAGACACCATCATGGGGTCCGGTCTCCTCTATCCAACCACCCAGAATGGAAGGCATTGGAAACACAGAGTGGAAAGACCAAGTAGAACCAAGGGGGCGTAATTTCGAAACAAGACTAGACTTGCCACCAGCAGCTTGTGATCATTCTGACCAATACTCCCTAGTTGCAAAGTACACAAAAGGAATCAACTGACCAACTAATTTTAAAAGCACGCCATTGAATCAATAGGTATACGGATAGGTGGTAAGAAGCCTTCACTAGCATTTTAATACTGAGATGTGTGGTTTGGGTGGGACAAACAATTGGGAGGGGACTGTGTTTTAATCAACTTTAAGTCACCGTTAATGGCTCACAATCTCCTACATTGGTGTCACAGATGTTTGTATTGCTGTTAGGCTTTCTTTAGTATTCATTATTTCAAACCCCTTTGGCAAAGGGATCAAGGAATTTTGTCAGTCTTCACCATTTATTGACCCAACAAACCTCTATTAAGCAAATTACTAACCCCTTTACCAACTAGCAACCATTTCTCTATATTGGCACATCTGGAAGAATGTGATTGACAGATAACGAAGATAATAAAGGGGCTTCTTCCAATATTCCATTAAGTTGTAGTACAGAAGGGTTATAGTACCCTTTGCAAATCACAGAGGGAAACAACACGTTCTCGATGATTATATGGAACCTTGCAGGGTTAAGTACAAAATTGTCTGATCAATTATGGAATCTGCACATTACTGCTGTTGATGTAATCTGTCTACAAGAGATGTGGGAAATACACCCCACTTATATAGACGGTTATCGCACCTTCCACACCCCTGCTCTTTCGTCAAAATCAGATCGAGTGAAGGCTGGCATTATGACACTGACAAAAAATACTCTCAGATTCCAACTCCAGTCCCTCCACAATGATTGTCAACAGACCCCCTTCCTTGATGGACTGGATCCTGCGACCCCCAGCGCCTTGAGACCCTTACGGGTAAGTAGTGGCACTTAACAAACACCTGATTGATTGATTAATATTATAATATACTGCAATTAGTTGGTCCAGGGTTTAATAGAATGCTTTTAATACATTATTACGACAACTTCAGGGGTGAGATGGCAAAAGTCGTACATCTACTCCAAGGGAAACTTAAATGTATTACTTATTCAACTAGTATTCTATGAGTGGGTGACTTTAATGCACATAGCTGTAGCTTTTCAACCAAGCAGACATGCAGATTATCTGATGAGGAAGAGGAAGTCATTGCTCATTTCACCCACAACTCGTAGAGTGATGCACTTAACAGACTTCTTATTTTAAAAGACTTAGAAATAATGAATCCCAATACTGAGAGTACAGGCTTGTTGCAAAAAATGTTTGGCTCTATGTCCCAGGGATCGACTATTGATTTTTTTTAACTGCATCAGTATTTACCAAAAGGTCCATTACTAATATAAAAGTCAACTTCTCTAGATTCAGTGATCATGTGGCTATATCGTGCCATTTGCCATGGGAAGGGATACATGTCCAACAGATATAACACATAAAACCCCATATAACTAGGAAAACCAGGATTGTTTTAAAAAGGAGTAACTTGTTCCCTTGGTGTTTGCAAACAGATGCAATGAAATTAAGACATGTTTAGGAATGAACAAGGATCCAACCAGGGTAGTGACTGCCTATGAGTCTAATTTATTTGATCTAAAAAACAACATAACTAGAAACGGTTTATCCACCAAACCAATAGGTCAGAGGTGGTTAGATCATTAGCAAACCTACATAAGGCACATAGGTTGGAACCAAGATATGGTGTACAGGTCAAGCTTTCCCGAAAACTCTATGAGGAAGCAAAGAAGGCTAGACTAAACATTTCTTTATCAGGCTTCCACTTTAAATAACTCTAGGGAATTTTGGAAGGCAATTAACGCCCCATTTTTAAAAGCACCCTCAGACCCTAACCTGGATAGTTATGTGGAAAAAGAAGCATAGGTTGCCCACTGGACATTAGTGAAGGCACCTGCCTATAAATAATAACGTGCCTAACATAAACCCAGTTCTTACTTTTGATCACTTAGGGCCCAATTCTGATCTTGCTCGAAAGGGCACTGGAACGTGATCCGGCTGGAAAAAGTACAAGCCGTACGTGTGTTTTCTGCCTGACTCGTACAGCTGTACGAGCCAGCAAGTACGATGCGAGCAATGCAAAATTCACCAACCGAATCGTTTCCGGGTCCAACTCGCTCCGTACGTCTCGTCCGTAAGCAAACCGTGTCGTGCAATGGATGTGATTTACGACTGAGCCAGTGCGATGCATGCGTCGGACACCCGCTGCGAGCCGAAGTTTCCGGCTTGTAAAACGTCCAGGAAGTTGCCTTTGGGGGTCTGCGTCGGACCCCCTGTCACCCACAACCTTACGACTCAGACACAGGGGGAGTCCAAAGGGTCTCCCAACACAGGCATGCATGGTCCAGATGGCACCGACGTGTGCCCACTGTAGGGGGCGCCTTTGTGCGAGACATACCCATTCAGTCAATGGGAGCCCATGTATGCGTCGTACAACCAGCTCCCATTGACTTCTATAAAGTTCGACCGAACTGAGCCCGGCTGCATGCAGCTGCATTGTACTCGCTCATCGGACTGCAGGAGCCCGACTCGGTCAGAAAACACCCCGGATCCGGCTTCATCAGAGAGCTTTCAAACCCCGATCGGAATCAGGCCCTTAGAGATTAGAGAATCCCTCTCCCAGTACACTAATAGAAAGGCTCTGGGCCCAGATGGTACCCTAATAGACTTTTTTCCGAGCTCTAAGTCAAGTTGTGACTATTGGTTTTTTTTTTGTAAAATTTTTGTGACTAATGTTTTTAACGTGGTAGCTACCGTGGGTCAGTTGGAATCCTAGTCAAAATTTATTATAATACCGATATTTAAAAAGAGCAATAAATCGAAGCCAAACAACTATAGGCCCCTTTCACTCCTGGACAGCATGGCTAACCATATGGGACGGGTTTTATTGACTAGATTAGAGGAATGGCCACTAACACTAATGTTTTGATTCCAACCCAATATGGTTTTAAGATGGGGAAAAGGTACCCAGTACCAGTGCCTACATTTGAGCCAGCTCATTGCCAAATATAGACAGGCTAAACAAGCCGTTTATGGACCTATCCACAGCTTTTGGCTGCATTGCTCATCATCATCCGTGGAGAATCATGAAGGAGATGGGGATTGATGAGGCAATTCAAGTTTTTATAAGACATTTATATTCTAATGCTTCAGCCTGTGTCCACTACGGGAAGCAGGGAGAGTGTACTTGGTGTATGTGTGTATGTATTTGGTATTTGTTAGGTGCGTGCATCACCCGTAGGTCTCGCAGCGCCAGCAGATACTCAAAAGACCCAAGTGGGTGTCTCATCAGAGCTGGAAAAGCCATGTTTTAAGAGTTTTGCGGAATCACTTGTGATCCTGTTCCATTTGAATAGTTAGGGGTTGGGCGTTCCAGGTTTCAGGGCCTATTTTGGAGAAGGCTCTGCCTCCGTTCCTAACTGTGCGCACTTTAGGTACTGCGAGGAGTTGTTTACTGGTTGAGCGTAGAAGTCTAGTTGGTTGGTATTTTATTCGTTTTTGGCAAAATATTTTGTCCCTTTGCCATTCAGGGTCTTGTGGATCAAGCAGCATATTTTGAAATCTATCCTCTTTTTTTATGGGGACCCAATGGAGTATGCTCAGGCCAGGTGTGGAAGGTGTGCGGGGAGGGAGGTTTAGGGCCAGTCTGACTGCAGTGTTTTATAGGATTTGAGGTTTTGACAACTGCTCCATGTTAATAGAGACCAGCAGTGCATTTCTGTAATCTAAACGGCTAATGATTAGTCCCTGTACTAGGGGCATACGAGATGATAGGGGAATCCACTTAAAGATTTTTCTGATGATTCGCATTACGCCGTAGCTGGTGCACGCCACGTTGTTTTTTATTTATTTTATTTTATTTGCTTCTATAGCGCTGGACTCGACCCCCGAATGGGTATCTCCACGCTTAACTCGCTGTAGATGTAAAAAAAAAAAAAAAAAAGACAGACAGTGCCTTAGGTGCAGGCAGTTGGGAATCTAAGCCTCCCTAAAGAGGTGAGTTTTAAGTGCCTTCCTAAAGGAGAGAAGATTGGTGTTATGTCGTATGTCCACAGGGAGTTTGTTCCATAGGAAAGGCCCTACATAAGAAAGTGCACGGCCACCCTGCCTTGCCTTCTTAATGAGTGGAATTTTTAATTGAAGTTGACTGTTGTAGCGCAGAAGGCGTTCCGATGTGTGAATTTGAAATTTCTGAATCAAATAATGGGGGCCTGATCCGAAAAGACTCTTGTGAATGATACAGCAAATTTTAAATTTGATTCGCTGGCGTACAGGCAACCAGTGAAGCTCTTCCAAAAGGGGCCTAGATGGTGTTCTCGAAGGGACATTAAGAACCAGTCTGGCCGCGCTGTTTTGGGCCACTTGGAGTCGGTTGATTACATGTTCATTCGCCGAAATAAGGAGGCCATTACAGTAATCCAACCGACTTATTACAAGTGCCTGGACTAAGGCCTTTCTGTAAACGTCTGATAGAAAGGGAAAAACCCTTCTTAGGAGACCAATTGTCCAGAAGCAGGATCCAGTCACCAGATTCACATGTTCTGTTAAAACCAGATTCTGGTCCAATCGGACTCACAGATTCTTGACTGATTGTTTTGGGCAAGGAATAGGTCCTAACTCCAGAGGCCACCAGTCCGGCGACCATAGGAGATTTGCTTTCCCAAATAGCATGACTTCTGTCCTGTTTACGTGGTCTGCCATAGTTTCTCATCTATTATTATGCCTAGATTACGCGCTAAGGATTTGGGTGGAGGGCATGGTCCCAGGGATGGCGGCCACCAATCATCTGTCCGTATTTTCTGAGCATTGCCAAACAGCAGGATTTCAGTTTTGCTTGCGTTGAGTAATAAGTGATTACTTGCCATCCATTCTTTAATGGATGACATGCATTGTTTGAATCTGGATTTTGTGTCATTGGGGTCTGATCCAAGGGTGACTGCTGCGTATGACACTGTGTTGAACCCATGAGCTCGGATTCTCTTTGCCAGTAGGGAGACATACAGATTGAAGAGCATGGAGCTCATTATGGATCCCTGGGGGACTCCCTTGTCAATTTCCTGGATTTTGGAGGAGAAGACATCTATTTGAACCTTGGAGGACCTGTCTGTCAAGAAGCTCTTGATCAAGCTTAATGCTGAGCCCTCGACACCAAACTCCCAATAGGTGATCCAAAAAGACATCATGTGAGATGGTGTCAAAGGCTGCAGATAAATCAAGCAAGATCAGGATAGCAGATTGTCTTGCATCGAGTAAGAGCCTGATGTTAGCGACTATCTCGAGCAGGGCAGTTTTGGTGCTATGGAACGCCGGGAAAACCCGACTGTGATGAGTCCAGCAGATTGTTGTTTTCCAGATAAATATATAGCTGGCCGTTGATCAGTGATTCCATGACCTTGCCAAATAAGGGTAGGAGGTAAATTGGTTGATAAGTGGTCAGCAGTTTAGGGTTGGCAGTTGTTTTTTTCAGGATTTGTCTGATTATGGCCTCCTTCCAGTGAGTGGGAAGAATGGATTGGGATAGTGAGAGGTTAAAAATGTTCGTTATGTTTGGGACGAGCTGGAGATTCGGATTTAATTTTGTTTAGGGTGAGGGCTACTTCTTCCTCTGTAAAAGGGCAAAACTATTTGAGGGGGGTGAAAGGGGGGGTTTATCGCACTCCTGTTTGGATGGAGTGTCTGTCGATAAAATAGATGACATCTACAAATAGTTCTCTCCAAAGAAAGTTAAGAGGGAGTCGACCCATTCTTGGGAAGCGGTGAGCAGTTGTTGTCACGAGGAGGGGTTGGTAAATTCTTTCACTATTTCTTTGTGGTAGTTGGAGGCCTGCTTTATTCTATTTCCTAAATAAAAAAATGTGCCCGTGACTATGTGGTCCATATAGAGCCAATGTATATTTTTATAGTGCTGTGGGTCGCCATTTACGTTCAGCTTTCCTGATGTTGCGTTTGTCAATTATTAAGTCTGGAGTGAAGCAGGGGGCGAGTTTTTCACGAAAACATGGTTGCCTTTTTTGGAGCGATTATGTCCAAGGTCTTGCTAATGGCAAATTACAGTTCTCTGGCTACCTGGTTGGTGTTGGAGGCCTCGGACGGAGAGGAGAGAGTAAAGTGCATGGAGAAAGATTCAATGTTTATCTTGTTCCAAGATCTACTTAGATTGGATTCTCTCTTGGGATGAGGTTTTGTCGGATTCTCATGTATTAAAAGCCTTATTACATGATGGTCGGACCATAGGTCTGGGAGTAGCTGGTCGATCACAATGTTGGGGGAGTTTGTGAATAAAAGATCTAAGGAGTGGCCAACGATGTGGGTGGGGCCCCTCACCAGTTGCTTAAGGCCCAGTGGGATTGAGTGATGAGATCTATTGTGTGGGGATCCGATGAGAGTTCAGCATGGTAGTTAAAATCCCCTAGTAGGAGAAAGTTGTTGGTGGCCAGAATGTGTGGCGCAATTATTTCTATTAGGTTATTGGTAAAGTGGGCTTTGTTACCAGGCGGTCTGTAGAGGAGGGCGCCCTTCCAGGATTCCTTGTTTGGGTGCTCTGTTTTAAAGATGCATATTTCACCCCATTCTGCCGTTTGGGTTCCAACAATGTGTGTGTTAATGTTTATCCTGGAGGCAATCGCTATGCCGCCGCCTCTTTTGTCTTTCCTGTCTAATCTCATCAGCTGATAACCAGGGGAGAGTGCTGTTACTATGTCAGGTATGGATGAGTCTTGGAGCCATCTTTCTGTGATAAAGAATAGATCAGTTTTTTCTGCGTCCAATATGGACCAGATATCTAGTGCGTGTACGTGCATTACAGTAAAGACTGGTTAAGTGTTTCGGCTTTGTGGATGGATTGATTACGGATCTTTTGTTGTTGCTGCAGGATGTTTCAGCTTGTCTGCTTGGAGCTTGTGCGTTATGTGAATCATTGATCTTGGCAGGGTAGAGGTGTTGTCATGTTTCCCATGGGGTGCTGTATAGAGAAGGTGAAGTTCATGGCTGGTGTATTTAAGAATGGCCATCCTGTGCAAATGGGGGAGATTTTCTGGATGAAAAGTGCAGAGTGTCTGGTGTCTGGCGTCTGTCAGGCATGGACGGGTGCAGACTGGCTTGCTTTTTGCATGCCGCCAGCGCGCTGCTGCGTGTCCACTGAACGTCCACCCGGTGCACTTCCTTTTATGTCAGGAAGTGGGCAGGACTGCGACAGCGTGTGTTGAGCGCTGACCTGCTTTGTGATTGGGAGGAAGTGAGGATGAGCTAGTTTTGCCTGACCCCTCCGCTCAAACGGCACAAGCCGCGGCAGACCAGGGGTGCACACGAGACAGGTGAGAGAACGTGAGCATTTCAAAACAGTTATTTAAAAAAAACAAAGATTCTGCAGCGTCAGTTCTGACCTGACCTGCCTTGGTTGCCTTTCTTGTGGTCTCTGGGGATCCGCTGAGCATCTGCTTAGCACACTTCCTTTTATGTCAGGAAGTGGGCAGGACCGCAACATTGTGTGTGAAGCGCTGACACGCTTCGCGATTGGGAGGAAGTGTGGATGAGCTAGTTGGTGCCTAACCCCTCAGCTCAAACAACACAAGCCGTGGCGGACCAGGGGTGCACACGAGACAGGTGAGAGAACGTGAGCAATTAAAAACTGTTATTTTTTTTAAAACAAAGATTCTGCAGCGTCAGTTCTGACCTGACCTGCCTTGGTTGCCTTTCTTGTGGTCTCTGTGGATCCCCACAAAATAGATGATGGATCCTTATTAATAGGGAGGGGTTTGACATGGGTGTGTCCTCACCCTTTTCTTTTTTCATTGTACACTAACGGAGTAGAGGCTTCCCTCCTAGATTCAACCCTGGATGTCCCAAAGATGAATAAAGCCTGCATCCTATTCTCCTTTATGCAGGTGATGCGATCCTAATTGCACGCACTGGCCTGGCACTTCAGAAGCTTTTAGATATACAGCGTGAATTTTATGCATCAACTAGATTTACAAACTAATGAGGCAACATCTTTAATTCTAGTGACTGGTCTGAAGGGGAAGAAAGTGCCCTCTTTTTTATAGTAGGACGGAGAGAGGCACAGACAGACATTTTCTCCTATTTAGGGGTTACATTTGATAGAACATTATCATGGTTCATTTGGTGAGAAGTAGGGGCCTATTGTAGGAAAAATTATTGCCGGTCTATTTTGCTTTACCAAAAAGCTGGAATATCTGGCCAAGTCTGCCTCAGTGGTTATGTATGGAGCTGGCATGTGGGGACATACCAACAATGCAGCATTGCCATCAATAGAAGATGCATTCTGAAAGAAACTGGCTGGTCTCTCAAAAAGTTGTTCTAACTATAATTGTCATCATGAGCTGAAAGCTCCATATATATCAGATCAGATATGCTTGACACCAATTCTTCTATGGCACACCATATGGAAAAGGGATCTTGCTAACTTTATTCAGCAAATAACAACAGAAATGCCTAAGCACACATAAAAGAAAGTAAAGTTCATGTGAACAACCAGTATGAAGAACAGAAAAAGGTCACATTCAGATGGAAGGAGACAAGTCTTGTTGTGATTCAAATCCAAAGTTCATTCGGTTAGATTCTTTTTATTCTGTTTCAACAGTAAGGGTATGTAGAACAGGCCAGCCGACACGTGTTTCGTCGCTTAATGGAGTAATGCTCTGTGACTTCTTAAGGGCAAAAGGCCAGTGATACTTCCAACCCAGCCGGGCTTGACAAAAGGCAGATATAATAATCAGGAACCAGTGTAAAGATAGTTCAACACAACTTGTAGCTGATACTTAAAATAGTGATAGGAAATCGTTTTGTGCCAGAGGGTGTAGAAAACAACAAGTCGAGGGCGATCCTTCTGGGTAATGTAATTAAACGCCCGCACATCCGGGTTCAGATTGTGCACTCTAGAATGTGTTCATGGCCGAAGAACAGCCTCCCAACTTCTCACACGGTAACTTTATTCAGCAGTTTATGATGAATTGTCTTGCACTAGAACATGTAAATAGGATGCCATGAATCATGTATGTTAAAAATACCCTGATTTCTTTAGGTTTAGTAACTATATTTGAAACACCAAGTAACTGCTGGAACATCTCAAAAAAAGCAATTAAAACTTGCCTTTTTGATTACATGGCAGATAAAAGATATGAAAACAGTAGTACTAAATATATATGGTGCCAGCCTATCTAGAGGGGCCGTCACCTAATGAGGGGCAGGCTACATACTTGACGGTTGTGATAAATTCACATCATAGATTTATAATATAAAGGTTTTGGCTAAATCTTATTCCCTGTATGTTGGGTCACACATCAGGTATTTTTTCTACACAGGACTTGCCACTTTGTTCATGTGATGGTGTGTCTTTACAGTCCAACATACTTATTTTTTTATTTGCAAGTTTTATCTTGAACATCGTAAAACGTTTATGCTCAAACACAAATTTAGACAATGCCATCTAGGAATGACCTTTTTACAAATGCTGCCTGACCATTGTGTTTGTTATGATGTTGCATCATTTTTATCCCTTTCCCTAAAGACCAGTAGATTGCACAATTATCTGGAAAGAATCACACCTATTTTTTATTGTTTTAACTATTGTTTTTAACAGAACATTTTATTTTCATTCTATAAATTTATAAATTACATATTTATGAACGTTTATGATCTGTATAAATACAGTTCCAGTAAAGGGATTTCTGAATCTGAATCTATTTGTGATTATGCATGAGATATATGTAATATACATTTCTAAAAAGCATAAGCAACCACTAATCCTGAGATGTGCTTTTGCTTGGTATACAATGAGGGGTATCTGTTCCTAAGGAAAAGAAGAGAGTTGCAACCTATTATGGTTTGCACATAAGTGTGGGAGAGGTATGTCTCACTAGAGTTGGGACGTTTTTAGAGAAAGGGGAATTTCTACTTTTGTATATAGTGCCCTCACACCCTTGCGAGTGTCATGCTTTATCATTAGGCGTTGCTCCTCGTGGGGGTGGCGCTGCTGTCCCCCACGGGCACCGCAAGAGGGCTCTTTATCGAAGATCTTTTGAGGAGACGCAGCAGTTGCGCAAACGGGCTGTAATTAAATTCAATATACCAACTCTTACTAAAATCCATATTAAAAACTGCTTATCTGTAAGTAACCCTTAAAAACCAATCCTCTGGTGTTCAACCCAATATCTGTAATGGACGTAACTATACAATTTTATCATAAACATGAAAATACAACACTTTTCTTTCTTCCTTAATATAACCTTCTGCATTAGAAAGTTAGACAATCATGTATCCCATTGAAGCACATCAACTCTAATATAGATTTGTTTAATGTATATATTTAATTTCATCACTAGGAAAATTGTAAATTCGTATCTTCTAAATGTTCATATCATGCTGGTTATCCTCCTGTCAATAAGTACTTATCATCCTAAAAGCCACTAGTAAGTACCTGTTTATACAGCAAACAACAAATGTTCATGCATCATTCATAATTGTTTGTAAACATAACAAGAGGATGAACAAATATTCACAAGATACCCTCCGTTTCTGTTTTTAATAGTTGGTGCTTCATACAGATACAAATATTATCCCTTATAATTGAAATACAATGTTTTACCCCACCTTTTATTTTATCTGAAAGGTCTGTCTTTTTTCCATATTTCTGTTCAATTATTTCATAAGTACAAAGCATATATATTGCATTCACCATTCAAGGCCTGGTTGAAGGAGTTGGTGTGAATTTTTAGATGTATTGTCAAACATAATTATTGCAAGCGCAATAAGTTTGAGAATTTTAGCTTCCGTAGTTGTAGTCATTATGCCCCTCCATCAACAATAGTTATAAAAATCATACTACATTCACATAGCTGCATATATGATTTATGGCGCAGCATTTTAATGTGCATTTTAAAAAAGTAATTTTAATAAAGCCAGGGTGCTGGGGGGTTACATTCAAGCAGTGAGGTACAATTGATAAGGCCCATTGACTATTGGCAGAACTTTTTTCTCCTGTAACGTCAGTATAAAATGCAATTGGATATGCAGTAAACAGCATTTTTCTAGTCAATTCAGCTGTGCTGTGGTAATAAACTAGAATTTGACCTATGCATTGTACTAATACCTGACTGCATGTGAGATTATTAGTAAACGTGCTACAAATAGCATGTGTGATTGAACCACATTTCTTTTCACTGGAACGGCGTGTGAGTTTCTAATTGTGAAAAACTATTTTTTTGCATTTGGACTTCTGATGTTTGTCATCTGGTGTGAAACTCTCAAATGGAGTCTTCCTCACTGTAATGGTCCCTGTGGGTCCCCGTGAACTGGTCTTGAACTGCAACATCCAGTACCCATCTTTTAATATAAGTTCAGCTTCTGCATTTGCACAAAGGCAGACCTGTGAAGGAGGAGACCCAGTATAAATTGTATGTGGCCTGGCACATAGTGATGCCGACGCCAAATAATTCAATTGGATACTGAAAGGAAATGTACATGTCCTTATGGGTAAATTGTCTTATCTGCAGTATTTAAATGTTGTGTGCATAAACTGTACTTTTTGTTATTGGCCCATAGTACAGGGCCAGAGTACCATCCCTGTATGCATTTATTGGGTCTGGAATTCAGATTTAAGGTCAGTTTTATGTTGGAAAAATTCTATCATACATTTTAGTGTAAAGCACAACTCCTCCAGTCTCTGACTGATGAAATTTGCCCTTCAAGCTGCCTTGCTGAGTCGAGATAATTGATGTGCCCACCAGCTACCAGATCAGCTGGCACGGGTAGCTGCTGAGCTGTGAGTTTTGTATGATTTGCAATCTTTCCTTGCGTTTAAGGGATATATCCTGGAAGGGGTACTGAGGATTGAACACCTCTCAAAGGTCTTTGTATTCGGATCATATTGCCCACATACTCTTGTGGCCTTGCACCATTTTGCTTTTTGTGATAGGCAGGTACAGGCCAGGGATGCCAGGGAGCAGTACAATTTAAAATTGCTCCCCTGCAGGACCCTTGGCTGGCCCTCACAGTCACATTTATTGCTCGGCGATTTCAATAGTCATTTTGATTGTAGAGAGGCCCCTGATACACATGCCCTTAATGAGTCCCTGGATCTTGCCCAACTGGCACAGTGGATCAACTCGCCCACCCATGGTGGAGGTCATACTATTGATGGGGTTTGTTCCAACTTCCCGCTACTGAATTAGATTCTCTCCCCCGGTCATGTGGTCTGATCATTTCTTAATTCAATTTTCTTGAACCACTAAGCCTTCTGTTTCTTCTATGAATGCTCTGGTGGCCAGACCGCCCCCTCGCATCGAGCCTGCTGCCTTTGGCAGAGTCTTGGTCGACACGCGTCCAGGCACTTCAGGGGATTTGCTGGAAGCAGTTGGCTGACTCAAGATTTGGTTGGCCGATGCACCCGAGCATTTCTCTGTTCCACTAGGTTACAAAAGAGCGAGAAATTCTCCTTCCCATCCTTGGTTATCGAAGGAGTTAAAAGAACAAAAATCATCTTGTAAAATGCTAGAGCGGTATTGGAGACAGGCTTACTGTCCTCTAGCCAAAACAACTCTCAGGAAGACTCAGAAGAACTATTATTCTATGGTGAAGGTGGCCAAAAGCCACTTTTTCGAAGAGCGCATTGCCCATTCAAAAAATAATTCTAAAGAAATATTTTCAATTGTGCAAAGCTTCCTGGATCCTTGTGAAGAGCAGAGGACTTTCCCCATCTCCAATGATTGCTGTGAGCAGCTTTCGGGGTTCTTTATTGATAAAATTAAAACCATACAGGATAGCTTTGGGACCGGCAATCAGTCTCAGGAGATTTATTCTTATTACAAAGCCGTAGTTTCTCCGTCAACGCGCCCCTCTTTGGCCACATTTCTTTCCATTCCGCTGTTTGACACCCTGGCAATACTTGAATCACTTAAATCTGGCTCGCCTACTAACCCTTGCTGAGCAAGGTCGTTGGCGGCAGTTGCGAATGTAGTTAACCCGGAAGTCAACAAAATTGTTAATATGTCCCTTCTGACCGCTATGATGTGGAGAAGTGTGGCTCAGGGGTTAGAGGCGGCAGACCTGGAGCTTGAGTTCGGCCCTGGACCAGGGTTCAATTCCCCGCCTCGGTGGGTCTTGGGCTCAAAAATTCCACGGACTCGTTAATTCTCGCTCCGGTGCCTTCTCGACTCACGGGTTCACACTCTGCGACTCTGGGCAATAGCTTGCTTAATCTCCACATCGGCCCCTCGCGGTGGGATGCCTGGCTTTCACCTTGTGGATACCCTGCCAGGGTTATCTCACAGGGGAATACCAGGACAGGTTCCCTAAGCAAGCGCGGAGATGCCCCAGGGTAAGTCATGCGCTATATAAGCTTCATTCATTTCATTTCATTTCATGATCCCTCCTGAGTGGAAACAAGCAAAACTCCACCCCTTGCTGAAAAACCTTCACTTAACCCCGCCACCCCGGTTAACTACCGCCCAATCTTACTGCTCCCAGCTGTGGCGAAGGTGTGTGAGAAGGCCGCCCATAAGCATCTCTCTGAGTTTGTTGAGTCCTCTGGCGCCCTCCACCCTGCCCAGTCGGGCTTCAGGGCCTCCCATAGCACTGAGACGACCTTGGTTGAGATGGCGGAGGCTATTAGAGAGTGCCTGGATGCCGGCGGCAGAGCAGCTTTGGTGCTTTTAGATGTCTCTGCCATGTTTGACACCGTGCCTCATCAACAACTATTGCCGCAGTTGTCTCACATCGGCATCTTGGGTCAGGTGTGGAAGTGGAGAGAATAATTTCTGGTCCACAGATCACAGTAAGTATGGCTGCCCTTTTCTCCTCTACTCCAAGAAGTATGATTACGGGAGTCCCTCAGGGCTCTACATTGAGCCCTCTTCTGTTTAATATCTATATGACACCCCTTAACTACTTAGCAGAGGAGCTGGGCGCTAAGATCATAGCTTATGCTGATGATACCCAGCTCCTCTTCATGTTGAATAAAACCGACTTCTCTCCAACAAACTGTCTTGCTGAGGACTTTAAATGGTTAGCAAATGCCCAAATGAAATGCAGTGAGGAGAAATCAGAGGTGCTACTTTATGGTTCTTTCCCCCCGCATTTCAGAGAGGACATTTGGCTTGTGGACTTTCCCATGCCCAATTCTTTGGGGTGTCCGCCAAAAAATCTGGGGGTTTGGTGAGGATTTGAAATGTATGCCCCAGATTAATACGCTGGCAGGTATGTGCTTACAGCACACTGAAATTCTTAAAGAAGTTCCTGCCCCTCTTGCCCAAAATGGCTAAGGAAATGGTGACCTGTGCGCTCATTCTGTCAAGGCTAGACCATACCAATGCCCTGTACATCGGTCTTCCGGCATTTCAGCTAAAAAAGCTACAGATTGTTCAGAACACAATGGCCAGACCTCTATTGGGCATGCCAGGCAGATCTAGCACCAGTCAGACCCTTCGGTATCTGCATTGGCTTCCGGTTGAGCAGCGGATACTTTTTAAGGTTCTTACACTGGCTCATGGTGCCCTCTATAAGGCAGGACCTCAATATCTCTGGAGACGTTTTTCTTTAAATGTCCCGCCCGACACCTTCATTCTACAGGCGAATGCATTGCTGTTGTTCCTAGGTACCGCCTGCCTAGATTGGGAGGTAGTTCCCTTTCTGTTTAAGTGGCTACGGCTTGGAATGCCCTGCCCGTTGAACTGTGTAATATTTCGAGCCTCAGGTTGTTCAAAAAACAGTAAAAAAACCCTGCTATTTAAGTAACCACTTCTGGCCAGCCCTTTCCCTTCCCACCATTTGGCATTCGAGCCGGGACACTTCTGAGTAACCGTGTGTGCTATAAATGGAGGCTAACATAACATAATATGTCGTGTGATGACACTAGTGATCCTGTTCGCAAACCACAGACTTTGGAGTTATTTGCCATCTTCGTAATGACTCTTCGGTTGGTAGATGCCCCATTATAGTCAGCTAAAATTGGGTAACAAGGGTCCTCTTCAGCACCACCATTCCTTTCCTGCCCCTGTGCCAAAGCTGGAGACAATGAGATGCCTCAGACAGTAATCCATCAAGTCATGTCAACAACTTGAGCCTTCATAGAGCAGCTCTCCGATGTGTCTTGTTACTTGTCATACCCTGCCTTCACATGCGATTTGAGCAGTAGACATTGGTGATAGTAGTACCACAGACTAGCATATAGCAACCCATCACACATAAAGCCATGTTCAAGCTAGGACTCAACCTCATGGGTTACATGTTTTAATATATTTTAAATGAATATGATGTGAATCTTTTGAATAATTATTGTTTGTTTTTCAATTTAGGGGCTGATTATGATGTCCTTCTCACATCTGTCCTTGTGGTTCGGAAGGCATTGGGAGGAGGTACTGCCTGTGGTGCTTCCGATGGCTGAGCCCTTCAGAGCATCGAAACACCATAATTCTCAAATGGTGGCAGAGCCAGGCTCGGGTCTGCTGTCAGGATTATGATGGCAGTTTCCAACACTCTTTTCATATCGGCCTTTCCGACATGGAATGGCCGTAGGAAAGTGTCTTTGGGGGCCAACTAGCAGTGTCCCCTTCCTCGATGTCCCTCCGCTATGGGACCTGTGGGGCTCCTATGATGGCCCCCCGAATCATACCTGTACTGTGCGGCAGGCACCGCATAGTGCCTGCCACACTGTGCATGGATGTTCACAAATGTACATTTTTCAATGGAAGCATGTGCTGCGGTGCTTTTCAGCCTGCTGCACAAACTTCCATTGAAAAATTGATGTTTTCAACTGCCCTATGGGCGGTCGCATCGTAATCCTAAAGTACGGACGACCAACCTAAGATTGGGCAGATTCCAGACCAATACTGCGTCGGACAGATGCAAGCCACATAGTTGTTAAATTTTTATTAGTTATGAAATGTAATTGAATAATTTTTTGTGATTTAAATGTGATTCATTATTAGTTAATATTGTGTGAATATATATTGTAAATATATATTTCTCTTTTAATTTTTGATGCAGGTTGGGGGTTTATAGGGGTATAGGTTGGGAAGTAAATTCTAAAAAATTCATAGTTAGTTGGTAATTAATATTTCATTCATGATGGTAATTGTGCAATAATATTTTTTTCTTAAATTTTAGGTGTGGGTTGTGGGTTTTGTAGGGCTATACGGTTGGAAAAAAATTAATTGTATTTAAGTTTTACATAATTTTTATTGATATTTATTAATTTCATAATTATGTTAATTGTGTAATTCCTATTTTGTTAAGGTACATTTTTGGAGTGTATTGTGTGCTTTACGGGGGTATATTGGTGGAACTAAATACATTGTAATGAAGTCATAATTAATTTTTACTTAAAAATATTTTTTCTTGATAAATATTTATGTTAATAGTGTAAATAATTTGTTTTTTAACGTTAAGTTTTAGGTCTAGCTTGTGAGTTTTGTAGGGGTATAGGGTGGAAAGGTAGTAATTTCTTTAGTTATATTCATTTATTATTTTGATTATAAAAATATTTGCAGTTATTTATGATAGGTATTTAACATTGGCACATATATTTATTTTATTTATATTTATTTTTTTATTTACTATGTTTTTGCAATTACTTTATTGTGTTGAAGAGAATTTGTTTGTTTCTAATTTTGCACTGACAGGAGTCGGAAAAGTACATTTTATCCTGTCCACAATTCAACATGTTGCCTACTCTTGCACTCATTGGATTGGGAATAGTAAATGTTACCCATCCTCAATCCAACACTTGCCCTACTGTTGCACTTATTGGAGTTGGAATAGTAAAGTTTACCCCTTTGCAATCCAACACTTTTCCTACTGTTGCACAGAGTGGAGTGGAAATAATACATTTTCCCCTCCTTAATCCAACACTTTCCCTACTGTTGCACTCATTGGAGTGGGAATAGTAAATTTTACTCCTCCACAATACAACACTTTCTCTACTGTTGCTCTGACTGGAGTGGGAGTAGTAAATTCTACCCCTCCACGATCCAACATTTTCCCTAGTGTTGCACTGACTGGAGTGAGAATAGTACATTTTACCCCTACGCAATCCAACATTTTCCCTACTGCTGTATTGTCTGGACTGCGAATAGTAAGTTTGGCCTTTGTGTGATGTAACAGGTTTCCTACTGTTGTATTGTGTAATGTGCAAGTAGTACATTTTATACATCTTAAGTGCAACAATTTGTTTTCTTTTGTACAAATTATAGTTTGAATAATATATGTATTAAATGTGAAATTATATAATGTATTTTATATTGTTACAATTTGTATTATGTGTTTGCTTGTTTAAAATTATGATATTTATATTTATAAATAATGTTTTTAATGTGTATTTTTTAATAACATTATAAAGAATGTATGTTTACTTTTTTTATTCTATTTAAGATAGTTTGATTTTTAAATATTTTATGTTATTGTTGTGTATATATGTATATATTTGGTAATAGTTATTTGTTATATAATTACATTATTCAAATAATTCTGAAATAATACAAATTCAAATGATTAGTTTAATAATAGTTTAACAAGATATATGTATATCTAATATATATGTGTCTTTAACTTTAAAACAGGGTTATATCTGTTGACATATATATATTTAATCTAGTTTATTTTTAATAAATTAATGTTACTAATTAATATTTAGGGGCCAATTATTATGTCGGTTGGATTTCCTCTGACTGACATAATCGTGGAATTGACCGCATAATTACGATGCGATCGCACATTTTCCTATGGGAGAAATGGGAGATTCTGTTCATCCCTGTACCATGTGGTAGGGATGAACGGGAGGGCAGGGGGGCATCCCAGGTGTCCCATTGGCCCCTTTACGTATTAAATACGCCACTCAAAATGTGCCTTATAAGCTGACTGGCATATTACATACGAGGAATAGTATTCCATCACAGTGATAAATTGTCAAGAATATATTTTCACTGTGCAGGTGAAGCTACGTATTTCTGTAGAAAAACATAGGCATAACTACAATCATTATTTTATATCTGTGCCTGAGAAAATTCCAAAGAAGTCATTCAAAAGTAGTATGCACTAATTCAGTGGTGAAAGTAAAGTTCTGATAACTTTATTGCCAAGAACTTTAAGAATGTATACGTTGTGCTGCCTGAGATAAAACTGGTTTAAAATGTGGCCTCTCAGTCTCTGACTCCAGACACTCATTACAAATTCCTGGTTGGGAGTTAATGACCCTGCTGCTCAGTGGACAATTGCATGACTTCTTGGTCCAGGAAGGCAGGGGTGTTGTCAACAACTACCAATGTAATAGGTATTAGCCTTATGAGAGGGGTACAGGAACAATTGGCTGGAAAACCGGTTAACCCTAGCACTTCTTCTTTTGATTTAGTGATGCCAAATGGGGTTGTCAAGAATGGCATCCATTTATTCCAAGGGTAATACTTTGCTTTCTGGCTTCCATCCCAGCAAGGGGGAAAACAAGTTGGATTCTATCAGAGGGAAGAGTACCTAATATGAACTGGGGAGTGGCTAAAGGAGGCTCAAGCTCCTACAGGTGGAGGATGGAAATGCAGATGGACGTCAACATGTCCCAAATATCAATTTCTACTGGATCTAACTGAAGCTCTGGCGAGAGAGAGATCTGGCAACTAGACAACTACCTTGAGCACCTCTGGGTTAAAGGAGGGACATAAAGGAGTAACTTTCCCAGCAGTTTGGAAAAGTAGAACTTTATAATTGTTTTCACCTCCAAAGGATCAGAACCAGGTGTAGTGACTTTCCCAGAGAGGGCCTGCTCTTGGTGGGCAAGAAAAACTAGGTTTGTCCTACTTGTAGATTTCTGTTGTACTGAAAATGTGTTCAGCTGAATACTACAGTACATGTATCTGGCCTTATGAAACCCTGCCCAGCTACAATTTCTATCACTGTCCTTCTGGCGGATTTTGAAAACGAAAGCAGCAACTAAATCCAAAGGTTAATACTTAGACCAGGGCAAGGTGGCAAATTTATCCTAACAGCCAAAGGACTTCATCAGCTACGAAATTGACTTTTGCCCTGCGCATAACTTTCATACTCAAACCAGTGGCTCCACTCGGACCTCTCTTAACAACATAATGGACTTTGAGGGAACCTTGCTTGCTTCAGTGTTCCACCTTATACAGCTGGAAAACCTTGCACTCCAACAAATAGTCCTTTGTAAAATCTTTGTCTGGAATAACCCCTTTTGTGTACATGACCTCCGCTCCATCATTGATGGTCTGAAATTAGGCATAGGTTTTGTTTAATTGTGGATTCAGACTTTACATTAATGCTTTACTTTTTCCTACCGGTACAAAAGGGGGTGGTGATGGACGGAGCATCTGAACCAATCAAACACTCACACCCAGTCAACAGACCTGGGTTTGATCCATCACCGTTCTTTAGCTGACTCTGCCACCCCAGTTTAAACATGGCCATATGCAAATCAGTCTGACCCTGTGCCTCATGGGAACAGTCCAGCCCGAACTGCCAAGCCATGCCTTCCCTGGACCGGACTCAAGCTTCCTAGGACTGGTTTCTGGCATTACAGCCGTCTTCAGCCAGGCTTGCTTGAATCCAGTGGCAAAGTGAGCAAGGGACTCACGTCTGAGCATACACTGCCAACTTATGGCGAACATAGTGGTACAAAAGGATGTGGTGATGGATGGAGCATCTGAACCAATCAAACACTCACACCCAGTCAACAGATCTGAGTTTGATCCATCACTGTTCATTCACCCACTCTGCCACCCCTGTTCAGACATGGCCATATGCAAATCAGTCTGACCCTGTGCCTCATGGGAACAGTCCAGCCCAAACCGCCAAGCCATGCCTTCCCTGGACCAGACTCAAGCTTCCTAGGAACGGTTTCTGGCATCACAGCGGTATTCAGCCAGGCTTGCTTGAATCCAGTGGCAAAGTGAGCAAGAGTCTCACGTCTGAGCATACCCTGCCAACTTATGGCGGACATAGAGGTACACAAGGGATTGGTGATGGACGGAGCATCTGAACCAATCAAACACTCACACCCAGTCAACAGATCTGGGTTTGATCCATCACCGTTCTTTCGCCCACTCTGCCACCCCAGTTCAGGCATGGCCATATACAAATCAGTCTGACGCTGTGCCTCATGGGAACAGTCCAACCCGAACTGCCAAGCCATGCCTTCCCTGGACCGGACTCAAGCTTCCTAGGACCGGTTTCTCGCATTACAGCCGTCTTCAGCCAGGCTTGCTTGAATCCAGTGGCAAAGTGAGCAAGGGACTCACGTCTGAGCATACTCTGCCAACTTATGGTGAACATAATTGTACTAAAGGGGGTGGTGATGAACGGAGCATCTGAACCAATCAAACAATCACACCCAGTCAACAGATCTGGGTTTGATCCATCACCGTTCTTTAGCCCACTCTGCCACCCCAGTTCAGACATGGCCATATGCAAATCAGTCTGACCCTGTGCCTCATGGGAACAGTCCAGCCCAAACTGCAAAGCCATGCCTTCCCTGAACCAGACTCAAGCTTCCTAGGACCGGTTTCTGGCATTACAGCCGTCTTTGGACAAGCTTGCTTGAATCCAGTGGCAAAGTGAGCTAGGCACTCACGTCTGAGCATACACCGCCAACTTATGGTGAATATAGCGGTAGAAAAGGGGGTGGTGATGGACGGAGCATCTGAACCAATCAAACACTCACACCCAGTTAACAGATCTGAGTTTGATCCATCACCTTTCCTTAGCTCACTCTGCCACCCCAGTTCAGACATGGCCATATGCGAATCAGTCTGACAATGTACCTCATGGGAACAGTCCAGCCCGAACCGCCAAGCCATGCCTTCCCTGGACCGGACTCAACCTTCCTAGGACCGGTTTCTGGCATTACAGCCGTTTTCAGCCAGGCTTGCTTGAAACTAGTGGCACAGTGAGCAAGGGACTCACGTCTGAGCATACCCTGCCAACTTATGGCGAACATAGCGGTACAAAAGGGGGTGGTGATGGACGGAGCATCTGAACCAATCAAACACTCACACCCAGTCAACAGATCTGGGTTTGATCCATCACCGTTCTTTAGCTGACTCTGCCACCCCAGTTTAGACATGGCCATATGCAAATCAGTCTGACCCTGTGCCTCATGGGAACAGTCCAGCCCGAACTGCCAAGCCATGCCTTCCCTGGACCGGACTCAAGCTTCCTAGGACTGGTTTCTGGCATTACAGCCGTCTTCAGCCAGGCTTGCTTGAATCCAGTGGCAAAGTGAGCAAGGGACTCACGTCTGAGCATACACTGCCAACTTATGGCGAACATAGTGGTACAAAAGGATGTGGTGATGGACGGAGCATCTGAACCAATCAAACACTCACACCCAGTCAACAGATCTGAGTTTGATCCATCACTGTTCATTCACCCACTCTGCCACCCCTGTTCAGACATGGCCATATGCAAATCAGTCTGACCCTGTGCCTCATGGGAACAGTCCAGCCCAAACCACCAAGCCATGCCTTCCCTGGACCAGACTCAAGCTTCCTAGGAACGGTTTCTGGCATCACAGCGGTATTCAGCCAGGCCTGCTTGAATCCAGTGGCAAAGTGAGCAAGAGTCTCACGTCTGAGCATACCCTGCCAACTTATGGCAGACATAGAGGTACACAAGGGATTGGTGATGGACGGAGCATCTGAACCAATCAAACACTCACACCCAGTCAACAGATCTGGGTTTGATCCATCACCGTTCTTTCGCCCACTCTGCCACCCCAGTTCAGGCATGGCCATATACAAATCAGTCTGACGCTGTGCCTCATGGGAACAGTCCAACCCGAACTGCCAAGCCATGCCTTCCCTGGACCGGACTCAAGCTTCCTAGGACCGGTTTCTCGCATTACAGCCGTCTTCAGCCAGGCTTGCTTGAATCCAGTGGCAAAGTGAGCAAGGGACTCACGTCTGAGCATACTCTGCCAACTTATGGCGAACATAGTTGTACTAAAGGGGGTGGTGATGAACGGAGCATCTGAACCAATCAAACACTCACACCCAGTCAACAGATCTGGGTTTGATCCATCACCGTTTTTTAGCCCACTCTGCCACCCCAGTTCAGACATGGCCATATGCAAATCAGTCTGACCCTGTGCCTCATGGGAACAGTCCAGCCCAAACCGCAAAACCATGCCTTCCCTGGACCAGACTCAAGCTTCCTAGGACCGGTTTCTGGCATTACAGCCGTCTTTGGACAAGCTTGCTTGAATCCAGTGGCAAAGTGAGCTAGGCACTCACGTCTGAGCATACACTGCCAACTTATGGCGTATATAGCGGTACAAAAGGGGGTGGTGATGGACGGAGCATCTGAACCAATCAAACACTCACATCCAGTTAACAGATCTGAGTTTGATCCATCACCTTTCCTTAGCTCACTCTGCCACCCCAGTTCAGACATGGCCATATGCAAATCAGTTTGACAATGTACCTCATGGGAACAGTCCAGCCCGAACCGCCAAGCCATGCCTTCCCTGGACCGGACTCAACCTTCCTAGGACCGGTTTCTGGCATTACAGCCGTTTTCAGCCAGGCTTGCTTGAAACTAGTGGCACAGTGAGCAAGGGACTCACGTCTGAGCATACCCTGCCAACTTATGGCGAACATAGCGGTACAAAAGGGGGTGGTGATGGACGGAGCATCTGAACCAATGAAACACTCACACCCAGTCAACAGATCTGGGTTTTATCCATCACGGTTATTTAGCCCACACTGCCACCCCAGTTCTGACTTGGCCCTATGCAAATCAGTCTGACAATGTACCTCATGGGAACAGTCCAGCCCGAACCGCCAAGCCATGCCTTCCCTGGACCGGACTCAAGCTTCCTAGGACCGGTTTCTGGCATTACAGCCGTCTTCAGCAAAGCTTGCTTGAATCCAGTGGCAAAGGGAGCAAGGCACTCACGTCTGAGCATACCCCGCCAACTTATGGCGAATATAGCGGTACAAAAGGGGTTGGTGATGGACGGAGCATCTGAACCAATCAAACACTCACACCCAGTCAACAGATCTGGGTTTGATTCATCATCGTTCTTTAGCTCACTCTGCCACCCCAGTTCAGACATGGCCATATGCAAATCAGTCTGACTCTGTGCCTCATGGGAACAGTCCAGCCCGAACCGCCAAGCCATGCCTTCGCCTGGACCGGACTAAACCTTCCTAGGACCGGTTTCTGGCATTACAGCCGTCTTCAGCCAGGCTTGCTTGAATCCAGTGGCAAAGTGAGCAAGGACTCACGTCTGAGCATACTGTGCCAATTTATGGCGAACATAGCGGTACAAAAGGGGGTGGTGATGGAAGGAGCATCTGAACCAATCCAACACTCACACCCAGTCAACAGATCTGGGTTTGATCATCACCGTTCTTTAGCCCACTCTGCAGCAATCTTGTGCTGTTTGTGTGGAGGGAGGCACTCACTTCCTGGTGGAGCCGCGCAGAGCGGCCATTGTGGCAGGGTGGCGCTCTAGTGCTCAACCACTTACAGTGTATTTAAGGGCTCAGACAGGCCGACGCGCTCGAGAATGAAACACAACTTCTCGCGCTAGCCCCACGAACCTAACTACGCTCCTCATGCTATTTTAATTGCTAAATGTACATTTGAAATTTTTAATATTGACTGTGTGCTGGTGAAAACTACTTGCATATTTGTGGCAGCTTGCCCTTTTGATCCGAGTGCTCTCCCCGGTCCACCGCAGCAATCTTGTGCTGTTTGTGTGGAGGGAGGCACTCACTTCCTGGTGGAGCCGTGCAGAGCGGCCATTGTGGCAGCGTGGCGCTCTAGTGCTCAACCACTTACAAACGTCCATATAACATCATGACGCCTACGCGCAGCGGACGCGCGCAGCGGGCGCACCTAAGGCAAGCCCGTCTGCGCCCGTCCGCGCCTGACCGGGACCAGGGGCTATGGGCTATGCCCAAAAACACACCTACTCAGCAGAAGAGCTTATCTCCCTTAGACCTTTATCCCACCTTTGCCCTCCTATTGCTCCTTATATTCGGAGACGTACGGCCATGTATGGTATCTCTCAGGAAAGGGTAGCCTACCCAATTGCCACACCCTGCAATGCTTTATTGGCTAATGTCTCCCAAACAAAGCTACGGTGCAAATATCTTAATACCAGATCTATGGTCAAGCACCAAACTGACATCTTTTTACTACTCTCCATTGAAAAACGGACATTCTTCTGGTCACAGAGACCTGGCTTTCTCAGGACTCACTACCGGACATTCTCGCAGCACTTCCATCTGAGTATTACATCATAGCTGGGAACCGTCCGGTGGAAAAAGGGGTGGGGGAGTGGCAGCTATCATTCGCAAAGAGTATACATTTTTGCAACTGCCCTCTCTTACTCTGAGTGACACAGAGAATATTGTAATGAAAATGGATACAACTGGTGGGGCGTTGTTAATCGTTCTGCTATATCGACCTCCTCAATTTACGACTACTTTCCCTATGTCGTTGGCAGAACAGATTGCACATCTTGTGACTAAATACCCAAATATGCTCCTGGTCAGGGACCTAAATTATTGGTTTGATAACACTACCAGTGACCCTCAGGCGCTGGAAGCCTCAGAACTACTCTCTAACATCAACCTAACGCAGCATATACATGTGGCTACGCATGAGAAAGGCCACACGTT
The DNA here is from genome assembly GCF_964263255.1 of Lissotriton vulgaris. Lineage (NCBI taxonomy): Eukaryota > Metazoa > Chordata > Amphibia > Caudata > Salamandridae > Lissotriton > Lissotriton vulgaris. The sequence goes on from NC_141698.1 coordinate 352,936,585, forward strand.
AGACCAAATTTAGTCCCATAACCTTTCCTGCATATTAACATCCATAATGCCTTGCATTTGGTCTGACCACTCTCTTATCCAGTTTGCGCTAACTATTGGTGGGCATACTAAAATCCCACCTCTGGCAGGCGGCGAAACTAGGAAATGGAAAACCATGAATATACCTGCCTTTATTGACACACTGGCATCTACGGCACCAGTATCTAAAAAGGCGGTAAATCTTATGGAAGAGGAGGTCTCATACTGGCTCTCAAAGGCCACTGACTCTCATGCACCCTTAATAAGATTCACACGTGCACGCACTAGAGATGCACACAAGTGGTTTACCTCGGATCATAAAAATCTAAAACTCGAGGAACGCCAAAAAGAGAGGAAATGTAGAACAAAATATAAGCCCCAAGACAAGGAGGAATATACTACGGCTCGTAGAAAGTACTTGAAGCTCATTTTGCAAAGCAAAATTAATTACTTTTCTGGGAAAATTTTAAATTCCCAGAATAAAACTAAAGACACTTTTAACATAGTAAATGACTTGTGTAATAGCGAAAGAACTGCGCTCCCTTTGTTGACCTCGCAGGAGCTCTGCGACTCCCTAAACGATTTCTTCATAGAGAAAATCGCCACTATAAAAAATAATATTCAAAGCCTCCCGGGTGGGGAACCTATTGAAGACATCTATTTTAATTCAGTCACTTTAGATACTCTACCTCCTATCGATGAGAAGACCCTTTCAGAACTTCTTTCGCGTGTCAAATCGGGCTCGCCTTTTGACAGTTGTCCCCCCACATTCTAAAGGAGGTGTGCCGAGCTATTCTATCGGTAATTCTTCCTCTTTTGAATGAATCACTCGGTCAGGGCAAGGTCCCTGATGGGTTTAAAAATGCCACCGTGATTCCACTACTGAAAAAACCAGGAGCCGATCCCCTAATTTTAGCCAATTACAGACCTATCTCCCTTCTTCCTTTTTTTTCTAAACTTCTGGAGGCATATGTTTCCAGATGTTTATCCAATTTTATTGAAAGCTCTGAATACTTGGAACCAAACCAAGCGGGATTCCGTCCATCTCATTCAATGGAAACTGTCATTCTGGCCGTTCAAGACACACTAAGATCTAATGCTGACAAAGGCATCCATCAGGCCTTGGTGCTCCTTGATTAGTCGGCCACGTTCGACACGGTTGACTATAACATCTTGATCAACCGTGTCGAGCAGGCCGGCCTCAGGGGCCCTGCTCTGAATTGGATTGCCTCCCTTATCACAAATCACGCACAGTCAGTGCGTTTAGGATCTTTTACAGCCCCCAAGATGTCATCTACTTGTGGTGTTCCCCAAGGCTCGTCACTTTCCCCTTTATTATTTAACCTTTATCTTCGCCCACTGATTTATTCTTTAAAAAATTACAAAATAACCTTATATAATTATGCTGATGACCTTCAGCTAATCATTCCCTTAAATTCCCCGAACTCAGCCACCGAATGCTCAGCCATAATGTCACATATACAGAACTGGATGACCTTAAACCATCTTAAACTCAACCCAGGCAAGACAGAACTGATCATGCCTGGGGAAAGTGGACTGAGCTGGGGGCGACTGTGCTGGCCAACTGATATGGGACTCCCTCCTATAAAGACCCAATCGGTTAAAAGCTTGGGGATAACACTTAATGAGGATCTATCCCTCAAAGGACAGGTGGGAATGGTGGTTTCCTCTAGTTCTTTTCAACTTAGGAAGAACAGGAAAATCGACCATCTTCTAACACACTCTGCACTCATTCAAGTGGTGATTGCCCTTGTTCTCTCCCGGCTAGATTTTTCGAACAGCCTCTACCTGGGTCTTCCGATGGGCCTACTAAAACGCCTCCAGATGGTCCAAAACCAAGCGGCAAGGCTGATTTGGAAGCAACCAAAGTGGCAATCAATTAGAGCAGGGTTGGAAAAACTTCACTGGTTGCCAGTGGCCCAGCGAATTGCCTTTAAAACAGGGTGCATTACCTTCAGGGCGCTTCATGATAATGGCCCTAGATTCATCAGGCAATCCATCACTAACTATACACCTTCGCTCAACCTACGCTCCAAACATCTAACTCTTGCAAATGTCTCCTCATTCAAGAAAAAACGCCAGGGTGGTAGCTGTTTCTACGAGTTGGCTGCCTCCTTTTGGAATGCTCTTCCCCTCTTTATCAGACAGAGCAATGACTTATTGGCATTTCGAAAATCTTTAAAAACGTGGCTGTTCTAACAGGCTTACGCTTAAGAGTTGTGTTGGTTGTCTTGATTCTATAGCGCCAAGAAACCCAAGGGTGTATGTGCGCTCAAGAAATTGTTATTAACATAACATAACATAACCCCAGTTCAGACATGGCCCCCTTGCTCACTTTGCCACTGGATTTAAGCAAGCCTGGCTGAAGACTGCTGGAATGCTAGAATCCGGTCCTAGGAAGCTGGTTTCCAGTCCAGGGAAGGCATGGCTTGGCAGTTCAGGCTGGACTGTTCCCATGAGGCACAGGGTCAGACTTATTTGCATATGGCCATGTCTGAACTGGGGAGGCAGAGTGAGCTAAGGAAAGGTGATGGATCAAACTCAGATCTGTTAACTGGATGTAAGTGTTTGATTGGTTCAGATGCTCCGTCCATCACCACCCCCTTTTGTACCGCTATATACGCCATAAGTTGGCGGTGTATGCTCAGACATGAGTGCCTAGCTCACTTTGCCACTGGATTCAAGCAAGCTTGTCCAAAGACGGCTGTAATGCCAGAAACCGGTCCTAGGAAGCTTGAGTCTGGTCCAGGGAAGGCATGGTTTTGCGGTTTGGGCTGGACTGTTCCCATGAGGCACAGGGTCAGACTGATTTGCATATGGCCATGTCTGAACTGGGGTGGCAGAGTGGGCTAAAGAACGGTAATGGATCAAACCCAGATCTGTTGACTGGGTGTGAGTGTTTGATTGGTTCAGATTCTCCGTCCATCACCACCCCCTTTTGTACTGTTTTCTTCGCCATAAGTTGGCAGGGTACGCTCAGACGTTAGTCCCTTGCTCACTTTGCCACTGGATTCAAGCAAGCCTGGCTGAAGACGGCTGGAATGTCAGAAACCGGTCCTAGGAAGCTTGTTTCCGGTCCAGGGAAGGCATGGCTTGGCAGTTCGGGCTGGACTCTTCCCATGAGCCACAGGGTCAGAATGATTTGCATATGGCCATGTCTGAACTGGGGTGGCAGAGTGGGCTAAAGAACGGTGATGGATTAAACCCAGATCCTTTGACTAGGTGTGAGTGTTTGATTGGTTCAGATGCTCCGTCCATCACCACCCCCTTTTGTACTGTTTTCTTCGCCATAAGTTGGCAGGGTACGCTCAGACGTTAGTCCCTTGCTCACTTTGCCACTGGATTCAAGCAAGCCTGGCTGAAGACGGCTGGAATGCCAGAAACCGGCTCTAGGAAGCTTGTTTCAGGTCCAGGGAATACATGGCTTGGGAGTTCGGACGGACTGTTCCCATGAGGCACAGGGTCAGACTGATTTGCGTTTGGCATTTGCATATGGCCATGTCTGAACTGGGGTGGCAGAGTGGGCTAAATAACGGTGATGGATTAAACCCAGATCTTTTGACTGGGTGTGAGTGTTTGATTGTTTCAGATGCTCCGTCCATCACCACCCCCTTTTGTACCGCTTTGTTTGCCATAAGTTGGCAGGGTATGCTCAGACGTGAGTCCCTTGCTCACTTTGCCACTGGATTCAAGCAAGCCTGGCTGAAGATGGCTGGAATGCCTGAAACCAGTCCTAGGAAGCTTGTTTCCGGTCCAGGGATGGCATGGCTTGGCAGTTCGGCTGGACTGTTCCCATGAGGCACAGGGTCAGACTGATTTGCATATAGCCATGTCTAAAATGGTGTGGCAGAGTGGGCTAAAGAACGGTGATGGATTAAACCCAGATCTTTTGACTGGGTGTGAGTGTTTGATTCGTTCAGATGCTCCGTCCATTACCACCACCTTTTGTACCGCTTTGTTCGCCAGAAGTTGGCAGGGTATGCTCAGGCGTGAGGCCCTTGCTCACTTTGCCACTGGATTCAAGAAAGCCTGGCTGAAGACGGCTGGAATGCCTAAAACCGGTCCTAGGACGCTTGTTTCCGGTCCAGGGAAGGCATGGCTTGGCAGTTCGGGCTGGACTGTTCCCCTGAGGCACAGGGTCAGACTGATTTGCATATGGCCATGTCTGAACTGGGGTGGCAGAGTGTGCTTAAGAACCGTGATGGATTAAATCCAGATCTTTTGACTGGTTGTGGGTGTTTGATTAGTTCAGATGCTCCGTCCATCACCACCCCCTTTTGTACCGCTTTGTTTGCCATAAGTTGGCAGAGTATGCTCAGACGTTAGCCCCTTGCTCACTTTGCCACTGGATTCAAGCAAGCTTGGCTGAAGACGGCTGAAATGCCAGAAACCAGTCCTAGGAAGATTGTTTCCGATCCAGGGAAGGCATGGCTTGGCCACCACTTTTTCCTAGGAATGTTTTTTCCTTAAAACTTACAAAATTCATATCTCTGGTTCTTATTATCTTATTCTGATCATTACGATGTCTTTTACCCAATTGAATTATTCCCTCTTTTTCTAAATTAGTTTGATATTTCTTTGTTTGTTTTAGCCATATGAAATTGTCTTTCTTAAGTTAGGTAGGTACTCTGCTTCTTAACATGACCCTTGTTTGACAGTAAGGACTCAGGGAAGTGGAGGGACATACAATGCAGCAAGCAAATAAATCCTAAATTTCCAATCTAAGATCACCCAAAAATGGCGCACTCTGCTCCATCTTGATTAATTTGGTTTTAAAAGGATCAGATTTCAATTTTAAGCATACCACCACAGGCTTTCAGCATTACATCTTTACTCTTTCCCATAAATGGTCCTATTGTTTTATAAGAAGGGTCCAACTGCAGTCATATGAGTAACTTACATACTTTTTGTCCCTTCGTGCCACACTCAGATGGGCAGGGTACTTAAGGGAAGATGCAATGCTGTGATTCAAGAGCTCTTTTTCTGCACCTCCAACAATTCCCTCATCTTGATCTGGGTACTGCTAATGAGGTCCAGAAGATAAAGCATGTGCTCTCCCAGAACCTGAATGTCAGCTTTGAATATAAGGCCCACATGTCACTATCTCATTTTAAGTTCCTTGATCTAGTGTAAGCAAACAGTGTTTCTCAAAAAGAGACTGCTAAAACCCTCTTTCATCTGTACCACTTCCCATCTCTTATTGTTAATCTTGAAGCTTGCACTGTGTGTTGAAAAGATTGACATGAAGGTGGATCTTGTGTTTTCTTTTTTAACCGATTACTTCAATAGTATTTCTCTTGTGACTGAATCAGCTTTCATTCATGCTGCTTTAGTCTTAGATGTCGGGTGACTCCTCCTGTAAAATTGTTTATCATATTGTTCAGATACTAGGCTGATAACAACTTGGGGGGGGGCGGCCATGTGCCCCCTCCCCATAATGATTAAATTGGGTTCTGGTAGTGGGGTCCCTGGGGGCAAAACAGGCTCAGGAAGGGAGGACACGCGCCTCCCCCTTATGAAAGACATTTGGCCTCAGAGTTTGATTTTCCCCAGAACTGAAAACAGCTTGGGGAAGGACCACCCCTTAACTAAAACATGCGGGCCCTGGGCTGCCATTACAGTTTTTTTTCTTTTTCCAAATTCAATTTTTTGGGGTTTTAGCCCCAGAGGGTGGGGGTCCCTCTGGGTCCCCTCACAGGCCTAGTGAGGCAGGGTATCCCTACACCCTTATATTATTTATTTTTACAGTTCAAGACAGGGGACTAAATGCCAGAGTCTTATAATGGCTGCCAGAAACCTTTTCTGTAGGTTGCTGGCACCCAATTAGACCAGTCGCTCCCGCAGGAGTCAGGCTTCTGCAGGAGCAAGATGGCACAAGAGAGAAAGCTCACTGAGTCAATCAGAATGCTCTACTTTTAAATTTGTGCTTTCTTGAGAGTCTCAAAAGGCGCTCGCGGACCCAACTGTCCAGACATACAAATATATTTTAACCTTAGGGGGTCGTGATGATGGCGGATGGAAAACCATTCCGTCTGCCGTGCTCGCGGTAAAAAACTGCAAACATGTACTACGGCATTGCCGCCGGCCAGATAACGATTCAACGTTCAATGGACTAAAAAGGCAGCTACGGCGGCGGTATGACCGCACAGCTGATTACGACTAGATTGCGGAGCTGGCGGAACAAGCATTGCATTCCGACCTCCGCGGTCACGCTTAGGCAAAATAAATGGCAGTCATAAAAACTTAACAACAGGGCTCAAAGTGTGCCTGTAATCTGCACTGCCCTCAATCACATCAGACAAATCCTAATGATACACCCCAACTGTTTTTGAGAATGAAAGCTACGGTCAACATGGAACATGTACCTGATGGTCATCACGCATGTGGACACACCCACATACCACAGTATAAAACCAACCCCTTCCTGGACCAGCATCCTTTGCAAAGCAGGCTAAGAGAGACAGGACACCATTTTCACAGACATCACACAGCACACAATCACATCCACCTATCTCCGCGTAACACTATTTCTCATCCACACACCTGACACACGGTATACAGACAAAATATCGAATCAAAAAGAAAAGCACTAATATCGAAGTCAAAATATAGAATGGACAAAATATCGAATGGACAGAATATAGTCCACAAAAATATTGAATTTAAGGTAAGTAATTTAATATCGATTTTCATAAATATAGAAAGTCAAAATATCGTATATAATATAGGTATTAAATGTATCGAATTTTTAATAATATTGAATTTTTTAAAGTGTTTTGTATGTTAGTATATGTGTGAAAATTGTATATTTGTTTTATAATTTATTTTAAGTAATGAATTTTATGTTATTGAATTTTTGCGTAATTTAATTCTGTAGCGGGTTGTGGGTTTATAGGGGAATAGGGTGGGAAGCAATTTAATTGTAATTAAATAAATATTTTAATGTATTTATTGGTATTTTTTTAATTAATTGTTAATAAATTTTTAATTGCTAATTAAGTAATTGTTAATTGGCAATTAATTTTATTTAATTGATTATTTGATAATTATGTTAATTTCATTAATTAATTTTCCGTATCAGGTTGTGGGTTTATAGGTGAATAGGGTGGGAAGTAATTTAATTATAATTAATATTAAATATTTTAATTTATTTATTGGTATTTATTGTTACTTAACTGTTAATCAATTTTTAATTGGTAATTAATTAAATTTTAATTGGTAATTAATTTGTATTAATTGATAATTATGTTAATTTTATTTAAAAAAAAACCTGTAGTGGGTTGTGGGTTTATAGGGGAATAGGGTGGGAAGTAATTTACTTGTAATTAAATATTTTCATTTATTTATTGGTATTTATTTTGAATTAATTGTTAATTAATTTGTAATTGCAAATTAATTTGTATTAATAGGTAATGCATTTTAATAATTAATTTGTATTTGTATTTTTAATTGATTAATTATTATATTATATTAAATTGGTAAATACTTTAAAAAAATGTATTTGTATTAATATTTAATTTATTTTTATTAATATATGAAGTATTTACTTTCCCTACTGTTGCACTCACTGGAGTGGGAAATGGAATTTTTACCCTTACGCTATCCAACGCTTTTCCTACCGTTGCACTCTCTGGAGTGGGAATAGTAATTTTTACCCCTACGCTATCTAACGCTTTCCCTACTGTTGCAATCACTGGAGTGGGAATAGTAATTTTTACCCCTACGCTATCCAACGCTTTCCCTACTGTTGCAGTCTCTGGAGTGGGAATAGTAATGTTTACCCCTACGCTATCCAAAGCTTTCCCTACTGTTGCACTCTCTGGAGTGGGAATAGTAATTTTTACCCCTACGCTATCCAACTCTTTCCCTACTGTTGCACTCACTGGAGTGGGAATAGTAATTTTTACCGCTACGCTATCCAACGCTTTCTCTACTGTTTCACTCACTGGAGTGGCAATAGTAAATTTTACTCTCCCGCTATCCTACGATAAAAATATTGTATATTTTTTTATTAATATTATGTTAATATATATATGTTTTGAAAAAGAAAGTTGTATGATTTTTTTATAACAAATTAAGTATTTCATAATTTTATGATTATTTAAGTATTTTTAGGTGTATTTGAGTTAATTATTTTTAATATTTCATTAATTTTAAATTATTTTTAAGACATTTAAAGAAATTCGATATTGTTTTAAACAATATTTTTATTCTATATTTTTGTACTTACCTGTTTGTAGATAGGAATTCGATATTTTTTATTCGATATTTTATCCTCGATATTTGTGTAATTCTAAATTAGTGTAACCGATATTATATCAGTGATCCCTCACACACCTCACATATCTTCATCACCATCTTACAACCAGCACTGTTCACTCATTTGCACCATGCCCCTCCAAGAAAATGCCTATATTCACAGACACAGGGTTGAAAGTGATGGAAGACGAGATAATCAGGGTAAAACCACATTTGTATGGGAACCTGGTCCAACAGACCTTACTTGTGAGGAAAAATCAAATGTGGGCAAGGATCTACAACAAAGTAAATGCAGAAGTGACCACCCTACGCACACTGCGTGACATCAAAAAACGGTGGACTGACCTCAAGAACAGGATTAAGGCTCGGGCCCAGAGGAACCATGATGCGGCTCAAAGAACTGGTGGTGGCCCTCCCATTCCACCACTAACTGTCAGCGAATTGTGGGAGAAGGTTCTTGCCATACTGCATTCTCAGAGTCTCACAGGAATCGATGGGAGGGTGCAGACAGGTAAGAACAACAAAAGGATCCCATCACACTGTAATGTAGTGTTTTTCACATCAATTAAGCCTCGATTCCCAGAACAAATGAAACTAATGTACAATGCACGTTTTCAATATGAATGTCTCACAAGGCTAGCATTTCCTTCCTCTGCTTCACCTCACAGGAATGAAGCCATCTTACTAGGGAGGGTGTTGTTGAGACCTGAGAGCAAGACCACAACTCCCACAAGACCCTCTGGCCTCCCTCCCAAACAGCATGGAGCCCCCTCCCCACCCCATAGCCATGTGGCAGCCATCTCCCTCTACAGTGCCTCCTAACAGGTAGGTAGCCCCCTTACTAGGAAGGGTGTTGTTGGGACCTGAGAGCAAACCTCAACTCCCACAAGGCCCTCTGGACTCCCTCTAAAACAGAATGGAGCCCCCTCCCAACCCCACAGCTATGTGGCAGCCATCTCCCTCTACAGTGCCTCCTAACAGGTAGGTAGCCATCTTACTAGGGAGGGTGTTGTTGGGACCTGAGAGCAAGAACACAACTCCCACAAGGCCCCCATGCCTCCCTTCCGGACAGCATGGAGCCCCCTTCCCACCCCACAGCCATGTAGCAGCCATCTCCCTCTACAGTGGCCCCTAACAGATAGGTAGCCATCTTACTAGGGATTGTGTTGTTGGGACCTGAGAGCAAGAACACAATTCCCACAAGGCCCTTTGGACTCCCTCCCACACAGCATGGAGCTATATGACCACCACATCCCACACTTGGTAGCCAACTCTGTAAAGCTCCATCAGTTGTAGCCATTGCACACACAGCTAATCCTATTCAGAGGTCACACGAATAACAGTATCAAAGATAAAGTTACATGTTTCTGACAAGCAAACTTCAAGAACGCAATGGTCAAAATCCAATGTGCAAGTCCCATTGTCTCAAAGCATAAAGGCTCACATCAACACATGCATGGAGACTCAGTCAAAGCTCACACACCTCATGATGTCAGTACAAAGAGCCCAACATAAATCATGATTTTGATGCATAGCAGACAGATACTCACTGAAAAGTCCCCAATATCCTAGCATTACCTGAAGTGGATGAGCAACATGTCTTTGGAAAGACAATATCTGTACACATGAAAGTGTTTGTATTGCCATGTCACATCGCTATCAAGCAATATATGTACTTCCACAGCATGTTCAACTGCTGCCAAACTGTAACGAATGCCAAGTAATGCCAATGTCAAAAGTTACGTTATCTCACATGAAATGTTGAAAACATGATAATCATGTACTGAACATGCTGACAATATAACCTCAGTTCAACAGGTGACTCAATATCAATAGTGTGCAACACTGAGATCAATGAGCCGAGCCAGTCTCCCCCTAGGAAGGTGACCTCTCGGATGCTGATTCTCTAAATTTTTTGGATGAGGAGGACCAACCTGGCCCCTCAGGCGTGTCCGGGCAAGTTCAGTCTCAGGGCCTCACTGTCCCCAGCACCAACACCATGACTCTCACAACAACAGCAACAACACTGACCCCTGCAACAACGACCAGTGTGGCAGCCAGTGCCACCACCTCCACCGCTGCCTCCAACACTGTCCCTGTGGCAGTTGTCACCAATACGCCCAGGCAGCTCGGGGATGCTGGGAACAGTGTGCGTGGGTGTTGACAGTCAATGCCACAGGTCTGTGTCTGCAGGGCAGGTGGGAGGGCAACTTGGGGACAGTGATTAGAGTAGAGTAGTGCACCACCACTCCTGTCCAGACACCGAAATATGGACTTCATTAGTCCAAAAGTGCATTCCACCACACAACGTTTCCTCCCATGGGCATCATTGAAGCCTACTTCCCTGGGCCTACTTGGATTCCTCAGTGGGGTCAGCAACCACGGATGATTGGGATACCCTGAGTCAACTTTTTGGGAGACACACAGACCAACAATGTAATTGAAACATGTGAGGAGAGCAGCATGTCACACAGACGCCACATTCATTGACACAGCCCACTTGCCAACAAGCCAGACCCGCTCTGGATGAAAACTTGCCCATCAAATGTGGGATGATGTTGTTCCGCAGTATATAGGAGTCATGTGCCGTACCAGAACATTTTGCACACACGTGGGATATGATCTGATCAGCTTGGCATACCACTTGCACATTGATTGAATGATAATGCTTGCGGTTAAGGTAAATGTGCTCACGCGCCTGTGGTGGAATAAGGCCAACGTGTGTACCATCAATGGCTCCTACACATTTGGAATGCGTCCAAGATCATAAAAATCCCCTTCACATCTGCCAATTCATTTGTTCTTGGAAAGTGTTTGTAGCTGTCCTTGTAGGTCATCAATGCTGAGAGGACATCCGTTACACCGTGCTGGACATAGGCTGCGACATCCCACTGACGCTGGCCACGGTGTACTGGAAAGACCCAGTGGCAAAGTAATGCAGTGCTGTCGGTAAATGGGCTAAATATCGATTCCAAAATATAGACAAACCAAAATATCGAATCCAAAATATAGAATAGACAAAATATCGAATGGGCAGAATATAGACATCAAAAATATCGTTTTGAAGGTGAGTAATGTAATATCGATTTTAAAAATATCGACAGTCAAAATATCGAAGTACATTATGGGGCTGATTCCAATCCTGGAAAAACGCTGTACAAACCGTGGTATGGAGCGTTTTCTCCATACAACTCGTACTTGTAAGGAGGCCCCTACAACCTAGGAAGTACGATCCGTACAAATAGACACACTCCATAAAAATTGTAAAAAAGACCATACAACTCGTTCCGATTCGATTGCTCTGTACGCGACGTTCCCATGTATTCCTGGCAGCAGTTTACAACCCGGCAAGTACGATTCGTACAAACGGCATGCGGTACGGCTCTTTTTTTACAACAGCCAAAAAGTGTGGGAAAAGCCTTGTACGCCCCTAAAACAGTACGAGACAGACCCCCCCCATGTACGCGTCGTACACCCCATGAATACAGGGGTACGGTGCGTATGCACAGTGCATACGGATGACACGGAAAGTGGGATACGGTGCGTACATACGCGATGAAGGGGTACTGGTCGTGTACGCACCGTACAAGCACTGTACCCCAAAATCACCTGTGTATGAACCGTACCCCAAAATCGTGTATTTACGCACCGTACCCCAAAATCGGCCGTGTACGCACCGTACCCCAAAATCGCGATGTACGCACCGTACCCCAAAATCGTGTATGTGCGCACCGTACCCCAAAATCGTCCGTGTACGAACCGTACCCCAAAATCGCGTATGTACACACCGTACCCCAAAATCGGCCTTGTACGAACCGTAGCCCAAAATCGCGTATGTACGCACCGTACCCCAAAATGGCCAGTGTACGCACCGTACCCCAAAATCACGTATGTACGGTGTGTAAATGCACGATGTTGGGGTACAGTGCGTACACAGGCGATTTTAGGGGTACGGTGCATACATACACGATTTTGGGGTACGGTGCGTACATACGCGATTTTGGGGTATGGTGCGTACATGGGCGATTTTGGGGTACGGTGCGTACATATGTGATTTTTGGGGTACAGTGCGTACATGGGCGATTTTGGGGTACGGTGCGTACATGGGCGATTTTGGGGTACGGTGCGTACATACGTGATTTTGGGGTACAGTGCGTACACAGGTGATTTTGGGGTACGGTGCGTACATGGGCGATTTAGGGGTACGGTGCGTACATATGCGATTTTGGTGTACGCACCATACACATGCCTCACATGTGGGGGGACCCCTGTACGCCTCATACCTTTATACGACCCGTACCCCGGTATGAGTCGTACCCCCAGAACGAGTCATACCAGGGTATGAGGCGTATAGGGGTTCGCTTCGTTCCCCGGTACGAGTCATTCCCCGTATATAGGCCATTTTCCATACAAATCGTATGCTGACAAACTGGTACGAATCGTACTTGACGGGTTGGACAGCCTTTTTACAATTTGTATGGTCTTTTTTACAAGTCTGTGTCGTACAGCTTTCCCCGATCCGATTGATAAGGATTGGGCCGATCTGTATGTATTTTTCCCGTACGAATCGTACTTCACAGTTTGGAAGGGACTTGTACAATTTGTATGGAAAAACACTACAAATCCTATTTGTATGGGAAAAAAAATCCAGGATCGGAATCAGGCCCAATATAGTTTATTAAAAATATCGATTTTTTAATAATATCGAATTTTTTTAAGTGTTTATTATGTTAGTATATGTGTGAAAAATGTATATATTTTTGTAATTTATTTTAAGTAATTAATTTTATTTTATTTAATTGTGTAATTTAATTCTGTAGCGGGTTGTGGGTTTATAGGGGAATAGGGTGGGAAGTAATTTAATTATAATTAATTAAATATGTTAATTAATTGGTATTTATTTAGAATAAATTGTTAATTACTTTTTAATTGGTAATTAATTCTTAATTGGTAATTATTTTTTATTAATTGATAATTATGTGAATTTAATTAATTTATTTTCTGTAGCGGGTTGTGGGTTTATAGGGGAAAAGGGTGGGAAGTAATTTAATTATAATTAATTAAATATGTTTTTATTTAATTGGTATTTATTTTGATTAAATTGTTAATTCATTTTTAATTGGTAATTAATTAATTCTTAAATTATTATTTTTTAATTAATTGATTAATTGATAATTATGTGAATAATATTAATTTATTTTTTGTTGCGGGTTGTAGGTTTATAGGGGAATAGGGTGGGAAGTAATTTAATTATAATTAATTAAATATGTTAATTAATTAATTGGTATTTATTTTGATTAAATTGTTAATTCATTTTTAATTGGTAATTAATTAATTCTTAAATGATTATTTTTAATTCATTGATTAAATGATAATTATGTGAATAATATTAATTTATTTTCTGAAGCGGGTTGTAGGTTTATATGGGAATAGGGTGGGAAGGAATTTAATTATAATTAATAAATATGTTAATTAATTTATTGGTATTTATTTAGAACAAATTGTTAATTACTTTTTAATTGATAATAATTAATTCTTAATTGATAATTACATTTTAATAATTGAATAATTGAAAATTATGTGAATTATATTATTTTATTTTCACTAAAGTGGGAATAGTAACATCTACCCCTATGCTATCCAACGCTTTCCCTACTGTTGCACTCTCTGGAGTGGGAATAGTAATTTTTACCCCTACGCTATCCAACGCTTTCCCTACTGTTGCACTCTCTGGAGTGGGAATAGTAATTTTTACCCCTACGCTATCCAACGCTTTCCCTAATGTTGCACTCTCTGGAGTGGGAATAGTAATTTTTACCCCTACGCTATCCAATGCTTTCTCTACTGTTGCACTCTCTGGAGTGGGAATAGTAATTTTTACCTTTACGCTATCCAACGCTTTCCCTACTGTTGCACTCTCTGGAGTGGGAATAGGAATTTTTACCCCAACGCTATCCAATGCTTACTCTACTGTTGCACTCTTTGGAGTGGGAATAGTAATTTTTACCCTTACGCTATCCCACACTTTCCCTACTGTTGCACTCTCTGGAGTGGGAATAGTAATTTTTACCCCTACGCTATCCGCTTTCCCTACTGTTGCACTCTCTGGAGTGGGAATAGTAATTTTTACCCCTGCCCAATCCAACGCTTTCCCTACTGTTGCACTCTCTGGAGTGGAAATAGTAATTTTTACCCCTACGCTATCCAACGTTTTCCCTACTGTTGCACTCTCTTGAGTGGGAATAGTAATTTTTACCCCTGCGCTATCCAAAGCTTTCCCTACTGTTGTACTCTCCGGAGTGGGAATAGTAATTTTTACTCCTACGCTATCCAACGCTTTCTCTACTGTTGTACTCTCTGGAGTGGGAATAGTAATTTTTACCCCTACGCTATCCAACGCTTTCCCTACTGTTGCACTCTCTGGAGTGGGAATAGTAATTTTTACCCCTACGCTACCCAACGCTTTCCCCACTGTTGCACTCTTTGGAGTGGGAATAGTAATTTTTACCCCTACGCTTTCCAACGCTTTCCCTACTGTTGCACATCCAGGAGTGGGAATAGTAATTGTTACACCTCCGCTATCCTACGGTAATAATATTGTGTATTTTTTATTAATATTATGTTAATATATATATATGTTTTAACAGATATGATTGTATTTTTTTTATAAGTTAAATTAGTTATTTAATAATTTTAAGGTAAGGTAAGTATTTTTAAGTATATTTTAGCTATTTATTTTTAATATTTTTTTAATTGTACATTAATTTTAATAAATTCAATATTTTTATAATGTATATATAAATAAACAATATTTTGGGGTCGATATTTTGGTACTTACCTGTTTGTAGATAGGAATTCGATATTTTGTCCATCGATATTTTGGGATCTATATTTTAGGTAGTCTATATTTTGTCCCTCGATATTTAGTCAGTGATCCGTGCAGTCATCACCCTCACTGCTGCTGACAATGCTGCTGGATATGTCCGCCGAGGCTTCAAATGTGGCTCCAACTGGGCACATAGCTCTTGCAGGGTAAGGCTATCCAGTCTGATTTTTTTGATTGTTGATGTCCTCCATCATCGCCAGGTCTGGCATAGGGCAACAGACTGCTGGTCTCCTTCTACGTACTCTGGCAGGGGACACATGTTAAAATGAGTCAAAGATGAGATGTGGGAAACAGCTGAACAAAAGCCTCACACAACCACAACATTGACGGGGCTGTTGAACACGTGTCATGCACAAGTGACATGCATACACACCTTGATCTTCTGTAGTTATTCTTGTAGCCAGGTTGTACATACTAACTACTGCAACATTTACATGAGATAATGTGTATGGCATATAGTACACTGCTACATCCTGTGTATCCAGCCCTGTGGGTAGACGACACAGCACATGTGGGTAACAGCAGCAATGCAGAGTTACTTGTAGCTTCTGTTAGTGCACAACCTTAATCTTTAGTCACACAAAACACAACATCATAACGAAAGGAGGCTTGTGAGTGTCAGCTGGAAAACAATACATGAATATACAGCACTGTAGACAGACATATATGCACATCACGGTGTAAATCCATTGTGACTGTGAGAGGCTTTTACGTTACGAAGCTGTCAAGCTGTCGAGCAAAACGAGGAAGACGCCGTCCGGAGCTCCCAGATCGAAACGCTGAGGCAAACCTGCCGAGGTAATCCCCTAACCTTAAACAACCGCAGGCACAGTGGAAGCCTAAGCAAAGCCCACAGCCGCGAGGGGTGCACAGACAACGGTCGGAGCAGCGAGATTCTGCCGAACGCGACACCAGCCATGGGCAGCATCCTGGGTGCGGCTGGGGCCACGAGCCGCGATTAGGACACGGCAACAAGCGGTGCATTGGGAGCCGACGAGGCAGCAGCCTCGAGTGGAGCTCTGGGAGCCGCGAATTTCCGGACAAGAGTGCCAGGAGTGGGCAGCAGGCAGCAAGCAGCAGCAATTACAGCAAAGGCATCAAGAAGCAGCCCAACCCCAACCCCAAGCCCGAGTGTCAAGGCGGGGGGCCAAGGCGGGGGACCAGGCGGGGGGCCAACGCTGTCGTGCATCGCGAGCAAGCCGAGTTCACCCTTCGCCCCTATTGCCTCCAAGCAGATCCCCACCCCACAGACCCAGGTGTGAGTGGGCTAGAAGTGACAACAGCCGTGAGCCTTCCTGTGAGAATTCCAGGATTAGGCAGTAGCAGCAGCAGAAACTGTGGAAGCCCCAGGACTCGGCTGCATTTGTGCCTGATATCTTCTCAACGCTCGCTGAGAAGTGAGCAGTGACTTGGGACCGGTTGGACTAACGCAAGTCCTTTGCGAGTCCTTTGCGAGCTGAAGACAAAGGCTGACGTGACACAGTGGGACTCACGGGAGGCAGAGGCTTGGCCTGGATCGACCAGCTGGGACAGCTGTCTGAAAGGGAACCTGGGACACGAAGAACACACTAACTGACCCAGGTACGTGGCTATACGCCAAAGCTATCCCAGTAGGATAGCAATTCCTGCTCTCCATGAAACTGTTAAAGAACACTGCCAACTAACTGCTAATTAATTGCACGGAGCATATAAACATCTAACTGACCATTTTTACCTTTAAAGACATAGCAATTTTAAGTGGCCCACAGCTATTGTCATCCACCTATCAAATAAACTAAATAAACCTCCACTGGGAAATAGTCCTTAATCTCTTGGATTTACATGCAGTGGTGAAAAAGAGTCCAAGCCAAGACCTTTCTGGAGCAATGAGATCTGGAAAAGAAAGAAAGTACACTGCACCCAAGCGAAGGAAGCCCAAGCAACCAGGCGCAGCTGGGGTCCAGGGCCACGTCAAGCACACTCCAAAACCCCAAAAACCCAAGAGCCTAACCCTATGGGACTATTTCAGAAAGACCCCATCAAAAACTGCAGAATTAATACAACTATTAGAGCAACACCTGCAAACTTCGGAGGCAACCACTTTTACAACCTCTGACCATTTAGGGTTTGAACCTAAAGCACCACCGCAAAATTGGGTATTCAACACAATGCCAGCAGAAGAGCCGTCAGAGGTCTATATTTTTGGGTCTACCTGTACTAACCATAACAGGGAAAATACCCAAACTGTTCCTCTCAAACCAGAGAAGCCCTCCACTCCTCTGGCAGACGATAACGGGGTTGCCCCTCCACCGCAATCACAGCTGGAAGATACCATGTGTTCAATAGAGGCCTCCCCTTTGCTGCTACAACTTCCACATTTCCCATTTAAGCCACTCACGGGCTCTCCACAGCAAACAACGACGGTCCAAATCCACGGGCAAGCTGGGCCAGCGCAATTCAATGGTAGTTACTCACCTTTAAATTCGCCAACTTCACCAATAACAAAATTATTAACAGCATCAACAGACTCAAGTCCTTCACACAAGTTATCTTCGCCTCCTGGCCAAACAAGGACTCTATGTCAAAGTCAATCAGCGCAGATGGCAGAAAACGACCAACCCATGTCCGATCTGTCCCTTTTCTTTAAGACCACCTCAAATTCCCCAAGCCCGAGCCTCACTACAGATGAAAAACCTAATATAGAAGAGGACACTACGACCAGTGTTTGACCTCAACTATTGCAGACCCTCCAACAAACCGTGACCGCACTTAATTACCATTCAGTAAAACTAGAGGTGCAAGTTGATTTACTAAACACCCTGGCACTCTTTACGTCAGGGATCGACGGCAAATTAGACCAATTGAACTTGTTAATTCTAAGGGCGCAAGCATCTGCGAACTTTGTTCAACCAACGTGCTGCTGCTCTCCAATTATTGACTCCCTCTCCCTGCTCCCAGATTGCCTTTCCACTGTTATCAGGAAAGTAAAGCAGCTGAGGGGGGGATACGTGTCAGCCAAACTGCAACCCACCAAACATCAAGAACAGGACAAACCACGGAGGACTGTGGAAACAAAAATACAAAAACAAAGGAAGAAGAAGCGGATATCACAGGATCAACTAACCGCCTTCCATCGATGAACGGTCATCCCCATAGTGCTCCAACAAAACCGACCCCGACGGTTGAAAACTGCACTCTCCCACCACCAACCGGGCCTATAAACCAGCATGCCAAATCTGAGGACGGGCGAATCAACAGCCTTGCTTCTTCGCCCGCTCCATCAGTCCCGGCCTCTCCCGGGCCTATTCCTCCTTGCAGCAAAAGAGAGCGTAAACGTCAACGCAAAGCGAGAAATAAACTCAGGGCTAACTCCAACTTGGCCCATAAGAATCTCTTCCCCATTTTTTCGATAGCCGAAAACAAAAAATCCTCAATAGAACCCAGCACAGTGGAACCAACGACAAACTCAACAACAACCTCGAATGGACCAACTGTGGACTTACCCATTCATGAATTGTCGAGGAGCCCCCAGAGTCTAAGAACATCAACAATTGCCTCGGCAATGAAAGCAGAGGGTAGCAATCCTGCAACAAGCACAAGGGTGAGTCCAGTTAGGTCAAATAACACTGGCCAAGAGACAGCGGCAGGAAAATCTTGTCTTTTAATGGATCTCCCCCTTCTCGGGAACGAAAATATAACATCACAATTGAGTTTTACGAAAACCATTTGCAATGACATAGCTGCTCGGATCAGTCATACTCCACAAACAAAACGGGCTCCCCTCCAACCACCACAGAAGTAACATAAAAATAGATCTGATGCAACAATCGAAAAACTGATCCTCAAACCCACAATTTCACCAGAGCCGCGAAGCGACAACCAATCGTGTCATCGGATTTTACTAGCCCCGAGTACAAATCTAAGGGGCGGCACGATATTCTCAACAGATCAATTCTGCTGAAATTAGCGGAAGGCATACCGGGGCTAGTGGGTCTGGATACGAATAACATCGAATCCATTGAATTCCTTCCCCCACGAGGAAACCAACCCTCTGAGGTCACCATTGTAACTTTCACACAGGCAGGCTGGGTAGGAGCCTTTCTCGAACACAAGGCTACACTGCGGAACTGGGGGATTAGAGTGCACCCTTATTCAACACCAGGGTATCCAATCACGCTGCTATCAGGAGCAACTACACCCAGCTAGCCAGCCTTTACCAAAAACACAGAGCACGGGAGGCCGTTCTCTGTTCTAAAAAATGCCTCAGGGTCGGATATAGAACTCAAATGCCCTGAAACAGCGGTGAGAAACAAAGAACCAGACCATGCTTGGGGATGGCTGCCAGCAGTATTGGCCACAAAAAGCAGAAACTGACCATCTGCGACATGTTCACCAGCAAAAACTTACAATCCATTAAAATCACTCCTTCCGTCAGGGGTACAACAGCACAGTGTGGTCAGCAGCAAGGGGGAGCCACTTTTTTCACTGTGCTCATGGAATATCTGCGGCCTACATCAAAAAACCTTAAATGAAGACACTATGTCTTTCCTGGGGGAACATGTGGTAATTGCCCTGCAGGAAACTTGGGAACTTGAGGGCCGCCCTATTAAAGGATTTATTGAATATCGGAAACAGGCACTGAGGGACAGCCGCTTCGGCCACCCTAAAGGCGGGCTGTCCACATACATATCGAATAACCTAAAAGGCGAATTCAGTCAACTTTACCTGAAAGAAGACTGGCTGCTGGGGGTCAAAATTAATCTACGGAGCAGACAGCGATTGCTCTTACTTATAGATGTGTACATTAATCCTAACACCCGCACAAAAAAAGACCACCTGACCAAATTCTGCGAAATAATGAATGATATAGCCACAGAATATCCTAACTCGGACCGCATCATCACAGGGGACTTTAACACAAACCTTTTCCAGGGGAACATAGCAGACTCAGATGGACCCAACATGACCAGCATCACTGAGGCTGTCCCCCAATCTAAACCCCCTGTGCATGCTTCCAATATATTAGGCGAGGTCACCGTGTTGAGACTTTACAACGCAGGGTACCTGGTGGTGAATGGAAGATCGGCAAGCGATTCCCCCCAAAACTGGACCTGGTCAAATGGAAGAACAAAATCCTACCTGGACTTCACTATTTGTAATTCGGAATTCCTGTTCAATCTGGCTAGCTTCTCCGTCCTGCCAAGGCCCGAAAGCGACCACAGGCCATTGGTCATTTCCTTTGCCACAAATTTAGCTCTCCATAAAAAGGCACCATTTACATACAAAGGAATACACTCCGATAACTTAAAACGCCTGAAATGGAGTGAGTCTAACTGCCAGTGCATCTTAAAAATAAGCAAGGATTTTATCTTGTGTGCTCCGGACCAAATGGCTTCCCCAACAGCAATATGGTCGCAGTTATGCGCACATCTGATCAGAATTTATCCAGTGACAAGGCAGGGCCCAAACCGTACACCACAAGTAGGAGCAACAGCCCTCCCCATGATAAAAACATTAAAAAGAACGAGAAACAACGCACTGAGGTTGCTTTTAAAACTCCCAGAGAACAGCAGCTTCCTCGTTACATACCGTCATGCCCAAAAGGCACTTAGGAGGCAGTTACCCAAGAGAAAAAGGCCCAGGAATCTCAATTCTGGGTTAAACTGGTATGGGAAAGTAAGCAACAGAACTCAAAGACATTTTGGTCACTTGTCAACAACATCGATCGAAACATAACATCCTTTGGATCAGCGAACATCCAGGAAGCAGACTGGATCTCGTACTTAACAGAGCATTTCCAGGCACAAGATAACCCTGACCGCACTGGATTAACACGGGTTTCTAAAATTGGCACGGGCATAACATCGAACCTTTCACCCGATCAAATGCAGGGGCTTACCTCACCCGAGGAATTGTCTTAAGAAAGAGTAGTCAAAGCACTGACGAAAGGGAGACAAGACAGAGCACCAAACCCGAATGGCCTGCCGCAAAGGCTATTCAAGTCCGATGTCCCTTTCTGGTCCAAGGTGCTATCAAATCTCTTTAATTACACCCTGAGCTATCAAACCATTCCGGATTCTTGGAGAGGTGCTATTATCCATCCCATCTATAAAGCTGGAGCACGAGGTAACCCGAACAACTACAGATTAATTGCCTTGCTAGATATAGAGGCAAAGCACTTTGCAGGCCTTATTTTGGAGGATCTCAGACAATGGGTAAAGGATAAAAATCTGATTCCCTTGAATCAGACAGGGTTCGTTGCCAAATCAGGAACAATGACAAACTTATTGGCAATCTCCACCATCAATGACAAAGCCCTTACAAACTCAAGGTCGATTTTTTGCTGCTTTGTTGACTTCAAAGCAGCATTTGACAGGGCGCCTAGGGCTGCTCTGTGGCAAAAGCTGAGGCAGTGGGGAATCCCAGACAATATCCTGAATCCCATCATCCTGCTGTATTCCAACACATGGTTTCGAGTGAAGTTAGGGTCTGGCGCGCATCTCTCCCAGAAAATCTGGACCTTTCGTGGTGTCAAACAGGGATGCGTGCTGGCCCCCCTCCTCTTCAATCTATTCATTGCTGACCTATCAAGCTCTCTAGAGAAAGTAATAAGCCATCCACCAAAAGTAGGAGGCACAGCATTATGCAATCTCTTATATGCCGACGACCTGGCACTGTTCAGTCTCACCAGAGTGGGGCTACAGAGACTCCTTGACGCCTTAATGCAATACACGGTCAACAACCAGCTAGAAATTAACATGAAAAAAACTATGGTTGTTCCGTTTGGCAAAAAACGCTACAGCGGAGGAGGCTGGACAATAAACAAAGAAAGCATCTCAATCGGCCAATTGTACAAATACTTAGGGGTCCATTTGGACTCCAGGGGCAGTTTCACCAAAAAGAGTACTGTGATTGCAGCCAAGGCTACAGCGTTAATGGTATCCTTGGCCAAGCTATCGAGGAGACTCTCAGGCCCCACGGTCTTGCCTTTATTGGAAGTGCTTAGAGCAAAGATCGGGCCCACACTTTCGTACGGCATAGAGATCTTTAAGGGTAAAATGAATAATTCCTTAAATAAACTGACAACCAAACTCTATAAGAAACTGCTTCACCTGCCGAGTTCCTCCTCGCCAGCACAGGTCAGACTAGAGTTGAGCTAAATTAACTATGAATCCTCTAACGTTGGCTCATATCTTAACCTGATCCACAAACTAAGACAGGCAGAAGCTGGTACCCTGTAACTCCTGGTCTGGAACAAAATCAGTGTGAGCAATCCGGGGGGATCATTCGGCCGCCTCCTAAATGACTACATCCAACAAATGTCTGCTGCGGATCTTTGGGCCCTTAACCCAAGCCAGACTGCTTTCAAAAACACAATTAAAAAAGTCATAAGACTGAAATCCCTGATCATGGACAAAGCTCTCCTTGCAAAACGCAGCCATGCTTGGGCAGTAGCCAACTTCTATAAACGACTATCCCCGGCTAATTACCTTTTGATAAGCGATGCCTGATCGCCCTAAGACTGGGAGACTGGCGCTTCCTTCAAAATCTCCCTGTATGGCGTCAAAAAAGGGTTGATCAAACGTGCAGAGGGTGTGGATCAGCAAGCGAAACTTTTTTGCACATGCTTTGTACATGCCCTTTCTTTATTCTACAACCCAGACTCCTACTCAGGCCAGAATGGAACAGGCTGGGAGTTCGGACTTGTAGACACGCCATTATTGCTGCTCTGTCCTTAGAGAACACTGTTTTAAATATAAAATTGGCCAAATTCGTTCAGCAAGTTTACAGTCTTTTAGAAAAATTGGACAACTGTGCAGAATAATATGTACTTTAACCTCATCTGCATTGTCTGGGAGTGCTAATTTCTAAATTGACACGCTGCAGTAAGCACTGATAAGAAGGCCAAATTTTATTCTGTTTTTATTTTCATCTTTTCTTAACCTCTTTTAAGCTGTAAAATTGTATTAATGTGCTGGAAGAATCTTTTAAAGATATGTTTTTATATATCTAAATAAAGTCTTTGTACAGTTACAGACGTTGCCATGGTAACCAAAATGAAAAACAAATACACATGGAATGTGTATACATGCACACATGGCTGAAAATGACAGGTGATGTCGAACTGACTGATTTTTTTTCTCACACGTGCACTCCTAGGACGTGTGTGAAAACATATACATGCAATGGCAGCTGGGCAAAGTGTGGCTCAATGATTAGAGCGGGAGACCCTGATGCAGAGGTCTAGTCCGGGACCAGGGTTCAATTCCCCGCCTCGGCGGGTCTTGGGCTAAAAAATTCCATGGACCTGATAATTCTCACCTCGGTGCCTATTCCAATCATGGAGTCCCACTCTGCAACTCTGGGCAATAGCTTGCTTAATCTCCACAACGGCCCCCACAACGCTAAGGATGCCTGGCCTCCACCTTGGGGGTGCCCAGAAGTGGACGCCTCACAGGGAAAGCCAGGATGGGTTTCACAACGGTATTCATACAAGTGCCTTGAGACCCTTGCGGGTGAGTAGTGCGCTATAAAAGTATCAATTTACATTAACATTACACTGTATGCCACACCACAACATGTGTTTAAAGTGCTAGGGGTTACATATATGTCTGATCTCCGTACAATAGACACCTCTAAATGTCAAGCAACATAACTGCCCCTTCATAAGACAAACCATGGATGAGAAATTGTCATTCAAATAGCTAGGGCAATTGAAACAGTGTTCACAAGTTGAATGTTTCAATAGACATCATTAGTACAATGTGAGTGGCCTCTGTCCTTTTTGACTCCTTAGGTCATTTATTTCCAATTCTGGCCACAAGACGTGACAAAGAATGTCATTTGACTCTCCTTTTCTGGGACATAACATGTGTGTGAAGACTTAACTCAAAGGTCACACTCTATAATCTTTACAGGGTGTACAAATCACTTTAGGCAAATGTGTTGGGATGAGTAATGCAATTAGCAAAGTAAGAAGGGAAGTGCAAATTGTTCTCACAGGCGCGGTAGGTGGCATCCTCTGTGGTAGCACACATTGGCCCCAATTGAATGATGCAGCATTGCGGTCGCTGCTTCCTGACCTCCGTGGTGCATCATCGCCTATGAGAAATAGCCATCAGCGAATGGGAACTGCCAGCGGCTAACATTTTTTAATTTCACGGTAGGCGTGCTCTGCCACTGCGAGGCCCAGCATTGGCCCCAATTGAATGATGTAGGATTGCGGTTACTGCTTCCTGACCTCCGGGGTGCAGCACCGCCTATGAATAATAGCCATCAACCAATGGGAACTGCCAGCGGCTAACAGTTTTTGAACCTCATGGTATGCATGCTCTGCCACTGCGGGCCTGGTATTGGCCCCAATTTAATAATCCGAACCAGGCTGGCCAATGGTATCAGCAGAGCAATACTGGAACGAGCCCAGGGGCCTATATATATGTCTGTGAAATGTCCAAACCTGTCACTTGCCTAGAGATACTGCTGCCTGCCTTGCCTCACCACGAACTGCTGCTGTACCTAATCTCTGGAACCAGTCATGGTTCGTACTGAGAACCTGGGCCCGTCCCTTCAACACAGAGGAGCTGGAGGCTCTGGTGGACGAGGTTCTTTAGCAGTACGGCCAGCTCTGTGGTGCTCCAGAGGTACTGCTAAATGACTGCTAAACTTATTTAGAATGCTCAGAAGGCTCACAATATATTACTGTACAGTGCTATGTGCCTCAGATTGCAAGCCAATATAGGTGCTTTCTGATTTTGTCATCTGCATTTCCCATACATGACATACTAGTTGACGCACTTGAGTATGTGAGGAGGATGGCACACTCGTCAATGTTGCAGTTCCTTTGGTGAAAAACATCACACATGTGAATCTCAGAAAAGATAATGTATACATGTTCGAGTTCGAGTAACAAACGAGTTCAAGTTCATGGTGTAGAACCTTGTTCCCCTTGAGCCCTTCGTGCTTGCAATGACTAAATTGCAAGAACGTGGTTTATCAGTAGTACAGTTACAATGATGACTTTATGAAATCTCTTTTTGAACACACATTCCCTCTGCCATGTCCTCTATGAGTTCATTATGTGTACATTAGAGAGATGGTAAGTGTCGATTGGGCAGAGGGTAGTTATTATGGGGTGTGCTTATTCTACTGGGATACTATGGAGATGAGCCCAGTTTGAACAAGAGTACCTGGCCTGTTCCTGTCTACATTAGTGTGAAATTACCTCTCACATCTGATAAATGTACAGTGGACATGTCATCCTTCTTTTGGTGTCATTATGTGTAGACTCGCTCTTGTGTATGCACTGTGTACTGACACACAATGCACCACTACAAAGTGTTACAAATTTTAAAATAAAAAATAAAATAAAAATGTGTTACAAATGTCTCCTCTTGTCTCCCATACCTACAGCTCAAAATCCATCAGCAGAAGGCAATGTGGAGGGTCATCGCCCGGAAGGTGCGGCCCTAGGGATCTCTAACCGTTGACACAACCACTGCCACAATAGGTGGGATGACATCTGCCGCTTAGCAAAAAAGTAGCCGAAATGACGCTGGGCATGGTTCCTCTGACTGGTCGGTTGGTGCGCCGGAGCATGACCCCACTATTGACCTGCATCCTGGCAGGGACACAGCCAGAGCTGGATGGGCGCCTGATGGTCCAACAGCAGCAAGTTGAGGGTGAGTTTAGTACAAAGTTTGATGTTGCACATGAAAGACTATGAATCCCAGTCCAGAGAAAGGCAGTAACCTATGAGATGTCTCTAGTGTAGTGTAATTGCCTCTACGTTGACTCAGTGGTGAGTGCAGATATTCTGCGCCTGTACAATGTGTGGATTGTCATGTGGCAAGGTAACGTCAGCCTAAGTGTCAGTCTCTGTGGCATTAACTGTAAGTGAACAACAGTGAGCATCATGTCAGGGTGAATCTCAAGATTGATGTTATGCATTTCCATGTAATCAATATATCTACAGATTGCTTAACAATTATCAACAGTAGTTGTGTTGCAGTACCTAAATTAGTGGATGTGAGGATGTCATGTCACTTACCAATAGTTTCCTTTAACTTTCCATTTGTGGGTTCTATCACCTCATAGTTTAAGTGTGACACAGTAAATTCTGATGTGTAGCTCTCTTAGCTGAAGGCATGTATATGTGCCTACAGACGATAGGGTGTGATGTTGAGATGCCAACACATGCATAGCAGTTTGGTAGTATGAAGGCAACATGGAGCATGACTGTCCAATAAGCATGGTAACATGCATCAGCTGATCATAGAAATATTTTGAGTTATACAGACAGTACATGGAGAGTCAAATGTGTGCCTTGAGTCCAAGCATTTTGGTTTGTATAGCTAAACATGTTTGTGATCCGGCCACTTCAGTGAAGTGTCTCTGTCTTCTACAGTATCTACCGAGCACAGAGAAGGAGAGGGGCCCGAAACCATCGGTGAGGCTACTGGCATGACTGCTCCTCGGGAGTACAGCGACACTGAGGGGACATCGCATCAAAGTGGGACAGGAGTGTTCTGGAGGAGCCCGCTCCAGAAATACCTACATCCACTTCCTCACACTCCAGCGGTGACTCCTCGCGGTTGCCGGGCAAAGGAGGATTGACCTCTGCTTCATGATCTGCCACACCCTGTCCTGTGTCCACCCTCCCTGATGCTCCCCCGACTGGTATCCGGGCCAGCTGCCCTAAGAAGGGTAGGGTATCTTTCAACCCAGGCCCGCTGCCCCAGCCCCTGTGTCCCCTGCTGCCCTCCGTGTGGAGGCCATAGACTTCTTGCGGCAGGTGTCTATGGGGCAGATTTTGCTCCTGAATGCCCTCCAGGATCCTGGCAGCAAGTAGTCACAGGTTGTTGCTTTCATGGCAGGCATTCATTCGCATGTCGATGGCCTGCACAGAACTGTCCAGTCTTTGGCCTCCTCACTGACGGCAGCCATTCCGTAGTCACAAGCTCACAGTCCGGCTCCTGTCCCTTCCACAGCCGCCCTGCCAGTGATCCAACCTGACCAGAGTACACACACACACACCAGAGCACTCAGCCACCAAGTCATCTGCACTCAGTTCACGACAACAGCAGTCCAAGTGACACAGACACAAGATATCATTCCAAGGCACACAAGGAGCACACATGCCATCCCCACTATGAGCACATCACAGGAAACAGAGAAGCAAAAACACAAAAAACATTCATCCACATTGCAGACCTAAAATTCCTCGCCCTCCAAACCTGATCCTGAATAAGCATAGGAAGTTGCCGTGGCCGCCGTGAGGCTGTTGCCTGCCACAATTGCCCCCCCCACTTCAGAGGGCTGTTGTGCCCAAGACTTCAACATCATAGGAAGGATTGACAGAAAAGTAGTAAGGTAGTGGTGGCTCCAAAACAGGGGAGGTGGGATAAAGCCCCCGCAAGCGTACCACCAGATCAGAAGGTTTTACCCAAAAGTATCACCAGTACCTGCTCCACTTTCTGGGAAGACGGAAGCTGTTGTGGCCAAATTACCTATCCCTTGGCCAAGGACACTTGGGGGCTCTCCTATCCCCAAGCAAGTGAGGCCCAGTCCTCCACATGCAACATCAGCCACTGAGCCTCCCCGCTGCATTTCACCACCTTCCTGTGCGACAACTCAACCAGGTCCAGCCTGCCCTCAGGCTCCCACATCCAGGGATCCCTCTACCTCAACCAGTTCTCCCCCTCCTAGGTCCAGTCCTCCGACTTCCCCAGACAGCCATCCCCCACCCAGTTCCCGTTTTCCCCAAATTTGAAGCAGTTACTCTGTATGTGCCCTTGAGCATTGCCCTTTCACACATGTATGATTCCGTTGATAAGTGACTGTTTGTTTTCATGATCAGACACCTTCTGGAGTGTTTGTGCACATGTTGGGGTTCTTGCTGAAGCAGTGTGCAGTGTGTCATTGTAACCTCACAGTCCTAGGGTACACCTACATCTTAACCACATCATTTGTGAGTATGCAGAGTGTGTCACTGCAATGTCTGTGTTGTTAGTCTTGGGATCCGGCCTGGCTCTTGCTTACCTTTGTTCTCACTGTGCTGCAAACATAATGTGTAGGTTTTCACATGCATTGCTGTCACTTTCCACTGTATTGGCTCCAATATGTGTTGGTCTGATTCATAGCAGTCACAGTCATACCATTGAGGCCTACACAATGTGAGATACTTCACTATGGCTTTCTGCTTTGTACACTCCTCACCTGTACAATTCTTGTGTATACACCACTTCAGTCAAAACTTGTGCCCCTGCATGCAATGCAAATGTTTGTCCCTCCCCACCACTCCATGGTGTGACACTGTACTATGTGCAAATGATTTGTATCCAGAAGCATTGTGGCCCTAATCACTGTTTCAGTATAGGATATGTACTCTTTGAGCCTACTTGATTTCAGTCATGGTTGCTAATGTACAGTATAGATAGATTTCCAGCACAGTCCTCTTGTCTTGTTCCAGCATGGATGTTTGCCTGGGTTGTATATCAGTAGGTGATAGCAAACATGTGTGGCTGTTTGCTGAGGCACTGCTACCCATCTTGCGCACGCATCTTCCTCACTTTGCAGTCTTCCGTGTATACACTCCCAGCCACCAAGCAAACCTGCCACCTTGAGCTGGATCGGAGCTGTGTGAGTGGTGCTTGTAGGTGGAAGAGGGGGGAGCAGTGTGACAGGAGGAGTCAGCACAAGGCAGCCATTAGGAGCCCTGAGGGAGTCACTCATGCAAATTGAGAGAGCCTCAGACATTGCATTTCGCAGGTTTCCGCAAACATCGTAGACCTGGCCCTGCCTGCATGCTTGCTGGGAGTTGTTGTTGTACTGGGGTTGTTTGCGGGGAGATGTTTTGGATGTACCTCTGCTGTAGAGTGTGGCGGCATCTTATCTGCTGGTAGTGAATCGGGTAGAGCAGTTGAAAGGCCTGTAGAGCAGGATCCATGGCTGTTCTGGTCATATGGAGGTGTTCTGGGACGACTTTTCCTCTCCGTACTTGTGCTTCCGCCATCCTCGATGAGGTGGTTTTACCGCCGCGTTGGGATGGGCTGTTTGATACATTTTGATCTGTTTGGGGGACGGAACGTCATTCTGCATGCCGGTCCTGCTGTATTGGCTCCGTCGAGCACCCTTGTGTAACAAAAAAAATGTGCGGAGCCCTAAACACCACAGCAGTTGGAAAATGGGCTATCTTGGGCCATTGTAATATGGGGGTCGCAAGGACTGCTGCTGCAGTGGAAAAATGTACGTTTTGTGTGACCACCACCACTACAGATGCACTTCCATCCGCCATCGTAATAGTCCCCTTAATTTCTCAAAAACGACATAATGGATTTGCACCAAATTATAAAAAGCACAATCTGCGGACCAAGATCTAGATTCCTGCCAAATTTGGGGTATATCCTTTAAGCAGTTTTTGCGGTAAAGCTTCTCAAAGAAGTCTTTGAAAAATGCATGTGAATTTTGTATTTTGGAACCCCCTGTTTTCCCGGCCTGATTACCACTGATTAAAATATATATAATTATATGATGCATATGTCAATGCCTTTAAACAATAGATATTTACTCAATAAATAGATATTTGTTGTGCATGCATCATATCCATCAATGAAATATTTGCAACTGATATTCACATGTAGGATTGTACATGCATTCTGCCTTACAGGCTCATGTATCACTTTATCACTTTAATTCTTTGATGCCCTGGTGTACATCAGATCCCATGCCCATGGATGGTCACCCTATGCCAAGCGCTGTCATCATTATGCAATATTCATCACTTTAAAGTGTAAGCACCATCATACAACAGATGTCCAACTTTTATCAAGAAGGACCACAATTATTGCATGCGCAGCAATACTGCATGTGGTCACCAACCACACGAGGGACGGCAAAACAATTTTTTTGTGCTGGTTTATACCGGAAGGTATCAGAGCATGTGACATAAGAACTAGTTGTATTACAGATGGACACATTCATTTTTTTGTTTGTTTCTTTTAGGCACGGAGAGATTAAGTGATTTGCCCAGAATCACAGGATGCTTGAACCTCCCGCCAGACTTGAACCTGGTTCCCCAAATTCAGAATCGGCCTCTCTAGCAATAGAGCCACACCCTGTCAAAGCCAAGAAAGATCAGCAATATAGCAGGACTAGCATTATGTCGGGCTGGGCATCATCATATCATAGATGCCCTCAATATACTACAAATTCCTACCAATGTGCAACAACCAGCATTGGTCCACATGGCAACCGTTAGCACATGCGCACTCAAGCATGCTTATATAACTAAACAAATACATGCATTCTTATACAAAACCCAAACCAACCAGCATTGAAAACTGTTTTTTTAACTCGACTAGTTATAGCAGCTGTATGGATCCACCTAAACCAGACTTCTCCAACGAGTAGATCATTAGCTACTCTAAGCCCTCCAGCCACCTGCAAGTTGCTCTTCTGTGTAGCTAAGCCTGCTAAATTTGAAAATTGTACCTGGTTGAATTAATATATGTATACCAAACTTGAAAAGTGTGTATTCAAGACGATAATGTGTATTTTTTCAAAGCTCATGAGTTGATGCTTTGAGAAAAATTATTTCAAAATATATTTTAAACTGATGTTAAGGGTGCTTAAGGCATGTAGCATTGGAGATTTATTACTAATATTATTTCCTTGGTGCAAGGGGCATTGGAGCTATGGCTGTTATGTATTTCCCATATGGAGGAATTTCAAAGTGATAAAATCGCTTTTACATTACTGCTGGCAATCCTGCCTGATGAGCTGAGATGACCACTGCCAGCAATCTTTCATATGGTGCCACTCTTGTTTAATATGAGCATGATGAGAACACTAATAATAGTAGCCTGGGATTGTTTTAATTGAACATAAGTAGCTGGTACTACCTTGAAGGTTGGAGACCTCTGCGCTAAAGACAACAAGGCAGTTGTCTCTGTTGATTTGGCTGGTGCTGTCTGGCCTTCTTGCAGGAGGTAACGAGTCAAGGGCGCTGTCAGTGGCAGAGGGAAGTCTTCAGGGCAGGCACCCGGCTGATCCAGCTGAAGGATGGGTGGGCAGCATGGTCCAAGAAAAAGCATTGTAGCCAGTGAGTCTGCACTGAAGGATAAAGCAGCAGCCATGTCCTTTTGGTAGCTGTTTGTTGTGCAAGGAGGGTTAAGGCCTCGCAGATCTTCATAGTGATCTATGGAGCATGGGTTGCTTGCTTCAGCCACCAAGGCACAGACCACCAAGCCAGCCCTGACAAGACGTGCCTTCTGTGCAAAAGGGATGAAGAGTGCTAGGTTGGCACTCCCCAAGGAAGAAATCAGCCTATGGGAGTTGGGCAATCAAGTCAAGTTTATAGGGTATGGGTGGAACCCAGGAAAGAGTGTAGAACAGCTTTTTAGAGCACCAGAAATTAACTGGTACTCTGTGCAAAGTTGATGTAAAAAAGTATTGGGTATATATATTTGCTGGCAGTCCCGACAGCGACCTGTGGTCACGCATTCAGATAACTACAGTTATCCCAGGATCACTAAAATGCAGGCTGTTTGAACTTCAAACATAAATGAAGCACTATATGAATTAAGTTCCAGGCCCCGAATAAGTGCCGTCGGGAACACCTTCAAACCAATGGCTCAAATAAAACACAGCCTGTAAAAGCCAGAGGGCAACAATTCATTCATCTAGACCGGCCTGCTTCCACTTTCTTTGTGTCAAAGGTAACCAGAGAAGATTCAGGGCAATGGCGTGAACAATAAACTCCCGACTCATTTAATTTAAAGCAATATGGGAAGTTTTATAGGTCTAATTGGAATGGTTTTAATGGGGTGCTACTGATTGTCGAATTTGTTGGGTCTGCAAATGCACCTTATTGGTAGGATCAGTCAGATGCTGTGAACCCACGTGTTAATTTATATTAAGAAATCTTTAGTCTCTGACTGACTGCACATCTTGTTTCTTCCTCCTGTAGATTCCAGTAAGAACACCAAGGCAAGCACCAAGGCAAGCTCCGCGATGTATCTACGTTAATAACATAAAGATATGCAGACGCATGCCTGGCTCCCGTTCATGTGTTGGTCGTCTCGTCAAGGACTTGGTCGCATGTTTGTCCCGTTGAGATCCCCTTCCCTCTGTGTGTAACTCACTTCTGTCTGCTATATTGGCAACCCTTTTGTTGTGAAGGCTCACTTCTTCTGAGGAAAGCACTACTGTTTTTCAGTATTACTTGTAGAACCTCAATAATTTTCACACATTAATTCGCTAAATGTACCAATTGTAAGGTCATGGCAAGCGCAAAAACAATATGAGCAAACACATCTCTAGGGTAGAGTGAAGTGAGATGGATATTCCATTTGATAATTTTCAAAGCAGGCTCGCCTCTGTGACATTATGTGAAAATAAAGAAACCACATTAAAAACCGTATGTACAAATGTAGATGATGTAGAAAAACAAAAGAGGCAATGGTTATTAATCAAAAAAGGTCGAATGAATACATTATGGTTAATCTTAGGTTTATTTTGAGGTTAGGGTTTTGATCATGCATAAAAACAGGGTCACTGGATTTTTCTGATATGTGTGCTCTTTCTGTTTTCCATCCAATTTCCGATTTACTGCAATTGAACCATATTCCACCATCTGCTGCAGAACATATTTCAACAAAAAATACATCTGCCTCTAACGGATCACAAATTACAAAAAAACCCTGTAACACAGGTGGCAGACACTTTGCAGAATTTAATTGTCCACGTTTCTGTCCTTGATTGCGGTATTCAGGTATTCACTCGTGCAAACAATGTGAAACTTAAGGTCCCCAATTGATTGACTGTGAAATACTTTTGTTTACAGCATGAACAACATCCTTACATATTTAATTGTAATCCTAACAGAGTGGAGATAAAGATTTTCTCTGGGTTGTTAAAGTGTTTTGTTTCATTATTCGTCCAAACTCATGTTGTTCAAAGAAGACCATGTCCTAAACAAAACAATCCTATACATTTTACTCACTCTTTTCAAAGCTGATTTCTTAAATCCTATTGTCTTCTAGGGTGATACTTATATTATAAAAATCTAATTCTGGGGGAATGCTTCTTGATGATAAAAGTTGATTCTGGTGGGCCCTACTGAGGACATAGAGTAACACAAAACTGAAGACTAGTTCCAAAGCGCAAATAGAGCACACAGAATAAAAGAGAAACTGTTTTAATTTTAGATGTAGGCTTCCTTTCTACTTGGTGGCACATTGTAAGTTTAAAACAAGGTATACTATTCTGGGAATTACAAAGGGGCAGTGTCAATAAAATTGAATTTTTATGTTTTCAAGCAATACAAAATAAATATTTGTTGGTAAATAACAAATCCAATATGATCTGAATAATGTCTATACGTTTCTTTCCTTAGAAAACTAAGTATTGTGCATACTGTTGCTATCCATTAATAATAATGAGTCTTACAAAAACAAATTGGTGAGATAATATTGCCATAGAATGTTTTAAAAATGCACACAATTCTCTTTTTCCTACCACATAATGTCATCGTCTTTCCATATAATTCCAGTGGACTAGGGTAAGGTTCAGAGGTTGCATTTGGTTTGGAGTGAATGCTAGCACTACAATTAAAGTAACATTAGAGTTAGGTTAAGAGCTAGATTTACAGTTATGACTATGGTAAGGGTTAGTTTAAGAGTTGATTTTAGAGGAATGGGTATATTTAAGATACGTGTGAAGCTGACTGGGTAAGGGTTATGGTTAAGGTCGATACCATATTGCACTCAGAATGCAGTCTTGATTATTGGAGTTTCATTGTCAAATGAAACATTTTTCATTATGAAATGTGCTTGTTGTGTTCAGCATTGTGTATTTGTACGTATAGCATTCTTTACTTTAACTGACACTCGCCACTTTAGGTGTTTTTTGTATTTTTTACCCCTTAATCAAGAGGCGAGTGGAATAATAAACTTTCTACATTTTCAGTTTCTAATATTTAATTTTCATTCACTGGTCTGCTGATATTGCAAATAGACTATTGCTCGGATTACCTTCTCCTCAATACACAGGAACTATTGACCTATAATCGCTGGTTCTGCCGAGTGTTTCTGTTGCCGAGCTCCAAGGATTCCTAGTCTTGACTTATCCTCAGACCCCTTCTCCCACCAGCCTAACTTCTGTCCCTTTATTTCCCTCCTCCAGCTTCCTTTTCATCACTGCATTCTCTCTTTGTCACTGCTCTCCTATCTTTCTCTTCTTCCTCCTTTCTCCCTTATCTGACCTTGCAGTCTTTCGTCTGAGGCCGAAGTGACAAACTAATCCCAGTTCCAAAAATGTGTGCTGTTGCCCATCACCCACAACTGGTAGCTGGATGTTGTTCTTTTTAAGGTTGGGAGCAATCCCAGACAGACAATAGAATAGTGTTCTATTTCTTGAAATTCACTGAACACTAAAACCTATTGGGTCTATATTCATCAGTGCTTCCTGAGCTGCCTGGTCTTATTCATCATGTCTGAAGAACAGTACCAATAAAGAGAGTGACACTGCCTGACTATGGTTAAATGTGTTTTAATGTTATTCCTTGGCTGACGTCTAAGCATCCTCTATTTTGCATGCTTTTTATATTTTCATTTGCACCCAAACCAAATAAATCAGAGATGTGTTTCAGTCAATTGCAAATATTACATGGCTTTCTTATTGCTTAAAATGCAATGTTGCTTCACCTGATTAGCTGTCATTTTCCAAACCATAAAAAATTATCAAATGAGTTTTGAGTCGGTTCTATTTCTTTACCATGGCACATACACTTTTCTCTGGCATGTTTGAATAAGAGCGTGGCAGGAATATTAATCTTCTGACCAAGTTGTGCTCTATAGAAAAGTATTTCATTATGTCACTCTTGACATGTGCTCAGCACTCCCCTACCCTGGGTAACAATCCATGGTGCAGACTTAGATTCGCAGGGAACGAGGGATGACTCTTTAACAGGCTGATGCAAGACTACTGGGCTACACCTGTTGGCCTTTTCTGATATAAGTGCCCTAGGGAGGGGGTGTTTGCCAATTGCAGTGGTTGCCATATCTACAGCTAGAGTATTAACATTTGAAGGGAGATTACCCACAACACAAGACGCAGCGATATTTGTCCGACTAGGATGAGTAGTGATGGGGTTCTGCATGGTGGGTGCTAGGCTCAAAGACCTGCGATATTCTTGGATGAACATATCTATTGCCTCGCATCTCTTCAATAGTCCCACTACACATGTGTTTAACGTGTCCACTATGTCTTTCGCGATATTTGTCAAGACGGGCTCCAGGTGTGAAACAATTAGACCTTCAATCTTCAAACTCTTTTATCTCTAGGTGGCCAGTGGAGGAGAAAGAAGCTCAATTATATAATTGAGGGTAACATTAGAAATACCCCTAGACAAAGACAGAAGTCTAAACAAGTCTGCTAATAAGCTTCACCAAAAGGAACTGCAATTTTGACTCCACTGGTATGTATCTATTGTGCACCAAATAGTAGGAGGAATCTCTGACAAGAGTTCTAGACAGAGATGGGTACAAACAAATACTTCTACTTTTTCAGGCAGCATTAAAGTCAGCAAAAAGAGACTGCGCAGATTGATAGTCGCAGGAGATAATATAGAAATGAGGAACATCAATTTTCCCGGTTTTAAGTAAGTTTGAAAGATGATATTAACTACTCCCCCTTCACAAATTTGAGTCAGTGTATTGACCGGGTTTTTGGTTCTATTTCTGAGTGATGGTGACTTTAGCTTGCTACCATCCTAGATCCCTATTCTTAGCTTGCTTTGGTCCTTTTCAGGCCTCTTTTCAGACCTAGAAGCATAAACTAGAGGATAGCCGTTTTATATGATGATAGATCCCTTATTTCTGACTCTAATCCATCTATTGCCTATTGGCTTTGACATAATTATGTGTCCTTTCATCATTTTCAGGCCTGAAGACCTATAGTAGAGGGTGGATCCTGTAGATCTGACTTTATATTACCTATTGGTAGGGTTTGTGTATGTACTTTGATAGAGCTATGTGTCTATTTCATCCTTTTCGGGCCTACAAGGCCCAGAACCAGAGAGACTCCATTTTGCTTTCTGCCTCTGCTGACTGAGGAGCTTGCATGGTAAAGGTAATGTTTATAGTTAAGCCTGTTGTGTGCTAGATGAAAGCCAGCGGAGACTGGTTCTTATAGAAAGAATGTGTTTGTCTCTTGGGTCCAGACGTAACATGCAGATGGTCACTGCGGTTGCGCGGAGAGCCTTGGAGCTGGCACAGGAATTCGGTGGGAGGCAGCTTTCTGTTGGAAATTTCCATGAGGAGAGAGCATTCTATATTAGCGAAGTGCAGAGAGGCAGAGTGTTCAGATGGTTTTGGAGCTGAAGAAAGCAGTCAGAAGCAGTTGTGGGCAGAAGCAGTTACTTGTCAGAAGGAGTTGTGATCAGAGGGAGCTGGTCAGAATGAGATGCAGTCTGGAGAAGATGCAGTCTGAATAAGTTACTTTGCAGTTGGAGTAAGATGCTTTGGAGACAGAATGAAGTTACATCATGAGAGATCAGTAGGAGCAGGCAGTTAACAGCTGGAGTTTGGAGTGATACCTTTTGGAAGAGACTGAAGTTATATCGTGGATTAGTCTGTGGGAGCAACTGGAGTGAGTTGGACATTGGAGCTGGAACAATCAGACAGAGTGAAGAAGCTAGTGGAGCAGATGGTTATCAGAGCGGCAGAAACTATATCATTAGACTGAAGTTGGAAGGTGAAGACAGTTCATGGGAGAGAGGAATCCAGTGCACAGTGACCGGCGCAGATGTGTGTCCAAGAGTGCAGAAGAGAATCTGAGATGAGCCAAGGCACAGACGAGAGAGGGACCCAGATGACAGCTAGAACAAGACTTCATAATAATCAGGTGATATCTGTCCTGTTATATTAGTGCCTATATATATATATATACATTAATCCTTTCCTTTATTTCCTAGGCTATATTCCCTACTGTATTGTTGCACTGATTAATCCCTTTACTTTCAGCGGTGATAATTCATTATTTCCCTTTTCAGCTACCTACAGTTCCTGTCAGCTATATGTGGATGTGTTAGTAATAAAGCTTTCCATTGTAATAAAGAGACCCGGCAGATCTATGTATTCCTTAGATGTGTCTATTCCCCTTTACATTTCATGCTATGTCTAGATTGCTAGTTATTGTGATGTTATATTTTGCTATTGTGTAATAAAGGGACCCCAGTTCATAGTGAACAGCTGTGCAAGTGTTATTTCTTGATGAGACTAACCTTTCTTCTAGTCAGATGCTGTTATGTGGACGGATGTGTTTCTCGTCCGGGTAAGTAGTAACTGAGCAAGGGAGCAGGGAGCGCCTAAATCAGAGAATAACCTTTGCATACCGTGATTTGGCCATTCTTGTTTGAGAGGATTGAACTGTCTATCTATCACATAAAATATGATATTGTATATGAGACATTCCCAGTAGATATTAGACATATAGAGAAACTTCCCAACAGAGAGAGAGAGAGAGTTGAAGGTATCAATAGGACAGTGGCGTTACTGAGAGCACCAGGGGGATATGGTGTGTATGCCCACAGGATTGCGGCTTGAGAGAGCACCGGGAGGATACGGTGTGCATGCCCGCAGGATTGCGGCTTGAGAGAGCACCGGGAGGATACGGTGTGTATACCCACAGGATTGTGGCTTGCGTGAGCACTGATTGAGGTCAGTGTGTAATGGTAGATGCATTAGAACTGCTCTCCACCATGAGGAAGAGAGTAGCATAGTCTGGGCCAGATTGCCGTGAGACTATAAGGTGAAATCATAGGTAAGCATGGGCGGAAAATCCGTTCCACTCGCGGATTTTGCGGATTTTCGGTAAATTCGCAATCCGCGAACGCTCGCAAATTTACCGAAAATCCGCAAATTTGCAGGCAGCGGATTTTTTTTTCTTGGTGATACAATTTTGCGGCGTGCGGTGTAAGTTCGCAATTGCGAACATGTAGGTGCGGTGGGCAGCAACAATCTCGCACTCGCGAAATTACAAAAATTGCAATTCTGCACAAGAAATCTACTAGCAAGCAGCATAGACCTTCTGAAAATGATGATTTTTATCAGAATAACTCCTCAGGTTGACATTATCCTGCACTTTTTTGGATGTGAGGCCTTTTGATTTTCTTTGGATAACTTTTGGATTAGAAATCAACTTTCTCATATAAGCTTGTTTGGGGCATTACAGTTGCTGTAATGCTGTTCTGCAGAAAAAACGAGTTTTGCAATAGTGAAAGCATTCAGCAGGTTCAAATGTTCAAACTCATCATTAGTAACCATTCCCTGTAGTGCTTCCTGACAAGGGCCCCTCCAGAGTTCAGTTGCTAGTTGCAACAATTGTATGACCCTGCTCTGACCCTCACAGCAGGCTCATAGAATAGCTACAAGTAGGCCACAAAGGTCCTGGAAAAAAAATTGCACTGCAACAGAAAGCAAATTACAGATAAGGAAGCAGGTGCCAGACTGGAATTTTAAAACAGTGACACATTAATAAATCAACCCCAAATTAATTCATGTCAATTGAAGCAGGCAGGTGTGCTTGCTTTTCCCCCCCATAATCTACAGTGATGATGAACCAGAGGGTGGCATTGATGTACCAGAGGGTGGCATGGGTGAAACAGAGGGTGTCAGGGGTGTACCAGAGGGTGCTGGGAACCTGTGATGATGAACCAGACGTAGAAACAACATAATCGTGACCGTTGCGAGCCGACATGTAAGTTCGCAATTGCGAACTGGTACAAAACCCTTGCGAACTGGCAGAAATCCTTGCGAACACACAAAAAAAACGCAAATTCGCGAGAATTCGCGGATTTTGCGGATTGCGAGTTCGCAAATTCGCAAAATTCGCGAACGCCAGATTCGCAAAATTCGCCCATGCTTAATCATAGGATATGACATGGAATTCCTTAGTAATCAGTGAGTATTCCTAGTAATCCTATAGATTTAGTGGTGTTTTTGATGATATGAGCTTGTATATTGCTAATTCCCCATCCCCAGGAAGGTACCTAGGTACTGTGGTAAGTAGGCTCTGGGGAGGGAGATGGGTACGTTTCGGCTGGATTGGTGGTGTCTTGGTGAGCTGGTGATATCTGGTCTGAAATTCCGGTCGTTACATCTGGCGTCACTTACAGTTCGAATAAGTTGTGGGGGAGTGGCCCCTGACATGTATATGGACTTGAAACCCTTTAAATATGACATCTGGGAACAGTCTGTGAATTGCATGGTGAGGTGTGGTCCCTGACCTATGGGCTTGAACAGATGGAGTGTAAGGAGATTGCAGTACATCATGGCATCTGACTTATGCAGTGTAGAAGAAATGTTTTTCATCTTGGTGTTTGAACTGACAGGCTTGAAGGGTAACAGTACGTGATGGAGCCAATTTCATCTTGGTGATGATGCAGTTGTAAATAAGTGTATGAAAAAGGCTTGTAAATTGCCTATTAAATGGCTTGCTGCATTTACTTGTGCTGTGAAATGTGAAATGTTGTATAAAAAAGATGGCTTGTAAATAGCATGTTATCATTACGTTAGGCAGGAGAGAGCTGGATCTCTTTCAAGTGATTAGAGAAAATGTTTAGAAAATGTGTTCAGTTGTTATGTGAAACGTGAGGGGTAAACTTCTATGAGTTTACGGACTGGTGATGAAAAGTGTCATTCAGTTGGCAGACAGAGAGTTAACATCTTGAACAGGAGCAGTGTTTTTTAAATAGGCTGCTTCATATACATCGTGAAAAATGTGTAAATATACCTTTGACAACATCATTAAAAGTGTATGATTCAGAGTTTTGGCATGTTTAAATTACCCGGTAAGACTGCAGACTACACAGGTGTTTTGGCATTAGGAGATGGTTTTCAGCTGAGAATGGACGGTGCAGAGAGATAAACAAACCAGTGTTTTAGATTAGTGATCCCGGTTGTGCAAATAAAACAGACCCAACGTAGAATGTGCTTGAAAAAAAATGAAATGCAATCGTGTGCTTTTAAAAATGCTCTGTAGTGTATTTTGCAAATATATAAAATATATAACTATTTCCCTTTTCTTTCATTTTGATGTTAGTGTTCATAGTCGAGGGTGGACATTAGTGACAGGATAAATTGTTCTATTTTGATTAATGGTGACTATGACACCCTACCATCTTAGTTTAGTGCTATGTGTTCCCTTATATTAGTTTACTTTGCAATTAGTTGCAAGGTTCACCTATGTACTTTGACAGGTAGCTGGTGGAAAGGTAACATCTTGCACGGAGAAAGCAGTGTTCATTTAAACTTGCTGCTTGATATACGAGCCTTTGAAAACATGATTAAATGTGTCTGATCCAGAGGTCAGAGTGTTATAAATCAACCAGTCAGACTGCGAGGTATACACGGGTAGTTTAAACAAGCATTCTGAGAGATAAGCAAACCAGTGTTTGAGAACGATCGTAGTTGTGGAAATAAATC
The DNA here is from genome assembly GCF_964263255.1 of Lissotriton vulgaris. NCBI lineage: Eukaryota > Metazoa > Chordata > Amphibia > Caudata > Salamandridae > Lissotriton > Lissotriton vulgaris. The sequence continues at coordinate 352,977,232 of NC_141698.1, forward strand.
AGACCCATCAGCGCAAGGTAACAAGCGCTTCAAAAGTAAAATGCAACCATGTAATTTTGAAAGTGCACAGTAAGTGGGTTGTGCATGATTGGTTTCTAGATTCAAAAATATAACTGTGATTCTTCCCCCAGAAGCAAGCTGCCCCTTTTGTTTAAAATTCAAATGCAAATGATTCTGTATTTTTGCGCTGATATAAGGCAGAACAGCGTGAGAGAGAAAAATGTGATAAAATGTTCCCATTCAGACAGGAAAAGCGGTCTGCATAGAGTAGAATTGAACAGAAATAAATTTGGTACCTTTAATCACAAAAATAAAATGCTTGCGCCAATGTGAAAATGCTGTTCTTTTGCTGCTATGTGATTTTCAATGTTGCTAAACATTTTGCCTTTCAGTTGCTAACAATGATTAGAGTATTGTGGACTTGGGTGACGGGCGGACCAGAATAACAGGCGGGGAGGCCGGATGTAGTGAGCTATGTCAAGGGTTTTTATTCAAAAGATGCACAAAGTCACAATGAAGGTAGGGTTGCAGTGTGGATTCCTAGGGTGGGTTGGGCTGGTTGATGCAGCTGCTGACCAGGCTCGGAGAGGTCGTTGTGGATCAAGTCCTGCTTCTCCTTGTTCCGCCAGTAGTCTCCTCGGTATGGTACTGGGACTCCTCGGAGGCTTGGAAAAGGAGAGAAGCGTAAGGGCTTTAGTCCGAGCAAACAGTCGGAATACTTCCACCAACACCAGGGAGTGAGGGGGTACGGAAACGGCCTGTGAGGAAGGGACGGTAAGGGAAGATGGAAAAGGCAAGGAAGAGATGGGAGGGATGAGGGTTGTCAGGTGCTGGGCAGTGCTCGGTCTTTATTACAGTGTGCGTGAAAAGAAGGTAATCTATATACTATCTCTGTGCTCGTGAACTCTAGGCTATGTACAACTCTATATACATCTATATACAGGAGGGGGCACTGAGAAAGGGTGACGTGTGCTCACGTGCCCCGCTGCAACTCTCGACCGAGTTGCGGCCGCTCTCCAGCCACCTCCTGAGGACGCCACCAGTCCTCCGTCCAGACGTCCTCTTCCTCGTCCTCGCTCCGGTCTTGCCGTGCTGCACCGCACTCTGTCGGGGGTTCGTCGCTCTCCGCTGCCTCCTGCCACGAGTCGGTTGCTCCGAACGCCTCTCCTTCGTTCTCTGGCGTTTTTCTACCTTCCGGGTTGTTGTCTATCTGACCACTTCCGGGGTCAGAGGCGGCTGCTTCCGGGTCGTTAGGGGTCGTCCCACTTTCACTTCCGGGATCGCTGGCGAGTGTTTCCGGTCCTTCAAGCTCGGTTGCCGGTACCTGCAGGGGACGAAAAAGAGAAGGAGTCCTGGGTGACCGGGACGTTAATTGACCGGGCGCGGGGGACAGGACCCCCGCGCTCGGACATCGCTGCAAGGAGGGATGTGCCGCTTCCGCTCCACATCCCCTTTCCCTAGCTGTCTTTCTTGTAGGGGGGTTGGGAGGTGGATATCGGGACAGATAATCAGCGTTGCCCTGTTGCAGTCCTTTCCTGTGTAATGTTTTAAACCTAAAGGGCTGTAGGGAGAGAAACCACCGAAGTACTCGGTCGTTGTGGCCCCTATTGCGGGCCATCCATTCCAGAGGGGCATGGTCGGTGTAGAGTACAAATTCACGCCCCTCCAGGTAGTACCGAAGGCTTTCCACCGCCCACTTGATTGCTAGGGCCTCTTTCTCTACCACTGCATAATTTACTTCTCAGGGAAAAAGTTTCCTGCTGAGGTATAGTATTGGTCGTTCTACCCCTGTTGAGTCCTTCTGTGAGAGAACAGCCCCCAAGCCCTGATCAGAGGCATCGGTCTGCAGTATGAATGTTTGGGTATAGTCTGGACTGACTAACACCGGCTCTGAAATCAGGGACCGTTTCAGTCGTTCAAAGGCGTGTACCACCAGGGTCGAAGGGTGTCTGAGTAGTTCTTCTGTTTTCGTGGTTTTCTTCAATAGGTCGGTCAAAGGGGCCGCGGTTTGGGAGAAATTCGGGATAAACCTCCTATAGTACCCTAATAAACCAAGAAAGGCACGAAGTTCCTTCCGGGTTTGAGGGAAGGGGATGGCCTGAATGGCCTTGATCTTATTGTCCTGAGGCCGGATGAGCCCTTCCCCCAACAGGTATCTGAGGTACTTCACACTCTGTGCCGCTAAGGTGGTCTTGGAGGGGTTGATGGTAAAGCCATTGTTCCCTAGAGAGGTAACTACGGCTCGTAAATGTTGTAGATGCTGTTCCCAACTGTCACTATAAATGACGATGTCGTCCAGGTATGCCCCGGCGTACCTTATGTGCGGCTGTAGCACCAAGTTCATGGCTCTTTGAAACGTAGCCGGGGCTCCGTGAAGCCCAAAGGGCATCACTTTAAACTGAAACAAGCCCTCAGGGGTGGAGAAGGCTGTCTTGGGTTTGTCAGCTTCTTTGAGCTGGATCTGCCAGTACCCCTTGCAGAGATCAAGGGTGCTTATGTACTTGGCTTTGCCTATGCGTTCCACCATTTCATCTACGCGGGGAAGGGGGTAGGTGTCGAAGGCCGATATTTTATTCACTTCTCTAAAATCTATGCAAAATCTAGTGGACCCATCTGGCTTGGGGACTAGAACAATAGGTGAATTCCAGCTGCTGCTGGAGGGTTCTATGATGCCCATTTTCAGCATTTGATTTGTCTCCTCTTTGATGATAGCTCTACGAGCTTCTGGGATGCGGTAAGGCCTTTGTCTCACTGTTTTTCCTGGTTCCGTGTGGATGGCATGTTCAACCACTGTGGAGTGTCCTGGTAGGGAGGAGAATACGGTTTGCACTGAGGACAAGGCTCGCCTGAGATCCTGTTTGTTATGTTCTGGGAGGTCAGGGTCAAGGCACCCTTCGAAGGGAGGGGTTTTTGCATTGGACATGACAGGACGGGGTCCCTCCCACTTTTTCAAGAGGTTCACGTGATAGATTTGGGTGATACCTCGGGTGGGTTCTGTTTCCACTTCATATGTAACAGGGGTCACGGCTCTTAGAACAGGGAAGGGGCCCTGCCACTGCCCTAGCAACTTCTGGTCGGAAGAAGGCAATAGTAACAATACTAGATCACCAGGATTAAACTTCCGGGCTTTGGTTCCCTTGTCGTACTGGTGTCTTTGTGTGTCTAGAGCGGCCACCAGGTTCTGCCTCACAATGACCCTTATCTGTTCTAAGTGGGTCTTTAGGTTGTCCACATATTCGGGTAGGGGTCGGGTTCTGTCGGGTTCGGCTTCCCAAGCTTCCCTAGCCATATCCAAGAGTGTCCGTGGGGCTCGTCCATACAACAACTCATATGGTGAGTAACCAGTGCTGCTTTGAGGCTTGCACCTGATGGCAAACAGCGCCAGGGGAAGCATCTCCTCCCACCTCTTGCTTTCGAGGCCTAAGAGTTTCTTAAGGGTCGTTTTGAGGGTGGCATTGTAGCGCTCTACCAACCCATCTGTCTGTGGGTGGTAGGCCGCTGTCCTTATTTGTTTGATGCCTAGGTGGGAGCAGACCTGGCGCATAAGGGAGGATACGAAGGGTGTCCCCTGATCAGTTAATATCTCGCGGGGAAACCCCACCCTCGAGAAGATGGATATGAGGGCCTTAGCTATGTTTTGAGTGGTGGGTTGGCGCAAGGGCACTGCTTCAGGGAAGCGGGTGGCATAGTCCACCAGTACAAGAGCATACCTACACCCGGTTCTCGAGGGTAACAATGGTCCTATAATGTCCATGCCTACTCTTGTGAAAGGGACATCAATGATGGGGAGGGGTTGGAGAGGAACCCTGGGGGGACGGTATCGGCTGTTCAGTTGGCAGACCGGGCATTCCCGGCAATACTGTTTGATTTGTCCGTGTACCCCAGGCCAATAAAACTTATCTAGGATCGTGTGTTCGGTTTTCTCATCACTGAAATGACCTCCCAGCAAATGGCTATGGGCCAGGAACAGTACTTTATCTCGAAACAATCCAGGAATAACCAGCTGGGGTGGCTGTTGGGGTCCTCCCTTTCTGTAGAGGAGCCCGTTTTTTCGGAAGAAATAAGGACCTACATGCAGTGGGTCCTCAGCATCCAGAGCACGGGCCCAAGCCTCCTGCAACACCGGGTCTTCCTGTTGCGTGGCGCGGAATTCCCGGTTGGTTTCCCATGGATGGACATCTACTTGAGCAGGAAAGGCCATAGCAAAGTCTCTTTTTTCGTTCTTTTTCTGTCTTCTGGTCTTGGTAGGTTTGATCGCCGGATTCACAGGAGAGGGTTCACAGGAAAACGGGGCATTGGCCCACCATTTCTTCAGGGATTCGGTTGTGTCTTGAAGGAGATGGGGTAGCCCACTATAATCACTACCCAATATCGCTTGTTCCGGGAGATTGGGTATCAAGCCCACCGTTAGCAGACTACCCGCGTCCGCGGGGTGTTGGACCTGGACTCGGGTGGTCGGATAGTTTTTGGTGTCACCATGTACACATTTGATAGCCACGGTGCCTGTAACTGGACCGACAGGGTGGGGTAGCTCCTGGGGTCTTAGAACGCTTTGCCTGCATCCAGTGTCGGCCAGTGCCATCATTCTGTGTCCGTCTATCCGCACTGGACATCGAAATGGAGGAGGGGTGGTTTCAGCGGTGAGACATACGTAGTTTCTAGCCATCCCTATGTCCATGGGCTCCTCCTTTTGGGGGCAGTTGCGGGCAATATGCCCGTACCCACCACAATGGAAACATTGAGGTCCAGGTGGGTTGGGCCGGGGCAGGATAGGGTAGGGCATAAGGGGAGCAGGCTCAGGTTTCCTGACCATCTGAGGGGGTCGTGGGGCCCGGGGATAGCTTCCCGGGGTTATGCGGGGATGATGTTCCTCCTTGGGTCGCTGGGTTTCCTGGGCTCTGCTATATGCGCTGGCAATTTCCACAGCACTGTCGAGTGTTAGACGAGCGTGTTGGCGTACCCACTTCTGGGTGGCAGGATGCAGGGAAGCCAGATACTGCTCCAGATATATTTTGGACAGAATGTCTTCCTTAGTGGCCGTAGCAGGTTTCAACCACCGATTTGCCAGATCTTGAATACGGAAGGATAAAGCCCGAGGCGTTTCTTGGGGCCCTTCCCTTGCTTGACGCAGCCGAACCCTATACGTCTTGTCGTCTATCCCTAGACGTTCCAGGATGCATGTCTTGATGTCGGCGTATGGTGTTTGTCCCTGGATGTTGGCTTGCTGGTAGGCGGCCTGCAGCTCACCAGTCAATAGGGGACCTAGGTAGTGGCCCCACCGATCGGCAGGCCAGGCAGCAGCCTGGGCTAGGCGCTCAAAGTTTGTGAAGAAGTAATCGGGGTCTTCTCCGGGCACGTACTTCTGTAATACGACTGAGAGTAGGGAGGTGACCGGTCTTTGTTGCCCCATGACAGTAGTGAGTTTCTCGAGGGCTTGGTCCTGTGCGGTGCCCTGACCCTTCAGTACGTCATGTAGCTGTCCCCGATCGTCTTCAGCCGTCTTGAGGAACCTCTCCATCATCTTCCCCAGTTGTTCCTGGCATTCCGCCAGTTGTTTGACTGCGGCCTCCATGCCTCCGGGATATCCCACTTCTGACACCACTTGTGGACTTGGGTGACGGGCGGACCGGAATAACAGGCGGGGAGGCCGGATGTAGTGAGCTATGTCAAGGGTTTTTATTCAACAGATGCACAAAGTCACAATGAAGGTAGGGTTGCAGTGTGGATTCCTAGGGTGGGTTGGGCTGGTTGATGCAGCTGCTGACCAGGCTCGGAGAGGTCGTTGTGGATCAAGTCCTGCTTCTCCTTGTTCCGCCAGTAGTCTCCTCGGTATGGTACTGGGACTCCTCGGAGGCTTGGAAAAGGAGAGAAGCGTAAAGGCTTTAGTCCGAGCAAACAGTCGGAATACTTCCACCGACACCAGGGTGTGAGGGGGTACGGAAACGGCCTGTGAGGAAGGGACGGTAAGGGAAGATGGAAAAGGCAAGGAAGAGATGGGAGGGATGAGGGTTGTCAGGTGCTGGGCAGTGCTCGGTCTTTATTACAGTGTGCGTGAAAAGAAGGTAATCTATATACTATCTCTGTGCTCGTGAACTCTAGGCTACGTACAACTCTATATACATCTATATACAGGGAGGGGCACTGAGAAAGGGTGACGTGTACTCACGTGCCCCACCGCAACTCTCGTCCGAGTTGCGGCCGCTCTCCAGCCACCTCCTGAGGACGCCACCAGTCCTCCATCCAGACGTCCTCTTCCTCGTCCTCGCTCCGGTCTTGCTGTGCTGCGCCGCTCTCTGTTGGGGGTTTGTTGCTCTCTGCTGCCTCCTGCCACGAGTCGGTTGCTCCGAACGCCTCTCCTTCATTCTCGGGCGTTTTTCTACCTTCCGGGTTGTTGTCTATCTGACCACTTCCGGGGTCAGAGGCGGCTGCTTCCGGGTCGTTAGGGGTCGTCCCACTTTTACTTCCGGGATCGCTGGCGAGTGTTTCCGGTCCTTCAAGCTCGGTTGCCGGTACCTGCAGGGGACGAAAAAAAGAAGGAGTCCTAGGTGACCGGGACGTTAATTGACCGGGCGCGGGGGACAGGACCCCCGCGCTCGGACATCGCTGCAAGGAGGTATGTGCCGCTTCCGCTCCACAAGTATTTAGTTTGTTACTAAATGTTTTGCCCTTTAGCTGGTAATAATGTTAGAGTGCTTAGCCTGTTAAGTTCGTTTTTCATAATGCTGTAGACAAATGATAGTTCAGAACTTGCTTAAATTAGTTAGAATTAACTGTGGAGTGTTTAAACATGAAATGCAGGGTTTGGCTGAAGGTCAAAAGAGGTTAGGTCTCTTTCTTGTCTAAAGATGACAGTATGAGGTTTTATTTGAGAAGCTTCACAGGCTGTGAACAGCTAGGTTTTGACCTTGAGGAGATAAGTATGCATTCCACAAAGCTTTCTCTCTTCTCCGAAGCTTTTTGTGAGGGAGGGGTGACTTATGAGAGCAGAGACACCCAGTTTGTTATTATTGGCTTCGCTTCTGCAATGAGATCAGCATTGGCAGTGACTCAATTTTAGATCGCAGAAGAGCAGCCCGTCTCCTGCTTGTTATGGTTGAAACAGAGCCAGCCCTGGGACGCGGACATCTCTGAAGGGAGGGGTATGCTAGCAAGCAGTGAGAAAGTAGTGAATTTAGCTGCCCAGCCCTTCTGGCTGTGGAAGAAAATATTAGATTTTGCCCAAACAAATTTAGAGAATATAATGCAAATAGTTTTATTAAACTTTTCCCAAACTTGGAGTAGGATTTTATAAACCACAGGGTTCTTAGAGGGACATAAAAAAAATGTGTTTTTGAATTGAAGTTTTTCTTTTGCAAGATTGATGATACTTGTCTTTTGTTTAAGGTTGTTGGGATTTGCTGTCGGGAGTGCTGTGAGTGATACCTTTCCCCGCCCGCACTGTTTGTTTTTTTGTTTTTTTGTCTTTTTTATTTTTATTTTAGTTTGTTATTTTTTTGAAGAATGGAACGATCCCCAAGCCTGGAGCCAATGCAGACAGCTGATGGTAGACGGGTGCTGATGTTCCATGGATGACGAGATCGGATGGGAGTCTTCCCTGGCTGAAAGAATACAGATGAAGATGGAGGGTTGTGGCCTACACGAATGAACTGTTTTTCTTAGAAGAAACCAACGATGGATTATGAAGAAAAAAGCAAGCAATATGCTTTGCCCTTTCCTATAGAAGAGAACGTTTCACTTAAATATATTGATTGAACTTTTTAGAATCTACAGTTGGCTGCCCTAGCAGTCAGGTTAAAACTCTATAACATATCTGGATTTCCTAAAAAAAATTTTTGGGGGACAAAGCCAAGAGTTCTATTTAAAAAAAAAAAATATTAATTGCATGTTTGCAAGTGATGATCTAAAAGAACCCATTTATTTATTTGCGTATGATAATGTTTCCCACAAAAGGAGTCTGCAATGTAATTCCTTGGCCTGCATTCTTGAGTCTTTCATTTTTCCCATGTTTCTATTTCAGATGGACATTCAGTTATATGGCCTTTGATGCCACTTTTGTTGTTACCACATACAGGCCCCAATGCTAATTTTCTCTTCCAGTCCTGTTCATGGTTTTGATTTTCCAGTTTAAAAGATGCAGTGCCACATTAATGATTAGGCCTTTGGTTCAATGATTCCTTTTGATATATGTAAATGATACTGTTTGAAAATCATAGGGTGTAGTGTATAATTAGTGAGCTGCTTTAATAATCTGATGCCCTGTGATACATGATGCTCTGATTTTAGTATGCTGTGCTATTCTATCATTGATACAGATTGAATTTGCACTTGTCTATCTCTCACCTACCTTATAATTTTGCTGTTTTCAGTAAAACAGTCTTGCCAATGAAGGGAAAGCAGTGTTCTGAATGATGGTGCACACATGTGTTACACAGATTGATACAGAGGGATTAGGTGCAAACTGTTTCCTGAGTTAGATGACTTATGACCTTTGCCTATTGTCTTTGGCATGGTCTCCTATAACTCAGTTTTCCAAGTTTAAGTCTATGATTTAGCTATTTTGGTTGTAGGGATTTCTGGACAGACTACTTATGCCTGAATTATCTTTTAGAAGAGTATATGCACCACACTTAGATCACTTTTTCTGATTTCTTGCTTAATATGCATAGTGCTACACCAGCTATTTTGTAGAAATAGGGTTGTTCTTATTTCCGTACTATTGCACTTCCACTTTGATCCATGAACTCTTAATTAGAACAGTGGGATTAGTTCCAAGGGTGGTCACCTTAGACTTTAAGTTATCCTGGGAGGTGTGTCTTTTAGTCATGTTATGTCCTAGATCTATTAGTACTGGTTGCCCAGACGTTGAGGACCCTTTGTTATGTTTATTTGTCAGATTTTACCAATTCCTTTCAATGAGTTTTTTAAGTTGACCGAAGTAGTTAGGCCTCATTTAGGCCCTTTGTTATTTTTTGCTTGACAGACATTTCCCCACATCAATAGATTTCATGAGTTATCACTAGAAGTTGAGGCACATTTAGTTCAAGGGTGCTTTGGTTAGTTTCTGTTGTTATCAGATCAATCTTAGTTATATTTCAACGTTCAGATCAAGGGTGCTTTGATTAGTTTTCAATTGGTTGTCAGATTTACATTCCCTACATCAAGTATTAGGTGGTATTTTCTTAGTTGTCATTCATTTTAGGGATTCTTTTTGTTTTTGATTTTGTTGACAGGTTATGTTGATGTTTGTTTATTTGTTTGTTGTTGTTTATGGATGTTAGCAATTAAAGTCAAGGGTGGAATGTATTGACCGGGTTTTTCGTTCTATTTCTGAGTGATGGTGACTTTAGCTTGCTACCATCCTAGATCCCTATTCTTAGCATGTTTTGTTCCTTTTCAGGCCTCTTTTCAGACCTAGAAGCATAAACTAGAGGATAGCCGCTTTATATGATGATAGATCCCTTATTTCTGACGCTAATCCATCTATTGCCTATTGGCTTTGACATAATTATGTGTCCTTTCATAATTTTCAGGCCTGAAGACCTATAGTAGAGGGTGGATCCTGTAGTTCTGACTTTATATTACCTATTGGTAGGGTTTGTGTATGTACTTTGATAGAGCTAAGTGTCTATTTCATCTTTTTTGGGCCTACAAGGCCCAGAACCAGAGAGACTCCATTTTGCTTTCTGCCTCTGCTGACTGAGGAGCTTGCAGGGTAAGAGTAATGTTTATAGTTAAGCCTGTTGTGTGCTAGAGGAAAGCCAGCAGAGACTGGTTCTTATCGAAAGAATGTGTTTGTCTCTTGGGTCCAGACGTAACATGCAGATGGTCACTGCGGTTGCGCAGAGAGTCTTGGAGCTGGTACAGGAATTCGGTGGGAGGCAGCTTTCTGTTGGAAATTTCCATGAGGAGAGAGCATTCTATATTAGCGAAGTGCAGAGGGGCAGAGTGTTCAGATGGTTTTTGGAGCTGATGAAAGCAGTCAGAAGCAGTTGTGGGCAGAAGCAGTTACTTGTCAGAAGGAGTTGTGATCAGAGGGAGCTGGTCAGAATGAGATGCAGTCTGGAGAAGATGCAGTCAGAATAAGTTGCTTTGCAGTTGGAGTAAGATGCTTTGGAGACAGAATGAAGTTACATCATGAGAGATCAGTTGGAGCAGGCAGTTAACAGCTGGAGTTTGGATTGATACCTTTTGGAAGAGACTGAAGTTATATCGTGGATTCGTCTGTGGGAGCAGCTGGAGTGAGTTGGATATTTGAGCTGGAACAATCAGACAGAGTGAAGAAGCTAGTGGAGCAGATGGTTATCAGAGCGGCAGAAACTATATCATTAGACTGAAGTTGGAAGGTGAAGACAGTTCGTGGGAGAGAGGAATCCAGTGCAGAGTGACCGGCGCAGATGTGTGTCCAAGAGTGCAGGGGAGAATCTGAGATGATCCAAGGCACAGCCGAGAGAGGGACCCAGATGACAGCTAGAACAAGACTTCATAATAATCAGGTGATATCTGTCCTGTTATATTAGTGCCTATATATATATATACATTAATCCTTTCCTTTATTTCCTAGGCTATATTCCCTACTGTATTGTTGCACTGATCAATCACTTTTCTTTCAGCAGTGATAATTCATTATTTCCCTTTTCAGCTATCTACAGTTCCTGTCAGCTATATGTGGATGTGTTAGTAATAAAGCTTTCCATTGTAATAAAGAGACCCCGTAGATCTATGTATTCCTTAGATGTGTCTATTCCCCTTTACTTTTCAGGCTATGTCTAGATTGCCAGTTATTGTGATGTTATAATTTGCTATTGTGTAATAAAGGGACCCCAGTTCTTAGTGAACAGCTGTGCAAGTGTTATTTCTTGATGAGACTAACCTTTCTTCTAGTCAGATGCTGTTATGTATACGGATGTGTTTCCCGTCCGGTTAAGTGGTAACTGAGCAAGGGAGCAGGGAGCGCCTAAATCAGAGAATAACCTTTGCATACCGTGATTTGGCCATTCTTGTGTGAGAGGATTGAACTGTCTATCTATCACATAAATTAAGATATTGTATATGAGACATTCCCAGTAGATATTAGACATACAGAGAAACTTCCCAACAGAGAGAGAGTGAGTTGAAGGTATCAAAAGGACAGTGACCGCAGTTGTGTAGTGGCGTTACTGAGAGCACCGGGGGGATATGGTGTGTATGCCCGCAGGATTGCGGCTTGAGAGAGCACCGGGAGTATACGGTGTGTATGCCCGCAGGATTGCAGCTTGAGAGAGCACCGGGAGGATGCGGTGTGTATACCCACAGGATTGTGGCTTGTATGAGCACTGATTGAGGTAAGTGTGTAATGGTAAATGCATTAGAACTGCTCTCCACCATGAGGAAGAGAGTAGCATAGTCTGGGCCAGATTGCCGTGAGACTATAAGGTGAGATCATAGGATGTGACATGGAATTCCTTAGTAATCAGTGAGTATTCCTAGTAATCGTATAGATTTAGTGGTGTTTTTGATGATATGAGTTTGTATATTGCTAATTCCCCATCCCCAGGAAGGTACCTAGTTACTGTGGTAAGTAGGCTCTGGGGAGGGAGATGGGTACATTTCGGCTGGATTGGTGGTGTCTTGGTGAGCTGGTGATATCTGGTCTGAAAATCCGGTCGTTACAATCAGTTTGACCAATAAATTGATTTTCTCTATTATAGAAACTGTGGCAGATAAGAAGGAAGAGTGACCACGAAGTGGACCATAAAATAAATCTTTCCAGTTTGGTCCAGAACCCCATATAATATGGTTCAAGGCAAAACAATCAAAGTAAGAGTGCCTTTGAACAAATACAACTTATTACAATAGTTACAAACTGTGCAACCTGTAAACAAATTAGATAAAATTAGATAAAATGAGCTTTACTCCCATATTAGATTAACAAGACTAATTTTATGCATTCGTTTTTAGATTGAAGACACACTGTTTTTAACTAAAGATCTGTCCTGAAGAAAGTGTGATAACAGAACAAAGCACCGAAACGCGTCGACAAAGGATTTTTATTATTGTTTTATTGATGATATGATGTATTTTGTGATTTATGTTAAAAATTAAATATTGTGTATGGGATGTCTACTCTGTGAATTGTATTGAATAAGTTTTGGCTATACATAGTGTAGCACCATGTACTAGAGTATACGACTGTCTTGAATTGTTATATAAACATGTGTTTTTTATATATATAAAAAAATGTTTTTAATCAAAACTTTATAAATAAATAAATATCTGAGAGTTGAAATTAAGTGTACTGGTGTGCAGACATAATTATTAGCGATTCAGAAAAGGGGGTGGCGATGAACCGAGTGTCTGAATTAAGCAGACCACTCTTACCCAGTCCAAAGATCAGGGCTTGATCCATCACCGTTATTTATCTCACTGCACCATCCCAGCTCAGAACCTGGCTATATGCAAATCAGTCTGTCCCTGGCCCAGTGCATCATGGGAACAGGACAGACTAAACTACCAAGCCAATTCTTCACCAGAAAGGAGACAAGCTACCGGGGACCGGTTTCTGGCATTTCAGCCGTCTTCGGCCCGGCTTGCTTGAATCCTGATGGTGCAGTGAGAAAGGGACTCATGTCTGAGTATACCCTGCCACACCTATAGTGGCCTAAAACGATTCAGAAAAGAGGGTGGTGATGAACAGAGTGTCTGAATTAAGCAGACCACTCTTACCCAGTCCAAAGATCAGGGCTTGATCCATCACTGTTATTTATCTCACTGCACCATCCCAGCTCAGAACCTGGCTGTATGCAAATCAGTCTGTCCCTGGCCCAGTGCATCATGGGAACAGGGCAGACTAAACTACCAAGCCAATTCTTCAGCAGAAAGGAGACAAGCTACCGGGGACCGGTTTCTGGCATTTCAGCTGTCTTCGGCCCGGCTTGCTTGAATCCTGATGGTGCAGTGAGAAAGGGACTCATGTCTGAGTATACCCTGCCACACCTATAGTGGCCAAAAACGATTCAGTAAAGGGGGTGGTGATGAACAGAGTGTCTGAATTAAGCAGACCACTCTTACCCAGTCCAAAGATCAGGGCTTGATCCATCACCGTTATTTATCTCACTGCACCATCCCAGCTCAGAACCTGGCTATATGCAAATCAGTCTGTCCCTGGCCCAGTGCATCATGGGAACAGGGCAGACTAAACTACCAAGCCAATTCTTCACCAGAAAGGAGACAAGCTACTGGGGACCGGTTTCTGGCATTTCAGCCGTTTTCGGCCTGGCTTGCTTGAATCCTGATGGTGCAGTGAGAAAGGGACTCATGTCTGAGTATACCCTGCCACACCTATAGTGGCCAAAAATGATTCAGAAAAGGGGGTGGTGATGAACAGAGTGTCTGAATAAAGCAATAAATAATTTGTCCACCCTAAGCGTGGAAGGGTATACTCAGATGTGAGTCCCTTGCTCATTGCACCATCAGGATTCAAGCAAGCCGGGCCGACGACGGCTGAAATGCCAGAAACCGGTCCCCGGAAGCTTGTTTCCTTCCCAGTGAAAGAATTGGCTTGGGAGTTTGGTTTGCCCTGTTCCCATCATGCACTGGGACAGGAACAGACTAATTTGCATATAGCCAGGTTCTGAGCTGGGATGGTGCAGTGAGCTAAAAAACGGTGTTGGATCTAGCCCTGATCTCTTGACTGGGTGAGAGTATTCTGCTTAATTCAGAGACTCTGTCCATCACCACCCCTTGTTGTTAAATAATTTGTCCACCCTAAGCGTGGAAGGGTATACTCAGATGTGAGTCCCTTGCTCATTGCACCATCAGGATTCAAGCAAGCCGGGCCGACGACGGCTGAAATGCCAGAAACCAGTCCCCGGAAGCTTGTTTCCTTCCCAGTGTAAGAATTGGCATGGTAGTTTGGTTTGCCCTGTTCCCATCATGCATTGGGACAGGAACAGACTAATTTGCATATAGCCGGGTTCTGAGCTGGGATGGTGCAGTGAGCTAAAAAACGGCGTTGGATCTAGCCCTGATCTCTTGACTGGGTGAGAGTATTCTGCTTAATTCAGAGACTCTGTCCATCACCACCCCTTGTTGTTAAATAATTTGTCCACCCTAAGCGTGGAAGGGTATACTCAGATATGAGTCCCTTGCTCATTGCACCATCAGGATTCAAGCAAGCTGGGCCGACGACGGCTGAAATGCCAGAAACCGGTCCCCGGAAGCTTGTTTCCTTCCCAGTGTAAGAATTGGCTTGGTAGTTTGGTTTGCCCTATTCCCATCATGCACTGGGACAGGAACAGACTAATTTGCATATAGCCGGGTTCTGAGCTGGGATGGTGCAGTGAGCTAAAAAACGGTGTTGGATCTAGCCCTGATCTCTTGACTGGGTGAGAGTATTCTGCTTAATTCAGAGACTCTGTCCATCACCACCCCTTGTTGTTAAATAATTTGTCCACCCTAAGCTTGGAAGGGTATACTCAGATGTGAGTCCCTTGCTCATTGCACCATCAGGATTCAAGCAAGCCGGGCCGACGATGGCTGAAATGCCAGAAACCGGTCACCGGAAGCTTGTTTCCTTCCCAGTGTAAGAATTGGCTTGGTAGTTTGGTTTGCCCTGTTCCCATCTTGCACTGGGACACGAACAGACTAATTTGCTTATAGCCGGGTTCTGAGCTGGGATGGTGCAGTGAGCTAAAAACGGTGTTGGATCTAGCCCTGATCTCTTGACTGGGTGAGAGTATTCTGCTTAATTCAGAGACTCTGTCCATCACCACCCCTTGTTAAATAATTTGTCCACCCTAAGCGTGGAAGGGTATACTCAGATGTGAGTCTCTTGCTCATTGCACCATCAGGATTCAAGCAAGCCGGGCCGACGACGGCTGAAATGCCAGAAACCGGTCCCCGGAAGCTTGTTTCCTTCCCAGTGTAAGAATTGGCTTGGTAGTTTGGTTTGCCCTGTTCCCATCATGCACTGGGACAGGAACAGACTAATTTGCATATAGCCGGGTTCTGAGCTGGGATGGTGCAGTGAGCTAAAAAACGGTGTTGGATCTAGCCCTGATCTCTTGACTGGGTGAGAGTATTCTGCTTAATTCAGAGACTCTGTCCAACACCACCCCTTGTTGTTAAATAATTTGTCCACCCTAAGCGTGGAAGGGTATACTCAGATGTGAGTCCCTTGCTCATTGCACCATCAGGATTCAAGCAAGCCGGGCCGACGACGGCTGAAATGCCAGAAACCGGTCCCCGGAAGCTTGTTTCCTTCCCAGTGTAAGAATTGGCTTGGTAGTTTGGTTTGCCCTGTTCCCATCATGCACTGGGACAGGAACAGACTAATTTGCATATAGACGGGTTCTGAGCTGGGATGGTGCAGTGAGCTAAAAAACGGTGTTGGATCTAGCCCTAATCTCTTTACTAGGTGAGAGTATTCTGCTTAATTCAGAGACTCTGTCCATCACTACCCCTTGTTGTTAAATAATTTGTCCACCCTAAGCGTGGAAAGGTATACTCAGATGTGAGTCCCTTGCTCATTGCACCATCAGGATTCAAGCAAGCCGGGCCGACGACGACTGAAATGCCAGAAACCGGTCACCGGAAGCTTGTTTCCTTCCCAGTGTAAGAATTGGCTTGGTAGTTTAGTTTGCCCTGTTCTCATCATGCACTGGGACAGGAACTGACTAATTTGCATATAGCAGGGTTCTGAGCTGGGATGGTGCAGTGAGCTAAAAAACGGTGTTGGATCTAGCCCTGATCTCTTGACTGGGTGAGAGTATTCTGCTTAATTCAGAGACTCTGTCCATCACCACCCCTTGTTGTTAAATAATTTGTCCACCCTAAGCATGGAAGGGTATACTCAGATGTGAGTCCCTTGCTCATTGCACCATCAGGATTCAAGCAAGCCGGGCCGACGACGGCTGAAATGCCAGAAACCGGTTCCCGAAAGCTTGTTTCCTTCCCAGTGTAAGAATTGGCTTGGTAGTTTGGTTTGCCCTGTTCCCATCATGCACTGGGACAGGAACAGACTAATTTGCATATAGCCAAGTGCTGAGCTGGGATGGTGCAGTGAGCTAAAAAACGGTGTTGGATCTAGCCCTGATCTCTTGACTGGGTGAGAGTATTCTGCTTAATTCAGAGACTCTGTCCATCACCACCCCTTGTTGTTAAATAATTTGTCCACCCTAAGCGTGGAAGGGTATACTCAGATGTGAGTCCCTTGCTCATTGCACCATCAGGATTCAAGCAAGCCGGGCCGACGACGGCTGAAATGCCAGAAACCGGTCCCCGGAAGCTTGTTTCCTTCCTAGTGTAAGAATTGGCTTGGTAGTTTGGTTTGCCCTGTTCCCATCATGCACTGGGACAGGAACAGACTAATTTGCATATAGCCGGGTTCTGAGCTGGGATGGTGCAGTGAGCTAAAAAACGGTGTTGGATCTAGCCCTGATCTCTTGACTGGGTGAGAGTATTCTGCTTAATTCAGAGACTCTGTCCATCACCACCCTTTGTTGTTAAATAATTTGTCCACCCTAAGCGTGGAAGGGTATACTCAGATGTGAGTCCCTTGCTCATTGCACCATCAGGATTCAAGCAAGCCGGGCCGACGACGGCTGAAATGCCAGAAACCGGTCCCCGGAAGCTTGTTTCCTTCCCAGTGTAAGAATTGGCTTGGTAGTTTGGTTTGCCCTGTTCCCATCATGCACTGGGACAGAAACAGACTAATTTGCATATAGCCGGGTTCTGAGCTGGGATGGTGCAGTGAGCTAAAAAACGGTGTTGGATCTAGCCCTGATCTCTTGACTGGGTGAGAGTATGCTGCTCAATTCAGAGACTCTGTCCATCACCACTCCTTGTTGTTAAATAATTTGTCCACCCTAAGCGTGGAAGGGTATACTCAGATGTGAGTCCCTTGCTCATTGCACCATCAGGATTCAAGCAAGCCGGGCCGACGACGGCTGAAATGCCAGAAACCGGTCCCCGGAAGCTTGTTTCCTTCCCAGTGTAAGAATTGGCTTAGTAGTTTGGTTTGCCCTGTTCCCATCATGCACTGGGACAGGAACAGACTAATTTGCATATAACCGGGTTCTGAGCTGGGATGGTGCAGTGAGCTAAAAAACGGTGTTGGATCTAGCCCTGATCTCTTGACTGGGTGAGAGTAGTCTGCTTAATTCAGAGACTCTGTCCATCACCACCCCTTGTTGTTAAATAATTTGCCCACCCTAAGCGTGGAAGGGTATACTCAGATGTGAGTCCCGTGCTCATTGCACCATCAGGATTCAAGCAAGCCGGGCCGACGATGGCTGAAATGCCAGAAACCGGTCCCCGGAAGCTTGTTTCCTTCCCAGTTTAAGAATTGGCTTGGTAGTTTGGTTTGCCCTGTTCCCATCATGCACTGGGACAGGAACAGACTAATTTGCATATAGCCGGGTTCTGAGCTGGGATGGTGCAGTGAGCTAAAAAACGGTGTTGGATCTAGCCCTGATCTCTTGACTGGGTGAGAGTATTCTGCTTAATTCAGAGACTCTGTTCATCACCACCCCTTGTTGTTAAATAATTTGTCCACCCTAAGCGTGGAAGGGTATACTCAGATGTGAGTCCCTTGCTCATTGCACCATCAGGATTCAAGCAAGCCGGGCCGACGACGGCTGAAATGCCAGAAACCGGTCCCCGGAAGCTTGTTTCTTTCCCAGTGTAAGAATTGGCTTGGTAGTTTGGTTTGCCCTGTTCCAATCATGCACTGGGACAGGAACAGACTGATTTGCATATAGCCGGGTGCTGAGCTGGGATGGTGCAGTGAGCTAAAAAACGGTGTTGGATCTAGCCCTGATCTCTTGACTGGGTGAGAGTATTCTGCTTAATTCAGAGACTCTGTCCATCACCACCCCTTGTTGTTAAATAATTTGTCCACCCTAAGCGTGGAAGGGTATACTCAGATGTGAGTCCCTTGCTCATTGCACCATCAGGATTCAAGCAAGCCGGGCCGACGACGGCTGAAATGCCAGAAACCGGTCCCCGGAAGCTTGTTTCCTTCCTAGTGTAAGAATTGGCTTGGTAGTTTGGTTTGCCCTGTTCCCATCATGCACTGGGACAGGAACAGACTAATTTGCATATAGCCGGGTTCTGAGCTGGGATGGTGCAGTGAGCTAAAAAACGGTGTTGGATCTAGCCCTGATCTCTTGACTGGGTGAGAGTATGCTGCTCAATTCAGAGACTCTGTCCATCACCACTCCTTGTTGTTAAATAATTTGTCCACCCTAAGCGTGGAAGGGTATACTCAGATGTGAGTCCCTTGCTCATTGCACCATCAGGATTCAAGCAAGCCGGGCCGACGACGGCTGAAATGCCAGAAACCGGTCCCCGGAAGCTTGTTTCCTTCCCAGTGTAAGAATTGGCTTAGTAGTTTGGTTTGCCCTGTTCCCATCATGCACTGGGACAGGAACAGACTAATTTGCATATAACCGGGTTCTGAGCTGGGATGGTGCAGTGAGCTAAAAAATGGTGTTGGATCTAGCCCTGATCTCTTGACTGGGTGAGAGTAGTCTGCTTAATTCACAGACTCTGTCCATCACCACCCCTTGTTGTTAAATAATTTGCCCACCCTAAGCGTGGAAGGGTATACTCAGATGTGAGTCCCTTGCTCATTGCACCATCAGGATTCAAGCAAGCCGGGCCGACGATGGCTGAAATGCCAGAAACCGGTCCCCGGAAGCTTGTTTCCTTCCCAGTGTAAGAATTGGCTTGGTAGTTTCGTTTGCCCTGTTCCCATCATGCACTGGGACAGGAACAGACTAATTTGCATATAGCCGGGTTCTGAGCTGGGATGGTGCAGTGAGCTAAAAAACGGTGTTGGATCTAGCCCTGATCTCTTGACTGGGTGAGAGTATTCTGCTTAATTCAGAGACTCTGTTCATCACCACCCCTTGTTGTTAAATAATTTGTCCACCCTAAGCGTGGAAGGGTATACTCAGATGTGAGTCCCTTGCTCATTGCACCATCTGGATTCAAGCAAGCCGGGCCGACGACGGCTGAAATGCCAGAAACCGGTCCCCGGAAGCTTGTTTCTTTCCCAGTGTAAGAATTGGCTTGGTAGTTTGGTTTGCCCTGTTCCAATCATGCACTGGGACAGGAACAGACTGATTTGCATATAGCCGGGTTCTGAGCTGGGATGGTGCAGTGAGCTAAAAAACGGTGTTGGATCTAGCCCTGATCTCTTGACTGGGTGAGAGTATTCTGCTTAATTCAGAGACTCTGTCCATCACCACCCCTTGTTGACATAATTATTAGCGTCACTACTAAATACTAAAATGGTCATATTATTATGTAGGCCTGTTGGTCACATACTGAAAATTATTAACACAGAAAGGAATCCCTTTTTGATATTGTTTTATACCCAGTCCTTTCTGGTTTTCTGGGAAACTCTCTCTTTTTTAAGATGGTGTGAAGGAAGTCATAAAGAAATTCCCACTAACTGATGAAGAAATTACATTCCATAAGATTAAAGAAACACTGAATTTCAAGTCCAATCTAATAGTAAATGTTGATACAAAAGACACATTTTCAGTCAAGAATGCCAAAAAGGTGGTAAAACCCCTGATGAGTATATGCTAGAAATGTAATCAATTTAACAATGAAGAAGCTTTGTGTTTTAGAGTTATTGATGTAAGCTTGTCAGGTGCATTCAAATGACGAATGCTGAGAGAAACTCTTAGTCTTGATTAAGTGTTGATGGTTGCCATAGCTGAGGAGCATGCTGACAGACGAGCTGCTTACTAGGAGACAGGAAGGGCTGAGAGTGAATCAGCCATGAGTAAAAAAATTGAGCCAAAGCAACACACTGAAGGACACAAAGTAATGTTTACACTTAAAAAGCAGTTAGGTTTTAGATTTGGGACCATTTGTATCAAGCCTTTTTCCTGTTTGTAAACGGGCTGATTCTCAGAATCGGCCCTTTTGGCGAATTAGAAAAAGCCCTTTGGGAAGTATCATCCCAAAAGGCCATCGCAAAATAGAGAATTGAAAAATTTGCAATTCTCTATTTTGCGAATGTTACAAATTGTGATTCCTTAAATGCAATTCTGAAACCACCAGAACTTTGCTATTTGGCCTTAAGGAATTGCAAATTACTACCAACTTCAAGTTGGTGGTAATTTGCAATTTTCTTTAAAAAAGCACTTTTTTGATTTTTTAAAAGTGCCTTTTGTTGCACATACATGGCATGTATGTGCGCAAAATGTGCACACATGTATTTTTCAGGAGTGCAACAGGGTGTCCTTTTGGCACCCTTGCAACCTTGAAATTGCATTCTCAATTTAATTGGTAATCACAAATTGAGAATGTCTTCCCATTCATTCCTATAGGCCTCCTAGCCCAAAGGAATGAATGGGAAGGTATTCCTTAATTGCGAATCTCAATTTGCGATTCACAAAAAAGGAATATGTAGGATTTGCACAATTTTTTGCACATCCTACATACATTGCATTTTGCGATTCTCTAATTGCGATTCAGTAACCTCTTTGTAAACCTCTTTGCAATGGTTTGTAAAGCGAAGGAAAAAGTGAGTGTGTCCCAGTGCCAAAAACAAAATGGTCACTATAAAAATTCCAGAGGTAATACTTGAAACTCACCCACAAGACCAAGCAGCAACATTAATGGAGACAAATTGACACTGAACGAAGTCAATCGTCATCTAAATCATCTTCAAATAGTTCTTGTGCCTCAACATCAAGCAAAAGTAAGGAAGATGGTTGTGATAAGTCAATATTCACCTCAGAGAAACGTGTGCATGTTGAACTGGCTGCTTGTGAGGAAAAATGTCAGTCAAAGGAAAGTTGACATACCAAAGCACCAAAGTCATACAAACATTATCCAAAGATTGCATTGAAAATGAATGGCTGTTCGATACCTTTCATCATTGACAGTGGTCTGATAAATATAATGACTCAAGAGAAATACAAGTAATTATCTCCATTGCCAAGACACACACCATCAAAAAACCACATTGTATACTTGGAGTGCATCAACGCCCATAAAAGATCAAGGTTCATGTGTAGCGACAATGAAACACAAGAAAACAAAGGTGCAAGCAGTCATCCATGTGCTTCCAGGTACAGCTTATCTGCTTAGTTTCAGTCCAGCTGCTGATATGGGACTGATTTCTGTAAATTACAACATGAATGCTCACCACAAAATAGTAAGTCAATTCCCTTTGTTGTTTCATTGTTTATGAAAGCCTATTACTATAAAAGTAAAGTTACATACTACTGAAGATGTCCATCTTGTTGCACAGAGGCATAGACAAATTACTTTTCATTTACAAGAAGCTGTTGAAAAAGAACTTGAATTGTTCCTTAAGCATGACTTTATTGCGCATTCAACTGGTCTAACGATATGGGGTTCTCCCATACTTGTGGTGTCCAAAAAGGAGAATGAAGGGCTGTACGCATATGCATTTACATGCAACAAGAAAACAAGGCAATTAAATGAGAATGACATCTAGGTCCACACATTGCTGACATGACAAAGCAATTAAATGGTGCAAATAACTTCTCTCGCCTTGATTTAAATAAAGGTTGTCATCAGCTAGAACTTGAAGAAGATTGCAGGTACATTAACAGATTTTCTACAGATGTTGGCCTGTTTTGAGACAAGAGACACCGTTTTGGCATGTCATTGGCTGCACAACTTGTCCAAGGCATCAATCGGTGTGTCATAGAGCCTGTTGTGAATGCATTCAAATATAGCGATGACATATTGATTTTTAGAGCTTCACAGAAGAAGCATGATAAAGATCTCACACAATAATATCATTTAGTTACTGATTCAGATTTTACTTTGAATGCAGACAAGTGTGAGGTCCACAAGACAAAATTAAAGTTCTTTGCACTTTACTTTTCAGATAGTGGTATTACACGTGATCCTGCAAAAGTACAAGCAGTGTCAAATGCTGATCTCCCACAAGATGTTTCTATGATACGTTAATTTCTTGGCATGGCCAGTTACTGTTCAAGATACATAGGAGACGTTGCTACCATAAGTGCTCCATTACAAGAGTTAACAACAAAAACATTTTCATTTAAGTGGTCACAAGAATGTGAGAGAAGTTTCATGAAAATTAAACAAGTGTTAAAATTGCTACTGAATTGGCCTACTTTCATCCAAAGCTTCATACTGAGGTTGTTGTTGATGCTACCTGTTAGATTTGGGGGTCTCTAGTTCGCACAGGTAGGTACTTCTGACATATAGGGACCCTCTCCTCTAGTCAGGATAAGGGGGATTACACTCCTAAAATAACCCCTGCTCACCCCCTTGGCAGCTTGGCATGAGCAGAAGGGCTTTACTTCAGAGGCATTGTTAGTAAAGCAGTTGTGACCACATACAGTAACCCAGTGACAACACTACAAATGGGCACCACACAGGTTTTATATAAAAAATAAGTATATTTTATATAGAGGTACCAGAAGACCATAAACAACAAAAATGCACACTATGAATACTTTTAAGATGGTAGATTTAAGCTTAGTTCAGTTCAGTTCTTAGATGCAACACTCTGCGTCAATGTACCTTAAGTTGTGTTGCGCTTCCACGACAAGCAATGTCGCAGAAATGGGAATTCGGCAAAGTTCAGGTGCAAAGAAATAAAGATGTGAAGATCTTACAAATGCGACACGCTTCTCAGGGATGCAAGAAGTTCTCGGTTCGATGCGTGGACTACAGCGGCGACATCCAAGATGCGACGGCAGCAGCTCTAGCGGCGACGCTCTTCTCCCACGATGCTTGAAGCTTCTCCTCGATGCGACAACTACAGCGGCGACATCCGAGATGCGAAGGCAGCAGAGCTCCGACGGTGGCGCGCTATCGGGGATGCGAGATGGTCTTGATCGATGCGGTGCAATGCGACAGTTCCAGCAGCGACACCCTCCTTCGGAGTTGCGACGGCAGGCACAGCGATGGCGACACGCTCTGACCTCGTTGCGAGATTCTTCTCCTGATGCGGTGCAGTGCGACAGCTCCAGCGGCGACACCCCCCTTCAGAGTTGCAACGGCAGCAGCAGCGATCGCAACACGCTTCCCCTTCATTGCGGCACGCTTCTCTCCGATGCGGTGCAGTGCGACAGTTCCTGCGGCGACACCCTCCCTTGGAGTTCCGGCGGCAGGCCCAGCGACGGCGACACTCTTCTTCTTGTTGAGTGGCGCTTCCAACTCCTTGCGACACGCAGTTCCTCAGAAGGCCCAAAACAGCAGCAGGCACTTCCAAAAGAAGTCTGGGAAGCTGGAGGTTGAAGTCTGTTGTCCCTGAGACTTCAGCAGGAGGCAAGCTCTTTTCCAAGCCCTTTGAGATCCTTCCCAAGTTGAAAGCAAAGTACACAAAGTTCCTTTCTCCTTCCTTTGGCAGTAAGGAAACCACTGCAGGCCAATCTCCCAAGCAGCACTTCAGCTTGGGAATAGTCTCACCTCAGATTCTTCAGGTTCCTATCCTCAGTTAAGATTTCTTCATGTAGTCCAAAGTGATCTAATTTCATGGGATCAGGGTCCCAATATTTATATCCGAAAATCATTTGTTCTCTGAGGGGAGAGGGGCCTGTGCCTAGTCAAAACCAGTTCCTGAGCACTTTGTTTACCAGACCTCTCCTTTCCTTTCACAGTGCAGGGCGGAGACATCAGACGCCCCACAGGAGGTGGATCCAGCATTGTGGCAGGCAAGTACAGTCCTGGAGCACTTTGTTGACAGGACTCCTTCTCTTCTTTCAGTGTGCAGGGCAGAGACATCTGCCGCTCCCCAGGAGGTGGAGCCAGCATTGTGGAAGGCAGGCACAGCCCTATTCAGAGTTCAGGTGCAACTCCTCCCTCCCATCTAGATGCAGATCTCTCTATTTACCACTGGGTGACTCAGCCTGTCTCTTGGAATCCCCCAGCCCTGTCACTCACAAAACCAGACAAAGGAATACACAACCTAGCAGAGGCAGGTTTGAATGGTTAGACAAGCAAATGCCTCCTTTCTAAAAGTAGTATTTGCAAACACAGAATATTGAAATAAACTTTACTAAAAAATGTATTTTATTAATCTGAGTTCAGGCTTACTAAACTCAAATTTCTAACATGTTCTCTGAGCCTGTTAGGATTATAAGCATGTAAGAATCCAACAGCCCATTCGGCCTATGGAGAACAGGTAGCCTTGCGGCAGTGAAAACGAAAATGGCTGCAATTCACTATTAGGACATGCCACACACATCAGGGCTTGTCCTACTTTATACTTACAATACACCCTGCCCTTGGGCCTACCATAGGGGTGACTGATATGAAGAAAAGTGAAGGTTTAGGGACTGGAAAGTGGGAGCACTTGTCCAGTCAGCCTGACAGTACCAGACTGCACACAGACTCTGCAATGGCAGCCGTTACACACATTTTACAAGGCTGCTTCTGTGGGTGGCACAATCAGTGCTGCAGGCCCACCAGCAGCATTTGGATTACACTCCCTGGGCTCACTCCGTGCACTGTACTAGGGTCTGACAAGTAAACCAAACATCCAATCATTGAATAACTAATCCATACATCAATTTACAATAGGGAGCTGGTTTTACTACAGACTGCAGCATAATAAAAGAATCCCTCCAAAGATCGTCTAAAGTATATGTACCCAAGCCAAGGCTAATCCCCCATAGACGCTGGATTTCAGAAGCCAGCAGCCTTTCATCCTCCAACAAAGCCCAAGACCAGAAAGAAGTTTCTCGCTTCCAGCCGCCCTCTCTGGAAACCATGTCAAACTTAGCACTCAGATTGTCGTGGTACCAAGACTGTGTTGCCCACCACCCGGACAGTTCTTTTATTATACTGCAGTCTGTAGTAAAACCAGCCGCTCTTAAGAGAAATCACATTTTCACAGTATATAGGGTTTATTGGACCCCAGGGAAACTAGTCCAGGCGTTGGGGTCAGTGTACTATTGCCCTAGATGTAATCACTTGGCTGCAGATGATCTCCACATGTTTATAGAGTGCCCAAAGATTACCAGCTATTGGCTCGAGGTAAAAAGGTTTATTGAAGACGTTCTCCAACAACAGGTGGAGATCAATCTCAGGACAATCTTTTTTGGCCTTACCCCAGACTATTCTTTAAGAGATCCAGCATCCAAATTTATTTTTAATGTGGTTATCTTGGCCAGGAGAGAGATTTGCAGATCATGGAAATCTCCAAACCCCCGACCTTTGCAGAGTGTCTGTCACGTATAATATTTACCAGCCAGTCAGACATGGCGTGTCACAACACCAGTTTGAATAATCTTTGGTTGGCCTTGGCGGCTTGGCAGAATAAGTAAAGTGGTCCCGTGATTTAACCTGGGTACTGTTGGCTTTTTGTTCTTCTTAGTAATACATGGCTCGGCAGTCATGGTGAAAAGGAGTGGATAAAGGAAACAGTTAAGACTTGAGGGAACCTCATCTTATTATCATTGCTGGCCCAACATATGGCGGTAACAAATTAGCCTGATGAGAAGAGAAGGAGGACGCCCTTTAAGAATGCCCAATATGGTGTATGAGGACAAAAATAAATAAATTTACAATAGGGCGCACCCGCACTGTGGCACTGGACAGCAGTGGCACAGTGCCCATAGCACCTAACACCAGCAAAAATACATGAGGCAACAGAAAAAATGGGAGACCCACGCCAATGGTGCCAGGTCCAACACTAGCCCTGTCAGGTTAGGCACTATTGTTGCACAGCACAGCGAACACCCTAGTGTACTAAGGGATATATGGGCATTTGTCAGAAAAGGTTTGTCCAGACAGAACATGCTTACTCACACCCTTAGAAAGAAAGTTTAGTTGTAGTATGGGTTTGTGTACATAACAATATATTCCTGTACAGAAAGCCTTTTATGCTGGTACCTGATCATCAAGCTTTACTAACTATCGTTGGCAATCCAAAACCCAAAATGCCTCCTCACATTGAAGGGTGGGGACTCTGATTGCAAGAGTACAACTGTACCATTCTGCATCGTACAGGGAAGAATCAGTACTGCTATGGGTCTGTGAATGGGTGTGTGCGTGGTTGTGTGGGTACGTGAATTGGTGTACGAGGGCTTTTTTGGTGATGAGAGTGTGTGTGTGAGTGGTTCTGAGGATAATATCATCAGTGATGTCATCAGTGATGCCATCAGTGATATCATGAATGATGTCACTGATTATGTCATGAGTGATGCAATATGTGAGGTAATAAGCAGTGCATTGCGGGGGTGTCAGTTATAGTTAGCTCAGGTAACTATAATGGCTGAATTTAAACTGGTTTTGTATGAGGGAAATCTGAGCCTAACTGTAACGTTTGTTTTTATCAGTGACATTTTACGTTTTTTCAAAGTCTATTTCCTAACGATAATGTTTCTGTAACCTTTTGTTTTTTAAGAACATTTCTAAGGTTTTTCAAATTCTAATTTCTAACTATAACATTCCTGTATCATTTGTTTTTTAAGTAAATTTCTATGTTTTTTTTACTAGTAGTTGCATTTGCAGAGTGGTGGAGAAAGAGGGCGGGGTCTCTGGACAGCTCCCAGGAATACTGCTGTGTCAGACTTACTGAAGGCAACAGGAGGGCTTCTGGGCACACAAGAGCCCTCAGCATCCAAAAAGACGTTACCCCCCAACCAACAGTGTGACAGGAGGCGTGTTTGCAGAGTGTTGGAGAAAGAGGTATGACCTCTGGACATCTCACAGCAATTTTGCTGTGTGGGACTTACTTCTGGTTACAGGAGGGCTTGTTGGCACTGAAGGACACACCAGAGCCAAGGAGACTTCATCCCACAAGCAGCAAAGCTCAAGGAGGTGCATGTGTACAGTAGTGGAGAAAGGGGGTGAGGTCTCTGTAGTTTTCTCAGCAATGGCTGTGTGGGACTTAGTGGAGGTAAAAGAAGGGCTTGTTCGCCCCTAAGGACTCTCTGGAGCCAATTGGACTTAATCCCCAAACCAACAGTGCACCAAGAGGTGTGTTTGCAGGGTGGTGGAAGAATGGAAGAAGGGGGCGTTGGCTCCAAAGTCCTCTCAGTAATAACACTCTATGGGACCTACTGGAGGTAACAGGAGGGCTTGTTGGCCCCCAACGATCCTCTGGGGCCAAGGGGACTATGTTCCCCAACCAGAAGTCTTTCCTTGGAGGTGCTTTTGCAGAGTGGTGGTAAAAAGGGGTGTAGCCTCCGGCGACTTTTCGGTCCCTTTAAAAAAAATGTTTTCTATTATTAGATGAGAGGTGCTGCATGGCCCCCTTCCCTGAGTCAATTTCGGCCTGCGGATCCCATTCCCCGGGGCCAGGCATTTTCTGAATGGGGAAGGAGGCTGTAGCCCTCTTACCTGAGCTGATTTTGGCCCCATTCCCCTGGACCAGATCTTTTTGTCTTATTAAAGGCATGGGACAAAGCAGGCCCCCTCCTTGACTGAATTTGGCCCGTGAACACCATGCTCCAGCTCACGGCGTCTTGTGTGGGTGCCTTGGATCCCCCAAGGCATCCATATTGTAGTGTTGGAAACCGCAGAGGACCCTCAAAAATTCTGCGATCCCTGCTGGCACTCTCCCTCCCAGAGAAGCTGGCACTGCTTTGAAAGAGAGGGAGCTGCTGAACATAAAAGTCCCTCTCTGTCAAAGCAATTGTGCTCTCTTTCAGCAATGAAAGCAAGCACAGTTTGCTTTGGCTTGGCTGGAGTGGCAAAGCTCCAGCCAAGCCATAGCAAACTGCTATGTCCCGGGGTGGGCATTCCAGGAAATAGCAGAAGCCCGCCCTGTGTGAGTGACGGTCCCCAGGGCCTTCTATGGCTCCTTGAGGTGGCCTGCATGACCCCCTTCCATTTTGATCGCGGTACTTGACACCGCAGATTTTACAACACAAGTCGTTACAACGACTTGCGTTGGAGGGTGCGGATTTAGGAATATTATAATTGTATATTCCAACACCAGTCCACGTAACAGTAGGGAAGGTGTTGGAATATAAAATTACAATATTCCTTAACCAACAGCGCCATCCAGCGCAAGTCATAGTAACGACTTACGTTGTAATGGCAGCGTGGTAAAGGTTGTAGGTGTAAACACCGCGTTGTAAACGACGTTTACCCTGCAGTTGTGCCGCTCTCCCACATGAATATTAAGTTTAGTCCCAAGGATGGGGCTGTCCCCCTGCATTCATTCAATATTTGGCCTGGGGAGGTGGTGGTCCCTAGAGCACAGGGTTTGCCCAGGGGCCCACAGAAATTATTAGGACTGCCCTGGGGAGGTGGCAGTACCTTTGGATTTAGAGCTCCTAAGAGGGGTGCCCAGTGCGCCCCCCTCCTACATATTATGGACATGCCATTGGGACCTGGCCCACCTGGGGGCCGACTTGAAACAATTTATGGTGGGATTCGGGGATCCAGTGCGACTCCATCTGGAAATTTTAAAACAAAAATGCCTTTTGGGCCCTGGACACCCCCTCCCCCCCAAAGGCCCAGGGCATCAGGGTGTATCTACCCTGCTCCCTTTTATGTTTTTAACTTTTATTTCTTGTGACTCCGTTCAACCGAGTCACAAGATGGCTGCCAACACTTCCTGGTTTGAAGTGTTGACAGTCAATCAGATCGCAGCACGAGATCGGAAGGGGTATTGGATATTCTGCTTCCCCGGATATACAACTGGACATCTCTTCAAATTACTCCACAACTACTGAATGGGTTTACACCAAATCACAAAAAGAACCAACAGCTACCTTTCTGCCAAATTTGGTGTAATTCCGTTCAACAGTTTGGGTTGTAGCCTCGTGTAAAGTTCCTAAAGTGGGTAAACTGTGTTTTTGGATCCCCCTTTTGTCTTATCCCCCGCTTGACAAAGAACTCTAAAACTTTCAAGACAGCTGCTGAAGTGAGCATCAAACTAGTTTCTATAATTTTGTGAGGATTTGTCAAACAACTCCAAAGTTATTGGCAAATGAAAAAATGCTCTTCCAATGGGAACTACGCACTAACTGCCAGTAGGTAATATATATACATACTGATTTGTCAAAAAATTGAATTTCTTTAATTAACAGAGGGGGAATTGTAGTGACTAGCATGTTTTATAATGGAACCCTTTTGGCTCCTATCATACACTCTAGAGCTGTGACGTAAGCGTCAGAGCGGAATCCAATGAAACCTTGTTTTAGAATGTTGAGTTCGCAGTTACACACAGATGAATAAAGACATGTAATATTAGGCTCAATATGTGGCATAGTAATTTGTGGGTGCCTAGGCTGGTGAGGAGGCTTCACATGTTTGGGTTTTTGCTACAAAAAAATGCTCAGAGAGCCTAATGCCGAATTATGTCATATTAAATCTAAATAGGCTAATTCCACAGGAGCCATGCGTGAAGATGGGGATTGGTCTACAATTCATTATATTACATTTTCGGCACTGCCCGCACCATTTCCACTGTATGATGTTCTTGAACAAATGTATGTCCTAAAATACACCTTCTTAACTCTATAAATTCTCCTTCAATATTTCTTCTAAATATCCAAGATGTAGCTAACAGACAGATGGGGATTTGTAGCATATGTTTAACCTGGCCACAGCCTGCGCAGTCTTGGGCAGATATTTTTTCCTTTATCGGCACAAAGTTTAAAGTCCATCTAATGCCAACCCCTAAAGGTATATCTTTTGGCTTATTTGAGGATCCTTTCCTGCTGAATTTTTATTTCATTACTAATTGCCTGCTCTTTACTGTAAAGCTTCTTTACCACCAACTTTTGAACAATAATTTCACAAGGGGCAAAACATAGGTTGTGACAAATCATTGCTTTGCCAATATAAAACTAAAGAGGTATTTTAAAATATGGGGTTATTTGTTAGGATAATAACATATTTTAGAGTATAACATTTGAGTGTCAGAGAGGGGGGCCGGCGTGCACAAATTATATATAAAAAAAGAGAGCAAATAATGTAGTGAAAAAATGTACTTACCGTGGACGAACAGGATGTCCTCTAGTACCGACCTCTTTTTTGGAACTGGAACAGGAAGCAGCAACGCACTTGGCCAATTTAGGGCTGCTCTCACCAGCATGAGAGCAGTCCTAGGATTGGTGGGGACTGTCTCACTGGGCACTCCATAGTGCTCTGGAGGCTTTGGCTTGCTCTGAACTAGCTGTCTAAAGACAGCTGGGTTACAGCTGTTTAAAGTGCACATGTGTGGATGGCTGTTACAAGATGGCCTGCCAAAAAGACATGCACACTTTGAACTGTGCTTTGCCAGCTTACCCTCCTCCCTGTGGAGTGACATGCTGCTGTCACTCTGCAGTGGCCCTCCCCTGTTCTGAAGCTTTGTTCGGGACGAGGCATGAAAAATAAAATGGTAAAAAAACAAAAAAATGTATTTCACCTTTGTGGCTTTGGGCGGGAGTTTAAGTGGGGCGACACAGACTGCTCCTGTAATTAGAAGGGGTGTAAAATCATGAAAGAGTCAACAACCCCCCCCTCCCATATCGGCCACATGGAGATTGAATCGCAGGTACCCAAGCACAATTACCTTCTTGATTCTCCTATTTTGTGTTAATTGGTACCAAATATTCTTTATAAAGCGGTGAATTTGCTCATGGTAAGACAGGGTAGAGACCCCCAAGTATTTAGCTTGCCGTACAATAAACTGCTATCAGCTAAATGCATTTATGAAGTCAATAAATTCGGCATATAACTAATCCCAAAATCAGCCAGTCCTATTAAAGTGAATGAATAGTGCAACCTGTTTGAAAATAAAATAAAAGCTTAGGGTCATATTTGTGACAAAGTCAGGCAGCACAGTAAGTCACCTTGCTGTGCTACACTGCATAAGAGGGAAAGGGCAGGAATGTGCCATATTTAAAACAATAGGGTGCAGTCTTGCCATTTGTCCCTGCACTGATACCGTTTTGGCTGCCTTGCGCCAACGTAAACACCCTTGCATCTGGGTTGTAAGAAGGATTGTTTTGTGCAGGAAGAGGTCCCTTCCTGCACAAAAACAATCCACTGAGGCATTTTTCTCTTCCTAATTGAGGTACAGAATATAACACATAGAAAGAGGAAGTAATGAGGAGAGATAAAGATATTTCCTATTATTATACCTCACGTGTTTTGGTAAACTGGAAATGCATCAGAATCCATAGATGTTGCTTTGGATCACCCAGGCAACACCAATGGAATGCCTCCCTGGTGCAGAGTAACACAACACCGCAATTTGCGCTGCATTGCGTTACTCCAGAATTCTGAAGCTGCTAAGGTTTGTGCATGGTGGCCTTGTGTGGCTTAATAAATCACATTTTGGGCTTGCAACGTAGATGCCCCTCTTTGTGTGATGAAAGATCAATGCAAACTCAGTCTTGAATATGCCCCTTATTTTCAAGACCCGAGATGTCAATTCATCTAGTAGAATCATGGTATAAAGCTTCACCTCTATATCAAACAGAACTATTATCATGTACCTACTAGGTTCCGCTGAAGAACCCTATTGTGCAGCATATGAATTATAGAACCTCTCCAGGAGTTTGGGATCATGCTTTTCTGGAAACAGGTTTTGGACGGTGGTAAAATGCATCTAACCAAAACACGTACATCATATGTGCCATATTCAGGGCTACCTGGAAGAGATTGAGGTCTGAAGCCCCATCTATCCTGAAGGCCTTTATCGCTTTTATTATACCTTCTTCCTCTACAGGAAGCCATACAAAATTAAAGTGAGGCACTAGAACCTATAGGATGTTTATGTAAAATTCACAATCTGCATGGGCCACTATGCATTAAATGACTCTGTGAGAAAATCCCAGAACCTCCTGGAATTTACAGTTTTACTTATTTCATGGATTCATTCTCGTTGAGTTTCAACATATTACCCTATGCTTTCCAGATTGAGATATTGACCGTTCCTATAGTGGAGATGTCCTCTGCATTTCTGTGAGCTTGATTGATTTCTTTGTTTAATTCACTCTTTTTAAACCTTAGGAATTTTGAGAAGCAGCGAGAATAATTGGTATTCACATTTTGAGCACCAAGCTGTTGACTTTTCAAATTGAGGTGAATGTAATAGCTGTCATTACCAAATACCGTACCTCCTGTGAGGTGCTAGCACATATTAACCATTCTGCTAACAATAGGGAACTTAACACGGTGAGCAAGGGCTGAATTCTTCCTTTGTCGAAACAACCATGGATTGTTTATCACCCTCGAACTTGTTTCTCCTGCTGCAATCTTATTATGACTACTTACCCTATGAACTGTTCTCTTTTCAGGCGTATAAGTAATTGAAAACAAATAGGGAACATGACTGATGTAAGTCGCAGGGCTTTACCGATAACACATTCATGCTACACACAAATTAGGTATACGTGTAAGATAAACTTCAAAGCATTTACTCTTTAGAGTCCCAGGGTCTAGAGAAACATTGGGGCATATTAGCAAGAACCTCGTTAAATTATCGCAGTTTTAGCAGCAGAAAACTGACGCTAATACGGTGATAATGGGATTGCTAATATGCGTTGTAGAATTCCAATAGAAGCCCAGGTTAGATGAGCAGGACATCTAACCTGGGCTTCTATTGGAATTCAATACCGCATATTAGCAAGCCCATTATCGCAGTTTTAGCGTCAGTTTCCTGCCGCTAAAACAGCGATAATTTTAAGGAGATTCTTGCTAATATGCCCCATTGTTTTCAATAGGGGTACTAGCAAGATCACATAGTGTTTTAACAGCAGATTGGCATTAGTCATAATAACAAAAGTAATAGAATTGCAGCTAGAGGATTCTTTCCTACTGTTGTCTGGAAAGCTATGTGTAGTGAGAAACATTACAAGACAATTTGGCCTTGCTTAAAGCAAATGTGGATGGGAGGAGACGAAGATGGACTTAGTGCCCTTTTCCCTACATGAATATGTATCTGTTCAAACGAGCCAATTGCAACCACCCAGAACCCACAAGTTAGGATACAGGTTGCTTGGTGAATCCATACAGCCTTTATTCTACAGCCACGTTACATATAAACACATCGCTGTCGAATTCACTATACAATGTAGCCTGGTAAAAATATGCAGCTTTTCACTATTGCTATACAAATGATTAACCTAATTAATTAAATTTAAAATAAAGTTAAACGGCATATAACATAAAATCGACACAGGAAAAAATAAAATGAGATTTCTCTAGGTGGCTCCGGAGAGGTGACCTTAGCCGAAGGACATCTGAGTTGCTTCAGGTTCCGGCAGGAAGTTTACTGCCTCCTCAATATTAATCAGAGGACCCCTTCCACCAGGGCAGCAAGGCCGTTTCCTTTTTGTTGCACGAATATTACGTTTGTACAAAACAATGGCTTCTCCCATTGGAACTCCAACTCCATTTGTTATGCGGTTTCCATTAGGTACCTAGGTACAAAATAAGAGTTTAAGTGTCAGAGGTAATGTTCATTTTCATCATTTGCTTAAAGATTTGCTTGATCGTGTCTGCCTCCTTAGACCCTCGTTGTTAGAGAGTACAGTAATCTAGCACCCGAAAAAAACAGGAGTGCAATAAAAGCACCACCTGTACTTCCGATGCAGGCATAAATACCTGTTTATTCCAATAATGGAATCAGAATTAAGCCAAATATATGAGCCACTGAAGGATTGTTCCCTAAAGTCTGGGGATGTCTGAAGTTGCTTTGTATAAAACTTTACAAACTTGAGAAGTGCAAATTTAGGAATGTGGACAGTTTTGGTTTGCAGTAGTGTGAAACCATACCCATTTCTGCTCAAGACTCTGACTAGAAGTAGGTGGAACAATGCTGCTTGGCTGTAACACCAGTGGCGTCTCCTTCGCTATAGTGGAGTTGAGTCACCCCATTGCTTTCAAGCAGAGTGAGATGCAAAAACAAAAAATGATAATAAGTTGTAGTTATTATGATATTATGTTTGTGCTGCTTTGTGGGTGGGCAAATGGGTAGGGCTGCTCTGCAAGTAGGGAAGTGGAGGAGTGGTTTACCCACTCCTAGGTGCGCACTGATTGTTTGGTTGGCCCTCTCAGGCCACCCAAACCAGTCATGTGCACTTTCCTACTTCTACATGCAAGCTGCATTACAGCCTACATGGAGAACATGTTCACCCCTCCAGTCCTTGGATGAGCGTTGTGTCACAGCGCTCAGACCAATCACAACACTGCATTGCAGGTTTGTGATTGGCTTAGAGGAGGGAGCCTGACTGCCTGCTTCTTGTTGGTGAAGTTAGAGCCAGGATATCAGGAGCAGTGACGTGGGACACGGCGATAGTAAGGCAAGTGATTTAAAAAAAAAACTTACTCCCTCCAGCAATTGCGACCCCCTATGACCTCTGCACCTGCCTCCCCACCCTCAAGCCATGCAGACCGCCACTGTGTAACACACTGGCTTTCCGGCTCTCAATGTACGGCTACAGTTGCCTACCAAACAATTTGCTGTAATTGGATTACAGGAAAAGGTAGTGGTATATGTAGATGAGTTTTAATTTGCTAGAAAATAATCGTTAATTTAGGCATGCTTCAGTTTCCATAACTGGCCGGACATTGACATTTTCCATTTGCAATCATTCATGAAACGCTGCAGGAAAGTGAATGGTTATTTTAGGTCTACACGTTTACCATGTGCATGTGACTTTCTCTATTTCAGAAATTTAAAGAACATATCACCTCAGCAATGGTCTCTGGGCAAGATGTATGACTGGGGCATTTAGTGACTCGCAAATTGTGCTCAATTGCGAGTCGCAATTTGCGAGTTGAGAGTTGTGTAACAGTCTCAAAGGGTTGAAAATGAGACAGTTTCTATGAGGCCTGCACAAATAACATATCACATTTGTCCAAACACGCTTTTGTAGCGCTTGACTATCAGAGGGTAGCATTGCAGAGCAGTCTAAGGCTTACTCAAGGGGAGGTGGTATGGGCTAGTAATCGCCAATACTTGTGCACAGAAGTAACACAATAATTAATTGTCCAGTCTGTACTTTGCTTTATAAAAGTAAGAGTACATTTATTAAACACACACTGCTTAATAATTTGCACAATTTACAAATACACATAAGCTGTTGGAATTACCTTGTGACATTGCATAACATCTCCAACCCTCCTTCAGGAGGGAGTGGGGTCCAGTACCACCACTCCCATGTATGCACATCATCTTGCCCCCTAAGGCAGTGGGTTCACACAACCTGGAGTGAGGGCCCTGCCCGGGTACACATGACCCTGACTGAGCATCTCATACTGACCATTTAGCATGCACTTCTACATCTTGTGACTAACAGTCTGGGTTATTCCTTCCCTAATGCAGTAAGAAGAATACATGTTTGGGCATCACTTTAAATGAGGTACTTATCATAGATGATAACAATTATAATGCATTGAAATCACGGCCTCTAAAATGCATCACAGGTAAAATCACAGGATTACGCATATACAGCCAGACACCCTAGCAGGAATGTCCAGCAACATAACCCCATTTGACATCACCTTACACAGGTACTTCACATAACACTTGTGACTTTCAGTCCCTCTCAAAGAAATAACATTAGTAAATGCATTTCTGGTGCAATTACACCTCTTCACCTCCAGGGGATGCCCTCTTCCAGACATCCCCCAACTCAGCCCTTCCCACCTTGGTGCAGTCCCTAAGGCACCCACAGCTGAAGACCAAATGTTTCAGCCACAGGATCATGTTGGCACCTGGCTGAGCCCTTGAGGGGTTATTTCTTGCTAGTCCCCAAGAGACTTGGGGGGGACTTTCATCTTCGTGCTGGGGGAGATTGCGTTGCTCCTGCAGCTCTACCTGTACCTTGGCACGCATGTCGCAGGGACCCTATCCCCCTGGGGCCCCCACAAGGTGAGAAAAGGCTGTTTTCCCTTGCAGGCCAGTCCGGGCCTGCAAGGCATTATTTGGCGAGTGGCTCCTACCAGTGCATACTATAGCAGGGGCCCCCCC
The DNA here is from genome assembly GCF_964263255.1 of Lissotriton vulgaris. NCBI lineage: Eukaryota > Metazoa > Chordata > Amphibia > Caudata > Salamandridae > Lissotriton > Lissotriton vulgaris. The sequence continues at coordinate 353,013,116 of NC_141698.1, forward strand.
TCTGCTCCAGGGAGAGCCGCAACACACTGCTGGCGGCCTCACCGCATCTTCAGTCTTGGCTGGGTCTCGGTCCTGCGCACCGCACACCCTCGTGTGCGGTCGCGGGAGCCAGCGCTGCTCTTCTGGTCTACCCTCTCCGGCCGACACACATAGCGGCAGCTGCTTGACCGGTGTGTCTTCAGGGGAGTGCTACAGCACTCCCCCGCCTTCCTCCAGCCTTGGGAAAGGGAGGTGGCACTCCCCACTCCTCCTCCCAGATGTCGGGGGCCCAGGGAGGGGATACCGGGCCCGGGGCCATCTTCACGGGGAGCGAGACTGCGCTCCACGACTTCCGCTCTCTTCAGTCCCTCGGAAAGTCACATGTGGAATGTGAAGTACCTGGGTAAGGTGATGTCATAAGCCAAATGGGGTTATGTTACTGGACATTCCTGCTAGGGTGTCTGGCTGTATTTGCATAATCCTATGATTTTACCTGTGATGCCTTTTAGAGGCTGTGATTGCAATGCATTATAATTGTTATCATCTATGATAAAAGTACCTCATTTAAAGTGATGCTCAAACATGCATTCTTCCTACTTCATTAGGGGAGGAACAACACAGAATGTTAGCCACAAGATGTAAAAGTGCATACTGTATGGTCAGTATGAGATGCTCAGTCAGGGTTATGTGTCCCCAGGGCAGGTGTACCTATTTTTAATGCTTTAATGCTTGTTGAGATGATGGGGTGGGTCGGCGCTGGGATGGTGACAGTTGGCAGGGTTCTCCCTCCAGATTGTGTCAACCCACTGCATTAGGGGGCAAGATGATGTAAATACATGGGAGTGGTTGTACTAGACCCCACTCCCACTGCGGGAGGGGTGGAGATGTTATGTAATGTTACTAAGTATTTCCAACAGCTTATGTATATTTGTAAATTGGTGCATAGTATTGAGTAGTGTGTGTGTTTAATAAATGTACTCTTACTTTTATAAAGCAAAGTACAGACTGGACAACCAAGTATTGAGTGTTATTTCTGTGCACCTGTAATGGCGATTACTAGCCCACACCACCTCCCTTGAGTTAGCCTTAGACTGCTCTTCAACGCTACCCTCTGAGAGTCAGGCGCTACAATGAAGGACAACTGTGACATGTTATTTGTGCAGGTCTCACAGACACGGCCTCATTTTCCAACACACAGAAACTGTTTGCAATTCCCAATTGGGTTGCATATTGCATGCCTCATCAATATTCATGAAGCGCTCACAATTTGTGACCCAATTATGAATGGCTGACCCTCCCAGGTATGGTGGGTGGCTGGACTCAGCAGACCTCCATGTGAAGGACTACTTTTCAATAAAGCAGGTTATTTTTAAATGCAGTCCACTTTTCTTAAAGGAAAACAGAATGCATTTAAAAAAAAATGAAACATTACTTTTTTATTTTTTAAGGGCAGGTAGGTGTCCCTGGGACCTTTGTCTGCCCCTAAAAATATTTCCCCCTGCATTTGCAAAGGAGAAGGTGTCCACTGGGGACCGCTTCCCATTTGCTAGTGCATTACCACCCTCTTGAAGAGGCGCGGTAAATTGTGAGTGTTTTGCGACCGCAATTGCGGTCGCAAAATATTCATACATAGGGTAGTGAGTCGCAATTAGGAAGGGATGCATTAAAACTCCGCTTTCTAATTGCCAGTCGCAAATCCTATTTAGTGAGGCGCAAATAAATTGTGAGTTGCTAAATAGGGTTTGCACATGGCCCCCTTCATTTTTGCATGTGCAAACGTGTAGCGAACCCGTTTGCCCATGCAAAAATGGGTCGTACATCTGGCTCTCTGTGTATAGGGATGTGCCTATCCTCACACCAAGCTGTCTCCACCCTAATGTAGTGTGTCTGGAGCCAGATCAGAGTAGGTCTTGTGCACTACAATGACTTTTCTTTGAAGTTTGCTACTTCAAAGGCACAAAGGGTTTAAGTATTGGACCTCTGACATCCCAAAATCAGAACACCACTGGATTGAGGACATTCTACCAGAAAGAAGAGTTGGATGCTGTAGGCGGGACTGCTACTCAGCCTGTTGCTTAGTTGTGCTAGCCTGCTGCTTGCTGCTTCTATCCTGGGAGTGATAGGACTAATCTTTGTTTTCTAAATCCTACTTCCAAGGTTCTCCAAGGGCTTGTGCATACTTACCTCCTGTTAAGAAGTCTCAGGGCCATCAAAGACTTCACCTATCAGTGCCTGGGCTCTTCGGTTGAATGTCCCACCTTGACAAATGGTGTCAATTCCATTTCCTGGGCCCTTAGAGGTATAATCTGGAGATCTAAGGAAAATATCCATGCATTCACTCCCAGCGCCTGTTTTATCGATGCATCGCTGAAGAAGATTGGCACACCACCGCTGCCTGCACCAAAGCTTGGTTCCCAATCAGCACATCAACCACAGCTTTCACCGCAGGCCCCAGCTCAACGTTGCAGCATGTCAGAAAAATTGCTGCAGCATGAGTCCCAAGCACTGTGTCAATGAATGTACGTGACACTGCTCCAACTCTGAGTTAGAACCTGTTCGGCAGCCGTAGAAATGACGCATCGCTGGCTTCACGGCTGGAAAATATACATGGCACCTGCTTTGCAACTCTTGCAACAACACAGCAAGTCTGGATTTTCAACGCATCGTCCCTCGATTCCGATACTTCATTGACGCAGCAAGGCAGTATGGAACCGAGGCCGCATATCCAGAAATTTAAGCATCACTTCCTCTACCAGTAAGGAACTGACAAATCACCTCGCCTGACAGTAAGGAACTGACAAATCACCTCCCCTGCCTTGCAGTAAGCAACCAACATTTCACCTTCCCTGGCAGTAAGGAACTGATGCATCACCCTCCCTGTGGGGTAAGAAACTAACACATCGCTTTGCTTTTCCAGTGCATTATCTCCCTTGCGCCTGTTTTGCCTTTTGATTTTTTACGCATCTGATGTACTTTGTGTAAAAAGAAATACATCCATAGACTTCGATGGAATGAACTTATTCTATTCAATCTTTGAAAAGCGATATCTTAACTGATGTATTTTAGATGTTTGTCATTTTGGTCTTGTTTTAGTCAGACAAATATTGGCTACTGTTTTAAACTGGTGTGGACTCATTTGGTAGTGTTTTCGCTGTGTTAGTGTGTGCATGTACACATGCTTTACACATTACCTTTGAGATAAGCCTGACTGCTTGGGCCAAGTTACCATTTCGGTGAGCTCGGGTTATCTTAGCTGTGTGACTCCCTTACCCTGACTAGAGTGATGTTCCCTACTTGGACAGGATGCCAACCACTACCAACTAGAGACCCCATTTCTAACAAGGTGTAACCAATCTAAGATAATATTGTTTTTTTAAAGGCATATTTATTTCGAATACAGCATTGAAAGCCAATAAAAATAAGGAGCTGATTGAAGAGGGGAACATTCCTGATTCCATCTTCCCTTCTGATATCAAAACAGATAAATATGTTAAATTGCTCATCGACTTACTGTTGGGCACCAATGGGGTGATCGTAAAGTGGAGGGTTGAAAGGGACAACCAACATCCTTCATAAAAAGAGATGTCTCTGTTTTTTCATTAAATGATTATATTATCTCTACCTCTGACTTCTTTGATAGATTTTCTTAGCTTCGTGTTCAATATAATTATGGCAGTGACCATGCGATAATTTCCTCAATACTTGACTTACAGATCCAAAATTTAAACTGGTCACTAAAAGTTGATAATCGTACTGTAAAAATTGATTGAAAGCAAAGTCAGATTTGCAGGAACTCTCGCAATGTTACCTCTCCATGGGATCACAGCATAGCAGGTAAGACAAATCTCATCCATGGCTTTGAGGATAGAATGTCTGCGGTTGTTCATTAGATAAAGAGATCGTTAGAAATTGGGTTTCTGGGTGGCAGAGGTATTCACCCTGTCTGAGCAGGAACAATAATCCTAGTAAGGGTGGGTCACAAGACACCCTAAGTTATCCTTGGCTTACCCTCAGGTAGGTTGAACCAGAGCAGTCAAGCTTAACTTAAGAGGCAATTTGTAAATTATTTGTACAACACTTCAAACAGTAACACAGTGAAAGCACCACAAAAAGACTCCACACCAAGTTAGGAAAATAGAGCTTAATTGTATAATTAAAACAAGATCAAAATAACATAAATTCATCAAGAAGAAGTTGAGATACGATTTTCCAAAGAAGATATGTAAAATAGTACTTAGAGGCAATACGAGCTTAAATGGGTTATCTGGTTGCACTGGACCAGGGCAAAGTCAAAAGTTTAGCCCAACCGCGATGGATCGCTGGCCAGATAAAGGGATTCACTTGGGTCCGCTGAACCAAAGTACATTTATCTGGCCTTGTATTGACGTCAAACAAGATGCAAAGTGCAGCCAAACTGATGCGTTGGTTGCGAGGCACGCGGTGGGCGAGATACATCATGATTCTGCAACAATGCGGTGATGTAATGGTTCCAAGTGTGAGGTACAGGTTTAGAAGGCGATGCATGGCTACTGATCCTTTAGCAGGTGATTTGTCAATTCTGGGTGTGATGGCTGGTTCGGTTCCACGCTTTGACGAGGATGAACCAGTTCCAGAGGCGAAGATGTGCTGGTTCTGACTGACGCAAAGGTGAAGATGTGCCTGTTCCAATGAGAATGTACGGGTTCTGGTTGTAAAAGCACAGTAGGTATCACTTCCAAGGGCCCAGGATTGGGGTGGCAACACTTGGCAGGGCAGGCTCACTGCTTGTAGAGTTGAGATAGAGATACAGGTAGTTCAAGTGTTTGCTAACCCTGAGACTTAGAACAGGAGGACAGTCTGCAAGCCCTTGTAGTCACTCTGGGTTCAAGAGATGCCAGTCCAGTCCTTCTCACAGCAGGCAGCAGGGCAGCTCAGCAAAGCAAGTGCACAGCTAGGCAAAAGTCCAGCACAGCAGCAGCACAGCAGAGTGGCTGTGAAGGGCCACCGGCCCGAAATGCATTGAGGTTTACTTCAACATGATCACTCAGGAAATTATAAGAATTCTGTCGTGCTTTGGATTAAGGCCTGGATGGGCATGTATGGGGCATTTTAAGCTCAGAATTCTTCAGCCTTTGTTCACAACTGATAAAAGTGATTTTAAATAAACATGGAGTACATGGATGAACTTTCGTATCAAGTTTCTTGTTTACAAATTTGAGACAGAAAGTATGCAGTGCAAAGTGAAGCTGGAGCGTGACGATGCACCAGTTATTTGTAAATGTATCATTGTGTCATTGGGATATGACACACTTCCAGCTTGCACGCGACAACTGATTATGGATTGAAAACAGTAAAACGTTCTAAATTGGTATAAAATGAGGTGTGCATTCCATCACCTTTCTAACTTTCTAAAAATGGCATATGCTAAACTGTAATTTGAAATCTAACTTCACCACAAGTTGTGATTTTAAACTGTGAGTTCAGTGACACCAAATAAGAAATGTCTATCGCTTCACAATTGGGAATTACACTATTACACTTAAAAGATGTAATAAATCTCATTGTTATCCTACGGGAGAGATAGGCCTTGCAGTAGTGAAAAACGAAAGTGGGAGTTTTTCACTACCAAATCATGTAAAACTTAAAAGTACATGTCCTTACTTTTAAAAACATTGCACTCTGCCCTGTGGGTCATACAGCGTCTACCTTGGGGGTGACAAATGCATAAAAAAGGAATATTTAAGTGTGGCAAGAGGGTTACTCAATTGGGTGGCGCACTGCAGGCCCGCTAGTAGCATTTAAGTTTTTGGCCCTTGGCATACATAGTGCAGTATACGAAAGACTTTAAGGAAAATACATATGCCAATTGAGGTTTAAGCCAATGTTACCATGTTTAGGGGAGAGAGCCGTGGTAATGCTAAAGCCAGCAAAAACAAGGTCAGTAAAATGGAGGAAAGCAGCCAAAAGGACGGGAGAAGACCAGCCTAAGGCACTTAAGTACAATTGAGATTTAATAAACTGCTGAAGCAGAAGGCAAAAACACAAAAAGATCCCAGGTGTGAAAAACTTCACCACTAAATTAATAAACTATTGTGGCAACAATTCATCAAATTCTCTGCTTTCAGGGAAAAGAAATTCTAATTTGATGGAACAATTGAGAAATATTTGTTCTGATTTTAAAAGGAAAATAGCAGACCAAAATTGGTTAGATTTACACGACGCTGGACTAAAGTGAAATTGCAAACTGTTTTGGAAGCTTATTGTAAAATCTAATGGTACTAAAAAATCCCAGTCTCCAATTTCAACTCGAGCTTTGGAGTGGTTTAACTAGTTTCTATACGCTGTGCTGAAAACCTTTTAAAAAATATATATGAGACAGTCCTATTTTCACTGCAAGCTTTAAACGTTCACCGAAAAAGAATGAAACTTCTGACGGCTAAGCAGATCAAGGTACTTATAAATAGAGTAAGAACTTCTGCAGCCACCCATGGTACCAGAAATGATTCTGGTAAAACCCCAAAAACAGGCTCCTGAATCTTGGAGCACATTTCTAACTCCCTTGTTTACATACTGCTACAAAAAAGGCAAATCCTGCATTCCTGGGCTGGGAGTTTAGCTGTCCCACTGCACAAGAAAGAAATATTCCTTCTCTTTACCAAGTAACTATTGACAAATCACTCTTCTTGACACCATAAAAAAAATATTTTTGACTAGTATTCTGGAGAGCTTAGAAGAACAAGTCTATGAAACACGCATCATCCCTTATGTCCAAGCCAGCTTCAGATCAAACCATTCAGTAACAGACACCATTGCCACTGTCTGAACCCTGATCGACAAATAAGTTGTGTCAAAATTGCTAATTTTATACACAGTTGTTATTGATTTTTCAGCAATTTTCAATAGGGTAGGCAGCCCATGTCTCTGTAAGAAAATGGTCCGACTAGACATATCCTCTAATTTATTGAGATTGATCACTGCTTTGCACTCATTCACTTGGTATAAAACTTTAATGGGTGGAAATAAAGGTTTAACCCCTAAAAGTATGAAGAAAAGGTACTTGAAACAGGGCTGCATTTTAGCTACTCTTCTTTTTTAATCCGTCTTCATGATCTTCCATCCCAATTTTCTAATATAAAGAATTTCCCTCCCAGTATTGCCTCTCAAGACCTGAACATTTTGTTTTATGCAGATGATTTGGTCATCTGTGATCTCACCCCTATAGGTCTACCCTATAACATAACTTGTATGCTTTACATGTCTATACTGTGGATAATTTCTGAAATTAACTATAGGAAAGACTAAAGTGATGCCTTTCAGAGGAAAAAAAGAAGTGCAGCTCTTTGAATTGGAATCTTAGTGGAACTTCTTTAGAAATCGTAAAAAATATGTGCTTACTTGGGTACAGCCTTTACATGGAATTTAGAGAATTAGGTCAAATTTATCACACATAGGGAAGAAGGCTTTAGCCCATATTTGTTCTTTGAATACATTTTAGAATTCCTCTGGATAAAGTAATTTTATGTTTCTTTTACAATTTTTTTTTTATTTATTTATAACTTCACAGTAGCAAGATATCACATATCAATATACAAAAATCAGCAATGAACAGAAAATAACACATAGAAATTCAAGTTTCAAAATAATCACGAAAAGATCCCGAGATGCTAATTCCAGTCTGACGTTTTTTAAGCCCTTTAACAGAAAATAAACTCCATTCTAACTCATAAAGTATAGATTTTTGCTTGCCAAAGTTCAAATGGGTGGGGAATCTTTCTGCAGCCACAATACAGAGATGAGCGACAGTCATAGAGAAAAATATCAGCCATTGATGCTGGTATAATACAATCAAGTGATTATTAGCAGGCAGCACCCCTAATAACCCATAACTGGAGTTATTGTCAGCCGAGTATTCATAAACAAAGACATAACATTTTCTATGTCAGAGATAAATCTAAACAATTTACCACAGCTAAAGAATATATGTAAGCTGTCAGCATTGTCTTCCCCACATCGGAGACACTTTCCATCAAACCCAGCACCCAATTTAGACATCCGAGCGGAGATATAATATAAATCAAATAATGTCTTAAAAAATTGAACTTTCAGATTTGCTGACGATAAAATCTCCCTAGAACTAGCAATGAGCTTCTCAACTGAAATATTTGGTTCTACCAGCTCACTAGACTATTTGATATTATGTTTATCCAAGTCATCTTGTCTTTCTGACAATAATAACTGGTATAACGCACCAATTTTCTCCTGTCGTCTAACCGTCTCTATAAGAGAGTGGGGCACCATATTAACATTAGTCCAAAATAGAAAGTCCCTTATCTGCAAAAATTTGAAAAACTGCACTTTGGGAAAGCCGTATTGTGTAACTAATTCATCTAAAGATTTACATACCCCATCAAGAGAAAAGAAATCCCCTAAATTCCTAATACCTTTCTTTCTCCAACCCTGAGGGACGTGTAATATGAGATTTTTCCCATTGAGTCAAGCATTTTTATTCTTTTCCACACTTTATAAGCACTATGCAGAACTTTAAACCGTGTTCGTTTAAAGTAACTCCCAACCACTTCTTTAAATAAGGACTGTCTGGCAATTGGGCCCATGAGATTTTCAAAAATCGTTGGCACCATAGCACTAGTCATAGCTTCCTCCACCGTGAATAAAACCCACATTTTTAACAAAATACATGTATAGAAGTATAAAGCAAAATCAGGTATGGCTAACCCTCCTTTCTCGACAGGAAGCATTATAAAAAGGCATCGCACGTCTAGGCCTAGCAGGACTCCAAATAAACTTTCTGCAAATAAATTGAAGATATTGTAATCTGGCATTTGTCACTTCCAAAGGCAGTGAGCAAAATAGATATAGAACCTTAGGTAGGATATTCATTTTTATGATATTGCTACGTCCAATTAAAGTGAGGTGTAAGCGCCCCATCTATCTAATGAATCTTTAACATTCTGTATCAGTAAATTCCAATTCGCATCCATCACTTCAGACATAGAGGATCGTATTTGAAGGCCCAGATATGTCACCTCTTTTATTACCCGATCATCTATCCATACAATATTACCTGAACACAAAATTTGTGTTTTTGCCACATTAAGTTTGTACCCAAAATTGGTCTGAATTCTGTCGCTAACCGTTCAATCTCGGCAATCGCAAGAGAGGGATCCACAGTGGTAACGGCTAATATTATTATTATTTTTATTATTGCATTTGTTATGTGCGACAGCTACCCACAAAGGGTTTCCCGGCGCGAGATTTGTAGAGAAGTTTGAGTCAAAGAAAGAGGAGGGCCTAGATGTTAAATAGCCAGGTTTTTAGGATTTTGCGGAATTTAAAGTAGTTGTCTTCGTTGCGTACTGAGAAAGGCAAGGAGTTCCATAGCACGGGCCCTTGATAGCAGAAAGATCTGCCTCCCATACGGGACAACCTGATTTTAGGAATGACAAACTTTCTTTGTGTGGTGGAGCGCAGGGAACGAGAAGGGCAATAGAACGGGCAAGCAACAGAAGGTATTTCGGGGCTTTAGCGGAGTTAATTTTATGCATAAAACATAATGCTTTGAACTTGATTCGCATATCAACCTTCAACCAGTGAAGGTCTCGAAGATATTGGGTAGTAGGGGTGTATCTGGGAATACTGCATATTATAAAAAAGGAGGTAGGACACACACCACAAAATCAAGTAGAATTTGAAAAGGTGAAAGTTTGTTGCGTGCAGGCTGGGGCTTCGCTCTCTGAACCACAGAGCATTGAAGATAAATAAGTGGTCGGAAATCCCAATAGGAGTTATCCCCCTGAGCACCGCGTGTTGGTTTCACAATGGTATAATAAAGTTTGTTGACACTAGGATAAGTTCATTAAAGTTTTTACTTCATCACGGTTTTCTTTTTGTTAAATTGTATTTTCCATTTGTACAAAAGAGATGAATTCCAAAATAAATCAATGAATATATCCAAAATGCTTCATCATCATTCCCCATGCATTTCGGCCCATAGAAACCCCAAGAACAAACTACTCCAAAGAGAATTTTGGGATTCGATATTTGTGCACGATGCAACCCACTGGTTTGAACGATAGAATGGAATTTCTTTGTTATTTATGATTCTCACCTGATCATATTATGGTTCTTTTTCAGCTATCTCCAAATTATGTGTTTCTCATTGCTTGTTAATTATAATTTTTAATTCACAATCAACACCTACAATGGTGGATATGGGACAAGTAGCCTTATCAACTTGATAACTATTATCTGTTCGGAGTTGTCGACTTTCAACAACAAACACACTTTCATTTTACACTGTTTCATCATGGCCTCCGGGTCCGCTTACACCAGAGGTCCTCAAAATTTTGGATGCCAAGACCCCCCTGTCAACATTTTCAAGCGTAAGGACCCCCTCCTGACAAAAATTTCGAAACCTCTAGGTTATGAGGAAGGTGAGGACCAAATTATGCGACAGGCTTGACTAAATTGTGTGAGTAGAAAATGTAAATAATGTTCTGTGATGCTGCGTATTTTGGGGTAGCATTGCTTTATTATTTATAATTTTTTTTAAACACAGTAATACTGAGGAAAGATTTCACCCCATCAGTACCAGTTTATAACCAAAATACAGCAATTAACATCAGAAAGGTGTCTAGTCAACCTCTGTGAAGGGCCTCCCAATCCACAGGAATACGCGCTGCCAAATTAGTAGCTCACCTGGCCATGGCCGGGAGCAGCAAGGGTGCATTCAAACCGTGGTGGTCTTGTGCAGAATTAACCAGTTTACCCATGCCCCTTTCCTCTCACCCCCTTCCTTCCATCCCTCTCTTCTCTCCTCTCCCAACCCCAGATCCCTCTCTCACATTGCAGGCAGATGGTTGTTAGCCCCAGGACACCTTTTGGTAACAGTAGCACACTACAAATGTAAATAATAGGCAGAAGCAGGGGATCCACTAGACCCGAACTTCCTGGGGGGGGTAACACTACCAGCCAGGGCTTGTCCAAGCACTGGTTGCACACGGTGCAACAGTCTTTCCACCTTTGGAGTTCTGGACTTTTATTAAGGTCCAGAGGTGTCAGGGACAACACCCGAAGACCCCTGAGTTCTACCTGTCTCGGTGCACAAATAAACAGAAACACGGGCTTCTCGATGGTGGCGTCAAAGACCAAAGGTTTATTACTGCAGGGACACAGAAGTCACAGAAACTACACACGGGCAGATTCTAGGAGCCTGTTCGATTTGCACAAAGTGGGTTGCTCCTTAAATACAAATTATTTAGCTGGGGGCAACATTCTCCACATACTCGTACGTTTCTTAACCTTCATGTCCTAAACAATAAATATTTGGCGTTACATGGGAATCGTCAACAATACCTGATGTCAAAACATTACGAACGAGGGGTTCCCACTGTTCCATCATAATCTCATGTCAACTTTTCATTCAAGAGCCGGACCGCCTCATCGTAAATTTCGTTACCTCCCCCTAATAAAGGCCCAGAAGGAAAGGAGCAGAGCCAGGTGCAGAAGATAGAAAAACAGGATAAGAGATGTTTGTGGGTCGTAAATGGGCAAGGCTACCAGCTTCGGCTGCCTAATCATGATCAGGCCAACGAACACAAGAACCAGTATAGCAGGACTGGCCTCAGGCCGGGGAGGCAGCTTTTGCCGAGTCATGCGGCCACAGCGTTTCTGTCCTAAGGTGCACGTGTCACTAGCAAGGTGAATCGCCGGCTAAAGCTTACGTGTCCTTAAGTGAAATGAATTGATCAGAGGTCACTGTGTGTCCATTGACTATGTGAGGGCAAGAATACAAAATGGCTGCCATAATCTAAAATGGATGCCATGGGTGAATCAGAAATGTGGTTATAACAAGAGTGCTCTTGCTCGTAGCATAGCGAAAACACCAGGATATGCTAAATGGATCATTTGCGGTTCACTGATACCAAAATTGTGAGTTTACGACAATGTTGAAAACACGGGTTCAAATCGTCACGGAACCTCAGACCTCCTTTTGCCCTTACATAGGCAATTACTCAGTCTATATCAGAGTCTATCTCGATGTTCATTAGGTCAGTGATATGTTGTTGCATCATCATCCTTTCTCGTACCTTGTCTCCAAACACAGGTGGTTTTCTAAAACAGGTTGCAGCACAGAGGCTACACAAAGCGGGACCACATTGGATAATAAGGCAGCACGAGAATAGGAATACTAGGATAATACCAACGACCATCAGAACCTTCCATCCCCACGCTGATAGTAGAGTCCAAAGCCACTCCATTAAGGACCAATTTCCCTTGTCTACGTGAATAGAGTCGGAAATCTTGTGTAGCTTAGAGATCGCTTCGTACACGGTCGGAGCATTATTGGGGATGAAAACACAGCAGCTCGATTGGATCATTCTGCATACCCCACCTCGATCTGCAAGTATTACGTCAAGAACCATACGATTCTGCAACGTCATGAGACGATCCGCCTGGAGCTCAGCTGTTAAATTACTAAGGGCACCAGCAGTTTCTGTAATAGTAGATTCAACTACCCGTGTTAGCTGACGTAGATTTCTACTATTGGCCATAGGCCCCCAGAACGGAAGGAAACCTTTGAAAAAGTCTCCGGCTTCCTGACCAGCGGTATCTTCTTTGCTGAAAACACCTCTTGCTACTCTGGTCTTGTGATAATCTGGGGAAGCAGTGTATGTCGGAGGCAACAGTCGAGCAATATAGCATGAACCTGAAAAGTCAGCAGGCAGCCATGTATATGCCCTATCCTGACAGATGAAGTAGGTACCCTTAGCAGTTAGGAAGGCAGGGGAGGAGTTCGACGGATACACTTAAGTCTCAACACAGTCACTCCTCCCTAGCCGAGCTCTTGGATTTCTCCCATTACCTTGCAAGCAGAATTGACCTCGGTGAGGTACGACCCAGACTGGAGTTGAGCTTTTACGCTTGCTTTCACCCAAACTAATACTATACTCCGTAGAATTCCAACTCAGATAAACCCGTAGTTCATCTCTAGGGACAGATGGGGAGTTATTGACGTCTTTATTCATGTCAGTTATTCCCTTTATCAAGGCTTTATTAACGGATGTATACTTAGCGGAACGTGGAGGACGCGGGGGATAGGTCTCAAGAGCATAGACAAATACAGTTTGGAAGGCCCGACATGATCCATTATAGCTAAAAGGCAAGACCAGATAGGGAATGCCTTTATCCATAGTGTGTGGTATCAATCCACATACCCAGCAGTCTGTTGTGTTAACTATCAGTTGGTGTTGATGCAAGAGTTGTACAAAAGTGTTATTTATAAATTCTGAGCGTCGAGCTTGCTCATGTTCAGGGAACGGGTGAAAAGAATGATAAGAAGCAACAGTAGAAGAAACAAGATCAAGGGGAGGTACTGTAGTTGTTATCGGTGCAAAAATCAAATGTACACCAAAGACGATTCCACCCACCAACGTTATTAAAACAATCAAAAACGTAATTGCACATTGCATCAGAAAACATTTGTTATGAAGAATCTTGTAGAGTCTATTTCTGCGAACATAAATTACATTCTCTCGGTGCAGCCCAGGAAGCTCCATCTTCTACAACTGCTCGCGACCACTGATGATATGTACGTAGTTGAAAATGCCTCTATCAGCCCTGGGAGTTCCCAGAACTAACAGAAAGACCGACCTTGTGTCTGGCCCCCGCAGATTCAACTAGGCACAAAGCCACGACCCTACGGCTACCCAGACGGCAAGGTAATTAAAACAACATAACATACATAGAAAAATACAAAATATTAGCAAACACCCGAAGACCCCTGAGTTCTACCTGTCTCGGTGCACAAATAAACAGAAACACGGGCTTCTCGATGGTGGCGTCAAAGACCAAAGGTTTATTACTGCAGGGACACAGAAGTCACAGAAACTACACACGGGCAGATTCTAGGAGCCTGTTCGATTTGCACAAAGTGGGTTGCTCCTTAAATACAAATTATTTAGCTGGGGGCAACATTCTCCACATACTCGTACGTTTCTTAACCTTCATGTCCTAAACAATAAATATTTGGTGTTACATGGGAATCGTCAACAATATCTGATGTCAAAACATTACGAACGAGGGGTTCCCACTGTTCCATCATAATCTCATGTCAACTTTTCATTCAAGAGCCGGACCGCCTCATCGTAAATTTCGTTACCTCCCCCTAATAAAGGCCCTGAAGGAAAGGAGCAGAGCCAGGTGCAGAAGATAGAAAAACAGGATAAGAGATGTTTGTGGGTCGTAAATGGGCAAGGCTACCAGCTTCGGCCGCCTAATCATGATCAGGCCAACGAACACAAGAACCAGTATAGCAGGACTGGCCTCAGGCCGGGGAGGCAGCTTTTGCCGAGTCATGCGGCCACAGCGTTTCTGTCCTAAGGTGTACGTGTCACTAGCAAGGTGAATCGCCGGCTAAAGCTTACGTGTCCTTAAGTGAAATGAATTGATCAGAGGTCACTGTGTGTTCATTGACTATGTGAGGGCAAGAATACAAAATGGCTGCCATAATCTAAAATGGATGCCATGGGTGAATCAGAAATGTGGTTATAACAAGAGTGCTCTTGCTCGTAGCATAGCGAAAACACCAGGATATGCTAAATGGATCATTTGCGGTTCACTGATACCAAAATTGTGAGTTTACGACAATGTTGAAAACACGGGTTCAAATCGTCACGGAACCTCACCTTCTCCATGAATTTCCTCACTACCACTCACCAACAATACACCTCATCTTTCTATAGCAACTGTCTGACAAACATTTCATTTTTTTATAGCCCTACTCATAGTTTACTCACACTCAGTTCTGTGATGTGCATGGTACATCTTCTTTGTACCAGGCACCTTAACCTTCTGCACTGTGTGGGTGACAAGAGTGCCCATGTGACTGCATGGTGACAAATGCAACAGTGTGAGAGTAGGGTAAAAGGAGTGACTGCAGGGTGAGTGAGGTGACCATATGAATTTGGGTTCGGCTGTAAGTGCAGAGTGGGACGAATTAGTGCATGGTTAGTGATGGCCTTGTTTGAGTGAGCTACAGATTGAGCATTAAGGGGGGACAGGTGAGTGAAGTGTCACATGAGTGCAGGGTGAGAAGTGTGCTCGTGTGACTGCAGGGTGGGGTACAGAGTAAACAATGCAAGTAAATTTTTAGTGCAGAGTGATCACTGTGAGAGCAGGGTGAGCGGGTGAATGTTGTGAGTGCATGGTGATCAGTGAGTGCATTGTGTTCACTGTGAGTACATTATGATCACTGTGAGTGCAGGGTGAGTGGGTGAATGTTGTGAGTGCATGGTGATCAGTGTGAGTGCATTGTGATCAGTGTGAGTGCATTGTGATCAGTGTGAGTGCATTGTGATATGCATTTACTTTGACACTGCTACAAGATGGCCACCGTAAACACCAGTACGATAGTCCGCCTTCTATATTTATCAAACAATAGCGTGGCGCGCTTATCACGTTCTATTTAAACTTCCCTTTGGCACATACGCGTGAACTATCAGCCGTGCAAACAGTTACCAAGTCCATCTTGAGCAAGCTTCTAATAAGTACTGACTCCGTTTTTTCAACCTGACTCGACAGCGGGTACACTGGCGTTTTATTACGTGTTGGGTTAAAGTGCACTAAACTCGTTGCTTTAATTACCGACACACACCAGTGCACTTTTTTCCTGAACGCTATCACCAGATTTGGTTACACACTCAGTCACATAAACCTGAACATCAACTTTTGGAACACCCCGTATTGTTACAGATCTCAACACATTACACGATGTTGAAATTGATGGGAACACATGAAGGTCGTGTCTGAATAGTTACAGTTTTTGATCACGTACACTGTTTGTAATATGTTTTGTATGATCAGTGAATTCAACCAGTAGATCTAGTATTGTCTGTTTTGAATCATCTTGATTTGGGATATTCAGAGATGTCCCTGTTAATCATTCCGATTATTTATTTTGTTTACAGAGATTTCCCCTGACGAAGGGCTCATATGGCCCGAAATGCATTGGGAATGATGATGAAGCATTTTGAATATATTCATTGATTTATTTTGGAATTCAAAATTTTTTCACAGAGACACAGCGTGAGAGCAGCAGCCAAAGCAGGACTTTGGAATAGGGGCAGACTTTTAAAAAACCCCACTGGACGCCACAAGCAGCTACTCCACGCGTTTCCCGCTTCGCGGGAAACGCTCGCATTGGGACCAGCGAGTAGTCACTGCCTAATTGACTATATCTCCCATAAGGCAGTGGGGGACCTTGAACATCGCCGGCAATGCCCAGAGCCGACCAGGTGCTTCAAATTAGCACCGAAGGAAGAACTTTTGGGAAACCTTTTTCGCAGAGACACAGCGTGAGAGCAGAAGGCAAAGCAGGACTTTGGAATAGGGGCAGACTTTTAAAAAACCCCACTGGACGCCACAAGCAGCTACTCCTCGCATTTCCCGCTTCGCGGGAAACGCTCGCATTGGGACCAGCGAGTAGTTACTGCCTAATTGAGTACATCTCCCATAAGGTAGTGGGGGACCTTGAACATTGCCGGCAACGCCCAGAGCCGACCAGGTGCTTCAAATTAGCACCGGAAAACGTGCATCGCAGGACAAGCCGGGGGAAGCCCGGGCTAAGGGCGCACCCTCTGAGGCCCTCAGTGGCTCGAGGAGGTCGGGCTGGGCCCATACCCTAGCACGTTGCAAAGGATTATTTGGGTATACTCTTTGGTTGCTTAACCGTCATGGCCGCGACTCTTGATAAATCCACACCCGTAAACGTAGGGGGGGATAAGTAAAGGTACATTAGACAACTACTTTACTAAGGTTTCCTCAGATTTAGAAAGGGAGAGTGCTTTGGCCGAGCGTAGGGCTGAGCGACGTCGCTCTATTGAATGTATGAAGAGTAGACCTTCCTTTGACTTTTTGCATCAAACCATTCCATTTGATGCAAGTTCCCACACTGAAAATGAGGACCCTTTATCCACAGATAGTGTCCCTATACTCTTGCGAGACACGCCCCCTCTACTTGATACTACCAACACTTTGTACACGGATAACGTATCCCTTTCTAGCAATTCTATCATAGGAGTAGATGTGATAGTTGAGCCACCTTTACCAGTAGTTGAGACCATTAAAAAAAAGAAGGTTAGGAAACCAGCCACGCCTAAAGTTCATGGTCCGCCACCAAATAAAAGAAGAAAGAGGGGTGGCGAACCGCAAAGAAGCAAGATTAGCCACTCAGACTTTGGTAAAACGATAAAGGCCACTGTAACAACTGCACCCACCTCAAAAGCCACTGTAACAACTGTCCCAACACTTACGGCTCCTACGGAAGCAGCACTAATTCCAAAAGCCCCTGTATTGACTGTACAAACTCCACCAGGTCTAGTTATTCCTCTACACTGTCCGCCTAAGGAAGCACTGTCTGCTGTCCCTCTTGAAAGTATTGAACACTTAATTAGGTCATTTATATTACCCATAATAGAGAGGTTGAAGAGGGTAGAGCAACGGCTGGGGAATCTAGAACTGGCTATAAGTAACAATGCTGGGTTACTTAAGGACCTTGTGAAGCCAGTGCCACCCCCGCAGTTATAGTGCCATCTCCTACCCCTGTTGCCCATAAGGGTACAATCAAAATTAGCAAGCCTATGAACCCTAAACAACACAGGGTAATACCCCCTAAATCAGTCCAACAACCAGTACCGCATGTTGCTAGTGAAGCTCTGAAGGCAGGGAATAAACCTTCCACAGGAAACATGCGAGATGAGAGGGGAACTACCAGCCCAGTTAGGGCAGAGAAGCATAGGGGGCGCCAAGTTGAACTCCCCCCCAGAGGCGGTTCCTTTTGTGGTTGTGCTCACGGGAGTCCCGAAATTAGAGGATGGCAGGAGGGAAGGGTTTCCTCAGCTAAAAAATAAAACCATGCACTGGCTTAGCCAAAACCGAACACTTCCTTTTAATATCAATGGAGAGATTCTGCATGTTCAGCGACTCCCCTGGTTGGGAAGTAGAGTGAAAGACGTAAAGGGGGACCTAATTGTTATCAATTTTAGACATCCTGGATCTGTTAGACAATCCTAAATTGGATTCCAGGGAACGTTGGTAATTCCATCGTTTCATGTGACTTGACTTATTTTTATCCGAGATCTCTAGTGACCCCTATAATCTACCCTGGGGCTCTAGCCTGCCCGCAGATCAAAGCGTCCATGCCATCTAACAACCAGTATATGATGCATGCACCTAATCCTTTGACTGCGAAAAATGTATTTGGGTGGGATACCGTACCTTTCAGGAGCCATAGAAACGGAAATAGGAGGATGGACCATTTGTTAGGAAATAGGAGGATGGACCATTTGTTACCATTTACCCCGCTGGAAGTCGCAAAGAGATTCGATGCCTTTTCAGGCTTTGATGACTGCGATTGACAAACGGGGCACCCTATCAACATGCCACCTGCTACTGAGACCCAAGATGCAAATGTTAAACCAAGCCCCCTAGCGCAAGTCCAGGCATCAGAACAAATTACTCATCCCGCAATTGCCACTTCTTCTGATGACCGACATCTACTGAATTGTGAGCCTAAGCTGGGGACAGATCTTAGCCCTTTTGTATTAATGACCTCTCTGGTTCTTTGGATTGTGAACCAATTAATCAAGACTTGTCGGTTGCCCATGTCAAAATCCTCTCTTGGAATGTGGCGGGTCTTAAGAGTAAATTGCCCATTCCAGAGTGGGGCTCCTTTATGGCTTTACATGATATTTGTATGTTGCAGAAAACCTGGGCGTTAAAAGACAGTAGGGTTCAGGGTTTTGCAACATACGATGTCTTGGCAAGTATGGGAGAGAGGGGTAGGCCTTCGGGTGGGCTGTCCATATGGGTTGGTAAGCACCTAGGAGTTAAGGCATCACAAATCCCAACTAATTCACTGGATGTCCAGTGTGTATTGCTGAGTATGTCAAATGGGCCAAATATTGCTTTGATCAATGTATACTCAAGGCCAGTTAGGCGGGGCCTTGAGTCAGAGGCTATTGAAACCTTGTTAACCTCCATTCAGTCGATTGACTCCTCCACCGTGTTAATCCTTGGTGGAGATTATAACTGTCACTTTGAGCCACTCATGGATCCGAATCTGGGTGACCCTGATGAGGTTGATTTGCTGTGGGCCATCCCTGAGCCACTGACTACCCGGGTCAAGGCGTGGACCCCTCTTGTTCGGCAATTGCAGTCATTTGCGTCAGCAACATCATTACGAGCATGCAACGGGAGGGTGGCGCATGATAGACCAGGAAAAGACACGTTTAATCGATCAAAACTCAGTACCTCAGTAATCGATTATATCTTCATAGAGGCCAGGCACTGGGACAGGCTGTATGAGTTCAGGGTCATTAAAAGATCTGGCAGTGACCATAATGCCCTGGTCCTGTCACTTAAGCCGGGGAGCTTTGGGTTGAAATGCCAAACTCCGGTTGAACATTGCGCCACTGTGCCTTTAATAATAACAAACTGTAGGTGTAGGGTTAAATGGCCAGACCTCCAGATGTCCACTAGTAAACTCGCCGAATTATATGAGACTGTCATTCCACTCATTGAAGATATGGGGAAATTTGGCCATCTGGGTAGGGCATCTGAAATACACATTCAATTGGTTGCCATACTAAAAGATATTTTGTATCCAGTGAGAAGGGCAAACCAGCCCCGAACCACGACTTTTCGATGGTTTAATACCTCTTGTCAGAAGGCCAAAAAGGCCCTCCTTACAGCAATAAAAACTAATAACAGGGAGGCAATTAGGGCCCATCACATCATGTATAAAATGGCAATCTGTGATGCCAAGAAGGAACGGGAGGCCACTATGTGGGAGGAAATGGGATCTGCACTTAGATCCAAAGACTCCAAATTATTCTGGTCCATTGTCACAACTGGACTTAGTGGCCCCAACATTGCCCCTTCAATCTGGGAAAGCCACTTTTGTGCTCTTTATGGCACCTCTGAGTTTGATGGAATGCCTGTTAGTACTCTTGAACTCCAGCAACCTCAAAGTGTCAGCTGGGCTGAAGAGCGGGGATGGTTAATTGCAGTCCCCTCACGCCTCGCCCCAGTTGAACTTTTTACCTTGACTGAGGTAGAGACAGCTATAGGTAAATTGCTTCCTAATAAGGCTCCAGGTTTGGACAAATTGCCAGGGGATTTATTTAGGGCACAACTGAAAATCTGGGCCCCCTATTTGGTTGTTTTATTCAATGGCATTCTATAGGGAGACGACCTGCCTCCTACCTGGTTAGGAGCAGAAATCGTGCCTATTCTAAAAAAGGTCTGCCCATTAACCCCCTCTAACTTTAGACCCATCAGCCTAATCGATACATCTCAAAAGCTGATGGGGAGGGTTATCCTTGATAGGATTCTCGGGTGGATCGAGGAAAATGGGATATTGTCTATACTCCAGGCAGGCTTTAGGTCCGGCACCTCCACCCTAGATCAGATATTTCGCCTGCAGGTCTTGTACTGGAAAACAGCAAAGGTGGAGGGTGGCAGCCTCTACCTTGTGTTCGTGGACCTGCGGGCAGCATTTGATTTAGTCCCGCGTGATAAATTGTGGAGAGTACTAGCAGACCTGGGCCTCCCGCCCTATTTGTTAGCCATTCTTTCTCGACTACATGTAAACAACTTTGCCCAGGTCAGGTGCGGTAGGCATGGCGAACTCACAGACCAATTTCCTGACCAAAAAGGAGTTCGCCAAGGGTGCGTGTTGACACCAATGTTATTTAGCCTCTACATAAATGGCCTTGTGGAGTATCTGAATGGTGTGGTAAACAATGATGCCTCTAAATTGGCTACAGGTAGAGTGCCCACTCTGATGTTCGCAGACAACACTTTGTTGTTGTCTAGAACATCATTGGGCATTCAAAAAAACACTTGATGGCTTTGTGGAGTTTTGCGACCTTCGGGGATTGGAAATCAATTTAGAAAAAACAAAGTTTAGGATTTTTAACCCCCCTAAGCGCATGCGCCCAAACCCTGTTTTACATGCTACCCCCCTTGAAAGGGTTAAAACATTTGTTCATTTGGGTGTCACTCTGACCGAGAATTTTGATTGGAACATGCAGATTGCTAAATCTACACTCAAGCTATCCTAGTTAGCGGGGGGCATAAGTAAAGTTTTTAAGGAGTCTACTTTTAGGCCGGTGACCCCAGCCCTGGAGATATATTGTCACCAGGCTAGATAGGCAGCCACTGATGGGGATGAACTCTGGGGGCACAAGCAGATAACAAATCTTAAAAAGGTGGAGCAGTCTTTTGTTAGAAAATTAGTTGGGTTACCATCTAGTACGCCTTTGATCCCTCTTGGATTTATCTTGCCATGCTGCCAATAGACGAGATCACAAGTGCTAGACCAATTATGTACTGGAAGAGGTTGTGGTCAGTCCCTGAATTGGCTGCGTACAGAGCGGAATTATCTGAGATTGGGTCTCTTCTTAAAAACAAAAAGATCCCTTGGCTGCAGCACATTAGTGCTGTTTGCACCCGGCTAGGTTTTCTTGAATTGTGGGAAACCCCTGAGATCTTTTGCCCCGGGAAATCTAAGAATGAACTCCTTTCTCAGATACGTATGTTAAATTACCAAACACTAATGAGCTCTGCATCACTGGGCAGGTTGGCATCTGAGTTCCTCCTAGTTAAACCAGAACCTAAAGTTGAGGAATTCATGGACCTAATTGAACCCCCAGTTGCTTGAAAGCTATATCTCAAAGTTAAGGCATGGCACTCTTCCCATTAGGTCCTTTACATCTAAATGGTTAAAACCCAACAATGAAGTTTGCCCTGCATGTAGCTACAAAACTGAGAATGTAACCCATGTACTGTTCTTCTGCCCTGCCTATTCTGCAATTAGAAAATGCTGGTTGACACCTATTTGTAAGAACTTGGGACTTTTACATTTCACACAGGCCTGTAGGATATTCACTCATGATACTCATCCTCCCATTGTGTTTGCGGTTTCTCGTTATCTATTTAAGATGTGGAGTAGGAGACAAACCTTTTTAACTTAATTGCTGTATATACTGTTTTAATGTCTTATTTTACGATAACTTCTAGTTTAATTCTTTCTTAAACATTTTGTGAATATTTATTGTTTTAATGTTTGTGCTGATGTATTTTATATGCACTTTTTATGGTCTTTTGACCGAAATAAAGTTATCAAGCAAGAAAATACAATTTGACAAAAAAAAAACGCCATGAAGTAAAAACTTTAATGAACTTAACCTGGTGTCAACAAACTTTATTATACCATTGGGTAAAACTGCATATTATCCAGGCCGCTGAATTTTGAATTACCTGCAGTTTACAGGTGGTTGCTTTACTTGAGCCTAAATATAGGACATTCCCGTAGTCAATCCTTGAAGTAATCAAGGCATTGTCCACAGTTTTCTTTGTGGGCTCAGGCAACATCCAGCATATCTTTTTCAACCATTTTAAAATGGCGAAGCACGTGGTTGCAGTTCTTTCAGCTTGTTTGTGCATCTTAAGAGAGTCATTGATGATGACACCTAGATTACGTGCTTGTGA
Organism: Lissotriton vulgaris; assembly: GCF_964263255.1. Classification (NCBI taxonomy): domain Eukaryota; kingdom Metazoa; phylum Chordata; class Amphibia; order Caudata; family Salamandridae; genus Lissotriton; species Lissotriton vulgaris. The sequence goes on from NC_141698.1 coordinate 353,035,646, forward strand.
AACTGGGACAGGAAGCCTGCCCATCTCATTTGGCCAATGTTGAGGGCCCCACAGGTTTTTCTTTTTAACTAAAATGATAACCTCAGTTTTTTCCCCGTTTAATTGGAGAAAGTTGTCCTGCATCCAGCCAGCTATTTTCATTAAGCCGCATTTGAGGGTGGACGGGGCATCCATATTCTCAGATGTAAGAGAGAAAATTAACTGTGAGTCATCCGCGTATGAATACATTGATAGACCTGCTTCTTCTACTACCTTAGCCAGGGGGCACATATACAAATTAAATAATAGGGGACTTAGTATAGAGCCCTGAGGTACGCCGTGCTCAAAAACATGAGTGTCTGAGCATGCTGTGTGAGAGAAGACCTGAAACGTCCTTCCAGTTAGAAAGGACATGAGCCACTCTAAAGCTGAACCACAAATACCGAGAGAGCAAAGCGTGTTGATAAAGACAGTGTGTGACACAGAAACAAAGGCGGCACTTAGATGTAGCAGTATAAGGGCCACCGTCTCTCCTTTGTCCAAGAGGCCCCGTATGTTTTCCGTGACTCCCAGTAGCGTGGTTTCTGTCAAAAAGCCCGCTCTAAACCCAGATTGACAGGGGGGCAGCAAATCTTGGGTGGTGTCAAATTCCGCCAAGGCTTGATTCACATGTTTCTCCAAGATCTTGGAAAAGATGGGTAGTAGAGAGATGGGCCGAAAATTGGAGGACTGATTAGGATCCATTCTAGCTTTCTTTAAAAGAGGGTGAATCATGGCGTGTTTCCAATCAGAAGGTACAGTATTTTCTTGTAAGGAGGTGTTGAGTAGATTAGTGATAATGTCGAGTGAATGTGGGCCGAGCTTTTAAAGTATCGTACAGGGTAGAGGATCTTTTGGTGACCCCGATTTGATGGTACTAAGCAGTTTAGTTAGGGTCTCAGTGTTTAGTCTAGGCCAGCTATCCAAAATGCTTCCAGAATTCTGAAACACATCTGTGTCGGATCTGCTGGTAATGTTATGAGCAGAGGGAGGCAGATGTGTTGCATCAGGGGGACACCACTATTCTGGGCTGCCGTAATTTCTTGATAGATTTTGTACACCTTTTGTATGAAAAAGGACGCTAAAGCTTCACATTGTAATTTGTTTAGGTCTGGGGGTGTGGCTATGGTTTTAGATCCTGCAAGTTCTTTTACCAATTTAAATAAGGTTTGAGAGCGATTTAGGGCCTCCGCAATGGTGGAGCATACATAATCTGCTCGTGCTTTATTGCAGAGTCTCCGATATTTATTTAATCTGCTTTTGTACTCTTTTTTGCCTCCAGAGAATAGATTTTCCTCCATCTGCGTTCCAAGGTTTTACACTTCGATTTTTCCTTTTTTAGTATCTCGGTAAACCAAGGGGCAGGAGGTTGTAGGCCCTTGCATTTCGCCGTAGACAATGGGAGGCATGCGTCAAATGCCGTCAAGAGCCAATTCTGAACTGCTGTCGACAATGACTGTACAGATTGTTTTGAGCAGGGTTGCTGAGAATCTAGGAAGATGTTCAAGGTCTCCATGTCCAATCTTTGCAATTTCTAATCTACCTTGGTTGATCCGAAGGGGCATTATACTCCTGAGAGGCTACTTGGAGTGAAAATCTGATCTGATAGTGGTCAGACCAGCTGAGTGGTAATGCACGGAGCACATTAACTGCCTTAAGGTTGGAAAAAAAACGGTCAAGTAAATGACCAGCAGTATGGGTTGGTCCTGAATTTAGCAACGTTAGGTTCAGGGCGGCTAGATTTGATATAAACTCTGGGGTGGAGGTGCAAGCTAAGTTCTCCAGATGTATATTAAAGTCTCCGATAAGAGAGAAGTTGGCGGCTGTCAGAACTAGGGGGCTTATGATTTCCGGTAAAGCAGTCGTCCAGGCTGTGGCGGAGCCCGGTGGATGGTAGACCAGCAAACCAGAGAACATGAAGTTAGGGGTGAGAGCAAGTTTAAAAACTGCTGCCTCGCCATTAGTGCTGGGAAGACTCGTTAAGTCACAATGGTATTCTTTTTTTAAAAAGAACAGCTATGCCGCCTCCTATTTTATTGGGGCGGTCAAACCTCTCAATTTCATAGTTATCCGGCACAGCTACTGCAATGTCCTGTCCTGAGCTCTCGTGAAGCCATGTTTCGGTTAAAAAGAGGGCATCAGGTTTTTCATCTAGTAACAGGTTGAAAATGTCATACCTGTGTTTAGGTAGTGACCTACAGTTAAGGCTCAAAAAGGAAAATGTTTTACAACTGGGTGGCAATGTTCTATCTTATAACTTTTCCTATCCTTGATTAGTTTATTCCTGATTGTAATTGATAAATCGCAATTCAGACAGGTAGTAGTTTCGCCCTTCAAATGTAGTTTAGTGCAGTTCTGCTCTATAAGAGTCCTTAGGGCCATGAGCTGTTTGGAACTGTATCTTAGATGGGGAGATCGCTCTTGCTGGGAGCGTTTGTAGCCTGGCTTTCGGCCTCAGGCATATGGTTAATTGCATCCATTTGTATCGGAATATGACCAGGGTTTCTGGCCCTGGGCCCGATCCAGGCGCGGACGGGCGCAGACGGGCTTGCCTTTGGCGCGCCTTCAGCGCGCAATCGGCGCGTCTACTGCGCCTCCGTGTAGATGGGATCATTTTATGCTAGAGAGTGCGGGAGGGCAGGGCAGCTAGACCGCTAACCTTGAGCCTCCAGCAAGATGGCGGCCAAGGAGAAGATCGTCAGTTCGAGCTCACTATCCAGCACCCATTCGGCTCTAAGTGGGGGCGAACGCGCTGGTTTAGTGCAAAGGAGCAAGGTATGGTGCAAAGGAGCAAAATAGTAGTAAAACTAAGTAAAAAAGTTTAAAAACAAATTACATGAAACCTTCCCGGCTTCCACCTCAGGAAGTGAAAATTCTTTCACAAAAATGCTATTCCCGTAAGCCAAGACAGAGAATTGATAATCATGAACCACAAATGGAGGAATGAAAGCATTATGAGCTAATTGTTCAACAAAAGGATTAATGTAGAGGGCAAATAAAAGGGGAGAACAGGGGCAGCCTTGCCTGGTGCCCCGGGTAATAGACACTGCATCTGATAATAAACTTATTGCAGACATGTTCGCAGTAGGAGTACTACACAGGGATTGCAGGGCTGTAATGAATTTGTTACCAAAGCCACTTAGATACAGTAATTGCCACACGTAGTCCCATTGCATACGGTCAAATGCTTTCTCTGCGTCTAATAAAATCAAAGCTAAATCTCTGTTTTCCGTACAAGCAATATCAAATAATGTTATGACTTTGTTCACATGTGTGACAGATAAACAGTGAGGAATAAAACCGTGTTGGTTTAGAGAGACCAATGGAGTAATTACTTTAGATAGTCGATTTGCCAGGATCTTAGAGTAAATCTTACTATCGCAATTTAATAGCGAAATTGGGCGATATGATCCCACCAAATCCGTTGATTTGCCCTTTTATAAAAAACCACAATGGTGGCTTCTGACCAAGATTTAGGCAGATGTCCTAATTGTGTTGCACGAAAGACATTCAGCATCTCATCCTTCATTTGATGAAAAAAAGCCTATAGACCTCAGCAGGAATCCTATCAGGTCCTGCCGCTTTCCCTAAGGCTAGACTGTTAACTGCACTTTCTAGTTCAATTATAGAAATCGGGGAATCAAGTTGCTCTGCAGTCAGAGGATCTAATTGCACCAATTCTTTTAGATATTTCTAAGGTGACAATCCTGCATATAATATCTTATGCACTTGAGAGCATTCCCTCCAACCAGGGGTCATCTTGGAACTTTTACTAAGGGAAGATTCTTTCTCTAGGTCAAGTATTACGCCTGGAATTTGCTCTTCCTAGTGCATTTACCCTAACCATGGCCTTTTTAATCAGATGGGCCTATAACCTAATTCATGCCTCTGCCTACACTCGGAGTGCCTTGTTAAGGCAAGAAACCTTTGATGCATGTAAGAAAGATTACACTTATAATACAAATCTCAAGGTAGCTTTAGTACAACTAAAATGTTCAAAGCCTCACCTGCAGTTGTGAAGCCCTGCCCAACTTAAGCTATTTTTTAAAAAAATGCAACTGATAACCTAAGCTATTCCATTGATACCACCCACTGTAATAAAAATATAGAAACCTTTCCCTGTGTAGGAAAGTGCCTCTTTTGACATCGTTAGCCCCCACTTTTTGCCTAATGAATAACGTAATTTCGAACTGTGAGTGCATGGATCCCTGTTGAACAGGTTCCAAGTGCCAAATCTCTTTCCTAAAACTGTACCATGATTGGCACAACTTCAGCCACCCACGAAAGTCCCTAGTAAATGGTACCCTTGGGCATTGGGACAGAAGAGCGTCCACTGGGCTGCAGCACAAATTATCCCACCACAGAGACCCTCACCAAGACTATGCAAACTGCCATTGCAGACTTTGTGCGTGTCTTGGTGCAGAGAAAATTAAAGAGTCAGTATGGCACACATTGTGTCATGCCCCAATACAATGCATGAGCTATAGGTAAGTCACACCTACTGCAGGTTTTAAAGCCCTAAGGCAGGGTGCACTATTTCCCACGTGTGGACATATCTGTATGAGCAGATATGACCATGCAATATCTGAGCCATTCTTGGATATTGTAAGTGCACAGGGAAGCCATAGAGAGCAAATGGGCAGGATAGCTGTCATTAAGTGTTGTTTCCTAGCTCTGTGATGGCTTCACTGTACCCTAAGAATTTTGGTATCAAGCATCTCGTCTTAATAAATCCTCACTGATGCCAGTGTTGGAATAATTAATAAATGCAAACAGGAAACTTTTTTGAGGGTCCCCTGAAAACATACCAAACACCGGTGTGGTCACTGACTAGTCTTAGCCAGCCTGCCACCACCGGACATGTTTCTGACCTCATGGGTTAGAATCCAAACAGTAGACTTGGGGCGGGACAAATCTAAACCTTTTGCCCTCCCTTGCGTGGTGCCGCAAGGGTCCTCCCTGAGCCCCATGCTTTTCTATATATAAGTTAGCCCACTGGTGGCTTTGTTAAGATCTTTCGGTCTGCAACTCACATCCTACGCAGATGAGACAAAAATTGTGTTATCTATACAACAAGGGACCCAAGATGATATGGCATCAAAGTGTCACGACTGTCAAAAAGACATCTCTGGATGGATGGCCTCCAACTGCCTAAAATTGAATGCAGTACAAAAGGGGGTGGTGATGGACGGAGCATCTGAATCAATCAAACACTCACACCCAGTCAAAAGATCTGGGCTTAATCCATCACCGTTCTTTAGCCCACTCTGCCACCCCAGTTCAGACATTGCTATATGCAAATCAGTCTGACTCTGTGCCTCATGGGAACAGCCCAGCCCGAACTGCCAAGCCATGTCTTCCCTGGACCGGAAACATGCTTCCGAGGACCGGTTTCTGGCATTCCAGCAGTCTTCAGCCCGGCTTGCTTGAATCCAGTGGCAAAGTGAGCAAGGGACTCACGTCTGAGCATACCCTGACACACTTACGGCGGCCAAAAGCGGTACAAAAGGGGGTCGTTATGGACGGAGCATCTGAATCAATCAAACACTCACACCCAGTCAAAAGATCGGGTTTTAATCCATCACCGTGCTTTAGCCCACTATGCCACCCCAGTTCAGACATGGCTATATGCAAATCAGTCTCACCCTGTGCCTCATGGGAACAGTCCAGCCCGAACTGCCAAGCCATGTCTTCCCTGGACAGGAAACAAGCTTCCGAGGACTGGTTTCTGGCATTGTAGCCGTCTTCAGCCCGGCTTGCTTGAATCTAGTGGCAAAGTGAGCAAGGGACTCACGTCTGAACTGGGGTGGCAGAGTGGGCTAAAGAACCGTGATGGATTAAACCCAGATTTTTTAACTGGGTGTGAGTGTTTGATTGATTCAGATGCTCCGTCCATCACCACCCCCTTTTGTACCGTACAATTGAATGCAGGCAAGACCGAGGTCATTATATATGGGAACAACCCTAACATCTGGACACCTAATATGTGACCTGTAGCCATGGGAAAGCTACCAGCTCCCGCTGGTGAGGCTACAAATTTGGGTGTGATCATGGATCAGAAACTTGATTTCAGGGACCAGGTTAACAGAGTGGTATCTACCTGCTTCTATATCCTTAGGATACTGGGAAAAATCTAATTTTTTCTTCCAGCCGATGGCTTCAGGACAGCTGCCTCGGCCCTCATTCTGTTGCGCTTGGACAACTGCAACAGGGTTGGGGGAGTCTGCGTACTCCTGCAGCTCCCCCTTCACCTTTGTACACCAACAGCAGTTGCCCCATCTTCCTGGGGCCACCACACACCGAAATAGCCCAGTTTCTTTGCTGCCAGGCAAGGAATTATGGGGCGCTCCTTCTTGTCTCACTGCATGTTATAGCAGCGGCTCTCCTGCTGCTCCAGGAAGAGCTGCGATGCCCCTGGCAGCCTCGGGACACTTCTTCCCCTTCGGTGGGGGACTAAGTACCACCCAGACCCCCAGGTGTGCCCTGGAGCTCGGGGAGCCCACCCCCAGCTGCTCTTGCTGTTTTTCCTTTTCCGGGGACCGGTCTCACCCGGACCCCCAGGTGAGCAACGGCAGCTCAGGGAGCCCACCCCTGGCTGCTGCGAGGGTGTATCGGGGGCCTGGTCCCACCCGGGCCCCTCACTGCAGGCTCAATGGGGAGCCGCTCGGGAAGCCCACCCCCGGTGGTTCCCGCCGGCTACCCGACTGGCCAGCACCCTTGCCTGCTTCTGCAGAAGCCCGTACCTTTTTCTGGTCTGCCGACTCCGGCAGGCAGACACGAGGCTGCTTCCCTGCTCCTGTGGGTCTCCGGGGGAGTGCGACGGCACTCTTCCTCCTTCCTCCATTCGGGGCCTGGGGATGGGGTCCCGGGCCTCCAAACATCTTTGAGGGGGGCGAAGCGGTGCTCCTCTCATTCCAGAGACCTCGGGGGCCAAGGTCGGCTCCTGGCACACCGGGGGGGCTATTTTCACAGGGAGCGTGGCAATACTCCCCAGCTGGTTTTTTCCCTCTTCGGGCCCGGAGTTAGGATCCCGGGCCCTGGACAAACCTCACGAGGAGTGCAACAGTGCTCCTTGGCTTTGTCTTCTCTCTGAGGGGGGGCACGATGGTGCTACTCCTCCTCCAGCTGTTCTAGGGGCCAGGGTGGGCGCCTGGCATCCCCTTTTGGCATAATTTCAAAGGGAGCGTGATGGCGCTCCCCGTCTTTACTTCATGTGGGGGGCAGCCCCTGGGACCTGACCCACCCTGGGGGCACATTCAAGACCGGTGGAGGAGCCCCACGCGCTTCATCGTCAGTCTACTTGGAGGGCAAAGGTCGCCTACATTCAGGGGGCATTTCTCAACCCCCAGGGGACTGATGTTCACCATTCTGGCCTCTTCTTGCTCCTGGTGGTGCTCCCCAGCCACTGTGAGCACTTTCCTTTGCCCTCCAGGTCTCACAGAAGTTGGATTTCACAGGGAGCTGTCTTCATTGGCTCGCTGCGCCAGCCTTTTGCCTGGCTCTCCTCCTAGGCCTCTCTTCTCCCTGCGCAGAGGCCCCTGCTTCTGCGCACTGGTCCTGTACTCTTCTCCTGGCACTGTTCAGGATCCTGGGACAGTCACGGGGTTCATCCTTCCAACTGCCCATTGACCCAGGCTCCAGCACCCTCTGCCTCAGCAGACCACACCCCAGAGAGAACTTCTCTTCCTGGGCAAACACTCTTTAAAGTTTGGGGAGGGGGCTGGCAGGAAGTCTCTGTTTGTCCTATCAAACAGTGACACATCACTTCACTTCCTCTGCTCTCTCCTTCCTGCCCAGGCCTCTGGGTTGGAGGAGGACTAATTTTATTTGTATTTATATATAACGATTTCAACTCACCACTTGTTTGTACAAAACTGATTGTGCTCGAGTTATTTACAACTGTGCAGCACTTCATTGCTACTCAAGCATTGTGCTGCATTGTAATTTTTTCACTGTATGACTACTTAAATACAATCACATCACAGATTTGTTATTGTTTTGTTTCCTTATGTTGCTATTTTTCAGTTGAGACTCATTGGTTAGATCCTTAATATGCTTACAAACATCATTTACCGAATTTCACACTGCATTCTGATTGATAAATGAGGCTTTAAATATTTACCATATGGGCCATTATTTCTTGATAACACGTATGTTTTCTGCTGCATTTCAGAAACTCTGAAATTCTGCAGCAACGTCATACACATAGAAAGCACTCAATTGTATGTACATGTTACTACTAATCTATCAGCAATTGTGATGATATTAATGTTTCTATTAATGTTTCATTACTAACACTACTGCTTCATTTTGCTTACCTGTGTGTTCATTGGTTCACTTTTCTGCAGATCCGACAGATAAGCTTCGTCCATTGGGCTCCTGTAGAAACCAGTGGTCACGTCAGCATCACCATCGTGAGCGCTCCTAAAGACATCTGGCGCAGGCGCAGAGCGAGACTCTGAAGCCACACCGAGCAACAGCACGAGACAGAACCAGCTCTCCATCTTGCTGCCTGTCCAAAGTGCCGAAATTCCCGTCTTAGAGGACCTCTAACGTTCTCCTGGTTTCCGTCTGTGCAGTTGGACGCTCTCTCTGACTGTGACAACGCATCTAACTTCCGTGTAGTCGTGTTGTTCTTAAAGTTTCGATGTGCGCATCTGTCGCCATTTACTAGTTCCTCCTTATGCTCTTTTGCAAGTGGTCCATTTCGTAAAGACTTGATGTGATTATGTCACTTCCTGTCAAAGAAAAGCTTTTAGCCCTTGCTTTACAATAATTTTTTCAAAACTCTTTTTATTGTGCATTTGCTTATATACATTCATTGTACAACACAGAGCGCAATTCGGAGACAAAGTGTTTTTACTGTTTTGTCGTACCGCCGTATTTACGAATCTACTCCAGCTTAAAGCATTTCAATATTATATGAGCTATAGGCTGGTATATCAAGTAGTCTGAGTTTCTTATGCGAGCACAAGAAATGTGGTTCCATTAACACAAATGAAAAGTAAACTGTTATAACAACTGCTGCTAAAATGAGACAGTACCAGCCTGCATGATTCATAGCAGTGGCGGTTGGTGACATTAGAAAGTTGTGAGGAGTAAAAGTTGTGAGTGAGTGCTTCCAATGATGGCTTCCACAAGCCCATAAAACGACCGTGCCAGCATATAAAACGACAATGTGTTATCTTGTACATACCAACAGTGCTTTACAATGTCTACAGCCTGTAGGCATTAAAAAATATCGCTGGCTGCTCCAAGAAGTATAGTAAAAAAGGGGATGTGTGCGTCAGAAGTTAGATACTTTTTGTCTGCTGGTGCTTGTGAGCATATTTTACAGGGTAAGAATGAGCCAAAACCTCAACCAAGACAAGTGGTAGCACTTCATGGGAATTTTCAATAGGACGGGGGTTCGAAGAGTTTCAGTTGAAAGACCTGAAATTTAGGTTGGAGACAGGCAAAAGAACCCCAAAGCTGGCATATGGACTACCTAGTTACTTTTCTGCTACAAAGTATGTCACAAGCAAAGAAAGTGGTGAGAAATGAGGAATGAGAATCCTGAAAATTATATTAGCATTAGCTAAGCTTCAGTACCAATATCCCATATATTTGCCTTTTATAATTTATAATACCCTTAGTGAACCGCACAAAGTAAACAATATGCGGGGAGATTAAGAAGAAAAAAACCTCCCCTGAGTCTTGCATAGAAAAATTCCTATCCTAACTACCCATGCGAGCAGTGAAGAGAATGGCCTCTAGCTCACTCTAGAAGTTCTGTCCTTATTCATATCTGCCACAACTGGTAGAACCAGCCTTCTCCATCCAAGAACAAGAGGATACTAGTGCCTGTCTCCTGAGAAGAGCTTCCCTAGATGAACTGAATAGCAGCAGCTAGCAGCCTGTTGAAAGTTTTTAAACTCTCTGGTGGTCAATACAAATTTGTCCAGAGAAAGCTGGTCAAATAGTTCAGTAGACAACGAATATTTGTACATTGAACTGTAAATATTTTCTTTGTGTGTTTACAATGCTTATGCTGCAGATACCGTTTCTCTAGGCACAATGGTCTAGCCAAGTCCTGCACGATGAATCAGCATTGAGCTGATGCTGCAAAAGGGACTTACGCCCAGTCAGAAACCTCCTCCATGCCTCGTGCAGTGGTCAAAGAACTTGAGCCACCATCTCCCTTAATTGATCCCACCTCACATCACCTGCCTTTTATATGTTATGTCCTGCGAGACACGTTCTAGTGTCTCGACAGGCATAGAGTTGATAACAACACCCCTACTGGAGTGGGCACACTGGCACCGCCACACGCATCCCTCACAGGTATCATGAGTGCTCGGGTGCACATGCTCGAGGCCAGTTATCGCACCATACTACCGGCTGTCTGTGTCCGTCCTTTCTCACCATGTGGGCCTGAGGCCCAACACAACATTGGCCACGAGGCGAGTAGCAGAGTAGCAAGCCCTGCATGCCTGCTGCTCGGTGTTTCGTTGTCCCCGGGAGGGGGGGGGGAGAAAGTGAGCCTGGTGGTCAGCTCCCACACCAAGTTGTCTACAGTCACCCATGATTGAACCTAAGATTGGTCGTGACAACGCCCTCTGCATTCGAAGGGCGATGACCAGAGACTGGTCTTATCCCACCCCCACTGGTCCCGGAAGCAATAAGAGAGGCAGTGCGTTCCTGGTGAGTGCGAGAGCCCCGCTACTCCAGCAAGGTGCCTGCTGCCACGCTTACTGATATGCTTGCAGAGCCCAGTGACCCACTAATGCGACCCCCGCCTCTCGTCTTCCTAGCCGGTGCAGCTGGTGTCTGCCCAGCAGCCGCCCCATTGTGGATGTCTCCCGCTCTCGTACCGGACGGAGCCTGATTTAAAGTGCCTACAGGGCCAGCCGAGTTGCAGGCACAGCAAAGCGGCCAAAGAGCATGAGGAAACAGCTCCCTGCGGGCATGTTCTGCCCGGCCCCCAGAAGTGAAAGAAGCACGCGCCTCAGCGAAGTGACCCAAAGTGTACATTGAGCACTTGTCCCACACTAACACTTATCCCCAGCGCCAAGTAATCAAGCAAGCCGCCTCAGCCTGCATTAAAGGACAGGAAATTGTATGCCAACCCTGCCGCCCTAAAGGAAGGCTGCAAATGCTCCAGGACACATTTCCGCTCAACAGCTGAATGCAGAACGGAAACTCGCCTGCCGCTGGAACCTCCTTGTTCAGGCCTGTGAACCGTGCTCTGCCTCTATAGGTCCGCCCAACCAGCAAAATATGCTGCACCGGCCTCTCCAAGAAGTGCCAGGACAGTGCATTGGTAGAGTAAAGCTCAAAGCCTGATGAGCGGAGCATTGCAAGGGCTGCAGTGTCACCTAGCAATCCGTGGTGGTACTGAACCTGAACAAAACGGCTCCCAACTAGTCACAGCCTTATCCCATGCATAAGTGGCTTGGACATGCTCCCTACTCCTAAGCACAACAGATGAGACATGCACACAGGGCACAAAGTGCAACACTGGGAGAAGGAAGATAAAGAAAAGGAGAAGCCGGCAGAGGAGCGCATTTGGGCAGTGTTAGACCTGGCACCATTGGCGTGGGTCTCCCTTCCATTTTTTGCTTTTGCCTCATGTATTTTTGCTGTGTTAGAATGCTTTGGCCACTGTACCACTGCTGTTCAGTGCCACAGTGCAAGTGCTCTCTATTGTAAATGATGTATGAATCAGTGATTCCATGTTTGGCTATTTTGGTTTACTTGTCAGACCCTAGTCTAGTGCACTGACTGTGCCAGGGCGTGTAATCCAAATGCTGCTGGTGGGCCTGCAGCACTGGTTGTGCCACCCACAGAAGCAGCTTTGTAAAATGTGTCTAAGGTCTGCCATTGCAGAGCCTGCGGGCAGTCTGGTACTGTCATGCTGACTGGGCAAGTACACCCATTTGCCAGTCCCTAAACCTTCCCTTGTCTTCATATTAGTCATCCCTATGGTAGGCCCAAGGTAAGGGTGTATTGTAAGTATAAGGCAGGACAAGCCCTGATGTGTGTGGCATGTCCTAATAGTGAATTACAGCCATTTTCGTTTTTCACTATTGCAAGGCTACCTGTTCTCCATAGGCCAGAATGGGCTGTTAGAATTGTTACATGTTATAATCCTAACAGGCTCAGAGAACATGGTAGACATTATTGTTTAGTGTGCCTGAACTCAGAATAATAAAATACATCTTTTAGTGAAGTTTATTTTAATATTGTGTATTTGCAAAGACCACTTTTAGAAAGTAGGTCTTTGCTTGTCTAACCATTCAAACCTGCCTCTGCTAGGATGTGTATTTCTATGTCTGGTTTCATGAAGTGACATGGCTGGGGGATTCCCAGAGACTGGCTGAGTCACCCAGTGGTGAATAGAGAGATCTGCATCTAGATGGGAGGGAGGAGTGCACATGAACTCTGAATAGGGCTGTGCTTGCCTTCCACAATGCTGGCTCCACCTCCTGTGGGGCGTCCGATGTTTCTGCCCTGCACTGTGAAAGGAAAGGAGAAGTCTGGTAAACAAGGTGCTCAGGAACTGTTTGGACTAGTCACAGGCCCCTCTTCCCTCAGAGAAAAAAGGATTTTGAGGTATAAATATTGGGACCCTGCTCCCATGAAATTAGATCACTTTTGGACTACAAGAAGAAACCCTTACTGAGGAGAGGATTCTGAAGAAACTGAGGAGAGACTATTCCCAAGCTGAAGTGCTGCTTTGGGGATTAGCCTGCAGTGGTTACCTTACTGCCAAAGGAAGGAGAAAGGAACTTTGCTTTCAACTTGTGAAGAATCTCCAAGGGCTTGGAAAAGAGCTTGCCTCCTGCTGAAGTCTCAGGGACAACAGACTTCACCCCCCAGCTCCCCAGAGTTCTTTTGGAAGTGCCTGCTGCTGTTTTGGGCCTTCTGAGGAACTGCGTGTCGCAAGGAGCTATAAGCGCGACTCAACAAGACGAAGCGTATCGCCGTCACTGTGCCTGCCGTCGCAACTCCGCTGGAACTGTCGCACTGCTTCGCATTGGAAAGAAGCGTGCCGCAACGAAGAGGAAGCATGTCACCATCGCTGCTGCTGCCGTTGCAACTCTGAAGAAGCTGGGTGTTGTGGCTGGAGCTGTCGCAATGCACCGCATTGAGAGAAGAATCTCGCAACAAGGTCGGAGCGTGTCGCCGTCGCTGTGCCTGCCGTCGCAGCTCTGAAGGAGGGTGTTGCCGCTAGAACTATCGCACTGCACCGCATCGACCAAGAGCACCTCGCATCCCCAAGAAGTGCGCCGCCGTCTGAGCTGCTGCCGGCGCATCTTGTATGTCGCCGCTGTACTAGTCGCATCGTGCGGAAGCTTCACGCATTGTGGGAGTAGAGCGTCACCGCTGGAGCTGCTGCCGTCGCATCGTAGATGTCGCCGCTGTAGTGCGCGCATTGAACCGAGAAGGGTGTCGCATCCCCGAGAAGCGTGTCGCAACTGGAAGATCTACACGTCTTTATTTCTTTGCACCTGAACTTTGCCGCATTTCCCATCGCTGCGACATTGCTTGTCGTGGAAGCGCATCGCAACTTAAGGTACATTGACCCAGAGTTTCGCATCTAAGAACTGAACTGAACTAAGCTTAATTCTACCATCCTAAAGTAATCATAGTGTGTATTTTTGTTGTTTATGGTCTTGTGGTAACTCTATATAAAGTATACTTATTTTTTATATAAAACCTGTGTGGTGTCCATTTGTAGTGTTGTCACTGGGTTACTGTATGTGGTTACAACTGCTTAACTTACAACACCTCTGAAATAAGCCTTGTCTGCTCACGCCACGCAGCCTAGAGGGTGAGCAGGGGTTATTTTAGGAGTGTAACCCCCTTGTCCTGACTAGAGGAGAGGGTTCCTGCTGTGCCAACCAGAGACCCCCAAATTTAACAGGCAGGCAACAGAACTCTAAAAGCGCTGCGCTAGAGAAATCACTGCTGTCTGACCCACCTGGCACCTCAATTCTGGCCACTTCCGCCGGTAACCCCGCCATCAAAGCCTGCTCAACAGTGGGGGGCACATCAAAACCCCCAGCCTGCAGAAGCTGTCCTGCGCCCGTATGTATGGCGCGCAGGTGGAGAAGCGTTGCTGAGGCCTGAGCTCAGCGGCAGTAGTGGCCGCATTCCTGCTCTGCCGCTTGTGAACAGCTCCCCAGCCTTAGAGTCCCCCACGATTGCCAGAGTCCTCAGCACACTGGGAGGCCTGCAGCGCGCCCTCCGTAGTGTCAAAGGCAAACTGGCAAAAGCAAGAAAACTTCAGAAACAGTAAGACTGTCCCGGACTCACACTACAGGTGGCGGCAGCGCCACCTCACAACTGTTTGGGAGCATCTCCAGAAACCATACCCAGGCACTGCGGCCGACAGGAGGAAGAGTCCTAGCACACACACCCTTTTACAGGCAAGGCATGCTGAAGAGCCTGAGCAATGCTCCCAGTGCCACTGCAGAGATCAGCCGATGGACGCCCCTAACAGTTCAAAGAAGAGGAGCTCCAAACACACACCTGGCAAAGAGATACCAGGAGCCCAGGATCACCCCAGCACGGGAACGTGCCAAGAAACAAAGGACAGTGAAGACCAGCAAGTTGGCAAGCCCAGAGAGAGCACATGAAGGCGTGTGAGTGTGCGCTACCCCAACAGGCCACTCAGGCCTTTGAAGGGAAAAGACTGTTGCACAGCACTGAGAGCTCCCAGAAAGCCTGAAAATTCTCCAGCCCAAGCAACACCGACCAAGCTCAAGCACTAACATCAAAGATGCTGCAACACAAGCCCCACGAGCAAGAGTGGACGACCAGCCAGAACAGCAACTTTTCGAGGTCGCTGCCCCCTGTTAGACCTGGCACCATTGGCGTGGTCTCCCTTCCATTTTTGCTGTTGCCTCATGTATTTTTGCTGGTGTTAGATGCTTTGGCACTGTGCCACTGCTGTCCAGTGCCACAGCGCAACTGCTCCCTATTGTATATGTATGTATTCATTGGTTATTCCATGATTGACTATTTGGTTTACTTGTCAGACCCTAGTACAGTGCACCAGGAGTGCCCATGGCTTGTAAATCTAAATGCTGCTAGTGGGTTTGCAGCACTGGTTGTGCCACCCACACAAGCAGCCTTGTAAAATTTGTCTAAGGTCTGCCATGTGCAGTCTGGAACTGTCATGCTGATTGGGCAAGTGCACCCACTTTCCAGTCCCTAAACCGCCCCTTTTCTTCATGTCATCACCCTTATGGTAGGCCCAAGAGCAGGTGCATTGTAAGTACAAGGTCGGACAAGCCCTGGTGTGTGTGGCATGTCCTAATAATAAATTACAGCCTTTTTCGTTTTTCACTATTGCAAGGCTACCTGTTCTCTGTAGGCCAGAATGGGCTGTTAGAATTATTACATTTTATAATCCTAACTGACTCAGAGAACATGGTGGAAATTCGAGTTTAGTATGCCTGAACTCAGAATGATAAAATACATCTTTTAGTGAAGTTGGGTTTAACATTCTGTGTTTGCAAATACCACTTTTAGAAAGTAGGTATTTGATTGCCTAACCTTTCAAGCCTGCCTCTGCTAGATTGTGTATTCCTTTGTCTGGTATTTGTGAGTGACAGGACTGGGGCTTCCAAGAGACAGGATGAGTCCGACCAGTGGTGAATATAGAGATCCGCATCTAGATGCGAGGGAGGAGTTGCACCTGAACCTTGAATAGGGCTGTGCCTGCCTTCCACAATGCTGGCTCTACCTCCTGGGGCGTGGCTGATGTCTCTGCCCTGCACACTGAAAGAAGAGAAATAATCCTGTCAACAAAGTGCTCCAGGGCTGTACTTGCCTTCCACAATGCTGGCTCCACCTCCTGTGGGGCGTCTGATGTTTCTGCCCTGCACTGTGAAAGGAAAGGAGAAGTCTGGTAAACAGAGTGCTTCAGAACTGGTTTGGACTGGGCACAGGTCCCTCTCCGCTCAGAGAACAAAGAATTTTGGGGTATAAATATTGGGATCCTGATCCCATGAAATTAAATCACTTTTGGACTACAAGAAGAAATCTTTACTGAGGAGAAGAAACTGAGGAAAGACTATTCCCAAGCTGAAGTGCTGCTTGGGGGATTGGCCTGCAGTGGTTGCCTTACTGCCAAAGGAAGAAGAAAGGAACTTTGTGTACTTTGCTTTCAACTTGTGAGGGATCTCCAAGGACTTGGGAAAAGAGCTTGCCTCCTGCTGAATTCTCAGGGACAACAGACTTCAACCCCCAGCTCCCCAGAGTTTCTTGGAAGTGCCTGCTTCTGTTTTGGGCCTCCTGAGGGACTGCGTGTCGCAAAGGAGCTGGAAGCGCGACTCATCGAAGAAAAACTGTGTCACTGCTGCTGCCTTTTTAACTCCGACGGAGGGTGTCGCCGCTGGAACTGTCGCACTGCACTGCATCGAAGAAGAGCACCTCACATCTCCGAGAAGTGTGCCGCCATCAGAGCTGCCGCTGTCGCATCGTAGATGTCGTGCAGAAGCTTCAAGCATCGTGGGAGAAGACTGTCGCCACTGGAGCTGCTGCCGTCGCATCGCGGAACAAGGGTGTCGCCGCTGCTTTCCACGCATCGAACCGAGAACTTCTCGCATCCCCCGAGAAGCGTGCCGCATCCGGAATATCTTCACATCTTTATTTCTTTGCACCTGAACTGTGCCACATTTCCCTCTCTGCGACATTGCTTGTCGTGGAAGCGCAACGCAACATAAGGTACATTGACGCAATGTGTTGCTTCTTAAGAATGGAACTGAACTAAGCTAAATCTACCATCTTAAAGTAACAGTATTGTGTATTTTTGCCGTTTATGGTCTTGTGGTAAATCTATATAAAGTATACTTATTTTTTATATAAAACCTTGTATGGTGTCTATCTGTAGTGTTGTCACTAAGTTACTGTATGTGGTCACAAATGCTTTAGACACTGCCTCTGAAAGAAGCCTATCTGCTCGTGCCAAGCTACCAAGGTGTTGAGCAGGGGCTAGTTAGGAGTGTAATCCATTTATCCTGACTAGAGGCAAGGGTCCCTATATGTCACAAGTACCTACCTGTGCCAACTAGATACTCTCAAATCTAAAACCCCCACTAACTGCTTAAGAGAAACTGGTGCAGAGCATCCCCCACCCGTGGCTGCCCAATGCCACCACTGGAGCAGAGATTGCCTCATTTGCTCCTCCCGGTGTCCAGACACCACAGCAAGGTACGCCCAGGCACACCAAGTGCCAGAAGAAGACAGAGTGCACTTGGTCCAAAGCATGCAGAAGGCCATGCCTGTGAATCCTCCAGCACAAGCAGACGCCCCGGAAGGAAAGAGACATCTCTGAAGACAAGAAGCACTGCTGGAACCAGCATGGAGATCCCATATATCTCCACAGCAGCAACAGAGCATTGAAGGGGCCAACCGCAGCACAGTGTCCTCCCTCACACTGCCTCAAGCAGGAGTCGTCAGTGACCCAAGGCTGACGAGAGGAGAGTCGCACACTTTGAGTGGCCAACTACTATACTAGCTCCCTACTGCCCATGAAAGCCATTTCCTGGAGAGGGAACTACCAGAGTAGGAGCTTTGCTCCCTACAGCCCGAGGAAACCATTCCCTGGAGAGGGAACACCCAGAGTAGGAGCGTCTAGAATCTACCTGAAGAAGGAGCACCCACGATGAGTGGCTGCTCGCCATGCAGCCGAGAAGAGTGTCTGAAGTTTCCCTGTATGGTCCGGAAACCATTGAAGTTAATAGGCCCGTTGGCCTTGTTAGTACATGGTGAATGTTATTGCACACGGAGATGAAGCAGAAGAAGAGTGGAGATCGTGTCACACAGAAGAGCTGGACAAACGCAGATGTGTCAAAGTCAATGAGAGAGGAAGCACGAGAACTCATAGCACCACAAGTCAAGAACCCCTCCAAAGACACCAGACAGCCACCAAGGCGGACCAACAGCCCTGGCGACAGCACCAAGGGAGAACCACATGTAAGCCGCAGCAACCGCAAACCGCGTTGCTCCTATCGCTTCACAGTGAGAAAGTCCAGCCCTGAGTGTCGGCAGTTGGAGTCGAACGGCATCCCTGCTTTTTACCCCAAATGCCAGAGGTGCGAGAGAAGATTCAGAAGAGGCAGTCATGTGGCTACGACATTCATCCAGAAACCTCCTCTCCTATTTAATCATCGCCACCTGTCGTCCAGGGCCCAATGGCAGCTATGTCATCAGTGCCATGTGCATGACACCGAACTCAGCAAGAAACGTGGAAGTGTCACCCGAGGGTCTACACCAACAATCTGACAAACAGCTGAAGTCAGAAGGGGAAGTTGTGAGTGGCAGGGCCTGACAATGAAGAAAACCCAAGCTAAAACGGGAGTGAGTCCTGACACAGCGACAGAAAGGGAAGAGGGGGATAACCCGAAGAAGAACTGGCAACTGCACAGCGGGAGTCCGAGGGTAAGCCGCACAGCCTGCACGAACCGAGTCTCCTGCCTCACGTTTCCTAGCAGATGCATCACTCCTACAGTATCAAAGTCCTGACAGCCCACAAAGTCTAAGCACATGAATGCAAGTGCCTCCCCAGAGACCACAGAGGTACCTGGCCACTCCCTGTCTCAGGTGATTGACTCCAGACTAACACTTACAACCATCAAGGCAAGTCATCACCTGCCATGTCCCGATTCACCACATGACTGGCAATGCAGCCATGCCTGTCCTCATCAAGTGTGTCTACGACACCATCTCAAATACACATGGAGTAGAGTCCTACAATATTGCCAAGCCAGCCAACAAGAAAACCTAGAGGCTACCTGCTAACCTGGTCGGCACCTGAACTGCCGCAGCAAGAGCATGTTCTAACCAAGACCCATACACCCTTGAGGTTTGTGGGAGAGACAGGCTACTGGCTCCTATGTGGTTTGCAGCTGCCCCCAGCTGGCACACACGGAGCCCCATCGCAGCTTACCAGCAGTCCTGTGGCAAGCCCGACGAAGGGCCTCCCCAGTTGGGAGAGTGGCAAGAGACATTGCCCCAATGACAGGTCACCGGACACAGCAAGACAGCTTAATAGACTTCAGGCAATACAAAAAGAATCCAGTGAACTTTCACCATGGACTCCCACCATGATCTTGATGCACCCAGTTAATGAACTATTGTCACACACAAAATACCATCATCCAGGTCGGCGGAGAGAAGCTATGTGGGACTAAAGGACATGATTCGCCTGGCACTTCCTAGTGCGTAGATGACCTCTTCCAGCAAGAGTGTACTGAATTGAACAGGTTAAATGATGAACCTCTGCTGAGAGCGTCCTGCCACAGTCGAACTCAGCAGTCCTAGTCAAGCGTCTTCCTGATGCCGGACTCGAGAAACTGATGGACCCTGTGGTGTATACTTCGTTATTGTTTACCCCTACAGGTTGAACTATAGATCTTTTGCTTTATTAAAATTTGGGAGGAATCTTATGACCTGCAAGACAAGTTCTAGTGTCTCAACAGGAATAGATTTTATAACCACTTGCCTATGGGAGTGGGCACACTGCCACCCCCACACACATCCCTCACAGGTGCCACGAGTGACGTGAGCCTGCTAATAAAAGGGCTTGGGTGCACATGCTCGAGGCCAGTTATCGCAAAAACCTACCGGCTGTCTATGTCTGTACACTTTCTCACCATGTGGGCCCAAGGCCCAACACAACATTATAGTTCTACTTGCCTTTAAACACTGCTTCACCAGGGCTGGACAGCAATTAAAATGCTTTAAAACAAGTTCTCAGCAAACCTAGATCATCTGTGTCTTCATGGTTTCTTCCAGTGAATCAACCCAATACCTTCAAACTTGCAATGTGATCTTCCAGTGGGTAGTTCTGCATTACTGAGCCTTCAAGTCAGTACACAAGCATTACGGTGCTCCAACTTGAGGCATCATGGTTTGACTTGTTCATTACGATTTGATATGTATTGCAAAATTGGAACACTAAATTAAATTGGAATATTATTGTTCCATTTCCATTCAAACCTATTTTATATATTTTGACAATTCACCTTTTACATACCTGCGTGCCGTCCCCTAGTACTTGATTTCAGTTTTTAACTTATCACTGGCCAAATGGAGACCCGGCCGTGAGTGGCCAAAAGAAGACCCGGTCGCGAGTGGCCAAATGGAGACCTGGCCGGAATTGGTCAAATGGAGACCCAGCCGGGTTCTTTAGCTATGCAGCAAAATTGAACGGGCCATATTTTAAGCTGACACTTGTTTGTAAAGGTGACTGGAGGTTGGAGCAACTCACCTAGCAAGATTGATATATGGCAGCGGAGCTGCGAGAGAGAGGGCCCTGGATGAGAGGGATTGAAAATTTACATTTTTAATGAGGAAGGGCATTAGCAGTGGTGAGTTGGGGTTCTGTAAGGTTCAGGGATTGTTACTATTGTTAATGTTAACCGACTCTTACTGAACCCAACCTCACCTCTCTGTCATCAGGCCGAATCGGAATCCCGCTTCTAAACTCCCCCCTTCCCCCACTAAACTTTAACTGCAGATCATTTGTATTTCCATCCACTGTTGTGTCAGGATTTGTTGCCACCGACCTACTTTTGCTCAGAAGTGTGGCTGGCTGGTGTTGTTGATGGACCAGTGTTGTGTGCGTGTAGTCTTTGTCTCTTAACTCCTCAGGAAATAATTGATTCAAGCCTGCCTCGCCACAACCACATTGGTATTGGTATGGTTTCAATCCTTTTGCCCCGAGGAAGGGAGGGACAAAGAGGCAGGCTGGTCAGCCCAGCAACGTCAGAATGGGTCAATCACTGCATGGCTTTACAGTAAGCCATTACAGTGATTGATCATGGCTCTGATGGGCAGGCCCTCCTACCCAGTGGTGCCATATTTAGAAAGGCCTACACTAGACCTGGCTCGCAACTACGCTATGCAGCTAATCCAGACGCTGCTCTCTTTCTGAGAGCAGCACCAAGATTGGTATAAGCAGGCAAACTCACTGCTCATTAAATGACTGGGGGTCTTTGCTTTTGAGCAACCCCCACTCACTCAACATGCAGTATTGAGAAGCCTGTAGTGTGCATGCCGGTTTGACCGTGGAAAGGCTGCCGGCCAATCCCACATGCGCAGTATGCTCACTACGTGCAGTGCGCTCGCTCATCGTTGCCAGTCTCTGAGTCATGTCACATGATGGTGTGCATAAGCCTGCCCCACCCCTTGCTTTACTGAAGGCTGACTGACTCGCACAGGCTGATTTTATATTAAAGTAAAAACAGTTTCTTGTTTCTTGTTGCTAGGTCATAACAATATTACTATGGAGACCATAGGGGCAAATATAAGTGGGGCATAGACCGTCCCTGGTTCAGAGTTAACTGTGCATTACCTCTATGTCCCTCATCCTCAATCCAGTCATAGCCTATGTGGTAGTATCCAATCACAGACAGGAAAGAAAACAGAAACCGCTTGCTAACCCCACCCACCCTCTTGCTAAGGGCTGTAATACAATGGCCTGTTCTGTCTCTTGTCTCCGATTGGATAAGGAGGATGCTGAGGTAACTGACAAGTTTTACCTCCAACAGCATTACTGGTGTTCTCACTATGCTGGGTTTTGCAGAGCGGGTGTGACCAGCGTGGGAGCAACAGGAGTCAGGACACATTGATGGTCTCCTGCAACTCCAGGTATGCGCTTCCTCCTATTTTTACTGAGTAGTACTGCCTGCTGGGCTGGCGTGTTATACCGGTGTGCCCTCATGCTGTTTATTTGGGACTGAACTGCTTTCCTGCATGATCAGTACATTGGTGGCCCTGCGGTCTCCGCATGGGGTTGCCTGCATAGCTGATATGCAGTTTGGGGGAAGGAAGGTGCTCCGTTCTACTAAGCGGAACAGGCTTCCCTGCTGTCTTGTGATGCCTGCCCACCTCCTCAGCTTGTTCACAAGGGGTGGATGGAGGAGCTTGGCTCTTGGTGAAGCCATTGTGGGCTTACATTCGGTTGGGCTGCATCTGCAGGCGCCCGGTCAGTGGTGGTGGGGCTGAGTTTGGCATTGTTGCCATTGCTGCCTGTGACGATGCATGAGGGTGTCCTCTATAGTTCCCACCTCAGGCTGCGCAGTAATTGACAGAATTCTTATGAAAAATGTCCTGTCAATCAAGCATTGCTCATGAATGCAGTTTTAACTGTATTTTCTCAGCCGCCTATATCAGTTGGTGAGCTGGTTTGTGTGAGCTCTCATTGTGCTGCTGTTGTTGTAGTGGTATATCTCTTCTGGCTGCACTATGGGGAAGCATGCTGGGAAGAGGAGGCATTGCTCACCCTCATCTTCAACTTCTTCAGTGGGGAGTTTGGTGTCTGCTCCTCTCCCTGAGGGTCGGATTTTGGATAACGAGGGGAGGCTTAAACAGCTAATTTTGTAGACCTTGGTATTCGTCAAGAAGAAGAATCCTGGTTCTCAGTCTGGTGGTGGGCAGGAGCTATATTCAGACAGTTCCAGCTCGAATTTATTCGAGGATTCCTCTGTGAATTCCACGGAACATAAGGGGAAGCACATCCCTAAGGAAATGTTGGTGAGCATTCTTTACCATGTGAGTGAGAACATGGGTGTTTCTGATGAGGAGGTGGCCAGCCCTTGCAAGGACATGTTGTTGCCTCAATTTCTGAAGCATTCCACTAGAGCCTTACCCATTCATCCCTTTGTAATGGATGTTCTCTTGAGCTTTGTCCTTTGAGGGATATGGAGGGTTCAATTCCTGAATCGGTCTATGTGGACTCTATTTTGGTCAGTCTGGTGGGGCACCTATCAGTAGCAGAAGATAATGTCCTTAAGGAGGGTGCTGACCAAAAGATTGACTCCTCTTTGAAAAATACCTATGCGGGTGTCACTGCCATTCACTCTGGTATTTATGGAGCATATGTTTCCCAGTCGCTGTTGTTATACTTCAAGACAGTGAGGTGGGCAGTGTCCTGAGTTGTTGGAATCAATGGATCAACAGACTGAATTCCTTTCAGACATTTTGTTTGTATAAGGCAGGGCATCTGCTTTGTCCTGTGATGCTTCCATTGTGGCCAGGCCCAATCTGTTCCTGAAAGGGTGAAACCCAGATGCAGCGCAGAAACCGCTGGCTTTGAGATTGCAGTGTAAAGGGCCAAGACTTTTTGGCAACGGGCTGTAGGAGAAGTTGCATAAGGTTTTTAAGGAGCGGAAACATTCCTTTTCCTTTAGGAAACAACAACAGCAGAAGCAGCCTTTCTTCTCTTTGGCAAAGTCCTTTAATCAACATTTCTGTCAGCAGCGGTTTGCCTTGATGGGCCGTAGGGCCAGAGCAAGGGTTTTCAAGGAAAATTCCAGAGGAAATAGCCTCTGTATTAGGGGAATTTTACTCTGAGTTCATGACTATGCCACCACCGGGGTACAAGTTGGCGTGGGCAGGATGAGGTCCCGATTTCTGTAGTGAAGTAAGAGTGGGAGAGGTACCCAAGGCGGGGCTCAAGGCACCTGTTGGGTCGGGGTGCAGGCAACAGATGAGCTCATTCATTCAAGAAAAAGGTGATGAGTGCAGAAGAGGGAATGAAGCTGTGGAGCCATGTCTCAAGTTAAGCCACTGTATCTTACCCCTCTGCTCCCTCAGGACTACAACTATTCGCACATTGTTCCTGCGCACGCACCCCTCAGCATCCTCCACTCTAAGTGTTAGGCTTGGAATCTGGCTATGTAGTGTTTTTACCTGTGACTATACCCAACACACGGGCAGCAGAAGTAACAACACTGCTTGCTCCATTGTGCAGACCCTGTAGTTAAGCTTGCTGTGGTCATCTCTTGACAGAGTAAGGTCCATTGCTACAGTGTCAATGTAGTTTTCAAGTGATGCCCCAAGACCTTTTAATAGCTGCTAGGCCATGTCTAGTTTTTCTTCCAGCATGGTAGGCCCCACAGGGGGAACCACAGAGTCCAAGACTTGGGTAGACAATGTTGACTGTGCCTGGGCACGTGCCGCCACCTGTTGTGACCCAGACTGAAGGCCCCCCATCACTGCTGTCTGACAGGAAGCACTGTCCAAAGGTGGAAAGAGGGCCCCCCACCTGAGTGCAGGTTCGCTTGCGGGTGTCAGTTGCAGAACAAACAGCCAGAGTCATGGGACATGTGTTAAGGGAACAGGCTAAATGATGGTGCAGTTTCAGGAACAACCACTAAAATCAGCTAATCCTCTGTGTAGCTGGTGTTGCCGTTTACAGCAGTGGGAGGCCTCAGCTTCAGGTAAGGGACCCGCTTGCAGGGGTTGATCAGCTCAGGTGCACCTCCCAGCACAATAGTCCAGTACCACAAAGGAATTAATTAAAAAACAGCGCAAATCCATAACTGGAATCCCAAGGTTCACAAATGTGGGCATCGACTCCTCAGGGGTGCAGAGAGCTGTACCTCGAGTAGCAAGGTTGCCAAAGGGTGGATTGTCCAAGGCGCTTCCTCAGCACAGTTCTGGTAACCTCAACAGGGCCCATATGAGTCCAGTCAGGCCTTCACACATCAGGGCTTGTAGTCATGTAGCCCCTGCAATCTATTACTTGTCCTCTGTCAAGGATCATGGGTAGGAAAGGGGCACATATGGAAATGCTATAAGAAAAGTGAAATAAAAACAAATGAGTAACTTTAAGAGCAAAATGATAACAAGGGCAACTGACGTGGTATACAGAATATTGTACAAATGGAACTGTGCATCTTATATTTCCAACTCCATCAGCAGCGTGTTGAGCATCAAATAAATTAAAGAAAACATACAGAGTGAGAAAGTGCCTTTGAGCTATTAATACATGCATGATAAGATCATGTGCCACACTGTAGGTATAGATACTCCTGTATGAACGCTGTGTGGCACCCCATATAATACATTGTGCCAAAGCACCCCAGACCTAAAAACACAGCCCCTGATGTATGAAAACATGATACTCATACGGTTTCCCGGTGATAATACAAGTTCTGATAAATGACTATTCTGCATGGAGAATATTGAGAGAATGCAATAACAGTAGGGTACACAATGTAAAGTACACAATGAAAAATGCACAAATGGGTCCATCATAGCCAATGATTGCGCAAACCCAGTGTTTATATAATTTAAATATGTGATCATCCAACCTAACAGATTGTAGATACATACGGGCTCGGAATCTAGAAGGTGTAAGGAATATCTCTACATTACAAGAAACAGGAGAATTAAAGCTTATCGTTGAGACCTTTGGGCATGAGAGTATCCAAAAAGCGACTCCAGTAACTCTCAGGTTGAGGTAAAAGCTTAGACATATCCCCGCCAGCTTGAATCTTAACTATTTCAAGAATGATAAACCTGAGTTAGGGGATGGTATGATGGTTATCATTCCAGTGACATCAAAGTGGTGAACTAATGGTCCTAGTCCTGATCCGACTCTTGTGCTCAGTTATACGTGTCCAGAGTGATCTCTCCGTTTTGCCCACATAGTATAACCCACATGGGCATCTGATCACGTAGATAACATTTTGTCCGTTGCAATCCACAGTGAAATTCAAATTAATATTTTTGCCTGACCATGAATAGGAAATACTATGGTCTGTCAACACATTGTTGCAATGGGAACAATTGAACCATTTACGCATCTCTTTGTGTGCCACTTCCGTGTCTATGTTTGATCTCTCTGAAATTGCGCGATCTCTTATATGCAAAAATGGGAGGCTCCATAAAAATGCCATGAAAGTCAGGTTTGGATTGCAAAAGATCCCAGCATTTCGAAATAACTTGTTTGATGGCTGGTGACTGAGTAGAGTAAGTGGACACAAAAACATCTCTTCTGGCTGTCTTCTTAAACCGCTTCTTCAACAGGTCTGCTCACGGTAGAGCCTGAGCCACTTCTCTGCACCATCCACCACCTCTGCGGGATAACCTCAATCTAAAAAAAAGATTGGGTACTCATGCAATGCGGTGTCATATTGTGCCATGTCCAAGGTAATCAGTTTAACTCTGAGGAACTGGGAATAAGGGAGATGCTGCTTCAGAGACGGGGATGGAACTACTGTATAGCAAAGAGGTGTTACGGTCAGTTGATTTCTTGAACACTGAGGTTTTGATACTAGTACCCTCAAGGTCTGTGTTGACATCTAGATAAGAAATACGTCTTTGATCCAGGCTGGATGTGATTTGGATCCTGGGGTCCCTGTTTTTCAACAGGATCAAATTGTCTTCTAGGTCCTGATGTGTGCCATGCCAAATGATGAGTATACCATCAATCCCCTTGTCCAGTTCCTGTCCGATAGTATGTGTTCAGATTAAAATCTCATCATAAAGATGTTGACAAATCTGGGAGCCCTAGAAAAACCCCATAGAGGTTCCATTGGTTTGAAGAAAATACCTTTGTTTCCATCTAAAGTAACTATAAAACAGACAATACTGCAATAATTCCAACAGGAAAATCTTGTTTGCCTGTATCTCCCCCTGTTGGAGATGTGCCCATTCAACAGATTCAATCCCCTCCAAATGTGGAATGGAAGTGTAGACGGCCAACACATCCACCGTGCACAACCAGATCTCTGCCATCTCTGGTACAACCAAATCCTGTAGAAATTTTAGAAGATGGATGGTGTCCTGTAAATATGATGGACCAGCTTGAACAATGGCTTGTAGGAAAGAATCTAGGTAATGGCCCAGAGGCTCGTAGATTGATCCACATCCAGACATGATCGGTTGGAACGGTGGGTCTCTTAGATTTTTATGAATCCTTGGGAGCATATAGATTGAGGTTCGACGTGGATGTTAGATGTAAAGAAACTCCAACATTTTATCAGAAATCCATTCCATGTCTTTGGCGTGTGCCATTATCTTCAGAAGAGTGCCTTGAAACTCCCCTGTATGAGCTTGAATAAGGGGTAGGTAAGTAGATTCGTCCAACAACATCCTTTCAACTTTATTATCATAGAACACACGGTCCATGACAACCAGTGCCCCTCCTTTATCAGCTAGAAAGAAAACTAGTGACTCATTCTTCCTCAGTGAGTTGAGTGCCACTTTGTCAGATTTTATCAAATGTTGGTGTTTCATTGGCGAGGCTGGTAGTTTGGACAGATTTTTCTTGACCAGAGTCTCAAATGTGTTGATAACCTTATGGGATGTTGCTGGAATAAACGTACTCTTAGGTTTGAATTTTCGGTATCCAGAAACCTCCTGGTCTACAAAGGTCTATGGTCCAAATTTGAGAAAAAGTACTGGAGACATAACTTCCTTGTGAATTTGCATCATCCACAGGAACACCATCCGCATCACGACCAACACCGACGACACCCTCGCACCTGCCGAACACCTGCACTTCCAGATCCACATCAACCCCAAGACCACCCTCAGAGGCACCCTCATCTACAGACCCCCGGGACCACGTACACAATTCAGCGAAGACATCGCCGACTTCATCAGCCCGCACGCCCTCCCCTCCGCTGACTACATCCTCCTCGGGGACCTCAATTTCCACCTGGAGAACAACAACAACCGCAACACCACCACCCTGCTAGACAACCTCGCAAACCTCGGACTCAAGCAGCTGGTGACGACCCCCACCCATTACGCCGGACACACACTCGACCCCATGTTCTCATCCAACAAGGACATCACCTTCAGCCACGCCACCGGACTCCACTGGACGGACCACAGCTGCATCCACTTCAGCTTCAGAAGGACCACGATCCACCACTACCAGCAACAGGTTGCACGCAGAAGCTGAAACAAGATCACAGCCGACCAGCTCGTGACTTCCCTGAGCAAGAACCCTCCCACCGGCGCAACGAACCCCAGCCAGGCGGCCACCAACCTCACAAAGTGGATCAGCAACTGCGCAGACGACCTAGCCCCTCTGAGGACACCGCCTAGCAGACCCGGCAGCAAGAAAGCCCCATCGTTCACCGACGAACTCAAGAGCTCCAAGAGGAACTGCCGAGCCCTCGAGAAAGCCTGGCAGAGACCAGACACCAGACAACATGACTGCCCTCAAGCTCGCCACCCGAAAACACCACCAACTGATTCACGCCACCAACAAAACTGCATTCAAGGAACGACTGGACAACAGCGCACACAACAGCAAGGAACTCTTCAACTTCGTTAAAGAGCTTTCCAACCCCAACGCCGGAAACAACGACATCACCCCTTCACAAGACCTCTGCAACTCCCTCGCCTCCTACTTCTACAACAAGATCGCGATCATACACAACAGCTTCAACACTCAACCGACGCACGCCACGACCGAACCACCGCCCCCCACCACCACCCTCCGCGCCTGGAGCCCGATCAGCACCGAAGACACCGTCCGCACAATGAACTCCATCCACTCCGGATCTCCGTCCGACCCCTGCCCTCACCACGTCTTCAACAAGGCCGACGCTGTCATCGCACCCCACCTGCAGGAAATCATCAACACCTCCTTCGACACCGCTACCTTCCCGGAGAGCTGGAAGCACGCCGAACTCAGCGTTCTACTAAAGAAGCCATCAGCCGACCCCACCGACCTCAAGAACTACCGCCCCATCTCGCTGCTCCCGTTTCCTGCAAAAGTCATCGAGAAGACCATCAACAAGCAGCTGGCCGCCTTCCTCGAGACAAACGGATCCCTCGACCTCTCGCAGTCTGGCTTCCGGGCCAACCACAACACCGAGGCTGCCCTGATCGCAGCCACCGATGACATCCGAGCCCTGCTCGACAACGGAGAAACAGCGGCCCTCATCCTCCTAGACCTCTCCACGGCTTTCGACACTTTCTGTCACCGTACCCTAGTGCAGCGCCTCAGCAATGTCGGAATCCAGGAGAAGGCACTGGAGTGGATCATCTCCTTCCTCGCCGGAAGGACACAGAGAGTCCGCCTCCCCCAGTTCAGATCAGAAGGCACCGAAGTCATCTGCGACGTTCCTCAAGGCTCCTCGCTCAGCCCAACCCTCTTCAACGTCTACATGAGCCCCCTCGCAGCCATCGCACGCCAACACAACCTCAACATCATCTCCTACGCTGACGACACCCAGCTGATCCTCTCCCTCACCAACGACCCCGCCACCGCCAGAGCCAACCTACACGAAGGGATGACAGACGTAGCCAAGTGGATGAAGAACAGCCGCCTGAAACTGAACTCAGACAAGACGGAAGTCCTCATTCTGGGATCTTCACCCTCCGCCTGGGACGACTCCTGGTGGCCCCCCGCCCTGGGCAGCGCACCCAAACCGACAGACCACGCACGCAACCTGGGCTTCATCTTGGACTCCTCCCTCTCCATGACCAGACAAATCAACGCCGTCTCTTTGTCGTGCTTCAACATCCTGCGCATGTTACGTAAGATCTTCCGGTGGATCCCCACCGAGACCAGGAAGACGGTCACCCAGGCCCTCGTCACCAGCCGTCTGGACTACGGCAAATCCCCCTGCGCCGGTACCACCGCCAAACTCCAGAAGAGACTCCAGCGGATCCAGAACGCCTCAGCACGACTCATCCTGGACATCCCCCGTCGCAGCCACATCTCCGGACACCTGAGAGACCTGCACTGGCTCCCGGTCAACAAGAGAATAACCTTCCATCTCCGCACCCACGCACACAAAGCCCTACACAACCAAGGCCCAGGATACCTCAACAGCTGCCTCAACTTCTACGCTTCCACACGTCAGCTTCGATCGACCGGCCACGCCCTCGCCGCCGTCCCCCGCTTCCGAAGAGCCACCAGAGGGGGAAGGTCCTTCTCCTACCTGGCCGCCAAGACTTGGAACTTCCTCCCGACCCACGTCCGCCTGACCCAGGACCACCTCGCCTTCAGGAAGCAGCTCAAGACCTGGCTGTTCGAGCAGTAGAGGACCCCCCCCTCCCCTAGTGCCTTGAGACCCTCCGGGTGAGTAGTGCGCTGTATAAATGCTTTGATTGATTGATTGAAAGCAATTTCAGTGTCAATAAGCTTGGTATGGAAAGTTGACACAAAAGAAATCCGCTTATCCAAGACTGCCATCTGTGATTTGGTTAATGGTGTGGATGATATATTAACCACTAATGTTTCTTTTGTCTCCTGCCTCTGCTGGTGGGTTTTGCTAAATCTATGGCCTCTGTGGGTTTTGCTGCATCTGTCTGTGCCGATGTTGGTCCTGATGGTGGGTTGTTGGCAGCTGGACTTGTTTCTAAAAAAGAAAACCTTAGGTGCAGTGAAAATACTGTTTCTACCTCACTCTCTGTGGAACCTGAGGTCAAAGGAGCTGGTTTTGTGAAAGCTAACTTATACACCGGGTTATGTGTATATTTCCTGGACTCTATCACGCATTGTTATAATATAGATTGAAATACCATGAATTATGAATTTATAAAACTTCTTTTTAATTATTTTTTTCTCACAGTTATTAAGTGGCTTTTTATCACTTTTTTTTAAAATCACAATTTGTACAACTTTTTACAATAATTTATCCAGAACATAAATATATTTCTAATCATTGATATTTATAATCCATGCACTAATGTATAAGTCAACAATTGATTGTCAATGCCAAATACAAAACTGAATCCAATCAAAGGAGCTGGTGACAGGGTTATCTGAGTGTCACTTATGTAGACTAGACTCTCTTCTGATGATGTGGTACCCAGCTTTTTGAAATTGCGCTTCTGTACGTATATCTCCGCCCAAGAGTACACTTCATCGAGTTTATAGTCAATAGTATCCCTCCTGAACTTATGGACTTTTCGCTCGTGTATTTCCTTTGCACATGCATCTAATTTAGCATTGATCTCCTCCAAAGTAGATTCCCAAGTTTCTGCTGCCATCCGCTGGGTGAAAGATTCTTGTAGCTCTAGGATTTCCTGCTCAAGACCCACTAAAACTGCAGATAGTTCTTCAACAATGAGTAATATCAGGTCTAAAGAGCACTTGTTGAGTATCGCATACCACTTGTCCATAAACGTCTTGTTTAATTTAAACATCATAGGTTTAATGAACAACCGCAGTCCCCTCTGTATTCTGCTGGCTTTGATACTGAATCAAAGTTGTCGCATGCAATCTTTGGTTAATCTCTCTGCACATGAGATATTCAAGTTGTTTCAATTGGTTGGTCACGGGCCCGTGGGCAGTTCCAAATGTCCGAACCTCACAGATGAGGCTGTATATATTTTGAGCCTCAGGTGAGCTGTAAACTTTAGTTTCAGCCTTGTTGTCTGTCAGTTGTAAGATATCCTTGAAAGGCATTATGTGGTGCAACTGTTAGCTTTATTGGGAAGAGAAAATTCAAAATAGAAGAGCAAAAAGACAGCTGTGTTGCACTCAGTTAACAAAAAGATCATACAATGTGTACAGGAGAAACACATTTAATTGATAAAGTGTGCACCCTATGGGATGGCTCCGCTCAGCCACCACATTCAAGAAGAAAGGAAAAACTGGGTGCACTACTGTTTTTCATTCAAAGAGTGTATACCTGAATCTATACTAATAGTAAACTAGTTTAAACACAGTGCATACACAACTCAAAACATAAGCAACATTCCCAAGTACAAAAACCCATCAATGAATCATCCCTGAGAAGCTAAGTATGACTAATTCATAATTTATTATGCAAACGCAGGTGCTTGATAGGAAATCCATTCCACATGAATATAGGTGGTGTTCTAATAGTTCCCACATAGATTACACATATCCCAATGCATTTTGGACATTAAGAATAGCCCTTCTTCAGGGGAATCTATGAGCAACTAATAATAGCAATAAGAATACATCATTTCATATTCATCAAAACAAAAGCTTTTGAATAATGGCCATTACACCTTTTGAGGTGAACATCCAAATTGTTAGAATTCAACATTCGTGAATATCTTTCAGAGAGAACAGACATCCCTACTTAGAAGAATTCAGGAAGAACCTGAACTTGATTGAGAAGTAGTAGTACTGTCCTTTGGACTTGTAATAATAAACTTTCTTTAATGGTAATGTGGATTTATAATTACAACGTTAAAAATGCTACTTTTAGAAAGTTGTGAAACATTGGGGGTGGGATGCACTCCTTCTAATCTTCACTTATCAAAGTTTAATTCCATGGTACAAAATCTGCATGCCAACTGGTGAACAGTGCCTCGCCCAAATGGCACCAATTGATATCAACAAAGAAAATAGGGGCCTCATCTACGTCCCTGTCAGTTGCACAGCTGATATACTCCACCAAGGCGCTTACATACTGTAATCAGTTTTAGGCAATTCTCGTAGCGGTATTCATTATAATCAGTATTCTTATCAAATTTCAAAAATTCTCAATATTCATTGTAACCACACGCGGGTAGGTTTGCCAATTCCCCAAACTTCTTGTGTTCCAACTGTGTCCGTCCGGACCTCTTGAAAGAACATGACCAATGCAAAAAATTCATCCAAGCAGTGTTTTATGGAATAAAAACCCAATGCATTTCCGGCAATCTAGTACCCTTCTTCAGTGGTCACTGTAAACAATAATAGAAACAATAATGACTGTTACCATTTATATAAAAACACAAGAATAAATCAAACTCTAAACTGACATTCACCGGTTTGTTTTTAAACATATCATATTTCTTGTTAAAGCTCTGTAGTTCACTCTTACTTTACCTCCCTACTACAGCCCTGATAAACACCCGCCATTCACCCTAACCAGTCTTTCACTAAACTAGTCTTTCTCTCTGTTAATCTTGACAGAACATCGACAGACAAAATATTGAGAGGACAAAATATCGAAGTAAAAATATCGACTGCAAGAATATCGACTTCCTATCTTCAAACAGGTAAGTAAAAAATATCGATTTCAAAATATCGAGTGTAAAAAATATAGACTGTCAAAATATCTAATTTTTTTAATGTCTTAAAAGTAAATTAAAAGTAATATATTAATAAATTAAATTAATTTAAACATATTTAAAATACTTAAATAAATGTAAAATTGAGAAATAATTAATGTAACTTTAAAAAAATATATATATTTTTAATACATATTTATATATATATATATATTATTAACAAAACATATACAATATTTTTACTGTAGGTTAACAAGAGGGTTAAATTTACTGTAACAACTCCAGTGAGTGCAACAGTAGAGAAAACATTGGATAGCGTGGGGGTAAAAATTACTATTCCCACTCCAGTGAGTGTAACAGTAGGGTAAGCATTGGATAGCGTAGGGGTAAAAATTACCATTCCAACCCCACAGAGTGCAACAGTAGGGAAAACATTGGATAGCGTAGGGGTAAAAATTACCATTCCCACTCCGTTGAGTGCATTAGTAGGTAAAGCGTTGGATAGTTTAGGGGTAAAAATGACTATTCCAACTCTAGTGAGTGCAGCAGTAGGGAAAGCGTTGGATAGCGTTGGGGTAAAATTTACTATTCTAACTCCAGAGAGTGCAACAGTAGGGAAAGCGTAGGCTAGTGTAGGGTTAAAAACTTACTATTCCTACTCCGAAGTGTGCAACAGTAGGTAAAGCGTTGGATAGGGTAGGGGTAAAAATTACTATCCAACTCCAGAGAGTGCAACAGTAGGGAAAACGTTGGATAGCGTAGGGGTAAAAATTACTATTCTCGCTCCAGAGAGTGCAACAGTACGGAAAGCGTTGGATAGCGTAGAGGTAAAAATTAATATTTCCACTCCAGTCAGTACAACAGTAGGGAAAGGGTTGGATAGCGTAGGGGTAAAAACTACTATTTCCACTCCAGCGAGTGCAACAGTAGGGAAAGCATTGGATAGCGTAGGGTTAAAAATTACTATTCCTACTCCAGTGAGTGCAACAGTAGGTAGAGCATTGGATAGCGTAGGGGTTTAAATTACTATTCCAACTCCAGTGAGTGTAATAGTAGGGTAAGTGTTGGATAGCGTAGGGGTAAAATTTACTATTCCAACTCCAGAGAGTGCAACAGTAGGGAAAGCGTTGGATAGTGTAGGGGTAAAAATTACTATTCCAACTCCAGAGAATGCATCAGTAGGGAAGCGTTGGGTAGCGTAGGGTTAAAAATTACTATTCCAACTACATTGAGTGCAATAGTATGGTAAGTAAATACTTCTTATATAAATATAAATAACATAAATAGTAACACCAATTACAAAGTAATTAAAATATTTTACATTTGTGTAAAATATAATAAATAATCAACTTAAAATTAGAAAAACAATTATTTAATACTAAAAATTACCTACTAATACTAATTATTTACCTATTATTAATAAAATAATTTACATTTTAAACGTATTTTAAAAAATAAACTCAATAATTATTTTATTTCAAAAATGTAATTACTTACAATTAAATTACTTCGCAAGCTAGTCCCCTAAAAACACACAACCCACTACAGAAAATAATTTAATAAAAATAACATAATTAACAATTATTCAATTACAATGAATTACAAAATATATTTTAATTAATTACAAATTATTATTTAATTTACAATTAATTCTAAATAAATACCAATAATTAAAATAAAATATTTAAATAATTATAATTAAATTACTTCCCACCCTATACCCCTATAAACCCACAACCTGCTACAGAAAGTAAATTACTAAAATAACATTTTTATCAATTCATCAAATAAATTTAATAACCAATTATATTTTAATTTATTGCAAATTAATAATTAATTAACAATTAATTCTAAATAAATACCAAACAATTAAATAACATATTTAACTAATATAATTAAATTACTTCCCACCCTATTCCCCTATACACCAACAACCCACTACAGAAAATAAAGTAATAACATTAACATTATTTACCAATTATATTTAAATTAATTACCAATTAATGATTATTTAACAAAAATTCTAAATAAATACCAATAAATAAAATAACATATTTAATTAATTATAATTAAATTACTTCCCACCCAATTCCCCTATAAGCCCACAACCTGCTACAGAAAATACATTACTAAAAATAAAATATTGATCAATTAATCAATTAAAATTAATTAGCAATCATTTTTAATTAATTACCAATTAATAAATATTTAACTATTAATTCTAAATAAATACCAATAAATAAATTAACATATTTAATTAATTTTATTTAAATTACTCCCCACCCTATTCCCCTATGAAACCCATAACCCGCTACAGAATTAATTACACAAAAATTAAACATTAATATTAACTTACCTTAAATTCGATGTTTTTGTTGTCTATATTCTGTCTAGTCGATATTATGTCCATTCTATATTTTTGATTCGATATTATTGCTATTCTAGTCGATATTTTTGTAGTCTGTATTATGTCTAGTCTATATTATGTCAAGTCGAAATTAGTCGATAATAAAAAGTAGATATTTTGACTAGTTACCGACTCAGAAACTGCACAAGAATCTAATTTCCCAAACGCTCCCCGACGTTCTTTGTACTACCATCCTCACAAGACTCCCGTCTTTGGCTTGCACCCTTCTGTTAATCCCTCCATCTTTACACCTAACAGCTTTCTTTCCCCTTTTTTTTGGATCAACCATGACACTTCATGCTCATTTTCAAACCACTTTCCTACATTCGAGCACTGTTAGTCTTTAACACGATCTTTTTCGGGATTACCCCAGCTTTACCTTTTATCGGTTCTACGTTCATGTTCTCATGCTCGTCCTTCAACATGTTTTGAAGCAATCATTCCCCCCATCAATTATGATTAACCCCCTCTTCCTCCCGTACCTGCAGTGAGCATTTTAAAATACGTCCTGTATCCTCTCCGTTCTGAATAAATTGTTGACGCAACAACTCTCCCTTATTTAACCATGTGTGTCGATTAATTCAGCTTCCTGATAGGTCTGTAGTAAATGTTTTCCCGCCATCTACACTGCTCTCCAAACTACTTACTAAACAACCAAACTACAATGCCCAAAATGCAGTTGGCTAGTCAGATCCCCAGACGGAGCTTGAGTGGTTACTTGGCCTGCTAACCTCTATAAAAACAAACAATATCAGTTATAAACATTATAAGGTGCACAATTCAAGTCCATATATCGTCTCGCTTATCGTCGACCCATTCTCATTATTGTTTATGTATGTTATTAATTAAAAAAACGAATCTTTTTCGATAAAATCAACACCGTCTCATTCGATTAATTCAGATGTTCCGTCCGTGTGTGGTCACAAACTCAATTCTCTCTTTCTTCTTTTTACGCCTTTTCATTTTGTGGGTGCTATCCCAAGGCTGGGCAATTATTCATATCATGAGAAAAATTGGGGGTGGGATGCACTCCTTCTAATCTTCACTTATAAAAAGTGTAATTCTGTGTTACAAAATCTGCGTGCAAACTGGTGAACAGTGCCTTGCCAAAATGGCACCAATTGATTTTACATCACACATCCCTACTTGATGGAATTAGTTTAAGAATCCTACCTAATACCTTTCTATATTATAATTTCAGTCTCTTTTCACTTCGGATGAAGGGCGAAGTGCAAATTTAGGCTATTGATTACTGCACTGGACTACAATCTGTCCATGTTTGTAAATTCCCTCACACTGTGTTCATGATTGTTAGGCCCATCACCAATACACTTTCCTTTTTTAGACCAGTGTCCACATTGTGAGTCTATATGTGTGACACATGATCTTGTTTCTTACAGAGCGGGCCCCCTTCACTCAGCTGTTGCCAGGCCGAGGTGTGGCTACTTATCCTTAACTCTTGGGTAAGTGGATTAACTTGAATAAGCTTGAGCACCTAGTTTGACTCAAAAGGATATAATATTAATCCTTTAGTAGTAGCATGCAACATTTTGAAATGATGAAATTATGTTTGGTTTGACTTGTTGCGTTTATCGTTTTTTGTCTCACCTCTACAAAGAAGCTCCAGTAATACACTACAAAACATGGGATTACTAGTTTTGTATCATTTTTCTTTACCTGTCACTTTACATTGTTAGCAGCAGCTTTGTTTTCTAAGTCTCGTCCTGAAGAAAGCCTTGATACTTACTCAGATCGCTTAGGCAGAAACATGTCAACCAATTTTCATACCTAGCAGTTTGAATCTATACTGCTTTTTGCACTGCTTTTTAACCCTACCAGTGCAAGCAAGCTAATAAAGAGGTTTTTTGCCCTCACTGGGTAGTTTTAATCTCACTTTTCCTATTTCAGCCTTTTATATATTTTTTTGTGCTGCACCCTCACTATACCAGTCACTCACATATGGAATTTTAGCATCCCTAACAGTATATCATCATTCTAAAAATCATCCCAGAGCTCCTTCCTCACAGTGAGGGAGTTGTAGCACTCAGTGGGGCTAGATTTTTCCACTGGGAGAAGAAGTCCATACGATGAAGTATGCCACCTATGGCAGGTGAGGGCATTTGTCCTGAAAGGGATTGCTCCCCTTTGGGGCTTTTGGTGAGACACTGATCTTTCAGTTCTGTCATTCATAAAACTGACCTCATGTAACCACAGACCCGAGTAGTTCTTGTGTTATAATTCATAGTGCTATGTCTAGCCTGCAAAGATCATTTACAGGACTAGCTGCCTCATTGACTGCAGCCTCCCAAGCAGCACAACATTATGCCCCAACTAGAGCTCCTTCCCCATCCCATTTCGCAGTTCCCAGCCCTGTCCCCAGAACATGCACTCCTTTGCACACAACCACTCCAGAAGATGCAGGCAGCACACCCACACATAAACATAAATAAACCAAGAAACAAGACCATGCACACAATAGACATACATACACCACACTCACCACAACCAACCACACCCACAATCACTATAACCACCACCACAACCACCACCACACCCACATCAACACCCACCACTACTACTAATACTCGGGTATTAAAATAAATACTCGAAAATTACACAAGTAAGAAATAGTATTGATATTAAAATAAATTTGTAAAATACCTCCTGCGACGGGATGCAGAGAAAATAGGGGTTTTGAGTGGGGGAGTGTATTAAAATGAGGTAAGAAACAAAACATATTTTTACAAAAACGAGCATGTGAACACAATTAATACCCGAGCATTAAAATAAAAACTCAAGTATTACACTTGTAACAAACAGTATTAAAAATAAAAAAATAAAAAATCAATATATATTAATTTTAAAGCAACATAAATAAATCACATTCAGGGAACTAATTCGAAAAACAATTAGTAAGACATAAACATAGCCGCCATTTTAAAAACGAAGGTAAAATCAAGTCCTACAACACTTTTCATGACCCGAACACCAAGCCAATGAAAACAAAATGGAGGAGTAAACGCAATTCAAACGATAAAACACTCCCTTTTAAATATTAAATTTAAAATGTAAGTTCACACATCAAACGAATCAGAAAAAAACACATATTAAAACAGTACTTTTCTTAAAATGTATAGCGACACCCAAAAAAACGTATAAATACTACTAAGACACCGTTTTGAAGCCATTGGTTAATTGACTACCAGAGAGAGCAGATGGATTTTCCTGACACTCCCACGTTTACCAAGCAACAACAACTCGACAAAAACAATACATTAACTCTGAATAAATCAAGTAAGTTTAAGTCATAGCAAATAAATACATAGCATAATTGTTAATAATTTAGAACCATTTTATACAAAAAACAATTACATATTTCAGATTTCAACATACTTGAAAATCGAATCAACAAATTTGAAAACACAGATATTGATTTATCGAAAATAGTTGTAAGTACATTTATTAAAATATAATATAATTTTAAAGATTTTTTGAACCTTAACATACAAACATGTTTAAAAGAATCGTTTAAAAAAAATAAGTAACACTTTCGTATTTATCAAAAAAATGATTTAATGTCTAAAACACATAAAAATATTTAGTAAGCTAAACAGTTTAATATTTTCGATTTTCCAGCTTACCAAATTTTTTTTGGGCGAAGAAATCATTTGTAACTACAAAGATTGAAGACAGAACCCAAACAACCTATACCAAGTTCTTTTTCAAAGGTAAACAAAATAAACTGTGAAGCAGTAAATCATTTAAAGAAGAAATGTTTGCAAAAAAACAATTTAAATGTTTACGAAACTGATTTATTAACAGCATAAAAATGATAGAATCAAAAAAGCTGTAGATTAAAAAATGTAAGTCATTTTTAAATGGCATTTAAAAACATCAGCATATGCAACTTCTAACGATAATTTTATTTTCCCAAAAAAGTTTAAAAAAAAGAAATTAAACGTTTGTTTAACTCCTACATCCCACAACAGATAAATAGAAAGAAAAAGAAACTTGGAAAACAGATTTGAATCAGAAACTTGGAAAACAGATTCGAATCACCATCTGAAAACCATCCTCTTCAAAAAAGCGAAACCATCCACAAAACAACTAAATGAAACTAAAGGTAAATTAAAAAGCAAAATGCACACAGTGATTAATTAACCTCTTGTAAATCCTCAAACAGTGACCTCTCCAAAAAAATGCACACAAAACTAACATTTTCTTTTTTAAATTTCAAACAGCTTAAGAAAACCAAGGAACATCAAAGCAGGAAGAAAATCAACAAAGTTCGTCAAAGTCCCAAGACCTATTAAAAAAAGGTAAGTGAAATGTAATGCAAGTGCATTAAATATTTTTACAAGTCCAGAGAGGCAAATAAAAAAGAAAATAAGTGGATAATGCAGCAGAAAAAGTTTGAAATGTAACTCAACAGAAATGTAGCATTAAGGAAAATGCAGAATAATGCAGCAGAAAATCGTACTATTCTAACCTCAGTAAAGTGTTGCTGTTGAAAAAGTCTAGATTTATTAATAACTATTCTATCTCCAAAGTGGTTATGTTTTAAAAAACTGGCGAAAAGTGCATTTGATTGACAAAACTCAGAAAAACCGTACAGTAACGAAAATATTTTTAAAAAACATGACATCCAAATTTTTAAACAAAGAAATAAATATGACTTTAACTCCTATTTCCTAACACAGATACCTTCAAACAAAAAACATCTTCATAAAAAAAAAACAAAGACATCAGAGGACCATCTTCTTCAAAATAAGAGCATCCACAAATCGTCAAATTTTTTAAAAAAAAGATAAAAACTAATGAAAAGTGAACAAAGAAATCAACTAACCACTTTTAAATCCTCTTAAACGTAGCACTCGAAAAAGTAAAGGACACAAAACTAATATTTTCTATTTTATATTATAAACAGGTCAACATATTAAAAAATCAACATTGCAAAAAGAAGACCAACAAACAAGATATTCTGAAAGAGCCAACCAAACAAATATAAAGGTAAACAAAAGAAACACTTTTTAATACTATTAAATACTATTACTATTAAAATTACTATTCTAACTCCTGGGAGGTGTTGAAGAAGGGTAAGTGTTGGTAAGTGTAGAGATTAAAAATACTATTCTAACTCCAAAATGGTGTAGCAGTAGTCATACATTCAGCAGTACGGTAAGTATTGGATAGTGTAGGGGTAAAAAGTACTATTCTAACTCCAGAGAGGTGTAGCAGTAGGGTAAGTGTTGGATAGTGTAGAGGTAAAATTACTATTCTAACTCCAGGGAGGTGTAACAGTAAGGTAAGTATTGGATAGTGTAGAGGTTAAAATTACTATTCTAACTCCAGGGATGTGTTGAAGTAGGGTAAGTATTGGATTACTCTTCTAATACCAGGGAGATGTTGAAGTAGGATAAGTGTTGGATAGTGTAAGGGTAAACATTACTATTCTAACTCCAGGGAGGTGTTGAAGTAGGGTAAGTGTTGGATAGTGTTGAGGTTAAAATAACTATTCTAACACCAGGGGGGTGTAAAAGTAGGGTAAGTGTTGGCTAGTGTAAGGGTAAAAATTACTTTTCTAACTCCATGGAGGTGTAGCATTGTGTAAGTGTTGGATAGTGGAAAGGTTAAAATTACTATTCGAACTCCAGGGGGGTGTAGCAGTAGGGTAAGTGTTGGATCGTGAAAAGGTTAAAACTACTATTCTGAATCCAGGGGAGTGTAAAAGTAGGGTGAGGGTTGGATAGTGAAGAGGGTAAAAAAAATTCCTATTCTAACTCCAGGGAGTTGTAAAAGTCGAGTGACGGTTGGATAGTGAAGAGGTTAAAAATACTATTCTAACTCCAGGGAAGTGTTGAACTAGGGTCAGTGTTGGATAGTGTAGAGGTTAAAATTACTATTGTTACTCCAGGGGGGTGTAAAAGTAGGGTGAGGGTTAGATAGTGAAATGGTTAAAATTACTATTCTAACTCCAGGGAGGTGTTGAAGTAGGGTAAGTGTTGGATAGTGTAGAGGTTAAAATTACTATTGTAACTCCAGGGAGGTGTAGAAGTAGGGTAAGTGTTGGATACTGTTGGAGTATAACTTACTAAAATAACAATATGAACTAAGAAAGTATTAAAAGATTAGCATATCCTATTTTTTTAAATAACAGAGAAGTAAAATAAATTATTTGTAAGAAAAAAACATATTTTTTCAAAAAAAATTTTTTTTCATTTCAGATAATGTCAGCAGATAAAACAGCTAAATACATCAGGTCAAACAAAGGAAACAGACTGTTAAAACAGGCTGGATACATATATTGTAAGGAGAGAATAACCGAAACCAAGAAGACATTTGAGGTGCGTGCAATATTACTCAAGCCATTGCAAAGGCAGAGCGATTACTCTAGGTGACAAAGTTATTAAAACATCAGACCATAACCACTCTGCCTCTGCAATGGACATTGAAGTTAGAGAAACAATTAACGAAATGAAGGATATTGCAAGCACCTCCAATGACACTTCTGGTTCAATTTAAAGTGAGGTTGCTCAGCATGTCCCTAGTCATGTAGCTAGCAGTATGCCAATAATACCTAATCTGAGAAGAATAATTCAAAGAAAAAACAGGCAAGTAACCCACAGAGAACTACTCCACAAACCTATTCTGATATTCACATTCCTCCAGAACTCTCTGTATCTTTTTCTAACGAACCTTCCCTCCTGCATGATAACCAAAACCCTTTAAAACGTATACTTATCTTCAGTACACCCTGCAACCGTGTCAAATTAGAGAATAGTTAAATATGGATGATGGATGGGACATTTAAATGCACGCCCCATCCATTCATTCAAATTTACGCTATTAATGAAAAAAGTTACAAAAATGCAGTCCCCTTAGTGTACAGTTTGATACCTGACAAACAATCCACAACCTACACTGAACTTTTGACAGTGATTAAATCCAAAACTTTAAACAAAAGTCATAGAAAATAATTATTGATTTTGAATTTGCAATGATAAATGTAAATACAAAAACGTACACTGATACCCAAATTCAGGGATGTTTTCTCCATTTTTCCAGGGCATTTTGGCGTAAATTACAAAAAACATCCCTAGTTGTGGATTATTCTGCAGATAGCAAACTGCAATTTGATTTAAAAAAACTAACAGCACTTTGCTTTGTTCCTCCTGAAAGTGTAGATGAATACTAGACTGCAATTACAGAATCTGAATTTTATACAGAAAACAAGGAAAAATTGGCACCCTTACTAAATTATTTTGAGGACACATGCATTGGGCATCTAAGCAGGTCGGGTCGCGGGAGGAAACCACGTTTCCATGTGGAGTGGTGGAACTGCTACACGAGCTGCTTAGAAGGAGAAGCAAAGACAAACAATGCCATAGAGGGATGGCATAACTACTTCAATCATACAATTGGTAAACCTCACCCTAACTTTTATCATTTTTTGGAAACTTTGAGGAAGGAGCAAAGTTTCCAAGAAATGAGAATCTCACAAGCATTAACTGGTAGTCTAAATCCACGCATCTCTAAAAAATCCAAAGAAATGTCGTAGAGACTATTGGGTACCTTACAACAATTTTTGTTTAGTATGGCTTTAGACTACCTAGATAATGTTGCTCACATATTACATTATTAACTCTAACTACAACATTACTTTCCTGTTTTGCCCTAAATTCATAAAACATATCAATTCAATTGGCATTTTTTACAAAACATTTGTTTTAAAAAAAAATGTTGGGTCACCTTACCTAAGATGTCTTCTTTCTTTTTCTTTTTTTCTTTGAAAATCCAAAACAAATCCATTTTTGGTGGTAATCCATCAACATATCCACTCCAGAGCAAGAAAAGGGAAATCTTTTTTATCTTCTTTTTAAATAAGCATTTTCTCAAAATGACAAAAAGGAAAAAATCGATTCTCCAAAGACGGTAATCCACTCAAAATGTGTAAAAACTGGACAAAAAAAGATCAAATGACAGTTTTC
The DNA here is from genome assembly GCF_964263255.1 of Lissotriton vulgaris. NCBI lineage: Eukaryota > Metazoa > Chordata > Amphibia > Caudata > Salamandridae > Lissotriton > Lissotriton vulgaris. The sequence continues at coordinate 353,078,792 of NC_141698.1, forward strand.
CAAATGATATCCCAAAGCAAATCCAATAATTCCATCTGATTCCGAAGTCCACCTCCAAAACCAAAATCGATCCATCTTCTTTGATCTGTTTCGATTCCATTTTTTAAAAAACAACAATCCTACGAATCTTCTTTAAAATCCCCGACTCAAAAGAACACATCATTTTTTTGCTCAAAAAATATACTCCAAAAGAAAAACAAAACTTTGCATTCGATAATTCCATCACTTTTCGAAATCCACCATCAAATGAAAAATCGATCCATCTTCTTACTTCTTTTTTGATTCCATTTTTTAAAAAACCACAATCCAAATTATCTTCTTTGAAATCCACTACTCAAAAGATCCCAGAAAAAAATCAATTTTTTAAAAAATATACCCAAAATGTAATCCAAAACATCGCATTCGATCATCTTCTTGATCCGATTTTTCCAACACATTTTATAAGTTCAATTAAACATTTTATTTACATTTTTATACTGTAATTTGATAATAAAATACATTAAGCAATAACATTTACAAAATTATAACTAATAACAGGTTACCCAACAACGGCATACTCTATCTACAACATCGGCGGCATGCTAAAAGAGTGACAATATCTTAAATATACTAATTCTCCCTATTCTCTTCTTACAATATATATACTATAAAACATCAAACTGTTTAAAAAGTAAGTTAAATATGTTTCCTACCTAAGCGCAGATCTACTAGCTGCTGCATTGTCCATCGACGCTTCTCAAAATGGCCGCGATCAAGCACGTCTACGCGTCTTCGTCATCCTGAGCAATAAAGAGAAAAAAAGGACAATTTATATATGTCATACATTAACGTTATTTCAAATTTTTTTTTAAATGTCAGATATACATATGTAATTATTTGAAAAATAATTAAAAAATGTAATAAATTAATCATTATTTTTGTATTAATTTTCAAAATAAAATACAATACAAACAAAAATGCATTACGTAGGTATTATTATTATTTTTTTTTTTTTCCTTTTGTCCTCATTTGCCTAGACCCTCATATAGAAGCACCAACCACATTACGTGTCTCACCTGGGTGAATCCAGAAGACCTTTTTAACTTCTCACACTAAGACACAAATTAGTATTTGGCGGAAGAAGCCTTCAGAGGTGAGGGGTTTCTCATGTAACTCCACCAAGGTTACATTAAACCTGCTGGACCATATTTTCTAACTGGGAGACCCGTAACAGTGGTCCATGGAGCATAGAAGGCATAATCATAGGACCCGGGGGGACACACACCCACCCCTGAATTCATAAGTCCAGTGAACCAATAAGTCCCAAAATGCTAGTTTTTTCTTACTACAGGTCCTGGCCAAGTCCACTCCGGAGGTTTCGTACAGGGACGCCAACCAGCCGGAGTGTGTTGCTGCGGCGACATCTACCCAAAATTTACAAATTTGTCTTCTTGCCAATAGGATGGCATAGAATAAGAACGATCTTGCATGGCCAAAGATGTTTTCGTAGATGCCAAACATAATCAATGGGAGACTGATAAACAGGGAAACTTTAAGAATGGAGTCTAACGTGGCCTTCACCTTTTCCCAGAGAAAAGCAGATGGGGGGGCAGTCTCCAAACATGTTACATGATTTCCCTGGCTGGAATTTTAATAGCCCTAGGGGTGAGAAGTATGCACAATGGGCTGTAAAGAGATCATTTCGCTTCAACCATGCAGGTTTCACTACTTTATGTAACAGCATGAATGAACCTATCCAAAGTTGCTCACACTGGGAATCCAACTCTGTTCCCCATAACTCATCGGGGAGTTTAAAATCGCCATCGACCTCCTCCAGGATTGACCAATACCACAATGAGACTTCTTTACTACCCCCTGGCTTCACTACGAGAAGTTCCTCCAGGTTACTTTCTTTCCCCAGTGAAAACCCCTGTCTAAACTGTGCCTGCGCCCAGCTATTTAACTGGATATATTTAAACCAGGATGAGCCGGAACCCACACTCCCCCGTAGCTCTTCCTGAAGCAGCAGTGCACCTCCAGTCAGCAACTATCCCCACTTCATTATTCCAGCATCTTTTAGGACAATGGCCAAATTATCATGTAGGCAAGATGGAGTGCCTGGCGATTCCCATATTGGGGCCAAATTAGAAAAATAACTAAGTCCTATTTTCTTTCTAATTATTGTCCAGCTTTTAGCCAGTGAATAAAGAATTTTGAATTTGATTATTAAAAAAATGTTTTGGTCCCCAAATTTAAACAGGAAGCTCTCAGCTGGTAAATTGGCCCCTTCTAGCATAGCCCGGAACATTTCACCCCCTGGAGTGATAGCAGGATTTTTTAACAACATTCTTGAGTGCGAGAACTGAAATGCCCAGGCATAATATAAAAGGTCCGGTAATGCCAACCCTCCTTTCTCCCTCCTCCGCCTAAGCTTCTTCCATGCTAGTCTAGTGGCTCTATATTTCCAATGAACTAATTAATCTCCTGTTGACACTTATCTAATTGCTTGGGGTCAAAGGCCATAGGAATGGAGTTGAACAGGAATGTATATTTGGGCAGGATGGACATCTTCACTAAGTTTGTCCTCCCAAGGATGGATAAGGGGAGGAGTGCCCAAGCCTTAAGCTGTTTCTGGCAGGCTTTAAACACCCGATCCAAGTTATAATTGGGGATTTTCCCTACCTCCTGTATAATATTGATCCTTAGGTAACGCAGAGTGAGAGCAACTCTCAGTTGTGTATTACTTATGTTCCAGGCCAATATTTCAGTTTTGTTTGAGTTTATTTCATATCCTGAAACTTTGCCAAACTCCTCCACCCTCTTGATGACTGTTGGAAACGCTAAATCGGGGTCGGCCGTCAATACAAGGATTTCATCTGCATATAAGGCCACCCACCTTTCCCACCCTGCAAATTTAAACAAAGGAATATTAGGATCCTCTCTAGGAACTTGGGCAAAGGGTTCAATATACATATTAAAATGGAGGGGGGAAAGCGGGCACCCCTGCCTTGTACCCCTTGTGATCTTAAAGGCCTCCGTCAGTGTACTGTTAACAAGTAATCTGGCTGTTGGTGCTTTATATAGAAGTTCTATCACACGGCAGAATCTGTCACCTAAATTAAATTGTTTCATTACTACGGCCAGATACGCCCAGTTCACCTTATCAAATGCTTTGGTCGCATCAAGGGTAAGAGCAGCCAAAGGGAGAGAGAAGGCAGAAGTGATGTTGATGGCCCCCACTAGATCATACGTGAGGTCAGCTAGTTGACGCCCTTTTACAAAACCTTTCTGGTCTTGATGTATAATGAAGTCTGCTACACCCCCAACCGTTTAGACAAAATAGCAGCAAAGATTTTGTAATCATTATTAAGTAGTGAGATCGGGCGGTAGGATCCACACCCAGGGGCCCATTAGGATAGCGGGCGGAAAACCACCCCGACCACCATGGAGGCGGAAACCAACCGGCCGCAAGGACTGCGGAAATACCGTCCGCCACATTAGGAACAACTGCCACAAAAGTCCGACCGCGGCGGTAGCGGGCCAAGCAAAGGCGTCCGACGCGGGCTGAGACTGCAAAAAACTGACCGCGGCGGTCGGATAAGAAGCCGAAAAGGCACAACCCACCACAGGGAAAGTGGACACACCGCACGGGAAATTACGATATGCTCGAGGGTGCCACGGCCGGAACCGCCGACACCGACCGCCGCGGTTGCACCCAGGAGTGAATGGGAGAAAGGGCGGTCAAACAGCAGCAAAGCCACCGCAGCAGACGAACATGAAAAACATGGCGGTCGATGTGAAAACACCGCAGTGATGCCTAACATTGCATAAACAAAGTAGCCCTGCCCCTAAAATATACAACACACATACACAGAAACATAAATAACGAAAATAAATATACAACACCACAGAACTACTCTCACAACACACCTGACAACCAAAATCCAATTGGACACACCCACAGAGCTGAGTACAAAGCCACCCCCTACACTGACCACAATCCTTTGCATCACTCCAGAAGCGAAGACCATACACCACATCTGACAGGAGAGGCAAGAGAGCACAGCACACACACACACCCACCACCACCATCACACCATCACAAACAAACCCCCAGGACACAACACACCTCGCACATCATCACCACACCCCTGCACCCCACAAACACCTCAACCCCCACACACCATGACATCACAAAAAATGCCCAAATTCACCGAGAGTGAGTTGACAGTCATGGTCAACGAGATTGTGAGAGTAGAGCCACAGCTATTTGGTAGCCTGGTCCAACAGACACCATTAGCCACCAGGACACAAATGTGGGAAAGGATAGTCCAAAGGATGAATGCAGTAGGGGCCACCCCAAGATCCAAGAAGAAGATCATGAAGTGGTGGCATGATCTCAAGAGGTTTGACAAGGAGAGGAGGAGCAAGAACTGGACGCTGGCAAACGCGACTGGCAGTGGCCCTTCCATCCCACCGAAGACATTCACACCATGGGAGGAGAAGATGCTTGCCATCCTACTTCCTGAGAGTCTCACAGGAGTAGCCGGGGGAGTTGAGGCTGACAAGTGGAGTACAGACAAATGACAACCACCACCATGAGAATTACCTCCTTGCAATACCCAAACACCATTACACTGTCCATCCCCACCCAACATGTAGTCAGCCATCCTGCTTAGGAGGACTGTATGGGGGAGGGAGGTCTGTACAACAACTCACACCATAGCCCCTGTACCGCAGCTGAGCAGCATGGAGGCCTCCCCCACCCGGGAGCAGGTGTCAGCCATTGCACTGTTTAACAAACAGACTTATAGGTTGGTAGCCATCTTGTATAGGAGCACTGTTTGATGGTGGGAGGGTTGTATGACAACTCTCAGCATACCCCCTGTCCCACACCCCAGCAGCATGGAGGCCTCCCCCACCCAGGAGCAGGTGTCAGCCATTGCACTGTTTAACAAACAGACTTACAGGTTGGTAGCCATCTTGTATTGGAGCACTGTTTAGGGGTGGGAGGGTTGTATCACAACTCCCAGCATACCCCCTGTCCCACACCCCAGCAGCTTGGAGGCCTCCCCCACCCAGGAGCAGGTGTCAGCCATTGCACTGTTTAACAAACAGACGTACAGGTTGGTAGCCATCTTGTATTGGAGCACTGTTTGTGGGTGGGAGGGAGTATCACAACTCCCAGCATACCCCCTGTCCCACACCCCAGAAGCATGGAGGCCTCCCCCACCCAGGAGCAGGTGTCAGCCATTGCCCTGTTTAACAAACAGACTTACAGGTAGGTAGCTATCTTATATTGGAGCACTATTTGAGGGTGGGAGGCCAGTCTTACTGCTCCCATCATTCCCCCTGGCCCACGCCCCAGCAGCATGGAGGCCTCCCCAGCCCAGGAGCAGGTGTCAGCCATTGCACTGTTTAACAAACAGACTTACAGGTAGGTAGCTATCTTGTATTGGAGCACTGTTTGAGGGTGGGAGGCCAGTCTCACTGCTCCCACCATTCCCACTGGCCCACGCCCCAGCAGCATGGAGGCCTCCCCCGCCCAGGAGTAGGTGTCAGCCATTGAACTGTTAACAAACAGACTTAAAGATAGGTAGCCATCTTCACTGGGAGGGTGTGTGTGGGAGGGAGGGAGGCCTGCACTACTACTACCACCATTCCCCCTCGCCCACACCCCAGCAGCATGGAGGCCTCCCCCACCCAGGAGCAACTGTCAGCTATTGCACCCTGCACCCTCACCTAACGGGTATGTACCTACTGTAATTCTTCATGAAGTGTGTGTGGGGAACCTGCATCCAGAAAACAAACAACATTTGCACGCACTGCATTGACATTCAACATGTATGACTCCATGATGTCCCTCTGCACTATGAAATGTTACACGGTGTTGCCATGAATTGTACTACTGATGACTGCATATATGACTAGTGTACAGACAGATGATGATACGCAGATGACACAAACACTGGCCACTCCCTATTTACTCCACAGGTGATGAAGAACTCACTGCTGAGGACCACACCAACGACCAGCAGAGCCAGTCTCCACCCCCGGCACATGGACTCTCAGATGTGGACTCCCAGGACAGTTTGGACGATGAGCTCAAGCCTGGCCCATCTGGTGTGCCACAGACCCAGAGGTCCCAGGCCCCCATCCTCCCCACCACCACCTCTGCTGCAACAACAACGCAGCAGACCCCTGCTGTCACGGCCTCTGCCTCCACCGCAACCACCACCGCCACCACCGCCACTGCCACTAACACCACCAGTAACACCAGTACCACCTGCAGCACCCTCCCTGTCCCTAGGGATGACCATCCCACAGCAACACCTGTGGAGGGCAGGGAGAGAGTGTGTGGCCCCCCAGTGGCAAGGGAAGAGGTCCGTGGCAGCAGAGCAGATGGGAGGGCCAGGGTCACCACCAGACCTCGGGAGGAGTGGACACCATCCCTGGACCACTTCACCAGAGTTGTGCAGGCCCACCAAGAGGTCCAGGGACAAAGTGGCCGGTCTGATGAACTATTAAGTGAGCTCATCCTGCTGATGAGGTCCATCGATAATCGCCTGGGACAGATGGTGGACCTCATGGGCCAGCAAGTGGCGTTACAGAGGGACAGGCCTGTGTCCAAACCACCACCTCCGTCCCCTTCTGTTGCTCCGCAGGATGACAGTGCTCCATCCTCCCCTGTGCCAACAGAGAGGGGCGAGTCCTCTGACGCCGCTGGCCATTCAGCAGGCCCCCCACCACAAAAAAGATCTAAGGGGCGTCCAAAGAAGAGCCTGGGAGTCTATGGAAGCAAAGCACCTTCCACACGCCAGTCACGGAGCCAGCCGTAAAGACAACCCTCTTCCCAACTGCATTCACTGGTTGGACTGTCTTTCCTCACATTGCCTTGGCAATGGCACCTCTCTGTTGGACTAGGTCACCACATCCATGTGGTGTCTACTCTTGCATCTCATCGAACAGGACTGTCAACTCACTGCTCATTCCACACCTTCACGTAAGTATAACCGCACCAATCACATGTCCCCTCCCAAAATAAAATACCTGACGCTCCAGATTTTGTGTAGTGAATTCTTTAGTGCAGTATTTACATTGTTGATAATGTCCATGATGTGTACAAATGATGTACAGTATGCAGGGCAGGAACCCTCTGTAGCACCTAGGGAGACACAACAGAAAAACAGTCACTGGTCTCATTGTGGCAACACACACAGATCACTGCACAAAATATACCCAAGACCTCACAGGCATACTACAAAATGTCTAGCAGGTGTGCACAAATATGGTCCAGCATACATCTCCGTATGGAACGTCAATCTCACCATTACCACACATAGGTGACAGAACATGTGCCTATCGGTTACATCCGCGCATAGCCATTCACAACAACAGCAACAACACCAGACAATGTACACGTTGTACCTCGTCACCCACCTTCAAGTGAAGTAGCGTTCGATTAGCTGCTGGCGCAGGTCTACTCCTTCATCCTCTTCGCTGTCCATTTCACTGGACTCAGGCCCTTGAGCAGGTGGTGGCCTTGGTTCCTCACCATCGTCCAGGAGCAGGGGGACCCTCTTGTGGATGGCCAGGTTGTGCAGCATACAGCATGCCACAACGATCTTGCACACCTTCCCAGGTGAGTATGCCAGTGCACCTCCGGTCCTGTCAAGGCACCGGAACCTTGACTTCAGCAGGCCGAAAGTACGCTCGATTACCCATCGGGTCCTGCCATGGGCCTCATTGTAGCGGATGTCTGCTGGTGTCCGGGGATTCCGGAGTGGACTCAACAGCCATGGCGTACTGGGATATGCTGAGTCACCTGTGAATGAGAAACACACATTGCAATGTTGTACAGCCAGCGTGAAGCAAGTGAGACAGCACGCCATAGCAGTAGTGATACTCACCCACAATCCAGGCACGTTCGGGATGCAGATTCTCCATCATCCGTGGCACCATGCTGTTCCTCATGATGTACGAATCATGGGCCGAACCGGGATACTTTGCACACACATGTGATATGGTCATGTCTGCAAGGCACACCACCTGCACATTTATGGAGTGGTAGTGTTTGCGGTTCCGATAAATGTGCTCCGTCGCCTGCGTTGGCACCAGACCTACATGGGTGCAATCGATGAAACCAACTACATGTGGGATGCGCCCAAGGGGATAAAAGTTACCCTTCACTGCAGCCAATTCACGTCCCCTGGGGAAAAGTATGTAGCGATTGCGATATAGCATCATGGCCGCAAGAACATCCCTCAGCACCACGCTGAACATGGGCTGCGACATCCTCCCAGCGTTAGCCACGGTCTCCTGAAAGGAACCAGTCGTAAAAAAGTAGAGTGCTGCCATCACCTTGTAGGTGGATGTGAATGCCGTAGGATAGTGACGGCGAGGCTGCAGGTGGGGCTCCAATAGATCACACAGAATCTTCAATGTTGGTCTGTCCAGCCTGAATTTCCTGATGATTGCCTCATTCTCCATGTCCTCCAGCACTGTCAGGTGACGTAGGAGATTCGGCCTCCTCCTAGTTGAGGAGTGAAATGAATATGTCAGTGACAAGCATCATGAGATGGGCATAGCACAAAGCATCAATGATGTCATGGGAAAACAACGAGTGCCAGAGAGATGCATGGCACATCAGGTTACATGGCTGGCCAATAGCTACACACAGAGGGTACGCCTCTCCAGTGACAATACACAAGTTCCACAAACACATCAGGGACTGTGAATGCAGATATAATGGATGAACAATTCACATGTGCAGACAAGGTGCAGCAAGAACCGCCAATGTATTGTGACTTACCATGTCTATCATACCCATCTGCTGTACCTGCCACACCTCAATGCACCATGTAAAGTCGGAACACATTCATCAACACAATGATAACAGTAGCAGGGACACTTCCGGTTGTGTGCATGAGCAGTTGTGAATGCACAAGTCTGGTACGATACAATGCAGTGAACCAGCCAGGTCAAGGTCTGCACTGACCCACAACACATTAAACGTCACAACATCATTTACACTAGCTGAAGTCTGTCAATCATCATCAGCCATCAAATTTCTTACTAAAATGGCTGAACCGCAGGCCAAAGTGTCTCACACTGAACGTGCGTCCACCTGTGGATGACATGGCTGTGTGGCATCGTGTGTACAATGATGTGACCTTCACCATATTGCTGCAGGGAGTGGATACAGTGTCCTGGATTGACATACACAGCAATGGGTATGAAAATGGCAGTACCTACCACCGTTCCCCGGCGGTGTGATTCCAGCACCTCCCACTTCACAAGTGCAGTAGCCATTGGCATATGGACATGTGTATATTGCGGTGGGTATGCTCCGCCGCATGAGTTGCGGTACCTACCGCCGGTCCCCGGCGGTGTGACACCAGCACCACCCCCTTCACAAGTGCAGTAGCCATTGGCATGTGGACATGTGTATATGGCGGTGGGTATGCTCCGCCGCATGAGTCGCAGTATCTATCGCCTGGCCTCGGCGGTGCGTCACTGCCGTGGAGCATTGCATACAGCCAATGGCAGCGATGATCGCGGTGCGATGATGCAGATTTGAAAATCGCGGAAGGTGTGCTCCGCTACCGCGGAGGCGGTCATTGGATGCTTTTGAATGATGCACCATCGCGGTAGCGCACCCCTGGCACCCACGGTGCGTCACCGCCGTGGAGCATTGCATACAGCCAATGGCAGCGATGATCGCGGTGCCATAATGCAGATTTGAAAATCGCAAAAGGTGTGCTCCGCTACCGCGGAGGCGGCCATTGGATGCTTTTGAATAAGGCAGACCCGGACAACCAAATGTAGCAGCTTTTAAGCTTCCAAACGACCCCAGGGGGCTATAAATCTGTGGGAGTGAGCCTCACATTTCCACTGCTCACAGAGACTGCTGCCTGGGACCATCTCCTGCTACTGCCTCAAGAGCCTGCTGCCTGGGACCATCTCCTGCTGCTGCCTCAAGAGCCTGCTGCCTGGGACCATCTCCTGCTGCTGCCTTCAGAGCCTGCTGCCTGGGTCCATATCCTGCTGCTGCCTCAAGAGCCTGCTGCCTGGGACCCTGTCCTGCTGCTGCCCCAAGAACCTGCTGCCTGGGACCCTGTCCTGTTGCTGCCCCAAGAGCCTGCTGCCTGGGACCCTGTCCTGCTGCTGCCTCAAGAGCCTGCCGCCTGGGACCATCTCCTGCCTCAAGAGCCTGCTGTCTCGGACACCTCACAACTCACTTCCGCCACAGGTCTGCCAAATCCACAGGGATGTCAAGAACAGATAAGATCCGTGCCAGTCCATTCACGAGTGAGGAGCTGCATGTCCTTGTGGACGAGGTGCTGGCACAGTACCCACGGCTGTTTGGTGGTCCCAATGTTGTGGTAAGTCACCATGAAGGGATCTGTAGGGCAGGGTGGTGTCAGACGTGTAGTCTTGATGCTGCAGTATATGCTTGGGGATGTGGGGTGATGACAAACACTGACAGACAAGCTGCCTCCAGGTCGAGGGAGTGTGTGTGTTGCAATGTGACTCTTTCCTAGGCCTGTGTGAGTGGGGTGTGTTACATTGTCGGGCATACTGAACCAACGGTTGTTAGCCTTTTAGATGCCAGGACAGTGAATGCTTGTGAGGACATTTCAGGGTGCCCCTGTAGTCAGAGTCAGTGTGACCCACAGAGTAGGTTCAGTGGCTGCACAGCCAAACGTTGAACATCAGCCGACTTACCTGCTACAGTTGCTTCACACTGAATAGTAGATATGCCCCATCAGTGCCCTGTACAATTTCTGACTTACACACTGCTGTCGATGCATTTGTGTTGAGGCATCATGCATTTGTGTGAATATCATGGAGACTAGGAACCATAATGTGTGCATGCATTCATAATGTTTATGCCATGCAGAGTGCCCTTGTGAGGGTACCCCCAGTTCTGGAGGGAGGGACGTTACTGTGAGTCCTGAGTCAGTGTCTGGCTGCTGTACTGATAGATGCTGACATCTGACATTGTGTTATTGTTTATTTGCCCTTCTTCACTCTCATACCTGCAGCTCAAGGTACACCAACGTAAGGCCGTGTGGAGGGCCATAGCAGCAAAGGTGCGAGCCCTGGGGGTATCAAACAGACGACACACACACTGTCACAAGAGGTGGGACGACATCAGCCGGCTGGCTAAGCAAGTGGCAGAGATGACCTTGGGGATGCTACCACGCACAGGGCGTTTGGCACAGCGCACCATGACTCCGCTGATGGGACACATACTGGCAGTGACCAATCCAGACCTGGCTGCACGTCTGAAGGGGCATCAGCAGCAAGACAGAGATGGTGGGTATCTGGGGAGGAAGAGTTTGTCTGGGAGTGGATGCATGTGTACAGGGCCTGTGGCAGCGGTGACACATGTGATGTGCGTGTGTTGCCATGCTGTGATATGTGATGTGAGTGGTGACTGTGATGTGTTCCTGTATGAGGCATTGGGCCACCATGGCATTACTGTGCTGCCCCTGACTGCAGTTCTCAATCCTTGAAAGATTTTTTGTGTCCACATTGTCACTCTTCATTGGGATGGTGTGGGGAGTCCATATTGTGGCGAACTGCAGTGTCCACTTAATGAGTGTGACACCATGTCTGTCCACTTTGCATGCACCATGATGGTTAAGGCCCACACATCCGACGCCAATGTGAACCCTGATTGGCACATGGTGATTGCTATGGCCTAGTTGGCATTGTGGCATGTGTAGTCAATACAGGTGTGTGTGGTCCCCTCTTGTTCCCTGTAGGGCTGTCAGTGGTGATGTGTGTTGTGGCCACATCATGTCCATGGGGCATGTCAATGTGGGCTGGGGGCACACCATCCATGGGCAGGGTGTAGTGCTGTGTGGCATCAACATGCCTCACTCCTGGCAGCTTGTCTGCATGACAGGCATTGTTGTGGTCTATATAGGGTGTAGCTGCACAGTGATTGCAGGGTGTGGTGGTTACCATGTAGCTCTAAGCCTCTACTGTGCTGCATTGATCTGAAATCGTGTGACCAGATGATGACACTTACTCAACCCTGTTTCTCTCACTAATGAGGAATCGCAAAGACACCACGGCGGAACATGATCCAAAAACAAGTTGTGGCGAGACCAGCACGACAGCGGCAGAGGAGGCAAGTGAGACTGAGCCAAGTGACACTGAGCACACCAGCGCTCCTGAGGGTGACAGGAGTATGCATGAGGAATCCGTGGCTGAGACACAGAGTACCACTTCATCTGATGCCAGTGGGGATGCATCCCTGTTAGCAGGCACAGGGGATGGGGAGTCTGCTGCAGCATCTGACACCCAGCAGCCACTGCCCAGCCTTCCATCTACTTCCTCTGGTGCTGGCCGTATCCGTGTTACTAAGAGGGGACGTGTAACATTCACACATGGCACCGCTGCCCCTGCACCTGTACCCCCTGCTGCCCTCAGTGCAGAGTGCGTAGAGCTCCTGCGCCAACTTTGCTAGGGCCAGACCACCCTGCTCAATGCCTTCAGTGCCCAGGAGAACAAATTAGGCCAGGTTCTAGCATTCATGGAGGGCATACACTCTGACGTGGGTGGGCTACACCGTACAGTCCAGGCATTGTCAGCCACAGTCACGTCAGCCCTCCAACAGGCACATGCTCCCATTGCAGCTCAGGTGCCTGTGACGACCACCCATTCAGTGGCCGCATCAGATGACAGTGATCACTTGGTACCTACGTCACCTAAACGATACAACACTAGGAGCACAGGTCAGACCCAAACCAAACAATCCAGTCCACAGACTCCATTCCCAAAGAAGAGCATGCCCCCCCCCATGAATAGGCACAGACAAGGTAAAGTCACAGAAGAGCAAGGCCAGAAGATCATTGTGGCAGACATCAGGCACACATGCTGCAGAGGCATCACCAGAAATTGACTCACCTATGCCCACAAAAGATGTGTGGCATGTCATGGCTACACCTGGGGAGAGCACAGAGACACAACCACCCACCACATCAACCCCAAAACAAAGTACATCGAGGCATGTGAAGGAGAGCCCTGTTCTGACCAGCTCAGTCATTGAGGCAGAGGAGAGCCCTGTTGTGACCAGCCCAGTCATTGAGGCAGAGGAGGGCAGTCCTGTGTCCAGGCCAGTGATTCGGGAAAAGGAGGGCAGTGTTGTGTCCAGGCCAGTGATTCAGGAAAAGGTAGGCAGTGTTGTGTCCAGTCTAGTGATTCAGGAAAAGGAGGGCAGTCTTGTGTCCAGGCCAGTGATTCAGGAAAAGGAGGGCAGTCTTGTGTCCAGGCCAGTGATTCAGGAAAAGGAGGGTAGTCTTGTGTCCAGGCCAGTGATTCGGGAGAAGGAGGGCAGTGTTGTGTCCAGGCCAGTGATTCAGGAAAATGAGGGCAGTGTTGTGTCCAGGCCAGTGATTCAGGAAAAGAAGGGCAGTGTTGTGACCAGCCCTGGCAAGAAGGGACAGGAGGGCACTGTAGACACCAACCCTGGGGGAAGTGGGAAGGTGGGCACTGTAGGGGGTACACCTTCCAGGGACAGTAAGGTGGTCCGGAGGCGTAGTCAGCCCAAGCGTTCTGCAGGATCAAGCACATCACCAGAGGGAATGCCAGTGCCTGCCCCTGATGTGGAACAGTTGGTGTGTGTGCCTGTTGTGTCACCACCACTTCCTATCAACCCCAAGACAGGGAAGCCATTTCATGTTCCCAAAAAGTGGAAGGGCACCCCTCCAACCTCTCCCACCCACACTGTGTCAGGGGTGTGCATGACTCCACCTCCACGTGCCACTGTGCCACCTGGTCCACACAGCCCTCCACCTTGCAGGCCCTCTGTTATTACCACATCACATGGGCCTCTGTCACCCCAGTCAAGTGGGCCTGCTGTAAACAAAAAACACAGCCAGGTCCCAGTCCACATGACAGCCAGAAGTGAGTTGTCAACACCCTCATACGCCTGTGCCCCACACAGGTGTGCTAGTCAAGACCATTGTTTGCGACCTGGGTGTGTTGCTGGCCCTGTTGCTCTGATGTGCTGTACTCTCCCCTGCCATGGACTCTGGGCCTGTTGCTCTGATGTGCTGTACTCTCCCCTGCCATGGACTCTGGGCCTGTTGCTCTGATGTGCTCTCCCCTGTGCAGCCTCTCATGTACTTGCTGTGTCACCTGCCATGGACTCTGGTCCTGTTGCTGTGCTGGGCTCTCCCCTGTGCAGCCTCTCATGTACTTGCTGTGTCTCCTGCCATGGACTCTGGGCCTGTTACTGTGCTGTGCTCTCCCCTGTGCAGCCTCTCATGTACTTACTGTGTCACCTGCCATGGACTCTGGGCCTGTTGCTGTGCTGTGCTCTCCCCTGTGCAGCCTCTCATGTACTTGCTGTGTCACCTGCCATGGACCGTGGCCTGTTGCTGTGCTGTGCTCTCCCCTGTGCAGCCTCTCATGTACTTGCTGTGTCACCTGCCATGGACTCTGGGCCTGTTGCTCTGATGTTCTGTACTCTCCCCTGCCATGGACTCTGGGCCTGTTGCTCTGATGTGCTGTACTCTCCCCTGCCATGGACTCTGGGCCTGTTGCTCTGATGTGCTGTACTCTCCCCTGCCATGGACTCTGGGCCTGTTGCTGTGCTGTGCTCTCCCCTGTGCAGCCTCTCATGTACTTGCTGTGTCACCTGCCATGGACTCTGGGCCTGTTGCTGTGATGTGCTCTCCCCTGTGCAGCCTCTCATTTACTTGCCGTGCCACCTGCCATGGACTCTGGCCCTGTTGCTCTGATGTGCTGTACTCTCCCCTGCCATGGACTCTGGGCCTGTTGCTCTGCTGTGCTGTACTCTCCCCTGCCATGGACTATGGGCCTGTTGCTGTGCTGTGCTATCCCCTGTGCAGCCTCTCATTTACTTGCTGTGTCACCTGCCATGGACTCTGGCCCTGTTGCTCTGATGTGCTGTACTCTCCCCTGCCATGGACTCTGGGCCTGTTGCTCTAATGTGCTGTACTCTCCCCTGCCCTGGACTCTGGGCCTGTTGCTCTGATGTGCTGTACTCTCCCCTGCCATGGACTCTGGGCCTGTTGCTCTGATGTGCTGGACTCTCCCCTGCCATGGACTCTGGGCCTGTTGCTCTGATGTGCTGTACTCTCCCCTGCCATGGACTCTGGGCATGTTTCTGTACTGTGCTCTCCCCTGTGCAGCCTCTCATGTACTTGCTGTGTCACCTGCCATGGACTCTGGGCCTGTTGCTCTGATGTGCTGGACTCTCCCCTGCCATGGACTCTGGGCCTGTTGCTCTGATGTGCTGTACTCTCCCCTGCCATGGACTCTGGGCCTGTTGCTGTGCTGTGCTCTCCCCTGTGCAGCCTCTCATGTACTTGCTG
Source organism: Lissotriton vulgaris (assembly GCF_964263255.1). Lineage (NCBI taxonomy): Eukaryota > Metazoa > Chordata > Amphibia > Caudata > Salamandridae > Lissotriton > Lissotriton vulgaris. The sequence continues at coordinate 353,094,130 of NC_141698.1, forward strand.
TGTCACCTGCCATGGACTCTGGGCCTGTTGCTGTGATGTGCTCTCCCCTGTGCAGCCTCTCATTTACTTGCCGTGCCACCTGCCATGGACTCTGGCCCTGTTGCTCTGATGTGCTGTACTCTCCCCTGCCATGGACTCTGGGCCTGTTGCTCTGCTGTGCTGTACTCTCCCCTGCCATGGACTATGGGCCTGTTGCTGTGCTGTGCTATCCCCTGTGCAGCCTCTCATTTACTTGCTGTGTCACCTGCCATGGACTCTGGCCCTGTTGCTCTGATGTGCTGTACTCTCCCCTGCCATGGACTCTGGGCCTGTTGCTCTAATGTGCTGTACTCTCCCCTGCCCTGGACTCTGGGCCTGTTGCTCTGATGTGCTGTACTCTCCCCTGCCATGGACTCTGGGCCTGTTGCTCTGATGTGCTGGACTCTCCCCTGCCATGGACTCTGGGCCTGTTGCTCTGATGTGCTGTACTCTCCCCTGCCATGGACTCTGGGCATGTTTCTGTACTGTGCTCTCCCCTGTGCAGCCTCTCATGTACTTGCTGTGTCACCTGCCATGGACTCTGGGCCTGTTGCTCTGATGTGCTGGACTCTCCCCTGCCATGGACTCTGGGCCTGTTGCTCTGATGTGCTGGACTCTCCCCTGCCATGGACTCTGGGCCTGTTGCTCTGATGTGCTGTACTCTCCCCTGCCATGGACTCTGGGCATGTTTCTGTACTGTGCTATCCCCTGTGCAGCCTCTCATGTACTTGCTGTGTCACCTGCCATGGACTCTGGGCCTGTTGCTCTGTTGTGCTGTACTCTCCCCTGCCATGGGCTCTGGGCCTGTTGCTCTGATGTGCTGTACTCTCCCCTGCCATGGACTCTGGGCCTGTTGCTCTGCTGTGCTGTACTCTCCCCTGCCATGGACTATGGGCCTGTTGCTGGGCTGTGCTATCCCCTGTGCAGCCTCTCTTTTACTTGCTGTGTCACCTGCCATGGACTCTGGCCCTGTTGCTCTGATGTGCTGTACTCTCCCCTGCCATGGACTCTGGGCCTGTTGCTCTAATGTGCTGTACTCTCCCCTGCCCTGGACTCTGGGCCTGTTGCTCTGATGTGCTGTACTCTCCCCTGCCATGGACTCTGGGCCTGTTGCTCTGATGTGCTGGACTCTCCCCTGCCATGGACTCTGGGCCTGTTGCTCTGATGTGCTGTACTCTCCCCTGCCTTGGACTCTGGGCATGTTGCTGTACTGTGCTCTCCCCTGTGCAGCCTCTCATGTACTTGCTGTGTCACCTGCCATGGACTCTGGGCCTGTTGTTCTGATGTGCTGTACTCTCCCCTGCCATGGACTCTGGGCCTGTTGCTCTGATGTGCTGTACTCCCCCTTGCCATGGACTCTGGGCCTGTTGCTCTGATGTGCTGTACTCTCCCCTGCCATGGACTCTGGGCCCGTTGCTCTGATGTGCTGTACTCTCCCCTGCCATGGACTCTGGGCCTGTTGCTCTGATGTGCTGTACTCTCCCCTGCCATGGACTCTGGGCCTGTTGCTGTGCTGTGCTCTCCCCTTTGCAGCCTCTCATTTACTTGCTGTGTCACCTGCCAAGGACTCTGGCCCTGTTGCTCTGATGTGCTGTACTCTCCCCTGCCATGGACTCTGGGCCTGTTGCTCTGATGTGCTGTACTCTCCCCTGCCTTGGACTCTGGGCCTGTTGCTCTGATGTGCTTTACTCTCCCCTGCCATGGACTCTGGCCTGTTGCTCTGATGTGCTGTACTCTCCCCTGCCATGGACTCTGGGCATGTTGCTGTGCTGTGCTCTCCCCTGTGCAGCCTCTCATGTACTTTAGTGTATCAGCTGCCATGGACTCTGGGCCTGTTGCTGTGCTGTGCTCTCCCCTGTGACGGCTATCATTTACTTTCTGTGTCACCTGCCATGGACCCTGACCCTGTTGCTGTGCTCTAATCTCCCCTGTGCCATGGACTCTGGCCTTCCTGGTTGTGTTTCACCTGTGCATAGTCTCCACCATTTGTACATGATTTTGTGGCTTGCTGTTGTCTACTAATGTTGTACTGCTACATCTGTGCAATATGTGAATAAATACAGTTACTTCTGGTGTGTGTTTTATCAGTCTCCTTGCTGATTAAAGTCCTTTTTTTGTTTGCATTTGCTTGACTGTGTACCATGCTCTATTTTTCAGTTCAACATTGCAAGGCTCTTTGTAGCCATCTGATTTTTAGACAGGGGTGACAGGGTCTTCAGTCCCTTTTGGCCCTGCTAATGTTGTACTCTGCGATGGCTATTTTACAGGCCATGCAATGATCTTGTTGGTGATTTGCTATTGTTGCATACACTGTTCACCGGTCATGTTGGGGGACACTGGCAGCACATGGTGTGCTGCTGTTCAGAGGTTTTGTAGCTGGTTGTGATGTCATGAGGTATGTGTGTGTTTTCCTTTCTGTATGCCCAGGCGTGTATGTGTATGGTCATCTTGTGTTGGCCCTTAGTCCTGGTGGCATGGCTTACATGACATGTGTGATGTTGGGTGTAGCAGAGGTGTGCAGTGTGAAGGGTGTAAGTTTGTAGTATATGTATGTGTGCTCCTGTATAGTGTGAGACACACATGTGTCAGCCAGGAGTTGTATGTCTGTTGTTTGTTTTGTCTTGCCCTGTGTGGATGATTGTATGCAATTGTGTGGGCTCTGGGGAGTGCACTGGTGTTGTGTGTTCCTTGTCAGCCAATCCTGCAGTGCCTGTGTCCCTGGTTGTGTGTTGCAGTGTGTGTGTATTGTGCTTTTTGTTACAGTGCTTGTTGGTGTGCATGGGGGTGCACGGGATAAGCACCTGGCCTGTGACTAGCTCGGGTGGGGTGCCGTGTGTTTTGGGGTGGTGTGTCCCTGTGATGTTTGTGCCCTGCCCATGCCTTGGTGTGGTCCTGCCTTCTGCATAGTGCGCATGTGTTAACCGCGGCGGTGACGTGACCGTGACCGGGACGTTGCTGTTGGTTGGCAGACGTTGTGTGTTCCGGATGCTGTGGGGAGCCTTGTTGTGAGGTGGGTGATGTGTGGGTGCCCATGTGGATGTGTTGTGCCCCCCAGCAGGATGCCTGTGTGGTGCTTGGGCCCTGTGTAGGCATGTGTGTTGTGTGGTGCATATGTGTAGTGGCGTACCTGCGGCGGCATCCGCGGCCGCCCATCTGGTGATAGTGTTGCAGCAGGTACATGACCGGATGCATGTGGAGGGCTGGGTCCATGGGGTTCATGTCGGGTCTCGGCGTTCGTGCTCCGCTGTCGACTTTCCGCCTGCTTCAGCTGTGTGGTGTCTCTGCTGCGGTGCGTCTGCTTGTTTGGGCCATCCTAATTTGTCAAGCGGGGCGAACGTCATCGGGTGCGGCAGAGGGTCTCGATTAGCTCCCGCCGCCGCTGTGGCAGGCACACTTTGATGGCTGTGCGCGGCGCTCCGCGGTGGACAGGAAATGACCTGTGTTTACCTATCCTAATGTTGCGGACGTGAGTTCCGCTGCTCGTGGGCGGTAAATGCTTTTTTAATTTCACCCCGCCACCCCTCGTGCCCCTACCCCCCACCTGCCCCTTGGGAAACCCATCCCTACTTACCCTGGTCAGGTGTAGGACCAGGTCTATGCCCTCTGGCTGCCTCTCTCTACTCTATCCCCTGATACTATATGATTGGTGCTAAGGGAATTTTTAGGGAATTTATGGGGAGGAATAAGAATTTTTGCTTATACCCTTTCCTTGTTCATTCTCGGTTTCCCATCTCCTCTCTGAGTATGTTTTGCTCTTTTATTTTTCATATATTATCCAGCCTCTTTTTTTTTGTTGCTTTTTTGTCTTAATTCCCTGTGTTTTTTTTTCTATTATCTAAGTCTAAATATATGCTTTGTTTTTTTTTTGTAGTTTTCTCAGGTATCCCCCTTCGGGCACTGCACATTTATTTTCAGGTTTTTAGGTCAAACCACCTCCTCTCACACATGAAGCATCTTTAAAGGATTCCAGCAGCTCGTCTGCCTCAAGGGGGGATCTGATATTACACATTTTATTGTTGTACAATATCCGCAAGAAAGCCGGGAATCTCATTTGTACTGTGGCACCGAGTAACCTGAATTTGTCCATCCTTTGGCCCAATTCCCATTATCGGTCCAATGTAGTTTTAGATGGATCTGAATGAACCTCCAATGGAAAATCTGGGCCTTTCAATGATTTCTCTTTTAGGGCCAAATTCAGAATCTTATCTTTTTGTGTGTAGGTGAGGAAATTTACTTAACATTTTCAAGGTTTCGTTCTTCCAGGGTTGAAGCAGAAAGGGATTCTATGTACTCTTTGAATATCATTGTCCAAGAGCTCAGATGATTCCTCGAGGTTTAGCGAGTCCTTTAGTAGCTTTACCACGAAGGACTTAATTTCATCCCCTTCTTTTCCTTCAGGGACTTTCAATAAACGTAAATTATTCCTCCGAGAATAGTTCTCTAAACTTTCCACTCTTTCCCGCAACACATCCCCCTCTCTTCGTAGAGCTTGAATTTTTACTTCATCTGATCCCAGGTTTGCTTTCAGCTCTTCCACTGAACCCTTCAAGGATTCAGTTCTTTTATTGAGTAGGTCCACCTTCTTCTCGAGGACTTCACAGGCCGCCCTTATCTCTGATTGATTCTCAGCTAATGTCTGAAAGCCACTTTTTATATCTGCCTTCATAAATGTAAGAAGGCCTTCTATAAAGAGCATAGGATAGACCTCCGCCCCATCTGAGTTACCCACCTCAGCCTGAAAAGACCCCGCTGAGGGGGGAAGGACCCCTACCGAACATGACGGAACCTCCTCGGGATGGCTTACACTGCCTAAGACGCCATCTAAGACAGCTAGCTGGTTGAGCACCTCAGCCGGGACAGCCGTTGCGGCTAAGGTTTCCATCTGTCCTGCGGGTTCCGACTGATCTATTAATGTATCGGTGGAAATTGACACACGGGTCAACAGCGTGAATATTTAGAACCTGAGGGAGAACCTTGAAAAAAGAGCGCAAGGAAGGAGTAATACTTGCAGCTCTATGTCTTTCCGTAGCTCTCTGCTGTCTCTGTACCTTTTTCTGCTCTTTACTTCTAGACCCCTTCACTGCTCCCCCTTTTCCTACCTCACTTACTTTTGCCTGACCTCCCTGGCTCGAGGTAGCTCCTTCCTGTGGGCCAGTACCTGTACTTTTAGCCAAGGACCCCCTTTGAGTTTGGTCAGCAGACACAGCACCTATGTCTTCACCAGCAGCCCCGGTATCTGCTTATTGACTAGAGTTAGCTGCCAGTAATTTTAGTGCCCCCTTAGTACGTCTAGACTTTTTTCTGGGCAGCTTCGTGTTTTTGTTTTTTAATATAGTAGTGCCAATATCCTCACAATCCTTGGACAGTGCAATTTCCTCGGGTTTGGTAACAATGGGAACAGCTTTCTTACATTATTCTCTGCTCCCCCCCGGCGCCTCCTGTACCTGTACGGAGCCGGCCGACACAGCCTTTGGGAAGAAAGCGCTAATCCCAGGTTTAGGGGTTTTTCCTGCCCCTGCACCAGCGCTCCACCCAGAGCTAGTTACGCCGCCGCCCAAGCTGCCCCGGAGGAGACTGCGAGCTGCCGCCCTGCGACCGCATCTCAACTCAACTCCACGGCGGCTACCAACCAGTGCGGCAAGAGGGAGGGGCACGAAGACCTACCAACCCCGCCGAGACACATACGCCGGCAAACAAAACAGAATCTAGCTCGGGGAAAGTAAAAGGGAGAGCGATTATCATATCCTCGTTACCAAACCGATCCAGTGATCCCTCAGTACCACAAGGTATTAATCACGCTGTAAACACATGAGGACACGCGCTGCAGCTCAGAACGCGGGCGCCATGTTTCCCCGAGTGTAGTTATTATTATTAATATAAGTTTATTCTACTTCTATAATTAATGTTATGTTTTTAATATTAATATATTATTGTATGTAGGACAATTCTTTTCATTGAACTCAATGGTAAAGCGTGTGAAAATAAATACAATATTTTTAAAATAATTATTAAACTAAACAATTGTTACTAAAATATTTAAAAAAAAGCAAATAATCATCTGTTATCAAAAAATATATATTTTTAATTTTAAAAATGTTTACATTTAGATTTTATATCTATTAATAATAAAAATGTCATAAACATTTAAACATTTTTAAAAATATATAAAATATTCTAAATTGTAAAAAAGTAATATTTTTTTTTTAAATATATTTTTTTAATTTTTACTATGCATAATAAATTATTTAAAAAAATTAAACATTAATTAAACCTATATTTAATACACATAATATTTCTTTAAAAACCAATATTTTTTTTTAATTTTTTAAATATCAAAAATCAATATTTTTCAAATCTTTGATTTTAAAATTATATATTTTTTTAAATGAAAACTATTAAATAATTAAAAAAAAGTTATTTTTATTTTTATTAAAAATATATATTTTTATTTTTTTATAATTAAGTGGTTTTAAAAATGAAAAATATTTTAGAGTAATAATTTAATTAACTTTTAAAAAAAAATCTTTATTCATAACTTTTATATTAATAAACATTAAAATATTAAAATAAAAGTAATATTGGGTATTATATTTAAATTATAAATTTGAAAATAGTTTCAAACAATTTAAATATATTTGTTGAGTAATAATGTTTTTACAAAGAAATACTTCTATTTATTTTAAGAGTATTTTTTCTTTTTTAACTAGTATGTTTTTTTAAAGATATCACGAGTATTAATTTGTAAACAGTATATTAAAATCAAAAATAACTATTGTTATTCAACACAGTTATGCATTGCAGATAGATACGCTATTGTTTGTAAGAGAGATTTAAAATGCATGAGTCCACAGAAAATGTTAAAAGACAATTCAAAAGGTAACTGGTAAAAAAGGAGCATAATTTAGATTCCAGTCACAACAGGGTTGATTAGCTTTGTGATCAGACAGGGGTAGCAGTGAAGCACTTGGAAAATTGGGTCCATGGCAGAGAAAGAAGTGTGAAAGTCATAAAAGGTGTATCTGCCTATAATCCCATCCAATCTGCTAACTCAGGTGTGGAGATTTTACCACCATAGTGGCTGCGGCTTGTACGTACAATGTGATTAACCTGGAGGACAAGATGGTTGTACTCCCTCTGACAGTTGCTTTTGCCTATGGCACAGTCAACACGGTGAACATACATGGTGGAGTCTACAGCCCTCTGGTGGTCTTTGATCCATAGACTCAACAGCATCTAAATAGAGCTGGTGGACAGCCCAGTAGGCAGATGGGGAGTCCGACGGAAAAACAATGGCGGAACCATTACTGCCAAGAACTAATATATGGCCCTTTGTGATTAACAATAACTCCTTCAATAACAGTATTATAAAATGGATGTAAAGAGAAAATGGCATTCTAGATCGTCCCTGTATCATTAAGCTTCTTAGTTCCTCAAAGAATGTTTTTATAAGTCCCTGGTTATATTTTTAAAGAACAGAGCTAGGTTTTCAAAAGAATCAAGTGTTTCATCAATTCACTATGAGAGCACTCTAACTGAACTAAAAGTGTTTTTCCAGCTCTAACAGCATGCTGGATCACTCACTGGCCCTCATAGGCATAATAAAAATTGGGGACTTATTTTGCAATGAAAAGCTAAAAGATAGCTTGTCATTTCCTGCAACAAGGTCACCTGGCTTTGACTGGTTCTACATGGCTTGATGCCAGTTACCTCAAAGGATTAAACACCAGCCTCCACCTGGGAGAACATAAAAGAAAGGCATTATGGACCTATTACTTACACCACATCTTGCTAATACATGCTGCAGTGTCTTGTAAGCGTTATGGTATGACAGAACCCGTTTGACTCCTAACAGACTCCGTAGAGCTGTGATGTAGGTGTCAGAGCAGAATGCAATGAATGCTTGTTTTAGAGTGTTGAGTTTGAAGGTAGACACAGACGAATAAAGAAGTGGGATATTAAGCTCCATATGTGGTGTAGTCATTGGTGGGTGCCCAGGTTGGGGAGGAGACAAGGGATAAGTAGCCCGAAGATCAACCGTGCTCTCCCAGAGATTTTGCTGTGGTCCAAGCAAGCTGCTCGTGCATGCCACGTGTGTTGCTGTTGAAGTATGAAATCAGTGCTTCATGCATGTGGAATCAAATCACAGCCCCAGCCACTGTAAAACAGATGCAGTCAATGGAAGCATTGAAAAGAATCTGCATGTAAATGGCCATGAACCTGCAGGTCAGGCCATACTTAAAGGTAACACGCTGCCAAGCAAGATACAATTGTAGTTTATATGGGGCGATACTGCAAAAGAAGGTTACGTATTGATACATGGAAAAAGCATTAAAAAACTGTTGTAGTCAAGGACTAACAACAAACATAGAAGTGCTTGCTGATAGAATAAGCAAGAAAAGAGTATATTATCATTTCACTCCCCAGAGCTTCTGATAGGCTGAGCTTTATGAAATCAGCACTAGGCGGGGAGACCCAAGAAGAAGCATGAGGGTTGTGCTTACTAAACTATCCAATACCTAAAGAGGCACACCACCAAAGCTGCCAGTGGACAGCTCAGAATAGCCGATTGCAAAGCCTCAGAAACAAACCAAATGATGCAGGCTCAAATGGACAGCCAAACATAGCAGAAAGAGCTCCACCCTCAATGTCAGCCACTACCAAAACTAATTACCATGCAGCCACCTTCCTGAAACCACCACCACCTTTATATACTGTCATTACGTCACATTTTGGTGATACATGGACTGCTTGGATAGACATTTGATGATTTCATTGATGCACTTGAAGAGATTGATAATAAAAAGAATATCAAGTATCTCAAAAATCTTGCTGGTGATGGTATGAAGGAAGTCATAAAGAAATTCCCACTAACTGATGAAGAAATTACATGCCATCAGATGAAAAAAAAAACTGAATTTCAAGTTCAATCCAATACTAAATCTTGATACAAAAGACACACTTTCAGTCAAGAATGCCAAAAAGGTGGTAAAACCCTTGATGAATATGATACACTCATCAAATGCTAGAAGTTCAATCAATTTAACAATGAAGAAGCTTTGTGTCTTAGAGTTATTGATGGATGCTTGTCAGGCACATTCAAATGACGAATGCTGAGAGAAACTCTTAGTCTGGAGTAAATGTTGATGGCTGCCATAGCTGAGGAGCATGTTGACAGACAAGCTGCTGACTAGGAGGCAGGAAGAGCCCAGAGTGAATCAGCCATGAGTAAAAAAATTAACCCAAAGCAAAACACTAAAGGAGAGAAAATTATGTCTACACTTAAAAAGAAGTTACGTTTTAGATTTGGGGCCATATGTATCAAGCCTTTTTCCTGTTTGCAAACAGACTGATTCTCAGAATCAGCCCGTTTGCGAATTGGAAAAAGCCTTTTGGGATGTATCATCCCAAAAAGCCATCGCAAAATAGATTATTAAACAAATTGTGATTCTCTATTTTGCGAATGCAATTTAGGAGTTACAAGTTGCGATTCCTTAAATGCAATCCTGAAACCACCAGAAATCTGCTATTTGGCCTTAAGGAATTGCAAATTACCACCAACTTGAAGTAGGTGGTAATTTGCGATTTTCTTTAAAAAAGCACTTTTTAAAATTTTGTAAAAGTGCCATATCTCGAACATACATGCCCTTTGGAGCATGTATGTGTACAAAATGTGCACACTTGCATTTTTCAGGGGTGCAACAGGGTGTCCCTTTAGCACCCTTGCAACCTTGAAATTGCATTCTCAATTTGCAATTCTCTAATTGGTAAACCCAAATTGAGAATGTCTTCCCATTCATTCCTATAGGCCTCCTAGCCCATAGGAATGAATGGGAAGGTATTCCTTAATTGCGAATCCCAATTTGCGGTTCGCAAATAAGGAATAAGTAGGATTTGCACAATTTTTTGCAAATCCTACATACATTGCATTTTGCGATTCTCTATTACGATTTGCTAAAAATCGCAATTCGAGAATCGCAAAACTCTTTCTTGATACATATGGCCCCTGGATTTTCATTTCCACACGAAGGTAAATGTCCCGCCATTGAAAAGATATTTAAAGGCTGTGGGAAAGAGAACCTGTTTGCGATGGAAAAAGTGAGTGTGTCACAGTGCCTAAAACAAAATGGCCACTATAAAATTCCAGAGGTAATACTTGACACACACCCACAAGACCTAGCAACAACATTAATGGAGATAAATTGACATTGAATGAAGTCAATCGTCATCTAATTCATCTTCAAATAGTTCCTGTGCCTCAACATCAAGCGAAAGTGAGGAAGATGGTTGTGACATGTCAATATTCACCTCAGAGAAACGTGTGCATGTCGGACTGGCTGCTTGTGAGGGAAAATGTCAGTCAAAGGAAAGTTGACATACCAAAGCACCAAAGTCATACAAACATTATCCAAAGATTGCATTGAAAATGAATGGCTGTTCAATACCTTTCAGCATTGACAGTGGTGCAATAAATATAATGACTGAAGAGAAATACAAGTAATTATCTCCATTGCCAAGACACACACCATTAAAAAACCACATTGTATACTTGGAGTGCATCAACGCCCATAAAAGATCAAAGTTAATTTGTTCCGACAATGAAACACAAGAAAACAAAGGTGCAAGCACTCATCCATGTGCTTCCAGGTACAGTGTCAAGTTCCTATCTGCTTAGTTTCAGTACAGCTGCTGATATGGGACTGATTTCTATGCATCAAGAAAACAAGGCAAATAAATAAGAATGACATCCAGGTCCACACATTGCTCAAGTTCAAGTTCGAAATTTGTATAGCGCACTACTCACCCAGAGGGTCTCAAGGCGCTTGAGGGAGGTGTGTATTTTACTTATCAAATATTCAAGTCTTTAGTTGTTTTCTGAAGGCGGGGTGGTTCTGAGTGAGGCGGAGGTGGGTGGGGAGAGAGTTCCAGGTTTTGGCCGCTAAGTATGAGAAGGATCTCCCTCCCATGGTGGATCTATGGATGCGTGGGACAGTGGCGAGGGCTTGATTGAACGATCGTAGTTGGCGGGAGGGGGTGTAAAAGGACAGGCGTGTGTTGAGGCAATCGGGTCCTAAGTTGTAGAGGGCTTTGTGGGCGTGGGTGAGGAGGCAGAACGTTATTCTCTTGTTGATGGGGAGCCAGTGTAGGTCTTTAAGGTGGCCGGATATGTGAGCTTGGCGGGGGATGTCAAGTATGAGTCTGGCTGAGGCGTTTTGGATGCGTTGGAGTTTTTTCTGTAGTTTGGCTGTGGTTCCGGCATAAAGGGTGTTTCCATAGTCCAGTCGGCTAGTGACCAGTGCGTGCGTGACCGTCTTTCTAGTTTGGGAGTGGATCCAGCTGAAGATTTTTTTGAGCATGCGTAGGATGTTGAAGCAGGATGACGTGACGGCGTTGACTTGTCTTGTCATCGAGAGGGAGGAGTCTAGGATGAAACCCAGGTTCCGTGCGTCGTCCGTGGGGATGGGAGCTGTTCCCAAGGCTGGAGGCCACCATGAGTTGTCCCAGGCGAGGGGGATGAGCCTAAGATGAGGACTTCAGTTTTGTCCGAATTTAGTTTTAGACAGCTGTTCTTCATCCATTCAGCTACTTCTTTCATTCCTTCGTGTAAGTTTGTTTTGGCGGTGTTTGGGTCTTTGGTGAGGGAGAGGAACAGTTGGGTGTCATCTGCGTAAGAGATGATGTTGAGGTTGTGGTGGTGCGCTATGGTTGCCAGGGGACTCATGTATACGTTGAAGAGGGTGGGGCTGAGAGATGATCCTTGTGGTACGTCACAGACAACTGGGGTGGCTTCTGATCTAAAAGGGGGGAGGCGGACTCTCTGTGTTCTTCCGGGAAGGAATGAGGTGATCCAGTCTAGTGCTTTTCGTTGTATTCCGATGTTTCTGAGGCGTTGTATAAGGGTGCTATGACAAACGGTATCGAAGGCTGCAGATAGGTCTAGTAGTATGAGGGCAGCTGTTTCTCTGTTGTCCAGAAGAGTTCGAATGTCGTCTGTTGCTGCGATGAGGGCGGTCTCAGTGCTGTGTTTGGCTCGGAACCCGGACTGTGAAGGGTCGAGGGAATGATTGGATTCGAGGAAGGTGGCAAGTTGATTGTTAACTGCTTTCTCAATAACTTTGGCAGGGAATGGGAGGAGCGAGATGGGGCGGTAGTTCTTAAGTTCAGTGGGGTCTGCTGTGGGTTTCCTCAGAAGGGCGCTGAGTTCGGCATGTTTCCAGCTTTCCGGGAATGTAGCGGAATCGAGGGAGCAGTAGATGATGTCTTTGAGGTGGGGTGCGATGGTGGAGTCTGCTTTGTTGAAAATGTGGTGGGGGCATGGGTCGGTTGGCGATCCTGAGTGGATGGAGTTCATCAAGCGGATGGTGTCTTCAGTGGTGATTGGGTTCCAGGCGTAAAGGTTGTTGGAAGGAGGTTTTATTTTGGAGGAGGGGGTGTGGATTGGTTTCCAAAGCTGTTATGTATGTCAGCGATTTTGTTGTGGAAGAAAGAGGCTAGTGAGTCACAGAGGTCTTGAGAGGGGGTGATGTCATTGGTGCCGGCGGTGGGGTTGGTAAACTCTTTGACGATGTTGAATAGTTCCTTGCTGTTGTGGGTGTTGTTGTCGAGTCGATCCTTGAATGCTGATTTCTTTGTGGATCGGATCAGTTGGTGGTGTTTGCGGGTGGCGTTCTTGAAGGTGGCTAGGTTGTCAGTGGTTGAGTTTTTTCGCCAGGCTTTCTCTAGGGTGCGACAGGTCTTCTTGGATTTCTTAAGGTCTTCGTTGAACCATGGGGCTTTTTTGCTACCTTGCTTGATATGAATGTTTTTCAAGGGTGCTAATTCATCAGCGCAGTGGGTGATCCATTGTGTGAGGTCGGTGGCTGATTGGTTTGGGTCCAGTGTTTTGTCGGAGGGGTTTTGGTGGAGCGATGTGAAGAGCTGGTCGGTGGTGATTTTGTTCCAGTTTCTGCGGGGTAATGGTTGTGGGTGGTTGTGGGTTGTGGTCTTTTTGTAGTTGAAGTGAACGCAGCTGTGGTCCGTCCAGTGGAGAGTTGTGGTGTGAATGAAGGAGATGTGCTTGCTGGAGGTGAAGATTGGGTCGAGCGGGTGCCCGGCCAAGTGGGTGGGGGTGTCGACAAGTTCTGTCTCGGCTTCCCTCTTTTTCCCCTCACCTGAACGCCTCTAAGCTTTTGGACATATATACCAAAGCTTGAGGAGGTCTGGAGGTGGACCCTTATGAGCATCACCCGGATTCCGAAGAGCCACATGATTCCTGACAGAATTGGCCTACTTCAATCCAAAGATTCAAACGGAGGTTGTTATTGATGAAAGGCCTGTCAGGTTAGGCACTATCGTTGCACAGCACAGCGAACACCCTAGTTTACTAATGGATATTGTGGCATTTTTCAGAAAGGTTGTCCCAGTCAGAACATGCTTACTCACACCCTCCGAAAGAAAGTTTAGTTGTTGTATTGGCTTGTGTACATATCCATGTGTTCCTGTACAGAAAGCCTTTTATGCTGGTACCTGATCATCAAGCTTTACTAACTATCTTTGGCAATCCAAAACCCAAGATGCCTCCTCACATAGAAGGGTGGTGACTCTGATTACAAGAGTACAACTGTACCATTGTGCATCGTCCAGGGAAGGATCAGTACTGGTATGGGTCTGTGAATGGGTGCATGTGTGGTTGTGTGGGTATGTGAATTGGTGTACGAGAGCTTGTATGGATGTGTGAGTGCGTGTGTGAATGATCTTTGGATAATATCATCAGTGATGTCATCAGTGATGCCATCAGTGATGTCATGAATGATGTCACTGATCATGTCATGAGTGATGCAATATGTGAGGTAATAAGCAGTGTATTGCGGGGGTGTCAGTTATAGTTATAGGTAACTATAACTGCTGAATTTAAACTTTTTTTTATGAGGGAAATCTGAGCCTAACTATAACGTCCTTGTAATCTTTGTTTTTATCAGTGAAATGTTACGATTTTTCAAATTCTATTTCCTTACAATAATGTTGCTGTAACCTTTAGTTTTTTAAGAACATTTATAAGGTTTTTCAGATTCTAATTCCTAACTATAACATCCCTGTATCCTTTGTTTTTGAGTGAATTTCTATGTTTTTTATCTAGTAGTTGCATTTGCAAAGTGGTGGAGAAAGAGGGCGGGTCTCTGGACAGCTCCCAGGAATCCTGATGTGTCAGACTTACTGAAGGCAACAGGAGGGCTTCTGGGCCCACAAGAACCCTTAGCATCCAAAAAGACTTTATCCCCCAACCAACAGTGTGCCAGGAGGCTCGTTTGCAGAGTGTTGGAGAAAGGGGCGTGGCCTCTGGACATATCTCAGCAATTTTGCTGTGTGGGACTTACTGCTGGTAACAGGAGGGCTTGTTGGCACTGAAGAACACACCAGAGCCAAGGGGACATCATCGCACAACCAACAGTGCTCAAGGAGGTGCATGTGCACAGTAGAGGAGAAAGGGGATGAGGTCTCTTTAGTTTTCTCAGCATTGGGCTGTGTGGGACTTAGTGGAGGTAAAGGAAGGGCTTGTTGGCCCCTAAGGACTGGCTGGAGCCAATGGGACTTCATCCCCCAACCAACAGTGCATCAAGAGGTGTGTTTGCAGGGTGGTGGAGGAAGGGGGCGTTGGCTCCAAAGTCCTCTCTGTAATCACACTCTATAGGACTTACTGGAGGTGACAGGAGGGCTTGTTGGCCCCCAAGGACCCTCTGGGGCCAAGGGGACATTGTTCCCCAACCAGAAGTCTGACAGGAGGTGCTTTTGCAGAGTGATGGTAAAAAGGGGTGTAGCCTTTGTCGACTTTCCGGTCCCTTTAAAAAAATGTTTTCTATTATTAGATGAGAGGGGCTGCATGGCCCCCTTCCCTGGGTCAATTTCTGCCCTGCAGATCCCATTCCCTGGGGCCAGGGATTTTATGAATGGGGGAGGGGGCTGTATCCCTATTTCCCTGGCTGATTTTGGCCCCATTCCCCTGGGCCAGATCTTTTTGTTTTATTAAAGGCATGCGGGTCAAGCAGCCCCCTCCTGGACTGAATTTGGTCCGGGAACCTCATGCTCTAGTGCACGGCCTCTGTGTGGGTGCCCTGGATCCCCTCAGGGCATCCATATTGTAGTGCTGGAGACCGCAGAGGACCCTCAAGACGTCTGCGATCCCTGCTGGCACTCTCACTCCCGGGGAAGCTGGCACTGCTTTGAAAGAGAGGGAACTGCTGAACATAAAGCTCCCTCTCTGTCAAAGCAATTGTGATCTCTTTCAGCAATGAAAGCAAGCACAGTTTGCTTTGGCTTGGCTGGAGTGGTAAAGCTCCAGCCAAGCCATAGCAAATTGCTATGTCCCGGGGGGGGGGGGCATTCCAGGACATAGCAGAAGCCCGCCCTGGGTAAGTGGCGGTCCCCAGGGCCTTCTATGGCTCCCGGAGGTGGGCTGCATGACCCCCTCCATTGCAGGATATAGCCCCGGGGATGTGGTGCTCCTCAGGACTGCAGTTGTGCCGCTCTCCCACATGAATATTAAATGTAGTCCCAAGGATTTGGGCAGTCCTCCTGCATTCATACAATATTTGGCCTGGGGAGGTGGTGGTCCCTAGGTCACAAGGTTTGCCCAGGGGCCCATATAAATTATTAGGACTGCCCTGGGGAGGTGGCAGTCCCTCTGGATTTAGAGCTCCTAAGAGGGTTGCCCAGTGTGCCCCTCCTATGTATTTTGGACATGCCATTGGGACCTGGCCCACCTGGGGGCCGACTAGAAACAATTTATGGTTGGATTCGGTGATCCAGTGTGACTCCGGCTGGAAATTTTAAAACAAAAAATGCCTTTTGGGCCCTGAACACCCCACCTGCTTCCATACCCAACGCCTGCTCTGCAAGATCTTCAGGTGTCTCCCAGTCAACACCAGAAGGATCGTCACACAGACCCTTGTCACCTGCAGGCTGGACTACGAGAACACACTCTCAAGGCCTAGGGCGTCGGGGTGTATCTACCCTGCTCCCTGCTCCCTTTTCTTTTTTTTACATTTATTTCTTGTGACTCCATTTAATCGGAGACAAGATGGCTGCCAACACTTCCTGGTTTGAAGTGTTAACAGTCAATCAGATCGCAGCACGAGATCGGAAGGGAAGGGGGTTTGGATATTCTGCTTCCCCGGATATACAACTGGACATTTCTTCAAATTACTCCACAACTACTGAATGGGTTTACACCAAATCACAAAAAGATCCAACAGCTACCTTTCTGCCAAATTTGGTGTCATTCAGTGTAATTCAGTTCAGCAGTTAGGGTTGTTGCCTCGTCTAAAGTTCCTAAAATGGGTAAACCGTGTTTTTGGATCCCCCTTTTGTCTTATCCCCCGCTTGACAAATAACCCTAAAACATTCAAGACAGCAGCTGAAGTGAGCATCAAACTAGTTTCTACAATTTAGTGAGGATTTGTCAAACAACTCCAAAGTTATTGGCAAATTAAAAAACTGCTCTTCCAATGGGAACTACATACTAGCTATTACTACCTACTGGACGTTGCCAGTAGGTAATATATATACTGATTTGTCAAAAAAATTAATTTCTTTAATTAACAGAGGGGGACATGTAGTGACTAGCATGTTTTATAATGGAACACTTTTGGCTCCTATCAGACGCTCTAGAGCGGTGACATAGGCGTCAGAGCGGAATCCAATGAAACCTTGTTTTAGAATGTTGAGTTCGCAGTTACACACAGATGAATAAAGACATGTAATATTAAGCTCAATGTGTGGCATAGTAATTTGCGGGTGTCTAGGCTGCTGAGGAGGCTTCACATGTTTGGGTTTTTGCTACAAAACAATGCTCGGAGAGCCTAATACAGAAATAGCTCAGATTAAATCCAAATAGGCTAATTCCACAGGAGCAACGCTTGAAGATGGTGATTGGTCTACAATTCATTATATTACCTTTTCGGCCCTGCCCAGCACCATTTCCACTGTATGATATTCTTGAATAAATGTATGTCTTAAAATACACCTTCTTAACTCTATAAATTCTCCTTAAATATTTCTTCTAAATATTCAAGATATAGCTAACATACAGATGGGGATTTGTAGCGTATGTTTAACCTGGCCGCAGCCTGCAGAGTGTTGGGCAGATATTTTTTCCTTTATCGGCACAAAGTTTAAGGTCCATCTAATGCCAACCCTTAAAGGCATATCTATCGGCCTATTTGAGGATCCTTTCCTGCTAAATTTTTATTTCATTACTAATTGCCTGCTCTTTACTGTAAAGCTTCTTTACCACTAACGTTTGACCAATAATTTCACAAGGTACAAAACATAGGTTGTCACAAATGATTGCTTTGCCAATATAAAACTAAAGAGGTATTTTTAAATTTGGGGTTATTTGTTAGGATAATAACATATTTTAGAGTATAACATTTGTGTGTCAGAGAGGGGGGTTAGGCCCTATGGGAAAGAGGGTAGGTAGGGCCAATATAATGAAAAAACAGGGGATTTTTACCTAAGCCTCTACGGATAAATTCAAACACTGAATGTTCTTTGGATAAACACAACTTTATTTGTTTATCCAGACAGTCGATTTTGTCTTTGATTTATGTCAATTTATCTTGTCTTTTTGTACACAGAAAAAGAAGAACGCCATCAACCTCACATATAGCCATATGTGAAATACATTACAAATATGTGAATATTTACAAACAAAACAAAAAGGGAAAAGTTTGTTTTAATTGAAATGCTCCTCAAGCCATTTGTTGTGTTAAATAGCATAACGGGAGGCGGCATACCTTGTGTGGGAATTATCCAAGGTTGCATTTATTTCATGCAAGAAGATGTTCTATGCTGTGGGCCCGCGCTGCAACAGAACGAAGATTGGTTTAACCGGCATATTGGAGGGGCAGAAATTAGTTGCCTAGTTTTGAGCGCAGTAAACAATGTTACCTGGAAATTTCTTAATCCGGCGGCAGGGCTGCCTATGTCCGGATGTTGCTTGTCGTGGTCCGAGTTATTTGTCTATGGATTTAAATTTTAAAACAAGCAAATGAAATAGTGGGTCTATACCGCTAAAGTGTCAAAGTTTTTAGCAGGCACTCGGGGGACTTACTTTTCTTGTTCTCCGGTGGCGCATGAAGTCCGCTCCGAGTTTCTGCAATTTTTCTGTCAGATAAAAGGGAAAGGATCACTACACTAGCCAAATGTGTGTGTGTTTAAGGCAAGGGGGGTGAACATGTTGCGGAGCCGAAGCTTACCAGCGTTGTTCGAATTCAGGCTTCTCGCGTTCACACTGCTGCACGGCCCGCTCTGGATGTGGGTGTCCGCGGCTGTGCCTGGATTGAATACATCGGGGGTGTGATTGTTAGTTAGCCAATCAGGGCCATATCGGCCTTGATCGTATTCTGGTGCCTTGTGGGATATGTAGTTCCCAAGCTGGATCCTGTCTCTTAAGCCCTGTTTATTTCACTGAGAGTATTTAAACCTTTGTTGACACTGTCGAATTTTAATATGAGGTATGCCTCTTTGCGTAGCAGCATATTATCAACATCGGACTGATGTTTTGCGTCTATCTTGGCCAGTACTGTCCACTTAAACTCACTTTCACTGTGATTCTTTTCCAAGAAATGGTCAACCATTGGTGCGGACAGCACTCTCTTTTTAATTCGGGAACGATGTTGAGTTATTCTGACATTGACTGCCTGGCTCGTTTTCCAATGTACACTCTGTCGCACGGACAGACCACAGCATAGACAACATCTTTTGTCTTACAGTTTATAAATACCTGGTGTTTCCACTGTATGCCATTATGGGTAAACACACTGCCTTCAATAGTGGTTGGACAAGAAACACAATTACCACATTTATGGTGCCCACATATTGGTTTCAGATTCCACTGTGTTCTTAAATCACTTTTTTGTGGCGGGATGTAACTATCCGCTTTGATGAGCTGTTGCCCTATGCTCGTATTCTTGCGCATTGCAGAAATTGGTTTGGCTAGGGGATTCTCCAAAGTTTCTAATAGGTACCAATTTTTTAAAATGACGCGTTTGAAATGGTTAGTATGTTGACTAAAAGTAGTCACACACACCAGTTTATCCGATTCACATTTTTCCTTGACCTTAAGTAAAGTCTCTCTCAGAGTAAATCTAGCTCTATTTTTTGAATGTTTTAAAAGTTTTTTGGGGTACCCACGTTTTGCCATTTCGCTGCAAAAGGATGTTGCATGAAACTCAAAATCAGATACATTCGTACAATTTCGTCTGATCCTAAGCAGCTGCCCATATGGTAAGTTCTCCTTCAAACTTTGTGGATGTGAGCTGTGGTAGTGGAGAATTGTGTTTCGATCAGTTTCCTTTTTGTGCAAGGAGGCCGTCAACTTTGCTTCACTGGCACTTACTGTGACTTCAAGAAAGGTCATTTTTTGTTTGCTGGAATTTAGGGTAAATTTGATATCTCGGTGACGTGAATTGAGCCAAACATGGAATTCATCGAGGTCCGTCTGGCTCCCCTGCCACAGGAGCCAGACGTCATCGATGTATCTTAACCATTGTTTAATGTTACATGAAAAGGGATTGCCATTGAATATGAATTTTTGTTCATATTGAGCCATGTAGAGCACTGCCAGCTCCGGCGCATAAGGACAGCCCATGGCTGTCCCTTTGATCTGAATGAAGAACTCATTCTCAAATTTAAAATAATTGCTCCGTAAGGTAATTTCTGCCAGTGACACGATGAATGTAGTAGGTACCCTATGGGGTCTTTCTCGCTGATCCAGGTACAACTCAATCACTTAAAGTGCCTCGTCCTGGGGGATTTGAGTGTATAAAGAGGCGACATCTAATGTTGCCATCAGTTGGGTCTCTTCATTGAATGCCAGCCCCTCCGTCTTGGTGAGAAAATCCGTTGTGTCCCTCAGATACGATTTAACCTTTGAAATGAAGGGCTTCAAAAAGAAATCAATATATTTCGAGATAGGCTCGAGTACAGAATCACAACCGGAGACTATTGGTCTTCCCGGGGGTGTCATGTCATTTTTGTGTATTTTGGCAAGAAGTACAGAACTGGCGTTCTTGGTGATTTTTTATTGAGAAATTCAAATTCTTTGGGACCGAGATAGCCCTCATCCAGTCCAGTCTTAGTGATTCTTGCGATTTTATCCTGAATGGCATGAATCGGATCTTCCGTGGACGGTCTATACCACTCACGATTAGTTACATGTGTTTGGCCTTCAACCAGATACATAGAGCGGGGCCATAAAACTACAGCTCCGCCCTTGTCTGCCTGTTTGATTATGATTGATGTGTCAGATTTAAGATCACGAATTGCTTTATTCTGGCTTTTGCTGATGTTATTTTTAGTGAACCATTTTGCTTTCTCCAATTTCGTGAGGAACGATAAGACCGCTTGCTCGAAGGCAATTATTTGTTTAGGAATATTTTGTGTGGGTGTGAACCTCGATTTGACCCGAAGTCCAGTAGTTGAAGTTGAAGTTGATAACAAAGTTTATTTAGACAATAGTCTATAAACCATACATAGACAATGGATTACACATAGTGATAAAAGATCTTTAAAACTACAATTCATTTTACACATTTACAACACTTGTAAAACCATAGCATAAAATTGGGAAACACTGTACTTTTTAATCTCTCTCGCCCTCCTTTGCTACCTCCATTACATATTCTCTAGTTGCTTTCAGAAATTTCCCCAATGCAATTGAAATATCCAAGAAAGACATTTCTGTAAGGAGGTCAATGGCATCTGCACGGGAGGTCACCTGATATTTTAAAAAAATTGGACGTAAAAAGGTTTTCCGAATTGCTAAAATCCATGTACAATCAAACAATATATGTAAAATATCATTTCTTACTCCTAGACCACATTTACAGGTTCCGTCCGGATGGATCAGGGCCATTCTTATTTTTCTTTCAATCTTCCATGGGTTTAGGCCCACCCGAGCCTTTAAGATTTCGTGTCTTAGCCATCTATTGGGCAGTAAATCCAAATATGGGAACCGGACCTCCTTTTCCCATTCATTCCTTACCCAATTCACTGATTTTTTTAACCTCAGATAATCCAGGTCTTGTGATCTTGAAAATTCAAGCCCTTTGTCTCTAAGCATTTTTTTAGTGCAGACTATATTCCACAATGGTGGAGAGAGGCTCAATTTCAAGCGCGCAGCTACCGTCTGGAGAGTTTTCTTCACATCTCGCGCCCAGCGTAAGCTGCTCGCTTGAATTTCCTCTCTACACCAAATCGATACCTTCTCTTCACCACCAGACTCCTGTCGGTTCCAAAATCTTATTAAGGATGTTTGAGTCTTTACATCCCATGATGTCAATCCCACCTCCATTCTGATAGATTGGATCATGGAGCTA
The DNA here is from genome assembly GCF_964263255.1 of Lissotriton vulgaris. Taxonomy (NCBI): domain Eukaryota; kingdom Metazoa; phylum Chordata; class Amphibia; order Caudata; family Salamandridae; genus Lissotriton; species Lissotriton vulgaris. The sequence goes on from NC_141698.1 coordinate 353,115,501, forward strand.
TTTGGTAAGGCCAACAACATTTTTAAAATTTTACCTTCTTCCCGATCCCACCCTCTTTTACCACTCAGGTAAAGCACCTCTGCACCATAAAGCACTTGTGGGGGGATCATCACTTCAAATGCCTTTAAAAGCGGTCTGTGTGACATGTCACCGTAATCTTTATTGAATTTTTTCAGACCACAGACCGAGGAATAAGCCTTAGCCGTCTGTGCCTCCACTTGGGTATTCCACTTTAGTGAGCTATTAAACCAGAGGCCTAAATATTTGTATTCACCTACTACGTCTAGTTTTTCCTGTCCTAAAAACCAGTTAAAATTATTTACCCTCTTTCCAAAGCATAGGATCTTAGTTTTTTCCATATTTACAGTTAAAAACTTTTTATCACAATATTCTTTAAAAACATTTAATTTCCTTTGGAGGCCCATTTCGGTTTGATCCAAGATCACAAGGTCATTGGCATATAAAAGGCATGACACTTTATTACAATTCATACGTGGACTCGCACTTCTTTCAACTTCCAGGGCAGCGGGGAGATCTGCCAAGAAAATTGAAAAAAGCAAGGGTGCCAAAACGCACCCTTGTCTCAAACCATTCCTTACGGGGATTTTATGTGTTAATGAGCCCTTTGTGTCTTTAATGACCTGGGCCCAATTGCCACTATGTAAATCTTTTAAGATGTTTAATATACCCTGTGGCATTCCATAGTTTTCTAATACTTCCCAGAGGCTATTTCGGTCCACCGTGTCGAACGCAGCCCGGAAATCGACGAAACAGCAAAATAATTTGCCATTTTGTTCCATCGATTTCCTAGCCAATGCCCACAGTGCAAAGCAATGATCTATCGTCGAGTGGCCTTCTTTGAAGCCACCTTGTTCAACGGGGACGATAGACCTATGTTCCACCCAAACTTTTAGCTTTCCAAGGATTATTTTAGAGAAAATTTTTTCACCTATATCCAATAGGTTTATTAGTCTATAATTCTTCGCAGCATATACATCCCCCTTCTTATGTAGTGGTCTTATTATTGCTCCCTTCCAGTTTGGAGGCATAATCCCTTGATCTAAAATTAAGGTAAACATTTTCGCAAAGAATTCCGTCCACCAGGTCTGGTTTAGGTTTAGTATCAGGGCTGGTAAATTGTCTGGGCCGGCAGCTCTTGTTAAATTTAGAGTCCTTATTATCTTATGGACATTAATTATCGGACTGATGTTTTGCGTCTATCTTGGCCAGTACTGTCCACTTAAACTCACTTTCACTGTGATTCTTTTCCAAGAAATGGTCAATCCATATTGTAGTGCTGGAGACCACAGAGTGATTTAAGAACACAGTGGAATCTGAAACCAATATGTGGGCACCATAAATGTGGTAATTGTGTTTCTTGTCCAACCACTATTGAAGGCAGTGTGTTTACCCATAATGGCATACTCTGGAAACACCAGGTATTTACAAACTGTAAGACAAAAGATGTTGTCTATGCTGTGGTCTGTCCGTGCGACAGAGTGTACATTGGCAAAACGAGCCAGGCAGTCAATGTCAGAATAACTCAACATCGTTCCCGAATTAAAAAGAGAGTGCTGTCCGCACCAATGGTTGACCATTTCTTGGAAAAGAATCACAGTGAAAGTGAGTTTAAGTGCACAGTACTGGCCAAGATAGACGCAAAACATCAGTCCGATGTTGATAATATGCTGCTACGCAAAGAGGCATACCTCATATTAAAATTCGACAGTGTCAACAAAGGTTTAAATACTCTCAGTGAAATAAACAGGGCTTAAGAGACAGGATCCAGCTTGGGAACTACATATCCCACAAGGCACCAGAATACGATCAAGGCCGATATGGCCCTGATTGGCTAACTAACAATCACACCCCCGATGTATTCAATCCAGGCACAGCCGCGGACACCCAAATCCAGAGCGGGCCGTGCAGCAGTGTGAACGCGAGAAGCCTGAATTCGAACACCGCTGGTAAGCTTCGGCTCCGCAACATGTTCACCCCCCTTGCCTTAAACACGCACGCATTTGGCTAGTGTAGTGATCCTTTCCCTTTTATCTGACAGAAAAATTGCAGAAACTCGGAGCGGACTTTATGCGCCACCGGAGAACAAGAAAAGTAAGTCCCCCGAGTGCCTGCTAAAAACTTTGACACTTTAGCGGTATAGACCCACTATTTCATTTGCTTGTTTTAAAATTTAAATCCATAGACAAATAACTTGGACCACGACAAGCAACATCCGGACATAGGCAGCCCTGCCGCCGGATTAAGAAATTTCCAGGTAACATTGTTTACTGCGCTCAAAACTAGGCAACTAATTTCTGCCCCTCCAATATGCCGGTTAAACCAATCTTCGTTCTGTTGAAGCGCGGGCCCACAGCATAGAACATCTTCTTGCATGAAATAAATGCAACCTTGGATAATTCCCACACAAGGTATGCCGCCTCCCGTTATGCTATTTAACACAACAAATGGCTTGAGGAGCATTTCAATTAAAACAAACTTTTCCCTTTTTGTTTTGTTTGTAAATATTCACATATTTGTAATGTATTTCACATATGGCTATATGTGAGGTTGATGGCGTTCTTCTTTTTCTGTGTACAAAAAGACAAGATAAATTGACATAAATCAAAGACAAAATCGACTGTCTGGGTAAACAAATAAAGTTGTGTTTATCCAAAGAACATTCAGTGTTTGAATTTATCCGTAGAGGCTTAGGTAAAAATCCCATGTTTTTTCATTATATTGGCCCTACCTACCCTCTTTCCCATAGGGCCTAACCATCCTTGTTCCTTGACATTGTTGAGCGGGCAGAAGCCCGAGTGGATAGGGATTGACACAAAAGTGTCCTCCATATCTTTTCACAAAACGTGATCACTTGCTGGAGTTGTCTCTCCTGCCTAGCATGGCAGAAAAAGACACGCTATCCTTCACGGAAAGCCATATTCAAAATCTTATTGAGTCCTCGCCATTCTCTAATATCACCCTTAGTACCTCAGCGAAACAACAAAATGAGGGAGACAAACTGACTCGCCTTCAAAAGAAACACATTCGAACTGAACTCCACGGTTATTTTTTGTTGAAACATCTAAAAGCAGGGACTATACCTTGGGGCCTTCAGGTCAAAAATATTCCAGTCATCTTCACGGAAGATGCAGACTACAAAAAAGGTTTTAGCCAAATCAACACCAAATGTAGTAGAGATTTAATGGTCCATACAATAGAGACAGCTCAACGCATTTGTAGTCAGGAAGAAAAGGAGATTGAGGAACTGGTCAAAAACATTAATGACACTCAGACTACCACAGAAGCAAAATTGCTCTTAGAGAAGATTGAAAAGGAAATTGCTCTTTTCAAAGATAACACTCTTAATATCAAAACAGCTCAGTTTGATAGAGATTCCCAATCCTTTAGATTAGAACAGGGTTATCCTTTTCTAAAAGAAGATTTCTATACCTCGGGTGAGTCCCGAGTAGCCCTAACTTCATTTCAGGGCAGATCAAGAAACAGGTTCACAACCTTTTCAGACACAACTTCTTCCGACTCTTCCTCTGACTCTAGGCAAAACAATACAAAAAGACTGGGAGCCTCTGCGGCATCGTCTACTTTTTTAGCCAGAGGAGGGCAATCCCGAGTCCGCTTCAAGCAGCCATGGGAGATGCGAACTCGCAACAAGTTCTACAAGAGCTAGAAACTTCAACTGTAGTCAATCTGTCTAATAAACAGTTAACACATGATGAAGAAAGACTTTTGAACCTGGGCCTCAAGTTCGTCCCTACCCAAAGAACTGACTTCACGAAACTAAAATTGGAGGCTCTAGATTTTTGTCGCAAGGTTAGGCTTAAAGCTTTCTTTGCTGGTTCTGAAATGACGTCAACACAGGAAACTACTGGACTTCGGGTCAAATCGAGGTTCACACCCACACAAAATATTCCTAAACAAATAATTGCCTTCGAGCAAGCGGTCTTATCGTCCCTCACGAAATTGGAGAAAGCAAAATGGTTCACTAAAAATAACATCAGCAAAAGCCAGAATAAAGCAATTTGTGATCTTAAATCTGACACATTAATCATAATCAAACAGGCAGACAAGGGCGGAGCTGTAGTTTTATGGCCCCGCTCTATGTATCTGGTTGAAGGCCAAACACATGTAACTAATCGTGAGTGGTATAGACCGTCCAGGGAAGATCCGATTCATGCCATTCAGGATAAAATCGCAAGAATCACTAAGACTGGACTGGATGAGGGCTATCTCGGTCCCAAAGAATTTGAATTTCTCAATAAAAAATCACCAAGAACGCCAGTTCTGTACTTCTTGCCGAAAATGCACAAAAATGACACGACACCCCCGGGAAGACCAATAGTCTCCGGTTGTGATTCTGTACTCGAGCCTATCTCGAAATATATTGATTTCTTTTTGAAGCCCTTCATTTCAAAGGTTAAATCGTATATGAGGGACACAACGGATTTTCTCACCAAGACGGAGGGGCTGGCATTCAATGAAGAGACCCAACTGATGGCAACATTAGATGTCGCCTCTTTATACATTCAAATCCCCCAGGACGAGGCACTTGAGGTGATTGAGTTGTACCTGGATCAGCGAGAAAGACCCCATAGGGTACCTACTACATTCATCGTGTCACTGGCAGAAATTACCTTACGGAGCAATTATTTTAAATTTGAGAATGAGTTCTTCATTCAGATCAAAGGGACAGCCATGGGCTGTCCTTATGCGCTGGAGCTGGCAGTGCTCTACATGGCTCAATATGAACAAAAATTCATATTCAATGACAATCCCTTTTCATGTAACATTAAACAATGGTTAAGATACATCGATGACGTCTGGCTCCAGTGGCAGGGGAGCCAGACGGACCTCGACGAATTCCATGTTTGGCTCAATTCACGTCACCGAGATATCAAATTTACCCTAAATCCCAGCAAACAAAAAATGACCTTTCTTGACGTCACAGTAAGTGCCAGTGAAGCAAAGTTGACGGCCTCCTTGCACAAAAAGGAAACTGATCGAAACACAATTCTCCACTACCACAGCTCACATCCACAAAGTTTGAAGGAGAACTTACCATATGGGCAGCTGCTTAGGATCATACGAAATTGTACGAATGTATCTGATTTTGAGTTTCATGCAACATCCTTTTGCAGCGAAATGGCGAAACGTGGGTACCCCAAAAAACTTTTAAAACATTCAAAAAATAGAGCTAGATTTACTCCGAGAGAGACTTTACTTAAGGTCAAGGAAAAATGTGAATCGGATAAACTGGTGTGTGTGACTACTTTTAGTCAACATACTAACCATTTCAAACGCATCATTTTAAAAAATTGGCACCTATTAGAAACTTTGGAGTTTCCCCTAGCCAAACCAATTTTTGCAATGCGCAAGAATACGAGCATAGGGCAACAGCTCATCAAAGCGGATAGTTACATCCCGCCACAAAAAAGTGATTTAAGAACACAGTGGAATCTGAAACCAATATGTGGGCACCATAAATGTGGTAATTGTGTTTCTTGTCCAACAACTATTGAAGGCAGTGTGTTTACCCATAATGGCATACAGTGGAAACACCAGGTATTTACAAACTGTAAGACAAAAGATGTTGTCTATGCTGTGGTCTGTACGTGCGACAGAGTGTACATTGGCAAAACAAGCCAGGCAGTCAATGTCAGAATAACTCAACATCGTTCCCGAATTAAAAAGAGAGTGCTGTCCGCACCAATGGTTGACCATTTCTTGGAAAAGAATCACAGTGAAAGTGAGTTTAAGTGGACAGTACTGGCCAAGATAGACGCAAAACATCAGTCCGATGTTGATAATATGCTGCTACGCAAAGAGGCATACCTCATATTAAAATTCGACAGTGTCAACAAAGGTTTAAATACTCTCAGTGAAATAAACAGGGCTTAAGAGACAGGATCCAGCTTCGGAACTACATATCCCACAAGGCACCAGAATACGATCAAGGCCGATATGGCCCTGATTGGCTAACTAACAATCACACCCCCGATGTATTCAATCCAGGCACAGCCGCGGACACCCACATCCAGAGCGGGCCGTGCAGCAGTGTGAATGCGAGAAGCCTGAATTCGAACACCGCTGGTAAGCTTCGGCTCCGCAACATGTTCACCCCCCTTGCCTTAAACACTCACGCATTTGGCTAGTGTAGTGATCCTTTCCCTTTTATCTGACAGAAAAATTGCAGAAACTCGGAGCGGACTTTATGCGCCACCGGAGAACAAGAAAAGTAAGTCCCCCGAGTGCCTGCTAAAAACTTTGACACTTTAGCGGTATAGACCCACTATTTCATTTGCTTGTTTTAAAATTTAAATCCATAGACAAATAACTCGGACCACGACAAGCAACATCCGGACATAGGCAGCCCTGCCGCCGGATTAAGAAATTTCCAGGTAACATTGTTTACTGCGCTCAAAACTAGGCAACTAATTTCTGCCCCTCCAATATGCCGGTTAAACCAATCTTCGTTCTGTTGCAGCGCGGGCCCACAGCATAGAACATCTTCTTGCATGAAATAAATGCAACCTTGGATAATTCCCACACAAGGTATGCCGCCTCCCGTTATGCTATTTAACACAACAAATGGCTTGAGGAGCATTTCAATTAAAACAAACTTTTCCCTTTTTGTTTTGTTTGTAAATATTTACATATTTGTAATGTATTTCACATATGGCTATATGTGAGGTTGATGGCGTTCTTCTTTTTCTGTGTACAAAAAGACAAGATAAATTGACATAAATCAAAGACAAAATCGACTGTCTGGGTAAACAAATAAAGTTGTGTTTATCCAAAGAACATTTAGTGTTTGAATTTATCCGTAGAGGCTTAGGTAAAAATCCCCTGTTTTTTCAGAGAGGGGGGCCGGCATGCACAAATTATGTATAAAAAAAGCGAGCAAATTATTTATTGAAAAAATTTACTTACTGTGGACGAACAGGATGTCCTCCAGTACTGACCTCTTCTTTGGAACTGGAACAGGAATCTGCAACGCCCTTGGCCAATTTAGGGCCGCTCTCACCAGCATGAGAGCAGTCCTAGGATTGGTGGGGGCTGTCTCACTGGGCTCTCCCTAGTGGTCTGGAGGCTTTGGCTTGGTTTAACCTAGCTTTCTTATGACAGCAGGGTTACAGCTGTTTAAAGTGTGGATGGCTGTTGCAAGATGGCTGGCCAAAAAGACATGCACACTTTGAACGGTGCTTTGTCAGCTTACCCTCCTCTCTGCTGAGTGACATGCTGCTGTAACTCTGCAGTGGCCCTGCCCCTGTTCTGACGCTTTGGGCTCCATTAGGATGACGGGAGGACTTTGCCCGCCTGTCATCCCATCGTAAATCGGGACCGCCCGCCTAAAGTGCGGGGGTCCCGACATTGGCATTAGGATGCGCCAGCCACAGTGGCGGTCGCATTCCTCAAATTAACATTGTGGCGGGCGGTGCCCACAAAGTTAATAACAAATGCACGCATTTGCATAATCGAAGCGGCAGGCACCACGCGGTGCCTGCCGCTGTGTTTATGCAAATGCAGGGGGGTACCACAGGTACCCCCCCTGTGCCACTCCCCTTTGGCCATCACTCTGGGGGCCCACAGGGGCCCCCCAGAGTGAACACTGCATGCCTTTCCGTGGCGGCAATGCTGCCACGGACAGACATTGAAAAATGCCTATTCTAATATGGCTGGCGGTGTCTGATAGACACCGCCACCATGTTATCCCTTTTCCGCCCCGGCCGCAAGGCGACCAGGGCGGAAAACAGGCGGGTGGTGTTTCTCACCGCTGCGGTCCCCTCCGCCATCGTAATATGGCGGGGGGAATGCAGGGAAGGATGTCGGGCGGATTGCCTCCGCCGGGGTGGCGGTGGCCACCGCTACCCTGGCCGAGGAAATCCGCCCGACATCCTAATGGAGCCTTTTGTTCGGGATGGGCATGAAAAATAAAATGGTAAAGATTTTTTTTAAATGTCATCTTTGGGGCTTTGGGTGGGTGTTTAAGTGGGGTGACGCAGACTGCCCCTGTAATTAAAAGGGGCACACAATCATGAACGTGTCAACAACCCCCTCCCCCCGATATCAGCCACATAGAGATTAAATTGCAGGTTCCCAAGAACAATTACCTTCTTGGTTCTCCTATTTACGTTAATCGTTACCAAATATTTGTTGTGTAGCGACCAATTTGCTCATGGTAAGACAGGGTAGAGACCCCCAAGTATTTATCTTGCCGTACAATAAACCGTTATCAGTTAAATGCATTTATGAAGTCAATAAATCCAGCATATAACTAATCCCAAAATAAGCCAGTCCTCTTAAAGTACATGAATAGTGCAACCTGTTTGAAAATAAAATAAAAGCTTAGGGTCATATTTGTGACAAAGTCAGGCAACACAGTAAGTCACATTGCTGTGCTACACTGCGTGAGAGGGAAAGGGCAGGAATGTGCCAAATTTAAAACAATAGGGTGCATCCCTGATATTTGTCCCTGCACTGATACCGTTTTGGCTGCCTTGCGCCAATGTAGACTCCCTTGCATCTGGGTTGTAAGAAGGATTGTTTTGTGCAGGAAGACAATCCACTGAGGCATTTTTCTCTTTCTAATTTAGCTACAGATATAACACATAGAAAGAGGAAGTAATGAGGAGAGATAAAGATATTTCTCATTATTATGCCTCACATGTTTTGGTGAAACTGGAAAATCATCAGAATCCATAGATGTTGCTTTGGATCACCCAGGCAACACCAATGGAATGCCTCCCTGGTGCAGAGTAATGCAATACAGCACTTTGTGCTGCATTGCATTACTCCAGATTTCTCAAGCCGTTCAGGTTTGTGCACGGTGGCCTTGCGTGGCTTAATAAATCACATTTTGGGCTTCCGCCGCAGATGCTCCACTTTGTGTGATGAAAGATCGATGCAAACTCAGTCATGAAGATGCCCCTTACTTTCAAGACCCCAAACGTCAATTTATCTAGTAGAATCATGGTATAAAGCTTCACCTCTATATCAAACAGAACTATTATCATGTACCTACTAGGTTCCCCTGAGGAACCCTATTGTACAACATATCAATTACAGAACCTCTCCAGGAGTTTGGGATCATGCTTTTCTGGAAACAGGTATTGTACGGTGGTAAAATGCATCTAACCAAAACATGTACATAATATTTGCCATATACAGGTCTACTTGGAAAAGATTGAGGTCTGAAGCCCCATCAATCCTAAAGGCCTTTATCACCTTCAGCATACCTTCTTCCTCTACAGGAAGCCATACAAAATTAATGTGAGGAACGAGAACCTATAAGATGTTGATGTTAAATTCACAATCTGCAAGGGTCACTATGCAGTCAATGACTTTGTGAGAAAATCCCAGAACCTCCTGGGATTTACAGTTTTACTTATTTCAAGGATTCATACTCGTTGAGTTACAACATATTAACCATTCTGCAAACAACAGGGAACTTAACACGGTGAGCAAGGGCTGAATTCTTCCTTTGTTGAAACAACCACTGATTGTTTATCACCCTCGAACTTGTTTCTCCTGCTGCAATCCTGTTATGCCTACTTACCCATGAACTCTCTTTTCAGGCCTTTTAAGTAATTGAAAACAAATAGGGAAAATGATTGATGTAAGTCGCAGAGCTTTCCTGAACATTGTTTTAATTAGGGGTACTAGCAAGATCACCATACTATTTTAACAGCAGATTGGCATTAGTCATAAAAACAAAAGTAACAGAATTGCAGCGAGAGGATTCTTTCCTTCTGTTGTCTGGAGAGCTATGTGTAGTGAGAAACATTACAAGACAATTTGGCATTGCTTAGGGCAAACGTTGAAGGAAGGATAAGAAGATGGACTTAGTGCCCTTTTTCTTACATGCATATGTATCAGATCAAACAAACCAATTGCATTTGTAATTGCTTGCAAATGCATCAACCACCCAGAACCCACAAGTTAGGATACAGTTTGTTTGGTGAATCCATACAGCCTTTATTTTTCAGCCATGTTACATATAAACAGATCTCTGTCGAATTCAATATACAATGTAGCCTGGTAAAAATATGCAGCTTCTCACTATTGCTATAAAAATGATTAACAATAAGTTTGAAATAAAGTTAAACGGCATATAACATAAAATCAACAAAGAAAAAAATAAAATGAGATTTCTCTAGGTGTCTCTTGAGAGGTGACCATATCTGAAGGACATCTGAGTTGCTTCAGGTTCCGGCAGGAACTTTACTGCCTTCTCAGAATGAAGCAGAGAACCATATCCACCAGGGCAGCAAGGCCGTTTCCTTTTTGTTGCACGAATATTACGTTTGTACAAAACAATGGCTTCTCCCATTGGAACTCCAACTCCATTTGTTATGCGGTTTCCATTAGGTACCTAGGTACAAAATAAGAGTTCAAGTGTCAGAGGTAATGTTCATTTTCATCATTTGCTTAAAGATTTGCTTGATCGTGTCTGCCTCCTTAGGCCCTCGTTGTTAAAGAGTACAGTAATCTAGCAACCGAAAAAAAACAGGAGGGCAATAAAAGCACCACCTATACTTCCGATGAAGGCATAAATACCTGTTTATTCCAATAATGGAATTAGAATTAAGCCAAATATATGAGCAACTGAGGGATTGTTCCCTAAAGTCTAGGGATGTCTGAAGTTGATACGGTGCAACTGTGTACCTTTGTTTAAAACTTTACAAACTTGAGAAGTGCAAACTTAGGAAAGTGGGCAGCTTTAGTTTGCAGTAGCGTGAAGCCATACCCGGTACTGCTCAAGACTCCCTACGATCTCTGTGCCCACCTCCCCACCCTCAAGTCATGCCGACCAACACTGTGTAACACACTGGCTTTCAAGCTCTCAATATACGGCTACAGTTGCCTACCAAACAATTTGCTGTATTTGTATTACAGGAAGAAGCAGTGGTGTATGTAGATGAGTTTTAATTTGCTAGAAAATAATGATTAATTTAGAAATGCTTCAGTTTCCATAACTGGCCGCACATTTTCCATTTGCAATCACTCATGAAACCTGCAGGAAAGTGCATGGGTATTTTAGGTCTACACGTTTACCATGTGCATGTGTCTTTCTGTATTTCAGAAATTCAAAGAAAAAATGCCCCAGATGTACAACTGGGGCATTTAGTGAATCGCAAATTGCGCTCAATTGCGAGTCGCAATTTGCGAGTCGCTAAATGCCATTTACAACAGTGTCAGAGTGTTGAAAACGAGGCAGTATCTGTGAGGCCTGCACAAATAACATGTATGTCACATTTGTCCTTCACTGGGAACCAAACACCCTATTGTAGCGCTTGAGTCTCAGAGGGTAGCGTTGCAGAGCAGTCTAAGGCCTACTCAAGGGAGGTGGTGAGGGCTGGTAATCGCCATTACGGGTGCACAGAAATAACACTCAATAATTGATTGTCCAGTCTGTACTTTGCTTTATAAAAGTAAGAGTACATTTATTAAACACACACACTACTCAATACTATGCACCAAATTACAGATATACATAAGCTTTTGGAAATACTTTGTGACATTGCATAACAATTCCACCCCTCCCGCAGTGGGGGTGGGTCTAGTACCACCACTCCCATGTATGCACATCATCTTGCCCCCTAATGCCGACCCACCACATCATCTCAGCAAGCATTAGAAATAGGTACACCTGCCCTGGGGACACATAACCCTGACTGAGCATCTCATACTGACTAAACAGTATGCACTTCCACATCTTGTGGCTAAGAATCTACGTTGTTCCTCCCCTAACGCAGTAGCAAGAATACATGTTTGAGCATCACTTTAAATGATGTACTTATCATAGATGATAACAATTATAATGCATTACAACCACAGCCTCTAAAAGGCATCACAGGTAAAATCACAGGATTACGCAAATACAGCCAGACAACCTGGGACCACCTCCTGCCCCATAAAAATATTTCCCCCTGCATTGCAAAGGAGAAGGGGTACCCTGGGGACCCCTTCCCATTTGCAGTGCATTACCACCCTCCTGAAGAGGGCGTGAATTGTGAGTGATTTGCAAAACATTCTTACCTAGAGTAGCGAGTCACAATTAGGAAGGGATGCCTTAGCACGCCCCTTCCTAATTGCGAGTCGCAAATCCTATTTAGCGAGGCGCAAATAAATTGTGAGTTGCTAAATAGGGTTTGTAAATGGCCCTATTCATTTTTGCATGAGCAAACGGGTCGCTAACCCGTTTGCGCATGCAAAAATGGGTCTTTACATCTGACCCTCTGTGTACAGGGATGTGCCTGTCCTCACAACAAGCTGTGTCCACCATAAAGTAGTGTGTCTGGAGCCAGATCAGAGTAGGTCTTGTGCACTATAAAGACTTTCCTACTTTGCCTACTTCAAAGGCTCAAAGGGTTTAAGTATTGGACCTCTGACATCCCAAAATCAGAACACCACAGGACTGAGGACATTCTACCAGGAAGAAGAGTTGGATGCTGTAGGAGGGACTGCTACTCAGCCTGTTGCTTAGTTGTGCTGGCCTGCCGCTTGCTGCTTCTATCCCGGGAGTGATATTACCAAACTTTGCTTTCTAAATCCTACTTCCAAGCTTCTCCGAGGGCTTGTGCATACTTACCTCCTGTTAAAAAGTCTCAGGGCAATCAAAGACTTCACCTATCAGTGCCCGGGCTCTTTCGGTTGAGTGTCCCGACTTGACAAATGATGTCAATTCCAGTTCCTGGGCCCTTAGAGGTTGAATCTGGTGATCTAAGGAGAACATCTATGCATTGACTCCCAGCGCCTGGTTAATGGATGCTTCGCTGAAGAAGATTGGCACATCACCGCTGCCTGCACCGAAGCTTGGTTCCCAATCAGCGCATCGACCACACCTTTCACCGCAGGCACCAGCTCAACATCACAGCGTGTCAGAAAAATTGCTGCAGCATGAGTCCCTAGCTCTGTGTCACTGATGTAAGTGACACTGCTCCAACTCAGAGTTAGAACCTGTTTGGCTGCTGTAGAAATGACGCATCGCTGGCTTCACGGTTGGAAAATGTACTTGGCACCTGCTTTGCCACTGTTGCAATGACACAGCACGTCTGGATTTTCAATGAATCGTCCCTCAGTACTGATACTTTATTGACACAGGAACGCAGTAAGGAACCAAGGCCACGTATCCAGAAATTGAAGCATCACCTCCTCTTCCAGTAAGGAACTGACACATCACCTCCCCTGACAGTAACGAACCAATGCATCACCTCCCCTGCCTTGTAGTAAGCAACCAACACATCACCTCCCCAGGCAGTAAGGAACTGATGCATCACCTTCCCTGTGGAGTAAGAAACTGACGCATCGCTTTGCTTTTCCTGTGGAGTAAGAAACTGATGCATTGCTTTGCTTTTCCAGTGCATTACCCCCCTACGCTTGTTTTGCCTTTTGATTTTTGACACATCAGATGTACTTGTGTAAAAAGAAATACATCCAAAGACTTCGACGGACTGAACTTATTCAATCTTTTAAAAGTGATATCTTGACTTGTGTATTTTATATGTTTGTCATTTTGGTCTTGTTTTAGTCAGACAAATATTGGCTATTGTTCTAACCAGGTGTGGACTCATTTGGTAGTGTTTTTGCTGTGTTAGTGTGTATATGTACACATGCTTTACACATTACCTCTGAGATAAGCCTGACTGCTTGGGTCAAGTTACCATTTCGGTGAACACAGGTTATCTTAGCTGTGTGACTCTCTTACCCTGACTAGAGTGATGTTCCCTGCTCGGAGAGGATGCCAACCACTACTAACTAGAGACCCCATTTCTAACAAGGTATAACCAATCTCAGAAAATATTGTTTTTTTTTAAAGGCATATTTCGAATGCAGCATTGAAAGCCTATAAAAATAAGGAACTCGATGAAGAGGGGAACATTCCTGATTCCATCTTCACTTCTAATATCAAAGCAGATAAACATGGTAAATTGCTCATCAACTTACTATTGGGCATCAATGGGGTGATCGTAAATTGGAGGATAGAAAGGGACAATCCAACATCCTTCATAAGAAGAGATGTCTCTATTTTTTCAATAAATGGTTATATTATCTCTACCTACAACTTCTTTGACAAATTTTCTCAGCTTCGTGTTCAATTTAATTATGGAATTGACTATGCGATCATTTCCTCAATACTTGACTTACAGATCCAAAATTTAAACTGGTCACTAAAAGCAGGTAATTGCGCGGCAAACATTGATTGAAGGGAAAGTCAAAATTTCAGGTGCTCCCACAATGTTACCTCTCCATGGGATCACAGCATAGCAGGTAAGACAAATCTCATCAATGGCTTTGAGGATAGAATGTCTGCAGTTGTTCCTTAGATACAGAGATTGTTAGAAATTGGGTTTCTGGGTGGCAGAGGTATGCACCCTGTCCAAGCAGGAACCACAATCCTAGTCAGGGTGAGTCACAACACACCCTAAATTATCCTGTGCTTACCTTCAGGTAGCAAGACCCAGAGCAGTCAAGCTTAACTCAAGAGGCAATTTGTAAAGTAGTTGTACAACACTTCAAACAGTAACACAGTGAAAGCACCACAAAATGACTCCACGCCAAGTTAGAAAAAAAGAGCCTAATTTTATAATTAAAACTAGATCAAAATGACAAAAAATCAACAAGAAGAAGTTGAGATATGAATTTCTAAAGAATGAATGTACATTAGTGCTTTGAGGCAATACGCACTTAAATGGGTTATCTGGTTGCACTGGACCAGGGAAAAGTCAAAGGTTTTGGCCAAGCGATGGAGCGCTGGCCAGATACAGGGATTCACTTGGGCCCGCTGAACCAAAGTACATTTATCGGGCCTTGTGTTGACATCAAACATGATGCAAAGTGCAGCCAAACTGATGCGTTGGTTGCGAGCCATGTAGTGGGCGAGATACATCATGATTCTGCACACAATGGCGGTGATGTAACGGTTTGATTGTGAGGCACAGGTTCTGAAGGTAATGCATGGCTACTGCTCCTGTAGCAGGTGATGTGTCAATTCTGGGTGTGATGGCTGGCTCCGTTCCACGCTTTGACGAGGATGAACCAGTTCCAGAGGCGAAGATGTGCTGGTTCTGACTGACGCAAAGTTGAAGATGTACCCGTTCCAATGAGTATGTGCGGGTTCTGGTTGTAAAAGCACAGTAGGCCTCACTTCCAAGGGTCCAGGATTGGGGTGGCAGCACTTGCAGATACAGGTAGTTGAAGTGTTTGCTAACCCTGAGATTTAGAACAGTAGGACAGTCTGCAAGCCCTTGCAGTCACTCAGGGTTCAAGTGATGCTGGTCCAGTCCTTCTCACCCAGGTAGAAAAACAGCAGGCAGCAGGGCTGCTCAGCGAGGCAAGTGCCCAGCGAGGAAAAAAGTCCAGCATAGCAGCAGTCCAGCAGAGTGGCCGTCCTTTCAGCAGCACAGCGGCTCTATTCCTGAAGAAGGGCCACCGGCCCGAAATGCATTGAGGTTTACTTCAACATGATCACACTGGAAATTATAAGAATTCTGTTGTGCTTTGGATTAAGGCCTAGATGGGCATGTCTGGGGCATTTTAAGCTCAGAATTATTCAGCCTTTGTTGACAACGGATAAAAGTGACTTTGAAATAAACATGGAGTACATGGATGAACTTTTGTATCAAGTTTCTTGTTTAAAAATTTGAGACAGAAAGTATGGAGTGCAAAGTGAAGCTGGAGTGTGACAACGCATCAGTTCTTTGTAACTTTATCATTGTGTCATTGGGACATGACACACTTCTAGCTTGCACGCGACAACTGATTATGGATTGGAAAACATTGAAATGTTCTAAATTGGTATACATGTGGAGTGCATTCCATCACCATTCTAACTTTATAAAAGTGGCATTTGCTGAACTGTAATTTGAAATCCAACTTCACCATAAGTTGTGATTTTAAACTGTGAGTTCAGTGACCACAAATGTGATATGTCTATTGCTTCACAATTGGGAATTACACTATTACACTTAAAAGATGTAATAAAGTAATCCCAATGTTATCCTACGGGAGAGATAGGCCTTGCAGGAGTGAAAAACGAAAGTGCGAGTTGTTCACTACCAAATTATGTAAAACTTGAAAGAACATGTCCTTTTAAATATATTGCACTCTACCCTGAGGGTCATACAGGGCCTACCTTGGGGGTGACATATGCAGAAAAAAGGAAGATTTGAGTGTGGCAAGAGGGTTACTCAATTGGGTGACGCAATGAGTACTGCAGGCCCGCTAGAAGCATATACGTTATTGGCCCTTGGCATACATAGTGCATTATACTAACAACTTGAAGGAAATTACATATTCCAATTGGGGTTTAAGCCAATTTCACCATGTTTAGGGGAGAGAGCAGTGGTAATGCTTACAGAGTCCTAAAACCAGCAAAAACAAGGTCAGAAAAATGGAGGAAACCAGCCAAAAGGACTGGAGAAGACCACCCTAAGGCAGTTAAGTATAATGGAGATGTAATAAACCGCTGACGAAGAAGGCAAAAAAAAAAAAAGATCCCAGGTATAAAAACCTTTCCCACTAAATTTACAAACTATTGTGGCAACAATTCCTAAAATTCTCTGCTTTCAGGGAAAAAATTCTAATGTAATGGAACAATTGAGAAATATTTGTTCTGATTTTAAAAAGGAAAATAGCAGACCAAAATTGGTTAGATGTACACCATGCTGGACTGAAGTGAAATGACAAACGGTCTCGGAAGCTTATTGTGAAATCTAATGGTACTAAGAAATCCCAGTCTCCAATTTCTACTCGAGCTTTAGAGTGGTTTAACTAGTTTTCTATACACTGTGCTGAAAGCCTTTTAAAAATATATATGAGACAGTCCTATTTTCGCTGCAAGCTTTAAAGGATCACCAAAAAAGAATGAAACTTCTGGCGGCTAAGCAGATCAAGGTACTTATAAATAGAGTAAGATCTTCCGCAGCCACCCATGGTACCAGATATGATTCTGCTAAAACTCCAAAAGGAGGCTCCTGCATCTTGGAGCACATTTCTAACTCCCTTGTTTACATACTGCTACAAAAAAGGCAAATCCTGCATTCCTGGGCTGGGAGTTTAGCTGTCCCACTGCACCAGAAAGAAAGATTCCTGCTCTTTACCAAGTAACTTTTGACAAATCACTGTTCCTGGCAGCATAGAAAAGATATTTGTGACTAGTATTCCTGGAGTGCTTAGAAGAATGAGTCTATGAAACACGGGTCATTCCTTACGTCCAAGCCAGCTTCAGATCAAAACATTCAGTAACAGACACCATTGCCACTGTCCGAACCCCGATCGACAAATTAGTTGTGTCAAAATTGCTAATTTTATACACAGTTTTTGTTAATTTTTCAGCAATTTTCAACAGGGTAGGCAGACCATGTCTCTGTAAGAAAATGGTCTGACTGGAAACATCCTCTAATTTATTAAGATTGATCACTGCTTTGCACTCTTTCACTTGGTGTAAAAATGTAATGGGTGGAAATAAAAGTTCAACCCCTAAAAGTATGATGAAAAGGTACTTGAAACAGGGCTGCATATTAGCTCCTCTTCTTTTTTAATCCATCTTCGTGATCTACCATCCCAATTTTCTAATATAAAGAATTTTCCTCCTAGTATTGCCTCTCAAGACCGGGACATTTTGTTTTGTTTACATGATGTGGTCATCTGTGTTCTCACCCCTATAGGTCTACTCTATAATAAAACTTGGATGCTTTACATGTCTATACTGTGTATAATTTCTGAAATTAAATATAGGAAAGACTAAAGTGATGCCTTTCAGAGGAAAACATTAGTGCAGCTCTTTGAATTGGAATCTTAGTGGAACTTCTTTAGAAATCGTAAAAAATGTGTACTTACTTGGGTTCAGCCTTTACATAGAATTTAGATAATGAGGTCAAATTTATCACACAGAGGGAAGAAGGCTTTAGCCGATATTTGTTCTTTGAATACATTTTAGAATTCCTCTGTAAAATGTAATTTTACATTTCTTTTAGACATTTCTATGGGGATAATCCTGCATATAATATCTTATGCACTTGAGAGCATTTCCCTCAACAAGGGGTCATCTTTGAACTTTTTCGAAGGGAAGATTCTTTCTCTAGGTCAAGCATTACACCTGGAATTTGCTCCTCCTTGTGTATTTACCCTAACCATGGCATTTTTAATCAGATGGGCCTATAATTTAATTCATGCCTCTGCCTGCACTCAGAGTGCCTTGTTAAATCAAGAAACCATTGATGCATGTACGAAAGATTACACTTTTAATGCAAATCACAAGGTAGCTTTAGCACAACTAAAATGTTTAAAGGCTCATCTGCAGTTGTGAAGTCCTGTCCAACTTAAGCTATTTTTAAAAAAATGCAACGGATAACCTAAGTTATTCCATTGATACCACCAACTGTTTCAAAAAATATTTAAACCTTTCCCTGTGTAGGAAAGTGCCTCTTTTGACATTGTTAGCCCCCACTTTTTGATAATGCCTGATGTAATTTCTAACTGTGAGTGCATGGGTCCCTGCTAAACAGGTTCCCAGTGCCAAGTCTCTTTCCTAAAACTGTACCATGATTGACACAACTTCAGCCACCCACGTGCATCCCTAGTAAATGGTACCCCTGGTACCTAGGGCATTGGGACAGAAGAGGGTCCACTGGGCTGCAGCACATATT
The DNA here is from genome assembly GCF_964263255.1 of Lissotriton vulgaris. Taxonomy (NCBI): domain Eukaryota; kingdom Metazoa; phylum Chordata; class Amphibia; order Caudata; family Salamandridae; genus Lissotriton; species Lissotriton vulgaris. Next base: position 353,134,166 of record NC_141698.1, read on the forward strand.
ATTCCACCCCAAAAGACCCTCACCAAGACTATGCAAACTTCCATTGCAGGCTTCGTGCATGTCTTGGTGCAGAGAAAATTAAAGAGTCAGTATTGCACACAGCTCTGTGTGCCATGCCCCCATACACTGCATGAGCTATAGGTAAGTTACTCCTACTGCAGGTCTTAAAGCCCTAAGGCAGGGTGCACTATTTCCCATTTGTGGACATATCTGTAGGAGCAGATATGACCATGCAATATCTGAGCCATTCTTGGATATTGTAAGTGCACAGGGAAGCCTAAGAGAGGAAATGGATAGGATAGCTGCCATTACGGGCTGCTTCCTATCTCTGTGATGGCTTCACTGTACCCTAAGACTTTTGGTATCAAGCATCTCGTCTTAATAAATCCTCACTGATGCCAGTGTCGGAATAATTAATAAATGCAAACAGGAAACCTTTTTGAGGGTCCCCTTAAAACATACTAAACACTGGTGTGGTCTCTGACTAGTCTTAGCCAGCCTGCCACCACCGGACATGTGTCTGACCTAATAGGTGAGAGCCAGTGCTCACAGAGGCAAGTAACAAAGCCTGCTCTCAGTTGAGGTGCTTTAAACCTCCTCCAGGCCAGGATCGCCCTCCAGGGTGGGAAGCGTCAATGGCAATGCTGTCTTTGAAATGTGACCCAGGCATCATCTAATAGTGGAGGATGCCAACCTCCTTTCCTGCTCCACGTATGACTGAAGGACAGGAAAGAAAATTAGCTAAAATAGGAGGTGGTCCCCACTCAGCCAGCATGACCCCTAAAGTAGGACAGGTGATGTGGAACCCACTTTTCACTTCTGGCCATCTAGGTTTGTGAGGGAATCAGCCAATTAGGGTCAGGGTAGTGCCCATTCCCTCAAGAAGTGGTTACTTAGAGAGTGTAGAGACCATAAAGGTAGGCAGCCCATTAGCTACTACTTCTCACAACTGTTAACGCCCCTAAACTTAGTATTTAGGTGGTATTTCTTGACCCTGAACTCAGATTTGATGGACACAGAGACGAAAAGGACAAAGAGGAGCTGCTGACCCGAGGACTGAAGCCCTGCTGCAGAAAATTGTTGCCAAACTCTGTCTGCCGCCTTAAGGAATTGACAATCATGCTGTGCTGTCTCATCCTGCAACTGTGAGACCTCCAAGAACCCCAGAGCTTCTCCAACCTTCTACAAATTGTCAAAGAGCTTTCTTGCAGCGGAGGTACCGCTCACCTGCAGCCGTAGGCACCTAACCGCAGAATCCGGTTTTACCATCTTGCTGCTCCCTAGCAACTCCGACACAGCACCCAAACCAAAAAATGTACACCAGCTCTGGAGGATGAAATCTGTCTCCTCTTCAAGTGTGGAGGCACCAGGATGGATCAGAGGCATGCCGCACCAATACCCGGGGTACCAAACCCTCTGCCACATTCACTAAGACGAACAGTCCATTTCAGACTCCAACTGCCCTGGAAGCAAGCACCCATCAAGGAACTTGAGATCCCTGACACCCACTTTTTGAGTGGCCCAGCTGTCCCAAAAACACCTCTCCAAGCTGCCTGCTCTTCAAGGTGAGGACATCTTGAAGCGTGAGCCTGGCTGACCTATCGGGCTGGGTACCGATGAACCAGCGGTGCTCTCGTGGTCCTGAGGCCCTTGTGACCTGCTCCCTCGAGTGGCACCCCCCTCAAACTTACCTTTAGTCCCCTTGTGCTGTTTGTTTTCAAGTGGCCCCCTTCTTCGCAGCGCACTAGCTATCAATGACCTAAGCACCCTGTTCCCGGACGAATATGGGACGCTCCCAAGAATCCACTGGAGGAACATTGGGCCTGGCCTTGCTACTTACCTAAATTTCAAAGGTGAAGCTTAAGATCCAACTGTGTGATTTTATATGCATTTGTTTCTTTTCTCCCATTGACTTCAATGGTGCGTAATTGCTCACAAATGTCATTTATTTTACGAACTTGAAGAATTCACATCTTAAAATGTACTTACTGTAGAGTGAAGTTCTTGGTCTGAAAAAATACATATAAATCTGTTTTTTTTAAATTGGTCTCAGATTTATTCTTGAATGTGTGTCTCATTAATGCCTCTGTGAGTACAACAAATGCTTAGCTCAACCGTCTAATAAGCCTAACTGCTCACTGTGAGAAGGTGGCCTGATATGCAGTGCTCACTATTCTAGTGAACACTATGTATCAGTCCAGCAACCCTTATTGATGATTGGTTGTAAGTCAACCTTATAGACCAGCTATCCTAGTAGCGTGGATACGAGCAGTCTAAGGCTAAAGACTCGAGAGGGCGTGTTAAGGCAGCTGTTATACCACACATATACCCCTTGAACACCAAGTGAAAGGACACCACACAAGTGTTATGAAAATAAACAGTGTATTTATTAAAATCACAACAGCCCTGTACTCTTTATGAGGACAGGGTACTAAGCATAAAACAAAACTCTTACGAAAATACTTAAGTTAGCACAGTATATACAAATGCCCGAGGGGCACGGAAAACCATATACTCTGAAAGTGGAATGCGAAATTACTAGCAGGTAAGTACAGTACTAATAGGCTTTGGAATCGCTAGGACTTGACTACAGAATCGTTAGATTACTTCTAAGAGACCCAGGGGACTCGGGTGCAGAGTGTGCACTCTCACGCGTGATGCGGGACAAAGTCTATGGTAGCTAGATTTCACAAAGTTAGTGTTCTCGGGCGAACCCGACCTGGTAGGAGGAAAACGAAAGTGGATTCTGACCCTTGGATAGTGAGGCTATGCTGGGGCACCGAAATGCCGAAGTTACCTAGCCCAGGGGCTGCAGCTGCATAGGTCTCAAAAGACGTCGGGAATCCTCGTAGACGGACCAGGAGCCTGGAAGAAAGATGCTGGCAGGCGACCAGTGAAGAGAGTTCGAAGTGATCCAAGCCTGGATCTTGAAGATGGATGACACCTGAAAGCAGAGGGGACCAAGTTCGTGACTACTAGCCAGTAGTCAGGTGGCACCAGGAGGGCACCGGATGGTAGTCACCTCGACTAGGTGAGTGGGTGACGCTGTGCTCTGCAGATCTCACGGACTAGGAGGCGTTGTCGGCGACCAGGATGGAGGAGCGAGCTGTCCCACGATGGATGAAGCTGTCGGCGTCGCTGGACCCAGGATTGGGCAACAAAGCCTTGGCAAATTCAAGCCCACGCGGTGGACTCAAAATGGCGTCTGGAGTGGACCAGGAGGGTCTGGGGTGCTTCTCTTGAAGAAGGAAGAAAGGGCCAGTCTGGAGCAACCAGACCAGCAGCAGTGATGTCGTCGGGCGTCGTTCAGAAGGCCACAAGCCAGCGGGCTAGTAGCCAAACAACGCGGTGAGCAGCAAAAAGCAGAAGGGCCCCACGCAGATCGTGGAGATGCTGGAGGGCTGATCTTCGGTGCTGGAGCTGCTCAGGGTCGGGGCTTCTCGGACCCCAAAGCACTCACCAGAGGGACACTCGGCGGGCTTGTTGTGAAGAAGTCGTGCAGTCTTGGCGATCGTCGGTCCCTCGAGGTCTCGTCGCACTCACGGTTCTCAGCTTGGCTGTAGAGGTGAGTAGATGTCAGAGGTGCCAGGGAAGCCGGGTCTCGTCGAGCTGTGTCGTCGGATTCCTGAGGAAGGACTTGCAGCAGACCGCAGTGTTCTTGATGGTGCCTGCGGATGCAGGGTGACTACTCCTTAGCCACAAGGGAGAATCTTGAAGAAGAAATCTTGATGTCCTTTCGCAGAAAGTCGAGTCTTGATTCCAAAGATGATCTAATCTGAACAGGGGGCCCGCTCCTATCTTTATACTAAGAAAAGGGGCTGACCCGGTGACTAGGTCCTGCCTATTGGTGGGACTAGGAGGGGAGTGGTTACACCCCTCTCCCATGCCGGACTTTCCCCAGGCCAGGGGCTGGTGTGCCCCTGGAACTGGTTCTGACCGGCCTATGCATAGTGAGCACCGGGGTGCCACTCAGCAGTCACCTTCCTGTAAAGCCCTGCCTACCCAGGATACACAAAACCCTGTCTGGGACGGTGCTAGCACCGCCCTCGACAGGAAACCCTTTGTCCAGGCTCCCCTCGCTGGAAGGACTCCCAGCTGCAGGGGGTCAGACTCGTGTCTGTGGTGGCAGCATCCATTTTGTGGAGCTGAGGCTTCGTTTAACTTTAACCGGGGTTCACAGTTACATACATGTCGTGTCCCTCTAGAAGGGTGGAATTCTAACCCCGTCGCCAGAATTGGCGAGGGGTTAGTATTCCAATTCGTATGACACCTTACTCGACATGTTTTGATAAAGCAATACCAAAGATAGCATTTAACCGCAAGGATTATAATGCACTTAAGAGTATATGGTATGCGTTATCATGGAACAGCTATTAGGACTTGGTTCCGCAAGCTGCAGACAGGCTCAGCTCATGCCAGAGCACCCTCTCACACGATTCCAAGCACTCTGCCTTCAGGATTGTCAAGGCCTGCCATAGGAGTGACTGATAGGAATCTGTGTGTCCATTTTTAGGGTTAGATATAGGTATACTATATCTACAGCAAAGGGTGATTACACGACTTTGCCCCAGCTGTCATGCAGCCAGTTGTGTCAAATTTAGGAGGCCAGCCAGGGGTGGCATAATACATGCTTCAGCCCCTGGTAGGCCCTGGGTACACCTATGCCCTGAGTTACAGGGTCTGACAAGGTGGCCCAGTACCAATTGGTAAATGCACCTAGGGTACATGTTGTAATTTAGAGAGAGAACAGCAAGGCTGTGGGTCTGATTGGCAGGCCCACAGCCAGAGAAAGTCATAAACCAGTGAAACAAAAGCAAAAAATCTGGGTGATCATAGGATTGCAGACCCTACTCTCCTACACTCACCAATACTAGAACAAATAGAATGTTAGTTGTATCTACTTTTGCATCTATATATCAATCTGGGTCTCACTGGAGTGTACTTAGTTTTAGGGCACTGTACAGAGAGCTAGCTTCCTACAGCCTGTAAATATAGCCTTTAAAGATTAAAAAATATCTACTAGTGACTTTGTATCACTGTGTCAGAAGAACAATACTTGTGCTCAGACTGCACATTTTGACTTTGAACATTTACAAAGGGCTTTTGTTAAGTACGGAAATGCAATCCGTACCTGTGATCTCTGTCATGGAGGGGTACAAGACCTGAAGTATGCACATTACACTTGTTCCAATACAGGTGTTGTTGAAGAGAGGAAACGCTGTATACTTCCATTTTACTTCAAATGTAAGTTAATACAAATGGACAAACTGATTGATCTAGCAAAATTCCCCACAAATGAGTTTGCATGTTATAATCTGTTTACATTTTACAAATCCTTTTCAAACTATTTTAACATCAACTGTGTGGTTATATGATCTTTGGAGTGTGCTTTTTGTTTCCTCAAAATCAGATGATGTTGTAGTAACGAAAATGATATCTCTTCACTGTTTTTTAATAGTAATAGTTCAACAGTAGTTATATTGATTGCATTTCAGTTGTAGTAATCAAAATGATATCTCTTCACTGTTTTTAATAGTAATAGAACAACAGTAGTTATATTGATTGCATTTCAGTAATGTTTTTATGAAAGATTATATGTAAAATCTTTTTGTGAATCTGTTTTCATCCTTTTTCAATTCATATCTATGACATAATGTGACTGAAAAGCAGTTTTTAATCATGTTAGGTCGAGCATTCGAGACCTCTTGTATATATTTTAGTATATACCTATTTGTTTATGTACTTTGCGGGCTCAGGAGATCAGTCCTAGGACTTGTCTCCTTTGCTTACAGACTTTTTATCTGTTCAACTGTCTCTACTTAACTGTCTTGTTAGAAAACGACCAGTAGATGTCAGTAAAATACCAGAATTGCCATTTTCTGCTGAAAGGCAATATTTCTCTCCATGTGCTCCCATACCTGGTGTGTCATGCAGTATGATGCTTACTTTCCCTCCTTGTTAAAGAACAGTAGATGTTTCAGCACCCAGGCTAATGTGCTGCATAGCTAAATACATATAGGGTCCCAAAGGCAAGACCAATTGCATTGCAAATGCTTGTTATTGTTGATCTCAGAATAAGTTTTAATTAATAAACTTAAAATTGAGCTAAAAAAAAGATCAGAGCTTGTCAAAGGATAAAATGAGAAACAGTAAAATTGCTCACAAGATATAAATTTGACAAAAACTCAAGTCCAGACGCTGACAGGAGGTATTCTCCATCCGGCAAGTCTTATTTCGATGTGGTTTCTCCCAAATTTATTTCGTTAGGAGATTTGAAGAAAACTAGAGTCCAGACACTAACAGGTGGGGGTTTCTGCAGTCTGCATATGTCATAATTCAATGTGGTCTCTCCCAAATTTATTTTGTCAGGAGAGTTTTGATTCTTCCTGATTTTTCTAGTGATGCTCACTGATTCGCTTGACTGGTGAAATGAAAAGGTACTTCGACCCTCTTTCTTTTGGATCTTGATACTCAACCAGCCTCAATAGCTAAAGTGTTTCTGTTGGAAAATGAGGCAGTATCTGTGAGGCCTGCACAAATAACATGCCTACATTTGTCCTTCACTGGGAACCAAGCACACAAAAGTAGTGCCTGACTCTCAGAGGGTAGCGTTGCAGAGCAGTCTGAGGCTTACTCAAGCGAGGTGGTGTGGGCTAGTAATCACCATTGCAGGTGCGCAGAAAGAACGCTCAATAGCTGATTGTCCAGTCTGTACTTTGCTTTATGAAAGTAAGGGTCTATTTATTAAACACACACAGTACTCAATACTGTGCACTAATTTACAAATATACATAAGCTGTTGGAATTACTTTGTGACATTGCATAACATCTCCACCCCTCCCCAGTCGGGGATGGGGGTCTAGTACCACCACTCCCATGTATGCACATCATCTTGCCCCCTAAAGCAGTTAGTTGAACATAACCTGGAATTAGGGCCCTGCACACTTTCATCATCCCAGTAAGGATCCATCCCATTACCTCAACAAGCATTTAAAATACGCACACCTGCCCTGGTGACACATAACCCTGGCTGAGTATTTCCTACCGACCATGAAGTATACACCTCCACATCTTAAGGGCTAACAGTCTGGGTCCTAATCACAGCAGCAAGAATACATATTAAAGCATCACTTTAGAATTACAGTACTCATCACATTTGTTGGTCATTAGAATGCATTGCAAATACAGCCCCTAAAGGCATCACAGATGAAATCACAGGATTCAGCATATACAGCCAGACATCCTGGCAGGACTGTCTGGCAACCTAACCCCCACTTTGCTTATGACATCACCTTACACAGGTACTTCACATTACACATGATTTTCAGGCCCTCTAAAAGAATTAACGTTAGTAAATGCATTTTTGGTGCAATTACACCTCTTCACCTCCAGGGGATGCCCTTCGCTAGACATCCCCAACTCAGTTCTTCACCCCTTGGTGGACTTCTCAATACACACCCAGCTGTAGAACAAAAGTTCCAGCCCAGGAGTTGTTAAAAAACTGGCTGAGCCCTTGAGGGGTTATTTTTTTGTAGTCCCCAGAAACTTAGGGAGGGACTTCTCCTTGTCGGGTTGGGGGAGTCTGCATACTCCTGCAGCTCCCCCATTCACCTTTGTACACCAACAGCAGTGGCCCCATCTTCCTTGGGCCACCACACACTGAAATAGCCCGGTTTCTTAGCTGCCAGGCAAGGCATTATGAGGCACTCCTTCTTGTCTTGCTATATATGATGGCAGCAGCTCTCCCGCTGCTCCGGGGAGAGCCCTGCTACCCCTGGCAGCCTCCGGCCCCTTCTCTCAGCTTTGGTGTGGGGCTCGGTCCCACCCGGACTCCCAGGTGAGCCCTGCCACTCAAGGAGCCCACACCCAGCTGCTCTTGCTGTTTTTCCTTTTCCGGGGCCCAGTCCCACCCAGACCCCCAGGTGAGCAACAGCAGCTTGGGGAGCCCACCCCCGGCGGCTCTGATGGTGTATCGGGGGCCTGGTCCCACCAGAGCCCCTGACTGCATGCTCGATGGGGAGACGCTCTGGAAGTCCACCCCCGGGGGCTCCCGTCGGCTTCCCGACTGGCCATCACCCTTGCGTGTTGCCGCAGAAGCCGGCACCCTTCTTCTTGTCTGCCCGCTCCGATTGGCAGACACAAGGCTGCTTCCCTGCTCCAGTGGGTCTCCAGGGGAGTGCAACGACCCTCCCCCCTCCTCCTTCCTCAATTCGGGGCCCAGAGATGGGGTCCCGGGCCTCCAAACATCTTCGAGGGGGGCGCATTAGTGCTCCCCTCACTCCAGAGTCCTCGGGCCAGGGTAGGCTCCTGGCAACCCGGGTGGGGTTATTTTCATGAGGAGCGCGTTAGCGCTCCCCAAATGGTTTTCTCCCTCTTCGGGCCCAGAGTTGGGATACCGAGCCCCTGGCCAATCCTCACGGAGAGCGTGACAGAACTCCCCCGCTTTGTCTTCTTTCTGAGGGGGGGGCGCGACGGCGCTCCCCCTCCACCAGTGGCTTCTGGGGGCCAGGGTGGGTGCCTGGCATCCCCTTTTGGCATAATTAATTTCACAGAGAGCCAGGTGGCGCTCCCTGTCTTTACTTCATGTGGGGGGCAGCCCCAGGGATCTGACCCACCCCAGGGTCACATTCAAGGCTGACGGCGGGGCCCCATGTGCTTCATCGTCAGTATTCTTAGAGGTCAAAGGTTGCCTACCTTCAGGGGGCATTTCTCAGCCCCCAGGGGACCGATCTTCGCCATTCTGGCCTCTTCTTGCTCCTGCTGATGCTCCCCAGCCACTGTGAGCGCTTTTCTTCGCCCTCTGGGTCTCACAGAGTATGGATTCCACAGGGAGCTGTCTTCTTTGGCTCCCTGCACCAGCCTTTTGCCTGGCTCTCCTCCTGGGCCTCTCTTCTCCCCGCACAAGAGGCCCCTGCTTCTGCGCACTAGTCCTGGACTCTTCTCCTTTTGCTGTTCAGGATCCTGGGACAGTCAGGGGATTCATCCTTCCAACTCCCATTGCGCCAGGCTCCAGCACCCTCTGCCTCAGCAGACCACCCACCAGAGAGAGCTTCTCTTGCTGTGCAAACACTTTTTAAAGTTTGGGGAGGGGGCTGGCAGGAAGTCTTTGTTTGTCCTATCAAACAGTGACCTGTCACTTCACTGCCCCTGCTCTCTCCTTCCTGCCCAGGTCTCTGGGTTGGTTCAAGATGGCGTCGTCCAGGGGTCTCCTGCCACATGGTGTCTGAAAGCCCCTTCCCCCGCGCTGCTTTTTCCCTTGTGCAGCCTGGTGCCTGGCCTCTGGTGACAGCTGCTTATGGATGAGCCTGTAGCTCCACTCATCTTCTCTTCTTTGGAGAGGAGGCCTTTGCTCTTAGAAGGAAGGTCATTAATCCAGCCTGCTGGGGTCAGCCCCCAGCCAGGCACTGGTTATTAGCTGACTCAGAGAAGTATAACATTTCTGGATGACCAAAAAGCAGTACAAATATGACTTTGGACTCTGCAGAATACATCTTCTCACATAGGTTACAGTGGATTTTGGTGCCAGTCTGGAATTTGTAGGCCCTGGGAAAGTAATACTAGCCCATGTGTTCCTTATCCTCATAAGAGAGGATAATTAAAAAAACACTGTAAACCACACTGACTTTCCCTGGCAAGTATCTTCCCACTGTATAAAGCCTATTCCCTGTCACCACCCAATTCTGCATAAGTCCTGCCACACCACTCACTTTGTAGCTGCTCCTGGGCTGTGCACACCAGGAATCTCCCCCTGCGCAGCCCGTACACTTGTGCACAAGCATGTACACATGTGTCTGCATGTAACCAGCCCTGGGCCCCTTACTTCAGCTGCTGCGCAGCAGCCTAGTCAAGCTAGGGGGACACCAGTAAGATCCACATGCAGTCTCTTTCATCATGAGTTCACTGTGGGTGAGTCCCAATTTATGAGGCTCTCCCACACTGAAAGCTCCACAAATAGGTGTTAAAAAGGCAAAAAATCCTGGCGGCTCAGAGTGTCAGAACCACCTTCTAACAGTTTCTGTTCAGGTGGTGGCCTGTAAACTTTACCGGCCTTTGAGTCAAAGCGTCAAGCAGTTTACAAATGGAAATATGAGCAGTGTAATAAAAAAAAGATAGGAGGACTAATTTTATTTGTATACATATATAACGATTTCAACACACCACATGTTTGTACAAAAATGATTGTGCTCGACTTATTTACAACTGTGCAGTGCTTCATTGCCACTCAAGCATTGTGGCGCATTGTAATTTTTTAACTGTATGACTAATTAAATACAATCACATGACAGATTTTTTAGTATGGTTTTTTTCCTTACGTTACAATTTTTCAGTTGAGACTCATTGGTTAGATCCTTAATATGCTTACAAACATCCTTTACCGAATTTCACACTGCATTTTGGTTGCATAAAGGAGGCTTTAAATATTTCATGCACATCCACTAATGGACAAGGGTCTAAGGGATTGTTTTGTGACCAAATACCAGATTCAATCCCCAAATACCACTAAGATTAAATACAAAAAATCTGTCGGTCAAAAGAAAGGAAGAAAAAGAGAGAAAACTGAGCACAAAGACTGGTTAAATACCCCTCTACCATTGTGTAGCATCCAAAACCAAAGAAGGCTCATTAAAAGTAACTAACAACTGAGGCAGAGACCCTTTACGAAACAGTCTGATTTCCATCAACTGCCAAGAGTGGCCAGTGTCATCATTTGGATATCTTTACTCACTGCCACTTGATCTCTTAAACATAGAGAAAGATCGTGTGGTTCTAGTTTCGTAATAGTCCCTGTGACCTCATCAGATATCCATAGGGATGGAAAAAGATATATATGAGTGCAGTGCAAGTGAGTGAAGTTTAAAAAGGATATGGTAAAAAAAACGTTTTATTATATGACCATTGTGTGACCAGCTGCATATTTGTTACACACCGCATCAGCACCTTTTTATCAGGTTTGGTAGGAATATTATAATAAAAGTTTTTTTCCTACCATATCCTTTTTAAACTTCAATCACTTGCACTGCACTCATGTATATATATTTCCATCCCTATGGATATCTATTGCCCACAATTTGGAGAGTGATTAATCATCACTCTTAGGTGGTTCTCTCTTTTTCTTCTCATCACTCTTAGGTGGTTCTCTCTTTTTCTTCTCATCACTCTTAGGTGGCTCTCTCTTTTTCTTCCTTTCGTTTGACCGCCAGATTTTTTTGTATTTATTCTTAGGCTTTAAATATTTACCGTATGGTCCAATATTTTTTGATACCATTTATGTTTTCAGCTGCATTTCAGAAAAATTGAAATTCTGCAGCAACAGCATATACATAGAAAGCACTCCAGTACGTTACTACTATAATATTATATCAGGAATTGTGATGATATTAATGTTTCTATTAACGTTTTCAGACACTACTGTTTCATTTTGCTTACCTGTGTGTGCATTGGCTCACTTTTCTGCAGATCCGACAGATAAGCTTCGTTCATTGGGCTCCTGTAGAAACCAGTGGTCACGTCAGCATCACCAGCGTGAGCGCTCCTCGAGACATCTGGCGCAGGCGCAGAGCGAGACTCTGAAGCCACACCGAGCAAAAGCAAGAGACAGAACCAGGTCCCCATCTTGCTGACTGCCCAAAGGGCCGAAATCCCCAAGCTTAGAGGAACCTCTTATACTGTTCGCCTTGTTTCCGTATTTGCAGTTGGACGCTCTGTCTGACTGTGAAAACGCATCTAACTTCAGGGCAGTCGTGCTGTTCTTAAAGGTTCGATGTGCGCATCTGTCGCCATTCACTACTTCCTCCTTATGCTCTATTGCAAGTAGTCCATTTCGTAAAGACTTGAAGTGATTATGTCACTTCCTGTCAAAGAAAAGCTTTTTGCCCTTGCTTCACTATCATTTTTTTCAAAACTCTTTTTATTGTGCATTTGCGTATCATTGTACAACACAGAGCGTAATTCGGAGACAAAGTGTATTGGCCGTTTTGTCGTACCTATCTTAGAGCATTTCAATAGTATATGAGCTATTTATTTATTTATACAGTTTTACATAGCGCAACTAGACCCAAGAGGGTATCAGAGCTCTTTACATTTAGGATCGTAGTGTTAAAAGTTACATCTCTTATGCCGGCACAAGAAATTTGGTTCCATTAACACATATGAAAAGTAAACTGTTGCGAAAACGAGACTGCATCAGCCTGCATGATTCCGACATTGACGGCTGGTGACATTAGAAAGTGGTGAGGTGTAAAAGTGAGTGCATTGTGGCGATCGTGCTTAAGCATGCGAGCCTGACCGGCTTAAAGGTTTTTTGTTGAGGGGGTTGGGCTGGTGGGTGTTCTCTCCATACCCCCTCCCCACCCACCTCCCCCAAAACATAAAAGGTCAATCAATCAATCAATCAATCATGACACTTGTATAGCGCGCTACTCACCCGGAAGGGTCTCAAGGCGCTTGCGGAAGGGGTCTGCTACTGCTCGAACAGCCAGGTCTTCAGTTGCTTCCTGAAGGAGAGGTGGTCCTGGGTCAGCCGTAGGTGGATGGGGAGGGAGTTCCATGTCTTGGCCGCCAGTTAGGAGAAGGATCTGCCTCCGGCGGTTGCTCTTCGGATGCGTGGTACAGCGGCGAGGACGAGGCTGGCAGACCGTAGCTGGTGGGTGGGTGTGTGGAAGGTCAGGCGGTTGTTGAGGTACTTGGGGCCCAGGTCGTGGAGAGACTTGTGTGCGTGGGTGAGGAGCCTGAACGTGATCCTCTTGTTGACGGGGAGCCAGTGCAGGTCCCTCAGGTGGCCGGAGATGTGGTCGCTTCGGGGGATGCCCAGGGTGAGTCGGGCGGAGGCGTTCTGGATGCGTTGGAGTCTTTTCTGTAGCTTGGCTGTGGTTCCGGCTTAGAGGGTGTTTTCGTAGTCCAGACGGATGGTGACGAGGGCCTGGGTTCTTCATCCACTCGGTGACGTCTTTCATCCCTTCGTGGAGGCTGGTTCTGGCGGTGTCGGGGACTCTGGTGAGGGAGAGGATCAGCTGGGTGTCGTCGGCATAGGAGATGATGTTGAGGTTGTGTTGGCGTGCGATGGTGGTGAGAGATCTCATGTAGACGTTGAAGAGGGTGGGGCTGAGTGATGATCCTTGCGGGACGCCGCAGATGACTTCAGTGGCCTCGGATCAAAACGGGGGGAGGCGGGGAACGAGATGATCCACTTCAGTGCCTTCTCTTGGATGCCGGTGTTGCTGAGGCGTTGGACTAGGGTGCGGTGGCAGACAGTGTCGAACGCTGCGGAGAGGTCCAGGAGGATGAGTGCCGCCGTTTCCCCGTTGTCGAGCAGGGCTCGGATGTCGTCGGTGGCTGCGATGAGGGCGGTCTTGGTGCTGTGGTTGGCTCTGACACCGGACTGCGAGGGGTCGAGGGATCCATTAGTCTCGAGGAAGGCGGCAAGTTGTCTGTTGGCGATCTTCTCTATGACTTTGGCAGGAAAAGGGAGAAGCGAGATGGGGCGGAAGTTTTTGAGGTTGGTGGGGTCTGCTGTTGGTTTCTTCAGTAGGGCGCTGAGCTCGGCGTGCTTCCATCTCTCCGGGAAGGTGGAGGTGTCAAAGGAGGTGTTGATGACGTCTTGTAGTTGGGGTGCGATGGTGGAGTCGGCCTTGTTGAAGACGTGGTGGGGGCAGGGGTCAGTCGGGGATCCGGAGTGGATGGTGTTCATCGTGCGGGCTGTGTCTTTGGTGGTCACCGTGGTCCAGGTGCGGAGGGTGGTGGTGGGGTGCGTTGGTTCGACGGTTGGGTGCGTGGATGCTATGCCGAAGCTGTTGTGGATGCCGGCGATCTTGCGGTGGAAGAACAAGGCGAGAGAGTCTCAGAGATCTTGTGAAGGGGTGATGTCAATGTTGCCGGTGCTGGGGTTGGAGAACTCCTTGACGATGCTGAAGAGTTCCTTGCTGTCGTGGGCGTTGTTGTCCAGTCGATCCTTTAGTGATTTCTTCTTGGTGGCGCGGATGAGATGGTGGTGCTTGCGGGTCATGTGTTTGAGGGCGGTCATGTTGTCAGTTGTCCGGTCGAGGAGCCAGGCTTTCTAGAGGGTGCAGCAGGTCTCCTTGGAGTCCTTGAGTTCGTCGGTGAACCAGGGGGCCTTCTTGCTTCTGGGTTTGCTGGGAGGATTCTTCAGTGGTGCGAAGTCGTTGGGGCAGGCGGTCAGCCACTGCGTGAAGTTGCAGGCTGCTTCGTTGGGGTCCGGTGTGCTGGCCGGTGGGTTTTGACTGAGGGAGGTGGTGAGCTGGTCGGCGGTGATCTTGCTCCAGCTTCTGTGAGGGATCTGTTGCGGGTGGTGGTGGGTGGTGGTTTTTTTGAAGCTGAAGTGGACGCAGCTGTGGTCGGTCCAGTGAAGTCCGGTGGAGTGGCTGAAGGCGATGTGCTTGCTGGATGAGAAGACGGGATCAAGTGTGTGCCGGCGTAGTGAGTGGGGGTGTTGACCAGTTGCTTGAGTCCGAGGTTGGCGAGGTTGTCCAGCAGGGTGACAGTGTTGCGGTCCTTGCTGTTCTCCAGGTGGAAGTTGAGGTCCCCTAGGAGGATGTAGTCGGCGGAGGGGAGGGCGTGTGGGCTGATGAAGTCCGTGATGTCTTCGCTGAATTGTGCACGAGGTCCCGGGGGTCTGTAGATGAGGGTGCCTCTGAGGGTCGTCTTTGGGTTGGTGTGAATCTGGAAGTGGAGGTGTTCGGCAGCGGTGAAGGTGTCGTCGGCGTTGGTCGTGATGCGGATGGTGTTCTTGTGGACGATGGCGATTCCTCCTATGGTGTGGTTGACGCGGTCCCTCCTGATGATCTTGTATCCATCCGGGATGGCGATGGCGATGTCGGGAGCTGAGGAGGCGTTCATCCATGTTTCAGTGAGGAAGGCGATGTCAGGTGAGGTTGTGTCGAGCAGGTTCCAGAGCTCGACGGCGTGTCTGTGGACGGAGCGGGTGTTGAGTAAGCATGGGCGAATTTTGCGAATCTCGCGTTCGCGAATTTTGCGGATTTGCGAACTCGCAATCCGCAAAATCCGCGAATTCTCGCGAATTTGCGGATTTTTTTTTTTTTGTGTTTGCGCGGGTTTCTGCCAGTTCGCGAGGGTTTTGTACACTTTCGCAAATTGCGAACTTACCTGTCGGGTCGCAAGTTTCGCGAACTTGTTGTTTCTACGTGTCCAGCCTGTTTGGGACACTCTTCTTCATCACTGCCACTCTCTGTCACCACTGCCACTCTCTGACTACTCATGCCACCCTCTGGCCCACCCATGCCACCCTCTGTTTCATCACAGCACCCTCTGGTTGTCCAGTCAGTGTACATTATTGTGGCAACGCAAGCACACCTTCCCTGCCTCAAGTGACCTGAATTAATTTGGGGCTGATTAATGTGTCACAGAATATTTTTTTAGCTGGCACCTGCTTCCTTAGTGCTTCCTGATTAGTGATCTTTTGTACTTGCTAAGTGCTTTCATTGTTGCAAAATTAGTTACAACACCTGCCCTGCCCCAACTGACAATAATGAATTAGGGGCTGATTAATGGATTTGAACTTCCAGCCTGGCTCCTGCTTGTCTCCCTTAGCTGTAATTCAGGACCTTTGTGGCATATGTGTAACTATTCTGAGGTTCAGAGCAGGGTCACATAATAGTTGCAACTGGCAACTGAACTCTGGAGGGGCCCCTCAGGAAGCACTACAGGAAATGGCTACTAATGATGAGCCTGAACTTTTGAGCCTGGTAAGTAGTTTCAGTTTTGCTAAGATCGTATTTCTGCAATTTTGCACTTATTCGCGGGGCACGAAGTTGTACTGGGAAGCCGCGAACAGTGCGAGCAGTGCGAGCAAAATCCGCTGCTCGCGGATTTGCGGATTTTGCGGGAGATTCGCGAATCTCGCGGATTGCGAATTTACCGAAAATCCGCAAAATCCGCGAGCGAAACGGATTTTCCGCCCATGCTTAGTGTTGAGCAGGATGCACTTGAGGTTGCTGCTGGAGTTTGGCTTGGCGGGTGCGGTGCCTGTTCGGAGGCAGGTGAACTTGCAGGTTGTGCAGGTGAAGGGTCCAGAACAGTGTTTCGGGGCGGCCCGGCAGCAGGTGGGCCTCCTGCCGGTATTGAGTGCATTGAGGGCGGCGGCGTCGTAGGTTTGTCGGGTCGTCTTGCGTCGGTGGGGGCCAGGGGTCCTGGCGCTGGGTGCGGTCCAGGCGCGGATGGGCGTAGACGGGCTTGCCTTTGGCACGCCTTTGGCGCACAATCGGCGCTCCCGCTGCGGGAAATGGTGCGTTTTCAAGCAACTTTGAGAAAACTAGAATGCTAATAAAGTGATTGTGAAAGTGGTTACCATAAGTCATTCCAACGCATTTTTTTACTTCTTGGACTTTCACTGGGGTGATGAGACCATTGCATTCAGAAATCACCTTCACCCGGTGTGTGGCCGGAGCGCCTTCCTCAAAGCATGCTTTCATTTATTTTGAGGAGTTGTGGTGTGCTGTCTAAAGTGCTAACTATGTAATCGTCAAACCTTGCTTCCAATGATTTCTTCCTTAAGCCTATAAAACGACTATGCCAGCCTATAAAATGACAATGTGTTACCTTGTGCATAACAACCAATCAATCAATCAATCAGTGACACTTATAAAGCGCGCTACATACCCGTAGGGTCTCAAGGCGCTGGGGGGGGGGGGTGCCGCTACTGCTCGAACAGCCAGGTCTTCAGCTTCTTCCTGAAGGAGAGGTGGTCTTGGGTCAGGCGCAGGTCGGACGGGAGGGAGTTCCAGGTCTTGGCGGCCAGGTAGGAGAAGGACCTTCCTCCTGTAGTCGCTCTTCGGATGCGGGGGACGGCGGCGAGGGCGTGGTTGGCTGATCGGAGGTGGCGTTGGGGAGCGTAGAAGTTGACTCGGCTGTTGAGGTAGCTCGGGCCTTGGTCATGTAGGGCTTTGTGTGCGTGGGTGAGGAGGCGGAAGGTGATTCTCTTGTTGACGGGGAGCCAGTGAAGGTCTCTCAGATGTCCGGAGATGTGGCTGGATCGTGGGATGTCGAGGATGAGTCTGGCTGAGGCGTTTTGGATCCGCTGGAGTCTCTTCTGGAGCTTGACGGTGGTCCCGGCGTAGATGGCGTTGCCGTAGTCCAGTCGGCTGGTGACGAGGGCCTGGGTGACGGTCTTCCTGGTCTCTGTGGGGATCCACCAGAAGATCTTCCGTAGCATGCGTAGGATGTTGAAGCACGCCGAGGAGACGCTGTTGACTTGCCTGGTCATGGAGAGGGAGGAGTCCAGGATGAAGCCCAGGTTTCGTGCATGGTCTGTTGGTTTGGGTGCGGTGCCCAGGGCGGGAGGCCACCAGGAGTCGTCCCAGGCGGAGGGTGAGGAGCCCAGGATGAGGACCTCCGTCTTGTCCGAGTTCAGTTTCAGGCGGCTGGTCGTCATCCACTCGGCTACCTCTTTCATCCCTTCGTGCAGGTTGGCTCTGGCGGCGGCGGGGTCGTTGGTCAGGGAGAGGATCAGCTGGGTGTCGTCGGCGTAGGAGATTATGCTGAGGTGGTGTTTGCGTACGATGGCCGCGAGGGGGCTCATGTAGACGTTGAAGAGGGTGGGGCTCAGGGATGATCCTTGGGGGACGCCGCAGATGACTTCGGAGGCCTCTGACTTGTACGGTGGTAGGCGGACTCTCTGTGTTCTTCCGTCGAGGAAGGAGATGATCCATTCCAGCGCCTTGTCCTGGATTCCGATGTTGCTGAGGCGCCGTACTAGGGTGCGGTGGCAGACCGTGTCGAATGCCGCGGAGAGGTCTAGGAGGATGAGGGCCGCTGTTTCTCCATTGTCCATCAGGGCTCGGATGTCATCGGTGGCGGCGATGAGGGCGGTCTCGGTGCTGTGTTTGGCTCGGAAGCCGGACTGTGAGGGGTCGAGGGATCCGTTCGTCTCGAGGAAGGCGGCCATCTGCTTGTTGACGGTCTTCTCGATGACTTTGGCTGGAAACGGGAGAAGCGAGATGGGGCGGTAATTCTTGAGGTCGGTGGGGTCCGCTGTTGGTTTCTTGAGTAGAGCGCTGAGTTCGGCGTGTTTCCAGCTTTCAGGGAAGATGGCGGTGTCGAAGGAGGTGTTGATGATGTCTCGCAGGTGGGGTGCGATGACAGCGTCGGCCTTGTTGAAGACGTGGTGAGGGCAGGGGTCGGTCGGTGATCCGGAGTGGATGGAGTTCATCGTGCGGATGGTGTCTTCGGTGCTGATCGGGGTCCAGGCGTGGAGGGTGGTGGTGGGGGGGGGTGGCTGGTCGGTCGTGGTGTGCGTTGGTTGGTTGTTGAAACTGCTGTGTATGTCCGTGACAACAGTGCTTTACAATGTCTACGGGCTGTATGCATTCAAAAATATCGCTGGCTGTTCCAAGACGTGTAGTAAAATAAGGAAAGTGTGTATCATCAGTTAGATACTTTTTGTGTATCGATGCTTGTGAGCATATTTTACAGGGCAATATTGAGCTAAAACCTCAACCAAGACAAGTGGTAGCACTTCATGGGAATTTTCAATAGGACGGGGGTTCGAAGAGTTTCAGTTGAAAGGCCTGAAATTTAGGTTGGAGACAGGCAAAAGAACCACAAAGCTGTCATATGGACTACCTAGTTACTTTTCTGCTACAACGTATGTCACAAGCAAAGAAAGTGCTGAAAAATTAGGAATGAGAATCCTGAAAATTATATTAGCATTAGCTAAGCTTCAGTACCAATATCCCATATATTTGCCTTTTATAATACCCGGAGTGAACCGCACAAAGGAAACAATATGCGGGGAGATTTAGAAGAAAATAAATCCTCCCCTGAGTCTTGTATAGAAGAATTCCTATCCAAACTAGCCGTGCGAGCAGTGAAGAGAATGGCCTCTAGCTCACTCTAGAAGTTCTGTCCTTATCCATATCTGCCACAACTGGTAGCACCAGCCTTCTCCATCCAAGAACAAGAGGATACTAGTGCCTATCTCCTGAGAAGAGCTTGCCTAGATAAACTGAATAGCAGCAGCTAGCAGCCTGTTGAAAGTTTTTAAACTCTCTGGTGGTCAATAAAAATTTGTCCAGAGAAAGCTGATCAAATAGTTCAGTAGACCATGAATATTTTTACATTGAATTGTAAATATTTTCTTTGTGTGTTTACAGAGAACGTTTCCCTAGGTACAATGTTCTAGCCAAGTCCTGCACAATGAATCAGCATTGAGCTGATGCTGCAAAAGGGACATACGCCCAGTCAGAAACCTCCTCCATGCCTCGTGCAGTGCCCAAAGAACTCGAGCCACCATCTCCCTGGATTGATCCCGCCTCACATCACCTGCCTTTTATATGTTAAGTCCTGCAAGACACGTTCTAGTGTCTCAACAGCCATAGAGTTTATAACCACTCCCCTATGGGAGTGGGCACACTGGCACCCCCACAGGCATCCCTCACAGGCATCATGAGTGACTTGAGCCTGCTAATAAAAGGACCCAGGTGCACGTGCTCGAGGCCAGTTATCGCACCTTACTACTGGCTGTCTGTGTCCGTCCTTTGTCACCATGTGGGCCTGAGGCCCAACACAACCTTGACGACGAGGCAATTAGCAAACCCCGCATGGCCGCTGCTCTGTGTTTTGTCCCCCCCCAGAGGGGGGGAGAGAAAGTGAGCCTGGTGGGAGCTCCCCCACCAAGTTGTCTACGGCCACCCATGACTGAACATGAGATCAGGCACAGCACCGCCCTTTGGATTCGAAGGGCGTTGACCAGAGACTGGTCTTACCTCACCCCCACTGGTCCCGGAAGCAGGAGGAGAAGCCATGCGTTCCTGGTGAGTGCGAGAGCTCCGCTACGCCAGCAAAGTTCCTGCTGCAATGCTCACTGATATGCTTGCAGAGCCCAGTGACCGACTAGTGCGACCCCCACCTCACGTCTTTCTTGCCGGTGCAGCCAGTGTCTGCCCAGCAGCCGCCCCATCTGGGGTGTTTCCCGCTCCCATACCAGCAGGAGCCTGATGTAAAGTGTCTGCTTGGGCAGCAGAGTTGCAGTCTCAGCGAAGCGGCTAAGGTGCACTGTGAGAAGTTGGCATGGCATATGCTGTCGACTATTCTAGTGGGCAGCTTGCACCAGTCCAAACGACCCTTATTGATGGTAGGTTTAAAGACAACCTTTATAGAAAGCTATCCTAGTGGTAGCTGTGGAGAGCAGCATTCAGGCTAAGTCTTGAAGGAAAGTAAAGCCTTTTGTTTTACCAGTCCATAATCTCATGACTGATCAAATGAAAGGAGAACCGCACCAGGTATATATATAAAATATATGTATTTATTCCAAACACACCCCTCTAGGCTCTTTATGAGGCTAAAGGTAAAAGTACACAAGTTAAACTTAATTAGCACAGAGTAAATTAGCACAGTATATGTTTTGGCCTAGGGGCCTCACTAACCATATACTAAGAAAGTGGTATAAGTACCACTGTGAACAAAGAGACAAGGCCTAGGGCCTGTAGAACCACTGGGGCAACCAGGAACCACCCAAGGTAGGGGTGCAGGAGACCCACGGGTGACGCGTGCAGTGTCGAAACATAGCCACGGGGGGCGTGGCCAAGATGGCGGAGTGAACGGACGTGTTCCTCCCGAGCTCCCGCTCCCGCCTAGGCCCTGAGCCCTAACACATAGCTCTTCTCCCCCCTAAATACATCGGAAGATTGGGCACAGCCTGGAGGGCCTCTGAGAGCGGCGATACTGGGCTGCGCGATCCCCAAACCAGTCACAGTAGCCGGAGCGGTGGCCCCGGCCGCTGGAGCCCCGAGCGGCGGTGGTGACGCGGGTCCGGACCGAGGGCTTGACTGAGGCGGCGTACCCACTGGTGGCCGAGAAGAGGACCTGGCGGGGCGCGACAGCCCATCGGAGGCCTGGAGAAGCTAATTGCACGAGATCGAGGCGGGCTAGCTGGACGTCCAGTGAAGCGGTGAGCCCCGGACCCGCACCAGCCCCCGAGACTGCCGGAGACTACCGGGGGCCGCGGCTGCGGCCTGGTCGGGAAGGGGCGGAAGCCTGGTGCTCCAGCGAAGCAGAGGCGGCGGAGCGGCTCATCCCTACGGGAGGTCTGAGGGGAGTCGGCGCCGCATCGGTGAACCAGTGGTGGGGCGAGCCTGGCTCCGGGGGGCGCTGAACACTCCGCCGACGGGAGTCCTGATTTTGGCCCCGCCCCAGAGACTACCCGAGGCCGCGGCTGCGGCCCATCTTGGAGCGGCCCCGACCGGGGGTGGCGCAGTCCCCGGTGACAAGGGAAGGAACCCGGCGGTATAGAGCAGCATATCGGTGGCCTAGCGACACTGACGGCCAGAGAGAGAGGCGAGCTGGCTGGGCGCCAGGCGAGGCAGTGAACCCCGAGCCCGCCCCGAGGTTACCCGAGGCCGCGGCCGCGGCCTGGACGAGGGACGACGTAGATCCAGAGCCCGGGCAAGACGGACTTGGTGGGGTGGCGAACCCCAGCGTGACATCTTGAGGAGAGCGGTGGCATGTCTACGACCCGGTGGAGGGGGGAACCTGGACCCTTGGAACGCTGAACGGTCCTCCGGAGGCGTGAGGCATCTTGGCCCGGCCCGGCCCTGCCCTAGCAACTACCTGAGAGCGGTGCTGCGGCCTGGCTGGAGGCGACCTGAGGCCTACATACACTGGTGTGGCAGCACTGGAAGGGCGGCGAACCCCGGGGAAGAAGATCCCTGGCGCCCTGCAGATAGCGCCGGGGACCGGTGAGGTGCAGATCCGAGCGTCAGAGGCGGACTGCAGCTGAGCTGGACACCGGGGGAGACCCTCCCACCCCCCCCCCACCGACTGCAGCAGAGGAGGTGAGGAGCGTCCGGGGGTGTTGTGGATTCTCCGGTGGGTGGCGAAGAGCTGTGGCGCGCCCCGGAGGACTTTGCGGGACGCGGAGGCACCTCGCTCTTGGTAAACAGCCGAGAAGGGGGAGCGACCCCGGGAGCAGGGACAGAAGGGACTGGGCCCCTCTTGAGTGGGCGATCGCTGGATGTGCGGTGGGATCCTCCGAGTGGCACAGCAACTATTGAGACAGTAACAAGTCGGTTTGGGGCTGCCTCGGTTTCGTGGTGTGGTCTGCGGTGGTGAACCATCTACCCTGAGGAACAGAGTGACCTGTGGACTGGGGTACAGCACCAACGGCTGCTGGCACGGTGGCGCGCCTGTCTTGCTATCCGGTCGAACGGCTAGTGAACCCGAACCTCACTACTGAGCACATCTGGAGCGGTCGGGGCAGTCGCCGCGGGGTCTGGGATACACTGGATCGATTGCCTGCTGGGCCCTTTTCTAGGCTTGAACCGGTGTTGTAGAAGGGACTCTCGAGGACACACACCGGAGACACCGGACAGGACCGGGGTCAACTGAGTCGGGACTTACCGCGAATAAAGCACGCACAGCGGAACCGTAGGGAAGATGGCTGGACAGAAGGGCGGCAAAGGCAGTTCCCGCACTCTCACGGACATGCTCAGCAAACCACAGGCCAAAGGAGACAAGGGCTCGACACCACCTGGAAACGCAACTAGCTCCCACGTGGGGGGCAGTGGAGAGCCCCCTGTCACCAGATCCTTTTTGGAGTCCCTTTTCGGAACTCTACGGGAGGACTTCCAAGCGCTGAAACAGGAAGTGGCCGGTGAAGTAAGGGAAATACGTAGAGAGGTGGATGGCCTCGGAGAAAGGGTGGCCACAGTTGAGAACTCCACGCAACGACAGGACGAAGAGATCACGCACTTGCAACAGGAGGTACTCCGCCTCAGAGACCAGCATATAGATCTTCAAATGCATAATGAAGATTTGGAGAACAGATCAAGGCGGAACAACATAAGGGTCCGGGGAGTACCGACCTCAGAAGAGACCTCAAATATCGTAGGCTACCTGCAGGAGCTATTCCGTACCGTCCTTGGCGAACCTGTGGACTTCCCCATCAGGATAGATAGAGCCCATAGGGTGGGCCCACAGCGGCGTGCAACGGGGCCCCCGCCGGATGTTCTGGCGTTCCTCCCTGAATTCCCGCTGAAAGAACGGATAATGACCGAAGCGAGGAAGAGGCAAACAATAACATTTAGAGGCCACCCGGTGGCGCTGTACCAAGACCTAGCAGCGACCACACTCCAGAAGCGCAAAGCGTTTAAAATTGCAACGGACTTCCTGAGGCAACACGAAACGCCCTACTCATGGGGGCACACTTTCCGCCTCATCTTCAGATGGAATGGAGTTTCACACCAACTACGGTCTCTTCAGGAGGTATGTGAGGTGCTCAGGATCACAGCGGAAGAAGAAGAATCGCCCACGCCGAGGAGGAGAGACTCATCAAGTGGGGGCTGGCGGAGAGTCTCAAGGCGCAGGACATCGGGTGCTTCACGAAGACCGAACTCGCCCACAATCAGAGAGGGGATGGCAAATGCAATCCAGACAGTTACAGAGACTTCGACGATTGAAGATGAAGTGGCGCTGACCGCATAATATGGCTCCGGGGGGAGACTGACAATGCATTACTGATAAAGCAGGCTCTAGGGGGGGCGGGTGCGGGTGGGCGAGGGAGGAGTACTGGTGGCAAGTCGCCCACGAAGGTAATTTACCACGGGCTTGTCCGGTGGGGGCAGGCCTGGGACTATTTGGATTATAAACCAAGGAGGACACGGAGGTTGAGCCTCCCCAGGCACCTCTTTTTTCGAGATTGTTGGGGGTTTGGATTGAGTAGGTGTTGGGGGGAAGGGAAGAGTACTGAGAGACTGAAGGGGGGGAGAATGTTTGGTCAGAAGTTTCGAGGTGAGTTGTGGGACAGAAAGGGGAAGGTCTATTGGGAGTTAAATTTGGGAAATGTTGAGGGGGGAGAGTTGGGGGCTGCCCTGCCCGGTGTTTTTACGGTAGCTACAAGTAGTGGTCCAGATACACACGTTCACTTGGCGTTCGCCGAGCTAACACGCATTCTACTTTGCACACATAGCCATAGTGGTTCCGATTCTCTATGGAGGAGTTGAAAATAGTCACCCTCAATGTTAAAGGGCTAAACAATCCCACGAAGAGGAGAGCTGTACTGTCACTATTAGAGCACTCCCAGGTGGACATTTGTCTGCTTCAGGAAACCCACTTACTAGTCAATGATTGTCACAGATTGAGGTCCCGCCATTTTCCCACACAATTCTTTTCTTCCGCCACAACTAAGACGGCTGGGGTGGCCATCCTGCTATCGAAAACATTCAAGGGGGAGGTTCTGCACAAATTGGTGGAACAAAAGGGGAGGCTTCTGGCCTACAGACTTAAATTGGGAACACTGATACTCACTGTAGGCACAGTTTACGGACCGAACGAACACCAGGAAAGGTTTTTACGCACAGCACTAGAAGATATCGCGGCATCACCGGACATACATATCATAGTGGGAGGGACATCAACCTGGTCTTTGACTCTTCGAGGGACAGATCAGTTCAGAGATCCCCGCAGACTGGGGAACTCTCACAGGCGGTGAAAGCGCAATTAACTGATTCCGACCTACACGATCTCTGGCGCGAGCTTCACCCCACCGACAGGGATTTTTCCTATTACTCACACGCACACAAAACATACGCTAGGCTAGATCACCTGCTGGTCTCCGGGCCGGTCCGTGACTTGGCTACCGCCTCAGAAATAGGTGTCATTTCTCTCTCGGACCATGCCCCAGTCTCGGGGACTTCCTTCTTCCACGGGGCCCTCCCCGGAGGGGAGTCTGGCGACTTAGAGACACACTCCTACATAAAAAAGCGGTGGTGCAGAATATTATAGAAGTAGTGAAGGATTTCCAACAACACAACTCTAACAATGATACTTCACTGTCGACTCAATGGGGGGCCCTCAAGGCGGTCATACGAGGGGAGTTCATAGCAATCGCCGCGGCGGACAACCGCGAGAGGAAGACAAAACGTGAGGAACTCACCCAGAAGGTTAGGGAGCTGGAGCAAGTACATCGTCGCACTGGGGCACCGAGGGTTTGGAAACAGTTGAAAGTGGCCAGAAAACTTTTGTCCTCATTGGACATGGATAGGGCGGAGTATGCCGCATTGCGTCTAAAACACGCTTACTATACAGAAGGGGATCGCTGTGGCCGCCTCCTAGCAGCCAAACTAAGGGTGGCACATCAGAATCGCCAGGTGAAGGGGCTAGCGGGGACTGCGGGACAGGAGATCTCGGGCGACGAAGGAATTGCTGAGGCCTTTCGCCGATTTTACGCTGACCTGTATACAGCGGAGACCGCACACATGGACGACCCAGATGCTTATCTTGACTCAGTTACCTTGTCGTCCCTCTCACCTGACCAAGCAAGCTATCTGGAGAGAGACATTAGAATTGAAGAAGTGATCGCTGCGATCGCTAAGCTCAAGTTGGGGAAAGCCCCGGGCCCGGACGGTTATACCGCCCTCTTCTATAAAACGTTCAGCTCGACACTGGCTCTGGTCCTGACCAAACTGTTTAATTCCTTCTCTGACCCAGGAGCTATCACCCCAGACCTCTTACAAGCAACAGTGTCAGTGATCCCTAAACCGGGAAAAGACAGGAAACTCTGCGGCTCATACAGGCCGATCTCCTTGTTAAATGTAGACCTGAAAATCTACACAGGGATCCTGGCCGCGAGACTGGCACTGCACCTTCCTGGCCTGATTGAGCCGGACCAGGCGGGCTTTGTACCCGGGCGCCAGACAGTGGACAACGCTAAGAGAATAACACACATCTTAGAAAAAGCGTCGCGTATCCCGGGGGAGAGGATGCTGCTCTCGGTCGACGCAGAGAAAGCGTTTGACCGGGTGCACTGGCCCTACCTTGAACGGGTGATGGCGCGGTTCGGCGTGGGGGAGAAATTCCGGACCATGGTGTTTAACTGCTATAAATCCCCTTCGGCGACTATGCGGGTGAATGGCTGCAGTTCTCAGCGGTTTGATGTCGAGCGCGGTACAAGGCAGGGATGCCCCCTTTCCCCCCTTCTCTTCGCGCTCTACATGGAGCCCTTCGCCCAGCGGGTCCGGCAAAATGAGGCGGTGACTGGGGTGAGAATGGGTGGTTTTACTCACGCAATAAGCCTTTATGCGGATGATGTACTCTTTACATTGGAAAATCCGAGGCGAGCACTACCTGCATGTATGGCTGAACTTAAGGCCTTTGAGATTGTGGCAGGCTTTCGAATGAATGTTGAAAAGTCCACGGCTTTAGGCATATCCCTGTCTCCGACGACAGTGCACGATCTGCAGAGGCTATTTCCCCTTCGTTGGTCGCGAGACCAAGTGCAATATCTAGGGATTGCGTTAGCCTCGACACTGCAAGCCATGGTTTCCCTTAACTATGACGCGGTGGGTGTGAAGGTGAGGGAAGAACTTGGGAGATGGAATAAAGGGATGATCTCCATGCTTGGTAGAGTGGCGGCCGTCAAAATGACCGTCTTACCCCAAATCTTGTACTTGTTTCGTGCCCTGCCTCTACAACCCCCCAAGGGTTGGATTCAACAAATGCAAACTGAGGTGTCCCGCTTTGTGTGGCAAGGACGTAAGCCCCGAATGCGCCGCGTCCTCACGACCTTAGCACCAGAAGCCGGGGGGCTAGGAATTCCGGACCTCCGCAAATATTTCCAAGCATCACAACTTCGATACTTGGTGGAGTGGAGTAGGTGGGAATCCGATAAACACTGGCTTTTCCAAGACCAAGCTGTGGCCGGACGCCCCCTACAGGAAATTCCATTCCTCCGGAGGCCACATCGCCCCCCCAACCTTTACGCTTCTTACATCACACGGGTGCCGCTGAGAGTGTGGGACACTACCTGCCGCGCTTTTGACCTCACCTCGTTTCCATCGCCATTCACGCTGATCGTAGACAACCCTGACTTCACACCAGGTACGGAACAAGGAGCTTTCTCCCACTGGAGAGACAGGGGCTGCAGAGCACTCTTCCACATATATACTGATGAAGGGGTGATTACCTTCCAGAACTTTAAGGATGAGTACCGGATGACCGAAAGCGACCGCATGAGGTACTGGCAGGTTCGACATTGGGCCTTACAGCCGAGTGTCAGAGATTCAGCAGATAGGAAGCTGTTGCCATATGAAAAGTGGTTAGTCACACGCACTTCAGATGCCAAACTCATAACGGATCTATACAAGATGCTCCAGCTCCCGCCCTCCCACTTCCACATTCCTGGTAGGGAGCGTTGGAATAAGGAATTGGGGCGACAGCTTAGCCATAAAGAATGGGACCAAATTTCACACAGAGCGAGGCATTCGGCCTACTATGTGGGCCTTATGGAAACCTTTACTAAGGTTTCCACATACTGGTATTATACCCCGGAACGATTGCACAAAATGAATAGGCTCCTTAGTGACAAGTGCTGGCGCGACTGTGGACAGATTGGTACACTGACACACATCCTCTGGGACTGCCCTGTGTTGCAAACCTATTGGTCGGAGGTGATAGATGACATTGATGCGTGCTTTGAGATCGAACTGCCCCGCTTCCCGGCGTATACTCTGCTGGGACTCCCAAATGGCTTAATGTACCCGCTGAAATCTAAAAAGGGAAGGCAGATTGCTATTATGTTGGGCTCGGCAGTACAAAACATACTGATACACTGGCGCACAACCACCACTCCATCTCACACGGGTTGGCTCCATAGGTTGTGGCATGTTCTGGGGATGGAAAAACTGTCCCTTACGTTGGCGGGAGATGTCACCGGTTTTGAGGAGCTGTGGCAGCCCTTTCACTCACTATTGGCCACGGAATTTAAGGAAATCACATGCCCTAGGTACTTAAGACTTCTGAGACTCACGCCCCCACTGTGAAGCACTGTTTTGGTGGCGGGAGTGGGGAATGAGTACAAGTGAGACCGAGATAGACTGCTATGTGGATGATTGATTTTTATGATGCGATACACTGGGCAGGGCAGGTGGGGGGGGGGGAGGGTAGTTGGGGGTTCTTGTTTATTTCCGGAAAGGTACAGGACTGTGCGAAAATGCTTCTTTCGTTCTTTTGCATAACTCCCAAAACGGCGCGGGATACCGCAGCGACCGCTAAAGCCCGGTCGGAAGAATTGTACTCCTGAAATGCATCCTGCCATTGGCACTGCCAACTTATATGTTTATTTGACCGCGCAGCTGTACTTTTCTAATAAAATTCTTTAAACATAAACATAGCCACGAATCACTATTGACTTCTATGGGGAAAGTTGCAAGTAGATTTTTAAAGAATAAGGACACTTAGGAGTGGAATAGGAACAAACCCCTTCAGTACTGGACAGTTTGAGAGTCAAGACCCATGGGAGCACCGAAGTACTTATGTTACCTCACCCAGGGAAGCCGGGTGCATAGGTGTCTTTTCGTGTTTGGTTTCATCGTCGTTTCCTATGGAGAGCTGCAAAGAAATGCTGCAAGTGACCAGATTAAGAGTGTCAGGGTGGATCCAAGATCTAAAGAACATGAAAGCAGAGAGGACAGAGTCTGGGTCACTTGCCAGTGACCAGGGAGGCAAGAATATGATGCCAGCCGATGTCTGGTGATTTCAGGAGCAGGAGGTGAAGCTTGACTCTTCAGCCACGAGGACCAGGAGGTGTCAATGACAAACAGGAGCAGGATTCGAGCTGTCCCACGTCAGATGTCAAGTGCTGCAGTGTCGGTCTCCGGATTGGACCCAGCAAGCCTTGGCAACAGCGAACCACGCAGAATGTAAAGATTGACATCGGTGCAGACCAGCAAGGTCTGAGGGACTCACCCTTTGGAGGGGAGTCAGGGCACGTCTGGAGCAACCAGGAAAGCCCAAGAAACAAAAGAGTTGCCTTCGTGGGGACCCACCAGTCGAGTGACCAGTGAGCGCGAAGGAGCCTCAAGCAGGATTGCTAGAAGCGGGCCCACGGAACACTCGTGGAGTGTACGCCCACAATCTTTGGTGCAGATGGTGCTCAGGGCTGGGACTACAAGTAGCCTAATGCACACCTTCAGGAAACTTGGGAAGTAGGTGCTCTTGCAAATATGCAAAGTGTCCAGGAGTTCCAGTCCCACGTCTCTCGTGATGGCTGCGGGTCCCAGCTTTGCTGTGATCTCGTGTCAGCCTCAGAGATGTCTGGAAGTCCATATCCTGTGTCACAGATTCTTCAGGATCCAGCAGGAGCCTCGAATATACAGACCAGCAAGATGCTTTTTTGGTGCCTGTTTGAACAGGGGAGTCACTCCTTGACCCCAAGGGAAATCCTTCCATCTTCTAATCGAAATAGAATATCGAAGTACCAGGATATATGTTGCAGAGTTTCATCCAGGGTAATCAAACGTCCTAGGGACTGGGTTCCTATACTTATTCTAAGTTTAGGGGATGGACTAACTCTAAGGTCCCACCTATGGGAGGACCTGGGGAGGGGGTGGTTACACCCCTTCCCCTGTGTCCAGTTTCATACCAGACCTGGGGCTGAGTCCCCCAGCAACCGGTTTGAACTGGGAAATGCACAGGGACACCTTGTGTGCCCCAGGCACTGTCTGGAAAGCATTCACTGAATGCACTCACCCTGCCCGAATACACTAAAGTCTGTCTGGGGAGGTGGTCACACCTCCCTGGACAGCAAACCTATTGTCCAGGTTTCCCCTACCAGAGTTTCATCCAGCAGCAGGAGGTTAGACTTGTATCTGTGGCAGCTGCATCCATTTTGTGATACTGGGGCTCTGTTAAACTATTACCAGGTAAGTAAAGGTGTACATGTCTTCTCTCAATAGAAGGGTGGAATTCTACCCCTGCCAAGCGGACTGGCGGGGTGTAGGATTCCAAAGTGTTTGACACCAAACACAACATGTTTTGATGCAGCCATTCCAAAGTTGGCATTAACCGCTGGGTTATAATGCACTTAAGAGTATATGGTATGGCTGAATCACAGAACAGCTATAAGGAAGGGATTCCGAAAGCTGCAGAGGGGCTCAGCTCATGCTTTGGCACCCTATCGCACAAAACCAAGTACTCTGCTTTCAGGATTGTTAAGGCCTGTCATAGGAGTGACTTATAGGTTCATATATGTCTGTATTTAAAGATAGATATAGGTATACTATATCTCAGTAAGGGGTGCTTACACCACCTTACCCAGGCTGCAGGAGCTGAACTGTGGTGCAATTTTGGAAGGCTTCCCAGGTGTGGCATAATACATGCTTCAGCCCCTGGTAGGCCTCTGGGGTACCTATGCCCTTGGTACCTAAGGTACTATATACTAGGGACTCACAAGGGTAACCCAGTGACCAATCTGTGGTGTACCTAATGTACATGCAATCAGTTTAGAGAGGAAGCAGCTAGGCTGGGGTCCTGGCTAGCAGGGCCCCAGCAAGACTAAAGTTGATAAGTCAGTGAAACACAGCAAAAAGTGGGGGTAATCATAGTAAGCAGATCCTACTCTCCTACACGCACAATGAAACAGCTCCCTGCTGGCATGTTCTGCCTACCCAAGCAGTAAAAAAAGCACGCGCCTCAGTGAAGCGACCCACTGTGTACGTGGAGCGCTTGTCCCACACCAACACTTATCCCCAGCGCCAAGTAATCAAGGAAGCCGACACAGCCTGGATTAATGGACTGGAAAGTGTATGCCTGCCCTGCCGACCTAAAGGAAGGCAGCAAATGCTCCAGGACACATTTCTTCTCACCGGCTGAATGCAGAAACGGAAACTCGCCTGCCACTGGAACAGCTGTGTCCAGGCTTGTGAAGTGTGCTCTGCCACCATCGGTCCGCCCAACCGGCGAAGTATGCCTCACCGGCCTCTCCAAGAAGTGCCTGGACAGTGCATTGGTAGAGTAAAGCTTGCAGCGGCACATTGCAGGGGCTGCACTGCCACCTAGCAATCTGTGTTGGTACTGTACCTGAACAAAACAGCTCCCAACTAGGCACAGCCTCATCCCATGCACAAGTTCCTTGGACATGCTCCCTACTCCCAGCACAACAGATGAGACATGCACACAGGGCACAAAGTGCAGCACTGGGAGAAGGAAGATAAAGAAAAGGAGAAGCCGGCAGAGGAGATCATTTGGGCAGGCGACAGAACTCAAAAGCGCTGCACTATGGAATTCACTGCAGTCTGACCCTCCTGGCACCTGAATTCTGGCAACGTCCGCTGGTAACCCCGCCGTCACAGCATGGTCAACAGTGTGCGTGGCGCACCAAAACTCCCAGCCTGCAGAAGCTGTCCTGCACCCGCATGTATAGCGCGCAGGAGGAGAAGCGTTGCCAAAGCATGAGCGCAGCGTCCCTAGTGGCCAAATGCCAGCACCCCGGCTTGTGAACAGCTGACCAGCCTCAGAGTCCCCCCACAATTGCCAGCATCCTCAGCACACTGGGAGCCCTGCAGTGCGCCCTTCAAAGTGTCAACGGCAAACTGCCAAAAGCAAGAAAACTTCAGCAACAGTAAGACTGTCCCAGATTCACACTACAGCGGGTGCCACCTACGCAACTGTTTAGGAGCGTCATCAGAAACTATACCAAGGCACTGCAGCCAACAGGAGGAAGAGTCCTAGCACACACACCCATTTACAGGCAATGCATGCTGAAGAGCTTGAGCACTGCTCCCAGTGCCACTGCAGAGATCAGCCGAAGGATGCCCCCAGCAGTTCAAGGAAGAGGAGCTCCAAACACACACCTAGCAAAGAGAAACCAGGAGCCCAGGACCACCCTAGCACAGGAACGTGCCAAGAAACAAAGGACAGCGAAGCCCAGCAAGCCCAGAGAGAAGCACACAAATGGGGGTGCGTTGTGCGCCGACCGAACAGGCCGCTCAGACCTTTGAAGAGAAAAGACTGTTGTACAGCTCTCAGCGCTCCCAGAAAGCCTGAAAATTCTCCAGACCAAGCAACACCGACCAAGCTCAAGCACTAACACCAAAGACGCTGCAACACAAGCCCCACGAGCAAGAGTGGATGACCAGCCAGAACAGCAAGTTCTCAAGGTCTCTGCCCCCACTAACTGCTCAAGAGAAACTGGTGCAGAGCATCCAGCACATGTGGCTGCCCAACGCCACCACCAGAGCAGAGATTGCGTCATTTGTTCCTCCCAGTTTACAGACACCACAGCAAGCTATGCCCAGGCACACCAAGTGCCAGAAGAAGATGCAGTGCCCTTGTTCCAAAGCATGCAGAAGGTCGTGCCAGTGAATCTGCCAGCAGAGGCACATGCCCCGGAAGAAAAGAGACATCTCTGAAGACAAGAAGCACTGCTGGAACCAGCAGGAGATCCTATACATCTCCACAGCAGCAACGGAGCCCGGAAGGGGCCAAAGGCAGCACAGTGTCCTCCCTCACACTGCCTCAAGCAGAAGTCATCAGTGACCCAAGGCTGACGAGAGGAGAGTCGCACACTTCAAGTAGCCAACTACTATGCGAACTCCTTACTGCCCGTGAATGGCATTCCCTGGAGAGGGAACACCCGGATTAGGAGCTTCGCTCTCTACTGCCTGTGGAAGCCATTCCCTGGAGAGGGAACACCTGGAGTAGGAGCTTCATTAAGCTGCCTGAAGAAGAAGCACTCAAGATGAGTGGCTGCTCGCCTTGCGGCCGAGAAGAGCGGCGGAAGTTTCGCCTGTATGGTCCGGAAACCATTGAAGTAAATAGGCCCGTTGGCCTTGTTAGAACATGGTGCATGTGTCTGCACCCGGAGAAGAAGCGAAAGAAGAGTGGAGATCGTGCCTCCCAGAAGAGCTGGACAAACGCAGGTGTGTCAAAGACGAGAGGAGAAGCACGAGGACTCGTAGCACTACAAGCCAAGAACACCTCCAAAGACACCAGACAGCCACCAAGGCAGACCAACGGCCCTGGCGACAGCAACAAGGGAGAACCGCTTTGCTCCCATCGCTTCACAGTGAGAGCGTCCAGCCCGAGTGACGGAAGTTGGAGTCGAACGGCATCCCTGCCCTTGACCGCAAATGCCAGAGATGCGAGAGAAGATTCAGAAGAGGCCGTCATGTGGCTACAATGTTCATCCAGAAACCTCCTCTCCTAGTTAGTCGTTGCCACCTGTCGTCCAGTCCCAATGGCAGCTACGTCATCAGTGCCATGTGCATGACTTCGCAGTCAGCAAGAAATGTGGAAGTGTAACCTGAGGGTCTACACCAAGATTTGGACAAACAGCTGAAGTCAGAAGGGGAAGTCGTGAGTGGCAGGGCCAGATGATGAAGAAAATCCAAGCTAAAACAGGAGTGAGTCCTGACACAGTGACAGCAAGGGAAGAGGGGGATAACCGAAAGAGGAACTAGCAACTGCACCATGGGAGTGCGAGGATAAGCTGCACAGCCTGCGCAAACAGAGTCTCATGCCTCATGTTTCCTAGCTGATGCATCACTCCTCCGTCACCAAAGTCCTGACAGCCCACAAAGTCCAAGCACATGAATGCAAGTGCTTCCCCAGAGAACACGGAGGTACCTGACCACTCCCTGCCTCAGGTGATTGACTCCAGACTAACGCCTACAACCATCAAGGCAAGTCATTACCCTTCACGGTCCCGATTTACCACACAACTGGCAATGCTATCATGCCAGTCCTCATCAAGTGTGTCTACCGACACCATCTCGAATACACATGGAGTGGAGTTCTACAATATTGCCAAACTTGCCAACAAGAAAACTCAGAGGCTACCTGCTAACCTGGTCGGCACCAAGAGCATGTCCTAACCAAGACCCATCCACCCTTGAGGTTTGTGCGAGAGACAGGCTACTGGCTACTAGGTGGTTTGCAGCTACCCCCTGCTGGCACACATGCAGCCCCATCGCAGTCTACCAGCAGGGCCACCCCAGGCATGGGAGCGGGAAGAGACATTGCCCCACCGACAGGTCAACGGAAACAGCAAGCCTAATAGAGACTTCAGACAATACAGAAACAACCCAGTGAACTTCCACCATGGATTCCCACCATGATCTTGATGCACCCAGTTAATGAACTATTGTCACACGCCAAATACCATCATCCAGGTCGGAGGACGGAAGCTACGTGGGACTAAAGGACATGATTACCCTGGCACGTTCCTAGTGCGTAGATGACATCTTCAAGCAAGATTTTGTGCCCTGAACTGATCAGGTTAAATGATGAGCGTCTGCTCAGAGCCTCCTGCCACGGTCAAACTCAACAGTCCTTGTCAACCGTCTTCCTGATGCCGGACCCGAGAAGCTGATGGACCCTGTGATTTATACTTCGTTATTGTTTACCCCTACAGGCTGAACTACAGATCATTTGCTTTGTTAAAATTTGGGAGCAATGTTATGTTCTGCGAGACAAGTTCTAGTGTCTCGACAGGCATAGAGTTTATAACCACTTCCCTATGGGAGTGGACACACTGGACCCCCACACGCATCTCTCACAGACGTCACGAGTGACGTGAGCCTGCTAATAAAAGGGCCCGGGTGCATGTGCTCGAGGCCAGTTATCGCACCATACTACCGGCTGTCTGTGTCCGTCCTTTCTCACCATTGGAGCCCGAGGCCCAACACAACATTATAGTTCTACTTGCTTTTAAACACTGCTTCACCAGGGCTGGACAGCATTTAAGATGCTTTGAAACAAGTTCTCACAAACATAGATCATCTTTGTCTTCATGGTTTCTTCCAATGAATCAACCCAATACCTTCAAAATTGCAATGTGTTCTTCCAGTGGGGAGTTCTGCATTACTGAGCCTTCAAGTCAGCACACAAGCATTACTGTGCTCTACCTTGAGGCATCATGGTTTGACTTGCTTATTTCTATTTGAAATGTACTGCAAAATGCGAACACTAAATTAAATTGGAATATTATTGTTCCATTTCCATTCTAACCTACTTTATATATTTTTACAATATACCTTTTACATAACTGCATGCCATTCCCTAGCACTTGATTCCGCTTTTTAACTTATCACTGGCCAAATGGAGATCCATCAGTGAGTGGCCAAATGGAGACCTGGTCGCGAGTGGCCAAATGGAGACCTGGCCGGAATTGGCCAAATGGAGACCCAGCCAAGTTATTTAGTTATGCCGCAAAATTAAACGGGCTTTCTGCTGATACTTGTTTGTAAAGGTGACTGAAGGTCGGAGCAACTTACTTAGCAAGATTGATATATGGCCACAAAGCTGCGAGAGAGAGGGCCCTGGATGAGAGGTAATAAACATGAAAATTTTTAATGAGGAAGGGCATTACCAGAGGTGAGTTGGGGTTCAGTAAGGTTTGCGGATTGTTACTATTGTTGATGTTTACCGACCCTTACTGAACCCAACCTCACCTCTCGGTCATCAGGCCGAATCGTAATCCCTCTTCTAATTTCCCCCCTTCCCCCACTAAACTTTATCTACAGATCATCTGTATTTCCATCCACTATTGTGCCACGGTTCGTTGCCACCGACCTACTTTTGCTCAGAAGAGTGGCTGTCTGGTGTTGTTGATGGACTAGTGTCATGTGCGTATAGTCCTTGTCTCTCAACTCCTCCGGATGAAATTGAGTCAAGCCTACCTCGCTGCAACAGCATTGGTATTGGTATGGTCTCAATCCGTTCGCCCAGAGGAAGGGGTAGACAGAGAGGCAGGCCGGTCAGCCCAGCAACGGCAGAATTGGACAATCACTGCATGGCTTTACAATAAGCCATTACAGTGATTGATCATTGCTCTGATGGGCAGGCCCTCCCACCCCGTGTTGTCGTGTTTAGAAAGACCTACACTAGACCTGGCTCGCAACTACGCTATGCAGCCAATCCAGACGCTGCTCTCTTACTGAGAGCAGCACCAAGATTGGCGTGAGCAGGCAAACTAACAGCTCATTAAGTGACTGGGGGTCAATGGTTTTGAGCCACCCCCACTCACTCAATGTGCAGTATTGAGAAGCCTGTAGTGTGCATGTCGGTTTGACCATGGAGAGGCTTCCGGCCAATCCCACATGTGCAGTATCCTCACTAGGTGCAGTGCGCTCGCTCATAGTTGCCAGTCTCTGAGTCATGTCACATGACGGTGTCCATAAGCCTGCCCCACTCCCTTGCTTCACTGAAGCCGGACTGACTTGCACAGGCTGATTTTATATTAAAGTCTAAACAGTTTCTTGTTTCTTTTTACTATGTCATAACAATATCACTAGGGAGGTCGTGGAGGGCAAATAT
Source organism: Lissotriton vulgaris (assembly GCF_964263255.1). Taxonomy (NCBI): domain Eukaryota; kingdom Metazoa; phylum Chordata; class Amphibia; order Caudata; family Salamandridae; genus Lissotriton; species Lissotriton vulgaris. The sequence continues at coordinate 353,170,226 of NC_141698.1, forward strand.
AACTGGAGCAACACACCGCTGTCCTAAAGCATAAACCGTCCCTGGTTCAGAGTTTACTGTGCATTACCTCTATGTCACTCATCCTCAATCCAGTCATAGCCAATGTGGTAGAATCCAATCACAGACAAGAAACAAAACAGTTAACGCTGGCTAACCCCACTCACCCTCCTACCTAGGGCTATATTACAATGGCCTGTTCTGTCTCCTGTCTCCGATGGGATGAGGAGGATGCTGAGGTAATTGGCATGCTTTTACCTCCAACAATGTTACTGGTTTTCTCTCCTTGTTGGGTTTTGTAGAGCGGGTGTGACCAGCGTGGGAGCAACAGGAGTCAGGACTTATTGATGGTCTCCTGCAACTCCAGGTATGCGATTCCTCCTATTTGTACTGAGTAGAACGGCCTGCTAGGCTGTCGTCTTCTACCGGTGTGCCCTCATGCTGTTTACTTGGGGCTGGATTGCGTTCCTGCATGATCAGTGCATTGGTGGCCCTGCGGTCTCCGCATGGGGTTTCCTGCATAGCTGATCTGCAGTTTGGGGGGGTGGAAGGTGCTCCATTCTACTAAGCGGAAAACACTTCCCTGCTGTTTTGTGATGCCTGACCACCTAATCAGCCTGTTCACGAGGGGTGGATGGAGGAGCTTGGCTCTTGGCGAAGCCATTGTGGCTTACATTCAGTTGGGCTGCATCTGCAGGAGCTGGTCAGTGGTGGTGGGGCTGGGTTTGGCGTTGTTGCAATTGCTGCCTGTGACGATGCATGAGGGCATCCTCTGTAGTTTCCACCTCAGGCCGGGCAGTGTTTGACAGCATTCTTATGAAGAATGTACTGTCAATTAAGCATTGCTTAAGGTTACAGTTTAGTTTTAACTGCATTTTCTCAGCTGCCTATATTAGTTGGTGAGCCGGTTCGTGTGAGCTCTCATTGTGCTTTTGTTGTTGTAGTGGTATCTCTCTTCTGGCTGCACTATGGGGAAGCATGCTGGGAAGAGAAGGCATTGTTCGCCCTCATCTTCATCTTTTTCAGTGCGGAGTTTGGTGTCTGCTCCTCTCCCCGAGCTAGGATGTTGGATAACGAGGGGAGGCTTAAACAGCTAATTTTGTAGACCTTGGTATTCGTCAAGAAGAAGAATCCTATTTCTCTGTCAGGTGGTGGTCAGGAGCAATATTCAGACAGTTCCAGCTTGGATTTATCTGAGGATTCCTCTGTGAGTTCCCTGGAACATAAGGGGAAGCACATCTCTAAGGAAATGTTGGTGAACATTTTTTACCATGTGAGTGAGAACATGGGGGTTCCTGATGAAGAGGTGGCCAGGACTTCTAAGGACATATTGTTGCCTCAATTTTGGAAGTATTCTACTAAAGCCTTACCCATTCATCTTTTTGTAATGGATGTTCTCTTGAGTGAGTGCAAGGATCCTGAGCGTATTCTGATGCCTCGCTTCATGTCCAAGCTGTGTCCATTGAGGGATATAGAGGATTACATTTCTGAATCGGTCTATGTGGACTCTATTGTGGTCAGTCTGGTGAGGCACCCATCAGTAGCAGAGGATAATATGCTTAAGGAGGGTGCTGACCAAAAGATTGACTCCTCTTCGAAAAAGGCCTATGCGGGGTCTCACTTTGCCATTCGCTCTGGTATTTATGGAGCATATGTTTCACAGTCGCTGTTGTTATACATCAAGACAGTGTGGCTACAATGCTGAGAGGTGGGCGGTGTCCTGAGTTGTTGGAATCAATGGATCGACAGACTGAATTCCTTTCAGACATTTCGTTTGATTTAGTCAGAGCATCTGCTTTGTCCTGTGATGCTTCCATTGCAGCTCGGCCCAATCTGTTGCTGAAAGTGTGAAACCCAGATGCAGCACAGAAACCGATGGCTTTGAGATTGCAGTGTAAAGGTCCAAGATTTTTTGGCAAAGGGCTGTAGGAGAGTTGCATAAGGTTTTTAAGGAGCGGAAACATTCCTTTTCCTTTAGGAATCAGCAACAGCAGAAGCAGCCTTTCTTCTCTTTGACTAAGGCGCAGATGTAGGTAAATCCTTTTTTCCGATTCTTAAATACCGACTCATACCGAATCGGTATTTCAGAATCGGAAAACGGGATGTAGGTAAATAATCGGTAACATTTTCCGATTCGGTATCACTGGGAATTCAAAATTGGTATTTACCGATTCAGTGTTATCCGAATCGGTAAATACCGAGTCGGTAATACCCATTCATTCTTATCGTCCTTCTGGCCCATAGGAATGAATGGGATTTAACAAATCGGTATTTACCGATTCGGAAATACCGAATCGGTAAATACCCAATCGGCAATTTGAAAAAAAGATATGTGAGCCTGTAAACCAATCAGGAACACCCACCACACCCCACAACAAAGGTACAGAGGAACCAATCAATCAGAATCAAGCACCCCTCCCCAGTACCTGGGAGTGGCCACACCCATGCAGGTGCAGAGCATCTGAACAGTTTGGAGAGCAGGAGGAAAGACAGAGGAGCTGACTTACCTGAGCATACCTGAGCAGCAGAATGGAGACCCAGGATGGCCAGAAGGATGCAGCAGAGCGCAGGAGGGAGATCAAAATCAGCCCAGCAGAACTGCAGGTGCTAGTTGAGGAGGTGACAAATATATACCTTCTTAACCTCTTCAATGCTAATGACAAGGGTAACTCGTCATGCACTGCCCATTCATTTCAATGGAAATCTCATTATATAGCCTAAGAAGCCTTAGCAGCCAAGTGGTTAAACCTTTATCCCTGAGATTTTTTTCCGAAAGGAGGATTAATTCATTCAATTTCTATGCGCACCTATTTATTTACGATTGGCTAAGACACAATAATTGTTTAAACCAATCAGTGACGACTTGAGACAAACCGGATATACTTTAAGAATATCCGTCGACTAATATAGAAATCAGTACACACGGCCATACTGATGTGCGGACCCATTCGAGTACTGGACCAAAAAATAATAAAAAATAAAATAAAAGGCGATTGTTGGCGTGTTGTTTGAAGTGCAAGTATGAATATGTAAAAGTTAGTATTCGATAATAGTTATGTTACCCCCAGTTTGCGTTTAATAACATCATTCTAATAAGAGATTGGCCAATACACGAATGATGATTTGAGCCAATCGAGGAAGACATCAAGACAAACCGGAAACACTACATGGTTTTCCGTTTACACGTTGTGCGACCCGCATTGAAACAATATAGACTGAAGTAATGGGTGTTAGGACAACACTTCCGGTTATACCGGTATGCGGACGTAGTAGGGAACACAGGCTTAATAATAGAGGCGGCTTTTTGGCGCACACTTTTTAACATTTTTGATTGGTTATTGAAATATTTAAATAGCGGCAGCAACTAACAGGGAATTGTCGACTCTTTACCAGGCGAGTCGTCGAGGAAATCAGATGCGGGAGAAGCCGATTACTATTGACGGAGGTAGGCGTATAGTAGATTCTAACTTTAGAAGGCATGCAAATTCAAATTCAAAAGTGCTTTATTCGAGTATTTACTCATAAAAGCAGACAAACAAACACATAATAAAATACAATTAAATTACAAAGTCAGACATGACTTTAAGGACAATACACAGTAAAAAAAGGGGTTTAAAATAACATTTACATCTAGTTGTTTACCATAAGGTGCAAAGTTCATATAATAAAAGTCATATTTAAAAGCAATCCTACTTCATATTTAAAAATTGATATAAAGAAATTTTTCGTCAGATAGACACCTGGCATGGGGACAGAGAATAGATAAACTAGCAGTCTCTGATCAGCTAGGCAGAGAGTAGTCACCCTACTAGCAATCTCTGCCTAGTTACCCACGCCCACCCCAAGTACTTAGCAGTCGCTATAATAATCCAAGTTAAGGAGGTAGTTTTAACAATGCGTAGAGCTACCATGCTGCTTTTAGTACCCAAATTTCTACACATGGGGGCCAACCAAACACGTCTAGGAACAGAATATACATGACAGACAAACAAGAAGTGACCCAACGTCTCTTTACCTTCCCCACAAACTGGGCAAGTAGCTGGACCTCCATTTCTCCAGTTAGATGTTAAATTACCAAGAGGTAGAGAGCCAGCCCTCATTTGAAAAAACAGTTTCCTGTCCATGGGTTTGGTTATAATATCCCAGTAGATTTCAAACATTGGATACAGTTTAGCTTCAAGGAAGGCAATCGTCATAGACCCATTATTATTGTTAAGGAGACTCTTATTTTCAACCTGTTCCCAATAAAGGTTTTTTATAAACAACTTAGATGGAAAGGATGACCCGGTTGGATCAGACCACAATTCGCTTAACCCTAGTTCACTTAATGCTGTTCTTAATGATCTAAACCATTTGATTTTATGGAATCGATCTGCTCTGATCACATCAGCAAATCCTTCTGCATATTGTGACAACTCAGGGGTGGTCCAAATTCTACGCCAATATAATATCGGTCTAAGTTTGCACATAGCCGAGATTTCCTTCCTGCCAAGATCATATCTGAGTGGCAAGAGGGGGCTGCTCTGTGGGGTGCCAGTTAGTTTCCGGAGGAAGCTGTTCTCTGACCTCTGTAACTCCTGGAGGTTTTCTTGCCCCCACAGCTCTGCCCCATACAGTGCAGACCCTATTGCTTTAGCCTCATATATGATTAATGGCGGTTTAATTGGTTTAGTTAAGGATTTCATGTGCTCCTTAATAATGGTACCAGCCAGTTGTTTATGTCTTAATATTGCCAGATTTAAGTGGTGGTTCCATCTGTTGTCATTTGAGATATGTATCCCCAGATAAGTAAAAGAATTCACTACTTCAAGGCAGCGCCCACTCATGGTTATTTTGGATTTGAAATTCCTACAAGGATTAAAAACCATGAGTTTTGTTTTAGCTGCGTTTACCTCCAAGCCATGATCACTACAAAATTTGTCAAAAATTACCAATGCCTTTTGCAGACCGCTAGGGGATTTTGATAAAATTAAGGTGTCGTCTGCGAACATTAAAATAGGAACTTTTGCACCAGCAAGTGAGGGAGCATCTACGGACTCGGCTTGCATACGGGGAACAATTCCGTTTATAAAAAGAGTAAACAATGTCGGTGCCATTGAACAACCCTGTCGAACCCCACGCTCGACAGGGAAGTCAATAGTATCATTGCCATAGCCACCCCATTGGATCTTAGCATAAGTGCCCTCATGGAGTCTCATGATCAAGGTTAAAATAGTCATAGGGACCCCCAGAGCTGCCAACACCTCCCACAATTTTGCCCTCGGCACCAGGTCGAATGCAGCCCGTAGGTCAACAAAAGCTGCGTAGAGACTGCATCCGCCCAGGACCACTGTCCGCCATTGAATCAATTGGAAGCAGAAGACCTGATCCACAGTGCTAGTTGCTCTGCGAAACCCAGCCTGAAAAGGGGATAGGACGTTCTGTTCCTCAGCCCAATCAAGCAGATTATTAATAATTACACGTCCTACCACTTTTTGGACCGTGTCTATTAGGCTGATTGGGCGGTAATTACAGGGTTGGGCACGATCCCCCTTTTTATATACTGGGATAATGACAGCACCCCGCCAGGATACCGGGATTTCAGCGCCCCTGGCTATATGGTTTAGTAAAAGGCAGATGTACTTGCTCCACCTGTCGGTGTCATCTAAGAAGACATCCGCCGGAACTCCGTCATTACCCGGGGCGCGGCCCCTATGCACAGATTTCAGGGCAATCAGGACCTCGCTTAGCATAAAAATATCTTCATCTGCGAACAGGTATGTTAGGCTTGAGTTGCTAACAGGCTGATCTCTAGAAGAGTACTGCTCGCTGAAGAATTTAACCCAAGCATCATGAGGGACATTATTGTTGGGAGGCTCTGGTGATCTATCATGGCCCCATGTGACAATATGCCAAAATTGTCTAGAATTTTTACTTTCACTAGCACATCTCAGTTTCTGCCAGTGGTCTTCGTCCCAGTCTCTTTTTGCCCTGGCAATACAGGTTTTATAGTGCTTCCTGGCAGACCGAATCTCACTCAATTTATTGCTTTTGATTGCAGCTCCTAATTTAAATCTTGCTGCCCTGCAATCTTTATTGTACCACTTTGCTGGTTTAAATGGACAAGCCCTATTATTTCGGGCGGGTTTTAGGAAGAAGTTTTTGACTTCGTTAAAGAGAGTCGTATGAACTATGTTGGCATCTTCATGTCCTTGTACGTAAGCAGTAATATTTTCCAGGGCCAGAATGGCCTTGTCTGCCGCTTCTCCTATCTTTTCCAGGGCCTGCTGGTCAGTCTTAACACCAGACCATCTTAACCTACGCATGTTATTGGATGGCGTAATCATTGGAGGGACAAGTAGGTCACAGGGGTTTGGAGTAATTACATTAGGTGTCCACCAATTATGTGAGACGCATAGCAGGTCGTGGTCGCTTTCTATCCTGGCTGTAACTACCATGTCACTGAGAGATGACCATATCGATATACTACAGATGACGTAGTCAATGCGACTTTTGCTTCGCCCGTTATTAAACGTCATGGCGGGAACACGGTCTGATTGGGTTCGGCCGTTCAGGGCTCGTAGCCCATGCTCCAAGCACATAGCGTTTAGACCTAGGATGTCAGCCGTCCACCGAGTTATCGGGGGGGACTCTAGTGTGGGAATGTCCCAAAGCTTATCTTCCTCCGATCCCAGAGGAAAATCCCCAGTGATGAGAGGTTCGAATGTCCGATTCAAATCACCTGCAATTAGAATGTTTTTTCCTGCAGATTGGGTCTCAAGAAGTGTAAAAAGGCACATAAGAACCTCAGATCTACCTTTGCTGCCACCTCTAGCATAGATATTATAAATATCCATGGAGATGGATAGATCACTGGTCAATCTGATAAGCTGGATATCTTTTTGGTCAAGTTCCACACATTTTACAGCAATTTTTAAAGACTGCCTAACCCATATAGTAAGGCCCCCCATCGGCCGCCCTTTAGGGCCCTTAATAGCAGGAACATGAAAATTCACATACCCCAGTGCAAAAGTAGGCTCACACGCCCAAGTCTCTTGAAAAATACAGAGGTCATACTTGCTAATAAATTCAAACCAATCAGCGCTGTCCATTTTGGAAGATATTCCGGCCACGTTCCATGACAAAAGATTCCCTGAAATAGGTGTCATAAGAGTACCGGGGTTTGTAATATGCTTGTTTGACATCCTACCCCCAGTAGCCTGGTTTGTAGTTATAACTTTAGATAGCCCAGGTAAATCGGCAGTCAGAAGCCCCAGAGGGCTAGTTGTTGTTAGATTACAGGCTAAATCAGGTGTACTTTTGGCACAGAGAGGCACGGTAACAAAATTACAGGTGGATGGTTGTCAATCGCAATCGCTTAGGTTAGACAATGCAGAAAAACGATTTTCCAACCCCAAACCCCAGTCCACTGAAGCGACATCCTTTCTCCCCCTTTTAGTCACAATGTTCCATTTGGTTCTTAAAATACTTGAGTTTGGTCCGCTTCCCTTTCTAGGATAGAAGAAGTCCAAAGTCAATGGAACGATTGAAGTTGTTCGCCTTTGTGGTGGTAAGATATTTGGTAAGATGTTAGGCAAGACCCCAGGGTCAGAGAAATGGAGGACGACACACTCCCCTTTAAATTTTTTCACCCTGTCCCCGATCCACTGTACCCTTCTTGCTTTGACGAGCTCTTCAGAGAGTTGCTGCTTTCCCCAGGGAGTAATTACCATGTTGGTGGTTAACCATGATAAGGATTTGTTTCTTAGAGAAGATGTTGTTTCCCGTTCACCTTGAGCCAAGGGAGGAACATTGGCAAGGACAAGTACCAATGGGGATGCTTCTACCACAAGCTCGAAAGTCCCTTTTTCAGTGAATGGGTCTTCAACAGCAGGAACAGGGATCGAGGTAATATGGGAATCACCAGGTAGAGTACTGTTACTTGCCATCAGGGGGTTTGATACAGGGGCAGGGATGAGACCACTAATAGCGTTGGTTACTGATTTGTTTAAAGATTCCTCTATCTTTGCAGAGACATTTACCGGAAGTTCCCCTATCTCACCCATGGTTTTTTGTAATAGACCTTCCAGTCGGTTAACCTCAGAAGTTAACTTGTCTATTTTGCTAACCAGGGGTTTGACCACACCTTTAATTTTTGTGTCCATCAGAGCTTATAGTTTGTTAAATTGGGCATTTGAAAGTGTAACATACGTCTCATTAGTCAGGTCATGCTCCTCTTCCTCAGAGTGTTTCCTCGGGGGATTTGCTACTTTATTCTTAGCTGACCTGAGACATTCCCGTTTACCCGGGACGGGTGCTGGAGGGGAGGTAGAATGATCCTGACTAATAATTATATCAGACAGTACCTCATTGACGCTAAGGTCTTCAGTTCCAGCAACGGTACCACTGGGCTGTATAGGGATAGTATCCGGAAACAAGTCAGGTGTAGCACAATTAGTGCTATTGTTGATTAGAAGGCCAAAGGGATCGTCAGCCTCGATGTCAATAAAGGGAGATTGGGTAGATGAATCTTTTCCCAAAGATGCTCTTCTATCGTTGTTAATTTTTTCAACTACTTGTACTAGATAGTTCTCAATAGAGTTACTAGGAGTGGTTAACTTTTTAGGAGGCATAATACACTTTGTACACAGCTGTAGTCAGAATAACTTACGTAGCAGCCTGCAGAGATGTGTTGTTATGCAGAGGCGTCAGTTCCAGATCAGCAAACCAAGAGACCAGGCCCAACCCAACCTTGGCCGACCTCGGACGGCCTCAGACGGCCCGCCCTTTGCCCGTGCTTAGCCCCCGGCGCTCCCGCGCGCTCCCGCAGCGTGGGAAACGTTGTCAGTTATAAAGTGCTCGCGGTGAGTAGGGGGCGGGGCTGAGCGGCAAACGCGGACCAGGTGTTGTAGGTCACGCAGGGACTCCTGGTAGTTTGAGTCCCTGCGGAGTTCTAGGCAGCCCACTCACAGCCCTCTTCTCACCCTCCCACACAGCAGCTGTCCCACGACGATGATCTGCACCACTTCAAAGAACGAAGCGGCACCCGCGCAGCGGGTGCGGCAAGGCGTGGAGTCAGTCTTTTCAATCCGCTACCAGGGAGTCACGGGCAGCAGGGCTCCTCCACAATCGTCTCAAGGTAACTTTTCCCACAGAGGGGAGAGAGCAGAGCACTTTTCTCTGTGCGGCGAGTAGGGGGCGGGGCTGAGCGGCAAACGCGGACCAGGTGTTGTAGGTCACGCAGGGACTCCTGGTAGTTTGAGTCCCTGCGGCGTTCTAGGCAGCCCACTCACAGCCCTTCTCACCCTCCCACACAGCAGCTGTCCCACGACGATGATCTGCACCACTTCAAAGAACGAAGCGGCACCCGCGCAGCGGGTGCGGCAAGGCGTGGAGTCAGTCTTTTCAATCCGCTACCAGGGAGTCACGGGCAGCAGGGCTCCTCCACAATCGTCTCAAGGTAACTTTTCCCACAGAGGGGAGAGAGCAGAGCACTTTTCTCTGTGCGGCGAGTAGGGGGCGGGGCTGAGCGGCAAACGCGGACCAGGTGTTGTAGGTCATGCAGGGACTCCTGGTAGTTTGAGTCCCTGCGGCGTTCTAGGCAGCCCACTCACAGCCCTTCTCACCCTCCCACACAGCAGCTGTCCCACGACGATGATCTGCACCACTTCAAAGAACGAAGCGGCACCCGCGCAGCGGGTGCGGCAAGGCGTGGAGTCAGTCTTTTCAATCCGCTACCAGGGAGTCACGGGCAGCAGGGCTCCTCCACAATCGTCTCAAGGTAACTTTTCCCACAGAGGGGAGAGAGCAGAGCACTTTTCTCTGTGCGGCGAGTAGGGGGCGGGGCTGAGCGGCAAACGCGGACCAGGTGTTGTAGGTCATGCAGGGACTCCTGGTAGTTTGAGTCCCTGCGGCGTTCTAGGCAGCCCACTCACAGCCCTTCTCACCCTCCCACACAGCAGCTGTCCCACGACGATGATCTGCACCACTTCAAAGAATGAAGCGGCACCCGCGCAGCGGGTGCGGCAAGGCGTGGAGTCAGTCTTTTCAATCCGCTACCAGGGAGTCACGGGCAGCAGGGCTCCTCCACAATCGTCTCAAGGTAACTTTTCCCCAGCAACTAACAGGGAATTGTCGACTCTTTACCAGGCGAGTCGTCGAGGAAATCAGATGCGGGAGAAGCCGATTACTATTGACGGAGGTAGGCGTATAGTAGATTCTAACTTTAGAAGGCATGCACTTTTGTTAGAAGAGACGTAATATGGCCTATTCTAAGGGGACAATTAATTTAGTATTACTCCACGTCTTTCTTTTCTTAGGAACGTCTACTTGAGAAATATCGTAACGAAGGGGAAACTATTTATGGCAAGCTGACTCAACAGGCAGCGTTGGCGGGAATTCAAGGGTAGGAGTTGTTTAAGCTTGTATCTGTGTTAGAACAGTTTGTTGATTTTTCAGATAGTGACACCATGCTATCATTATATAAAGTTAGGTGAATACATAGGGATGGATTACAACTTTTGTTTATTTCCTAACATGGATCCTTAAGAGGATTAAAATAAATACCTCATGGCTTAATACACGCACTTTCCTCTTTTAGATTAGTGCACTATAAGAGATCACGTGCTTTTAGAACTGAAGACTTCTCAACCGCTTTCGTGAAAACCACTTGATTCAAATGAAAGATTTACCCCGTATTTTGATTAATCTAGGCGAGCAATTTTTTATATTGTTTGTAAACAGGGGATAACTATTAATAAATCGGTGCACATAGAAATTGAATGAATTAATCCTCCTTTCGGAAAAAAATCTCAGGGAGAAAGGTTTAAGGAGGTAAATATTTGTCACATCAAAGAGGAGTTGTTCTATCTAAGTTTCTCAATCGAATGGTTTCATTTGATAAGTATGTTATATAGGCAGGCATTGCTTTAGCATTTCCTTAGATTGTTATATAGGCAGAATGAAGAGGACTTTAAGTAAATTAATTACTGAATGTAAAAGTGAGGCTGTATTGGGAAGTATTTGATCTTCAAGTGAATTGGCTGTATTTGATTGAAACACACCCTTTTTTTTGAAGTATCGTAGAAAAATAATATTTGAAGTGAAAATCACTAATGTATCACTGAATGGTCAGTTATAGATTTTCTTTCTTTTCTTTTTACTTTCTACAGCCCTGATGATGTCCCTGTGAGGACGAAACGCGTAGGCTGTATTGGAATATATTTGATCATCAATTGAACTGGCTGTATTTGATCATCAATTGTTTTGAAGTATTTTTGAAAAATAACATTTGAAGCGAAAAAGAAAAAGAAAAAACGAAGAGAAGATGCAAGCCTGCTTTAAAGAGTCTCTTTTGGATGAACTTTGTCTACATATGGCTTTTGGAATTTTTTTTTTCTAAATACGAGATACTCCTTGGTGTTGTATATAAATTATAGTTGTAGTGGCCTTTGCGGTGGACCACTCCAAGTTGAGTGTCTAAATAACAATTATAAATTTATTGTACTAAGTATTGGATCTCTTAAAGTGCACAAAGTAGGTGACTTTCGCCGCATTGTTTTGTTGTAGCTAGTTGAGGAGGTGGTTAAACACCACAACCAAATATTTGGAAAACAGACTCTGCATGTTGCAGAGTCTGTGAAACGTACTACCTGGCTTGTCATCCAAGCCAAGGTCAATGCCATTGGGGTAGATGGTACGATCTGCGTATCATCACAAAGAAAAAAATTGCTACTCACAGAAAACACGCTGCAGCCACAGGTGGAGGAAAAAACAGAGCACCACGGCTGATAGACCTTGAGGAGCTTGTTGAATCCACCCTGGAGCCGGAAAGTATCCATGGCATTGGGGACGCTGACAGCTCTGCCAGAGCTGCAAGGAAACAAGGTAAGAAACATGGACATTAATCCCCTCCCATTTCCCTGTCCAAGCCGTGAGGGAAACGGCCATTACCCGCACTCACCTGTCAGCCTGTAACGCCATGAGGGAAACGGCTTCACAACTTCGCCGGACCCACACCGGAGCCACAAGCAGCGGGGTCACTACAACACCCAGCTGCCCTGGGGGTCTGGCGCAGCAGCAGTGACGCCAGCGACGCGCCCGGAGGCGCCATAACTACAGGGAGCGCCAAACGCTCTTGGGGGACAGTATCCAAGCCGTGAGGGAAACGGCCATTACCCGCGCTAACCTGTCAGCCTGTAACGCCATGAGGGAAACGGCTCTACAACCTCGCCGTACCCACACCGGAGCCCCACGCAGCGGGGTCACTACAAAACCCAGCTGCCCCGGGGGTCTGGCGCAGCGGCAGTGACGCCAGCGATGCGCCCGGAGGCGCCATAACTACAGGGAGCACCGAACGCTCTCGGGGGACAGTATCCAAGCCGTGAGGGAAACGGCCATTACCCGTGCTCACCTGTCAGCCTGTAACGCTGTGAGGGAAACGGCTCCACAACCTCGCCGGACCCACACCGGAGCCACACGCAGCGGGGTCACTACAGGTCACTACAACACCCAGCAGCCCCGGGTCTGGCGCAGCGGCAGTGACGCCAGCGACGCGCCCGGAGGCGCCATAACTACAGGGAGCGCCGAACGCTCTCGGGGGACAGTATTCAAGCCGTGAGGGAAACGGCCATTACCAGCGCTCACCTGTCATGCTGTAACGCCGTGAGGGAAACGGCTCCACAACCTCGCCGGACCCACACCGGAGCCACACACAGCGGGGTCACTACAACACCCAGCTGCCCCGGGGGTCTGGTGCAGCGGAAGTGACGCCAGCGATGCGCCCGGAGGCGCCATTACTACAGGGAACGCCTCCCGCCCCGCGGGACGCGCGCTGGCAGCGCCGGGCTGAGGCTGGGCAAGGGCGGGCCATCTGTGGCCGTCAGAGGCCGAATGAGGCTGGGCTGGGCCATGAACCTTGGTTGATACGGCGCCCCAAACCCCACAAACCTGTAAGACTTTCTCTTTTTAAATTGTGTGCCGTTCAGTTAGGCCTTATCGATGTTGTAGCTTATAATTGAACTTGGGCTAGCAGTAGTGGTTGGCTCTGCTTCAGATTGTATCAAACTCATCTGTCAACTTCCTATAATGTCTAAATTTAGGTCGGCAAAGACCCCTCATACGATGAGTACTATGGATAACTACTTGGTAAAAGTAGTAACCAAAATTAATAAAGAGAGGCGCCTTTCATTAAACCGGATAAGTCCTCCGGTGTCACCTACAAGTCAGGGCACCCCCCCCCCCCCGTTACTCCCTTGCTAGAATGCAGCCGCATAGAAGGTTTCATTCCCATTGAACATGATTCATCTGCACTTATAGCATAAACTCTGGTGGAGTTGGAAAATTCACTGGATATTTCACCACAGCCTTCTCTGACATGATCAAACCTCTTGTGGTAAAATTAGAGGAGGTAACTAAGGAAGTAACCAGATTGGGTGGCCTTCTGAACTCTCAACTAACCCAGATTAAAGTAAATCAGAGTGTAAAGGCCGGTGAGAATATAAATAAGGAAGTTGCTGCATCTTGTAGTGGGGGGGAAGAGGCCGACTCATGTTGCACACACTGTTCAAGCTGCTCCAGTCAGCCAGTCACCCCCCCACTGCCCACTACTTGTTTACCATCTGTACAAGTTACTCAACCACCACTCATGATCCCTATTAATCAATCTAATATAATAGGGAGAAACAATGATGGGAGGAGTGTAGCAAAGAAAAGATGCTCAGTTAACCTGCCTCCAGATTGCGCTTCCTATATAGTAGTACTTACAAATGTACCAGAGGGGGATTCCTATCTTACTGACTCGAGGCCGGAGACCCATGATTCTCTGAAAAATACATGTTTATCCTGGTTGAATAAGAATTGTGGGTTTCCCCTTGCCTTTTCCAGCGACATCATATCAACCCGCAGAGTCAGCTGGATAGGAAACTCTAGGAAAAATGGTAAGGGGGACTGCATCATTGTTAACTTTAAGTACCCGCAGCACGTTGCTACAGTACTGCTTAGAGCAGCCTCCCTATTAACGAGTGACAATATTGTATGTGCACGCCCTCTTGGTTTCTTTTATAATCATCTTAACACTACTACACATTTAAACACTGATCAGCCTAAACCATTTCAACACCCCCCTAGGCGCTGTTTTGTTACCCCTCCTCCTCAATTCGGATTTCAGCCATCATTTAGTCAGGACCCATACTGCTATAGGTTGTCCCGGAATTATAATCACTTTGATCAACCCCTCCCACTGGTTAATCGATATGCCCCTCTAGCTTCTCTGGAGGAAAATGATTGACAGCCAATCGATTCAAGTACAAATATAAAGCCTCCTTATCCTATAGCTAGAATAATGACTTGAAACATTGCTGGCATTAAGGCTAAAGTAGGGAATGAAACCTGGTCTAACTCACTAAAGACTTATGATATTATAGCACTTCAAGAAACTTGGGACCAGATTAATAGTTTTTCTCTGGATGGGTACAGACACTTTTTTATTCCAGCAACATGTAGTGTGGCTGGTAGAGCCAAGGGAGGATTACTAAGTTTATTTAAACTTGATTTAAATGGCACACTAAGCCAGTGTAACTCAGGTACTCAGAATTGTTTAATTGTAGAGTTATCATTTTGTGATACTCCCAAGATTTTATTTATTAACTTTTATAATTCATGTGCCAATGAATGTACTGGGACTAACCTAGACTCATTGGAGAAATATCTGTCAGTTTACAGTACAAATGTGAATACTTTTGAATAAAATTTTTTAGGGGACTTTAATATCCCTGTAACCAACCATGTGCCAGTAATGAAATAGAAGGTCCTCCATATTCCTTATCTACGCATTTTGAACACTCTAAGAGGGGGGAAGTGCTTGAACATTTTCTGGCAAGATGGAATCTCTACGAATCTGGTTGCGGGGAAAATGATATCAGGCCCCCTACTTTTAAAGGAACAGACAAAGGCATTATAATTGATTATATCTTTATGATTTCTTTTTTGTTATGTAAGGTACTAAGATATAAGACGGAGGTATCGGTCTTTAATGACCACAATCCAGTGTTAATAGAGATAAAGTCTGTGGATCTATTAACCCTGACATCTGTAACTTACAAGGGTGGCCAAAGCGTGGCTGTAAAAGATCAAGGTTGCAGGCTAAAATGGTCAAACATAGTCCCTGAAACTTTTTTGCAGGAAGTGTTGGAAAGGGTTGAGGACGATGTAGTCATATGCCTCGAGAACCAGGCCCAAAGTACAGAGGTGGTCACTGCCTTTGATAATATCTGCAGAGAAATTAATTTAACCTTACATGCTGGCCCTAGACAGAGGACAAACCATGGTAAAAGATGGTTTGACAAAAAATGTTCTAGGGCACATGGAGTTTTATTGAAGGCTTTAAAAACGACCCCTAAGGACAGAGCCCAAATAGCTATTCTAAGAACTGCTTATAAGAAAGCAATCTTAAAAAGGAAAAAGGAGTTGAAAGATGAGGCCTGGTCACAATTACTTGCCCCTGACACTCTTAAAGATAGCGGACTGTTCTGGAAAATTGTAAATCAACCGTTATTCTCTGGAGAGGAGAACACTCCCCTTGAGTCTAACATTCCAGATAAGGGCTGGATAACTCATTTTGAGGTAATAAACTCTACCCCTGGCCCTGAAAGTCGAACGGCCAATACCCATGTTAGATCTGCTGGGTGCCAGGTGACTATTGAGGCCGAAGAGATTGAAAGAGCTATTGAGGTGACTTTAAAAAACAAGGCTCCAGGTCCCGACGGGGTCCCCGCGGATGTTTTTAAGTGCGCCCCAAAATTCTGGTCTAAGATCCTGTGTAGTGTTTTTAACGCTTTAAATCAAAATATACCGGTCTCATGGAAAAAATCTATTATTATACCAGTCTTTAAGAAGGGAAATAGGCAGGATCCCTCCTGTTATCCACCTATCTCTCTAATAGATTCCTCGGTTAAAATTTTGGGGCGGGTAATCTTGCATAAAATTACAGACTGGATTAATGACAGAGGGCTCCTGTATAACCTACAGTATGGGTTTAGAACAAAAAGGAGCACATTAGACCAATGCCTTAACTTGCAAATGTTAGTGGATAAATATACCAAGGTGAAAGAGGGGTCAATGTACTTGGGGTTCATAGACCTCTCTTCGGCATTTGACCTTGTAAACAGGGCCAAGCTATGGCAAATTTTAATTAACATGGGTCTTGATCGGGCTTTAGTTGACCTTCTGGCAGACTTACATTCTGGTCTTCTGGCCTCCGTCAGGGTCACTACCGAGGGGCGCTGTACTAGTTATTTTAACTCAGAAAGGGGGGTCAGGCAAGGGTGTATTCTGGCCCGCTTCATTTTACGGTATACATAAACGCCCTTGAACCTGCTTTAAAAGAGGCTACCCTAGACATACCGCGCATAGGGGAACTGGGTATCCCAGTCCTCCTATACGCGGATGACGCTGTCCTTCTTTCACGGACAGGGGTTGGATTACAGCGGCTCTTGGATGTATTTGGGACCTTTATGGGATCATTAGATCTTAAAACAAATGTAAAAAAGTCCCAAATCATGATTATGGGGAAGTGTTCTAGGAAAAAGCAGTCTAAAACTTTTTTCTGTGGCAAAGAAGAACTTAGCAGGGTGCCCACATTCCCGTACCTGGGGATTACATTTGATGAGAGAGGGAACTGGGGCCCGCAGCTTAAAAATAGAAACATTTCCTTTGCAAAAACTACCTCCGCCCTCCAGGGCTTTACGAAAAAACTTGGGGCTAGGCCTATAGCAGCATTAATGAAGATTTATAAGGCAAAATGCATCTCAGTAGCCACATATGGCAGTTCAATATGGGGATATAGTTCCTCTGACTGCCTACAGGTGACCGAAAATAAATTTATGAGATCAGTCCTCTCAGTGCCACAGTCTACGCCCTCTTATTTATTTATTTATTTATGTGCTTCTATAGCGCCTGAATAGACCCCCGAAGGGGTATCTCCGCGCTTTGCCATACAAAGGAGACCAGCTACTCTGTCCATAAACATTTCTAGTGGGTGGTAGGAGGGGAGTGAATTAGATGCTGGAAAAAAGGTACGTTTTCAGGGTTTTTCGGAAAGACAGGTGATCAGTACTAAGTTTTAATGCGAGGGGCAGGGTGTTCCATAGGACAGGCCCTGTGTATGCTAAGGCCCTGCCTCCTTGCCGAGTTTTTTTAATTTTTGGAACCTTAAGGAGCTGGAGGTTGCTTGATCGTAGTGAACGTCCAGGAACATAAGGAAGGAAGGCTGAGGTGAGATATTTCGGTCCTTTCCCCATCAGGCACTTGTGAATTGTACACAAGATTTTGAATTTGGTCCGCAGTCGCACTGGCAACCAGTGAAGTTCTGTCAGTAGTGGCCGGGAGGGAGTCCTAGATGGAGCATTCATGACTAGCCTCGCGGCCGTATTCTGGACCACCTGTAGTTTGTTAAATTGGCCTTCATTAGCTGACAAAAGAAGGCCATTACAGTAGTCCAGTCTACTGACGACCAGAGCCTGGACCAAGGTCTTTCTGTGGTGATCTGGGAGAAAAGGAAACACCCTTCTCAGCAAAGAAATAACCCCGAAACAGGTACCAGCAACCTGGTTGACGTGTTCTTTAAAGGTCAGTGACTGATCAAACAGCACTCCCAGATTTCTTATGGTCTGTTTAGGAATAGGGGCAGGTCCCAGTTCAAGCGGCCACCACTCATTGGACCATAGTGTTACTGCTTCCCCATAGAGTACAACCTCTGTTTTGGTCACGTTGCACTGTAAGCAGTTGTTTGTCATCCATCTGGAAACTGCCCTCATGCCTTCTGCGAAAGTTCTTTGTAAAGCAGGAGAGAAGGTCTTAAAAGGGAACAGAAGTTGGGTGTCGTCGGCGTAGGACACCGGTATAAACCCAAAGGATCTCACCAAGTCAGCCAGGGGGGCCACGTACACATTAAACAATGTGGGGCTTAGGCATGAGCCCTGTGGCACACCCCTGGTGAGCTCCCTAGCGATGGATTTATGGGAGCCCAATCGGACTTCCTGAGAGCGACCCGAAAGAAAGCTCTCCATCCAGGACAGGGCTGTACCTCCCAGTCCCATCTCCCTCAGCCGACAGAGAAGCAAATCGTGAGACACCGTATCGAAGGCAGCGGATAAGTCCAATAGCACCAGAATCACCGACCCTCCACTATCAAGCGTCATCCTGATGTTATTGGTGACGGCCAGTAGGGCGGATTCGGTGCTATGGTTGGGCCTAAACCCAGATTGTGAAGGGTCTAGGCCACCCGCTGTCTCGATATAGTTAGAAAGGTGGGTGTTCACGTGCTTCTCTGTTAACTTGCCGATGTAGGGCAAGAGAGAGATAGGTCGGAGGTTAGATAAGTCCGTCCAGGGTAGGGTCGCCTTCTTCCGGATTGGGTTTACTACCGCAGTCTTCCATTCCATGGGCACTTGGCCTTTGGCCAGGGAGGTGTTAATAACTGCCTGGATCGAGGGGCCTAAGATGGGAATCAAAGGGGCCACCATTTTGGCAGGAAGGAGGTCGCTGGGGGAGCCAGTTTTCATATGGCCAATAAGTGTTGCCAGATTTAGATCTGTGACGGGGGGAATGACAAACAGGGAATTTGTGGCCTGAGTGCCGAGTTTAGCTACAGGAATGGGTGTAGTAGCCCCACCCTTAGAGGTTAAAATTTTGTCATAAATCAAATTTATTTTTTCCTCGAAAAACTCAGAGATTTCGTCACAGAGTGGTTGAGAAGCATCATCGGTACTTTCAGTGGCTGTGGGTTTAATAAAATCTTTTAGAATTTTAAATAATTCGCGCGGACAGTTCCCTGCCTCCTCCAGTTGCGCGGAGAGGTGGACTTTCCTGGCTAGTTTGATATTTTTATAATATGCTAACTGAGCCTCCTGAAAGGCTTCCCTGGCCTCTTCATTTTTTGATGTTCTCCAAAATTTTTCTAAACGTCTGCATTTTTGCTTTTCTTTCCTAAGATCAGCTGTATACCATTTCTCCTGTTTGGTATGGAGAAATTGTTTGTGTAGTTTAAGGGGGGCAATGGTGTCAATAGCAGATTTTAGGGATTGATTAAATTTCTCTAATGCAGACTCAGCAGTATCTGTCTCCGTAATAGTCGGTTGCACCCAGTATTTGTGCAAGTTGGTTACTGAGATTTTATGCCATTCTCGACGAAGAATAGGCGGGGGCAAGGCTTTCTGAGGTCGATTGATTGGTCCAGCCAGATGGAACTCAATCAAAAAATGATCTGACCAAAGGATGTTTTTAGCAGGAAAACAACGTATTTTGGAACAGTTTGAGAATATAAGGTCGAGGGTGTGCCCACCGATGTGTGTGGCACCGTTGTTGCTTATATTGAGCCCCAGGTGGGATAGGTCAGTGGTCAGATGAGTGGCTTCCGGCAGTTCTGGGACGTCCATATGTATGTTAAAATCCCCGAGGAGGATAAAATCCTCCTTGGCTTTTATATGGGGAGCAAGTGTTTCCAGAAGGAGCAGGGCGAAGTCCGGATTGGGAGTGGGTGGACGATACAGAAGGGCTCCTCTCCAGGAAATATTACCTAATGTGATTTTAAAAATCATGATTTCCAACATTGGACTACATATTTTATCTAGAATAGTTGTCTTAAACGTATCCTTACAAATAATCGCTAAGCCACCTCCTGTTTTAATGGGCCTATCAGCATGCATAATTCTGTATCCTGAGGGAACACCCAACACAACAGCAGGTGTAGTGTGGGGTTTCATCCACGTCTCAGTAAAGAAACAGAGATCAGGTTGTTCCGCGTGAATGAGATCCCAAATCTGTAGTTGGTGCTTAGGCATGGAACGCACATTTAAAAGGAGACACTTAAGTTCCAGGGGAGTAGTGGGTATATTATCTTTGCCGCATAAGCTATTTCCTGTCGAATCCGACTGAAAACGGCATTGGAGGCAAGAAAAGCTCCCTTCGAGCTGTTTATATTGTAACCGGGTATCACACTTCACCCTTGGCTGTAACAGTCGGAGGGTGTGGGGTGAGTAGGTAACACGGTTAATACCTTCGGGAGGCATCGTGGAGTCGACCTATAGCCTCTGTGCCTCTGTTCTGCCTCGTCCTGTCGCGGACGGGCGCAGACGGGCAGCTCTTATACTATCCACTCTGAATTGGGGGTAGGCTTTATTTCTGACATGATAAGTATGGCTCCTGTAATATGCTGGTTGAAGACCTGGTTGAACCAGGAAATCACCCTGAACCATACTATCATGAAAGAGTGTCTCCTCCTAGAAAATTATAGTAAGAGTGAGTGGTTGATCTACATTAAAAACACTCTGATTAAACTTGGGAGACCGGAGCTTTTCTCCTCCCCGGAGTTAATAAGACCAAAAGATATTGCCATAAATAAGAGAGCAATGGCTAATCTGCTGTCTCTGGAGAGAGAGGAACGCAAGTTAAAAAAACCTACCGTAAGGGCTAATCTCATTATTGCTAGCTCATGTGGTCCCGAAACTTACTTAAATGTGGTGAATCGTCCCTTCCATAGGTTTCTCCTAACCCGTTTCCGTTTTAACTTGATACATTTAAATTTAGGACTGTTTCCTTCCTGGAGTACCCCCGAAAAAGCACCGCCGTGTTCTTGTGACAACTTTTCCACCCAGAACACAATGCACTTTCTGATGTTCTGTAGTCACTACGCGGAATTAAGGATGACATTTTTGGTCCCAATACTTAAGGAGGGGGGCTTTTTGCAGGTCAAGCCTGCCTTTCTTTACCTGCAATTACTACAGTCCCCTAGGATCATTTTTCATTTTGCAAGTTTTTTGGTGGGCGCTGTAAGGATTAGAAATAAGAATAACTCTCTGACTAATTGTATATAAATGAATTTGGATGCATATATGTATGATTGTACATCAAAAACTGTCAGGGGTGGCACTCAAAAGGGATCGTTTTCATCTTATTTATTGTGTTTTTAATCGATGATACATTCATTTTATGTATATTTTTGGATGATTTTTTGGAATATGACTCTGTTTTTATTCTGCATTAACAAGCGCATTTAATTCTATATTTTGTATAGTTCCATTGTCTTTTTATGATATTGATTTATCAAAATAAAGTATTCTGACTGAGTGACTGACTGACACTCCAGAACAGGTTTTACTTATGTCCAGCAATGCATCATGGGAGACCTAGTTATAGGTAGATACATCAATGCAGTCACCATAGATTTCAGCAATGCATGCCACACACTACTTCCAGAAGCTGATGAAGACCAGGCAAATGTGTGATAGAAATGTGATTTAATCATGACACACAGGTGAACTACACCACTGACCCAATGTCCATATCTGTCCACAGGAGAGTCATCGCGCAAGACAGCACAGGAGAGGGAGGAGAGGGCACCGACAACAGAGAGGAGGGAGAAGACAAGAGAAAGAGCAGGTCACAGCGCTGTTCAGCAAGGGAAGACCACAGCGCAGGCAGCAACCAAACCTGACCGACCCACCACACCACAGCCCCAGTCACCTCTGTTGTTTGGGACTCAAGAGTCAGAACCAGCAGCACTTTCCCCCACACCAGCATCACAGTCACCGGTGCAGGGAAAGGCAAGGAGGCTTGATGTGCCCCCTCTCCGGATTCTTGAAACATCAGAGGAGGAAGATGAGGAGGGTGATATGCCAACCAATCCACCTGTGTCAGACAACGCTGGGCAGCAGACTACTTCAAGCGCTGTGCGGTCCAGTGTCAGAGGCCGAAGGGCACGGGAGAGAGGTGAAGGCCAGGATGGTGAGGGGGTCTTCTGTGGTCTTGAGGCCAACATGGTGAAGGTACAGCGCCTGCAGGCAAAGGCAATTTTGGCAGTACACAGGCAGGTGTGCAGTAAGAATTGCAAGATGGCAAACATCAACCTGGGCATAGGCAACATGACAGTGAGCATGCAGGCGATGGCAGACATGACCCAGTGCATGGGTACCCAAGGTGACAAATTAAATAGGGACCACTCAGAGAGGCGCAGAGATCGTCTGTGTAAGCAGCAACAGACAAAAGCATTGAACCGCTTTGACACTGCAACCTCCCTGCTGTGCCGCCGCTCTGTTGCTATGCAGGAAGCAATTGTGCACTGTTGCACCGATTCATCAAGAGGGATGGGTAGAGTCACCTCGGCCATGGAGCTGATGCTCATGCAACAGGCAGCCACTGCTGGAGACACAGGTGTGGGGGAAACAGATGAATCCACCAGCAGGAGCGGCTCAAGCACTCCTGTCCCTGAAATGCATAGGAGTAGCAGGCGCCAATCTGCTGAGTCAGGCACCACCGAAAGCCTTGAGAACCAGCCTCGTGCATCCCGCACTGTACTGCGTGGTTGCAAACATTAAAAATGCCCTCAACCCACAGGACAGGTCACGGTGAGGATAACTGTGACCACCCAGTCATGATAATAGACATTGTGATAACATGGTGTGGTATAATTTGAATGTCGTAGTGACAATTAAACTACGTACTTCATATCCTACGCCTGTCTGTGTCTCATTACTTACTTTGAAATATTGGCGTGTGATCTCTGCACGTCTCAGTCTTCCATCTGTTGCTGGTGCTGCTCCTGTATTGTAGTGTAGTTCCTAGTTTCCCACTAGGCCCTGCACATTGGAATAACATAAACAGTAGTATCGACGTAGAAGTGCGGATCTTCCAGGCCTCTACTGACTATGCTAAACTTAATTGGGTTTGTTACCAACTAGCTCAGAGGTCACTGGAAACTTTTTTGACTGAATAGGAAGTGATCAGCTTCCCTGGCACAGACAAGAAGGGATTCGGTTTTCCAACAACCGTGCAACATGACAACTTTGCTCCTCAGATCAAGAGTCAATCTCTAGGGTCGTGTGAAACAATAGACAGTTATTTTACTCAGTCAGGTTAGTGCAGTTTACTTTTACAATATGTAGAGAATAGAGAGACGGGCGTTTGTCAATAAAGGGTTAACATTTATTGAACAGTCTTTCTTCTAGTACAAGAGAAATGAATTGCCACAATTGCAAGACTTGTTATGATAAAAAGTACGTACAGTAAGATAAGTATTGCAAGATAATACTGTAAAAGCATTGATATGGTTTCTTAGCCATACAATGGTTTAAAAGTAATAAAACATATATACAGTCATATATACATTAGGCTAAAATACTCAACTGGTGCTTCTAACTACGCCTACCCCAGTGTACCTGACCTAAGCCTAATACTTGGGAGGGGAGTAAGTAAGTAGCTTTTAAGTTAAGTTGGTTTTGCCAAGGTTTGCTTCAAGAATTCTCACTAAGGGTTTAGTCAACACCATACCTCTGAATAGAATGATGGAGGTCTGGTATCTCCTTCAGGGGGAACTCGGTATCCCAGTCACCCGCAAGGGTAGACCAGAAACGCTGGAGCTGGATTTCTCGGCAGGAGAAAGACAGCGTCTCTCTTCAGCGCGTCGAGGAGGAGGAGGGGGGACAGAGTCCGCGGGCAGCTGGCATCTGCTGGGCTCTTTGCAGAGGGACGGCTGTTCAGCTCCTAGTTTCACCACACCATCGTTGGCGCTTTAGCAGCGATAATGGTATCAGCAGCTTGCATACAGCAGCTTCATCAAGCGACGGGCAACAGGCTGCAGCAACAGGCAATTGCTTAAAGCAACGTTGGTAATATTTATACCTGACAGGTGCCTGGTTTGACGTAAGTTTGCTGGACATAAGACGTCAATTAAAGATGTCACTAGGAAGTGATCGCTATCAGTTGCTCATTAGAGTTCCATTACTAATCAAAACACAGCAAGCGGGGATTTCCAGGTTTGCTGAGTTTTTATCTTGTTGAAGAACTCGGAGTGTTAATCTAGGAATCTCAGACAGTGACTTCTGCTCTGTCATTGCACTAATTGGTTGCAAAGGAAGTGGCAGAGAAAACTATTCTGGAATGTGGCTCTGTTCGTGTGAGGCCAGAGATGACTTTCTGAATATCGCACTTGAACGGTTATGCCAATATAGGGAATAAATGGATTTATAGCCGAATAGGGGCATAAGGTCACAGTATCGATCAGGATCCTAGATAAGCACGCAACACCCACTTCACGGGTTTATGTCCATCAAATTACTAAAACTAGAGCAATAAGATGCATGTGTAACATTGCCCACCCCAAAATACATAAATGCATTCGAAATAGGCGTATAATGTAATACGTGAAATTTATGTACTGTACGTTTTTGAAGCATAGAAATCATTCAAAAATTATTGCATATGGAATCAATGAAAGATTATGCAAAAAGAATTACACATGAAATATCTCTGAAACAGAAGAAGGGCGAGATAAATCATCACATATAAATGCATTGCAATAAATGTGCTAGAGGCTGGTTTGAGGTTGTTATGTCTCTAGATGTGTTTAGAAATAGAAGTTGAAGCTTCTGGTCTCTAAGAATAGTTTTTACTTTAAGCAAAGAATTGTTCGTGCCAAAAAAAGGTCAATATTAAAAAGTGTTCAATTCAAAAGAATTATTGCTTGAACGGGGAAATAGAGTTCCAACGCTTTTAGCAGTTTTTGTTGATCAAAACTGAAGGCCGAATTCAGAGTTCATGGGAACGCTGTGTGTCGGAAAGCTTCTCCAAAGTTATTATTTCTGTTCGGGTGAGAACATCATATCAGACAGGCTCTCAAAGAATTAGTCTACAAAATCAGGTGACAGTTCAACCAAATTCGATAGTGCTGTAACTTGGCAGGTGTGAGAATGATTGCTGTCATCATAGTCGGGATCAGCAATGCTCACAGAAGGTCCTACCTGGATGATGTTGCTTTTGTCACTTGCTCCACTGTTACCACCTAGTCGTAGCACAGGAGTCTCAACGAATGCCGGCATCAGGATTGGTAGCCGCTGGGGACAACACAATGCGTGAGCCGTTATCGGACTGAGCAAAGTATCGACGTCCATTGGTACTGCTGATGGAAGTGAAAGACAGACGTCCAACACGCACTCATCTCCGCATAGCATACATCGTAGTACCGGTAAGATACTGTTCTGCCATATAGGTCTGAATGAAAGGAACCAGGTCATGTTTAGATCTCTCAGCCTGGCCAATCCAAGGACGTTAGTTATCCTGTCCCGGTAGCGCATTGCTAGGATTGTCTCTTCCATTCCCATGGGAGCTATGTCTGAGCTTTGGCTTGCCATAACGAAGCAGGACGGTCAAAAAGAAAATCCCTTCTACAAGTCCCAAAAATAAGGGTATGCCGCCAAAAACAGAGTGGACAAAATTAGGAACGATTCCCAAAATTGCTTGAAAAGGTGTTAGCAGTCCCGTAAAAATCGTCTTAAATATGCCTGGGATGCCTGTGGCACTAGACATGTTAAGGAGTAGGCTAAGCATTTCTACGAAATGCACTGGGCAATTTGTTGATAAAAGTTCATGAACTTCAGTAGCTGTCCTTGCAAATAGAAGATCATACGTCTCTTTTGATGACGTTATGGGCACTGTTGTCTGCAAAAGCACAGACTTCATTTTGCTTAAAGTATCAATTCGTTTAGAATAGAGATTCAGACGAGGCCAGATAGGAGTCTCTGTGTCTACAGGCCCGCTCGGAAACAATGCCTGCATACAGCATTTGACCATGGATGTTACTCTTACTAGATAACTTTTCCCTGGCACAAGGCCACAACATCTGTGATCCGTTCTAAGAATGTAACTCCCGTTTGCAAGTTGCATAAAGAAGGGCTCTATCTGAGTTGCAGGTGTGACAAGCTGGTGGCATGAAAGGTTGTTAGAATTTCCATCACAAGCTCCGTGTAAATGAATACCCTGGCACAAAAGTATACCGCTTAGTGAATGTTTACAGTTTTCACCACTAAGAAATACATTTTTGTCGCTGTCACTATAGCATGAATGTGTGTATGGTAATTTCCATTCAGATTTTACATAACCTTTACCCAATCGTTCATACTGGCCAGTAGGTATGTATTCAAGGCACTTTTTAAATCGGAAAGTTGTTATCGGAATAGTGATAATTCCGTGTATTATCCATTCAATGACAGGACTCTCTGACATTGTCAATGGTAATCTCTCAAGTTTTTCAATGCTCAGGATTGTATAGTCTGCTCCTTTCTGTGCCAAACTGATTTGTTTATCAGTAAGGTTAAAAATGGAAAATAATGACGTTGTGTTTATTAAACGCCAAGGCACATAGCCTGAACGAAGATTTTGCAGCGTCCAGCCCAATTGTACAATAGAACGTAATTGAGATTGGCCATGTTGTAACATTAGCAAGTCTCTATCTATCACATCAAAGGCAGAAGATACAATATTGTCCAACGAATATATTCTGGAGGACAGAGTCATTAACCCATTCTCCACTACAGAAAGTGATTTTTCCAAATTAATACGATCAATTTCTCGTATTTTTTCCGCTGTTTCAATTTGTGTGACTTTTCAAGCCTCGTTGTACGCAGCATAGATACTGGTCGCTATGAAACGCTTTTGACGCTGTTTGCGTGGTCCAAGAATGAAATCGCGCAAATCAGCACCATCTTTTAGTAAAGACAAGTGTTGCTTAATTTCAGCCAGTGTGGATGATGTTAGCCATTCGAGGCAGAGTTTCCCTACACTGTATGTTGTTACTATCCCTGGATGTTGTCTCTGGGAGTACCTAGGGTCTTGTCTGGTCATTTTTAACCCCTGTGTTTTGTTCAGGAATCTCTCTTGACAGTTGTTTGTGTCAGTAGGCCAGATTAACCACTTTTTCCAATCAGGATGTGTTCTGTTAAAATGTAAAATTTGTGACACGTCTAACTCAATATCTGTAGTTGTATTTTCAGGTATTGGCTTTGGAATAGACGGTGTTTTAAGGTCTTTGATCTTAGCTAGGCCAAGACATGATGTTTGGTGTATTGTGTCATTTAAAAACATCATTTGTTCAGGTATCATGCAGGTTCTGAATAGTGCTTCAAGGCCTTGTACCTGCCAATCTTTTGTACCCCAAATTGTTTTTGTTTCAATGTTATTTTTCCAATAATCAAAACCAAATGTCATCATTTTTTCATAAAATGCTTCTGAATATATAAATTTAGAATTTGTCAGCATTGTTTTCATTCCTGTTTTATCTAACAGTTTGTAATAAAACTTTTCTGCATCACTAGTGTTAAACCCTGAGAAGTATTTGAATTTCTCAAAAAATGCTTTAGAACTGCTTTTAGGTGGTGTAGCACAATGTTCCCATTGATTATACATAAAAACATTTCTAGGCTGTGCAGATTTATGCAAGTAATGATCACCATAATGTGTGTAGCAGAATAATTGCTCATAACTAGATGAACCTTGTAAATAATCATGTCCTGTGAATCCTGCTGACATTACTAAATCAGACATCATGTCATTAATACTGTTAAAGCCCCAATCATCAGAGAATGTACTAGGTTTTACAAAGTCACTTAAGGAAACCTTCAGTTGATGAGGATACTTCAGGATTTCGACCGGACCATAGATCTCATAGTCAGTTTTCTCCCATACTACCCCACCAGGTATTGGAATTGCTGTGACATTTACTGTTGACAGTTCTATTTTCTTCATGTGGGATGATCTGTGTGGTTTCAGGACTAGGTTGATGTTCTGACTTGCTGATTCCATTGTACCATATTTTCCCTCAATGAATTTTCCCAAACAAAGTACCATGATGAGCCAAAGCAGGAGGAAAAATACACCTAGACCGAACCAGAACTCTAACCAAGGTGAAATAAGGTAGATTTCCTTCAGTTGATGAAAGAGTTCCGTTGCTTTTTCTTTAAAAGTCTTTTTTGTTTCTGGCATCACTTCGGGGTCGTTTTGATCTTCAGAGAAGTTGTCGAAGTTGATGAAATAACCAGAGGCAGTTCTGTCAATTGATGGGATTGTTCTTTCAATCTGTCTTTCGGTAGCATTTTCTGATGCCACATTATTGTAGACTGGTGTTTCTTGATGAACTGTTTCAATCTGTGTCTCAAGAGGCACGAGTTCCATGGCATTATTGCATAGTCCTTCTCTGTGCACTGCAGGCTGATCGAATGTGATTAGTCTTTCAGTTTGAACCTCTTGGATTGTTGCAAGTTTGGGTATTCTGTTGTTTCTTGGGAGTCCACTGGGCCTACTGTTGATTATAGGCCACATGCTTGTGGTTTTACCAGGTCGATAGACACGACTCTGTTCTCCTTTTTACCAGCAAGGGGCGGTAGTACTACTGATCTTGTTCCGGTGACTACCAAGACAGGTACTGCTTTTCTGTAAGAAGGCCCAAATTCCTTCTTCACCGCGATTCCCCAATCTTTGGAATCCAGACAGGCCTTGCTGGGGCTGTTGCTTGTGGTGCCTCGTCAGTGGTATCTGGCTGTTGTTTTAACTTTATGTTGCTTAAGGATTTTCTTGTTTCATTCAGTTCCTGTAAAACAGCCAAACGATCTTTGATGTCAAAGTCTGTTTTCTTATCTTGTACCACTGATATCTGACTATCGAGGTCCTGAATGTTCATTCTAATTCCGAACAATAGTGCGTATGGGCTGAAACCTTTCAGAGAATTTCTTGGCAAGTTATTAAGACTAGTCTGGACACTTATTAGATGTTTGACCCACCCAGCGCCTGAACCTAATACCTTCGCTGTTATAGATCGCTTTATGTCCCGGTTTTTTCTTTCTACCACACTATTCCCTTCGGGGTGCGACGGACAAGAATACCGCAACCCAATTCCCATGCTGGCCATGGCCTCCTTATAAGCTCGAGAGCTAAAAGCAGGACCCTGGTCAGAATGGAACGTGGTAATTGCGTATGTGCCGATAAAGACTCGCAGATCTTTTATAACCGTTCTAGCGTCAGCCGA
Source organism: Lissotriton vulgaris (assembly GCF_964263255.1). Taxonomy (NCBI): domain Eukaryota; kingdom Metazoa; phylum Chordata; class Amphibia; order Caudata; family Salamandridae; genus Lissotriton; species Lissotriton vulgaris. The sequence goes on from NC_141698.1 coordinate 353,199,048, forward strand.
GCGCTGGAGGCCTCATTTTTTAAGTGTGTTTAGCCTTAACGATGTACAATGGGACGCGCTTCTCTTCTTTGATTGCGCCGATAGACCGCCTTATGCTGTCTATCAGGGTTCCTGAAACTACACTGGCCTGTTCATTACCGCGATCTCTGTTGCAGTCTTCACAATTTTGAGCAAAACATTGAATATCTATGCTCATTCCTGGCCACCAGTACTCTGATTGTAATTCTTTCAGAGAATCCTTAATTGTTTGATGTCTCAGACCCAACCCCATGTGTGCCTACAGTAAGAGGAAGCCCCTCCTGCTCCTGTTTGGAATTACTCTGTCCCCCACTCCAGGGATTCGAGCAAAAGGAACGGAGTTTGCATCGATTACGTATGCATAATTGAGTGGATAGTTCACGGGTAGTGCTGCACAGTCGCCTTTTACGGTCGTTTTTACTGCCAGCATGGTTTCCCCGTCTATGTATTTTTCTGTACGCTTTTTTGTGGCTACGAAAGCCGGTTTAGTTGCTTCCGCTGTGGCTGTATTAGCCAATGAATTCCCTGCAACGTGAACGCCATCACGTTGAAGACTCTGTGCGTGAATCACGTGAGTCTTTTGTAGTTCTTTGTGTAAAAGAGCTACCTGTTTCCAGAGCAATTTATGCTTTACTGTGGCACCTGTGTCATCTTTGTAATCGTTTTCAATCCACCTCTGCAATTTATTATTGTAAGAGTTGACGCAAAGATGAGAATCGCACACGATAAGTGTCGGGAATTCACGTTCTGCATTTTCGAGCGCCATCTTTAAACATCTGATTTCAGTTCTCTGAACCGAACAGTTTCTTACAGATTCAGTTTTTGTTACTTTCGGTCTGAATTTACCGGTCAGCCAACGACCTTTAACAATCGCACAGGCTGCTTTGTAGGATTTGCTCTCTACGTTGAAATGCTGTACAAATCTATCTGTATAGATTATACAGGCGTATTGTGGGAAAGGCAGAAGTTCGATTGGCAGAGGATATTCTTCTTCATACTCTAAATCATTCAGTTCTTCGAATTGCGGGGCGAAATAGTATTTCACATCTTCCGCTCCTAGAGAATCTACACACTGTATCCATTTCGGATCCAGTGACACTGTAGGCAGGTTTACTGGGCTGAATAGCGCCTCGAAGGCGGATTCCGCTGTGAGGATATTAATCCGTTTGCCGTGTGCTAGTTCTCCTTCATTTGCTAATGCAATTTGCACTGCTTTCACAGTTCTTTCTGTGTGACTGAATGTTTTTTCTGCTTGCGTGTACAAGTGAGATTTAATTGAAATTGGTACCTTTTCTCCCTCATTAGAGGTTAGGTACGTGAATCCGCATCTTCCTGGGATGACTCGGATTACAAGATCGCGTTTATTGTCACGTGTATCTAATTTTGTTTTTGCTAGCATGTCTGTTTGCAGTGATCTCAAAACTTCTGTGTGTTTTTGAGTCCAATTGATTTGTTTAAAATCAGGTTTAATTAGTTCGTAGAGAGGTTTAACCCTCTCTGCGTAATTTAGAATGTAAGTTCTTCCGAAATTCAGAAAACCTAGTATGGATTGTAAATTCTTCAGCGTTATTGGAGCTTGGAGTACAGCGCACTTCTCTAAGAAGTTGTCCGCTAGGCTTTTCCCTTCACTTGATAATTCGTATCCTAAAAATAATACTGTCAGATGGGCAATTCGAGACTTTTTAAAGTTGAATTTGTAACCCTCTGCTGCGAACCCAAGTATAATGGTGTTCACTCTTTTCAAGTGAGTATCCAAGTCGTCGTCTGTGAGATAAATATCATCTACGTAAGATAATGCCTCATCATCATATATTTGTAGTAACTCTGTTACCCTAGCTGAGAATAGTCCTGGGCTGTTCTTGAACTCCTGTGGGAGTCAACAGAATTTTTTCTGCAACCCAAATGCAGAGAAAGCGGTCAAATATCTGCTTTCTGGTGCAATGTTTTGACAAAAGAAACCATTTGATATGTCTAATGTCGTTTTATATTTTTTCCTAACTATGTTATTCATTAGGGCTGCACTATGCGAGTTTTGTACTGCAAATGTTTTACAACATGTATTAAGGTGTCTGTAGTCCAAAACTAGACGATATGAATTGTCTGGCTTGGAGACAGGAAACAAGGGATTGTTCATTTGAGAGGTGCATGTTTCAATCACCCCCTGGTATTCAAGTTGATCTAAGATCTCCCTGACCTGTTTTTTAGCTTCTTGCTTAATGGGATACTGCCGTTGGGCAGTTGGTTCACTTTTTAACTGGATTTTGTGAGGAGGTGAGTCCTCATCCCATCCTACATGATTTTTATATAATGCCGGTGCCTGGGCCACTGCCCATTTCCTTGCATAAGTATATTTTTTGTGAATCGGAATGTGATTCGAGAAGGCAGGCATAATCATTTCTTCGCCACGAGGGCACTCCCTGACAAACTCTGGGGGCCAATCTTTTTCAGCTAACAGAATATCATAGCCTTTTGAGAGCTTATCCCAAAATAGACCTCTTATTTTCCTAGTCTTATCACCCTCTATACGCAATGTTATTTCGTATATTTTATGGGGCTCGCTAAGTCTGGTGTCGGCAGTTTCAACCTGAATGTATTCATTCGTGTCCACTGTCTCCAGATGATTCATCAAGATCTTGCACGCTATACTGATTTCTGCTGCACTGTCCAACATTGTCAATGCCCACTCCCCGTTTTTCAACTGTGTCCTCAGTATTCTCGGCATGGTTGATTACTCTAATACTGGCTACCTTCTTTTTCTGAAATTGAGATTTTTTTACTCTGAGCAGGTTCCTTGTCTTTGGACTTGGTGTGCTCTCCTGGGTCTGACCGTCCTCTTCTTTCCGATTTCTGCGAAAATGATTGAGATAAACGTGTATCAATACTTTGATATCTATCAGGTTTTTTCAGATTATCCCTATTTCTAAGGTTATATCTTTTCTCAGAGGGCTCCCTCTGGGGAGACAGGTGTTCTCGAGTCAGAGTTCTTTCCCTCCGTCGAGGAGACCTTCCTCTGGACTGGAAAACTTTTTCCTTGGGAGTGGATTGTTTATTTCCATCCCAGCTCTTTTTAGGAGTGTTGAAATTATTTTTAATAAATAATTTTTCAGGATTTTTGAACAGTTGGGGCTTTACTGGTTTTCCACCCAAGCTGTCTCTACCTAATTCTTCATAGCATTTTTCTATGATTTTGGCAAGCTCAACTGGCTGATCTTTTATATCTGTTTCCTTCAACTTCTGGCGAATCGCCACAGATGCTGCTTCTCCTTTTATGTTGGCTAATAATATAGCCGAGACCTGCTTGAAGTCTTTCAGTAATTTCATACCAAGAGTTAAAGCGGGCTCTGGACCGTATTCATTTTGAATCTGTTTTAGCACATCCGGTATTACCGCCATAGACGGAACACCATGTGTTTTTTGTGTATATGGAAGCAAAGACTGTACCCCAAGTGTCACAGTCCTCCACGTGTGGTGCGATTCCCATAGGAAGGCAGATGGTCAAGATTCTGTGTTTCTCTATAGGGGTAGTATCAGGAAATACTGCCTCTATTTGAGTGATTTTCTGTGCTAACCAGAAAGGAATTTGTTCCCGTTTTACGGGTGTTTTACCAAGACGTGACTGTATGTTCTGTGGTGTGATTTTATTAGTGTTCCCCTGATGAGGGGTCAGCTGTGGTACATTAACAGCTGGTTGGACTGTTGCAGTCCGCATTACATATTGGACTAATTGCCTATGTATTTTTATAAGTGTTTTTAGCTGTACTAACAGCTCTTCTCTAGACATTTTTGCAATGTCCGGATGTGGTGTGTAGCTGGCTAGAACCGGCCACGTTGCTCCTGGTCTACCTAGTGGACCGAGCCTGGTAATATGATCATTATGTTTTAGGGCGCCATTAAACCAGAGCAGGTGCTCTTGGAATTTTAGTGGGATTTCAGTCTCCTCGAAAGGAGCGTACTCTTCCGGAGGTTCCTCTATTTTGTAATAGTGAAACTCTTTTGTTGTAGCGTTTGCCGCTGGAAAGTTTATCCATGAATAGAATACCTCTGTCTGCCGATATTCGTGAGCCTCTATCACGAAAATTACTGTACCACCTTGTGGTGTCAGTCCGTTCTCTATAAGTTTCAAAGTTATAGATTTTCTTAAGTGGACCGGGATGATTATTGCATCCGGGTCAGTGTGTTCGGGACCCTGCTGAGTCGCATCTGCTGCGGCCCCAGTGGTTCCGTTTTCTCCTGGCATTGTATAAATGCAAGGTTTGCAGAGTAGGTCTCCAAGGAGACAAAGATTAGGTGCACAATATTTTGGAACACTGTATCCTTCAACGTTGAATAAACCAGAGCTTTACATAGGAATCTCTTCCTACTGAGTTCGGGCGGATTTTAACCTTTCACCCACTCCAGACGACTATTGGAATATTTACGGGAGAAAGGGGTCTGTGTAAAAAATGCACGACTGAGTTACTCTAACGTCTTGCGTTAGTTTATCGCCTAACTAAACATTGGGCGCCATGTAGTGTAGTTCCTAGTTTCCCACTAGGCCCTGCGCATTGGAATAACATAAACAGTAGTATCGACGTAGAAGTGCGGATCTTCCAGGCCTCTACTGACTATGCTAAACCTAATTGGGTTTGTTACCAACTAGCTCAGAGGTCACTGGAAACTTTCTTGACTGAATAGGAAGTGATCAGCTTCCCTGGCACAGACAAGAAGGGATTCAGTTTTCCAACAACCGTGCAACATGACAACTTTGCTCCTCAGATCAAGAGTCAATCTCTAGGGTCGTGTGAAACAATAGACAGTTATTTTACTCAGTCAGGTTAGTGCAGTTTGCTTTCACAATATGTAGAGAATAGAGAGACGGGCGTTTGTCAATAAAGGGTTAACATTTATTGAACAGTCTTTCTTCTCGTACAAGAGAAATGAATTGCCACAATTGCAAGACTTGTTATGATAAAAAGTACGTACAGTAAGATAAGTATTGCAAGATAATACTGTAAAAGCATTGATATGGTTTCTTAGCCATACAATGGTTTAAAAGTAATAAACATATATACAGTCATATATACATTAGGCTAAAATACTCAACTGGTGCTTCTAACTACGCCTACCCCAGTGTACCTGACCTAAGCCTAATACTTGGGAGGGGAGTAAGTAAGTAGCTTTTAAGTTAAGTTGGTTTTGCCAAGGTTTGCTTCAAGAATTCTCACTAAGGGTTTAGTCAACACCATACCTCTGAATAGAATGATGGAGGTCTGGTACCTCCTTCAGGGGGAACTCGGTATCCCAGTCACCCGCAAGGGTAGACCAGAAACGCTGGAGCTGGATTTCTCGGCAGGAGAAAGACAGCGTCTCTCTTCAGCGCGTCGAGGAGGAGAAGGGGGGACAGCGTCCGTGGGCAGCTGGCATCTGCTGGGCTCTTCGCAGAGGGACGGCTGTTCAGCTCCTAGTTTCACCACACCATCGTTCGCGCTTTAGCAGCGATAATGGTATCAGCAGCTTGCATACAGCAGCTTCATCAAGCGACGGGCAACAGGCTGCAGCAACAGGCAATTGCTTAAGGCAACATTGGTAATATTTATACCTGATAGGTGCCTGGTTTGACGTAAGTTTGCTGGACATAAGACGTCAATTAAAGATGTCACTAGGAAGTGATCGCTATCAGTTGCTCATTAGAGTTCCATTACTAATCAAAACACAGCAAGCAGGGATTTCCAGGTTTGCTGAGTTTTTATCTTGTTGAAGAACTCGGAGTGTTAATCTAGGAATCTCAGATAGTGACTTCTGCTCTGTCATTGCACTAATTGGTTGCAAAGGAAGTGGCAGAGAAAACTATTCTGGAAAGTGGCTCTGTTCGTGTGAGGCCAGAGATGACTTTCTGAATATCGCACTTGAACGGTTATGCCAAATATAGGGAATAAATGGATTTATAGCCGAATAGGGGCATAAGGTCACAGTATCGATCAGGATCCTAGATAAGCACGCAACAGTATCATAGGGCTCTGCCTGTTCTGTGTCGTCATCAATGTCCTCATGATGTGTAATCTCCACCTCTGTGCCTTCCTTGGTGGCAAGATTGTGCAACATGGCACAGGTTGCTATAATTTTGCAGCACAGGACTGGCGTGCACCTTCGCTCTTGTGGAGGCAGCGGAACCTGCTCTTGAGGAGTCCAATTTTGCGTTCCACAACGTGGCGGGTAGATTTGTGAGCCACATTGTAACGCCTCTCACTCCTGGTAGATGGATTGAGGTAGGGGGTGAGCACAAAGTACCGCAGGGCATATGCGCTATCGCCTAGGTGGAAAAGAGAATGCCATTAGTTACATACTCATGATACATTCATCTGCAATGACTGTCAGGGTGTGTCAAAGTCATTTACATAGCAGATATCTGTCCCCAAAATCTCCAGCAACTAGGCGTGTGTATATCCCACTGTTCTGGAATATGTACGAGTCATGGGTACTCCCAGGGAATTTAGCCACAATGTCTGTAATGATGTTGCCAGCGTTGCATATCACCTGCACATTGATGGAGTGCGTTGACTTCCAGTTCCTGTATATGTGTTCTGTGGCTGCAGGTGGGCAGAGTGGGATGTGGGTGCCATCTATGCAGCCTATCACGTGTGGGAAGTATGCCAGTTGGTAGAAATCTGTCTGGGTCTTTGCAAGTTCCGCTGGTGTGTCAGGGAAACAAATATAATCATGCATTCTTTGCATCATGGCCTCAAGGAACTTCCTAAAGAAACGGGACAGGCAGCTCTGGGACACACCACCTACTGCACCAATCACACTTTGGTAACTCCCAGAGGCAAGCAGGTGTAGGTTACACAGCATCTGCACATGGGGTGGGATGGCGTGCGCCTTTGGTGTTGGGTGCTCCAGGAGTGGGTGCAGGTCCCTGATCAGGTCCAGGATGGTTTGGGGGTGTAGCCTGTACCTTTGCAGTATCTCTGGCTCAGTCAGTTGGAAAAGTGTTATCCTCTGCCTGTACACTTGCTCCTCCCTTATCCATTCCCTCTCTCCTGCTATCTGTAGCCGTAGCCGCCTTGCTATGACGTAGAAAGCCGCCCTTCTGGTTACACTGTTGCATTTTGGGGCCTTATTTTATAGCCTGCACCTGGTTACCACCTGCTTTCAATCCATTGTAAATACCGACTCTTAAATACCGAATTTCATGGAATTCGGTATTTGTTTGGTTTCCTACATCTCCATTGGCATTTTTTACCATTTCTTATTTACCGATTCAGTAAATAAAAATGTGGTTACTGAGGATTCGGTATATTCCGATTCGGGAAAATACTGACTCGTATTTTCCGAATCGGTAAAATTTTGACTCCTACATCTAATTTTCTACATACCGGTCGGTAACGGCCGAAATTACCAAATTTAGGCAATTACCGACCGGTATTTGGCTACCTACATCTGGCCCATAGTCCTTTAATCAACATTCCTGTCGACAGCGCTTGCCTTCAAGGGCCAGGGCAAGGGTTTTCAAGGAAAATTCCAGAGGGAATAGCCTCTGTATTCGAGGAATTTTACTCTACGTTCACGACTATGCCACCACCAGGGTACAAGTAGACGTGTGCAGGATGAGGTCCCAATTTCTGTAGTGAAGTAAGAGTGGGAGAGGCACCCGAGGGGGGGTCAAGGCACCTGTTGGGGTCAGGGTGAAGGCACCAGATTAGCTCATTCATTCAAGAAAAAGGCGATGAGTGCAGAAGAGGGAATGAACCTGAGGAGCCATGTCTCAAGTTAAGCCACTGTTTCCTACCCCTATGCTCCCTCGGGAACTCCCACTATTTGCACATTGTTCCTGCACAATCACCCCTCAGCATCTTCCACTCTAACTGTTAGGTAGGGAATCTGGCTATGTAGTGTTTTCACCTGTGACGGTACCTAACACACGGGCAGCTGAAGCAACAACACTTTTTGCTCCATTGTGCAGACCCTGTAGTTAAGCTTGCTGTGGTCATCTCTTAACAGAGTACTGTCCATTGATACATGGTCAATGTAGTTTTCAAGTGAGGCCCAAGACCTTTCAATAGCTTCTAGGACCATGTCTAGATTTTCTTCCAGCATGGTTGGCCCACAGGCGGAACCGCAGAGTCCAAGACTTTGGTAGACAATGTTGACTGTGCCGGGGCCTGTTCTGACCCAGACTGAAGGCACCCCATCACTGTTGTCTAACAGGAAGCACTGTCCAGAGGTGGAAAGAGGGGCCCCCACCCGAGTGCAGGTTCATTTGCGAGTGTCAGTTGCAGCATAAACAGCCAGATTAGTGGGACCCGTGTTAAGGGAGCAGGCTCGATGATGGTGGAGAATGAGGAACAACCACTAAAATCAACTAATCCTCTGTGTGTTTGGTGTTGCCGTTTACAGCAGTGGGAGGCCTCAGCTTCAGGTAAAGGACCCGCTTGCAGCGGCTGATCATCTCAGGAGCACCTCACAGCACAATAGTCCAGTACCACAAAGGGATTAAAAAAAAGTAAGCAAAAATCCATAACTGGGATCCCAAGGTTCACAGATGTGGGAATCGACTCCTCTAGGGTGCAGAGAGCTGTACCTCGAGGAGCAAGGTTGCCAAAAGGTGGATTGTCCCAGGTGCGCCCTCAGCACAGTTCTGGTAAACCCACCATGGCCCACATGAGTCCAGTCAGGCCTTCAGACATCAGGGCTTGCAGTCACGGGGCCCCTGCAATCTATTACTTGTCCTCTGTCAAGGATCATGGGTAGGCGAGAGGTCCTCCATCACTGTGGGCCCCGGCAATACGATCCCTACCTCAGGTCACTCAACCTCTCTGTCTGATGTACCTCATCTCGACTGTTGAAGCATGTCGGTGCCAAAGTGGGTTCAGCAGCCATCCACTGCAGTCTCTTTGACTCATTCAGTCCCATAGCAGTAGCCAAGAATCTCATCCAGAAGGATGGGGCCCAAGATGTGGGCCTACCCTGCAGTCATAATGTACTCCCTCTCTCTGCCCAGGCCTGAGTCACACCACTCCAGCGGGTAGGCTAAGGTGGTCTAGAGAGCAGACCCCACTGCAGTCCCCAGTTGCCGGGCATTGGGCTGCACATTCACACTTTGGCCCACCTCTCTGCATAACAAATGGGTGGCAGCCCCACCTACACATGGCCTAGTACTTCCACAGTTCCCCTCCATGGGGCCCACCAGCCAACACAGGCAGCATCTGCAGACTCTCGGATGGTGCTGCCCAAGACACAAGCTACTACTCTTCGCTGGCCGCCACCCTCATCAATGTCTCCAAGGGCTCAGCCACAGCTACCACATGGTAAGCTAGGCCTGGATGAAGGACAGGCCCCCCAACAGCAGCTCACTCTCTATTTTCAGACCACTCTGGTGCCTCCTCCCACACAGCACAGCCCACAGAATGGGATAAAGGTAGATGGTGGCTATAATTAGGGCTGAATGCTGGATATGGTGGCGGAGCATCACTAGTGAGTGTCCATCTTACCTGCCGATGTCAAGCCTCCCCCTTGCTTTGCAATCATAGGTAAGTGAAGTCCATACTATCTCTCTTCTTGTGGTGACACTATTACTGATGTTATGCCAAAGCCTAGAATGCCTTTTCCATGGCACCATCCCTTCTTAAATGGCCAACTGAAATGTCTAATCTGAAAGATGTCAATTACTGCAAAAGCAAAGCTAATCTGGGGATGTCAAACCTATCGGCCCTAGGGTGGTCTTCCCCCAAACTATTTGCCTGCTTTACCTCACTTTTTGTTTGCCTTTGGACACTGTTTTTCTTGGCCTTAGGACTATGGGCACTCTACCACTGTTAACCTGTACTAACATGCATGTGCTCATGCCTCTGAATATGGTAACATTGGTTTATACGCAATAAGCTTATTTAATTTACTCAGAAGTTCCCAGTAAAGTGCACTATATATGCACAAGGCCTGTAAATAAAATACTACTAGTGGGCCTGCAGGACTGATTGTGCCAGCTATTGAATTAGCCCTTTAAACATGTTTCAGGCCTGCCCCTGAAGAGTCTGTATGTGAGGTTTGACTGCAACATCAACTTGGCTGATAAAACCCCTTGCAAAGCCTTAATCTCCACCTTTTATTACACATCACCCTGAATAAAGGCCCTATAGAGCAGGGTGCTTTGTAGGTAAAAGGCAGGACATATACTTTTTTAGTTTGACATGTCCTGGTAGGAAAAACTCCCAAATTCATTTTTCACTACTATGAGGTTTACCGCTCTCAAAGTTTAACATTGGGAATTCCTTACTACATTTAATAAATGTAATATTTGATTGAGAGGTAGTAGGACTGTCATGTTTGGTCCCTGTGGACTTGTAATAATAAACCCTCTTTAATGGTGATGTTGGATTTATTAGTACTTTAAAAATGCAACTTTTAGAAAGTTGGAAGGAAAAACTAGGGTCTGTGCCCTAGACACAAGGTGCACTTCTGTTGTTCACTCAAAGAGTGTATACCTTATCCTATACTAATAGTAAACTCGTTTAAACACAGTGTATACAAACCTCAAAACATAAGCAACACTGCATTGTACAAAAATCCATCAATGAATTATCCCTGAGACGCTGAGTATGACTCCTTCATAATTTATTATGCAAACGCAGGTGCTTGATAGGAAATCCATCCCACATAAATATAGATAGTGTTCTAATAGTTCCCGCGTAGATTACGCAAATCCCAATGCATTACGGGCATAAACAATAGTCCTTCTTCGGGTAAATGAGCAAAAAATAATAGCAATAAGAATACATCATTTCCTATACATCAAAACAAAAGATTTTGAATAACGGCGATTACATCTCTTGAGGCAAACATCCAAAGTGTTAGAATTCAACATTTGTGAATATGTTTAAGAGAGAACAGACAGTCCTACTTAGAAAAATTAAGTAAGAACCTGAAAAGGTTGAAAGAACATGAAATGAAATAACAGCTGGTACCATGACCAAACGTGTCCCTTAACCAAATGTAAAATTACTAGATCCAACATCTCCGTGCCTGATGCTAAGTGAATCATACGTATGCCTCCAATGTGAATAGTAAAACATTGTGAAATCCCTTCCATGCATGTTTATCATACCCATGGCAGCAATTGATTAAATAAATGTACGCAGAAGGGCGTGGCTAGCAGCCGAGAGCGATGGCTGTGGCTTGAATGAGCTCCGCTTCCTCCATGGCGAATTGATCCTGCACAGCCTGTGAATCCGGCGCGATTCCTACCAAAGTGCCTTACCACTGACCAGGCACCCCCATGGTGGCTCCGGAGTGATTTCTGCGAGTTCAACACCCCCCAACCCCCCCCCCCGAGCGACCTTCCGGAACCCGGGTGGCTCCGGGAAAAAAGAAGGGAAAGATGGCGGCGCTGATGGGCTGAAGCAGCTCCATGTACTGGACTGCATCTTGTGGCGCCCCCCCTGGCTGAGTGCTGCCTGTGGCCCTGATCGGCTACATACCGCGTTGCGGCAGAGGTGGTAACCGGCGCTCCACCGTGCGGAGGGCTGGTCTCCCCCGCCTGGTATCCTTGGATGAGTGCGGGCGTCGGCTTGAGGGAAGGGCACAAATCGAGGCCCCGGCTTGGAGGCCTAGATGAGGCCAAGGGCAGGCAGCGGGGCGGAAGAGACATGCGGGGGAGCCTTGGTGCGACCCTGGGCCCTCAGATTGCGGAGGTCCGATTGAGGGGGCCCATATGACGACTGCTGGTGGGCTGAATCACTGCTTTTGCAACCAGGGCTCGGGGTGGCACCACGAAATACCGGCGCCTGGAACCCGGACTTTTGGGCCTGGTCAGGTCGGACCCTGCACGAGGTAGGTAACCCCACCAGCTCATAACCGCCAACTGTGTGTACCTTCTGGGGATACTCCCCCCCATGTACTAATACTGAATGCGAGGGGCCTGTCTTGATCTGGACTGTGTGACCCTGTGGTCAGTGGACGTCCTCGGTGGATACATAGAGGGCGTGAGTGCATCTTCGCTCCCTCCCTCCCCTCTTCTGTTTGACCATATATGGCCGGGGCATTGCCGGCCCTATTTATCTGCCCCAGTGTTGGCGACAAGCGACCTCACGTGCCATATTGATCCCTACGTAGAGCGGTGGCCTGTGGACCCTGACGGGGAATGGAGACCCGGAGTGTGATGCCTAAGTAGGGTGGTGCACTATATGGATGGCGCTCTGGGAGAACACTTGCCACCGGTGGGCATTGTTTGGACTCATACTGCTGATTCTATAGACCCAGGACTGTTCTACGGGTCCAACAGAGGTTTCCCCGGTGCAGTGGCAAAATTGAAACCAGGTCTGCATACGGATTGCGTTGCTTGGTGATGGGGGGAAGGCATTGACGCTACTGTTCCACCCCACCCCGGTGCGCTTCCCAAGACGACACGGAAAATGGCGACAGGGGGCCGGGGTTCAAGAAATACTGCACAGAAGCAACTGTACAAATTTGCGTGGACTAAAGGTGGCAATAAAGGTGACTTGCCGAGAACAGATAAGGGGGGCTTAGAGGCATCGTCGCCCTTGGAACCGGAGACGACAATCCACGAAGGTATGGCGGCCATAGGAGGAATGCGCACGGCCATGGACTCAGTTTCGGTGGAGGCCTCCTTGCTCAGAGCTGACTTTAAGCAGATGAATGAGAAAGTGAAGGAGCTCAAAATAGCGACAACCGCACTACGGGATGATACCTCCGAGCTTCAGCGTCAAATGTCAGAAATGGAGAACAAGCAGCTTAGAATGGCACAGCAGCTGGATGACTATGAAGTGAGGGCCCACCAAAATAACATAAGAATCCTTGGTGTTCCGGAAAAAACGGAAGGGCCGGCTGCGGACCTATGTGTGGAGGCATTAATCACGAAACACTTAAAACCCAAAGCGCTCTCCGCTTACTTCTCTATAGAACGGGCCCATAGGGTGCCCGGCGAGAGGCCCAGGCCTAGAGCCCCGCCGTGACCCTTGATTGGCAGAGTATTTACCTTTCGAGACAGGGATAGTATCCTACAAGCCTCAAGAACTGGCCCCTGCTCAAAATCGACAACTACGAGGTATCCTTCTTTCCCGATTTCACTGCCAGGGTCCAAGCACAGCGGAGAAGTTTCCAAGCAGTTAACCAGGAACTACGTAGCAGAGATATTAATTTATTTATTTATTTATTTAAGAAGCTTATAAAGCGCGCGGCTACCCCCAGCGGGGGTGTCCGGCGCTAAGAGTACAGGTTAATCACTAGAGAGGGTTGCCTGGTTCAAAACCATCCAAAAAACCAGGGGCTGCAGAGGCACACCTAATCAGCGTTTGGTGAACAGCCAGGTTTTTAGTTTGCGTCGGAAGATTTGCTCTGACTCAATGAACCTAAGGTCCAGAGGTAGGCTATTCCAGTGCTTGGCTGCTGTAACGGTGAACGTTCTGCCGCCACTTCGGGTAAGCCTAAATCTGGGAACAATCAGTAAGCGAAGGCTGTTTGATCTCAGATGTCTTACTGAAGATGATATCTTGAGTCTTTTGCTCAGATAGGCCGGGCCAATTCCATGAATAGCCCGAAAAGCAAGGATCAGGATTTTGAACTCAATACGTCGGGCGATGGGAAGCCAGTGTAGGTCATCCCGATAAGCTCTAACCGAGTTGCGGGTAGGGATGTTTCCAATAAGCCTTGCTGCCGCGTTCTGAACGATTTGCAATCGGTCTATAAGATAATGGGGGGCACCGGCATATAGGCTGTTGGCATAAGTACGCAATTCTCTTTCTGGCAAAACTGAGAGTGGAATGGGACGGTTAGCCATGGTTCTTTGATGCACCTGATGCGGCCTGGGACTGGATGGAGGGCCGGACGAAGGTCGGAGGCAGGAACGGCAATCAACGGGAAAGAACTGAACGGAGGAACAGTAATGGACCTGAAAAGACAGCGACGGAGACTGCGACGGGGTCAAGTGGTCTGAATGAGCAGGAATCAGACAAACTCTTGACCTATTGAAGGCCCCGACGTCGATGACACACGCAAGTACTGGAAGGGGGGTGGGAGGGGCTCGCCAATGACAGCGTGGACATTTTGGCTGTACTAGCTTTCAAAAGACTCTGGGTTTATAATGTGCTTTATTTTCCGATTATTTAGACATGTTATGATTCTTTGCAAGGTTCTATTGTAGAATTAAGGCTGTACCTTATTGTTGTCATTCTAGACTGCCATTGGATGGAGGGCTCGATTCCCCTCTGCGTCTTTAGCATGGTTGGGGGGGTACAGGCACTCTGCCACGTTGGGGGATGGATAGTTCTACATCCACAGGCAGGAGAGCAGGGAGGGGGGTGGGGAGGAGTGAGGGGAGAGTTCTTGGGGGGGTTGAGGGACGAAGATCTTATTTGTTACGAAACTGTAAAGACCATGAAAATAGTGGCGAGTCTATGTGAAGGGTTCTTGAGTTTTGTTCCAAGTTTAAGTTTTGGGCTGTATTTCACTGCTGTGATTGATGAGGAAAAGGGGGTGGTGATGAACAGAGTGTCTGAATTAAGCAGACCACTCTTACCCAGTCCAAAGATCAGGGCTTGATCCATCACCGTTATTTATCTCACTGCACCATCCCAGCTCAGAACCTGGCTATATGCAAATCAGTCTGTCCCTGGCCCAGTGCATCATGGGAACAGGGCAGACTAAACTACCAAGCCAATTCTTCACCAGAAAGGAGACAAGCTACCGGGGACCGGTTTCTGGCATTTCAGCCGTCTTCGGCCCGGCTTGCTTGAATCCTGATGGTGCAGTGAGAAAGGGACTCATGTCTGAGTATACCCTGCCACACCTATAGTGGCCAAAACGATTCAGAAAAGGGGGTGGTGATGAACAGAGTGTCTGAATTAAGCAGACCACTCTTACCCAGTCCAAAGATCAGGGCTTGATCCATCACCGTTATTTATCTCACTGCACCATCCCAGCTCAGAACCTGGCTATATGCAAATCAGTCTGTCCATGGCCCAGTGTATCATGGGAACAGGGCAGACTAAACTACCAAGCCAATTCTTCACCAGAAAGGAGACAAGCTACCGGGGACCGGTTTCTGGCATTTCAGCCGTCTTCGGCCCGGCTTGCTTGAATCCTGATGGTGCAGTGAGAAAGGGACTCATGTCTGAGTATACCCTGCCACACCTATAGTGGCCAAAACGATTCAGAAAAGGGGGTGGTGATAAACAGAGTGTCTGAATTAAGCAGACCACTCTTACCCAGTCCAAAGATCAGGGCTTGATCCATCACCGTTATTTATCTCACTGCACCATCCCAGCTCAGAACCTGGCTATATGCAAATCAGTCTGTCCTTGGCCCAGTGCATCATGGGAACAGGGCAGACTAAACTACCAAGCCAATTCTTCACCAGAAAGGAGACAAGCTACCGGGGACCGGTTTCTGGCATTTCAGCCGTCTTCCGCCCGGCTTGCTTGAATCCTGATGGTGCAGTGAGAAAGGGACTCATGTCTGAGTATACCCTGCCACACCTATAGTGGCCAAAACGATTCAGAAAAGGGGGTGGTGATGAACGGAGTGTCTGAATTAAGCAGACCACTCTTACCCAGTCCAAAGATCAGGGCTTGATCCATCACCGTTATTTATCTCACTGCACCATCCCAGCTCAGAACCTGGCTATATGCAAATCAGTCTGTCCCTGGCCCAGTGCATCAAGGGAACAGGGCAGACTAAACTACCAAGCCAATTCTTCACCAGAAAGGAGACAAGCTACCGGGGACCGGTTTCTGGCATTTCAGCCGTCTTCGGCCCGGCTTGCTTGAATCCTGATGGTGCAGTGAGAAAGGGACTCATGTCTGAGTATACCCTGCCACACCTTTAGTGGCCAAAACGATTCAAAAAAGGGGGTGGTGATGAACAGAGTGTCTGAATTAAGCAGACCACTCTTACCCAGTCCAAAGATCAGGGCTTGATCCATCACCGTTATTTATCTCACTGCACCATCCCAGCTCAGAACCTGGCTATATGCAAATCAGTCTGTCCCTGGCCCAGTGCATCATGGGAACAGGGCAGACTAAACTACCAAGCCAATTCTTCACCAGAAAGGAGACAAGCTACCGGGGACCGGTTTCTGGCATTTCAGCTGTCTTCGGCCCGGCTTGCTTGAATCCTGATGGTGCAGTGAGAAAGGGACTCATGTCTGAGTATACCCTGCCACACCTATAGTGGCCAAAACGATTCAGAAAAGGGGGTGGTGATGAACAGAGTGTCTGAATTAAGCAGACCACTCTTACCCAGTCCAAAGATCAGGGCTTGATCCATCACCGTTATTTATCTCACTGCACCATCCCAGCTCAGAACCTGGCTATATGCAAATCAGTCTGTCCCTGGCCCAGTGCATCATGGGAACAGGGCAGACTAAACTACCAAGCCAATTCTTCACCAGAAAGGAGACAAGCTACCGGGGACCGGTTTCTGGCATTTCAGCCGTCTTCGGCCCGGCTTGCTTGAATCCTGATGATGCAGTGAGAAAGGGACTCATGTCTGAGTATACCCTGCCACACCTATAGTGGCCAAAACGATTCAGAAAAGGGGTTGGTGATGAACAGAGTGTCTGAATTAAGCAGACCACTCTTACCCAGTCCAAAGATCAGGGCTTGATCCATCACCGTTATTTATCTCACTGCACCATCCCAGCTCAGAACCTGGCTATATGCAAATCAGTCTGTCCCTGGCCCAGTGCATCATGGGAACAGGGCAGACTAAAATACCAAGCCAATTCTTCACCAGAAAGGAGACAAGCTACCGGGGACCGGTTTCTGGCATTTCAGCCGTCTTCGGCCCGGCTTGCTTGAATCCTGATGGTGCAGTGAGAAAGGGACTCATGTCTGAGTATACCCTGCCACACCTATAGTGGCCAAAACGATTCAGAAAAGGGGGTGGTGATGAACAGAGTGTCTGAATTAAGCAGACCACTCTTACCCAGTCCAAAGATCAGGGCTTGATCCATCACCGTTATTTATCTCACTGCACCATCCCAGCTCAGAACCTGGCTATATGCAAATCAGTCTGTCCCTGGCCCAGTGCATCATGGGAACAGGGCAGACTAAACTACCAAGCCAATTCTTCACCAGAAAGGAGACAAGCTACCGGGGACCGGTTTCTGGCATTTCAGCCGTCTTCGGCCCGGCTTGCTTGAATCCTGATGGTGCAGTGAGAAAGGGACTCATGTCTGAGTATACCCTGCCACACCTATAGTGTGCCAAAACGATTCAGAAAAGGGGGTGGTGATGAACAGAGTGTCTGAATTAAGCAGACCACTCTTACCCAGTCCAAAGATCAGGGCTTGATCCATCACCGTTATTTATCTCACTGCACCATCCCAGCTCAGAATCTGGCTATATGCAAATCAGTCTGTCCCTGGCCCAGTGCATCATGGGAACAGGGCAGACTAAACTACCAAGCCAATTCTTCACCAGAAAGGAGACAAGCTACCGGGGACCGGTTTCTGGCATTTCAGCCGTCTTCGGCCCGGCTTGCTTGAATCCTGATGGTGCAGTGAGAAAGGGACTCATGTCTGAGTATACCCTGCCACACCTATAGTGGCCAAAACGATTCAGACACTCTGTTCATCACCACCCCCTTTTCTGAATCATTTTTGTCCACTATAAGCGTGGAAGGGTATACTCAGATGTGAGTCCCTAGCTCATTGCACCATCAGGATTCAAGCAAGCCGGGCCGAAGACGGCTGAAATGCCAGAAACCGGTCCCCGGTAGCTTGTTTCCTTCCCAGTATAAGAATTGGCTTGGTAGTTTGGTCTGCCCTGTTCCCATGATGCACTGGGCCTGGGTCAGACTAATTTGCATATAGCCAAGTTCTGAGCTGGGATGGTGCAGTGAGCTGAAAAACGGTGATGGATCAAGCCCTGATCTTTGGACTGGGTAAGAGTGGTCTGCTTAATTCAGACACTCTGTTCATCACCACCCCCTTTTCTGAATCGTGATTGATGAGGTGCATACTCACGAGATTGGTATACAAAGCTGTTTTAATTTTGATGGAAGAAATGGATACAATGTGTAATGCTGCAGATGTTAACGTCCCCCTGTTGGCCCCGGTGTCTCCTATGACTTTACCTACCTGGAATGTGCATGGGCTGGGGGATAAAATCAAACGAGGACTGGTGTTACAATATATCCGCCGAGCGGCACCTGCCGTAGCACTGCTCCACGAAATGCATCTGGTGGGCTCGGCATGTAAGGCTATGGACCGCTGGGGCTACACAATGATGGCGCACTCAGAGTTCTCCACGGGCTCCAGAGCTGTAGGCATATTGGTTTGCAAACGATTCCCACTAATTGTCCAACAGGTCTGGAGGGGGACACAGGGGCAATTTGCTGCTATCTCATGTCAATGGGAGTTGAAGAGATTTAATATAGTGTAAGTATACATCCTTCTGGCCCTTCATTCTGTGGTGCTTCCTGCCCTTAGTGCATTCTTATTGACCTTGCTAGAGGGGGAGCTCATTATGGGAGGTGACTTTAATGCAGTTTTAAATGATGCGCTGGACCGCCATCCATGCAAGTCGCTGGGGACGGAGAAGTCCCGGCTGAATGGATTTTTGTATGCACTGGGCCTTACGGACGGGTGGAGATACAGACATCCTGGTGACCATGGGTACACCCTCCACTCGGGAGTTCACAATAGCCTCTCCCGTATTGACTATTTTTTCCTCTCCGCAGACAGCTTTCCTCACTTGACTGAGACAGAGCTCCGACCACGGGGCATCTCCGACCATTCACCGGTCTCTATGACATGTACCTCCCAACAAATGTTTCCAATTTCCCCTGGCTATTTACAGATCCCCAAAGTTCGAAAGGAACTTATTGCAGTCACGAAGCACTACTTCCAAGAAAATGTAGACTCCGTACACTCACCGGGTGTTCTGTGGGAGGCTTATAAGACCGTGTTTAGAGGGCAAGCTATAGCCTTGATAACGGGTCAGAGGCGGGCAGCTACAAGTGACTTAGATGCGATTGAAGCCGAATTGGCCGTGCTGCAATCGCAGCACGAAACTGACCCCACGGTAGAGACTGCACAGCAGCTGCGTCTCAAACAATGCGAGCTTATTGAACATCAACGGGAACAAGTTAGACTGTGGCTCCAATGCACGCACCACACAATTTATGAAGTAGGGGATAAGGTGGGGAAACTTTTGGCATGGCTGGATCAGAAGGAGAGGGCTCAGAGGACGATAGAACAACTCTGCACCCCAATGGGCATAGTTGTCACCACCCCAGTTGACATTGTTGACACCTTAGCTGACTATTATGAACAGGTCTATACCTCCACTTCTCACTTGACGACAGAAGAGGCACAAACCTACATTAAAGACAGAAAAATGCCGTCTCTATCGGAGGATGAGGCCTTACTTTTAGAATCCGACTTCACAAAGGACGAAGTCATTGCAGCGGTTCAGTCCCTGCAATCGGGTAAGGCTATTGGACCCAACGGGATCCCTATTGAATTGTATAAGCGCAAATCTGAGCTAACAGTCCCACACCTCTTAGCTATGTTTTTAGATAGTCTGAGTAGGGGGGAATTGCCACAGGATCAACGCATAGCCACAATCGTTACAATACTAAAACCTGGCAAACCCGCGGACGAGTGTACGTCATACCGTCCGATCTCCTTACTCAACGCGGAAGCCAAGATTTTAGCTAAAATGATTGCCAACCGGATAACTCCGCAGCTTGAAACTCTAAATCACCCGGATCAATCCGGATTGATGCCAAATAGAAACACTGCTCTTAATTTGCGACGGGTCCACGCGGTGATGGCGCGGATTCCAAGTCTCCCAGAGCCTGCGGTTATTCTATCCTTGGATGCCCGAATGGCATTTGACATGGTTGAGTGGCCTTATTTATTTGCGGTCCTCCGGCATCTTGGCTTTGGACCCAAATTTTGTGCATGGGTGCAATTGCTTTATACTAAACCGTTGGCACAGGTTGTGGCTAACGGTCATATTTCTAGAAACTTTCCGCTCGGTCACGGCACACGTCAAGGGTGCCCTTTATCACCCTTGCTCTTTGCTTTGATTCTAGAACCACTGGCCGCATCGATCCGGTGGGACCCCATGATTAAGGGACTCAGCTCGACCGCGACATGGGAGGACTGTATATCACGCTATGTGGATGATATCCTTTTATACTTGACCCTGCCTAGACGCTCAATTATAGTTCTCCTTAACATTTGTGAATTTTTTACGCGGGTCTCGGGGTAAACTATTAACTGTCCCAAGTCTGTTTTATTTGTCCTCAAGGGCCCCCCACCACGACTCCCGGCAGACTGTCCGTTGATAATCACTGAAGAGCCCTTTAAATATTTGGGGATCTGGGTGACGCCTAATCAAGAGGCCTATTTTCGCCGTAATTTGGCACCCCATCTTGAGCGTTTTTGTACTGATGTACAACACTGGCATACCCTGCCCTTGACCCTCCTGGGGAAAGCGGCGTTATATAAAATGAAGACATGCCTCATCTGCTTTATATCCTCGAGAATACCCCATCCTCTGTTTCTCCAAAATATTTCAGGTCAATAGACGCACTGGTCTCAGGTCTCCTTTGGGGAGACAAGCCGGCATGCATCTCCCGACATATATTAGTTAGGGGCTGGTATGACTGCAGAGTTGCTCTCCCTGATATCCAGCTATACTACTGGGCGGCTCAGTTGAAGATCATAAACCAATGGTTACACGCACCCCAGACTGAGCCAGCGTTTAAAGCAGATAGGTACGACCTAGGTAACGGTGGTGTATTAGCTGCACTCTACAATAAAAGGGGCGCCTCGGCCTTGCTTGGCCCTACGGCCCACACAGTTAAATTATGGTATGAGGCCCAGGCCCATCTTAAATGTAAAAACGTCCTTACGCAAATGACTTCACTTTAGTTGTCGCGCCAATTAGGCCGCTTATGCAACAGTAAGGGCTTCCGGGCATGGGATCTGATCGGTATGTCCACAGTGGGAGACCTCGGGAAACGAGGTGCCATTTTAACATTTGAACAGCTCATGGAACAATATGACCTGGCGCCCACAGAAAGGTTTAGATACCAACAAATTTGTCATGCCTTGGGATCACTTATCCAGCCTGGTGACGAGGTTCCAGACTCTACCCCATTAGAAGATAGGCTCCTTACAGAGCACATGCCCAAAAAAGCGACCTCATTCATTCATCGTAAGCTCATTAAGAACCTACCGGACCCGACTTCGAAACTAAAGGACAACTGGACTAAGGAGGTGGATGAGTTTGATGAGTCAGATTGGCAGACTGTGCTTTCCTTCCCCGGGAGGTTGCTATACCTTCCAGACTTCGACTTGTACAATTAAAAATAGTACACCGGGTATATTACACTAGGGTCACCCTGCACACGATTGGGAGAGCCGAACATAAATACTGTTTACGTACGAGGGTGCGGGGAGGAAGGGACGTTCTTTCACACCATCTGGGACTGCCCTCACATTGTCAACTATTGGATTAGGGTAATGAGGACTATGTCAAAGGTGGTTAAGGACTCAATAGTTCCGGACTCTCGGTGCTGCCTATTAAACATTTGGGAACCCAATGATCTCACTCACTCCACCCAGGACTGGATGACGTTAGGCATAATGTATGCTAAAAGAAACATAGCTAGATTTTGGGGATCCCTGTGGTACCGGCAGTCAAGGATTGGTGCTCAGATCTTGACTTTGTAATGCTGGCTGAACGGACAGTGTATTTGAATCGAAAATGTCCACGGAAATGGGTTAGGCTTTGGGGCGCATGGAATGAATACAGGAGAAATTTGTGTGACCCTCCGACGCTCGACAGTGAAAGTGACTCTAAATAAGATGGAAGGGGAGGGGGGATTGCTGAGGGGCATGAGCTGTATCTAATTACCATAAATGTAATGCTTCCTATCATTTTTTTTGTATCTTGATCATATATTTACCGCTCTCTATGTATGCACACTGTGATTTTCTGTATGCCCTATGGTTGCTTTGATTAATAATAAAAATTGTTTTAAAAAACAATTAAAACATTAAAAAATGTACACACCTACTATCTCTGAGCAACACAATCGGGAGGCACCACACCTGCAGGGGAATCACAGTGTGCTTGAAAAAATCTGTTCAGAGAAATATAAAGAGAACTAAAAAAGAAGTATTCCAAAAGTTTAGAGGAGACTAATGGCAAGACATATATGTTGAAGTACAAAACTCCAAAACATCATCACCGTAGCCAAAGAACAAAATTGCTCAAACCGAGTGATGTGTCTACAATTGAAAAGTGGACAAGAAACACGTCATGAAAACATGGGTTAAAATAAACAAACAACAACAAACCGTTTATGGAAAAAATATGCATTAGAAAATTTGGTGCATGAAGGGAAATGGAAATACTGCATGAAAAGTGAAATAAAAACAAATGAGTACCATCAAGAGCAAAATGATAACAAAGGCAACTGATATGGTATACAGAATATAGTACAAATGGAACTGTGGATCATATATTTACAACTCCATTAGCAGCGTGTTGAGCATCAAATAAATACAAGAAAACATACAGAGTGAGAAAGTCCCTTTGAGCTATTAATTTGTGCACAATAAGATCATGTGCCACACTGTAGGTATAGATACTCCTGTATGAACACTGTGAGGCACCCCATATAATCCATTGTGCCAAAAAACCCCAGACCTAAAAACACAGCCCCTGATCTATGAAAACATGATACTCATACGGTTTCCTGGTGTTAATACAAGTGATGATCAATGACTCTTCGGCATGGAGCACTTTAAGAGTATGCAATAACGGCAGGGTACACAATGTAAAGTACACAATGAAAAATTTACAAACGGGACCACCACAGCCAATGATTGCACAAACCCAGTGTATAAATAATTTAAATATGTGATCAACCAACCTAACAGGTAGTAGATAAATACGCGCTTGGAATCTAGAAGGTGTGAGGAATATCTCTACATTACAAGAAACAGGAGAATTAAAGCTTATTATTATGACCTTTGGGCATAGAGTATCCAAAAAGCGAATCCTGTAGCTCTCAGGTTGAGTTAAAAGCTTAGACATATCCCTGTCAGCTTGAATCTTAACTACTTAAAGAATGGTAAACCTGAGTTCTATGATTCCAGTGACATGCAAGTCGTGAACTAATGGTATTAGTCCTGATCCGACTCTTGTGCTCACTTATACGTGTCCATAGTGATCTCTGTTTTGCCCACATGGTATAACCCACATGGGCATCTGATCATGTAGATAACAATTTGTCCGTTGCAAGCCGCTGTAAAATTCAAATTAATATTTTTGCCTGACCATGGATGGTAAATACTATGGTCTGTCAACACATTGTTGCAATGGGAACAACTGAACCATTTAAGCATCTCTTTTTGTGCCACTTCCGTGTCTATGTTAAGTCTCGATAAGATCTCTCTGAAGTTGCGCAATCTCTTATATGCAAAAATGGGAGGGTCCATAAAAATGTCATGAAAGTCAGGTTTTGATTGCAAAAGGTACCAGCGATTCAAAATCACTTGTTTGATGGCTGGTGACTTAGTAGAGTAAGTGGACACAAAAACATCTCTATTGGCTGTCTCCTTAACCAGCTTCTTCAACAGGTCTGCTCTCGGTAGAGCCTGAGCCACTTCTCTGCTCCATCCACCACCTCTGCGGGATAACCTCAATCTAAAAAAAAAATGTTGTACTCATGCAATGCGGTGTCATATTGTGCTGTGTCAAAGGTAATCCGTTCAACTCTGAGGAACTGGGAATAAGGGAGATGCTGCTTCAGAGACAGGGATGGAACTACTGTATAGCAAAGAGGTGTTACGGTCAGTTGATTTCTTGAACACTGAGGTTTTGATACTAGTACCCTCAAGGTCTGTGTTGATATCTAGATAAGAAATATTTCTGATGTATGCTGGGTGTGAATTGGATCCTGGGATCCCTGTTGTTCAACAGAATCAAATTGTCTTCTTGGTCCTGATGCGTGCCATGCCAAATGATGAGTATATCATCAATCCCCTTATGTTTGCTATATCATCAATATAGCTGTGATAGAGTATCATGTGATCTGTCCAGTTCCTGTCCAATAGGATGTGCTCAGATTAGAATCTCATCACAAAGATGTTGACATAGCTGGGAGCCCCAGAAAAACCCATAGAAGTTCCATTGGTTTGGGGCAAATACCTTTGTTTCCATCTAAAGTAACTATAAAACAGACAATACTGTAATAATTCCAACAGAAAAAACCTTTTTTGGCTGTATATCCCCTTGTTGCAGGTGTGCCCATTCAACAGATTCAATCCCCTCCAAATGTGGAATGGAAGTGTAGAGGGCTACCACATCCATCGTGCACAACCAGATCTCTGCCATCTCTGGTACAACCAAATCCTCTAGAAGTTTTGGAAGATGGGTGGTGTCCTGTAAATATGATGCACCCGCTTGAACAATGGCTTGTAGGAAAGAATCTAGGTAATGGCCCAGAGCCTCGTGGATTGATCTACATCCAGACACGATTGGTTGGAATGGTGGGTCTCTCAGATTTTTATGAAACTTTGGGGGCATATAGATTGAGGGTCAACGAGGATGTTGGATGTAAAGAAAGTCCAACAATTTATCAGAAAACTATTCCATGTCTTTGGCGTGTGCCATTATCTTCAAAAGAGTGTCTTGAAACTCCCTGTATGAGCTTGAATCAGGGGTAGGTTAGTAGATTCGTCCAACAACATAATTTCAACTTTATTCTCATAGAACACCTGGTCCATGACAACCAGTACCCCTCCTATATCAGCTGGAAAGAAAACCAGTGACTCATTCTTCCTCAATGAGTTGAGTGCCACTTTGTCATATTTTGTCCTATTTTGGTGTTTCATTGGCGGGACTGGTAGTTTGGACAGATTTTTCTTGACCAGAGTCTCAAATGTGTTGATAATGTTATGGGATTTTGCTGGAATAAATGTACTCTTAGGTTCAAATTCTCTGTATCCGGAAACCTCCTGGTCTACAGGTCTATGGTCCAAATTTGAGAAAAAGTACCAGAGACGTAACTTTTTCTAGTGCATTTGTACAAAGCAACTTCAGTGTCGAAAGGCTTGGTGTGGAACGTAGACACAAAATAAATTTACTTATCCAAGACTGACACCTGCAATTTGGTCAATGGAGTGGATGATATATTAACCACTAGTGTTTCTTTTGTCTGCTGCCTGTGCCTGTGGGTTTTGCTAAATATATGGCCTCTGTGGGGTTTGCTGCATCTGTCTGTGCCGGTGTAGGTCCTGATGGTGGGTTGTTGGCAGCTGGACTTGTTTCTAAAAAAGAAAACCTTACGTGCAGTGGAAAAACCTGTTGCTACCTCACTCTCCGTGGAACCTGAGGTCGAAGGAACTGGTTACAAGGTTAGCTGACTGTCACTAATGGAGACTAGACTCTCTTCTTATGATGTAGTACCTGGCTTTTTGAAATTGTGCTTCTGTACGTAAATCTCCGCCCAAGAGTACACTTCATTGAGTTTATAGTCAATAGTATCCATCCTGAACTTATGGACTTAACGCTCGTGTATTTCTTTTGCATATGCGTCAAATTTAGCATTGATCCCCTCAAAAGTAGATTCACAAGTTTCTGCTTCCAGCGATGGGTTAAAGATACTTGTAGCTCATGGATTTCCTACTCAAGACCCACTAAAACTGCAGGTAGTTCTTCCACAATGAGTAATATTAGATCTAAAGAGCACTTGTTGAGTATCGCATACCACTTGTCCATAAACTTCTTGTTTAATTTAAACATCATTGGTTTAATGGCCAACGGCAGTCCCCTCGGTATCCTGCTGGTTTTCTGATACTGAATCAAAGTTGTGGCATGCAATCTTTGGTTAATCTTTCTACACATGAGATATTCAAGTTGTTTCAGTTGGTGGGTCACAGGCCCATGGGCAGTGCCAAATGTCCGAACCTCACGGATGAGGCTGTATATATTTTCAGCCTCAGGTGAGCTGTAAACTTTAGTTTCAGCCTTGTTGTCTGTCAGTTGGAAGATATCCTTCAAAGACATTATGTGGTCAACCGTTGTATTAGGAAGAGAAAATTCAAAATAGAAGAGCAAAAAGACAGCTGTGTTGCACTCAGTTAACAAAAAGATAATACAATCTGTACAGGAGAAACACATTTAATTGATAAAGTGTGCACCTTCTGGGATGATTCCACCCAGCCACCGAATTGAAGAAGAAAGGAAAAACTAGGTGCACTACTGTTGTTCATTCAAAGAGTGTATACCTGATTCTACACTAATAGTAAACTAGTTTAAACAGGCTGCATACAAAACTCAAAACATAAGCAACACTCCAAAATACAAAAATTCATCAATGAAGCATCCCTCAGACGCTGAGTATGACTCCTTCATAATTTATTATGCAAACGCAGGTGCTTCATAGGAAAACCATTCCACATGAATATAGTTGGGGTTCTAATAGTTCCCACTTAGATTACACAAATCCCAATGCATTTCGGACATAAACAATAGCCCTTCTTCAGGGGAATGTATGAACAACTAATAATAGCAATAAGAATGCATCATTTCATGTTTATCAAAACAAAAGCTTTTGAATAATGGTCATTACATCTTTTGAGGCGAACATCCAAATTGTTAGAATTCAACATTTGTGAATATCTTTAAGAGAGAACAGACATCCCTACTTAGAAGAATCAAGGAAGAACCTGAACTTGATTGAGAAGTAGTAGGACTATCCTATGGACTTGTAATAATAAACCCTCTTTAATGGTAATGTGGATTTATTATTACAACATTAAAAATGCTATTTTTAGAAAGTTGTGAAACATCGGGGGTGGGATGCTCTCCTTCTAATCTTCACTTCTCAAAGTTTAATTCCATGGTACCAGATCTGCGTGCAAACTGGTGAACAGTGCCTTGCCCAAGTGGCTCCAATTGATATCAACAAATAAAATAGGGGCGTCTTCTCCGTCCCTGCCGGTTGCACAGCTGGGATACTCCGCCAAGGCGCTTACATACTGAAATCAGTTTTAGTCAATTGTCATCGCTGTATTCATTATAAATCAGTATCTGTATCAAATTTCCAAAATTCTCAATATTCATTGTAACCACACGCAGGTAGGTTTGCCAATACCCCAAACTTCTAGTGTTCCAACTGTGTCGATCTGGACATCTTGAAAGAACATGACCAATGCAAAAAATTCATCCAAGGCAGTGTTTTATTGAGAAAAAAACAATGCATTTTGGGCAATTTAGTGCCCTTCTTCAGGGGTCACTGTAAATAATAATAGAAAAAATAATGACTGTTACCATTTATATAAAAACACAAGAATAAATCTATACTACTATTATAAAAAGAGAACTGTGAACCTTTGAGGCGGGTAAACTCGGGAACCACAGCGCCAATCCAAGCAACCAATACATCATTGGAATTGTCAATGTCTGCAGAGTGACATAGGCTATATACCACCCAAAAATATAAGTTATTTAAAAAATATACGTTAAAAAAAAGTAGTCCCTTGGAAGTAGCGCCGGCCGTGTGCGCTAACGACGTGCGTGATGACATCATCAGGAGCCCGGGGAGGATCGGCGGACAGGAGCGCGAGGAGGAGTGGCGGACAGGAACGCGGGGAGGAGCGGCGGACAGGACCGTGGAGTTTAGCACACAGGACCTCGGGGAGGAGCGGTGAACTTTTGCCGACTGCGCTGTGGGCTGAGGTAGGTGAGAGGTGCCCGCGGTGGGCTGAGGAGGTGGTTGGGGGCCAGGGTTTGGCGGACTGGAGCAGACAGGAGTGCGGGAAGGAGCGGTGAAGTTTAGCAGACAGGAGCGCAGGGAGGCTGTAAGCAAGCCTGATTGCCGGAGGAAAGGTGAAGTTTAGCTGACAGGAGCGCAGGGAGGCTGGAAGCAAGCCTGATTGCCCCCAGACAACATCGGGACGGGCTGATAGTCATACTCTAAACTTAAATTCACATGTTTGTTTTTTAAACATATCATGTTTCTTGTTAACTCTCTGT
Source organism: Lissotriton vulgaris (assembly GCF_964263255.1). Taxonomy (NCBI): domain Eukaryota; kingdom Metazoa; phylum Chordata; class Amphibia; order Caudata; family Salamandridae; genus Lissotriton; species Lissotriton vulgaris. The sequence goes on from NC_141698.1 coordinate 353,227,067, forward strand.
AGTTCACTCTTACTTTACCTCCCTACTACAGCCCTGATAAGCACTCGCCATTCGCCCTAACCAGTCTCTCACTAAACTAGTCTTTCTCACTGTTAATCTTGTGATGACTCAAAAACTGCACAACAATTTAATTTCCCAAATGCTCCCCGACGTCCTTTGTACTACCAACCTCACAAATCGCCAGTCTTTGGCTTGCACCCTTCTGTTAATCCCTCCATCTTTACACCTAACTTCTTTCTTTCTCCTTTTTTTTGGTTCAACCATGACACTTTATACTCGTTTTCAAACGAGTTTCCTACATTCGATCACTGTTAGTCTTTAACACGATCTTTTTTGGATTACCCCAGCTTTACCTCTTATTAGTTCTACGTTCATGTTCTTACGCTCGCCCTTCAACATGTTTTAAAGCAATCATTCCACCCTTCGATTATGATTAACACCCCTCTTCGTCCTGTACCTGCCATGATCATTTTAAAAGACATCCTGTATCCACTCCGTTCTGAATAAATTGTTGACGCAACAACCCTCCCTTCTTTAACCACGTGTGTGATTAATTCAGCTTCCTGATAGGTCTGTAGTAAACGTTTTCCTGCCATCTATACTGCTCTCCAAACTACTTACTAAACAACCAAGCTACAACGCCCAAAATGCAGTTGGCTAGTCAGGGCCCGAGATGGAGCTTGTGTGGTAACTTGGCTTGCTAACCTCTATAAAAACAAACAATATCAGTTCTAAACATTATAACGGGTACAATACAAGTCCATATATTGTGTCACTTATCGTCAACTCATTCTCTTTATTGTTTATGTATGTTATTAATTAAAAAAACGAATCTTTTTCAATAAAATTAACACCATTTCGTACGAGGAATTCAGATGTTCCCTCCGTGTGTGGTCACAAACTCAATTCTCTCTTTCTTCTTTTTACTCCGTTTCATCTTGTGGGTGCTATCCCAAGGCTGTGCAATTATTCATATCATGAGAAACATTGGGGGTGGGATGCACTCCTTCTAATCTTCACTTATCAAAGTTTAATTCCATGCAACAAATTCTGCGTGCAAACTGGTGAATAGTGCCTTGCCAAAATAGCACTAAATGATTTGACATCACACATCCCTACTAGATGTAATTAGACTAAGAATCCTACCTAATGCCTTTGTATATTATAATTTCAGTCTCTTTTCACTTCCGGTGAAGGGCGAAGTGCAAATTTACGCTATTGACTACTGTACTAGACTACAATCATTCCATGTTTGTAAATTCCCTCACACTGTGTTCACGATTGTTAGGCCTATCACCAATACACTTTCCTTTTTAAGACCGGTGTCCACATTGTGAGTCTATATGTGTGACACATGATCTTGTTTCTTACAGAGGGGGCCCCCTCCCCATAGCTGTTGCCAGGTTGAGGTGTGACTACTTATCCTTAACTCATAGGTAAGTGGATTAACTTGAATAAGCTTGAGCACCTAGTTTGGCTTCAACAGAATATATTATTAATCCTTTTTGAAATTATGGAATTATGTTTGGTTAGACTTGTTGCGTTTATCATTTTTAGTCTCACTTCTACAGATAAGCTCCAGTACTACTCTACAAAACATGGGATTACTGGTTTTGTATCATTTTTCTTTATCTGTCACTTCACACTGTAGCCCTCAGTGGGACTAGGTTTTCCCACTGGGAGGAGAAGCCCATATGACGAAGTATGCCACCTATGGTGGGTGAGGGCATTTGTCCTGAAAGGGATTTTTCCCCTTTGGGGCTTTTGGTGAGACACTGATCTTTCAATTCTGTCGTTCTTAAAACTGACTTCATGTAACCACAGACCCGAGTAGTTCTTGTGTTATAATTGATAGTGCTATGTCTAACCTGCAAAAATCATTTACTGGACTAGTTGCCTCACTGACTGCAGCCTCCCAAGCAGCACAACATTATGCCAAAACCAAGCTCCTTCCCCATCCAAATTCCCAGTTCCCAGCCCTGTCCCCAGCACATGCACCCCTTTGCACACAACCACTTCAGCAGATGCACGCAGCAAACCCACACATAAACATAAATAAATCAAGAAACAAGACCATGCACACAATGGACATACAGACACCACACTCACCACAACCAACCACACCCACAATCACTACATCCGCCACAACAGCCAGCATGCCCACAATCACCAGACCCACAGCCACGACGACACCCACACCCACCACTACTACAACCACCACGATCACCACAACCACCACCACATCCACATCAACACCCACCACTACTACTACTATCACCACATCCACCAGCACCCCCACAAGCACCAGGCGCACCACCACATTCACATACACTATCACATCCACAAACACAACTACAAGCACCACATCCACAAGCACCACCACATCCACATACACAGCACACTCATCCAAACACATACCTATATGCAAATAAAATGTACCAAACACAAACACGCACATTCTCCTGATCAACATACAACTGCCAAGAAACACACACCCAAGCATACACAACATACACTAGACCCACCTGCAACTGAAAAACCAAGAGACAGCCAGATTCAGATTTGTTTATTGGTATGTCTTTGACCCCTTCCAATCCCAAAGTCACCACTCCCAAATCCAAACCCACTCCTCCCATAATCAAACCCATGCCTGCCAAACCTACCCCTCACAAGAAGGACCAGTGAGGTGCCTGCTCTGTGTCCTCTAGATTTCACTTCCTGAGGATTTCCCCCTTGGCTGTTACATGGGAGACAAGTTTCCACCAAGGGTATAACAATCAGAGACTATTGGTGCTCTTTCTATTTAGTATAATAAATTTAATAGTCTCGTGTGAATAATAAAACTGAATAATAAAACAACTATCTTATGTTCAATATTTTTGTCCTGACATTAATTTTCTTTTGCAGTGGTTTGAATCCTTTAATGGTTTATGATTAATATGTGAAGCACATATTTATATTTACCATTATCACACAAAATACACCATATTTTTTAATGTCTACTATGTTAAGTACATACACAGATTAAAATTGTATGTGATGGTAATTTGAATTTTGGTGCAACGATTCATCATAATAATGGACACTTGCCCCAACAAATAAATGTTTTATGTTTTTTAAGACTTTATACAAGTGTGTTTATTTTAACTTGATAACTAATAAGAATGAACACATATGCATTACACCTTAAAAAATAATGTGACAATTGACATTTGATAAAATACAGGCGTTCCACTAGACAAGGGAAAATGTTACATGGATTATTATGTTAACTGATTTAAGCTTGTCACTGACACTGATTTTACAGATGTTTAAAAAATAAACTTTACACCTTATCTACTGCAATTTCTACATATGTTTTTATCTCAATGATGTACAATGCATATATTTTCAATATGAGAATTTGCACTATTTATTTAAAAACGTCTGTATAGTCACTTTTAGATTTTTTGATTGATGTCCTTTTTTGTGTAAGTGTTAATTTTTTTCAAAGCAGCTTGCACCAAATTTATGAATACAATGTAATCATACAGGTGTGTTTCTTTACATTTCTTAAGCGTCAACATTGCACACATATGCATTGCAAATAGGTATGCTATTGCTTTTAAGAGAGATTTAAAAAGGCTTGAGTGTACAGAAAATGTTAACAAACAAGTCAAAAGGTAACAGGTAAAAAAGGAGCATAACTTCAATTCCGGTGACAACAGAGTTGATTAGCTTTGTGGTGAAGCAGCAGTAGCAGAGGAAGCACTTGGAAGATTGGGTCCATGACAGAGAAGGAAGTGTGAAAGTGATAAAAAAGTGTGTCTGCCTATCATCCCATCCAATCTGCCAACTCAGGTGTGGAGATTTTACCACCATAGTGCCTGTGGCTGTTACGGACAATGTGATTAACCCGGAGGACAAAAGGATTGTACTCCCTCTGACAGTTGCTTTTGCCTATGGCACAGTCAACATGGTCAACATACATGGTGGAGTCTGCAGCCCTCTGATGGTCTTTCATCCATAGACTCACCACCATCTAATTAGAGCAGGCGGACAGCCCAGTAGGCAGATGGGGAATCCGACTGAAAAACAATGACGGCACCATTACTGCCAAGAACTAAATAAGGCCCTTTATGATTAACAAATTAGTCACAGATGAATAAAGAAGATGAATAAAGAAGTGGGATATTAAGCTCCATGTGTGGCATAGTCATTGGTGGGTGCTCAGACTGGGGAGGAGACAAGGGATAAGTAGCCTGAAGATTAACCGTGCTCTCCCAGAGATTTTGCTGTGGTCCAAGCAAGCTGCTCATGCATGCCAAGTGTGTTGCTGTTGAAGTATGAAATCAGTGCTTCATGCATGTGGAATCAAATCACAGCCCCAGCTGCTGTAAAGCAGATGCCGTCAATGGAAGCAGAGAAAAGAATCTGGATGTAAATGGCCATGAACCTGCAGGTCAGGCCCTACTTAAAGGTACCATGCTGCCACGCAAGATACAATTGTAGGTTATATGGGGCGATACTGCAAAAGGAGGTTACGTATTGACACATGGAAAAAGCGTTAAAAAACTGTGGTAGTCAAAGACTAACAACACACATAGAAGTGCTGGTTGATATAGCAATAGCAATGAATAAGCAAGAAAGGAGTATATTATCATTGCACTCCCCAGAGCCTCTCATAGGCTGAGCATTATGAAATCAGCACTAGGCCGGAGAGACCCAAGAAGAAGCATGAGGGTTGTGCTTACTAAACTGTCCAATACCTAAAGAGGCACACAACCAAAGCTGCCAGTGGACAGTTTAGAACAGCCCATTGCAAAGCCTCAGAAACAAAGCAAATGATGCAGGCTCAAATGGACAGCTAAACATAACAGAAAGAGCTCCACCTTCAATGTCAGCCACTACCATAACTAATTACCATACTACCCCCTTCCTGAAACTAACACCACCTTTATATACTGCCATAACGTCACATTTTGGTGATACATGGACTGCTTGGATAGAGACATTTGATGATTTCATTGATGCACTTGAAGAGATTGATAACAAAAAGAGTATCAAGTATCTAAAAAATCTTGCTGGTGATGGTGTGAAGGAAGTCATAAAGAAATTCCCACTAACTGATGAAGAAATTGCATGCCATCAGATTAAGTAAACACTGAATTTCAAGTTCAATCCAATACTAAATGTTGATACAAAAGACACATTCTCAGTCAAGAATGCCAAAAAGGTGGTAAAACTCCTGATGAATATGATATACTGATCAAATGTTAGAAGTTCAATCAATGGCGATTCTCCTATTAACATGACCATAGAATCTGGATTTAATTAAAGACACGGAGGCTGACATTATGCATTATCCTTTAATGCAACTCACAAACAGCCGCACTACATCACAAAGGATAAAAGTTCTACAGTTTAGATAACACAGGATAAAGGGCGTAACCAGGAAACAGTCTGCCTCTTTTAAAAGAATCGCAGCAGGAAAATATCAGCAAATGGTGAGATCCAACTTGAACTTGCGAAAGGAGAAGAACTCAGAAGGGAAGGAGCGAAGCGAGGAGCCTTATTAGGAGACAGGACCAGACCATTAAATGGAGTTCCTTGGAAAGGAGAGAAAACTGGTTAAGAAAACCAGTTTTTGTAGAAGTGCAAAAGCAAAGGCTAAGAGAAAACAAGCCTAGAAAAAATTTGGATACAACATTGATGGTAACAATAAACCTAGCAGCAATAAAATTGAAACCAAAGTATCCAAGGGAGGAGAGGGTGGGATAATGTCAGCCTCCGTGTCTTTAATGAAATCCAGATTCTCTGGTCATGTTAATAGGAGAATCGCAATTTCATTACAAGACCTGAGGCTACATTATGCAAGTTGGTAGCCCTGAAGGACAACATCAGTTATGTGCTCGATAGGCTTGCAGTAATGACGAGCAAAGGTGTTAGCATTTGACGAGTCTGCAGCTTTAAGGATATCGCCCAACTTACCACCAGACCAAAAGGACTTACTGGCCATAGCTCCCCGGATAGAATGGGCTTGAAATCTAGAGAGGTCAATACCAGCTAGACTTATAGTTGACTTAACCCATCTAGCTATGGATGAATAAGCAACAGGTTTAAAAGGCTTAACAAAGGAAATCAGGAGTTGATTAGCATCGCTAGGGCGAAGGTCACTATCCTAGAGTCTATACTCTTTCATACAGGCCACCACACAAAGTTTAGGGAAAAGGTCAAAACGAGGGTAAAAGATAAAATCCGACATGGTTTTAGTCCTCCTTAACCCCATCGATGCTCATGACGAGCTCAGCTCGTCATGAGGTACACCTCTCGTACACTCATGACGAGCTGAGCTCATCATGAACAATGGGAATCGATGATAGTCAGCACTGGAGGAGAATACCATCAGCATCGATGGTGTTAAGATCTCAAACTTAACGCCAAACATATCATAACATCTATTGGAAATATCTAAGCTTTTAATGTCAGAGACTGTTCTACAAGAGATTAAACATAAGAGGGTAGCAAGTTTGAAGGAGAGAAATTTCCTGTTAAGGGAAGAGTTATCGGGCCAGGAGGAAAAAAGGGCTAGAATAGCTTTAACATCCCAAAGTGTTTAGTACTTAGGTCTAGGGGGTCTCTTTAATCTAATATTCTTCCGGACCCGACAAATGATAGCATTCTTACCTACCGATTTACCATTGATGGGTGAATGGCCGGCAGAAAATTGCGGATCTAAAACAATTAATTGATCGATAGGAAAGACCTCCTGTCAAATTGCTCCACAAGAAAGTTCACAATATTGACGACAGGAGTCTCCACGGGTATAAGACTCCTTCCAAGCACCAACAAAACCATTTTCTCCAAATACTGTTGTACCTAAGGTGTGTTCCCAGGATTCCCCGAGGAGAAAGAGAGCTGACGACGAAAATCCAGACAATTTGTTAGATTGCCTGACACTTTCCAGGCAAGAAGGTTCAAATTCCCTGAGAGGATCAGATGATCATCTGCCATAGCTGAGGAACATGCTGACGGACAAGCTGCTGACTAGGAGGCAGGAAGGGCCCAGAGTAAATAAGCCAAAGAAAAACACTGAAGGACATAAAGTGATGTCTACACTTAAAAAGAAGTTACGTTTTAGATTTGAGGCCATATGTATCAAGCCTTTTTCCTCTGTGCAAACGGGCTGATTCTCAGAATCGGTCCGTTTGCGAATTGGAAAAAGCCTTTTGGGATGTATCATCCCAAAAGGCCATCTCAAAAGAGAGAATTGAAAAATTTGCGATTCTCTATTTTGCGAATGCAATTTAGGAATTACAAATTGCGATTCCTTAAATCCAATTCTGGAACCCCCAGAAATTTGCTATTTGGCCTTAAGAATTGCAAATTACTACCAACTTCAAGTTGGTGGTAATTTGTGATTTTCTTTAAAAAAGAACTTTTTAATAAGTACCATATGTCGCACATTAGGGCATGTATGTGCGCAAAATGTGCACACATGCATATTTCAGGGGTGCAACAGGGTGTCCTTTTGACACTCTTGCAACCTTGAAATTGCATTCACAATTTGCAATTCTCTAATTGGTAATCGCAACTTGAGAATGTCTTCCCATTCATTCCTATTGGCCTCCTAACCCATAGGAATGAATGGGAAGGTCTTCCTTAATTGCGAATCTCAAATTGCGATTCACACATAAGGAATATGTAGGATTTGCACCAATTTTTGCAAATCCTACAAACAATGCATTTTGCGATTCTCTAATTACGATTTGCAAAAAATCGCAATTTGAGAATTGCAAAACTCTTTTTTGATACATATGGCCCCTGGATTTTCATTTCCACATGAATGTAAATGTCCTGTCATTGAAAAGATATTTAAAGGCTGTGGGAAAGAGAACCTATTTGCAATGGTTTGTAAAGCGAAGGAAAAATTGAGTGTGTCCCAGTGCCAAAAAAAACAAAGGCCACTATAAAATTCCAGAGGTAATACTAGACACACCCACAAGACCAAGCAGCGACATTAATGGAGGCAAATTGACACTGAACGAAGTCAATTGTCATCTAAACCATCTTCAAATAGTTATTGTGCCTCAACATCAAGCGAAAGTGAGGAAGATGGTTGTGACATGTCAATATTCACCTCAGAGAAATGTGTGCATGTCGGACTGGCTGCTTGTGAGGAAAAATGTCAGTCAAAGGAAAGTTGACATACCAAAGCACCAAAGTTATTCAAACATTATCCGAAGATTGCTTTGAAAATGAATGGCGGTTCGATACCTTTCATCATTGACAGTGGTGCTATAAAAATAATGACTGAAGAGAAATACAAGTAATTATCTCCAGTGCCATGACACACACCATGAAAAAACCACATTGTATACTTGGAGTGCATCAACACCCATAAAAGATCAAGGTTCATTTGTAGCGACAATGAAACACAAGAAAACAAAGGTGCAGGCACTCATCCATGTGCTTTCAGGTACAGCGTCAAGTTCCTATATGCTTAGTTTCAGTACAGCTGCTGATATGGGACTGATTTCTGTGAATTACAAAATGAATACTCACCACAAAATAGTAAGTCAATTCCCTTTGTTGTTTCATTGTTTATGAAAGCCTATTACTATAAAAGTAAAGCTACATACTAATGAAGATGTCCATCCTGTTGCACAGAGGCATAGACAAATTACTTTTCATTTACAAGAAGCTGTTGAAAAAGAACTTGAATCGTTGCTTAAACATCACTTTATTGCACATTAAACTGGTCCAACGCCATGGGTTTCTCCCATACTTGTGGTGTCCAAAAAGGAGAATGAAGGAGCTGTACGCATATGTATTTACATGCATCAAGAAAACAAGGCAATTAAAGGAGAATGACATCCAGGTCCCACCATTGTTGACATGACAAAGCAATTAAATGGTGCAAATAATTTCTCTCGCCTTGATATAAATAAAGGTTGTCATCAGTTAGTACTTGAAGAAGATTGCAGGTACATTACTAGATTTTCTACAGATGTTGGCCTGTTTTGAGACAAGAGACTCAGTTTTGGCATGTCATTGGCTGCACAACTTTTCCAAGGCATCAATCGGTGTGTCATAGAGCCTGTTGTGAATGCATTCAATTATAGCGATGACATTGATTTTTGGAGCTACACAGAGGAAGCATGATAAAGATCTCACACACGTATGTCATTTAGTTACGGATGCAGGTTTGACTTTGAATGCAGACAAGTGTGAGTTCCACAAGACAAAATTAAAGTTCTTTGGACTTTACTTTTCAGATAGTGGTATTACACCTGATCCTGCAAAAGTACAAGCAGTGTCAAATGCTGATCTCCCACAAGATGTTTCTATGATACGTTCATGTCTTGGCATGCCCTGTTACTGCTCAAGATACATACGAGACGTTGCTACCATATGTGCTCTGTTACAAGAATTAACAACACATTTGTTTTCATTTAAGTGGTCACAAGAATGTGAGAAAAGTTTCATGAAAATTAAACAAGCATTAAAATTACTGCAGAATTGGCCTAATCCAAAGCTTCATACAGAGGTTATTGTTGCTGCTAGCCCTGTCAGGTTAAGCACTATCATTGCACAGCACAGCAAACACCCTTGTGTACTAAGGTATATTGTGGCATTTGTGAGAAAAGGTTTGTCCCAGACAGAACATGCTTACGCACACACTCAGAAAGAAAGTTTAGTTGTGGTATGGGCTTGTGTACATATCCATGTGTTTCTGTACAGAAAGCCTTTCATGCTGGTACCTGATCATCAAGCTTTACTAACTATCTTTGGCAATCCAAAACTCAAGATGCCTCCTCACATAGAATGGTGGGGACTCTGATTACAAGAGTACAACTGTACCATTGTACATCGTCCAGGGAAGTATTAGTTCTGTTATGGGTCTGTGAATGGATGTGTGCGTGGTTGTGTGGGTGTGTGAATTGGTGTACGAGAGCTTGTATGGAGGTGTGGGTGCGTGTGTGAGTGGTTCTGTGGATAATATCATCAGTGATGCCATCAGTGATGTCCTGAATGATGTCACTGATCATGTCATGACTGATGCAATATGTGAGGTAATAAGCAGTGCATTTCCGGGGTGTCAGTTATAGTTAGCTCAGGGTAACTATAACTGCTGAATTTAAACTGGGTTTGTATGAGGGAAATCTGAGCCTAACTCTAACGTCCTTGTAACCTTTACTTTTATCAGTGAAGTTTTGCATTTTTCCAAATTCTATTTCCTAACTATAATGTTGCTGTAACCTTTTGTTTTTTAAGAACATTTCTAAGGTTTTTCAAATTCTAATTCCTAACTATAACATACATCCATGTATCATTTGTTTCTTAAGTGAATTTCTATGTTTTTTTTAAACTAGTAGTTGCATTTGCAGAGTGGTGGAGAAAGAAAGCGGGCGTCTTTGGACAGCTCCCAGGAATCCTGCTGTGTCAGAATTTTTGAAGGCAACAGGGGGGCTTCTGGGCCCACAAGAACCCTCAGCATCCATAAAGACTTACCGCCAGATTCATCATTCTCCCGTTTTGCGAGGCCCTAATAGCGATTCATAGCGAATCGCTATTAAGGACTCGCAAAATGGGATTCATGTAGGAATCGCAATATTTTTTGCGATTCCTACACATTCTTTATTTGCGATTAGCAAATTGCTAATCGCAAATAAGGAAAAACTCCCCATGCATTCCTATGGGCCAAAAGGCCCATAGGAATGAATGGTGAGTATTCCTTATTTGCGATTAGCAATTTGCTAATCGCAAATAAGATAGCGATTTGAAGGGTGCCAGGGGTGTCCAAAGGACACCCTGTAGCACCCCTCAAATGATCTGTGACACAGGTGTTGCACACACACATGTCCAATGGACATGTGTGTGTGTAACATGCAACTCAGAAAAATGCATTTAAATGCATTTTTCTGAGTTTTCGCAATTTACCGCGAGGTCTGACCTCGCGGTAAATTGCGCCTAGAAATTGCGAATTCGCAAATTTAAATTGGATGTTGAATTGCAATTAAGGAATCTCAATTAGAGATTCCTTAAATGTCATTCCTCGCAAAATTGCGAGATCGCAATTAGCGATTTTTACATTTGGGATGCTGAATCCCAAATGCAAAAATCGCTCTCGCAAAGGGCCGGATTCTCAGAATCTGGCCCTTTGCGAGCGCAAAAAAGCTTGATGAATCAGGCTGTTTATCCCCTAACCAGCAGTGTGACAGGAGGCTCGTTTGCAGTGTTGGAGAAAGGGGCGTGGCATCTGCATATCTCTCATCACTTTTGCTGTGTGGGACTTACTACTGGTAACAGGAGGGCTTGTTGGCACTGAAGGACACACCCGAGCCAAGGGGACTTCATCCCACAACCAGCAGTGCTCAAGGAGAGGCATGTGCACAGTAGTGGAGTAAGGGGTCGAGGTCTCTGTTGTTTTCTCAGCAATGGGCTGTGTGGGACTTAGTGGAGGTAAAAGAAGGGCTTGTTGGCCCCTGAGGACTCTCTGGAGCCAATAGGACTGCATCCCTGTTAGAAATGGGATCTCTGGTTGGCTAGGGCTTGCACCAAAGCCAGGCAGAGACCACCACTCTAGTCAGGGGAAGGGAGTTACATGCCAAGCTAACCGCTGCTCACCCCCTTGGTAGCGTGGCACAAGCAGTAAGGCTTATCCCGGAGGCAATGTGTAAAGTGCGCAACACACACACACAGCAGCAACATCCTAGGCACACAAGGGTATATATAAAAATAGCCTTTGTATTACCATAAACACATTAGATCATAATCACACAATTACACTATGCCAACTGGCACTGGGCAGTATTTACAGGGGATTATATACACATGACAGGGCCACGTGGCCCACTGTCAGAATCAACACTTAGTAGAAATAGCACTTAGTAGAAATAGCACTTAGTAGAACTGTAGCACAAAATAATTGTAGAACACAACCAGTAACCACTGGTACAAGGTAGGTACACACTACGCAATACTAATCACCATAGGCATAGGTCACGCAGTGAAACATAAACTGACTAGAATAAACTTTACTAGGTAAAACAGCCTCCTGATCATAAAAACACAGTTAGATGTATCACAGGCATAAAGGCAGTGCATATTACGCATAGATCACTTTAGGCAATTACCATCATCAACACAGTAGGCAATCACCTTGCGCAAGAACACATTGGTTACTGACCCCAGGCCAACTCGCCTTCCATGGGGCTCAAACGCCCTTTGTCCAACAGTGTCAGGGCACGCTGGGCATGCAGCAAAAAAAGAGTGCGCAAGAGTTTAGGGCCTAAACATGGTAGCTGCCCACTACTTGCTGGGCAGCTGTGAAATCTCCAAGAGGGGCACGGGCATTGACTGTGCCCCATGTACGAGAACTGCGCAACGTTGCAGCTGCCCTCTATCACACGGGGCAGCTGGGGGAATTAGGCCATCAAACAACCACTGACACTACAGTGCCTCTGGGCCCTGCTCTGGGGCTCTTTACACCAATTAAGCCCCACGTTGCAGCTGCTCACTGCCAGGCTGGGCAGCTTTAGAAGAAATTAGCCCTGGCACCACTGTGCCTTCTGAGCCCCTCCCTGGGGCTTTAGTGGAAAATAAATGTTTCCCCAAACGTTACAGCTGCCCGCGCTCTCTCTCTCGCAGTGCAGCTGAGGTGAAAATGGTACCAGCGCTTACTTTGCCTGGGGGGAGGGGGAGGTCCCCACGGGGACGGTATAAACTAAATTACCCCCTTGGTGCAGCTTAGGAAGAACCAGCACTGGCACCCATCATGCCGCTCAGGTCCAGCTCACAGCGACTTCGAAAAACAAGGTGGCCCCACAAGACGTTAGTGACGGCAGGCGGGGGCGGCCACAGGCAATGTTCCCCGGCACCCCCTTTAACAATTAACAAAGGAGCCCTACTCACCGGGCTGGACTGCCAGCGTTCTCGCTCTCTCTGGCTCTGCGGGCAGGCTGGGCTCTCTTCTCCACACGGGAGCCCTGCCAGCCACTGCAGCACTCCTCTGCTCTCACTCGGCACCACAGGGCTCTCCCTGGCTCTCGGGGTCCCCGGGTGCAAATGCCGCTTTGGTTCTTGCGGTCTGCTTTAACTCTCAGAAGTGCGGGTAGGCTCCCATTAGCTTCCTGTTTCCTCTTGTGACCCCGCCTACATTGTCCCATCCGGATTGCCTGACTTCCTGGTTATGGCAGCGCGGCAGTGACATTCTTCGGCACAATACGGGGTAGGCTCCCGTTTAAATGCAAAATCCCTGGCGGGGTGGGCACCCGCTAGTGTTTTAAAAGCACGGCAAAGTCCCTGCTGGGGTGGGCACCCGCTGGGGATAAAAATCAGCAGATATGCGGGGTAGGCACCCGCTAGGCACACAATGCAGGGTAGGCTTCTGCTAAGCCTATAACTCACAAAAAACGACATGGCAGAGACGTGGGGTGGCACATGCTAACGAGCAGAGACTGGGGGAAGCCTCCACATCGGAACTCCCTCGTAGCCTCACACTGCCAACGCCGGCTTCTCTCCTCTTCTAGGAAAAGCACTCCAGGCGTTAAAGTTGAAGAAAGAGTCTTTCAGAATGCAGGGGGATCAAAGGATGGGCCCATGGGCCAGCTCACAGGGCCCTCCAGCAGGGAGGCAGTCACCAGTGGCAGTTCCTCCTGGTGCCCAGCAGCAGCAGCAGGCCCCCCCTTATGTCAGGAACAAGAGAACATTTTCCATGGGGTCACAGCCCCTTCTTATACACAGATCTTCTTTGTCTCAAGGGTGCAGGGCAAGAGGCAAACCAGATGCAACTGGTTCTGGAGCACTTTGTTGTGCTCAGCCCCTCTCCCTCTTCACAGGACAGGCTAGTGACGTCAGAGGCAACACAGGGGCGAAGCCATCATTCAGGTCCCAGGTGCAACTCCTCCCTCCCATCTACATGCAGATCTTCCCATTCACCACCGGACAGACCCATCCTGACTCCTGGAGCCAGACACACCAGCCAGCCCCTGCCACTCACAAGCCAGACAGGCAATTCACATTCACTGCACACAGACATGCCAACTTCTAGAAGTGGCACTTCTCCACTAGACACATTAAATCTGTGCACACCGTCGCACAGCATTTAATCTCATGAGTTTGCACATATCAAATTCGCCCCTGCACTTCTCTCACATCAGGAACTACCATGGACACTCATCTCCCCCATGCATTCCTATGGGAGGGCAGGCCAATCTCAGCACACGCACTCAGACTGCGCATGCACTTTACACTGGGACACAGTGTTAAAGTGCGCCGAAGCCAAAAACAACTAATATCAGGTCATATTTAAAAGCAAAATGTTTAGGGGTGAACCTGCCAAAAGGGCCAAGTCCAACAATCCCCCAACCAACAGTGCACCAAGAGGTGTGTTTGCAGGGTGGTGAAGGAAGGGGGTGTTTGCTCCAAAGTCCTCTCAGTAATTACACTCTATGGGACTTACTGGAGGTAACAAGAGGGCTTGTTGGCCCCCAAGGACCCTCTGGGGCCAAGGGGACTTGTGCCCCAACCAGAAGTCTGCCAGGAAGTGCTTTTGCAGAGTGGTGGTTAAAAGGGGAGTAGCCTTCTGCGATTTCCGGTCCCTTTAAAAAAAGTGTTTTCTATTATTAGATGAGAGGGGCTGCATGGCCCCCTTCCCTGGGTCAATTTCAGCCCTGAGGATCCCATTCCCTGGGGCCAGAAATTTTCTGAAAATGGGAGGGGGCTGTAGCCCTCTTACCCGGGATGATTTTGGCCCCAGTCCCCTGGGCCAGATCTTTTTGTTTTATTAAAGTCATGGGGGCCAAGCAGCCCCCCTCCTGGACTGAATTCGGCCCGGGAACCCCATGCTCCAGCACACGGCCTCTTGTGTGGGTGCCCTGGATCCCCCAGGGCATCCATATTGTAGTGTAAGAGACAGCAGAGGACCCTCAAGACTTCTGTGATCCCTGCTGGCACTCTCGCTCCCGGGGAAGCTGGCACTGCTTTGAAAGAGAGGGAGCTGCTGAACATAAAGCTCCCTCACTGTCAAAGCAATTGTGCTCTATTTCAGCAATGAAAGCAAGCACAGTTTGCTTTGGCTTGGCTGGAGTGGTAAAGCTCCAGCCAAGCCATAGCAAACTGCTATGTCTTGGGGTGGTCCTTCCAGGACATAGCAGAAGCCCGCCCTGGGAGAGTGGCGGTCCCCAGGGCCTTCTATGGCTCCCGGAGGTGGGCTGCATGACCCCCCTCCATTGCATAGTCCCAGGGAGGTGGTGGTCCTTAGGACTGCAGTTGAGCCGCTCTCCCACATGAATATTAAATGCAGTCCCAAGGATGGGGCAGTCCCCAAGCATTCATACAATATTTGGCCTGGGGAGGTGGTGGTCCCTAGGGCACAGGGTTTGCCCAGGGGCCCACATAAATTATTAGGACTGCCCCGGGGAGGTGGCAGTCCCTCGGGATTTAGAGCTCCTAATAAGAAATGTCCATATGCCCCTCCTACATATTATGGACATGCCATTGGGACCTGGACCACGTGGGGGCCGACTAGAAACAATTTATGGTGGGATTTGGGGATCCAGTGCGACTCCGGCTGGAAATTTTAAAACAAAAAATGCCTTTTGGGCCCTGGACACCCCCCTACCAAGGCGTAGGGCATCAGAGTGTATCTACCCTGCTTCCTTTTCTATTTTTAACATTTATTTCTTGTGACTCCATTCAACCGAGTTACAAGATGGCTGCCAACACTTCCTGGTTTGAAGTGTTGACAGTCAATCAGATCGCAGCAAGATATCAGAAGGGGTATTGGATATTCTGCTTCCCCAGATATACAACTGGACATTTCTTCAAATCACAACTACTGAATGGGTTTACACCAAATCACAAAAAGATCCAACTGCTACCTTTCTGCCAAATTTTGTGCAATTCCATTCAGCAGATTGGGTTGTAGCCTCGTCTAAAGTTCCTAACATGGGTAAACAGTGTTTTTGGATCCCCCCTTTTGTCTTATCCCCCGCTTGACAAATAACCCTAAAACATTCAAGACAGCAGCTGAAGTGAGCATCAAACTAGTTTCTACAATTTTGTGAGGATTTGTCAAACAACTCCAAAGTTATTGGCAAATGAAACAACGCTCTTCCAATGGGAACTACATACTAACTATTACTACCTACTGGACCCTGCCAATAGGTAATATATATATATATACTGATTTGACAAAAATTGAATTTCTTTAATTAACAGAGGGGGAAATGTAGTGACTAGCATGTTTTATAATGGGACCCTTTTGGCTCATATCAGACGCTGTAGAGCTGTGGCGTAGGCGTCAGAGCGGAATCCAATGAAACCTTGTTTTAGAATGTTGAGTTCGCTGTTACACACAGATGAATAAAGACATGTAATATTAAGTTCTAAGTGTGGCATTGTAAGTTGCGGGTGCCTAGGCTGGTGAGGAGGCTTCACTGTTTGGGTTTTTGCTACAAAAAAATGCTCAGACAGCCTAATGCAGAAATAGCTCAGATTAAATCCAAATAGGCTAATTCTACAGGAGCAATGCTTGAAGATGGGGATTGGTCTACAATCCATTATATTACCTTTTCGGCACTGCTCTGCCCCATTTTCACTGTATGATGTTCTTGAACAAATGTATGTCTTAAAATACACCTTCTTAACTCTATAAATTCTCCTTCAATATTTCTTCTAAATATCCAAGATATAGCTAACATACAGATGGGGATTTGTAGCGTATGTGGAACCTGGCCACAGCCTGCGCAGTGTTGCAGATATTTTTTTCTTTATCTGCACAAAGTTTAAGGTCCATCTAATGCCAACCCCTAAAGGCACATGTTTAGGCTTATTTGAGGATCCTTTCTTGCTGAATTTGTATTTCATTACTAATTGCCTGCTCTTTATTGTACAGCTTCTTTATCACCAACGTTTGACCAATAATTTCACAAGGTGCAAAACGTAGGTTGTCACAAATGATTGCTTTGCCAATATAAAACTAAAGAGGTATATAAAAATGTGGGGTTATTTGTTAGGATAATAACATATTTTAGAGTATAACATTTGTGTGTCAGAGAGGAGGGCCGGTGTGCACAAATTATATATAAAAAAGCGAGCAAATAATACATTGAAAAAAATGTACTTACCTTGGACGAACAGGATGTCCTCCAGTACCGAGCTCTTCTTTGGAACTGGAACAGGAAGCAGCAAGCCCTTGGCCAATTTAGGGCTGCTCTCACCAGCATGAGAGCAGTCCTAGGATTGGTGGGGGCTGTCTCACTGGGCACTCCATAGTGCTCTTGAGGCTTTAGCTTTCAGTAAGCTAGCTGTCTTAAGACCGCTGGGTTACAGCTGTTTAAAGTGCACATATGTGGATGGCTGTTGCAAGATGGATGGCAAAAAGACATGCACACTTTGAACGGTGCTTTGCCAGCTTACCCTCCTCCCTGCTGGCTGTCACTCTGCAGTGGCCCTGCCCCTGCTCTGACGCTTTTTTCGGGACGGGCATGAAAAATAAAATGATAATTTTTTTTTAATGTCATCTTTGGGGCTTTGGGTAGGACTTTAAGTGAGGCGACACGGACTGCCCCTGTAATTAGAAGCCGAAAACAATCATGAACGAGTCAACAACCCCCTCCCCCCCATATCAGCCACATAGAGATTGAATCGTAGGTTCCCAATCACAATTACCTTCTTGATTCTCTTATTTACGTTAATCGGTACCAAATATTCGTTGTAAAGCGACAAATTTGCTCATGGTAAGACAGGGTAGAGACCCCCAAGTATTTAGCTTGCTGTATAATAAACTGCTATCAGTTAAATGTATTTATGAAGTCAATAAATCCGGCATATAATTAATCCCAAAATAAGCCAGTCCTATTAAAGTGAATGAATAGTGCAACCTGTTTGAAAATAAAATAAAAGCTTAGGTTCATATTTGTGACAAGGTCAGGCAGCACAGTAAGTCACCTAGCTGTGCTACACTGCGTAAGAGGGAAAGGGCAGGAATGTGCCATATTTTAAACAATAGGGTGCATTCCTGCCATTTATCCCTGCACTGGTACCGTTTTGGCTGCCTTGCACCAATGTACACACCCTTGCATCTGGGTTGTAAGGAGAATTGCTTTGTGCAGGAAGGGGCCCCTTCCTGCACTAAAACAATCCGCTGAGGCATTTTTCTCTTTCTAATTGAGCTACAGATATAACACATAGAAAGAGGAAGTAATAAGGAGAGAAAAAGATATTTCCTATTATTATGCCTCACGTGTTTTGGTAAAACTGGAAATGCATCAAAATCCATGGATGTCGCTTTGGAACACCCAGGCAACACCAATGGAATGCCTCCCTGGTGCAGAGTAACACAACACAGCACTTTGCGCTGCATTGCGTTGCTCCAGATTTCTCAAGCCGCTCAGTTTTGTGCACGGTGGCCTTGCGTGGCTTAATAAATCAAACTTTGGGCTTGCGACGCAGATGCCCCACTTTGTGTGATGGAAGATCAATGCAAACTCAGTCATAAATATGCCCCTTAACTTTCAAGACCCCAGGTGTCAATTCATCTAGTAGAATCATGGTATAAAGTTTAACCTTTATATCAAATAGAACTATTATCATGTACCTACTAGGTTCCCCTGAAGAACCCTATTGTACAACATATCAATTACAGAACCTCTCCAGGAGTTTGGGATCATGCTTTTCTGGAAACAGGTTTTGTACGGTGGTAAAATACATCTAACTAAAACATGTACATCATAAGTGCCATATTCAGGGCTACCTGGAAGAGATTGAGGTCTAAAGCCCCATCTATCCTGAAGGCCTTTATCACCTTTATTATACCTTCTTCCTCTACAGGAAGCCTTACAAAATTAAAGTGAGGCACTAGAACCTATAGGATGTTTATGTAAAATTCACAATCTGCAAGGGTCACTATGCATTCAATGACTTTGTGAGAAAACCCCAGAACCTCCTGGGATTTGCAGTTTTACTTATTTCATGGATTCATACTCGTTGAGTTTCAACATATTACCCTCTGCTTTCCAGATTGAGATATTGACCGTTCCTATAGTGGAGATGTCCTCTGCATTTCTGTGTTTATTTCACTATTTTTAAACCTTAGGATCTTTGAGAAGCAGTGAGAATAATTGGTATTCACATTTTGAGCACCGGCTGTTGACTTTTCAAATTGAGGTGAATGTAAAAGCTGTCCTTACCAAATACCGTGCCTCCTGTGAGGTGCTAGTACATACTAACCATTCTGCTAACAACAGGGAAATTAACACCGTGAGCAAGGGCTGAATTCTTCCTTTGTCGAAACAACCATGGAATGTTTATCACCCTCAAACTTGTTTCTCTTGCTGCAATCCTGTTATGCCTAGTTACTTATACGCCCTATCAGGCGTATAAGTAATTGAAAACAAATAGGGAAATTGACTGATAGAAGTCGCAGGGATTTCCTGATAACACATTCATGCTACACACAAATCAGGTATTCGTGTAAGATAAAATTTAAAGCATTCACTCTTTGGAGACCCAGGGTTCAGAGAAACATTGTTTTAATTAGGGGTACTAGCAAGATCACCGGACTATTTTAACAGCAGATTGGCATTAGTCATAATAACAAAAGTAACAGAACTGCAGCGAGAGGATTCTTTCCTTCTGTTGTCTGGCGAGCTATGTGTAGTGAGAAACATTACAAGACAATTTGGCATTGCTTAGGGCAAACGTGGAAGGAAGGATAAGAAGATGGACTTAGTGCCCTTTGTCTTACATGCATATGTGTCTGATCAAACAAACCAATTGCATTTGTAATGGCTTGCAAATGCATCAACCACCCAGAACCTACAAGTTAGGATACAGGTTGCTTGGTGACTCCATACAGCCTTTATTCTTCAGCCACGTTACATATAAACAGATCTCTGTCGAATTCAATATACAATGTAGCCTGGTAAAAATATGCAGCTTCTCATTATTGCTATAAAAATGATTAACAATAAGTTTAAAATGAAGTTAAACGGCATATAACATAAAATCGACACAGAAACAAATAAAATGAGATTTCTCTAGGTGGCTTAGCCAAGGACATCTGAGTTGCTTCATTTATCGTCAGGAAGTTTATTCAGAGGACCCGAATTACTAGGGCGGCGCCACGGTTTAATTTTTGTTGTACGAATATTACGTTGTACAAAACAATGGCTTCTCCCATTGGAACTCCAACTCCATTTGTTAAGCGGTTTCCATTAGGTTCCTAGATACAAAATAAGAGTTCAAGTGTCAGAGGTAATGTTCATTTTCATCATTTGCTGAAAGATTTGCTTGATCTCCTTAGGCCCTCGTTGTTAGAGAGTACAGTAATCTTGCACCCAGAAAAAAAGGAGTGCAATAAAAGCATCACCTGTACTTCCGATGCAGGCATAAATACCTGTTTATTCCAATAATGGAATCAGAATTAGGCCAAATATATGAGCCACTGAAGGATTGTTCCCTAAAGTCTAGGGACGTCTGCAGTTGCTACGGTGCAACTGTGTACCTTTGTACTTTTGTATACAACTTTACAAACTTGAGAAGTGCAAACTTAGGAAAGTGGGCAGTTTTAGTTTGCAGTAGCGTGAAACCATCCCTGTTTCTGCTCAAGACTCTGAGTAGAAGCAGGTGGAACAATGATGCTTGGCAGTCACACCAGTGGCGTCTGCTCCGCTATGGTGGAGGAGAGTCACCCCATTGCTTTCAAGCAGAGTGAGATGCAAAAACATAAAATGATAATAACTTTTAGGTATTATGATATTATGTTTGTGCTGCTTTGCGGGTGGGCAAATGGGTAGGGTTGCTCTGCGAGTAGGGAAGAGGAGGAGTGGTTTTCCCACTCCTAAGTGAGCAATGATTGTTTGGTTGGCCCTCTCAGGCCACCCAAACCAGTCATGTGCACTTTCCTACTTCTACATGCATGCTGCATTACAGCCTGCATGGAGAACATGTTCACCCCGCCAGTCCCTGGATGAGCGCCATGTCACAGATCTCAGACCAATCAGAACACTGCATTGTAGGTTTGTGATTGGCTTAGAGGAGGGAGCTGGCTGCCTGCTTCTTGTTGCTGAAGTCAAAGCCAGGATATCAGGAGCAGTGACGTGGGACCCGGCAGCAGCAAGGTAAGTGATTTTTTATTTTTATTTTCTCACTCTCTCCAGCAATATTGACCTCCGCACCCGCCCTTCCACGCTCAAGCCATGCCGACCGCCACTGTGTAAGACACTGGCTTTCAGGCTCTCAATGTACGGCTACAGTTGCCTACCAAACAATTTGCTGTAATTGGATTACATGAAGAAGTAGTGGTATATGTAGATGAGTTTTAGTTTGCTAGAAAATAATGATTAATTTAGGTATGCTTCAGTTTCCATAACTGGCCGCACATTTTCCATTTGCAATCATTCATGAAACGCTGCAGGAAAGTGCATGGTTATTTTCGGCCTACACGTTTACCATGTGCATGTGTCTTTCTCTATTTCAGAAATTTAAAGAAAATATCACCTCAGAAATGGTCTCTGGGCCAGATGTACGACTGGGGCATTTAGTGACTCGCAAATTGCGTTCAATTGCGAGTCGCAATTTGCAAGTCGCTAAATGCCATGTACAACAGTGTTAGAGTGTTGAAAACGAGGCAGTAGCTGTGAGGCCTGCACAAATAACATGTCACATTTGTCCTTCACTGGGAACCAAAAACCCTATTTGTAGCACTTGACTCTCAGATTGCAGAGCAGTCTTAAATTCTGCAGCAACGTCATATACATAGAAAGCACTCCATTGTATGTACATGTTACTACTAATCCATCAGGAATTGTGATGATATTAATGTAGTTATTAATGTTTAATTACTAACACTACTGTTTCATTTTGCCTACCGGTGTTTGCAATAGCTCACTTTTCTGCAGATCTGGCAGATACGCTTCGTCCATTAGGCTCCTGTATAAACCAGTGGTCACGTCAGCATCGTCAGCCTGAGCGCTCCTCGAGACATGTGGCGCAGGCGCAGAGCGAGACTCTGTAGCCGCGCCGATGATGTCACTTCCTGTGAAAGAAAAGCTTTTAGCCCTTGCTTTACAATAATTTTTTCAAAACCCTTTTTATTGTTATTTTTATTTGCTTCTACACATTCATTGTACAACACAGAGCGCAATTCGGAGACAAAGTGTATTGACTGTTTTCTGTTTGAAATGTACTGCAACATTTGAACACTAAATTAAATTGGAATATTATTGTTCCATTTCCATTCTAACCTATTTGATATATTTTGACAATATACCTTTTACATAACTGCATGCCATCCCCTAGCACTTGATTTCACTTTTTAACTTATCACTGGCCAAAAGGAGACCCGGTCGTGAGTAGCCAAATGGAGACCTGGCCGGAATTGGCTAAATTGAGACCCAGCCGGGTTATTTAGTTATGCAGCAAAATTAAACGGGCCATGTTTTCTGCTGACACTTGTTTGTAAAGGTGACTGGAGGTCGGAGCAACCTACTTAGCAAGATTGATATAGAGAGGGCATACATTGCCCTGGACGAGAGGCAATACAAATTGACATTTTTAATGTGGAAGGGCATTAGCAGAGGTGAGTTTGGGTTCGGTAAGGTTCGGGGACTGGTACTATTGTTAATGGTAACTGACCCTTACTGAACCCAACTTCACCTCTCCGTCATCAGACTGAATCGGAATCCCGCTTCTAAAGTCCCCCTTCCCCCACTAAACTTTAACTGCAAATCATCTGTATTTCCTTCCACTGTTGTGCCATGGTTCATTGCCACCTGCCTACTTTTGATCAGAAGTGTGGCTGGCTGGTGTTGCTTATGGACTAGTGTTGTGTGCATGTCATCCTTGCCTCTCAACTCCTCTCGATCAAACTGATTCAAGCCTGCCTCACCACAACAGCATTGGTATTGGTATGGTCTCACGCTGCTCACTGAGAGGGAGGGAGAGACAGAAAGGCGGGCTGATCATCCCAGCCCAGCAATAGCAGAATTGGTCAATCACTGCATGGCTTTACCATAAGCCACTACAGTGATTGGTCATTGCTCTGATGGGCAGGCCCTCCCACCCCGTGTTGCCATGTTTAGAAAGGTCTCCATTAGACCTGGCTAGCAACTACGCTATGTAGCCAATCCAGACGCTGCTCTCCTGCTGAGAGCATCACCAAGTTTGGCATGAGCAGGCAAACTCACCGTTCATTAAGTGACTGGGGGTCTTTGGTTTTGAGCAACCCCCACTCACTCAATGTGCAGTATTGAGAAGCCTGTAGTGTGCATGTCGGTTTGGCCATGGAAAGGCTGCCGGCCAATCCCACATGCGCAGTATGATCACTAGAAGCAGTGCGCCCGCTCATAGTTACCAGTCACTGAGTCATGTCACATGATGATGTCCATAAGCCTACCCCACCCCCTTGCTTCACTGAAGGCATGACTGACTCGCACGGGCTGATTCTTTATTAAAGTAAACACAGTTTCTTGTTTCATTTTTACTACGTCATAACAATATCACTATGGAGGTCGTAGAGGGCAAATATAAGTGGGGAAACACACCGCCGCCCTAAGGCATAAACCGTCCCTGGTTCAGAGTTAACTGTGCATTACCTCTATGTCCCTCGTCCTCAATCCAGTAATAACCAATGTGGTAGTATCCAATCAGAGACAGGAAACAAAACAGGAAACGCTTGCTAACCCCACCACCCTCCTGCTAATGGCTATAATACAACAGCCTTTTCTGTCTCCTGTCTCAGATGGGATAAGGAGGATGCTGAGGTAACTGCCAAGCTTTTACCTCCAACAACGTTACTGGCTTTCTCTCTCTGCTGGGTTTTGCAGAGTGGGCGTGACCAGTGTGGGAGCGACAGGGGTCGGGATGCATTAATGGTCTTAAGTCCACGAAGGGGATATGAAACGTACCAAGCAGTAGACACCAGAAAAAAACTTTGCTTCCGATGAGCATGCAAGCGGGAGGAGCTCAAAAATGATAAATTTGAGCATCGGAAACAATACTGCCTAAAAGGGGGCTATTGCGATGATCGTCAGTGCCTGAGATGGGGTGGAAATCATGTTGAAGCCGCAGGAGGAATCGAGTAGTCGAGGAAATAAAATGGCGATCCAAAATGGAAACGAAACACAAGAGGTATGATGATGTAGCAGCAATACTAGCATCACCAGACAAAGCACGTTGCACCAGCGGATCACCCCCATACGGCATGACCACTTCAGCCTAGTAGACGGAGCACCTGAGCGTTCGGAGGCTACAGACCCGGCAGCGCCGAAGTTAACAGCAGGTAGTGAAGTCACTGATAGCCGATCGCCGATAGCTTAAGATACTGCACAGCCGCCGACGCAACAAGCGACTTACATAGGAACAAACACTAGCGGCAATCAGCGCTAAAGAGACAGCGTTGGGGGAGACAGGGCTCGGAAAACAACGGACTCCAGGGACGGCTGAATTTACTATGCCTGACCCCAAAATGGCTGTTGCGCAGTCAGCGGCCCACAAGTAACACTTCTGCCAAATGAGTGCGTCCGGAAGGGAGATCTCCGCTCGCCAACGAAGTTGAGGTGCTGCATTGGGGGAATAGGACCGGCAACCTAGAGCAGGCAGACACAGAGATTGGGGATGGCGGAATAGCTATGCCTGAACCCAAAATGGCTGACGCGCAGCCAGTGACCTACAATTAACTATCTCAAGTCCAAAGAAAAGCCGCCCTAAATCATGCTGGTAGCTAACCATGCCTCCCGCTCGCAGAGGCCCGACGTAAACCCGTATCTATTCTCACCTGGCTCCCGCACTGCAGATAAGATGTCTGCATCCCCCCCATTCTGGGATCAGTGGCAGAGGATCCCATCCCATGCCTCCCAAATGGCGCTCAAGAGCTGCAAGTTAGATGCAGCTAGAGAGCTGAAAGGAGACCAACAACCTGGAACACCACAGAGATCTCGAGAAGGAGAATTGACTCATGATGTGCCTTGCCTGACCGTCTAATGGCCACAAACGTCCACCTGGGTTATTTGCTGTTTGCCTCTATGCTCGCCCGCTGGCCACCTCAACCTCAACCCCTAATTTCCAATCACCTTATAAGATTTTACCAGAGTACAGAAGGACAGTAAACAAAAGAAAGAATGCACTGTCCCTACTTGCTTGCTTGCTCTTTTCAGCTTCTGTCCTCTGCCCTCACCTGCCCTGCCCTTTGTCCCCAACTTGTTTCTCTGTGAACCTCTTCCCTCGCCCCCTGAGACCGAACTGGTTTGTCTGATGCCTGATGGAGCTACCTGGCTTAGCTATAGGGTAGATGGGCCGTGGATTCTCTCCTTGGTCGTCTCCTACCCAGTCGGTCTTTAGGCAGACTTCCCTTCGTCTCTACTGTTGTCTCTTCCCTTATCCTGACTTTCTCTCCTCCCCTACCCCCCTCTGCTTTTCTCTCTCTTTTCTCTCCTCTCCCAACGTATTGCTGATTGTTTGATGTAATGTGTAATTGTTGATCTTTCTCTGTTATAATGTTGAACCACATTGTTGCACTTTTTGTCTCTCCTATCGTCTTCTCCCGCATCCTCCCTCTATTTATGTCTCTCCTTATCTCCTCTTCAATATATTGAGACCGAACTATTCTGTCTGAATGCTTGTACTAGTTGTAAACAAAATGTGCATCAAATAAACAGATATCCCACAAATTGCAGTTACAATCTCTTTCTTCATCTATTGCATCCATACAGGTCAATGCCCATCAGAAGAAAGCCCTTTGGAGGGCCATTGCCTGGAAGGTGTGGACCCTGGGGCTCTTTAATCGGTGCAGTGTCCTTTACAGGAAGTCTTGGGAGGACCAGAGGCTCTGGACCAGGAGATCATCGCAGTCCAACTGGGGAAGTCCACCCAACATGGACGTGGCATGCACCTGGAGTTTGATGGGCAGTAAAGGGCTCAACAGCAGCTACAAGGGGGTGAGTCCTGGCCAGAGTCATACATGTTTTTTTCAATTCATTTTTAGAGTTTTATATAGCACAAACTAGACCTGAAACATCGGGTATCCGAGGGCTTTACATGAGCACCAGTTTCGTTACAGAAGAACACATTCATTTTTGTAAGGCAGAGGGAAATTAATTCATTTGCTCAGAATCACAGGACGTTGAGCGTCTTTGCCGAGACTCGAACCCGGTTTCACAGCTTCGAGATCGACCTAGCCATAAGGGTATACCCTCTCCCCTTACATTTCAAACTTTGTGTGTTACGGACAGATATTTCCCAATCAATTTTGGGGGTGACCCATGTGCGACACACAGGATTAGTCATTTTTTGTGTAGGACTGGTAGTAAGTGCATGCTGCTGTGCTGTGCCTATCGGCTTTGTGAGCAGGAACACAGCTGAGTCCAGTCCACTACCAATTTTCATTTTTTAGCGGACACCTTGCTGAGTGAAGTTATAAATCATGTCATGTTATTAGTTGTTCTGGGTGACAATTGTACCAGTTAGACTTGTGTAAGGAGAGATATCCCCTCAATACTGTCTCTCATGTGATGGTGGCCCTATTACATGTGACATGTCATACAGTGCACAGTTTATGCAGACACTTCCCACTGGTAAGTTGTGCTGCAACAGTGACATGAGTCTTAAAACATCACTGGTCCCGTCAGCATTAGTGCCTACATGTTGCCCAATGTAAATTTGCCTGTTGTTAGTTCTTCTGCAATAGTGTTTCAATTCACTGACTTGTGACATGCATCAGTGGAGTGACATGTAGAACTGTAGAGATCATATGTGTGTGTCTATACTCATCCTTTCAAGGCAATCAGTTTGCAATACCAAAGAGTGCTGTGATGTGCCATCCTATTGGGACTCAAGTCATCCCACATCTTAATTGGAGTGTTGTCGGCCTAAAACATGCCGGACCATATAGCCAATAGATCGACAACAAAGAGACTACTGTGATATTTCTCCCATTTCTCATGCTTTTGTTGATTGCCAGGTGTTGGAACTGATGTAGCCAAGCTCCAGCTATGCATCGGACTGTTGTGTACTAGGAATGCCAATGTAGTAACTACACCTCCCTGTAAATGATAATATTGTTGCATTGAGTCATGTCAGATCACATGGGAAAGAGGTTGTTCATTCATGAGCTTGCTGTGATACTCCTTACTCCACTCATGCTTCTGCTGATTTTTATGTACTGGGACTGATGTATTTAAACACAAGATATGCACTGAACTGATATATCCATGGATTGCCAATGTAGTGTCTACCTCACTTTGTAATTGTAGTATTGCTGTACTGAAAAAAAACAATAAACGCATTTAAAAAAAAATTCAGCCCACAGCTTCATGTCGTAGATATTCACGTATACCCAACAACCTTCAAAAGTGTATTGGCTTGTAGGAATACAATCTATGAATGGTGTTATTGCTTCTACCAAGAAGAATTGAGGAGGTTCATATGGCGATATGAAGTCTTGTGCTGTGTGAATTTGGAGTATCTAACTCCCGAAACTTAGAACCTCAATGTTTCAAGACAATTTTTTAAAGTACATGTGATACTTAGTGAAACTACTTCAGTAAAGCTTTCATTACATTTTTCAGGTAGTGGACATATGATGAAGTTTGGAGTCAAAAGTCTCATCAGTGTGCAATGTGTATTTGCATGCAACATGATTTCTGCCACAACACATATTGATGGTATATAGGCTTTAACATGAACTTCATGGCATCTTGGTGTGTCATGAGGCAAAGGAAGATCTGTTGAAGTCTGTGCCTAGAGTGAACAGCGTGTAAATGAAAACATCGTACCCATCCTATTTGGTTACATCATTTTACTATGGTATACTGCAAGTGCCAAAGTATGCAAGGTGAAAAACTATCGTAGTGTGGAAATAAGGATAGAGTGTAGACAAGTCCATCAATGCATTTGGATTTGTCTGGAGATTTTACATAAGTTGAACCTACTTGTTACAGGTTATGTAGCTTGCATGCATGTGCTTCTGGCAAATGTGAAGCCTTTAGAGTAAACCATGAAACTAGTGTGATATGTGCACATAATAAATGTTTTCTGCAGATTTGTGCTGGTCAGCTGTGGAAAAGCAGTTGCAATTAATCCATTTTACTTGTCATTTCAGAGTCATCAGGGGCAGGTGAAGGAGAAAGGGCCAACAATGTTGGGGACACAGCTGGTCATAGTGGTTCCGAACATGACACCTCAGACATGGAGGGATCCAGTGACCAGGAAGGTGTGGGATGTGCCACCGAGGACAGCAGCTCATCATAATCTTCATCAGAGTCATCCTCTGGTAGACACTCCCAAGAGGTGGCAGACCCCACAGGATAGTGCCACCTTCATCCTTGTCCACCACCCCCAGTTCCATCGCTACCCTCCCTGTAGTCTCCAAACCTGTTGTTCGGGCCTGCTTCCATAAGAGGGAAGCGGTCTTCTGTACCCAAAGCACCTCAGCCCCTGACCCTGTTACCAACACTGCCCTGAGTGAGGAGGCTATTGACCTCCTGAGGAACATCTCTGTGGGTCAGCCTGCACTCCTGAGGGCCATCCAGGGGCAAGGCAACCAGCCGACACAGATGGTTACCTACCTGGAAGGAATTAACACTGCCATGTTTGACCTACAGAGATCTTTTCAGGGTCTGGCCTCCTCCCTCCCGGCAGCTCTCCACCCATCTCAACCTTCCACCCTGCCTCCTGCCTCTTCCCCATCCAAATTTCTTATTTCCATGCCTATCCCAAGCACATGCACACATATGCCTGCATACACTTTATCAGACCGAAGCACCACACACAAACAAAAAACACACAAAAAACACAGGCATGTAACCACTCACCAGACACACACCTGCTTCACTACCCTCACCACACCCATATCCCCCAGACACCACACTAACACCTACAGATCTCCCCACAACCACACCCATACCCCCAAACACCACACTAATACCCATAGACCCATTCACAACCAGACCCATACCCTCAGACACCACACCACACCAAAATACATAGACCCCTCTAGAACCACACCCATAACCCCAGACACCACATTAACCACAGATCCCTCTACAACCACAACCATACCCCCAGACACCACACTAACACTCACAGGCCACTCCACCACACCCTACATGTACACATCACACACAACATAGAAACGCAAATGCTCACATTCACCCACAGAACAGACACTGCCACAACACGCAGTTGATATAGCACACACACCTCTCTCGTTCACTCTCTCTACCTCCCAAATGGAACTATATCCCATACTTCCTACCCCTTTTCCTGTGAAGACATCTTGTTTGCCCTTGCCCTCACATCTGTGAAAACAGAACCCCAAGTCCCAAAAATCTCCCCCAAAGCCCTACCCATCCCTTACACATCCTAATCCACCCATGAGAAACTTGACCCCCACCCTACTAAACCCAGCCCTACCACAGAAAAGCCCATAAAAAACCCTCCCAAAGACCAACCCATCCCTTCCACATTCCAATCCACCCCTGAGAAACTGATCCCCACCCCACTAAACCCAACCCTACCACCAAAAAGGCCAAGAAAACCCCTCCCAAAACCAAACCTACCCCTCCCTAAACCACAGCCCTCCCCACTCCCAAGTACCATCTTCGAAGATACCCCTTTGTGAGGCGGTTCCCTAGTAGTGTCAGTAAAGGCAGGTTTGGTGAAACAGCATGGTGCTGTGGCACATGATTCCACAATGGACTGGCCATTGGCCTTTGCTGGACATTATGGTTATCCTACATTCATTAAAACCTTTCATAGTTTTGAAGACATTGGCCCTGCCATTACTTTTCTGATTAATTAATATTGAATGGATGTCTATGTGGGATGAACTCCAATTGGGCCTGACATTGCATTGAGTGTTACATTATATGGTAAGTATTTCAGCTTGGCCTTGCCACTGTCACCATCATTTAGACTGTACGTCTTTCTATGATGTAGGTTGGATATGTGTTTGATGTGTTTATCCACACATGGAGGGTGATAGTTGAATTGTCATCCCTTTGTTGACATTTGTATGGACATGAGTCCATTTTCCAGTGTGTATTTATTTGAAAGGTTTTATAACCCGGCGGTATCAGAGTAAGTAACATGAACAGAAGAAATTGAAGACGACAGATGTACAGGATGACAAATAAAGCAAAAGAATACATAACACAATAAGGTTATAAGTGGGTAAAAATAAATTTGGTGATAATTAGGGTAACAAAAACATGCTAGAACTATTCAATATTAAGAAAAGGGGGATTAGGAATTCTAGGTGGTTTGTGGGTAATGAACATAAAAATAATATACATGAGAGTAGCAGTTAGCGTCCGAGAAGAGCGGATAAAATGAGATGAGGTTGAGTGAAGAGAGGGTTGGGAAAGAAACTGACAAAAACCGAAGCTGGGGGAAGAAGATCGTATGGTCAAAGTGGAGATTAAGGACCCCAGTATAAGTAGAGAAGGTGATGTTTTCGGTCTTTTTTAAAGTTGAGGAAGGAGGGTTTACAGCGCAGGTCGATTGGGAGGACATTCCAGATATTCAGGGCGTTCCCGGAGAAGGCGCAAGATTGGGTGGATTTCTTTTTTTTGATGCGGGGGGACAAGGAGGAGCGAATTGGTGCTTTTCATCAGTCTGGTACAGCCCACCTTATTGAGTTTGTTTGTTAGGTATAGATGGATTTGTTAGTGATGTGCTTTGTGCGTGATGCATGCAGTCTTGTAAAAGCATCTTCCTTCAATGGGGAGCCAATTTAGGGCTTTAAGGGCTGGGGAGATGTGGGCAAATCGTTTACAATCAGTGATTAGTCTGGCTGCCAAGTTTATAACAGCTCCAAGTGGGGCCACGTGAACTTTGGGGGTTCCTGTGAGGATTGAGTTGCCGTAGTAAAATTTCGAGATGACTAGAGATTGCACAACCGATTTGAAGTCGTCAGAAGGAATGAAAGGTTTAATTTTCTTAAGGTGACCGAGAGTGAAGAGTGCTCCTTAACCGAGTATTTTAAATGGTCTTTAAGATCCAGGTTTTTATCAAGAGTGAAACCTAGGGATTTCGCCGAATCAGATAGGGACGGTGTGCAATTGAGGGCATTTAGATCCGTGATCCAGTCTTGGATGGAGAACCGATAATTTTTTGGTGAGAAAATAATTATTTCAGTTTTTTTAGCGTTCAGTTTAAGATGGTTGGAGTAGAACCAGGATTGGATCTTGCTCAGGGTATTGTTTAAGTGCAGAATATCAGAGTGTGATTTAATTTTGTAGTAGAGTTGGGTGTCGTCAGCATAGAAGTGATAGTTGATTCCAGCTTGTTTCAGAATGAGGGTGAGGGGTTCCATAAAGAGGCGGAAGAGAGGTGGGGAGGGGATAGAGCCCTAGGGCACGCCCAAGGAGACAGTTGTAGGGTTAGAGAGGCAGGTTTTGATTTTGATTTGTTGTGTTCTGTGTTGGAGGAAATAGGTGACCCATTTGAGGACCACACCATTAAGGCCCAAGCGAGTTTGAAGCAAATTAAGTAAGAGTGGTTAACTGTATCCAATGCTGCAGAGAGGTCGTGGAGTATGTGATGGCAAGCCTCTCCATTATCTAGGGATTTGTGGATGTCATCCACAATGTTCAGCTTGGCGGTTTCTGTACTGCAGTCTTTCCTAAAACCAGATTGAAGGAAGTCAAGTAGGTTGAAATTGCCTATGTGATTGTCCAATTGGAGCAAAGCACATTTTTCAAGGGCTTTAGCAAGAAGTGGAAGGTTATAGATAGGGTGGAGATTGTTTGGATCATTGGGGTCAGCAGTGAGGTTTTTAGGAATAGGTGTGATTTTTCAGAGTTGGAGGGAGTCAGGGGCACATCCAGTGGCGAGGGGGGTATTAATGATTTTGGTCCAGTAAGTGGCGATGATGTGGTTAAAATTTCAAACTAGGGTAGAAGGGAGAGGGTCTTTGGTGTGTGAAGTTGGCTTTAGTTTGGCTATCATATTAAAGACTACGAGCTCAGTCATGGGGCAGAAATTATGCCAGGAGGCGTTATTTTTCAGTTTTGAGTTAGGAGGTATGGTAACGGGTGAGGTTGGAGTGGGTAGGTGGTTGATAGTATAAGGTGGCAGAGTCAGAGTCAAATTGGGGTTGAGTGGGTACTGGATTTGAGGGAATGATTGGTCAATTTTGGCAATTTTTTCCTACAGGAAGCTGGTAATCTCCTCACATCTTGCGATTGATGCCGTCATCTCTAGCGGGGTAGATGAGGTTTGTTTTCTAACAATATAAAAAAGTTCTCTAGGCCTGTTTTTGGCATGATCAAGTTGAGCTCAGAAGAAGGAAGCCTTTTCATTGAAAATGTGTTTCTTATAAGTAGATCTAGCAGATCTGAGGAGGGCAAGGTGTGAGGGAGAAATGTATTGTCTCCATGTTCTTTCTGCCAGTCTAAGCTGTCATCTTTCGTTATTCAGTTCTGGATTGAACCATGATTTGGATTGAATTTTTTTTGTTGTTGTTTAAGTTTAAGGGGGGCAACTTGGTCCAGGACGTCACTAATGGTCTTGTTGAAGTATGTGGTAAGCTCAGTAGCATTTTGGGACAGTGGGGTGAGATGTAGTTGAGCTTGTAGTTTTACTCAAGTACACCAGGAGGTATTTGTTTAAGGTTTCTGATCCACTTCATGGGTTTTTTATGTATAGAAGTGGGAGGAAGGGCACTGGTTGCGATATTAAACAGAATCAAGTGATGATCAGACCAGTCAATAGGGATGTTGTTGGAAAAGGAGTCCGTCAGTGTTGGAGATGATTGTGTTGAGTGTGACCCTTTGATGTGGGTTGGATTGTGGCAAAATTGCTGGAGGTCATTCAACTCTAGAAGGTTGATGAGGCGTATGACCGTAGGATCAGTTACATTATTCCAGTGGACGTTGAAGTCCGCTAAAAAGAGATTTTTTGAATCAGAAAGATAGGAGTGAGTGAGAAGATCAGATAGTTCATTGGCAAAGAGGAGAGGTTCACCCGGAGGGTGGTAGATGTTATGAAATCTAATCAGGGATGAGCCCTTGACTGTGAGTTCAACGCCAAGGTATTCGAAAGTTTAGTGATCCCTGTTCTGTAAACGGCCGAGTTGAAATTCAGTCTCATGAATTATTGCTAGTCCACCTCCTTTTCTGTCTGGTCTGTCTTGTCTAATGATGGGTAGCCGGGAGGGTTGAGTATGTCAAGAATGGCCATTGAGTGGTCATTAAGCCAGGTTTCAGTGAGGAAGGCGATGTCAACATCCTCACTGAGAATGGTTTCTGATAAGTCAGTCGCATGTCTGACAGCCGATCTGCAGTTGACAAGCTTGCAAGAAAGGAGAATTGGGTTGTCATTGAAGGGCTTAAGCGAGTGGATGGTGGTGAGTTGTGAAGGAGGTCTGGGTGAACTGGGTGAGGCAGGGACTCTTTTTATGCCCAAGATAACTGGGATGTTGGAGTAAGAGAGGGGGGATTAGTATTCAGAGGTTTGGGAGGTTATGAGTTACAAAGGATGATTAGGTCAGATGTGGAGAGGTAGCTGACCGGGCAGAGTGGTCTATGTGTTCAACTGCATAGGGGTTTAGTCAGCCATCGAGTGTGTTGGGAGAAGTTATGGGAGAAAGAACAAGGGGTTTCAGTGTGGACGGGGAAGATCCTAGCCTTGAGGGAGTTGAAATCCACTCTACGTTGAGTTAGTTTGATAGTCATACCTGAGAGTTTGGATTCAATGTTGAAAAGAGACTGAGCAATAAGATTGGTGTGGGAACCAGAAAAAACAGGCGAAGGGAGTGAGGAATGGTTAGTGTTAGCGGGGTAGTCAATCCTATGGAAGGTGAACCAGGGGGAGATATGTGAGTCAGGGAGGTGTTTCGGGGGCGATTCAAGCAGTCCAACAGGCCGTGTTCCAGGGGGAGGAGTGTGAGTATGAGAGGCGATAGTGGTTGGTTTTGGGCTAATGGAGAGGTCAGGGGGGTCAGACAGAGGAGAGAGGGTTGGATGAGGTGTTGAATATAGCGTAGAGTGCAAGGGACAACCCAAATGGGGGTAAGATAATAGGTGGAGAGTTGAGGGAAGGTTCAGGGAAGGTGGTAAGGGCAGGAGGGGGGGTTAATGGTCAGAGTGGGAGGGGAGGAGAAGGATTTAGCAAAGAGGAGAGTACTGGCAGGGTCCTGAGAGGGGGTAAGACCATAAGTAGAGAGTTAAGGGGAGAGACTGGGCAGGAGGTAGGTGCAGGTAAGGAAGGATTGCTGGCCAGGGTGGAAGGGGGTGGTAAAGGAATGTTGATCTGAGTGGAAGGGGGCTGAGAAGGATTAGACAAAGGGGATAGTGTCGGCAAGTGCCCGGGGAAGGGCAGGTGTCTCTGGAAAGAGTAAGGGGGAGAGTCAGGGAGGACAGAGGGAGAAGGAGGGTAGCTATCAATGGAAGGGAGGGGGAGAGATCCAGGGTGCTAAGGGGAATAGGGAGGGGAGGATCGATGATGATTGGGGCCACATCAGATATGGTGGGGAGGAAACAACGATTTGGGGGGAGTGTCTAAAACGGGGTGGCAAGATGTAGGGTGTCCGACAGTTGGGGTAATGAAGGGTTAATAGATAGTTGGGAGAGTTGGTAGGATAACAAACTGAAATGGTTCTAAAAAATGTTGAGGTGGTATTCAGATGCTTGTATGAGAATGTTACCCGTTTTAAATATGGAAATGTCGATTCCACTGTGAAAGGAAGGGGATGGTGATGTTGATAATTGGAATCCACATGGAATTTTGCCTGTTTTTGAGATTGTAACGTGGAGAAGGAACATGTTTTTCCATTTAGAGGGGTGTTTGGAGAAGAAAATAAAGTTTGTTTTCATTGAAGAGGACAAGATGTGGCAGGTATCAACTATTAAAGTTTCAGGGTGACGAATCAGTATTTTATATTTGAAATTCTTCTTGGCATTTTTAGGGAGATTAGATGGGTATAAGATGATCCATGAATTGGGGCCATGTCTAGAGAGCTCAGGATCAGAGGGAGCGGGAGGGACATTTTGTACCTTACACCTACTTTATCTATGTGTGTAACAAATGCTGTCAGTGCTGTATTTGCTTTCATGACTTGAACTTACAAATTACATACACATGCATGGCACCTGGTTATGCTAATGGCTGTACCTGTTATACTTCAATTCACAGGTGCTGTGCACATTGAGGTTTTCAGGCATGTGCCAAATGAACTTTGCCACCAGGGCCCCAGTTTTTTAGGGTTCTCCCTGGTAGAGGCATACCTATTCTGCAGAGAATGTTTACATTGTACTCTTTGAATACTTCTCCCACTGATTATTTGTAATCCCGTTTACTGACATTACCTTTTAATGTGGGTGATGGGTAAAGGTCTAATACAGAGTTGTAGCAGAGAATGTGTGTTTCAGTTTAATTATTCATCCATACATTTGTATATTTCATAGCACAACAGGACCTAGGAAGTATGTAATGTGAGGGTGTCAGAGAGATTAGTAGGTGTGATATTGATTGGGAGGTGCTGTTGTATCACTGATTGTGAGATGTAAACACATGTCAATTTGTGTACAGTGTGCCAGTGCAATGTCAGTAACTTGGCCAATGAGGGCATCATACAGATATTTTTGGGTTATACATTTAAAACAGTCCAAAACAGGGTCCCAAAAGATATGTTTTACCACGGGACCCTTACCCCTATGCCAGGTCCATGGCGGGTATCAATTAGCTGAGAGGTCCATGGAAACAGGTAGGAGTATGACTTACCGTTGGTTGCGCCCACAACTGTGTCAGTTTTGAACGCGATCAACCAGGTACAGCAATGGCATGGTGTGTACGATTGGCTCCATGGTGGCACAGGACATGTAGAGCTGAGTACAGGTGACTTTTGGCCTTATATCCCTTCCTTTCTGCCAGCTTAGATGTGGTGATTGTGCCACCACGTTCACGCCGGATATAAGGCAACTCATATTTGTGCTGGCAGTTACACTGGGCGTCTGCCCTCTGACAGACAGATTGGCCTATTCGACACTGCCACAGTCAGGATTTCCTGACCGTGTGGGCAGGACTACAGCAGTCTTTTGTCTATGTAACTGCATGTCTCATAATACAGCCGTCGGACCACCAGTGGTGCATTGGTCGATTTGACACCACGGAGGTCCCGAGACCTCCAAACTCGTAATCAGGCCCTAAGTATGTTGAATTTTTTTTAATATAATATTTATTTAAGACATTCTAATTAAGGTCCCTTTTTAAGAAAGAAAAATATATTGACAGGAAACACACCGTTCTCTACTTCCACTTCAACCGACCGCCAGACTTGTCGGAGCTCCATGTTGGTGGTCTTCCAACCACCCCATTATGACCAGGGCGGTCAGGTGGCCCTGGGATCACTGCAAATGCCAGGGATCTGAGATCCCTGTAAGTGGCGCGGCTGTATTGAGGGTGCAATATGCTTGTTGGGACACTAGGGTCCCACCAAGCATATTACGAGTTTCCTCAACCGCATACTTTTCATGGTGTGACTGCCATGAAAAGTGTGGTGGTGAGGAACCAAAAGTGGCCCCACAGGAGCTCCCTGTGCCTCATGCCATGTGGATACACACCGGGGGGGGGGCACATGGTGTGCCACCCTGTGTGCATGCACACCAGTACCTGCATGGCATGGACTGCAGCAGTTCATGCTGTGCAGGTACTGCCTGACAGTCCCCTTGTGGTGCCTATTTCATAGGCACTGCCTGGGAATGCGAAAGAACTGCCTGTCAGACAGGAAAACCCCTCTCATCTGATGGGCAATTTCTACATGGGTTTGGCAGTACAGGAGTGGGGCGGGCCCGCTCCCACACCACCAAACTTTTAATAAAGCCCCATGGTTTTTCTTTAATTTCAAATAAAAATTCACACATTTTACAACAAATTGCTTATTCTAAGGGAAAATAGATGTTCAGAAGAACCAAGAAACCGACCTCCTTTCATAATTTGACTACAACTAAATAGATCATTTTCAAAAATAACAATACCAACACCGAAAGCAAGTAGGTATTTTTAATTACTACAGATTTGAAATAAAAAGAAACAATTGGTAACATGTTTTTTCTCCATTAAACAGTATAAAGAGGAAAACGTTGAAGAAGCAAGTTATATTATGAAATCAAGAAGAGGAACTATACTGGGAAGAGCTGTTACTCTTAGAGACATTGTTCTAAAAGTTATTGAGCACCAGCATACTGCCTCTGCAGTAGACAAAGTGATGTGGGAGTCTGTGTATAGCAGTAAGGAAACAGCGAGTACCTGAACAAAAAGAGCAGAGTAGAAACCTTTCACAGGAGCTGGACAACTACTCTTCATTACCAACTTAAAACATACTATAAATAGAAAAAGACATCAAACCAAAACCTACCCCTCTATGCTACTAAGCTTTTCTGACACTAATATTCCTAACAATTTAATAATAAATACAAGTCAAGTCAATCTTTATTACGGCCAACATGGCCCAGTAAGTGCAAAAATAAATAACAGCAATGTTAAAATGACATGTTAAAAACCGCAATGATAAAAGTAATGATAAAATTCTGTACAATAATAAAAAGTTTCATATTAAGTAAGTTGCATCTTACATCGTCAATTAAATGCCATATTTTCCGAGATCACAAGCAATTTCATTCTCCCCATTATTCTTATCAGTAGTAAGCCATAGGATCTCATTAAGAAAAAATAAAGTGCATAATGCATTAACCAGCCTATCTTTAGACTCCTACACCAATCCTTTCTACTTTTCCCACCCATAACTGTGATGTACATGTTGGAGCAACTTGGGAAGCGGTACATCATGACTTTTAAACACATGGGGGAATCTTATGTCACGTACATTTGTGTAAGTTAACGGCCAATTCTTATCTGTTGTTAACAAGTAAGGGCCCTTCTTGTACACCACATTGAGAAAAGAAACCCTGCTACACAGTAAACAATTGGGGTACTGGGATCAGTTTTCAAGATCCTAAAAGTTTCTACACATCTTCTACTACCTAGATTCCTGCAAATCTGGACAAGCCATCTCTTTCTTGCTTTGTTATAGCCCGGGCACTCAAAGAAAACATGAAGTTCAGTTTCATCAGAATGATTGCAAACAGGGCATCTGACCTCATTCTGCGTTTTCCATTTAGCAGTCAGGCAGCGTAAGGGCAGGACTCCAAATCTGAACTGTAGAAACAACTTCCTGGCTGCCTGCGGCTTAATAAGATCGATGGCCCTTTCAAAGATTGGAGTGGTCTTAATTTCCAGGAAGGATTGAGAAGATTTGCACAGATTAGGATTAGAGTGGAGCAAGGACAATCTATAATCCATGTAAATGGTCTTTAGGTGATTTTTTTGTAACGCGGGGGCATGATGCCTCCGGGTCAGACCAACAGTCCCCCATCCTCATACTAGTTAGCAGGTGCTTAATATGAGCAAACCAAGGGAGCTTTACTGCGCCACTAATAGCTAGGACTTCCGACAGTTCCTCTCTATATATTAGAAGCTCCGGGGTCGACCATAAGCATCGCCAATATAAAAGTGGTCTGAGGTATAAAGCCTCCTCCATCTCCATCAACCCCAGGTCTAATTGTAGGGGAACTAAAGGAGTACTGCGCGGCATCCTGAAGAGATTCCTAATGAAGCCATTCTCAGACTGGATTAGGATTTTAGGCTTGCAGTGGCCCCAGAGTTCTACTCCATAAAGGGCACCCCCAATTCTTCTCCCAGCTAGTTTGCGGGCATCTAGGTCTTTCTCTTTTAACAGGGCATTTATCAAGTCATTTATGTAAAGGCTAAACAAAGTTGGGGCGAGTACACAACCCTGGCGCACACCACATTTAATTGGAATAAGGGACGAGAGTCTGC
Source organism: Lissotriton vulgaris (assembly GCF_964263255.1). Classification (NCBI taxonomy): domain Eukaryota; kingdom Metazoa; phylum Chordata; class Amphibia; order Caudata; family Salamandridae; genus Lissotriton; species Lissotriton vulgaris. Next base: position 353,265,893 of record NC_141698.1, read on the forward strand.
CATCTTTACCAAATCGTATTTGTGCAAAGTTGTTTTCATGCAATCGCTGGATGAGGTCAATAAGATACGCCGGGGCCCCTAGGTCGTGTAGAACAGACCATAGTTTAGCCCTTGGGACCAGATCAAAGGCTGACCTGAGGTCAACAAATATCAGGTACAAACTGTCCCTCTCGAGACGGACCGTCTACCATTGGAGCAGTTGCAGTCTTAGAACCTGGTCCAGAGTTGATAGTTTCTCCCTAAACCCAGCCTGCAATGGGGAGAGAATACTTTTGTTGTCCATCCAAGCTTGGAGTCTTAATGTAGGATTCGCGGATAGATTTTTGGTGAGATGTCAATCAAACTAATGGGTCTGTAATTACCCGACAATAAGGGGGAACCCTTTTTAAAAATGGGGATTATTTCTGCCCCTGTCCAACTTGTGGGGATCTTCATCCCTGCCACGATTGCATTAAAAGCAACCCAGAGATACGGAGCCCAAACACTTGGTTCGCTCCTATAGAGGTCCCCCGGGATTTTATCCAAACCAGGTGCTTTGCCGGGGGCTACTCTCTCTATTGCAGCTTTTACTTCCTGTAAAGATATAGTGGGCATACAAGCAACCTCCAAATGATGGACAGGTTTAAAAAAGCTTGTTGCTCTCTGGGTCCTTGTACAGTGATTCAAAATGGTTCCGCCAGATCTCTTCTCCCAAAGTGGGTTCTAATGCTTTCCTTGGAGCAGTAGTCCCCGAATTAACAATACCCCAAAAGAATCGCATATCCCTCTCCCTAAGATGGAGGATCTCCCGTTAAATTCTCATTCAATACAATAACAGATGTTGCCTTTAATATTATATTGAAATAGCACCAAAAGATTACTAGTATTCACCACTATTAAACATTTACTAACACAACAGCAAAGTCATATTTGAATGATGGACGGGTTTTTCAAAGAGTGCCCACTATCCTTCACTCAATGGGAAAATACAATAAAATAAAATGCCCCTAATTTCTTACTTTGCTTTTGACAAAAGTACTTTTACATTTGCTTCTATCAAAACAAACAAGATTCAACCTTTAAACATTATATTAGATTTTGAACTACCAATGTTAAACTCAGAAAATATACTCAAAAACATAAATTCAAGGTTGTTCTTTTTACTTTGGGCAGGCAGTATGGAGAAACATTCAACAAAGTAACCAAATACAAGAGTACATTTCACATAGAATATTACAGCAAAAAACATGAAAGAAATAACAGTGTTGCCTTTAGTTCCTCTGAGCAACTTGAGGAAAATTATACTGTGTTGTGCTAGTTTAACTATTTTACTGAAAATTAATAAACTGAATATTTGAGTGCACATAGATAGGTCACCTAAAACGAACATTTAACAACAGATGCCCTGAGTTTCAAGTAGAACGGTGGAACAGTTACTCAACTTGCTTAGCAGGAGGAGAAAAGAGCAATGCTATTCAAGGATAGCACAACTCTGTTAACTCTACCACAGACAAAATAAATCCCATCCCTTACAATATTTTGGAACTCTATGAAACAAGCTGATTTTTCAAGAAATTAGGAAAACTCAATATTTTACAGGTACTCTAGCACTCAAAATATCAAAGCAAACAATGGGAAATCAGGGTCAATGTTTAACAAAAGGCAGGGATAGATTATCTGTAAATTATAACATTCACTCTTGAGTACAAATACTTTTTAAGTAGTCTTTAAAAAATGCAACAACGTCCCAATTAACATGAACTTAAAATCCCTTAAAAAGTTAGAATCTACAATAAGTTAAATAAAATCATAATAAATTCACTGTTGACTTAGTGGATGTCTTTTGTTTCCTCTGGTTGAAAAAGTCTAATCTAAAGGGAATAATCGGAGTCCAAACTCAAAAATACCATCCAAGATGCCCATTTAAAAAATGTTTTCAACATTTCTCTGAAAATCCTGAAAAATTGACCAAACAGATACAAATGCTCAAAGAAAAATCCAAGTACTCAAAGAAATTTGCAAACACCAAAATCGTTTAAGCACCAGAACTTGTTATATATAAATAATTTAAAACTTTAAATTAGGAATTCACAGGAGAGCTTAAATGCACGAACATCATCCTAATGAAAAATGACTTTCTATGCTAATGCTGATGGAAAAAACTGGCAAAAAAAGGAAAAAATGTTTTTTTCAATAGAATGGAACTCTATAAAATATTAAACACAGAATTCAAAATAAAATTCAAATATTTTAACTATTAATGAATCCTACAGTCCCACATTATACACCACCCTGAAATCAACAAAGCAGCATGAAATGTTACCCCTAATTTCTATATTCTACTGGGCTATAGTCCATTAACTAAAGCAGTGATTTCTTTGTCCTTTTTTGGAACCTCCTTGTTCCACTAGAACAAATCCTTAGCATCAATCCACTCCTGAATCTCAGTGAAAAGGATTTTAAGGAATACCTTTAACCCACTTGAGTTAGGTTAATGAGGCTGCAATTCTTTGGATCATTAGAATTTTCATTCCTAAAACGTGGCTTAACTAAGGCTACTTTCCAGCTATCTGGAACCTACCCAGCAGTCACAATACTTTCAAAAGTTAGCATGAAAAGCTGTGCTCACTAATTGGTATCTGATTTAATTATAATGGCAGAAAGGTAAACAGGACCAGCTGCTCTAGTTAACCTAAGAGACAAAATATCCTCTTGGATGCATTGCAGAATAAAGCATTTCAATAAATTATCACACTTACATCTCCTGGGTGGGGGTTCATTATACCCTTTACGGTACATCTCCACCAGGTGAAATACCCACTGATCTTCTGGGACCATGCAGTTTAGTCTATTTATATCACCACCAATACCAGTCCGAACTTATTTCCAGAGTTTCCGGAGTCTTTTGCCTGGATAACCGACAGCATGTTTTCCCAGTTTTTCTTAAAATATCCTCTCTTTTTAAAATCAATCAGGGATTTATATTCTGAACTCATTTTCCTAATTCCCTCTAATGCGAACTCATTAACTGATGCCACATTTTCCCCCTTCTTGAACTTCCCCAACTTACTTTTTAATAATTGTCAATTATTGTCAAATCATGAATGGGGGTTCCCTTTTTGTTTTAGGTATCCTGTACACCTTTTAATACTACTCCTCAGCTTTGCTACTAAACAGTCAACCACATTCTACACAAATTGATTATACCACCCATTTAATCAGATATGCTTGCACTTACATTCATAAATGTGCCATTCAATTGCAAGAGGGTAAGACATTAAACTATTCTTCTCCAAATCAAATTAGCAATCTTTTTGAACACTAAACTTGTAATTGGAGACTTAGGCCTGATTCCGATCACGGTGGGACCGCCAACGGCAGCCTGTTGGTGGCGGTCCCACTGCCATTGTACCGATGTTTACCACCCGCCATGTTACCATGGAGGGCGGATGGTTGGCGGTCAGAAAGAACGACTGCCACACATCCGATGGGCTTCTTGAGCTCGCCAGTGCGTCGGAGGGAAACCCAATCCCTACAATGGTGGTGGTGTCTGCCAGGCACCGCCATAGGGATTATGATATCCCTCCCAGCCAGCCATTTCATGGCGATTTACCTGCCATGAAAAGGATGGCGGAAAGGGACATCAGGGGCCTGTAGCAGACCCCACTGGCCCTCTGTTATGGGTTTTGGGGGGCACCTATGGTGCCCCCTACATATCCCTGCTCAATGTGGCAAGCACTGCATGGTGCAGGGATATGCTGAAAGTCTATTTTTGTACTGCGGCATGTGCTCCTGTCCACAGCACACGCAGCAATACAAAAGATACTCTTTGTGACCGCCTTGAAGGCGGTCCCATTGTAATATCATTGGCAGGACCGCAGACATGAAGTCGAGCAGTCTCGTTGGTGATATGATGGCAGTCTGACATAATGACCGCCATCATTATCAAGGCCATTGACTTTGAGCCTAGCTTGCGTTACATACTTAGAGGGAAGTGATGACTACCACCCTCGTAAACCACCCTAAACTCCCTTAGTAATTCAAAGTACCATGCTTGGACACATATATAGGCAATTGGGCACAAGTGCATTTTATGCTGAAAGTTTTATGTGGTGGGCTCTTATTATTAAATGACTATTCAAGCAACAAATTCCTTGAGTGAATAACATCTAGGATAGCTCTTTGTCAATTTTGAGCAATAGCCCCTTAGGGAATTCAGCTTCATTAAAATTATACGTATATGCATGATTTCTTTATGACAGCCCTTTTCTTGAACAGGACATAGCGTTGCATAGCAATCTCTTACAATAATGACTTGGCTATTGGAAACAAAAAACATTAAGTTCCTTAACTCCCCCTCCAAGTACTTTAAATTGACCTCATTAGCAACACTAGCTATACACAATGAACCTAAACCAGCTCTATTTCTATGAAGTTTTACATAGGTGATTTGGATCCAATCACCTAAAACCTTTTCAATCACAGCATCGTTTTCTACTTTTGTTGAGATTAAAATTAACATTCCACCACAGGCGCACCCAGATGCATTCAGTGTTGCTTTTTTAGCTACATGAATATACATGAATACAAACTTTGAAGTTCAGGGTAGACCCACATAGCCAAGTCTCTTTTAGACATAATACATCATATGAATTAATGATTGTTTCAATACACCCCATCCTGCATTATCTTTTTAGACATTGAATATTTCAGCTTCAACTGGTTTGAGATGCACCTATCCTATTCAACTTCACTTGACCAGCATGAATAATCTTCTTTACTGCTTTAAGGTTCTTACAGATTTGATAGATTAGGGCCACGTTCTTGGTTCTTATGAATTGTGATGTTAAATCCTGTGTTGTATGCATCTATGTATCCTTCTGTAGGCTCCCCATGATCTTCATCCCTTACTGCCTGGATTTGTCTTGTGGTTAAGGTAGCATGATTTTCAAAAATATTTTTTACCATCATTTTCAAGCCATACTACTTCAACAAATCTTATTCCATTTTTCTTTAAATTCTCTTTGTTTTCACCACTAAAACCATAACTAAATGTGCATAAAAATGTATTTCTATCACTTCACTTTCTACAGGATCCCTCTCATATGCAACTTGCTTCAAATCAGTTTATGAGATTAGATTACTCGAGGCACATTTGTCAAAAATGTCTAAAACCCTTCCTCTATTTATGTGTTTAAGTTTTTTATTTTTATTTATCTGTTTTACATACATCTACATCTTGTTATTCCCTCTGCATTTCTTTACCACATTTTTGCAAATTTGTGTCCTGAAAAAGGATCACACTGTTATTTTTCAAACGTCTTTGTTTGTCACTAATGAAAGGGCTGACATGCTTGCAACTGACCTCAGTCCTTATTCTTTGATGATTAGCATACTTCTGTAATCACAGTTAGATCCTTCCTTCGATTTCATATATGATTTATTGCTTACACTCCTAGTCACTTCCTTTGCCCTAACAGCATATTCTATAACCTGGGACCAGCCATTTCCCTTACACAATTCCCGTTTTGGAATTACAACAGTTTCCTTTACTGCCTCACAACAGTTTTCAGGAATTAATGTTTCCTTACACAATTTTAACTTTTAAAATTCCTTTTTCTACTATTGCTTAGCATATCAACCTGAGGGACTGCCCCCTTCCCCGTTTACCTTTTTAACTTTAGCATATTACCTAATGCTGCCTTTCTACAGGGAATCCAATCAATGGCCATGTTTCTTTACCAACATGGGCCTGTATGAGATATAAACAGATTCCTTTCTCAATTACCCTGTAAATCTTTCCTTGTTCCACTCTACCTCAATAATCTTTATTTTTATTGGTTTTATTTGTGCTGGCACACGACTATTTTGCTTAGCTCAACTGCAATACCCTTTAACAAAGTATTTGGGATTCGATTACATCACTATTAATCACCATAGCCTTGAATATCCCATGAAAAGTTTTTGAATTATTAGCAAAATATCCAACATTGAAGACACAAGAAAAGCGGGGGTGTTTAAAAGGCAAATGCACCCGGATCTTCTTAATTAACTATGTATTTTCCCATCCTTTCAATTAGCACCCTTGTCGTTTTTTGAAGACATCTTTTCTGAAAGAGAGTTCAAAGCTTAAATCACTTAGATTAGGTTCAAGGATTCAATTGAAAGTCAAGGAGAGGAAGAAAAGTGAAGTTCTAAGACAACAAGTTTTGGTCACTAGTCAGATCCAAATTTAATGGCCACAAGAATACTATTTGATCCATTCATCACAGGACATAATTCCCATTGATAGCATCACCCCAGTTACTTAACAGCAAATGAAGAAGCGAAATCTCCTTCAGTTCTGCTTTTAAAGTGACAATCCACAATTTTATTTGTCAAGCGGCCCAGCGAGGGTGCAGCCAGAGAAATTATAGTTACCCCCTCAGTTTTCTTTGAGGTTTTAGATTACATGCTGTGAAGTGGGGCTTACCTTCTTATACTAATATAAAACTGTTTTTCTTCTTTAAAATTCCTGCTCAGCTACTTTGTTCATTGGTGGATGTTCTTTGGATGGACAGCGAAGTCAGACTGAATGACTCTAACTTATAGGATAGATGTTGGAAATCATTTGATGTATAAGTGATGTACCTCCTGAGGAACTGGTACACTGCCATCTCTTATCTTCTATTGTGAGTTGCACTCAGGAACTTGCTTAAATATCTCCCAAATCTCTTCACCTCCCCATAGTTTGAGGACAGGCAGGAATGATGTGTGTATAATGCCCATTCTCGCAGTTTTCTTTGAGAAGAGAATCCTCTAGTTATTCCATGTGCAACACAATGTCCACTTTAGTCTGGATATATATGCAGGACATACAGACTATACTCATCACTTGTCGACTTCCCAATTCAGTTGTGGGGCCTGATTATGACTTTGGCAGTCCTACAGCAGACGGTGCAATGTGCTGTCTGCTGGAGGGGCACCAAATCCATGGTGCTGCCATCTGCCAGATTAGGAGTTAAATCCTGGTCTGGTGGGCATTGCTGAGGCAGTCTGACTGCAGCAGTCTGTCAAGCTAATAGAAGAAGTCAGAAAAAATATTCTCTTTGGCCAAGTCAGACACTTCAATTACAAACACCTCACATATCCATACTGTATCATCAGGGCATAAACATTCCAATCCAAAATATTTCTAACAAATTGTTTGTTTCAAAGAAAAAACAATATAATAAAAACACATTTGGAGTTAAAATACATTTTAAAAAAGAGATTATGAGGAATACCTAGAGATTTCATGTATATTCTTATAAAAATTACATCACAATACAAAAAGCCAAAAAGAATATAACAAACAGTTATATAATTACATAATAATTCGGCACAAAAAACAGGAGAGAAAAAATAGACATACACACTTGCCCATAACATTGTGAATGACCACCAGTGACTATTGAAGTATCTGTCAAGTTGAGGTACTTTATATAATTTCATTAACTTGCAGATACCCTAGTGATCTACTGTCTATACATTAAAAGCATTGACGCGTTTTGGTGGGTAGCAGAATAATAATAAACACCTTCCTCAGGATTGTTGATATCTCTCAGCTTATTAATCGTATACTCTAGAGTACATATAAACAAACAAAAAGAGAGATACAAAGACACACACTGGACATAGAAATTTCTAAACATTTCCATTTCTTAAAAAGTCATTTATAACCTGATGATACAGACAACTAGCACACTAGCACACCTGATTTATCATACTCCCACATTCTAGCTCATACTTTCTTTAAACTCCGGTCACACCAACTCATGGAGTATAATACCTTTCTAGGTTAATTCCTGAAAAAACCAAGCCTTAGAGCATTTTCAATATACTCAGGGTCCAGAGAAGCATACTTACAAAGCTTTCAAATGAATGTTTACAACTGCTGACAGATGCCAAAGACAATGACTTTATATGTGAGGAAGAATTTCGATTTTTGCATAACACCCAACCAAGAGTCCCTGCGATATACGTCCTCCCTAAAATTCATAAAAACTGGACTGATCCACAAGTGAGATCTATCGTCAGTAGTATTTATTCGCTCCTCGAGCCTCTCAGTAAATATATTGACTTTTTTCTGCGTCCACTGGTAAGTGATCTTAAGCCTTATGTGAAGGATTCTTCGCATATTTTTCACTGCTAGAGGGAATACCTTTCAATAGAGAGACTCAGTTTCTAGTTACCCTAGACATTGAGTCTCTTTATACGAATATCCTTCAGGACGATACGATAGAAATGATAAGGGCTCTAATGACTGATTTAAATTTAGTAGGAGCTGATAAGGGGTGTATCGTAGATTGTATCTCAATGATATTTAAGAACAACATCTTCCTCTTCAAGGACCAGCTTTACATACAAAAGAAAGGGACAATCATGGGGGCTACTTGTGCGCTGAGTCTGGCCTGCCTCTATGAAGGAGAATTCCAGAAGAGGCACATTTACAATGAGTTGGCCTCTTTCTTTGACAATGTAGCTGGTTGGTACCACTACATAGATGATGTTTTTTGCTGTTGGGAAGGTAGCATGAACCATCTTACTGAATTTCTTGCCTGGTTGATCCTGGGGGACCCTAACCTTAAGTTCATGTCCCAAGGCAGTAGATCTAGGCTTGATTTTTTAGATATAACAATAAAAGAATACAATGGAGCCCTTATGGTGGAGCTCTATACTAAACAGACAGACAAGAACACATTTCTCCACTACTCAAGTTTTCATCCTAAATCACAAAAGGATAACATTTCGTTTAGTCAGTTTCATCGTCTGTGAAGAAACTGTTCTAATATTGATGATTTTTATAAACACTCAGAAATACTAAAAACAAAATTCAAGGAGAGAGGTTATCCTAAAAAACATATTTCACATTCTTCCAAAAGAGCGAGATTGTACAACAGGGACATGATGATTTATGGCAACAGGGAAGAGAAAAAAGGAAATAATCGATTGGTATTCGTTAACCACTTCTCAAAGATTAGCAATCAAGTCAAAAATTTGATAAATCGAAACTGGCATATTCTAAACGAAGAGGAGGCTGCAAATTGGAGAAGCCTTTGTTTGCTTTTAAGAGGAACAAAAATCTCAGAACTGAATAAGTCCACACATACAGGGAAAAAACATGCAGCGTTCAGAACACAATTTTGAACTCCCCAGCAGTTGGAAACACACTCTGTGGTAATTGCAACATGTGTGAGTTATGTATATTAATGAAAGAGATGAATCACAATGGGATTGGTATAACTCTAAAACCTTGAACAACTGCCGCAGCCAGAATGTGGTATATCTAATACGCTGTCCATGTGGTCTGGGGTACGTAGGAGAAACGGGTAAAGAAGTACGTACCAGAATACAGGAACATATGTCAGCAATAAGGGTAAAAAAACGTAATGCTTCACTAGTGTCACATTTTGAAGAAGCTGGACACAATGCATGTGATATACTTTGGTTTATACTGGAAAGAATTTGGATTGACAGACGAGGGGGTGACATGGTGAGAAAGAGGAAAGACAGGGAACAATGGTTCATTTCCAAACTAAATACAGTTCGTAACTCGAGAGAAGAGTAGGACATATTAGTGAGATAGAAATGTATTATATCATATCCCTGAATACCACATTAAAGAGCTTGAGTATATACTGAGTTTTTAGATTAATTAATAATTCGTCTTTGTAACAAGTAGGGATTGACTATGAGGCTGTATGAAAAGAATCCTAGTGAACAGCCACCACCAACATTCTGTTAATTGCCTGGGGTGTCTGCTCAAAGACATAAATAAGGGAGTTTAGGGATAGAGATTGCATCTTCAAAATTGTAAGAAACAAGCTATATCTCCTAATTGAGATACGTTTTTGAGGATTATTGATACTTTAGTACGCTATCTTAAAACAACATTTAACATTAGGTGAAGGGTCTCCTATTTTACTTCCAATGGTATTTGCGAATTAAGGAGGTTAATAGCAAGCAGTATTGGAGGGACTGCTATATTATGTTTATCCTTGTGCCTATATAATCTTTTTTAATATGGGGTATTTCTGCTGATACTTTTCACATGCGTTTTTGGAGGGACTGCAATATAACGCTGAGAATTTTCACATGCATTATTAGAGGGACTAGAATATAATGTTGGACCTTGTGTCTGTATAATCTCTATTTTTCAAGATGTGGCATCTCTCCGGGAAATTATTGCATACAATAACAACAGCCTGGTTGGGTGTATGGAAAATCTGTAATGGGGGTTTGTAACTATGCGATACATTCATTGCAGGCGTTTAAAATACCTATATGTAGGATTAAAATCAACGCCAATATGGGGAACGCGGTTTCAGGAAGTATGAGCCCATGTGATTGGTCTAATAACCAGTCGGCATCTGCTAGGAAGGAGGAAGTTAACGATTGGTTGTTCGCCGGCCATGTGAGGCAAACGCAGACACATTTAAATCGCCTTTTTGAGCTGAGATGTTACATGGTGGTGTGGTCGCGTTTTTCGTATTGAGGAAAGGAAGGTAAGATCCCACGCTGAAGTGGGGCCCTCTTTTCAGGAGCAGTTAGCTGTAAATAATGGGTAATTCTCTGTCACCATGTACGCTTCTAGTCAGTTGGTACATGAGGACGGAACTTTGTTTAGCCCTTTTTAGCCCTTTTTCCATATGTATAATGGTGACACTGTTTTGGGATTGATTTGTGAGGGGCATGTTCTATCTAAATAGCCTCTTTATTTTCCTGGGAATGAAAGTGGTGGGTTTGTCCTGTATTTATATACATGGAAAGACCTTTTGACAATTATTATGGTGGGAAGCGTGGATCTCTGGCATCCATGAGGCAGGGTGTATAATAACATGCAAATACTCGCGATCATCTGGCGCTTGTTAATCCGCTTTTTTGTGTGATGGGGATCAGGATATATGCTTCCTGATTAATAAATAGAAGAGACAAATTAGAAACAAGATATAGTGAGAGATAGCTGTAGGTTATCAGCAATGCGAGTGTGAACATGGAAAAAATTTATCCGAGCTCAGCAGTAGAATCGTTTCTTTGAGTCCCTAATAGTAAGCCTTTTTTTAGTTATAGGAACATCTATTGATCCACACAATACAAGAAGGGATTTGGTGACTGAAATGCCAGGACCGCCTTAGCCTGTTTATATGAAGAATAGGCATGTATGAGCTTCTGAGAGATAGGAAGGGGATAATAGTTTGTCCGTGAAACCCCATTGGATATTGGGGGAGGGGGTTACTGTTTGTTGTATCTTACTTACAGATACTGATTCCCATATAATTGTTATTGCTACTTGACACTGGGTGTCGTTTGCTGATTGAGACAGGTAATGCCCTCCTATGCTACTGACTTGGAGTGTGTTGTGGATATTGAGAATGCCCTTTGCAGAGTTAAACAAAAAAAAAAATCTTCATAGATTTTAACTGATCTTTGGGGACATTGGGCCAGAGTAATTCGGCCATACTTCTCTGGAGGCCATAGAGTTTACTGAAAATACTCAGGTAATGGCTTCCATTGCTCTAGACTTAGAGCTTGTTGAGGATATGTAAACTGTCCCACTTACGGTTTAAGGCATTTCTTTATAGATTTTATTTGATGTTGGGATACTGGACCATAGAATACTTGGCCTACTTTTTTCGGCAGCCTTAGAGTCTATTGAAAATGCTCTAAGGCTAGGTTTTTTCAGGAATTAACCTAGAAAGGATTTATACTCCACGAGTTTGTGTGACTGGAGTTTAAAGAAAGGATGAGCTAGAATGCGGGAGTATGATCAACAGGTGTGCAAGTGCGCTAGTTGTCTGTATCATCAGGTTATAAATGACTTTTTAAGAAATGTTATAGAAATTTTTATCGTTCTGCTACCCACCGGAACCGCGTCGATGCTTTTAATGTATAGACACTAGGCGGCTTATTGATGGGCCCTTGCGTCACTTTTGCGCTGCCGGTGCGTCACTTTTTGTGATGCACCTGCAGTGTGAAAAATGCACCATGTTGTGCCATATTTACAAAATGACGCATCTAGGTAGATGCGTCACTTTGTAAACCCCTGCGCCACATTATACCTGTGCCAGGTATAATGTATGCAGGAGGGCCTTCCGGCGCAAGAAAGGGGTCATAGAAGTGACGCAGTGAAATCTATGAGATTTCACTGTGCCACTTCTAGGACGCAAATGTGTCAATATCCTACACCTGCCTCATGGCCGGCGTAAAACTGACACAAGCACATATAACATGGGACTTGCCCATGTATAAATGACCCATTGCTGGAGTTGCGTCACTTTTGTAACACACTACAGCCATGGGTCATTTTTGCTCATACAGATACTTCAGAATAACTGACGTATCTTTAACTCCATGAGACATGATGCCTCATACTGTAAATATGACGCATCATTGCTATCACAAGGAGGGCGCAATAAAAAGTGACGAGTCGCTGCTTTCACGCAGCGATGCGTCACTTTTCATAAATGAGGCCCTAGATCACTGGGGTATCAGCAAGTTAATGAAATTATATAAAGTACCTCAACTTGACAGATAATTCAATAGTCACTGGTAGTCATATACAATGATATGAACATTTGTGTATGTCTATTCTCTCCTGTTTGTTGTGGAGAATTATTATGTAGCTGATGGAGCGAGGTGGAAAAACAAAATTTTGTATACCCCTCGTGAAGTCATTTCCTCATAACGGTAACCTTTATTAATTGCGTGGTTTTGAAAAACTAATCAACGTAGTATAGAATGCACACACAAATACACGTGGGAAATACTGATCTGCTTGCATGGAGAACTATAACTGACTAATTTAGTAATGTTGTCATATGGTTTATTAATGCAAATCTTTATTTTAATCAAAAGCAGCATAAATGTGCTTTCTGTTCATGTATTTTGTGGCAAAGACATGGAGATAAGTGAGTATATCATGCATATATGTTGCTTATTTGCTAGGTAACAACTAATAGGGAAACCTTAGTATGGGGGAGGTAACCATAAGGGCTATATTTCAAATATTTAACATTTATTTGTGTTTGTTTCTATGAAAGATGGCTGCTTCATTAACTGTGAATGGAATGGAATGGAAAATGAACTGAGCAAGCGCAGCCCAAAGCCGAGATTGAATGTGAGCTGCCTGTGCCTGTAAGAAAGCAGTTCAAGGACGACTTGCCCTAGAAGTTCTGATGACTGCCAAAAGAAGGAACATTTGAGTTACTGATCATGGGAAAGGATCCTGTAGTAACTAGTTGAGGATGTGACTAGGCCAAAGACTTTCTCAAACAAAGGTCTCTATAAAATTCAGCTGATGCTACAGAAATTGAATATTAGAATGATGAGGTGATGCTCATCCACCTTCAAATTGTCCAATCAGAACTTGAGTTTTGGCTGATAGTTACTTTTGTAGATAGATAAAGTTAGTGAAAAAGGTATAAAAAGTCTTGATTTTCTTTAAGAAAAAACTCTTTTCCGATTTCCTCCTGAGATGCTGTCGGTATGCTGATTTTCCTGAGATGTAAGAATTCTTGGATAAATGTTTTATTTTCTTTGAGTGAGAACTGAGCTTTAGATGAGGTTCTTGGTTAAGGAAGTTAGGAGAATATATATTTTGGGAACTATCTGTCTTTTGCTAATATTTGTGTTCTGAAATCTAAATAATAATGTCTATTTCTGAATCTCTGAAATAAATGAATATAACTATTTGAGATAAAACTCGTACTCCTTTAAAGCTATTTTTGAATAAAGAAATAAATAAAGTGAATACACTGTTAGATACGCTAAACTTTGTTTTAACAAAAATTAGATAAATGGAGAATTAAACTGATTTTCTATTTTCCTACGCCTAATTATTTACTAGCAGATTCATCGACCATAATGGTGGTGTGTCTGAATAAAATGTCTTGTTATTAAAAACCATAGTAAAAATCATTTAAACTGCAGGTGTAAATAGTATAATTATTTAGTTTTAATTTAGACACTCCGCTATGATACAGCAGCTCTCCTTTGAATCTCACTGATCCACGAAGTAGGGTGGAAGTGTTTTGTGAGTAACTCGCAGTGTTATGGGCCCCAGTGATGAGTAGATGTATGATTTGGTTATTCAGGGAAAGGTGATATGGTTTTAGAAAAATATCCGGAGTAGCGCTGCATCAGTTATTAGCTTGGTAGGAGAGCATTGGTTGCTATAGAATTAGCTAGGATTATGTATAGAGTGATATATAAGGGGTTTGATGTACAGAATTAGGACTAACATCTGTTGAGTTCGTATTACGTTATATGTAGTCCTGAAAAGGCTTCTGAGGATTGCGTGAAGCTGGTGCCTCTGTCTGCAGGCAGAGGAAGTGCGGCAAGTGAAGTCGCACATCGCATAGTCTGTTTCAAAAAGTAGTATTGCCGTATACTACAGTGGTATCATCGCATATCACAAGTTTAGGGACTTTACGTGTGAAAGGATGAATATATAGCAAGGACAGTCTATAAAATCTTAGCCTTCAAGTACAGGATCATTGCGTATCCTGATCTAAAACTTACTGCTGAGAGAGTAATAGAGCTTAGCCCGAGCTTGAGAGAAGGGTAAAGGTAGAGGTAAGTGCTGCTTTATCGGCGAGTGTACAAATTCTGTGGTAGAGAAGAGGTCTACTGGAAATACAGAATACTTGTGTGATTGAGAAAATTCTATCACTTTATTTAGCGAAACAGACAAATGGAGTTGTTTGTGTAAGTTACTAACCGATTCAGTTGTATATTTTGTAAATACGGCTTCTTGATAGATTTTGTTAAGGAGGGGTCAGTCGAAGCTACAGAAGCCGGAGCAGAAGCTGACGTCAAAAGTGTCGCGCAGGGATTGGTCCTCATGACCAAGACAGACTAAGGGCTGATTGGTGCATCACGGAAAACAGCGAAACTATTGGTTAAGCACTAAGGAGACGTATCTTGTTCTAATTGGTATGCTAGTGTAAACCGCGCTGTGATAGGTTGGTGTTAGGGAACAACAACTGAGAAGTACGCGATCTTTTGAAAGACAGGGAATTTACAGAAAAATTGATTACTATTACGAAGAAGAAAAGAAGAAACCTTCATGGTTTAAGAAATTGAAAAATGTGTTTGTAAAGGATAAGGTGATAGTAACAAAAGAAGGAAAATTACTTCCTCCACCGAAAACGCCTGCTTCCAATATGTTGTCAAAATATGGTTACCATACATGTGTTTGGTTAGAAAATTGGGCATGGTATACCAGGAATGATGGTGCGTTAGCTTTTCCAGAAGTCGGATCTTTTAATTTGGCAGTTTTGCGAAACTTGAGAGAGAGGATGATGAAGCTTGAGCCAAGACCTAGACCGACTCAATTTGAAGCTCTTGTTGAATGGGAAGATGAGATGCATGGAACGGAACGAGAAAGTCGGAAAGACATCTCAGATCGAGAGGTAGATTACGTGGATTATGGGGAGAGACACATGAGAGTAGAATGCACAGAGGGAGAAATGCTGACATGTGTGATGGAATGTATCCAGTCAGATTAGTGGATGAATATGAAGGACGGAAATTTACAGAGAAGAGGAAAAATGTGGAAACAGGGAAAGAAAGTTATAGTGATGGTGAATCGGAGGATGCTGTACTGGAAGAAATATTAAATAGGAGACTACCACCATATCAACCAGGTTCTTTGTGGACCACACCTAATGCTCTACCGGTAGAAGATAGAGTTAATGAAATTCCAAGGCAATTTTCTAATTTTAGAGATATACCAGAAAGAGTAGAAATGAGATATATCCCAAATGCCTCAATGACAGAAACAAGACGTACCGGAACTCACAAATAAAATAGTGAAAGAGGAAGTGTAAATAGAGTAGAAAAACGAGTTGAAGAACAAACAAGTATGGCTGAATATATACGATCTACAAATGAATTGTCAGAAAAGATACAAGAGCTTACGAAATACATAGAAGCAGTAACAGTCCCGGTAACGATATGACCTGTAATTCCAGTGTTTAAAAACCAAAGAATAAAAGAGCCAAGTTTGACAATCCCTTTACAGCAAAGTTTGCAAAAGGTAAAAGAAAATATTTATCCAAATTTGTCAGAAATCAAGTGAGCAAATAATGTAAATCCGCCTGACTTAACTTTCAATCAGAGTTTACCTTATAAGTGCAACCGGAGCAGAATCTGACTCTGCTACATCTGAGAAGAGTATAGAGAAAATAGATTTAACACAGACTCCTACAGGACCATCGGAGCAAGAATTAAGTGGTTGGATAAAAACTTTAAAATTAAAAGAACATGAACCTAAAGTATTAGATGTGGCAAGATTATAAATTGATATGGAAGAATTAATTATTGGAACAATTGGAACAGGCAGAATAAAAACGTTCCAAGATGATGAACTTATGTTCATGTGCAAGAGTATAACATGGAAAGCGAAATCTGTACATGATGAATTAGAAGGATTAGCAAATGAATTTGAAGTAGAATTTGCAAAAGAATAAAACATTGCAAAAATCCTACAGAGTAGACTTTTCAGAAAAGGATATTGAAAATATGAATAATGCAGGAAGGCTAACCCAGATCGAAAATTGATTGGACTACTAAGGAGATGGGGAGATGTGAAAAAGTGGAGAATAAAATGGGCAAAGAAGAGGCCAGTGATAAATCTACATTAGCGTTCTCTGTGAGAGAAAAAGAAATAGTTGCAAATTAACTCCCTATGCGAGAAATACCTGGAGGAGGTTATATCCATGTTCCTTGGAGTAGACAGGATATATTATCCTTTACAAATGATTTCCCCAGATTGAGAGAAAAACCAGTAGAATAGTATCGACAAGTAGATCGATTTGTGAAAGTTTCAAAAGTATTATTGGTTAATCTGGATGGATTATTTGACATAGTTGTACCAGCCGATCTGTGGACTGAGTGCAAGATAACTGTAAATTGGCCAAAAGAGGAATATCCTCGAGACAAAATAACAGGTGCTCCATCACCTGAAGTCATGCGAAAGTACGAACAAGCATTAGTGTTTTTCAAGAATAAAATTCCACCAAAAGAAACAGATTGGGTTAAAATAGACAGAACTATACAGGAATCGAAGGAATCTGTACATGCATTTTATGAAAGACTGCTGTTGGTGTTTAAACAATACAGTGGATATGAGGAACTGAGCGAAAAAGACATGAGTAATTTTGTATATCGATTTGTATATGGTTTAAGACCAAAAATAGGAGACATGATTTAGGCATAGTTTAATAGGAGGGCAATCGAGTACAATGGATGAGGTATTGAGACAGGCTAAATATTGTAGTGATGAAATTGAAGCTAAACGAAAGAAGCTAACAGAAAAGGCTATGTGGGCACAAGTGAAGGTAGCAGAACACCAAGTAGCACAATTGGGGAATAAAAATACAGATTTTCAAGGAAAATTTAAAGGACATTTTAACAAAACAAAATTGGTAGGAAATATAGAAGAGCTTAAGAAAAAGCTCCCTTGTCATAATTGCGGCAGGAGAGGGCATTGGAAGAAAGAATGTAAGTATCCACCAAGAGTTAATCCCGAAAATACATCATTGAATCCACAGGTGCAGCATGAGGTAAATCAACAGCAATCGCAACAGCAGCAGATAGTTACTCAGAAAAGTCAGGTGCCACAACCGCCACTTCCACACAGTGTACATCTACAGAGATACAGTGCAGAGACAGGATTCAGCGGAGGCGAGCAGGTAAACCGATCGCCCAGAGTGAATGTGAGTCCCCAGTATTGGTTACAAGAGGAAGATGAGAGTGAGTCAGATGAAAGTTTCTGACGGTGCCTGAGAGAGGGAGAAGAGTGTGTGCTTGGAGCCACTCTTGAGGTAGATCAGTCTGGTCAATTTCTTGAACAGAAAGGTGAATGATGTAGAAATAACTTTCCTAGTGGACACTGGTGCTACCCATTCTACTGTTAGATCAGTGGAAGTCCAAAATCTTCCTCTCTCGGGAGAAAGCATCCAAGTTGTAGGTGTAGCTAATAGACAGATTAAAACCTACTTAAAACAACCAGTTGATTGATTTATGGTGTGTGATAGTAGCCCCGTAAATTTGTTAGGCCGAGATATCTTGTGTAAAATGAACTGTACCATATATTATTCACCGGATGGAATAGAACTGCAAACCCCAGATGAAGATAGTTGTATAAAATGACCATGCTCATGATTGGGGCAGAGAAAAATAAGTTGTTTCCTGTGTTTGATTGAGAAAAGATACCAGATGAATTGAAAAAGGTAGTGAAAGAGTAGGTGTGGGATTTCACAGGAGAAGATATTGGATTAATGAAAGACGTAGATCCTGTAAAAGTCTCTATAAAAGAAGGTGTGAGTTACCCGAATGTTCCCCAATACATAATGACAGCAGAGATAATTGAAGGAATAACTCCAGTAATAAACAAAATGATTGATCAAGGCATTTTGAGAGAGATAGAAAGTAGTCCTTGTAATTCACCGATAATGGGATTGATAAAGCCAAACGGAACATTTAGGATTGTGCAAGACCTTAGAAAGGTTAATAAAATAATTGTACCAAATCCAGCAGTGATTTTATAACAAATTGGCCATGATGCAGAATGGTACACTGTGATCGATCTGTGTAATGCGTTCTTTACTGTTCCATTACACCCAGAAAGCCAGCCAATATTTGCGTTCCGGTTCGGAGATCTATTTTGGCATGGTGCCGAATTCCTAAAGGGTATACTGAAAGTCCATCTATCTTTAATCAGTTGCTAAAGAAATCACTAGAAAGTTTGAGCATGCCTGTAGAGTCTATTGATCAATAAATCAATCAGAGTATTTATATTGCGAGCTACTCACCCGTTAGGGTCTCAAGGCGCTGGGGGGCAGGGTGCTGCTACTGCTCGAAGAGCCAGGTCTTGAGGTGCTTCCTGAAGCTGAGGTGGTCCTGGGTCAGTCGTAGGTGAGTGGGGAGGGAGTTCCAGGTCTTTGCTGCCAGGTAGGAGAATCATCTTCCTCTGGTGGTGGCTCTGCAGATCTGTGTGATGATGGCGAGGGCGAGGTTGGTGGAGCGGAGCTGGCGGGTGGGGGTGTAGAACGTGAGTCGGCTGTTGAGGTATTCCGGGCGCATGTTGTGGAGTGCTTTGTGTGCGTGGGTGAGCAGTCTGAACGTGATTCTTTTGTTGACGGGGAGCCAGTGGAGGTTTCTCAGGTGGGTTGAGATGTGGCTGCGGCGGGGAATGTTGAGGATGAGTCGTGCAGAGGCGTTTTGTATGCGCTGGAGACGGATCTGGAGTTTGGTGGTTGTTCCAGCATAGAGGGTGTTCCCGTAGTCCAGTCGGCTGGTGACGAGGGCCTGGGTGACTGTTCTTCTGGTGTCGGCGGGGATCCATCGGAAGATCTTCCGGAGCATGCGCAGGGTGTTGAAGCATGAGGATGAGACGGCGTTGACTTGTTTAGTCATTGTGAGCGAGGAGTCCAGGATGAAGCCCAGGTTGCGTGCGTGGTCCGTGGGTGTCGGTGCAGTGCCCAGCACCGAGGGCCACCAGGACTTGTCCCATGCAGAGGGGATTGTCCGAGGATGAGGACTTCTGTCTTGTCCGAGTTGAGTTTGAGCCGGCTGTGCTTCATCCAGTCTGCTACTTCTTTCATTCCTTCCTGGAAGTTTGATTTGGCGCTGGCTGGGTCTTTGGTGAGGGAGAGTTTCAGCTGGGTGTCATCGGCGTAGGAGATGATGTTGATGTTGTGTTTTCTTGCGATGGTGGCGAGGGGGCTCATGTAGATATTGAAGAGTGTAGGGCTGAGTGAGGATCCTTGGGGTACGCTGCAGATGATTTCGGTTGCCGGGGAGCGGAAAGGGGGGAGGCAGACTTTCTGGGGTCTGCCGGTGAGGAATGAGGTGATCCATTCCAGGGCCTTCCCCTGGATGCCCGTGTTGTTGAGGCGGTGTACTAGGGTGCGGTGGCATACGGCGTCAAAGGCTGCAGAGAGATCCAGGAGATGAGGGCGGCTGTTTCTCCGTTGTCCATCAAGGTTCTGATGTCGTCTGTGGCTGCGATGAGGGTGGTCTTGGTGCTGTGATTTGCTCGAAATCCAGACTGTGAAGGGTCGAGTGGGTTGTTGTCCTTGAGGAAGGTGGTCAGCTGTTTGTTGACGGTCTTCTCGATGACTTTAGCCAGGAAGGGGAGAAGTTGTGAATGGTGTTCATGACGTGGATGGTGTCTTCACTGCTGATGGGGGTCCAGGAGTTGATGGTGGTGGGGGGGTCGTTGGGCAGGCGCCCGGAGGTGGGGGTTGGGGTCCGAAGCTGTTGTGTATGTCTGCAATCTTGCGGTGGAATAACGTGGCGAGGGAGTTGCAGAGGTCTTGTGTAGGGGTGATGTCGTTGTTGCTGGCGTCAGGGTTTGAGAACTCTTTGACGATGCTGAAGAGTTCCTTGCTGTTGTGGGTGTTGTTGTCTAGTCGTTCCTTGAGCGATGTCCTCTTGGTGTTCCGGATCTGCTGATGGTATTCGCGGGTGGCTGTTTTGAGGGCTGTCACGTTTTCTGTTGTCTGTTCTTTGCGGTAGGTCTTTTCGCGAGTTCGGCAGGAATTCTTTGCTGCTTTGAGGGCGTCTGTGAGGTTTTTCTGGTGGTGGCCTTGTTGTGGGTGTTCTTTAGGGGAGCGAGGACGTCGGCGCATCTGGTGATCCAGTGTGTGAGGTTGAGCGTTGTGGTGTTGGCGTTGGGTAAGTTGGTGTCGGCAGGTGGGTTCTGGCTCAGTGATCTGGTGAGCTGGTCCGTGGTGATTTTGATCCAGCATCTGCGGGGGATCCAAAGCGTGTGGTGGTGAGATGCAGTCCTCTTGAATGTGAAGTGTATGCAGCTGTGGTCGGTCCAATGCAGTCCTGTGGCGTGGTTGAAGACGATGTGGCTGCTGGCTGAGAAGATGGTGTCGAGGGTGTGGCCGGCGAGGTGAGTGGGGGAGTTCCCTAGTTGCTTGAGTCTGAGACTGGCGCGGTTGTCGAGCAGTGTTGTGGTGACGCTGTTGTTGTTGTTTTCTAGGTGAAAGTTCAGGTCTCCTAGGAGGATGTAGTCTGGTGAGGCTAGGGCGTGCGGGCTGATGAGGTCGGCGCTGGTTTCGCTGAATTGTGCGCCTGGGCCCGGGGGTCTGTAGATGAGCGTTCCTCTGAGGGTGGTCTGGGGGCTGAGAAGATACTGTATTGTGCCACAATTCTTTTTTTATATATTATGTTTTACTTTTAATTTTTGAATTTGTTGTATGTATATATATATTGATGTCTATGTAATGTATCCCGTCAGGGTCATTTTTAATCAATGTTACTATTAAATGTTTATTTTTAATTTAGAACCTTATTTGTTGTAATGCTAATAAAATATTTTGGTACCATAACTCTGAGAATAGCCTTTAGCCTCGAATTAATTTTCTCTGTATGACAAGCCATTACAGTTGCCTAGATGTTTACTTCCACACATGATTTTACCTTGATCTAGGAATTGTTTATTCTTTATGGTTCAGGGGGCCTTGGTTTGATTCACTATAGTGTCAAGGAGGTCCCAGAGGTCGATGGCGTGCGTGTGTATGGAGCTTGTGTTGAGGAGGAGGCACTTGAGTGGGTTGTTGCTGCTGGCTTTGGCGGGCGTGGAGCGGTTTTGGAGGCAGGTGGATTTACAGGCTTGACAGGTGAAGGGTCCGTGGGTGCGCTTGGGGTTGGCTTGATAGCAGGCGGGTGGTCGCCCGGTGTTGAATGCGTTGAGGGTGGCGTTGTCGTATCTCAGTCGGTTGGTCTGGGTCCGGCGAGGTCCAGGGGTTATGTCGCTGGGCGCGGTCCAGGCGTGGATGGGCGTAGACGGGCCTGCCTTTGGCGCGCCTTCTGCGCACAATCGGCGTGCCCGCTGCTTGTGACCGCTGCGCATGACCGCAGCGCATTCGCGCGTTCTCCGCCATAAATGGCGAAGTGGGAGGGAGGAGCAGCTGGGAGGGGGGGGCAGAGCGGCAAATAGGAAGGGGAGAGGGTACAGAAGAGAAAAGGGTCGGCCCGCAGGGGAGCAGCAGCGGGGAGTGGGGGGGTGCACAGAGCAGGACAGACGGTTGCGGAAAAGTGCGGCGAGGAAGCAAAAATTCAATTACAATACCAAAGGCACAATTACAGTCACAGGGCACAAATTACAAAAATCACAGAATGCTCAGCAACAGGGTCAGAGGCGAACTCGCGGCAGCAGCGGTGAGAACCTGGGCACACTCACGGGGAGCTGTGCGGTGTGTGGAGCGACCGGCCCTGTGAACAGGGTCAGAGGTCACAGCTCACCACCACGCAGTCTCTGCCATAAATGGCCAAGTGGGAGAGAGGAGCAGCTGGGAGGTGGGAGCGGGGCAGGGAATAGGAAGGGGGAGAGGGTACAGAAGACAAAAGGGGCAGGCCGCAGGAGAGCAGCGGCAGGGAGCGGGGGGTGCACAGAACAGGAGCGGCGGTCACAGAAAAGGGTGGCGAGGAAGCAAAAATACAATTACAATGCCAAAGGCACAATTACAGTCACAGGGCATAAATTACAAAAATCACAGAATACTCAGTAACAGGGTCAGAGGCCCTGATCACAAATGCCTAGATGTTCTTGAATACTGTACCAAACCAAGACCAGACATCAGAGATGAGCCATTGCCTGAATCTGATTATGTAATGTTTGTTGATGGTTCGTGTCTGAGAACAAATGTGCCTGAATGCAGCATACGCAGTTTGCACAGTAGCAGATGTACTGGAAGCATCTTGTCTGAAAGGAATTTGTTCTGCTCAAATAGCAGAATTGATTGCTTTGATTCGAGCGTGTGAGTTGGGAAAGGAAATTAAGGTTACCATAGTGACTGATATTATAACATGTAGAGATTGCCTCTGACACCATAGATTAAACATTTACTTTTGACCAATGCCATAATTTATTGACATTGTCAGCAATTTATATTTTTGCGTTTTTTCAAAAATTATTCAGTGGTACACAATTGGGTGTTAGCACATTGCTTATAGTCATCTCCTGTGATAGAAAAACATTCAACATATATTAACAAATAAGATCAGTGAATTCATTACATGGACATATTGACATCAACTCTACATAACATTTGACAATATTCAACATATATACAAAACATTAAAGAGACCTATTGTCCTAGTGTTTTTACTCTTAAGCACACAAAAAAATCTTTCAGATTAACTACCCTTCCGATATTGGCTATAGGAAGGGGGGAACAAGTCCTACTTGAAATCAAAAGATTAGCTAACTTTGGGATGTAAGTACTTATCCGCAAAGAAACAATCAATGTGATCCTGCTTAAGGTCGGAGAGTTCTTTTGAAAAAAGTTTTTTAGCCGTAGTGTGAGATACGTCTCTCACTAAATGTCCTGTTGATTTATCAGGTCATAGGCATACACTTCTCCTGGCCTTAGTGATGGTAAGCCTACGCGTTTCGACCTTCTATATAATGACAGGAATTGAATTAAGGAAGGTCTTCATCAGGGCTCGATGCTCAATGTTTAATCTATGGTGTCAGAGGCAATCTCTACATGTTATAATTTACCCCGATTCCAGCCTCTGATTACCTTAACTGAATCAATCCCCTGTGATTGTTTGCCTAACCATAGTGACTGATAGTCAGTATGGATTTGGGGTTGTCCATGACTATGGATAACTGTGGTCCCAAAGAGGTTATTTAACTTCTGCAGGATCACCCATACGTAATGCCGAATTTGTGAGAATGTTGATTGACGCAATTCAATTGCCTGATAAGATTGCAGTAATGAAATGTGCAGCACATAAAAAAGGAGATGACTACATAACTCGAGGTAACAGGTATGTAGATTCCATTGCAAAATATTTTGCCAGAAATCTTGCATCCATAAATCGGGACAGAGGCAAAGAGCATGTTTCAAGTCTTTTAATGCTAACCACAGTAGTTGAGACTTGGCAGTAAGTGAGGCAAATGCAGGAAGAAGCTGATGACGAAGAGAAGAATGTCTGGTTAAAGGTAGGATGTAGGCAAAGAGAAGAAGATGAAATTTGGGTTTACAAAGATGAAAGACCAGTAATGCCCGATAGCATGAGCTCAAATATGGCCTGAAGGTATCATGGCCAAGCTCATGTTGGAAGAGATGCCATGCTTCGTCTATTTAGACAGACGTGGTACAATCCCAAGTTAGATAGGTAAACTTTTAAGTCGTAGAAAAAGAGGAGTGTAATTGAGATAATAGGTGATATTTTGGAGCACTGATACCTGCAGTGGGAATATATTTTAATGCAAACCAAATTCAAAGATTGTCAACGATAGTAGATCGTTTGTCAACAGACACAGCAGGAGGATTCTTAATGGTAAATACTGAAATGGTTGCTATGAGAGCTATGGTGATGCAAAACCGTCTTGCTCTTGATATATTATTGGCAAAAGAAGGAGAAGTTTGTGGAATTTTGAAGGTACAGCCCTGTTGTACCTACATTCCAGACTAAAGTCAAGATATTGAAAAGTACATTACAAACATTGCAGAGTTGCATAAGGAAATTGAACCACTGGAGGTTGATGGTGTTCTTGAACGACTTGGTAAAAGTCTATCAGCAGTTAAACATTGGTTTCAAGAAATAGGTAGTTCAATTATAGGTAAGATACTAATTCCAGTATCTATAATAGTATTAGTGCTTTTGATGTTAATATTATGTTGCATACATAGAAAAAGAAGCACTACTAGAAAGTCAATAAAGAAAGCAATTCAAGAAAAACGAGAAAGAGAAAGAGAAAACTATGATGTAGAAATGAAAGCATTTCGAGAAAAAGTCTTTGAAGAACCCATAGAAGAAGATACCAGAGTATAAATTGTACTAATCTGAGGAACTTGACACATGTTTGGATAACATTTTCAAAATTTTGGGAGATATTTGGTGATAAGATAACCAAACGAGGGAGTTGATGGAGCAAGGTGGAAAAACTCAATTTTGTATACCCCTCGCCAAGTCATTTTCTCATAACGGTATCCTTTATTAATTGCGTGGTTTTGAAAAACTAAACAACGTAGTATAGAATGCACACACAAATACACGTGGGAAATACTAATCTGCTTGCATGGAGAACTATAACTGACTAATTTAGTAATGTTGTCATGTTGTTTATTAATGCAAAGCTTTAATTTAATCAAAAGCGGCATACATGTGCTTTCTGTTCATGTATTTTGTGGCAAAGACATGGAGATAAATGAGTATATCATGCATATATGTTGCGTATTTGCTACGTAACAACTAATAGGGAAAACTTAGTATGGGGGGAGGTAACCATAAGGGCTATATTTCAAATAGTTAACATTTATTTGTGTTTGTTTCTATGATAGTTCCCGTTCTGGCCCGTGAGGCCTAGTAAAAAAGATGGCTGCTTCCTTAACTGTGAATGGAAAATGAACTGAGCATGCGCAGCCCAAAGACAAGATTGAATGTGAGCTGCCTGTGCCTGTACGAAAGCAGTTCAAGGACGACTTGCCCTGGAAGTTCTGATGACTGCCAAAAGAAGGAACATTGGAGTTACTGATCATGGGAAAGGATCCTGTAGTAACTAGTTGAGGATGTGACTAGGCCAAAGACTATCTCAAACAAAGGACTCTTTAAAATTCAGCTGATGCTACGGAAATTGAATATTAGAATGATGAGGTGATGCTCATCCACCCTCAAATTGTCCAATCAGAAGTTGAGTTTGGGCTGATAGTTACTTTTGTAGATAGATAAAGTTAATGAAAAAGGTATAAAAAGTCTTGATTTTCTTTAAGAAAAAACTCTCTTCCGATTTCCTCCTGAGATGCTGTTGATATGCTGATTTTCCTGAGATGTAAGAATTCTTGAATAAATGTTTTATTTTCTTTGAGTGAGAACTGAGCTTTAGATTAGGTTATTGGTTAGGGAAGTTAGGAGAAAATGAATTTTGGGAACTATCTGTCTTTTGCTAATATTTATGTTCTGAAATCTAAATAATAATGTCTATTTCTGAATCTCCAAAATTAATGAATATAACTGTTTGAGATAAAACTTTTACTCCTTTAAAGCTATTTTTTTAATAAAGAAATGAATAAAGTGAATAAACTGTTGGATACGCTAAACTTTGTTTTAATAAAAATTTGATAAATGGAGAATTAAGCTGGTCTTTTATTTTCCTATGCCTAATTTTTTACTAGCAGATTCATCGACCATAATGGTGGTGTGTCTGAATAAAATGTCTTGTTAATAAAAAACCATAGTAAAACTCATTTAAACTGCTGGTGTAAATAGTATAAATATTTAGTTTTAATTTAGACACGCCGCTATGATACAGCAGCTCTCCTTTGAATCTCACCAATCCATCAAGTAGGATGGAAGTGTTTTGTGAGTACCTCGCAGTGCTATGGGCCCCACTCATGAGTAGATGTATGATTTGGTTCTTCAGGGAAAGGTGATATGGTTTTAGAAAAATTTCCAGAGTAGCGCTGCATCATAACTGAATATCTGTTTGTTATAATCTTTTTGCCTTTTTGTATTGGGATGTCACTTTTATATGAATGTACATGAAATCTCTAGTTATTCCTTCTAAACAAAACCATTTTAAATGTTTTTGAACTCTATATGTGTTTTTAGGTCTCCGCCTGGTGAGGACAGCGCATGCGCTGCTCTGCCATAAGAGGCCTTTTGGAATTTATATGATTCCAGTGTGCACGCGGGCAGACAAACGAGACAGAAGATGTCCACACGGGTATTGGCCCCTTTGCTGGCGGCATGATACTCTGTGCACATCTTCTGTCCCTCCCATTAGCAGCTTGTTAACAAATAGTCCGTGAGTCCGCAGTGGCGCGTGCCAGCTGCATTCCGCGTGTCAGGTTGTACTCTCAGGTCCAGCCATTAGACTTCAGAGACTCCATTTTGCAGCTGCCCGGCTATGCCAATGCTTGTTCTACTATGTTGGATCTTCCTCTGCTAGTGTGGCAGCGGTGGCACCTTCACCTAACTGATCCACTGTAAACAAAACATAAATGATATCTTTAGTGAGTTATTGCTGTACTTGGATTGGCTATTGCACCACCGATTTTACTTGAGTAACACATCCCCCACAGTCAGCTCAGCTCACGCCTTCGCAAAGGGCAACACATTTTAGGGTTGGGAAGGTGCATTGATTTGAGTTAAATTTCCGCAGGCTTTGTCGTCTACATTCTGTGAGTCAGTGATATCATGCCTTGCAACCTACCAGATCACCAATGTGGTGGAGGTCTGACTCTTACCAAACGCCTAATCAAGTGATTCTTCATTACTTGACAAGGAACATGTTCGCTACCTGCTTCTGCCAACGTGATTGGAGCACTTTCATTAACTTCTGCTGGCGTCCATGAGGTGGCTACTGAGGGCATTGTTTTTATATTTAAGAAAGAATCCCTCCAAAACACTGATTGATGTCTAAAATTAAAAAAAAAAAATGACCCCGACCTGTAATGACTTTTATCATTCCGTATATGGCCAACTAATGATTTATTTAGGCCTCATATGGTGGCCCGGGGCAGGAAAAATATGCATTAGAAGGCCATCCTTATGAAAGGAGACCTTCCTACCTTCACCCCAGCTCCTTGAGGCGGGAGGTTCCCTCTCCTCTCAATGAGGGAGTTGAAGTATGAGTTTTGCAGGGCGGGGGACTTGGGGTGGTTCATCAATTTCAACAAACTCTCAATGCCCCTAAATGTCTCAGTGGCTGACACTACGCTTATGCCAAGGTTATTACCATCGAACAGGTAGAGGGTGCTGAAAAAGTACAAAGTGAAAATGATGGAGTCAATAGCCATGACTATGTTGCAATTCAAAGCTATACAAAGCCCTGTACTTTTCTCTGTGGAAAAACATTGACATGTCAAAGAACCCAGTTTTACACAATCAACATTTTGGTGTTGTTTCTGCCACACATTGTTCTTCTGTGCAGACACAATTTTGAATGTAACTGTATCAAATAACATAGACCTGTCTGACATGTGAGTCTATTCATATTTAAGGCGATTTGTTATCCAATTTTACAACGTGAATCAGCTTTTACCCAAAGAGTTTTATCTCACCATGATCTTCTGTCCAAGTTGATTGATTGCAGTTCTACTCATTGCGCTAAGTGACAGGCATGGAACTATGTGTTTACCTATTAAAAAATCAAAACAGCCCCCAATTAGCATTAAAACAGCTGTAACTCCACCGCCTGCAATGTAACCAAGGCCATCTGCATGGCAGCATGATGTATTTGTGGCATTTTATGAAATAAAGATTTACCATCTTTAGGCGAGGGAGGGAGTACATTGCTCACTATAGCGAACACACATCTTGGCAGAGCAGAGGATGTCAGTGTTTATGCTCAATGGTTATTGCATTTCCCTAAACACATAAAGGTTTTTTAAATCCATAAGTTGATTTTGTGCCCAGATACATTAAAGTTGCATCTGTAATATAATGTGGAAATATTTTGTAATGGATGTACTAATGATGCATAGACAACGCAATTATTTCACTCCGCCCCAGTTATAAGGAAAAGCCTGTTTTACGACAACAGGTCTGCAACAAACTGTGTGTGAGAGACTGTGTGTGTGTGTGAGACTGTGTGTGTGTAGACTGTGGGTTTGTGTTACTATCCTTGTGGGGACTTGGGCATGATAACACACTCACGCTGTGGGGACTTGATTGCACTGTGGGGACCTGAACCCAGGTCCCCACAAGGTAATGTCTCCTAAATGATTAAAAATGACTTGAGGAACATCTGTGTCAATTTTTACAACTTTTGAAAAATTTGCCTTGTGGGGACCTGTGTTTCACCAAGTGTGTTTAATTTTTTGCTCGCTCTGTCCCCGTAGGAAGGAGGTGGTACTGCAGTCCTAAACACACTTAGCATTTAAACACACATTGCTCACCAGAAACACTTGCTAGCAGCAGAAACAACAGACATTTAGAAGGGAAAGCAACCTAATCTTGAATTTATCTAAATATTTCTCATGCAATTAATGTTTTGTCTATTTATTCAAATAAAACTTTTTTACATGACGTTATCAAATTTAGACTCTGTGTCTGAAAATTATTAGTGGTTTTATAAACGTTGATAAAAACAATTTGGGTCAGCTTTGAATCCCAGAATACTTCACTATTGCCTTTTGATCATTATCTGCAATTAAAAAAAGATGGTGCACTGCACTACAATAAAATAAAAAATGATCTGATCTTTTTTTGTAAATAACCTAAAGGCATCAGTACCTATTGTTGTGTGTTAATGCTTGTACCAGTAGTTCTGAAGTCTTTATGCTGCTTTGGCTCTGTTCGCATATCAATATGCACTATTTAATAAATTCTTTTAGATGGTGGCTAGATGAGTGAGTGACTAGCTTTGCAATGTGCTAAGCGCCATGTTCTCACAGACAGTGAACTGAAGCAATGTTATTTGCACAGCATTAGGACATTTATTTTTACCAGGAAAGGCATGTTCTAATAAAATGTGTGAACTTCTTAGAAGATATTTTCATATATCTCCATAATATTTATTTTGAGGTATTTAAAGAGCAGACCAATATGCATTTTGATATCAGTGCATGACAGATTAACTACTTACAGTTCAAAATCACTTCCCAATTGCCCATTGCTCTTTAATGTAAGTTGTAGCATATCTTTGCAGTAGTCAGTGCATCTAAACATCTTTCCTTTAAGTATGGGCGAATTTTGCGAATTCGCGGAAAAGCGTACTCGCGGTTCGCAAAATTCGCGAACTTTCGTGAGATTGAGGATTTTTTTATTTTTGTACGTTCGTGAGATTTTTTTCACCGCGGCTTCGAATTTTTGCGACTTTGGGAAAGCGAGCTGTTCAAATCTCCAGCCGGATGTCAGCTGCGCGTCGCATCTACGTATTCGCTATTGTTTACTCTTGCGATACGTGATCGCGGGCCCGTATGACGTATTTGCGTTCTCAAAGTCTCGCAGTGCAAGATGGCGGGACTTCGTGAAGTACTCGCGGTCGAAAAGTCTTGCGCGATCACGCCATGACGTATTCGCGGTCGAAAAGTCTCGCGCGATCGTGCAGCAAGATCGAAAATGGTGCAGCGCAGGCAAACCGGGAGGAAAACAACTCGGCGAACTCAGAATCACAGTAAGTCAACGCCGCACGCGCAAGATTGTACTTTTAAAGTGCAACCAAGCAAACAAATTCACCAACTCGCAAATTGCGTATTTTTGGGCAATTTCACGCGATTCGTTGACTGCGAAATTTCCAAAAATTCACAAATTCCGCAAGTGAAACGAATTTTCAGCCCATGCTTACTTTCCTTATGACATTTGAGTTAAACAGAACAATTGAATTCATGCTTTTGCATGTAAATGTTAGCATACTGAAATGTATGAGTTTCTATTGTGAGAACCAATTTGATTGCATGCACTCATACATTAGGTTAATGTATGTTGCTTGGTTAAGTGTGTCACGTTGTCATGGAGATAGGTGCTTTGCCTTATTGACTTAACTTGGCTTAACACTGCTTGTAAATAAGGCACCCTATCACGCTATACTTAGCGTGAAAGGGGAGGGCAATTGGCATTGCTGTGGGCGTTCCACCAAAACACCCATTGATTTTGACACTGACCCATATTAACAAGGGTGGCGTAAAAATGGGTCAGTGCCAAAATTGAGACCAGGGAAAACCTGCTCTTACCCTGGCGCAACGAGGAACATTTTTTAATCTCTCCAAATTTTTGCTGTTTTCATGTGTACTGCGTTTCACAGCACACATGGAAACAGCAACACACCAATGATTGTTTATGTGCAGGAAAGGGTCCCTTCCTCCACATAAATCTTTTTTTTTTTTTAAATAGCGTTTTGCAACTTCTATGTTCTCTGCATTAAGCAGCACACAAAGAAGTTTCAAAATGGCAGTTGCAGATTATTTATGTGCAGGAAGAGACACCTTCCTGCACATAAACAATTTCCCCCTACAATGCATACACCCTTGCACTATGGGCAAGGGTGCCTGCGTTGGTGATAGGCAGCTACATTTAGTGCCCTGCAAGGGGAAACACAGGTCTGCACCATATTCTTGTAAATATGCTGCAGCCCTGTGTTTCTAAAGTGACGGAGCGTGTCGTTAGCCTTCTTGGCTTAACGATACGCTTCGCCACTTTTCTTGTAAATATGCCCTGAGTGCTTTATAACATCATATGTCTTTTAATTCTTTCCCTCCCATTATGTTGCCACCTCATTTGATGTTATAGTTTCAGTAAAAACAGCTGGACGTTTGACAGCCCTGGAGTAATAAACACACACATGATAGGAATATTTAAATGTCTCTGTAAAATAAGCCCAAAATATATGAACCATAATACTGCCACTTCTATAGTTAATATTGCATTTTCACATACCACCAGAACATAAAGAAGCACTCTTACAACTTACATATTGCTGTGGGTGTATCTCTTTCTACGTGACTTAGCAGTTAAGCTGGACATACCAGGGGTCTCGCATTTGTGCTCGTCAGTGGTTTGAACACACAATGGGGCCTGTGCCCTGTGATGATGGACTGCACACATTATGGGTCCCTGTTAGCTAGTAAGAAAAGTTCTAGGTAACCTGCTCTGTCTAAATGTATAGGGAATCTCACTAGACTGTGGGTAACACGTCTCAGTAAACTTTCCAGGATAAATATTTAGGACTCAGCATTATGTTATTTGCCTCAGTTACATGCCCCCTAGTAGGAGCAACTCAATATATTTTCCTTTAGAAAAGTCGGCCATTTGCAATGCGAAGCCCCACGCACATGCAAAATAAATTTGAGCCCAAGAGTCTACTTCAGGTTGGAGTGGAGCTTAATTTTAGCCAGTGGTTGCCGATGTGGGCCACAGCACTTATTTTTGTGGACCGCCCCTTATTTTTCCTCATTAGACATTTTGTGAGAGCAAAAGAAGGAAGAACACACAAACTGGAAAAAAGCAGCAAGTGAAAGGTGGAAAAACCATCACAAAGGGAGAAACCAGAAATTGCAACAGTGAGCTAAAGGAGCAGGGAATGTGAGGCTGCGGATTAAAGAGTTCTGAATTGGATTCAAGACTATGCAGCTTTGAGCTTTGGCACCTGACATATACTAGAGCTGGTGGCGGGCTTCTGAGCAGAGCTTTGGGCACCAGCACTCATTATTTTACAAATTAAGCACTGACTGGAATGTAATCGGAATGTTTCATTGAGAACTCATTCAGAAACCTGTAGCCCTGGAAGAAGTCCTCATATTCCACCAAGAAATGATGCAGTCATTGTGGCAATGTAAGTGTGCAAACTTACCACATCAGCATTAGTGGATTTGCAGCACTTAACGACAATTCACACAAATGTAGCCACACAGAAAACACACTGTTACAATTGATCTACTGCACTATATATAACTGGGAGCATGCATCCCGGCAGAAAGGGTGTTGCATCACTGAAGGTGTAAAATGTTTTGTCATAGGCATTGAATATGTGCCTGGCCTTAGCTGAGGTTCTGACATGCAGATGTCTGGTTGAACGACACTCTTGTGTCCATACATCTATCCTCCAAAGGCTTCCAACCATGATATCATGGGGTGGCGATTGCTGACTTGCCAGAACACACAGAATCATGCCACTAAAGAACAACCGGTACCTACTACAGGACTTCATCCCACTCTTGTTTGCTGCTACTTTAGTCAACATTTGGCAGGCTGTACGATCGACCCCTCTTCACTTCACAACGATATACTGACCACCCAACCTAAATGCGGTTGAAAAGTGTTTGAGCTTGATATATTTTTGACAAACTAGGGCTTTTACCAAGAAATTTCCCTCATGATGCACCTCAGTACCAGAGTTGTTACATGTTCTTACTTGTGACCTTCTTGCACCATCAGACTCATTGCCTCCCCTCGCTCACCCTTTAGATGCAATTGCATCAGAGAAGCCAGCGCGTGAGCAGCGTTCTGCATGAGCTCCGATCTCGCCCCAGAGAGGCCAAAGAGTGAATGTGTGGCTCCATTTGCTGCAGTTTTTGAGCTCCCAGTAAAACAAGTGGGGGACGCTGTCCACCCGCATGGTACCCCGACTCGAGCCCTGCCTTCTTTGTTCCCTATTGCCTTGAGCTTGTCATCTGGGCAACCCTTGTTTGTCCAGGGAAAAGTGCAAGTGTCAAAGATTTTCCACCTGTAGCTGTCAACCAATGAAACACATTTAATACACTAATCCGTTGCAGCCACATCTAGAATTCTGCTTATAGTCAAGCCCGATTGACAAAGTAAGAGATGGCATTGTTTATCAGAGACGCCACTGAATGACTTGATCTCTTTTTTCTCCTACTATGTCTGGCAAAGCACATATGCTTGAACAGACTTTCAACTGTCTGTGAAATACATCAATTGATCTTTCTTGAGATTGACATTTTTTCTCAGCTTGAACCTTTCAAATTCTTTGTTAGCCTGAGCACTACAACGAGCCATAAACTAGAGGTGAGTGATGCCTATCCTAGCTTAGATGGAGGTCCTCTGGGACTCTCAACCACAAACTGAGCAGAGCTTTTGTGTGGCTTCAATCCACAACCCATGCACTAATATTATGTGCCAAGAATTAAATACAAAGCATAAACCTTTGCTCTAAAAGCAGAGATGCCCATCTATGGCTGAATTGCACAACGTGATACCAGAAATTCTACAACCAATCCCAGCTACCCAGCTTTACCAAATTGTGTCATACTGGGCAAATATGTTATTTCACTGTGCCTTCTTTTACTTCATTATTGCATACGAGAGAATTTTAAAATATGGGTGCTCAGGATCATTGCTGTACAAAAACATCTTGTTTAATATAAAGATTACACCCTCTGGAATGCTCTCCCAATAGGTTTGCGCGCGGAACCGTGTCTTTTGCGCTTCCGTAAACAACTTAAGACCCTCCTCTTCTGTTAATTCATCTTCGTTCACGGTATTTCTGATGTGGTTGGTGGCAAAAGCGCAGGGATGCTCCAGGGTAACCGAGCGCTATATAAAACCGATCTAATAATAATAACAATGTTCTTGCAATTATAATAAGAATGTAGGCCACATATAGAGCGTGCAGATGACTACTGACTTCCGTTTCAGTACACTAATGGCATTTCTGTCTGGGTACTGAGGGCATGAACTTTTATAAACTCAAGTTAAAACAACATCTCTTTTGAAAAAAAAAATGCCTCTCAGTGCAGTGATGTAATCTTATGTACTGAGGGTGGAATCATTCCACATTTCTGTTTTTTTAAAAATTTTAAGATATTGTATCTTATTTTTACATGATGCATATTTAGGGTCAGACTGAGACACAAAATAGGCCTGGGCACGAAAATAAGCAGCATCCAATTAGCGAATCAGAAAGCTAAAAACATAGTGTCTCAGGTTGTCAAATTGGGACAGTTTTGACCTTGTAAAGACATGCTGTATAAGAGCTTTGCAAGGTATGGAAGAGGGCAGGTTTGAGCTTGCAGTAGGCAATGCTTGTTTTAATCCCAGAGAAATCAAGGAAAAGCCGCACACCGGTCAAAAAAGCGGGCCACACACTGCCTTGTCAGACCATCCCATCGAGCACTCATTTCTGCAACTCTCCACAGTAAAGATATGATTGCAGGTGGAGGAAGCGAGCCTTTGAAATAAAACAAATAAGCTTTGTAGAATAATCACCCAAAACTTTTTAACAGAATTTTGTCGACTTTCAAGCGCAGGAAAAAAGCCATAGCCGCTGCAGGCACAACTCTTACGAAGTCATACTTAAGTTTAAAAAAACGACTTTAAAAATTACCAAACTGTGCTCGAATTATATTTGAACATAATGTAAAATTAAAAATGGTAAACCATTCTTACTCCGTTTATTGCTTAGCGAACAAGCTATATGAAAATTGACATCGATGCCTCTAAATGTATGCTATTTGTGTCTTAGAAGTGAACTACAAGTTTGTTTAGAGTGCACTGGCTCTTTTAATTCTTGTTAAAGAATCAGAAAGGCTCAGCCTCATTTATCAAAGAGAAGGAAAGAGCGGGCGTCAGGGCGTTCCCTTGGTCACCAGCCTGCATAACAATGCGCTCCTTAACTAGCAGCCCTGAAACACCTTGAAACCTTGACCGGCGCAGACTGGGGGGATGGGCAGTGCTACAGCAGAATACACACACTTGTATCATGATGACAGAGAACCGGCTAAAAGCAAAATCTGTGACTGGCTTGAAACTTTCACAGCAGCCAGAATGAGAAGGAAACCTGCAAAAAATGTAACATTTTCAAAAGCGCCATGAAGCCTTATTGTAAGGAACCTGCATATTATTGTCAAGAAAACGATGACAAGTTCCAGGGCGTCTTAGTGATTTAATGGGAGCAGTGCACGCAGTAAAAAGAACAGAAAATGTTCACCTTTCGGAGCAAAGTTGAAACTCTTTAAATATATGTTTTTGGGCTTCTGCATTGTACGTTTGATGAGCCTTTCGTAATCATTTCTGTCACAGCCTTTGGGTATTTTTATATATAAGTGAGGAGGGCTTCATTTCTTAAAATGATCAATCTGTCAATGACGTCTCTATTTTTAAAATCATTGACATTGTATTTTTTAAGGATGTTTCCCGCTTCTGTATCTAACATATAGATGCCTGTCTAATTCGTTTTTTTACTGCATTTCCTTCATAGTTAATGCAATTTTTTTTTAGTACAGCGCTCCCACGTCTTTGAGGCCTGGTCCCTGCTATACAAAACCATGTGTATTTTTCAAAAATGAATTGTTTATCAGCTTCTTGAAACATCCATTACTATTCCAGATAAACTGACTTACTAGCTTAAAAGATGGGCAATCACCCTGGTTTATGAGCAGAGTTTATGGATGACAGGAGTATAACCATGAAAAGAAAGCCCTAAAAGCACACATAGGGCTGGTTTTTTCATAAGTGTGGACAAGTGTACCCCATGCATTTAACCTGAAAATTGGAGCACCTGTCAAAGATGAGCCAAGGAACCCCTAAGGAAACACATGCACCTCTGTAAAGGACAGAGAGCAACAAATCAGCTTCTCCAAAATGGGAAGATATTTCAAATGCCACTGAACAGTACATGACTTAAAACATTATAGATAACAATGGTACTGTCACAGTTTAACTGTTTTTGTCAAAGTAGTTTTTATTGTGGTTTCCAAAACATGACTCAATGCACAATCCGCCCACATGCCCTCGCAGGGGCTCTCCGAAGTGCAAATAACAACAGTCACATCACTGGCAAACAGTAAATCGAAGTGCCACTTAGCCACCGTGTACCCAATCTTAGTCCATATCATAATTGAAGGGGTCGGTGTTGGGGTGAATGGGGAGCAATTGTCATGCCCATTACAGGGGACCATCAGCAAGAGCAATGTCATATCCCTGAGCGTCTCTTCGCTTATTCCTCCATCTATGCTCCCTCCTTCACCAAAGCGCCAGTATGTGCCTCCGGCACGCCATGACCCCAAAGCGCTCGAGGAAGTTCGTCGGTGGGTAGTGCATCAAGAGTCAAACAATAGAAACGGGTGATAACAAAGGAAAAAGAACCCCAACTCGTCCCACCTCCCCCCAAACTCCACCCCCCTCCCCTCCCCAGTGGTGGTGTTGCGGCACAATAGAGTGTCTCACCGTAGAGTGAATCTTAGATTTGGAATAGGTGAAGGGCCCTGATCGTGGAAGGGCAAACCGCCGATGGCAGGCCCTTCGAAAGGAAGGAGACCAAGGGACCCCACCGGTATTCAAAGTTTTTGAAATCCTCACAGGCTATGTCAGACATACGCTCTAAGCTCATCAATTGCCACAGGCGGGAGTGCCACAGGGATATCGCCAGTGCTTCCTTCTTCTTCCACGCTGCCGCTATGGCCAGTTTAGCCGCCCCCAGACATAGCCACATAATTCTCTTGTCGGCCCTGGTTTGATGTTCTAGTGTAGGGTCTCTAATGCCAAGTAGGGCCTCTGCCATGGAGGTTGGGATGGGATACTCCAGGATGGTTTTTATCTGCGCCAGGATTTCCTCCCAAAATGGCCGAATGGAGGGGCAGTCCCACCAGATGTGTTGGAAATCACCCAGGAGGCCACATCCCCTCCAACATCGTTCCGACGTGCCGGGAAATATTTTGGCTAGTTTGGACGGGTATAAGTACCAGTCCATCATTACTTTCAGATGGGCTTCTCTCAGAGCTATGGATTGATTAAACTTAAAGACATCTGACCATAGGTGGCTCCAGCCGTCTTCTGAAATGGCGCGTTGGGCCATCCCCTCCCATCAGGCCAGATATCGCGGGGGTTAGTCTCTGTGGAGAGTAGAAGCCTGTATAGAGCCGAAATAGCCCCCTTCATGGATTTAGTTTTAAGGAGTAGTAATTAAAATTTAGTGGGAGGTCTGGTGGCTCCCTCCCTGATCCGGGGGTCGAGGGCCCAATGTAGTAACTGTGCGTGATGGTATCGCTCACGTTCCCCCACCGCATATTCTCTTGTGCAGTTCTCAAAGGTAAGTGGGTCATAGTTGTGGAATAAGTGTGTCAGTGCGAGGCAACCTCCCTCTCTCCAAGCATTAAACGGCCCCTCTACAAGCGCAGGGGGGAAGTGGGAGGAGAAGTGGAGAGGTGTAAGTGGTGAGGGGAAGGACGTCCAATCCTCCCTTGTTGCTACGGTATCCCACACCTTAAGAGTAGTGCGTGTTGGGGTGCTGAGGTATGTGTTTGGGGGCCTATCCTTTTTCTTGTGCCAAATCAAGTCCCATATCGTTCTGCCTGCTACACTGCGGTCCATGTGGAGCCAATGCTTCTCCGACTCCATCTGCACCCATTCGACTAAGATGCGCAGTTGGGCCGCTTTATAATAGAGTTTGAGATCAGGAAGCCCTGCTCCCCCCTCCCTCTGCGGCCGCCGGAGTATGGAGAAGGCGAGACGGGCCCGCCCTCCCTGCCAAATAAAGCGCAGGATCATTGCTTTCGTGCGCCTAAAAAAATCCTCGTCTAGCTCTATGGGGAGCGCCAGAAATAGGTATAGTAGTTTGGGGAGGAGTGTCATCTTTATAGCGTGTATACGTCCCAACCAGGAGAGAAAGAGCGGCTTCCATCTCGTCAGTTCTGTTTGAATGCGGGCGAGGATAGGGGGAAAATTGGCTGAATATAATTTCTCCAATGTGGGTGTGAGTTGTACCCCTAGGTATTGTATGGAGGAGGGCGCCCACACCAAAGGCGTTAGAGATCGGAGTCTTAAGGACTCCGCGTGCAAGAGGGTAAGGTTGAGTATATGGGATTTACCCAGATTAACCTTGAAGCCCGCCGCCGTCTTGAAGGAGCTAAGAACTTCCTGTAGGTGTGGGAGTGAGCCTATCGGGTTAGACAAGGAGAGGAGGACGTCGTCCGCAAAGAGGGACATCTTATGGGATTCCCAAGTGAAGGGAAGACCCTCGATTCCCTGATGCTCCCTAACTGCTATAGCTAGGGGTTCTATGCTAAGGGCGAATAACATGGGGGACAGGGGGCAGCCCTGTCTGGTCCCCCTGGAATGGCAGAATGAAGAAGATTGCACGCCGTTGACAGAGACTTTGGATTTAGGATGTCTGTAATTGGCCTGGATCATCGTTATGAATGTGGGGGAGAAGCCAAATCTTGCCAGTGTGGCCCATAAAAACCTCCAATCGACTCGGTGGAATGCTTTTTCAGCATCTAGGCCGACTAAGACTGCAGGAATTTTAAATTTGTTGGCTTTCTCGATTAGATGGACGATACGACGAATGCTGTCGCGTGTTGGCGCCCTTTGGTAAAGCCCGACTGATCGGGATGGATAATAAGTGGCATAAGGTCCGTCAGGCGCCTGGCCAGAATGGAGGAGTACAGCTTTGCGTCAATGTTCAGGAGGGCAATGGGTCGGTAGGAAGAACAGCAATTGGCATCCTTACCAGGTTTGGGGATCACAGAGATCACCGCCTCTGCCATAGAGGCAGGGGTGTCGCCGTCTAGGGCTATACGATTGAAGAGCTGGACCAGGTGTTGGCTAATGTCCGCCGCAAAGGTCTTATAAAAGATTGCAGTGTACCCGTCCGTACCGGGTGCCTTATGGGGTTTCAGTGCTTTAATAGCTGTTTGTACTTCCTCAAGAGTAATAGGCGCAATGAGGGCCTCGTTCCACTCCGGGGAGACTTGCGGGATTGGGAGATCCTTGAGGAAGGCCTGCTGGTGTTCCGTGTCGAGGGCATCAGCTGAGTACAGCGAACTGAAAAAAGGACTCAAATAGTTCTGCCTTATCTTCGTCCCTATGGAGTAGTTTCCCTGCCCGTCTTGAATTCCCCCTATGTAGTTCCTTTCTCGTTTGTCCTTCAGTTGTCTAGCTAGGTGTTTCCCTACTTTGTTGCCCTGAGTGTAGGGTAGATTGCGCAGTTTAAGAAAGTTGAATTCTGCCTTGTTATTATATATGGCACGTAGCTTACCGCTGAGTGCCGTGAGTGTGCGTAGTGTCTGCCTAGTGGGCGTAAGTTTGTGGGTCCGTTCAGCCTTCTCCAGCTCCTCCTCTAAGCCCTCCCTTTCTTTCGCCCGGTGTTTATTCAGGGCTGAGTTGAGCGCTATGCATGTACCTCGCATAATCGCTTGAAGGCGTCCCATGTGTTATATTCAGTGGTCGCATCTGGGCTATTGAGGGTAAAGAATTCAGCAACTGCCTCCCTCAGCTGTGCCATCGATTCCTTGTCCCTCGTCAAGGCTTCCGGGAAGTACCAACGGGCAGGTTTTGGGGCATTACCCAGCCATGAGAGACACACTGTGTACAGACCGTGGTTGGATACCGAGATGGGAAGTATCTTGGCATCCTGGAGGTTACCCTGCAGGGATTGACTCAGAAAGATGTAATCTAGCCGAGAGTACGTCTGGTGTACATGTGAAAAGAAGGAATAATCTCGTGTGAGTGGGTATAGGGTTCGCCAAGTGTCCAGGAGGCCCATGTCCCCAATTTGTGTCTGTAAGGCCTCGGGGAAGATACCAGTGTCAGAACGGCGTGTGTGTGTGCTGTCAAGGGCTGGTTGCCAAACTAGGTTGAAATCCCCCAGAAGAAATAGGGGGCCCTCTGCAAAGTCAATCACCTTCCCCAACAATAAGTGTAAAAAGTGCTTTTGCCCCGTGTTGGGGGCGTAGAGTGTCAGAAATGTGCAGAGCTTACCCTTGAAGCGGCCCTTAACCATTAGCCATCTTCCATCCTTGTCACCCTGGGTGGCCAAGGGTTGAAATTGTGCCCCCGAGCTAAAGAGGAGAGCCACCCCCTTCTGTTTAGTGGAGGCAGAGGCTTTATAGATGAGGGGATATCTTTTATGTTTAAGACGATGATCTTCAGTTTTCAATAGGTGAGTCTCCTGGACGGCCACTATATCTAAATGATGGTCTAGAATATATTTCCAGACCTTCTGGCGTTTCTGCGGGGAGTTAAGCCCCTTGACGTTCCAGGTTCCTATAGTAAGCGGCATATCAGGTCAGACCCTGGTGTTTCCTCTACGGAAGCTAATCTCAGTCCCGTTTCCCCTTGTGGAGAGCCGCACCTTCCCATTTCCTCCTGCGGTTGCCACCCCGGTCCCTCAGTGGTGGCAATGAGGCCTCCCATATCCCCACCCGCAACATCTCCCCGTCTCTGATGCCCTAAACAATCGATCCACATCATGTCCCCCAAGAGGCCTATGGTGAAGATCAGTACCGCATCCACCCCACCCCTCCCCCCCTCCAAACCCCCCCAAGAACACAATAAGCACGATCCCATTCAAAGAACACCAACTGAGGTACATTGTTCCAGGCCTATGAAAAGTCTGTCCAGGCCTACAGTACATTAGGACAAGAATGGGTTATGTGGCAGTGGCAGCTCGACGGCTCGAGACCCCCGCCCGACCCCAAATCGTGTTGCAATACTTAGCTAATCAGGACCGTAGCTTCAGTTTTTCAAGAGTCGGCGCCAGTGTCTCTGGATACTTCCTGACTTGCCGCAGATTTTTCTTGCTCCATGTTTCCAGGTTCGGCTTGAGGTGTTTCCTGGAGGGCCGTCCTCTTCTCACCTTCTGCCAGCCGTCAGCCTGTGTCCGAAGGGATCTGGACGGGCCCCCGATGATTGTCCCCCCTCCTCTTCATCTGTTCGGACCTCCTCGTGCGGTATGCCCAATAGGCTACATGTGTCCCTTAGGGATCGCAGTTGGTGGAGTACCCCGTTCCATTTAAAGATCAACCTAAAGGGGTGCCCCCATGAGTACGGGACCCCTTCGTTGCGGAGGAAGGTGGTGGCCATTTTGAATGATCTCCGCTTTTGCAGGGTGATAGCCGAAAGGTCCTGGAAAAGTTCCACCTCGTGGCCCTGGAAGCGAAGAGGGTGTTTGAGCCGCGCTGCTTTTAGTATCCGTTCCTTGAGGGGGTAATCTGGCAGGAAAGCCAGAATGTCCGGTGGGGGACCTTGAGCTCGGCCAGCTGGGCCCACCCGGTGGGCTCTATCAATGCGGATTTCAAATTCCGCGCTCTCGTCGAGTACTGAATGGAACAGGGCTTGTAAGTATCCTGCCATATCGTCCCCCTCTGCTTTGGATGGCACATTTCGGACCCGGATATTATTGCGCCTCGAGCGGTTTTCGAGATCCTCCGTGTGGGATTGGAGGTCAGTTTGTTGGTCATTGAGTCTGATAATTTCTTGTCTCAAATGTTCCACTTCCTCTCTCCTTGCTTGTCCCGCGAGTTCAGTGGCGGCCACCCTTTCCCCCAAGTCATCAACATCTCGACGCAGCTCCTTAAATTCCCCCGCCATGCCTTGTCTAAGGGTTTGGAAGTCCTCTTTGAGGGAGGCGAAGAGGGCCTCCATAAATGCCTTGGTCGCTGGGGCCTCTCCCTCGTCGTGATCCTTCTCTTTTGGCGGGGGAGCCTGAGTTGGTTTGTCAGGGCTTTTGTCGGCTTTAGGAGGACCTTTGCCCAGCAGTTCGGTTATGGTGCAGTTCCCTTTACGATTGGAGGAAGCCATCCTCTCTCCTCAGGGCGATCCTGCCTTCTCTCCTCCAGGACGTGGCGACGGGTGGGAACCCTGCCGAATTATGGCGGATGAACTGGGGGGATGCCCCGCAGCACGCTCTGTGTCGTCGCGAGTCATGCTCTCCTCGAGTCTGGGATCCGGGCCTCGCTGGTTCGTGGCGCTCTGTGGCAGTCCGCTCTCACGCGGTTCTGTGGTCCCGCTTGCTCCCCCTGCCTTTTCCAGCAGTTGAGCCTGGTCCTGGTTTGCACTACTTCAGGGGTTCAACAGCCACCCCCAGGGTCGCTCCCCGACATGACAGTTCCCCCGAGGGGCCCCCCTGGGGTTGTCGCTATCACCTGAAGCTGTGTGTCCTCCTTGGGGTCCGATCAGTGCCCCAGGCCGCCACCCTTGCTTCGGCCGGCGGCCCTGCCGCAGTAGGCCTTATGGCGTTGTCCTAAGTGCTTGGCCGTGTGACCCTGGGCCTTTGCTACGCTTGACTAGGTCTCCGGGTGCCAGAGGTCCCGGCAGAAGCCTCCTGAGGCGCACTCCCTGGTCATGCTATGCCACACCTCTCACCTTTGGACGCAGCCTGTGGTCGCCTTGTCGCTGTCGTGTAGGCCCTAGCCGGGGCCTCGAGTGTCTCTCAGTGCCGGCCCTGTGGGCGCCTCCTTCCGCGGGTCGATTTACAAAAGGGGGGTGGTGATGAACAGAGTGTCTGAATTGAGCAGACCACTCTTACCCAGTCCAAAGATCAGGGCTTGATCCATCACCGTTATTTATCTCACTGCCCCATCCCAGCTCAGAACCTGGCTATATGCAAATCAGTCTGTCCCTGGCCCAGTGCATCATGGGAACAGGGCAGACTAAACTACCAAGCCAATTCTTTACCAGAAAGGAGACAAGCTACCGGGGACCGGTTTCTGGCATTTCAGCCTCTTCGGCCCGGCTTGCTTGAATCCTGATGGAGCAGTGAGAAAGGGACTCATGTCTGAGTATACCCTGCCACACCTATAGTGGCCAAAATCGATTTACAAAAGGGGGTGGTGATGAACAGAGTGTCTGAATTGAGCAGACCACTCTTACCCAGTCCAAAGATCAGGGCTTGATCCATCACCGTTATTTATCTCACTGCCCCATCCCAGCTCAGAACCTGGCTATATGCAAATCAGTCTGTCCCTGGCCCAGTGCATCATGGGAACAGGGCAGACTAAACTACCAAGCCAATTCTTTACCAGAAAGGAGACAAGCTACCGGGGACCGGTTTCTGGCATTTCAGCCTCTTTGGCCCGGCTTGCTTGAATCCTGATGGAGCAGTGAGAAAGGGACTCATGTCTGAGTATACCCTGCCACACCTATAGTGGCCAAAATCGATTTACAAAAGGGGGTGGTGATGAACAGAGTGTCTGAATTGAGCAGACCACTCTTACCCAGTCCAAAGATCAGGGCTTGATCCATCACCGTTATTTATCTCACTGC
The DNA here is from genome assembly GCF_964263255.1 of Lissotriton vulgaris. Lineage (NCBI taxonomy): Eukaryota > Metazoa > Chordata > Amphibia > Caudata > Salamandridae > Lissotriton > Lissotriton vulgaris. The sequence goes on from NC_141698.1 coordinate 353,309,312, forward strand.
CCCATCCCAGCTCAGAACCTGGCTATATGCAAATCAGTCTGTCCCTGGCCCAGTGCATCATGGGAACAGGGCAGACTAAACTACCAAGCCAAGTCTTTACCAGAAAGGAGACAAGCTACCGGGGACCGGTTTCTGGCATTTCAGCCTCTTCGGCCCGGCTTGCTTGAATCCTGATGGAGCAGTGAGAAAGGGACTCATGTCTGAGTATACCCTGCCACACCTATAGTGGCCAAAATCGATTTACAAAAGGGGGTGGTGATGAACAGAGTGTCTGAATTGAGCAGACCACTTTTACCCAGTCCAAAGATCAGGGCTTGATCCATCACCGTTATTTATCTCACTGCCCCATCCCAGCTCAGAACCTGGCTATATGCAAATCAGTCTGTCCCTGGCCCAGTGCATCATGGGAACAGGGCAGACTAAACTACCAAGCCAATTCTTTACCAGAAAGGAGACAAGCTACCGGGGACCGGTTTCTGGCATTTCAGCCTCTTCGGCCCGGCTTGCTTGAATCCTGATGGAGCAGTGAGAAAGGGACTCATGTCTGAGTATACCCTGCCACACCTATAGTGGCCAAAATCGATTTACAAAAGGGGGTGGTGATGAACAGAGTGTCTGAATTGAGCAGACCACTCTTACCCAGTCCAAAGATCAGGGCTTGATCCATCACCGTTATTTATCTCACTGCCCCATCCCAGCTCAGAACCTGGCTATATGCAAATCAGTCTGTCCCTGGCCCAGTGCATCATGGGAACAGGGCAGACTAAACTACCAAGCCAATTCTTTACCAGAAAGGAGACAAGCTACCGGGGACCGGTTTCTGGCATTTCAGCCTCTTCGGCCCGGCTTGCTTGAATCCTGATGGAGCAGTGAGAAAGGGACTCATGTCTGAGTATACCCTGCCACACCTATAGTGGCCAAAATCGATTTACAAAAGGGGGTGGTGATGAACAGAGTGTCTGAATTGAGCAGACCACTCTTACCCAGTCCAAAGATCAGGGCTTGATCCATCACCGTTATTTATCTCACTGCCCCATCCCAGCTCAGAACCTGGCTATATGCAAATCAGTCTGTCCCTGGCCCAGTGCATCATGGGAACAGGGCAGACTAAACTACCAAGCCAATTCTTTACCAGAAAGGAGACAAGCTACCGGGGACCGGTTTCTGGCATTTCAGCCTCTTCGGCCCGGCTTGCTTGAATCCTGATGGAGCAGTGAGAAAGGGACTCATGTCTGAGTATACCCTGCCACACCTATAGTGGCCAAAATCGATTTACAAAAGGGGGTGGTGATGAACAGAGTGTCTGAATTGAGCAGACCACTCTTACCCAGTCCAAAGATCAGGGCTTGATCCATCACCGTTATTTATCTCACTGCCCCATCCCAGCTCAGAACCTGGCTATATGCAAATCAGTCTGTCCCTGGCCCAGTGCATCATGGGAACAGGGCAGACTAAACTACCAAGCCAATTCTTTACCAGAAAGGAGACAAGCTACCGGGGACCGGTTTCTGGCATTTCAGCCTCTTCGGCCCGGCTTGCTTGAATCCTGATGGAGCAGTGAGAAAGGGACTCATGTCTGAGTATACCCTGCCACACCTATAGTGGCCAAAATCGATTTACAAAAGGGGGTGGTGATGAACAGAGTGTCTGAATTGAGCAGACCACTCTTACCCAGTCCAAAGATCAGGGCTTGATCCATCACCGTTATTTATCTCACTGCCCCATCCCAGCTCAGAACCTGGCTATATGCAAATCAGTCTGTCCCTGGCCCAGTGCATCATGGGAACAGGGCAGACTAAACTACCAAGCCAATTCTTTACCAGAAAGGAGACAAGCTACCGGGGACCGGTTTCTGGCATTTCAGCCTCTTCGGCCCGGCTTGCTTGAATCCTGATGGAGCAGTGAGAAAGGGACTCATGTCTGAGTATACCCTGCCACACCTATAGTGGCCAAAATCGATTTACAAAAGGGGGTGGTGGTGATGAACAGAGTGTCTGAATTGAGCAGACCACTCTTACCCAGTCCAAAGATCAGGGCTTGATCCATCACCGTTATTTATCTCACTGCCCCATCCCAGCTCAGAACCTGGCTATATGCAAATCAGTCTGTCCCTGGCCCAGTGCATCATGGGAACAGGGCAGACTAAACTACCAAGCCAATTCTTTACCAGAAAGGAGACAAGCTACCGGGGACCGGTTTCTGGCATTTCAGCCTCTTCGGCCCGGCTTGCTTGAATCCTGATGGAGCAGTGAGAAAGGGACTCATGTCTGAGTATACCCTGCCACACCTATAGTGGCCAAAATCGATTTACAAAAGGGGGTGGTGATGAACAGAGTGTCTGAATTGAGCAGACCACTCTTACCCAGTCCAAAGATCAGGGCTTGATCCATCACCGTTATTTATCTCACTGCCCCATCCCAGCTCAGAACCTGGCTATATGCAAATCAGTCTGTCCCTGGCCCAGTGCATCATGGGAACAGGGCAGACTAAACTACCAAGCCAATTCTTTACCAGAAAGGAGACAAGCTACCGGGGACCGGTTTCTGGCATTTCAGCCTCTTCGGCCCGGCTTGCTTGAATCCTGATGGAGCAGTGAGAAAGGGACTCATGTCTGAGTATACCCTGCCACACCTATAGTGGCCAAAATCGATTTACAAAAGGGGGTGGTGATGAACAGAGTGTCTGAATTGAGCAGACCACTCTTACCCAGTCCAAAGATCAGGGCTTGATCCATCACCGTTATTTATCTCACTGCCCCATCCCAGCTCAGAACCTGGCTATATGCAAATCAGTCTGTCCCTGGCCCAGTGCATCATGGGAACAGGGCAGACTAAACTACCAAGCCAATTCTTTACCAGAAAGGAGACAAGCTACCGGGGACCGGTTTCTGGCATTTCAGCCTCTTCGGCCCGGCTTGCTTGAATCCTGATGGAGCAGTGAGAAAGGGACTCATGTCTGAGTATACCCTGCCACACCTATAGTGGCCAAAATCGATTTACAAAAGGGGGTGGTGATGAACAGAGTGTCTGAATTGAGCAGACCACTCTTACCCAGTCCAAAGATCAGGGCTTGATCCATCACCGTTATTTATCTCACTGCCCCATCCCAGCTCAGAACCTGGCTATATGCAAATCAGTCTGTCCCTGGCCCAGTGCATCATGGGAACAGGGCAGACTAAACTACCAAGCCAATTCTTTACCAGAAAGGAGACAAGCTACCGGGGACCGGTTTCTGGCATTTCAGCCTCTTCGGCCCGGCTTGCTTGAATCCTGATGGAGCAGTGAGAAAGGGACTCATGTCTGAGTATACCCTGCCACACCTATAGTGGCCAAAATCGATTTACAAAAGGGGGTGGTGATGAACAGAGTGTCTGAATTGAGCAGACCACTCTTACCCAGTCCAAAGATCAGGGCTTGATCCATCACCGTTATTTATCTCACTGCCCCATCCCAGCTCAGAACCTGGCTATATGCAAATCAGTCTGTCCCTGGCCCAGTGCATCATGGGAACAGGGCAGACTAAACTACCAAGCCAATTCTTTACCAGAAAGGAGACAAGCTACCGGGGACCGGTTTCTGGCATTTCAGCCTCTTCGGCCCGGCTTGCTTGAATCCTGATGGAGCAGTGAGAAAGGGACTCATGTCTGAGTATACCCTGCCACACCTATAGTGGCCAAAATCGTATTCTCAGATGTGAGACCCTTGCTCATTGCACCATCAGGATTCAAGCAAACCGGGCCGAAGACGGCTGTAATGCCAGAAACCGGTCCCCGGGAGCTTGTTTCCTTTCCAGTGTAAGAATTGGCTTTTGTAGTTTGGTTTGCCCTGTTCCCATCATGCACTGGGACAGGAACAGACTAATTTACATACAGCCAGGTTCTGAAACTGGGATGGTGCAGTGAGCTAAAAAACGGTGTTGGATCTAGCCCTGATCTCTTGACTGGGTGAGAGCTTTCTGCTTAATTCAGAGACTCTGTCCCTCACCACCCCTTGTTGTAAATATTTTTGTCCACCCTAATCGTGGAAGGGTATTCTCAGATGTGAGACCCTTGCTCATTGCACCATCAGGATTCAAGCAAACCGGGCCGAAGACGGCTGTAATGCCAGAAACCGGTCCCCGGGAGCTTGTTTCCTTCCCAGTGTAAGAATTGGCTTTTGTAGTTTGGTTTGCCCTGTTCCCATCATGCACTGGGACAGGAACAGACTAATTTACATACAGCCAGGTTCTGAAACTGGGATGGTGCAGTGAGCTAAAAAACGGTGTTGGATCTAGCCCTGATCTCTTGACTGGGTGAGAGCTTTCTGCTTAATTCAGAGACTCTGTCCCTCACCACCCCTTGTTGTAAATATTTTTGTCCACCCTAAGCGTGGAAGGGTATTCTCAGATGTGAGACCCTTGCTCATTGCACCATCAGGATTCAAGCAAACCGGGCCGAAGACGGCTGTAATGCCAGAAACCGGTCCCCGGGAGCTTGTTTCCTTCCCAGTGTAAGAATTGGCTTTTGTAGTTTGGTTTGCCCTGTTCCCATCATGCACTGGGACAGGAACAGACTAATTTACATACAGCCAGGTTCTGAAACTGGGATGGTGCAGTGAGCTAAAAAACGGTGTTGGATCTAGCCCTGATCTCTTGACTGGGTGAGAGCTTTCTGCTTAATTCAGAGACTCTGTCCCTCACCACCCCTTGTTGTAAATATTTTTGTCCACCCTAAGCGTGGAAGGGTATTCTCAGATGTGAGACCCTTGCTCATTGCACCATCAGGATTCAAGCAAACCGGGCCGAAGACAGCTGTAATGCCAGAAACCGGTCCCCGGGAGCTTGTTTCCTTCCCAGTGTAAGAATGGGCTTTTGTAGTTTGGTTTGCCCTGTTCCCATCATGCACTGGGACAGGAACAGACTAATTTACATACAGCCAGGTTCTGAAACTGGGATGGTGCAGTGAGCTAAAAAACGGTGTTGGATCTAGCCCTGATCTCTTGACTGGGTGAGAGCTTTCTGCTTAATTCAGAGACTCTGTCCCTCACCACCCCTTGTTGTAAATATTTTTGTCCACCCTAAGCGTGGAAGGGTATTCTCAGATGTGAGACCCTTGCTCATTGCACCATCAGGATTCAAGCAAACCGGGCCGAAGACGGCTGTAATGCCAGAAACCGGTCCCCGGGAGCTTGTTTCCTTCCCAGTGTAAGAATTGGCTTTTTTAGTTTGGTTTGCCCTGTTCCCATCATGCACTGGGACAGGAACAGACTAATTTACATACAGCCAGGTTCTGAAACTGGGATGGTGCAGTGAGCTAAAAAACGGTGTTGGATCTAGCCCTGATCTCTTGACTGGGTGAGAGCTTTCTGCTTAATTCAGAGACTCTGTCCCTCACCACCCCTTGTTGTAAATATTTTTGTCCACCCTAAGCGTGGAAGGGTATTCTCAGATGTGAGACCCTTGCTCATTGCACCATCAGGATTCAAGCAAACCGGGCCGAAGACGGCTGTAATGCCAGAAACCGGTCCCCGGGAGCTTGTTTCCTTCCCAGTGTAAGAATTGGCTTTTGTAGTTTGGTTTGCCCTGTTCCCATCATGCACTGGGACAGGAACAGACTAATTTACATACAGCCAGGTTCTGAAACTGGGATGGTGCAGTGAGCTAAAAAACGGTGTTGGATCTAGCCCTGATCTCTTGACTGGGTGAGAGCTTTCTGCTTAATTCAGAGACTCTGTCCCTCACCACCCCTTGTTGTAAATATTTTTGTCCACCCTAAGCGTGGAAGGGTATTCTCAGATGTGAGACCCTTGCTCATTGCACCATCAGGATTCAAGCAAACCGGGCCGAAGACGGCTGTAATGCCAGAAACCGGTCCCCGGGAGCTTGTTTCCTTCCCAGTGTAAGAATTGGCTTTTGTAGTTTGGTTTGCCCTGTTCCCATCATGCACTGGGACAGGAACAGACTAATTTACATACAGCCAGGTTCTGAAACTGGGATGGCGCAGTGAGCTAAAAAACGGTGTTGGATCTAGCCCTGATCTCTTGACTGGGTGAGAGCTTTCTGCTTAATTCAGAGACTCTGTCCCTCACCACCCCTTGTTGTAAATATCCTTCCGCGGGTCGTCACCACGGGTCCCGCAGATGCATCCCAGCGGGCGCCCCCTCCGGATCACCGCACCAGCCGGGGAGGCCCTCGGTGCGGCCACACAGTCTTGAGAGCTCGAGGCGAGTGCTCCCCTGCTTCCCTCGCCGAGGGCGCTGGATTACTGCTTCCCGCTTCTCTAACGGTCTCCACCGGCGGCTCCGCCCCGTCGGTCTCTGCTCCGCTCCCGAGGTCCGCCAGAGCCCCCGATCACTCCGGGGGAGTCTTGTGTGCCTGCAGGTGTCGGCACCGCTGCTGGAAGGTGAGATGGTTTGCTTTTAGACCCGATTTGGGGAACGGGGACGGGGAACCTCCGGAGAACACGTCTTGTTAAGTCGCCATCTTGGCCACGCCCCCAGTTTAACTGTTTTTAATGTAAAAACCACCAGAGGAACTCCCCCTAAGCTCTCACCCACAGTAGTGTTGTCCTGAATGAAATACTTTATCTTACGAAGTGGTTCTGCATTATTAGAGACAGTTTACAATACTACAATCTAGTAACATTTTAGAAGAGTGAGTTTATGGTCATTTGGTAAGTTTTAGAATAACTGACGCACTGAACTTTCTCCTGGCATCACGAGGGGATTACCTGCCACATTCTCCAAACACTGCCATACTCCTGAGAAGCCGTGTGGGGAACGGCCGACGCCTACCACCCGCTCTATTTGTATTTATTTATTTGTATTTATTTATTTGTAAAGCGCTAGCATTCATCCTGAAAGGACATCACGGCGCTGAAGAAAGTTGCAAGTGATTTGACATCAGCTCTGATTGAAGATTATTGATCTAGCCTGGGAAAAAGGAATGTTTTCAGTTGTTTCTTAAATGAGACAAAGCAGTCATTTGTTCTAATTTTAGGGGGTAGCTCGTTCCACGTTGTTGCCGCAATGTGAGAGAAGGCCCGCTCTCCCATCCTGACAGTACGAGCTCGGGTGATAACTGCTCTTCCTAACGTCATAGATTGTAGGTGTCTAGAGGGTTTATGAAATCTGACCCTGTCGTGTAGGATGGTGGGGCCTGAGCCGTAGAGTACCTTGTGAGAAATACACAACAGCTTAAAAATGGCTCGTTGCCGCATTGGGAGCCAATGAAGCTCACGCATGCAACTTTTAGCTGAATCATATTTTCTTTTATTGCAGATGGCTTTGGCAGCGGCATTCTGAACCATCTGTAATTTAGAGAAGAGATAATCTGCCATTCCTACAAACAGAGAGTTACCATAGTCCAGCCTACTCATCAGTAGTGACTGGACTAAGGTTTTCCTGCAATCCGTTGGCACCCAGGGGAAGACACGTCTAAGCATCTTCAAAAGTCCAAAGCTCCTTCCACAAGTTATAGAAACATGGGATTTCATGGATAAGTCCCTATCCAGTGTTATTCCTAAGTTGTTTGCTTTAGCAGTGGGATTGGGAGGCAAACCCAAGTCACTTGGCCACCAGCTGTTGTCCCAGGCCTGTGTACCTCTGCCGAACAATAGGATTTCGGATTTGTCGGCGTTTAGTCTAAGACAGTGGTCCTGCATCCAAGTTGCCAATTCAGTCAAACAGTTCGTCAATCTAGTTTTGGAGTCATCATTTCCATCTTCTCTTTGGTTCTTATTGAGGTTGAATGCGCTTCTGAAAATTATTCAACCCCCTACTTGCAAAAAGCATCAGCTGTTTATAAACAAGCATTGGCCTGGCCTAAAGGAAGTAATTTGGCTTTGCCGATCGTTTTGAGCCATGTGCAAAAGGCTCAAAGTGTAGGAAAAAAATCTTTTTGACAAACCTAGCGTTGACTGTGTTATAGCTTCTTTTTTCTGTGCTCCAGTGTAACCAGCTCTGCAGTATAATTTGTACTATACCTTCCCCTCAGATGTATAGTCTGGGGACCGCAAGCGCACTCCTGACCTTTTAATGTGGCCTCCTTTTCAATTCGGGCAAGCATTTATTTACAAGTTAATTGATGTGAAAGAAAGCAAGTAACTAGGGAGTCTTGCATTGTTAACTTTTTTGGCAACCTTCATTTTTGAAGCCATTCTGGAACATACTTGTAAAGAAAGTTAGAAAAAGTGTCCTAAAAATCTTTAAAATGTATGCTATTCACATGCAGAACTGTTTTATCATAGTAGTAGTACTACACCAGACTAAATCAGTGCTAGTATTTTTAGGAACAGTTTTGACGCATGAATTTTGAAACCTTCATGCTTCCACCCACCCTGACTATTCCGATAGTAAACTGAGAGAAAAGTCAGTTATGTGCACCACTTGGATAGCTTGGGATGCTATTCCACAAGGACAACATTTTAGTAAAACTAAACGTTGGAGATGTTTTCGTACAGCACACATCCTGAAGGTATTATTTCAAGATCGTATTATAAGTACTAATGAAGAACAAACATCGGCAAAGCCTATAGGTTTTGTCCATGCAAAATATATTGTTATTGTCAATGTTTTTTTTTGCATATTGCAAATGACTATAATAAAGATGTGAAATAACAGAAAGAGGTGACGAACAGAGGAACTGGGTTCATGTCTCGGTGTCAGCTTAACATCCTTTGATTCTGGTCAAATCATGTAATCTCTCCAATGCCATAAAGAAGTGTCTTCGTGCAGTATACCTGGTGCTCATATAAAGGGCTGTAATACTTTATAGAACTTTTAAGTGTTTTTTTTTAAATGCTGCCCGTAGTGTGAAAAATGATGATCCATACACTTTTAAGGGGGGCCAGTATCCTAGGTGAGGAGAAGAGGAGGCCCGAGAGGGTATAGAGGATGGGTCAGGAAGAGCAGAGAGAGTGGAGAAGGTGGCGTGCACACTGCGCCAATGGGAGCAATGCAATGGCAGACAGTTAGCAGGGAGACATGAGCCAGAGCTGGTTCCGAATTGGGGGTAGTAGTAAAATATGGCAATAATCGGTATTCAGTGGATTTCCTAGGCTTTTTGGCCCCTGTGCCAGTGCACATGTTGCATCATTCAAATCATTACACTAGTGCCTGAAAGATAATTGCACTTGTGAATGAATATTTATTAGTAAAATGTAGCAATAATCAGTGCACAGTGTGTTTCCTAGACCTTTGCCCATGTGTCACTGCACCTACTTCACCATTAAAATCATGACCCAAGTGCCTGGAAGGGCAAATGAGGAAATTGTTTATATGCAGTAATATGTGTTCCGAAAAAGGTGCAATTGCAGACAGAATATATAATTATTGCATACATAAACATAAACTCAAGAGGATTAAAAAAAGTGGCTACACAATTGGGTTTGGACTTAATGCCAGATCATGATAATATCTTTAATTTTACAAGGTTCCACGGGACTACAAATTGTGTGTGTCTTAGGGATTGCCTCCCCTCTACACTGGTCTCATTGGGGTTAATGTGTGATTCTCTAACTACAGATACACAAGAACAACCACCTCCCCCTGCCAAGCTGAGCTTATTACTGTGGGTGACAACTCCTTTTCCATCATGTACTACCAGCTCCAGCCCTCCCTCTAGCTAGTCCCTCTCATAATTTTCATTGGACAAGGGTGAACATGTAGGTGTATTTACCATAAAAGTTGTATTTCTGTTGCCTTCTAGATGATTCTCAGGACTTAGTGGAGGGTTCCCTTGGATATGCCTTGTAGGCTCCTTCAAGGGCTGTTTTTCCTCCTGGGGGTACATTCCCATTCTCCCGCCTGGTACCCCTAGAGAGTGAGGGAAAAATTACTTTGTCCTAATATCCTCCCGGGAATGTCCTATACCATGTCTTACTAGGGTTCCTGATGCTAGACTCCATAGGGGCATAGGAGGTCTCCCTTGATAATGTGCCCCTAAAACTAGACTGCTTATAATCACTGGATGTAAAAGATGTGTGCTCCAGGAGTTTATTAGGACCCGTCACTAGGTCAAGCTGGTGTGAGGGGTACATCCCAGTGTTTTCTGAACTCGTGACAGTCTGTGGTCTCCTATTTCCTTGAAACCTATGGGCACATTTACTTTTTCCATATGAGTTTATCGTCTTAATTTTAAGAGTGCGTGTACCCAATTTCCCTCTTAATAGGGTAGCTTCATCAATTAATTTTTTTATGTTTTCTTGGAGCTGACTTAATTTATTCTGGCATATGCAAATAGTACCTATATTGTTGTTCACAAATGCTCTCTTAGCTTCGGCTACGGCAGAGCCGCATGTATCAACATTTTCATTACAAACACTTAAATGTGCTGAAGAATAAAAAAAGATTGTGCATGAAATTTCTTGTGCCACAACTAGGCTCAGAGTATTCAACCTACACTCATTAGTTGATGTATTGCCTGACAATGCAACAATAGGGTTGCACACCCCAACATTGCTACCTTCAAAAACTGCATGACCCACAACTTTATTATCCACAGAGGCTGGAAGCATAGAAGGAACTTTCCCTAGTGCAGGCGAATCAGAGCATTTTTCTTTTAAAAATGTCGAGGACTTTTTTTCCTGCTGCTAAGTAAAGTCTCCACCACTTCAATTACGTTAGCAATATTCAACACACCGTTCCTTGCTGTATAGGGTACTTACAATTTGGCCCTCTTGATGGTTCTTTGGGAGCTCCTTTTAGGTTTCCTTTTACCAATAATAAGAAAGATGCTTTACCCTGTAGTTTCCTGCTGGGCTTGACTGTCAGGAGAATGAGGTGGTCAAACCTTGAACACTGGATGGAGGCAAAGGCAGTAGATGTTAATAGTGCTGTCCTGCCTCTTCCTGTCTCAGACGGGCCCGTCTGTGTCTGGTCTTCACCCGGTCCCAATCCTGGGGGTGTACCACACTAAAGGATAGATCTGGATTTTTTTTGCCCGTCAGCTCATGGTGGGCCCTCCTCTTTCCCTGAGGTATGTAGTTCTACTCCAGTTGCAGGGTTGCAAAGCATCCCTGTGTGGAGTGCAGACACAGGGAAACTGCAGATAATCAATGCACACTAATGGAGATCTCTGACTTTTTTGAGCGTGCCACCTGCTTGTTGCCCTTCCACTTTCCCTGAGTAAGCTAGGGGACCTAGTCCCACCTCTGCTGCAGGGCTGCAAAGATATTTTGAAAAGATATTGTCTACATGAAAGAGTTCTCCTTCATTGCAAAGTTATAGAATTGTGAAATACCCATTTCCTTCCTTGCACTAGGGCCCATTAAACATTACCTACACTTCTGCAGGCACCATAACATAAGAACAGGCGAGTGGCTTCAGACGAGGGTGTTTGGGTTATTACACTCCCCCTAATAATTGTATTTTGTGAGAAATAGTATTTTGGAGTCATCCTTAACTCCTCCCTCTCAATGAACCGCTAGATCAACACTGTTGCCTCCACCAGTTTCAACTGCCTGAGTATCCTCCGCAAGACCTTCAAGTGGATCACCCCAACAGAACCCTTCTACGCAAACTCCAAACCATCCAGAACGCAGCAGCCAGAGTCATCATCTGGACATCGCATCACAAACACATGACATACCATCTACGAAACCTCCACTGGCTCCCCGTCAAGAAGAGTGTCACCTTCAATCTCCTTAGCCACAACTACAAATCCCTCCACAACATCAGACCCAAATACATCAAGGAGAGAATATCCTTCCACGTACCCAAGAGGAACCTCCACTCTGCCAACCTCGCCCTGGCAGAGGTCCCCTGCATTTACAGAAAAAAAACAGGTGGGAGAGCCTTCTCCTACATCGCAGCCAAGACCTGGAACAAGCTCCCTGTGAACATCAGATTCTCCCGATCATGCACACATTCAGGAAGGACCTCAAGACCTGGCTCTTTGACTGATCCGGGGATGCTCCCCCCAGCCCCCCACCAGTGCCTTGAGACCCTCATGGGTGAGTAGCGCACTCTACAAGCCCCTGATTGATTGATTGATTGAAAGAGGCAATATTGGATTGTTGACTTCATCTATGGCGGTAAAAGGTGCAGCGAGGAAGGAATTCCTCTGGATTCAATTTCTTAAGAAATGCATGGTTATAGAACATGTCAATGGCAGATAAAAGCTCCAATAGAAGGAATGCTGCTACTCCATTTGAATCTATGGTAGTCTTAAGGTAGTGGTAACGCAATCAGACCAGACACCATGAGTGGGCAACAATGTATTGATGCTTGGATGCCAAACAAAGCTATTTTCTTTTATTAAGGCTGATAATTAAATGTAGAAAACACTTTCGATCAGTTTGCATATGAATAGTATATAGAGCATTGGATGGTAGAAAAGACCGTTTTCTAGTTATATATGTGCAGTTATTAGTTCATTCATAAATAGACCAGATTGTAGGAAGTGACTGATGGCTCTGGTCAGTGAGCATGCTCAGCTATTAATGAGGATCTAAATATATTTTTTGGACACAGGGTGCCACAAAATAGGGCTAAAAGTATGTAATCTATGTGGAAACATAAATGATGATGTAGAACATATCATGAATGATGCAATATGTGAGGCCATAGCAGTGCTTGCTGGAGGCGCAAGTTATAGTTAGCCCCGCTAAATATAACTGGTGAATTTCTATGTTTTTCTGAGTTCAAAATTTTAATGTTGTGACTGATATATTCACCTAACTATAACGTTAGTCCAGTGAATTCCTACGTTTAAAAAAAAACAAACAGATCTTTTTCCCACACCTAACTATAATGTTGCTTTAACCTTTCTTTTTTCAAGGAATTTCTATGTTTGAAAAAAATGCAAAGTAATATTTTATTACCATGCACAAAGCCAACCCGCAGGCTCCACACTAAAGCCCCCCCGGCATCTGCCTCCCTGAGCATGTAATGTACACCACTCTACTGTATGCCACTTCATTGTATTCCACCCTACACCGCTCCACTCTACAGTATTCCACTGTACGCTACCCCACTCAACACCACTCCACTGTACGTCACTGCACTCTTTGGTATTCCTCTCTACCCCACTAAACTCTACAGTATTCCACTCCCCTCTGTGCCACTGTACTCTGTCACCTCACTTTACAAGCCTCAACTCCATTGTATACAGTCTGTCAAAGTATCTCCCAATGGTTTGATGCATGAAGAGAAAGATCATTGACAGGTTGGCTGTTCAAGAATTGTGTTCTCAACTGTCCCGATTGATACCTCCATTCCCGTGCCAGTCCTGTGGTCTGATCACTATTTAGTGTATTTAGGGCTCTGCCTCGCTGTTGCGCTGCCTGCGCTGGTAAAAACTTAACTTTGGACGCATAGAATCAAATTGATTTAATAATTTGAAAGTGGTTTGCCAAATTGCCCCGTAAAGCTTAACAGTTTGAATTGATGTAACAATTCAACTGTTTTTAATGGAATAACTGCACTATTATTATTTGCGTTTCTGTCACCTTTTAAAAACAATCTGCCCTACCTTTTCGCCACCTCCCCGGTCCACCACCAGCACTAGGCCAACTTGAAGTGGAGGGAGGACGGCATTCTACCTTGGACACACACCGGAAGTGAGGAGACTTCCGGTGCGCACGGGCCTCAGGTCATACGGCTAGTCTTAAAAGAACATGCCCCCCCCACACGCAGCGGGCGCGTGCGGCAGGCGCACCGGCGGCGCACCAAAGGTAAGCCCGTCTGCGCCCGTCCGAGCCCAGGGCCACACCCCCTGGTCAAATCATACAATATACAAGGGAAACCTTAGTAGGGTTAAACCCTGGGCCAACTATCTGCACTCAGCCACTAAATATGGCAAACTGGGCTGGACCATGGAGCTGTAGGATATGCAGAAACAGCTTCGGACCAAACGACAATGAGAGCACCTAGTCACACAGGCGAATGAAAAGCCTACGTTGCGGACTCATCAATGCTAGGTCCATGGGTAAGCATTCCCCACACATCTTTGACCTAATAACTGAAAGGGAGCTGGACTGCCTTTTTATGACAGAAACATGGCTGACACCAAACAGTAACCCCGATGTCACGAACTCCCTCCCCCCGGGATACCTCATTTCCAGAGAGGACAGACCTAACCAGAGGGGTGGAGGTATTGCAATTGTCTACCAAGATACGCTAAACTGCCAGACCTTTACGATTCCAGGCCTTAAAGGCACGGAAAGCATACGCTTCGCAATAAAGGTACATGACTCATTTACCTTCTCGGGTGCACTAATATACCGGCCACCTGGGACTCATACAAACTTCACGAAAAGCATTGGAGAAGCTATTAGTGATCTAGCCCTTAAATCAGCCAATTTTAAAATCCTGGGAGACACTAATACACACCTAGACTCCCCCTTAGACCAGGCTGCGAACGGTTTTACGGACACAATGAATGTCCTAGGCCTAAAAATACTCACAACCACCACCAAGCACAAGGCAGGCCATATTCTTGATTGCATCTAATCCAACCTAGAGACACTCAAGGTAAAAACACCCCAAGTATTAACATGGACAGACCACAGCTATATCCCTTTCGAATTCCCAGTGACAGCTAACACAGCTATAAATAACCTGGGTCGGAAGTCGTGTCTGCTCCAGGGGGAACCCTGCTGGAAAGACTTGATGGGACAACCAGAATTTCTGACCAGAGCAGTAGAATCCATGCCAGCTCCGATGGAGACCCGACCAAGGACAGTCAGGCCTTCAGGGAATGGATGACTGCCCTAAGCACAGGAAAAGGTTTTGCTGCAGCAAAGCTGAGGAGTATGGACAACAATTGGTCCTCGACATAATTTTACCAATAAGAATAATCATAACATTCGGTCAAGTTAATTAACTCCACATCAAGACTAAATCTGTAGTCTTAATAGCATAGATGATACTAGCCCACAACCTCAATTTTTTTTACAATAAGTGCCAAAGAACCAATGAAACCGAAAAAAGTCCAATTGGGACGATTAATTTAATATACCATATAACAACGTTTGAAAATCAATGTATCTATGTACATGTATTTACACAAATCATAAGGCAAAATACACTTTTATAAAAAGAGAGAACGTGCACAGAGAAAGATAAAGTAAGTGCTCAAGTGAATGATCAAGAAGATCAGAAAACAGTGTAGATGATTTATATACAAAGAAATAATGAGCCTGTCCTAGGTAATGCTTGTAAAAAATACTTCTTTTTTACTAGCTAAATGCTATATACAATTCCTTGGTCCTTCAATTGCACCATTGGCAATAGGGCGGCCAGGAAGAAAGGGGTAGGGGGTGGACAAGGGACAGGGATCAGTAGGTACAGGCTCCCAAGGGGGAATGCCGTCGACGTTTCGACCCAACCATGTAGTGGGTGGTTCAAGTCCTCAACAACGGGTCTTCATCAGGACGGAGTAATAGGGGAATATCTCTCAGAGTGCACGTCAATTAAAAACAATCGTTGGGCACCTGTAATGATAAATGAATAGCGGGGCTAAGTATCACTCTATAATATCAAATGAGTCCACTAATGGCCTTTGTGGAAAAGCACTCACCCTTCCGTGGTGCCTTGGCAAGACAAAGTGCGTCGATTGGTCCGCACCCACAATATGAAAGTATCCAAAGTTATACTGCAAGAACAAAAAGAAGAGGAGGTAGCCATTAGTGCTACACATCTATTCTTCCTTTGTAATGACTACATAACAATGAGAGTTGCTTATAATTGCGGAAATTGGCAAGGTCCATTTAGTGATTGCCGATTTTTTAATAATTCAATATCTCAGTCAATTTGTAGGATTACTATTAAAATCTAAAATTACTTATATACATATCGGGGTCCTCGTCTTGGAGGTCTATACCCTATCTAAAAATTGCGTAAAGACTGTTTTCAATAATCTCGCAGTGGTCACTTACCCAATGCGTTTGTTCACTGATGTTTTTCAAAAATATTTATCAAGCCAATCTGACACCGAGTGTCAATGGGCTAGTATCATCTATGCTATTAAGACTACAGATTTAGTCTTGATGTGGAGGTAATTAACTTGACCGAATGTTATGATTATTCTTATTGGTAAAATTATGTCGAGGACCAATTGTTGTCTATACTGCTGAATACCCAGGTCCTTGGACTATATTGGGTCAACCCCTGTTCTATAACAGCAGCAAAGCTGAGGGTCAGTAGGAAACAGAGACCTTCTGCCCCCTGGTTTTTCCCAACCCTGAAAGAAGAGCAAAGGAAGGTCAGGGCTCTTGAGCGGATATGGCGGATTAATTATACCAAATCTGACCAGAATCAGTATAAAATTGCCTGCCGCCTCTATCATGGGATGATAAAAACGGCCAAAAAGGAATATTACACGGAAGCCATAACAAAAAGTAATAAAAAACAAAAAGAAATCTTTAATATTGTCAACACCTTCATTAACCCCACAACTATGCAGAGAGACATTCCCCCTTCTCAAACTCCATGCAATACCATTGCAGACTTTTTTTAGAATAACATTCTAATGCTCATTAACGATTTCCCCCACCCTCTACCTCAAGAGGAGATTCTAATAAAAAGTGCAAACATAACGATGGACCGCATGTCCTCTTTCCAACCTGTTAGCCTAGAGGAATCCCGGACAGAAATCCTTAAGATAAAATCAGGCTCACCGTTCGACCCCTGCCCTCCGTTTGTTCTCCACACATTGGTAGAGATTGCAAATCCTATCGTTAACAATATCATAAACTCCTCACTCAACTTAGGCTTAGTCCCTGAAGAATGGAAACTTGCAGCAGTTAAGCCCCTGCAAAAAATACTGTTACCAGACCCCACTACTCTCTTAAATCTGCGACCCATTTCCCTACTTCCTACCTTCTGTAAACTAACAGAAAAATCAGTAAATAATCAGCTAACTGCCTTCCTGGAGGCCAATAACATCTGGCACGCCAACCAAGCAGGTTTTAGAGCTCAGCACTCGACCGAGTCAGCTCTAATCTTTACCTCCGAAACTCTCAGTGCCGCAATGGACCAGGGAAAGAAAGCAGTTCTGGTACTCCTAGACCTGTCCGCGGCTTTCGACACGGTGTCCCATACCATCTTGGTTGACCGTCTAGCCGCGGCAGGAATAGCCGGAAGTGTACTGGGCTGGCTGAAAAGTTTCCTAGCAAATAGGCGACAAGTGGTCACCCTAGGCCAGTTCAAGTCAAGCTTAAAGACTTATAAACAACAAACTTAGGGGTCTAAATTAGAATCCAATCGTGATTCTCAAATATTGTGCCTAGACCAACTAGTGTGCATAGGAACCAAAATTACTCAAGGACAAACCATATCGCCACAATGTGAGGCACCAGTAACCGTGAGTCACCCTTGAATGAGGATTCCCATCAAAGTCTTGTATGGATCAATATTCTCATCTGGTAATCCTTATCGGGTATTGTGTCTCTTGATCATTGAGACCGCTAGCATACCCAGGTAGCCATTTCAGGGTAGCGACCCACAATCACTCGGATGTACCACATGAGGTGAATATGATCATGGCTCAGTCCGTTGCGCTCCTTCCCTGAAAGTTTGGGGGGGATTGGTCAAGTGGGGGCTGAGATAAAAGGGGGGTCCCAAAACGTGTTTTCTCCATGTTATTTTCCATAGGACGTTTAGACTCGGCTACAGGTCGAACGGCTGACTGGATTTATAAGAAATTTGGCGAAACTGTAGAGTTCGGTTCGCAGATTACGCTTTTTTTGGAATGGTGTAAATTTGTTCAGTAGTTGCTGAGATAGTTAAAGTTAAAGTCAATTATATATCTATACGCGCGCACGGGTGCGCGCACTCAAGCGGCTGCGAGTGAGCGGAATTTTTTTTTTGCTGCGTGACGTCTGTTAACGTTCGATTCGAAGGAAATCAGGAAGTGTTGACCGCCATTTTGTCACTGCGAGTAAATATGTTGTTCATTTCAAAGCGTTGAAACATGGAAAGGGGAGAAGGTAGAGATTGTCTTGCTGCGTAGGTTTTCTTAGGGTGTGCAGTAAGGCCCTTAAACGCGAAAAGATATATATATATATTTTTTTTAATTTGCGGGGTGCGTGCACCCGGTCGCGCACACCTATTTACAAGAGTGTGAAAATGGAGATAAAGCAGAAGTTTGAGTGCTTAGATATAAGGTGGCTCTGAAAAGAGCCCTTGTGTTAATTGAGATTTTTCTGCATTTATAAGTAAGTACCGATGCTGAGCCTGATGTTGCAGAGGAAGATTCTGTTTCCCTCATCCGTGAAATGAACGCCGTCTCTCCTATAGACGTCTTGCATGTGGTAACGCAAGTTGTTGTGGTAAATAGAACACATGCTATAATTTCTGAGGAAAGCAGAAACAGATTTATTTACATGTCTCCTTGCTTTCTCAATTTGTGCACAATGTTGATTGGACCAATTCCATTTCTGTCTTTGGCATATATTGGAATATACCAAGGCAGTCCGAGGAAAAAGTGTCATCAATTGTCGAAAGGTGTCTTTTAAAAGCATTTCCAGACCTACCCCAGTCATTGTGCCTAGATCGTTCCCACCACAGTGCACAATTATGAGGTCTGGTTCTGGGAGATGCATAAAAGTTTTCACCAATGGAATCAATTGGTGGCATTTCAATCCTCTTTGGCCAATCCACGTTATCTGCACATTTGGTAAATCAAGGTTGGAAATTCGTCTGCTTGCTGCATATTTTCCACTCCAGTGAATATAACTGTGTCCTAAAAGCCAGACCTTCATTTTCAAGGGATATGTAGTCGTACTCCGATCGGTTCTGGAAGTGGAATGGTAGTTAGAAGCTGAAAGTCAAGATAAAAAAAAAGGATGAGGCTGGGTCGGGTTGAAAAAATAAAAATGATTGGTTGATTGTAATACCTTGAGATTGAAGACTACGTTGCATGTTAATGTTTATGTTAAACGAAAAGTACTATTGGGTGTAAAAAAATGACATGTAACAGAGCTGTGGATTGGCAGGTGTTTCTGGAGGGAAAACAGTCTTCTTAGTTTGCCGTAGAATGTTGAGACATGAACTTTCGACCTGTGCCTTCAGCCAGGTGCAGAATGAGGTGTTACCATGGAAACAGCCAGAGATGGCAGTTGGTGATGGGTGACTTTCACGTGAGATTAAAAATATTGTGAAGGACAACCAATTGAAATGTAAATTTGATTTTACAATTTTGCGTGACGAAATATGATTGGCTGAAGAGAGTTATATGAGTGTGTATTGACTGGATATCTGTGCCATTGAATTTTGGTTGCAGTGATAGAAGCTTAATAGACAGTTCCGTCAAACGAATATCTGTTTTGTGTCTGTCACTGTTGTACATCGTACAAAGCATTGGTAAAGGTAAGTCTGTAACAGTTTGTTTTATCATGTACCGTAAAATATAGTTCAGTCACAAACATTGATTGATTTTCCTCGTAGCCTGAAAGAAAACTAATTTTTGGCTGTCATAATGTGTTGTATTTCTAAAAGTAATTTTTTCATTTAAATGTTGAATACGCAGTATAAAATATTTTTAATATAGAGAGTACTTATTTGTGAGATTTTGAAGCGTTTATATATAATGAGAGAAGTTGTTCATGAAGTGAAAAAATGATATTAGCAGAGAGACAGATAATGCAGAAAGAGAGAGAAATGGTAAATTACTAGTGATACCGTTGTCAAAAAATGCTAATGGTTAATGAATTCGTAAACTTTTTGTCAGTCGACAAAATTTCAGGCTGGTTGGTGGCCGTGGCCTGCACTGGTGGGGGTGGGGCGAGAGGGAGGGGGAAGGGTGCCAAAGTGGTAATGATTAAGGTATTCACAAAGTTTCTGTTAGATGACAAAATTATAGTGTGGTTTCTGGTCGCGGTTTGCACTGGTGGGGTGAGAAAGGGAGGTGGTCGAGTGAAATAAAATGAAAAGTTTTGACCATGAGGTTGTGCACAGATTTGTGCAGTAAATGTGTTCGTAAATTGAGGTAGCAAACGGAGTATAAAAATATCTCTCTCAGTCCTGCTGTTTGACTGCATCTTCATGTCCCTTCTGTTTTCCGTCTCCGTTGCCCTGTGTTATGTTATTGTGTGTGTGTGTGTCTGTCTGTGTCTGCCTTCAGTCCGAGCTGAGGAAGTTTGCTGTGGAGGCACACACAGATTGTCCTATCAAAGTAGTTGGAACGTTTTCAAAAAAATAATTATATAATTGCATTGCTATTTTTAAAGCGCTACTGAATGTTTTCTTTCAGAATTACCGCTTGGTTGCTTTCACAGAGCAGAGGGTATGTCGTATTTCACTTGTTGGTGCCTCTGCATCTGTAGTCTGTTCTCTGGTGTCTGGCGGAGAACTGTTTGTTATTGTGGAGATGAAAGCGTGATAAGGAGTGAAATACGACATAGCGTCTGGCCTGTAGAAGCGTGGGAGCAGTGATTAACTCTGAGTCAAGCGGAACTGTGGCGGTCCTTGGTAACAGTAATACATTTTTTTTTAACAGAGGTACAACTGTCTGTACGGTGAGCGGCCTACTAAGAAAGAGTTCACAGGCCGTTATAGGCTTGTGGGTTGTAGTATTAGTAAGTGAGGTCGACAAAAGAAAACATTAAGTTAGTACAGCTGAGGTTACGTGGAACACATGAATAGTCTTTCAATATCATTTCAGTTGAGATTATGGATTAAAAGAGAGAACGTGTATATTTGAAATGTTTATTCAGAAATGCACTGTTTTGAAGGCAAATAATTATGTAATATGAGTACAGACATTGCAAAAAACAAAGTAATCTGTATAGTCAGTAGTACATGGAATACAAACGCTATAGTTGAGGAAAAAGGAATATAGTTTCGCAAAATTAATTGTACACTCTTATAAGGAAGTATATTATATTTTATTAAATGGAAGAAGGTCTCTGGCCTTTCAGTTTAGGAACGATATATGAAAATGCTAGTAGTTATATATCATCACTTTATCAATCAGCTGTCTACATGCGAAGCACTATCAAGTTTGTGTTATGTTACTGTGTGAGGGGAAAAAAAGGCGCCAAAAGCGACAAAATGGTGAGAGGTGCATGTATGTAATCTGTTGGATGGTTCGCAAATCACTGTTGAGAAGAACTACTGTATTGAGATATCTTTTGAAGGTTGCAGTATTGCATTTGAAATACAGCACAAAAAACTATGGAAATATTATTGAAAGAACATATTTTTCTCTTATGTATTTAAAAAAAATTATTTTTATGGAAAATTAAAGGAGCAGAGGCGTGTGAGGCGGAAATAAGCAGTTGAGAGGCGAAATGGCGTTTACAGTTATAAAAAACTCATTTTATATTTACACATTAATCAGGGCACATGTAGCATATATTAGCGAGTTTTGCATCGAGTACGTTTGAAATAACATAAGATAAGATATGCAATAGAATTGTTGAGATTAGAGTTTAAAAAAAAATAAAGTTGAAAATCGAGTAGCTGAAGAAAAAAATTTAGTCCACATAAAAGACCAGAATTTAACCAGCACGAAATCATAATGTCCACTGTTAGTAAAGCCAATAGGTCTGTTCTTGATAAGAAAATATCCAAAAGAACGTGAAGAATATATATATATATTTTTTTCTATTTCAGGATTTGGTGAAGTGCAACAGCTACCCCGGCAAAGGGGTGTCCCGGCGCTAAGAACAGGCACACAGACTGAGGATGGAGGGGGCGGGGGAGAGGGGGAAACTAGGAGGCGGGGAAGAGGTGAGTCTTAATTGCTTTGCGGAAGGCAGGGAGGGAGTCAATGGAGCGAATGCTAAGGGGGAGATCGTTCCACAGTTTGGGGCCAAGGACGCTAAAGGAGCGGCCTCCAGTTCGGCAGAGTCGAATCCTAGGGATTGACAGGAGGAGTTGATTGGCAGAGCGCAAAGCACGACCAGGAACGTAAGGTTGGACAAGGCTACGAAGCAGAGGGGGATTACCTTGTTTCACGATCTTAAAGATCATGACTAAGGCCTTGAATATAGGGAGGCAAAAGGAAATGAGAACGTCAATGGCTTGCATAAGAGTTATCGAAGCATTGTGTAGGCAAAGTAGGTAGCTTCTGCTTCTAACAGGAAATCACTGTTATCATTTGAAAATATGTCAGCTATCCAATGGAAAAGAGGAAAGCAGCATTCATGATCTGTTATTATCGGAGCCTGTTTTAGCATCAGAGGACAGCTCGGTGGGTTTTCGATGTAGCTCTCTGTTAGGAAATCTTGCGCCGCTGCGAATATATTCCAATGACCCAGAACTCCTTGTATCGCTGCAAAGGCCATAAACCCTCCGTTGTAACAAAGCTGTTCATGATCAATTAACGGATTCATGAGGTGATTGTAATTCGCTTCAGGAGGTACCAAGTTGCAGAGACAGAAGTCCAGGGCCCACATGAAATCACAGCCCAGGCAATGAAATACAGGCTGCACACAGGTGAAATACGAATATCGAAATGATAATCGATATGAAGTATTCAAAGTCGAGAGTGCTAAGGTGCCGTAGTAGAGAAGAATTCTCTGTTGAAATAGTTCTAAGTGGTCCGGCTTGTTTGCGAAGATAGGAGGGACATCCATTTTGAATTTACCAAGATGGTAAGGGAAACGACACTTCACTGCCAGTTCAATAGGAACTCCACAGAAATAGGTCGCCGGCTATGCAGTGAAGAGTAGCAGAATGACTTGATAAATTTTCTAGCAGACTAGTCACTTAAATATTGCTTAGTAGTTATCAAAAAAATAGCCTGCCTTGAAGTGGAGGATGCGTTAAAAAATAAGGGAGTCATTTGAGCAAATTGTAAAGGAAGGTCAATTTTTTTTTACACGAATGCTGTTCTCTGTGAATATTAGCTAAGTGAAAAATATGTGTGTGAGCAGATGCTACGTTAAGTTCTAAATGTGACAATGGAGCTCTTGTTCAAGGTCGGTATTCGCTGACAAATGCAAATATCAAGGATCGCATGCGTGGGGTAGATAATCTACATTCTTAAAGGAAAGCAAATGGAGAGTTATTTTTACCGCTTTATCTTTGTCGTTTAAAAAGTTATAGTGATTTTCATTATATGTTAAGAAAGTATCAGTGATGAAGAATGAAAAAAAATCCTTATAATAACAGGGACTGGTGTATTTTAGAAAATGTGTGTAACATTACAGGAATTGTAATTAAATAAAAAATGTAATTGGAAGTGTATGGTTTAAAAATGAAATGCAAAGGTTTAAAGCAAGAGTTTTCAAAGCGGTTCTGGAGGGCCAGTTGCATGATAGATTTAAAAAAAATACTACATGTTTTTCAATGGGATTATGTAAAAAATATGTGTCTTTATGTACTATTTAGTTTATCTGCCTGTTGCCTATTCTTTGAGTTTTAGTAATGCTGTGTCTTATAACTTTACCAGGGGCGGTTCTAGGCTCATGGTGGCCTTGGGCAGGGAGGGTAGGTAGGGGGTTTGTAACAGGGGGTCCGGGTGGGGTGGAGTGCGGAGTTCAGTGAAGAGGGGGGGTCAGGGTGTTTGGTAGTGGATCAGAGTCAGAGGACGCCAAATTTCTGGTATGGGCTGCCACGCAAATATGTATCCATTCTCAGAGGATTATTATATTAAGGATATATATTAACATGGTGGCCCTTGGGGTTTGGGGGTTCTGTGCAAGTGTACTGCTTGCATGTGTCTAATGCTGGCCCTGTATTTTTTGTCTATGGTCATGGGGCCTTATTTATGAAGGCCTTGCGCCACCGGTGCGTCCCTTTTTCCCATGTTTTTCCCATGTTAAAAGTGACGCACTGGCGGCGCAAGGTCTTCATAAATAAGGCCTTTGTTTTTTTGTGACTTGGCCTTTTAGTTATGAAGGCCTACTGTTGCAGGTGCATCAATTTTAACATGGGAAAAAGTGACATATCTGTGGCACAATGCTTTTATAAATGAGAAATTTTGTATTTGGTTTTAATGCAGAGGATTTTGGGTAACTTATTAGTTATGCTTGTTCAATGCTATAATGACTGTATATTGTGTAGGAAATAAATTTGTAATAAGTTAATAACATTTTATTATTTCCTTTCTTAGAGTGTTTGGTGCCTGAAAGCAACAACCTGCCTTTTGAATTATATAATTTGAGGGAATATATTCTTTTTTTCAGGTGAGTTACTTTTTTTGCTTTGGCAATTTCTGTGGGTGGTGATGAAAATAATAAAGAATATTTTTTGAAATGTTTGGAACATGATTTTATCTTAAATTTTTCACATGTGGTTCTATCTGCTTATACTAGATATGTATTTTGAGATGTTCTCCATTGACGGAATCAAATTATCTTTTAATGAGCTTGGTGTATGTGTTCTTTTGGAAGGAGTTGAGATTTACAAATCATTGGAGTATAATTCTTTCAGGTTTCTTTTAATTAATTCTTGTGAAGTGCTCATTATTTTTGAAATCTTGTTGTATTATGTTTGGCAGTGTTTCACCTTTATTTACAGAGAGGTATTATGATATGGTTCTAAATGTGATGGTCATCTTTCCTGCATATCTGTGATTATACTATGTATAGGCACTTTTTTACATATTAATGTAGAGCTTTATTATGAGGTGGTTCTTGATGGTTAGTATGACATTTTGCATATGCTAAGACATTTACATGGTCAGTATGCTGTTGTAACATAAATGGAACTGTCTCTGTGGGATGTAGTAATCTGTTAAGTGAATGCTATGGTTTGTATAGTGTGATCCTTTTCTTCAGAGTGCATACATTTATATTGCACTTTGTAGTGATGAACTAAAAAAATGGGTCTCTAAAAATTATTGTACAGGTAATAAATATTTCAGATATCTAGAAAATCTAAAAATACATTTTACAGTGAAATGTCTTTTAACAACAGTAATTATTTAATGGAAAAAAAATCTCAGTGTAAATGTTTAGAGTTATATTGCCAATTTCTTTTTCAAAACAGGAGGAATGTGGTATCTTACAATATATAGAGTTAATAAGTTAGAGATTATAAAAATATATGTACTTTAAAAATTAGTAAAGGTACTATTCAGTTATACACTTATGGAAAAAGATATAATTTAGTCTCTATATTTTTTAAAAAGGATACAGAAGAATAAAAACAGTCTAGTTATGGAGAATTGGTCAGAAGATAATGAAATTCATTTTGACATCATTAACGAACTGATGGAGGAAATTTTAGACGCGGTGTTTCAAGAGGAAACAGATGAAAATAATGATTTCATGGACATATCTTTAGATTCAGCTTATTTAGAGATGGTAGAAGAAGATGAGGACAATGGACTTGAAGAAGTCCCTGATGAACTAATGTTGGAAGTTCTTCTAAATTATGAACTTATGAATAAATAAAAAAAATTGATAGCAAAGCATTCGTGACAACAGTTTTCTTGATATATTCGTCGATGATGTGCTTTATGAGAGTGATAAGATATGTTCTCATGAAGTGTAAAAGAGATTGTAGTAAAAAAGATTAAAACACCTACGATGACCGATAGTTCTTGAAAAAAGTGTACTGTTTGTATGCTTTAAAAATTAAAAAAAAACTGTCTATAATGTTAAAACAGATATGGAGTGTGATAAATTTAGAACAAACATTCACTACAGGATTTACTACTTTGTTCAGAGATTTTCTGTTATTATCTGTATTCTATTAGGAAATGAATCTGTGGTTTTAATTTGTACGGTATATGCTAGTAGTGAACTATAATATTTGTTATTTTTGTGTTTTACAGATTGACAATTTCATCAAAATTTTAAATTAAGATGCCGACCAGAATTGAAAAAAAGAAACTCTACAAACGGACTTAAAGTTTTAAGAAGAAAGGAATTAAACTATTTTCTAAGAAAGAGAGGACGGATACAAAGAAGAGTGCTCCTGGTAAGCAAACTAAAAAGTTTTTGAAAGGAATTTTGGGAAGGAAAAATGTTGATATTGAAGTCCAGAAGGAGAAAACGATATCAGTATCTAAAAGGAGATATGGAATCAAAGATACAAATGTTTCTGGAATTAGGAGACATGACAAAGTGTACAGTAAAACCCGGACTAATCAACTCAGCCAAATCAGGAAGCGTATGTTTTACAACAGAGTAGTTTCAAATTTATTACAAAAGGAGAAAGTTTCTAAAAGAAGATCTGCTTTTTTTAAGAAGAAACAATATATAGAGCGTGCATTTGAGACAAAAAGAAAAATATTTATTTTAATACTTAATAGAATAAATATTTTAAATAAGGCGATTCGAGTTTTAAAAGGTAAAAGTAAATGGAAGAGACACATAAATAGGAGTAATTTTTGTAAAGTGTTTTCTGGGAAGTGGATGCATACGTCAACTTCTGAGCCATTTTTCAATGAAGAGAGTTACTTTCCAAGTAACGATCTGTTGCATGCAGTTGAATCCAGTGGTCGAGCGTATGAGGTGAAGGATGGTTGTGTTATTGAGAAAGAGAAAATTGTCGTTAGAAATGCAGAAGATGTTATGGCTAGAGAAGCTTTAGAGGGACGTCCTAATGGTCCTGTTTACAGTTGGAATTGTAGTAGCATTTGTAGTGTACAACAGGATTCAATTGATTTCTTTCGCAATTTCTTACGTAAGTACACTAAAGAAAGTCTAAAAAAAAAATTAAAATGTTGCAAGAATTAGATCAATGCAGAGTGCGAGAAAAAATAGGTCTGCAAGGCCATTCTCTGGCTTGTCTTTCTAAAAAAATATGCCAGAGTGTGTTTCATCACTTCAGAATGCTAGCAGTGCATCATATTAAAATGAGAAAATTAGTGAGAAAGTTGTACTATGCAAAAAGTCCAGCACTTAAACTTAAACAGTTAAATAGTGCTCTTTTGTATGGATGTGAATTAGATGTTAAGAAGATTTGTGCAGAAATTGAGGTAAGTTATTTTGGTCCAGAGGAAGATAATGCAGAAACTGATATAATTATAGAAGGAAATGTGTTAGAAAATGTTGGAAATGTTAATATTGAAAATTTTGAACAGGAAATAATAAAGTTTAAGGTAATTGCAGGTGAGAAACCAAATTATTCTTGTGTCTGTTGTTGACGCATTCATTACAAAAGTCAAACTAGGTTAGTTGAATTATATTTAAAAAGTGAAGATGAAAGTAATGGTCAATGGAAAGATTTTGCAACTTATTTGTTGGTGGAAAACTATTTTGATTTGGGTTTTGAGCAACGTGTTTGTAAATATTGTTATAATAAATTAAATTAAAATAAAATGCCTGCTAGAGCTGTTCATAATAATCTAGAGTTGATAAATATTCCATCAGAATTGATGGATTTAAATACTTATGAGACTATTCTGATTCAATATGTACATCCTTTTCAGGCTGTTGTTCGTATGGAGCCTAAGACTGGTAAATTAAATCCTTCAGATTTACAAAGAGGATTAAAGGGTAAAGTTGTGTATTTGCCACTTGATTTTAAAAAAATATGGAAACAATTGGTGTTGAAAATGTAGAAGAGGAACCTCTAGTTATTCTAGTTAATGGTGTACCTACAAAGAGTAAGAACATCTGGCAAGATTTAGTGGATGTTAGGAAAGTGAAAAAGGCAACATTGTATTTAGTGCAAAACAATAAGTATTACAAAGATGTATACGTAGAACAAGAAGATGTAAGTGAAGAAGAGGATAGTGATTTGTCTAGTGGACAAATCTAAAAAGTTGATGTATCCAGATCTGAAGAAATTTATGAACATTACAGTGTTCATCCACTGCATTCCAAAGAAGCAATAGGGAATGCTATTGAATTATTTCAGATGAAAAAGGCAAAAGGAAATCCTATTAGTGTGTGGGAAGAAAGTTTGGAAGGTCGTTGTTTTCCACAGTTATTTCCTACAGGTGAAGGTACACGATATTATGATCGACCTATGCAGATTCCTGCATCTGAGTACCGGACAACAAGATTATATGCAGAAGATCCAAGGTTTCGCCAATGCATTCCATATTTGTTTCATCTTCTGTTTGAGAGTGACTTATCTGGTCTGTCTTATGCAGTAAATCATATCTTAAAAAGTGGTGTACATCTGCAAAATATTTCAGCAAAGGAATGTATGGAGAAAGTGCAACAGAAAGATTGTGTTTTGGATTCACATCTAATTAATTTAATGGCTTGTCAGCAGGGTACTAATGAGTATTGGTACCGTCGTCATGGAGATTTGAAGTGCATGCTTAGAAACTTAGGAGCACCAACATGGTTTTTAACTCTAAGCTGTGCAGAGTATGCTTGGGAAGATTTACTTGAATTTCTTCAGGAGGCGAATGCAAACATAGAAAACATAAACTACAAGACACCTGGAGAACTGTGTTCATTAGATCCAGTTAATGTTTGCAGATATTTTAATCATAGATTTGAAGCTATGATGTCTTTCATTACAAACAAGAAAAATCTGCCTCTTGGTGAAGTACTGGATTTCTTTTGGAGAAAAGAATATCAAGCAAGAGGTGCTCCTCATATTCATATGCTGCTATGGATCAAGGATGCTCCTAAATTTGGAATAGACTCGGATGAGACTGTACTGTCTTTTATTGAACAGTATGCCACTTGTGACATACCTAATAGTACAACTGATAAGGACTTAAGAGGAAAAGTGTTACGTTTTCAAAGTCATCGTTGTGGAAAATATTGTCAGCGAAAATTCAAATCAAAGAGCAAATTCTGCACCAAATGTCGCTTTGGATTTGCACGACCGGTACTTTCAAAAGGAAGAGTCAACAATTTGATGTCATGTTTGCGACATAATATCAGAAGGAGGTCACCTAAAAATACGTACAATTTAAGAAGAGGTGAAGAATCCAAATATATAAATGACTATAACCCAGTCATTTTGTCTATGTGGAATGCTAACATGGACATACAATATGTTGCAGACAACTCTATTGCTGTGGCTCGATATCATTTTTTCATTTTTTAACGTCTTTATTTCGAAGTTTTCCTTCATAAAAGACAAGCATATAAAATACATACACAAAACACACGACTAATATATGCAAATTTATACAAACAGTTAGAATTTTCAAAAATCTTGTTTAAAAAACA
The DNA here is from genome assembly GCF_964263255.1 of Lissotriton vulgaris. Taxonomy (NCBI): domain Eukaryota; kingdom Metazoa; phylum Chordata; class Amphibia; order Caudata; family Salamandridae; genus Lissotriton; species Lissotriton vulgaris. The sequence goes on from NC_141698.1 coordinate 353,338,275, forward strand.
ATTAAATGACATAGAAAGACGTTTATGTCCGTGTTAATACAGATAAAAAGAGTCAATTCAGGAATGCTACCCAGAAAAAATATGTTAACATGTTTGTCACTCAGCTATTGGCTCTTAATGCAAGTTAAAAGAATCATATGCCCAACCTGTAGGAGCCTTTTTCCTCATTTAGGAACATACTACATAAAACCCACATTGCTGACTGGATTAAAGTGTAAACTTCACCCTTATAAAACTACTCAAACATTACAGTATTTATAAAATAAATCAAATCTATGGAGGGCTGGTAAGCTAATACCACCCCTTTCTAGCAAATCTGCTGTAGATCTTGGAAGGGGGAAGTGTGGGGTACACGGATAAAAATCATACAAATCCCAAATGGAGATGGGGCCGTCACCTTCGTGGGGCTGGGAGGATCGTAAATAGGGGACGATGTTCCTATTCCTAAATTTAACAAGGATTAGGTCCCCGGGAATGTCCTTAGGTAGTGGCCCTAACCAGCCCACCCTTCTGACACTCAGGATACCTCCATCCTTATTGGGTGGCAGGGGTCTATTTTTAGCTAACCAGAAGGTGACCTTGTGTAATAGGTCCTGATAACTCTCGGGTTTCCTACATGAGGGAGCTGGTGCTCCTGAGAGAACTAGCACAAAGGGGGCGGCTTCCGGAGGTAGGTCCATACGTGCTGCTCTGTTTGGCTCTGCTCTAGCAGCGGAGTAGTTTGTTAATAAGGGATTAGGGGCAATTTTAGTGACCAGTGGTGGTTGACTCTTAGGAGGCTGTTTTGTAATCGGGACATTTTTTCTTATGTTATACAAAGGTTTGTGGGCAGTTCTAGTATCGGTTGGAGGTAGCATGCTGGGAAGTTGTCTTTCAGCGGAAACAGTTTTTGTAGTGTCCGTCAACATAGGACCTTCCGGTACAGTTGGTGGAATGGAACAATTGGGTGTTGCCATCTTTGTAACGGGTGGGGAGTTAGCTTTAATAGCAATCTCTATACTTGTCAGCCTATCCCCTAAAGAGGTAATTCGTTCTAGCAGGGGTGCTATTACAGAATTTAACAACTGTTCAAGCTGAGGCAGTAATTGCAATTGAGGCAAAGATACTTTATCATCCAAGCGTTCAACGACCCCCCTGGATGTAATAGAGTTTATGGCAGGCGTTGAGGTTCCGTGACGGTTCCGTGACGACTTGAACCCGTGTTTTCAAGTTTGTCGGAAATACATAACATTAGTATCAGCGAACCGCAAATGATCCATTTAGCATATCCTGGTGTTTTCGCTACGTTACGAGCAAGAGCACTCCTGTTATGAACACATTTCTGATCTACCCATGGCATACATCTTAGATCATGGCCGCCATTTTGTGTTTCCTTGCCCTCACATATGCAATAGCCTCTGATCACTTCATTCACTCCACTTTGATTAAGGACACGTAGTCCTAACCGGAGATTCACCTCTTACATGACACGTACACCTTAAACCAGATCACACTGAAGCTGCATGACTCGACAAAGGCTGCCTCCTCTGCCCGAGGCCAGCCCACCTGAACTGGTTCTCGTGTCCATTGTCCCGATCATGATTAGGCGGCCGAAGCCGGTAGCCTTGCCCATTTACAACCCACAAACATCTCTTATCCCGCTTTCCTATCTTTTGCACCTGGCTCTGCTCCTTTCCTTCTGGGCCTTTATTAGGGGGAGGTAACGAACTTTACGATGAGGCGGTCCGGCTCTTGAATGCAATATTGACAAGGGATTGTGATGGACTAGTGGGAACCCCTCTTCGTGATGTTTGGTATCAGATATTATCGACAGTTCCTGTGTAACGCCAAATATTTATTGTTTAGAGACACAAAGGTTTGGGAGTGTACCGACATGTGAAATATTTGCCTAGAGCATAAATTTTGGTATATAAGGAGCAACCCTCAATGTACAAATCGAACAGGCTCCTGGGTACTGACCGTGTGTAGTATCTATGACTTCTGTGTCCCTGCAGTAATAAACCTTTGGTCTTTGACGCCACCATCGAGAAGCCCGTGTTTCTGTTCATTTGCGCACCAAGGCAGGTGGAACTCCGGGGTCTTTGGGTGTTGTTCCCTGACACCTCTGGACGGAACCAAAAAGTCCAGAACTCCAATTGGCGCCCAACGTGGGGCGACGTCATTCGGTACCGGTCCAAAAGCCCGAAGAGTTCGAGAAGCTTCGTGTGAAGATTCCTGAGGGAGGCGCCCCACTTCATCGATCCCGGCATATCGCAAAAGTGGCCCTGAAGTTCTCTTCCACGAGGGTTCCCGTTCAGGACGGCTGCAGTGGGCCGTTGCCTTGACCGTCGCCCTGTCTTGGACCCGAAGTGGTGCAGTCTTAGTACAGCGAAACGTGACGGGTTTCTCCTTGGTGACGTCTTCAGTGCCTCAGTTAAGTATTTAGTGATAGCTAGCTGGTTACTTTGTGAGGATTGTTAAATCCTTGATCGGTTCTTGGTTTGGTTTAGTTTCGTAAGATTATCACTAGTTGTTCTGGTTACGATAATCTATTTGGTTCAGTTTGGGTATCGATACATTAGTTTGGTTTTGGTAGGCCTAAGTTCTTGGTTCAAGTGCACATATCTGTTTTCGTGTTTTGTTTGTTTTGTGTTCCAGACTGAAAATGGTAAGTCGGAAAATGTTGTCTTGTTTTAGTTGCAACAGTGACTCACAATTAGAGGATTCTTGTCTGGTTCCTCCGATTGGGACTCCCCTTTATGATTTATACTGTAAGTATGGTGTGGGTCCTATAACTTATAATGAGATATGGGTCCGTTATTGTAAGAAGGATGGTGTCCTTAGTTGGCCACTACATGGTAGTTTTGAACCCGAGATCCTTGATAATTTAGAAGCGAAATTGTTTAGGAAGAAAGCCCGGCCGGCAATGTTTGATTCTTTCCGTTATTGGCGGAAAGAATCCAAACAGAGAGAAATAAAAAGGTTGAAGAAAGAACAAAAAGAGCAAGAGGAGTTAACTCTAGAGCAAGCAACTAAACAACTGCAAAATAATGAGTGCGAAAAGGCTATAGATGTAGCAATTAGAGAGCATAACTTAGCGATTGACAAGTGCTACCCTGCCTTGCCATCGAAAACAGCTAAGATACTGGAGGATCCCGAAAACGATCCTCTGTTGTCCTATCTGTTACGTTCACCTCCACCGTACGCACAAGGTGCTGCGACTCAACTTGTACCGAATGTTCAATTGCCGGTTGCTGGACAACCTGGTGTTCTTGTTCCTCAGAATCAAGTTCCTGTACCTCCTGTGGTGAATGTAAATGTTCCTACAGCTCCTCCTCTTCCCGCACTGCCCGCTCCTATACCTACCACTGTACCTACTGATCCTCAAACTATTTTTTCCGATACTCCTACTGTTTCGTCATCTATTCCTACCTCGACTGCATTCTCTATGTCTGCGAGTGTACTAACTCCACTTTCTGTTCGTCGAAGAATCACTGATTCTGTTACTAATATGCTGTCTCCTATATATAAAACCTTGATTAAGACTCCTACTCCTGACTCTGTTCAGAGACGGAGTCAGCTTCCAAGTACTGAGGAACGGGGAGTTTTAGACTCCACAGCTCTCAGATGGATTACAAAAGTTAGAAGATATAGTACGAAAGATGTGTTAGAGACATTTATGCAATGGGGAGAGCCAACGCAGCGATACGTCTTCGACGAGATGTGCTCGTTGTTACGTGAGGAAATAGAGGAAGATGATGTTGAATCAGACTTGGAGGATTTAATTAAAGTGCAGAAAGAGTTTGCTGCAGGAATGATAGTGGGTGATAATATAAAAGAAGCGATGGAACTTATTTTAAGTTTTAGGAATGATCCATCTCTTCGTTCACCGAGAGATTTAGAGAAAGGTAAAATGAAGCTAAGTCGCCAATATCCTATGAGGGAGGTTCCTCCAATTTGGCGCGAAGCTGTGCAAGCTGATGCGGTTGCTGGTATTGTGGCCACTCCAGCACAGTTCCAACGAGTGTGGATACACATTCCATGGAAGCGAGCTGAAGTACTAGCAGTGAAACAGGCCTTGCCAGATCCACGTAAGAATCCGGCTGGATATTACAAGGAATTGACACAGACAGTTGAGGCTTGTATAATGAACTTAGCCGACATTGATATGTTGTTTGGTAATGTAGTTCCACAACCAGTATGGGCTAAAATTCGTAGAGAGGATCATCAAGCAGCCTTAGGTGGTGATTGGGCAGCTATCACTGCAGCGGATGGTCAGCAAACGGGTGGTGCAAAACCCGAACCCCTAATTGCTAATCTTCCAAGTAGAATAATTGATTTAATGAAGACTTTGATGCCTGCATTGCGTGTTAATTGGGATAAATTATCCGCATGCAAGCAGAAGAAAGACGAAAGTGTCTCCGACTTCTTCACGAGGTTCGAAGAGACTTTTGTAGACCATAGTGGTCAGGATATGAGCACTGAAGGAGGACAGAGATTGTTTGTCGATAAATTTGTGCATAATTTGTTACCTGAATTATGCAATAAATTAAAGGATTCAGAAAGTGCGTGGGCTGTATCTACGACAGCGCAAATACTTGCGACTGCGCAGTACTACGAAAATAGGGATAAAGAGGAAAAGGAAAAATCAGAGAAGAAAACGAAAGATTTAAAAACTAAAGTTCTTTTGCAGCAGGCGTATCCGCCTCGCGCGAACCAGACTAATACGCAGCAGAACTCATACCAAAGGACAGATTATAGTACATCAAGACCTCAATATCAATGGAATCAGTGTGCGTACTGTAAGAAAGAGGGTCACTATAAAAATGATTGTCCGATCTTGGCGCAAAATAATGCGGCAGCAGCTCAGAGAGGTCGTGGTGGTTATGCACAAAATTCTAGAGGACGAGGACGAGGTGCTATGCCTCCGCAAACGAATGATCGTCCTTCTAATCACTTTGATCAACGAAATGTACAGTCAGCTCAACAGAATAGATCTCAGCAATATCTTGTTGAGGATTATTGTGAAGTTGAAGAGGGTTTTCAACAAAATGGGTACTAGGACAGCCATGGACAGAGAGAGGGAGTAGTATCAGTTCCAGTGGATCAGAGTGGGCCTTATGTCGCAGTAGCAACATCAGGTGTAGTCGAACCGTTTCTGTTGGATACTGGTGCCGCGAAAAGTTCTATAATTCATGCGAAACTCCCTGGCGCACCTTTGTCTGGCTCAACAAATGTTTCCGTAGGTTTTTCAGGCGCCCCTGTGTACAACCCGATATCTGGTCCTTTGTCTATTTCTGTTGGACCGTGTCAATTGAAAGCACCCTTGATTTTGACGACAGGTTGTAATGAAAATCTGCTTGGTTTAGATTTGTTAAAACGACTATATGCGACATTGTACTGTTCTCCGGAAGGAGTACAGCTTACTTTGGGTAAAAGACTCACCTCTCCGATGTACTTGTCAATGGACGCACTCCCGCCGGAGCTACGTTCACTCCCAGATTCTCTTTGGGCGACTGGTCCCAATGATGTAGGCCTTTTGGAAATTCCACCATATGTAGTAACTTTGAAAGCAAATGTAAAATTTCCAAGAATTCCCCAATATAAAATATCGAGTGAAGGAGAACGTGCACTTTTACTGATTGTGCAAGATTTGATTAAGAAAGGTGTGGTTGAAGAAACGCGAGGAAATATTTGTAATAGTCCTGTATTGCCGATCTTGAAACGAACTGATCCTACAAAGCCTCCAGTCTATAGGTTTGTCATAGACCTTAGAGAAGTTAATAAGATTGTAATTCCGCAGTTTCCTGTAGTGCCAGACATTACTGCCTTGTTAACATTGATTCCCGCTACAGCCAATTGGTTCTCAGTCATCGACTTGAAGAATGCCTTTTTCAGCATTCCGATAGCCGAGGAAAGCAGAGATATTTTTGGCTTCTGTCTAGGAGGTCGAAGCTTCAGATTTAAACGCGCTCCACAAGGCTATTGTGAAAGTCCATCCATTTACAGTCAAGCTTTAAAAAGTCAGTTAGATTCTTTTGTCCTTCCTCCAGGTTCTGCCCTAGTACAGTACGTAGACGATCTTTTGGTGGCTGCCGATGACAAGGAAACTTGCAAAGCGGCTACGATTTCACTATTGCATCATTTGTCTAATTTGAATCATAAGGTGTCACCTTCCAAAATGCAATACTGCTGCCAAGAAGTAACCTACCTAGGTCACCTCTTATCAAAGGAGGGAAGGAAGTTGACCCCAGAAAGAGTAAAAGCAATTACGCAAATGAGTGTTCCACGCACACAGAAGGAAGTACGTGCCTTTCTAGGTATTACCTCCTACTGTAGGCAATGGATCCCAAATTTTTCACTTTTGGCAAAGCCATTGGTAGCTTTGACTGGGAAAAATGTTCCGAGTCCGGTGCCATGGTCTGATGAATGTCAAGAGAGTTTTACTGAATTACGAAAAGCATTGTGTTCAGCTCCTGTATTGGGCACACCTGATTACAGTAAGCCATTCACGCTCTACGTTCACGAAAGAGAAGGTTGCGCGTTGAGTGTCCTGACACAGAAGTTTGGTGATAAACAACGCCCTTGTGCGTATTTCTCATCAACATTAGATCCGGTAGCTAGAGCGTTACCTAGTTGTTTGAGGGCTACAGCGGCAGCTGCGGCTTCCATTCGACAATCTGCTGGTTTGGTGATGAACAATATGCTAGTGGTCATGGTTCCTCATGCAGTGGACACACTCATGAACCGAACGAAGACACAACACCTTACTAGTGCGAGATTATCTGGTTACGAGCTGACGTTATTAGCGAGTCATATTCAGATCAAAAGATGCAATGTATTGAATCCAGCAACACTGTTGCCGACTGATCTAGAGTCGAGTGATTCCGAGCCACATGACTGTTATTTTAAAACGGAAGAAGAGACAAAAGGACGAATTGACCTTAAAGATACTCCCCTATCCGACCCGGATGGTACGCTGTATGTGGACGGGTCATGTTTTAAATTGGAGAATGGTGATGTGACTGCTGCCTACGCGGTGACGACTTTGAAGACGATTGTGGAGACTGCAAGAGTGAGTCAGAATTCTGCCCAAGCTGCAGAATTAATAGCTCTTACGAGAGCGTGTGTTTTAGCTGAGGGAAAGAGAGTGAATGTGTTTACAGATAGTCAGTACGCATTTGGCGTGGCCCATAGTTTTGGCCGGTTGTGGAGAGAAAGAGGTTTCATTACGTCCCATGGGACTAAGATTCAACATGGTCAGCTAGTTAACGACTTGTTGGAATCTTTAACCTTGCCGACTGAAGTTGCGATTGTGAAGTGCAGTGCTCATAAAGCAATCACGGATGATGTTGGTCGGGGAAATGCCTTTGCTGATGAAACAGCTAAACAGACAGCTAGAGACATGATGAGTAGAATGTATGTTGCTACGTCTGCAAGATGGATTGCTGAGTCTGGGATGTGTGAAGACACTATGGAAAGTGTGAAAGAGATTCAGAGAGAAGCGACTGAGGAAGAGAAACGTGTATGGAGAGAAAGTACGGGCAAATTGGACTCGAATGGATGTTGGATCGATTTGACAGAACAGCAGCGTTGGATGTTACCTGATGCGTATGTGCTTGCAGTAGTGACGATGGCGCATGGAGTGGCGCACATAAGTTCTAAAGGGATATGTAAGATGTTAGCTCCGGTTTGGAAGAATGAGGGAATCAGTAAGTGTGCAGAGAGAGTAGTAAAAAACTGTATGGTGTGCTTGATGCATAATCCTGGCAAGGGAACTCCAACTCCAGCTGGTCATTTCGCTCCTCCTTCCTGTCCATTTGAAGTGATTCAGTTAGACTTCATTCACATGGAACGCTGCAACAATTTAAAATACGTCTTAGTGGTGGTTTGTGCTTTTTCCAGGTGGATAGAAGCATACCCACTAAAGGACAATACTGCTCTATCCACTGCCAAAATTCTTCTCAAGGAATATTTCCCTAGATTTGGAATGCCACGGATTGTATGGTCAGATAACGGAAGTGAGTTTATAGGGAAAGTTATGCAGAGTGTGTGTGCTGGTCTAGGATTGAAACAAAAATTTCATAGTGCGAACCATCCCCAGTCAGCTGGTTTAGTGGAGGGTTATAATGGCACCCTCAAGCTTAAAATAGCCAAAATACAAGCATCCACAGGTTTGGCTTGGCCAGACGCACTTCCTTTGGCCTTGTTATCAACGAGAGCAACAGTGCATTCTAGAATAGGGCTTTCTCCATATGAGATTGTTTTTGGCCGCCCGGCAAATGTCTGGGGTGTGCCAAGGCCTAAACACTTTTGCTCCATTGAATATCCTATGTTGATAGACTACCTTTACGACTTGACTGCTAAATTAAGTCTTATTCATCAACAGGTTTTTGATGCTTTGCCAAAGCCTCCGGAGAGTCCAGGGCATCAACTGAAACCGGGTGACTTCATTGTGGTCCGGAACTTCGCGAGGACAAAGAATCTTCAGCCTCGCTACATCGGCCCCTTCCAGATCCTGCTGGCAACGAGAACAGCTGTACGTGTTGCTGGCCGGAAGAACTGGATCCACGCTTCCCACGTAAAGCGTGTTCCACTGCCGCTGCCCTACGACGACTGGGTGAAGAAGGGAATTGGTGCCTCCGAATCTGAATTAACTCCAAAATTTGTCCCTTTCAGCGATGCCAATTTGATTTCTGACACTTTGAAACGTGATTCTCCTCCTGAAAAGACTGTTTTGAACATTGAACATTTGTCTCCAGCATCAAAAGAAACTTTGCCATCTGCGAGCGTAAACTCTGCAACAGCTGCTAGTGATACACTATTTTCCGATCCAACAGTACCAGCAAAGAAAAGATACAATCTTAGAAGCTATAAAACGAACTAATAAAGCAGGCAACTGCATATTGTGCTTTGGATACACATATACATTGAACTTTTTGCTTTTCAGCCAGGAAGTTTGCTATTGTTTATTGTTTTTTAAATTGCCTTGCCGTCTGGGTAGCCGTAGGGTCGTGGCTGTGTGCCTAGTTTGAATTTGCAGGGGTCTGACACAAGGTCGATCTTTCTGTTAGTTTTGGGAACTCCCAGGGCTGACAGAGGCATTTTCATCTACGTACACATCATCAGTGGTCGCGAGCGGATTGTAGAAGATGGAACTTCCTGCGCTGCAACGAAAGAATGTGATTTACGTTCGCAGAAACAGACTAAATAGAATTCTTCACAGCAAATGTTTCTTGATGCAGTGTGCCATTACATTTTTGATTGTTTTAGCAACATTGGTGGGTGGAATTGTCTTTAGCATAAACTTGATTTTTGTGCCAGTTTCTACAGTGCCTCCCCTTGATCCAGCCATTTCTACTGTTTCTTCTATACACTCTTTTCACTCATTTCCAGAACATGAGCAAGCTCGACGCTCAGAATTCATCAACAACACTTTTGTACAGCTCTTACACCAACACCAACTGGTAGTTAACACTACAGACTGCTGGGTGTGTGGCTTAATACCTCACACCATGGATAAAGGTATTCCCTATCTGGTTTTACCTTTTAGCTACAATGGATCATTTCAGGCCCTTCAAACCATTTTTTCTTATGCCCTTGAAACCTATCCTCCACGTCCACCACGCTCCACTAAATATAACTCTGCCAACAAAGCTTTAGTCCAGGGAATTATTGACATGATCAAGGACGTCAATAATACTCCATCATACCCTAGAGACGAATTGCGAGTATATTTAAGTTGGAATACTTCAGAGTATCGCCTTAGTTTAGGAGAAAGCAAGCGTAAAAGCTCAACTCCAATCTGGGTCGTACCTCACCGAGGTCAGGTCTGTTTGCAAGGTAACGGGAGAAATCCGAGAGCTCAGCTAGGGAGAAGTGAGTGCGTAGAGACTTATGTGTTTCCGGCTAACTCTTCCCCTGCCTTCCTTACTGCTAGGGGTACCTACTTCATCTGTCAAGACAGAGCTTATACATGGTTGCCTGCTGACTTCTCAGGCTCATGCTATATTGCTCGATTGTTGCCTCCAACATACACTGCTTCACCGGATTATTACAGAACAAGAGTAGCTAGAGGTGTTTTTAGTGAGAAAGATACCGCTGGTCAGGAAGCTGGAGACTTCTTCAAAGGCTTCCTTCCGTTCTGGGGGCCTATGGCCAATAGTAGAAACATACGTCAGCTAACACGGGTAGTTGAATCTACTATTACTGAAACTGCTGGTGCCCTTAGCAATCTGACAGCTGAGCTTCAGGCGGATAGGCTCATGACGTTGCAGAACCGTATGGTTCTAGACGTTATACTTGCAGATCGAGGTGGGGTATGCAGAATGATCCAATCGAGCTGCTGTGTCTTCATTCCCAATAATGCTCCAACAGTTTACGAGGCGATCTCTAAGTTGCACAAAATTTCCGATTCCATACATGTAGATGAGGGAAACTGGTCCTTTATGGAGTGGGTTTGGACTCTGATCTCAGCGTGGGGATGGAAGGTTCTACTGGTCATTGGTATCATCTTAGTATTCCTATTCTCATGTTGTCTGATTATCCAGTGTGGTCCTGCTCTGTGTAGTCTTTGTGCTGCAACCTGTTTTAGGAAACCACCTGCATTTGGAGAAAAGGCACGAGAAAGGATGATGATACAACAGCATGTCACTGACCTGATGAGCATAGAACTAGATTCAGACATAGATTGAGTAATTGCCTATGTAAGGGCAAAAGGAGGGTCTGAGGTTCCGTGACGGTTCCGTGACGACTTGAACCCGTGTTTTCAAGTTTGTCGGAAATACATAACATTAGTATCAGCGAACCGCAAATGATCCATTTAGCATATCCTGGTGTTTTCGCTACGTTACGAGCAAGAGCACTCCTGTTATGAACACATTTCTGATCTACCCATGGCATACATCTTAGATCATGGCCGCCATTTTGTGTTTCCTTGCCCTCACATATGCAATAGCCTCTGATCACTTCATTCACTCCACTTTGATTAAGGACACGTAGTCCTAACCGGAGATTCACCTCTTACATGACACGTACACCTTAAACCAGATCACACTGAAGCTGCATGACTCGACAAAGGCTGCCTCCTCTGCCCGAGGCCAGCCCACCTGAACTGGTTCTCGTGTCCATTGTCCCGATCATGATTAGGCGGCCGAAGCCGGTAGCCTTGCCCATTTACAACCCACAAACATCTCTTATCCCGCTTTCCTATCTTTTGCACCTGGCTCTGCTCCTTTCCTTCTGGGCCTTTATTAGGGGGAGGTAACGAACTTTACGATGAGGCGGTCCGGCTCTTGAATGCAATATTGACAAGGGATTGTGATGGACTAGTGGGAACCCCTCTTCGTGATGTTTGGTATCAGATATTATCGACAGTTCCTGTGTAACGCCAAATATTTATTGTTTAGAGACACAAAGGTTTGGGAGTGTACCGACATGTGAAATATTTGCCTAGAGCATAAATTTTGGTATATAAGGAGCAACCCTCAATGTACAAATCGAACAGGCTCCTGGGTACTGACCGTGTGTAGTATCTATGACTTCTGTGTCCCTGCAGTAATAAACCTTTGGTCTTTGACGCCACCATCGAGAAGCCCGTGTTTCTGTTCATTTGCGCACCAAGGCAGGTGGAACTCCGGGGTCTTTGGGTGTTGTTCCCTGACACCTCTGGACGGAACCAAAAAGTCCAGAACTCCAATGTTGGGGGATCGATACAGAGTTTTTGTATTTTAGGTTGGAGTTCGTAATCATTTGCCCCGTCATGTTTCCTTTTCACACTTTGGCCCGGCAACAGCGCAGTGGCCTGGATGTTATCCTCATTGGGTGGTAGGGAAGGTTCACAAGTTCTGTCAGAGGGAGTGTTAGTAATAAGGCCTTTTACGGGGGAGGGGAATGTTATTGGAATGAACTTAGTCCCGCACAGAGCATTTAGTTCCTCCCAGTAGGACAAGTTTGGCAAACTAACGGGGGTATGAGACGGGGATAACAATTGGCGACGGTCATCAATATCTATTTCACAGATAGTGGTAGGTGATGCATAGCTCTGAAGAAGATTTTCCATTCTCTGATAGTAATATGCGAATTTAGTATGCCCCCTTGTGTATCACTAATAATAAAGTATATTCAAGATAGTGTCTATGTTGTGGAAGCCAAAAATGTCCGTGAATAGTCTTGTAAATGGTATATATAACTATACCTTCTATTGCTGTGGAGCCAGGAAACGTGGCCCGTCCCGTCCTCCTCGTGCCTCTGAGGGCCACAGAGGGCCCGCCCTTTGCCCGGGCTTAGCCCGGCGCCGTCCGCGCGCGTCCCGCGGGCCGGAACTGTATGCTGTTAATATCCGGCTTGTTGGGGGCGTGGCCGGGTAGCGCTGGTGCCTCTCGCGCTCACCCCGGTGTTTTCCTCGCTGCTCCTTGCTTTGGCGCTGCGTCTCCCGCGAAGCGGGAGACGGGAGGTTTAATTTAAAGGGCCCTGCTTGTTGGGGGCGTGGCCGGGTAGCGCTGGTGTCTCTCGCGCTCACCCCGGTGTTTTCCTCGCTGCTCCTTGCTTTGGTGCTGCGTCTCCCGCGAAGCGGGAGACGGGAGGTTTAATTTAAAGGGCCCTGCTTGTTGGGGGCGTGGCCGGGTAGCGCTGGTGCCTCTCGCGCTCACCCCGGTGTTTTCCTCGCTGCTCCTTGCTTTGGCGCTGCGTCTCCCGCGAAGCGGGAGACGGGAGGTTTAATTTAAAGGGCCCTGCTTGTTGGGGGCGTGGCCGGGTAGCGCTGGTGCCTCTCGCGCTCACCCCGGTGTTTTCCTCGCTGCTCCTTGCTTTGGCGCTGCGTCTCTCCTGTGGCTCGATATGTAACGTCTTACATCACGAAATCTGAAAAGACGGAACTGAAGGAGATGTGGGAAGACATTTCACATGAAAAGAGCCTAATCAAGAAATTGTATACGTACAGTTTGAAGATGCTGTCTCATCGAGAAATTGGAGCATATGAATGTTGTGACAGATTATCATCAGCAAGTCTTTATGCTAAATCAAGGACTATTCTCTGGGTGAGTTTGGGCCTAGCAGAAACACGAAACCGTGTTCTGAAACCTGTGCAAGAAATTGAATATTTAGCCCAGAAAGAACCAAACAGTACAGACATTTTGAAAACAAATATGTTGGATACATACTATCCAAATAGAAGTACTCTGCTTGAAAACGTTTGTCTGTATGAAATACTTCAAAATTATACTTTTAAAAGGAATGTTACGGAAAACATTGATAAAGGTGTACATGCTGTAATTGGACATGAAGGATGTCTGGTAAAACAAAGAAAAGGACACTTGATAAATCATCGGAAACTGAGTTGCGAAACACCTGACAAAAGAGAATTTTACTATTTTGCTCTTTTGCAACTCTTTAAACCATGGCGTAGAGAAGAGGAACTACTTGGAGACTTTGATAGTTTTGAAGATTCATTCAACGCATCTAAAAGTAATATTGAATGTCCTGTTTTTAGTAATTATCTCCAAATGTTGAATGATGAAATAGAGCAAGAAGCGACAATTGCAGCGGAGATTGCTAGAGATAGTTCACAAGGTAGTCAAAGTTCAGCTTCATTAAGTCAAGATCCACTGGGACAACCAATTATCCAAAATGAAGCAGCCATGGATGAGGTGGAAAGAGCAATGCAGCAAGGTCAAGAGGAAGTAATCGACTTAGAAGAATTAAAGAAGCAGTTTAATGTTGAGCAAAGACAGATATATGATGAAGTGACAGAGCACATTGAGCATGGCTTTCGTCATGAGAGAAAAGATTGCTCATGTATGTCATTTGAACCTATTCGATTATATGTAAGTGGAGAAGCTGGGACTGGTAAAAGTTTCCTAATTAAAGGAATTACTACATATTTACAGCAAACAACTCAGTCAACACTGTCGTGTGTTGTTACTGCTCCAACTGGATTAACAGCACATAATATTAAAGGTGTTACTTTACATCGTTTACTGATGCTGCCAGTTGAACATGAAAATAAATTACAATATCAGAAGCTATCTGGAGAAGCTTGTTTTGAAGTTTCTAGAGTCCTTAAAAAAATGAAACTTCTTATTATTGATGAAGTAAGCATGGTATTCAATTTAATGCTTGCTTTTGTGCATTTAAGAATGCAACAGACACTTAAGACAGAGTATGATGTGTTATTTGGAGGTAAACATGTCATAGTTTTTGGAGATCTACTGCAGCTAACTCCTGTGAAAGGACAACCTGTATTTGAAACTGTTACACATGAGGAGACAAGAAAGTGCCTGGGCAGTATTGGAAATGTAAATATATGGTCACATTTCAAATATACTGAACTGATTCAAAATATGCGACAGGCAAAGGATACTAAATATGGAAGTATTCTTCAAGATATTAGGATTGGAAAACTAACTGAAGATGCGAAACACACTCTACGAACCCGATTACTTTCCAAGCTGTTTCCAAATGAAGATAATGTACCTGAGAAAATATATAGTAAAGAGGTAGCAGATAAGTCAGTGATATGCTTGATGCCAACTCTGAAAGAATGTTCAGTTTTTAATGAGAAAATGTTGAATTTAGAAAATCAAGAAATTAAGAAACTGGAAGCTAAAGATAGAATAGAGCATCAAGGTAGTACTATTGTTTTGTCTGAAAAGTTGAAGTTAAAATTGGATTCTCTTCAAAAAACTATATCTAAAACTGCTGGTTTAGAGAAAAATCTGTATGTATGTTTAAATTGTCGGATAATTTTAAGGAGAAATTTACATGTAGAAAGAGGATTGGTAAATGGAGCAATGGGTAATGTTGTTGGTTTTGTCAATTATACAAATAGAGATGAGATTGAATTTTTGAGAATAAAATTTGATGGAATTGAGGAAGTTCAACAAATTAGTCGATGTTCAACTCGTTTTTTGCTTGTGAAAGACTTATATGTCCGTCGTAAGCAATTTCCAATTTGTTTGGCATATGCAGTGACTATACATAAATCTCAAGGTTTAAGTGTAGATTGTGCTTTGGTAAATATTGGAAGCACTGTATTCAAAGAGGGTATGGCGTATGTTGCTTTATCGCGAGTTAGAACTTTATGTGGACTTTATCTAATTGATTATGATGAGACAAAGATTAGTGCAGATTTAAATTGTGTGAAGGAGTATAATAGGTTAAGAAGAGAATATGCTCCAAGTTTACCTCAATATCCTTTAATTGAAAGGCGTATAGTTGGTCAGAAAAGGAAAAATGAGGACAAATGTGGTGAAGTAGTCGAGAAACGACGAAAAAAAGATGTAGCTGTTGTTGGTAGCCGTAGCAAAACTGTTAGTATTGAAGAGATTGTTGGATTTAAGTTTGAAAATAGGTCTGGTGTCAACTGCTATGCAAATGTAGTAGTTAATGTTGTTTTCTTTCTGAAAAATGTTAAGGAACAGATTATAGAAAATCAGGAGCAAACATTTTGCTATTCTTTAAATTCTATATTTGAAATATGTAGTAGTGGTGATAGTGAAGTAGCAAGTGTTTCAGAACTAAGGAATGTTTTAGACATATGTGCAGGAGTAAATCAATTTTCTCAGAATATTCAGCAAGATTGTCAGGAATTTATCATGTATATGTTTACAGTTTTGGAAGATGAAGTTGTAGATATTGATAGTCTTTTTGGCCTTTCTTATAAATGGGAACATAATTGTGATAATTGCTCATTTTTAAGTAGTACTGAGATACACAGTGAAAGATTTTTATATTTGCATTACCAGACTGCAAAGAAGTGCCTTTTAATAAACTAGTTAAAGATGCGCATCAGAACATGGTCTGTTCTCAATGCAAGTCTGAAATGTTATCAACTTTATTTATCCATAGATACGGACAATATGTAATTTTAATGTTTCAACGATGCAGAGCTGATGGGAGTAAATTGTCAACTTTAATTAAAAATTTTGTGGCTTCTCAAGTTTCTATTTCTAGAAGAACATTTGTAACTGTAGCCATTATTTTTCATGAAGGGCATTCTACATCATCAGGACATTATACAGCTTATTTGAAGTGTGCTAGTGGCTGGACGCTTTGCAATGATAGCCAATTGACTTTTAAAAAACGTTTGCCTTTTGCCTTAACTAACTCTTATCTGTTATTTTTGGAACCCAAATTTCAGTAGAATGACTTGCTGTAGGAAGATGTATACTCTAAAGATCTGAAACTTACTAGTTTACAAATATCATGTAAATGAGGGTGTACAAATCTATAAATGAAATTTGTGTTTGGCATAGTGATAACATCAGGTACAAATTTACTTAATGTTTGATGGTATAAAAACTGTTACAAATTTAAATTGTAAAGGTTCAGAAAACAATAGATAAGACTAAGATTAAATAATTTCAGAAAAAAACTACTTAACTCATAGTATTTGGCCACGTGGAAAAATATGAGAGAAGAAAATGAGTACTTTTGAAAATTATTGTAAAACTTATATGGACGCAAGTTTTTGGGAGAGGTATTTAAAAGATAATGAGTTAGCTTATACAATGTGGCCACGCGGAAAGGTATGAGAGAAGAAACTGTGTCCTTCAAATAGATTTTTTATAGGAGATACCTGCACGGGGCTTTGTTGAGATATCTTGAAAAATAAGTGGTATACTTTAATTAGTTTGTAACTGTGGAAGATGTAGTGTGCTTACTCAAGAAATTGCGAATTTGGGGAAAACATTTAAGACATGTTTTTTTCAGGTATTTATAATATGTATGCAGATTTTGTATGGGTTTTTTAAACACAATCATTTTGATTGTGTTTTTTTTCCCCCGCTGTTATATGATGATTAATATTGAAATCACTCTTCATAGTGAAAATCAATGTATTCTGAAGACAGCAAAAATAAACCATTTAATATGTTGCTTGACTTGTTTTGTTACATTGCATTCAGAAATATGTATTATAACAGATTTTTTTTTACTCTTCTCCACAGATATTATATTTATAAGGTAAGTTCAACTAATAATATCCGAGAGTTTTCTCTGCATCTCTCTTATTGTCTCCTATTGTTTTTTCTTTAATAAAATGTACTTTATAATCTTATTTTTAATTTTCTTCCACAGGTACTACGTTTTAAAAAGAAATTTACTTTATTTTTTTATTTTTTTTTAGGTAAGTATATAAAATAAAGAAATGTTTACATCATTGTGTTATTTCTTTGTCTATCCTCGTTAAAGCAATGTCATGTTTTATATTAAACACTTCTACATAGGATTGGGTGCATTGTTATAAGGCATGCTTTAAAAGTGATTTAATAAAATGAGCGACATTTCAGTGAGTGAGTTTAGCAATACTGATATATGAAAATATTGGTGGAAAATGATATTAAATGTTACATGGTGTTCTTTGCAGGACTTTAAATCCTGTGTTGCAGTGCTAATTCTGCCTCAGGATTAGGGGGCTGGGGGGCTGAGTGGTACTTGTATGGTCATGATAGAGCTACTCCTTTCTGAGCCATGGTTGAGGTGTGTTCATGATAGAGTGGTTCCGTCATGGTTCTGCTTAGTCAATAGAACGTGTCAAGGAAGCGCAATGTTAGTGTTGCGCAAGCACAGCGGCAAGTTCATTACAAATGTCGTCTGTCCTGAGGACAGCTGAGGCAATGCTCGTGATGGAGCGGCTTTGTGATGAGTATGGAAGGATTTAACAGCTGTTAAAAAAACCTGAGGGGCCTCTATAAAGAGAGTGTTGGTTGTAATTTTAAGGGTACTTTAAAACAGATTGTGGCAGCTATATGTTGACGTTGCGTCTCTTTGCGCTAGAATTTCGTCACTTTATTTTTTATAATGACAGTGGAAATAATGTATCATATATACAACATTAATGAATCTAGGAAATATGTGACATTCTAAAGCCCTGTATCATAAAGAAGTGTTCCTCTGAAGTAATGCGTCTTGAAAGTGGCTGACTGTAATCCATGAGATTTTACTCAGTGACTTTCAGGCCCATGCTGTTTCAAAACTGTGCATGTGCTTGAAGCAGGCGTAGGTCTTGACGCAGCAATTTGAATATAGGGGTATATTATCAAGGGGGTTTATCTCTATTTTTGGCTTTAAAAGCCAAGAAAGCAGAGATAAAATTATCTCTCTATTACCTAGCTGCCACTAACACCAGTTAGCGACAGCTAGTAGGAGATAGCGACCATCTTGGGCCCCACTTTGCATGTCAGTTATATTTATCACTAATGAGATGCAAAGTGGGCGTGCCAAGATGTTAGCGACTGAAAATAGTCTCTAACATCGCTATCTCCTATTACTAGCTTTTGGAGATATTTGCGCTAAGTGGGAATATCTCTAAAAGCTAACACCTGCCCTGAGCAGTTCTTAGCCATGTTATCCAATGGGAGGTGGATAACATGGCTAATAGCATTAGGTCGCTATTGCATGAATAATGCTGACTTTTCTGCGATATTCATGCTTTGCAACAATTTTTACCGCATTTGTGTTAAACCTTGTTAATACCAAGGTTTATTTGCGGTAAAAATCGCCGCAGCGCTGCGGTAAATATTTAGTCTCTAACCAAGCAATAGCGATAATTATCGCTATTGCTTGATAATATGCCCAAAGTGCACTGGTAAGCCTTGCTGTAGCTGCATTACATTTGCTATACAACTCTAGTAATGTATTATTTTTTCTGCACAGATATGTTACGCATGTATGCTGTCTTTCTGCCATGGTGCGCCTCATTTTAAATGTGGCACACCATGGGTTACGGAGCACTAGCATACTGTGGTGCACATTAACTGGTGGATATCTGGGTATGAAGTAGTTAACATAAATGTTACCTATATGTTACAAATCTGCATTTAGTAGAGTTTTCGGCCTTTGCAGTGTTATGTTTTTTTTCTGATATTCTATGTAGATATATAATGTTGTAAGATTTTTCTCACGAAAAAGAAGGCATGAGTATTGGATTTGTGAATGATTGCAAGATTCTTCAAATAAAAAAGCAAGAACCATGGCATTGTTTAATATAGTATTATAAATACTTATCTTTAACAATGATGAGAGAGTGAAAAAAGGTTAACCTTATGTTTTAAAGTTAATCACAGGCTTCTTTACAGGAAGTGTTCTGTATGATTGTGGCGTGGGTGTTTCCCTTCTTTATACCTAACAGAATGCATTCTGTATGCTGTAGCAGGAGGACTACTACATATTTGAATATTCTTCAGTGCTTATTTTCATTGAGACCGTCACAGAAGTTCAATGGATCCGAGACGCTGTTCTTGTGGATCTTGGCGACTGCCAAGCCGCTGTAGCAGTTGGAGTGAGGCCTCTCCAAGGGGCGCAGCGCAGCTCCTTTTGATGTTTACAATTGCAGATCGCAGGTTAGAGATGTCCGTGGAATTTATGGATGCTTAGTCACAGTAGAGTGTGCGCGGCGCCCCTAGCACCTCATTACGACACACAGGGGAGCCGCGTTGCACAGTTGGAGAATCAGAGACTTAGGAGTTAACCTTTATAATAGCAAGGGCTCTAAGTGATAAAAATCGCCCGTTCTCGGCGTTAAAAAATATCACCGCTATTGGTGGTATTTTCCACGGTGTTAGTGCTTGAAGATGAATGGGAACATATATGTGAAAGAAAATCCTGTAACAGGCTCAGTATTTCACATTATCGCGTGAAAACAAAAGTTGTTTTCACACAGTAATGTGTCCCTTGTAATTAAGGGACGGAGTGGATCTAGTTTTATTTACTACACTGTTATGTGGACGATGTCGAATGTTTGATAAGAGGAGGGTTTAAAAGTTTTCCGATAAACTTTTTCTCCAGGGTAGTGGGTTGGGTGTTCCGTGTAAATTGGAGAATAGAAACTACTAAGAACCAATGGGAAGTGTTGTTTTCAAGTCACATGACTTCACATGTGCGTCTCAGGCCCTGTACGCGATGGGTGGGTGCGCGCACCCGGTCGCGCACTAAAAGAAAGCGGTGATAAACTTTTCTTTATAATATGCTCTTGGAGCTCGTTTTGGTACAAAGAGTTAGTTCTGAAAAGAACTTTTTGTTTTTTTTGTTTTGGAAACAAGTGTTATGTTGCTTTTGATTTCTTAAACTTGCAACGACATTTTTAAGTATGTCATACCATCAAAATGAAATGAAGAAATGTATCTCTTCTTGGGGCATTTATGACTCTCAATTTTGAGTTTAATAAGAATGAGGCTCTGCTCTCCGTACAAAAGAATTTCTCCACACTCGTTGCATTTCATGTGCACCTTCGCAAGATATGGTCTCAAGTCCATCTCAGCACTCGATGGAGATACAGGTCGTCCACCAGAAGATGTGCTGGCCACCTCTGATGGTAATAGCGTGGCCAGGGCTCTTGTCGATGCTTTTGCATAATGCTCAGGGTGCCTTTGTTTGACATGCCGCTGCATGGTATGTATGGAAAAGGAATATTTTCTATTTGGATTTCCCCTTGAGAGCTCCGATTTGCATATCGTGCAGGTTACTTTTGGTGCATTCACTTTCTTTTGATCTTCAGGATAAGTGAAAAATTGCCAAATGAAAGATTCCTTTTTTCTTCTTAAAGGTGGTCGCTCATTTTCTTCAGATTCGGAAGATGAATGCGGAACGGCAGCCATTTCAGCAAAGTCTTCCGGAAGATGTTCGACGTTGTTCTCTCTTGAGAGTAGAAAAGAAAGTGAGGGAAGTGGGTGGAGTGCTTCGTGTAAATTCCAGAATAGAAACTACTAAGAACCAATTGGAAGTGTTGTTTTCAAGTCACATGACTTCACATGCGCGTCTCAGGTCCTGTACGCGATGGGTGGGTGCGCACACCCGGTCGCGCACTAAAAGAAAGCAGCGATAAACTTTTCTTTATAATATGCTCTTGGAGCTCGTTTTGGTACAAAGAGTTAGTTCTGAAAAGAACTTTTTTTTTTTTTTTTTTGGAAACAAGTGTTATGTTGCTTTTGATTTCTTAAACTTGCAACGACATTTTTAAGTATGTCATACCATCAAAATGAAATGAAGAAATGTATCTTTTCTCGGAGCATTTATGACTCTCCATTTTGAGTTTAATTAGAATAAGGCTCTGCTCTCCGTATAGAAGAATTTCTCCACAGTCGTAGCATTTCATGTGCACCTTCGCAAGATATGGTCTCAAGTCCATCTCAGCACTCGATGGAGATACAGGTCGTCCTGCAGAAGATGTGCTGGCCACTTCTGATGGTAATAGCATAGCCAGAGCTCTTGTCGATGCCTTTGCAAACTCTATAGGGTGCCTTTGTTTGACATGCCGCTTCATGGTATGTATGGAAAAGGAATATTTTTTTCTTGGATTTCCTCTTGGGAGCTCCGATTTGCATATCGTGCAGGTTACCTTTGGCACATTCACTTTCTTTTCATCTTCAGGATAAGTGAAAAATTGCCAAATGAAAGATTCCTTTTTTCTTCTTAAAGGTAGTCGCTCATTTTCTTCAGATTCGGAAGATGAATGCGGAGTGGCAGCCATTTCAGCAAAGTCTTCAGGAAAATGTTGAACGTTGTTCTCTCTTGAGAGTAGAAACTATAGTGAGGGAAGTGGGTGGAGTGCTGCGTGTAAATTCCAGAATAGAAACTACTAAGAACCAATTGGAAGTGTTCTTTTCAAGTCACATCACTTCACATGCGCTTCTCAGGACGTGTACGCGGTGACAGTATCAAGACACGTAAGTGATTTGGAAGTAGCGATCTTCTTCAGCGAAGTTTGAAAACGTGAAAAGGAGTGAATCCAAACACATACGGATTTTACATATCTTTAGAGCTCGATTTAAGTATACAATTGTTAAACTATAAAACCTTTTATATTTTTTAAAAAAATATTAAGGTGTGTACATCCAGTCACGCAGGAAAGATTAAAAAGATATTCAGCTCCATTTAATTAAAAGGTTTATATGAAAAAAAAAGAATCCTAGGTTCAGTGTCTTTAACGTACTATACGTTCTTTCATTGATCTATGAAGAAATTCATTAGGTTCAAATTGCAAAGCTTTCACAAAATATATAGGTGGGTGCGCGCACTCGGTCGCGCACGTAAGATTGGTAAGGCGATATTCATTTTAGGTATATCCTTTATAGTTAGGAACTAGCATTCAAAAAACCTATAAAATTCACTGAAAAAACCATAGGTTTTACACACGTTATAGTTAGGAAGTAGCATTTGAAAAACCTATGAAATTCACTGAAAAAACCATAGGTTTCACACACGTTATAGTTAGGAAGTAGTTTTTGAAAAACCTATGAAATTCACTGAAAAAACCATAGGTTTGACACATGTTATAGTTAGCTGGACATTTCACTCATATAAAACCAATGAAATTCCCCCGTTATAGTTACTTCAGACAACTATAACTCGCGCGCCCGCAATGCACTGCTGATGATGTTACATATTACATCACTCATCACATGATTAGTGACATTACTCTTGATATCACTGATAATATCTAGTATCTGACATATGCTGCCTGCAACATATAGGGATAGTATGTCACTGACTCTTGCATGTATGGAATATGTAAAATCTCCTAATGTAGCATAATAACACTTAGACACTGAGACACTTTTGGTAATAATAAAGAAACAATAACCTATATAGATATAATGTATCAGTGATAAAGCTACTCATCAACACATTTAGCCACTAAAATAGAAACTGATAGACAGACACAGATAGGTATATATTTAAATATTACTCAGTAACACATGTACTCATTAAGATATATTTAATCAGTCAGTTATAGAATCTATTTGTCACCAAAAAAGCAACCGTTTATACACTTATATACTACAATTTTTTTTCAAACAACTTTCTGATCTACATATATAAAATATATGTAATTTTCAAAACTAACCCATTTAATAGATGATGTCATGAGTGATGTGATGTGTGACATCATCAGCAGTGCATTGCGGGCGCGCGAGTTATAGTTAGCTGAAGTAACTATAACGGGGGAATTTCATTGGTTTTATATGAGTGAAATGTCCAGCTAACTATAACATGTGTCAAACCTATGGTTTTTTCAGTGAATATATATATACATACATATATAAACATGTATATATACATCTGCATATCTATATAAATACAAATATAAATGCATGCATACATATACATATAGATATACATATATGCATACATATGTATGTTATGTACATGAAAGTTTGAAATACACTTATAAAAGCAAAGCTAAAAAGCCACCTAATTACAAACAGAATTGCTTTAACTTAAAAGAGGGCAAGACCTTTTGCATTTTAAATGCTTGTTATTATACTGTTTTTACTTTGAAATGAACAATTTGTTCTAAATATTTGGGATGGGAAGTTTATGCTTTGATGATACAGTATGGATATGTGAGGTCTTTGTAATTGATGTTTCTGACTTGGCCAAAGAGGATACTTTTTCTGGCGTCAGTCTTTTCGGTGCTCTACCTCTGTTGGTTTTAGGGAGCCCCTCTCACTGGTTGAGAAGCTAATAGAAGAGCCTGACATGTTGAATGCAGATGTCAGAGTGCTGACTGCATGTTCCTGCATGGTGTGGCATACATGTCACACCGTTCAGGAACTGGGGTGCAAATCCAAGAAATGCACTACATGTGCCAACACGTATGCATCCCCTAGGCCCAAAGTTGCCTAATCACCACCCTTTTCAAGGCAGGCTCACCGCCATGGAAAGGGTGATGGTTTGTCAACTAGGAATATGCTTGACGGTGCCTCTGAAGCACTGGCAGCATATTCCTGCCCCAGTCCACCATGCCAAACCATTGGATCTTGGATCCTGGCTTGGGCGGCAGTCCTGTGGTGGTCCAACTGCTACATTCAGAATGTGATGAATGGTGCGGCAGTGTGGCGGTGGTCGGACCGCCAACAGGGGTAGGGAGGTCCTATGGACAGCGGTACTCATAATAAGGTCCTAAGCATTGATTTTTCTTTGGTTTCTCTTTTGGGATGGGAGTGTCTCCTGCATGGTGTCTGAACATGATCCTCTACCATGAGTGCCAAACTGCCTGTGTATATGGCATCCTGACTTATTTTCACCCTGGCATCACATTAATCTGAGCATGTCTGCAGAGGCTTAGCCTATCTTTGAATGAGTGAGGTCCTGGATCCATTCTATGATCTGTAGGGGAGCCCCAAACTTGCCCCCATTGTTGGCAGTGGACTACAGTCCTTGTCCTGGGTATAACACATTAAGCTATGGTAGCAGCATACTGTATTTTTAGAGGAAATACATTGTTTGACCGGATCTTTGTTCCTCTGCTACTGAGGAAAGAGACCAAATGGCCCACCTATATAAAATTCTGCTATTATGTG
This sequence comes from Lissotriton vulgaris, assembly GCF_964263255.1. NCBI lineage: Eukaryota > Metazoa > Chordata > Amphibia > Caudata > Salamandridae > Lissotriton > Lissotriton vulgaris. The sequence goes on from NC_141698.1 coordinate 353,362,556, forward strand.
TTCCCGCAATCTTGCACTGGCATCCCATGTGTTTCCAGTGTGAATACATGTGTAGTGTGTGTAATGCATGTGTCATAACACGTTGTGTGTATGAGTGATCCTGAATAATGGCGTCCAGTGGAAACTATTGTTGATGTCTGTTGTCTAGCAGATGATGAAGGGGCTGAAACTGCTTATTGGTCGTAGACCCAGATGAGGGCTGCAACTGCCTGATTGCCAGAGACCTGATCATGGCTCCATCTACCTCTAGTCCAATTGGGACTGGTACTACTCTGAAAGCCCCCAGCCCAGTGGCATAGCAAGGGGGTAGTCGGGGCCAGTTCCCCAGGGCAGCACAAGTTTTGGGGGCAGCAGCCTCCCCCTGCTCGTACTTGCCGCTCTCGGGCGGCATTCACCCCCAGCTCTTTTATGCGGCTGCACAGGGGCAGCAAACACCAGGACCACCACGGGCGGCCAAAGTGCTGGCTACGCCACTGCCCCAGCCCAACCAGGTGTCCATTTGTCCTCAGTCCAGCTGGGCCCATATCGCCGGAAGATTAGAAGACTACAGCAGCTAGGCCTGTGCCTGCACCAGCCCCAGTGACCCATCTACACAGGCTAAACCTGGGCAGTCACACCAATAACCTTGGCCTGCATCGAGTTTGCTAAGCACTCCAGTGGTCCTTTTGGCTAAATGTGGTCCCCACATGATCCATGGGAAGGCCACCGCTAATAACAGCTGGTGAACAAGGACTCTAAGCATGTCATCCACCCAGAGAGGAGGTAAGATTGAGAGATGTTTTGACCATACACAGAATACTGTACCTGAGTTTGATTTATGCTAACTCCTAGCTCCTTCGGAGGGGAAGACCCAGAGCTAGCTGGGCCACTTTGGAAGGAATAGCAGAGGAAGGTGGCCAAGTGTAGCACCTGGAGAGATTCAATCTAACATACGACCACTGGATGTGTGTAGTATTTAGTTCAACCATGTGACTAAATTATTTTTTCTTGAAAAAACAAGCGCCAGGCTGTCGATTCAGATTATGATGTCTGTAGGTTGATTGTTGAAAGCTGATCTAAAGTAAACTCCCACTACCTACCTGGGAAGCCTGTGACTGCTCACTCTCGCTACATTGAAAGTCAAGTGCAGAGGAAGCTGTACTTGGCTCCGTTTGCAGAGCCATCAGACCACAGTCCCTATGAGATCAATGGAGAATGACCTCAAACCCCACAGTTGAGGCCTAGAAGCCCCTCCCTGCCCTTTGAACCTCGAAGAGGGTAAGACATACATTTAGCCTTACTTACTGAATATAAAAAGGAATTGATGTGTTGATCATCTTCTTCCTCTTCTTACTGCATGTCAACACCAAAAACACAAAAAAGTAATCTTTCAAAGATATTTGAACCTCTCAGACAGATTCTTTTTGTTTGAGACCCATCAGTGTCATATGGCCAACACGCAGGAGATTAATTAAACTAATTGATGGTTAATATAAAAGAATATCAAGGTTATGCATAGAATAAAATAAATCTGTACCGGCCAGAACCCTTGTAATATCGACAACTTGTGTGCTTGTGTGACAATTTTCTCAGGTTTTTTCCTAATTTGCTTTCACTCAATTTGGCATCGATAACGCATAGGGTTGTATTTCGAGTGTGGAGGAGGATTACTTCACCACAAACTTGACTGATATCCCGTTGACCTTATTTCAAGAGCCCTAGGACATAATACATTATGCACCTGTAATAAGGCAGACCGGATATCCGTCGCATCATGTTAAGACAAGTAACCTGTGCTGGACTCTAAGTCTGACCCATTGCTTTTGTGAATGCTTCCATTCTATAATAAAATTGATTTATGAAATGCTATGCCTGGGAAGGCCAAAGTCTTCATGCATGATTAACTTGCTTTTGCACATATGAAAAAAAACACCATGCCTTGTACTGCAAGTTCATTCGAAATGATTCTCAGGAGAATGTTATTTAAAGTCAGAGGGTACGATGTTAATTTCTATCCTCTACTTACACAACGTGCGTTCTTGAGCAATTCATGTGCTGTCAGGGCACTTGAGCAATTCATGTGTTTTCAGGGCACTTAAGTAATTCATGTGTTGTCTTGTTACATCCGAAATGCCGTTACCAAATATTGCAAAAGTCACGCGCAAAACGTGTTTTGTAATGTCTGCACGCATTTCTGTTCGAGAAGCTCAAATACTTACAAATGCACTGGAATTGAAAAAGAAGGATCTAAAATGCAGAATCCAGTGACAGAAGATATCACAATCAAAAGTCACGCAAAGGCTGCGCAGGAGATGAAATACAATGTGACTCTGAATTACATTTTAGATGTATGTGTTTTATGGATGTTTTTATGTCCGAAATAAATATCAGATGATGACGAAAACTAAAATATATACAGAGACAGAGAAACAAATACATTCGTATCCTTCATTTCTCGAGTTTAAACTTCTCATTGTATATATTGAGAAGTGTCACTATTTATACTGTTGAGCACCAAGGTTATATGTTAAGTTCTTTACATTTGCTTCTAAACGTTTCAAGTTGGCTGTACTGGCTTTCCACAAAGATTGGACCAAACCCCGTATCAAGATGACTACTAGAGAAACACGGAGTAAAAGCACCTTGGCTGCAGCGGGTGCTGCTAAAGGTACGCTGGAAAACTATTTTGCTAAAGCTGGCACACAATTGATCGACGAAATCACGGTCCTAGAGAGGCGCATTTCACAAGAACTAGACAGGGCAAGGAGATCTTCCATGGGCCCTCTGGCACATGCTAAGTCCCCTGCCACCAGAGCCGATCTTACACCAAACATTGAAAACATTGACCCTAATAATGAGACATCGCGCGCTGTCAATTCTCCCATGAATACAGATGCATTAAACTCAACCTCATTTAGTATTGCAAAGGACCTGAGCGAATATATTGATATGAGCATGTTAAACTTACCACAGAGTCAACCACACTCCATCCCACCTACCACTGTAGCCCTCATTCCAGATGTAATCATTGACAAAGGCATACCCAATAACCCTTCGCAGGGGGCAAGGGAAGGAGCTATTCCTAAAAGGAAAACAGATGTCCAAAATAAAGGGAAAAGGAAGACAAAAACTACTAAGCTTGACCCTATCCCCGAGGTCAATAGACCTGGCTCAACCAACACAAAACAAAGACCCATTGCCACAACTGAGATCGGATGTATGACGTTACAACGCAGGCTATTACAACGCCTGCCTTTACAACACGTTTTTTACATCGCATACCTTTACAACGCATAGCGCTTAGAGGTGCTGGATAGTCAAAAGTTTCATTTTCTATTCCAACTCCAGTCCCCGTGGACGCTAGGGAAGGTGTTGGATAGAAAATTAAACTTATTCCCTATCCTAGAGCGCCCCCCAGCGCAATGCGTTGTAATGGTTTGCGTTGTAATGACCGCGTTGTAATGGTAGTGCGTTGTAAAAGTTTCGTTGTAAAGGCTGTTTACCCTGAGATCATATCTTCTGAGGTATTGCTTGTAGAGGCATTAGATCACAACAACATGCACTTCCTCGATTCCTCTAGTGAGGACATCACGCTAGCTGATATAGGTGCTCTCATGAGATCCCTACTAAGCCCTCTAGAAGCACGGCTAATAAAGATGGAAGCTAGGCTAGTATCTATAGAAAAATCGACTGTCCAGGTAGCTGACAGTCTAAAAACAGACAGTGGGGGCGGCAGAGGGGGTACAGAGCCAAAGAATAAAAGGGATACCCCAACAAGCTCAACAAAGGACAATAGGGCAGTCCCTCTGGTGCAAAAGGCCAAATCAATCCCCCCCCAAGCACGACCAGCCAACCCAAGGCCAAGGCAAACAATCCCAATCCACCCACTAACCAACAACTACTGAATCCCCACCCCCAGACTAACTCCAAACATACTAAGGATAATACCCAAGCCCCAAATGAGTCACACAAATCACACAAATCAATACCACCAATAGTTGAGGCACCTGGGAATAGCAAGAAGTTTAGAGCAGTGTACCTACCTCCGGAGGCGAGCCCCTACACAGTGATCTTAGCAGGGGTTCCTGAGCTGAAAACCACCTTCAAGGAATCAACAGCTTCCTTGAAGAACTAGGTGGTTAGTTGGCTATCCATGTACAGACCTCTACCGCAAGGCATAACTAGTGAGGTCCTGATGGTCAGAAGGGTTCCGTGGGTAGGCAGTTCAAAGAAAACCATCCATGGAGATTGTGTCCTGATTAATTTCAGAGATCCCAGGACCGCCTCCTATGGCACCCGGACGACAAAGGGAGTAACATCAAGTCGCTACCCCTTTCCTTCTTCTACCCCCCCATTGAACTACGAAAGGGATGCGGAGAGATGGGGTAGCTTCCCAGAGGAGAGGGGGGGCGGGTGGGATCATAGTGAGAGAGCGAATTTCAACTACCCCAGAACACAACATCAAGCGATCTTCACACCAACTTTGGAGGAGTAGGGTTGGGAAATCTATCATGGTAGGGGAGGCGGCTGGGGTGGAAGAAATAGAGGAGAATACCGTCCCAGAGTCCACCACCCAACATACTTTCCCACATTTAATAGATACAGCAAACTAGAAATGGTGGATTGACAGGAAAGGCCCCATGGCAAGGAGTACCACCGTTGCCAGAGAGAGGGTCTTGAGGGAACCACCATACCCTGTGGTTCTATAAATGAAGCAACGATAGAGACCAGGCAGATTGAAGAAATTAATCATAGAAAGGACGCAAATAAAACCATAACTAAGCACCCCGATAGCAACAGGGAACCAGGAGAGTTACGAGGACTTTTGACCTCAGCAACAATGCTCACGGGTAAAATAAATGACCATGCCCCCTCTCCAACATCGCTCGCAAACCCCAGGCCTCCCTCCCTGAAAATTATTTCATGGAATGTGGCAGGCCTGGGAAATAAATGGGACCAACGGGACTGGATATCCTTCATTGGCTCTAAAGACATATGTCTTTTTCAAGAAACCTGGGCGAGGGAAGAGTACTCCCCCCTTGACTTTGCAACATTTTATATTCCCGCGATATGGGGGGTAGGAGACGCCCTTCTGGTGGCCTCCCAGTTTGGAAGGGAACTCAATTAGGATGCAGGGCCACACGGCTGTCGCTGACCAGTCAAGACATATTAGCTGTACAGCTCGATTGGACAAACTCCCGTAGACTCGTCTTGATAAATGCTTACTCTAGACCAGTAAACATAGCACGAGAATCGACTACTATTGAGGAACTCCCAGCTTTCCTTAATGAATTACCCACGGGGACCCCAATCGTGGTGGGAGGGGATTTTAATTCACACTTTGAGCCTCTTGCTGGCCTCCTGGATGGGTCCTCGCTAGAAGAGGATGCTAGATGGTTAGTTCCTCCAACGGTAGCTCCCCCCCCAGAGCTTGGACCCCACTTGCCCTACAGATCACCGCCCTAACTCTCAAACATGGTCTCAGGGCGTGTAATGGCCGCACTAAATCTGACAATCCCAGTCAATATACTTCTAATAGAGTGGGCAGGGAGTCAAGAATAGATTAAGTTTTAGTCCAACTATCCTCTTGGTAGTACATCATTGATTTTAGGGTACTAGCCAGAACAGACAGTGACCATACCGTCCTGGAATTGGACTACGCCGTCCCTGGCAAGGAAGGTAGGGACCATGCTATGGTGACGGTAAATCCAAATCCAGGCCTCCTTCTCGAAAACAATAGAAAGAGAGTAAGGTGGGAAAAATTGGCTACCAGTAGGGAAAAATTATCCAGCCTTTACACAAGAATAATTCCAACACTAGAAAAAGTTGGTCTCCTTAGAGTGGAACCAAGTTCCCGGGAAACCCACAAACTACTGGGGCTGGCACATGAAGAACTTGTTAGGACCTTGGCGATAGATCTTTTCTCCAAGGTTCATAGCAGAGGTGTTGCCCACCACCGCTCGACAAGGTACAATGCTACATGCCGTAAGGCAAAGGGGGATCTCCTCTCTGCTATCAAAGAAGGCAAAAGTAGACCAGAGATACAGACTAGAAGATGGGCGTACAAGAAAATGGTCAATAGCGCTAAGATGGAGTGGGATCAGAATAAATGGGAGGAACTTTCTAGTTCCTTAGCCGTAAGGGATTCCCAAACGTTCTGGCGTATCATTAACACGGGGTCCGAAGACCTAGCACCTGCAATAGAACCCAATATTGCACCAAGCGTATGGCAGGAACACTTCCAGTCCCTCTATACAGAGGAGAATGGGGCCAAATGTTATCCATCCCCATCTGACACAAATCATTTAAAGGGGGACCTCTTCACAGAAAAGGAGGTGAGATCAGCGATAGCGGGTCTACCTCTGGGCAAAGCGCCGGGGCTGGATGGTCTTCCAGGTGACCTGTTTAAACAGGAGCCTGATGTATGGGCCCCATACCTATTGGTACTTTTCAATGCAGTTCTGAGGGGCATGGATGTGCCTTGCACTTGGCTGGGAGCGGAGGTTGTTCCTATATTCAAGAAGGGTTCGCCTTTGCTACCAGTCAATTACAGGCCCATCAGCCTCATAGATGTGTCCTAGAAGCTCTTTGGGAGGCTCATACTGGATCGGCTCCAGAGCTGGATGAAGGAATGTGAAATTTTGAGCCCCTACCAAGCAGGTTTTAGAAGGGGAATATCTACAACCGACCAGATATTCCGTCTGAACCTCATTTATTGGAAGACTGCACTAATTGAGGGCAGCAGCTTGTACACAGTGTTTGTGGACTTGCGCGCCGCCTTCGATTTGGTGCCAAGATCAAAATTGTGGACCGTATTGGCAGATATGGGTGCCCCAGCAGACATCCTATCCATACTAGTCAAACTACATCAGAATAACTTTGCACGTGTCAGGTGTGGCAGGAATGGGGACCTTACTGACAAATTACCCGTTGACAGAGGGGTGAGACAGGGCTGCATGCTTGCACCGACCCTGTTCTTCCTCTTTGTGAACGGGGCAATCGCCCACCTGTCCAGGATTGGTGACATTGACACCCCTAAGTTGGATGGCAGCAGGGTGCCCGCCATTATGTTTGCGGACGACACCCTGCTGCTGTCGAAATCCCCCATGGGAATCCAAAAGGTACTGGATGGTTTTCTGGAATTCTGTACGGAAAGGGGACTCGAGATCAACGCCTTAAAAACAAAATTTATGGTCTTAAACCCCACCCGCTCAACACGCTCTACCCCTATGATAGGCACAATCCGCTTAGAGAGGGTCTCCACGTTTGAGTACCTGGGGGTAACTCTAAACGAGAAAATGACCTGGGAAACACACAAGATTAAGGCCAACATGAAACTTGTGCAGCTAGTGGGTGGTATCTCAAGGATGGTGAAGAACTCTACATACCGCCCACTGGGTCCAGTCATTCAAATTTATAAATCACAGGCCCGGGGGGCAGTCACATACGGGGGCGAAATGTGGGGTCACACCACTGCTCAAAAATGATGTATACAGAAAACAAATTCATCAGACAGATGGTAGCTCTCCCCACAAGTACGCCGCTGCTCCCTCTGAGACTCGATCTGGACATCAGGCCAATTGCAGACGAATTGGGACTCAAGCCGCTAACCTTTTGGCGACGACTCTGGAGCAGCAATGATCTCACCAAATGCAGGACTGAGCTCCGGGAGTTCCTAAATGTACCAAATGCAAGTGCTATCCCATGGCTAACCTATGTAAAAAGGTCACTTGAGACCCTTGGCTTATCAGAACTCTGGACTGATCCGGAAAACGCAAGCACCAGGATCTCACAGAAAGAACTATCAAAAGCTTATTACGATCTAAAGCTTACTGTTGCCGTGAACGAGACGCGGGAAGGCTCTCTGACAAACTTATTCATCCTAAACAAAGACTACTATACTTTTGAATGTGTTTTGGATGGCATGACCCCCGCGCTAAATAGGAAGCTCTTTCTGCAGTGGCGCTGTGGTACTCTACCTCTAAGTTCATTTACAAGTTCATGGTCTCCACCCCCGACCACCGAGCGCTGCCCTGCATGCACGCATCCCCAAGAAAATGACTTTTCTTTTGCGAATCCTACCAAAAAATCAGGAAATACTGGCTTATTCCCCTCCTTAAAAACATGGGTTTTAGAAACTTTTTACCTGCGTACAGAATCCTGAAGACTGATCCTTCCCCACAGATAGTGTTCGCAATGGCGAAGTATTTAACGGCAATGTGACACACACGTTCACGCTTTCTCAAGCTGGACGCGGATTCTTAATTCCGTTTTAATAAATTCCAATTGGTAATTGATTTTAGCTCTTATCGAGGACAATCTGACTTACATCGTAGAGACCAATTTTTATAATCACTGTTTTTGATGCATTGTATAAATTTTATGTGATTGTGATGTGTGTATATCTTTTATGATCTTATTGGTCGAAATAAAGATTTCAAACAGTAAACAGGTTAACTTCCATGTGAAGGGCAACGCCGTTTGTAAGTGCTACACAGAAAACCATCTGAAGTTGAGGAGTCGGAGCATTATGCCTTTTTGCATAACGCCGAAAGAGTGCGCAGTAATAGTCCTCTGTGCAGAGTGACGATACACCCCGTTAGTGGCTATTTTACCTTTTTTTAAATAAGAAAATACAAGCAATGGAATCCATTCGCATACAACGAAAGAAAAACATTCTTCAAAGTAAAATGTAGCGTTTGCTATTTATCTAAACACCTATAATTTCTTAGATAATGTAATTTGTCATAAAGTGTGTTTATCTTCATTTTCTTACACAACTGAAATTTTCATTTAAATACATATAAATCCGATGTAAAATGTTGACTTGGGGGTTGGAATAAAAACAACTAAATTAGAATGTATTTTGGCCTTTGTTTATGAAGTAGAGGGGTATAGCATAGTCACTCATCTGTTTAGTATCAATGAGATAGATGTAAACGGCCTGCGGACATCTGACTATGGAAGCAGGTGGTTGGGTAATTAAGGACTGTGATCAGGAAGAATAAACCTTGTAATAATGAAGTTTATTGCATGCATGTTATGTCCTCATCTGATTCCATGATTACAGTCCTTTCAAGATGAGGCACTGCCCGAGCATACGTCCATGACCTAGAACTAGAAATTGTGCCACCTGTGCATTCTTTAAACAAAATGGAAATAAATCATGTTAACAGCACTCAATACATGAGAAGGAAAATGTGCTGAGAATCACTTTGCACCTGTAGATGATGTTGCAACACAAAAGTGTAAAGATATCATCTGTTGAGCAGTGGCTCTTCCGCTTTGGCGGAGGATTGTCGCCCCGATAAAAACTGGCAAAAAAGGAGAAAAAAAATGACACTCGTTTTTTTTCTTCTTTCCTGCTGTGAGGGGGGCAGGGCCTGGGGAACGCACTGAGGGGAGTGCACTCCCTTTACTACACATGGCGGTTTGGCTGGCGGACTCAGGCTGGGCAAACCATTATGCGCAGTGAACCTTTCTCCAACCCCAGCTGCAGTGCTGCGTTTGGAGAGAGCAAGCACAGACTCCCAATCTGTTCTGGAGTGCTAATTGAGGGTGTTTAGGCCAATCCTGAGTCTGCTTTCAGGTGAGAGCAGCTTCAGGATTGGCCGCCGGGACTTCTGGGAGCCTGTGCCTGAAGCAGAGGAGCAGGACGCAGCCGGCTGAAAGTACGTTTTTCACATTTTTAGGGCTCGCTTTTCCTATTCCGCAGGAATAGGAAAAGAGCCGTAATGCAGCTAAACCAAACTTCAGGCCCCAGAGGATTTTGAACAGTTCATGTGAATCACAATCACGTGACCTGCTCTCATGCACAAGCCTTCCCCCTGGCAGCAGCATTTCTCCTTTCACGGCAGCCAGGCCACTTCAAAGGGTTCCGCTGCCCCGCCCCCTGTTTCACGGCCATCTGTTCCCCAGCACCTCCCCTCTCTCTCCCCTAATTATTCACTGCATGGCCGGCCGGCACATCGAAGGCTGCTGCTCCCCATGCGTCTCGTTTATTGTGCTTACTAGTACCCCTGCGGCGCTTTCACATATATAGCGACATGGGCGCTTTTGTTGCAATATCATCAGCTGCCAAGTGCCAACAATGCCGTCAGTCTTTTGAAATGCGGTTTTGTTTCTGCTGCAATCTCTTTAACAAACAGTATGTTAAAAGCACATCCTACTTCCCCAGGTTATTGGGAATAACTACTGTAAATGTGACTGACTAAGTTAAAGGGGACGACATGCACCTTTTGCTACCTTTTGTATTTTGTTGTTCACCATTGTCACTTTTGCCTCCTGTAACTTAACATTTTGCTTTTGAAATTTGTTCACTTGTAATTGTCTCCTGTGTATCATTACTGTTCCTATTGCGAAGCGCTCTGACACCTTCGGGTAAAGTTCGTGTTACATAAACACGCATAAATAAATAATTAAACAAATTAAATCCTACCACTCACACAACCAGCCTCCGCCCGCACTCTGGCATATTGCAGCGCATCTAGTAGGGTACCGTGCAACACAGATCAGGCCATCCCACGCAATGAAGCTGGGCGCCCGTGGATCCCCAGCTGACCCTCTCATCGGCCATGCCTAATAGCCGTCCTAGAACCAGACATGCTGCGCAACTGCAGCCCATCGCTTCCAGTCCTGGCCTGTCTCACCCAAAGGCGGCTATCCACAAGCCCGCTGTGCAATGCCGAACCGGTTTCCCAAGCGGCCTCTATTGCCATAAATGACAATCCCCACCCTCCACTTCAGGTCATCTGGCCACCCTCCCTCTGTGCCTCCCCCAAGGGCACTTCTCCGTACGGCACCCCTGGACCCATCCCCGCATCCTCCACTGCAATCCCCCTTCCAAACAGTGCCCGACTCCCGCCATGTCTCCCCAGTGCCCGCAGAACTAAAACCCCGTCATGACCAGCCCCAGAAGGATGAAAGGCCCATGCCTGCCACCCACCCAAAACCTACACAGGCCCCCTCCTGCAACCACTGCTCCTGCGCATCGCCGCCTCCCAACCGCGTCGGGAGCTACCTGCGTAAGCCCGCCCCCCCCACTGAACTGCCAGGCCACCCCCCGATCCACAACCCTCCACTGGCCCACCAACCACTCGAAACCGGCCCCCCTTCTTGAGTGCCCTTCCCCGCGTCCAAGCCGTCCCGTGTATCCACCCATCCAAAACTTCGCACCCACACTCCCTGTTATCGCTCTCATCCCCTCCGCCGCTATTTATGCTGCGCTAAGCACCCTGGCACCCCTGATCCATCCCGCAAGACGCCGCCTGCACCAGTCACTCTTTTACGAAAACCTTTGTCACCATCCACTGCGAGGCCCCCCAATGGCAAACGCGGGGAAGCCGTGGGCCGAGCACCATTGCGCATTTCATGATACCCAACAGCTCTTATCCCTGGTCCCCGGTCCTTGCCCGTGTGTGGCCAAGACCCCCTGCACCTCCGACTGCACGGCGACCCAAGGTGTGTCCTCCCGTGCGCCCGGACCAACCATGAGCCCTGCAGCTGCCCGCACATCCCCAACCCCCCCTATCACCTCGACCACCCCCAATAACGCCATGCCTGACCCCCACGTCCTACTCAAGCCCTCCGCCACACCTCCATCAACAGCCTGCAAATAGGCAGTACCCCACAACCACCTCCAGCATCTTTAAATGGCGCCTAAGATGCCATCTCCTAGTACTCCTGCATGGCCACGCCGACCAACCTAGACAAACCACAACCCACCCAACCCTGCCCACCCGAGCTCCCACAGGCACCACGACCGACCCTGCACTGCACCTGATACCCCCTGGCCTCAGTCGGACGAAAGGCCGAGGGCACGAAACTGGGCCTCCAACCACAACCTAGTACCGAGATGGCGTGACAGCGCCTAAGGGCAACATGAAAGTGTGTGGAAAATGTGTGTGTGGGGGGGGTTAAGTGGGCACACGGCACATTGCGAGACTTGCTTAGGTGCACTGCACCAGGGACTTCCAGGCGCAATTTCAAGTGACAGGTGTTTAGTGTGGGCATTCAGGAGCCTGACACTACGTCAGTGCCCACCCAGGGCCCGGGGTCAGCGCCCCACACGTTCAGCAGGTGACAGCGGGGTTCCTCTCCCGGGGCTTGCAGAGCTGTTCCTTTCTGCCTCTCTGTCCTCTGCTTCTCTTCTCGTCAATGCCTCCTGTCTCTGACCCCTGCTGCTCTTCTCTCTCTGCTCTGCAGATGGCGCCCCTCTGAGTGAGCTCTCTTGGTCCTCCTCCTTTGCCGTGGTGGTGGTTTCCTTCTCTGGCCTCTTCACCTTTTTTTTTTGCAGAGTTTTATGTAGTGCGAACTTGACCAGAATCGGGTATCAGAGCGCTTTACATAGCACCAGTTGCGTTACATGAGAACACACATTCATTTTTGTTAGGCCCTGGGGAGAATAAGTGATTTGGCCAGAATCACAGGAGGTTTAGTGTCATTACCGAGACTCAAACCCAGTTCCCCAGGTCCGAGGTCGAGTGCCCTAGCCGTTATCTTCTCATTGTTGGCCTGCATGTGCTGCAAGAAGGGCGACGGCGGATTCAAGGTAAGACAGACCTGTGGAAAATCACCCCCTGCCAGGGCCCATCTGGGTGGGATTATAGGCAGAACCACTGGGATACTGCGGCTGGGAAGGGACAAACTCTGCAGTAGGGTTGACTAAATTATACGCCAAGAGATGGCAAATTAAGTGCTACCTTGTTTGGCAGTGTTTTTCCACTATTTTGTCACTTTAACACATGTAGATAGGAAAAATAAAGATTCCACACAGCTTGGAGAATGCTACAGCTTTTTAGAAAAGAGAAATATACGCATTCCCCAGGCCCTATTTAACTGTTATTAACCAACAAGGAATATTTTTGTCTTTCCTCGAAGCACAACCATCGCTTCTGACCCCAAGAGTAAAATAGTGTGTTTTCTGAAAACAAACCTACCCATGCACACTTCTATAAATAAAAGGGAGCCTCATCGTGTACCAGTTTTCCTTAAGATTTTTTCAGTTTTGGGTTTCGTTTGTGTTCACACTAGGGCTTTAGAAGCACCACTTTCTATTAGGAGGTCAATAGAACAGTGTTGTACATTACTAGGTACAATGTCAGCGTCTTCCTAGAAGGCACTCTCACATCAAGGCATCAGACCTTAAAAAGAGAAGTCAAATGTTTGGCATCTTGCTGTACTCTGAGCACCCTCTTGAAGTACCGGATTACGTGTCTCCAGTGTAACATGACTTTGCATGTATAACGAAGTACATTTAGCCAGTGAGGCTCCGAAGTATAATTTTCTTCCCGATTGATCATAAATCTCCGAATTAGAGAGTCTTTACCAAAGACCATCTCCATCGGTTTCTGCATTAATCATTAATTATTTCTATATGCAAACCCTCGTATAAAGCACTGATTGTAATCTAGTATTGGTAACAGAGATAAGGAACAATATTTCATTAGATCGGACACAGACTGCAAAAATACCAAAACCAAGCCATATAAATACATTGCAATTTGTGCTCTTTGACCTGAATGTGAACATCTTTTCTCTGAGGTCTTCATTTGGCTCTCTCTGCTGGCGAGTGGGTCTATGAACCAAACGCCCTTGCTTTACTGAAAATCCTTTCTATGTCCAGATTCACTCGGATGGACACACAACCCAACACACACACACAACCCCCGAGACACACCCAACCCCCCACACACACTCAACACCCCACATACACAACCCCCCCCACACACAACCCCCCACACATACAACCCCCCACACATAAACCCCCACACATACAACCCCACACACATACAACCCCACACACATACAACTCCACACACACACAACCCCACACACATACACAACCCCACACACACAACCCCACAGACACACAACCCCCCACATACACAACCCCAGACACATACAACCCCACACACACACAACCCGCCACACAACGACACACACAGCCACACACACACAACCACACAACCACAAGCACACACACAACCACACACAACCACTCACCCACACAACCACACAGACAACCCCAAACACAACACACACAATCACACACACAACCCCAAACACAACACACACAACTACCCACACAACCACTCTATCTATCTATCTATCTATCTATCTATCTATCTATCTATCTATCTATCTATCTATCTATCTATCTATCTATCTATCTATCTATCTATCTATCTATCTATCTATCTATCTATCTATCTATCTATCTATCTATCTATCGCACTCACTCTATCTATCTCTCTATCTATCTATCGCCCTCACTCTATCTATCGCATCACCACAGCATCACTCAACACCACCACAGCATCACTCAAGGGCACCACAACATCACTATGCGCTACCACAGCATCACTGAACGCCACAGCATCACTCATCGCCACCACAGTATCAATCTGTGCAACAATTCAACAACAACTGGTTCAAATATGTTCTCTCAATGTTTCAAGCTTTATTACAAATGCCACAAAAAGATATTAATATTTCACTTCTGTTCTTGGATTTTCGTCACAATAAAATACACTGAACATAATCTTCACAAAAGTTATTTACAAAAGTTTAAGCTATTGCCATTATAAATTACAATAACTTTTATTTAAGTATTAATTATTTAAAAAAATTAAAAGCCATTGTTATTAGTAATATCAATACATCTAAGTCACGTAAATAAAACACATATAGCATTACAAATGCTATACGTGTCACATTTGCGAAAGATATAACTATTGCCATTGTCAATGACAAAACTATTAATTTTGCTATTTTCAAAACCAACACATCAATAAAAAAATTGTAATTTACAATACCAATAACTCAAACTTTCCTAATGCGAGACCTATTGCATTGCAAATGCTTGTTATTTTGCCCAGCTACCTTCGTGACCCCTAATCCCCCTCCTCACCCCGCCACCCGCCCGGCCACTTGGCCAAACACGGGCCGCTATTGCACCAAGTTAATGCGCTAAAAACAGATCTTAATGAGACTCTCTTAAAAGGAAACAGAAATTCCTCTGGTTGAACGAGTCAGGTAGAAGGGTGGGTGTCTGTTAGCCCTGACCCCCATCGCCAACCTTCCAGACACCTGCACTCTGCCTCTCTCGTTCACACTCCCCGCATCTATCAAAGCCACCATGGAGGATGCTCCTTCTCCTACCTCACTGCCAAGTCCTGGAAGTCCCCTCCACCTCCAAATAGCATCCTCTCTCACGGAATTCAGAAAGGGTCTCAAGACCTGGCTCTTTGACTGATCGCAGCAGGATACTAGCACCTGAAAACTCTCACAGGTGACTAGCTACATTGCACAAATCCCGATTGACTAATTGAGAACTTTACATTGTGTATCCATTATGGATGATAAGATGTTTATATTTATGTCATTGTTGATGGTGTCAAACAGCACAGAAATGTTTAATAGTATTAGTCGGCAAGTGTTTCTACCATCTAGAGTTTTTAGAATGTTGTTGAGAATTTGTAAGAGAGGCCATCTTTTAGTTAACATTAGCCACTTATAATAAAAGAGGTTCAGGAGTACCAGATGAGAGGCAGAAGATTAGGGAGGGTACTGCAGGGAGAAAGACCTAGAATGAGAATTAACTTTAATCAGTGATCCTGTGAATACTAAAAACACTTACTGTATCACTCTTAAAATCTCACTCTTGGTATTAGCAAAGACAGTGGAAATAACGGGTTGCTACTGATAGTTTTT
Organism: Lissotriton vulgaris; assembly: GCF_964263255.1. Classification (NCBI taxonomy): domain Eukaryota; kingdom Metazoa; phylum Chordata; class Amphibia; order Caudata; family Salamandridae; genus Lissotriton; species Lissotriton vulgaris. The sequence continues at coordinate 353,378,249 of NC_141698.1, forward strand.
ATATTCGTAAGCACAGAAGTTAAAATGTCTTTTTTTTAATTTCTTTTTTATAGGTGGTTTAAGAATCATTATTTAATGTATAATAAATCTGTTTTCTTGATATCTTGATGCATCTGTATTTATTGAGATATGTATTTCGTCTAAAAGTTTAAAAGAGTTGTAGTTCTTCAATCTCAGTGTCTCTCTATTAATGAATCTTCATCAAAGTACAGCAGGAACTGCTCGACTCCTCACCAAATCTGCTTGAATAATGATTGATGCAGTCATTGCATGGCTCTTTTTACAGACTTGAGATTCAAGATGGAGCAGGAGATGCCCTATGTCCGCGAGATTTGCTTCTTTCAAAGTACTTGCAGGCAGAAACCCCTGGATGACTTTGTGCTACAAAATTGAGTTTACTAACAAGGTACATATCTGTAAAATATTTATGACATGTATGTTTTCTTGATATTGACTGACTGCTGTATTTTACATCAGTAATTCCCAAATGTGCATTTGACCCAAAATGCATATTTCTTGGTCCTGGCATACTACTGGTTGGTACACTCTACGATCCTGGCACCAGAAAAAATAAGTATGACCGCACAATCTCTTCTTTGGTGTTGGGTGCGTGGGATGGACTTTCAATAGGCCACCATTCCCCATCACTATACTGCTTGTATTAGAAGTTTGGGTTCAGGGTCTGAGAGAAGATGATAGAGGCATTGCTGTTTGCTGAATAGGTGTGTTTGAGGTTTACTTGAATAAATGAAGAAATGTACAGATGGGGTTGCCTTATACTAAGTGGTGTTCTAGCTTTCAGGTTCATAGAACAGAGGAGCTGAGGATGCATTGTGACAATGCAATGTGTTTAGGAAATTTAGTTGAAGAAGTTTGATTTTCACTGTAGTAGTGCACTTTGTTCATGAGGTGACTGTGCACAAGCTATTGAGTTTTGAAGGCAAACATATAAAATAATTTTTCTGATGTCCATTAGCATTCTAGTTGCAGAGAGACCTAAACAGGAATGAGGAGTCTGCAGGACCTTTTGTTAGAAGAGTTGATAAAGCAGACATGGCTGGAATGGTCCAAGAAGACGCTTTTGGAGTATTGAGGAAGGTAGGATTTAAATGATGCAAGCTTGCCTTCATGTGGGGCAAAGCTTGTGTTCCTGAGCCTGCAGAGGAATACACCTGATCATTTTAGGTGGCACCTCATCACATGTGGGTTTTTCAGGCCAAAGAGAATCCACTAACACTCTGTGTGCCACTGAGCCATTGCTGTTTTTCAGAAATAAACCCTCACTTTGGGAGTTTGTTTCTGAAAATACAAAATATAATGCCAGTCAGCCTCCATGACATGTCACCTAGCAAGCATTTTAGTCTTGCCAAAATTGCCTCTGTCATGAAGGCAGAAGCACCTTCAGCAAATAATCTCTACAGATCCCTTTTATTGTGTCATGCCTTGCCTTGTTTCTGAGCCAGGTTAAACTATGAGCCAGATGTATCAACATTGGATTTTGCGGGTCTATAATAGCAAATTTTACAGATTCGCTATTATATACTCGCAAAATGCAAAGTATGTAGGTTTTTGCAAACATTTTGCGATTCCTACATATTCCTTAATAGCGAATCACAAATTGTGCTTCGCTATTAAGGAATGGCTTCCCATTAATTTCTATGGACCTAGAGGCCCATAGTAATAAATGGGATTTGAATGAGAAAGTTTACGATTACCAAATAGGTACTCGCAAATTGCACATGCAATTTCAAGGGAGCACGGGGGACAGCCACCCTGATTCACCCCTGAAATATGTATGCCCTAAGGGCAATTATGTGGGCCACATGGCACTTAGAAAATGCTAAAGAGTGAATTTTTCAAGGAATTTGCAAATTACCACCAACTAGAAGTTGGTGGAAATTTGCGATTCCTTAATGCTAATTCACAATTTGCAATGGCTACAAGAGTTGCATGGCTACACAAATTGCGATTCCCTAACTGCATTCGCAATTTAGGTCATCGCAAATAATTGCGATTACCCATATTGCGATTTAAAAATGTTTTATACATTGCAAAACACATTTTTGCAAATGTGCTGATTTTGCAAATTGGCCTGTTTGCAATCGCAGAAAGCGTTGATACATCTGACCCGTAGAACCTTATTTAGAGGTTGATGAACAAGTTACCACATCATAAACACAGCGGATGCTATATCCACTACATTATAGGTGCATTATTGCCTAGCAATATGACGGCCAGGATATCTGCAATGTTAAGATGGAGTATACAGTTTGCCAAATCCTTGTAAGGCCCATAGTCTTGTGCCATACCCTGTTGTTGGCTTAGCCTTGTGCCACGCCCTTCTGGTACTGATACTGTAGTGAGACTTAAAGGTGTCCAAATTGACTCTAGATAGCTTCTCTGTGAACTGGTAACCTTCTTGCTGCTGAAATGTTTGAGATGTGGAGGAAAACAAACCTCAGCATTTTGAGACTTGCATAGCCTAAATATGTGAAAACAAGGATCCAGAGCTGAACTCCCATAATGCAGACTGGCTTGAGATCGGTCTTTTAGATAAACCTTTATGGTCCTTTTTGCAGGTTTATCCCCAAACTTTTACCTTCTTTCCTGCCCTTTTGTTGTTGGCTATAGGACTCTGGGCACTTTACCACTGCTGATCAGTGCTAAAGTGCATATGCTTTCTGTGTAAATTGTTATTGTGATTGGTTACCCATGATTGGCATATTTGATTTAAGAGTAGGTCCCTAGTAATGTGCACTAAGTGTGCCAGGGCGGGTAAATCAAATGCTACCAGTGGGCTTGCAGCACTGATTGTCCCACCCACATGAGTAGCCTTGAAAAGAGGTCTCAGGCCTGCCACTGCAGTGCCTTTGCGCAGTTTGTTAACTGCCATGTCGATGTGGCAAGTGCACCCACTTGCCAGGTCTTACCCTTTCCTTTTCTTACACTTAGGACACCCCCGTAGCAGTCCCAAGGCACCCCCGCCGGGCAGGGTGCAGTGTATGTTTTATTTATTTATGTATTTATTTATAAAGTTTTATATAGCGCGAACCAGATCCCGAGGGATATCAGAGCGCTTTACAAAAGGATGAAATGGAGAGTACTACTCCAGTAAAGAATGCCAAAATGTTGTAGTCACAAAAGTCACATACAAATGATACACCGCGAGAAGAGAGGGAGAATACAGAGCCAGTAACGATATTGATGTAATCAGAAAGATGATGGAAACTTCAAGATAGATTATTCAAGTTACTTTATTTAAGATAAGTTCTTATGATAAAAGATAGGAAAACCCCATCAGGAGCAGCTGTCCTGCTGCTCAGCCCTCACCCAACTGACATTCACAAACCACTAGCATTCCACCCCTCCAACATTCCACAACACATGCATTCTAGCTGAGCAGCAGGAAGACATAAGATACAACATATCTCCCTTCGTTGGGGAATTTAAAAGAATCAAATAAAACATTGACAACATGTCTAGTACAATTGGTCAGTAAAATAAAGACAATACGGCTAGTACATATGGTCAATGCATTCAATAAATTTTAAACACTGCACAAATAAAAAATGTGCAATATAATCAATAAACAATAGACTTCCTCATACCTCGCATCACAACCAGTGAACCGATCATCAAACTGACGCAAGAAGATACTCCTGTCACTTCCCATACTGATACATACTGAAACGTAATATAGCATCTCGTCTCGCACACTACATCTGAGCAGAGTGTCCTACATCTTACGTCCTTATGCCACAAATCATACCAGTTGGCCAGACCAGTACAACAAGCAAGACACACACGAACAAATCTTAACACCCTATATGTCAGGAAACAATGCGTACACCTCAGACACAGACCTCGTGCACAAGGCAGACACAGAACAAGCACTCACATAACTCATTCATGCGCCGGGAAACAACGTGCACACCTCAGACACAGAACAACCACTCACAGAACTCATTCATGCGCCAGGAAACAACGTGCACACCTCAGACCAAGAACAAGCACTCACATAACTCATTCAAGCACCGGGAAACAACGTGCACACCTCAGACACAGAACAAGCACTCACATAACTCATTCAGGCGCCAGGAAACAACGTGCACACCTCAGACCAAGAACAAGCACTCACATAACTCATTCAAGCGCCGGGAAACAATGTGCACACCTCAGACACAGAACAAGCACTCACATAACTCATTCATGCGCATGAAACAACGTGCACACCTCAGACACTGACCACGTGCACACCTCAAACACAGAACAAGCACTCGCATAACTCATTCATGCGCCAGGAAACAACGTGCACACCTCGAACACAGAACAAGCACTCACATAACTCATTCATGCACCAGGAAACAACGTGCACACCACAGACCAAGAACAAGCACTCGCATAACTCATTCATGCGCCGGGAAACAACGTGCACATCAAAGACAAAGAACAAGCACTCACATAACTCATTCATGTGTCAATCAACACTACACAATACCTAATAAAGAGTGACCGCATATAGCATAGCCATCTCATACACAGGGTGACCACATACAACATAGCCCCCAGATACATAAGCTAATGAGTTGCCTAACAACTTGACACAACTCACACACAACACTTGTTGTGGGACAGCTTTTGGTGACTAAATCACCTACAACTAAACTTCACAACCAATGGATGACCACATTGTTCACCTCATACCTAACACAAACAAGAGTGACCTGACCCCACTCCTAATTAACACTAAGGTTTGCTACCAAAGTTCTGGGTCGTATGTACACAAGATTGTCTCTTTGGCCCCAAATCACTTCCTTTCAATCGGGCTCAACCCATCCAAATGAACACTGCCTTGAACGCCCGCTGACAACCACTGAGTGACGTTTAAATCAGATGTAAGTCTTGTTGATGACATCCTTTGCCAGCAATATCATCCCGTTTTCCCGTCTTTTATATATGATTTCAGAGCTTTTAATAATTCTCCAAAACGCTCCACTCCACTCCTTTTGGCAACACTCGCTTTAAGTAGAATTAAATCCAGTACCTTGTACACATCACACAGTGAGGGCATTCTCCTCTCGACAATACTTAGGTTTACCATTACCAAAATGGATGCATGCAAATCGACGTCGTGCCGGCTGGTTCACGGCACGAACAAGCACCAAAAACGCTGTCCATTAGTCTTGCAGTCTTTCATAGATGGAACGGCGTATCGTCACAGAGGAAAATGCCGAAGGTGAACCAGAGCAAGTTTCGGCTGTCTCATGCAAACAATTTTCAAAAATAAACTGTCACCTCACCATGAATCCAATAATAAACTGTTTGTATAACATGTCTTTTCCTTCTTTTTTATATTGCCAAAAAAAATAAACATCTCAAGTACTCTGCTCTTCCACACGCTTCAGCCTTGAAATTCTATTTTCCCTTCTTTTCTTAATGACCCAGAGTATTTCTGTCAATTCACCAGCCCGATCTCCGCCTTTGAGCAATCCGTAAACTGCCATCATATTAGCACACCACACCGAGGCTCGATTATTGCCCCCGAACACAACAAACTACGCAGCTGCTGGTAATCATGTGCTTCACCCTCCCTGGCTCGATTTTACATCGGCACAACACAGCAGCTGGTGATCATCCTTCACACTACACAGAGGCTCGATTTCACCTTGCCCCCGGACAACAAACACATTTCCATTCGGCTGATCTTAAGCCTTTAATTAACGCTGATGATCAGGCAGACCTTGTTCAAATGTCATCATACACATTGCTGCGAGGCTCGATTTACTGCCCCCGAACCACGTACGAATGACACAGCAACAGGTATTATGCCAGAACTTTACTCCGAGGCTCGATTTAGTGCCCCTGAACCACAAACGAATGACACAGCAGCTGTTAATATGCCAGGACTTTACACCGAGGCTCGATTTACTGCCCCTGAACACAAATAAACTACACGCTGATGGGTCTGGCAAACCTGGGTTTCAGGGCAACCGATGTCCGGGTCACTGATGGGGTTTGATTGCCAGACAGAGTTCCACACACACTTTAAATGACTGTTAAAATTCATTTACCTCGAGATTTCCTTTGTTCGATTTTCTGTACTTTTCATGTTTCCTTTCCCTTCAAGCTTGAACTTCTCTTCTCGTTTTCTTAACAGTACTGCTTAGCATTTCATTTCTTTTAATTTGCACGCATGGATTCTTCATCAAAATATCGCCAAATGATGTAATCAGAAAGATGATGGAAACTTCAAGATAGATTATTCAAGTTACTTTATTTAAGATAAGTTCTTATGATAAAAGATAGGAAAACCCCATCAGGAGCAGCTGTCCTGTTGCTCAGCCCTCACCCAACTGACATTCACAAACCACTAGCATTCCACCCATCCAACATTCAACAACACATGCATTCTAGCTGAGCAGCAGGAAGACATAAGATACAACAGATATCATATAAGAATACCAAATAGTTACAGTCACAATAATCACAGACAGGTGGTACACAGCAAGTAATAAAATAAGCAGGTCAATAACAGGCTGCTACAGGGGGCAAGCCGTACATCTTAGAGGAGCATGGAGCACAAACACAGGATGGTAAAAGAATGTAGAGTCAATCAACACCTGTTGTATGATCAGTGGGTGTGCGCAAATGCACATCGGCCAAATTAGGGTAAACATTTGCTCATGAGGAATCTTTTGGCTTCAAGTTTGAAAGCAGTTAATGATGATATTCTGCGCAAATCCAGTGGAAGAGAGTTCCAGATCTTTGGTGCAGCACCTGAGAAGGCTCGACGACAAGATCTCTTTTTATTCATGATACGTGGTTTCAGGAGGAAGTTGTTAGCGCGTCTTGATGCTCTCTCGCCACATGATAATTAAAGCTTTTCTTCTAGGTACCGGGGGCTGTTGTCGTGCAGAGCTTTGTGCACCAGAACAATAATCTTTAACTGAATTCGGGCTTCATAGGGCAACCATTTCAGAGACTTAAAGACTGGGGAAATGTGCTCATTTCATTTGGTACCAGTAACTAGTCTGGCCGTAATGTTCAGTGCTGACCTCAGTGGAGCCAGGGTGTACTTGGGAAGGTCACGGAGCGTAGCAATGCCATAGACTAGCCTTGGCAAGATCAGTGCTTGGACTGCTTGTTTGAAGTCATTTTGTGCAAGAAAGGGCTTCATATTTCTGAGTGTCCTCATCAAGTGATTAGCTCCCTTACAAGGTCGGACATGTACTGGTGTGTGTGTAACATGTCCTGATAGTGAAATACTGCCAATTTTGTTTTTCAAAATTAAAAGGCTACCTTGCCCATAGGACAGAATGGGGAATATTTTGTAACATATTACAAGCATATCTTCCCATAGGGATAAGATGGAAAAATTGAGTTTAGTACCCCTGAACTCAGAATTTAACAACACATCTTATAGTAAAGAAGGTTTTTAATTACAAGTTTGAAAACAGCACTTTTAGAAAGGGGCTATTTTCTTGTTCAACCTTCCTGTGTGCTTCTGCCTGTTTCTGGATTGGCTGTCTTGCTTTGAAGTGACAGGGGCTGGGGAGGTGCAGTGGCTCCAGGAGCCTGGATGAGTCAGCACTAGGCTGAGTAGGCCTGATCTGCATTTGGACTAGTGGGAGGTGTAGCACCTGTACCTGAATTGGGCTGTGCCTTCCTCCCACAATGCTGGTTCCACCCCCTGTGGTGTATCTGGGACCACGGCCCACACTGCCAAAGGATGTCTTTGTGCACTGGCAGAGTGCCCCCAGAACTGGTTTGAACTGGGCTCAGAGCCCCTTGCACAAAGAAAACATAGACATTTTGGGGTATAAGTATTAGACCTAAAACCCCTGAACTTTAAATCATTCCTGGAATTCAAAAGGAACTTTGCCAAAGAGAAGAGCTGGAGAGACTGAGGAGAAGTACTGCCCTTGCTGTATGTCTGAGGTTGGCCTGCAGTTGCTTTTTCTGCCAAGGTAAGGAGAGGACTTTGCTGTGTGCTGTGTCCCCTGCTTGAAGGAGATCTCCAAGGACATGACGTGAGCTGGCCTCCTCATTCAAAATTCTCAGGGAAACAAAGACTTCACCCCACCTCCTCTGAACTCTGCTGTTATGAGTTCTGACCTGCCTTGAGGTGCCTGTGCCAGTTTCGGGCCTCTGGAGATTGTTGCTGCTGTTTGGGAGCTGGAAGAGAGAAGAAACTCAAAGAACTACAGAAACCGACGCATCGCTCTTCTTGCAGCTGTTCTTCCGACACATCTTCATGGTGCAAGAAGAATTTCCACGCCTCGCCGTTTGGCTGCAAAAACCGTGCAGCACCTGTCATTGCTGCAAGAATCGATGCATCGAGATCGCAGGTGAAGTGGACTAAGGCAGCACTGCGCAACGCCGCCGCATCGATCGCTGACACTTTCCAAAGATCCGCACATCGTACCTGTGTGACATGCTTTCCCGATGCATCACCTACAGGCCGGAACCTGCGCGAAGAATCGACGCATCACTCTGCATACAGACTGGAATCGACGCAACCCTTTCTCTGCGTGCAGCTGAACTGTTGCATCCACTCTTTAGGGTCTCAGGAGTGTTGCATCTCTTTGTTTTCCGATGCTGCAGCAATTTGGCTTGGTGAACATTGACGCAACTTCAGGTACTTTGGGGAAGAGTCACCCATCAATAGTTTTCTATGGTAAAAGTTCTTGAAACCTTTTGAAAGTCATATTTTTAACTGTGCATGTTGGATTTTTGTTGTTTTGGTCTTGTTTAGTATAGATAAAATTATTTAATTGTTCTAAACTGGTGTGATGTCCTTTTGTGGTGTCTTCACTGTGTTACTGTGTCTGTTGGTACAAATACTTTACACATTGCCTTTGGGATAAACCTGTCTGCTCGTGCCAAGCTACCCAGGGATGAGCAGGGGTTATGTAAAGTGTGTATTCCCCTTACCCAGACTAGAAGCAAGGGTCCCTATTTGGACAAAGGTACCTTCCTCTGCCAACTAGAGATCCACATTTCAAACAAACCTGCTATAAACAACCAATTTTCCATCACTGGACCCTAGTTTGTGATTTGATGAGTATTTCCATTCGGATTTCTGAACATTAGGAGATCTTCTTAATTGCAACTGAAGTGAAACCTCGTCCTCATGATCTTGATAATACGGTGTGGTTTGAGATTGTTCTAAAATCTATTGGTTCCAGTAGCTTGTTCTAAGGTTTTTTCATTCACAGAATAATTGTAGTCTGACTTAGGCAAGCAGTAATATTCCTTTCCGAATAGAGTTAATTGTGATATTGGTCATCTTTGGATCAAGTGTAGAGAAATGTTCTTACATTTAGGGGTCGATTAGGATCGCGGACGGAAACGTGTTCCGTCCGCCGAGGAAGGTGGCAAGATACTCCGGACGTGGCCGCGGAAAAACCGCAATAGCGATTAGGATCAAATGTGACCGAAATGCCGACCGCGGCGGACGGGGCACAACAATCTCCGTCCGCGGCGGTCGAAGTACACCTGAGGCCGCGGCATGCGGACGGAACCTACAAAACACCGACCGCCGCGTACGCACATGACCAGGAGAACAACAACCTCCCCCGCGATACCTGCGTACTGTCCGTGTCCGCAATCAGGATAACTCCGCAAGTACCCCGGTAGCCACCGCGATCCACGTCCGCGGCAGTAGCAATGCTAGGAGAAACCGTGCACCACAGCGGAAGTCCAACATCCCTACAGTTAAACCAATGGCATACATACCGACAGAATCCATCACCACACACAGGAAAATGGACGACCACCCACCTGACACATCTAAACCAAACACAAGACACAATGACCCATCCCCAAGAACTGCATAAACCACACCTGACAACACACCCACCTATCACCTGACTGCCAATCAACATTCACACAGGGCCAACACACAGACTATAAATTAACTCCCACCAACTCCAGAAATCCTCTGCATCACAGCATAGCTGCTAGCAGGAGACAACACTTGGCCAACAGCAAACAATTTAATTCATACACATAACCCACACCCAAACACACCCTGCACACAAACACCCACCACACCATACCCAAACACCACACACCAGCACCTCCGAAATCCACACATATACACACCCCGAGCACCATGGCACCCAAGAAGAATCCGAAATTCACCGACACCGAGCTCAGGGTAATGGTCGATGAGATCATTCGTGTGGAACCCCACATCTTTGGATCCCTAGTACAGCAGACGAGCATAGCTCGGAAGAACAGCATGTGGGACCGGATTGTCACCAGGGTCAATGCCTCCGGGACCGTCCTGAGGACCAAGCAAGAAATCCAGAGACGGTGGCACGACCTTAAGACCCGGGTGAAGTCCATTAGAGCCAGGAACTTCCTCCGGGCCAACCACACAGGCGGTGGAACCCCCCCGGAGCCCCTACCATACACCGAGTGGGAGGAGAAGGTGCTGACCATCCTGCACCCTGAGGCCATCGATGGACTTCCTGATGGAGAAGAGGCTGGTAAGTACCAACCATATTTACAACAAGGGGTGGTGAGGGACAGAGTCTCTGAATTAAGCAGAAAGCTCTCACCCAGTCAAGAGATCAGGGCTAGATCCAACACCGTTTTTTAGCTCACTGCACCATCCCAGTTTCAGAACCTGGCTGTATGCAAATTAGTCTGTTCCTGTCCCAGTGCATGATGGGAACAGGGCAAACCAAACTACAAAAGCCAATTCTTACACTGGGAAGGAAACAAGCTCCCGGGGACCGGTTTCTGGCATTACAGCCGTCTTCGGCCCGGTTTGCTTGAATCCTGATGGTGCAATGAGCAAGGGTCTCACATCTGAGAATACCCTTCCACGCTTAGGGTGGACAAAAATATTTACAACAAGGGGTGGTGAGGGACAGAGTCTCTGAATTAAGCAGAAAGCTCTCACCCAGTCAAGAGATCAGGGCTAGATCCAACACCGTTTTTAGCTCACTGCACCATCCCAGTTTCAGAACCTGGCTGTATGCAAATTAGTCTGTTCCTGTCCCAGTGCATGATGGGAACAGGGCAAACCAAACTACAAAAGCCAATTCTTACACTGGGAAGGAAACAACCTCCCGGGGACCGGTTTCTGGCATTACAGCCGTCTTCGGCCCGGTTTGCTTGAATCCTGATGGTGCAATGAGCAAGGGTCTCACATCTGAGAATACCCTTCCACGCTTAGGGTGGACAAAAATATTTACAACAAGGGGTGGTGAGGGACAGAGTCTCTGAATTAAGCAGAAAGCTCTCACCCAGTCAAGAGATCAGGGCTAGATCCAACACCGTTTTTTAGCTCACTGCACCATCCCAGTTTCAGAACCTGGCTGTATGCAAATTAGTCTGTTCCTGTCCCAGTGCATGATGGGAACAGGGCAAACCAAACTACAAAAGCCAATTCTTACACTGGGAAGGAAACAAGCTCCCGGGGACCGGTTTCTGGCATTACAGCCGTCTTCGGCCCGGTTTGCTTGAATCCTGATGGTGCAATGAGCAAGGGTCTCACATCTGAGAATACCCTTCCACGCTTAGGGTGGACAAAAATATTTACAACAAGGGGTGGTGAGGGACAGAGTCTCTGAATTAAGCAGAAAGCTCTCACCCAGTCAAGAGATCAGGGCTAGATCCAACACCGTTTTTTAGCTCACTGCACCATCCCAGTTTCAGAACCTGGCTGTATGCAAATTAGTCTGTTCCTGTCCCAGTGCATGATGGGAACAGGGCAAACCAAACTACAAAAGCCAATTCTTACACTGGGAAGGAAACAAGCTCCCGGGGACCGGTTTCTGGCATTACAGCCGTCTTCGGCCCGGTTTGCTTGAATCCTGATGGTGCAATGAGCAAGGGTCTCACATCTGAGAATACCCTTCCACGCTTAGGGTGGACAAAAATATTTACAACAAGGGGTGGTGAGGGACAGAGTCTCTGAATTAAGAAGAAAGCTCTCACCCAGTCAAGAGATCAGGGCTAGATCCAACACCGTTTTTTAGCTCACTGCACCATCCCAGTTTCAGAACCTGGCTGTATGCAAATTAGTCTGTTCCTGTCCCAGTGCATGATGGGAACAGGGCAAACCAAACTACAAAAGCCAATTCTTACACTGGGAAGGAAACAAGCTCCCGGGGACCGGTTTCTGGCATTACAGCCGTCTTCGGCCCGGTTTGCTTGAATCCTGATGGTGCAATGAGCAAGGGTCTCACATCTGAGAATACCCTTCCACGCTTAGGGTGGACAAAATATTTACAACAAGGGGTGGTGAGGGACAGAGTCTCTGAATTAAGCAGAAAGCTCTCACCCAGTCAAGAGATCAGGGCTAGATCCAACACCGTTTTTTAGCTCACTGCACCATCCCAGTTTCAGAACCTGGCTGTATGCAAATTAGTCTGTTCCTGTCCCAGTGCATGATGGGAACAGGGCAAACCAAACTACAAAAGCCAATTCTTACACTGGGAAGGAAACACGCTCCCGGGGACCGGTTTCTGGCATTACAGCCGTCTTCGGCCCGGTTTGCTTGAATCCTGATGGTGCAATGAGCAAGGGTCTCACATCTGAGAATACCCTTCCACGCTTAGGGTGGACAAAAAGCAAGCCGGGCCGAAGATGGCTGAAATGCCAGAAACCGGTCCCTGGTAGCTTGTCTCCTTTCTGGTGAAGAATTGGCTTGGTAGTTTAGTCTGCCCTGTTCCCATGATGCACTGGGCCAGGGACAGACTGATTTGCATATAGCCAGGTTCTGAGCTGGGATGGGGCAGTGAGATAAATAACGGTGATGGATCAAGCCCTGATCTTTGGACTGGGTAAGAGTGGTCTGTTTAATTCAGACACTCTGTTCATCACCACCCCCTTTTCTGAATCGGTAAGTACCAACCAAGCACCACAAACACAACAACACGGTGTGCCTCACACAACTCTGAAGACACATCTCACATACCCCATCCTTGCATGCAGTCCACACACTCACCAACCTCTAAAGCACTCCTACAGGCCCCCATGTCCATAGAGAGGGTGGTGGTGGCTGGGTGGGGTGTGTGAGGGGACGGAACTACAACTCCCAACAGGCCCCCTTGTCCATAGAGAGGGTGGTGGTGGCTGGGTGGGGTGTGTGAGGGGACGGAACTACAACTCCCAACAGGCCCCCATGTCCATAGAGAGGGTGGTGGTGGCTGGGTGGGGTGTGTGAGGGGACGGAACTACAACTCCCAACAGGCCCCCATGTCCATAGAGAGGGTGGTGGTGGCTGGGTGGGGTGTGTGAGGGGACGGAACTACAACTCCCAACAGGCCCCCATGTCCATAGAGAGGGTGGTGGTGGCTGGGTGGGGTGTGTGAGGGGTCACTAGTCCTACTTCCAACAGGCCCCCATGTCCATAGAGAGGGTGGTGGTGGCTGGGTGGGGTGTGTGAGGGGTCACTAGTCCTACTTCCAACAGGCCCCCATGTCCATAGAGAGGGTGGTGGTGGCTGGGTGGGGTGTGTGAGGGGGCGGAACTACAACTCCCAACAGGCCCCCATGTCCATAGAGAGGGTGGTGGTGGCTGGGTGGGGTGTGTGCCAATGCCGACTGAATGTCAAACATAAATAAATGTACACGTTTCGGCAACATGACTCATCCTCACATTTTTGTTTTGCAGGGGATCCTAATCTGACTGCTGCAATTGACACCAGGCCTCCAGCATCCCCACACTCTGAACTTTCAGGGGACGATTGTCCAGCCACCTCCAGGGCAGAGGATGGTGCCGGATCAAGCAGCCAGCCAGGGACCTCTGGCACGCAGGTCACACCTGCACCAACAACAACGGGCTCTGGCATCACCACAACACCGGCTACTGTGACCTGCACAGCTACCTCCACCACCACCTCCACCACCACTACTACCACCACTTCTGCCCCTGCCACCCTGCCCAACCCACCAGCCAACGCTGGGGCAGCGCCATCCCAGCCACGCAGGGAGAGAGTGAGGCTAACCACCAATGCAAGGGCAGATCCTGCAGCCAGGAGCACGGCGGAAAGAAGGCCTGATGACACTACACTCAATGCTGTGCAACAGTGTCTTGAAGCACTAGTCCGGGTGGAGGCGGGCTATGCACGTAGCCAGGCACATGCAGACGGGGCCCACCAGGACTTTGTGGACAACACCGCGATGTTGGGGGCCATCGAGAGGCGGCTTGGCCAACTCGTGGACATTTTCAGCACGAGGGCATCCGCCAACACCACCCACCACACCCCCCCTCAAACAACGGCACCGGCCACAACACCGCCACCGCCACCTGCGCCCCTGGCGGCGGATGTGGTACCGGATCAGCCTGCGCCCCCAGCTGACTCCGTCCCGACACAAAGACGGAGGGGCCGACCGAGGCAGGAAGTGGGCGAGAGCAGTGTCGGAGCTCCTGTCACACGCTCCAAGAGGAGCCGACATTAACTCATTGGAGTACCTGAGCCTGCCATCCATCCTGGCAACTATCCGGTCCCACCTGGCACAGGCCTGCTGCACTAGGCACACACCACCTATGTGGTGTCTGCACGGACATCTCATCTTCCATTACCTTGGACTTTCACTCCCCCACCCCTTCACTCCTTTGTAAATATGCACCTACACCTATGCACAATCTGTAAATAAATACCACTTACTCACTCAATGATGTGTTGTCTCCATGTTTATTCACATGATTGCATCAGAAACAGACGTAACCAGGTTCAGGGATCCAACTGGTACAGAATCATGTCGCAAGGGACTTACCTAGGGAAACATAGAAATCGCAAATAGACGTTAGTAAACACCATCACACTCATCCCAACTCACTGCAGTGCAACTTACAACAAACCACACACATCACTACACGAATGGATGACACTACACACATCATGGAGAAGTGCATGTACTCATAAATGAAGACACACACACACATGCATACATCACATAACAAAACACATAGATGATGCCCAACACAATGACACAAGAGCAGCAAACCTACACAGGGCATACACAAGCAGCACAAGAGGGGCACACTCACAATCAAGGGAAGTAGCGTTCAATGAGCTGGCGCCTCTGGTCCACACCTTCCTCCTCACCACTATCCTCATCAGTCGACATGGGTGGGTCGGGAGGGCGAGGAACTTGCTGTTCATCTGGGTCCAAGATCAGTTCAATGTTATTTCGCACAGCCAGGTTGTGGAGCATGCAGCAGGCAATCACAATCTTGCATACTTTGCCTGGTGCGTAAGGCAGGGCCCCTCCAGTCTTATCCAGGCACCGAAACCTAGACTTAAGCAGGCCAAATGTTCGTTCCACCACTCGACGTGTCCTACCATGGGCATCGTTGTATCGCATTTCTCCTGCTGTGGTGGGATTGCGAATTGGACTTAGAAGCCAAGGCCTGTTTGGGTAAGCCGAGTCGCCTGTGTATGTGGAAATTAGAGAGAGAGAAACATCACTACCTGAACATGTGGCCACACCAAGCCACCCAGATATCACTCCTGTCACCACAGCATACTCACCAACAAGCCAGGCCTGTGCCGGACACAGATTAGCCATCAGTTGGGGGACAATGCTGCTCTGCATGATGTGGGCGTCATGTGCAGAGCCAGGAAATCTTGCACACACATGTGAGATAATGTTGTTGGCCTGGCACACCACCTGCACGTTAAGGGAGTGGAAGTGCTTCCGATTCCGAAACACCTGCTCACGTGCCCGTGGTGGAATGATCGCAATATGCGTGCCATCAATTGAACCCACAACGTGTGGTATGCGACCCAGTGCATAAAAGTCTGCTTTGACCGCTGCCAACTCTGCCGCCTGTGGAAAATGTATGTACTCATTCTTGTACAGCATCATGGCTGTCAGTACATCCCTAAGTACCGTGCTGAACATGGCCTGTGACATTCCCCCGGCATGTCCTATAGTGTACTGGAATGTGCCTGTTGCAAAAAAATGGAGTGCCGCCATCACCTTTTGGGTGGGTGAAATTGAGCCTGGATAAGTTCTCCGCGGCTGCAGGTGAGGAGACAACTGGTTCACAAGCTCCAGCAATCGACGTCGATCAAGCCTGAATTTCCTGATCACCTCCTCGTCCACCATATCCTCCAGCACAGTGTATGGACGATGGACATTTTGAGCCCTCCTGTGTGGGAGTAAATGGAATGGAAGTCAAATCACATACAACGCATGTCTGTGCAACTCACTCACATGTCACCGCACTCTATCCAACATGTAATAGGCAGTGTTCAATTAGCATATGTGTGACATCTCTGATTGTCACAACAACATGGATTGACGTAGCAATGTGCACCCACCAGCTACATGATGTGTCGCAACATGTGCAATGCACTCTGTCTCACCTCAACATCACTGCCAACAAGACATGTGACATGACCCAAAAGTGACGGTCATTAGTGGCACACCGATGGCCATGGTATGGAAAAACATGGGATAGAGCATGAAGTGTGAAGTCACGCAATCACGCACACAACCCTCATCATGCAGCTGCAGACAATTAAACAAGGTGCATCGTCAGCTGACATGCACTCATTGACGCCGCCATGGCGGTGCACTGCTTCCGCTGTTTACGTCTGGCCATACGCGGCCCGCGTTCAACATTCCCATTGTCTGCACGTGCAGAGACCGTCACGCTCACACACCGGCAAGTGCATGTGCTAGACACCGGGACGGATGCATCATTTGCAACAAAGTTGTAACAGTGGCGCCACCATGGCGGGGCATGTATTCGGCGGGGGAGGTGGAGGCCAAAACATCCATGAGCTGATGTCCATGCACATGGCAGTTCATGACCCCCCTTACAGTGACATTGCATCAGCCAGCCTACACCGGCCGGCCCAGCCCTACCCACTACCGCCGTGCCAGGGCCAGCCCATGACCGCCGTTCCGCCCATGCCAACTACCGCCGCTTCAGGCCCCCTCCACTACCGCCGTGCCAGGCCCAGCCCATGACCGCTGTTCCGCCCATGCCAACTACCGCCGCTTCAGGCCCCCTCCACTACCGCCGTGCCGGGCCCAGCCATGACCGCCGTTCCGCCCATGCCAACTACCGCCGCTTCAGGCCCCTTCCACTACCGCCGTGCCGGGCCCAGCCCATGACCGCCGTTCCGGCCATGCCAACTACCGCCACTTCAGGCCCCCTCCACTACCGCCGTGCCGGGCCCAGCCCATGACCGCCGTTCCGGCCATGCCAACTACCGCCGCTTCAGGCCCCCTCCACTACCGCCGTGCCGGGGCCAGCCCATGACCGCCGTTCCAGCCATGCCAACTACCGCCGCTTCAGGCCCCCTCCACTACCGCCGTGCCAGGCCCAGCCCATGACCGCCGTTCCGGCCATGCCAACTACCGCCGCTTCAGGCCCCCTCCACTACCGCCGTGCCAGGCGCAGCCCATGACCGCCGTGCCAGGGCCGCCAGGGCACGGCGGTAGTGGAGGGGGCCTGAAGCGGCGGTAGTTGGCATGGCCGGAACGGCGGTCATGGGCTGGGCCTGGCACGGCGGTAGTGGAGGGGGCCTGAAGCGGTGGTAGTTGGCATGGGCGGAACGGCGGTCATGGGCTGGACCTGGCACGGCGGTAGTGGGTAGGGCTGGGCCGGCCGGTGTAGGCTGGCTGATGCAATGTCACTGTAAGGGGGGTCATGAACTGCCATGTGCATGGACATCAGCTTATGGATGTTTTGGCCTCCACCTCCCCCGCCGAATACGTGCCCCGCCATGGTGGCGCCACTGTTACAACTTTGTTGCAAATGATGCATCCGTCCCGGTGTCTAGCACGTGCACTTGCCGGTGTGTGAGCGTGACGGTCTGTGCACGTGCAGCCAATGGGAGGTGTGGACATGGGCCACGGTTGGCCAATAGCAAGTACCGTATGCTGTTCACCGCAACACCAGGGCCTATCATTGGCCCAATTCCAAACACGCTCTCACGGCGGACCAATGGCTGGCGCCGTATGCCACTGACATGGCCACAGGGCCCTATATATGTGTGATGTGCAAGAGCATACTTTCTACGATGACCACCGACTGCTGCCTGTGACCATCACCTTCACCTGCTGCTGCGGAGCTGACCACCGACTGCTGCCTGTGACCATCACCTTCACCTGCTGCTGCGGAGCTGACCACCGACTGCTGCCTGTGACCATCACCTTCACCTGCTGCTGTGGAGCTGACCACCGACTGCTGCCTGTGACCATCACCTTCACCTGCTGCTGCGGAGCTGACCACCGACTGCTGCCTGTGACCATCACCTTCACCTGCTGCTGCGGAGCTGACCACCGACTGCTGCCTGTGACCATCACCTTCACCTGCTGCTGCGGAGCTGACCACCGACTGCTGCCTGTGACCATCACCTTCACCTGCTGCTGCGGAGCTGACCACCGACTGCCGCTCTAGTGCCATACTCCGTGACCTTGCCATGTCGAGAGTTAAAGAGGTCCGGTCTCGTCCCTTCACCGCCGCGGAGCTGGATGTCTTCGTGGACGCTGTGCTCCGCAACTACGGACGCCTGTACGGCGCACACGGACAGGCGGTAAGTGCAGTGGGGGATAAGTTGTAGTGCATGAGGTGTCATATGGCACCTGGGCTCTGGAAACTTGGCGGTGTGATGTGTGACCAACTGAAGAATCGATATGTGCATAGCTGCTGAGAGAAATGTGTTGCTCCTATCTGTGTTACTGGCCAACTGTCCACTGACTTCCACCCTTTTGTCTCCCATCATGGTAGGTGAAGCTGCACCTTCGCAAGGACGTGTGGATGAGCATTGCACGTGAAGTACGAGCAGCGGGGGTGTCCAATAGACGACATACACACTGCCACAAACGCTGGGACGACATTTCCAGACTGAGCAAGAATGTAGCGGAAGTGACACTAGGGATGATTCCAAGGACAGCACGTCTGGCCCGACGCTCAATGACCCCTCTCATGCACCGTATCATAGCTGTGACGCATCCTGACCTGTCCGAGCGGTTGCGTGTGGATGAACAGCAACGTGGCGGTAAGCATACTGTCAGTGTATGTTGCTTGTGAGTGCAATGCATGTATGGTTGCCCACACACATTAGGGTCTTCCGTCGATCGTGAGGCTCTTTCCAATGGCATGTTGGTGACATTGCCACAGTAACATTTCACTTCCAGATGCGGCATGTTGAGACGCCACCTGCTAAGCGGTTCAGTTGTCATGCACATGCTGTAGTGCTCCGTCACCCCTTGGCAACACTTGTGTGCTGATGTAGTTCCTCATGCCCAGTGTGCATGCTGTACATGTATTACGGCCAACGCCACTGAATTCCTGTGAGGATGACTGGTTGGGGTGGGCCGTGTGCAGGTTGGGGGATCGATGGACATTGTCATCAGTGGCTTTAGGGATTCCGCAGCAGTACTGTACGTGTGTGTGCCCATTACTTACACCCATTTCCTGTGCATTTCAGCTTTGGCAGAGGGCACTCAGCCACAGCCGGCGGAGATGACAGAAGGCAATGCATCCGGATCAGACGTCGCGCACACACAGACTGACACCAAAGGGGCCAGCGCCGGAGAGGGGGACAGGACCGTCCCGGAGGACTCGCATGTGGAGACAACATCGTCATCATCTTCCGACAGTGTTGGTGAGTCAGCACTGTTGTCACAGACTGGGAGTGGGCAACCAACACCTTCGGCCGGGACACAGCACACAGGGCCCACCCTGCCGCCAACTGCACCATGTACTGTTCGTGCACGCAGGAGTAGGGGGAGCAGAGTGGCGTTCGGTGTCGGCACCGCTGCCCCAGCCTCGGTGAGCCAAAATGCACTTTGTGCAGAGGCTGTTGATCTGCTGCGACAGCTGTGTGTGGGCCAGACCAATATGATTAATGCTTTCCAAGACCACGATAGGAAGTTGGGGCAGGTGGTGGCATTCATGGAAGGTATGCATGGTGATCTGGCTGGTGTACACAGGACACTGCAGTCATTGTCTAACAGTGTGTCGTCTGCCATTATACAGTCGCATGGACTGGGTGGTACTTCTGTTCCGCCATCTACAACTCTGGATGTGTCAGGGGGGAGTGAATTTTCTGACCAGGACTCTAATACAGGTTATTGCACTAGAAGCAGCGTCAGCCAGCACGTCAAGGCACGGAGGCCTCAGACCCCATCCCCTAGGTCAGGTAAATCTGTTCACAAGGACAACGTCAGATATAGTGGAGTACACACACGTGAAGCAAAAGAGGGGTTGGGTGTAATGGCTAAACATGCTGCACAGCCATCCCACACACAAGGTACTACCAGGCCAAGACTCACTCCCGCTTCCATTGACACTACCTTGTACGAGGACAGTGAGAAGACAAATACATCTCTTGAGGGCTCGCATACTCCCAGTGCCAGGGACACTAGGAAGGAAGGAGCCACTTCCAAGGGCAGGGAAACGAGGAAGGAAGTAGGCCCTCCCAAGGGCAGGGAAACCAGGAAGGATGTAGGCACTCCCAAGGGCAGGGAAACCAGGAAGGATGTAGGCACTCCCAAGGGCAGGGAAACCAGGAAGGAAGTAGGCACTCCCAAGGGCAGGGAGACTAGGCAGGAAGGAGCCACTCCCAAGGGCAGGGAAAGCAGGAAGGATGTAGGCACTTCCAAGGGCAGGGAAACCAGGAAGGAAGGAGCCACTCCCAAGGGCAGGGAAACTAGGAAGGAAGGAGCCACTCCCAAGGGCAGGGACAAGGACAGTCACAAGACAAACGCACCTAAGAAGAGCACGGACACTCCCAGGGGCAGGGACACACACGGGCAGAAGGGGTGTCCTGGGGATATGTACACCACAGACGACAAGTCTGCTGCCTGGAAGAGGGCACCATCCAGGGAACAGGGAAAGTCCGCAGATTACAGTACTCCTACGGAAATGGAACATCCAAGGCCCAAGGACTATCCCATGAACAGTGGCGCTGTCAGGGACAGGCATACATCACCCATTGTTGCACTGAGGCAGCTGTTTTCTGGGAAACGGAATTCAGATGTCTCCGCAGTGGAGTCACCCCTTACCTCCACTCCCATCAGGGCCCGTCAGGGACGGATGCAGGTGGACCCTGTAGTGGCATCCCCCATGACACATGTTGCTGAGGCCACAAGGCAGCCACACAGCAAACCACAAGCAGGCTCCAGCACGTCCCCAGAGTGCATTCCCCCCCCAGCACATGCACCGCCCATGGTGGGTGACATTGCTTCTCAGTCCGGTCCACTTGTGAGTCCTGTCCTGTCCAGGGTGCAGGCACATGTCCAAAAGAAGCGTAGACACACAGCATTGACACATGGCCAATCCGATGTCGGCCAATTGCAACTATCCCCCGCTCCCAGAGCCACCCTGCCTCCTGGACCATACAGCCCTGTGGCTCATCATTTCAGTGGTCACAGTGGCGCAGGTGCAGTTGACTCGCATGTGTCTGTTAGTGGCAGGGTATCAGTCGAGACATATCCTGTATCAGGTGCTGGCAGTGTATCTGGGTCTATGGGCCATGTGTCAGTCACTCGGTCTGTGGCTGTGTCTCACACTCCTGTATCAGGTGCTGGCAGTGTATCTGGGTCTATGGGCCATGTGTCAGTCACTCGGTCTGTGGCTGTGTCTCACACTCCTGTATCAGGTGCTGGCAGTGTATCTGGGTCTATGGGCCATGTGTCAGTCACTCGGGCTGTGGCTGTGTCTCACACTCCTGTATCAGGTGCTGGCAGTGTATCTGGGTCTATGGGCCATGTGTCAGTCACTCGGGCTGTGGCTGTGTCTCACACTCATGTATCAGGTGCTGGCAGTGTATCTGGGTCTGTGGCTCACGTGTCAGTCACTACATCTGTGGCTGTGTGTCACACTCCGGTTTCTGGTGCTGGCAGTGTGTCCGATGCGGGTACTTCACGCAATCCACCTGATAGTGTGCTGTAAGTTGCTGTAGTGTGCCCTCTCATGTACTGCCTCTGATGTACCTGCTCTGGTGTCCACACTGCCCTGTTGCTGTTCTGATACTGCATTGTGCCCTCTCATGTACTGCCTCTGATGGACGTTTTCAGTGCAATGGACTGTTGGAGCACTTGGCCCCTCTCATGTACTGCCTCTGATGTACCTGCTCTGGTGTCCACACTGCCCTGTTGCTGCCCTGTTGCTATCCTCATACTGATGTACTGCCTCTGATGTACCTGCTCTGGTGTCCACACTGCCCTGTTGCTGTTCTGATACTGCATTGTGCCCTCTCATGTACTGCCTCTGATGGACGTTTTCAGTGCAATGGACTGTTGGAGCACTTGGCCCCTCTCATGTACTGCCTCTGATGTACCTGCTCTGGTGTCCACACTGCCCTGTTGCTGCCCTGTTGCTATCCTCATACTGATGTACTGCCTCTGATGTACCTGCTCTGGTCTCCACACTGCCCTGTTGCTGTTCTGATACTGCATTATGCCCTCTCATGTACTGCCTCTGATGAACGTTTTCAGTGCAATGGACTGTTGGAGCACTTGGCCCCTCTCATGTACTGCCTCTGATGTACCTGCTCTGGTGTCCACACTGCCCTGTTGCTGCCCTGTTGCTATCCTCATACTGATGTACTGCCTCTGATGTACCTGCTCTGGTGTCCACACTGCCCTGTTGCTGTTCTGATACTGCATTGTGCCCTCTCATGTACTGCCTCTGATGGACGTTTTCAGTGCAATGGACTGTTGGAACACTTGGCCCCTCTCATGTACTGCCTCTGATGTACCTGTTCTGGTGTCCACACTGCCCTGGTGCTGCCCTGTTGCTATCCTCATACTGATGTACTGCCTCTGATGTACCTGCTCAGGTGTCCACACTGCCCTGTTGCTGTTCTGATACTGCATTGTGCCCTCTCATGTACTGCCTCTGATGGACGTTTTCAGTACATGGACTGTTGGAGCACTTGGCCCCTCTCATGTACTGCCTCTGATGTTCCTGCTCTGGTGTCCACACTGCCCTGTTGCTGCCCTGTTGCTATCCTCATACTGATGTACTGCCTCTGATGTACCTGCTCTGGTGTCCACACTGCCCTGTTGCTGCCCTGTTGCTATCCTCATACTGATGTACTGCCTCTGATGTACCTGCTCTGGTGTCCACACTGCCCTGTTGCTGCCCTGTTGCTATCCTCATACTGATGTACTGCCTCTGATGTACCTGCTCTGGTGTCCACAATGGCCATGCTCCATCCTAGACTGTGATGTTGCTCCGAATCTGCGTAAATAAAATTGAGATTAATGTGTCGTGGTTTGTCAGAGTCATTCTTGCGTGTGTGATGCTGGTGTGGATTAGTATTTTCTTGAGAGCAGTGGGTTCAGGTACATGTCACTCTCCCCTACCTGGGTCACGACCCTAGGAGGCGTTGCCGTACACAGGCATATGTGCATTTCGGGACATGTCACTCCCCCCTCCCTACGTCACCGCCCTTGCCGGTACTCCTCTCCAGACAGCGAATGGTTTGTAGCCTACCTGCGTCGTCGTCGATGGTGGGCCAAGACGAGGACGTACTGGATCGCGTAGAGTATCGGGTAAGCCTGTAGTGCAGGGTCCATGTCGGCGAGCGGCTCGTGGTGGGTATGGTCGCTGTGGAGCATCCGCCGTGTTCAGGCAGGTTGTTTTTCCGCCGCGCTTTTATGTGTGTTTTCCGCCATCTTGATTTGGAGGACGGTCCTAGTCGTCAGTCCGTACGGCGGAGTCTCTGGAAAGGTTACGTCCGCCACGTGGTTGGGTGTGGTGGTGCGGCGGACCGTGTTCTACCGCAGCGGACGGATTTTGGCACGTATTTCGTATCCTGATTTGGCGGACGGAGTGTCCGCGACGGGCACACGGAAAATAGGCTTGTTCCGCATACTCTGGGTCTGCGGAGGCACTTGGGAGGGAGGGCGAGGGGTGGGAGAAAAGTAGACCAAAATTGTTTGTGTGTGTAAAAGGCCACTTTATTAGGAAACAGGTGCACATTACAAATACAAACCTTGGCAACGCCTTACAAAACTAAACCTCACTAAATAAATAAATAACTGCAAACACCGCCCCCCAACCCCCACCCCTAAAACACTTTGGGTCCTCCCCCCCCCCAACAATACATCAATAAACATTATAACAGCATTATAAACATTACGTCATCGATAAAACATTACGTCATTAATCAAACATACGTCATCGTTTAAACTTTATTCGTCAAAACCCCAAATGAAATATCAACGGCCAGGCCCTCCATAACCATAAACCCTGCCTGACCCTTCACTCCTGCAAATACCCCCCCCCCCCCAAAACTGAACGGTCAAACTATGACCAACATACCCCTGCACCTGTCAAAGAAATAATCGATCGAATACTCAACAAACAATCTACCTAAACCGAACTGATACACAAAAACACCGCACAGCACCTGTTCCTAGCGACAGATACAAAATACAAGAACAAAACCCCTGTACACCGATAACCAACAAAACAGCTTTTATTAAAAATAAAAATGCAAAAACCAAAAGAAAAAACCCAGGGGAGAGAAAAAAGGGGGAAAATGTTAGGTAAAAACGGGAGGGAGGGTGGGACAAAAAACGGTAAAAGCCTTCCTAGCCACCAGGTCACCAAACCTAAAATGGTGGCGAATAGGCGGGAACGGGGGAATTTATAATTGGGCTGGCGGGTCCTACTAGACCAGCCCAAAAGCTGGAACATTCTGGCAACTTCTGGAAAGAACCCCTCGCAGCCCTCCCAAACCGCCCGGGGGAGGAGACCTCCCGGCGGTCGGCTCCCTCCCCCAAGCCCCCCTTGGGAGGGAGGGCGAGGGGTGGGAGAAAAGTAGACCAAAATTGTTTGTGTGTGTAAAAGGCCGCTTTATTAGGAAACAGGTGCACATTACAAATACAAACCTTGGCAACGCCTTACAAAACTAAACCTCACTAAATAAATAAATAACTGCAAACACCGCCCCCCAACCCCCACCCCTAAAACACTTTGGGCCCTCCCCCTCCCAACAATTCATCAATAAACATTATAACAGCATTATAAACATTACGTCATCGATAAAACATTACGTCATTAATCAAACATACGTCATCGTTTAAACTTTATTCGTCAAAACCCCAAATGAAATATCAGCGGCCAGGCCCTCCATAACCATAAACCCTGCCTGACCCTTCACTCCTGCAAATACCCCCCCCACAAAACTGAACGGTCAAACTATGACCAACATACCCCTGCACCTGTCAAAGAAATAATCGATCGAATACTCAACAAACAATCTACCTAAACCGAACTGATACACAAAAACACCGCCACCCAGAAAGGTAGGTGGGGGAGACAACTACACCGCCTCCCTTTCTGCCCCCCAAATCGCAAAGCGAAAAAGAAATGTGATAAATCAACGCTGTATAGCCAATGCACGCGCCAACACCTCACGGAGCTCCAACAAGTAAAGATCCATGCCCACACGGGACAAATGAACGCCATCATCCCTGAAAAATTCAACCGACTCAAACTTAATGTCTCTGTGTGAAATCCTGCTAAAACCAAGGCTCCTGCAACAACAAGACACCTCTGAGTTCACCTTCTTCCTAGCCCTGTCAACAGCCCTGGGATTCACAGCCCCTCTCCATATCCTACGTGGAATCAATTCCGTCCAAAAAACATGGCACCCAGCCCAGAGTTCCTTAATGAGGCCTAAATCTCTTTTCATAGCTCGCAGCAAAACCACACCTTTGGTAGCACAGAGATCATTCTCCCCCAAATGAATAACCAAAATATCTGGACATAAGCCGCCCACCAAATTATTATTAAGACAAGGGATTAACTCTCTCCAGAGCATCCCACCTTTACCCTTCCAAACCACATTATACATTCGATCATTAAAGCCGAGTAGTTCTCCAAAGTAACTTCTTGCTGCTTGTACTCTGGCCCACTTCACAAAGGAATGCCCCACTATCCAGACCGTTACCACCGGGGAGCGAGGCCCAGCAACGGATCCTGAAAAAGAAAAAATAATTAGAAATCATGTGAAGGAAGATGACGCATGCGCCTCCTCCGCCGAGCTCCTCACATACCGTTGGAAACAATTTGACGACCAACGCCCCAATCTCATGATATCCCTTTCAGTCCAACCTCTGTTAAAGGCCTCAGTGGCAGCACCTATTCGGAAAGAGTGTGTCCCATATAGATTGCCATCGAAACATATGTGCTGCAAAGCCTTGCGCAAAACCATTCTTAATTGATAAGTTGTTACAGGGGCGCCATTGATATGTTGAAAAACAAGCGCCTCATCACCACCCCCACATAGTGAACGCCAGCGCCGCACCAGAAGTAAAGGGCAAGTAAGCTTTGGAGCACGCGCTTGTAACCACACGCCTTTCCCTTTTCCCATCTGATCAGTTTTGGAGCTGGCCAACCAGACATGAACTCCCTCATCAGAACAAAAAACGTCCTTCCAAAACAAGCCACATTTATATTTCGACCCCAACAACTCCGATACCCGGAAAGCTCCAAAAAACATAAACGCCATCAACATGGAAAATAAACATGCCTCAAAGTCGTCCGAACAAACAAAAGGCAGAACAGTGATCAATCTGGCCAGAACCTGCCAAGATAGAGGAGCCCTGGCTCTACCAACATGTCCCTGTTCCCTGGCCCAACCCTCAAGCATCCTCCTCCCAAGTTCACCCGCTGACGGAGTATAACCCCACAACAACTTACCCATGAAAGCAATCCCTGCCAGCTTCCCAGAAATGGTTACTTTGGTTAAACCTTTATCCATAAGGTCCAATATAAAATTGACCACATCCTCCGACCGACTCGACAGATCTTCCCGCCTAACAGCATCAGATTCCAGAAATTCCCTCCAGGCCAGGGAATATGCAGAACGCGTAGACGCAGACAAAGAACCTACCACCAGTTGTACGACCCGACCTCGCCGACGTGCCACAGATGAATCGGCATCGGAGTCGGGGTTCTGTCTGCGTCCCTCGCCAGTCCACGGAATCTCCCCCACTGTGAACGAGACAGAGCATCCGCAATGTCATTGTCCACTCCAGGGATGTGCAAAGCACGAAAATGAATGCCGTGTTTCAAACAACCCAGAACGAAAACTCTCATAAGTTTTAACACCTGTTCGTCCCTGGCAGACTGCCGGTTCACAATCTCTACAACAGCCATGTTATCCACACGAAACAGCACTTTCTTATGTGCTAATTCCTCCCCCCACAGGGTCAAGGCGACCAACAAAGGGAACAGTTCCAAGAAAGTGATGCTGCGACCACCATTCAACCATTCATCAGGCCAACGTTCCGCACACCACCTGCCATTCCAAAACAGCCCAAAACCATCACTGCCAGCTGCATCCGAAAACATTTGCACATCCCACTGGAAGTCAACATCACGGACCAAGGGGACACCATTGAAAGAAGTCAGGAAAAACTTCCACATTCTCAAGTCCTCCTTAACGCCAGCAGACAGGCGAACACGATGGTGAGGCAATTGATGACCTGCAAGAGCCCTGCCCAGTCTTCTACAAAAAGTCCTGCCTGCTCTCACCACTCTGCAAGCAAAATTTAAATGGCCCAAAAGAACCTGAATCTCTTTCACCAACACTTTCCTCTTTGCCAACATCACTTCAAGCAGTTCCACCATTTTGACCCTTTTGTCCTCAGGCAGGCGAGCAGACATAACCACAGAATCGATCTCAATACCCAAAAAGGAAAGGACAGTGGCAGGGCCCATTGTTTTCTCGGGAGCCAAAGGCACTCCCAGATCCTCCATGAGCCCTTGGAAGGTGTCCAGAGCCGTCTGGCACTCCGCGGAGCCCGGGGATCCGACAAAGAAAAAGTCATCTAGGTAGTGCGTTACCAGTGAATGACCGGACTGCTGTGAAAAGTACCATTGTAGAAAAGTACTAAAACACTCAAACAGAGCACAGGATATGGAGCAACCCATCGGCAGAGCCTTGTCCACGTACCATTTACCTGCGGATTGTATACCCAAGAGGCACCAATCATCCGGGTGGACAGGCAACAGCCGGAAAGCAGACTTGATATCACACTTGGCCATCTCAGCGGCTGCGCCCGCGGTCACCACAAGTGACATGGCCACGTCAACCGAAGAGTAGGAGACTGAAACCGCCTCTGGGTCAATAAAATCATTAACAGACGACCCCTCAGGCCATGATAAGTGCTGAATAAGCCTGAACTGCCCCGGCTCTTTCTTCGGGACCACTCCAACCGGTGAAACAATTAAGTTAAGGATCGGCCAATCATGAAACGGGCCAGCCATCCTTCCTTCCTGTACTTCTTTATTGAGTTTGTCTTGTACCACTGTACCATGTTCAGAAGCTGATTTTAAATTAGCAGACCACCTTCTCTCCCGGGAGCCCATGTAACCTAACCGGAAACCAAATTGAAAACCTTCCAACAATTTTTTCTTTAGGGACTCATCCTCGTAATCGTGCAAAGCAATGCGCAACCTCTCTAACTTAACCGGTGTATGAGCCCTTGGGCCCAGTACCCTTAGCACCTCTGGATCCCCTTCCCCCTGAAAACTGCGAGGGCGTACCTGCATTGCCTGTACCTGCTTGCTTTCCTTGCTGGCTCCCGATGGCTGGTTATCCCAGCATCTGGACAACGGGTGCTTCCTTCCACAGCCAGAGCATTCATGTTTAAACTTACAATACTCTCTGGTGCAGGAACCCCTGTTAAATTCCCAACAAAATCCTGTCCCTGATTGCGTGGATGCAGTGACCCCCACCCCTCCCCGGGTGGGCTTCCCCTGAAAGGGCCGGTAAACTAAAGGGAAACCACTCGCCGTGAAAATGGTTTTCCCCCCTGACGCTGACCCCATGGTATGCTGCCATAAATCCAAATCGAGCTCCCCCCATTTAGCCTTCGGATCCCAAGCCATCCTGGCCCTAAATTCCTCATCGTATTGACACCAAGCAAAACCACCCCCAGTGATCTGCGCCTTGCGAATAACGTCCATGTATTTAAAAAGAGACACGCTGCGCTCAGGGAACTTTTCCCAGTATACACTTGCATAAATCAGGAAGGCAGCCGTCCAGTTCTCTATATTTAAGGGAACTCTAGGGCGTTTAGCCAGCTCAAACTCCTCCTCTTTAGACCCTTCTTTAGACCGTACTTCCCGGTGTAGTAGCTTAAGGAGTTCCACATACTCACCATTCCAAATACGTTCTTTGGTACTTAACATCAAATGAGCACCTAAAGGTTTTGTAACCCCCATGTATGGTAACTTTTTGATCTTCAACTCTTTACTGGCCACTGGCTCTTTAACCGTGCTGGAAGCACCAGCAGTAACACCACTTTCAACTTTATTCGTTACGTCTACCACATCATCAGTACCCACAGCAGTGTCTTTTACGTAACGTCCCTTGAGCAGACGCCCATCACCAATAACCACGTCTGCTGCATCACCTGTACCCACAGACACCATAACAGGTTTGGCCTGTGCGGCTGATTGCTCACCTGGCAACAGAGAGACCACTCTCGATGGCTCCGCCCGTGGCGCCGAAGTCAATGCATCCTGTCTGCGAGGCGCCCTGATCGATGGGCCGTGCTCTCTTCTCCCTTGCACTTGACTCTGGACCACTGGAGCCTGAAAAACACTACGAGAAACATGAGAGGGCACCCCCCCTTCAGGCTCCCGCAATTCACCTTCTTCAGGACTATCCTCATCGTAGTCCAAAACCACTGAATCGACACTGGTATGCAACAAATCACCACGGGTCTTACGCAACCCGGTATCAACAACCGTGCATTTAAATGACTTAGAAACTCCAGGAGGGGGAGCAGACTGTACACGCCTGTACCTCCCTGTGCGTTGACTCTGCAGCTCCATAGCCGCCGGCAAGGCAGGACACCTAAACCTGCTACTCGTTGGGGCCAGCGGGGTCACGCCAGACCCTCGTGTGCTGGCCGCGGCGGGATCCCTCGGTGGAACAGAGAGGGCCGCGCTAGGCATTCTCCTCACTTCCCCTTGGCAGAATGGGACTGGACTGCGCCCTGCCAAGTCTGGAACTCCGCGCCTAGTATCGCCCTGCAAAGAAAAAGTTTGGACTGGTGTGCTAGGATTCCTACCATCCACAATCCAACCAGACGCATTCCCCATCCAATTTGAAACAACATCCCTTCTCTGACCCCGTTCCAAAGAACGACCACGAACACCGGACCTTAAAGGGACCTCCCGGACCGGAGAGCCACCTACCACCTCCTCGTCTCCACTGCGATCCAAATTATCAACCGCCACTACCGTAGAAGAAGATTTCCGACGAGCCCCTGATCCCAACTCATGGCCTGAAACCTCCTTCTGGAAACTACGCTGCGCAAGCCCCGCTGCGCCAAAATGCTCCCACCCAGGAGAACCACACATAAAATAAGGACCCCCAAAATCCCCAGACAAGCGAGGAGCTGTACTCCTGGGCCCTTGCACCGGCCCGCCGCTCACCTGGCCGAAACCCCGATCAGGACCCAACAGGGTACCCTGAAAGCCTACACCCCCCGCACTCAATACCCTGGGAGCATGGAACCTTCCCGAATCCACAACTGAAGTGCCACGGACCACAGAATCCAAACCAAAAACTGGTTGTTGTACATGCGAACCTGACTGAAAAGTCCCGCCACTCACGATTGAAACATCCCCACCTTCACCCCGAAGACTATCATCATGCCCCAGAGAAACACCACCTCCAAAACTCCCCGAGCGCGGAGCGTCATAACCCAAATTCACGCCAGACAGCGATCCTCCTACACCCATTTCGGCCCATTCACCCTCACCTCTAGAACCACCTCCAACAGACAAAACATCACCCGCTGACGAGCCCGGAGTAGAAAACAGTAACAGGCTCCCCACATTACCCCCAGTGTCACCCACACCCGCATCAGCATCCCGGCCAGCAAACTCCTGACTACCCGGCGGAAGTCAGCCAGATGACAAACCAACCCGATGTCTGACCATGCTCACATCACTCACCTCCCCAGTTTGAACCTCATAGGAAAACTGTCTCGACGGGGTTAACAAAATCCGCGGTGCCGCCTCGGGCACAAACTGCGATTCCTCGACTACAAACATAGCGTCATGAGAACCAGGATCAGCACGCTCCCGATCCGTCCCTTGCAACACAAATTGAACAGATCCCCTACGCCCACCGCGCACAGAGGCCACATCCGTAGACTGCGCACGCCGCTCAACCAGAGGGTCCGAAGCGGAGCGTTTCTTGCTTCCGCCCCGACCACCTCTACCCCGTCTCCCCGACACCTGCGCCTGTCCCACCATAACTCCTGGCATTACCGGAGGTCCCCCCGCCCCAGTCACAACTCCCAACTGAGGAGCCGGAGCTAGGGAGGCCTCTCCACCGCCCACACTCAAAGCCCCTTGAGTTTCCGGCCCTTCCGCCGTACCGGGCTCCCCACGAATCAACCGCTGAGGGGCCGGCTTCCTAGACCGGGAACGGCCCCTCTCGCTTACCTGACTCGGGCGTCTCTTCTTCAGCGACGAACATGCCATAACCGCAGCCACTACTTCAGCTGAAGCCTGGCGTTGGGGCCTAGACTGCCCACCTCCTGCGAGCAAATCCAAATGGCCGGCATCGGCCAATAGACGCATCGCCTCAATAACTCGTGAATCTTCCATCGTATAGAAGTTTTAAACAATAATCTTAACCACTAAAGCCTGACAAGAGTCTCACAAGTCACACAAGACACTCTCTCACAAAAAACGCTAAAAGCCTTCCTAGCCACCAGGTCACCAAACCTAAAATGGTGGCGAGTAGGCGGGAACGGGGGAATTTATAATTGGGCTGGCGGGTCCTACTAGACCAGCCCAAAAGCTGGAACATTCTGGCAACTTCTGGAAAGGACCCCTCGCAGCCCTCCCAAACCGCCCGGGGGAGGAGACCTCCCGGCAGTCGGCTCCCTCCCCCAAGCCCCCCTTCCGTCCGCCATCCTAATGAGCCCCTTATTTTGTTGGCCATATATATGCAGGCCTGTCAAAAGCGTTTGTGGGACCCAGGTCCCAAACATCATGCGGGCCCCTGTACAGTGCTTGAGAACTTTTTAAAAAGGAAAATAATGTGCTTGACAAGGTTTAAAAGCTGCCCCAGTGCATATTGTCATCCTGTTGGCAACTGGCTTTACCTGCCTCATCTTGAATGCAAAGGCAAATTATATTACATATAAATTATATAATAAATAATTTTAGAAGGGGCTGCGCGGGGTCTTGTAAAGAGCATGTCCTGGGCTTTAGCTGATGACCCTTCGTGACAGCACTGCATGCAGATCTTGACCGAGATGTTTGAAGAATTGGGACTTACCAGCAATTAGATATTGTGAAAGAAAACCTTGCCTTAGTGCTACAAAAACTACATCTTTGAAAAACTGGCCAAAAGTTAGATTACATACTGGGACATGGTACACCAGCTTGAACAAGACGCGTTACATACTGAGGCACTGTCAAACAATCAGCTCCCTGCTGTACTGTTCCTCATATGGGCCATTTACAAAACCAAAGCTACTGTGGTGTTCGGCATGCCTACAGCATTTTACATATTAGGACATTATACAAGCCAGTAAAGCTATTGTGTTTTATATGAAGGCAAAAACTGGCCTTACTCTTCTGTAGTACACACTGGCCATTTTAAAAACAGGCCATTCTGCTTCAAATGCTGGGGCATTGAGAAAATCAGCTTGGCTATTTCATTTGTCATACTAGAGCACCATGAAAACTGTTGTGGCTATGGTACTTTAAATGCGGGTTAATTGGGGTTTTTGGGTGACATGTACATTTTAATGGCCTATTAACCTTCACAAGTAGATAGAAGGGCGCTATAATCTGCAAAAATATTTACAATCTGTTGTTTTTGTTTGCATTAGATTTTCTAGGTGCTTGTGCTAGTTTGTTGCTCTACATCAGGGGGTTTCTCTGCATCAATACATTTTTTAGCACAAGTTATAATACTGGACTCCATCAAAATACGACTAGTTACTCCTTTACTAAACAGAGGGAGATACGATAGAATAACTTTTGCTCAATCTCGAACCTAAGCTTTCCTACAAAAGTATTAAGCAGCTGTGTAGTGTTTCAGTTCAAACAACGCATTCCAGATAACAACCCACTAGATACGTGTTAATAGGGTTGCATGGATTATTCCAGCACAGAATCAGCCATTTTAAAAATTTCTGACGATACTCTAGGCCAGAGGTCTTCAAACTTTTGTAGGTTGAGCCCCCCAGCTGAATTTTTTTTAATGTCGGGCCCCCCCACTACCTGCCAGAAATTTCTGGACTCTGGTACACTACATATTCGACCGCCACCCGCATATCCCGGCCATATCCGGCAAATAATCTTCAACACAATAAGAGTGTTTAGTAAACTGCAGGTTTGTGAGTGAGTGTAGTTAAATGACAGAGGCTTATTACACAGCTCAAAACACAATTTTCCAAGATAAAATGTGCGCAAATTGTTTTTTACTAGGATACTTCGTTTTACACATGACATAGATTGATTATAACACCACCAACATGAATGTGACGGGTGTGCCTGTTTTTCGCCACAGATGCGGTCAATCTGTGGATGGAGTTTCGCTACAGCCATCCAGATCCAGTCTTGAACGGTACTTAGTCTTTAATACCCCAAGTGCTGAGAACCCAATCTCACATAAATAGGACGACCTGAAAGGCAAGAGAGTTTTGATAGCAGTTGTGCTGTGTGTACAGATTCCGTGAGGATGAGACACTCTTGCTTTACTTCCTGAAAATAAAATGCATTTGCTCGCTTGTCTGGTAACAAGTGGCTGCCTAGGAGTGATTGGTGATTCCCATTTGGATATACGAGTTTTTGTAATAATGTACAAATGAAAATCTCTTTGAACAGGAGAAGGCGCTGTGATCCAGGTTTTTGTTGTCTATAATTGGGCACACAGAGTTTGTTTCTCCCTTGCTCTGTTCCTACGGACCTTGCTGAAACCCCCAGAGATGTTTCTTTACACTACAGCAGTATGGGCAAGTCATGCCCCACTACAATTTTCTTTGAATTACCTTGCTCTGCATTGGTGTGCCAAGGTTTCAGAACACTCTGTGTGACATTTCCATAATTTCAGTGTAACTGTGAGTAACATTTCAATAACTATGAGTGACACTATCTCATGAGCAAAATCAAGCAGTGAAGATGAGGGAAACATGAATATATGGAATTCTAACCATTTGAGCAAAGTGACTGTGCCAGGAAAAGCAAATTTTCATAGCATACCAAGTCAGTGTAACAGTAGTTCATGATTTACACTCTCTTCCTGCACCCGGCAATGGAGGTCTGACCTGTGTCACCTTAGCACAGTGAGTAACTGAATGTGTTGTAATGTGAAACACATTACAACTGGCACTCACTGACTGTAGGCTGTTGCCTGATCGCGCGCTGCATAAAAGGACTTTGCTAATTAACACAAATACACTCAGGTGGCAAGTGCACCGCAAAATACACTGAGGCTGAATAAATCGAATTACTATATTTAGGCCTTAACAAGAAACATTTCAATATTTCCTGCCAAGTGAGTCGGTGTGACCAGCTCTACTCAGCTCACTTTAATTAACTGCATGATGTATTCTGGGAGCTGTAGTGCAGACCGGGTCCAGATTAGTTGGGCCAACTGAAGACAACACATTGCTGATTTGTAAAAGAAAAGTCTGTGGCAGGCACACATGTGAAAGGGAGGAAGGGTGGAGGTCTGGAGACCCACAGGCCCATTCTAAATAAATTTGATTTAAATAACCCGCTGAACACAAAAGCGCTAGAGGTTGTTGATAACTCTACTGGGGTGGGCAGACATTCGCTCCAAGCTTCCCACCCCTACAGAAACAGAACAATTTTGCAGTTTCTGCTCACCATACCTTGCAAAACCGGGGTACCGAGAAGACATTTGCAAGCCTCCCAGATAAGAAACACTCCATTGTTCCTGACAGGGCTTGCTGAAACTTCCAGGGAGGTTTCTTTAAATTACAAAAGAATGAGCATGTCTTGCCCCAGTGCAAGATGGTTAAAACAAACAGCATGAGCCTTGAATTTCCCTCTCTTCCCTACTCCCCCCTCCTCCCCCCACACACCTCTTCCCAGACTTAGAAAACATCGAAAGAATGTTTGCATCAAAAGAATATTTGCACGAACGCTGCGAAAAAATCTTCTGACAGCAACAGGAGAACACAAGTGCATCAGCAGAAGAATTCTACACGACGAGGAAGCAAAATGCAGATCTCAGACCAAGATAAACCTCGACAGGACAGCAACCAAAGAAAGTAAAAGGCAGCAAACGGCAGCAGTGCAGAAACGCCACACTACCCAAAAAGTAAAAGAATTAAGGAATTTTATAGTGCAGATTTCGCGGCACTTCCTGCCCTAAATGCAGTCTTCTTCATTGGTGTAACGTCAGTGATTACGTTACTATGTGCTGATTGGCTGCTATGCATGTGTTAGCCAATCCAAAAGCCCTGTTGGAAATGGAGAAGAAATGCAGGAAGTAATTTCGAGTCGACTTGGGACATTTGAAAACAAAGGTGAGATTTTCACGTGGAGTGTGCGCCCCCCCTGAGATGATGGCGCCCCCCCCCCCCAGGGGGGCGCGCCCCACAGATTGAATAAGTCTGCTCTAGGCATAAGAGCCTCAGGTGAGATATGTCTCATGACGTGTATGTCTGTCAGGAGCGCAGGACACAGTGAACCACACTAAGCTGCTGAATATTGTAAAGGAAAGAAATGGTACCTAGGAGTTGTTTTAAACATCTTACCTCAAACCTGGCAGACAAAGGACAAAGAATAAAAATCTTGAACTTCATTTTTAACGCCTCTAAGCTCCGTCAGGGATAACTTCAAGGGTTTGCTCCAGCGCCAACAATTTTTAACTTATGTATGGAACCATTAGCCACCATACTCAACAACTCAGAAATATCATACTATTTCTACAGTGAATATATTCTGGTGTACGTGAAAGTCACTCCTACGCAACTTCCTGTCCCTAGTACAAACCTATTTGTAATTATCACACCATCACCTTACACCAAGCCCTTTCACAACAGAATTTCTACTGATAGCTGCCAAAAATGGCCCCATCCCTGTTAAAAAATGGTTCAGCACTCTTAAAGGGGCCTTCTTCAAATTATTTCTGTTAGATCTGACAGCCTTAGGGTGTGCTTCCCCCCCAACATTTTGCCTAACTCCTCCCTCATTTTTGCTGGCTTTAGGACTCTGTACACTTTACCACTGCTGTCCAGTGCTAAAGTGCAGGGTAATATTACCTCATCCCCAATTGACATATTTAATTTGCTTATAAGTCCCTAATAAAGTGCACTATATATGCCGGGACCTGTAAATTAAATGCTACAAGTGGACCTGCAGCACTTGTTGCGCCATCCACTTAAGTAGCCCTCTAGCAATGGCTCAGGCCTTCCACTGCAGTGCCTGTGTGTTCAGTTACATTGCTTTTTGGCCTGCCAAGATAAACCTTTTATCAGGCCTACACCTTCCCTTTTTATACATAAGCGTAACACATATGAGGTAGTCCCTGGACAACCCAGAAGGCAGGGTACAATTTATTCAAAAGGCAGGACATCTACTTTAGGGTTTACATGTCCAATACTTTCAAATTTGTTTTTCACTACTGCAAAGCTTATCTCTCCTGTAGGAATAATATTGGTATTACCTCATTACATTTTATAAGTGTAATTCCAAGATATGAAGAGATATACTTTTTGAGTTTGGCGTCTCTGGAATCACAATTTTAAATCTAAACTTATGAAGAAGTCAGAGTTTAACTTGCAATTCTGAAAATGTCACTTTTAGAAAGTTCCTGTGCAGACAAATGATGGACGGAATGCTGAGCAAATCAAACTTTCACCCCCAGTGAAAAGCTCTGGGTTAAATCCATTGTTCTTTTGGTCACCATGCCACCCCAGTTTGGAACCAGCTATATGCAAATTAGTCTTGACCCTGCTCCTCATGGCAACAGTCCAGCCTGACCTGCCAAGCTAGGCCCTCCCTGCACTGGAAACAAGCATTCTGGGATCGGTTTCAGGGTATCATCCTTCATGAGCCAGGCTAGTTTGAATACAGTGGCACAGCGAGCATGGAACCCATGTCCAGGCATGCACATCCCACTTGGGGTGAAAAATGCTGCAGTGACAAATGATGGATGAAATGCGGAACAAATCAAACATTCACCCCCAGTCAAGAAATCTGGTATACAGCCATTGTTCGTTTGCTCACCATGTCACCCCAGTTTGGACCAAGTCTTGTGTAAATTAGTCTTGACCCTGCTCCTCATGGGAACAGTCCAGCCCAAACTGCCAAGCCAGGTGTTCTTTGGACTGGAAACAAGCAACCTAGGACCAGGTTTTACAGAGCAGGTCTCTCCAAACACAGTCCACCATGTCATAGT
This sequence comes from Lissotriton vulgaris, assembly GCF_964263255.1. Taxonomy (NCBI): domain Eukaryota; kingdom Metazoa; phylum Chordata; class Amphibia; order Caudata; family Salamandridae; genus Lissotriton; species Lissotriton vulgaris. The sequence goes on from NC_141698.1 coordinate 353,415,627, forward strand.
CACCAGCCATCGTGAGAGCCATCTACAAGTGGCTCTGGTTCTCGTTCTGTGAGGGGGGTTTCATGTTTTCTGAAAATTGCTGTGATCCCTGCCCTGTCTGTAGATTGTCTGTCAGGCAATGATCTGTGGCACACTTGCTGTAGGGACGTAGACCTCAGGTCACACTTGGAGATGGTGGGTCTGTATGACCACACGGTCCATGGCTGACAATGAAAGGAGTCAAAAGTGTCTGGAGCCTGGAACAATGGCCCAGACAGCTGCCAACGAGAGGGGCATGGGGCGTGGGAAACCAGCTCATGAAGTTCCCATGGTAGAGGTTGATGGGTTCCCTGAGAAGGAGGTCTCTTAGTCAATCAGGGGGTATATTGCAGCCCCAGATGACGTACCTGAGCTTTCTAGCTGGCAAGTTGAGGGAATGCCTTCCAGGGAGGAATTCTTCCAAGTGCAGAAGGATTTTCCTACTCCAGAGGGCTTGAGGCGACAGGCCACAGCAGATGCAATAGCTGAAGACCCTGAGGATCATCCAATCTCCTGGGAGAATAAACCCCTCTAAAGTAAGCCTAAAGCTTCTAATGCTAAGGCATCCCATGTGCTGGTGGGCCCCCAGTTTTACTGGACTCTCTTACTGGGTTTAGCTCATGATATTTCCCTGGCAGAAATTTAGGGCAATAAAAAACCTTCGCCAGGCTTTTATCCCACTTTTATCTATCCTAAATGAAGATACCATCATATGCATTCTGCAGGTCCTGTCCCTCATGCCAGCCCAGTGGGAAATCAGGGAAAGAGCAAAAGGCTAAGCAGATCCCATTACCACTTGTTGGCACACCCTATGAAAGGGTGGGCATCGACATCATTGGACCCTTGGACCACGAGACAACCTTAGGCAACAGGTTTGCCCTGGTCTTTGTGGACCACACCACACAATATTTAGAAGCTATCCCTCAAAAGTCAGTGACTGCACTTGTGGTGGCTAGACTTCATGTTGGGTTACCCTAGGAAGTATTGTCTTACAGAGGCACTAACTTCATGTCTGCATACATGGAGTCCACGTGGGATGTGTGTTGTGCAACTTACAAGTTCACCACCCCTATCACCCCCAAACCAATAGTCTTGTGGAGAGATTCAACAAGACTTTGAAGTGCATGAATATGGGCCTGCATGATCCCATGAGATGTAAGTGGAACATCCTTTTGCCTTCTCTTAGCCTACAGGAATGTGTAACACAAAGGAGTAGAGTTTAGCCACTTTGAAGTCCTCTATGGCCAACCTGTTAGGTGGTCTCTGAAACTTGTCAAGGAGAAGTGGAGCAAGCTCCCTTGAAACCCCCCCAGGATGTGGTCCGCTGAATGCTAGCACTTTGAAACCAGATGCATCGCTTATGGAAAAAGGCAAAAAGCTATTTAAAGGCCAGTCAAGATTTCATGAAGCTCTGGTATGACCACAAGGCCACTCTGGTGGAGTTTTAGTCTGAACAGGATTGAGGTTTGGGAATACCCCCAAGACTGCGGGATGCACTGCTAGCGACCTTCAGGTCTTTTTATGCTTAGCCATTCCTAAACAAAGTTATAAACAATGTATATTTCAATTCAACCAAAATGTGAGTTTGGTTATATTCAATAACCTTATATTCTCCTTATATTCACAAGAAGAAGCATGAAACTTTTGTGTTACTACACATATGTGCTTTTCAACATAAATCTATAACAATCATTGCATTAAATACAATGTCAATCAATTCCAAACAGTAAAAGATAGCAATTTCACTGCAAATCAAGTTTCATTTCAATCCCAATGCATTTCGGGTCTTTGTAGACCCTTCTTCAGGGGTATTCTGTAAAAAACATGATTGGAACGAGCATCAATAACAATAGACGGAGATCCTCCGTATGGAACTACAACAAAAATGAAAATATAATGACAATATGAGTATTATACAAGCATAATCCAAAAATATTCAAAAAGGATTTGCACTCAAAGGGCCCGATGTAGGTAAATCTAATTTACCACTTCTATAATACCGAATCATACCGATTCGGTATTTAAGAAGTGGTAAATTAGAGGGGGAAATGTAGGTCATTCTGAATCGGTAAATACCGAATCTGTAAGATTCGGTATTTACCGATTCTGTAAATACCGAATCGGTATCCCCCATTGATTCCTATGGGCCTTGAAGCCCATAGGAATCAATGTGGAATACCGAATCGGTATTTACCGATTCGGTAATTACCTATTCTTGTAGGGGTGCAGGGGGTGTCACTTTGACACCCTCTGGCACCCCAATTACAGGCTTGTGTGCCATGTGCCAAACACACTTGCCCTATGGGCATGTCTGTGTGTCACATGGCACAGGTGTGCATGCACAGATGTGCATGCACACCTGGATTCGGTATTTTACCACCCAATTGGATTGGGTGGTAAAATACCGATTCTTAAAGCCCTGTGGCACTCTGACATGTGCCAGCTACATCTGCATTTACCGAATCAGTATTTTACAGAGTCTGTATTTACCGATTCGGTAATTTTACCGAATCGGTAAATACAGAATCGGTAAAATACCGATTCTGTAAATGCATGCCCTACATCTGAAAACCCTAATACCGGTCGGAAACGGCAAAATCGTCCGTTTCCGACCGGTATTAGGGCTCCTACATCTGGCCCAAAGCCCTTTATGGTGTGCCATGTGTACCACATCCAGACAAATGTGAACGTGACATGCCTTCTATGCTACTGGTGCCTTTGTGCAGAAACATCGTTATTTTAAGTGTGACTGACAAGCAGCCTAGTGCTATTCATCAACTCCCACTTCTGGGGATGATACCATGCCTCATCCCTCTGTCATTATGTTGACTTCTGAATAGTATTTAAAAAGTGGAAAAGTGCCAGGGTCACGTCATCAGAAGTGAGCTTTTCAAAAAATGTGTTAAAGTTAAAAAAATATGCGTTATTAGAGTTAGAGGCTTACCAAACATAATATAAGCATGCACCAATCGAATCTTTAAAAAAGGATGTGATATATCACTATCAGTGAAGGTACCTCAACCTTACAAATTCCCAGTATTTTACCAACAAGAGCCCAAAGCGCTCACCTATACACTCCGCAACTCCAAATATCCATCATATAGTGTGAATCCGACATTCAAGGGAGTGTCCGTAGTTACAACCGTTTGCAACAAAACCTCAATGCTACAGTGAAGATGTCATAAAGGATACGTCAATAAAACAAACTTAAAGGCCTGTCCACCACTATTTTCATTTATACCCTTTCATTATAGCTCACCTGTGAGATAGCCACAGCTTTGGTTTTTACGGATCTTCAATGCCGCCGTAGCAGCTGTTCCCATTTAAACGCGGTATGCCGAAACTCCAAAGGTTCCAATAGATTTCTCCCTCTCAGTTCTAAAACCCAAAAATATAACACAACAACATCAGTCCACGGGATTTGATACTCCATGTGGATGCCCCACTGCCTGCTTAAAACAGCTCTAACATTAAAACTCACCGCAAAGAATGCTGCCTCTCTCTGGGTGTGATTCCAGTCTCCCGGTCTGCCGTAATGTCACAAGTACGTGCTACGTCCCCGGGTATCCTTCTTAACCCCTTCCATGCTCATGACGAGCTCAGCTCGTCATGAGGCACAGTGGAGCTGTGCTTATGACGAGCTGAGCTCGTTATGAACAATGGGTATTCAAGGAATTCAGCATCCAAGGAAAATTGCTGCAGCAGTCAAGCTGTTAAAGAGCCCGTCCCCACTACAAAACGCATTGAAAACTTTATTGAGTGTGTATGCCACAACGGCAATCTTATCTTTATAATGATGGTGAAAAAATGATTAACATTGAATCATAGTGTTATAGTGCGCATGAAAAACAGAACAAAAATGTAACCATATCTACCAGTTTATACTCTGTCAATGTTCCAGTGAAAAGACAGAGTGTCACCACTGAAATGTATAATCTAAGAGCCTAAAAAAGTCTGAAGCAGAAAGGAAGTCCAGTAAGCTACATAATGTAACTGCTACGGTGTGAAACAAGTGCAAATCCTGTACAAAGGTGGTATTAAAGTGATTCACATGACAATTCATATGACCTAAAAGGATGTAAAAAATGATCTTGTCACAGAAAACCCAATAACTCATAATGATCATTCAACCCTCCTGGGGTGGTCGTACCCAATAACTTTATCCAAAAAGTCTCTCAAGGAAGCCATGTGTTCAGCATATGAATTCAAGGCCCATGATTTCTGCAAGCAATTCATTGTGCAAATGGATGCTTCATAGCATGGTACAAGGGCAGTCTTAGAAGAGCTGAATGAGGAGAGCCCAGACTAAGCGTGGGCCTAAAATCCGTTTTGCAGATTTGCGGATTTTTGGCAAATTTGCGGTCCGCGAATCGCACAAATTTGCCCAAAAATCCGCATATTCGCAAGCTGCAGATTTTTTTGCTTGGTCGCGCTTGAAATAGACAATATCGCGCGCGCTGCTTTGACTTACCGCGATTCTGTGTTCGCTGAGTTGTTTTTCTCCCAGTTTGCGTGTGCTGCGCCATTTTGAATCGTGCTGCGTGATTGCGCAAGAGTTTTTCGACCGTGATTACGTCATCGCGGCCCGCCATCTTGCACAACGAGAGTTTGACAGCACAAGTACGTCATAAGGGCCTGCAATCACGCATCACGGGAGTAAACAATGCCAAACACGTAGATGCGGCGCGCAGCTGACTTCCGGCGGGAGATTTGAACAGCTCGCTTTCCCGAAATTGCAAAATTGCAATTCTGCTCAATAAATCCACCGCAAGCAGCATAAACCTTCTGAAAATGATGATTTTGATCAGATTAACTCCTCAGATTGACATTTGGCTGCACTTTTTGGTGCAAGGAGTTCATTTTTGGGTCACTTTTGGACTTGAGATTTTACAAGTAAGTTGGTGTTGTTTGGGGCATTGCAGTTGCTGCAACTACAGTTGTAAAACTTTTTTTCACAACTTAAAAAAATATATATTGTGGGTAGCCACAGTATCCAGTAGGCCCAGGGTTAGTCATGGGTACATGATACAACTGTTTCTGTGATTTTTTTAGAACTTAATTCTCATTTATGTCATGGAATATTAGCTCACTGTTAAATGTTGATTTTTTTTTATTTTGGGGTGCCTGTAAAGGTTCACTAGCCAGTAGGCCCAGGGGTAGTGAGTGGTGCATGGACCAAGTCTTTCTGTGGGGTGTCTTTAATTTAGACATCATTGAGGGCATGGATGGCATTGGACTGTGGTGATTTTCATGTGTTTTTCGACTTTTTGGGTTGTTGTTAGGACTTGGCCATGTGGGTAGGGGCAATTTTGAGGCCTGGTCCAGGCAGGGCCTGGCCATGTGGTGGGGGTTAAGGATCAAGGGGCCATTTTGGAGCCATTCAGTGTGCTCAGGCCTGCACCCAGTTTGCCTTGCTTTCATCCTTTATGCCCAGGGGTACTCAGTGGTGCATGGACCAAGTCTTTCTGTGGGGTGTCTTGAATTTAAACATCATTGAGGGCATGGATAGCATTGGATTGTGGTGATTTTTGTGTGTTTTCCGACTTTTTGGGGTGTTGTTGGGGCCTGGCCATGTGGGTGGGGGCCATTTTCAGGCCTGGTACAGGCAGGGCCTGGCCATGTGGTGGGGGTCAAGGGACCATTTTGAAGTCAGGCAGTGTGCTCAGGCCTGCACCCAGTTTGCCTTGCTTTCAGCCATTATGCCCAGGGGTACTCAGTGGTGCATGGACCTAGTCTTTCTGTGGGGTGTCTTCAATTTAAACATCATTGAGTGCATGGATGGAATTGGATTGTGGTGATTTTTGTGTGTTTTAGACTTTTCGGGTGCTGTTGGGGTCTGGCCATGTGTGTGGGGGCCATTTTGAAGCCTTGTCCAGGCAGGACCTGGCCATGTGGTGGGGGTCAATGGGCCATTTTGAAGCCATGCAGTGTGCTCAGGCCTGCAACCAGTTTGCCTTGCTTTCAACCATTATGCCCAGGGGTACTCAGTGGTGCATGGACCTAGTCTTTCTGTGGTGCGTCTTGAATTTAAATATCATTGAGGGCATGGATGGCATTGGATTGTGTCGATTTGTGTGTGTTTTTCGACTTTGTAGGATGTTGTTGGGGCCTGGCCATGTGGGTGGGGGCCATTTTGAGGCCTGGTCCAGGCAGGGCCTGGCCATGTGGCTGGGGGACAATGGGCCATTTTGAAGCCAGGCAGTGTGCTTTGAGCCATAGGCCTGCACCCAGCCTGCCCTGCTTTCACCCATTATGCCCAGGGGTAGTGAGCGGTGCATGGACCAATGCTTTGTGTGGGGCCTCTTGAATTTAAACATCATTGAGGGCAAGGATGGCATTGGATTGTGTTGATTTTTGGGTGTTTTTCGACTTTTTGGGTTGTTTAACTGATGTTCCTCTGGCTTCCTTTGCTTTTAGGTGCACAAGAGAACCACCAGTGCCAGGAAGAAGTCCTGCAGCGGTGTGTGCAGCACAACGTCACGTGACGTCACCTGTGGCCACAGACAACTCTGCAACTCGTGCAACTGCGGCCTGCTGTTCTGACATCTGAAGAAAATGGGCCCGAAGAAAGGTGAACGTAGCTCCTCTACAAAGAAAGTTGCCACTGCCAGTAAGAAGGAGCAGAAGAAGCAAGTGGTGCCACTTACCAAGGAGACGGGTGTGCCCACAGACACTTTTTTCGGGAAAGAAAACCAACGCCTGCAGCAGCAGGGTCCGCCGGGGACCAAGCTGGGAGAGGCACCTCTGCTTCATTGGGCTTAGTACCACCACACCAAGTTAGGTCCAAGTCCTTGAGTGATGCAGAGACAGCCACTTTGGTTGTTCAATCACCATCGACCAGTGATGTTGGCTCATCGCAAGAAAGTAGCACCCAATCAACGCAGGGTGTAACTCAGCTGACGAGTGTTCATCAACCACAGCCGCAACTAGTACAAGCGCAAGTACATGCGCAAGGAGAGGCGCAAGTACATGAGCAAGGAGAGGTGCAAGTAGAGGTGCAAGGAGAGGCTCAAGGAGAGGCGCTAGTAGAGGCGCAAGTAGAGGCGCAAGTAGAGGCGCAAGTAGAGGCGCAAGTAGAGGCGCAAGGAGAGGCACAAGGAGAGGCGCAACTAGAGGCACATGGTGTGGCACAACTGCCCACAATGCTTGTTCCTCCAGAAGTAGGGGCACATCAGGAAATCGAGATTCAAGCGGAGTTATCATCTGAGGAAGCCACTCCTCCTGGGGATGATCCATTGTCTTCCAGATCCCCAGCAAGAAAATGGTCATGGAGGTCCACTACAAGTTCTTCTTCAAGCCCCCTTCCGTCTGATGACCTTGATCTTGATTGGAACCCAGCAATGCAGTCTGAGAGGGAGGCACGCCACGAGCCGACAAAGGTAGCTAAGCCTAAAAGGAAGGTTCCCACAAGGCTTTCACTTATGGCTGATGATGACGATGAGCAAGAAGTGGTGTATGCTGCTGATGAACAGTCTGACAACGACCCAGTCATCACAGACGTCTCTCCAGCCCCAGCGGGCATGCAGCAGACAAACATTTTTACCCTATCCCGAATTGCTGCTGAGCGGGATGTGGGCAGCGTGGCACTAGTACCACCACCAATTAACTACTACACCAACACGACCTACAGCTTCCATATATTCTCGTCAGAAGGGCCAGCAGGGACCTCCATTCAGCTCAACCTCCATTACCTCAAGTAGTGGTGCTGTAAGTGCACAACAGAGTCAAATTCAGCCACGCCCATCCTCCACTTCTTATGGCATTGAAACTGAAAGTAGCGCCACCAGCAGACATTTCCAGTCCCCAGTTTGGGACTTCTTTAGTGTTAGCCAAAAGGCGGAAAACATGGTCGTTTGTTTGATTTGTAGAACTGTAGTTAGTCTGGGTAAGCTTGGTAACAACTATGGTACCGGAGGCCAGAGAGGTCATCTCCAAAAACACCACACTCTCATTAGGGAGGCACACGTAAGGAAGATCCAGGGAGCCAAAAGTACAACAAATCCAAATGTATCCATTCATATTGCATCTGATGATGACGAGGGGCCGATCATGCAGGGGGAAAGTGAAGAAGCGACAGACATTTTTTCTGGTACACCCAGTACCCCTGGCAGCAGCACTGCAGTGGTAGTGCCCACACCCTCTACCCCTGCAACATGTATGAGGCACACTAAGAGTCTGGGAGAGACACCAATGTGAAAAAGTACATCAATGAGCCTAACTGGTTTGAAGAAGTCTGCATCATCATCCTCATCATCACGTAAAATGGTCCAGATCACCATTAGCAGATTATTTTGGTCGAGGCGCCATTTGAACGCAACCATCCAGCGGCACGTCCATATAACGCAAAGCTGGCTAAAATGCTAGTGCTGGACCTTCTCCCTTTTTCTATCATGGAAGGGGTGGGTTTTCTAGAATTTGTGGCAACAGTGTGCCCTAAATGGAAAGTTCCTAGCTGGTCCTATTTTGCCAGGGTTGCTGTTCCAGCACTACATCAAGATGTGCTGTAGGTGATTGGCGCAGCTATTCAGAAGAGTGCTGTTCACACTATCCACCTGACAACAGACATGTGGACCAGTTGCAAAGCCCTTATTTACATGTGCATCACTGCACACTGGGTCTCTTTTGCAGGGGTTAAAGACAAGTTAAAAAAAGTAGGTGATGACACGGACGCAGTTTTTCAAGCTACTCGGAAACATGCAACAATAGCCATGTTTGCCATGGAGAAAACTCATGCTGCACCTAACCTTTTGGAGGAGTTTGGTAGGAATGTCAATGAATGGCTGCTTCCAATAAATCGCATAATTGGTTATGTTTCCACTGATAATGGCAGTTATATAGTTAAGGCCATGCAAGATGGTAACTACTTCAGAGTGCCGTGTTTGGCTCACAGTATTAACATTGTGGTGCAAGATTTTTTGAAAAAAGAAAACACAGTCAGCAAGTTACTGACCGCTTTGCCGAAGAATCTGCACACATTTCAGCCATTCTTCAAAGGCCCGCAAGCAGCTGAGGAGCATTCAACATGAACGTAGACTACCAGTCAAAGGACTCATCCAGGAGGTGACAACACGTTGGAACTCAACCTTTTACATGCTTGAGCGTCTGTCTGAGCAGTGGGGGTAATAAATGAGTATGTCTATAAACTGGGTTCTACTATGAAAGACATGAGGCTAAAGTTGGGGGAATGGAAGCTAGTTGCAAGCCTGACAGACATCCTTCGTCCTTTTGAGGTCTTCACGCTTAAAGTCAGCAGGGAGGACTGTTCTTTGGGCAAAGCTATCCCATTGTTGCGCATGCTAGAGAACCAACTGAAGGCGGTGTCTTCAACGTTCCGAGATGATGCTGAAAAGCAAGACACATATCAGTTGACGGAGAGGTTATTAAGCCGCCTAGTTGCCAATGAAAGGCTTCAAAACATACATAAGGAACAACATTACATTTGTGCCACTATTATGGATCCAGGGTACAAAAAGGCAGTGGCCAGCAAAGCATTCATTCCTTTTGATGAAGCAGATGTTTCAAAGTACAAACATTGACTAGCTGTGTCAGTCACTCGGTTCCAAAAAGAGCGGCAGAAAATTAAAGGAGCCGGCAGAAGTACAACTGAATCAGCAGGCCATCCGGCGTCAAGTTCCACTTCTGAATCTGTGGCCGAAGGGAGTCACTTTCCCTCACAGCCGTTACCGGCACCAGCAACTGTATCATCATCCTCACCTGCACCAGGCCCAGCCATAATATTGTCAGAAGAGGATTGGCTAACTCATCAAAGGTTTGCTCGTTCCAGTGATGCAAAGGCCACAGATAGTACGCAAAGTGGAGCAACCCTGGAGAACCTTGAGTCGATGGTGCAGGCCTATCTGGATGACCCAACAGAGGTCTTTGTTAATCAGAACCCATTGCTGTATTGGTATCGGAAATGGCCTCATTGGCGACTGATCACCAACCTGGCTCTAAATTATTAGTCTTGCCCACTCGCAAGGGTGTCTTCTGAACGTGATTTCAGTGCTGCTGGGGCCATTGTAACTTCAAAAAGGACCCGCCTCTCACCCAAAAATGTGGAGAGGTTAACACTGATCAAGATGAATCAGCACTTCATACCACCAGATTACAAAATACGTGAATGCACGCAGGAAGAAGAGGACACCGACTTAGGTGACGGAAGTTCTTCTCTGTTAGCTGACCTACTCCCGTCTCAATTCATAGAGTTTGAGGACGTGCTCTACTTCCCTGACACCGACGCCTGAAAATGACTTCCTTTTTTTTTCGTCCTTATTCACTTTTATTCCTGTGTGTCTTTCTTTTTTTACAACTTTTACCACAACAAAACTCTAATCACCTAATCACAACAAGTCCATCAGCAGCACTGTCTTCATCTTCTTTCCTTATTGATTTGAAGGTGCCACAGTCTGCATTCCTGAGGTTCACAAGTTCACAACTCAATCATGCTCCTCTATCCTCCTCCTCCAGACTCCCCCTATCCATTTCCGTCAAGGCAGATGGCTGGATTACGCAGAATAAACAAGAAACTTTGTCTTCGTACTCGTAGGCGAGTCCCCTCAAGTGGGACTGGAATTACTGACTGACAGGAGAGGCTGCCCTGTGGTCCCACACTTTCAGAAGAAGATGCGGACAAACAGTGGAACAGGTAATGAATAATGAGAAGAAGGTGGCATGCAGTGAATATCAATGGCTGTCTGGCTCTGATGTAAGCAATTGCTGTTTGTTTGCTGTGCATGAAATGAATCATATGTCTTCTGTTATTATTTAATCTTTTACACACTAAATGTAACTCAAGTCTACTCTGCTTTTTTTACCTTGTTTAATTCAAATTGTACTTCAACTGCAGAGGCCACTACGTTGCATTTTCCAATATGCAAAATGTCCTTGGACTTACTGCTTGCGAATATACCATGATGATTGATTAAATATTATATCTTTTGTCTTTACAGTCACTCACTGGGATGGATGGATGGATCATCAGTGTCGGTATAGGGAATAACTATGGCCAATTCGTGAGTCTCAAACAGGTAAACCAGTCTACAACAACTAATACAGCAAAACTACATGTCTGTCTAGTCATGGTACGGAGTGGTCGAGGCAGTGTAGTGCCAGGCAGATTACAGAGTACAGCAGTTCAGGTAAAATTGGGGCTATGTGGCTTGCTGCATACAATTAGATATGCTTTGTCTGTCTGTGTCAAAGAGCCTAGGTATGCTACATCAGATTGCTTCACTCAGTGGTGCCTGCCTTGACCGTCTGCATGGCTCTGCCGCAGGCATGGCCCAAAAATCTGTTATGCTACAAAATTAGCGAATTTTTGGCAATTTCGTGAGATTCTCGGATTGTGAATTTGCAGCCGAAAAACAATAAATTTTGCGAGCGGAACAGATTTTTTTTTATGGCCCATGCTTGCGGCAGGGCCATGCAGATGGTCATGGCAGGCACCACTGAGTGAAGCAACCTGGTGTAGCATACCTAGGCTCTTTGACACAGACAGACAAAGCATATCTAGGGTTTAGAGTTCAGTGTGGTGTACTTGGGTTTTCGGGTTTAATGAATAATTTGGTAGGGTTCCTGGAGTTTAGGGCTCAGGGCCCGATGCAGGCTCGTTCATAATGATGTTGGCAAGGTTTTAGACAGGTTTGGCGTTTTTTCAGAATTGGCCGAATTGTGGCCTTTTTTGGTGTTTTGCGGGCGCGCGTGTGTGGGTGAACTAGTCGTACACCTTACAGTGGATCAATTTTGTTCCGTCTTGCTGAGATTCTTGGGAATCACTGGAACAAGTGTCCTGGTAAGTTTCAAGAGGATCGAAGTAGGGGAAGTGCTGAAAACAGCACTTTTTTGTCAAGGCGCGATTTGCGATTTCCCATGTTTTTGGGGACAGTAGTATTGCATGTTTTTGGGGGGCTGCTTGGGGGTGTTCTAGGTTTTTGGGGGTGGGTTGGGGGGTCTGGAAGCACTGCTGGGAAGGTCTAATTTTGATTGCAAGTGGTTTAAAGAATATCCATAATGGAAAAGGGGGGTTAGGGCCTAGCTGCAGACCGCATTTGGAGCGATTTAAAGGTAGGCCTTGCTGAGGATAGCACTACTATGTGTTTTTGGCGGGCTGTTTGTGGGTGTTCTCCATTTCTGGGGGTGGGTTGAGGGGTCTAGGGGCACTGCTGGGAAGGTCTTATTTTGATTGCAAGTGGTGTGGAGAAAATCCATGGTGGAAAAGGGGGGGTTAGGGCTTAGCTGCATAGCACATTTAGAGCCGTTTTCAAGTAGGCCTCTAGATTATCTAAGTGTGGCTTTTTACATTTTTGCTTTTGGCTTGTTTGGGGGTGTTCTACATTTTTGGGGGTGGGTTGAGGTGTCTGGGGGCACTGCTGAGAAGGTCTAATATTGGATGCAAGTGGTTTGAAGAAAATCCATGGTGAAAAAGTTTTTCTTTTTTAGCTCACGTGTGTGTTTTGGGGGGCTGTTTGGTGGGGTTCTAGGTTTTTAGGGGTGGGTTGAGGGATCTGTGGACACTGCTGGGACGGTCTAATTTTGTTCTAAAATAGCAGTTTGCACCTAGCTTGAGGGGAAAGATCCGCACAATACGCCCATACTTACTAATTACTATCCTTGAAAAGGAGATTCAGAGTATGCACTTTCTAAATGAAGCTTGTATGTAATACTGTTGACTCTGAAACTGAAATTCTTATTTTTGCACTACACAGCATACCTTATATTTGTTTCCCCATGGTGTTAATATCGCTTCCTGCTTTTCCATCAACTTTTACAGGCCGGCTTTTACCCTGTGCGATTGGAAAATGTCAATGAACTGAGGCTTACCATTATCGATCCGTAATTCCACATCCGCCAGGCAGGCTGTGGACAGTGTGTCTGGTCACCAAGATTGATCAACGGAGCGTCAGATGGAATGGAGTAGTACCGGGAATAAGAGGAATGGGTGGATGCAAGCAACTTCCCAAATTCAACAGGACAACTACAACATACAGTTACAGTATCCTCTGCACTTCTCCTTATCTTTTAAATAATCTTATTATTATGAACTTCTATGAGTGTGGCTCTGTGCATGTGCTTGCTCTCTGCTTCAAATTCATCCCTCCAGCCATTGTATATGTTTTTCTTTGCTATTTTTAAAACTAATTTCATGCACTAACTGTTGTTTATTCTATCTGGGGGCAGATAGGCAAGTGAAATTGCGTAATTACTGCAGCCCTGTACTGTCCCATTGTTTCTTCATAGTTAGTAAGTTGTAGAAAGTACTACTTAGTTTAAGTAACCTAACCATCCATTTAGCAATCAACTTCATGTATGCAGTAGTGCATGCACTTCCTTTATGTCCCTTAAAAGATTTATGGATCTTCATATCCAAAGATTTGTTTATCTTCATTTGTTGTTTGTCCATGCTGTGTTTTTTTCCTCTCTCCACAAAACTTTCCCCAAAAACCCCATTCCCATCCCATTTTCAAACCCTAACCCTCTTCCCCCGGGCTGTGTGGTTTTCATTGAGGTGTGACTAAATGACAACAATAATTCCATGCACTTGTTGGGGAGGATAAGATCAAAGCAACAGAAAATTAATTTCAAGGCTGGTGAAGGAATCCGAGGATATATTCTTACTCAGCTTGACACACACCCATGACTATTTGCAAATCAAATCTGATTTTCATGTGCGCCATCAAATGGAATGATCATCAAGAACATCCTCCTCCTACACATGGCAAATTATTATGCTGCTTTGTCCTTCACCCTCAGTACTATTTCTTGTAGTAGCCAAAGTCAAACTCCACGCAACTAGTAGTTATACTTTGAATTAAATACTTTAGCATTTGTTAGGCTAAATTATGTCACTGTTCTTGTGTACTGTGCTATCTATCGTACTGTTCTAATGCTCCGCTCAGGCCACTCAAGTTTCAATTTCTTTTTTGTCATATGCTGCTACTGCCACTGTGTACCAACACTACTACCACCACAACAATGCCATTTCATCCAAACAGGATTGCCAACCTTCATCGCCATTTGCCATGCAGCCAGCCCTGTGCCTAGCCCTATTCTAGCCGTATTCTCAAACATGAATCACAGGTAAGATAAGCGTTTGGGGGGGAGGAAGAATAATGGAGTAGGAGGGGAGAGAAGAGACTGACGGTAGTACTAGTAAAGTAGTAGGACAATTGAATTCACTAACTCTGTGAGTGGCACTTACTTTTGTAAACATTTGGGTGATTACTTAGACAATTTGAATCAAGCAGCCAGTTAAGTTTCAGGAAAACAAACGTACAGTTACCCCCCCCCGCCTCCCCCGCAAAGCATTAAAAACGTGTATGCTATGTTTAAGTTGAAAGTAAATAATTATTTTTATCCCTAACAAAAATAAACTATCCCGCAAGACCAGACCCACCCCACCCTCCCTAACCCCAAAAAATGTCCGTGAAATAAAAAGTCCTCAAAGTCCAAAAAACCCACCTCCCGATTCCCAACCCCCAAAAGTCTTTAAAAAAGGGGCAAGGGACAGTCTCTCCTCCTCTACTGCCGCCGGCGGGGTCCTTTGGCAAGGTGGTCCTGTTGCTCCCTGCAGAGGTTCTTCTTGAGCAGGGTTTTCACTCTCTCCATCTCCTGCTCAAGGTTGGACACCCTGAGGGTTAGGCGGTGGATACGTGCCTTGCACCTGCAGTGGAGGGCAGCTGATATTTTGGCTGCTTGGTGGTGGCGGGTGGCTGCGGTACCACGGCTCTGTACCACTGGAGGCTTGCGCTGACTGGCTGACCCAGGGTGCGCAGAGGAGGATGCAGCTGTCATGGTGGATGTTGTTTTGGACTGCGACTGCATGTCCTCCTCTACCTGGGCCACCAGACACTGATATTCGGTGACAATCGCCCCCAGCTTTCTTTGCTGGGCCCGTCTAGCCAGCTCCTTCCATGTTGGTTTGGAAGGAGCATCTATATGAAGAAAGAAAAACATACTGTAACCAATGCTCTTTAAGATTAACACAAAATATTTCAGCAGAAAGTTGTGTCACAGTAGCACTAGCAACTTGCAAGCACAGTACATAACATTTGTGGCCTGTATCTATCTAACCTCCCACTTTGTCAGTCTCTGCTCTAACATTAGTGGGAGTTTCTGGAATTCTACTAGCACTATATGGACTCACTACATCAGACTCAGACAGTACACCAGTTTTCTTCTTCTCTCGTTTAGCGAAATTGGAACGTAAACTTGTGGAAGCCGTCATATTGTCAGTGCAGTCAACTTGCACCCGAGAAAAACAGATACAAGCCATGATGACACAGACTTGAGTTACTGTACCACTCTACAACATGCAGGTAGTGAAGCTCTTACTTTTCTATTACAGGTGGCACTGGCCATACTCTGTTACAAGGGCTACTGTGATTGTGATTGTGAGAAGCATTTATATAGCGCATGGCTAACCGGAGGCATCCCAGCTCTTGATTAATTTAACTTTCACCCTGCAGTGCCAATGACTACTAGAAAAGGAAAATGAAGAAGATAAATATTATGATTATCTATCCCTTCACAGGATATTTGCTTACATATGGGATGCTTTCTTTTTTATTGAGTGAACACTGATAGGCCACACATGAATGACAGAGTTGTAATAAAATTATTAACAGAGGTAGTGAGTGGCCCCCGTAATGGCAGGATTTATGCTGTGCTTACAAACTACTGTTACTAGTCATGGTAGTATTCTGATGAATTTCATCTTCTTTTCCTCGCCTTTGCTAGACTGGAACGGACGTGCGGGTGCAGTTTTAAATGCTCTTAAAAGTAACACTTACTTCATCCAGTGACCGTCTACTTTGTCTACATACACCTATGCTATCTATGAGTATGATAGTACCATGATCCAGGCATCCATCCATTCAAAGTAAATGTCAATCATTCTTCTTAATGTCTCAACTGGACAAACCTTAGTTTTTCTCATGGATAAACAACCTTTTTATTTTATTTTGGAAACCGCCAGCCATACATCCATGCTTGACTTGCATTTGAATTTGAACCAAAGGATATATTGCGCACACATACAGTTTCTGTTTCATCCACCCAGGAAGTCCTCTTCCCTTTCTTCTTGCACCCATCCTTGCTTCAGCCTTCAACTGGCCATGCATCATATTCCCAGCCACTTCGGGCAGCTTCAAAAACACGTATAATTCTTTGCCAGTCATTAATTTTAACTCGCTCATCCTTCCTTACACCCTTCTTTCCTTTTTGAGGTCAAATTTAGAGGAGGCCATTGTTTACTCGTCAACTCCTGCCGCTAATGCTATTGCTCATGCGAAGTCAAGGGTGACAGTCTTCTACCTGGTTGACAAAATCTTACTTCTAAATTTGGAAGTCTTCTTAACAGTAAAGTGTACTTGTACTGTACAACATATACACCCATGCAGAGAGCACACTCTGCAGTCTTCAATCTCAATAAGTAAAGAATATAATAGCTTACCACTGCCCGCCACTATCGTGGCATCCCCCCCAGCAGTTCCTGATAGCTGTTCCACTGCCTCCGCCCCAGGAGTGCCCACCGCCACGCTGGCCCCCACAATGGTGGATGGTTGTGCCGATGTTCCCCCTAGAAAATACATTTCATATTCTTAGATGCCATATACACCACTCCATATTTTTTCTAGGAATGAAAAAATGTTACTAGTACTACAAAAACAAATTTAATAATTTGTGACTCTCTAGTCTCAAAACTACAAATTTCCCTTTCTTCAGGGAAGGCTTTTTTTTATTTATGCTTAGCCGTAACATGTCTTGCTGCACTTTTTGGCACAACTGATGAATGCTTGCTTTTTAACACGCACCATTTTGCTCATAACAGACAGACGCTTCCCTTCTAAGAACAAGAGCAAGATCAGATCATCATCACTTGGAGTCAGCAACGATTCATCCCCACAAAGAAGTCTTAAAGTTCCAACCAGGTGAGGGCTCTCTCACAATTAATGTGTGAAATCAGCCACTTTTCAGTTTTGAATCCTTCACCGTTTATCTTATATGATGAAGTTGATTTTAATAAATGTTTTTACTTTTAATAATGCTTTAAAACTTACATAGACTCTGTGGTTTTTGGTCCTGTGTGAGTGAGCGAACGGGTTTGCAGTTTGCAAGCATGAGTTCGTGGCTCAGAGAGGTCGGGACTCTGACTCCGTAGTCTTATGTCTTGGGTTGTATAATCATTGGGGATCAATCATCACTGCATTCGGGAGTTAAAATAATGACTCTGACACACTAGCTAGTCAGTAAGGAGATTGGGGGTTCAACTTCTGTTATGACTGAGGTATGTGGAAAGTCTAACTGCGCCTATTATAATTTATAACCAATGCCATAGTTCTGTTTGTGCAGAATACTCCCTGCAACAGTAGTAGTATAGATTGTCCTCCTATCCAATCAAAAAGTAAACTAGTATCTTATTCTTTGTGGTCATTGACATTTTATTGTTGGGAATTGTCAAAGCATACACATTTAGAAGACTTCAATAGACAGTAAGGACAACCCAGAGGACTGCACTCAGTGCATAGAGCTATTGCTGAATAGAATAGGAGTTTTGTTTAACACATTTTGCCAACTGTACAAGCTTAGTTAGCTACACAGACAGACTAATAATAATCTAGTAGTACCACAGGGAGTCATACTAGAGGCAGGATAAGTATTTAGAAACAGTCTACAAGAAGATCAAAGACGATTTAGTAAAAATTAAATGAGGAACATTTGGAAAAAAAACAGGTGCTGTAAAAGACAGAAAAGTATAATTATTAATATTAACAGGAAAACTTACTGGGGCCAGCAGAGGAGCCCTCGCCAGACAGATCCTGGCCTTCCTTCTGTTGTCCCTGCTCCGCCGGCGCCGCTACCTTCTCCTCTGTCCTCTTGCCCCTGGGGGAAGCTGATGTACAACATGAAAGAAAGACACAACATGGATGATTGTTATCAACCACATAAAACATTTTAAAAAAACAATAACAAATTATTTCAGGAAAATAGACAACAATTGCACTAAATGTATTGACCTATCTGATGTGGTCTAATAGGATATTGCTGGATTCACGGACCGTCTACTTGGAAAGTTATGTTACTCACTAAACCAACTACAAAAAGGTTCTACTAGGACAGGCAGGCAGCACTCCGCATCACGCGAAGTGACAGACACAGTCTGTCATGATCACCACCACTATCTCTTCTTAGTGGCAGGAGTACAAAGGAAGGACTGGACTTGAGTCTCTAATGTCTTGCATTACGCAGTTCTGTAAAGTACACTGATACATAATCATCACCCAGGCCAATTGAACACAAAATTGAAAACAAGTAAGCATAGTAGCACCGCCAGTGAGCAGGCCCGCACCTGCAATCACAGAAGCTTTTGAAACATAATTTACCTGCAATGTAATCTGCAGCATTCTTGCTCTTCGGAAAAAACAAACATTTGCAATATGATAACATAGAGCAGGAGTAAACAGAGTAGTGATTAAATAGCTACCACTACTCACCAAGCCCAGGGATCTCTACGCCTAGCAGGTCGAGCAGGTTGCGTTCCCTGTCCAGGACGTCGGACCACTGGTGCGTTGCCTGGCTGTAGGTGCGCCGGACCCCAGACTGACGATACATGGCCCGGCACACCTTCCCCCATAGCTGGCGACGCTCCCGGAGCCCGTACCCAGCACCGAGCCTGCCACCTGCCGTGACGGTTTTGGGGAGGTGGCGCTGAACGAAGAACATCAGTGCGGCCACCTCCACTGCGCTGAAAATCTCCCGGGCTACAACTGCTTCCCCCTTAAGCGCCCGCATGGGAGCCGGGTACGGGGTGCGGGACCGTAACCCTTACTCTTCCCGGCTCCCTTTGCCATGGTTATGGACAGTTTAAAAAAAAAATAGGAAAGAAAAGGGAAAAAGTAAAGAAAAGAAAAGAGTTAAAAAAAGTAGCTTTAAAAGTAACCAAAAGTAGAAAAAAACACAAATTATAGAGGTAGAAAAAGAGAGGGATAGATGATGAGTAAAAAAGATTAAAAAAAAGTTAAAAGAAACAAAGGATTGCAAAGATTAGCAGAGGATTGGAAAAGCATGCCCAGAACCATAGCAATGAATGAAAATCAAGATGGCCGCGCCCATTGAGGACCGCGTGGGTAAGTTTGCACGACATTTCGCCCGCGAGCATGCAAAAACGCCCGCAAGCACGTAATAGCGCCCTGAGCACAACGCGAGCATACAAATAGCGACCAGAAATGGAAATACGCAATGCGAACAAGATGGCCGCTCCCATGTACGACCGCATGGGTAACTTCGCGGTCGATGCGCTGCAAGCGGCCCGCGAACATGCAAAAAGCCCTGCAAACAGGCAAAAAATTAAAATCCGCAAATTCCCACGAATTCGCGGATTTTGCTGATCGCGTACCGCAAATTCGCACATTTCTCCCATACTTAGCCTAGGCCAATCAGTAGCCTTCATTAGTTATTTCCACTGAAACAGAGGTGGAGTTCCATTGAAAGAGAAACTTTTACTGTGTTTTGGGCACCGATGAAGTTGAGACCATACCTGCTTGAGTCTCACTTCCTGGTTCAAACAGACCATAGGCCCTCTTAGGTGGCTCATGAAGATGAGGGGTAAAAATCCCAAACATATGAGGTAATCCATCTACTTACAGAGAAAGGAATTTACAGTGGGACGCCGTCTAGGACTAGACCGCACCAATGCTGATGGTCTCTCTAGGTTTTTCTGCCTTAGTGAAGAGAAAAGGGTTTGGGTGGATCTCCCAATTTTCAGCTGGGGAACACGTGTTAGACCCGAGAGCCTGAGGGTGGTTTATGACCCAACGTTTTGCCGACCGGCTCCGTTGTTTTTTTTGACTGTTGGATTCTCTGCACCTTACAACCATCCAGTGCTAAAGTGCTTGTGCTCTGCTCCCTGAACATGGTAATATTGGTTCATCCCCAACTGGCATATTTAATTTACTTATAAGTCCCTTGTATATTTCACTACATCTGCCTAGGGCATATAAATTAAATGCTACTAGTGGTCCTGGAGCGCTTATTGTGCCACCCACTTAAGTGGCTCTCCAACCATGGCTCAGGCCTGCCATTTCAGAGCATGTGTGTGCAGTTATACTGCCATTTCAACCCGGCTATATTTGACTACTGGAATGCTTTTCCTTGTTCTGATTTGGACTGTTAGTTTACATATTGACCACACAGTGAATGTGTCACATGTATATATACTTTTTCTAAGCCCATGTTGGTGGCGTCAGATTGATTGATTTATGCCTTTTTAAATGATGCTTTATGTTGATTTATGAGCTTTTACGTGTTAAATTACTGGATACGGTTCACTTAATAGTGTGTTTAATTACAGGATACATTTCACCTGATATATATTGTGGGAGTTGTTTGAGTGGCTACGAAGACTTGAGTCTTTACTCACTTTTGCCAATTATATTGCTGTTTTTCGAACGTGGACTAGAAGTATGTTACTCTTATGGCCCTTCCTGTGTGTATTTGGGTGATTGGTTCCTTATCACTGTTGATGGAGGACTTTATTTTTTCTGTACTTGTCAGTCTTTTTACCTGGTGGCTTTGAGACTTTACACAACGTGTCCCTGATTTAGCTCTCTTCAATGTGACATTCTGCGATAATTCCATCTTCGTTTTCTATACGGATACTGCACTTAAGTTACTCACTGGCCTCTGCCTTGTTTCTGTAAACCTCAGATTGAAACTTCATTGACACAAGTGTCTGTGGTGATAATTGGGCTTACTTGTTTAATTTTTGCCCTGAGGAAGTCAGTGGATTCCTCCACAAAGACAAAACACGTGTTGGCTAAGTTGTTTTGCTGATGGCTGAAGTAACTATAACTATACGGAACATGGAATGAACTTGGAATAAACAAGATCAAAGAAGATTACTACTTAAAGACTGTGTAGACTTATTATATCACTATGACCTTCTGTTGGTCAGGATATTGAATCTATTTGCCTACTTTAGCCATTTGGTGCTACTGCCAGTCTCTAATACACGTCCGGGGAGGTCTGTGAGCTTAGGTGTGACTTGACAAGCCATTCTGACAGGATCGGATGGAAAAACTGGACCCAGCCTCACTTGAACATGAATAGACTGGGTCATGCCCCCACACAAAGGGCTGCATGCTCCATGTATTGAATTATTCGGCAAGAGCAAGATGGGAGGACCTCTGCACTTCAAAGACCTATGTCTGAAGTCTCCCCCACTTCAAAGGCACAACTGGATATACGTGATGGATCTCTGAAAGCACCACTTCAATACACTTCTGGACCTCCGAAGACTCTGCCAGGAGGAAGGACTACTGTGCTGCTGAGGGACTGGCACTCTGGTGGACTGCTACTTTGCTGGACTCTTCCCTTGCTGTGCTGACCTGCTCCCTGCTCATCCTCTACCTGGGTGAGAAGGACTGAGCCTTCATCACTTGAACCCAGAGTGACTCCAAGGGTTTGCTGGATTGTCTCCTGATCTGAAATCTCAGGGACATAAAGACTTCCAGCCTACTTGCTTTCTGCAAGGCCAAGTGGTGCTACCCCACTCTAGTACCCTTGGAAGTGGGCCTAAGAGGCATACTCCAACAAAATCCACTCATCCTCTGTAAAACCAGTGCATCGGTTCTGCTGCATGGATCAAAATTGAAGCCTTGTTCCTGCTGCAGTATCTGAACTGGCACATCGGTCCTTTTGCTTGGACGGAACCAGTGGATCACTCTTACTGTATGGACCAGAACCTATGCATCGCCTCTGCTGTGTGGATCAGCCCCAACACATTGTTGTCAGAACCACCACGATGCACCGTTCTTCCTGGCGCAAGGGCCAATCATCCCCATCAACAGTGTCCTCAAACGTTATGCTGAATCTCTGCATTTAAGCTCTTCATTCATCGAAGCCGCTGCATCGCCGCTGCTGCCTGGGTCAGTACCGGCAGATAACCACCACTGCATGGATCTACGCCAATGCTTCCTTGTGGCTGCACCACGCATCTTCGATGTTGATGCATCCATGATCAAGGTACTTTTGTTCATCGGGCCCCACTAGATCCCTGTATCCAGTACCCACACTCAATCCCAGGCAGCCTGAACATTCGACTTTGCTCCGGTCCGTCGAAACCAGATAGTTCAAGTAAGCACTTATTCCTTGCGCTATTTAATAGTTTATTCTTTAAAATTTCCAATCTCAAGTTCGACATATTGGATTTTTTTAGTTTTGGTCTTGTTTTATTTATTAAATGAAGTTTAGTTTTTCTAACCTGATGTGGAATTTTTTTGCGGGGTATTTTCACTGTTTTACTGTTTACGTGTTGCACAAATTGTTTACACATTGCCTCTAAGTTAAGCCTGACTGCTCTATGCTAAGCTACCAGGGGATGAGCACAGGTTAATTTAGAGTATGCCTGCTTCTTACCCTGACGAGGATTGTGGTTGCTGCTAGACTAGGGCTAGGGCTCATTTTCCGGTAAACCTATATCCCAGTATCTAACAATATAATAATATGCCTCAATCCAAACAAACCTAATCAAAGGAAAATTCAAAAATGCTTGTTGGTGACTGTTAGTGAACCAGAACTGTATGGAGAGAGCTATTCTTTTCTGTTCACTGGAACGCTCTTTTAACATACCGAACCATAATCAGGACATTTTAAATTGTGCAACAGAATTTGATTTTCCATGTAAACATAATTGCCAATGGGACCCAATTCTAATTGAAACTGCTGAGAGGTATCAAGTTTTCACAGAAGACTTAAAACAAGTGACCCAATCTCTTGTACCTTCAAGAATGAACTATGGAAACTTCCTTCAATGTGGAATCTCCAAAATCCATATGATTCTTCTCAAGGAAACTCATATCACTCTACCCATGCTCACTGTCAACTGTCTAACTTTTGAGTCAAGAAATTATTTCACATAATAAAAATAAGTTAAATGTATACTTTCTAAATACCGTCTTCCTAAACTAAATTGGAAAACTATGATAAGGTGAAGGTGACAAAACAGTGATTATTACATTTTTAAATATAATAATGTAATCATCTTTATTAATCTCCAGGCAAAGTTATCCAGGAATATTTTGATTATTAATTGTAGATTACAAAGAAGTACAACCTTTAAAAAATAAAGGAGAAATTAGAATAACATTGTAAATGTTTACGAAGTCCCATGTTTCCTGAAGAAAAACATGTGGCACTTCATCCTCTGTATGCAGATTTATTATTGCAAACAAACAGTGCATTTTGGTACGGTCCAGAGCCGAAACGCGTTATTTGCCTAAAGTACAAAATCTGCATTCCGGGGGCAGAGAGATGCATGCGTTTCTTCAGGAAAGTAGGGACTGTGTTTGCAAATATTGTTGACAGCTGACAGAAAACTGCTGCATGCACCGGCACCTAAAGCGTGGCATCTTCAGTGAAACATTTTAGTTTTTTTTTTATTCAACTAAATTTGAACCTGTAAAAAAACAGCAATTAGCGAAACATTTCAAATATCTAGTTATTCATAACTGTTAAAATCTACCATTACCAAATAAAACATTTAAAAATGAATAAACAATATCTTTCACAGTATTCTTATAATATTTAAATTATTTTTTTCAAATTGTAATAGTTATATAGAATACCATTCTATGTAACAAATTGTAATATTTTTTATGCCAATAGCTCAAGCATAACAAGCCTTATTTCTCCTGTGCGCACCTACTTCAAAGTTGTTTACTTATTCATTTTTTTAATTCAGCTTCTGAAATGGGTTGTTAAGAAAACAAAATTGAAACTCAAATGTATTGGTTTTCAAAAAAACAAATAGACATAACTGTTCATTATAATAGATCCCACCCATTTGTCGCCGATCACTTCAACTTTGCTGGGTGGCGGCCCTTACAAAACATCAAGAACACAGTACAGTCCTGCAGTAAGATAAAGATTGCAGTTCCCCATGTCCCACCACCACCCTTTCATTCCAACAATCAAAACCATTTACCACACACTCATTTATATTTGGTAGGCAACCCCTTGCCTTATACACAGGTTGTTATTGTGTGGTGCACCAGTCCAGTCCTCTCCGCCATTTTGGGTCTTTCCATCTGGTCACTATGTCTCTCTTGGCTACCATTGTGGCTGTGTCCAGAAATGTTGTGTCTGCTCTAGAGCCACCAATGCCATCCTGGACCCCCAGAAGTAGGAATTTGGGGTGTGAGTGGAATCTCCCATCCCAAAACCCCACTCAACTCACCAACCACCTCTGCCCAGTATTTCGATATGATAGCACAAGACCAGGTCATGTGATAGAAGTCTGCGGATTCTTCTATACATTGTGTGCACTTTGGAGTTGGAAGACATCCTGCTCAGTATTGCCTAACTGGAGTGAGGTATGCGCAGTCGAGATAATAGGTTTGGATTAATCTCAGTCGATCTGAGATAGTGATTACTCGGGGAGCCACAAGGGCATCCCTCCAGTCCTCGACTTCCCCAGGTCCCATCCTTATTTCCCAACGGGCTCTCAGGTGATCTAAGGTGGTGGGAGAATTATTAACAAGTATTCTTTAAATTTGGGAGACCCCTCCCTTTCCCATCTGTCCTATGAGGGGTTTGGTCTCTAAGGAATTTAACTTAGGAAGAGTAGTACCCCTGGGGATGAGGATCGTGAGGGCATGCCGAAGCTGCTGGTATTTATAGAATTGCATGTTGTTGAGGAAGTGTATGCTTTGCAGGTCCTGAAATGTTAGAAGGTGACCCCCTTTCCAAATGTTGCCAACTTGGTGATGCTAATGAGGTCAATTTTTGGAACTCCTCCAGATGCACCACTTCTTTCAACCATGTGCCCTGCAAAAAGGGCACTTGCAGTATGATTTTCGCTTCCAATTGGGTGTGTCGAAGTGCTGAGCACCAAGCAAGGAAGTCTGATCTGGGTACGTTTGGGATGTCGTAGGGAACGGGCGAACCGCACAGCATTGCTTGGATAAGCGAGAATCCCAAGGCCTTCAATTCTACTTGGTATGAGTGAGTGAGTGAGTGAGTGAGTGATGGTATTTCTAAAGCGCACTAATGCCGAGGCGTCTTGGCGCTATACACGGTAACTGAGATATGCACTGGCCATTGTCCTATTGAGTAAAAAGCCACGTCTTAACTTCCTTCCTGAACCCCCTGTGGTTGGAGATTTATCTTAGCTGCTGCAGTAAGGAGTCCCAAAGCCTTGAGGCCAGATGGGAGAAGCCCTTCCCTCCCCAACGTTGTCTATTGATTTTAGAGACCATAGCCAGCCCTTGCGAGGCAGACCTCAGGGGTTGGTTTGGAAGGTACCTTGTAAATAGGTGTTGAAGATCGGAGGCCCCACACCCGCCAGTGCTTTGTGGACCAGACAGAGCGCTTTGAAGTCTATCCGCCTCTGAACAGGGAGCCAATGTAGCTGCCTGATGGCCTGTGAGGTGGAATGATATTTAGGCAGAAGAAGGAGCATTCTGGCTGCTGCATTCTGAATTGATTGCAACTTGGCCATTTGAGCACAACCTGCTCCTAAATAAAGAGCGTTCCCATAGTCTATTCTGGAAAAGATAGTGGCAATTATAACCGTTTTCCTGAGATGGTAAGGAATAAACATCAGGATCTTTCTCAGCCCCTTGAGCATGAAAAAACAGGCAGAAACCACCTGATTCACCTGTGGCTTCCATGACAGATCTTTATCAAAAATGAACCCTAGGTTTCTTGCTTTCGCCACTGGGACCGGACAAGCTCCTGCCGAAGTAGGCCACCAGTTGTGGTTCCAGATAGATGCTTTCTGTCCGAACTCTAGTACTTCCGTCTTTTCAGTGTTCAATTTTAAGAAATTCAGGTTCATCCATTGCATGACTTCAGACATACAGCCAGGGAAGTCAGCAGCCATGGAATCCACGGAGTGGGACACGGAAACGATCAGCTGAGTGTCATCAGCATATGACACCAGCTTGAAACCCAGATTCTTTATTATCTTGGCCAGGGGGGCGATATAAATGTTGAACAGGGTGGGCGATAACGCCGAACCCTGAGGAACTCCTCCTGGAAGGGAAAATTTATCCGACTGATGTCCATTCCAAAATATGACTTGTTCCCTGTCAGACAGAAATTAGGAGAGGAGATCTAAAGCTAGGCTTTTGACACCAATATCCTGCAGCTGTTGGGTGAGTACCTCATGGTTTACGGTGTCAAAGGCCGCTGTAAGATCCAGCAGAACCAGTGTGACCCTGCCTCCCTCGTCCATCCCCTTCCGAATTTCCTCAGCTGCCATCAGTAGAGCAGTTTCCGTAGAATGGTTCTCACAGAAGCCGTGCTGGGTGTTGTCGAGAATGTGCCAAGTCTCGTGATAGGAAGATAGCTCCCCATTCATGGCTTTCTACACGAGCTTTGCTGGCAACGGAAAGCAGGAGATGGGGCGATAGCTCTTCACATCAGAGGGGTCTAGTTTGGGCTTCTTGAGAAAAGGCCGAATACAGGCCTTTTTCCAAGCTAATGGAAAGACTCCCGAGCTCAAGACCTGATTCAGTACCGGCAGTAACAAGGCACTTATCTCTGCCGGTGCCAGGTGGAGTACGAAAGGTGGACAAGGGTCGATTGGGGAGCTTGACTTGGTGGCCAACAATAGGTCAGCCAGCACATTCTCATGCTGGGTCTGACCACCCCCCAAAACAAGTCGTTGATCATCAGCAGGCATGCAGCTATGTAGTAGAGGAAGAGATTGGTCATTCCCAGTCCACCATCATATGGAGCTTTTTGGCAGTGGACCAGTGCCATTCGGTCACAAATTGACCCAGAGGAACACGGTCATCATTTTATCTATGGTGCAGAACCATTGGCGCAGGAGATGGAGAGATATGCAATTTTCCCCATCAGGTTCAGTTCGAGGGGTTGCCACCTCTGAAGATCGTCTCAGGTCTTTTTAAGTAATGGGGTGCGATTGAGGGACCAGGGTAGTTCTGGGTAAATTGCCACCTAGATCCCCAGTTAGCGAAAGCTGAGCTGTCTGATCAGAATGTTTGCTTAGCAATCCACATATTCCCTGGAGATATGCAGTGGATCTAGTACTGATTTGGCAGGGTTAACTTCAAACCAGAAGCCTCCTTGAAAAGCATCAGGATTTGCAGGCAACGGGGGACCGAGCGAGCAGGTCAGCCATAAATAACAGCACATCATCTGCAAATAGAGCGATATGCTCTTCATGGGATGAATTCCATTGCCATCCATGGATTAGGGTGTCGCACCTGATAAGTTGGGCTATGGCTCTAAATCGAGAGCAAAAAGCAGGGTAGAGAGGGGAGAGGGGGCAGCCCTGTCTCGTCTCTCGACCAATATGAAACTCATAATATGGGCCAACTCCTGCATGGATCAGTGCAGCCTCCAGGTGGTGCCAATCCATCATATCGAAGACCTTTTCAAAGTTGATCAATAAAAGGGCCAGATACGGTTAAAGGAGATGATAGTGAGCCAGGGCCACGTGCAGGCATCTCAGGCAATGTCTTGTACTATGGCAGGGCATGAACCCACATGGGTCTGGGTGTAATAGGGTTGTGATTACCCTTTTGTGATGGGTAGCGAGTATCGTGGCATACAATTTAACTTCAGCATTGATCAGTGACATTGAATGATATTACAAGCAGAGATTGGAGGGAGGGTCTGTTTTAGGGATGACCACTATTGTAGCCATGTCTATGACTTGCGGAAAGGTCCCTTCCTCTATTGCCTCGATGTATAGTGCCTCCAGCTGTGGTGATAGGATCTCCTTAAATGCCAGATAGTATTCCACTGGGTAGCCGTGAGGGCCTGGGGTTTTACCTGTGGCTAGCTCCAATATGGCCTGGCTTATCTCTTCCCATGAGAGTGGTTGGTCAGGCATGTGACTATCTGTATCTGGGGCAGCCGTGGGAGCAGAACTTCTCTTAAGAAGTCAGTCTCAACTTTTGAGTCCAGACTCTGCACTTTGGAGTAGAGACAGTTGTAGTAAGATGTGAATGTCTGGGCTATCGCTTCTGACCCATGTTGAGTATTCCCGTCCACATCCACCACTTTGGGAATTATTCAACTGGCTAGGGGGTGCGATGCTAGCCAGTAAAGGAGCTTGCTGTTTTTTTCACCCCATCCATAGACACCGGCTGTGGAGGACCTCCACATCTGCCTTGCCAATTCTAAGGAAGTGTGACAAATTTCTTCAGGTACTAAGTCAAGCTGATTGTTTTTTTTACCCCCAGCCTCTGCATCTGCTGCCTGCTCTAGTTAGATTGCACGGGTTTCCAACAGGGAGAGGTGTTCGTCTCGGGCCTGGTGTGTCTTTTTGATGTACCCTTTAGGGACCCCTCTGACTGTCGCCTTACTGGCCGCCCATAACGTGCCAGGGGAAGTAACCATGCCCTTGTTAATTTGGAAATATCATCTCAGCTCATCTCTTATTGCCTCTTTGCACTCTTTATGTTGTAGGAACCAGGTATTAAATCACCATATGGGGCGAAGTACCTGTAGGCCTTTCAAGATCCTTAAGTAGGGGTGTATGATCAAGAGTTCTCGAACAAGCATACAGATGTTTGCGACCAGTCGGCAGTCCAGAGCGGGCATGAACAAGTAGTCAATGCATGATCCGGTGTGATGGGCGGCAGATGTATGAATGCATTGGTGGAGATGTGGGTTCCACACTCTCCAGACATCACGTAAGCCAAGCTGGGTGACCCAGTCCGCGAGTTTCCTGGCACTTGCACTCCAATGCAGGGAGGGGGCGCTAGTAGCATCCCAGTCTGGGTTTATAACAGCATTAAAGTGTCCTCCAAGCACCGTTAGTCCATGGGGAGAGACAGCAGCAAAGTTGCAAGATCACGTAGGGAGGGCATAAGAACTGCTGGGTGTAGTACGACGTGATCAGGTTGATTGCATGTTCCCCCACTGTCCCAATGACAGCCAAAAATCATCCCTGAGGGTCCCAGAGTTCCTGTATAACTACAAAGGGAAAGGAGGTGGGGCAAAGGATTGCTACTCCTCAAGACCCCTGTGTGAACCCTGTATGGTACACCCTGTCAAATCTTTGGCAGGCTAGAAATGGGCAGTGGTCACCTAATAGATGAATTTCTAGCAGCATGAGGATGGAGGGGGCAGAACGATTTGAGAACTTCAAGAATGCAGCACGTTTTACCTCGTCCAGGAGACCATTGACATTCCAGGAAAAGATTATAGGGTTACAGGTCAAGATGGGGTGTCGCCATGGGACCTATCTTTAGGGGAGGCTGCATATGCCAGCCCGGTGGGTACCCGGGCCTTGAGTGCTGTGTCTATGGGCAGGGAGAACTGGTGTGTCCCTGAGTCAGCATCACCATGAGGGTGGTGGAGGCGCATCATGTCATGTGTCTTAAGCAACTGGAAGGGGAAAAACAAGAACAAGCAAACCAAACCTCAAACTGTCTTCCCATCTACCCCACCATACTTCATCCCTTGAAGTATCTGTCACCCTAACAATA
Source organism: Lissotriton vulgaris (assembly GCF_964263255.1). Taxonomy (NCBI): domain Eukaryota; kingdom Metazoa; phylum Chordata; class Amphibia; order Caudata; family Salamandridae; genus Lissotriton; species Lissotriton vulgaris. Next base: position 353,445,110 of record NC_141698.1, read on the forward strand.
AGAACAAGTACAAATGCAGTTACTTCACATTGAGGGCAGAGTGGTGGACCCCTCCACGTAGCAGGATTTATAATTAGACAGGAGTCCGGATATGTGTATGGAAGTAAAGGCCGATGCGTTCCCATACCCACCGCATTCGGGGTTGACCAATCATATTGCTGGACTGCGGGACAGATCTGAATCCCAAGTTCCATCCAACATCAGAGTTGGTGATCTGGTCCTAGGCGCCTCTCCACTCGGGTCCCGCTTTTGCTCTTACTGTAGTGTATGCACTCTTACTGTTGGATGAGAGCCGGAGGCACTTCTTTTGGTCGCTTCTGCTGAGGAGGATTTCCTCCTTTATGTGTTGTGTCCCTGCCAGGACCAAGTGTGTCTTAGCTGTGGTTTTGCTGATCCTCCCATTGTGGTCCACTATTGCATTGATGTGGGAGAGGGGGTTAATACTTTGCTCCCAGCAAGGAGACATTCCTCTGTGGCCCATGTCCACCCCACCGCCGGGCAATCAAAGAAGTGGCTCTTGTTGTTGCGGAATACCGTGAGCTAGGCCAAGAACAGGAGTCTATACAAGAGATTGAGGGCTCATAGCAATTCAATTCAAAAGCTTTATTCGAGGATTAGACTCATAAAAGCACAAACATACATTTAAAATACATCGTTAAAAATTGTTTCCTCATTAATACAGTAATTTTAAGAAAAATTGTGCAGACATAGACAATTAATCAGAGCAAAAAAGCAATATAAAACTTTGGTACATGATTGCACAGATGCCAGAAAGGATACCCCAATCGATGTACTCTAGAGAAGAGCCCTCCGTCTGATAGACCATGCCCACCCCAGGTACTTGGCTGTTGCTAGGACTACAGGCATTTGGGTGGAAGTGCAAATGATTCGTAAGGCCTCGACACCCCTGGATGTCCCTAAATTATTACAAACAGGGACTAACCAGACTTTTCTCGGGGTGGCATAAGCTTTGCAAGAGAATAAGAAGTTGCCTATACTTTCATTTGATGCACCACAAGCTGGACAACATGAGGTGGAGGAACTCCTCCACCTACCTGTCAGTGATCTCAATGGAAGAGCACCTGATCTTAACTGGAAAAAAAGCTTCCTGTCCCTAGGGTTGGTTATGCTGTCCCAATAAGGTTCCAAAACTGGATACAGTTTAACTACCACAAAGCGCCCCGTCGGGGAGTCGGATTTAGTTTTGTTCCAGACTCTTTCAGCAACCCGATCCCAATATAGATCTTTAATCGCATTTTTGCTTGGAAAGGGTTCCCCGGTTGGATTGTCCCATAAATTTGAGAGACCAAGATCGCCTAGAGCAGACCTAAGATTTTTTAGCCAAACTATCTTATGAAAGGTATCAGCATTTATTATGGCTAAAAACCCCTCTGCATAGTGCCGATCTCCGGGGTAGTCCAGGGGCGTCTCCAATAGAGAATCGGGCGCAACCTCGCTAGGTCACTAACTGCTCTTCTCCCTAGGTCAAGACCGAGGGGAGTCAGTGGGGTACTCTGCGGGAGTCCTGTGATTCCCCTAAAAAACCTGTTTTCAGAGGTCTGCAAGGGGAGGAGCTTCCCAAAACCCCACAGCTCTGCCCCATAGAGAGCCGACCCAAGAGCCTTGTTGTCATATACTGCCAAAACGGGTTTTATTGGTTTGGACATAGGTGTTTTGTGTTCCACCCGAAGTGCCCCCGAGATCTGTTGGTGCCTCAAGACCGCCATTTCTATGTGCTGGGACCATCTCGAATCGTTTGTTATCTGTATCCCAAGATAGGTAAATAGAGTAACCACCTTTAACAGGCAGTTGTTCAAGAATATTTTTGGCCTGGGTCTACGTTTTGATGCAAAGGCCATCAGCTTGGTCTTACCCACATTGACTACTAGGCCGTGCCCCCCGCAAAAAGAGTCGAAAATATTCAAAGCTTGCTGCAGACCGCCTGGAGTTTTGGATAGAATTAGCGTATCATCGGCGAACATCAGGATCCAAACCCTGAGGCCCGCCAACGAAGGCGCATCTACACTGGCGTCCAGCATTCGAGCCACTATCCCATTGATGAATAAAGAGAAAAGCAGGGGAGCCATTGCACACCCCTGGCGCACTCCACGTTCAACCGGGAAGTCAACAGAAGATTCACAATGCATGCCCCATTGGATTTTGGCGAAGTTGCACTCATGCAACCTCATTATCAGGGTAAGTAGCTCTGCCGGAAGACCCATTTTGCTCAGAACTGCCCAGAGCTTTCTCCTTGGGACCAGGTCGAAGGCAGCCCGCAGGTCAACAAAAGCAACATACAGGCTGCCTTCGCCAAGCACCACCGTCCCCCACTGTAGCAGAGCAAAACGAAACACCTGGTCAACTGTACTGGTGGCCCGCCGAAAACCAGCCTGGTAAGGGGACAGGGCATTGTTCTCGTCAACCCAATCCATCAATTTGTTGACCACCATCCTACCTACCACTTTTTGGAGGGTGGCGATCAAGCTTATCGGCCTGTAGTTAACCGGAAGAGACCGGTCCCTTTTTTTGTATATGGGTATGATGATCGCTCCCTTCCATAATTCCGGGGCAGCCGATCCCTTCGCAATGGCATTTTCCAAAAGGAATATATAACTGGCCCACCTCGCCTTTTCATTTATGAAAACATCAGCTGGTACGCCATCTAGACCCGGGGCCCTTCCCAAGGGGACAGTGCATAGAGCGTCTTCAGTTTCTTTAAGGGTGAATAAATTCCCAGTGGAATATACAGCTAAGATTGCTTCCACATCCTTATACTGTGCAGTCTCAGCATATTGGGGTTTGAAGTGATCTACCCAGGCACCCTCTGGAACGTTGTTACCGGGTTTGTCTGGAATTCCACCTCTACCCCACTTAACAATATTCCAGAATAACCTAGAGTCCTTAGCCCCCGAGGCCTCCTTTAGTTCGGCCCAATGCCGTTCGTCCCATAATTTTTTAGCTAGGGATAGGCTGGCCTTATAATGCTTTCTGGTGCCACTAATCGCTACCCTGTCCCTACTCCGAATTGCTCTACCCAAACTTAGCCTAGCTTCCCTACACTGGTGATTATACCACTTGGCTAGTTTAGGTTGTTGTTTGCTATTTGTCTTACGGGACCTCAGGAAGTGCGGTTTTAGAAGTGAAAAGAGTTTATCATGAATATCAGTTATTTCCCTAGACCAGAGGTCTTCAAACTTTTGGTTGCCGGGACCCCCCCCAGTCAAAATTTTCAGGCGTAAGGACCCCCTCCTGACAAACAATTCTAAACCTATAGGCAGAGCTACTGGAATTATGAGACAGGTGAGGACCAAATTATGCGGCAGGCTCGACTAAATTGTATGATAAGAAAAAATAAATAATACTATGTAATGCCGCATACTTTGGGATAGAATTGCTTCATTATTTTGACATTTTTACGCACAGTAACACTGAGGAAAAAATATTTCATCTCATCAGTACCAGTTTATAATGAAAATACAGCAATAAACAACAGAAAGATGTCTAGTTAAGCAAGGGTCCCTTAAAACCCTGGCAGCCTTATGCAGAGTTAAGCAGTTTACCCATGCCACTTTCCTCTCACCCCTCCCTTCCATCCCTCCCTCCTCTTCCAACCCTGGATCCCTCTCTTACTTTGCAAGCCATTTTCTTTCACCCCTTTTAACAACTTCTGAACTCTCCCCATTCAACCTCTCACTTCATGTTTAATCACCTCTTGCCATTCTGTCTTTTCACTGCCCTCCTCTCTCGAATTTATCTAATGGCCTTTCTGGACACATCACCTCTCTCTCCCCTCAGCACCTGTCATTCACCTCAAGTCTCTTCCTTCAATTTTCTGTATCTTACACCTCTCCAGTCCACCATTATTCTTTCACATCTCCCCTTTGTTCTCCCACACCTTCTTGAACCAATGTCCCTCTCCCCTATTACCTCAGCACAAACCTCAGTACTCCCTCTCTTCCCTCATCGCTGTTGTCACTCACCCACATCGTACCAAATTCTGTTTTTATGTTACAGATCATCAATCAGATATCTTCTCTCACCGTTTAACAGCATCCCTCCTCTGTGCCCTCACCTTACGCTCACACTCACTTCTCCTCTTGCGTTTCGGCACTTCTTCAGCACTTCACATTTCTCCTCATCCCTGACCTCTTCAATCTAATTCTCTCGCTCCCATGCTGTCCTATCTCATCCCATCTATTCTCACCCTTTCATCTCTCCTCACTGGGTATACCCGTATGCTCCTCTCGGCCTGTGCCAATCTTCTTATTGTTCCCTACTGCAAAAAAAATGAATAGTCGGCCTCACTGTTTTGGTGCGGGCCGCACAGTTGTGGAACTTTCACCCACCTTTGCTTCACTTCACCATTGATCTATTATCCTTTAGGAAGCTATACAAACCTGGACCTATACCCTGTGGGTTGCCCCCTTTGGCTGGTACTCCTTCCCCTTCTGTGTGTTTCTTATTTGCCATTTCAGTCAGCAGATGGTTATTAGCCCCAGGACACCTTTTTGGAAATAATAATAATAGACAGAAGTGTGACCTGGAAGGTGGGACCCACTTTCTATCACTCCACGACCCCCCTGGGGGTCGGGCCCCACAGTTTGAAGACCTCTGCCCTAGACCCTTTTTTCATTAATTATGTGATTATTCCTATGTTTCTGTCAATATATTCTTTTACTTTGTGGATTATGAGTTTTAAGTTATTTGTTTATTGTAACTGTATGTAATTTTGACAAGAAATTTTATTACCCATCATATTGTTTGGCCTTTTGGTCATTTCTAATATGATTTTTAAATATATTGAATAAAAATATACTTTTTATATAAATTTGATAACCTTTTTCGATTGTTCCTTCTTGATCACTGCACTGACCTAATTGTCCACTCACACACCTAGATGTCCTAGGACTTTTTCTCGCACCCGCGTCTATCTACAGGGCAGGATGATACCTTGCTTTTGGGGTCTTCCGTCTGTCCCTGCCAGCCTCCTCTCTTCTTTCCCGGCCATCGTGTTCTGCAAGTTCTGAGTTATCTCTGGTTGGAACTTCGTTTTGGGGTTCCCAGTATATTTAGGGATGGTATGTCAGCTTATGTAGTCCCTGTGGGGACCTGTGGGAGGCCCACTCAAATGTCTGTCTTCCCCCCTGAGTCATTTTGTTGCATTGGGAGCTTGGCTCCCACTGCAGGATCTGTGATTTACTCCTTCCAGGTCTCTTAGCTGGTGGGACAATTGCTAATAATTCCAGGTTGATTGTGTTACAGAAAGAGAGCCCCAGCAGGGAAACTGCTGATGATTGCAATGCCGTCCCTACGTATTTATCCCGGCATTCCTCTCAGCCACGTAGTTCTTTTGTCCCGGCTCCCCTTGGAGAATCAGGGGCCCCATCCTGTATACAACCCAGTCCTCCCTCTGGGTGGTCAGAGGGGTGAGATGGGGCCTTGCGCCCTCTCAGAGGCACCAAGTTCAGTCTTCAGTCTACCTAAGGGGGCCCCCGCCATCGCTCCTACACCGAAGCCGACTCATCCCATTGGGCAGGCCACCAGGCCAGGGTGCTTGTTGGGACACCAGGTAAAAGTGGGGAATCTCTCTTCGAAGGGCCCACTGCCCCTACCGACTCCCCTTGTCCAGACAGCTCCACTGCCGAAAGACAGGCATAGACTGTCACCAGCAGCGACCGGCCCCGCTGCACCTCACCTGCAGGGATGGCATTTCGGACCCCGGACTGTCACTTTCCTGGCTCTCTCATTGCAGGACCATCTGTTGTGGGCCGTCCCAATCTTCTCCCTTTCTGCGGAGGCTGCTGTTGCAAGTGGCAAGCGCCACACCTCCTAGTCGGATATCGCTCAGGGCTTATCATCTGTTCAGATCCCTCTTGGGCCATGCCGATCCGCTGCACTGTTGAGGGATCCCTTGCTGGCTTCAGGTCAGGGCACAGCTCAACCACAATGTGTTTTCCTCGGCGGCAGGCGGACGCCTGGTGTCACACATCGCCCACCCTTTTGCTTGTCTTCTGGTGCCTTGCTGTTCTCCGGTCTCCGGTGGCCCGTAGGGCAGGAGCATGATGGGCTGCGGCTCTCATACACTGAGTGGGCAGAAGGGGCTTGATTGGACTTCGTCACCTGAGTCCTAATCGGCCGGTTGCCCCTGTGCTACCTCCAGGCCAGAGTTCACTGCAGCCCGGGTGCTGACATTTTGTGCCTGGGCCTCATTATTTCTTCTGTGCAGCCGCTGAGCTTCTCAGTCGCCAGACCGGCTCAGGATGCCCCTGCATTTTGTTAGGGCACTCAGGAACAGCTGGGGACAATCCAGGCTTCTTATCTTTCTTATCTTTGGACTAGATTCAAGCAGATGACAGAGGGGAAGGGAGCACTCTCAAAGTGTGACTGCCATCTTGATGCTCGTGGCCGTGACCCCCAAGAAATATTTCAACATGTTTTAATGTAATTTTCTTTATTTTCAAGTTTGAAGCTGCATTAGAAGAATGTTGGTGTTAGCAACTTTGAGTATGTGGATTTGTATTCTAGAGTAAAACATTTATTTCCATGGAAGTCTTTCCCATAATTTTGCCAAATTGCCTTAAAATTGTTAAAAGTTGACCTTGGTATCCTTTGATATTTTTGGAGTTAGAGTTCCTGTAAATTATTGGAAACACTGCTGTTTCCATTTCTAACAATTTGTTAAGGATAAGATTTCTTTTGGCTATGCTAGAGATAAAGGAGTTGTGCCATCCTTCAATGGCATTACTTTTTTTTCTGCTCATCCCAAGCAAGTTTAGTAATAGTTCTATCACTCTATTTTAAAATGTATGAGGCCTCTTGTTAACAGATCTTATTAGATGCCCTATCCCTGTCCACTCAAAGACCATTTAAACTTCAAATAATTTTTCTCCATTTTTGGTAATATAGTCATGCAAGCACAACAAATTATAGAGCTTCTCAAATTGCTCAGGAGAAACAAAGGCCAACACTGTTAATTTTTAAACTTTGTGCTGTCATTTTTATTTGAGATTTACCCTTGTATTTTGTTGCTTTTTTTATTTTCTTTCATATTGCCTGCCCAAAGTAAAACACCCTTGAAGTTGTATTTTTACATATATTTTCTGAATTGTGTTTAACTTTGGTAGTTCAAAATCTATTATACATTTTAAAAGTTGAATTTTGTTTTTGACATAGGCCAATAAAATAAATGTCAGTATACAACTAGAGTACTTTTGTCAAGAGCAATTTGTAAGTTAAGGGCATTGTAAACTTTAGTGAAGGGTGGTAGACACATTTTGAAGGTACCATCCACCATGACAATCTGGCTTTGCGGTACTGTTAGTAAATGATTAATTAGTAGAGGTGAAAATGAGTATTCTTTTGGAGTTCATTTCATTATCATATGGTAGAAAAGATTTTATAGTGTGTGTTATTTTTAAACCTTTAGAAATACTAATGTCAGAAAGTGTTAGCGGTAGTGAGGGATAGTTTTTCATCTTTTTTTATTTATGGTTCATTTTACGTTTGGAATAGAGAGTAGTTTTCCAGCTACCTGATGTGGTCTGTGTATACTCTGTTTTCTCTGTATACTGCCTGATTGCTCATCAAAGGTAGATGCTGTTTCCTTATAAACAGTTATACACAGACTCTAGATCATTCTTGTCTATTTCAGATATAGCGTGGCTGTGCTCAGTAACTTTTAGAACCATGTCCCCAAAAGCAAAGACCCTCCCGGGTCTATTATCTCTTCTTGACTTTATGTAAGATACTTCTTGAAAGATTTCCTATTTGCACAGATTTTTGTAAACAAAACGTTTTTGCCAAGTGTGTGTGTGTGTATCATATATAGATATATATATATATATTTTAACAACTCCATCAGTCAAATTCCTTCTGAATCGGCAGAAATCAAATGGCACCACAGGGTTTGAATTTCCACTTTTTTTATTGTAGCTTCACCAACAGTGCATATATACACAGGGACAGTCGACGCATTTCGTTGCTTGCCTTCCACAGGACCATAGAGTCCCACTTTCTAGATTGTCCTTTTAAAGTGCCCTTAACCTAAGTCCATCATTCATTTTTACATTCAATAAAACAACTGCATATCTTTTTACATCTCTTTTGTCAAGTAACATCTGCCATTTTTGCATATATATTTCATGTAAAGTACACAATTATTTTGTTTTTTACTTGACTCAATATCACAAGCAATGCAGAAAGTTATTTCAGGCAACCAATCTATTATTTGGATCGTTGTCTAGTTTTTTGTTCTGAGTCCAGATCACAGTAAAGTACTCTTGATTATGACTTTTCCTAAAGAAATATAACTCCAATTACTCACATTTAATTCATATTTAGGTCAACAGTAAAATACTCTAAAACCACAAGGGGGGTGGGAAGAACTGGGAGGGAGAAACAATGTTCATTCAATTATATTTTGACAATACTATATTAATATAAAAAAGACACTATGTATCCTGACAGCCAACCAGTGCAAACCTCATTAAGGTGCAAAGGGCAAAGGTGCAATAGGAACAATTGGTTAATATAAGAGCAGCATATTAGGATGTAACGTTCTAGTGCATTTGCAGCTATACTGTGCAAAATTTCACCCACAAAGCAGCATATTGTACTATAAAGTGCAAGTACATAAGCAGCTATTTCGAGTTATATTTTGCTTTCTATTGGAATACATATTACAAAGCAATTTTCTGTGCAAAATATGCTTAATATCATTTTCATACTCCTTCTCAGAGTTTCAGAGATTATATCCTAAAATGCGTATGCAATTAAATACTTTACATAAATTGTAAGTTCTAAAATCTTCCTTAAAATTCTCGAAGATCAAAAAAAAAAACCTCTGTTTTTTGGATACCTCATTATCCAATGCTTCTTAACAATACTCTCTGAGATAAAACATATATGTAAAAAAGAGTTTCTTTCTAAAAATCTATAGATAATATTTAGAGTTTTTTTGTAAACTTCAATATTTCTGAAGTTACAACTGGGAACAGTATTGCAGGTGCACATATAATTCAGCATCGAAGTTTTGTCCCATTGATGTTTCTCTTCCCATCAGGAAAATAAACCTTAACTTAATTTTTCTCAACAGTAACTGTCTATTTCCTCCTCTTTCATTCTTCTTTATATGCTTGGTCCCAAAGTACTGTATTTCTTTTGTATCACCTTGATGTTCTTCTCAAAAATGCTTTGTAATAGGATATGAATAGTCTCTATTTTTTACTGCTCGAAGGTATTGCAAAACTCTGTCATTCCTTATTCATAGTACTTCCCACTTAATATTTCTTGCAGGGGCAAACTAGGGCATACACTACGAAGTCTGTATTGCAGGTGATATGTTGTTTTACTTTTTAAATGTTACCATTATGCAATCTGTAATCTTTTTTGATTTTATCCATGTTCATTAGCCTTACATTTAGAACACTTCCAAAAACTGCCTGATTTAACCAATTCATTTTCCTTCCTGTTTCAGTGGGATAATGACTTTTTGTTACTAGTGTGCCTGTAGCACTAATTGTGCCACCCACACTTGTAGCCTTTATGAGAGAGGCTCAGGCCTGCCACTCCAGTGCCTGCACTCAGTTTGTTAAACTGCCTTGTTGCCCTGACAAATGCACCCACTTGCCAGACCTTATTCTTCCCTTTCTATGCACATCAGTCACCCCTATGGTAAGTCCAAGGTACCCCGTCAGCAGGGTGTAATGTATGTGAAAGGTAGGACATGTACTGAGGTGTGTACCATGTCCTGAAATAATCTCCATTTCGTTTTTCACTGTTGAAAGGCCATCCTACCCATAGGCGAATGGTGAGGCTGTGTAATATGTTTTCCAGCCTATCTTCCCAAAAGCTTCAGATGGAGAGGCGAAGTTTAGTATGCCTGAACTCACAATGTAATAACACATCTTCTTATGAAGGTTGAAGGATGGGGTATTAGAACCCAGCGGCGTCAGGGTAAAACGCCCGATGCCTTCGAGTTCCCTTGCCTTGGACACGGGATACTTCTTGATGACGTCAAAGACCAAAGTTTATTAGTTGCAACCAGGAACAGAGGTCTACGAAGCACACACGGGTGGTTCGCTAGAGACTGCACAAATTCAATGAGCGGAGCATGGTTTTTTATGCCAAAAATCAAGCCTCAGGCAACATTTCAAATTACCATTGGGTTCATACAAACTAACCAATAGAAATGTGACAATTCAAAAGTAGCGTATGACGACAATCCCACTTTCCGTTGTCCAGCCCACCAGAAATGTCCAAGCACATTCCAATATTCTTGTTCGCTCAGGCCGGACAAACCCATCATAAAACCCTTAACCCAAATCAGTGATTATGTCGTAAAGGAAGGAACAGAAACAGATTGGAAGTGAGATCGAAAGGTGGGAGCAGTGCACCATAAACTCTGGCATGCCCTACTCTTTGATCTTTATCTGACCAGCTGCTTAACAAGGAACTGGCTCAGCGAGGTCAGCCTCGGGCAAGGAGTCAGTTCGGCCAGGTCACTCAGAAGTCAGCTAAGGCATATGTGTCTCAAGGACTCGTTCGGCCATAGTCATCGGCCTATGTGAGGGCAACCACACAAAATGGCTGCCGTACACAAAATGGAACCCGAAGATTCAAACTAAATCCTTGAATACTAAGTGTTCTCATTGATCGATTCATGCGAAAACACTCATACACGCTACACTCGTGATTTGCGGTCTTCTGACACCAAAATCGTCTATTTCCGACGACCTTTATTGAACGGGTTCCGAACACCGAACCAGACCCACAAACTCACGGAACTACAAACCCTCCTTTTGCCCTTACATAGGCAACAGACCCAAACCCATGTTAATCTGAATCCGGATCTATATTCATCAGATCATCGATATGTTGCTGTAGCATCATCCTATTACTTAGTACCTCTCTCTGGACAGGTCTCCTTGCACACGAAGTAGCACAGTGGCCACAAATAGCAGGAGCACACTGTACACAGAGACAGAACAGGAAAAGGATAGCTAAGACCATCCCAATGACCATCAAAATCTTCCAACCCCAAGTGGATATTAATCCCCATAACCATCCCATCAACGACCAATCTCCTTTGTCCAAATGGACAGAATCGGAGATCTTATGTAGCTTGGAAATGGCCTGGAAAACTGACGGAGCGTTGTCTGGAATGAAAACGCAGCTGCTCGATTGAATCAGTTGACATACTCCACCTCGATCTGCTAGTATGACATCAAGGGCAACTCTATTTTGGAGTGTCATAAGTCTATCTGACTGGAGCTCAGCAGTCAAGTTACTAATGGCACCAGCAGTTTCGACTATGGTGGACTCAACCACTCTCGTCAACTGGCGAATATTCCTGCTGTTAGCCATCGGTCCCCAGAACGGCAGAAACCCCTTAAAGAAATCTCCCAACTCTTGCCCTGTAGTATCTTCCTGACTGAAGACACCTCTAGCAATTCTCGTTTTATGGTAATCTGCCGCAGCTGTAAAAGTGGGAGGCAACAGGAAAGAAACAAAACATGTGCCCGGGAAATCAGGGGGCAACCATGTATACGCTTTGTCATAGCAAACAAAGTAAGTACCCTTAGCAGCTAAAAATGCTGGGGAAGACTGAGACGTAAATACATAAATATCAGTACAAACGCTCTTCCCTAACTGAGCTCTCGGATTCTTGCCATTACCCTGCATACAATAGCGACCCTGATGGGGCACTATCCAAATCGGTGGAGAACTCTTCGCTCGCTGGTTAACACTCAGACTAACTCCATACCCAGTAATATTCCTACCACTATAGGGTTGCTTCTCATCTATCGGAATAGTTTCAACAGCATTAGTCCCTTTAACCATGTCAACTATGCCTCTAGCAACAGCACTATTCTTCGGATTGTCTTTCGGTGAACGTTGAGGGTAGACACTATGGGCATAAATAAACATAGTTCTGTAAGCCCAAATCGAACCATTTAAACTAAAAGGCAAAACTAAGTACAGAATACCCTTATCAGTCGTATGGGGCATTAGACCACAGATCCAACAGTTTGTCGTTTTCATCACTAACTGGTGTTGGTGCAAAAGTTGAATAAAGGCATTATTGGCAAATTCCAGTCGTCTAACTACCTCATGTTCAGGCAAAGGATGAAAAGAATGAGAAGAAATAGTAGGTGGAGGTGTAGGTTGCACAGTGGGAACAAACGTCACTTTAAAAGAAAATGTCATATAACCAATTATGAATATCATCAAACTCAATAGCAAAAATACGCACGGTATTATAAAACGTTTCTTTGAAATCAATTTGCATATCTTCTTTCTAAAAATCATTGTCCGTGCAGGTCTCTCCAACTCGAAGAAATCCATCCTAAACTAAATATGCTGCTCGCGATGGTAGGGTGTTATATGCTAAGTAAGCATGGGCGAATTTTGCGGAAATCGCGTTCGCGAAATTTGTGGATTTGCGAACTCGCAATCCGCAAAATCCGCGAATTCTCGCGATTTTGCGGACTTTTTTTTGTGTGTTCGCGCGGGTTTCTGCCAGGTCGCGAGGGTTTTTGTACAATTTCGCAAACGCGAACTTACCTGTTGGGTCGCAAGTTTTGCGAACTTGTTGTTTCTACGTGTCCAGCCTGTTTGGGACACTCTTCTTCATCACTGCCACCCTCTGTCATCACTGCCACTCTCTGGTTTTCCCATGCCTCCCTCTGGCTCACCCATGCCACCCTCTGTTTCATCACAGCACCCTCTGGTTGTCCAGTGTACATTATTGTGGCAAAGCAAAGCACACCTTCCCTGCCTCAAGTGACCTGAATTAATTTGGGGCTGATTAATGTGCCACTGAATATTTTTTTAGCTGGCACCTGCTTCCTTAGTGCTTCCTGATTAGTGATCTTTTGCACTTGCTAAGTGCTTTCATTGTTGCAAAATTAGTTACAACACCTGCCCTGCCCCAACTGACAATAATGAATTAGGGGCTGATTAATGTGTCACTGGATTTGAACTTCCAGCCTGGCTCCTGCTTATCTCCCTTAGCTGTAATTCAGGACCTTTGTGGCATATGTGTAACTATTCTGAGGGTCAGAGCAGGGTCACATAATAGTTGCAAGTAGGCAACTGAACTCTGGAGGGGCCCCTCAGGAAGCACTACAGGAAATGGCTACTAATGATGAGCTTGAACCTTTGAACCTGGTAAGTAGTTTCAGTTTTGTTAAGATCGTATTTCTGCAATTTAGCGCTTATTCGCGGGGCGCGAAGTTGAACTGGGAAGCCGCGAACTCACGCGAACAGTGCGAGCAAGCCATAAAATCCGCTGCTCGCGGATTTGCGGATTTCGCGGGAAATTCTCGAATCTCGCAGATTGCGAATTTACCGAAAATCCGCAAAATCCGCGAGCGGAACGGATTTTCCACCCATACTTAATGCTAAGGAATGCCTCTGTCAACCCAGGGCAACTCCCTTAGGCCAACCAGAACCTTCGACCTAGTGTCTCAGGCTTGCACTCCAAATACTTTCGGCAACCGCGACCCTACAGCTGAACCTGGATGGCGGTTCGAAAAACAAAAATGGGTAGATCCTCAGTGGAGAGTTAACCTGCAAACAGAAAAATCATAAAAACGTTATTTATTTTATTTGTCCATGACTCTCGGTCGCAAGTTAAAGCGGCTTCTTCCAGGCAATTCTTGATCTTTAAACAGGAGTTCAGGCTCAGTAGTGTTCAATCGATTCAAAGGAGGCACTGCTTCTTATAAAAGATCGTCACTTTCTCTCTCAGAGTTCGTACCAAACAGACGAGCATCGCTGAATGGCAAAAATCGTGAAACAGTGTCTGTTTCAGAGTCTGGAAGTCCCTCCTGGACCCACTAATCATACGGTAAGGGCAGTGGTGCTCGCTTACAGTGTACACCGTGGATCCAGTTTTTCTTGCCTTGCACTCGAACTGCAGAACGTGTCGATAGTAACACTTGAAAGGGTCCTGTCCAGCGGGGCTGATCGTTCTTGCTCCGCTGCAAATTCTTGATAAAGACCCAGGTTCCAGGTTCAATAGCGTGGCCTGGATCTTCTGAAGCTTGTGGTAGGCTTTCATGCACCTGTTGGTGTAAAACGCGCAATTTAGTCATCAGTTCACGCAAGTAGTCAAGCAACACAGGGTACTTAATCTCGCTAAATCTGGTTGGTCTTGGCACACCCCAAATATTCGCTGGGCGGCCAAAAACGACTTCATATGGACTCAGACTCATTCTCAAATGCACAGTCATTCTTGTGGACAAAAGCGCTAAAGGCAAAGCATCTGGCCACTGTAGACCAGTGCTCGCTTGGATTTTGGCTAACTTTAATTTCAAGGTGCCATTATAGCACTCGACTAAACCAGCTGATTGGGGGTGATTTGCAGCGTGGAACTTCTGCTGGATTCCTAGTCCCACACACACTCTCTTCATGACTTGACCCACAAATTCACTCCCATTGTAACTCCAGATAATTCTCGGCATTCCAAACCTCGGGAAAAATTATTTTATCAGAACTTTCGCTGTGGACAAGGCAGTATTGTCCTTAAGGGGATAAGCTCCTACTCATCTAGAAAAGGAGCAAACAACCACTAAAACATATTTCAAGTTGTTGCATCTCTCCATGTGGATAAAATCTAGCTCAAAAGCCTCGAATGGATACGTAGGAGGAGCAAAATGACCAGCTGGTGTTGGAGTTCCTCTACCAGGATTGTACATCAAGCACACCATACAATTCTTAACCAAGTTCTGCACATTTTGGAATTCCCGCATTCTGCCAAACCGGAGCCAACAACTTACAAATCCCTTTCACGCTAATATGTGCCATGCCATGAGCCATTGTAACAACTGGAAGCACATACGCATCAGGCAACAACCATCTCTGATGCTCGGACAAATCAGTCCAACAACCATCCAAATCCAATCTACCCTTGCTTTCTCTCCATTCATTCAACTCTTTCTCTGTAGCTTCAGCTTGAATGGATTTCACACTCTCAATCGTATCTTCACACATACTCTTCTCTGGAACCCATCTTGCCGGACTCGCAACATACATTCGACTCATCACATTCCTCGCAGTTTCTTTAGCAACTTCATCCGCAAACGCATTTCTGCGATCAACATCATCCGCGACTTTCTTATGGGCACTGCATTTGTCAATCGCTACTTGCAATTTCAAGGTAAGAGATTCAAGAAGTTTGTTCACCAACTGTCCATGGTGGATCTTCGTTCCATGCGAAGTCAAGAACCCACGTTCACGCCACAAGCGCCCAAAACTATGAGCCACACCGAATGCATACTGGCTGTCAGCATACCCATTCACTCGTTTTCCTTTCACCAACACACATGCTCTCTTTAATGCAATCAACTCCGCTGCTTGTGCTGAATTATGTGGAATACGTGCAGCTTCAACAATCGTATGCAAAGTCGTAACAGCATATGCTGCAGTCGTATCACCATTCGGCAACTTAAAGCACGAACCATCAACCCACAAAGTACCATCACACTCAGGAAGAGGAGGGTCCCTAAGGTCTACTCTCCCTTTCGTTTCTTCTTCAGTTCTTAAACAACAATCATGTTGCTCTTCAACATCTGTCTCAACTACAATTGGCAACAACGTAGCTGGATTCAATGTGTTGCATCGCTTAATGTGCACATGACTCGCTAACAACGTCAACTCGTAACCCGACAACCGAGCACTAGTTAAATGCGTTGTCTTCGTACGGTTAAACAAGGTATTCACTGCATGTGGAACCATGACCACTAACGTGTTGTCCATAACTAAACCAGCAGATTGTCGAATTGAAACAGCTGCTGCCGCCGTAGCTCTCAAGCAACTCGGCAACGCTCTAGCTACAGGATCTAAAGTCGATGAAAAGTAAGCACACGGACGTTGCTTATGGCCAAACTGCTGAGTGAACACTAACAATGCACATCCCTCTCTCTCGTGGACATACAATGTGAAAGGCTTACTGTAGGTGGGAGTACCCAAAACAGGAGCCGAACACAACGCATTGCGTAATTCAGAAAAGCTCTTTTGACATTCATCAGTCCAAGGAATAGGATTTGGAGTATCCTTAACAGTGAGTGCTATCAAAGGCTTCGCTAACAATGAAAAATTAGGAATCCACTGTCTACAGTACGACGTGATACCCAAAAACGCACGTACTTCTCTCTGTGACATAGGCACACTCATTTTCGCAATAGCTTGAATTCTCTCTGGGGTCAGTTTCCTTCCGTCCTTCGATAAGAGGTGACCTAAGTAGGTTACTTCTTGTCGACAATATTGCAACTTGGAGAGAGAATCTTTGTGATGAAAATCAGACAAATGGTGTAACAACGACAAGGTGGCTTCCCTACAAATCTCCTCAGTTTCAGCGGCAACTAGCAAATCGTCAACATATTGGATAAGGGCTGCACCATCAGGTAAAACCAACAGATCAAGTTGTGTTTTCAAAGCTTGACTATAGATCGATGGACTCTCGCAATAGCCTTGAGGAGCGCGCTTAAAGCGGAAACTTCGTCCTCCTAAAGAGAATCCAAATATGTCCCTACTCTCTATGGCAATCGGGATTCTGAAGAAAACATTCTTCAAGTAGATCACCGAAAACCATGTGGCTGTAGCCGGAATCAGAGTCAACAAAGCATTGATATCAGGCACAAAAGGAAATTGTGGAACAACAATCTTGATCACTTCGCAAAGATCGATGGCAAACCTATATACAGGAGGCTGTGAAGAATCAGTTCTCTTCAGAACAGGCAAAACAGGACTATTGCACACATTACCTCTCGTTTCCTCAATGACACCCTTTTTGATCAAATCATAAATGATCGCTAAAAGTGCACGCTCACCATCACTCGAGATACGATACTGTGGAATGCGCAGTAACTTAGCATTCGCCTTCAGCGTCACAACATTTGGGGGAATTTCTAATAGGCCCACATCATTCAGACGAGTAGCCCACAATGAATCTGATAAAGAAGGCAACTCAAATGGAAGACTATCTTTCGACAGGTACATTGGAGAGATCACTCTCTCACCCAAGGTAAGATGTACTCCTGACGGAGAACAATACAGTGTCGCATACAATCTCTTCAATAAATCCAATCCCAACAGATTCTCATTACAACCTGTAGTCAAAAGAAGGGCTGCTTCGAACTTACAAGGACCAACAGAAAGAGACAATGGAGCAGAAATCGGATTTGTAACGGGGGCGCCAGAAAAACCTACAGAAACATTATCAAAGCCAGACAAAGGTGCGCCAGGGAGTTTAGAATGCATAATAGAACTCTTTGTAGCACCAGTATCTAGCAGAAAAGGTTCTGACACACCTGATGCAATCACTTCAACATAGGGTCCACTCTGATTTACTGGAACTGAAACAACTCCCTCTCTTTGTCCATGGCTCTCCTAACAATCATTACCGTTTGCTTCATCACCTTCAACATAATAATCATCCATATAGTACTGTGCGGTCCTACCAGACGAACCTTGCTGTTGATCAAAACTTTTGATCGAATTCTGTGGAGGCAAAGGACGTACATTCTGTCCCCGACCTCTACCTCTAGGCACTTGTTGAGCACCTCGACCTCGTACACCAGAAGCACCATTCGTACGCTGTAACAAAACCGGACAACTATTCTTATAATGACCCTCTTCTTTGCAATACGCACACTGATTAGGCCCATACGGAAAACGCTGTTGAGAAGACTCGCTCCTTTGCGAGTTTCTCGAATATTGCTGAGGTTGCTGATAATTGCGCTGACTATTAGTACAAGGTGGATAAGCTTGTTGTAGAAGAACTTTAGTCTTCAATTCCTTAGTCTTCTTATCTGCTTTCTCTAACTCGTCTTTGCGCCTATTTTCATAGTACTGAGCCGTAGCTAAAATCTGTGCCGACGTAGAAACTGCCCAAGCACTCTCGGAATCCTTCAACTTAGTGCACAACTCGGGAAGCAAATTATGCACAAACTTGTCAACGAACAATCTCTGGCCACCCTCGGTAGCCATTTCCTGACCACTATGGTCTACAAAAGTCTCTTCAAATCGCGTGAAAAAGTCAGACACAGTCTCGTCTTTCTTCTGCTTACATGCAGACATTCTTCTGCTTACATGCAGACAACTTGTCCCAATTAACACGCACTTCGGGCATCAAAGTCTTCATATAGTTAATAATTCTACCAGGAAGTTGGGCAATCAAATCTACAGGCTTAGCACCTCCAACTTGTCTATCATTCGCAGCAACAATATTAACCTGTGTATCACCCAATTCGTTATCATGATCCATATGTCGAATCACATTCCAGATAGGCTGTGGAACAATGTTGCCAAACAACATGTCTATATCTGCTAAATTCATGATGCACAAACCCACAGTTTGAGTGAGCTCTTTATAATATCCCGCCGGATTTTTGCATGGATCAGGTAAAGTCTGCTTAATGGCTAAAACTTCAACACGTTTCCAAGGAACATGTACCCATACTCACAAAAAATGCGCAGGCGCAGCTACAATATTCTGTGCAGCATTAGCCTGAACTGCCTCCTTCCACACCGGAGGAACCTCACGCATCGGATACTGACGCGCTTTTCTCCTAACTGACGAATCAGGCTAGAACAATCGCTCAGAAGGAACATTATTACGGAACGACACCAAAGTCGCAATTGCTCTCTCATGGTTAAGAAGACTCACAATGGTCCCTTTCGCAAACTCGGAACGCACTTGATACAATTCTTCGGGGGCTTTACCCACTTCGTCAATCCATTGTTCATGAAGGAACACACACATCATCTCAAAGACGTACCGTTGCTTTGGTGCTTTCCATTGCCGGAAAACATCCATAATACCCTCAAAATCATACTGGGAGGTATACGTAACCCATCTACGTGCCATGTGATCCAAAACTGCACGTTCATCTATATCAGGCAATTGACTACGTGACTGCCTATGCTCATTCGCTGGAGATATACCCAATTGTCCCAACAAAGGAGAATAGAAACCAGAAACAGCAGCAGTCATTCGCTGTCTAGTAGAAGGAGAAGATGGAAGAATAAGGGAAGACGGAACAATAGTAGAGGAATCCAAAGTCAGAACAGGAGGAGTATTATAGACAGGTGTAGGAGTAACAGACAAAGGGGGAGGCAAAGTTGGCGGCCCCTGAGGAGGCTGCGCCTAAGGAACAGTAGCCAACGGACGAGGAGCTGGCTGTGGAGGAATTATGGGTGGCACAACAACTGGATGTTGCACCGCCACAACTGGTGGCGGTGGTGCCGTAGCACTCTGTGCATAAGGGGGTGGCGAACTCAATAGATGCATATTAGAGTATCTTTCGCAAGATCTTTCTTCTCTTCCTGCTCTTTAGGCGGCAAAAATTGGTAGCATCTATCTACCGCTAACTTCTTCACTCTATGCATCTGTTCGCTCTCTTGCTCTTCCTCATTATCCCTATACGCAATAGCAGCTTGCACCATTGACATACCTCGTTCTCGTTTATTCTTCTTCGCTAATTTAATTTCTTTTTGCTTGGCTTCTTTGCGCCATGTGCGAAAAGAGTCAAGCATTGCCGGCCGGGCTTTCTTCTTGAACAACTTCAATTGTCTAAAATATCAGCTTCAAAACTACCGTAACGGGGCCACTGTAGGACACCGTCTTTTCTCGTATACTTTACCCAGATCTTATTATAGCTAATGGGGCCCACACCATGTTTCACGTACAATTCATATGTAGGAGTTCCAATTGGAGGAACAGGACACGAATCCTCTAACCGGGAATCCTTAGAACAACCACAACCAAATATCTTTCCAAGTCTGCTAAGACGAGGCATCTTGCTCACTAGTCTAGCTTTAAACTACACGGGAAATCTCAAAACGATAGTCTCGCAAATACACGAGTCCCTTGGCTTTGGGGCCTGCAGGTACCAAATCAAAGCGATCCGCTAAAGGATACCAAAAACAAACTAAGGCCTAGGAGATGCTCCACTCATTATTAACTGAACTGTCGATGGCGTCACCAGAAGACCCATCAATCGTCTCGCTCTACAAACGTCTAAGGCTCCAAGACAAGGCAACAGTCAGGGCAGCAGTCCTTCGTAGCCGTCGGAAAGCGGGGAACCACGCAGCAAAGACTTTTGGACCACGACGACATACAGGGGTCAATGAAGTGGTTGGCCTTCGTCCAGAATTCCCACACAAAGCTCTCCACGATCTTCGGGCTTGGACCGGTACCTCTGAAGTTGCCAGCTGAAGGACCGGGTATTAGAACCCAGCGGCGTCAGGGAAAACGCCTGATGCCTTCGAGTTCCCTTGCCTTGGCTAACAGAGACACAGGATATTTCTTGATGATGTCAAAGACCAAAGTTTATTGGCTGCAACCAGGAACAGAGGTCTACGAAGCACACACAGGTGGATCGCTAGAGACTGCGCAAATTCAATGAGCGGAGCATGGTCTTTTATGCCAAAAATCAAGCCTCAGGCAACATTTCAAATTAGCATTGGGTTCATACAAACTGACCAACAGAAATGTGACAATTCAAAAGCAGCGTATGACGACAATCCCACTTTCCGTTGTCCAGCCCACCAGAAATTACCAAGCACATTAAGCATGGGCGAATTTTGGGAATCTGGCGTTCGCAAATTTGCGTATTTGCGAACTCGCAATCCGCAAAAACCCCGAATTCTCGCAAATTTGTGGATTTTTTTTTCTGTGTTCGCAATGGTTTCTGCCAGTTCGCGAGGGTTTGGTACCAGTTCGCAATTGCGAACTTACTTGTCGGCTCGCAACGGTCGCGACTATGTTGTTTCTGTGTCTGGTTCATCATCACAGGTTCCCAGGAACCTCTGTTTAACCACTGCCACCCTCTGTTTCACCCATGCCACCCTCTGGTACATCAATGCCACCCTCTGGTTCATCATCACTGTGGATTATGGGGAGGAAAAGCAAGCACACCTGCCCTGCTTCAACTGACAGGAATTAATTTGGGGTTGGTTTATTAATGTGTCACTGTTTTAAAATTCCAGTCTGGCACCTGCTTCCTTATCTGTAATTTGCTTTCTGTTGCAGTCCAACTTTTTTTTTCCAGGACCTTTGTGGCCTACTTGTAGCTATTCTATGAGCCTGCTGTGAGGGTCAGAGCAGGGTCATACAATTGTTGCAACTAGCAACTGAACTCTGGAGGGACCCCAGTCAGGAAGCACTACAAGGAATTGTTACTAATGATGAGTTTGAACTTTTGCACCTGCTGCTGAGTGCTTTCAGTTTTGCAAAACTCTTTTTTCTGCAATTTCGTGGGATTCGCGGGGCGCGAACTTGCGCGAGATCGGATTCGGAAGCCGCAAATTCATGCGAATATGCAATTTGTTTTTTTGCGCCGTGTTAGTTCGCAAGGTTTTGTTCATTTTAGTGAGCCGCTTGTAGCGCAACGGTGCGAAGTTACCCTCGCGGTCGTTCACGGGCCCGGCCATCTTGTTTGCATGACGTATTTCCGTTTCCGGGCGCGATGTGTAATCTCGCAAAGTGTGCGGCTCGCTAGTACAATTTCGCGTGTGTTCGCAAGGAAAATCTCGCATGAACTTACCCACGCGGTCGTGAATGGTCGCGACCATCTTGTTTCTCATTCATTGCTATGGTTCTGGGCATGCTTTTTCTATCCTCTCTGAATCTCTGCCATCCTTTGCTTGTTTGAAGTTTTTTTTAATCTATTTTACTTATTATCTATACTTCTATTTTTCTAGCTCTATATTTTTGTGTTTTCTGCTACTTTTGGTTAATTTTAAACTACTTGTTTAAACTCTTTTCTTTTCTTTTCTTCTCTTCCCTATTCTATTTTCTTTATTATTTAGCTTCCTTTCTGCCCAGACCATGGTAAAGGGAGCCGGGAAGCATCCCGAGAAGGGGAAGGGTCCTGCACCCCGTGCCCGGCTCCCGTGCGGGCGTTTTAGGGGGGAGCAGGTCGCACCCCGGGAGATATTCAGCCCGGAGGAGGTGGCCGCACTAATTTTTTATGTTCAGCGCCTCCTCCCCAGGACCATCATGGCAGGCGGCAAGATCGCTAGTGGGTACGGGATCCAGGAGCGCCGGAAGCGGTGGGAGAAGGTGTGCCGGGCCATGTACCGCCACACTTGGGTCTGGCGCACCTACAACCAGGCCACCCACCGCTGGACGGATGTCCTGGACCGGGAACGCGATCTGCTCGACCTGCTCGGCCTTGAGATCCCCGGGCTTGGTGAGTAGTAGTAGCTATTTCTATACTATGTTTTCTCCTGCTCTGTGTGTTATTATCTTGCAATTTTTTGTTTTTTACCAAGAGCAATAATGCTGCTGATTACATTGTAGGTAAATTATATTTCAAAATCTTCTGTGCATTTCAGGTGCACTGCTCTCCTTCTCAGTAGCGCTGCTACTATGCTTATTTGTTTTCGATTTTGTGCTCATTTCATTGGCCTGTGAAATTATGCATGAGTGTAGTTTAAAGAACTGCCTAATGCTAGACACTAGGGTCAGATTTTTAATTACTGGCACATCCCTGCAAAGTAGCAGGGATGCGCCAGTAATTGTGCGTCACGCCACCACCACCCATGGTGCGCCGTATTTACAATGCGGCCCACCATGGGCCCAAAACGTCACCAAAGAGTTACGCATCTGTGCCGTAAAGGTGGCCCATTGCTGGAGTTGCGTCGCAACGATGGCGCAGCTCCAGCAATGCTCTGGGGTGCCCTATCTCCCCAATGCTGCGTCAAGCCGTACGTCTGCTTCAAGCAGGCGCAGGGTTTAAGTCACGCATCATTGTCCTCAAAGTGACTGATTGAAATCTTGTAGATTTCCCTCAGCCACTTTTTACAATGCGTTCCTGCGCAGTAACGCCCTCCCTTGCGCCGGAACGCCCCCTGATGGCGCAGGGCTTTACAACGTGATGCATCTCCCATACGCGTCACGTTGTTAATATACGCCGCAACATGGCGCCTCTTTTGTTCTGTCGCTGCGTCAAAAAAGTCACGCAACAATGGAGCAAAAGAGCCGCAAGGGGCTTCTAAATCAGCCCCTACAGACTCAAGTCCAGTCCTTCCTTTGTACACATGGCGATAAGAAGAAATAGTGGTAGTGGATTGATAGTTTGAGTATTTTAATGACTGGTTAATGTAGTAGGAAACTTTAGTCTTTGTCGCTGATCTGCAATCACGATGGACTTTGTCTGTCACTTCGCGTGCTGCGGACTGCTGCCAGCCAGTCCTAGGCAAACCATTTTAGTACTTTGTTTAGTGAGTTACATAAGAACTTTCCAAGTCGACGGTCCGCAAATCAAGCAATACTAATAACGTAGTAGACCACATAAGATCGGTCAATATATCCTGTGGAATAGTTTTCTATTTGCTATTTCGCCAAAATATTTTGTTATTGTTCTTTTGAAATGTTTGATGTTGTTGACAAATCTCATCCATGTTTTCTGGTCTTTCTTTCTTTCATGTTGTACATCAGCTCCCCCCAGGGGCAGGAGGGCATTGGAGGAGGCTGCTGCTGCTGCTGAACAGGATCGGTCAGGCGAGGGCTCCTTTGCTGGCCCCGGTAAGTTTTTATTTTAATATAGAGTACCTATTTTTTCCTAGCGTTCCACATTTGATTTTTTCTAAATCGTCTTTGATCTTCTTGTAGTCTGTATCTAAATTCTTATCCTGCCTCGACTATGACTCCCTGTGGTATTACTAGATTATTCTTATTAGTCTGTCTGTGTAGCTAAGTAAGATTGCACATTTGTCAATTCCATTGGACTCCCATTCTAGTCAGCAATAGCTCTATGCACTGAGTGCAGTCCTCTGGGATTGTCCATAATGTCTTTTCAAGTCTTCTAAATGTTTATGCTTTGACAATTGCCAACAATAAAAAGGTGAATGACCACCAAGAATGAATAAGATACTACTTTACTTTTGGTTTAGATAGGAGGACAATCCACTCTACTACTGTTGCAGGGACAATCTGCACAAACAGAACTATGGACACTAAATAGTGCATTGTTTATCAATTATAATAGGCGCAGGTAGACTTTCCACATACCTCAGTGATATCAGACTTTGAAGAACCCCCAATCTCCTTACTGACTATATAGTGTGGCAGAATCATTTAGCTCCCGAATTCATTGATGATTGATCCCCAATGATGAATATCCAACGCAGGACAAGAGTACGGAGTCAGAGTCCAGAAGTGTCAGAGGCACAGGCTCATGCTTGCAAATTGCAAAACCTTTTGCTCATTCACTCATGACCAAAAACAACAGAGTATATTTAAGTTTTAAAGCTTTATTAAAAGTAAAAATATTTATTAAAATCAAGCTTGTCATAAAACAGAAACGGTTGATTAAAAATGGAAAAGTGCTAATAGTGATTTATTTCACACATTTATTGTGGGCGAGCCGAGCCCTCACCTGGTTTGAACTTTAATTTTTCTTTTTGGTGATGAATCGTTGGTCCCTCTGTCCTAGTGGTGATGATGATGATTTTTTCTTAGATGTGAAGCTTTTGTCTGTTATGAGAAAAATGGTGCGTGTTAAAAAGCAAGCATTCATTAGTTGTGCCAAAAAGTGCAGCAAGACAAGACCCTTCACTGGAAAATTTTACTTTAGAGTAGACGGTCACAAATTATTAGATTGGTTTCTGTATTCACATTTCTTCATTCCTACACAAAATGCTAGTGAGTGGTGTATGTCTATGACATCTAACATTCTTAAATGTACTTTGTAGGTGGAACATCTGGTGCTGGGCCTAGCGCGGAGGTGGAGGAGGGAAGCTCTGGGGAGGAGGCGGTGAAAGTGCCAGAGCCGGACTAAACTGCTGTGCGGGTTGCCACGGTAGTAGCGAGCACTGGTAAGCTTTTATATTCCTTACTTATTGAGATTGCAGACTGCATAGTGTGCTGCTCCCCGTGAGAAAACGTAAGGTTTGTCCAGATGAGAGACATGAAAAAGAATGATTGACATTTAGGGGCCTATTATGATGGCGGATGGACCTGAGTCCGTCGGCCACCATAGAGTAGGAGGGATCGTCCGCAGGTGCAGTGGTGGTCCCTCAGTGGTAATTAGGATGTGACCGCCCCCCTGGTGGTCACATCCGGTATTTTTATCATTGCGGCAAGTGCTGCTTGAAGCAGCACCCGCCGCAATGATAAAAATGTAATTGTGCATTTGCATGCACAAAGAGGCAGGCACTGCGTGGTGCCTGCCACTTTGTGCAGGCAAATGCAGGGGGATACCATAAGTACCCCCCATGTGCACCCCCCCTTCACCTCTGGGGGCCTGCAACGGGCCCCCAAACAAAAATCCGTATGCCTTTGCACGTCGGAAATGCCGCCGTGTAAAGGCATGTGTTCCTTCAGACATCCTAATATGGCTGGCGGTGTCTGATAGACACCGCCAGCCAAGTTAGTGCTTTTCCGCCGCGGACGGGAGGCGATTGGGGCGGAAAAGCTGCGGACTGAAAAACGATCCCCTAGCCATCCTAATCTGGCGGGGGGTCTTTTTCAGTCCGCTGCGGATTTCCTACATTGTCTGGGCCGGCGGTGGATTCCGCCGGCCCGGAGGATGCGGGATATCCGCAATCCTAATCTGCCCCATAGTTTGAATGGATGGATGCCTGGATCATGGTACTATCTGAGTCTTAGATAGCATATGTGTATCTAGAGAGAGTAGACTGTCACTGGATGAACTAAGTGTTACTTTGAAAAGCATGTAACACCGCACCCGTACGTCCGTCCCAGTGTAGGAAAGGCAAGGAAAAGAAGTTGTAATTTTGTCCCAATACTACCATGCATAGTAGCAGTAGTTTGTATTGCAAGCACAGCATATAACCGGCTATTACGATGGCCACTCACCACCTCTGTTAATAAGTTTAGTAGAACTCGGTCATTCATGTGTGGATGTATCACTATTCACTCAATAAAAAGCAAAGCACCTAAAGTCATCCCATATGTAAGTAAATACATACCATGTGCAGTGATAGATAATCAGATTATTTATCTTCTTCATTTTCCTTTTCTAGTATTCATTGGCACTGTAGGTTGAAACTTAAATTAATTAAGCAGTAGCCCTGGTAACAGTGTATTCTCAGTGCCACCCGTAATAGAAAAGTAACAGCATCACCACCTGTATGTACTGGACTGGTACAGTAACGCAAGTCTGTCTCACTCATCATGGCGGGCGTCTGTTTCCCTCAGGTGCAAGTTGACTGCGCTGGCATGATGTCGGCTTGCAGAAGTTAACGTACCAATTTTGCTAAACAAGAGAGAAGAAGAAGAACAAGACTGGTGTACTGTCATAGTTGACTCTAATGGAGTGAGTCCATAGTGCTCGTAGAATTGATACCTTAAACTCCCACTAATGTTAGAGCAAGGGTGAAGAAGTGGGAGGTTAGATAGATACTGGCCACAATAGTTATGTACTACACTTGCAAGTTGCTAGTTATACTGTGACACAACTTTCTGCTGAATCATTTTTTGTTAATCTTAAAGAGCATTGGTTACAGACTATGTCTTTCTTTCTTCATATAGATGCTCCTTCCAAATCAACCCGGAAGGAGCTGGCTAGACGGGCCCGGCAACGGAGGCTGGAGGCCACTGTCGCTGAATATTGTCGGCTGGTGGCCCAGGAGGAGGGGGATACGCAGTCTACCACTACATCTACAGGGACTGCTGCATTCTCCTCCACGCTCCCTGGGCCACCCAGACGGCGCAGGTCTCCAGCGGTACGGAGCCGGGGTACCGCAGTCACCCACCACCGCCGAGCGAAGAAATCAGCTGCCCCCCACAGCAGTTGGAAGAAATGTATGCACCTCCTTTCCCTGAGGGTTTCCTACCTCGAGCAGGAGCTGCTCAACACCAAAACCCTGCTCGAGACCCTCCGCAAGGAGTATTCCGACCTGGCCCGGAAATTCAACAGCAGCAGCCAGCAGTAGGAGGAGACTGTCCCTTGCCCCTTTTTTAAAGACTTCTGGGGAGTGGGAATTGGGATTTGATTTTTTTCACTTTTTAAGACTTTTCACGGACATTCGTTGGGGTTAGGGAGTGGGGGTGGGTTGGGTCT
Organism: Lissotriton vulgaris; assembly: GCF_964263255.1. NCBI lineage: Eukaryota > Metazoa > Chordata > Amphibia > Caudata > Salamandridae > Lissotriton > Lissotriton vulgaris. Next base: position 353,472,151 of record NC_141698.1, read on the forward strand.
TGTGGGAGATTATTTTTGTCAGGGATATAAATATACTTTAAACTCTATCTTAGCATACATGTTTTTTTTACTGCTTTTGAGGCTGGTGGGTGGGGGTTTAACAGTAACTTTGTTTTGGTGACACTTAAGTGGCATCTTGATTCAAGTTGTGTAATTAATTGCCCAAATGTTTTCAAAACTAAGTGCTTCTCACAGAGTAAGTGAATTCAAGAGTGCTAGGACTTTAGTAGTACTACCGTCAATCTCTCGTCTCTCCTAATACTCCATTATACTACCTCCCACTAAATGCTTATCTTACCAGTAATTTGTGTTTTAAAGTAGGGCTAGGCCCTGGGCTGGCTCCATGGGAAATGGCGATTAAGGTTGGCAATCCTGGGCGGATGAAATGTCCTCATTGCGGTGGTACTAGTGGTGTGACACAGTGGCAGTTGCATGCCTATGGAAAAAAAGAAAATTAAAACTGGTTTGTCCTTACTGTAGCATTACAATGGTACGATAGAGAATATAGCAGGTGACAGTACACTAGAACAGTGCCACAATGTAGCCTAACAAATGGTAAAGTATTGAAAGTATAACTAGTACTTGCGTTGAATTTCTTTGACATTGGATACTGCTACAAGAAATAGTACTGAAGCTGAGTAAGTCTAGAATATATCCTCGGATTCCATCACCAGCCTGTTGCTATGACCTTATCCTACCCAGCAAGTGTGTGGAATTATTGATGTCTTTTAGTCACACATCAATCAAAACCACACAGCCCAGGGGAAGAGGGTTAGGGTTTGGAAAATGGATGGGAATGGGGGTTTCTTTTTGGGTAGGTTTTGTTGAGAGAAAAAAAAAGCACAGCATGGACAAACAATAATTGAACATAAAGAAATCTCTGGGTACAAAGCTAACCATAAATCTTTTACGTGACATAAAGGAAGTGCATGCACTACTGCATGCATTGTTACGGAAAAGTAAGTAGTACTTTCGACAACCGTGAATGACAGAATGCGACAGTACAGGGCTACATTAAATTAGGTTTAAAAAATAGCCGAAGTAAAACCTATAAAATGGCTGTAGGGATCAATTTAGAAGCAGAAAGAGATCCAAGAAATGCTGTCACACTCATAGAAGAAAACAATGGATACTGTATCTGTATGTTGTTGTAGTTGTCCTGTTGAATTTGGTAAGTAAGTTTCATGCAGCAGACCATTCCTCTTATTAGCGGCACTCCTCCATTCCAGCGGACGCTTCGTCCATCAATGTTGGTGACCAGAAGACACCCTGTCCACTGCCTGCCAGGTGGATGCTGAATTGCGGCTCGCTAATGTGAAGCCTGACTCCATCCTTTTTTCCCCACTGATAAATAAATATAAGGTATGGACGCTGTGTAGTGCAAAAAGTCACACTTTGAGTTTCCTAATAGACAGTACAATATTTTTGAAAGTGCGTACTCTGTCTGAGTCTCCTTTTGAAGGATAAATAAGTATGGGCAAATTAATTTAGGGGATCTTTCCCCTCAAGCTAGGTGTACTGTAAACTGTGTTTTAGAACAAAATTAGACCTTCCCAGCAGTGCTCCCACCCAGACCCTTACTAAAGCCAGTCGCAAAAATGTAGAAGACCCCCAATCAGATCTCAAAAAACGAGGCCTAGCAGAAAACTGGTGACAAAACGTACTTTGAAAGTAAAAGTAGGCTCAAATACCCCCTTACCCACCGTGGATTGTATTCAAACCGCTTGCAAGCAAGCAAAAGTATCCATAGCCAGCATCGCTCCAAGACTCGAAAACCCCCCCACCCAAACACATGCAATAGAAATACTGCTAACCCTAACGAGCCCTAAGTTAAGAATAGTGGCAAAGGCTTTCTTTAACTATGCCAAATCCCCCCTTTCCCACCATGGATTTTCTTCAAATAACTTGCATTACACATTCCCACGAGTGCTCTAAGACCCCAGAACTCAGTTGCAAAAATCTAGAACACCCCGAAACACATGTAATCCTGCTGCTATGGCTAACCCTAACCAACCCTAAGTTACAAAAAGTGCCAAAAGGCTTTTCCTTATGGATTTTGTCCAAACCACTTCTATCCGGTATTAGACCTTCCCAGCAATGCCCCAAGACCCGCCGATCCACCCGCAAAAAAGCACAACACCCCAAACAGCCAAAAAGGAAAATCTCATACTTACAATATTTATCGGCCTTCGGTCCAAACGCGCTGTGCAGCTAGGTCATAACTCCGGTTTTCCTCCACGGATTTCCTGAAAAGCAAATGCAATCAAAATTAGACTGTCCCAGCAGTGCTCCCAGACCCCAAAACTCACCCACAAGCACCCGGAACCCCCCCAAAGAGCACCTCAAAGGCAAGCAAGCCAGCAAAAAAAAACCAAACATTTCGCCTCCGATTTGGTCCAAACCACTTGTATCCGGTATTAGAGCTTCCCAGCAATGGCCCCAGAGCCACCAACCCAGGCAAAAACTAGTAGAAGACCCCCAAACAGCCAAAAAGCAAAAGTACAAAAATGGGGACTTAGTCATTTTCTTGCCAATTTCCAAAATCACTCCGCACGCTCTCTGCAGCTAGGTCCTAACTCCCCTCTCCCACCATGGATTTGCTTCAAACCTCTTGCAATCTAAAGTATCCGTAGCCAGCAGTGCTCCCAGACCCCGAAACCCACCCACAAACACCAGGAAGCCCCCAAAACAGGCCCCGAAAACGCTACATTGAGCAAAATGTCAGAAATTGCAAATAAAAATTCTGCATGGATTTTGTCCAAACCACTTCTATCCGGTATTAGACCTTCCCAGCAATGCCCCAAGACCCGCCAACCCACCCGCAAAATAGCACAACACCCCCAAACAGCCAAAAAGCAAAATCTCATACTTACAATATTTATCGGCCTTCGGTCCAAACGCACTGTGCAGCTAGGTCATAACTCCCGTTTTCCACCACGGATTTCCTGAAAAGCAAATGCAATCAAAATTAGACTGTCTCAGCAGTGGTTCCAGACCCCAAAACTCACCCACAAACACCCGGAACCCCCCCAAAGAGCACCTCAAATGCAAGCAAGTCAGCAAAACCCCACAAAAAATTTCGCCTCCGATTTGGTCCAAACCACTTGTATCCGGTATTAGAGCTTCCCAGCAATGGACCCAGAGCCGCCAACCCAGGCAAAAACTAGTAGAAGACCCCCAAACAGCCAAAAAGCAAAAGTACAAAAATGGGGACTTAGTCATTTTCTTGCCAATTTCCAAAATCACTCCGTGCGCGCTCTGCAGCTAGGCCCTAACTCCCCTCTGCTACCATGGATTTGCTTCAAACCTCTTGCAATCGAAGGTATCCGTAGCCAGCAGTGCTCCCAGATCCCGAAACCCACCCACAAACACCAGGAAGCCACTCAAACAGGCCCCCCGAAAATGCAACATTGAGCAAAATGTCAGAAATAGAAAAAAAAAATTCTGCATGGATTTTGTCCAAACCACTTCTATCCGGTATTAGACCTTCCCAGCAATGCCCCAAGACCCGCCAACCCACCCGCAAAAAAGCACAACACCCCCAAACAGCCAAAAAGGAAATCTCATACTTACAATATTTATCGGCCTCCAGTCCAAACGCGCTGTGCAGCTAGGTCATAACTCCCGTTTTCCACCACGGATTTCCTGAAAAGCAAATGCAATCAAAATTAGACTGTCTCAGCAGTGGTCCCAGACCCCAAAACTCACCCACAAACACCTGGAACCCCCCAAAGAGCACCTCAAAGGCAAGCAAGTCAGCAAAAAACCCAAAAAAATGTCGCCTCCGATTTGGTCCAAACCACTTGTATCCGGTATTAGAGCTTCCCAGCAATGGCCCCAGAGCCGTCAACTCACCCGCAAAGAAGTAGAACACCCCCACAAGTGCAGAGTCTTTCTTCATTGGGCGTAATCCAGCCCTCTGCTTTGAGGGAAAAAGGAGTCTGGACTGGAGGAGGAGGATAGAGGAGCATGTTCTTGTGAACTTGTGAACCTGAGGAATGCAGACTGCAGCACCTTCAAATCAATAAGCAAACAAGTGAAGACAGTTCTGATGATGGGCTTGTTTTTGTGATTAGGTGATTAAAGTCTGAATTATATTAACTGTGCACAACAAAGAAAGACAGACACACAGGAATTAAAGTGAATAAGGACGAAAAATAAAGTTATTGATTCATTGTCTCATTTTCAGGGGTCGGTGTCAATGAATAAGAATAAGGCTTCGTCATCATACTCTGCGAATTCAGGCAGGGTGAGGTTAGTGTCACTTAACAGAGAAGAAATTCCCTCATCTACGTTGCTGCCCACCTCGTCTTCATCCGGCGTGCTTTCTCGTACTTTGTAATCTGGTGGTATAAGGTGCTGATTCATCTTGATCATTTTTAACCTCTCCACATTTTTGGGCGATATGCGGCTCCGTTTGGGAGTTACAATGCCACCAGCAGCACTGAAAACACATTCAGAAGACACACTTGCGAGTGGGCAAGACAAGTAGTTTATAGCCAGGTTGGAGAGCTGTGCCCACAATTCTTTTTTCCCATGCCAATACGCCAATGGGTCAGCATTAACATAGACCTCTGTTGAGTCATTCAGATAGTCCTGCACCATCGACTCAAGGTCCTCCAAGGTTCCTCCACTTTGCTTACTTTTTGCTGTGACCTTTTGAGAACCAAACCCATGCTGAGTTAGCCAATCCTCTTCTGCATCCAATGTTACTGTTGTGTCTGGTGCAGATGATCCGGTTGCCGGTGTGTTTAACGGCTGAGAGGTCAATTGTGCCACAGCCACAGGTGCCGAAGTGGATTCTTTTGACTTGGGATGGCCTGCTGATGCTGATGTACTGCCTTTTCCTTCAATTTGCTGCAGTTCTCTTTCAAACCTCTTGGCTGAGAAGGCTAGCCAACGTTTGTACTTTGTAACATCTTGATCACCGAAAGGAAAGAATGCTTGGCCTGCCAGCGCCTTTTTGTAGCGTGGATCCAGAATAGTAGCACAAATGTAATGCTGTTCTGATTGGATCATTTTAGGACGTTCATCACCAAGTAGGCGCTCTAATAATTTCTCCGCCAAAAGAAAAGCGTCTTTCTTTTCTTCATCTTTTTGAAACATAGAAGACACTGCCTTCAGTTGGTGCTCCAACATGCGCAACAATGGGATAGCTTTTCCCAAATTACAGTCCTCCTTGCTGACTGCACGCGTGAAGACCTCAAAAGGATGAAGCATGTCTGTCAGGCTTTTAACTAGGTTCCATTGCGCCGCATCTAGCCTCAGGTCCTTCTGAGCTGTACCCAGTGTTAAGAAATAGTGATTGAGTACCGTATACTGCTCATATAGACGCTCAAGCATGTAGAAGGTTGAGTTCCAACGTGTTGCCACCTCCTGGAAGAGTCCTTTCACTGGCATTCGACGTTCATGTAGCAGGCTCCTCAGATGCTTCCGGGCCTTAAAAGAATGGCTGAAATGGTTGCACATTCTTCGGCAGGTGGCCACTAACTCGCACGCTGGACTATCTTCATCACTCAAGAATTTTTTAACAACCAGGTTTGTACAGTGCGCCAAACACGGCACTCTGAAATACTCAACCAGCTCCATGGCCTTAACTACATTGGCGCCATTATCCGTGGAAACATAACCAATCTGGTGTTTTTTTGGGGACAGCCAGTGAAGGACCTTTGTGTTAAACTCATTCAAAATGTTTTCTGCTGTGTGACGTTTCTCCAAGCCAAACATGGCTAGTGTTGCATGTTTCCAAGCAGCTTTAAAAACTTGGTCCGGGTCAACACCTGCGTTTAGCTTTGCTTTAACCCCTGAAAAAGAGACCCAGTGTGCAGTGATGCACATGTAATCAGCGCCTGCGCCACTGCTCCACATGTCTGTTGTCAGATGTATAGTGTGAACAGCACTCTTCTGCAAAGCTGCCCCAATCACCTCCAGCACATCTTCATGTAGTGCAGGAACCGCAACTCTGGCAAAATAGAACCGGCTAGGAACCTTCCATTTAGGGCAGAGCACTGCCACTAATTCTAGAAAACCAATCCCTTCTACAAAAGAAAAAGGGAGAAGGTCCAGAGCTAGCATTTTAGCCAGCTTAGTGTTATACAGACGCGTCAGTGGGTGGTTGCGTTCATATGGCGCTTCTGTAAACAACATGGTTCTAATGTTACCCTGGACCAAGCATTTACGGGATGATGATGATGACTTCTTCGACCCAGTTACGCTCGCTGATGAACTTTTTCGCATTGGTGTCTCACTCTCTCCCACACTCTTAGTGTGGCTCACATGGGGTGTGCTGCTGACAGGGGTACTGGGTGTAAGTGAAGTGTTTGACACGTCTTCTTCCTCCTCGTCATCATCAGATGAAACATCAACGTTTTCTTGACGTGCAATTCGGGCTTCCTTGATCGCCTGTAGGTGCGCAAACCATTGGACAGCGTGCTGTCTTTTAAGATGACCTCTCTGGCCTCCGGTGCCATAGTTGGTACCAAACTTACCACGACTAACTGCAAGCTTACAAATGCTACAAATGGTGAAGTTTTCCCTTTTTGGGCAAACACTAAAGAAGTCCCAAGCTGGGGACTTGAATTGTCTGTGGGGGCCAGAGGAGGCGGCAATACTGGTGGCCATGCTGCTAATGCCAGATGAAGTGGAGGATGTGGATTGCCGAACTTTACTACGTTGTGCACTTTCACCACCACTAATTGAGGTCGAGGTGGATGGAGGTTCCTTCTTTTGGCGAGGAAGAAATATGGAAGCGGTAGGTGTTGGTGTACTAGTTAACTCCAATGATTGTGGTGTTTCCAATGCCTCCTCTTCGACAACATCATCATCATCACGCTCAGCAGCTTCTCGGGCTAGGGTCAAAATGTCTGTTTGCTGCATGCCCGCTGAGGCTGGAGTGAAGCCTATGATGACTGCGTCGTCGTCGTGAGAGTCTTCATCAGCAGCAGTATCCGCCACTTCTTGTTGAGCCTCATCACACTCCATAACTATGAGACTTTGGACGAGCTTCCTTTTACGCTTAACTACCTTTGTCAGATCATGGTGTGCCTCACTCTCAGACGGCAGTGGTGCTGGTTCCCAATTTTGATCCATATCATCAGAAGGAGGTGTGCTTGAAGAAGATGTAGACACCACCCTTGATCTCTTCCTTGCTAGGGGTGTGGAAGACAATGAATGATCATCAGGAGGAGTGGCTTCCTCAAATGATACCTCGCCTTGATTGTCGATTTCCTGATGTGCCCCTACTTCAGGAGGAACAACTATTGTAGGCACTTGCGACCCTCCATGCACCTCTGCTTGCACATCTCCTTGCGCTGCCTCTCCTTCCACTTGTACTTGGGCTTGTACTTGCACATGTGGTTGTTGTTGCGGCTGTGGTTGTTCAACACTCGTCAGATGAGTTACAACAACCTGTGTTGATTGAGGGACATTGCTGCTACTTTCTTGCGATGAGCCAACATCACTGGTCGATGGTGATTGAACAAGTACACTGGCTGCCTCTGCAGCACTCAAGGGCTTGGACTTAAGTTGGCGTGGTGGGGTGCTGCTTCCAGCTTGGTCCCCAGCAGATCCCGCTGCTGCTGCAGGCATACTGTTTTTTTTTACTCCCCAAAAATGTGGCGGGCGGCACACCAGTCTCCTTGGTAACTTGCTTCTTCTGCTCCTTACTGGCAACTTTCTTGCTAGAGGAGCTACGGGGAACTTTTTTTGGGGCCATCTTCTTCAGGACAGGTCAGAACAGCAGGCCGCAGTTGCACGAGTTGCAGAGTTGTCTGTGGCCAGACGTGACGTCGCGTGAGGTTATGCTACACACACACACCACTGCAGGACTTCTTCCTGGCACTGGTGGTTCTCTTGAGTCTTGTGCACCTAAAAGCAATGGAAGACAGAGGAACATCAGTTCAGTTATACACCCCAAAAAAACGAAAATCACAGAAAAATCAGCACAATCCCAAGCCATCCAGGCCCTCCATGATGTTTAAATTCAAGACAACCCACAGAAAGAATAGGCCCATGCATCACTCACTACCCCTGGGCATAAAGGTTGAAAGCTAGGCAAAATGGTTGCAGACCTAAGAACACTGCCTGCATTCAAAATGGCCCCCTGCCTCCCAGCACATGGCCAGGGCCTGCCTGTAGCAGCACTCAAAATGGCCCCCACCCACATGGCCTGTCCCCATGAACACCCCAAAATATTGAAAAACACAGAAAAATCAGCACAATCCCATGCCATCCATGCCCTCCGTGATGTTTAAATTCAAGACACCCCACAGAAAGACTAGGCTCATGCACCACTCACTACCCCTGGTGAAAAGGCAACAACAACAGCCCAAAAAAACGAAAATCACAGAAAAAGCTGCACAATCCCAAGCCATCCAGGCCCTCCATGATGTTTAAATTCAAGACACCCCACAGAAAGACTAGGCCCATGCATCACTCACTACCCCTGGGCATAAAGGTTGAAAGCTAGGCAAAATGGTTGCAGACCTAAGAACACTGCCTGCATTCAAAATGGCCCCCTGCCTCTCAGCACATGGCCAGGGCCTGCCTGTAGCAGCACTCAAAATGGCCCCCACCCACATGGCCTGTCCCCATGAACACCCCAAAAAATTGAAAAACACAGAAAAATCAGCACAATCCCATGCCATCCATGCCCTCCATGATGTTTAAATTCAAGACACCCCACAGAAAGACTCCACCCACCACTGAGTACCCCTGGGCAAAAGGCCCCAAAACAGGCCAAAAATCGAAAATTCCAAAATTGTAGTTGCAGCAACTGTAATGCCTCAAACTAACTTACTTGGGAATTTCTAATCCAAAAGTGATCCAAAGAAAGTCATAAAGGCCTCAAATCCAAATATCCAGCAGCATCCACAACAAGTAATCCTTCCAGGTGAAGAATTCAAATGAAAGTGACCAGCACATGAAGAAAGCACTGGGAGGAGCCTGCTGGACAGGAACAGGAGTTGGAGACTGTGGGGCACTTCCTTCCTCCCCCCCCCCCAAATGGACTCCTTGCAAAAAAAAGTGCAGGCAAATGTCAACCTGAGAAGTTATTCTGATAAAAATCATAATTTCCAGAAGGTTTATGCTGCTTGCTGGTGGATTTCTTGTGCAGAATTGCAAATTTTGTATTTTCGCAGGTGTGAGATTGTTGCTGCCTGCCGCATCTACGTGTTCGCAATTGCGAACTCCCGCGATACGTGATCACGGTGTACTCGCATTGACAAACTCTCGCTGTGCAAGGTGGCAAGCTGCGATGACGTGATCGCGGTCGCCAAACTCCCGCGGGATCCGGCAGCAAGATCCAAAATGGCGCAGCACTCGCAAAATATTGAGAAAAACAACTCGGCAAACGCTAAATGACGGTAAGTGAACGCCGTGCACCGCAAAATTGTATCACCAAGAAAAAAAAATCCGCTGCACGCGAATTTGCGCATTTCGGTAAATTCGCGAGCGTTCGCGGATTGCGAATTTACCGAAAATCCGCAAAATCCGCAAGCGGAACGGATTTTCCACCCATGCTTAGCCTGGATGTCTAGAATCTTCTGTGGAGGAGGGAAAGCATGACTCACAGTAGTGTCCAGTACTGCCCCGATAAACAGGTTGCGCTGAGAGGTCACCAGGTAGGATTTGGGTACATTTATAAAAAAACTCAGGTCGAACAACAGATCCTTTGTTACTTGCAAAGGATGCAGCACCATCTCTGGCAACTTTGCTTTGAGGAGTCAGTCGTCCAGGTAGGGAAAAACAAGAAACCCTGACCTTCTGAGTTATGCTGCTACCGTCGTCATCATCTTTGTGAAGACCCTTTGAGCAGATGTAAGACCGAACGGTAGGACCGCAAACTGGTAGTGTTGAAATCCCATGGTAAAACTGAGATATCTCCGATGCGACTTCAGGATGGGACGAACAGCCCACGACGTCGCGGTCCGACGACAGGCACCAAAAACAGTCATCATGGGGGTCCGTGATGGACATATGACCCCAGCATTCCCTACAAGGCTTGAAACCAGATTTCTTCTGAGTAGCCATTGCACTGCTACAATTTTCAGGACCTGTAAAAATGAAACACACAAAAATGGAGAGCCCTGGAAAAACCATTACACGTCAACTGCGTGGAAAAAAAGTGAACTGATGTCAGAATGCCAAAGAGGTCTTCTTTAAACCTGGGCTGAGTTGGCGGAGTGCCACTATGTGGAGTTGCATGGAGTTGAAAAAAACTCTGTGGAACTCCTCTCCACCCACCCTAACAAAAACAGAAAATAAAATCACTTACCTGCTCTGGCGTCTCCCGGCTAACCTCCTCCTCACCATGGTCTCTCCTTCTGGTCTTCCTTGTCCTCGCCAGCCGCTAACCCCTACGTTGTAAGTCTTGCGAGGACAGCGCATGTGCGCGTGTGCGAAGTCCTCACAATACATACAACGTAGGGCTTTGCGACCGGCGAGGATGGCAAGGAGGAGGGCAGCCCGGAGGCACTAGAGCAGGCAAGTGATTTTTTTTCCTGTTTTTGGGCGTGGGCAGGGGCTAACTCCGCTCCACCGCGGAGTCAGAGTTTTGCCTGAACTCCGCAGTCCCAATGGAACGTGGAGTTGACAAAACTCTGAAAGTTCGCCAATAGGCTTCGATGAAGTTGCGCAGGGTTGCGAGTGGAGCCGTGCCATTGTGATGTCCACGTCGACATGGGGGAACTATAGGGAAAAGTTTCAGTGGAATGCTGCACAAGGGTTATTTCAACCGTAAATAAGGCTACCACAGTGAAGGTTGATTGATTATTTTTTCCGATCAGTGCAGCTGCACGTGAACTGCATCTATGAACTGTACTTTATTGAATCTGAAATTCCCTGGGGCCAAGGATTCCGCAGAAGAGTAGGGTTAACTTTTTAGAAGAAGATAAAGTAGGGCTAGGGATGACTCATGAAGGCAACTGTACACAAAATATTCATCAGAAATTACACAGTTACGCAAATGTGCACAAGTAGAAACAACAAGTAGTAATCTTTTGTTTGCTTTCAGCTTCACTTTTTCTGGGGTTTGACAAAAGAGAATCAATGGGAATGCTTTCAAAAACACAATGTAGAGTATTGGTGGCTATAGTGTTGATTGGCATTATCATTTTCATGATTAATCTGCTAATAGGTTTAAGTTCCCCTGCAGGAACTAGTCCTATTAGATAACCCCAATCCCACTACTACGGCGTCACAACTAAGAGTGCAGCATAGCTATCATTTTAAGATTTTGCATAAGGATGCTTGGCATGAGTACATTAGTACAATGCAGGCTAAATAATGCTATGTCTGCTCCACTTACTTGTTTCCATGGTGGAAGATATGACCTACCACCACATTCCCTTTAACTATGGTATTTCATGCAGCATAGTTATTAGATTGCTGTGTCGCCAATGTTACTTTGAACAGTATTTAATTAGTTTTGACTTCGTCCTGTCGAAGTGCCCATGTACAATCATTTGAATCCTCATTCTAATGCAAAAGACATGTCTGTGTGGCATGTCGTCAAATCCCCAGCTAAGCTTGACTCTGCCCTTGCCCATAGGCAAAACGTAATTGTCTGTTAAGCCTGATTGAAAGGATCTTAATTGATGACCTGGAGGGTAGGAGAGCAGAGATTAAGAAGAGGACACAAACTGGGAGAGCTATTGAGAAAGATATATGAGGATAGTAGGGGGAGAAATACAAAACGCTTAGAATACAACCCAAACTGAGTTTAGACTGGGATGTTCTGTTTTACTAGGAGAGAGGCAAATGTTCATACTTTTCAAAGAATGGGATTAAGTCAATGTCCTCACAAGTTTTAAATTTTGGTTTATACAGATCAGATATTTGCAAGGAATTATCCTTATCCTATCATTATAGGAATTTTTTATGTGTGTGGAAAGAATGCCTACTTTAAACCCCCTGTCACAATTTGCTCCCTGCACTCTCGTGCCCGCCACCAGAGGGGTGCATAGTGCGACTATCCTGTGTTCTAATATGCTTCCAGACCCTTCCCTTCATGTACTTACTGACTTCCAGCCATTTGGACACTATTTGAGAATTGACATCCATTCCCAATCCATGCCGGTTTTTGTGGAAGCCATCCTGTGCATGCCTGAAACTCCATTATCTAGAATTCCCTGCTCACTATTTCATCTCCACCCCTGCATGCCAAGGATGGGTGGAGGAATTGAGCTCACCTGTGGCTGGCTGCTGCTAGCTTGCTTACACATGATGCATGTGAATACTATGAGCTATTTTAAGCCCCAGCGCCCTTCAGTACAGTGTTAGTCATTGTAGCTGTGTACCAGTGAGACCGACCTTTGTTTCCAGGGTTTCTTGAGCTTAAGATATCCTTGTTTCCAGAATTTCTGAGCTATAGCTATTCCTTGTGCCTAAATTAGCACTGCCTACAGGGCAACCTTGTATCCTGAGTTCCTGAGCTATAGTTATTCTTTGTTCCTGAGCTTCAGCTATTTCTTGTTCCTGGTTTGCACTGCTTCCAATGCTCTCTTGACTCCTTTTCCTGTTCCCTTGAACTAGCACTGCCGGCAGTGCTACCTTGACTCCTGAGCTATAATAATTTCCTGTTCCTGAACTTGCACTACCTGCAGTACTACCTTGACTCCTGAGCTATAGTCATTTCCTGTTCCTGACCTAGCACTGCCTGCAGTGCAACTTGACTCCTGAGCCTTGGCTCAATTCTTGTTTCTGCCCCAGCACTGCCTTCAATGCTACTTTGTTTTCTTGGTTCCTGGACCTGTACTAATTTACTATACCCTTGTAGCCTCCCCTTCTGTATATCCTTTTCCAGTTCCTGCCTTTCTTCCCATTTCCTTGTTTCCAGGTCCTAGTTTCCTGTCTTTCTATTCCTGCTGTTTGCTTCTGATTACCTTGTATGTTTACTTGCTTTCTGCCAAGGGTGTCCTGTGATTTCCTTCTTTTTCTATTAAGGACTCCTCCTTGCTAGCTCCTTGTCTGTTGTGCTTGTGTTTAGTTCTACCCTCTTGCTGTTACTGCCTTGCATGTTCCTGTTTGATCACCAGAATCCGGGGGCACAGTTGACTACCTAGGTGGTGTTTGTTGTTCACTGTGAGTATTGTCTTTGAGTTACATGTACAACATCACCATAGGTATCAGCTCCACAGACCCTGCTTTTGCATTCATATCCAATTTGTGGGTGTTTGCAGTCAGTATCTGTAACAGCAATTGTGGGTGAGGAACTTACTGAGATTCAGTCTTACCCTGTGGAGCTTCTGAGTGCTTTACCCCACACTCCCTTTATTGGTAATGTTGTGTCATATATATGTCTTGCACATTCATCCTGTGTGTAGTTTTTCTGAATGCTAAATCACCTCCGAGGGCCTGTCCTTTCTGAGCCTTACCTCTCTTATTCTTTTGTACAGAGCTTCTTTGCATTCCCTTTCTCCTTCGACTCACTGTGTGATCTTGGGCAGCTCTGTACCCAGTATTCTGCCTACTTTGTCTTCACTAGCACCAGTTGTTGCCAGAGTCCCTGCCATTGTTCTGGACTGAGTCCTAACACACCCTGCCAATTGGGTAAGAACATGCTATGTAGCACTAGTATTTCTTAAAGCATATCATGTAGATACTATGTCAAAAAGGTAGAATTCATGGTAGAACTAATCGTAGTGGTGCTTCACAGATAGTGGGAGACATCTTTGGTGCAATAATTCTTTCTGGAGTTGTTTTCTAAATGACTTAAAGATCAGAAAAACGTTCTACCTTGGTTGATAAACTTGCAACCAGCAACACTGGAGCTTTGTTAGCTATTGACAAAGAATTGATAGCCATTAGGGCTATGGTTTTACAAAATAGGCTTACTGTAGAAATTTTGCTGGCAAAAGAGGGATTAGTCTGCAGGATGCTAAAAGTGCGGCAGTGCTGCACATACATCCCAAACAAGAGCAAAGTAGTCAGAAAGTATGTGAAGAATATTACAGGAGTGTCATAAAACTTGGAAGAATTGGAAGCAACAGGTGCCTAGGAAGCAGTTGGGAAAGGATATTCTGCTATAGATGCTATATTAAGGCCTATTTTGAGTATTGGTCTTTGAATGAATTGTTTATTTGCTATGGTGAAGAGATTTAGATGGATGTGGACAAATAAAGCACCCTCAGAGTGTAAAGGCACTGAGAGGAAGCAGGTGGAAATAGAGTTGAAGGATGTGCAATGTAAGATTTATGATGAGTTGAGGGAGACGGAGAACTATAAGCATAAACAGCAGCGGGTAACAAAGTTCTAATGCAGTCATGTGATGCTATTCTAGTCGTCCGAGGGGGGAATGGAACAGAGAAAATGGAATGCTTTATAATCTCCATTACTCATATGTTCATCTGTATGTCAATATGTGGATACATATGTATAAGCCAGGTACACTTTGTGCAACTGAATTATTAATTTAACCTATAGTATATTTACATTAACCAAATGTGGAGTCTGAAAGCAGCAAAACAATAATGTTTATTTTGAAATGTGCTTTCATGTTTTCCTTCTGGTTGCAGAAGCAAGTTAGAAGACTGGCACATTGTTTTTCTTTTAGAAAAGTTAGAACAGATATGATTAACTGGACGTTTGCTGTGAATTGCACCATGCGATCCTCCTGTACCATGCAGTCTGTATCAAAGGTCCATCCAAGGTTGTGTAGCTGTGTGCACCTTTGTGCGATGATGGGAATAAGGGGAGACTGTGCAACCTGATTGGTCCCAGTTGGGAGTAGTTGGTGGGAAGAAGTTCTGAAGCGAGAGTGCAATGCATTCAATTGTGTGTCTTAGAATAGTTGTTAAGAGATCCTGTCCTGACTGCCTGATGGAAGACCTTTCCCTAACTCAGCTGAAGTTCCAAATACCAAGCTCTTGAGTTAGACTCTTGAACTCTTATGCCTTTTACTTAACCTGACTTTAACTTGGATCACTTCAGACTGACACCTTAAGGATTAGGGTTTCCCTGGCCACTCTTAGACACCTTATTTAGGGGATTGTAGCTTCACGTTTCTCAATATAAGTCCAGGTATGCTTAGTGAAGCTGGCTTGAAGACCCAGGCCTTGCTGAAAAGCAACCTCATGACATGATGCCAGGTCATAGCTTTGCATGTGGTTTCTGAGATTGTTACCTATCAGTCTTTTAAAGAACTACATTTTCTGGCCTCCCACCTTTTGTACGCCAGTGGTTGCTCCTAGAGCTGAACACATGTTCTTATAATGCTGCTAGAACAGGTAAGTCAATTTTAGGGTGTAAAATTCATATTACAAGCCCCCACCAAGCATTATGCTAATGACATGCTTATAACTTGCTGGCCCTAGCCAACTATGTACTTGCTACTAGAAATAATTGTGAACGGAGGGAGTGGAAGAGGGGGAAAGGAAAGGGAAGGAAGATGTAGTTTCAAGTTTCAATTAGTATATTGAATTATTAATTTCAAGCAGAAGAAAGGTAAGAGGTTTGACCACACTGTGAATGGTGCATTGATCACAAAAGTGGATACATTTAATTTCTTTGTAAAAGAGCAAAAATTGACCTACGATCTTGCAGAGATAATAACTATACAAGGCTAACACATAATCACAGCGGTGGCTTCAACAAATATTACATGGTTCCCTTCCTCAGACAGTACAAGATGAGAATGTCCTGTTTTTACCATGACACACAATGCTGGTATTTAGCCTGTGTCTAGGAACTTTCACTTTTGGCACGATGGAAACGCATGGAGCTGAACTGCTTTGCCCGGGGTGACACATGTCAATCACCGATGAGAAAGACAAGATGAAAATTCACACCCTGTCTCACACGTGACAATAGAAAGAAAATTAACAAAATTGTCCTCTGACAGAGGACGAGGGACTGCTTAGAATGCCCCCACTTCCTTGCCAGAGATGCCTTAACTCTCCTCAAGAATATTATGGCTCAGAAGAGGATATGGCGTGGAAGTTTTCAGAATCCTTGCTCATTTGAAACTATACCTTCTAAGTGGGTCCATGTCATGTGTGACACCTTCGGCCACTCTTGGCTTTTTATCCAAACGCCCTTTGTATTCAAGGGCTTGTAATTGTACATTCTGAAGTTTGCCAAGTCAATGCATGAGTAGATTATCCAGTCACAGTTCAAACTTCGCCTTCTGGGATTTGCAGCCTAGTTTATCCGATTTTTAAATCAGAATTACAAGTCCCATAATGCAAAGCAAAATCCTAGACAACTCATGTATGTACCTGTGAAACGTAATAGATGTGTGCGCCAAGTAACTTTGTTCACACCAAGCTCATTTAAAAAAAAAGCTTAATTTTTTGTTATGAAATACAATCATAGCATAGATGTGAAGTCCTCTGCTCAGATTCAGCTGCTTAGAGAGTAAAGCGCTGCACCCTAGGTGGGATTTTTACTACATTTGGGTTATATTTCACCGCTAACATTCATCTTTTTATTTATTTGCTTATTGATTTATTTATTTATTCATTCATTCTGGAGTGATGAGTCATGAAGTTTATTATATGGGGAAGTGGCATTGAAACAGTATCTTGGCTGCCATCCTGAGATTGTTTCACATGTTTGCCTTCTTGAAAGCTGGGTTTTCTAATACGGAAGTCCCTGAACCTGTGAGAGTTTGCTGACCACCAGGGATTATGGATTTGCAGGCCAGCTATTATGGAGTTCATATATGGAGAGCTATGTGAGTTATAAAAGCTAGTCTGAACTGGCTCCCAGCTTCTATTGGCAGTGATCATAAGAGGAGTTATTTGATTGGATGATCTCACCCACCCAGGAGATGCCTCACAGCGGCATGAATTATTCACTTGAAAGAGGCCAGGTGGGTTTTAGTGGTACCGCAGAGAATGAAGCTGCTGTTATGCATTCAGAACAACGAACGGGGTCACTTGTTTGGAGTCATCTTCTGAGATTAAGTGTTTGTTACCTCTCGGTAGTCTCAATTGATACTGTGCAAGCTTAGCTGGTGCATTGATGTGAGATTGAGGAATAAGTTCCTTGCCCAGTAAGGAGCCAAAAGATGTAGCGCATTTTACAATTTCCAGATTCAGGTCTAGCATGGAGAATTTGTTGATCAATTGTGAGCTGGAATTGTGACATTTCGGGGTGAGAGGGGCGTGTGTAATCAAAAACTCTGTATGAGGGAGTTAAGATTAAGGTGATGATGAGACATACTTGGATGAGTGCATTAGCTAAGTCATTTGGCGATAAGACTTTCATGTAGAGCTGCACCTAGAAAGCGTAAAAATGGTATGCAATTTTTGAGCTTTGGAACAGTGTGACCAAGAGTTTGAATGAACTGCTCCACAAAAGTAAAGTAACAGTGTCCACTAGGGAGTGGTGGATGATGTGTATTTTTAGGGACTTTGGCTTGCCTGCTCTTAAATCCACCAGAATGCTCCTGAAGGTTGGAAATTGTTTATTTTCAATGTTCTTGCATTCTATTTGATCTCTATTTATCGCTGCTGTCTATCTTACTGTTTTACCTATTCTGTCCAGTCTAATGATGGAGAAGCCTGGCGGAAGGAGCATGCCACTCACTGGCTGAGATGATTCACTCAATCGAACCTCAGGAGAAACAGAAGGTCAATATTACACTCCTTAATCAAATCTCTGATCTCAAGACAGATTTTGGCCACTGCCTGCAATTGTGTAAAAGTTATCGCAGGTTGTGGCTATGTGGAGTTTATAATAGAGGAGGTAGAGGTTCATTCTGTTAGACTGTCTCTGTAGACAGCTTTGCCTTGTGGCTTTCAAACATTTTACCTGGGGTTCGCCATGATTTGGATGATTTGCACCATTTAGGGATTGCAATACCTCTTCAATAGGTTTTGTGTGAAGAGATGTTGTGGCTTTTCTTGGTCTGTGTTCTCCACTGCATTCTCATCTAGAAATGATGCTAAATGAGACTTGCATTTTATACACGATCTGACTGAGTTTTCAAGTTTGTGCGATGAGCTACAACCTACACATATACTTACAATAAGGCTTTCAGGTGACTCCATATCTTTGGCAACAGAACTTTCCAGTTGTGTTTTTCTGTCTACAAACCTATTGTAATCAAAAGCTTTATTCGAACTGTTCCAACTGACGTGAACAAGGACTACAATACCCAAAATGCATTGGGATATCAAATGAAAGACCATAACATGGTGTAAATGATTACATGAAGTCACCTTGTATCCTGTGTACATTTCACAATTAGATTGCATGTCAGGTAGTCTTAAACTGTTAGGGGCATATTTACAAGCCCCTTGCGCCTCTTTTACGCCGCCGTTGCGTCACTTGTGTGACGCAGCAGCGGCGCAAAAGATGCACCATGGTGCGGAGTATTTACAACGTGACGCACCTGGGAGATGCGTCACGTTGTAAAGCCCTGCGCCATGAGAAGGCGTTCCGGTGCATTGGGGGGGCGTTCCTGCGCAGGAACGGCTCCTAAAAGTGGCTGAGTGAAATCTACAAGATTTCACTCAGTCACTTTTAGGCCAATGCTGTGTCAAAACCCTGCGCCTGCTTGAAGCAGGCGTAAGGCTTCACACAGTATTGAACAGATAGGGCCCCCCAGAGCATTGCAGGAGCTGCATCACGCTTGCGACGCACCTCCAGCAATGCACTGCCTTTACGGCACAGATGCTTCACGCATCTGTGCCGTTTTTGCCCCATGGTGCGCCGCATTGTAAATACGGCGCACCATGGGTGGCGGAGCTGCGGCGCACACTGGGGATGCACCAGTTATTGTAAATCTGCCCCTTATTGTAAAATGGCTCGTTGAGTGAGATGTTGCAAGCCCTACGAAGGCATAGGGAGCATAATAAAGAGGACTCACGTGACATCACCAGCATAGTGGAGAATTCTAAAATCACGGTTAAACTCCGTGGACTTGTCAACGGCACGAAGCTGTAGAACAGAAAAAAAAGACTCTGACACTTAATAATTTTTTCGTGGACATTTCCACCAACTAGGTTTTTACACATTAAATGGTCTAAAATAAAAACAATCTGAGAATCATCCTGTAATTTTATTTTGTCTAATGTCACTTCTAGCCAATAACAGCTGGAAGACTATACTAGAACTCGATGCAGCCAGCATCCTTCTCTTTTCTTGCTATTTTCGGACAACATTCAAAGATGGAATAAAGTGAAAGAAGTAATTCTGAAAGAATTTAATTACTTTTTTAACTGGGATTTTGCACTGTGGTCTGCTCAATGCCTAAAGAAACATTTAGGGGAAGCTTGGAAATATAAGGCAAAGACCCCTTGAAGGCCGTGTCAAAAATCATTGGCGACTGAAATGCACAACAAAGACAAAAGTAGTGCCCAGGTTGCCTCTGGAATCCAGCCACGATACCCCTAAGTAAGAAGTGGTTCCTGTTTTGGTGTATCGGTTCCAAATCCAACAGCTGTATAAACTCAAAAGTCTTCTTTTAATATGAGTTTATTAGTGGAGGAAAGAAAATCCATGGAATAGGTGACACACAAGTGGCGTGAGCTCCTAAGAAATTATCCCCTAGACATCCTCCTTCACCAGAGCAGGCTGCTCCCTCTACCCCTAAGAACATTCTGGAAAAAAAATTAGGCCAAATGTGCACTGTATAGCACTATTACTTTCATATGAATTGGCTTAAAAAACATGGGTTCTTAAGACAATTCTGAAGAGGAACTAATGAAGTATTCCAGCATTCCAATATTCCAGAGTCTAACACTGTACTTAGGAGCACTCCTTCACAAAAGCAGAAATCATGCACATACTCAGGGGAACATTGGCCCACATGCATCAAGCACTTTTTCATTCGCAAACGGTGCGATTCCTTAAAATCGGCCGTTTGCGAATGCAAAAGTGCTTTTTGGGATGCATGAAGCAATTTTAGAATTCGCAACATTGTTGCGAGTTCTAAAATTGCGGGTGCTTTTAAGAAGTCGCAGATGTGCGACTTCTTAAAAGCAATGCATCATTACTTTGACAAGTGGAAATTCGCAATTAGGGTTCCAAATTTACCGAGTGGTTGAACCACTCGGTAAATTTGGAAGAAGTGTTTAAAATGCTTTCAATGTTTTTTTTTCAACATTCATGTTTCACACACACATGTCCTTAGGACATGTGTGTGTGAAACATGATGCGAAAAATACATTTCAGGGGTGCATGGGGGGGTCCTTTGGACCCCCCCCTGCACCCATGAAATTTTCTAAGTGCCACTCGCAATTTGCATTGACTCCTATGGGCCTTTTGGCCCATAGGAATCAATGATAATTGCGAAAATTAACTTAAGAATTCGGTATTTCTTTGGGATTCGGTAAAAATTGCGATTTTTACCGAATCACAAAGAAATACCGAAAAAAATGATGCATAGCATTTTGCACTTCTTAATTTGCGATTCCTTATTTTTCGCAAATTAAGAAATGCAAAATGACACAATGATGCATGTGGGCCATTGTGTGTACGAAACAAGACACCAAATGCCAAGTAGGCCCACATTGGTCAAGATCAGCAAGCATATACATTATCCAGTGCATATGCTTATTAAAAGACTTAGGGGTCTATGAGATTGGCGGGCGGATCGCCACAGCCCGTCTGGCGGTGGTGATCGGTCCTCCATTTCCCACTGCCCGCTCACCAATTACCCCCGCCAAAATATGATGGCGGTGGGGACCCTGTTGGATGGAAAGACCATCCGCCGGTTTTCCGCGGTCAAACAGGCGAAAGGGCGGAAAAGGGCTCAGATATGGTGGCGGTGTCTGCAAGACACCGCCATTCACATTATGATGGGCAGCCGCACAGGGCTTTCCATGGCGGAGACTGTGCCATGGAAAGCCAGATGGAGATCACTTTTGGGGGCCCGTTGTGGGCCCCCAGGGATTGGGGGATGGGGGGGACTTGGGGGGTACTCCCCCCCATTTGCATATGCGGTGCCTGCCATGTTGTGCATGCAAATGTGCGACATGCATGTATTGCTTTGTGGCGAGTGCTACTTGCAGCACCACCCGCCCCAATGCAATATGTGCTGGATGCCACCACCACCGTGGCATCTAAATTTCCATGGCGGGACCACCACACTTATTGAAGTCGGTCCCACTTCCCGGTACGATCCGCCCGCCATCGTAATAGGCCCCTTAAAGTATACAAAAAAGTGAAGAATGGAATGCTTAAAGTAACCTCAGCTCTTGGGGCTGCATCCCAATCCATCGCTATTTTGCACACCATGTCACCTCAGTTTGGACCCACCTATATACAAATCGGTGATGACCCTGCTCCAATCGGGACAGTCCATCCCAAACTTTTAGGTCTAAACTGGGGTGGCATGGTGAGCAAAAGAAAGATGGATTTAACACAGATCTCTTGACTGGGGTGAATATTTTGATTTTCTTCTGCATTCATCAATTGTGTGTATTTTGCATCCCGAACTTCCAAGCCAGGTCCTCCCTGAACCAGAACACAATCAACCCAGGATGGGTTTCGCCTTAGTTATGGACTCATCAGCCGGAGTACAGCTTGGTTCCAGTGACACACTGTGCACGGGACGCACATCTGAGCATACCTGTCCCACTTAGGGCGACACATTAAAGTATTCATAAAAGTGATGGATGAAATGCTTGATTATTGCTTAGCAACTGGTAATTACTCTGGGTCGCATCCCAATCCATTGTTATTTTGTACACCATGTCACCTCAGTTTTTGGACCCATCTATATGCAAATCAGACTTGACCATGTTCCAATTGGAAAAGTAAGGATGTTCCATAATTTGGGAGCAAGGTAGTGTTGATCGTGACCACCCAACCGCTTATCCTTAGAAACGTAGGGCCATATTTATGAAATTTGTGGCGCAAATTGCTGCGCTGCCCTGGGTCACAAGAAAAGGGCAAGAATGTGCCATATTTATCGAATACGGCACAATCCTGTCCTTTCTCCCAGTGTGCTGCCAGCCTAGCGCCAACGCTGGCACCCTTGCACCATGGTGCATGGGTGCCTACGTTGTAGACAGGGTTGTTTTTGTGCAGGAAGTGGAACCTTCCTACACAAAAACAATCCTGAGAGGCTTTTTACTCTTTCTGTGTGTGCTGCAGAATGCAGGAAGCAGCATAAATAGAAAGAGGAAAAAAAGAGTAAAGATATTTTTGCTTGTTATGCCTCTCCTGGGGAGGCATATCTTTTTTGCGCATTCCCAGGTTTGGGAAATCAGGGAATGTGTCAAAAATCATGCAGTTGCATGGGAACACCCGCCGCAATGCTCATGGAATGCCTCCCTTGTCCAGAGAGTAAGGAAACGCAGCGATTTGCGCTGCGTTGCCTTACTCCAGATTTTTTAAGCCATTCAAAGCCACACAAAGTGGCTTCGCCTGGCTTCATAAATATGATTTAGCAGTTTTCATTACGCATCTACCTTATTGCGTGGTGCAAGCATGACGCAAAGCTCTCACAAATATGCCCCGTAGTTCCTAGTGGTGAAACGCAGAGTTCAGGAAGATTGGAATTTTAGGAATTTCTCCTGGAGTCCTGTGTTGTCAGCTTGGTACGAAATTTTGTGCATGAGGCATACATTTTTAGGGCTCCCCCCTCGTGCTGCACTGCGCAGCAGTGCTCGCGCAGGCGAGCCGTTTTGTAGGGGTTTTCAAAATGGACCTGGAAATTCCACACTTTTTGTGCGTGTTCATTTCCTAGGTCCATTTTGATTGGGCTTTGCACGCAATACACGCAATAGGCCAAAGGCGGTCACGTAGCTCCCCCTATGGCCTATTGGTGTCTGTTACGCGCACTAAAGCCCATATATTTTCAATTATCGTTGCCAGACACGGGTGCGATAATTGAAAACATATGCTCACAGTGGCGCGCGCGCACCACTCGCGGGATTTTTTTATTACAATAGCGATCGCGAGAGCGATCACTTTTAGTGCTGCTTTTTTGCCCTGTCATGTTCAATCTGCTTTTGTCTTGTGCCTCCGCCGGTGGTCCGTGGCAAGAAGATCATTGTTCTTGATGCTAGGCATTGCTAGGAATAAGTCCAAACTTTGTCTGCTTCGTGAAGTGCTCCTGGATAATCGTCCTACTTGCCTCACTTACATGATCAACTGTTCCCCTCTACCTGACGAGACCCTACCCTGCTGGGCAGAAAGCGTGGTGTGCATTCTAAAAGTGAACTGTAAAAGATCATTTGGAGACAAACTATTCTGCCTCTGTGTGGCAGAGCTGGGGAATTTACATCCAGTAGATCTGCGCAGAGGAGCTGCTTTCTAAAATTCAGGAAATCTTTTAGAAAGTTCCTGTTTTGTTAATCCGGTCTGTGCAGCCCAGAATTAGGCGGACAGGTGGTTAGGGATATTTAAAATGTTGTCACTCACTCACAAATATGTTCAACTTCAAAACAGAACAACAAAAGAAACACGATGGCAAGCGTTTGGGAAACAACATTGAGTGACTGACTAAAGTTCAAATCTGGAGATTTCCAAACAAGCCAGTCAGTGCCTTCATGGCTGATAGAGTTTCGGGGAAAAAAAACAACCAGGCACGAACTTGGGCCAACAGACAGGTGGTTGTTACAAATTCCAGTGGCCCGTGCATGTGCCTTCCATCAGTTACTGTGCAATGAAGCTCCTGGCTATCACTATTGGTGCTGGAAGGTGTATTGAACAGTGAGGGATTGAACAGTGAGTGACCAGAGGCAGTGAACACGCTGATGTAACAGAAATCAGCAGAAAGCGCCTTCTTTCCCTCGGGTCCCTGTACCTCCAGTGTTTGGTCTGCTGAGAGTGCGGGAGGCTGCGATTGCCTCTACCTCCCTCGAAGCACTTTGAGTGACCTTGCACCCTCCCAGGCCCCCTTGCGTGCTGTTGCTTTGTTAGAGGGGGGCGTGCAGCCTCGGAGCCGTCTCCTCATTGGCTGCTGGGAGTGAGTGATGCGACCCAGCGGAGAGACAGGCAGAGGTGCTGCAGTCCCCGGTGCTTTGCAGGCTGCACTGGGCCTCAGCCGCTCAGCGCGGGACAGCGGGGGAGTGACATCCGCCTCCCCGAAGTGCTCACACCGGTAAGTATTGGATCTCGGGGACGGTTGGTTACCCTAGTCTCTCCAGGGTAAACAAGCTAGGCAGCAGGACCAAGGGCAGGCAGACCGGGGTGGGTTCACAGGGCTAGGTCTGGCACCCTGAGTACTGGGACCTTCTGCAAAAGTGCGTCCTGTTGGGTAGCGCCCCGAAGCCTGCTCATGGTGGCATGGGTTCCACGGGGTGTGAGAGGGCAGCTGGAGAGGAGATGCCATTTCAACAGCCGCTCAGCTTACCCCTTACTAGAATATTTTGTAAGGGAGGGGTTCATTCCCCACTGACTCTCCCCACTTGTATGATTTGCAGGGTCAACATACGGTGACAGTTTCTGTTTGATAAGTTCCCCTGATATGTGAGATTCATATGTAATGTGTAGAAGGGAGACCTCTGATTTGTGGCATATAAGGGGTGGTGTATTTGTGTTTAGGGAGCCAGACCACAGTCTCACTACTTTGTTGATCGACAGGCGGGAGTGGCAGGGGTGTTTTGGGGAGGGCGCATGCCCACCCCCAGCGGACATCTCTGTGATCTGCGAGGGCCTGGCCCCTGCTTTGCAGCACCCTCCCAGGCTCTGCCTGGCTTGAGAGCTGTTTGTGTCATGTTTAGCAGGCGCACTGCCAGAGGCCACTCACTTATGGGACTTCTAGTGTAGGGGTCGGGTCTGTGATGATGGTGGACACGACCTGTCTGGCCTGCTGTTCGGTGGCGTATTGGGTTCTCTTCCTGCGGGGTGTAGTTTCACAGCCCACCCCGGAGGTTCCGCTTTGAATAAATGTATTCATCTTCGATTAATTAAAATCATTATATGTAAAAAAACTGCATAAAAATAGAACAATTGATGCAGCAGTCGCAGGAATCTTATAAGCAGTTTCTAAAAAACAATTCAAATTGATTACCTGATGGAGGTGCAGAGAGGGGTGGTGCGGTGTTTCTGTACAGGCAGGTGGGACAGTCCGTACTTTCCGCACCCTGCTGATCAGTGTACTTCGGCACACCTCCCTCTTACGAGGGTATATTTTGGTCTGCTTAGGTTTTCCCCTCTATTTTCTTTACTCCTATCAGAAGAAAGCACCAATAGGATCATCCGACAATGTGCCATGTTCCAGACGTCCAGATCCAACCACCATAATCAGTTCAACCAACAATCAAATGCCAAGAACGATGAAGTGAAGATACTAAGGAGCAACAGAAATCAGTTTCCTTGGAAGTGCAGTAGAAGAGATATAAGAAACACACTGACCACCGACATGCGTATGTATGTGTATGCAGCTGTTTTAGTGCAAACACCGGCAGTCAAAAAACTTTGTCAGACACTTGGGGTGACCTAAATCCAGGCCCAGCTTAGCTGTATATGACGGTAAACTGCATGTCGAGGGCCCTAAAGTGAACACTAAGTTAAAGGTGTTAAAATCCTTAAAACCTTATGCAAAGTACTTGACTTTCTACCCATCAACACCAGGAAATCTCTGATACATGCACTAGTTACCCCCCACCTGGATTTTGGAAATTCCTTGTTCAGCAGGGAGCTTCACTGTCAAAGTGAATAATAACTACACGCTAAAGGGCATACTAATTTACAGACCCCCAGGCCCCATAGCCAGGTTCGAGGAGAGTCTAGTTGAAGGAATCATGGAAACCGCACTATGCAATGACAAGTTTCTGGTACTCGGGGATCTCAATTTACATCTCGATAACCCCTCAGACAACGTCAGTAAGAATTTTGGTCAGGCACTGAAAGCCCTCGAACTTACCCAAATCGTTAGAGGCCCTACTCATCAACTAGGTCATCTGCTGGACCCCATATTTGTCAACTGGGGGGAAGCGGAAGCTATGACCCCAATTCCCATTCCATGGTCGGACCACTATTTGGTCCCTTTTTCCATACGAATCCCTGGAAGCAGACCCCCACAGCCACCAGTCATGTACCACCTCAAACGGAAATGGGCTACATTCTCTCAGTCTAAATTCTGTGCAGAATTAACGAAAGGAGGAAGCCCAGGAGGGAAAGATGCTGACACGGCCAACGCTAACCTCTGCATGCGCATTAATCAGGCACTAGACTGCACAGCTCCTCTGTTAAAAACCAAATCTGGGGGACGCATAAACAAAACTGCCCCGTGGTTCAACGCTGAACTAAGAGTTCAGAAAACCGCACTAAAAAGAACCGAAAGAGAATGGCGCAAGACTCTCTCTGAAGAAACCAGAACTAATTATCTAATCGAGAGACGAACCTACCATGGACTAATCAGAAAGATGAAAACAGCATACTTTATGACTAGGATCAATGAGGCTGGTAACTCGACGAAAGAGCTGTTTTCACTTTACAAAACTCTTTCAAGCGGAAACTCAGCTATTGTCCCCGATGACTGCTCGCCAGAATTGTGTGACAAAATCGCAGATTTTTTCTCAGATAAAATAACAAAAATCTACTCAGCATTCCCTACACAGCCCAATACCGGGGCAGACTTTGTTGAAAGCCCAAGGGAGTGGGGAGATAAACCAAGACTCACCAACTTTGTTACCCCTCCCACGGAAGATCTTCTCAAAATCTGTAGGTCGGTGAAGTCGGGCTCTCCTCGAGACCCAACCACACCCAAACGTCTGACGGATAGTCTAAGGGTACTAGAACCATACATCAGACATCTACTCGATGTATCTTTTAGCACCAAGACAGTACCTAGGGATTGGAAAAAGGCGGTTGTTCTGCCCCTCAGGAAGAAACCTACCATCAGTTTTGAGAAACTTGACAATCTCCGCCCAATTTCACTCCTGCCCTACCTCGCCAAGGTGGCTGAAAAAACGGTCAATATACAACTAATGGACTTTGTGGAAAGGGCTGCCCTATTGCACGACACCCAATTCGGATTCCGCCCTCGCCACTCTACAGAGTCCGCACTGCTTACTGCAGTTGAGACCCTACGTCAGGGGGTGGATGAGGGACACACCATGGCCCTCATCCTATTGGACCTGAGTGCAGCTTTCGACACTGTGGCGCACGACAACTTGCTACAGTGTCTGAACAACGGAGGAATATCCGAAGCTGCACTCCAATGGCTACAGTCCTTCCTGACAGGGAGAAGCTTCCAGGTTCGCCAGGGCGACCACTACTCGAGAGACATAGGTTTGGGACAGGGCGTCCCCCAGGGTTCGTCCCTGAGCCCAACCTTGTTTAATCTCTATGTCTCCCCAGTGGCTTCAATTGCCGTGAGTCACGGATTGAGCATCGTGTCATACGCCGATGACACACAGCTGGCTATCTCCCTATCGCGTGCACCCGGTCTTGCGATGGACAGTTTCAGGGATTGCATGCAAGAACTTGCAACCTGGATGTCCACCAACTGCCTTAAATTAAACGGCAACAAGACCGAGGTGCTCGTTGTGGGGAGGAACCCATCTGTTTGGTCATCGGCGTGGTGGCCTCCATGCCTGGGTGAAGCTCCCAGACCCCGCCAGGGAGTAAAAAACCTTGGCGTCTGGCTCGACGCTGACCTATCTTTTGGACCCCAAATAGACCGAGTTGCAGGTGTCTGTTTTGGCGTCCTAAAAACCATAAGGAAGGTCCTTGACCTCCTTCCTATGTCAGCACGGAAAACACTGGTACACGCCCTTGTGACATCACGCCTAGACTACGGCAACCTACTTTACCTGGGTACCACCAGCAAAGCTATGAACCGCCTTCAGGTAATACAGAACGCAGCAGCCCGTCTCATCCTAAAAACCCCTAAACGATCAGACACCAAAGCCGCTCTCAAAACCCTCCACTGGTTGCCAGTAAAAAGCAGAGTGGAATTCAAAGCCCTCTGTACATGCCACCGCATCCTGGCTAAGAAATCACCTATCCCACTCCAGAACTTACTGACAAGGTATACACCTGCCCGCGATCTGCGCTCCTCATATGGGGGCCTACTTCAGGTTCCTAGGGTCAAAAGGGCCCGTATGGGCGGACGCTCCTTCCGTCATCTGGCAGCGAAAAGCTGGAATTCCCTCCCTCTCCATCTCCGTCTGGATCCATCCGAATCCAGCTTCCGCAAGAACCTAAAAACATACCTGTTCTCCACATAACAGTTCACTGGTCTCCAACCTCTCACAAGAGTTCTTCAGTTGCAGCGCGGGGACACGCTTCTGCGTAACCAAGCGCTTTATAAGCTACCCTTATTATATTATTGGCCTGAGTAAGAAAGGGATACAGCAGCTGCAACGCGTACAGAATTCGGCGGCCCGACTGGTCTTGAACCTGTCCAGAAGAGGTTCAGGGAAGCAGGCTCTGACAACTCTCCATTGGCTGCCAATACAGGAACGTATCCTATTTAAAACAAACACTGTGTATTACACATCGTGTGGCCCAGGAGAAAGGGCCAATCTATCTTCAAAAGCTACTAACTATTCACTGTCCCAGGCGCAATCTGAGATCATTAGGGATCATGTTGTTTCAGGTTCCTCGTATTTACAAAGCAAGAATGGGAGGTCGCTCATTCAGGTACCTGGCTTGTAAGAGATGGAATGAGCTCCCTATAGAACTTCGTATGGAACAGTCGGAAGCTAGATTCTGTCTCAAACTAAAAACGTACCTTTTTCCACGAACTTAATCCCCTCATTAGAATCTTTTTTCCTCTCGTGGTGCTGAGTGCAGTAAGACTTGCTCACTGGGGGGACTGTATCCATAGCGCGGGGACACACTGTTATAGTGTAACCATGGGCTTTTTAAATAGTTTTATTATTATTATTATTACTAATATTAAACACCCACCTGGCCACAACTGGTTTAAGATGTGGCTGGTGAGATATCACACTTCTAGGACGCATAGATCTTTAGGTGGTCATTTTGCATGGAGTTCTAGAATTCACAAAAGAAGATCAGGCTGGGCCGTTTTTCTCTATATGCGCCCCCAGGCTGTGGAATGCTTTACCTATCATTTACACAGGCCGAACCATCGTTGATGAAGTTTAGATGTGGCCTTAAAATCTAGCTCTTTGGTTTAGCGTCCTGTGAGGAGGGTTGTCTCTTTGTTGTGAATCAGAGTGAGTGTTTGGTATTTGCCGTCCTCCTCCGCCTTGCTGGTGTTGGCCATTCCTGATGAAAGTTCGGCTCAGTTTCACCTCATGTATAACAAGCCGTGAATGGAAATAGAAGCAGTCATAAAAACAAGCATTTACAATGCAATAGTTCTCGCATTATTATAGTATGAGCTATTGGCATTGTAAATGACAATGCCTTTTATTCATTTGCATCAGTGCGTAAACAAGCACTTTGTACTTATAGTCCATGCTTATGAGAAGCAAGGCTGGCAGTCTCTTTTACTGCCAGCCTTGCTCTTTGTAAGCAAGATCTATACGTTCAAAGTGCATGTTTATGCACCAATAGTAGGTTTTAAAAACAAATGAATAAAAGGCATTGTCATTTACAATGCCAATAGCTCAAACTTTAATAATGCGAGAACTATTGCATTGTAAATGCTTGTTTAAAGTACACTATTTCCTTCACAGGAAGCCAGTGTAATTTATTTCTGGCTTCAGAGACTGGCTGGAATTCCTTAAACGCAGTGTCAGCTATAACAGCCAGATTTTTAGAGGGGGTAGTGAATCACCCAATTGTTCAGGTCTGGGGACTGTAAACCTTGTTGTGCTGAAGCCTACCATGATGCCTGAATATTGAGAGGCTGTAGGGAATGCTATCCCCTGTCCCCTGATAACTGTATCTTTCATTTAATGATTGGATATGCAGAAATCCTAAGCCTCTGAGAAAAAAAAGCTTACAAAATTTCCAAATACAAGAATTTCTTTTCTCCTTCTATGTATGAATAGTCACGTTCGCTGTAGATTTCAAAGTTCAGGAATGGATCTGCTTTTCCCTGTTTTCCTACCCAAACCCACATACTTGAAATGGTTCTTCGATGGGTGGAGCAAGTGCTGGAGAGGCAGGAGTATGAAGTCAGGTAGAGCACATACTTCCTTTCTGGATCAAGAAGCAGAAGTCTTGTAACTAATCATGAATCAAAGCGTGTGCTTACTTAAAAGCTTGACACGAGCATTATTAGATTCTTTGCATGTGAAGTTGGGCATAGTTGGGCCTGTGTTAACAAATTTGCTCATGCATAGTTATTTTTAAATATATATTTATAGGTTTAACAAATCTGCACTTCTGGATAAAAGCACAGTCATAAATAATTTTTCCTCTACATGTGCTGCGCTTCAATGTAGTCTCTACATTTACAATTAAAATTATTGCTGAAACACCCATCACGTCTGATAATCATCAGCATGGTCTATGACTGCCTTCGAAACATTTTCTAAACAGACTTTGAAAATTGCAACCTGAAAATAGGATCAGCCCAGTTATAGCCAAGTTCTGTTCTGGTAGGCGGTTACTTTACGCAAACTGACCAAAACCTTCCTGTGATATTCCTGGGGGACTGTTAGACCTGACATCCTCAGTTTGGTATTCCCCCAAACATTTCCCTTCACTCCAGTTGTGCTGACCTTGGGGCTCTGGGCACTTTACTACTGATAACCAGTGCTAGAGTGCATACGCCTAATTGGCCCATTTAATTTACTTGTAAGTCACTAGTAATTGGTACTATGTGCACCCAGGCCAATATATTAAATGCTGCTAGTGGGTGTGCACCTATTGTGCCACCCACTAAAATAGCCATTGAAAATGTGTCTCTGGGTCTTCCACTGCAGCCTGTAGTTCAGTTTTAAACTGCAAATTTCAACTGCCTGAAGGAATAAACATTTTATCAGTGCTAATCCTTCCTTCCTAATACATATAAGTCACCTCTAAGGTAGGTCCTAAAGGGTCATTGGGAGGGTGCATTGTATTTACAAAGTAGGATATGTGTGCTAAGTTTTACATGTCCTGGCAGTAAAAGACTACTAAAGTAGTTTTTCACTGTTGTAAGGCTTATCTCTCCCATTGACTAACACTGGATTGCCTTATTACATTTAATAAGTGATAACTTTGTAATTGTGAGAAGATAGAGATATGCTGTTTGCACTCAACTAAATTGTAACTCAAAACCAGCTTTAATGGCATTGTCAGGTCAGAATTATGAAAATGCCACTTTAGAAAGTTCACATTTTCTTGTGCTAACCATTTGTGCCTTCTGCCAATGTCCTGGGTCATATGACTATGAATAGCTCTGCTGTTGAGGTTTGTATATTGCTTCCAGACAGTAACACAAAGGCGGCCCGGGTGTGGCAGGATGGGCCATCCTGGCAGGATGAGTGGGAGGTGATGAACTGAGGCCCACTTACATTTTGAGGTGCTTTTGCCCCCTGTACACACAAAGGAATCCCACACCAGGCATGCCATGTATTTGTCACCCCAGAGAGTTTGCAGCCTTGACAGTGGAAGGGAAAGAACTTTCCAAAACCAGATGTGGGGTAGTGTAGGGTATCCCTCCACAGAAAGGTTGGCACCAGGGATAACTATTGGACCTCCAGAGCCATTCTTCAGAACACTCCTGGAACAGTGGAATTTACAACTGAAGGACTGCCCTGCTGCCAGAGGACTGCCTTGCTGTCTGAGAAGAAAGACTGGACCTGCTTACCTTCATCCCAGGCTAACCCAAAGTGACTCGAACAGAATCAGTTGGCTGACCTCTTGTGTGAGCTACCTGGGCATAACAAGCTCCAGAGGCTTCCCTGCAACTGCCCCACTGACCTGCTGCAACTGGACCTCCGTCAGTCCTGCTGGGCTCTGCTTGAGTGAGTCCCTAATCCCATAGATCTGACTCCCAAGGTCCAAGACCCCTGGCTGGCCTCACAATGAACTTCCTGCCAAACTACCTTGGGTTCGGATGGGTTCGGATGGTGGGTACCATCCTAACCCAACACAGCATGACGCGATTCGACACAGGGCCTTGCATCGAAGCTCTCAAAGCTCCTGATGGGTGACTTCATCAGGAGTGACGCAGCGTGATGCAACTCGACTCAGGACCTCGCATCGCAGCTCCTGACTAGCAGCCTCATCTGAACCGATGCTTCCCAACAAATTTGAGACAGGTTCTCTAATTGTAGTCCTTGCAGTTCCTGATTGGAGCAGATGCAGCGCCAAGTAACTCAATGCAGGACTTTGCATCGCAGCACCATGCAGCCTCTCAGCAAAACTGATGCCAAGAGATGCCAAGAGATGAGAAGCCTGACATCAAGGACATATGGTACAATTCACAGTAACCCCACAACAAAAGAATTGGGCATAGTGAAAGCTATATCGTTGAAAACCGACATCATATGTACAGAAGCAGACAACGGTGGCGCGCTAGTCATCTTAAATACCAGCTATTACAATGAGCAAGTAGCTACACACCTACTGGATTCAAACACCTATATGAAACTGGATGCAAACCCCACGGAACCGGTTGCAGCTACCTTACAGGGCATTGTCCAGAAAGCTCTTGATGATGGGACCATTAATGATAAAGTCAAGAAATACTTGATACAACCCAATCCAAAGAGTCCAACATTATTTATGGTACCAAAAATACATAAAGACCCGGTTAGACCACCATGTAGACCGATAGTTACAACACAAGCGAGCTTACATGAACCGGTGGGAAAGTTCCTAGACCGACATTTACAACCATGTGTCACAGCTATGAGAACATTCATAAAGGACACTACTGATTTTCTCCACAAGCTCAATCAAGTCGTCATCGCAGAAGATGAAGACATTTTACTATGTACAGTGGATGTTAATTCACTGTACACGTCCATCCCTCATCAACTAGGAATAGAGGCGGTTGAACAAGCACTATTACAAAAGGATTATGAAGATAACTTAAAGTTTTTCCTTATGGAACTAATGGAATTCACCTTACTACATGGCTACTTCAAGTGGAATAACGACTGGTTTCAACAAAAAACTGTCACTTCCAAGGAAAATTGTGCTGCGCCGGCATACGCTAATATCTTTATGAACTGCTTCGAGGAAGACAACATCTTAACGGTACAAGCGTGAACAACCCATACAAAACTATTCCCAAGATTCATAGACGACTTTTTCATCCTATGGAAAAGTCCAGCAACTACCCTATGTGAACAATTACACAAACTTAATCAGATTGACAGACACATACAATTCACTTATGAGATACAGGAACAATCCATCCCATTCTTGGATGTCCACATAACCAGAACACCAACAGGCTTTGAAACTGATTTATATAGGAAGGACACCGACAGAAACAACACCCTACATTATCAGAGTTTCCACCCAAAACCTCTCAAACAGCATCTACCATACACACAGATGTTAAGAGCCAAAAGGATAGTTTCCAACCCAGAGAAAGCCACATCACAACTTGGAAAGATGGCCCGGAGATTCAAATCCTGTGGATACCCCGACCAGGTACTAGAGAAAGCCAGTCACCACTGTTCGCTCAAACCTAGAGAAGAATTACTCCTAACACAAAAGAAACTCACCAAGGATCGGCTTACTGTTGTTTCCAAATTTTCCCTAATGAGCGCCTCTTACAAACGGATTATTAAGAAGCATTGGCAAATATTGAAATTGGAACAGGATTTTAACCACATCTTTGAACAAGAACCAATCTTTGCATACACCAGAAGTAAAAACATTGGTGAAAGACTAAAACATCCTGGTCCATCATGATTGGAAATCACATATAAAGGCACAAAACCATGCTGGAACTGCAACAACTGCAACAGCATCATCAAAGGATCATATATTACCCATCCTATGAAAGGACATAAGATTAAAGTGAGGGTAAAGCTACATGTGATACTGCGAATGTGGTCTATATGTTAAAGTGTCCCTGTGGGAAAATGTACATCGTTCAAACAGAAATGAAAATAAAAATATGGTTGAATGAGCATAAATCCAATAGCAGAACCAAACAGATAAAATCAACAGAATCCCACCACTTTTTTTTAGAATCTGGCCACAACATCAGTCAATTGAAATTTTGTGTTTTAGAAACTATCGCAAAACTAGAAGGAAGAGATAATCATAATTTTCTGTTACAGTGTGAAAATTATTGGATTAATCTCCTATGTTCCATGAAACCTCATGGTATAAATGATCGTATGGAGTTTCTATGTTACCTTTAGGAACAAGATCTGGACTGCGTTTTGGACCTACACCATGTTACCCACTTTTTAATGTTCTCTAAATCTAAAATGTATATATATTTTCTTTTAGATAATCCTCTATCCTGTGCCCCCCCCCCCTCACCCACTTCCGCCCTGATGAAGGTGTAGCCCCGGCTGAGGCTTGGCACCGAAACGCGAGTTGGCGTACTTACCATCTGGGGATTAAGCGATAGATTTGGACTATATTCCAACTGTTCCTCCCTGACCGCTTATCTAAAACAGCTTTGCGAAGTGAAGCTTGAATGTATCTGGTATATGTGTTTTCTATGTGATAAGTATGCATGTGTAAGCTTGTGTGATTGAATTTTTGTGTGTATTTATATGTGATGTAATTTATTCTATTGAATTGTTATCCATCAGGTGTAATCAAATATATCAATGATCTAAAAATGCATTGCTCTATAAAACAATAAAAAGAGATACATTTACATATTTTTGTACCTTTATCCTATGGTTTGAGAATGTATTTCATTGTGGTTTAAGGCTAACCCAAATATATTGGACCTTATGTAAGGCCTTTGTTTGAATTTTGCGGCCAGGTTATTTCCCTTGCTCTGATTTACCCACTTTTTACACTTCTTACACTATTCATAATTATTTTCCACAAACATTTGTATGACCAAGTTCATGATTTATTTATATTGGTATGGACTTTTCAATTTACTGTATTTTTTTTCACTGTATTACGATCATTGATTGAAGTACTTGATGTGGTTTATAATTAGGCCCTCTGTGGCACTATATTTTGTGCACCAGCCACCATGTTCGTAATTGACTGCATCTTTACACACTACTCACTAGCCGTTTTCTATGCCTATCGCTCTATCACATAAACGTCATAAGAACCGCCCTTCTCTGGTCACCGGTACACCCAGACACGCCGCAATAGATTGCTACACACTGGGAGACCCCCCGCGTCTTTTCACCCATTACACTCGGTAAACAACGATGATTAATGCCGTATTTCTATGAAAACGTTACGCTAATGGTTGTTATATGAACATGCTGTTCATATAAACTAACAGCATCTCCTAAGTTGATTGTTAGCTAATCGTGCCCATAATTTAACCGGCATGACATTTTGTGTCTAACGCGTTTCATTCTCTCCTGATTCGGCACCTTAGCGTTTTAGACTCAGGCGCCAATTTAACATAACACCTTGTTGCACTCTTGTCGTTGTTACTGTTTGAGCACCGAGCACATATTAGTCACGCTCTGAAAAATTCACGAAAACACGTTATGTTCACCTTTTCGGCACCTAATAAAATGCCAATCATCTTCTTTTGAACCCCACGTTCACCAACAATGATTCACCATTTTGTGGGTAAAGTTATCTCACCCTTCTTTGTGACTTACTTCATGTACATATGTGGAGTACTTACCAAAATACAATATGTTATTGTTACAGAATATCCCCAGACGAAGGCAACCATGCCGAAATGCATTGGGATGACTAAAAGTTATGTAACAACTATAATGCATTCTGGGAGTTGAAGTGTACACCGTTTGGATATTGGAATAACATAACAGTTCTAATAAAAACTTCATCTTTAACGACAAAGAACCTCTTCAATACGTTTTTTGATCAAACAAAGAAACCTTCATAGAAAGCACTTTATACTCAGTGCCCGGGGGACATACTCCACTTGTATGGGGATGCACCCAGATTGACAATTCTCAGCTGGACATAAACTGGTCCCTATATCGGTTCTCCATCACTGTCAACATGAAATGGTGGTTTTGTTGCAGTTTGACACGACCAGATAATCAGAGTTGGCACTTTGTGCTTTTGGTGCTATTATTACCAAACACTTTCATCATCAATATCTCCGGTTCTATTGATTGGGCGTTAGTTATTCTGGTATCAATTTATTTATTAAAATGTCCTCTATTGTTCTAAATGTGTTTGATATTTTTCTTGTGTCGTGTTTTCACTTTATTACTGTTGGCGTGCACCATAAATACTTTATACATTTCCTCTAAGTTAAGCCTAACTGCTTCTGTGCCAAGCTATCAGAGGGTTAAGCATAGGTTTAATTTAGTGTCTTTCATGGTTCACCCAACAAGGTTTGTCGTTGTCGCCTGAGTGGGGCTTCCACCCACCTCAACCATTAATCCAATTACTAACAGGGAGCACTGTGGCAATTAGCACCACTGTGGGGGTGCGACATCTCTCATTTAGTGGGGTGGGCACTCCTTGATCATGTCTAATGCTTGTATCAATGTTATAATTGTGTCCCATGCTCTTACAATCGTCCTCTTTTTGACCTCTTCACTTCTGTAAGTAGCAGGTATTCTCATATTATGCTCCTTTCATCAGTTCCCTATGTCGCTTCTGGATACTATGGTCTTTTTCCGCCTTCCAGCTTCTGGCAATTTGTTTTTTAGACAAGATCATTTCCAGAGCATAGTTATTATGTCCTGACTGCCACAGTAGGATTTTCGCCTGCTACATGTTCCATGGGAGGGATATCCTATGGTAGGAAATCCTATTGCTCCTTGGTGGCCTCCGGAAAGTAACATAGCTTGGAGGCCATTGGTAAAAGCATGAGGTGGAGCTGCCAGCTAAACTCTACACAGAAAAAATTCTAAATATCACTCTGCCAGAATATTATGGCAAAACATTGTGATGGCAATAATATTGTGATACTGTAACAAAGTGCCCGTCCGTATCAACAAAGAGTCCCCCTTTAATGACTGGTGGAAGGCTAACGTTGGTTCCCCTCACTCTTTACACCGTTACCAGAGCGAGTGGAACACCGAAAGGGACTACCCATGGCCGGACACAGAGACGCAGGAAGACTATCCCTTTAACTGGAGATTCCCGGACAATCCCTGCTCCTTGATGGCGTAGACAGCCCCGGATTGGGTAAAGGTCCGGAAACACAGTGTTTGGTGTGCGACGACACCCAGGTGGAGGAAGGCGATGGTGTTTGGCAGAGCGGAGGAGCGGTTGGAGAACTACGGGAGAAGGCAGGACGAGGAAAGTAAGCCAGGAGGCCAACGGTTTCGCGGAGCGCCATGCCACACTCCCGAGGGAGGAGTGTGGCTGCAGCAGGTACGGCGGCGGTTTGCGGGGTGGGTCGGGAGACGGGGAACCTCGACTCCATAGTCTCGCTCTATTTGTAATATATGTCCATGGTTACCCTTATCCTCCTAGTGTAAATAGCCCTTCACGAATTTCCCCCACCCACGAGCCTCGCACTGGTACCTGATTATACAGCACAGAATCACTGGTGTGTCCCTCACTACCCCGGGTAACCTTTGGGTTAGCAGACATAGGACAACGACCCTGACGGGCTGTCTCTTTATCTTTCATTGCTCCGGGACCCACCTGAGGAGAAAGCCAGATGATCACCCAGTGCCTGAGTCCAACAACTGAGAAGACTACTACGCTAAGAGCCTGAAGAGCCTGAGGGTGCCTCGGTTGCAAGACGGATCCCGCCGGATTTCAGAGAGACAGACTGAGTACCCGTTACAAAAAGAC
The DNA here is from genome assembly GCF_964263255.1 of Lissotriton vulgaris. NCBI lineage: Eukaryota > Metazoa > Chordata > Amphibia > Caudata > Salamandridae > Lissotriton > Lissotriton vulgaris. The sequence goes on from NC_141698.1 coordinate 353,509,771, forward strand.
CCTAACCAAAATAAAACTCTACCTTCCTAGATCGAGTCTCAGGCCACTTATTGATACCACGCCACAAATACATAATAAAAAAAATAAATGTATACTTTTTTCTGTTTATCAATAGTATAGATATTAAAAATGTGTTGATCAAAAATATAACTTAATATAGTTTACATTAATATTATGATCTGTAAGTTTATTTTTACATTTTGTTTATCCAAAGATGTGTGTTGCTGTGAGTTAGTTTTTAAAATTATCATTTTATGTTTTTCACAGTTTTGGGTTATTTGGGTGGGAGGTGGAATGGGTAGTGTTTGATTTTTAAATTGTAATAACTGTTTTCAACTTACATTTTTTTGTAAGTTTGACATTATTTGGTGCTCATTTCTATCCAATTTCATTGTTATGTTTTTAGTTATTGTGGTTTATGTACTTTGTTTTATTGAATATTTTGTTATAAAATATTTGACCAGTTGTGGGGTTCACTTGGGTATTGGGTGAGAAGTATTTTAATATTAAAGTCATTTTATTTTTTTGACGGGGCTTGAAGTGTATTTAATGTGTTTGATGCTTATGACAATACATTATGGGGAGATTGACCTTATAATCTAATTAAAAATATATTTTTGAAATGCTTTTAGAACAAATAGTTTTGGAAAAATTGGGATTGATAGGTTTTGTAATTTAAAATTATTGTAAAAAATAGTTTGTGGTTCTGCTTTAGTTTATAAGAATAGTCTATTTGAACACTGAAGTGTTTCAGAATATTTAAAATGCATTTGGGTGGGTTTACAGTTAGAATAGTACATATGGTACCACGTAATTTATACAATTTACTACATTTGCCACCCTCAGACACAGTGGCGGCTCCTCCATGGGGGCAAATGGGCGCCGCCCCCTTGCTTTCTCGCCGTGCGAGAAGGCAGAAACAAATGGTAGTTAATAACTACCATTTGTTTCTGCCTTCTCGCACGGCGAGAAAGGAATTTCCTGGTTTAAAGTCAAGTGGGCGGTGTGTTACTCGAGGGCAGGGGGGAATGGTTTGCTCACTATTGTTAATACTGACTGTTTGGGCGGCCTGAGGCCGCCCAAACAGACAGTATTACCAACAGTGGGAAAGCCACTCCCCAAGCCACTCCCCCCTGCCCTCGATAACACCACCCACTCACTCTCCCTGTATGCTGCAGCAGCAGCATACAGAGAAAATGACGTAGGTGGGGGCAGCCGGCCGCACCTATCAAGAACGCAGCGGTGGAGGGGAGGGAGGCTGCCTGCTCCACCGCCTTCCTGATCTTGATGACGTGCTGGGACTTGAATGCCAGGACGGCGGGAGTTGTCTCCGGAGATTGAGAACAGACTGTAAGTGTACTTTATTTTATATATATTCTATGTAAGCCTCTGTGAAATGCTAAATATGTATATTTATGTTGAAGTAATACAGAGCGCAGGGAATAGGATAGCTGGGCTGGGAGGTTTACTGTATTAGCAGCACATCAAATTAAGCTGACTTCAGGCCTGGTTTCTCCCCCGGTGCTCAAACTTCAGGCACCTGTTGCACTGAAAATGCGAGCCCGCGTGGGGGAGGCCGGGGCATGAGCTGCGACCCTGCTTTGCCTCTGTTTCTTTAGTCTTCCGGGTTAACAAAATTTGAATTTCGGATTCATGTATCCCTTGAGTATTGTGGTATTTTGTGTGACGTGCACTTGTGATTGTTAATGACAGCAACAGATGTTCACATCTCCAGGGTGAAACCGCAATAAATATGCGTCTTTGTGATGAAACGCGCTGTTTTGTAAAACTGCAGCAACTGACGCTAAATGAGAGTTATTTTAGGAGAGGAATAAAAAAATAATGGTCAAAATAAGCGATCCTGAAACAGCCTGCAAAACACGACAAATCAGTAGATGAGCCCGCTGTTAACCCACTGAGCTGGCTTAGAGTATTCCCAAGCAAGCGTGTCATTTGGTGTGGATTGAGTTTTTGGGCTAATTTATTAAACACCTTGGGCCGCTGTTTGTCTTGTAACAATGAGCAGCACGCCCAGGACAGGACCTCTTCTTAGCGCCTTGAAGCACTGCACGAAGGAGACTGTGTGCGAGTTCAATGCAGATCAAAGTGACAAAGTCGCTCGTCACATCAGAAATCTGTGAATCTGCCTCTTTAAATGATTTCCTTGTTCACTAGGTCTGTCCCCAAGAGACTGCGGTGGCGGATCACAAGAGAGAGGTTTTCACACAATCTGATCCCGATCACAAAGGAAGGATCAGTGTTTTTGTGTGGGGGGTTTTAAGAGTGTGTTCGTCATGAAAATAGATCAGTCGGCAGCCAAAAGTGACACCACTGATTCAGATTTTCAATGATTTCACGTTCTCCACACAGTACACCCTACCCCACCCATCCACACCCCAGGTTTTATTCTCCAAGCACAAAAACGAATGAGACCCGAAAACAAGACTCCAATAAGGCTGTTGTGAAGGTGCCGAGCAGCTGAGAAGGAGGTGGCCCGGGGGCAGCTTTGGGGTTCTTTTCTGAACAAGAGTCTTGCCACTCCTCATGGGACGAGATGAAAACCAGAGCAGAATATTCTTACCACACGGATTACGTCCGAAGGAAGGGACACGTTGGTTCTGCGAAGAGATGTTCTCACAAGACTCACTCACCACTACCTTCCTTTCCCTCCTCTTTTTCGCCCGTCCTTCCTTCCACTCCCTGTCTACATTTCGTCCCAAAACCTCTACCTTCATTCCTGTCTCTCAACCACCACTGCCCCTTTCCTTCTTCACCTCTCTGCCTCTCACCCAACACATCTGCCTTTCCTCGTTCTCTCACCCACCACAACCCTTTTCCTTTCTCTCCCCCTCTCTCTCCTCACACCCACAACTCCTTCTGTCTCTTTCCTCACTGCCTCACTCACCACTCCGCCTTTCCTTTCTGTCCTCAGTCTGACACTCACTCCACTTCTCTCCATTCCTCTTTCCCACCAAGTTTCCTCCTTTCATCCTCTTTCCCTTCTATGCTTGTCACCAACTCCTTCCCCTGCCTTCAGTTATTCTACCACTTTCCTCCTTATTTCTATCCCTTTTACTCCTTTTCTCGACTACCTTCTCCTTTTCTCTCACTCACCACTCCCTCTACCTTTCGCTCTCTAGTCTCTGCCTCAGATCCCCCTTTCCTTTCTCTACCCTCTCCTCTCTACTCTCACCCAACACTCACTCTACCTTTCTCTCTGTCCACCCAGCTCCCCATTCCTTTCTCTGCACACTCTCTCCTTTCACTCACATGCCTCTACATTTCGAGGTCTCTGTCCACCCAGCTCCCCTTTCCTGGATCTACATTCTCTCTCCTCTCACCCACCACTCTCTACTAGACTGATGCCATCTATATTCTATGAGTGAGAAGGAAGCACCCATTCCTTGTATACAAGGGAACGCGAGGGCATCTTGAAAGTAAAACAGGCTTGTTTAAGTGGAAAAACATGATGTGCATATGGCTGGAATTAAAGGTGCATGCTTTTTAAGCTACCTACACCATTATCATATGAAATGTCTTTATTTCATAACTACACTTTAACAATTGCTTTATCAACTCTCTTGCTTCCTTAAATTTGCTTAAATGCACCATTTGCCTGCTCTTTTTTTCCCCCACGAATTTCCCTGAGCCCCACCATATGGTGGCTGGACTCGCTCGCTACACTCACTCGCCTTCGGGCACTCAGACAAAACTTTTACGCCCTACCACTTTCAAATGTCACCAGCCGCCACTGCTCAGACATATTGACTTTTAAGTTTGAATAGTAAATCTCAGACACACACCAACATTTGCACTTTCTCCAATGTTTGTGGAACTGGAGTTAGAATAGTAAATCACACGCCAAGTTTTGCATCTTCATCAATGTTTGTGAAATTGTAGATAAAAAAGTATATTTGCCCCTACCCTAAATGTATGCATTTTTCCAATATTTGTGGGATTGGAGTTAGAATAGTAAAGCGTACACCACTGGAACTGGAGTAAGAATAGCTTATCTGCACCTAATTAAAATACGTTTTTTCATTGTTTGTGGGATTGGAGTAACAGTAGCATACTTGCCCTTCACCTGAACCAGTATAGTGAAAATATTTAACCCCTTCCATGCTCATGACAAGGTCAGCTCGTCATGGGTGTTACCTGCGCTGTGCTTATGATGAGTTGACCTTGTCATGAACAATGGTAAATCCCACTTTGCAGCACAGGAGGGGAAAACCCCCTAGCAGCCAAGGTGTTAAGAGAAAAAACATTTATATGCAATATTAAAATAACATGTTACAAGTACCATAGGTACCCACAGGCCCAAATGCGGAGGGCCAGGGGGGAAGGGAGCTCTGTTAGGGGCCCCCAAAGTCAGTTTCAGACAGCCAATTCATGTCGGAAAGGCCGATATGGATTGGTTGTCGGAAACCGACATCATAATCCCAACGGAGGAAACACAGTCCTTAAGGGATTATAAGCGCTTTCCCACTGGCCGACAGGCTCTTTGAGCCCGTCAGAACCATGTCCGAATACCACGCCGGTTTAAACACTGACCGCTGACATCATTTTACGGGGGGTCAGACTTTAAACCTACCATGTCAGTCGGAAAGTCTCTGATCAGCAGTCAGAGGCTTTCCGACCGACATCGTAATCAGGCTCTCTGTCTCTAAGCACAGAAACATACACACATTACACACTATATTCCAAAAAACGTAAACACCATTTCAAAATTTATATATGAAAGCGCTTATGTCTGATGCTCTAGAAAATCCAGGCACACCATTCTTCCGCTGCAGATATTCCAAAATGTATCCCACCCCCACTAAATAAAGTCCAAAAAACATTTAAGAAATCCGAAAATAAGGTTCCATATCCAATCTATTGATACCCATCAAACAACGAAAAATGATTTGACTAAAAGGCCTGAAATAGAAGAAAAATGTTATATATAGACGAAAATCAAAGCACTCCATTGCATTTTCTTCAAAACCCCCATAAAAATGTTAGTACATGCAACTCCAAAAGGAAAGATCTTTGGTACTTGTAACATAAAAACAATAAATATTCCTACTCTTACCTGAAAACACCAAAATGCACATTAATTATTAAGCAATCCCCATATACACCCTACACTAATGCAGCAAACAAGAGTGCCACAGTATTCATCAGGTCTTGTAATTTGTTTAAAATACACTGCTGCAAGTTAATGAATAAAACATTACAATAATTGAGTTTCGACAGCACAAGGGCGGTGACAACTATTTTCTGCATATCATGAGGAATAAACGGAAAGACAATCCTCCAAATCTTTAGTACAAAGAAAGAAGAGGAGGTAACAGCATTGACTTGCTTTTCAAATGACAGTTTTCATAGAAAATTATCCCTAAATGTTTTACTTTAGAGACCAGTGTTGGTAGCGTTCCTAATCCCTTCAGCCACCAGGCTGGAGACCAAAAATAAGTATTGTTGTCCAACAAGAGCACTTTAATTTCCAGGAATTACATTTTAAACAGCTGTTGGATATCCAGTTGTTGATCTGCAGCATGCAGCTATGGAATTTGCTTGCTAAATCCTCTGGGTTCCCTGCCACTGAGACTACAATCCGGGTATCACCAGCGTAGCTGATCACTACGAATCCAAACTTTTTAGGCCAGCCAGGCCGGTCACATAAAGATTATAAAGAGTGGGGCTCAGAGACGAGCCTTGAGGCACCCCACATGACAGAGAGAAAAAGCTGGATGAGAAGCCATCCATAGCCATAAATTGTTCTCTCTCAGATATAAATGATTTCAGAAGAGCAAGTGCACTTCCTCTGATGCCTAGGGAATAGAGACAGTCAATCAATAGGATATGATTGACCGTATCAAATGCAGCCGAGAGATCCAGCAAGATCAGGGCTGAATTACTTCCTTGAGCTAATGTGGCTCTCACCTCTTCTGAGGCAAAGTTCAAAGCTGATTCCGTGCCATGTTCACCCCTGAAACCAAATTGTGATGGGTCCAGGAGGTGATTTAACTCATGAAAGAGAGTCAGTTCTTTATGTAGTACCTTTCCAATGATCTTAGCTGGAAAAGGGAGATGTGATATTGGCTGAAAGTTGTTAGGGCCCAATGGCTAAGGTTAGATCTCTTTAGTCAAGGCAGAAAGGAAGCAATTTTCAACACCTTAGGGAAATAGCCTTGGGTGAGCATTACATTAAAAATGTTCACCCACTGGTAGGATATTACTTTTAGGGTTAAATGGGATTGTTTATAATTATGCCTATTTATCTTATTATGTTTAATTAGATGTAATAGATATGTGCATTTTTTGTATAATGTTCTTAACCTTTGTAAACACATTTCTTTTTAATGGATATACATGTATTAAAATGGACTTTTTACGTTTTGTAGAAAGGACTTTTTAAGTTTTGTATAAAAAAATATATATTTTTGAAATACGGGATTTATTCATGTTTTTAAACATAGTTTGTAAATATTTTTGATCTTTACACTTTTTTTGTCAGCATTTTACTTCATTTAAAAAACAATATTTAGTTTTCTACATTTGTGTCATCAGTGAATATTTTTTAGTTGATATTTATGTTGCTGATATCAGTGTGTTTTGTAGTAGATATTAGGAAATGCTATTTTTCTATCTAATATTATGTCATAGAACCGTGCACTGGGAATGACTCCTAAGCACCCGATGCATCTCTTGCCTCAGAATTATGATACGGTAGAACAAGAGGAAGAAAAGTGGGATCCAGAACCCAAGGACAAATAAATCATAAACAGAATTTTCAAGCCCATCACAGCAACAGTAGGAATTTCCTGCTACAGAAAGTGACAGCTCAAGCTGCACCTTTTGTTTTAAACTCAGAAAAATTACCACATAGAGAATTATGTTATCCAGGAATGGGAGCTTGACTACATCGTTCCTGCGGATGCCTTTCAATTTCCAATCACTAGCACTATCTTTAAGCCTGGGCATCAGCAAAGAACTTGCCATACTATCTACCACTCTTGGGCCATCAAAGTCAACATAATAAACAAAAAGTACCTGCAACTTGAATTTGCTCAGCAATTCTATACAATCCTGACCTTTTTAACGATTCAAAGATAACTTCAGTAAGGCCTTGAGGTGGATCATAAGAACCTTATGTACCTTCCCTGTAGCGAGGTTCAAACCTGTCTAGGATTTATGAAGCACTGTGCCAATCTTCTTATCAATGTAGTCTGACGTGAATGCATCCTCCACTCTTGTGACAAGTCACCCCTCCAAATATGCAACATGAAATGTACCGTCACAGTCTGTGGAAACACTGACCCTACTTCTCAGCAGACTTTAGTCTTATTCTCCAGGATGTAAACTATGCAGGTCATTTTATTCACACTAGAATAACATTCTTCACAGTCAGGTATGTGGAGAGCTTAAATGAGGAAGAGCAATTAAACTGGGGAAAGAAATCCCCACTTGTGGCACCCGGGTCCGTGCTTCTGGAGAACCCATATTCTCTCTGAGATTGGATAACACTGCTTGAAAATTCTATTTATGATTTAATTGTCCTTGGGTTCTGGATCTTACTTTTCTTCCTCTTGTTCTGCCATATCATAATTCTGAGAGGACCATGATAATGTGGAAAATGAATTCCTCTTTTTATTGTATATACTGTAGATCCCCTTGTCTTCTTGCGGCTCTTTTATATTCTCATTCTTCAGCACCGTGAGGGTAAATACCCTCCATAAATATTTAAATGACCAGCACAATAAATATCTCAATACCTAAAGTCTGCCATAAAATTCTTATATGGAACACAAAAAAGTCTATGAACAGGATCCTCAGTCTAAGGATTATGAATGTAGCTTTAAATTACAACAGTTTGTAAAGCACAGTTGTGTAAACCCTGGAGTGCCATACAGTGGTGGTAGTGTCAGCCACAGTACATTCCTAGTTGGTTTATGGCAATGCCCTTGTGGATGAAATTTGTGGGCTTAGTTATTAGGCCTTCATCTGCTTGGACGCTGTTGTTTTTAGACTGAGAAGTTGGGATATTGCCCCAGATCTTTGATGCTTGCTTCAGTGGCATTCACTGCAGAACAGGATAGTCATCAAATGTCTGGCTTTAGTGTTCACATACCTTTGGGCATACTGGTTTTCCAGAGGAGAAATGATTTGATATCTCATACTGCTTGAGCAGGAGCTCTATGAAGATAAGCCGCTGTTGGTGGTCTGCCAAGCTAACTATAAAACTAGTTATGATGAGAAATAAGTGCTTCATGTCCTAAAAGCGTGAGATTTGATTTCTGTTTATAGCTGTTGTATCCAAGTTCTTTTGACTTGTTAGGTGGCTCCACTGAATCTATTCTGCACAAGAGGTCAATAAGGTAGATTGCTGGAGGTGCTGCAGGAAAAGCTATGTTAGCTCTATGGCAACATTATAAAATAGGTTTAAGGAAAGAGTAGACAAAGTGCTTCCCTGGTGTCCCCCTTCAGAAACATCTGCCTCCATGGGCAATATGTCTGGGCTTTCTCCTACATAGTCTACCTAGTATCAGGTGTGCTTCGAGTCCCAAACTTGAAAGTAGCAAGTACCTAGGTGAGGGTCAAATCTTCAAAAGGGCCAAACCCCATGTCTAGTTAGCAGAAGTCCTACTTATCATACCACTCCCACCAGGGTTGGCATCTTTAACAGTGGTGAAGAAGAGAGCATTCCTTACTTACTGCCAACAAAAGAAGCCTTTAAATCTAGATTTGTTTCCACCTCCTGAAGACGAGGGGAGACACTGATGGCCCAGGGGAATTTACATGATGGAAAATTGGACCTGGCCTTGTGCCATACCCTCTAACCCTTTGGTTCCCAAAAGTTGAACTTTCCCTGTTGCATCAGGGTCTTCCAGAAGAGAGCTCCTCCTTCTTATACCCACCAAATTGCAGTTGCAAAGCCAAGGCCCCACAGGGTTGCCCTGAAGGCAGCAAGTCACCAAGGTCCCAGGTGCTATGGTACCCCTCAGCAGGTAAATGATCACAGGGTTGATTCTTCCCCAGGAGCCTCACCTTTCTGCTGGTGTAGTGGGGATGCTTGCAAAGCTTGATGTTCATGGAGTCCAGGAACATGGCGTCTGTGATCTCTCCAACCGTCAAACAAGCCTCATCCAGGATAGATATGATACCCCGATGTTGCTGCTCCACCAAGTCCACAATGATCTGGTTGTCAAAGTATTCAATCTGTGGGAAGCACAAGGAGAGTAGATCAGAGACCCATGTCAAGTCAAGTCAAGTCAGAATTTATATAGCGCACTACATACCCAGAGGGTCTCGAGGCGCTTGAGGAAGGGGGGGAGGTTTACTTATCGAATATCCAGGGTTTAAGCTGTTTTCTGAAGGCTAGGTGGTTTTGAGTAAGGCGGAGGTGGATGGGAAGGGAATTCAAGGTTTTGGCCGCTAAGTAGGAGAAGGATCTACCCCCCATGGTGGCTTTGTGGATGCGCGGAACAGCGGCGAGGGCTTGGTTGGACGAACGCAGCTGGCGGGTGGGGGTGTAAAAGGAAAGGCGCGCGTTGAGACAATCAGGTCCAAGTTCGTATAGGGCTTTGTGTGCGTGGGTGAGGAGACGGAACGTTATCCTCTTGTTGACGGGGAGCCAGTGAAGGTCTTTCAGGTGAATGGAAATGTGGTCTGTGTTGGGGATGTCTAGTATGAGTCTGTCTGAAGCATTTTGGATGCGTTGGAGTTTTTTCTGCAGTTTTGCGGTGGTACCGGCGTAAAGGGTGTTTCCGTAGTCCAGATGGCTTGTAACCAGTGCGTGAGTGACCGTTTTTCTTGTTTCGGTGGGGATCCAGCGAAATGTTTTTTTGAGCATGCGTAGGATGTTGAAGCATGATGATGAGACGGCGTTGATTTGTCTGGTCATCGAGAGTGAGGAGTCCAGGATGATGCCCAGGTTCCGTGCGTGGTCCATCGGTATGGGGGCTTTTCCTAGGGCCGTTGGCCACCAAGAGTCGTCCCCGGCGGAAGGGGATGCACCTAAGATGAGGACTTCCGTTTTGTCTGAGTTCAGTTTCAGACGGCTGTGCTTCATCCACTCGGCTACTTCTTTCATCCCTTCATGTAGGTTGGTTTTGGCGGTGATTAGGTCTTTAGTGAGTGAGAGGATCAGCTGAGTGTCATCAGCGTAGGAGATGATGTTGAGGTTGTGTTGACGTGCGATGGTTGCGAGGGGGCTCATGTAGACGTTGAAGAGGGTGGGGCTGAGTGATGATCCTTGCGGGACGCCGCAGATGACTTCGATGGCCTCTGACTTAAAAGGGGGGAGGCGGACTCTCTGAGTTCTTCCAGCGAGGAACGAGATGATCCAGTCCAATGCTTTTCCTTGAATTCCGATGTTTCTGAGGCGTTGTATCAGGGTGCTATGGCAGACTGTGTCGAAGGCTGCAGAGAGGTCAAGGAGGATGAAGGCGACTGTGTCTCCGTTGTCCAGTAGTGTTCGAATGTCGTCTGTTGCTGCGATGAGGGCGGTCTCGGTGCTGTGTTTGGCTCGGAAGCCAGACTGTGAGGAGTCGAGTGATTTGTTGGTTTCGAGGAAGGCGGCGAGCTGATTGTTGATGGCTTTCTCAATGACTTTGGCAGGGAATGGGAGGAGCGAGATGGGGCGGTAGTTTTTGAGTTCGGTGGGGTCAGCTGTGGGTTTCTTCAGAAGGGCGCTGAGTTCGGCGTGTTTCCAGCTTTCTGGGAATTTGGCGGAGTTGAGGGAGCAGTTGATGACGTCTCGGAGATGGGGTGCGATGATGGAGTCTGCTTTGTTGAGGATGTGATGGGGGCATGGGTCTGTAGGGGATCCTGAGTGGACGGAGTTCATCAGGCGAATGGTGTCTTCTGTGGTGATTGGGTTCCAGTCGAAAAGGTTATTCGGAGGAGGTACAGGTTCGGAGGTGAGTGGGGTGGACTGGTTTGCGGGTTGGTTGTCAAAGCTGTTATGAATGTCGGCGATTTTGTCATGGAAAAATGAGGCGAGGGAGTCGCAGAGGACTTGAGAGGGGGTGATGTCGTTTGAGCTGGCGGTGAGGTTGGTGATTTCTTTGATGATGTTGAAAAGTTCCTTGCTGTTGTGGGCGTTGTTGTCTAGTCGGTCTTTGAGTGCTGATTTCTTGGCTGTCCGGATTAGTTGGTGGTGTTTGCGGGTGGCGTTTTTGAAGGCGGCTTGGGTGATAGTGTTTGGGTCTTTTTTCCAAGTTTTCTCAAGAGAACGACAGAGCTTCTTGGATTTCTTAAGGTCATCGTTGAACCAGGGGGCGTTCTTGCTTCCTTGCTTGATTTGATGTTTTTTCAAGGGTGCTAGTTTGTCGGCGGTTTGGGTTAACCATTGAGTGAGGTTGATGGCGGCTTGGTTAGGGTTCGTTGAATAGGCAGGGGGTTTTTGAAGAAGTGATGTGGAGATCTGGTCGATGGTGATTTTGTTCCAATTTCTTCGCAGAGTTGGTTGTGGGTGGTTGTGGATCGTGGTCTTATTGTAAATGAAGTGGATGCAACTGTGGTACGTCCAGTGGAGGGGTGTGGTGTGAGTGAAGGAGATATGCTTGCTGGAAGTGAAGATAGGGTCGAGTGTGTGTCCTGCATAGTGTGTGGGCGTGTTAACAAGTTGTTTAAGTCCGAGATTGGCGAGATTGTCCAGAAGGGTGGTAGTGTTACTGGCGTTGCTCTTTTCCAGATGGAAATTGAGGTCTCCCAGTAGAATGTATTCTTCTGAGGGGAGGGCGTGTGGGGTGATGAAGTCAGTGATGTCTTCGCTGAATTTTGTACGGGGTCCTGGTGGCCTGTAGAGGAGGGTGCCTCTGAGTGTGGTCTTGGGGTCGGTGTGGATCTGGAAGTGAAGGTGTTCGGCGATAGCGAGGTTGTCTTCTGAGCTGGTTGAGACGCGGATGGTGTTCTTGTGGACGATGGCGATGCCTCCTCCTGTTTGGATGGTGCGGTCCTTACGGATGATCTTGTAGCCGTCTTGGATGGCTATGGTGATGTCTGGAGCTGAAGAGGCATTCATCCAGGTTTCTGTTAGGAAGGCGATGTCCAGAGAAATGGTGTTGAGTAGATTCCAAAGGTCGATGGCGTGTTTGTGAACCGAGCGGGTGTTGAGAAGGATGCATTTAAGGTGGTTGGTGTTGGATCTCTAGTCTGTACAATTCCTTTTGCAGATAAAACACTTCAAGTCCCCATATACTTAAGGCTATCCTCTCACCACCTGTATCTAGTCAGAACTGTTAATGGATATCAAAACTACAACTAGAAGTACTGTCATTATCACGTATCAACCTCGTCCCATCTAGCTTACTGAGTTTCAACACCACTAAAGCTAGCCTGCCTTAAATTTCCATGGAAAGGCTAAAGACCCAGCCCTGGCTTGAAGAGATCTTAATACCTGAAAAGATATCTAAAGCCTCCTGACTGGAATGACACCTCGGTTGATGCCACTGATTACAAGAGGCTATTTTCTGCCAGAAACAAGTACCCATCATCAGCTCTTGAATTATGATCAGCCAACTGGCTTTGGATAGCTGATAATCACAATTCTTGTCATACTTTTGTCTTGCATCTAAGATGTTTTATCATAACAGTGTCATTTTAACCCTCACTGCTCTTTCTTATAAGGGACAGGTGAAATCTGAGATGGGAGCAAGACGGTAAATGAATGGATAGCCTGTTAAGGTACATTGATGGAGCAGTGGGGAGAAAACAATGGCAGAAATTAAGAGAATTCAAAAATATTTTCACTGAAGATGGTCAATTAGTACATTGGGCTTCTATTTAGAAATATAATTACTTATCCTAAATATACACAAGGCTGAAAACAAACAGTGCAAAATCAGAGAAACTCCACACGGTGAATAAAGACAGACAACTATATGTATCATGTGAAACTATTTTACGCTGCAAAGTTAGATACTTGCTTCCCCTACTTCCAGCCACTGAAGGAGGCACCTTATAGATTCACCTAGTTACTGGGAACAAAGCCCTTAAATCTGAACCAGTAATTTATGTGCTCTCAGTTGATGGGGTCAAAACTTTGTGGCGAGATGAGGCCCTACCTTGCAGAGGGTGCACGTCTGCAATTTATTTTTAAATAGAGGGTTTATCACATCCACCTTTTTAATCTACCTTTAACAGTATCTAATTCCATGGAAATACTTGAAATTATGGCTCCATTCAGCAAAAAATGGACCCAACTCCATCTGTATTCTTTGGGCATTGATGCAGTCAAAGTTAAGGCTTCTTGGGCTTGGAAAAAAAAGTTACTTACTTGTAACTGTTTTTCTAGCGCTCATATCTTTCTTGTTTATGCCAAAGGGAAGAAGATCCCTTCAATGTTCTTTGCTCAATAAAGTATTGCTTATACACTTCTGAAATGCAGCGAAGTGAAAATCATGCTATACCTCCATGCAACATTCACATCCAGGCAAGATCAAAAGCATCTGTTGGACAGGCAGGGCTATCGAAGCTACTGTGGATGCAGGGGCTGCTAGAAAGCCGGCATAGCAATGGTGCGACCAAACAAAGGGGATCGGGGACAGTGTTAACTTCAAAGTCTATGAGATAATTTGCCCCTGAGATAAGATTTAAAACAGCATTTCAGAATACAGTCAGTAAGAATGGACTGAATCAAAAAGGGAGTTTGAAGTCAGAAATTTAGTAAAACCGTTAAGTACCCGGTAGGTCAAACAACTGCCATTTTGGATTCAATACCCAGATATGGGAGCACCTCTGTCAATAGCAGGTCTTACCACTTTCTATTGCAGAGTTCCTTTACTCGAGGAGGAAAAATAGGGGCGGTCCTCTCACAAAGCTACATAACTAGTTCAAAGTAACAGGAGGACAACAAGTTGATGAAAGGCAAGGTACTAAATAAATATTCAGTCACAGGGTAAAAAACACACCTGCAATAAGAAGAAACAAGGACATAACATGAGGTGGGCATTAAAACACGACAAAGACGCAGTATCCCTGAGTTTTGCAATGCAATAAAATGAAGAAACGAAAGGTTACTTACCTTTTGTAAAGATCTTTTTGGTGAATAATCTATTTACCTGCAGATTCCTCACCTGAGAACAATTCCAGATGTCACACTGGATCTCGACACACCAGTAGAGAGCGTTCGCTTCATATGGATGCCGGAAGTGATGTCTGATGATGTTACCGAAACCAAATACCACTCAGTCAGGTGCACTGTCAGTTTCCATCCATTATTTCCAAGCCTTTGAGGTCACTAGATAGAGTGACATTGAAAAGAGGTCGTGGAGTAACAAACTCAGATTGGGATCTTATTAAATCTTTCCCTACTAAACTTCAATCAGATGGGGAGGATGGTGAAGGAAGCTGCAAGCAGATAGAGTATCCACCACAACGTTTGCTACCAAAGGTATATAGCTTTTTCTACTGATAGATGCATCAGTTAATGAGGAAGTCTTGCATGATGGATCTAGCATAGTCGTCAATCTTACGCACTTTCAAATCCAGGCAGTAATGCTTAGCATTGTGTGTAATGTAACTACCTTGCAAATTTCTGTGATCAGAACAACTCTGGCAAGAGCAGAAAAAGATGACTTGGCTCTGGTTGAATGACTTGGATTTTCTCAGGCTGTTCCATATTAGTAAGAGCATAACAGATCTTGATACAGAGGACGATCCATCTGGACAATGTCAGCTTCAGGACACTTTCTCCTTCCTGGAAACACAGTACCCAGTGAAAATGTGGTCATCCTATCATATATCTGTTGTGCAGTTCAAGTAGAAACTGACCCCCACCTAGGATCCTTTAAGGGATGGGGTGGGGGAACAAAGATGGGCATGGAGATGCCCTGGCTAGGTGGAAAGGGGTCACCACCTTAGCAAGGAAGACAGCTCTGGTTTGCAACACCAACTTATCAGGGAAAAAAAGAAGTAAACGGCAGGTGAGCCCTTAGAGCCGGCATATCACTGACCCGCCACGCCGATAAGATTACCTCTAGAGAAACTGTTTTCACAGTCAACAACCATTACTGAGAACTGTGAAGGTGGTTCAAACGATGACCCCATCTTGAGATTACAACATTAAGGCCCTTCTGGTACATAACACAAAATGAGGTGGAGGATAAAGTTGGTCAGCTCCCTTTGAAACCACATTACAATGTCGGATTTAAAGAAGGAGGGATGATCTGTGAGGCAGAGGAATGCTGACAATGCAGCCAAATATCCCTTTAAAGTTCTCACTGCACCCCCTTCCCCTTTCTGCTAGGGAGAGTGCAAACTGAGCGACCTGTGTAAACCAGGCTTGCAAAGGGTTATACATTGTTGCCTGTGCACCATGCTACAAAGCTGTCCCACCTGCCAGGGTAAACAGATGTTGTGGAGGTGTGATGAGCGGACAAAATTAGGTCTACCTCCTCTGATAGCAGCTGAAAGGAGCTTCAGTGTCCCTGATTAATCTCCAAGCATGAAGGTGGAGGTCTTGGAGAGTGAGATGCAGCACCATTCCCCCACCTATCCCTGACTGGCAGAGGTGGTCCAGTCTGAATGGCAATCTGAGCAGGGGACATACGGGAAAGTGGCATAGGTCTGCATTACACACCCTCCTTGGCAAGTGAGGGGCAATTAGAATTACTTGGGTCCTGTCTTTGTGAATCTTCCTCAGAACTCTAGGGATCAAGGGTATGGGTGGAAAACATGGTGCAGCTGAAAGTTTCACTTCAACTGAAATGCACACCCCAAGGTTCTTCTCAACAGATACCGAGGGCTCAGATCTGCTGGTACTGAGTGTTTTCCGAGGAGTCAAACAAGTCCACTCTAGGAGTTCCCCACTTGGCGAACATACCCTGGAGTACGTATGGCAGAAGACGCCACTCATGATCAGTAAGATAACGTTGGCTCAACCTGTTGCCTCTGGCGTTTAGAGACCCCGCTAAGTAATTTGCTTTCAAACCAATCCCTTGATTGAGTGGCCAATACCACAGTTTCACTGCCGCTCAACAGAAGAGTTGAGACCCTACTCCCTCCTTCTTGCTCACATACCACATCACAGCTGAATTGTGCATCAAGATTTGGACAGACCAACATTGGATGGAAGGGAAGAAGGCCTTAAGCATCAACTGGATTACCTGCAGCTCTTGCAGGTTGGTATAAGGCACCCACTTCTCTGAACATGAGAGGTCACTGACCTCTAGATCTTCCATATGATACCACCCACCCTAGGGTGGAGGCACCAGTAATTACTGTGGCCAAGGTCAGAGTTGTGAAGGTTCACCTCGTTCCCCTACCAAGCCACATCTACAGCAGCACTCCAGGAGACAATAGTGTTCAACAGGTCCCACCACTGTGTTGGTACCAATTCATGTGGAAGCACTACAGCAGAGCCCTCCTCTACCAACATGCATGTGTGAACAGTACTATGCAGGAAGTTAGCAGACCTAGCAGGCATAAGACGGTCAGAGCTGGGAATCAAGCCTCTTCTGGAATGGATGTAGCTGATCCTCTGAGGAGGAGGGAAGGTGAGGAAGAGTAGTATCCAGAATGAACAATATGAACATGAAACTTTGGAAAGGCTCCAGATGAGATTATGATCTGTTGATCGAAAATCCCACGTTGAACAGTAGCAAGACTGTTGACTGTAGATGGCGTTTTACCATCTGCGGGGACCATGCTTTGAGCATCCAGTCATTTAGGGAAAGAAAGATGGAAATGCCTGACCTCCTCAGATGGGCAAGAATCACTGCCATTAACTTGGTGCAGACCTAAGGTGCTGATGTCAAGTCAAAGGGAAGCACTGCAAATTGGTAATGGGTAGGACCTACCACAAAGCGCAAGAACTTCCAATGGGACCACAGAATTGGAATGTAAAAATAACCATCCTGCAGGTCAAGAGACAGCATCCAGTCTCCAGCTTCCAATGCTGATAAGACTTAAGTCAAGGTCAGCATCTTGAATTTCATCCTGTGACAAAAATTCAAGTCCCTGAGATGTAGATTTGGGTGGAGACCACTGCTGTCCTTCTTGGGAACAAAAAGAATCAGCAATAACATCCTTGCCCAATTTCCTTCTCTGGTACTAACTACACAGCTCCTTTCAAGAGAAGCACTGCTTCCTCTTGCTGCGGGATATAAAGATGGCCTTCTGGCAGGGCAGATGTTAGGGAAAGACAGAGTGGCGGTGCTAGAAGGAAGGGCAGGGTATACCTCCTTTCTCTTATCTGAAGGACTCACTGGTCTGAAGTAATTGCCTTCCTGGCTGGTAAAAAAGGAGGACACCAGCCCAACCACAGACTCCATGTGAGCTTATAGAAGCAAACCAGACCTGCTTTCTTGGTGATTCGGTGGAGGAGGAGGAAACTTGATGGAGGGATCAACAGCCTTCACCTCTGGCTCTACCCACGTACTGTTTAACTAGAAGATTCTGGGCTTGTTGAGCCTGAGATTAGAAGAGTTGACGCTGTAGTAAAGAAAATCCAGATGAGAAGACCTGAAAGCCTCAAAACTGCTAGTAGTCTGTTAATGGATGAGGCTGTTAGAGGTTCAAAGATCTGGCTGTGATCTTGCTCGCTTTAAAACCCTTCAATGTGGTGTCAGCTTTGAGGCAAAACCAAAGTACTCTATCAAAGGGAATGTCCAACAAGTTAGCCTTTAAGTCTGAAGGAAAGCCTAATGTCTGAAGTCAGGCATGGTGACGTATTGCATTTGAGGCCCCCATGGCGCTACAGTCCTGGAAGTGCATCTACATGTCCTGCAGGACATGTGCAGAAATCAGCCTGGCCATGTCTCATGGTATATTTATGTACCACACAATAGTAAAGCGGGAAGACTAGATAACAATATTTTCTGGAGTTGGATGCGTTGGCACGAAGGCATTGTCTCCTGGGACAGGACGTTAGTGCCTTGCCATGAACCAGTTCACCGCTGATACTGAGGTGGGAATCTCCCAAGCTGCCATTACAGCATTCAATCAGGCACCATTAAAAGAAAGCAGGGGTTCTGAAGATGATGCTTAAGGAAAGAGGACCTCTGTGAGGAGGTTGTATTTTATGTCCACAAAGGGAACTTGTAAATTCAAGACCTCTTTCTTCAGCCTTCTTCACCATGAATGGAAGGACAGCACCTCTGGTAGCTGTGCCGAAATGTCCATATCCACGTCAGGAGAAGTATCCAGATCGGTAGCCGAGGATGGGCCTGCCAGCTCATGTGATTGCTGGTCATTAGGAGAGTCCCTGTAGACATAAAGATTGAAGGGATCAAATCTGATCCAAAAAGCTCATAGATCCTCTGTTTGTACTCAGCTTCTTCCAGAAGCCTCTGATCCTCTCTTCTGGGCCTGTGCTGAGGCAAGGGCTCCATACCAGGGAGGTGACTCCGGAGGAGGTGGCGATCATAGCGTTAGCAGCTCCTGAAGGGGGACAGCCACTGCTACAGTGCTTGAGGTGGAGTAATGTACCTCTGCGCCAGATTAAAGGACGTGGGAACAGGGCAGGATCCAAGGGTATGGTGCCAAACAGTGTGGGTGTTAGAGTCAAGGGCATAAACATCGGTACGCCGAACAGCCTCGCAGTGATCAACGGCACATCAGATTAAGCTATGGCCAGGGCAAAAATATTAAATAATGTTTTGGGGTACATCATTGGTTACGTACACAGTGCCAGGAACTCCTGGTATGATGGAGCAGACCCCGGAAAATCCAGGTATACTCACATCGCTAGATTTTTTTATTTATTTGGTGTTTTATATAGCGTGAACATGACCCTGAGTAGGGTATCAGAGCACATCAATAAACAGTTATGTTACCAAGTCATCAGTAGTTGTACAATGATTTTGAGAAAAACTTTAAAGCTTAATATACATATATATATGTATATATATATATATATACAAGACCCCAAAGAGGTTAATGTCCGATGAGAGGTAGCATGTGTATGATCATGGAGGATCAATGTCAGCTGAGATTATGGGAGATATTTACTCATGTAAAAAGATTTGGCTTCATTTTTGAATGCAGAGATTGATGAAATTCTTCTAATGCTAGGGGGGAGAGCGTTCCAAATTCTAGGCGCTGCACCAGAGAAAGCTCGGTCATAAGTTCTTTTCTTACGGAATCGGGCCGGTTTCAGTAATAGATCTTCATGACTCCAGGAGACATTACATCCTCCTGATAGTGTGATTTTCTGGGCTAGGTACACTGGTGCCTTGTAGTGTATCGCTTTGTGAGTGATACATGCCATTTTAAGTTGTATTCTCACTTTGTAAGGCAGCCAGGTAAGAGCTTTCAGATGAGGAGTGATGTGGTCAAATTTTCTGGAGCCAGTTATAAATCGTGTGGCCGCATGAGACAGGCTTTCAGTGGGGCTGTTGAAATCTTGGGGAGACCAGCTAGAGTTGTGCAACCGTACTGGATCCTTGATATTACTAGTGACTGGACTGCTGTTTAACCCCTTCCATGCTGATGACGAACCCCAGCCGTCATGCACTACGGTGCTCGTGTGCTGATGACGGCTGGGGTTCGTCATGGCCCACCCCTGTTCCTTTGTTTACCGCACAGCAGCGGAAACGGGCCAGCAGGGAAGGGGTTAAAGGTCTGAATTATTTAAGAAAGGTTTCAGTTTTCTGAGGTAGCTTAAATGGAACAGGGCATTTTTGCCATTGTGTTAATATGAGATAGCATGTTCAAGTTTTTGTCTAGTATCATTCAGAGGCATTTGGTAGAATCAACAATCCTCGGAGTACAGTTTAGTGCCGTGATCAGATTGGTCAACTCTAGGATGTTCGTAGCACTTTTCTGGGGGGAAATCAGCAGAATTTTGGTTCTCTTTAGTGCTTGGTTCATGATACCTATCTTCTGTCGATGTGATCTTGATGTACAGCTGTGTGTCATCTGCGTACATGTGGAAAGAGATGTTTGCTCATTGTAAAGTTTCTGTGAGTGGCTCTACATACAGATTGAATAATGCCGGGGATATTTTTGAGCCCTGAGGAACTCCGATTGCAGGATTGTAGGAGGAATGGGGCTGGTTCATGAGATCGTAAAAGGATTTGTATCTCGTTGTCTGTCAGATAACTAAGGCGATTACGGGGACGGAGTAGTCTGTGTGTCGCTACCATTGGGATAGATTTTAGTTTCTTCTGGGTTTCATGAGTGGATTTCTGTATGATCACCAATTTTGATAGACATTTTTCTGATAAGCGTAGAAGGTTCTTCATGTCTCTGATAGCAAATTGCATGGCTTTATAGGTCTTGATGGTTTGCGACCTGAGATTATCGATCTCCATATTAGGGTGGGGGCACTGCGATTCTTAGACTCTGTTCTAGGTTGAGGAGTGATAGGAAGTTGTATGGATGACCCTGTTGGTAAGCTAGCATAAATCGTCTCTGGGGGATTGGGGCTACTGTTCGGCTTTACTGTGCCTATTTCCTTGATCTTGCTGCT
Source organism: Lissotriton vulgaris (assembly GCF_964263255.1). NCBI lineage: Eukaryota > Metazoa > Chordata > Amphibia > Caudata > Salamandridae > Lissotriton > Lissotriton vulgaris. The sequence goes on from NC_141698.1 coordinate 353,530,175, forward strand.
GTTTCGCGTTTCTTAGTGTTGGTCCTATGAATAAATCTCCAGTTGTCCTGGTCAAAGACTGTTGACTCCAATCTAATGACTGTTTCCAGTAGAGGGTTGAGACCGGTGTTGGGGCTTGATTCGTAAATAAATGCTCTGTGGTTGGTTGGGGATAATGTTGATTTGGATAGATGAGGGCTGGTACTCATAGCTATGGAGCTACTGGAATCCTGTTTCGACTGTTGTGGAGCCGTGGTTGACCCTAGGGGGTCAACCACGGCTCCTCTTCCATGGTTTTCTTGATTCAGGTGTAACAATGAAACAAAGAGCCATCATGGCTGTCACTGGTTGAGTTGTCACCTACATCGAGCAGGGCAAGGTTGTCAAGTGGGCTAAACCAAAGTTTACAGGGTTGCGGGCCTGATTATCTCATACATCATCCTAGTGTGAGAAGATCATGTAGCAGTAGTTTTGCATATTGCCCATCTTCAATTATACCGTCTTCTATGTCTTAAAATTCTTCCAGCTGCGAAGGTGATTTGTTGCGAAAGAGGGACTTCATGACACATACCAACCCTCAGTGCTTAGACCCACACAGCCCTCTCAGCATGCTTCGTTCTGCCAGGCCTCATTTGGTTAGACCTTTGCACATATGTCTTAACTCACCAAGCCAGATACAGATATGAACATTATGAAATATTATAACATTTCAGAGAACTGTCATGGACCTCTGGGATGTCTATTCTGTGAAACAGCCTGTGATGTAGTTGCTGAAGAGAAAATTATGCAACTCCATCAATACTCTTTTTGGGGCTAAAGCTCTAGATTCATTCCACTTTGAAAAAATTTCACTGTTCGCCAGCTTGGAAGGATTTATCCTAAGACCCCTATGGCCAGTATACCCTGTTAATCTTGTCAATTATTTGCAGTAATGTCCGAGTCTGTACATATAAAAATAAAATTTCCCAAAAGAAATGGCTGCTCTCTTGTGAGATCTTGAATTTTAGAAACTTGTAATGCTTTTTCCCATGCCATTGGTGAATATGCCATTGTGAGTGCACAGTCCCCTCTTCACATGTGTTTGCTGGATTCAGCTTCTTCAAGAAGAGCAAACTCTCAGGATTCAAAGCATTGAGAATTAGTGGGCAGCCATGCAGTCTGTTCCTGTATAATGCTCCAGTGCACAGCCTTTCTTCTAGTATCAATGTAGAGCATTATGCCAGTTAACGTTATCTTTTTAGTGTTCCACAAGGGAAATGCCAGTGTATTTATCAATATTTTGTACAAAATAAACCTGCAAGTGTTCAGTTCCTTCAAGTACTCACATTGATTCTAGAATTGCTTTCTGTTTTAGCCTACAAATCTCTCAAAATGTGACTTTTCAGATATCCGGAGTTTGCGCACTCTTCGAACCTGCATACTCAACTGTGCTCACACTTTGGGAGAAGCCGGCAGGATCGTTGCAGGGAACAGGAGTGGCTGGATGACCCTCGCTAGGGAAGCTAAAGCCCGGGCAGGACATGAGGCATCCTGAGGTGCAGCTCAGTCCGCACTGCCCCATGACAGTCATCCAGGGTCTCTGGTCCAAAAAGCCCACTAACCAAAATGTAGCAGAAGAAACCACCCACAAAACAACGCAATCCTTGGGAAGTGATGGGGGACTGTGGTCCCCACCTAAGGGCACAAGGGGGGAATCCATTGGGGGCTACTCTTGTCACCTAGTGCTCGCACACCTGGATAACAAGGCAGGGAATGCTTGATGGTCCCAAATGGTTCCAAATGAAAGGGCGAACTACCACATTCCTTAATTCTTGACTGCGGTGCAGGAGGGAGTTTCTGAGGTGCTCCTAGACAAGCTTCAATTAATGAAATCCCTGCAGCCACTTGGCTTATGGGGTTAAAGTGGTTCGATACTTGGCCACCCAAATTATATTCTTTTAGGTAAAAGGGAGTAGAGAGACAAAACGGGGCTCCACTGCCCTAATGGGCCCAAGGAAGATTCCAATGTCTGGATTGGGCAACTAGGAGGCACATACTTGTTGAGGGTCAATGGCGGTTTACCTGCTGGTGCTTAGAAGCTGGGCTGGACAATTCCCCCCTGCACCCTATGTAGCTCTAGATGTGGTACAGCTTGGTAGTCACTCCTACATAGCTACTCTTCTCCAGGACAATGGGTTAATAGATGTTTATGTTAGTCAGTGTACTCCATTGTGATAGTTCCAGTACTGACCTCTCACTTCACCAAAGAGGCTCATTTATTTTTTTTAAAACCTCTTTTTATTGCAAGGTGCTCAGCATACAATACATCTAACGGACAGTTGAGTACGTATGTCTAGGCCATGTTATCCATATAAAACAATCATTACATCTGGATTAATGATTCATCTGAAAGGCAATTTTAATTTGCTAAGTAATCAAAAGTATTATGCAGGAAGCCAAGGGTTTTCAAGGCACTACAGACTTTACTCTCTGAGCACAGACTTACTTGATGTCTGGCACAGGCATAAAAAAGAAGAGGACGGCTTTACATATTACTCTGCTCCTCACAACAAGATGGTCCGTTTGGATTATCTTTTTATGTCTGATCAGTTGGCAGGTGGGGCTCTGGTCGAGGTTTCCCCGAGAACACTCTCTGATCATAATGTGGTGATTGTTGAGTGCCCCTGGGGAAGCTCAGTTAGAGACCCCAGATCGTGGACATTTGAGAGAAAACTTCTCCTTGATCAGTCTTATCGGGATCATATGACCAAATGGATAGGGGAATTTCCCAGTATAAATAGAAATAGTGCATCAGACATCATAGTGTGGGACACTTTTAAAGCTGCGGCGCGCGGGGAGACTAAGACCTTTGCAGACTATCATTGGAGGTCTATTCAGGAGCATATTAAGGGGCGTGTAGAACAGCTATGCGTTGCAGAGATGAAATTGATGCAGAATATTAAGGATGGTTTTGATATTAATCTTAGTTACCAGAAGGTTGCTCTGGTCAAAGCGAAGCTACTAGAATACCTCGGGAATGACTTAGCTGTTAAATATACTCAATATCAGGGGATGATGTATGAATTTAGCGAAAACTGTGGCAGTGTTCTTGCCAAACGGCTTCAGCAGAGAAGCATTGCTAACAGAATTATCAGGGTGTTAGATCAGCAGGGGCAGGTCCAGGATACTCAGGAGGGGATTATGGGTGTTTTTGCGAAGTTCTATACTCAGCTATATAGGCAAGAGATAGACATGACATGTATTGAGTAGCTTTCAGAAGGATTTCTGCAGGGAATTGATACCTCCAAAGTGACAATGGATCAGAATGAAGTCCTTTCAGCCCCAATCACATGGGAGGAGGTTGAATTGGCCATAAAATCTCTGTCTAATGGGAAGGCCGCAGGCCCAGATGCCATTCCGCTAGAATTTTATAAGGCCTTTGCCCAAGAAGTTCAACAGGATTTGTTATCAGTCTTTAGGGATGCCCAAAAGGGCATTATACCCGAATCATGGAGGCAAACAACTATTGTGCTTTTTAAAAAGAAAGATAAGCCTGAGCTAAATCTGTCATCTTATCATACTATATCATTAATTAATACTGATAGTAAAATCAATTCGAATATTTTAGCTTCTAGGCTTGCCGAAGTCATCACTCCACTAGTCTCAATACGCCAACATGGTTTTATCCCTGGCAGGGATACGGCCGATCATGTTAGGCGGGTTACCCCCCTGCTGGATTGGGCACATGGAGTCTGCCCTTGGGGAGATCCTGTTGGACGCCGAGAAGGCATTCAACAGGGTCTCCTGGGGATATCTTGCGGCAGTGCTGCGCTGGAAGGGATTTAGTGTGAAATTTATACAGGCACTTCAAGCATTGTATATCTTTCCAGTGGCAACAATTCGTACCCCAGGTCAGGAAAGTGGTCTATTCAACATTGGTAGGGGCAACAGACAAGCCTGCCCGTGTTCGCCTTTCCTCTTTGCTCTGTACATTGACCCTTTCCTTAGTAAAATCGGAGGGATTTTAAATATCTTACCTGTTAGGGTCAATGGTACAGACTATAAGACGCTGGATTATGCTATGATATTATGGCTTTAACAGGTGATGTCGTGGTGGCATTTGCAACCTTAAAGAGCCTTGCTGAGCAATTTGGAGCATTATCGGGGAATAAGCTGAACGTAGATAAGACACAAATCTTACACTCAGCTTATATGCGTCCCCTTGACGTTCCTCTTATTACAGAAGCAACATATCTGGGGGTTAAAATAATGGCTTCCGCAGCTAGTATTCCCGATTTTAATATTCTTCCAGTTGTCAAAGCAATCAATACTAAACTAGAAAGGCTAGACCATTTGCATCTTTCTTTGTATGGCCGATGCAACATCCTTAAAATGCTAGTCCTCCCGAAACTAATGTATTTGTTTAGAAACATCCAGTTAGGATTTTCTCATTCATCTCTCAGTAGTGCTGAGAGGGCCTGTTTTAGATTTCTCTGGGGGTATCATCGATCGGGAAGGGCGGCTAAATAGATGTGTCTCCCTAGAGATCATGGGGGCTGGGCCGTTCCCAATATCATAGTATATTACTGGTCAGCTATGCTACAACATTTTGGGATACTATTGGTAGGAGACCGGGGCGAGGTCCCGCTGGCTAGTAAACCAACTATCTATGAAATTGGCTTAGGTTATGGGGCCAAGGGTATTTTACTCAGAATACTTGAACCAAGCTATTTTAAAAAGACTAGGTTCAAAGTTATTCAGGCGGTATTCCCAATTTGGCGGATGATCCGGCGTAAGTGTCAAATCTCGAATATTAATATGTATACGCCCTTCTCTGCTGCCGGAACATTGCCATTGATTTTCCAGGATCAGGTTACTTTTAGATGGCAGCAATTGGGTCTCCAGGTTATTGGTGATTTGTGTTCTGGAGGGCAATTGGCTTCCTTCTCTTTTCTTAGGGAGAAGTTTAATGTATATGCTCATGATTTTTTAAAATATTTCCAGATAAGAAGCGTTTTTGATAAACCTCATAACAAGACGGCTATAGAGTTCGGCAAGGTGCCTATTATTGAATTGGTCAAAAGGAAAGTAAGAATAGGAGTAGTGTATCAATACGTTCTAACATATTTACCGGATGATTAGATACTCAGAATATTAAATGGGAGGGGAAATTTGGCAAGGCTGGGGTTGATATTAGGTCTGCATTAGAATTTGCGATTCAGATTTTTGTTTCGGGCAGCTTACAGACGCAATGCTATATGGCAATTTTCGATCTGTATTACACACCTGCAAAGATTGCAAAATGGGGGGTTTGTAGAAGGGTGGGAGTTGTATTAGGTGCAGTCTGCAAGCTGTTCATATGTTTTTTTTGTGCCCAAGGTTGAGGAAATGTATTCATGATGTTGTGCTTTTCATTAATGAAGTGTTAAAGATCCTGGTTAAAATATCCCCAGAACTAGTGATAATGGGCTCGTATTGTACAGGGCAGGCGGGGGATCAGATATATTGCTGCCTGTCTTTTCGTAGCAATGGCAATGATTCGATTATGTATTACTTCTCAATGGATCAGCCCAGAAGCACCAACATTTTTTAACTGGAGAGCTAGGATACTGGCATTATATAATCTAGAGTAATCTGCTTATCTTTTAAGGGGAAATAAAAGGCAGGAGAGGGGTACTAGAATATGGGCTCCCATTAAGGAGTGGTCCAATGGCTGATGGAGATATCGTAATGGGCCTAATTATCGGTTGGATGTTCCACAGAGGTGTGTCATGTGCTGTATATTTTTCTTTGTCAGAGTATCTCCTCAGCTCATTTGTTTGTTTTATCTCTTACAGTATAAGTATCTGACTGCTAATTTCGACTGACTTTCCAGGCTTTGCTTGAAATCGTGCTTACCTTAATCTGTCTCATGTTTTGGCTGCCTTCTCTCATTTTCATTTTGGTATTTTGCTATGCTATATTATGATTGTCATCAATCATTCAATCAAGGCATTTATAGAGCGCGCTACTTACCCAGAGGGTCTCAAGGCGCTTGGGGGAGGGGGTGGGGTGCCGCTACTGCTCGAACAGCCAGGTCTTGAGCTTCTTCCTGAAGGAGAGGTGATCTTGGGTCAGGCGGAGGTCGGTAGGGAGGGTGTTCCAGGTCTTGGCAGCCAGGTAGGAGAAGGACCTTCCTCCTGTTGTCGCTCTTCGGATGCGGGGGACGGCGGCGAGGGCGTGGTTGGTCGATCGGAGGTGGCGTTTGGGAGCGTAGAAGTTGAGGCGGTTGTTGAGGTAGCTCGGGCCTTGGTCGTGTAGGGCTTTGTGTGCGTGGGTGAGGAGACGGAAGGTGATTCTCTTGTTGACGGGGAGCCAGTGCAGGTCTCTCAGGTGTCCGGAGATGTGGCTGCGTCGGGGGATGTCGAGGATGAGTCTGGCTGAGGCGTTCTGGATCCGCTGGAGTCTCTTTTGGAGCTTGGCGGTGGTTCCGGCGTAGAGGGCGTTGCCGTAGTTTAGTCGGCTGGTGATGAGGGCCTGGGTGACCGTCTTCCTGGTCTCGGTGGGGATCCACCGGAAGATCTTCCGTAGCATGCGCAGGATGTTGAAACAGGACGCGGAGATGGCGTTGACTTGTCTGGCCATGGAGAGGGAGGAGTCCAGGATGAAGCCCAGGTTGCGTGCGTGGTCTGTCGGTTTGGGTGCGGTGCCCAGGGCGGGGGGCCACCAGGAGTCGTCCCAGGCGGAGGGCGAGGAGCCAAGGATGAGGACTTCCGTCTTGTCTGAGTTCAGTTTCAGGCGGCTGGTCGTCATCCACTCGGCTACGTCTTTCATCCCTTCGTGGAGGTTGGTTCTGGCGGCGGCGGGGTCGTTGGTCAGGGAGAGGATCAGCTGGGTGTCGTCGGCGTAGGAGATGATGTTGAGGTTGTGCTGGCGTGTGATGGCCGCAAGGGGGCTCATGTAGGGTGCACAGACAAAATATCGACTCCAAAATATCGACTGGACATAATATCGAGTTTTAAATATAGACTGGACAAAATATCGACTGGACATAATATCGACTACAAAAATATTGTTTTTCAGGTAAGTGAAGTAATATTGACTGTATAAAATATAGATAGCAAAAATATCGAATTTTTAATAATATATAATATTTTATAGTGTATTTTTATGTAATAATATGTGTGAAAAGTGTGTATTAATGTTATAAAATATTTTATTAAATGAATTTTGTTTTTTTAATAATTGCGTAATGTAATTCTGTAACGGGTTGTGGGTTTATAGGGGAATAGGGTGGGAAGTAATTTAATAATAATTAATTAATTAATATATGTTTGTAAATATTTATAATTAATAATTAATTGATAATTAATTAATAATAATTAGTTAATTAATTAATATAATTTTGTACATATTTTGTATTAGTAATTAATTGGTAATTAATTAATTGTAATTAGTTAATTACATTAATTAGAGTACATTTTAATATATATAATTTTGTGTTATTGTTAAGTAATTAATTGGGAAAAATTATTATTAATTATTAAAATAATTACAGCTAATGTGCTAATATATTTACTTTATTGTTATTGTTAATTAATTATTATTTGGTAATTAAATAATATTGATACATTTTGGGTAAAGGAGTATTTTTAGGGTTCAGGGTCAGTTTTCAGTTTTTGGGTAAAGGGGCATTTTTAGGGTTCAGGGTCAGTTTTTAGTTTTTGGGTAAAGGGGAATTTTTAGGGTTCAGGGTCAGTTTTTAGTTTTTAAGTAAAGGGGCATTTTTAGGGTTCAGGGTCAGTTTTCAGTTTTTGGGTAAAGGGGCATTTTTAGGGTTCAGGGTCAGTTTTCAGTTTTTGGGTAAAGGGTCATTTTTAGGGTTCAGGGTCAGTTTTCAGTTTTTGGGTAAAGGGGTATTTTTGGGGTTCAAGGTCAGTTTTCAGTTTTTGGGTAAAGGGGCATTTTTAGGGTTCAGGGTCAGTTTTCAGTTTTTGGGTAAAGGGGCATTTTTAGGGTTCAGGGTCAGTTTTTAGTTTTTGGGTAAAGGGGTATTTTTAGGGTTCAGGGTCAGTTTTGGGTTTTTGGGTAAAGGGGTATATTTTAGCGTTCAGGGTCAACAAATAAGATTGTAAAAAAATATTTTTATTATTTTCATTTATTATTTAATTATTATAATTTAATTTAAGTATTTTTAAGTATATTTTAGTAATTAAAATTTAATATTAATTTAATTTAACACTGTTTTTAATAAAGTCAATATTTTTTACATCTATATTATTGTTAACGATATTTTGTACTCGATATTTTTGTACTTACCTGTTTGTAGATACAAACTCGATATTTTGACTGTCGATATTTTGTCCACGATATTTTGGCAAGTCGATATTTTGACCCTCGATATTATTTCAGTGATCCCTCATGTAGACGTTGAAGAGGGTGGGGCTGAGCGAGGAGCCCTGAGGAACGCCGCAGATGACTTCCGTGGCTGCAGATCTGAACGGTGGTAGGCGGACTCTCTGTGTCCTTCCAGCGAGGAAGGAGATGATCCACTCCAGTGCCTTCTCCTGGATTCCGATGTTGCTGAGGCGCTGCACTAGGGTGCGGTGGCAAACAGTGTCGAACGCCGCGGAGAGGTCTAGGAGGATGAGGGCCGCTGTTTCACCGTTGTCCAGCAGGGCTCGGATGTCATCGGTGGCAGCGATGAGGGCGGTCTCGGTGCTGTGGTTGGCTCGGAAGCCAGACTGTGAGGGGTCGAGGGATCCATTCGTCTCGAGAAAGGCGGCCAGCTGCTTGTTGATGGTCTTCTCGATGACTTTGGCTGGGAACGGGAGGAGCGAGATGGGGCGGTAATTCTTGAGTTCGGTGGGGTCCGCTGTTGGTTTCTTTAGTAGAGCGCTGAGTTTGGCGTGCTTCCAGCTCTCAGGGAAGGTGGCGGTGTCGAAGGAGGTGTTGATGATGTCCCGCAGGTGGGGTGCGATGACAGCGTTGGCCTTGTTGAAGACGTGGTGGGGGCAGGGGTCAGTCGGAGATCCCGAGTGAATAGAGTTAATTGTGCAGATGATGTCTTCTGTGTTGATCTGGGTCCAGGCGCTGAGGGTGGCGGTGGGGGGCGTTGGTGCGGTCGTGGGGAGCGTTGGATGTGGGCTGAAGCTGTTGTGTATGTGAACGATCTTGTTGTGGAAGTAGGAGGCGAGGGAGTTGCAGAGGTCTTGCGACGGGGTGATGTTGTTGTTTCCGGCGTTGGGGTTGGAGAGCTCTTTCACGATGTTGAAGAGTTCCTTGCAGTTGTGTGCGTTGTTGTCCAGCCGGTCCTTGAATGCTGTTTTCTTGGTGGCGCGGATCAGTTGATGGTGCTTCCGGGTGGCGAGCTTGAGGGTGGTCATGTTGTCCGGTGTTGGCTCCCTTCTCCAGGCTTTCTCGAGGGCTCGGCAGTTCTTCTTGGAGCTCTTGAGTTCGTCGGTGAACCATGGGGCCTTCTTGCTGCCGGGTCTGCTAGGCGGGGTCCTCAGTGGGGCGAGGTCGTCTGCGCAGTTGCTGATCCACTTCGTGAGGTTGTCGGCGGCCTGGCTGGGGTTCGCTGAGCTGGCGGGGGGTGCTGGCTCAGGGAAGCGGCAAGCTGGTCTGCTGTGATCTTGTTCCAGTTTCTTCGAGCAACCTGTTGCTGGTGGTGGTGGATCGTGGATTTTCTGAAGGTGAAGTGGACGCAGCTGTGGTCCGTCCAGTGGAGTCCGGTGGCGTGGCTGAAGATGATGTCCTTGCTGGATGAGAAGACAGTGTTGAGTGTGTGTCCGGCGAGGTGGGTGGGGGTGGTCACTAGCTGCTTGAGTCCGAGATTGGCGAGGTTGTCAAGCAGGGTGGTGGTGTTGCGGTCGTTGTTGATCTCCAGGTGGAAGTTGATGTCCCCCAAGAGGATGTAGTCAGCGGAGGGGAGGGCGTGCGGGCAGATGAAGTCGGCGATGTCTTTGCTGAATTGTGTGCGTGGTCCCGGGGGTCGGTAGATGAGGGTGCCTCTGAGGGTGGTTTTGGGGTCCGTGTGGATCTGGAAGTGCAGGTGTTTGGCGGTTTTCAGGGTGTCGTCGGTGTTGGTCGTGATGCGGATGGTGTCCCTGTAGATGATGGCGATGCCTCCTCCAGTCTGGTTGCCGCGGTCTCTTCGGGTGATCTTGTGGCCCTCTGGGATGGCGATGGCGATGTCGGGCGCTGAGGAGTCGTTCATCCAGGTTTCCGTGAGGAAGGCGACGTCAGGAGCCTTGGTGTCGAGGAGGTTCCAGAGTTCGATGGTGTGTCTGTGGACGGAGCGGGTGTTGAGTAGGATGCACTTGAGGTGGTTGCTGCTGGTGTTCGGCTTGGCGGGTGCTGGTGTGGGGCAGGTCCGGTTGCAGGAGAACTTGCAGGCATGACAGCTGAAGGGTCCGTGGGTTCGTCTCGGGGTGGCTCGGTAGTATCCCGGGATTCGGCCGGTGTTGAGTGCATTGAGGGTGGCGGCGTCGTACGTCCGGCGGGCGGGCCGGGGTCTGCGGGGGCCAGGGGTCCTGGCACTGGGCGCGGTCCAGGCGCGGACGGGCGCAGACGGGCTTACCTTTGGCACGCCTTCGGCGCACCCGCTGCGCGTTACTGCTGCGCGTGCGCACGGTCGCCATTTATGGCGAAGTGCAGGGAGGGAGGGGCAGCTGGGAGGCGGGGCGGAGGGGGTGAGGCTACACTCCCCGGCGGCGGGAGTCGGCAGCGGGGAGCGGGTGCAGGGGTTGGCAGCACAATGGGGGGAAACCAGGGTCAGCACGGGGAAAAAATACACAAAATTAAGAGGGCACAGTAAAAAAACAACAATACAGCAGGAACAGTGCAGACAGGGGTACAGAGCGCGGAGGAGACAGCAGGCGGGGGCGTGGCCTGAGGGCGGACCCGAGGGCGGGAAGGCTCTTCGAGGCAGGCAGAATCGGCAGGCGGGGGCACACGCAGCAGCTGGTGGCCGTGCGGCGATGGGGGTGTCCTACAAGTAGGTCATGACTTGTGTACTAAATTAAAAATAAAAATAAAAATAAAGTTTAAAAAAAAAGACAACAAAAAAACATCTGCATTAATGAAGTTATAAACACTGTGAGGTAACATCCTCATCTCGATTCCGCTCTTGCTCCCTATACCCTCGGTAGGCCAGCCAATACCCCCAAATCGTCTCCCATTTTCATGGGCAACCCCAACTCAGGTATATCGTGTGTTCCGCTTGCCAACAGTAGTCCAAATAAACCTTCCACTCAGTCACTGTAGTGGGCGGCCGCTCCCCAGCTCTTCGTGATATTACTTTTTGATAGCACCACAGCTAACCTTAACTATATTCTCATATATCTGGGCCAAACTTTCTCCCCTGTAATAAGTAACGAGAACCACTTGGGACCTCCAATCCCACCATCGTGGCCATAATTCTCCCAATCTCGAACCAGTAGGATTGTATTACCAGACATTCCCATAGCAAGTGGTAGAAGGTACCCTCCTGCCCTAACCCACTTTGACATAGCACATTGTCAGCATGGCCTAGTCGCTGTAACACAGTCCTAGCATTGTAGATCTGGGGCCCCATGTAGGTGGCCATTTACCGGCCGGTAACAGCCGATTTCAGACGTTACTGACCGGTAAATGGGTTTTTGGGATGTAGGGGGCCAATTTTACCAATTTGGTAAATTTATCAAATCGGTAAATTTACCGAATCGGTAAAATACAGAATCGGTATTTTTACCGATTCGGTAACTTCCAGATGTAGGTGGGACTCTTCTGAGTCCCAAAGGCCTTTCAGATTCGGTATTTTACCAATCCAGGTGTGCATGCACATTTGTGCATGCACACCTATGCCATGTGACAGACAGACATGCCCTTAGGGCATGTCTGTGTGCCACATGGCACACATGCCTGTATTTGGGGTGCTAGAGAGTGTCAAAGTGACACCCCCTGCACCCTTGCTGGAATCTGTATTTACCAAATCGGTAAATACCGATTCGGTAATGCCCATTGATTCCTATGGGCTTCAATGCCCATAGGAATCAATGGGCATTACCGATTCGGTATTTACGGAATCGGTAAATACCGAATCTTAACCATTCGGTATTTACCGATTCTGTAATACCTACATCCCCCCCTCCCCTCTATTTTACCACTTCTTAAATACCGAATCGGTAAAATTCGGTATTTAAGAAGTGGTAAAATAAAATTACCTACATCTAGCCCTAGGTGTAAGACAATCAGTTGGATCAGTCAAAATCTGGAGCGTATCGCTAGCTCTCTTGGGCCCTTTATCGTCTCCACCCAGTCCTCGTAATCGAAATAGCTCAGGTTTATCCTCCCATGCCATCCTCAGTGGTCCTAGAAGGTCTGGGGAGTTATTATTTTCCTATTTATTAACAATATTGCTTTCGTAGCCAATGGGTCTGTCAACAGGCGATCTTCTAAAGGGAGGCCTCTTCTAGTTCTTCTTCCATCTCACTAATATATCCATGGAGGGTAAGCCCCAGCTGCAAATATTTCAACCATTCACCCTACCCATGTCATATTCTTGATGTAGTGTATTGAATGTGATATATGCCTGCCCTCGCCTCACGTCGCCAGGTCTCTCCAGACCCACAACTTTCATTTGCTGAAATTACAACTCACCCACTTTTCGAAGTTGGTCACAATCCCAAAGTGGGGTCATCTTCATTAATTTCCTCTCCCTACCCAGATTTTTTGGTGCTGCGCACCACACCTTTAACACTGTCTGTGTGTGAATTGGGAGCCCTTGGAACATTCCCTTGTTGTATAGAAGGGGGAGATACCCACCCACTCTCCTGGCTGCTCTTTCTACTCTCCATGCTGGGTTTTCTCCATCTCTAAACGCCCAGTAATTTACCATAACTAGCCGTGAAGCCCTTTAATAAGCTTCAAATTCAGGAATTGCTAGACACCCTTCATAAAGCCCTCTCTGCAATCTGTGTAGTGCTATACGTGGGGCTCCTCCGCTCCACAACAAGGAGTGTAAGTTGGTTTCCAACCTATGATAAAAAGGGGGCGGGATCTCATAGAGTGTTTTTTGCAAATTATCATCTTAAATAGGGCTACTCGACCCAATAGTGTAAGTAGCAGTGTCCGGCAGCGCTTTACATCCCCAATGAATCTTTTTAGTTGGAGTCCTATATTTCGTTGATAAAACTCCTGAACAGCAGGAATTTATCCCAATTAATGTGGTATCCCGAATAATCCCCATAATTGACTGTCTTGGTCTTCTGACAAAGATAAAATGTCGTCTGCATAGAGGTCAATGTGTTCATCCCATTCCCCTCCCACTGGGCTACCCCGTATCAAGGTGTCTTGTCGTGTCCAGGCCGGCAGTGGCTCCAGTGCCAAGGCAAACAGTATAGGGGACAGGGAACAACCTTGCCTCTTCGCTTCCTGCCGAGAAAATACCCTAGACACTGTGGTGTTAACTCGTACCCTTGCCAATCTTTGGTGATAGAGAAGTTTAACCCAACCGATACATTTCGATCTGAAGCCCAGGCGTCCCATTACGGGGAAGAGATTACTCCGCTCCATGTTATCAAAAGCCATTCTTGCATCTAAGGACAAAAGGGCTGCAGGATCAGGCAGACTTGCGTTTGTCCTTTGGAGGACCCCGAATAGTCATCTTAAATCCAGTCTGGTACCTCTAAGAGGCATAAATCTGGATTGGTCTGGATGCATGAGAGAGGTAATCGCTTTGAATAAAAGTATGGCTAGGGCCTTAGCTAACACTTTGACTTCGTAATTAAATAGGGAAATTTGTCTGTAGGACCCACAATCTAATGGGGATTTACCTTCTTTCGGAATGACCACAATCACCGCCATACTTTGGTCCAGGGGTAGGGTACCTTTAGTTTTGGTTTCTGTGTACATACCAAAGAGGTGTTCCACCATTTTATCCAGCATACCTTTAAATAGCTTCACCAGTAAGCTATGTGGTCCCACCCCTTTTCCTGATTGCAGGGGCCGTGTTGTGGTTTGGATTTCCTCCACTTGCAGATCTCCCTCTAGCATTTCCCTATCCTTAATGGATAGCCGTGGTAGGTTTATGTCCCGTAGAAAGTCTTTACAGTCCACTTCCATCTTCCCAGATGTAGAGGTCTACTGTGATTAGCAATAAGTGGCAAACACCTCTGCTATCTCTTTCCCAGTTTGAAAGTGTTGCCCTACACCATCTACTATCTCTGGGACCCATTTGCTACTCACGCTCCTCTTGTCTAGCCACACTAGGGGTTTGCTGGCCTTATCCTCCACCTCATATAATCTATGCTGGGTAGCCAATGCCTACGCTTTGACGCTATCCTATAGCAGCTCTTGTAATTCTCACAGTTTTAACTGGTGTTTCACATCCGACAACAACACTCTCTCTCTCTACCACCTGGATCTCTAAGTTGGATATCATTGTCTCTAGGGTTCGACACTTAGCCTCTTCTCTTTTTTCGATGCCCCCACTTGGACCTGAACTTGGCCCCTGATCACTGTTTTGAATGCCTCCCAGGCAATCACTTTTGAGGCCACAGAAGCTACATTGTCCATGAAGAATTGCTCAGCTCCCCTTCTAATGGGGAGGTAAACTTATTATCCTTATGATATCATGGATCTATCTTTGGGGGCAAGGTGTAGTCTCTCTGGGGACCCTACAGGGTAGCATCGACTGGCAACTGATCAGACACCTGAACTATATTTGAAGCCTTTCTAAAATTCTCCAAACTCCAGACCTACATGATGAGGTAATCTAGTCTAGACAGACTCCCATGTGCCGCCAACATGTGAGTGCACTGTTTAGTGGTAGGATGTTGATGCCTCCATATGTCACACAGACCCAAGGCCTAGAGAAGGTCCCCAAGTGGGCCCACCCTTCTCCCTAATGATGCTCCCCTCAAAGCAACCATCTCAACTGAGACAATGTCATTCATGCCTCCACTATAATCAGTTAGCCATCTGGGAATTCGAGGAGCCTAGAGCCCAGCATATCTAGTGTGGAGGTCTGTAACCCTGGTGGGACGTATAACGAACATAAATTAAGCACTCCCCACCCTCCCACTGGCCACTCACTGCAACAAAACTTCCTAGGGAGTCAGTCAACGTCTGTCTTCTTCAGGATAAAAGGAAGCATGGCCCTACACAGTATGTCTCCCCCACTGGAGCCGGTGGTATAGCCTGAGTGCGCCAACATTGTATAGCCAAATCAATCCAATGTCCTAAAACAGTTACCTCTGAGATAGGTTGCTTTTAGCAAAATAACATCTGGGGGTTGTCTCTTAATAAACTGCATTATCACTGTCCACTGAATCCTACCATTAAGGCTGTTAACGTTCTAGGACCATGTTTTTATCGCCTTCACCTGGGCATCAGGGATCGTCATGATAAAAGTTCCCCCGTCACAATCTGAGCCCATGATAGTATCATCTCTACCAAGTTTTCTGTGCATTGTGTGATAACTGTTCCCTTGAGCACTTACCTTTGTACCTGTAATTTAACAATTGCAACTAGAACTACCCCAACAGTATCCCCCAAGACTGCTACCCTGCTAAATCGGCTGTGCATTCCCCAACTTCCCAACCTGCAGAGTGCCTGTCGCCCAACTAACAACTTACTCCAATTACAATAAAGGGGTGTCTCATCCACACCGAGAATTTGCTAAAACAGTTACACATTCTGTACCCCTGCTGAGTCAATCATAATTTTACCGTCCCCCTTGTAATAGGTCCCATGTCACATCGCCGGAATATCTGATCACAGTTCCAGTGTCACTGCTAATGCCGGATCATGCCGCTTGGGCTGCTGTCATTAGTTCTTTTCAGCTCCAGCCCTCGGGTTTTCTTACTTGGTGGGCTGGCGTATTAGTCCGTTTGCGGCACCCCCACCTGTACTGATGAGTCTCTGTAGCCTCCTCTGCCTCCTGCTGCTCCAACTGTGCCCTGATTTTCCTGTCTCAGTCTGAATCTCCCCTGGTGCACCTCAGTCTCTTGCCTCCACGTTGGGTGGCTGAACGTCACTCCTCCAGATACTCCCATGCCTCCTACTGGGAGACGAAGTGCCAGGTTATATCCTCTGCAATTATTCAGAGCCTCGCCGAGAAGAGCATCATGTATTTGATTTCTCGTTCTTGGAGTTCCCGCTTCACGTCTGCTATCGTTGCACGTGAACAGTGAAATCCGGAAAAAAATGGATCTGAGTGTTCTCAAAGTGGATGTCTCCATTAGCTCTGGCTGCTTGGAGGATTGCATTGCGATAACTACAATTGAAAATCAACATGATTATTGTCCGTGGGGGAGACCCAAGTTTGAGCGGGACACTGGGGCCCGATGCGCTTTCTCGACCGAGAAGAATTTGGACAGTCTCTTAGGCTGCAGTATGTTCACTATGAGGTCCTCCAGGAAGAGGTCTAAAGTTGGGCCCTCTGGGACCCCCACCACCCTGATATTATTCCTTCTCGCCCTCCCTTCCTGATCTTAAAGTTTGGCTATCATGGTCCTAGTTTGTTGAATAAGGGATTGTACTTGCGTTTTCAGGCATTTTGTCGTGGACTGGAGCTGGATTATCTGGGTCTCGGCTGGCGTGAACTTCTTGCTTAATTTCTGAAGATCCACTCACAGTGTCTATCTTTGGCTCTAGTGTGCCCTTAATGTCTACTATGGATGCCATAGCGGTTTCAAGGAAGGGGCGATTTCAGGGAAGTGGCAGTTTCAGGCAAAGGGAGGGGCGTTTTTAGGGTTAAGGGAAGGGGAAGTTTCATACTAATGGAAGGGAAGTTTTTAGGGTTAAGGGAAGGGGCGCTTTTAGGGTTAAGGGAAGGGACAGGTTTTAGGTTTAAGGGAAAGGTGCTGTATTAGGGATAAGGGAGGGGGAAGTTTTAGGGTTCAGGGAAGGTGGTGTTTTAGGGATAAGATAAGGGATGGTTTAAGGGCTAAGGGAGTGCATTGTTAGAGGCCAGGTAAACAAGCAATGCATTGTTTTTGTATGGTAGGTAGCAGCCTACGTGGCGGCGCAATGATGTACTCCAATCTAGAAACTAGTGTGAAAATGACAGCTTCTAAATAATGCTTTTGTTATTTGAGCTGTCGGCCTAATGGCATTCGTATTACAAACATATATTCCCTAGGGAAGGTCCCGCTGCCGCTTCCCCTTCTACTACATAGGGAGGCCTAGGGATAGCATAATTGTCCATTTTATTTGTTTGTGAGGCTCCCGGCTCCTTCGTTTCACCATCTCTTCTCCGGTATCTTCGCTGTGGCCTTAGATCCCCTCGCCTTGTTGTGCCCGGCAGAATACATGTTCGTTGATGATCTCTGGTGAAGGGCCACCTCACCCACGGGGGGATCCGGCGGCAGCGGCCTCAATTACATTCTTCGCCACCCCGGATGGCCCGCCGCGTCTCCCCCTCCTCTATGATGGTGTTTGAGTCGCCCACAGCCTCAACTGGCACTCGGAGACTCTTTATTTAACGTATCCTGCAAGCAGCACCTCTAACAGGATTTTGGGTTTGTCACCAACCTGGCAAGGCAGCTGACTGTTAAGG
This sequence comes from Lissotriton vulgaris, assembly GCF_964263255.1. Lineage (NCBI taxonomy): Eukaryota > Metazoa > Chordata > Amphibia > Caudata > Salamandridae > Lissotriton > Lissotriton vulgaris. Next base: position 353,547,657 of record NC_141698.1, read on the forward strand.
ACACCAACCCTGGAATTCAGTAAGATTTTCTACTCCAGATTGCATTCCAGAGCCTGGATACCGCTTCTGAGAAAATAATTTTTTCACTGCTTAAAATGTATATCTGACTAGCAGAATAACATGTGGATTGCAGAGCTCTGCTTTGGGGCTTCTGTAATCTCAGAGGATCAGCATTCCAGGAACTAGTCATCCATAAAATGTTAGATAAAGGGTCTGGCAGCAAAGGGGTAGAGATTGATATTCCCAATCAGGGGATCAAAGCTATGGGACACAAGGGGCAGGGTATTCCTAACCTGGCTGCTAAACAAAATTGTCTGCAAAACATCTCTAGGGGAAGAATGAAGCACCTCAGAAGGGTCTCCTGTCTCTCGCCCTTCATACATAAGAGTCTATAGCACTTTAAAGAGCTTGGGGATGGTCCCTGGTTTTTAACCACATCATATTGAGATCAAGCAAGCTTGTGAAGAACCTCCATCTTGTAAGCCACACACATATAGAAGTTCCTAAATGGATTGCTGCTATGCACAGTAAAGCACAATGTACATACTCTAAGACCACTCTGCCTCATACAAAAAGAGTAAATACAGGAGTGCTACTCATATCCAGGATGGCTGGAGTAAAAGACCCGGCTGAAGGAAATGGCAGAATGTTTAAACTAGGAGAGGCTGGTAGGCAACTGTCCAACTGAAACAACAGGGAAAAAGTCCTGCTTCTTCTACCATATTCAGCTGCTGCCTTCACTGCCCGTTCCTCTCAACTTGTGAGATGACAGTAGTAACGTTATAAAAAAGTGGTAGATTTTGTTTGTGTCTCCAGATGGCAAAGCCTTGCTCTGGATCTCCTGACATTTCAGAGAAGGCCCTCAGCCCCCACATGTAAACAAATCAAAGACCTACAGAGATGTATTGTGAGAAAAACTCAGGGCAAGGGTGCATGCTTTACACCGTAATCCAGGGGGACATTTTCATCCCAACAGAGGTCCTCACAGGTCACATGCTAGGATACAATGAACAACTCACATGCTGCTATTTTTCAAGAAAATTATTGTTTCTTACTTACAATCCTAGTTATTCTTCGGATGGAATATCCAAAGAAATCATAAGCATTGAATAAACCCACCCACCTGCGCAGATCCCCGAGCCCTTTTTCCAAAGTTGCATTTTGTGTAACATTTTCGCCTTACTTTGAAAGGCTTGGAAGAACATGTGATGCAAATGCATAATTTTGCAGCCTGTAAGAGGCTGTGGGGCATATTACCAAGCAATAGCGATAATTATCGCTATTGCTTGGTTAGAGACAAACATTTACCGCTGAGCTGCGGCGCTTTTTACCGCAAATAAACCTTGGTATTACCAAGGTTTAACGCAAATGCGATAGAAATCGCCGCAAAGCATGAATATCGCTGAAAAGTCAGCGATATTCATGCATTACCGAGCTAATGCTCTTAGCCATGTTATCCACCTCCCATTGGATAACATGGCTAAGAACTGCTCAGGGCAGGTGTTAGCTTTTGGAGATATTCACGCTTAGCGCGAATATCTCCAAAAGTTGGTAATAGGAGATAGCGATGTTAGCGACTGTTTTCAGTCGCTAACATCTTGGCACGCCCACTTTGCATGTCATTAGTGATAAATATCACTGACATGCAAAGTGGGGCCCAAGATGGTCGCTATCTCCTACTAGCTGTCGCTAACTGGTGTTAGCGACAGCTAGGTAATAGGGAGATAATTTTATCTCCGCTTTCTTGGCTTTTAAAGCCAAAAAAGCGGAGATAAACCCCCTTGATAATATGCCCCTATATTTCCAAAATTATTACCTTACTTTACAAGCTGGGAAAAATATCAAAAGAACCGAAATGTCACTAGGAAGGAGGAAAAATTATATTTTAAAAACATCCTTCACAAACCCTTTTTATTTTCTTTTAAAAAGAATGAAAGGGAAGGACAGGACGACGAAGCTCAGTAGGCTTCAGCTATGTTAAAGGGAAAATAGACATTGTGTCTTTAAGGGCATCTACTACCTCCAGTGTCTCATCATGCCCTGTAGGTGGTAGTTACCTCATTTCTTTCTAACGCTGTAAGTAAACCTTAAGTATAAGTCTAATTCAATCTCTTCCATTGGAGAGATGGGAGAGTTGCTTATGATTTCAATAGATATTCCCCTGGAGGAGAATTAGGTTTAAAGGTAAGAAACCATCCCTTCTCCTTCATGGCATTTCCATTGATAATCGTTGCCACTGAATAGCATAGCTAGCTCATCGAATAGGTTGCAAAGGAAGAGAGAAGAAGAATAGACATCGGCACAGAAAATTGAAAATGTCCTAGCTATCGTAATGGAAAGTTTCAATTCTATTAAGGATTCGGAGGCAAGGATTGTGTCTTGTCTTTATGTTTCATGTTTCCCCTCCCTATGCTCCGCTCTGCGTGGCTACGCCAGGGCGTCTTAGCAGACCTGATGATGAAGCATGTCACACACATTCGATTGTGTCACTGCTTATCTTCCCTGTTATTTGTGATTTTTCCTCTCCCCCGTTTTTGTGTATATCATTTCCAAGACATAACATGCATGAACATGGCTTAATCCTCTGAAAATGTTGTACTTACTCGCGTAAACAGATCCAAGAACCTGGGTGGGTCACTATTTCTCCTAGGGTGGGCTAATCCTTGCTTTGAGCCCACAATTGAATTAAAACTTTCTGTTATGATAGCTAGGAAATGTTTAATTCTAAGGCAGGACCCAGAGCTGGGGATTATGCTACTTCGAAGCTTTTCCACCACCAGGGCAACAATGGAGGCAACTGATTTGAAATAAAACCTTTTTAAAGGTTGAGTCCGATGACCAGTCAGCTGCATTCAGAATATCCTCCAAGCGGGCTCCCAAAGCAAACGCTTTAGAGGCCATTGCCCCTAGTACGGAGTGAACACCGAAACTTTTGGTGTCAATGCCTGTTTCATACATTATCCTTCGCACCCAGCTGGAGATGGTTGGAAAGGAGACCTCCCTGAAAGGCTTCTTCAAGACAATCAAAAGCTGTCTCTCCTCGTGTGGATGAAGTTCCGCCGTTGCGGCCTCGTAAGCTTTGATGCACCTGAAAGGTTGGGTAGGAGATCACATTGGAATTACATTTGGTGCGTCTAGTAACATGGAACGTGACGCCTTCCGGAGTAAAAGACCTTCCTGAAATGTCTAAAGCCCGTACATAAGACACTCTCATGCAGAAGATCAGACACAAAAGAATGGCCAGTTTGTCCAACAACTGTTTCCTGGAAAGATATCTATTGCCTCGTCCATCGGACCAGAGCTTCAGAATCTTATTCACGTCCCAAAGAGTCAAGTATCTTGGCTCTAGTGGAAGGGTCAGTAGAATGCCCCTACGCAATTTCTTAACTAAGGGGTATTCTCCCACCGGAAGCCCTGCAATTACAGTGTGACCTGACAAGATTGAAGATCGAAAGGTATTTTGACGGATCTGTAGGCCAGACCCTCCCCAGCCAAAGACGCCAGGAAATTTAAGATGAGGAAAATGTCTACCCCCACGGGATCCAGACTCTGTTGCTGACACTAACCCACCGACCGAGATCGGGCTGATTGATATCACTTTATTGTACCATCTGCCCAGGCCTTGGATAGGAAGAGTGCAGCGTTGCGCGTTAGACCCGGAACTTGCCATCGTGACCTGAACTGTAATCCTCCATGCCATGAGCTAGATGCTGCCAGCCGTCATCATCGTGTGAGAATTCCCTGGGGGATTGGTCAGGAGATGAGGATACTGGTGTAGACAGAATGGAGATCCCCAAGAAAGTTCCATCAGAACTGGAAACTAAACTTGCTACCTCCACGCTGGAGTAATCACCGCCAGATCCGTCTGCTGCCTCTGTACTTGTGTGGCCAGGCACATAATCATAGAAAACAGGGAAAACACATAACCCCGCTCCGTCAACCAAACCTGGAGAAAAGCATCGGTAGCTACCACTCCTGGGTCAAAGTCTTCAACTGAAGTACCGGGGAAGCTGATTGTCGAGCCGGGATGCAAAGAGGTCGATCGTGAATGGGCCCCAAAGGAAGGAGAGGGCCTGGAGCATGTCTGGGAAAAGCTTTCCAAGCTCGAATCCCATAGGTGACGAGACTGCCAATCTTCCACCTGGTTGGCTGACCACAGAAGGTGCTAGGCCTTCAAGGAGATGTGATTTTTCAGCACGTATTCCAAAAAGTTCTTTGCCAGGTTTGAAAGGGCTTTCGACCACATGCAATCCAGGTGACTGATATAACGGACTGCTGCTACATTGTCCATCTGCAACAGGACACAAGAGTGCAACCAGTCCTTGGTCCAACATCTGACTGTGAAGGAAGCTGCCATCAGCTCCAGGTGGTTGATGTGGAGGCCCTGTTCTGTAGCGGACCATATGCCTCTAGTAGTAAAATCCCCACAACAAGCCCCCCCTGCCTGAACCACTGGCATCAGACTTGATCACTAGATCCAGCTGTGATCTGAAAATGGTGAGCCTGTTTCACGCCTCCATGTGGGAGAGACACCACTGGAGTACTTCCAGGGCTTCGTCTGACAGGGGAACACACTGGGAGTACATGAGGCCCCACCGTGGGAATTGCAGGGTCCCGCAAAAATAGCCGGAATTGAGGATAACAGCAGACCCACTACCCTGGCAATGAGGCAGAGGGAGGTTCTCTGCCTTGCCAGCATCCTTCGTACGTCGAGCCAAATTTTGGCCATCTTCCTGTTGGGCAGGCTCAGAGTCAATACCATTGAGTCGATTACAAACCCCAGGAAAGTGACTGTCCGGGAAGGAACTAGGGACGATTTCACTTGATTGATAACAAACCCCAAGGATTGCAGAAGTTCAACTGCCATCTGGAGATGTTCTGACAGATCTACTGGACACTGGTCCATAATCAGTATGTCATTCATGTACATGACTATGCGAACGCCAGACACCCTCAAGTGTTCTACCACTGGTCTGAGGACTCTGGTGAAACCCCAAAGGCCAAAGGGTAGTGAGGTGAACTCGAACGTTTGGCCCTGCCACTGGACCTGGAGGAACTGCTGATGTGGTGAAAAGATGGGGACCACCTGGTAAGCATCCTTGAGGTCCAGTTGTACCATCTAATCTCTGGACCAAAGGAAGTCTCAAAGCAGGTGTATGCCCTCCATTTTGAAGTGGCGATACACCAACCACTTGTTACATTCCCAGAGATTGATCGCCGGGTGCTGACTACCATCCTGTTTGTGAACTGGGAATAGATTGCTGAAAAACCCAGATGAGTGTGGAGTGGAAAGACAAACCACTCCCTTCTCCAAGAGCTCCAGGATCTCCTGCTGTATAAGCGTGGTCTCCTGTCTGGAGAAGGAGATGGGTCGGGGTATGGATAGAAAGGGTGACCCATGGAACTATATATGGAACCCCTGAACCATTTGGAAAGCTCAGACGTTTGACGTGAGGTTTTGCCGGTTGTGGATAAACTGCGCTAGGCGCCCCCCCCAAGGGTTTGCAAGAAGTGAAAGAAAAACTCATCGTGCATTTTGGGATTGCTGCCTCCTGCTCTGGGTCCATTTCTCTGACCTCTGCGGCACGCCCGTCCTCGGGTGGAGTAGAACCAACACTGGCCATGCTGAGGTTGCTGGCCACTACTATGACCGGCCCCACGAAAAAAAGCATGTTAAAAATGTGCTTGACTGTTGACTGGGCTTTGTCCAGTGAATTAAACATGGAAGCAAACTTCTCCAACTCGTTGACTCACGGGTCACCAAAGAGCCGCTCTTGTGCCACTTGGCCCGCATAGGACATGGCCAACTCCCCTAGTTTGGGGTCAATTTTGATCAACAATGACCTTCACCTCTCCAAGGAGATGGCACAGTTCGGATTGCCTAAACAAATCATGGATCAATGGACCCAGCTGGATAGGACGTCAGGTGAGATTAAAGCTCCAGATTCCTTGGCGTTCTCCGCCATGTCGAAACTTTTTCCTAGAGGGCCTGTAATGCCCAGGAGCTTGTCTTGGCATGACTGCCAGGAACAGTTGATTCCCTTCTTGGGATCCTTGATGTATTTGCCACTGGGTCCTGGCATGGAATTCTCAAGAAGGTGTGCCCTACTTTGGCACCTGCTCTAGAATCTGAATCAAGACTAAAGCAACAGTAGCCTTTGGTTGAATCGGCTTTTGGTCCATTGGGTAACACTTTATTAGTTTTCTGATAGCACAGGGGAATGAAAGAAACTATCCACCTATATCGAGATTGTTTGGATGTACCTCACCAGTTATTCCATAGGGAATTCCCCAATGTTCTTGCTTGGTAAAGCTTTGAGGTGAAAGTGGCCATTTGAGCGTCTATTTCCAGAGTGACAGCCACTTTCCCATACAAAGACCGGCGGGGACACTCTGCCTGAAGGAGGTTCCTGACCTCTTGATCAATGGGCTTTTGGAGCCTAATGGCAACGTATTTGGCCACATTAGTGCTGGGAACCCACTCCGAAGAGAGTTCCTCTGGATCTAACAGGTCCGACTGGGAGTCAGTGGGATCTCCGGCAGTGGCACAAGGTTCCGCTGAGGGGTGAGACGAGGGTCTCCAAGACCTGTCATGATCAGAATCCCCCTCGAATCCCGTAGGGGAACCATTCAATGGGGGAGTTTGTGAGGGGGTCCCATCTAGCTGCGGAGTCAGCAGAGGGGGGACCGCGCTCCTGTGGCGCAGGGGGATTAGCCCCAAGAAAGTATTTTTTAGCCTTATCTAAGGCATCCATATCAACTCTGGACTCATGTGGGTGTTTGTATGGGTTATCGGGGGGAGCAGTGGCTTGCCCTTGAGGTTGTGGAGCCGAGGGCACAGGTAGGTCTTCCCTCAGTGCGAGGGGTTGTAGGCACATATGCACCATCTCCTTTCATTTTCTTCTCTAGAGGAGCCACTACATCTGAGGATGCATTGACAATGGATGCGTCTACCATGTCAAAGAAGTCATCTGTGACCGGAAAATACTGGTTGTCCTCCTCCTCTTTGTAATATTTGCTGTATTCCTCCATGAGATGAGGTAAGTAGTAGCGAGATATGGCTTTAATTGGGTGGCCACCCGCCAGGCCAGATTCTGCAATCTAGAATGAAATACAATGATGGCCCTTAGGAGTGGAGGGCTGCTTTCTAGCCCTGGGCATGAGGGTAATGTTCCAAACCTGCAAGGCCTACAATAGGCACACACAGCCCTCAAGAGACCTGATGAGGAGGCATCCATTACTATTGTTTGCATTGTGATGTCTTGAGAAAAGCTCATTCCACATTGCAGGTTTTCTGGAAGACACCACCTACTGAGCGGTTACTCTGGATGTGTTGTTAGAGTTAATTTGACTTCTCATCTGCCTGAGAACTGGTCCGACTGATCCTTCTTTCATACATTGTTGCTAGGGTCTCATATTCAGGCACGCCTTTAGTATTAGGAAGATGCAGAATGCCAATGAACCATGAAGAGGCAAAATTAGCCTTGTTGTTGGATAGGCTGCTTTCTTCAGATAGTGTCATTTCTGAAGGATAGATAATCATCTCTCCTCCAAAAGAAACACTTTTGTGATTGGAGTATCCACAACAGCTGCAAGTTAATGAAGGGATTATACTGAGATTGCAATTGGTTTTTGTAATTGACATTCAAGCCCAATTCAGTCGAGGGTGACTACCGCAAACTGATAGTGATGGTACACTAGGGGATATGCTGAAGTCTTGGTCAGCCAATCGTCTAAGTAGGGGAAGACTAAGGACCCAATTTATATGTTGGTGGTAGGCATACTCCATTGCATTAGTGATAGAGTATACTTACCGCCATGATAAAAGTGAGCCCGCCAAATTTAAAAGCAAACCTTAGATTAATTGCGGCAGAGACTACTACTTCTCCACCGTGATGAACACCCTCCGATGTCCTGCAGATTAAGGGCCTTCAGAGGCAGACCTGTAATTCTGCCCACATAATTTAGATTGGTGGAATTAGAGGTCAATTTCACTGCCCATCACCACAAGGAAAACGCTGGCAGTAAGGCGTATTAAAAACTGCTAAATATTCCCCTCACCATGGGAGAGTACCTTCATAGTGATGGGAGCATTTTATTTTTTATTATCAAAAAGAAAATCCCACTTCGGGGTTTATTTTATGAAAATAAAAAAGATAAAACAGTTTGGTGCAGAACTCCATCATGTCCCCGGTGACAATCCTCACAAAGTGAGACAGGAGCACTGGTAGAGGGAACAACCACTCCTAGCCCCTCAGAGCTTTCAACAAAAGGAGATTCCTGCTGCTTTGTCTTTCTTGTTGGCTCTCTCAAAGTGCGCCAGTAGAAGGAGCTGCCGTGATGATGTCATCTGCAGTTCTGAGATTCTGGAAGGCACAAGATGCAGATCCATTTGTTTGCCACATTCTATACATTTCTCAAAAAGAAATGCCAATTTTGAGAAAAAATATATTTTTGTCTGTCAAAAATGAACTACTCTCAATAATAAAGGATGTAGAGTGAACCAATTCAAATTGGTTCTGAAACGTTTGTGTAAAGAAAAAAGCCTTAAGAAACACAGATCTCAGTGCTCCAAGATCCTCTCACTGGGAGATGGAAAAAAACTGAAGTAACTGTCACTTAAAGGTCATAATGCGACACTGGAAGTCTAGTTGCCCTTTTTTTTTATTTTTTTTTTTATTTTGTCCTCATATCCACCATGGTTTAAGAAAGCCATTTAGAAAAAGCCTTAGACCAGTTTACACAGTATAATAACTGGGAGGGATCATTTTGTTCGAGTGGGCGGCCACAAATCCCCGGAACTGTCTCAGCTTGATATTCTTTTAGGCTACCAGTGGGGAGGCCTACTGCTGGGCCTAGGCCGGGGTATGACCGGACAAGATTTGGATTGGCACCATAGTAGTATAATCATTGGACCCGGGGAAAAAAACAAAAAAAAAACCAACCCCGGATCTTTATTGTGACCATACAATCGAATGCCAAAAGGTCCTTTTGCTTTGGTTTCCTGATCTGGCTAGATCCATACGTGCAGTCTGTAACGTTGATGTCAGCCAATCCCCATGGAAAGGGGGGATAGGATCCTTCCATCTCCTGCAGATCTCTCTTCTTGCCAGAAGGATCGTGTAGAAGACCAGGTTTCTAGCTGTGTTTTGAGTTGTCCTCAGAACTCCAAAGATCACTAATGGTAAGTCTATAATAATTGGGGTGCCTAATGATGCCGTAAGAGTCTTACCTATGGCCTCCCAATAAGGTGCTATACGGGGACACTCAAAAAACATATGGATATCTGAAGCTGCAATCAGTCCACACCTTGCGCATGCCGCTGAGGTTCCTGGGGTAAATTTAGATAACCTGGGGGGGGGAGTAATACGCCCTGTGAAGGGTAAAGAGATGTTTTCTACGAAGCCATGAGGGTTTCACCATATTTTTTAAAAGTTCGAATGAGGTAGACCAGAGTTCTTGTACCTCTTGAGTCAAAATTACATCAGCCCAAAGTTGGGTTGGTAACTTAAATTCCCCATCAGATTCATCTAGAAGGAGTCTATACCATTGTGAAATCTCATGTTTGGTTGAGGGGGTACCAACCAAGTTGGTTATTAGTTGACTATGCCCTCCAAGTGGAAACTTGTTGCGTTTTAATTGTGGATCGTTGTATGCCTGTGTCCAACTTCTGATTTGTATGTATTTAAACCTCGAAAAGGTTGGACCTATTTTATTCTGTAAATACTCCCAGGAAAGCAGGTCCCCCTCATAAAAGAGATCCCCCCATTCTTTGAGGCCTGTCTCTCTCAAGGGAGTGGCTAGGGAATCTTCCAACCAAGCTGGGCTATCAGGTAACCCCCAAAGTGGTGTTTTATCGCAGTAATATCCCTGTTTAATAGATTTTATTAGCTCAGACCAGGTTTTAGCCAAGCCATACAGGACCTTCAACTTGATCTTTTTAAAAAATTTCGGGTTGCCAGATTTAAATAAGAATCCCGACTGACTGAGGCCTTCCCTGAGGCCTTCCCCATTTAGCATGGCCGAAAACATTAATCCTATCCCATAATCAGTAGGTTTATTTAGAAGCATTCGTATGTGAGATAGCTGAAAAGCCCACAAGTATAATTTTAAATCTGGTGCGGCTATTCCTCCCTTCTCCCAACGCCGTTTAAGCTTTTTCCAAGATATTCTTCCAGATGAAAGAGGTGATTTCTGATTGTATTTTAGTTATTTGAGTTTGATCAAAGTAAAGGGGAATAGTGTTAAAAAGAAAGAGATTTTAGGCAAAATGGCCATTTTAACGAGGTTAGCCCTACCTATCAAAGATAATTGAAGGTGAGACCATGCTTGCAATAATTTTCTACATTGTTTAATAATTGCTGTAATATTTACTGTGGCAAGCCTATTGATATCTTCTGTGATAGTCAGGCCCAAATATCGTAAAGATTCGCTCTCCTGTATTTCCAAGGAACTTGGATTGTCATTCCAGACCAACATCTCTGTTTTTAATGTGTTGATCTGGTGGCCTGATATTTTCCCGAACCCCTTGGCAATTTCAAATATAACCAGGAGTGCAGTTGTTACGTCTGATGTAAGAACAAGTAGGTCGTCAGCATATAATGCTACCTTCTTTTCCCAGCCTCTATGACGAAAAGGGACAATCGCATTCTCTCTCCTCAGTTGTTGTGCGAGAGGTTCAATGTAAAAGTCAAACAGAAGCGGGGAAAGCGGACAACCCTGCCGAGTCCCTCTTGTTATATTAAAGGGGTCTGACAATTCACCGTTAATTAATAGGCTAGCCGATGGATTGGCATACAATAGACTAACAGCATGACGGAATCTCTTCCCCACTCAAAATTTAGCCAGGGCCCTCGACAGGTACACTCAATTAAACCTGTCGAAGGCCTTGGTCGCATTCAGAGTGAGGGCAGTCAAGGGTAAACTATGTGTCACGGCAATATCCATAGCCCCTATGAGTTCGTATGTTAATTCATACAGCTGCCGGCCTTTTACAAATCCTTTTTGATCTGCGTGTAGGACTGCCGGGGCTACCAAAGCTAACCTAGAGGCTAAAATTGTGGTGAAGATTTTATAATCCACATTTAGGATTGATATGGGCCTATAAGATTCGCAGGCGTCTCTAGGCTTCCCAGGTTTCAATATGAGTGTGATGGATGCATTGTCCCATGATGAAGGGGGAGTCTGGCCTTCAAGGAGGATCTTATTAAACATCTCAGTGAGGAAGGGGGCAATCTCATCTTCTAACAATCTGTAGGTTTCTGCTGGTAAGCCATCGGGCCCCGCTGCCTTCCCCTTCTTGCTTTTTTTTATAGCGGCCCTAACTTCTCCTTCGGTGATAATATCATCCAATGCTTGAGACTGAACCTGTGTAAGTCTATGGAGATTGATATGACTTAGCCAATCATCGACCTCCTCAGATCGGGTTACAATATCCTCCTTATAGATAGACTCAAAAAAGACCTTAAAGGCCCTTCTAATTTCAGTATTCGATGTTAAGGAATCATTGCCCACCTTGATTTTTGAAATATTGTTACTGACCTGATCTGATTTAGACTTCCATGCAAACATTTTACCTGCACCTTCACTATACTCAAAATGGGCTAGTTTGCTTGCTTCCCATCTCTGCTGCAGTCTAAGATTCAATACTGAACCCAAATTGGGCTTCAGAGTCGCCATTTCTTTCCTATAGTTATTTATAACGGACTCATCTACCCCTGTGTTATTATCGATAACACCTTGGAGATTTATTATCCTTCCCTCTATGGATAGGATTTGTTCTTTATATTGCTTCCTTTTGTGAGATACTTTCGCTGTTATAAGACCCCTTAAAAATGGTTTGAACGAGTCCCAGACAATTCTTGTTGTTGCTGAATCATTATTAATCGAAAAAAAAAATGTGTGCTTCTCTTTTCAGATATAGTATGTCATCAGATGAAGAGAGAAGTGAACGATCAAAGGACCATCTGGAGGGCAATCTCTCCATTACATAGGTTAGGTCCATTAGTACTGCAGAGTGGTCTGAAAGATGAAGAGGTAAGTATTCAACGGATCTTACATTTTCAACCAGCCTTTGGCTGATCAAGATAAAATCAATCCTTGACTGGTGTTTATATTTATAATTTCAGAAAGACACTCCTTGCTGATCCCCAGACCTCTCCCTCCATATGTTAATGTTAATGTTATGTTAATGTTATTGGGATTTGTATAGCGCTCGGCTGCCCCAGCAAAGGGGCGTCCCGGCGCTGCGGGGTTTTCATTGCAGATTGCAGCACTGACCTAGTCTTGGACAAAGCTAAAGATCGACTATTAGGGGATTTATCCAAAGCTGGATTTAGGACAATATTAAAATCACCTGCTATAATAGTTGGCTCAGGAAAGGAGAGTAAATGTAAGAACATAGTCTCCATTACCGTAGGATCATCCTGATTCGGCCCGTAGTATCCTAGAACTGTGGTTTGAGATCCCGCTATTGCTACGGAGGCTATGGCCCATCTTCCACCTGAGTCGACCTGCTGGGATATCAGCCTAGCTTTAGCTACTTTCTTAAAAATTATAGATACCCCTCTGACATTACTGGCCTGAGTAGTGGAGACCGCAAAGTCTATCCACTTGTTTCTTTTAAATAAATCAATTGTCTCAGAATTTGTTAAATGAGTCTCCTGAAGAACAATGACCTGCGCATCCAGATCTCGTATATATTGCATGATTTTGTTTGCCCTTGGTTTGGTGCGCAGGCCATTAACGTTCCATGAAAAATATTTTATGTTAATCATCTTCAACATAGATATTTGACAAGAAAGACAAAAAAGAGAGGTAAAAAGATAAGGCTAGACCAACCCATACTTGTCTATAGCTCATTTCATAAGATAGTGATTTCGCATTCTTACTATCAAGACCATTATATCTTGGCTTTTTGAGGACATTTTTACTTTTTTTCCACCCCCCACCACCTGCAAATTTAGCTGCTCATCAAGCTGAAATAAGAAGCTACTGTGAATCCCTTGAAAATAAAATCGAGGGACTTACTATAAGAACGGGAGTCCTGGAGGAGACTACAGGAACACTCTCTATTTATCTGGACCAGGCGAAAGTAGACATTCAGAAGCTCTCTAGAGAGGAGCAAGCGCTCAGTGAAAGGATGGAGACCTTGGAAAACAATGCCTGGAGGGGGAACCTACGAATCCTGAATGTGCCTGAAGGTTCAGAGGGCTCAGACTTAAAACAATATATAACAGGCTTGCTAAAAGAGTCTTTGAATTTAGACCTTTCTATGGAAGAAATAGCATTAGACATCCAAAGAATCCACAGGGATCCCTTTAGACGAAATCCCCAGAGATACAAACCCCGTAAAATTCTAGTGAATTTTCATACGTATGTTCTGAAAGAACGAATTCTTAATCTTGCACTAAAACAAAAATCGCTGGCTGCAAAGGGGGTTACATTCTTAATAAGGTCAGATCTCTCAAGAATCACCCTGGAGAAGCAATGGGAGTTTGGGAGGCGCCTGGAAGCGTTCAGAGCAGCGGGTGCCTCAGCTCAATTAACATTCCCTGCTGGTATGAAAATAATGTATAATAATAAAATGACCAACATTAGAACAGTACAGGCAGCGGATGAACTTCTAATGCAGATGGGAAGCAATAAGTAGTCTTAGGACTCAGTAGTTGAGTTAGTGTTCATGGCCATCTCTCGACTTCTCTGAGTTCTTGGCATAAAATGTAATTAAAATTATCTCCCCAAGAGTTATCAAATAATATAATTATTTCAGTGTCACAATTAGTTAAGTCTTTATACTTCATATGTTTTGTAACTAAATGGGTGGGGTTTCTATCCGGGAGTTTACGGAGAGGTGCTATCAACCGGACATTGCACCGGTTAGATTTCCAGGGAATGGGAGGGGGGAGTGTGGATGGCACATAGATATGGGAGGTCTAGTTGCCCTTAAAGGCGCACTCTAACATAGCTCCATTCTAAAAAGCTATACTGATCTGTCCTTCCCTTTCATGCACTTTAAAATAAAATAAAAAGGGTTTGTGAAGGATGCTTCAAAATGTCACTTATCTTTCTTTCTAGTGCCATTTTATAACTTTATGTATTTTTCCCAGCTTTTAAAGTAATTGAACAAAATTGGCAACATAGCCTTTTATGCATTTGTGTTACTTGTATTTACCAGCCTTTCCGAAGTAAGGTGAAGATGTTACACAAAATGTGGATTTGGAAAAACTGTTCCAGGATCCTCGCACATGGTAGGGACTATTCATTGCTCATGATCATCAATGAAGATCACCTGTAGAACTCAAATGATCCCTGGTAGAGAGATATTTGGAAGCTGAAACACAATCACACACATACATGAAACAAAGAACTCACATATTGTCTTGCAGTAAAATCATCAAACTCTCCTTCAAATTGTGGTATTTGTGCTGTCACAGGATGATACCCATACATCCTTTCATGCAATCAGGTCCTTAAAAGTTGCCACATGATGAGATACACTGGTGTCCTATGGTGTACCGCTCTGACCCTAGCTGAGGGGTTGAAGTATAGTGCCATGACCATGCGTTTAAAATTTTTACCCAAATTAAATCTGTCAAGCGTAGCTTCTAAGAAGGCCCAGTCAACTTTGTTGAAAGCCTTTTCAGCATCCAAAGTAATGGCGACTGTCGGTGAGTCAGTAGATTTGGCTTTCTCTAGTACATGGGCAAGGATGCAATTGTTCTCACTAGATAGCCTATTTTTCTTTAAAAAACAACCTGTGAGGGATGGATGAGTTTAGGTAAGAATTTTTGTAGGTGTTTAGCGAGGATCATAGCGTAAAGCTTGCAGTCTAAGTTAATTAGGGATATCGGTCTGTGATTCTTTGGGAGTGTTAGGTCCTTCCCTTCTTTGGGAATTACTGCTATGATAGCTTCTGCTGGTATCCCATTAATCCTGCCAGAGTCACTGAATTTGTTGAATAAGTTTGGGAGTGGGATAGACAGTGTCGATGAGAAGCACTTATAAAATTTGGCGTTAAACCCATCCAGGCCCGGGGCCTTTCCAGTTTTTAGGGCCTTTATCGAGCCTTCGATTTCTGAGGCAGTAATTGGGCTGTTAATTTCAGTTTTTCTTTATCAGACTTGGCAGTTAATGAGCATTTCTTTAGATATTCCTGTGTTTTTGTAGGATCCAAGTCTTTATTTTTACTATACAGAGTGCTATAGAAGTTCTTAAAAATTCCTGCTACCTTGTTGGGGTCAGAATGGGCCATACCTTTTTGGTGTATAAGATTTTTGATGGTGTTTTTTTGCATTTTAAACTTTAAGTTTGAGGCTAGGGTTTTAACTGCCTAATTGGATTCACAGTGTAATGCTTTTTTGTTTATTTATCCATATTCCTGCTCTTTTGCTGACTATTTTATTATACTCATATTTCTTTTTCATTATATAGTTTAAAAATATGGTATCTCGGGAGATGACATGTTGTCCATGTAGCGTAGCTATCTCTTTTTATAGTTTGACAAGGCTGCTATTGGAGTCCCTATTCATGGCAGTTCTAATTTTAATGATCTCTCCTCTGATGGTGCTCTTTAATGCCTCCCATCTTTTAAGGTCTGACGTCTCTCCAATTTTGTTATCTGTAAGATAGTTCTGGATCGCGTTCCCTATGGCTTGTCTATGGGCTTCTTTTTCTAAGATTTCATTGTTGAGTCTCCAAATGAATTGTTTCTGAACAGGTTTTGGATCAGAGATAGACAGGGTATTGTAGGAGTGGTCTGAGATCACCCTTGGTTCAATCGAGGTCTGTTCGATCTTAGCTATGGCATTATCTGTGATTAATGTGCATTTTGAATCTTTCATAATTGATGTGGCTCTTGCCGTAAATTGTTGTTGTAATTGATGTAACTTTCACACTTAGGTCTGGATAACTCATTTATGAACACGGCGACCTCTGAATATATATTCCTTTATCTAACTTGATATAACTTGCCATAAATTGTTGTTGTAATTGATATAACTTTCAGACTTAGATTTGAATAACTCCTTGACGGACATGACGACCTCTGGAACCTGTTCACAAACTTACAATTTCATTGAATCAACAAAGTCCAAATGGACATTGTCTGGACAGTACGCTGATACTCCCTCCTGCAGTGGTACTGCTAGGCCAATATAACCCATATGACCTGTACTGCACTCTAAATCACTCTACATCACTCTCTACATACAGGGTTATACCTATTCAAACTCAGTTCATTATTAGTCCTCAGTTCACAGTTAGACTTTGAAGTTTATTAATACTTAGTCACAAATGTTTATTAATACCTAAGACACAACCTATATCACAAACTGGACTTATGCGTCCAAGAAATCTTTTTTCTGGCTTCCATGGGAGGAGAGCTCTCTTCTCATGTCACCATGCCACTTATTTACTGTTGGGCTGAATCACCTGCTAGGTCTCTCCTATGGGTGGGACCGAGGAAGGGGGTGGTTACACCCCTTTCCCTTTGTCCAGCTTCGCACCAGAGCTGGGACTGGAGGGTCCCAGCACCGGTTTGAACTGCACTATGCATGGGACACCTTGTGTGCCCCAGGCAGTGTCTAGTTTCATTCAGAGCACCCTGCCCCAATCCACTATCTCCTGTCTGGGGAGGTGTAGCACCTCCCTGCGACAGGAAACCTATTGTCCAGGCCTCCCCTGCCAAGTTTCGGTCAGCAGTAGGAGGTCAGGCTTGTGTCTGTGGCAGCAGCATCCATTTTGTGATGCTGAGGCTCTGGCTAGGATTAACTGCGTTTTAGCGAAGTAACATGTCTTTCTCCCACTAGAAGGGTGGAATGCTACCCCAGTCACCAGGACTGGCGAGGGGGTAGTATTCCAAAGTGTATGACACCTTACACGACATGTTTTGATTTTTTTTTTTTTTAAATATTTTTATTGTAAAAAAAATTTTTTTTACCTTGGCACACAACATACACAAAATGCAAATTATATATACAGAAATTTTATACAGAAATTAAATAAACAAAGAATTACTGTCAAGAGATAATGTATATCCTTAGTCAAATCTTCTCTCCTTCATACAACCAACAAAACATATAATAGGGAAAAACAAAATATTGTTAATTCATCCACGGTTTACATTTAGTCTCTCTTTCCAATGGTAAACTGGTTCCCATATTTTCATACCCAATCTTCTTGCTCTTTTACCTTTCCTAGCATATATACCCTTTTCAAGGTTGAAGGTCCCCAATAATAAAGCGATCCATTGTTGTGTTGTGGGAGATAAAGGATCCCGCCAAGCTCTAGCAATTAATAACCTATACACCGCTTTTGCTAAAAATAAGAATTCAGAATAGTCGCCATCAAATCCCTTAACCCCTAACATAATTAAAGTTGGTGTTAAAATCACATTTAGACCAAGTGTGTGACCCATAAATTCTTCAATTCCCTTCAGTAAAATGTTTAATTGTGGACATAGCGCAAAAATGTGAATGCTATCTGCTGCCGGTGCACTGCAGCCAAAGCAGGTAATCCCTGTGGTCGCGCCCCATTGCGCAATACGATCCGGTGTGTGGTAGAGTTGGTATAGAGTTTTAAAGTGTTGAGATTGGAGCGAGGCAGAGCACAAAACAGAACATCCTAATTCCAGCGAGTCAAGGAAACACTGGCTCTGTATCCCTAATTTCCCTGCCCATTTATCACCAAATTTTCCAGTGTCATCCTTTTTTAATTCTGCTAAACTGGCATAGAAATAACGAATAGAGCACGCCCCACCCTGCTCTATAGATTCCATAAGATTAATTTTTCCAAATCCACCTTCTCCTCCTTTTTTCTTACTGAAAAAACTCCTAATCTGCAAATACTTAAAAAAACTATGTCTTGTTATATTATATTTTGACATCAAATCTGAGAATTGTAATATATTTTCGTCTGATCCCAACAGATCTCCTATCTTTTTAATACCTTTCATATCCCATTCTGCCATTATAGCATCGGAGAAGATTAAAGATGGTAATGTTTTATTCCTATATAGTCTAGTATATCTGTTGTATCTACCCAATCCGCATCTTTTTGCTACCGCTAACCAGGTGTTATACGCAGCCATAACTGTCTTAAAGCGTGTGCGTTTGTAGTAAGAGAAGTCAGTACAATTTAAGAAAGCATTTGCAGTATCTGCACCCATTACCAGAGAATATACCATGGTTGAAAAGGATTTAACATTCAAATCTAATTCACTTGCACCCATCAGACCCTGGGTATATTGAAGTACAGAGGCCCAATAATATAACCTAAAGTCCGGAACTCCCCAGCCTCCGCTAGCCCTTGGCAAAGTCATAAACTTATAAGCCCTTCTAGTCTTCCCATATGACAATATAAATTTATTTAAAATCGACTCCAGCTTATTAAACCAGATTGGTTCAAACAAAAGAGGAATCGTACGGAAAAAATAAAGGAATTTGGGGAGTATAAGCATTTTAATTACATTTGTGCGGCCCACTAACGTGAACCTAAGATTGTTTATTCTGGCCAGTTCTAACCCTACTTTCCTCGTTAAAGGGGAGATATTGCGCTCTACCACGGTATCAAGATTGGGCGAGATCTCAACTCCTAAATAAACTGCTGCTGAAACCACCGTATGTCATTACATTGGACCCTTGCATTTTTTATAATCTGTGTTTTTGCGCTGTTTAATTTATATCCAGATATTATGCCGAATTTACGGGCCTCTAACTCAATCTCACCCATTGCTTTAGATGGATCTGTGGTGATTATAGCGACGTCGTCTGCATATGCTAACACATTAACTTCTAGCCCATTTGAACAAAGAGGGGGAATACTAGGGTTAAGCTCGAGATAGCGCAGATACGGGTCCATATACAATTCAAAGAGGAGAGGGGAACTGGGGCAGCCCTGTCTAGTGCCTCTTTTTATCTGTACAACCGCGGTTAGGTCTCGATTAACCTTGATTCTAGCTGTTGGTGCCTTATATAGTACCTGAATTGCCCTAATATAGTTATCACCAAAGCCATATGATTTCATTATCTCCCACAAATATTCCCAAGCGACCCTGTCAAAAGCCTTCTCGGCGTCAAGGAATAGGGTTGCTACAGGGCCGCCGGCAATCTCCATGGCGTCGAAGCAGGTAATCACTGTTCTAACATGTACACGACATGTTTTGATAAAGCCAAACCAAAGTTAGCAAGTAACCGCGAGGATTATAATGCACTTAAGAGTATATGGTATGGCAATATCCCGGAACAGCTAAGGGAGTTGGTCCCCACAGCTGCAGACAGGCTCAGCTCATGCTAGAGCACCATCTCACATAAAACCAAGCACTCTGCCTCCAGGATTGTTAAGGCCTGCCATAGGAGTGACTTATAGGCATATATGTGTCCAGATTTAGGTTTAGATATAGGTATACTATATCTAAGCAAGGGGTGATTACACCACCTTGCCCCAGCTGAGTGATCAGCCAGTTGTGCCAATTTGGATAGCTAGCCAGGGGTGGCAAAAGATATGCTGCAGCCCCTTGTAGGCCTTGGATGCACCTATGCCCTGGGCACCTATAGTGCACTGTACAGGGGCTGATAAGGTGACCCAAGCCAATTTAGTTATGCACCTAGGGTACATGGAATCCATTTTAAAGAGAGAGCAGATAGCCTGGGGCCCTGATTAGCAGGGAACCAGGCCAACTAAGTCGAAAACCAGCTAAACACAAGGCAACAAATCTGGGGTAACCATAGTCAGGTATCCACCTTCCTACAGTAAGGGTCAGAGGGTGAGGGGCTGGGAACAGAGGGCGAAGGTCAGAGGGTGAGGGGCCAGGGACAGAGGCTGAGGAGGCCGGGGACAGAGGGTGAGGGACTGTGAACATAGGGTGAGGGGCCAGAGACAGAGTGTGAGGGGCAGGGGGACAGAGAGTGAGAGGCCCGGGACAGAGGGAGAGGGGCCAGTGTCAGAGGGTGAGGGGCCAGGGCCAGAGGGTAAGGGTCAGAGGGTGAGGGGCTGGGAACAGAGGGCGAGGGTCAGAGGGTGAGGGGCTGGGGCTGGGGACAGAGGCTGAGGAGGCTGGGGACAGAGAGTGAGGGGCAGGGGGACAGAGAGTGAGAAGCCCGGGACAGAGGGAGAGGGTCCAGGGTCAGAGGGTGAGGGGTCGAGGGACAGAGGGATAGGGGCCAGGGACAGAAGGTGAGGGGTGGGGACAGGGGGTGTGAGGCCGGGGTAAGAGGATGAGGGGCTGGGCACAGAGAGTGAGAGGCCTGGGACAGAGGGAGAGGGGCCAGGGTCAGAGGGTGAGGGGCCGGGGACAGAGGGTGAGGGGCCCAGACAGAGGGAGAGGTGCTGGATACAGAGGGTGAGGGGCCGGAGACAGAGGGAGAGGGGCCATGGTCAGAGGGTGAGGGGTGAGGGACAGAGGGTGAGGGGCTTTGGACAGAGGGTGAGGAGCAGGGGACAGAGGGTGAGGGGCCAGGGACAGAGGGAGAGGGGCCGGGGACAGAGGGTGAGTGGCCAGGGACAGAGGGTGAGGAGCTGTGGACAGAGGGTGAGGGGCTGGTGACAGAGGGTGAGGGGCTGGGGACAGAGGGAGAGGGGCCGGGGATAGAGGGTGAGTGGCCAGGGACAAAGGGCGATGGGCCGGAGATAGAGGATGAGGGGCTGTGGACAGAGGGTGAGGGGCCGAACAGAGCGTGAGAGGCCAGGGACAGAGGGAGAGGGGCCAGGGTCAGAGTGTGAGGGCCCGGGGACAGAGGGTGAGGGGCGGGGACAGAGGGTTTGGGGCCCAGGACAGAGGGAGAGAGGCCAGGGTCAGAGAGTGAGGGGCCGGGGACAGAGGGTAAGGGTCAGAGGGTGAGGGGCCGGGAACGGAGGGCGAGGGTCAGAGGGTGAGGGGCTGGGGACAGAGGCTGAGGAGGCCAGGGACAGAGGGTTAGGGACTGTGGACAGAGGGTGAGGGGCCAGAGACAGAGGGTGAGGGGCAGGGGGACAGAGAGTGAGAGATCCGAGACAGAGGGAGAGCGGCCAGGGTCTGAGGGTGAGTGGCCGGGGACAGAAGGTGAGGGGCCCGGACAGAGGGAGAGGTGCCGGTGACAGGGGGTGAGGGGCCAGAGACAGAGGGAGAGGGTCCAGGGTCAGTGGGTGAGGGGCAAGGGACAGAGGGTGAGGGGCTGTGGGCAGAGGATGAGGGGCAGGGGACAGAGGGTGAGGGGCCAGGGACAGAGGGAGAGGGGCCAGGGACAGAGGGTGAGGAGCCAGGGACAGATGGTGAGGGGCCGGTGACAGAGGTTGAGGGGCCTGGGACAGAGGGAGAGGGGCAGGGGACAGAGGGTGAGTGGCCAGGGACAGAGGGTGATGGGCCGGAGATAGAGGGTGAGGGGCTGTGGACAGAGGGTGAGGGGCCAAACAGAGGGTGAGAGGCCAAGGACAGATGGAGAGGGGCCAGGGTCAGAGGGTGAGGGCCCGGGAACAGAGGGTGAGGGGCCGGGGAGGGAGGGTTTGGGGCCCGGGACAGAGGGAGAGGGGCCAGGGTCAGAGAGTGAGGGGCCAGGGACAGAGGGTAAGGGTCAGAGGGTGAGGGGCTGGGGACAGAGGCTGAAGAGGCCGGGGACAGAGGGTGAGGGACTGTGGACAGAGGGTGAGGAGCCCGAGACAGAGGGTGAGGGGCAGGGGGACAGAGAGTGAGAGATCCGGGACAGAGGGAGAGCGGCCAGGGTCTGAGGGTGAGTGGCCGGGGACAGAAGGTGAGGGGCCCGGACAGAGGGAGAGGTGCCAGTGACAGAGGGTGAGGGGGCGGAGACAGAGGGAGAGGGGCCATGGTCAGAGGGTGAGGGGTGAGGGACAGAGGGTGAGGGGCTTTGGACAGAGGGTGAGGAGCAGGGGACAGAGGGTGAGGGGCCAGGGACAGAGGGAAAGGGGCCGGGGACAGAGGGTGAGTGGCCAGGGACAGAGGGCGAGGAGCTGTGGACAGAGGGTGAGGGGCTGGTGACAGAGGGTGAGGGGCTGGGGACAGAGGGAGAGGGGCCGGGGATAGAGGGTGAGTGGCCAGGGACAAAGGGCGATGGGCCGGAGATAGAAGATGAGGGGCTGTGGACAGAGGGTGAGGGGCCAAACAGAGCGAGAGAGGCCAGGGACAGAGGGAGAGGGGCCAGGGTCAGAGTGTGAGGGCCCGGTAACAGAGGGTGAGGGGTGGGGACAGAGGGTTTGGGGCCCAGGACAGAGGGAGAGGGGCCAGGGTCAGAGAGTGAGGGGCCAGGGACAGAGGGTAAGGGTCAGAGGGTGAGGGGCCGGGAACGGAGGGCGAGGGTCAGAGGGTGAGGGGCTGGGGACAGAGGCTGAAGAGGCCGGGGACAGAGGGTGAGGGACTGTGGACAGAGGGTGAGGAGCCCGAGACAGAGGGTGAGGGGCAGGGGGACAGAGAGTGAGAGATCCGGGACAGAGGGAGAGCGGCCAGGGTCTGAGGGTGAGTGGCCGGGGACAGAAGGTGAGGGGCCCGGACAGAGGGAGAGGTGCCGGTGACAGAGGGTGAGGGGCCGGAGACAGAGGGAGAGGGTCCAGGGTCAGTGGGTGAGGGGTGAGGGACAGAGGGTGAGGGGCTGTGGACAGAGGATGAGGGGCAGGGGACAGAGGGTGAAGGGCCAGGGACAGAGGGAGAGGGGCCAGGGTCAGAGGGTGAGGGGTCGATGACAGAGGGTAAGGGTCAGAGGGTGAGGGGCCAGGAACAGAGGGCGAGGGTCAGAGGGTGAGGGGCTGGGGACAGAGGCTGAGGAGGCCGAGGATAGGGGGTGAGGACTGTGGACAGAGGTGATGGAGCAGATTTCATCTGCAGTCAGGCATTGCTTTATTTTTGTGCTTCAGACAGACTGCATTTAAATTGCCACACACATTTTGGTGCAAGTTAAAAATATGGCACATGAAAATTATGAAAGTGAGGCCTAAGTCAGACTGAAATGCTTGTGCTGAATTAACATGTGTTTTTTTGTAGTGTAGAGAAAAGTGGCCTTTTTAGCTTTGAAGATTAATAGAATGTGTTTCTCTCTTCCCAGCTCATCCCTTGCAATCTAAATTCACTATTCCTGACTTAAGAGACTTTGGCTTGTTGCATATTTTGATAAACATGTTTAGTTTAAAACACCTCTTTTTATAATGTTTGTGAATTAATAATGCATCAAACACTAGACATTGGGCTAAATGCTTTTTGCATGAAAAGCTATCTAAAACACTAAAGCATGTTGCTGTGTGCGCTGTATTAAATGTGTGGGCTTTATTAACTGTGTGTGCTTTTAAATTTTACACTAAAGCATAAGAATGCTATGTTGACATTGCACATTTATTTTGCATGTTGTCATAAATAATAGAAAAGCTGCTTGAAACTAATAGCTTGGCTAGGTAAAGATTTATAAGGGGTATTAGTATAGAGTTGGGAAACATAATGGGCTGATTTACATGAAATTAATATTCTCTTTGTGTTTTTATTTTTTGGGGCCTAAGAAAAAATGACTGTCTGTGAATCCAGCAAGGCTATGACTTGCATTTTCAGAGAAGAGTACATGCGCTGATCTGTTTGACACAAACCATGAAGACGTCAAGGCCTCTTTGTACTTTGAAACATTCTTGTGATTGTGCCAATGTACCAGTTAGATAAAGTATCCGTCCTGACTGTGCTGTGAAAGGAAGGAAGGAGCAATTAGAATGAAACATTTTTCCTAGTAAAAGCTGCAAACATATAAAATATTATTAAATAATTAGCGCTTCTTTTGTTAAAACTGGTATGCTCTAGAATTTTCAATGAGTCAGTAAGGTTAGACCTCATGCCATTGTGGCTGACCAATCACGTACAAGTTTTCCTGAAGATGCAACATTTTTGTGTAGTCTGCTAAGAATTAGAGTATAAATAATGACCTCTCTGGAGCGGGGTTGGCTTTTTGCTAACTGGCTGGCTTCTTGCTCATTTTGGCTACCAGGCTCATTAGGCTTCAGGGGAGCGTGTGAGCTCTTGAGAGAAGGAACAGATTAGACCAGACATTCTATGGGTTAGGTACGAGATCGTCACGGGTGCAGTCTTGGGCGTGAGGAAAGTCAGGTGGTGGGTTCCCTGGTGATTTTTACTTCCAAAGTCCTGGCACGTCATCTTTTGGCACTGCAGGCCACATTCCTTTGAGGCCTTGTGAAGGGCGGGATGTTTTGCTCTTTAGACACAGACAGGAACAGAGAATGCAGTGGATCAGGATAGAATTAGATGCTAAACTTTAAGTTCATGCTTTGACTAATTAATTAGGTCTAAAACGATTTATTTGACTTATGCATTTATTTCTCTTAATGGGAGATTTTTTTTTAAAACTTTTATTATTGATTCACCAGGCAGCAGTATATACATACACCAACAATATAGTCTCAGATACAACATCTTGTCTCTCTGCACAATCTTACATTATATAAAGCAATAATAATCATAAGGCAGTGATGCAGCATGTCGACATATTACTTGTGCAGGAGGCTACAATGGACAGTGCACATTATACGCGTATCGAGCATATACGTCATTTGGTGGGCCTCATATTACATTTTCCCAATCTGTAGCTTGGTTTACAAGTGCGTCACCTATTACAGTGCCTCCCAATTCCACTCCATTGTCCGATGATCCAGCCTGGATCATCGGACAATGGAGTGGAATCATCGGACAATCATCGGACAATGGAGTGTCTGTAAGTATTCCATAAGGGGCTGCCAAAAATCTTTCGGCCTGAATAACTGTGGCAATTCTTCTTCGTAGGTTCCCAGTGTTTCCTTGCAATATACCATATCAGACACCCACTCCTTAAACCTAGGCGGGCGCTTACTGCCCCACTTCATAGCTATGCGTCTTTTTGCCAGGAGGAGCGCCACTGCCAGCAGTTTGCGCCGCCTAGTCAGTTTGAGCCTATAAGCGCCTAGAAGACATGTCATGAGTGTGTTGGGGATGGGGTCTGCCAACATCCGAGCCAGTGCTTCCACCACCTCACGCCAGTATGTTTCCAGTACAGGGCATGCCCACGCCATATGTAGGAAGTCAGCCTTAGGGGCGGCGCATCTCTTGCATCTATCATCTGCTCGAAGACCATATCTATACATTTTATCTGGTGTGTAGTATGTCTGATGTAGAAAACAAAAGTGTATAATGCGCAGATTGCAGTTCGGCGTAAGTAGATGCAACTGTGTACAGCTGTAGTTCCATTCCTCCTCAGATATAGGTGCCCCAAGTGCCTCCTCCCACCGTGCCATTGCCCTATTTGTGTCTGTATATTGCTCATTTTGTGATGTTGTGTATAATTTTGTGACCAGTGCTGCTCTAGTCGGCGCAGTGAGTAGCGTCTGTAGTGCTTGCAATGGGATCTGTGCAGTCGGGAAATCATCATATAGTTCTCTCATGGCCGCCGGAAATCGAAAGTAGGCAAACCGTTTCAATGGCGTTTGGTGCTCACTCAGAGACGGGTCCTGGCAGGAAATGAATTTGTTCTGTGGGAATAGTGCACCCATTGTCTGAAGACCCATCTCCCCAAGAATCTTGCTCATATTCTGTTCTTGTGTGACCGACAGTTTGGGATTATGCGCCAGTGGCAGCGCCGGAGCGTAAATTGGTAATTTACGTGCTCGCATTGCTAACACATGCCAAGCTCTCGAGGTGCACTTGACAGGGTGTATTATGTCATTTGGGTAATTCCCTACTGGGTCTCCTATGTATTGTATCAGTTTATGCGGGTGGATGCTGTCAGTCTCCACAGCTGTATGCAGGATATGTGAGTGTGGCTATGTCCAGTAGTGTGCATGATGTGCTTGTGCACAGTAGTAGTATAGTTGCAGGTCTGGGGCGGTGAAGCCTCCTTCGTAGTACGGTTTCGTGAGGACCCTCCAGCTCACCCTGGGCTGCTTTCCGGCCCACGTGAGTCTTTGCAGCGTAGTTCGCAATTTAGTAAAGAAGGCCTGTGGGAGACAAATAGGAACATTCTAAAACAGGTAGAGAAATCGGGGCAATACTATAATTTCTTGCAGTGCAATACGATCTGCCATTGATAGCAGCATTTTAATCCATCAATCAATTTGGTCCTCTAGTTTGCTCACTGTCACTCCATATTTTGCTCTGATCACCGTCTCCGGATCGCGGTGTATCCAGATCCCCAGATATTTCTCCCGTTCAGTACTCCATGTCAATGGATAATCTAGTTGGGGTTCTAGGGTTCCCGCTGTCAAAGGAATCACTACCGATTTGTCCCAGTTTATACTTAGACCTGAATATTGTTCAAACTTTATTTATTCCCTGATCAGCGGGTTGAGGTTCTTTTCGGGGTATCTAGTGTACAGTACCATGTCATCTGCATATAAGGATATGCTCACAGGTCGAAGACTAAATTGGAGTGCAGTTTCAGGTTGGTGTTGTCTTATTTTACATGCCAGCGGTTCCAGCGTGAGCGCAAATAGTATGGGAGACCACGGGCATCCCTGCCACGGCTGATCCTGAATGGTTAGCCCATTGATACGTACTCTGGCCCTGGGTTCATCGTATAGTAATGCGATCCATTTCAAGAAGGCGGGCAGGAACCCCATCCTGGAAAGGACGGTCATCATAAAATCCCACTCAACTGAATCGAAGGCTTTTGTCGCATCAAGTAATGCAGCCACCGCCGGCAATTCTGAGTTCAAGCTGTGGTACATCGTAAATATAGTGCGTATGTTTTGGGTTGTGGACCTCGTGGGTATAAATCCCGCTTGATCCGGGAGTACCAGTAGCTTAAGCAGTGGTTGTATTCTGTTCACTATTATTTTTGCCAATATTTTTACGTCTATATAGATAAGGGACAGGGGGCGATATGATTCACAGTGTGTGGGGTCTTTGCCAGGTTTTGGAAGTGCTATTAGCAGCGCCTCTCGCAGTGTGGGTGGGAGTGCACCCTCCTCATAAGCCTCCCCAAACATCTGTGCTAGTTGTGGAATCAGCAGGTCTTTGTATTCTTTATAGAACTCCCCCGGTAACCCATCTATCCCTGGGGCCTTGTTATTAGGTAGCGAGTTGACCGCGTCTTTAAATTCGTCCTCAGTAATATGGTTTCCTAGGAATTCCCTATGAGTATCTGTCAGCCAGGCCAGTCCTATATCGTCTAGGTACTCGTGAATCTCGGATTGTGAGTGTTGTATCTTCGTGGTGTATAGCGAAGAGTAGTATGTTCTGAATTGATCCAGAAGGGATGGGGTGTCGTATACCTGCCCTGCCTCCTCATCCTCTATTTGTGTTATTAGGGATGCTCCCTGCATTGGTTTAATTTTGTGTGACAGTGCTCGACCTGGTCGGCCTCCCTCACCATAAGCTCTAGCTCTATATTGTTTGGAGAGGCATTTAATTTCTGTGTCCGCATATTCATGATATGTGTTCACCTTACTCCTTATGTCCACTAGAATGCAGTCCTGCAGGGTATCGGCATAGTTGGTCTCTAACGTCTGAATGTCCTTTTCTTCCATTGTCAGCTGTTGTCCAATATCGCTTAGAATCCCTGCGTGCTTACTTATACAGTGACCTCTTATAGTTACTTTGAAAGCCTTGCACACTGTCCTAGGGCTCTCCATCGACCCTGTGTTTATCTGGAAAAAGTCCTCTATGGCTTGTCGCAGTTCCACGCGGAACACCTGGTCTTTTAAAACCTCGGGTTGGAGTTTCCATGTGAATTGTCTCGGAGTGTGAGTGGGTACCCCCACCACAAGTCTCACCGGAGAACGGTCCGATAGAGATTTAGGCAGATGGTCCACTGCCGTGGTCCACGTGCTTACCTCTTTTGTAGTGAGCCAGTAATCTAATCTCGACCACGTGTTATGTGTCAATGATGTGCATGTACCTTCCCTACGCCCCGGATGCCTCTGTCGCCACACATCCACCATGTCCCATTCCTGCATTCCGTCTACTATGGCCTTGGCCACGCATCTTCTGTGTCTGTCCACCCCTACGGCTCTATCGAGTAGTGGGTCCAAGCATGGGTTGAAGTCCCCCCATGTCATTGATTTTGGATTTGTTTCCCGGATCTTAGACCAGATAGTGTCATTAAAAAGTGGCTTGTCAATGTTGGGTCCATATGTCGTGATGATTGTGATGTTCGCGACTCCGAAGTTCCCCCTGAGTATGATGTATCTCCCCTGGTCATCCGTGATCGTGTTAATTAGGGTAAAAGGGGTGCTGCGCTTAACCAAGATCAACACTCCTCTGGCATAGTTAGAGTACGAAGACACCACTCGGAACTGCGCCCATCGGTAGCCGATTCTGCACTCTCTTTGAGGTGCAATGTGTGTTTCTTGAATGCATGCTACGTCAACTTTATGCCTGTCTAAATACGCTAAGACTTTTCTGATTTTCCGCGGGTCCTGTAAGCCTCTTACATTCCATGACAAAAGAGTCAGTGTTCTAACCTGCTGCATGATATCTACCACAATGTACATTTTAACAGTTAGCTGCATCTGTGTTCGTCATACATTTCGATCCTGTAATAACATTTAAACGACACGTGGTGTCTCTTTATGCCGCCTGGTGATTTTCAACATTATCCCCCCTCCCTTCCCCCTCCCACTTCGCCTAAGACTCCCTGACGAAGTCAACACCCACTACTTCGCTATGCATTTCCTTCCCCTCCCTGCATGCATAGCATCGAACATTTCCCCGTTTTTGAAACTTTGTGAAGTACACAGGTGGGCAGAAGTAGCCCGGCCCGAACCCCCTCTACCGAAGCTCCCAGAGGGGTGGCCTTCCTATTAACATGGTAGTGCACTGTATCTTTGGACCCTGCATCTCCTTTTTCACAATCTTAACTTGTATCCCATAATAGTTCGTACAGTTTATCATATAGACAGTTATGGTTCGTCTGTTTCCCCAACTTATCTTAACAAACGCGGCCACTCCTCGGAGCCTCCGGCGTGCGTGTGTCTCAAAGTAGTGCGGTCTCCGAACGTTATAAGGTGGTAGTTGTTCCTATGAACCATCCAGCTGCAGAGAATTACAATGTCTACCCCAGTAGTGGGGGTATCAGCAACTGTGTTCCTCTGTGGTTTGTTCATCCGGTCTGACCAGGCATCTTATTCCGTATCAGACATTGGCTCTTGATCTTGCTGTCTGTCTCTAGGCGAACGTCTGCATTCTCCCTTCGGTTTCCTGAGCTGCAAGTATTTGTGGAGATCTTTAGGGTCATTAAACACCTTCACTGATCCTTCACCTGTGATCTTTAGCCTGGCAGGGTACAGCATTGCGTATGGGATTTGCAGTTCTTGTAGTTTCTGCTTCCCTTGTATGTATTTTTTCCTCGCTTCCTGAACAGACTGGGTGAAGTCGGGATAGAGAGCTATATCCATGCCCTCGTGTCGCAGGGCCCCCTATTCCCGGGCTTTCCGTAATGCTGCGTCACGGTCGCGATAGTTCAGTATTTTCGCTATAATGGGTCTTGGCCTGGAGCCTAGCGGTGGCTTAGGGGCGAGGGACCTATGGGCTTTTTCAATCAGGAAGACCTCCGAGAATGTTTCTCTGCCCAGCAGTGTGATCAAGAGCTGTTACACATACTTTTCCATAGGGCCAGTATTTGTGGTTTCCGCAATGCCCATAATCCGGACGTTACTCCGCCTAGAACGGGCCTCCAAATCTTCTGTCTTAGCAATCAGCGCTGCAAGTTGTTTGTCTACCCCGGATTGCTTTGTGGTAATTTGAGTATTCATATCCTCCACATCTGAAATTCTGCGTTCAGCCATGTCTATTTGTTCTGTGTGCCTGTCCAGCCACTCCGACATGCGATCAACCCTGTGTGTAAGGTTGTCTATTTTGCCATGTATGTTCATCAATGCTGTTTGGATGGTGACGAACATCGACTGTACACTGTCCGTCGCATGTCCGGCCGCAGCGTGCGTTGACTGCGTAGCTGTCTGGGCGTCGTCGCCATCTCGTTCCTGTACTTTTTTGGACTGTTCAAAATTGATTTTTGGCTTATTTTTGTCAGGTTTGCCCATCTTGGTTCTGCGCTGACTCGCTGCTTCCGATGCGCTCGATATCTGCCTTAGCACCGTGTATAATGGTGATTACTCTGGTGACAGTTTCAATTGCTATGTCTGGCTTGATAGTGTCTGCTGTTTGCTATTGGCCGATTTTGTTTTTCCATGCCAGACCTCTTGTGCGGGCTGTTTTCGGAGACCCCGATCGAGGCCTACTCGTCGGTATGACCTTCAGCTCACCGCTAGCGTGTCTTAATTGCCTCACCACTCCTTGGCCAACGCCTCACCATGTAGGCCATCTCTCCACCTTGCCGTATCCCCTATGCTGCAGCTCTTGTCGGAGCACTACGGGCAGCCGGCTAGTTCTTCCGTGTGCGCCTGCCCACGTGAGAAATGGCGGCTATCTGTCGTTTGTGTGCATGCGGTGGTATGACGCCTCATCACACCTCACACCTTCCTCAACTGTAGTGCCCTGGGGCATGGTGCCAATCTTGTTGTCTATGCTCGAGCTTGCCACCACAGTTTGCCGCCCTTCTTGGTCCGCAGCGGTAGGCGGGGCCTCCGCTGCCTGAGTTGCGTGCTGTGCGTCTCAGCTTGGCCTCCCACTATAGCCCGGTGCCGCTCCTGGGGTGTCTCGGCGTAGGCCGCGGCAAGTTGCCTGCTCTAATGGCGCGGTTCCTTCCATCAAAATCTGTCAATTTCTTCGCCGATTGTTGGAGACATATCAAGTGGTATATGCCTTGCAATTATTTAGCGCAGTTTCCACGTTTTTAGTGCAGGATGAGGATGATGTTGGCGGGCCCCTGGAGGAGCTCGTTCACGGTGCGGCCATTTCGTTCTGCGTCTAGCTCCGCCCCCTCTTAATGGGAGATTTTTGCCAACTATTTAATTATTGTTTAGTTTTGCAACACTATTTTTCTTAGAAACTCTTTAAGAATTTGGACTGATATTTTGCGCCACATTTTCTTTCCTACATGTAATGCTTATATGCAGACTATAATGTGTTTTGTATTAATGCTATTTTTCCTGTTTTCCAAATTCTGTAACCTGATTGATATTTTACTAATGAATAAAGGGTCAGAGAAAAATTAAATTTTGACTAGAAAATAAAACCCTTTAAATACTCAACAACTCTCTTTATTGGCTTAAAATAATAAATGCATTTTTGACAGTTCATCTTTATTTAAAGTCTCCTGAAGGTAATACATGGTGTGAAGGGCCCAACACCTTTTTCAGCGGTAAATTAGAGGTAGCATGAGGGTTTTGCATTGAGAAATTACCAGAAGTAATTACCGCTCCATCAGTTTTTGGTAATCAGAGGATGGTCATTATTGATTAGTTTGGTGATTAATGATTATCGATTTCACCATCAACTATTCAACTAATGGATTATTGACCTTAAGAGGGAAGTAAAATAATTGCCCAAGTTAGATAAAATGTCCAAGTCCTGATTCCTGACTCCAATGCTCAGAACCTGAAGACTGGCAAAGCAGTACTGGAACGTGATGCAAGAAGTGGTGTTAGCATCAATAGGGCTGTGAAATGCTGTTAATATGCTAGCATGTATTTTTGAAGTGTTGAAAATATTAAGGGTTGTTTTTTACTGTTTATGACATTTTGCTCGTTTTGAATTGATGGTGTTATTGATTATATTGGTAATTTCATAGGACATGAATGAATGAATGAATGAACCGGTTCTTGTATATGCACGGACTTAGCCCAATGGGCGTCAAGGCGTCTAATTCAAATACGGAAGACAGAATAACTACCAGGTCCTATTTGCTCATGGGTAGGCCCTCTTAAAAAAGTAGGTTTTGAGAGCTTTTTTAAAAGATTCGATGGTCGGGAGAGTTTTTATTTCTGTGTGGATGGAATTCCACAGCTGCGGAGCAACCACAGAAAAGGCTCTGGCGCCCCATCTGGCAAGTTTGAAACGGGGAACAACCAGTTGACATAGTCCCGCAGATCGGAGGTTTCTTGAGGGAACATAACGCGTAAGAAGAGATCCGATGGCAGTAGAAGGACCATCCTTCAGTGCTCTGTGGGTCAGACAGAGAATTTTAAAGGCAATTCTGTGCTGCACTGGGAGCCAGTGGAGCTCCTTCCTGGCTGCGGTGGCTGAAGATGCTTTCGGAAGCTCCAAAACAAAGCGCGCTGCAGCATTCTGGAGAATCTGCAGACGATGTATCAGTCCTTTATTGGCTTCCATGTACAGAGAGTTGCAGTAGTCCAGCCTTGAACCAACCAGGGCGACTGCAACCTGTTTACGCGCCTGGGGTGATAGGTAACCACGAATTTTATTGAGCGTACTAATCACGCCCCAGCAGGTGGCCACGGTCCTATTGACTTGCAGGGACATAGAGAGCGCGGTGTCAAATAATACACCAAGATTTCTGGCGGAAGGGGAGGGAGTGGGGCAGTTGCCAAGAGAAGAAGGCCACCACTCGCTCGATCACAGATTTTGACTCTTCCCAAAAACCAACACCTCCGTTTTTTCGCCGTTTAGTTTGAGGGAGTTTATAGTCATCCAGTCTGCCACATACTGCATGCAAACCCTGAAACTAGCGGCTGCTGTAATGACAGAGGTGTGGGTTAGTGATACCATGATCTGGGTATCGTCTGCGTAGGATACCACCTCCATCCCCTGAGATTTAACCAGTCGTGCAAGGGGGGCCACATAGATGTTAAACGGGGTCGGACTCAAGGCCGACCCTTGTGGCACCCCACATTGCAGTGACTTGGCAGGGGAGAGGTGGTTCCCAAGCATAACTCTCTGTTCCCTTTCGGTCAAGAAGGAGTTTAAGAGACTCAGGGCCGGTCCTGTAACACCAGCTTCCCTCAGCCGAGATGTAAGAATGGCGGGGGATAGGGTGTCGAACGCGGCCGTGAGGTCTAAAAGGACCAGAATCGTAGTTTGGCCAGAGTCTACCTTGCGTCGGATGTTATCGACAACACAGGTAAGGGCGGACTCTGTGCTGTGATGTTTCCTAAAGCCGTGTTGAGTGTTATTCAGGTATTCCGAGGAATCAAGGAAGGAGGACAGATGGAAATTCAAATGAGCCTCAAGCATCTTCGCAGGTGCTGGAAGGAGGGAGATTGGCCTGAAATTTTTCAACAAGGTCGGATCCAAGGATGGTTTCTTGAGAAGAGGTTTAACGATTGCTTTCTTCCATATAGGGGGGAAAGATCCTTGAGAAATGGCCAAGTTGAGACCCTGAAGCAAGGGAGGAAGGAGGCAATTTTTGCATTCTTTTAGTTTTTTGAGCGGTATCGGATCAAGGGGGGAGGCTGATTTGGTCCTGTCCAATAGTAGGTTCAGTGATTCAAGGGATAATGAAGGGAATGTTGTGAGTAGACAAGTCGGGTCTTTGCCTAGTGAATCAAGACTAGAAATGTCAGATGAAATTTTTTGGTCAAGAGCATGACGATGGGCTTCAAGAGAGACATGTATATCATGAATTTTGCTATGAAAGAAATCAGAGATATCGTTACAGAGTTGTTGAGAGCTGACTACCGGGTCAGGGAGTTGTAGGGAGCATAGAGAGTCAGCGATTTTAAAGAGCTCTGTAGAAGAGGAGAGAGAGCTGGTCAGATTGGAAAAATATCTGTTTCTCAGTTATCACTTGGAGTTTGTAGGCTCGTAGAGAGGATTTATGAGCCTCTCTGTCGATTGGGTCCCAGGATTTCCTCCATTTTCTCTCGATACTCCTACAACCTTGTCTAAGAAGCCTCAGTTTGTTTGGTTATTAATTACATGTTTTAACTCTTCATATTAAGTTAGTGTCTTGTTCAATGTTGTCTTGAAACACAGGTATGCACACCTGTGGCAGAATCACGGGAAGGAATAGCGGGAGGTAAATGGAAGCCACACTGCACTAAGGTTACTCGTCTGTTGGAATAACACTGAGAAGCTAGGTAGGGCTGGCAGTGTTAAATTAGGGACTATTTTCTGTGTGAGTGATTGATAGCAAAGAGTTCGCTGTTAGAATTTGGTGTGATATCACCTAGAAAGGGTCACACTGAAGGAGTAGCAGGTTCTTCTGAGCTTGAGTGACAGCAAAGAGTTCGCTGGTGAAACTTTGGTCTGATATCACCTAGAAAGGGTCACACCTAAGGAGTAGCAGGTTCTTCTGAGCTTGATTGACAGAAAAAGGGTTCGCTGGTGAAACTTTGACCTTAGTGTATATCCCGGAGTGGATAAAGGTTAAGAGGAGTAGCAGGTTCTTCTGAGCTTGAGTGAAAGGTAAGCGGAAGGGATTTACCTGTAGTGTTTGAATAGTAAACGGAAGGTCTTACTTTGTGAAGGGTAAGCGGAATGTGTTACTCGCAGTGAATATAAATCTATCCTTTATTTAGTGGAACAGACAGAGTAGCGAATGTATTTATGTTGTTACTAACAGAGTTATTGATTAAGAGAAATATTGCAGTAAGATTTTGTGGAGGGTCAGTGGTAGGAGTAAAACTGACTGATATTGAGACTTACAGTTTTGGAGAAAAGAAATTGCATTGAACTATTGCAAAAATGAAAATGTTTGAAGGTTTAAAGAAGCTGTTAGGAGCTAAAGTGAAAAATTCGTTTTTTATTGGTGATGCTCCTGAAGGAACACCTGTGCATTTTATGTCTCCCAATTTGGAACAAAACACATGTATGTGGGTTCACCGATGGTGCAAGATTACTGAAAAAGAGGGTGCTTTGAGGTTTCCAAAAGATGGTACTTTTGAATTGCAAATTATTGACAAATTAAGGGAAGTGTTATATGAAATAAAGACATCATCTAAAGCTGCACAATTTGAGGCCTTAAGCTTGTGCGAAAAGACAGCAAGAGAGAAAGCAAATTAGGATAAAAAGGTAAAGCACCAAATTCAGGAAAAGGGAATTAGTGATGATAAAGAGCTTCAAATAAATAATAATTCAGGGGATGAAATAATGGATGAATTGTTAACTGAGTGTTCACCACTTTATGTGGTTCCCATGAAAAATACTGAAAATAGTGCACCAGTAAATACTACAGGGGCTACTGCTTCTGTTGAACAGAGAGAAATATAGACTGAGAGAACTGCGCAGACATTTTATATTGACCCATCACCTTTTGATTCAGTACTGACAGTGATACCTCCAGGTGTTACTGCTTCAAATGTGACTGATTCAGTTCAAGAATTGCAAACTACAGATTCACTGATAATGCCTAGAAAAATGATGACTGTCCCAATTAATATGGTCCCTCCTGAAAAGGTGCAAAGAGCTGCAGAAGGAGTGATTATGGCAGGGTTTATTTCAGAAACTCAGAATACACAGATTATTGAACAGAAATTACCCCAAGCACTGAAAGATGAGGGAAAAATGGTATTTACAACATCTGCAGCCCAGGATAAAATGAATGTAATTGAAAATGAAAATGGGATTTTTCAAACCTGCTTAGAGGAAGCAGCAGTGATTAAAAAGATAGAAAACATGGGAGAACATATTAATACAGGCCCTGAAAAAGAGACACAGCTTAGTGTTTTAAATTCAACATGTGAACATGAAGAAATTAACAATCCCTGCTGTTTAAATCATGAAAATGTGAACCAGTGTCAGGAAAAATAATTAATTTCCCTGAGTAAGGAAACAGCTGCATGTGCATTAACTACACATAATGGACTGACAGATTTGGCTAAAAAATATGAAACTGATGTTTTAGGAAGTTTTCCATTTCAGAAAAGTGGATGATGAAGCAAATGAGAAAATGTGTTATTCAGGAATGCATTTGCACATTGAAGAAATAGAATATAGTTTTAAATGCAATGGGCTTAAGAAATTAGGAGACAAGTGGGCAAGAAAACATGAGAAGAAAAAGAAACCACCAGACCTAGAAAGGAAACTGGATAAGGAAAAGCAGCCACCAGATCTAGTTGGGAAAAATAATAAACAGACTGAGGGAGAAGCTTTTGCTTACTCATTGAGAGAAAAGGTGGGAGAAATGTATGTGCATATGCCATAGAATAAAAGTGAACTTGTGGCATTTCTGAACACATTTCCACAATTGAGAGACAAAATGATGCTGTGGTACCCACAAATTGATGGATTTGTTTACATTTTAAAGGAGTTGTGCATTAATTTGGAACTGTTCTTTTACATTGCCATGCAGACTAAATTGTGGTTTGAATCTAAAGTTGTTGTGAAAAAGCCAGGTGAAGAGACAATGAAAAGGGTTTGCATGAATGCACCGTCATTTTCTGTTGTTATGGAGGAAAATATAGCAGTGATTACTTTCCTGAAGGGCAGAGTGCCAGCAAAGGATGTTGATTGGGTACAGATTAAAAGAACACAGGATGGAAGTAAAGGTGTTTTGGTTTGTGCACATTCAGGTATGGATGTTGTACTGCTGGAAAATGTGTCCTTTTGCCATCTTTATAACAGATTTCAGCAGTGGAAGAAGAAATATAAATTTAAACATGATGCACAAAAACATGGAGAAATGCAGATGCAAAATATGCCGGTTAAGCAAATGCAAATGTCAGTTCAGAAACAGGTACCAATGGCAGGAATCTTTCAAGCACAGATGGTCCCACAAAATATGGATAATGCTAACATTCATTTAAATAGGTTGCCCAGAGCAAATGGGAATTATTTCCAGCAGTGGCGGTTTCTGGTTAAGGGCGTCGGGGCTCCGCCCCCTTTATTTTCATCCCCCCAGCGTCGGCATAGCTAAGGTAAAAAAACTCTTTAGGGGGAAGTCTATTATAAAAAAATGTACACACTTTTGTTGGGGGCAAGGCAGTAGATGTGCTGACACACTGCCAGCCAGTCCGATATATTCCTAAATGTTCTGCCTCTGCCCGAACCCTGGCGCCTGAGTGACTGAGTCTAATGTATTTGCCGGGCGGATGAGCTCACATCCCTGAGGTCTGTGAGGTCATCAGCTCGGCAAAGACATAGACTCGAGCTCCAGTCTCCACCTCCTGATGACGTTTGGGTAAAGTTTGGCCCGGGCGCTTCAGGTTGGAGCCCTGAAGCACCGGGGATCCACGTCAGTCAGGGAGAGGAGATAATGGTTACCGGACCCTTTCCCGTTTCGTCACAGTGGGTGGTACCTGCCCTATGACGATTTGTGAAGGGGTGGGGTAGAGGCTGCAAGCAGGCGGGAAGCCCAAAAGTCGATTGTGCACAGTTTGCCATAATGACTTCTGAAAAGACACTTTGCAGCCTCGAGGAGGTGTCGGTTTCCTGTGCTGCTAACTGCGGGACTCTATTGAGGCCGCCATTTGATCTCCAGCGCTTCAACTCCGGACTCGGAAACAGGTCTGAATGGATTATTTCGGGCAGGTAGTCAGAGAGGAGACAGAAGCCATGCTGACAGGACAACTCCCCTGGAACCTAGCATCGGTCACTCACACTGGCATTCTAGAACAAGCCCTCAGTAAGGTAAGCGCCATGGGAAAGTTTGGCAGTGAATACTTTTGATTTAATTTGAAATAGAAGTCTTTTTCTGTTTTTGTGCACGTTGTAATTGTATTTCAGAACACCTTTGTTGAAATGTTTTTAACACCTTAACGACTATGGAACGTCCAGCTCCAGTGCTGAATGTTCCATTGCGCAGGTGCAGTTGGAACGTCCAATGGCCGACAGCAGCACTCCCGAGGTAGTGGTGCCGTCGGCCGCTGGACGGGCGCAGCACTTAAGGTGTTAAGGGAATGGCATGCTACTGGGACACAACATCCTAATTTAGTTTTGCAGGATTTGTATAAGAGGTCAACTGTAAAGTTTAAGAAGGAAGATATGTTTTTTACAACAGAGGAAATGAAATACTGCCGAAATGGTCTCTATTTAAAAAAAAAACTGCATGCTTCACTGCCAAATGTAATGGTATTAGTTTACCCTCATCCGGACGATGGAAATTGAACTACTTCTTGCTGGTATTCGTGCCATGCATTGAATGCTGTTGGCAAAACCTGAAACTCTCGCATCGATCTTGTTTTTAGTTTTTGCTAATACATATTTCCTCTATT
The DNA here is from genome assembly GCF_964263255.1 of Lissotriton vulgaris. Classification (NCBI taxonomy): domain Eukaryota; kingdom Metazoa; phylum Chordata; class Amphibia; order Caudata; family Salamandridae; genus Lissotriton; species Lissotriton vulgaris. The sequence goes on from NC_141698.1 coordinate 353,585,610, forward strand.
CTGTACAGCTTTTTTCAATTTATCATGTAATTGTAATTTGTTTTCACTGTAATTTTTGACCACTGAGTCGGTGACTGGTTAATACTAGGGTATTTGTGCTGGTGAAGGGCCTGTGGTCTGCAGCTGCCCTCACAGTCCAGCTGCTTCTGGAACCTGATGTTTGATAGACATAGATGAATACGAGGACAGGTCACAAACCTTATGTCTTATTGCATTTTTCTGTAATGATGACAGTACACTTTTTGGTGGTTGATTAATCAGTTTGACAGTACTTTCCATTTTTCACTGTCCTTTTTTGAGTCTGAGGCCTATTTAATTATTTTGTTTTTCAATCTGTATCTTTTCAAGTAGAGACAATTTGTCTGTACAGTTTCCTGGTTGATTTACACTATAAAGTGGCACCAGATACTAAAGTCACATGCAAAGATTGTTTTATGTTTAATATGTTTCATTTATTACATGCAAATATCAGGAAAATGCGCTTTGAATGATGTCAATACTTCTTACTGGTTGGCCTATGACCAGCGGCGGTGCGTCCATTGGGGGCGTGGGGGCGTTGCTCCACTAGCCATGTGGACGACCGTCATGCTGATGCTGCTCATACACGCTTATTTAATTATTTCTGAGAGCGCACTCTCTCGTGACTCGCCTGGAGAGAGCTCTGCCGGGACAAGCCCGACTGAACCGGGGACATCGCACTGCGGAAGGACTGTAGGGGCGGGGCTGCGGCAGTGAGTGACAGCGCAGCAGAATAGAGATTTAGCCAGCAGCTGCAGCAGTGAGTGTGCGCATGTCAAACTAAGGCCTAGTAATTTTTAGTACTGGCCCAAGCATGCGCACACAAAGTACTGCTTCTCTCCTCCCTAAATTGTAACTCGGACATTGGCAGGGACCCGGGCCCCCGTGTCTCATTATGGGCAGGAATAACGCTGCTCTTAGCCAATCCCGGTGCAGTAGCGCTGCTAATGCTGCGCCAGGATTGGCTGGAGTCACCGCGCTGACTACAAATGGTGCCGCTGCGCGTGGGGTGGTGGTGGTGGTGGCTGCTCATGCAGCACTGCATGGCCAATCACACCATGGCGTATGCAAAGCCATGCAGTGGCCATGAATCAATAGTTGTATCCTTTGTGAGCAAAATCATGCCTAAAACCAATGAAAAAATACATAAATGTTTCTTTACATGACTGCATACAGTCCACATGCATCAGTGTGCAAAGTTCCTATTGGCACAACCCCGGCCTGCAAAGCCCGGCGCAGTGGAGGAAGAATTAACCCAGCCTCCCCAGGCAGTAACTCCTGGGCTGCGCACCAACTGTTTGCCGGCCACTGCAGCTCAACTCCCATGACGCCAGTCCAGGGTGGCCCCCTCACTCACTGCACCCAATATGTTACCGGAAGGGCACGCGCCTCACGGCTCCCCATGTCAGTCACCCCTGCCATGCCCGTAACTATAAACTCCTCGCCCAACCCCCGCACCCCTCTACACCTGGGCAGGCCCAACTCTTGGTGCCAGGGGATATCCTTGCCCAAACCTAGCAGGTGATGAGCGGACGCTGGGAGCGAGACCGGCTCTGCCGTCGTCAGCTCTGGCAGAGTCTGGCACTTGGAAAGAAACCCTACTCAGTGGTAATTAGTGCATTCTCTGGGAAGGAGTGGCAGTTGATCTTGTTGTCATGTATCCTAGCACTAGTGTGGCCTTATCATAGATGTGCATTCAGGAGCTGACCGAGTGTTGAATTTTAACATGTTTGGACAAGGTGAATTAAGTGTGCAGTGGCACCCTTTCTGTTGTACTTAGTGTGAGGTTACATTACGATAAGACATTGGAAGATGCAGTTGCTGTCTTACAGGCAGCATGTGTCAGCACCGAGAGTGTGCAAGTTTAATTTCTATTGACTGAATAGTGTATCAAACAGCATTTCCTCACTAAGATATGCGATTTACGAATAATAAAAATATACTCACTGATTGTTAGGGGCCACTACTAAGTGTCATTGAGCCGAGCGAAGGAACAGAAAAGGATCACAGGAATACTGTTTCATTTCGAGATGTTTACTTATGTTTCTTTATTTTCCCAGTAACAGCTTTTTTCAGACACAAAGAAAGAGACGGGAGAGGGGGAGTCAAAGTAAGGGAGGGGCATATAAAGATGGGGAAAGACTGAGAGAGGAAAAGATAAAGACTTTAACAGTCAGTGTGATACCAAGACAGACACTGAAAGAAAGAGGAAGACATAAGACAGGGACTCTGCTGAGACAGCCAAACTGAGGCAGAAAATACAAAGGCACTCATAGCCTGGGTGAATCTCAGACAGGAACAGAGAGAGCAGTAGGACATGCAAAGAGAGGAAGAGAGAAAGTGGAATGGCAGATAGGGAGAGATGCAGAGAAAGGGAGAGACAGAATAAATACAAAGATACGGAGAGACATAATTCGGGATTAAATTGGGAAAGACACAGTTTGACAGAGAGAAAGATTTAGTGACAGCAAGAAAAAAGAAAAAGCAGGAGAAAGGAAGGCGAGAAAGCCAGAGAACAGGAGTAATGAATGGGGAGTGTGAAAGAGACAGTAGAAAAGATGGAGAGAAAGAAGAGAAATATAAAATGAGGAGAGAATAGGGAAATAGGGAAAGAGAGAGAGACAGCACAAGACAAACAGACAGCTGAAAAAAGGGAGAGAAAGAAACTTGAAGAAAAAAACAGAGGACGATGAAGCAACAGGGAGGGAGAGGCAGGGAAGGCAGGGAGGCTTCAAACAATGAGGGAAAAAGTGAAATAAGGAGCGAAAAAGGAAACTATACACATTTCAGATTTGTAGAATGTTTGCCTTTCCATATATGCCTTAAGATTTGTTACAGATGACAGTGAGGTTTTTTGATTATTTGTCTCTGTAGTTCTTGCTAGATTTGTTGGTCTTGGCAGAACTTTTTTCTTCCCTGAGTTGGTGTGCCTTAACCCTAGATTTTGAGGCACTCCTTTCCGAACACTGCAGCACTGCCGCTCCAAGCCTTCCTCCATGATTAGTATTGCGGCCATAACCCACCTGTCTACATATATGGTTCTGGTCTGGCGGCCTCCTTCTGATCGTATGGCCAACTGTGGACATCCACAAACAACTGCCCCTGCACACCCCAACTTACTGCACCCGCTACCGCTGTTTCTTCTAGGCCTGCCTTTCCAGAACCAACACACAGTGCACTAATGGCTTATCTCTGGAGGCTCTATACAGCACTACTTGAAAGGCTGCGCCTCTTGTTTCACACCATTACTTTGCACATTGTCCTTATTTTTACAGTATTGTTGCTAACTGATCACTGCTCAATCCCCCCACCTTTCCATTCCCCTTTGGGGAAGCCAGATGAAAACAGAGGGCAGGTGGGAGGGCATGGGAGAGCAAACTGAAAACAGGGGGAAAGCAATCATGAGTTGTTGCCCAATAAGGAATGAAAAGATACATTTTGCCCCAAACGTTTGGTCCTTGTTTTTTCAGTGGAATAGCCTTAATGTAGGATTCCAAGTGAAGGCAGGGTGAAAAAGCAGTCGTAAGCATGAAGGATGCCTTAGAAGAGCCCCAGTCACCAGCTAAGGGCTTCAGGCACCTCGGGCTCCTACTGGTTAATTGCTGACAAGAAGAGCCAAGGCTAGGCAGCATAGATCACAGCCCATATCAAGTTCCTAAAGGTGTTGTTGCACCAAGGATATTGGTAATGTTTTTCCTAGAGAGAGATTTTGTCTAATGGAACTTTTGACTCATGGAAAGGTAGCACAGAAGGTTATTGTGCCCGCTGCAAAGAACATGTACCTGATGCATATCACAAAATGCACATGATTTAAATAGGTCAGTGAGTCACTGCTTTTGTCAGAGAGATCCTTTTGTTACTTTTAGTTTGTAAGTTAAAATCCTAACATACAACTGCGAGCTAATAACGGTCATCTAAGAGCTGCATGCAAACTGCAAGGATAAAATTGGAGTGTTATGTATGAAGCTCTGTGGTTATACTGAATAAGCAGCTACCTATGTTATGACATCTATTAATGTAAGAACTGCACTTTCAAAATTGCTTTATTAACCTTCCTGCTTTCTCAAATTTGCTTGAAAATGCACCATTTGTCCACGCTTTTTTCAAAATTTTCTCGGGGGAAATCCCCCCGAACCCTCCTTAGAGGGGTTCGGGCTCGCTCGCTGCGCTCGCTTGCTACGGCCAGTATGATTAGTATTTTACGCCTCACCACTTTCAAATGTCACTAGCCGCCACTGATTTCCAGAGACAAAATCAGAACCCAGTTCAACAGGTTGCTGTGTTTGAAAATGAGATTTTGAACCCTCACAATTCTGAATTTACCAATTCCATTGTGAAGGCAGTGGAAAGTCCAGATTTAGTTGCAGGAGTTTTAAACAAAGAAATTATAAACCCAGTGTTAGAAGAATTTGAAGCAAAAATAGGCCCATTTGAGGAAAATTGCAAAACTGTTGTCTGTGACTCTGGCCTAGCAGGAAAACCATTGTTTTGCAAATTAAACAGCACAGAATACTGTACACCAGATAGTGTTCATTTTCAGATTCCTGATGAGGATGTACATTTTAAAATGGCCCAACAAGAGACAGCTGTAGCATTATTTTCAGAAAAGACAGTTGAAAAATTAACTTCTGCTTTTGAAAAAATAATAAACACAGAAATAAGAGAGTTCACAGAGAAGGATGCCAGATTAATGACATGTACAGAACATGTATTATTAAAATTAGAACCAGATGGCATGTATTCAGGAATACCATCAGTTGCAGGAATTTTACCAATAAAAGGATTTTTGATGGAATTGATTGGAAGTTTATGTAACTTTTTGATCACAGGTTCACAGAAAATAAATGAAAAGAACAGAATAGTGCAGGAGATTAAAAGCATATTTTTTCCATGTTGTCCTGTGGTACCGAATCCAGCCAATATATTTTTTCACATTCCATGTGCTGAAGAATGGCTTACTTTTATTGATTTTTGCAAAGCTCATGTCACAGTGCCATTGCATGAGAATAGTCAGGAGTGCTGTCAAAAAGAAGATGAATACCTGGGACACAAAATTGGAACGGGAGGTAGAAAGGTGTCACCAGAGAGGGTGGAAATAATTTCCAAGAAAAATCCACTTCAAATTCAGAAAGAAGTCAGGAACTTTTTGGGAATGGTTAGCTGCTGTAGAGAGTGGCTACTAAACCTTTCCCTAGTGGCTAAGCTTTTACTGAGGCTGACACAAAAGGGTGTGTTTGATCCGTTTCCATTGGACAACAATTGCACAAAAGCATTCCTAGAGTTGAAAGAGAAAGAATGTCGCGCCCCAGCACTAGGAATGAAAGTTTCTTTGAATGAAAATACACTAATTTTCAGTGGGAGGGAGGGCTGCGCTCTCTCATTGCCTATTCAAAAAAGATGAATGTTTTCAAGGGTCTGTAATGAATTGCCCAATGACCTTTGACCCTAACTTCACAGAAATGTCAGCACATGAATTGGATTGTGATGAAACTGAATATGAGTGTCTAAATATCATGAAAAGATGCATAAAGCCAAATTCAGACTTTAAGGATGAACGTCTGAGTCAGCCCAACAATGTCCATTTTGTAGATGGCCCATGTTTAAAAGGTGACACATTAAAAGCAGCACATGCTGTGCTCCTTATACATTATGTGGTCAAAGCGTCATGGCTCTCAGTAGTTACCTCAACCCAAAATTTGAAATTGATTGCCCTTACCATAACATGCAGTATATCTGCTAAATTGGAAGTCACTGTTTTCATGGGAGAGAGAAATGCTAATTCAGTTGCACAAAATTGTGTTCTGTTAACATATACATTCAATGGAATCTTCACAGTTGAATTAAAAGAGGCTCAAGAAAATGTTTCAGAAGCAGAACAACAGGGTTGTATAAGAACTGCTTTTGAGAAAAGTGACAACTGCAAAGTGGTAAATGTGTTTTTGCAAAAACTGATGCCCAGGTATAGATTGCCAGTTTCTCTGAAATCAGATAATAATGGGGTCTCAAAGATGATGAGTGCAGAACAACAGATTGGACAAGGAGTGGATTGTAGCTATCTGCCTGAAGTGTTAAGCATAATAAAGCAACGCAATGGCAGCACAGAGTTACCTTTTGCAAAGGACTGTGGGGCAAATTACCAACAACTAGCGACACTTATCGCTATGTTGGTTTAGCGGCGATGTTTTTATCGCAGACCTGCGGCGATTTTTATCGCTTAGGAACCTTGCTATTATCAAGGTATATCTCCTAAGCGATAAGAATCGACCGAAATGCATGAATATCGCTGAAAAGTCAGCGATATTCATGCATTACCAAGCTAATGCTCTTAGCCATGTTATCCACCTCCCATTGGATAATATGGCTAAGAACTGCTCAGGGCAGGTGTTAGCTTTTGGAGATATTCGCGCTTAGCGCGAATATCTCCAAAAGTTGGTAATAGGAGATAGCGATGTTAGCGACTATTTCCAGTCGCTAACATCTTGGCACGCCCACTTTGCATGTCATTAGTGATAAATATCACTGACATGCAAAGCGGGGCCCAAGATGGTCGCTATCTCCTACTAGCTGTCGCTAACTGGTGTTAGCAACAGCTAGGTCATAGGGAGATAATTTTATCTACGCTTTCTTGGCTGTTAAAGCCAAAAAAGCGGAGATAAACCCCCTTGATAATATGCCCCTGTGTTTCAGCATTACCAAAGTGGCTTGAAAATACATATGCAAATGCATTTGTGGAAAACACTGATGAGAACACTAACCATTGCTGTGTAGGTCTGGTTGATGTACAGTGTGCAGTTTCTCACCAGATTGCAGCTGCTACACAAGATCTGCATAATGGATGGTGCAACAGCTTGGTCTGAGAGATGCTGTGGTGAAACATCTGAATCTGATCAAAGTGAAAATAAGAATGAAAGGCCTTGGGTGAAAAAAGAGCAAAGGATTGATGGTGCTCTGTCAGAGTTTGTCAGCATCTAAGTAGTCTAATTTGCATGGAAAAGTACAGAATGCCACATTGTATGAGCCATTCTGATGACAATCTGATGACAAAGAGCAAAGAATTGCTGAATTCTCCTTTTTTATTTTAGTTACTTATTTTAGAGAAGACTAACTGTTCCAAGAAGCTACTTACAGAACTCTGCACTAAAACATTTGAGCTTGGCTATATATGATCTGATTACAGAAGACTTGTGTTTGCCTTAGAAATAGAAGTAAAATTGTTATATGCTCAGCTTTTGCAATAAGAAATGTCACTAGTGAAATTAAATATGTGTGATGAATTATAAATCATTTGATTATGATTTGATATTATCAGAAGAGTGGATTGATGGAGTAGATTTCACCTGGAGTCAGGCATTGGTTTTTTTGTGCTTCAGACAGACTGCATTTAAATTGCCAAGCACAGTTTGGTGCATGTTAAAAACATGGCACATGAAAAAATATGAAAGTGAGGCCTAAGTCAGTCTTAAATGCTTGTGCTGAATTAACATGTGTTTTTGCAGTATAGAGAAAAGTGGCCTTTTTAGCTTTGATGATTAATAGAATGTGTTTCTCTCTTCCCAGCTCATCCCTTGTAATCTAAATTCACTATTTCTGTCTTAAAAGACTTTGACTTCTTGCATATTTGAATAAACATGTTTAGTTTAATAACACCTCTTTTCATGATGTGTGTGAATTAATAATGCACCAAACACTGCACGTGAGGCTAAATGCTTTTTTTGCATGAAAAATTATCTAAAACATTAAAGCATGTTGCTGTGTGTGCTGTACTAAATACATAAATAATAAAAAATCTGCTTGAAACTAATAGCTTGGATAGGTAAACATTTATAAGGGGTATTAGTATGAAGGAGGGAAACATAATGGGCTTATTTACATGAAATTAATATTCTCTTTGTGTTTGCTTTGTTTTTTGGGCCTTAGAGAACATGGCTGCCTGTGAATCCATCAAGGCTATGACTTGCAAATCAGCTTTCCTCAAGCCACAAGGGAGTCAAGGCCATCTTGAACTTTGTACATTCTTGTGATTGTGCCAATGTACCAGTTAGTTAAAATATCCATCCTACTGTGCTGTGAAAGGAAGGAAGAAAATTAGAATGAACATTTTTTCCTAGCAAATGTTGCAAACTTATAAAATATAGTTACTCATGTATTCTTCTTTTGTTAAGACTGGCATGCTCTAGAATTTTCAATGAGTCAGGATAGTGAGATTTCATGCCATCATGACTGACTAATCACGGACAAGTTTTGCTGTAGATGAAACATTTTTGTATAGTCTGCCAAGTATTAGAGTATAAATAATGACCTCTCTGGAGACGTGGTTGGCTTCTTGCTCATTTTGGCTACTAGGCTCATTAGGCTTCAGGGGGGCATGTGAGAGAAGGAACAGATTAGACCAGACATTCTATGGGTTAAGTACGAGATCGTCACGGGTGCAGCCGTGGGCGTCCTAGGAGAGTCAGGTGGGGGGTTCCCTGGTGGTTTTTTTCAAAGAGTCCTTGCACATCATATTTTGGCATGGCAGGCCACATTCCTTTGAGGTCTTGTGAAGGGGGGGCTGTTTTGCTCTTTAGACACAGACAAGAACAGCGAGTGCAGCTGATTAAGATAGAATTAGATGCTAAACTTTAAGTTTATGCTTTGACTAATTAATTAGGTCTGAAAAGATTTATTTGTCTTATGCATGTATTTCTCTTTATAGAAGATTTTTGCCAACTATTTAATTATTGATTAGCCTTGCAAGACTGTTTTTCTTAGAAACTTTTTAAGAATTTTGTGCCATAAATTCTTTCCTACATGTAATGCTTATATTCAGACTGTAATATGTTTTATATTAGTGCTATTTTTCCTGTTTTCCAAATTCTGTAACCTGATTGATATTTTACTAATGAATAAAGGATCAGAGAAAAACTTAACTTTTGACTAGAAAATAAAACCCTTTAAAATACTCAACAACTCTCTTTATTGGCTTGAAATAATAATTGCATTTTTGACTGTTCAGGTTTATTTAAATCTCCTGAAGGTAATACACGGTGTGAAGGGCCCAACACCTTTTCAGCTGTAAATTAGAGGTGTGAAATGTGAAAACAAAAATAGGGTTGGCTCTAATCAGCAAGGCTGAGCCTACATATTAAATAACAAAGAGAAGTGCCAATACTGATAACATTCATTCAATGGTGGAACTCAACATCCACATCAAGAAAAATAATTCGAGATAGGGTATTGCTACTTAGTCACAATTTTATTTTATAGAAATTCAACAGTCATTACATAATTTATCTTTTCATAAAAAAGGAAAGAAGCATCAGAAAAAATAAATGGAGGACACATTTAATTACATTCAATAGAGACTTCAAACATCCCAAAACATCAATCATGTCACAGTCAAAAAGCATTCACCGCATTCATACCTCAATCACACATACCACATACTACTATTACAGGAAAAGGAAATACAAGCTGGATCTGCACAAATTATACAATAATTCAATACAATTATTTGAAAACAGTACATTCCAATAGATTTTTAAATTTTGCACCATTCATTAGAGATTAATACACTGATAGGTAATGTACAAAAGATGATAAGGAGTCTGGGAATAGTAATAACTCCTAGATGCTCAAGCAGACCAGCAGAGACATGGCCTACACGTTTCGAATCCCCTTCTGTTCGTGAGGGATTCTCATCAGGGCCTCAAAACACTGCAAGAGTGGAGAAAGAAGAAAATAGAAATTTCTTTTTTGAAAAAACAGAGATATTAAAGTGTTAATAGCGTGTGAAGAGAAGTTCAATTCATATTAAAAGACACATCAGGAGTCTTACATATCAGCAATGCACCTGTCATAGAGTGGCACTGAACTAAGAAGATAACTGTGGAGAGACATCTTATATCAAAGACCATCCTAGGAACCTGATGGAATACAGCACTAGGAGGGAATATGACCAAATTATCTAGGAAATGGGATTCCTCAAATTACAGGTAGTCCTTATTTAACACTTGGTTTTCCTGAATACTTACCACCCAAATAGGTGACACGTGGATCCTACGGAGGTAGGAACAGGATAGGCTTCTCAGGGATGACAAAGCCTGAAAATCAAAGATTGAGAAGTATGATTCTGGCATTAGGGAAGGAATCTAAGTGATTAGCATGGCAGGAATTGGAGTAAGTGGAAGTCTTACCACGATATGGCGAAATGAGAGCAAAGGTGGCTCAAGGTGATAAGCTTATGGCGTGCGACGAATGGTTCATGGACCTAGGCGGAAGAATAGAGTGAAACAAACCCTTAAAGTGAGGCCAATTCGTAAAATGGCATTAATTTATGATACAAACTTGCTGGATGAAAAAATATATACTAGATGGGGGTAAAGCATTGAAATACCTCATGTGGGATGGATCCAATTGCAAAATGTGAAAGGAGATTTGACGACGGAGTTTTAAACGGGAATAATCTTTGTAGCGGTCAGGGAGGGCAACTTCGGCAAATGCCCGCTTGGTCGCGGGTCACGAGTGCTGCGGATTCTTTCTGCAAAGGGAAAAAAAGAGTACTTGGTAGGGGGGCCTAGTAGCGTAGGGACTAAAAAAGATGTAAGGGATTCAATCCAATAAAGGATTAAAACGCAAAAGGTCCCGAGTATGCATCACCTTTAGCCAGGATTAGGCATCGAAGTGTTTACCGGGAATCTTCTCCGTAGCGGTGTGCGGAGGGGCAGCGTCAGCACATACCCGCTTGATCGCGTGTACTGCGGGGAGAAAAGAGACCAATAATGACGCCAATAGTCACAAATTTTTTCGAAGGAGCCTGTTTAAGGGGCATCACAAGAACAAAAAAGGGGGTGAAAATCCAAATCTTAAGCCAGAACAAACTTAGCATTAAAAAGATAGGTGTAAGCAGGTAAATTGGGGAATAAACGTGTGTTTCACGTGGACGGAATAACATTACCTAGTAAGCCATAAAGTGTGGCGCTTCCATTTACAGTGGTCTTAAATTATGACCACTGTAAATGGAAGCGCCACACTTTATGGCTTACTAGGTAATGTTATTCCGTCCGCGTGAAACGCACGTTTATTCCCCAATTTACCTGCTTACACCTATCTTTTTAACGCTAAGTTTGTTCTGGCTTAAGCAATCGATCATGTATGTCAACAGTGCCCAGTGTCTTACATTAGAAGTCATTTTTATGGAATTCCCCACCTTAAGGCTCGGTACTGTATACAATCCAGTGATCTACTTTGGCACTCCACAACGTCGACTATTGGAGCTCCCTCCTCCCTCACCTTCTAGACCTATCAAGTCATTCTGTGCCCTTAGGACCGCCCCCCACCACTAGGCACCAGCGTATTCTCCTCGTTATAAAGGAGAAATCCACCCGGCAGGGTAACGCGCCTTCGCGAGAAGCTAGTGCTAAGTGAGATGCCGACAGACCCCAGTGCGAACTAATACGCCGTTGGATTCAAACCTACCGGTAAGAACTGCTGCCATGGGACCCTGGATTTTCACCCCCTTTTTTGTTCTTGTGATGCCCCTTAAACAGGCTCCTTCGAACAAAATTGTGACTATTGGCATCATTATTGGTCTCTTTTCTCCCTGCAGTACAAGCGATCAAGCGGGTATGTGCTGACGCTGCCCCTCCGCACATCGCTACGGAGAAGATTCCCGGTAAACACTTTGATGCCTAATCCTGGCTAAAGGTGATGCATACTCGGGACCTTTTGCGTTTTAATCCTTTATTGGATTGAATCCCTTACATCTTTTTTAGTCCCTACGCTACTAGGCCCCCCTACCAAGTACTCTTTTTTTCCCTTTGCAGAAAGAATCCGCAGCACTCGTGACCTGCGACCAAGCGGGCATTTGCCAAAGTTGCCCTCCCTGACCGCTACGAAGATTATTCCCGTTTAAAACTCCGTCGTCAAATCTCCTTTCACATTTTGCGATTGGATCCATCCCACATGAGGTATTTCAATGCTTTACCCCCATCTAGTATATATTTTTTCATCCAGCAAGTTCGTATCATAAATTAATGCCATTTTACGAATTGGCCTCACTTTAAGGGTTTGTTTCACTCTATTCTTTCGCCTAGGTCCATGAACCATTCGTCGCACGCCATAAGCTTATCACCTTGAGCCACCTTTGTTCTCATTTCGCCATATCGTGGTAAGACCTCCACTTACTCCAATTCCTGCCATGCTAATCACTTAGATTCCTTCCCTAATGCCAGAATCATACTTCTCAATCTTTGATTTTCAGGCTTTGTCATCCCTGAGAAGCCTATCCTGTTCCTACCTCCGTAGGATCCACATGTCACCTATTTGGGTGGTAAGTATTCAGGAAAACCAAGTGTTAAATAAGGACTACCTGTAATTTGAGGAATCCCATTTCCTAGATAATTTGGTCATATTCCCTCCTAGTGCTGTATTCCATCAGGTTTCTAGGATGGTCTTTGATATAAGATGTCTCTCCACAGTTATCTTCTTAGTTCAGTGCCACTCTATGACAGGTGCACTGCTGATATGTAAGACTCCTGATGTGTCTTTTAATATGAATTGAACTTCTCTTCACACGCTATTAACACTTTAATATCTCTGTTTTTTCAACAAAAAAAAAATCTATTTTTTTCTTTCTCCACTCTTGCAGTGTTTTGAGGCCCTGATGAGAATCCCTCACGAACAGAAGGGGATTCGAAACGCGTAGGCCATGTCTCTGCTAGTCTGCTTGAGCATCTAGGAGTTATTACTACTCCCAGACTCCTTATCATCTTTTGTACATTTCCTATCAATGTATTAATCTCTAATGAATGGTGCAAAATTTAAAAATCTATTGGAATGTACTGTTTTCAAACAATTGTATTGAATTATTGTATAATTTGTGCAGATCCAGCTTGTATTTCCTTTTCCTGTAATAGTAGCATGTGGTATGTGTGATTGAGGTATGAATGCGATGAATGCTTTTTGACTGTGACATGATTGAGGTTTTGGGATGTTTGAAGTCTCTATTGAATGTAGTTTAATGTGTCCTCCATTTATTTTTTCTGATGCTTCTTTCCTTTTTTTGAAAAGATAAATTATGTAATGACTGTTGAATTTCTATAAAATAAAATTGCGACTAAGTAGCAATACCCTATCTCGAATTATTTTTCTTGATGTGGATGTTGAGTTCCACCATTGAATAAATGTTATCAGTATTGGCACTTCTCTTTGTTATTTGGTACATTAGAGGTAGCATGAGGGTTTTGCATTGAGAAATTACCAGAAGAAATTACCGCCCCATCAATACAATTGCTATTTTTAACTGTATATGCCCATATGGGTTTCATGGCTGTGCACTGATGGACATCCCCTAATCAGGAGATGCATTTTGAGTTTACATATTCAACACTCTACAGGATCGGAGAGTGATACCCCAGGAGCACGCAACAAAGTGCTTTAATTTTGGAATAGCCAGGCTGTTGTGCCATGCTTATTACTGTCTATGTAGACCACACAAAACAGATCAAGGAACTCCCTCAGCACTTCATCAATGAAGTACTGGAAAGCAGCTGGAGCGTTGCAGAGTCCGAAAGGCATGACCTGGTACTAAAAGAGGCCGCTTTTGGTTCTGAATGCAGTTTTCCATTCATCACCCTTCCAGACTTTGACGAGGTGGTAAGCGCCGCACAGTTCCAACTTGGTATTTATGTTGGCGTCCTTCACCTGGTCCAGCAGATTGGATAGCAAGGGGTATCCATTTTTTAATGTAATGGCATTCATTGCCTTAAAATCGATGCATGTTCATAGATCCCCCTCCTTCTTAGCCACGAAGGAGAGAGGAGATGACATAGGTGATCTGGAATGGTGTACAAACCCGTTAAGCAGGTAATTGTCTAGGTAGTAGCGGTGGTGCTTGTTTTCCTTTTCTGTAAGGGAATAAATATGGCTAAAAGGAAGCGTGGAGCATGGTATTAAATCGATACTGCAGTCAAAGCTGTGTTGCGGAGGAAGAGTGTTTGCCCCCTTTTTATCTAACACAATAGCAAGGTCCAAGGTCCATGGGAAGAGGTGTGGCGCCACGGCTAGGGCGACTGACTTCCGAATCTGGGGATCACGGTTCGATCCCCGGCACCGGCGGCAGATTAGCCCAGCACCATTTGACTCTGGGCAATAGCTTGCTTAATCTTCCCAACGGCCCCCAGCGCCTAGAGACCCTTACGGGTGATTGTGCGCTTTACAAATGTGGATTATTAAGTAGTCTTCAGGCACTCCTTGGGAGACCATGCCCATTCCAGTCAGGGGTAAGGCATGGGCCTGTACCTCCATGGTGCCCGGAGAGTTTGTCTGTGGGTAACAGGATGCAGAACAGTGAGCCGAATCCAGTGACATAACCCTGGATGCCCAATCTATATGGGGTTGTGATACACCAACCAAGGAAGGCCTAATATCAACCAAAACTGGGGTGCATTGATCACGTCGAATGCGATGACTTCCGTGTGGTCGTTATCAAACGTCATCCTCAATTCCTCAGTCTGAAAGCTGATAAGACCAGATGTAAGGTCCGTGCCATCAACAGCTTTTACTGTTTCTGCTTCTCCTTGTGTACTGTGGCCATACCCAGATCCGTCATGTATTGAGTGTCAATGAAAGAGTTTGTAGAGTGACGTTCACACCCAAATGATGGTTGTTGACACACAAGGAAGGGGTCGGGTTTTGGAATGTGTAGAAGCCAGTAGGCGGACCCCGCAGTCTACCGGGTTTTCTCGTTTCCTGATCTGTCTCCTTTGGTGATTGGAAGCGCAAACGGTTTCCTCCCTCTTGGTCTGTTTTGTTTTACTGGGCATTCTCGGATGAAGTGCCCACTTTTGCCACAATACAAGCACTGGTACTGTTTCCTTATTGTTTCCCGTTCTTCCCTGGAAAGGGGCCCCCGGATGCCACCGATCTGCAGTGGTTCAGGGGTTTCTGGAGACAAAGCCGCTTCCTCGTTGTTTCTTTCTTTGTACGCTAGGAGTCGGGAGTTGCTTCCTTTGGTTTTTTCAGTCTTGCGCTCTTGCACACGGAAATTGAGCTTAACCATCAGATAAATAAAGGGACCATGTTCATCTGGGGGTTCTGGTATCTGAGAAAGCAGGTCCTTAAGTTCATTGTGTAGGAATCTATAGAATACGGACACCTTTTTGGTTTCTGGTCAATGCGCTTCGATGACCAACCTACTGAACACATTGTTGTAGTGTAGCAGGTCTGAGTTGCCCTGTCTCAAACCAAGGAGTTCGTTGTCTGCTGATTGCACGAAGGTATGACAGGCAAACATCCTTCGCATGGTCTCCTTGAACACCGGCAGGTTGTACAGCATAGGGTCATCGTTCTCCACCAAGGATATGGACCACTGGGAAGCATCACCATCCAAGTAGGACAGTATGAACGCTACCTTGGATGCATCATCTGGAAAGACGGATGCTTGGGCCATGAAGTGCAAGTGACACTGATGCAGGAAGACACTGTATTTGGTGCTATCCCCATGAAAGCGCTCTGGTGGTGCTAACTCTACACTGTGAGGTGCTATCACCTGTATGGGTGCAACATTGGAGGCATGTGAGGCAGGACTCCCCGTATTAAACAAAGGTGGTCTTAGTAGCCCTTCCTGCCTAACCCTCATGGAAGGAGACGGACCCCAAGGCCCTGTTATACCACCTGCCATCTGGTTCTTTAACACTGTTATGTCCTGCTGTAAGCTAAGGGTTTCTGCCTGCTTGCTAGTAAGCATGGCCGCTATGTCCTGGAGGGTGATCTTGGGATCGCTCATGTCACCCGGGCGATATAATCAACTTGGGCTTTATATTCTGTGAAGGAACCCGCTAGTCTTACAGTAGTCTGGCGGGGCGATCTCGCAGAGATGACATGAGCATCCACCACCGTCTCCACCTACCCCTAGTAGAGGCTGACACTAACAAGGATGTAGATGGGACTGGGGAAAGATGTCAAGAAAACAAAGGGTGGGTTGTGGACTGAATGGAAAGGTGACCTCTAGTTCCTTATGACCCCTGGAGAGATGCCACCTGGAATGGGAGAGCAGGGAAGGATTAGTACCAATGAAACATACACACCCTCACTCTCTTCCGGAACACAAGCTACAGATTCATCAGCATAATCACCTTGTGACAGGCACTCAGGAATATCATAGCAAGATAAGCAGGTCATCAACGTAGACTGTAAAGCATATAGCACTCCTGCGCGTATACCACCAGAAAACAAGCAAGCGCTCTTGCTCACAGTAGACCTGGAAGCCCAGCAAGCGCTCTTGCCCAATGGAATAATCAAGGAAACAAACAAAGTAACTTAGTGCTCCTGCGCATGAAAGGACAAGAAAACTAAGCAAGTGTTCCTGCAATTTGAAAACCCCCAAAAGTAACTCAGCGCTCCTATCCATGTAAGGACAAGAAAACCAAGCAAGTGCTCCTGCACTTTGAAAACCCCCAAAAGTAACTTAGCCCTCCTGCGCATGTAAGGACAAGAAAACCAAGCAAGTGCTCCTGCACTTTGAAAACCCCCGAAAAGTATCTTTAGCGCTCCTGCACGCCCTGGCACCCAGCAAGTGCTCCGGTGAGAAGAAACCACAGAGTGACCAAGCGTTCCTGCGCTGAGCTCTAGGTCACGGGGTCCGACCATAGTGAGTAGCAGGAAGTATAAGAATAGCAAAGTACCTTATGAAGCAGAGACGTGCCGTGCGCGAGTCTCAGTCAGGAAATGTCACGGAAGTAGAGGTTCAGGAACGTCCTGAGTCAAAGGCATTAATCCAAAGCACAAACGCAACGGGAACCCATAGTGACCCCTTTGAATGATCTAACTTCCAAAAGAACACCTAAGAAAGTTCAGGGGACAGTTAGCTGTCAACAATCATTTGATGACCTGAAGCAGGCCATGTGTACTGCTCCCATTCTGCAAAGTACAGATTATTCCAAACAATTCAATGTTCAAACAGATGCATCTGAATTGGGGTAGGAGCTGTATTACCACAATTGAATGAAGAGGGTCAGGATCAGCCAGTAGCTTTCATTAGCAGAAGGCTGAACCCCAGAGAGAAACGTTGGTCAGCAATGGAGAGGGAAGCCTTTGCTGTGGTTTGGGCTCTGAGGAAGTTGAGGCCTTATCTGTTTGGCACTCACTTCATTGTTCAAACAGACCATAAGCCCCTCTTATGGCTAAGACAGATGAAGGGTGAAAACCCCAAACTCTTGAGGTGGTCCATTTCCCTACAGGGGATGGACTATACAGTGGAACATAGACCTGGGAGTAATCATGCCAATGCAGATGGACTCTCCAGATATTTCCACTTAGAACATTAAGACTCAACTGGGCAAGGTTCAGATTCAGATTAGCTTTATTCGATTTTTGATTTAAAATCATAAAAGCAACAGTAAAGCATAGATAAATACATCAAAATTTCATTACATATCAATTGTAAAAAGCATGATTAAATTGATAAAACAAGTCAGCTAATCAATATAGGACAATTCCCTGTCAAAAGAAGCACATGTAGAAATAAGGAGGAATCGTACATTCAGTGCTATTTAGTGGAATAGGGATCTAGGGAAAATCATCAAGCAGTGGTCTATGAAGGGTCGAATCTGTTGGCAGCTAGTAAGCTAGGGGCAATTAGATGCACGGAGTCCCCCGCCCCAAACATTGTAGTTTTTTGCTGCTGTTCTTGGTAACTGGGTAGGTGGAATGCTCGGATAAAAGTCATGTAAATCCCAGATACGAATTGGGCCATCCCCCTCTTTATACTTGCAGGATCGTAAATAAGGGACTATTTTCCTGTACTTGAATCTAATTAGCACCAAGTCCCCTGGGATGGCTTTTAGCAAAGTGCCCAACCACCCCACTCTCCTAACGCTTAGAATCCCCCCATCTAGGTCAGGTGGCAGAGGTCTATTGGTCTGTAACCAAAACATAGCCTTATTTAATAGATCTTGACCTGTTTCAATTTTTCCGTGAGTTAGTGGTGGGATCCCAGAGACAACAGTCACATAAGGGGCGGCTTCAGGGGGTAAATTAATTTGTGGCATTCTAACAGGTTCAGGTTTAGCCTCAATATGGTTTCTTTGTACAAACGGTATGGTTTGTGAATGCGCGTTCCTGCGGGAATTCAGCTTGGGTTTTTCCGGGACAGTGTGGGGAATAGGAGCGTCTGATGATACTGGTTTGGTTCTGGATGGAATGTGCGTTTTGATTATCAGTTCAATGCTAGATAACCTGTCCCCCAGATCGTTAATTTTTGCCACCAGTGGTGAAATTAGAGAGGTTAATAAATGCTCAAGCTGGGCCAATAAAGTTGGTTGAGGGGATGATGGGCGGTTTTCCATTTTTCCCTGCTCCATATCCCCCGACACAGAGCTAGGGTTGGAGTGGGGATGAGAGGGACTGGAGCATAGTTTTTGAGTTTTGGCTGGCTTCCCGTTTACAATGGCATCATCGTTCTTTCTCCTAGTGTTGAGCCCTCCCGGTAGTGCTTTGGCAGGAGATTGGGGTTTATTAGAGCAAAGGGGTGACATCTGCAGGGTGGCGTTTACATCGTCTGGATTGGTGGCTATGCTTATAGTGGGTAAAAAGTCAGGGATATATTTAGTTCCGCACAGGGCATTCAGCTCCTCCCAGATAGACATGGTATGATGCGAATCGCCAAAGTAGGTCGATGGAAATGGTAAGGGGAATGACAGTACCTCTTCGATAGAAATGACAGGGGGGTGGCCCGTCCCGTCCTCCTCGTGCCTCCGAGGGCCACAGAGGGCCCGCCCTTTGCCCGGGCTTAGCCCGGCGCAGTCCCGCGACGCGGAGGGAGCCTCGTCCGTTATCAGCGCCTCCGGGCGCGCAGCAACCGGAAATTACCCGCTCAGGCTGCTGGGAGCTGTAGTCCACCGGCGGCCGTGCAGGTGGGGAGCAACGGTGGCGTGCAGCACTCACAGCGTGTGGGCCCCAGCAGCAGCGACGGAGTGTGCCCGGTGAGTCCCTCCTGCTCCGTGACTCTGGTCCTGATCTGTGTCCCCCCGCTCCTCAGTGGGAGCCTCGTCCGTTATCAGCGCCTCCGGGCGCGCAGCAACCGGAAATGACCCGCTCAGGCTGCTGGGAGCTGTAGTCCGCCGGCGGCCATGCAGGTGGAGAGCAACGGCGGCGTGCAGCACTCACAGCGTGTGGGCCCCAGCAGCAGCGACGGAGTGTGCCCGGTGAGTCCCTCCTGCTCCGTGACTCTGGTCCTGATCTGTGTCCCCCCGCTCCTCATTGGGAGCCTCGTCCGTTATCAGCGCCTCCGGGCGTGCAGCAACCGGAAATGACCCGCTCAGGCTGCTGGGAGCTGTAGTCCGCCGGCGGCCGTGCAGGTGGAGAGCAACGGCAGCGTGCAGCACTCACAGCGTGTGGGCCCCAGCAGCAGCGACGGAGTGTGCCCGGTGAGTCCCTCCTGCTCCGTGACTCTGGTCCTGATCTGTGTCCCCCCCAAGGTTAGTTTATTGTCCTTGCATTTGGAGGGTTGAGTAGGAAAGTAGTATCTGCTTCTTATGGTTACCCTCACTTTTTTCTGATGTCACACTTTGGACTAGTCTGACTGGAATCCTGCTATTAAAGACCTCAGTCTATATGATTTCTCCCTTAAATTGATATGCATGTACTTTAGATACACTCCAGATTGGTTTCGGGGGTACCCTTATCAATCCCTAGTATATGGTATACAATGTACCCAGGGCATAGGTTCCCCAGAGGCCTCCCATGGGATGAAGCATGTATTATGCCACCCCTGAGAGGCCATCCACATTGACACGACAAGCCTGCTGCGGCAGACTGTGTAAGCTGGTGCTTGCACCACTTACTTAGGATATAGGTTCAATATATCTATCTAAATCACTACACTTAAATGCTTATCTGTCTCCCCTATGGCAGGCCTTGACAATCCTGAAGGCAGGGTGCTGGGTTTTACGTGAGAGGGTACCCATGCATGAGCAGATCCTCTCTGCAGCCTTCGGAGATCATTCTCCGGGGTTGTCTGTGATGCAGCCATACATATATGTTTAAGTGCATTATAATCTCTCTGTAAATGCTGACTTTAAAACGGCTGCATGGAAACATGTGGTGTTTGGTGTCAAACACCTTGGAATCATACCTCCACACCAGTAAGTGGTGCAGGAGGTATGATTCCACCCTTTCAAAGGGACATATGTGGGGCACCGGTCTACCCGGTACCAGTTTTCTCGACCTGAGCAGCACAAAATGGATGCTACCAGCCAAAGACACGATTCTCCTCTCCTGCTGCTGAGCCAAGATCAAGCAGAAGAAGGCATGACAATAGGCATCCTGTCACAGGGAGGTGTGACCACCTCCCAGCCAGGGTTTACTGTATTGGGGCTGGGTGGGTGCACTCTGAGAGTGCCCGAAAGTCTACATTGGGGGCACATTTGGTGTCCCTGTGCATAGTCCAGCTCAAACCAGTTCTGGGAGCCATTTTCTCCTGCTCTGGCGTGAAACTGGACAAAGGACATGGGTATTGCCACCCCTCTGTCCTGCTCCTCCCCTAGGTGGGTCCATATAATCTTTCCAACCCCTTCTCATGGGTATACAGTGGGTTACCTGACTACAGGACTATAGATAAATGTTACCTGGACAGTGGCGGCTGGTCCATTGGGGGCGTTGGGGCGTTGCCCCCCCCCGCCCGCACCTGTCCCGCAGCTCCCTCGGCGTACTCTGAACTGAAGTAAACTCTCAGTTTACTTAAGTTCAAAACGCTGAGGGTAAATGCCTGTCAGTCAGAATGATGCAGGACCGCCCACCCCCTTCAGAGTCTGAAGGGGGTGGGCGGTCCTGTGTCATGTTGACTGACAGGCATAAGGCATTGTCTGGGGCAGGCAGCAGCACACAGGTACGCATGAGTGGGGACGGAGGCACATTTTTCAGCCTTGCCCACGCATGCGTACTTGTGCCTGCGCATGCCCATTACAATAGCGAAAGCTCGCTTTCCTGAAGGGCAGGCGGGCAGAAAGCAACCATGCCCTGTGTGCGCCAGGATTGGCTGAGGACGGAGGGCGGGGTTTCTGCTCCAGTGAAGGCGCCAAGGTCCCAGGATGCGGCGCTGACGGACGGCGGTCAGGTAAGGTAAATTAAAATTACCCTTTTTAATTCTCTGCTGTGAAGAAATGCAGCCGGCTTTTCCAAATAACCCAGAGCTACATAAGTGAGGTAGCAAGGCAGTCGACAGGCCCAGGTTAAGGAAGGGGTGCGTTCAGTCAGTATTGCCCTGGCCCCCTGCATAGAGTGAACAGTTAACCACTTTGAGTAACGGACCGATTAGGAAACCAGCAGCGATTTGGAAACCAGCAGCGGCGTTGGGAAAAATATATATATATTTTTTTTTTAAACCTTTATTAGATGCATACAACACAAAGGCATGACCATCACAGCATGTACAATTTCGTATGACAGTATGGGACCAGCAGTCGAGAGAAAGACGAACACGTGTACAAGTTCCATTTTAACATTGCAAACAGCACTTTACATATACAGTTCCTTATGTGTCACATTAGGCTGCTAGTCGAGTATGGGCATCACGTCTCATTCATCCGGGGTACGGGGGGGGGGGAGGAAGCGGGGGAGGAACAAGGAGTAGTTCAGGCCGGGAGACTACATCCCTTTGCGCTATTATGGGGCCTGAGCAACACAGGTATAGTGGCACTGTCCATCCCAGCCCCGCATCATCTCTGTCTATACCTGATAGCTAGCTACGTGAACCCACTCAGTGTCGTTAGCTATGCGTACCTAGCGTGCGCAGCTCAGCACTGCATCTCAGCGTGTGACGTGTTTGTGCCTGGACCCCATGATTGTCGACTAAGGGCGGCGCGCCATGCCTTTCCACCAATTCGTCATCAGCCGTCCCTTGCCACTACATTAAGTGATGCGTGTATATCCCCTCCGCCCCGCAGCGTCACTTCCAAGAGGGAGGTGTGGGACAATTGACTCAGGCGTTGTGTCTCATGACCCATTCTGACCAAGACCCCCTCCACCGCTCGTCATCCCCGGGTCTATCGGCGTTTCTCAATGTAGGTGTCCCCATATGTAGCATGTAGTGCGGATGTAGTGAGGCAATTGTAATGTACAGTGTCAATGCGCTCATGGGCCAGGGTCCAGGTCATCATCCCCAGAGGAGTCGTTGTGCATCTCCTGAGCCAACCAGTATACCCGTAAAGGGGACCAGATGTCACTGGGAGCACATCGGGCTGGCATCAGTTCCGTATAGACGCCATACTGTTCCTGACAGTGTTGGAGGTCATCCAGCCATTCCTTGAACTTTGGCGCTCTACCCCTCCCCCATCTGCAAGCAACCCTCCGTTTAGCGAGTAATAGCGCGATATCAACAAACTTGCGATCCGCTCTGGGCACATCCTTGGTATGACCCAAGAGCATCACTATCGGGTCCAACGGGAGAGGGCCGGCTATCATCACCTGAAGGGCAGCGTGCACCTGGCCCCAGTAGGTCTGTATTGCCCCACAATCCCAAGCCAGATGCAGGAACCCTGCGCCTTCCATGCGACATCTAGCACATCTATCATCCGTTGAGAGGCCAAATCTCAATTTTCTGACCGGCGTGTAATAGCACCTTTGCACAAACTTATAATGAATAATTTTCATTCGAGAGCTGGGGGATATTCTAGCCGTGACCGAGCAGCAATATTTCCACTGGTCGTCTGTGAGGGCGGCTGGTAGTTCCGAATCCCAGTCAGTCCGAGCCTTAGCCAGGGAGGTCGGTCGGTGTTCTTGGACGGCAGCATAGAGTTTAGACACCAAGTGCCTCCCATCTGATACGAGCATAACATGTAACGGCAGTACCGTCCCTGGTTCCTCCGGGAAGTTAGGGAGAATATCTTGCATACCCTGACGTAGCCGGATGTAATAGAACACCTCCATAGGCGTCGGGGGGGTAATCTGGAACAGCTGGTCCTTGGTGCGGAATAGGCCATCCTGAAAGAGGTCACCCCACGTGGTAAGATTTATGCGGCGGCACATCGAACGGAAACCTCCCTCCAGCAGGAGTGATAGTCTCGGATGATACGCCAGTGGCAGTGCCGGCGAATACAGTAGGGGGGCGTCCAGCATTTTGGTCACCCTCTGCCAGGCATCGATCGTGCAAGTCACAGTAGTGGCGGGCGTCTCAACATCTCCAACCTCTCCCATTAGCATGGGAGAGGTTGTTTACCACCCCAAAACAGGCGAAGCAGTTCAGAGCGAAGTCTTTTGAAAAAATAGGCGCCTGGGTAATACGGTATATTTTGGAATAAATATAAGAATCGCGGGAGGACGACCATCTTGATCAGGGAGGCCCTACCTGCCATCGAAAGGGGAAGTGCCAGCCAACGCGTGATATTGTCAGTCAGTCGTGTGATGGCTACGCCGTAGTTTATTCGGATGGTGTCAGCCTTGTCCAGCGATATTGTAATCCCCAGATACTTCAAGTCAGAGCTGCACCACTCCAAGGGGTAGTCCAGCGGAAATTGGGTGACCGATGCCGTGAGGGGGAAGAGTTGTGACTTTTGCCAATTAATATGTACTCCAGATATGCCTCCAAACGCTACAAATTCTCTCAAAAGTGGATTGAGGTTATCTTGCGGGTGGCGCACATACAGTGTGACATCATCTGCATAGAGGGAGATGCCTATCTGCCGCTGGTTGCAGTAAAAGGCCCTGTCTTTGTGCAGTTGTCGTATCCTGCAGGCCAGCGGTTCTATCGCCAGGGCGAATAGTAAGGGCGACAAAGGGCATCCCTGCCTAGTGCCTCTCGTTATCGGCATCTGTTTCGACAGCGCGCCATTGATGACGATTCTAGCGACTGGGGAAGTGTATAGCAATGTCACCCAAGCGATGAATATCCGGGGGAACCCCATCCTACCCAGGATGGCCAGCAGGTATCCCCATTCCACCGAGTCGAACGCCTTGGTGGCGTCCAGAAACACAGCAGCAACCGGCAATTCGGGAGCGATGGTGGGGATTAACGAGAACAACGTGCGCAGATTGTGGGACGTGGCCCTCCCTGGAACAAATCCAGATTGGTCCGGAAGTACAAGTTTAGTCATCAACAGGGATAACCTAGTAGCCAAAATTTTCGCAAGTATCTTCGCGTCGCAGTTCAGTAAGGACAGGGGTCTATAGGCATCAGTGTCCTTCGGATCCTTACCCGGCTTCAACAGTGAGGTGATCGCCACCTCTCTCATGGACCCCGGCAAAATCCCCACCTCCAGCGATTCCTCGAAGACCTCTTTCAATACCGGCGCCATTATGTCGATATAACATTTATAGAATTCGGCCGGTAGGCCGTCCAACCCAGCCGCTTTGCCATTACTGAGGGACATGATCGCTTCCCGGACCTCGTCCAGTTCGAAAGGGCACCCTAAGAACCACCTGTCCCCGTCACTCAACCAGCAGAGCGCTATATCGTCCAGGTAATTACCGAACTCTACTTCTCCCTCCTGTTGTGTGGAGTATAGGCGTCTGTAGTGTTGCAGGAAGGTGTCCCGAATCCCCTCAGAATCCTGATGGATCTTCCCCTCCTTATCAGAGATCTCTAGGATATGAGAGGCAAAGCGTTGGTGCCTCGTGAGCGCCGCCAATACCTTCCCCGGTCGGTCCCCCTCGCAGTACCGTCTAGCTGTCCAATATTTGCCTCGGAATTTTACCTCCCTGGCCGCCTCCTCCTCATAAGTCGACAGTTTAGCTCTGAATCTTGCTGCCAACTCAGGACTGGTATTTCCCGCCATTTCCACCTCTAACGCCCTAAGTTCCCCCTCGAGTGTGTGTAGAGTGCGCACTATGCTCCGCAATATCCCGCAGCTTTTAGAGACTGTGACGCCCCTGACGGTAACTTTAAACGCCTCCCAGATGGTTTCGACTTTCTCCACAGAACCCTTGTTTCTAGGGAAAAAAGCTTCGATCTCTTCTCCAAGTTCGTGCTTAAAGACGGGATCTAGCAAGGCCGAGGGGAAGAGCCGCCATGGCGGTCTCACCCTAGTGTGCCCGGGTACCTCAAGAACGGTCAATACTGGACAGTGGTCCGAATAGGTGCGAGGCAAATGTTTCGCTTGCACTAGTCCCCCAGCAAGTCCCCGTGAGATGAAGCAATAATCAATCCTTGCCCATGAACGCGCATGTGCTGTAAAGTGAGTGCCTTCTCTGAGTGCCGGGTGCGTGTGCCTCCAACTGTCTACCAGTGCCGCCTCCGTAAGTATCCCCTGAAGCGTGTTTGTGGCGTTCATGTTGTAATGTCCACTACCGTCGGATCTATCCATCGTGTCATGTAATGATAAGTTAAAGTCCCCCCCCAGACAATGTGCGCAGCCTCAATCTCCAACATGTGGCCCCACAATGACAAGAAAAATCCAGGAGTGTCGACATTTGGTGCATAGCAGTTCACAAGCATTATTACATCAGATCCTAGTCTCCCCCAAAGGATGACATACCTCCCCTCCTTATCCAGTCGCACACCCAGCTTTTGGAATGGAAGTTTCTTATTGACCAGTATTACCGTCCCCCTAGAATATGTAGAATAAGAGGAAAACTCTCTTTCACACGCCCACCGACTCGCAAACTTGGGAGTACCACCCGGCCTAAGGTGGGTTTCCTGGAGCATAGCTATTTGCACCTGGTGCCGATCTAGATATGCAAGCACATTTCTGCATTTACGGGGATCATTGAGTCCGCGGACATTCCAAGACAATATGACAACTTTATCCAACACATTATCGCCTATAGATGTCTTTCAATCCCAGTATGAAGCCGGTAGCCAATGCCCCAGCTCTGAATCGACCAGTACCATTCGTCGCCAACTCCGCCGTCAAGTGCAACCTCCCCCCCCAATCAATCATACTCCCATACATGTCATCCGTACCACCTGCATTCTCGCCACAATTGCCATACGCATCAAACTCGCCACTTCGAACAACTAGCAGCTTAACAAAAGAACTATACTCCCCTTCACGCGCACAGTCACCCAACCCTGACTGTCTGTCCCCTCTCCCCTCCCACTGAAGCAACTCAAACTTGCCAGTACCTTGTCCCTCCCCCCCGCCCCAACCCATGTGTCCCAGAACATTAGAAAAACCATGTGGGGAATTCCCTATCGGGAGCAAAAGAGGTCCACACTGAAACACCCCAACACTCCCCTCCCCATCCGCATGCAGCATACGGGAAAGACAGAGAAGGTGGGGTGGTGCCTGGTTTGTATCGCCCCTGCAGGCCAAAGCCCCCCCCGACACCTCAACGCAACTCAAATGTGCTCCTCCATCCGGAGGTCGGGCAAATGTGCTTAGGCAACGACCAGCAACGTGTCGGTTGCAAAGGATCTCATCTCTCGTGCAAATCTCCGTCTCCCGGCCACCGCCAGGGCCAGCAATGTACACATCCAAAAAAAGGAATAAAAAACAAGAAGGGAAGAAGCCCTCGTCATACGTAAATCTTTCCACAATCCATATGTCCTCCCACCATGACCTGCCTCTGCACGGCTTCGGCAAAAAAAAAAAAAAAAAAAAAAGAACAGTAAAATGCGATGAGCAGCTGCCAGTCGCCCGGCAGCAGTCCCCTCATGAGGCCAGATAGTTCTCAGTGACATCACCATATGTAGTGCAGGCCAGGTTCATCCTCTAGGACCCACAACTTCCGAAAGCTGTACCCATAGTGCATTGAGTAGTTATCTAGCAGTCGAGCAGAAGTCTCCCCACTACTAGTCTCCTTGTTCGGCTTGATGTTCCGCGGCTTCCTCCTCCTCATCATTGCACCTTTCCCTCCTGGCCGCCCGGAGCCTTTTTACGTAGTCTTCGGCCTGTTGCGGGTTCGAAAAGAAATGCTGTTTGCCCTGATGGGTCACCCTGAGGCGTGCCGGATACAGGAGGGCGTAGTCAATCTGCATATCCCTAAGTTTCTTCTTTACATCCAGGAATTTTCTACGCTGGTCCTGTACCATGGGCGTAAAGTCTGGGTATATTGAGAACTGTACCCCGTCACAGGCCAAGTTCCGAGTAGTCCGGGCCGCCCTCAGCGCCGCATCCCTGTCGCGGTAATTGAGTAAGCGGGCTATAATAGGTCGAGGCTGTGCCCCTGGCTTAGGGACTGGACCCAGAGAGCGGTGCGCCCGCTCCACAATGAACTGGCTGGAGAAGGCCTCTTTACCTATGGCGGTGGTCAGGATACGCTCCACGTAGTCTTCCATCCGACCTGTGTTGGTGGATTCTGGAACCCCCGTGACGCGGATGTTATTGCGTCTACTCCTGGCTTCCAATTCCTCGTTCTTAGCTGCGATTACCCTTAGGATATTATCCATCCGGGTGAGCCGTGTGTCATGAGTGTTGGAGACGTCCTCCGCAGTTGAGATGCGCCGCTCCGCCTCCGTGAGCCGCTCCTCGTCGACTTCCAACTTTTGTGCAACTCCGTCCATCCTGGAAGATAAGCGGTCTACCTTATCTACGATCATTGCGAAGCCCTGACGCATCTCGTCAAAAAGCAGACGCAGCTCTGGAGCGGTCGACGCAGGAGATGTATCAGCAGCCGATGGTCCTGGGGCCCCATTAGAGGCCGTAGCGCCTCGCAATGGCTTCTTGGTGGGCGCGGCCTCAAAGGACAGTTTCGCCTGTTTGGCGTCGTTTTTGCCCATGGTGTTCAGTCCGGTGACGCCGTCCGGGGCCGGACACTGACGCGTGGTTAATAGATGTCTCCCCACCAGTTCAGGGCACTCCAGCCAGTCACCCTCACTGCGCCGAGTTCTATCAGGGTAGGTTAAAGTAGGAGGTGGGGTAGTGAATCCCTGTCCCAGATGCAGTGACCAGGGCGCCCTGGGGGTCAAGCGCTCAGCCCATTTCAGCAGGGCCGTGCATTATTGAAAGGTGCAGGCCCACCGGCAGTGGAGGGTAGCGCAATGTCGCCAGTACAGCTCCGGTCCAGTGTGCGATCGCCAGCTCGATCTGCCGGGTGATCCTCCGGGCTTCTAGCCCCTGTGCCTGACGCCAGCAGTGTCCAGCAGGCCAGTCAAGGATGCAGTCGGAGGGGCAGGTACAATGGCCGGGTGCGTCCCTCTTCCCTCCGGCAGAGCCAGGCGCTGCGCTCCGAGGTGAACGGGATCGCCACCCGGTGGCAGAAAAAAAGGGGTGTCCCGTCCGTCCCCCGCCCCGGTGCTCACAGGGGGCGGCAAGACTCACCTCCGTCAGCCTCCTTCAGATCGTCCTTCGGCCGCCCTCTCCGCAGGCCGCCGTCAGGGGTTTCGAGGCCCACCTGCCTCGTGGGAAGCCGCGGCCTCGCGTAGGTCAGCTCCCGGTGCACCTCCGCTGCTCTCCGCGTCGCCCTGATCCGGTGGCCGCTCACCGCTCCATAATTTGGGCCCAGCGTCTCCAATTCCCTCCAAAGTCGGACAGGACCGGCAGGACCTTCAGCCTCGCACTCGGTGCGGTTTGTAGGCTTCAGCACGCAGGGGAAGCGGATAATTTCAGGATTTTACTGGCCAGGCAGCCAGAGCCTCACGGAAGTGCGGCCATTAGCGTGTGCGCCCTCTAGCGCCCCCGTTGGGAAAAATATTTAAATCAGCCCTGGATCTTCCCTTTCCTCGAACTATCTTTCTCTTTCCATCAATCCACGCATTCTCCTTTTCCCATCCTGAACTCTCGCCATTCTCCCTCCATCTCTCTTTCTTGCAGTGGCACTCACTGACCGGAGGACAGTGGCAGGATTGTTGGCAGAACCAGATTAGCTGCACTAAAATACACTTCACACGCACCGAGGAGAGGGAACACGCGTTCATTGCCGCTCTCGGAGAAGTACTCCTCCAGGCCCCACATTTGACTGCTGTGCTGTACATTTAATTTTCAAGCATGCTGGAACCTTTTATAGAGGTGGGGGGTTAGGGGCTAGAGCTGGGCACTTGGGGGAGAGGATGTGACCTAACGGCCAAAGCTGCCGACCCCATGGAGCTGGGGAACCATGTTCGAGCCTCGGTGTTTGCTCCTTTGACGCTGGGCACATCACTTAATTTCCCCGTGCCAACCGAAAACAATAATTCATGTGTCCTTGTGTAACGTGACTGATGTAGGCGCTTCAATACCTTCGAGTCGAGTTCGCGCTAATATATAACCGCAAAAACCCAAAACTGCAGAACAAGGCTTGAATCCTCGTCAGTATCAGCATGAAGACATTTGAAATGAATACGGTAACATGGCGGCTCGCTTGTTAATCTGCATAGTGCTAATAATACGATCCAAGCGCAGTGCATCAGGGAAGCCCCAGCCCAGGAAGTAGTAAGGAGAAACGAAGAAACACCTGCAGGGTGCATATGGACAGCAGCAAAGCATTTAATTACAGCCAAAATGCCTTGATGGATACTATTTAATGACTCTCTCATTCACTCATAGGGCTCTTGGTGTCCTGTTATCCATCCCCCAATAACCAGCTATTGTGCCTTGTAAATGTTTTGTTTCGTGACTTTCATGCTCATTTTGGTACTGCCTACATCATCTAACATACATATTTATCGAATTTATCAGTGAATTGTTTCAGTCTGGAAAGATATTTATTATTAAGGTGGTGTGATTCCTCCCCCAAAATGAATATTGAAAATTCCCACACTTATGCAAACACGTTTTTTTGTGTTAAATTTCATTTGTGAGGCATGCATACCCTGCAAAACTGCATAGTCTGGCACTAATAGATATACTAACAAGAGCCAGGACGAGTTATGTCACGATACAGAAGTCATTAATTTACTCTTATTGTTAGAGGGAGACAGATATTGCTAGGCGACCTCCAGAAAACACATGAAGTGAAAAAGCGAAAGCCAGAATTAAATTGTTCTACCTCCTTCTGGCACTGTTGGCACACTGTAAATGGCAGGAATTTTATGCACTGAGACTGAGCTCTTTGTGGTGGTTTATGGGGTTAATTTAATTTCAGCGATCGAGGAGTAGCACAGAGTGGGGTTCCCTCAGTGGCTTAGTTTATTATTGAAGGGCCTCAACAGGAGTGAGAGTTTGCGGTTACATTTAGCTGATCATGGTTTTCATGTTTGCTGTATGTTGAACGTGTTGTGTGCTAAATGTTACCGGGTAAGAGTTGTGCTGAATTGCTGTGTGTTGAATTATATCAGCATTCAGGTGCTTTACATTACATGCTACGGGTGCATTATTTCGTGATTTCAGTGTCCCGAATGTGCTAAGAAATGAATTCCAATTAAGGTTATCGAATGTTTGTGTCCCAGAATGTCTCATGCTGATTGGATTGCTGGGCGGTTACCTGCTGTAGAACGTGTTGATGTCAGATGGGTTGCATGACGCCCAGATTTTTAATGGATTATGGGGCATCACACTGTGATAGCCTGAAGTTGAATGGGTTCAAATCTCCCAATCAATTCGAATGTCGTGTTTAGAAGGGGCTGTTTTGTATGATAACATTTTGAACATGTATGTCGAGTTTAGTAATCCCAGTTGTTCTTTTATTATTGGTATGTTCATCTGTGGTCTTTTTCCTAGTTTGGACAGCACTCGTTGTGTGTCTTGCACCCACTATCTTCCTGTTGTTGTACAACAATTTACACACAGAGATGACTAATCCAAATAGCCAGTAAGGAGTTATCAATCCTCCAGAGCAGCATCTAGGCTTGACTACACTCAACAGATTATCTACTCGGCGCGTGCTCCCTGGCACTGCCTGCTTTTACGCACCATCTCATGCCCATCAGGTTGCAATGTGAAATCAGCACCATCAAAAGTTACCCTTCGAACTGCACTGGCGCAAAGAGGTCACGGGGTTGGCACCCTACCCTGTACAGACCACCTCCTGACAACAAGAGCAACTGTGATTCTCAAACACAGAATGCAACACAGCTGCAAAGTGCCCCTTTGAAGAAAGCAATGCACAAGGTGCCTATCGGAACAAAGGCATGGTGTTATATCATAGTGTGCCTTGGGCTCTGGGTTCAAGCACGTTCAACATGTGAACCACATACACAACTGCTCTCCATGCCACACATCATATCCCAAGCCTGTAGACTCCAAGTCATACTCTGACAGGCAGCCTCAGAGTTTTATACCAACAAGCAAAGTGAGTCTGGCTCCATGTAGAGCATGAACGCTGTTCTACGCGCCTCGTGCCATCACGAGTTCGAATCTTCCGTGCGCAGCATTGTGCATCTTTATTCTAATTCCCCGGTCCCCGGGGCCCTGGAGGTTGTACGGGCTCACTGGCTACGCTCACTTGCCGCCATGCGGGCCGGCAATAATTTGCCGCCTCACCACTTTCAAATGTCACCAGCCGCCACTGTACCTGGACAAGATTCTGCTAAGAAGAAACCAAGTACTTCGACTGCCTGCATGACGCTGGATGACTGAAGAATCTCCCTTGGAGTAAAGGAGTTAATCCCATGCAAAAGCAGGCCCCTAAACCCATCTGACTGGTTGGCTTCGCCCAAGCTCCTGAGGACTGCAAAGATTTCAGCAACACAGAGCATGGGTCACCGAAGGTCCCTGAGGTCGATTTGCCCTCTCAGTGATTCTGACACCAGTATCCCTCGTGGGGACCGTGCAACCTGAAACCCTGTGCACCATGTACTTTTCCAGTTGCATATGCTTGTTGACAATTCCTAAGCTTGTGCATTGGTCTCAGTATAGTCCTGACCCAGAGAAGTATTTACACTGAAGATTTCTGGCCTCCACTCCTCAAGTGTCCTGTGGGCTGCGAATTTGCAAATTTGCTTGAGGTCTCCTTGCAATTCCTGGTCTGTTGGCCTGTGGGTCTGGCGAGGGTCACCTTGTTTGTTCTTGGGCTTACCTGGTTGCTCCAGATGTGCCCTGACTCTCCTGTGCTTGGAGAGTCCCCTGGACCTTGCTGGTCCACACGTAATCTGTTTCCTATGACCGCGTGGGTTGTATTTGCCAAGGCTTGTTGCTGCTCTAGCCAGACATCGACCCCTCAGCACTCGACATCCATCCTCAACATTTCCTGGTCCCCGTGGCTGCAGAGTCAAGCAACCCTTCTTCACTCCTGAAGCACTCAACATCGGTGGGCATTCGATTACCAGCATCTGGACACCCTGAAGTGACCCAGACTCTGTCTCGGGTAGCCCAAATTGGGTGACTTCTTTTACTGAGGTGGCACAGAGGTGGCACTGAGTTGGCCCTGAGTGATTCTGAGGTGGCGCTGAGTGATACTGTGGTGGTGCTGAGTGATGCTGTGGTGCAGCTGAGTGATGCTGTTTTGGCACTGAGTGATGCTGAGGTGGCACTGAGTGTTGGTGTGGTGTCGCTGAGTGATGCTGAGGTGGTGCAGAGTTATACTGTGGTGGTGCTGAGTGGTGCTTTTGTGGCGCTGAGTGATGTTGCAGTGGCGCTGAGTGCGGCTGTGGTGGCTCTGAGTGATGCTGTGTTGGCATTGAGTGATGCTGTGGTGATGCGACTGATACTGTGGTGGTGCTGAGTGATTCTGAGGTGGCACTGAGTAATGCAGTGTGTAGGAGAGTAGGATCTGCCTCTTATGGTTACCTCCACTTTTTGCTGATGTATCATGGTTTTTGACTTAGGCTGACTGGGATCCTGCTATTCAGGACCCCGGTCTATCTGCTTTCTCCTGTAAATTGATTGCCTGTACTTTAGGTACACCGCAGATTGGATTCTGGGGTACCCTTATCAGTCCCTAGTATATGGTACACCATGTACCCAGGGCGTAGGTTTCCCAAAGGCCTCCCAAGGGTGAAGCATGTATTGTTACACCCCTGAGAGGCCATTCAAAATGACACCACAGGTCTGCTACTGCAGCCTGTGTCAGGTGGTGCACGCACCCCTTACTTAGATATAGGTTTCCTATTTCTATTCTAAATCACTACACAATGGCTGCGTAGAAACATGTTGTGTTTGGTGTCAAAAACCTTGGAATCATACCTCCTTGCCAGTAACTGGCAGGAAAGTATTATTCGACCCTCCTAGAGGGACTTATGTGGAACACTGGTATAATATAGCTAATCAAAATTGGAAGGATCACTTGTCCTGCATAACATTAGGTATGAGGGAACGATTCTTAAATCCCAATAAAAAACCCTCACATACGTGTTCACTGATGGTAACGTTAAGTGGTATATTTTCGTTCTCCGCTTTTCCCCACATGTGTCTGCAAAATCATGGGGTTTAGTGATTATGCAACCTCCACCTGGAGGTAATACCCTTTGTTAAAACAGTAGTGACCAGAAATGGTGCTCGTGAGAGGTGAAGTGTGTTAAAAAGTTTCTAGGTTCAAGATACAATTCTTTATTCTTTTCGGGTTCTTAGAGGCAAGATAAAAAATAATGTGGGTGATAAAGAGCTATTATGGCTCCATCACGCAAAGACTGTGAAAATAGGTCGACATGTTTCAGCCCTTATTCGCCAGGAGGTCGGGTGGGCTTTCTTCAGGACCAGGGGGTGAAGTGAAAAGAAGTGAGAGTTACTCCTAAGTATTACTTAGTGTATCTATTACAGAACATCATTTGAGTTGTTGTTCTGAAAAGGTCCTTTGGTACCTATGAGAAAGAGATATTTCAGAAACAAACAAAACAAAGGGACGGGGTTCGGGATTCACACAACATAATGTACGGTATTAAACCAGTAACATACAATGCTCATTTGAGTAGTATGTGGTCTTCTCTATACTATTGCTCTTACTCCCCATGTCATGGGTAAGGTCAACTCTCTCATGTAATTTTGGCAAACTGGTGTTACTTAGGCACGCATCTTACTCTAACACCAAATCACGCTGTTGAGTGTAGTGGAGTTTAGAGAGGACACCCGAAGCACGCCTTCTTGCACTGGAGTGAATGTTTTTAACATTAATAAGACTGCATGGCGAACGTTACCCAGATGCATGCATGAGTTCTTAAGAAGGTATATGAAATACGCCTTTTTTTAAATGAATGGTTGGTGTACTTAAATGCGAGCACAGACGATTGTATAAAACAAACGTTACCCTAGAAGCATGGTGAATACATGAGCAGTATATATGGAAGGTACATGAAATACGCCTTCAAGACTACCATTTGATGAATAAATGAGAGAGTGCCTAAGTAATGTTATATGTTTAAAACAGTATTAACTTAGCATCTGAAAGGTATATGAAATACGCCTTCTTATTCCACCTGTACAGTCAGTACTGCTACTAGAGACTAAACAGCAATCGTAACACCAGTTTGCCAAAATTACATGAGAGAGTTGACCTTACCCATGACATGGGGAGTAAGAGCAATAGTATAGAGAAGACCACATACTACTCAAATGAGCATTGTATGTTACCGGTTTAATACCGTACATTATGTTGTGTGAATCCCGAACCCCATCCCTTTGTTTTGTTTGTTTCTGAAATATCTCTTTCTCATAGGTACCAAAGGACCTTTTCAGAACAACAACTCAAATGATGTTCTGTAATAGATACACTAAGTAATACTTAGGAGTAACTCTCACTTCTTTTCACTTCACCCCCTGGTCCTGAAGAAAGCCCACCGACCTCCTGGCGAATAAGGGCTGAAACATGTCGACCTATTTTCATAGTCTTTGCGTGATGGAGCCATAATAGCTCTTTATCACCCACATTATTTTTTATCTTGCCTCTAAGAACTCGGAAGGAATAAAGAATTGTATCTGGAACCTAGAGACTTTTTAACACACTTCACCTCTCACGAGCACCATTTCTGGTCACTACTGTTTTAACAAAGGGTATTACCTCCAGGTGGAGGTTGCTTAACCACTAAACCCCATGATTTTGCAGACACGTGTGGGGAAAAGCGGAGAACGAAAATATACTGCTTAACGTTACCATCAGTGAACACGTGTATGAGGGTTTTTTATTGGGATTTAAGAAGAGTTCCCGCATACCCAATGTTATGCAGGACAAGTGATCCTTCCAATTTTGATTAGCTATAGTTAACTACAGGGAATTGAAAGGATCACGATTTCCTTTCCTCCCTCATAACTGATTGAGAACACTTGTATTCCCCATACCAGCTTTCTCGACCTGGGCATCACAAAATGGATCCGGCCAGTCAAAGACACGAGTCCGCCCTCCTGCAGCTGAGCCAAGCTCGAACGTAGGAAGGACTGACAATAGGTTTCCTGTCACAGGGAGGTGGGACCACCTCCCAGAAAGGCTTTAATGTATTGGGGCTGGGTGAGTACACTATTAGAGTGCCAGAAATTCTGCACCGGGGCACATTTGTTGTCCCCATGCATAGTCTGGCTCAAACCAGTCGCAGGAGCCATTTGCTTCTGCTCTGGCATGAAACTGGACAAACAACATGGGTGTAGCCACCCCTCTATCATGCCCCTCCCGTAGGAGGGTCCCCAGCGTCAGCCCAACCCCTTCCCTGGGTATAAAGTGGGAAACCTGATTACAGGACTTTGGATTTTACCTGGACGAATCTCTGCAAGCAGAAACCAAGTACTTTAACTGTCTACACTTCGCTGGATGACAAAAGAATCTCCTTTGGAGTAAAGGAGTTACTCCCCTGCAGCAGCAGGCACCTAAACGCATCTGATCGGTTGGAATCTCCCGAGCTCCTGAGGACTCCGAAGATTTCTGCAACACAGGAGGTGGGATTCCGGGCATCTCTGAGGTCGATCTGCTCTCTCAGCAATCCTGAGACCAGTAACCCTTGTGGGGACGCTGCAACCCGAACCCCTGTGCACCATGTACTTATGCAGCAGCATGTGCTTTTTGGGCAATTCCTGAGGCTGTGCTTTGGACTACATGTAGTCCCAACCCCGAGCAGTATTTACACCGAAGATCTCCAGCCTCCACTCCACTTGCTTGGGCTTCTGTGGGTGCTCCAGACGTGCCCTGACTCCCCATAGTTTGGAGAGTCTCCTGGACCTTGATGGTCCTCACCAAAACCTGTTTCCTCTACCCCCGTGGGTTGCCTTTGCCAAGGCTTGTTGGTGTTCAATCCAGACACTGACCCCTCAGCACTCGACATCCTCTGTGGAACAGCTCACCTCCGGACTTTGGTCATCGTCAACATCTCCTGGTTCCCGGGGCTGCAGAGTCAAGCATCCTATCTTCACACCTGAAGCACCTGACATTGGTGGGCATTCGTCTATCGAGCCCCTGATCACCCTGAAGTGACCCAGACACTCTGTCCCCTCTGCTTTCAGTTTCTTCTCTCCTCAGATACAGGCTTGGGTTCCAGTGGACACTTTTCATCTTCCCGGCAGCAGCATTTCTTCATATCACGCCATTGAAAATTAGGAGGATTTCGGATACCACTTGACCCCTATGCACCCGGATCCTCTGGGATAGGTAACATGGGTACCTCAGAACTCACAAGGGTGCTGGCCTTAGAACCTTCTATGTTCCAAAGGGTTTGCCTGAAGTCCTCTCCGAAGTGCCCTTAAACTGTAATTCTCCAACAGCGATTTTCCCATAGAGTTGTACGGAGCCCGTGTCTGTGTTCCCACACTGCACCCGTCCTCCGTGGCCTCCCTGTGTCACTCCTTTGGGTGGTTCTTTGAGGTCCTAGCAATTTTATGTGCTCTGGGCACTGTGTCTGTTGAAGTCGTTGTTGTTATACCATTTTTTTAGTATATGGTTCAGTCTCCCCCTGGAGCCTGCTGTGTATTGTGCTATTTACTGTTGTTCTATTGATTAAGTATTGTGTGCTTTGTGTCCTAATCTCGTATAGAGATTAGTAGAGAGTGGTTAGTAATAAATACATCTTTTTTATATAACACTTGTGTGGTTCTCCTTTCATTTGATCACTCAGGAGATTCTGTTCTGGTAAAACAAGCTGGTTTACATTCCTTCAAGACTTGGATTGAAAGCTGCTCTCCATAGCTACCACTAGGATAGCTTTCTATAAAGGTTATCTTTCACCCAATCACCATAAGGGTTGTTTGAACTGGTGCAAGGTGCCCACTTTAATTAGTGGACTGCATATACCAGGCCAACTTCTCTCATTGGTGTGCAGCGGTTTCGATTCAAGCTTGCTATTGTTTTACCAGATAAATCTCATTGAGTGATTACTTGAAAACCACTGAAAGTATTAGGTACATATAATACATCAAGATTAGAATAAAGTAAGTTCTACTGAACTTGGAGTTGGGTAAACCAAGGGTTAAGCACACACCTTTTCCAACTCAAGAGAGTTTAGCATCCACTAGGTTAGGTAGGTGCCTACACCACATAACACAAGTAAGTCTTCTAGAGAAGAAGCCAGTGGCTCTTTGACAACTAGGTATGATTGTGTCTCATTCCAAGAATTGAGAAACATGTGCACATCTAGAAAGCTGAAGACAGGGAGAAGTGCCAGCTCTCAACACCTCATAGAGATATTGCTTCTAGGTGACCTCAGAAAGACCCCAGGGTCTGGTGAGGCAGGTAGGTTGGGTGGGGCACGGAATGAGGAAAGGCCAGACAGTGAAAACAGTGGGGACCTGGACTCAAACCCTGACCAGAAGAATCAAAATAATGCTAACCTGGACAATTTAGGTCTTCCTTTAGGTGAAAGAGAAGGCCCCAGTGGCCCTCTCTTTACCCCACCAGGGAGAGTACTGAGTATACCTAGGAGATCTAGATCACCCTCTTTGGAATCTAATCACTCAGGTACTTCTGTAGGGACTTCCATATCTAGTAAGAGAGAATCCTCTTATGATAAGCATTGCCAATTTCTAGAGAATGAGAGAATCAAGCTCAGGCTCAAGAGAGAGCAATTGGCCATGGACAGGGAATCCCTAGAGCTCCAGAGAGCAACCAGAAGATTGGGACTAGAGTCCTCATCCAGCGTGGCTCTCCAACAACCTTCAATACTCACCACACTCTACCCAGGAGCAAGTTAATTTTACTCATCGATGGGGCCCATAACACCGCGAGTCACACACACATGCACACTACTATTCCTGAATCAGTGACAAAGAAGGCGAGCTGCTGGTTAGCTGGGTACCTGGGTACATATTCTATATATTATATACATTTATAGAGCTTCTTTACATATGCTAATATGTTACTTGGAAAACTCTACTCCAAAGGTACTCCACTATTTGGTCAATAGATCATCTAGTAGAATTTAGTTGATGGAGACTAAGACCAGCTTAATCATAGTAAACCTATAACTTTAGCATTTTATTCTGTCATAACATTTCAATAAAAACCACAACTCAAGGGTATGTTTAAATTTGAATTTATCTATCTCATTTAGGAAACGGAAACTTTAGATTTATTTAGACAAGCAAGAATTGAGCATTTTATTTAGTACATGTTAAAAGAAAATGAAATTCAGAAATCATTTTACCAAGTTCTGTTATATGAAAATAACAGAGAATCACAAATTCCCAATCTGTCTCTCTATTCTCCTCAACACCTCCCTCCCAAATTGAAAACTCTGCATTCGATCATCTTCATTGCTCCAAAAATGAAATCCCAAAAATATTTCACAGTCTCTAGCACCATAAATTGTTCAAACCGACAGCATGTCGTGGTGCAAAATAAATCCAAGGAGCAAGCTTTTTTATCCATTCTATCCTTTATCCTTTTTATCCAAGCTCTTTTTATACCCTTTTTCACTAACTGTCTAGCTTATAACTGAAACTTTTAGGGTCCACAGTTTATTCTGATTGGCCCATTAGAGGGGTGACTATGATTACCTCATCCCAACCTTGCCCAAACCAGTTTTCCAATATGCGTAGTCGTCTTTAACATGTTCTCATGGCAGTCATCTCTATTTATGCTTGTCATTCACTTTTCGTTACATGATTTGCTATTCTCTTCCATTCATTGATTACGTTCCCACAGTCTTAGATGCAAATATCCTTTGGCACACTTCCGTTCCCTAGGCCAAGCTGACCTTGACATCACTTTGCTTTGCATACCAGCCATTCTGCTTTCTAGGCTTTTCATTTATGCTCATGCATAGAGGCTCTTTCGCTCAAGCTGATGTCAACGCTGCAGTCAGCAGCCATTTTCAACAACTAGGCCTCAATGAGAACTAGTGCAAAAACAAACACAACAGACGCTAGATTTAGAATGATAGTTTTTCTGTTTACCTCCCACCATTCTAATATCCCTAATTAGTGATTACCTAGCAAAAGAGTGACATATAGCTTTAGTTTACTTACCAAGTGCATTTATTTTTCTCTTGCCACAATGAATACGTACAATCTAATGAAGCCTAAACATACATGCTTCTTTGATTAATGTATATTATTATAGCACTATGTTAATACCACTTGTTCGCAATTGTTAATATATTATTATCACAAATGGCAATTTGTTTCCCACGTGTAATATTAAATGTCTAATTGCATTTTGTTGATTAGTTATTCATGCTTCAAACTGTTATGTCAGTTATAGTTATGCGAGTTTAACTTCACAGGGGGTACACAAAAACTTTTGTCTCATCCCTGCGCCATCAGTCCCATGGTGGCAGCAACAGTGTCCCTGGAACTAGAGAGTATTTTCGTGATCATCAGAACCTGAACAAGATAGCCCCTCCCTATCACAGTGGGGATGACATCCACAAATGGATAACTACACTAGAGAGGGCCTGTAAACTACAGAGCAGTGGGCAGCTATCTTGTGGCTCACCTTTGCTGCCAAAGGTAGAGATAAGCTCCTCACTGTTAGAGAAGAGGATGCTGACAATTACTCAGTCTTGAAGAGTGCTCTCATAGATGGGTTTGGCTTAACCACCGAACAATACAGGTTAAGTTCAGAGACACCCAGAAGGCACAGACTCCGGACTGGGTTGACTTTGTAGATTGCGCTACCAATGCTCTGGAAGGCTGGTTACTTGGTAGTAAGGTGTTTGATTTTAAAGGATTGTACAATTTATTTATGAGGTAGCAGATCCTTAATAATTGCCAAAATCAGTTGTTGCATCACTACCTGGTGGACTCTGATCTGACCTCTCCCCAAGAAGTGGGAATGAAGGCAGACAAATGGGTCAGAACCAGGGTGAAGCAGAAAGCTGGGAACCAAGGTAGTGAATCTAAGACGCAATATTCTAAAACCTCAGATAAGGGTGGGGAGAAGGCCAAAGACCAAAAGTCTTCATCTGGGGAAGTCACAATCAAACAAGGGTAAAGGCAAAAATAAACCTTGGTGTCATATGTGTAAAGAGAAGACCCATTGAACAAAAGATGCTGGTTGTCCAAGGGCCAAGGAATCCACTCCAGCCACCACTGCCCCTAAGGCAATTGTCCTCCTAGTTCAGTTCAAAGTGGTGGTACACCGAATAAGGGTGTAGTAGGGTTAACCTTGGGATCTGAGGAGATTCTGGCCCAGTCAAAATTCCAACTTAGGCTGTGTTAGTCTGTGATGGAGGCATAGATATTGCCTCCTTATTTGTCAGTCCCAGTAATCTGGGGCAGTACAGACAACAGCCTTTGATCAATGGTAAGGAGGCCATGGCATACAGGGACGCGGTGCAATTAACACAATGTTGTTAAAAGATCTTGTAGACCCTGAACAGATCATACAGATCATACTTGTTAAGATGCACAAAGTGACCAATGTAAGCAATGTCAGGACAGACCATTGCTTGGCAGTTGTGAGTTTCACCTGGGGAGGGGTAACTGGCCATAAGAAGGCTGTAGTAAGTGCAGACCTCCCTGTAGAATGCTTATTGGGCAATGATTTGGAGACTTCAGCATGGGCAGAAGTGGTATTCAGGACACATGCAGAAATGCTCGGCATCCCAGCAGATGTGTTTGCCATAACTAGGTCACAGGCAAAAATGTCTTCCACTGAACAGACCCTGGATCCTGGAATAATGGACCAGGTGCTATCCAAGAGAAGGAAAAGTAGGGGTAAAGCAGTATCTCCCCCCCCTGCCTCAGAATGCAGATCAGTCTCTTGATGGAGATGATGATCTTAGTCCCACAGGATCTACTGGGATGATGGACTCTTATACTCAGAAGGTAGAGCCCCCAAACCTGTTGCCACCAGGAGGTTGGTTATACCTCTGAAGTTTAGGAGCTTCCTATTAACCCTGGCACATGATATCCCATTAGCAGGACAC
Organism: Lissotriton vulgaris; assembly: GCF_964263255.1. NCBI lineage: Eukaryota > Metazoa > Chordata > Amphibia > Caudata > Salamandridae > Lissotriton > Lissotriton vulgaris. Next base: position 353,626,615 of record NC_141698.1, read on the forward strand.
CTAGGCCAAAACAAGACCTGGGGCAGACTTGTTCCTCGCTTTCATTGGCCTCACATGTGAGAGGACACAAAGGAGTTGTGTTGCTCCGGTATCACTTGTCAAGCCAGTGATAAGGCAGGTGGTACTACAACGGCCACCCTGATACCACTACCTGTGGTGGGGGATCCCTTTAAGAGGGTTGGGATTGACATTGTTGGTCCCATGGATCCTCAAACTGCATCTGGGCACAGATTCATACTAGTGGTGGTGGACCATGCCACTAGGTATCCAGAAGCAATTCCACTAAGGACTGCCACAGCTCCTGTTGTGGCTAGAGCCCTCCTGGGAATGTTTTCTAGAGTGGGTTTTCCTAAGGAGGTAGTATCAGACAGAGATGCCAACTGCCCCTCCTCTTGAGTCTTGTCCTGTAATCCGCTGCATGACAGGTGTTTCCTCTTCCGGAGTGCCGTGCTGTGCTGTGGAGGACGCAAGTGAGAGGACGCGCTGGGAGGCGGTTGAAGCGGTTGAGCTTGCCACTGCTTTGACCTGCTTCGATCCCCTTGCCTCTCCCTTTCTGCAGCTTGGGTGAAGCGGCTCTCTGGCTGGTGTCTGGTGTCTTGCCCATTCCCGTCCCCTGCTCCCCTGCTACCCGTAGAGTGCGGAGTGCGGAGTGCGGAGCGTGAGCACAGGGTAGGGCAGGGCGGGGAAGGGCTGAAGCATCGAGGTCCCCCCAGCAGCGGCACGGACAGCACCGACCATCAACCACTCTAATCGCGGATAAACGCAGCGGACAAACGCAGGAATGACCCGGTAGCAGCGGGAGCCGCAGTGAGGCACCCTGTAGCGGCAAGAGCAGCGGGAGCATTTTGGCAGCTCAGCAGTGGCAACAGCAGTGGCAACAGCACCAGGCAGGATCCACCAGAGTCCACCCAGTGGCGGCAGCAGCCGTGAGACTTGGGGAGCTAGCAAGCAACAGAGGACAGCCCGCCCTAGTGCTAGTTAAGCCCCTGCTTGACTCCCAACCTGTTGGGGGGTTTGGCTCAGCAAGCTCAGCAGACAAGCGCAGAGCAGAGCCCGGAGCAAATTGCTGGTAACTGCAGGCAAAATGGAGGGGAGCGGCCGCAGCGCCCTCCACCAGCAGTCGCACCGGCAAACGCACCTGAGGCACCTGCTGCAGTGATCACGGAAGCTGCGCGTGTGCCCCCTTCCTTGAGTAGTAAGTAGCGGCTGTATCAGCGGGTTTCCTTCAGTGCGGCAGAGACGAACGGCGGCTGCAAGAGCCGCATGAGCTTCAGTAGCAACCCGTGCTTCCCGTGTGGGGGTAGCTGTGGCTTTTCATCGCTTCGCATTGCGGCTGGAGCCGCAGGACACTGTTCAGTGCAGTGAGTGGATATCTGTTGACAACCTGTGAGCAGGTCTTTTGTGGGGCGGGACTGCTCTTAGCAAATCCAATGACTTTAGCGCCCAATCAAAGCATTGTCAGCACTGTTAGTATAAGCAGGTCAAAAGGTGCAAGCAGCTTAAGCAGCATAACCCACATCAGCCTACAAAAGCCTCTAAAACGCCTCTAATAACGCCTAAAGATAAAGAAAAACACCTTAAACACCTTAAACTGTATAACATAGTCTAAAAAACTTAAAACAGTTTAAATAGCCCAAAAAATCCTCATAAAACTCGAAGCATGAGATCAGGACGTGTACGTGGGGGACCCAAAGCGGCTACGAGAACAAGCAATACTAGCAATAATTCAAACCAAACTGCGAGGCGGAAAAGGAAGCTGAAAACTCCTGACGGCATAGAGGGAGAACCACAGGTCAAGGCCAGACCTGCAACGCAGGAGGATATCACCATCATTAAAATTATACAAGACTCTATGAGGCTAAGCAACCCAACACCAGGGACTAAAACAGCAAAATGCCATCTATTCCAGCCTAAATTTGATACTAAATTCTGCTTTCTAAAAAATGCAGGTGACACCCTGCTCTCATGTCCCAAGGCACCTGCGGGTCTACCAACACCTCTCCTGCCCTCCCGACAAGATGATCGTCATAAGGAGGAAGGGATAGAAGGGTCTACCCATCAAGGAGGAAAGAGGGAAAGGCAAGGGTCAGACAGCCCAACAACAACTCCACACGGGTCAACAGCCGCCGTAAATTGGAATTAAAAAACCCCGGAGATAGAGCACACTGAACTGCACTCCGAGGAACCACCAACTTCTGCGCAAGACAGGGGAAACAAGACTGAGACCTATGGTGCAAGGGAAGAACAAGCAAACAACATTGAAGTACCAAGCAAAAACAACCGCAACCCTGCAAACGCACACAACATCACAATGGCCTCAACACCCAGGCCCACCAACCAACATAAAAAAAGGTGGAAATTGTGCATCACTAGAGCCAATAACCATCTGTGAGCTAGACATTCCAACTGCAATCTCACGGTTGGGAATTAAGCCCGACACTGCAGAGGGAATCCTGGAAGCAAACACGGAAGACCTAAAGGCAGAAAAGGGACCACTTGAAAACTCAAGGGACAAGCAAGGCTCAGAAGATGGAGCACGTTACGTCTCAACACACCAACAACGCGATCCAGCGATACCCCAATCCAGCATGCCGGATGACCAAGAAGAACTAGATCAACACTCTTACCTAGATAAGGATGAGTGGGAGGCACTACTTGTAGCCTATCGGGGAGACATGCACAGGAACCAATCTCCAGAAAATCCAAACAAGAAGGGGGGAAGGGGGCAGCGGAGGTGCAGCATGAGTCACCCACTTGCATACCTGGAAATCTTGGCACAAACCAAGGAGAGATACTAACAACAGACATAAGCGGCAAAATCAGCAACGAAGCTGGTGGCCCTAAAGTGGATACGCAAGGCACCGACCACGGCGATGCTTGGGCAAGCTTACTTAAAACTGTGAAACTCCTAGTGGAGGCCCTGCAATATCAGACTGACAAAATGGACTTGCAACTAACCCTATTGAACACGCTGGCTGTCTGTGTCATATCAATTGACGGCAAGCTGGGGAAACTGAACAAAACGCTGGAGAGCACTATTGATCACACATCAGTAGAGCATCGAGCCTGCGGGTGCAGCCCAATTGTAGACAAACTAGCAACTCTCCCGGCCATGCTAACGGACTTATGCTTACAAATCAAAAAGGCATCAAACAACGTCCACACTCGGCCTACCGAAGAGCAAACCCTGTCTGGTCACTGGGAAGACACAGTAAGCGACCAGCCTGGGGAGGCTGGCAAGGAGCAATCACCGACTTTAACCAACAAATTGGGAATTATTCCCAAAAATAACAACAACCCACAACTTACAGCACCTTCTCCTAGCCACAGCCACACGCTACCACAGGCAGAGGCACAAAACTTTGAACTGAAATTAAATGCACAACAAAGACGTGCACAACAACGAAAAGGTCGGAAACATAAGCAAAGTCCCACTAGGAACGGTTTCCAAAGACTCTTTGGGGCATCTTCACTGCAAGGAGGGACAAAGCTACACTCCACTGGGTCATTGTCAGCTCTCGAAGGGACAATGCAACAGAACACTCCCACACCAGAAACAATCGCCATTAAGAACACTGCAAGCATGTCTAGCGGCGCCCAAGATTACTCCAGCAGAAAGAAAGAAAACTGCACACTCGAGGACGCACGAGGGGAGGCGGGAGCCAACCCTCCCCAGTCGGAAACCCTATTGCAAACCAAATCAATATCAGAATGGAAGAAGATTAAGGGACGAGAATCCACATTAAAACGACAAACCAGGATACTGGACACACCGACAACTCCAGAGCTCCACTTTCAAACAATAACACCGCCGCGGTGGGGAACACCAACCAGGGGAGTCTGAACATCCACCTCAGCAAACAAACAGCCAAAGGGGAAGATGAGAAACCACAGAACAGTCAGCTTCTGCCCATAGACGCAGCAGCTACACAACAAATGGCCAAAAATCACCTGACACCTCAAAAACAAAACTTCCTGATACCTCAAGAACAAATTCAAATCAGCCAGTGTTCAAACTGGCAAGGAAACATATGCCAAACAGAAGGAACCCAAATGGCACTGGATAGCGGACCGAACGAGGCCAATAGGCCAATTTCGCAAAACCAATTTGGCGTCTCCAACTGGGCAGGGGCAAGGGACACTAATGCAATATGGTTCATACCTGAATACACCTCTAAAGGGAGTCATGACATCCTGAACCGAGGTAACATACTGCGGTTACTATCTCATATACCACCACTAGCAGATGTAAAAACAACAGACTTGGAGTCAATAGAATTTATTAACTGCGGTGATGCAAAGGCAGGCGAAAAAACAAGAGCTACATGGACCACTGCAATAACAGCACACAAAATACTCTCAGAAAGGGACATCCTAATATCCTGGGGGATAACCATCACCCCATATTATAAACCAGAATACCCGGATCTGTTAAACCCAGCTCCACCGAGAGGTCCTGTGACAGCAGTTTCTAGACCAACTACATCAGTGCTGAGAGGAACCTCAGGGCACTGCAACATGGACATGAGGCATCAATCAGAGCAATTAAGGAGCTGCAACCATCCCTTTACACTGCAAGCTCGGGAAGAAGACACACAATGGTTCGCAAGATCCATTAACAACACAAAAGATTGACGCGATCTTCGCTCGCTATATATGGGAAAAGAAAAAAAAGGACGCAGTACGGCTCTGTTCTTGGAACATAAACGGCCTTGCCAACAAAGTAGCTGATCTCGACTTTGTCACCTACGTCAGGGCCTTCGACATTGTGGCATTACAAGAAACATGGGCAAAAGATCCTCCCCACCTCCAAGGATTCTTGCGCTTCCATACAAATGCCATCAGGGGGGCAAAATATGGCCATCTGCAAGGAGGGTTGGTCATATATGTGGCGAACACAATTGCTCGTTCTGTTTGCATTTTTGGCCCTCCATTGCAATCATCACTAGCAGTTATTGTAACCTTCTCGCAAACATCAATAAACAAAAGGGACACCAGCATCATGATAATAAACTTATACATTCAACCGAAATTTAAAACCAAACTAACTAAGGAAATGTGCAAGTTTGCGGAAACATGCCTAAGAGAGGGTCCCATAACCGACCTCATTTTAACCGGGGACTTAAATCATTACCTAATGGGCTCTTCGTCGGGAGAAGAAGTGCTATTGCATAACGCAAACTGGAATATCCCGCTGCAAGGGAAACCGGAAACGTGTAAGCAAACCAAGATCGGACAAACGATCTTGGAGGATTTAGAACATCTTAACCTGAGGGCTCTAAATGGCAGACTGCCAGAAGATAATCCTCCTGTAGCCACATACAACTCCACAAAAACCAGCTCATTTCTGGACTACACCTTTGTTTCTCTAGGCCTCTTCCAGCAAATCACATCTTTTCAGATGGGCAATAAAGGTGACAGCGATCATGGGCCCCAAGAAATAGCTCTGAGAACAGTGACCTCAACATTCGAACGCTGCCGGGAGCCTCAAGGATTAACAACCACCATCGACCTAAGACGAATTAAATTCAAAGTAGCAGCAAGCAGCAAGATGCTGGAAACTGCAAAACAACATTTTGCTGCAAGGGTCAGAAATGGAGAAGTCGAGAAATGGAAAAACTTCTTATCTGGAATGGAATCATACGCAACCAAGGTCAAACTATCAAACCAGCAAAGATTTAGCAGCACAATGCCCATGTCATACATGGCAAAACAAGGAATTAAGTATGCAAAAAAAAGGATTAACCAACTCCTGAGATACCTTCGGGACAGACCCAGTGACAAAACTCAACTGAAAGTATTACAGATTCAAAGGGCAACCCTCAAAAAACTGAAAAGTGATGCGAGCAGAGCTAAGGAGGAAGATCTCAGGGCCAAATTACACGCTGACGTTAAACACAACAACAGCTCCAGATTTTGGATGACCATAAATCGATTTATCAATAACAATCATGATGGAATCGGCTCCTACATCTCTGAGGAATTCTGGGTAAACTATCTCAGGTCCCATTTCCACTGAGGCAGCGACCAGAGAGACCATGATCAAGCTGATCAAAACAAAGTAGATTGCCAAATGACACATAAGTCCTGGGTCGAAAACTATCTCGCCGACTCTGAGAACTCAGTAACAGACACACCTACCGAGGACCCCCAAACTAACTATATAGGTGCCATCAAACGGCAGATAGCAAAAGGGAGAAGAGAAGGCGCCTCTGGCCCAAATGGGCAGCCACCAGCATTGTATAAACAGGAGGCAACCTTCTGGGCAGAAGCTCTGGATCCACTCTTCAGAGAAATTAGAATGTTGAATACTCTGCCTAGCTCATGGAGAGGTTCAATCATCTCCCCAATCCATAAATCCGGCGAGAAGTCGGATCCACAAAATTACAGATTAGTGGCATTATTAGACAACGAAGCAACATTTTTTGCTGGCTTGTTATTGGAGGATCTCCAGGCATGGGCAGAAGACAAATCCGTAATTCCCCTACAACAGACTGGCTTCATAAAATCGGTCGGGACAACGACAAACATACTAAGCATGGCTATGCTTATGGATAAGGCCGAGGCCACACGGTCTTCTCTATTTCTATGCTTCATTGATTACAAAGCCGCCTTCAATCATGTCAACTGCACCAGACTGTGGTCCAAACTACACAGCTGGGGGCTTCCACAGCCTTTACTCAAATTAATAATGAATCTACATACGAACACGTGGCTACAGGTGAAGCTGGGAAATGGAACGCATCTGTCAAGGCGCATACCCATGGAAAAAGGGTTAAAACAGGGCTGTGTTTTAGCACCCACCCTTTTCAATCTGTACATTGCTGATTTATTCCCGCTACTAACTAGCTGCAACTCACATGCCCAGAAATTAGGAGATATTTCATTACCTTGTCTCCTCTACGCAGATGACATAGTCCTGATCAGCAAAACAAAAGTAGGGCTACAACATCTCTTAAACACAACGCAGGATTTCTCCCAAGCAAATGACCTGACGATTAACCTTGGCAAAACAAGAACAATGACAGTCAGGAGAAAAAGGCGTCAAACTGCTGCCTGGTTCTGGGGTGAGACGAGAATAGAGGACACAACTGAATACAAATATCTAGGCGTGAAGTTGGACACAGGCGGCCGGTTTGTGGCACAGAAGAACAGCATAAGGCACACAGGTCTAGCACTAGCAATTTCCCTAAAAACACTAAACTCCAAGTTAACAGGCCCATCAATCCTACCACTCATCGAGGTTGTTCGGGCAAAACTCCTGCCAACAATCACCTATGGCAGCGAGGCACAGAAAGGGAAGGACGCGAAAACACTCAATGCCACAGTAACAACGGCATATAGGGTCATCTTTGGGCTGCCAAAATGCACCTCACCCGCCCAAATCAGACTTGAATTTGGGGTTCTGAAACAATCACTTGCTAGACAAGGGGCCTTTCTCATCACTTGGCACAAAGTGCGAAGAGCAGAATGTGGCACGCTAAACAAACAGATGTGGAAGGAGCTACAATCGCACCCCGCATTACCAGCCGCGGAATTTCTACATAGCAGTCTACATAATGTGGGGCTAAACCAGCTTTGGGAAACACCGACAACCACCCCTACTTTCTAAAAATTAGTGTGGAAGACTGTGAAACTCCTTTCATGGCTGGAGGAAAAGGATGCACTATCAAAGAGATCCCACGGCTGGATGATCCTGAATACATACAGGAAGCCGGGCATACAAACCTACTTCAACTTGCGTTATGATAAAAAGATAAAAATTGCTTTTTTGAGTTATAGGCTCGGACTGATCCCTTGCGCCGAGCATCTCCCTCCCTGGCTTCGGATCCAAGCTGGCTCTGTGTGCCGCCTATGTGGATTGGCTCAGGAAGACATGCTGCACCTACTATGCTCCTGTAGAGAACTTACAATGGAACGAAAGAAATTTCTGAAACAACCTTTCAATCAACGAGGGATACGCACCAGGATCTGCTAGCATGTTTTGAACCGAGCGACCCACAATTGAACTGCAGAACAGTAAAATATCTGAGACTGTGGGGCAGCAAGATGCCAGAAATACTGATAATAAGAACCTAACTAGAAATAGCACTTGTATAAATGCAAGGGGTTTGCGAACACTGAGTATATGATTTGGGAACTCAGACAATATGGCTTTTTAGATACAAAAGTTTTATTTATGTACATGACAGTTTTTAAATGAGTATTTTTTTGTATTGCAATGGTTTTAATTAACTATACAAATAAATTAAACTTGAACTAAAAAAAAAAAAAAAAGAACTAAGACAGAGATGCCAACTTTATGTCTGGTTACTTGACTGCTATGTGGAAGGAGTGTGGAGTAAGTTACACATTTTCCACCCCTTATCACCCACAATGCAATGGGTTAGTTGAGAGATTCAACAAAACCCTCAAGGGCATGATTACGGGTCTCCCTGAAAAGCTCATGTGTAGATGGGACATCCTTTCGCCTTGCCTTCTCTTTGTCTACAGAGAGGTTCCTCAGAAGGGGGTTGGTTAGAGCCCTTTTAAACTTCTGTTTGGTCATCCAGTTAGGGGTTCTTTATGTCTAGTGAAGAAGGGATGAGAGTTACTTCTCAAACTCCCTAAACAGGCTATTTTGGACTATGTACTTGGTCTCCGTTCCAGGATGGCTGAGTACATGAAGAAGGCACCCAAAAACCTTGAGGCTAGCCAGGAATTACAAACGGCCTAGCATGGGCAAAAGGATGTTGTGACTGTTTATCAGCCGGGACATAAAGTATGTGTGTTGGAGCCCCAGCAGCCATCCAAGACAAGTGGTGTGGCCCTCAGACAATCATTGAGCAAAAGGGAGAGGCTACCTACCTGGTGTACCTTGGAACTCCCAGGAGCCCTCAAAGGGTGCTCTATGTGAACAGGCTCAATCCCTATGTGGACAGGGCAGACATGAGCTTGGTCATGGCTACTGATGAGAGACAGAAGGAAGAGAGTGATCCACTCCCTGACCTGCTCTCACAGAACCTTCATGATGGGTTAGTTGATGGTGTAACCTTGGCAGACAGCCTTACTGACCCGCAGCAAACTGATTGTAGGCAAGTCCTGAATCAGTTTAGGCATATGTTTTCACTAACTCTAAGTCAGACTACCTGGTGCACTCATGAAGTGGACACAGGTGACAGTCTGCTGGCTAAAAATAAGATTTACAGGCAACCTGACCATGTCTGGGACTATATCAGGACTGGAGTCGAGAAAATGTTGGCGCTGGGAGTAATTGAGCCCTCAGATAGCCCTTGGGCTAGTCCAATAGTCTTGGTACCAAAAACTCACACCCAGGGTGGTAAGAAAGAGATGAGGTTCTATGTTGACTACAGGGGCCTCAATGCAATAACTAGGACTGATGCCCATTGTTGGACTTGGCCCTTTCCCTTTTAGCAGGGTCAACCCTGAACTTTTTGCCTTCCTCCTATATTTTTTCTGACCTGTTGTTGGCTATTTTATGACTCTGGGCACTTTTCCGCTGCTCATAAGTGCTAAAGTGCATATGCTTTCCCTATTGTAAATGAATGCATTAATTGGTGAATCCATGTTTTACTATTTGGTTTACTTGTGAGACCCTAGTACAGTGTACTGAGTGTGCCCAGGGCGTGCAACTCCAAATGCTGCTAATGGACTTTCAGCACTGGTTATGCCACCCACAGAAGCGGATTTGTAAAACGTGTCTAAGGTCTGCCATTGCAGAGCCTGCGAGCAGTCTGGTACTGTCATGGTGACTGGGCAAGTGCACCCACTTGCCAGTCCCTAAACCTTCCCATGACTTCATATTAGTCACCCCTATGGTAGGCCAATGGGCAGGGTGCATTGTAAGTATAAGGTAGGACAAGCCCTGATGTGTGTGGCATGTCCTAATAGTGAATTACAGCCATTTTTGTTTTTCACTATTGCAAGGCTACCTGTTCTCCATAGGCCAGAATGGGCTGTTAGAATTATTACACTTTATAATTCTAGCAGACTCAGAGAACATGGTAGAAATTCGAGTTTAGTATGCCTGGACTCAGAATAATAAAATACATCTTTTAGTAAAGTTTATTGTAATATTCTGTGTTTGCAAATACCACTTTTAGAAAGTAGGTATTTGCTCACCTACCATTTGAGCCCGCCTCTGTGAGGTTGTGTATTCCCTGTCTGGGTTTGTGTGTGACAGGACTGGGGAATTCCAGGAGACAGACTGGGGCTGCCCGGTGGTGAATAGGGAGATCTGCATCTAGATGGGAGAGAGGAGTTGCACCTGGGACCTGAATAGGGCTGGGCTTTCCCTCTACAATGCTGGCTCCACCCCCTGTGGTGTGTCTTATGTCTCTGCCCTGCACATTGAAAGAAGAGAAGGAAGACTGTCAACAAAGTGCTCCAGGACTGTACTTGCCTTCCACAATGCTGGCTCCACCTCCTGTGGGGCGTCTGATGTGCCTGCCCTGCGTTGTGAAAGGAAAGGAGAAGTCTGGTAAACAGAGTGCTTCAGAACTGGCTTGAACTGGGCACAGGCCACTCTCCCCTCAGAGAACAAAGTATTTTGGGGTATAAGTACTGGGACCCTGATCCCATGAAATTAGATCACTTCTGGACTTACAAGACGAAACCTCTGCTGAGGAGAAGAAACCTGAGGAAACTGAGAAGAGACTATTCCCGATCTGAAGTGCTGCTTGGGGGATTGGCCTGCAGTGGTTGCCTTCCTGCCAAAGGGAGGAGAAAGACTTTGTGGACTTTTCTTTCAACTTGTGCTAAGATTTCCAAGGGCTTGGAAGAGAGCTTACCCCCTGACCGAAGTCCCAGGACCAGTGGACTTCATCAGCCTTTGTGAATTGCTGCTGTAAACAAGTGGCTAGAGGCAGGGAGCTGTGACCGACTCTCACGACCGACCCGGTGTCCTGTAGGCACCGCACCAAGCAACGTCCGCCTCGAACAACGCAAGTTCTGCGCTCATCAACTCCGTCAATGAGCCGTAGCCTGCACCCCGACTGGAAGGACACCGCGAAGTGCAACGCCTCGCTACACCAAATCAAACTGGTCTGACCGACACAGTCACTGCTGCTGACTGCTGACTTTGAGTCCTGTGACCGCACCGGAGTTGGGCAACGCCTCGCAAACTTCGCGATGCACCGCCCGACTCGCACCGCTGTCCGGACTGACCTACGCCAGCTCTCGAACTCCGGCTCTGTCGCCACACCATAAAGCTGTTAGCACCACAACGAGCAACGTCCACCTCGAACAACGCAAGCTCTGAGCTCACCGACTCCGCCTCAACGCCGTCAACGAGCCGTAGTCTGCACCGCGACTGGAAGGACACTGTGACCTGCAATGATTTATTTTTATACACCGCGATGAACCCCGGAACCGGCTCGCACATCCGTGCTGGCCGCCTCAAGGAAAAGGTACTGTGACTGAGTCTGTCGACATTTGAGTGGGCCCGGACCGCCACAGTCCGCTGGATTTGTAAGACTCTGTGTTCTTTTCAGCAACGTTGTAACCGGATAAGGCTACCGACTCACACAGAACCTTGAATTAAGCCTTTCTAACTTGAGCTATTGAAACTTAATAGTACTGTGGATTCTTTTTGTCATTTATTGGTCTTGTGATAACTCTATATAAAGTATACTTATTTTTGAAATAAAACCTTGTGTGGTGTCCATTTGTAGTGTTGTCACTGGGTTACTGTATGTGGTCACAAATGCTTAACTTACATCACCTCTGAAATAAGCCTTGACTGCTCGCGCCACGCCACCTAGAGGGTGAGCAGGGGTTATTTTAAGAGAGTAATTCCCTTGCCCTGACTAGAGGAGAGGGTCCCTACGTGTCACAAGTACCTACCTGTGCCAACCAGAGACCCCCAATTCTAACACCCATCCAATACCCAGGGCAGATGAACTTATAGATACATTGGCCTAAGCCATGTTTCTGAGTACGTTTGACCTGACCAATGGTTATTGGCAAATCAGATTAGCTGAGGATGCAAAACCAAAAACAGCATTCTCAACCCCTAGTGGGCATTACCAATTTGTGGTGATTACCTTCGGCTTGAGGAATGCACCTGCCACTTTTCAAAGGTTGGTGAACAAAGTCCTTACAGGCCTGGAAGCCTATAGTGCAGTGTCTAGTCGATATTGCTGTCTTTAGCTCCACCTGGGAGGATCACCTGGTACACCTGAGAATGTTTTAGGTGCTCTGCAATAAGCAGGCTTCACTATCAAGGCCACCAAGTGCCAGAAGTAACACCACTCCCCCATGTAAAGTTGTATAACTAGGCCACCTTGTGGGTGGAGGTCAGGTTCAACCTTTGCAGAGCAAAATCCAGACCATCATGGACTGGGTTGCTCCAACTACCCAAACTCAGGTCAGAGCATTCTTGGGCCTGACTCGGTATTACAGGAGGTTTTTCAAAGGAAATGGATCTATAGTGATCCATTTGAATGGTCTAACTTCCAAAAGAATGCCTAAGAAAGTTCAGTGGACATTTAGCTGTCAAAAGGCATTTGATGACCTGAAGCAGGCCATGTGCACTGCTCCCATTCTGCAAAGTCCTGACCATTCCAAACAATTAATTGTTCAAACTAATGCATCTAAGTTGGGGGTAGTGATGTGTTATGACAACTGAATGAAGAGGGTCATGATCAGCCAGTAGCTTTTATTAGCAGAAGGTTGACCCCCAGAGAGAACAGTTGGTCTGCTATTGAGAGGGAGGCCTTTGCTGTGGGTTGGGCCCTGAAGAAGCTGAGGCCATACTTGTTTGGCACTCTCTTCACTGTTCAGACAGATCACAGACCCCTCCTATGAACAGATGCAGGGTGAAAACCCCAAACTTTTGAAGTAGTCCATTTCCCTAAAGGGGATGGACTATACAGTGGAACATAGATGTGGGAGTAACCATGCCATTGCAAATGGACTCTCAAGATATTTCCACTTAGAACATGAAGACTCAACAAGTCAAGATTAGTTTAATGTCCCTAAGTTTGGGGGGGTTGTGTAGGAGAGTAGAATCTGCCACTTATTGTAACCCGCAACTTTTTGCTGAAGTATCAATGTTTTGATTTAGACTGACTGAGATCCTACTATTCAGGACCCTAGTTTTTCTGCTTTCTCCTGTAAATTGATTGCAGGTTCTTTAGGTACACTCCAGATTGGGTTCTGGGATATCCTTATCAGTCCCTAGTATATGGTACACCATGTACCCAGGGCATAGGTACCCCATAGGCCTCCCAGGGGCTGTAGCATGTATTGTGCCACCCCTAAGAGACCATTCAAACTGACACCACAGGCCTGCTACTGCAGCATGTGTAAGGAGGTGCATACAACCCTTATTTATATATAGGTTCCCTATATCTCTTCTAAATCACTACACACATAAACCTATCAGTCCCCCCTATGGCAGGCCTTAACAATCCTGAAGGCAGGGTGCTAGATTTTGTGTAAGAGGGTACCCCCTCCCCCCCTGAGTAGGACCCCTCTGCAGCCTTCAGAACCTATTTTCCAGGGTTATCTGTGATGCAGCCAACCATATATACTTAAGTGCATTATAACCTCGCTGGTAATGCTAACTTTAAAAAGGCTGCTTAGAAACATGTCGTGTTTGGTGTCAAACATCTTGGAATCATACCTCCCTGCTAGTAACTGGCAGGGAGGTATGATTTCACCCTCCTAGAGGGATTTATGTGGAACACTGGTATACCGGTACCAGCTTTCTCGACCTGGCCACCACGAAATGGATACTGACAGACACAAGTCTGCCCTCCTGCTGCTGAGCCAACCTTGAGCAGAGGAAGGCCTGACAATAGGTTTCCTGTCACAGGGAGGTGTGACCACCTCCCAGACAGGCTTTAGTGTATGTCATGCCCCGAGTTCCCTAAGACACTGTACCTTTAAATGTTACAACTATTTAAGACACCAGGACCTACAGAACGACGCTTTACATTCTTGCGTCTAGCTCCTTCCGTTTTGGGTTCCGTCCCGTTTTTTAATTGCCTGACTTCCTGTTTGGTGACTTTGGTTCCGTTCACACTGTTGGAGTGATTCCTGCCCGCTCGTCCTGGTTTGCGGGCATCAGCGTTTATTGCTCCTTCTGTGTTACTTTTGTTCAGCTGACGTCTCTCTACCTGACGTCCGCTACTACTGATGTTACAGTTTGTGCTGTAGCATGTATTTTCCCCCTTCCCTGAGTCCCGCCCGGCGGTCGGGTTCTTCTCCGCCTTCCGGCTGGGCTCAGCCTCTGTTCTCCTTTCATCCTACCTGCTCCGTCCGGCGGCCGGGCTTGGTCTCCGCCGTCCGGCTGGACTTGTTCAGTCCTCATTAGCTAGTTAGGTGCCTTCTTCCCCCTCCTGAAATCTTCCTGGTGCTTCTCCCGGCGGCTGGGTTTTTCCCCGCCATCCGGCTGGGCACTGCCACTGTGGATATTTATCCCTCACTAGTTGCTGGATTCCCTTGTGCACGTCTTCATTTTACCCATTCCTTGGCCAGCTTCATATGTGTTCCGGGGTTCTTGAGTGGACCTGAGTGTGGTGCATATTTCAGCCGTCTCGACAGACAATCACGGTAACAGCGCTGTGCGCTGAATTTAGATATTTGTTTGTTGATTTTTGTGACTATTGTGGAAGACCTGAATGTATGTCTTGTTTAATAGATTTCAATGCAACGTTCAGTGGTGTTGGCTCCAGCTCACTACCATATCCATAGGAATAGTGGATGTCTACCAGTAGCCTCCTCCAACATACAAATCAGAGTACACGTTAGATTCTTGACACTTACCAGCGCAGGGTTAGAAGAAGTTATTTACCATTGTTTTCTGTCATCTTCGTAATAGCTCAAGACAAACACCTTCTATTATCCTACTTATCAGTTCTGCGATACGAACAAACAAATGTGGTATGTAGTGATCATATACATAATATCAACAGGGTGTATATGTATATTGTGTTTAAACTAAGATAGACTGTATACTTATCTTTCATTCCAGCCTACCTGTTGCCAAGTGTCCACTCTGCGTTGCCACGCATCCACTCTGAAGACCACCATCAAGCTCTATTGTTTCTCCCCCAACCTTTCCTTGTTTTGTCTCCCTGGTTTCCCATGGCGAGCCTTTCAATACTCTAGTGTTTGATAGAGTCGGAAGGCCGTAGGGGAAGGCTGCGGATTATTCTTCGGATTCCTGACGCTCCTGCAGAACCTGCTTGGAATTCATTACAGAACGTAAAGCCCACGTGGTGTGTTCTGCCCGAGCGTCATGGATCTTGACGCGGTCTCCTTATCGGATTTAGCAGGCATGTTAGGGAATTTTCAGGTTGAAACTCAGGCTTTGATTACTAGGGTAGACACTCTGCAAAGACAACAAACTGCAGGGGCTACGGGTGGAGAGACATCGGTTGTACAGGTCACTACACCTCCTTCCATACCTCTAGCACCCCCTGAAAGGTATGCCGTGGGACGCGGCGCGATGCGCCGCCTTCCTTAGTCAATGTCAATTACATTTTTCCTGTAAAGCTAATTGTTTTCCTGTGATCAGGTAAAGGTGGCCTTTGTAATATCATATCTCAGTGGTTCTGCTGCTGATTGGGCCATACCTTTAGTAGACAGAGACGATCCACTATTACATAGTTACACAGCATTCAGGAGGGAATTCCGTAAATTATTTGATAGACACATGTATACCCATTCTTCTGATACTGAATTATTGAGCCTTAAACAGGGTAAACAAGATCTCGTTGCTTATATAACTTCATTCCATAGGCTGGTGGTCGAATCCAACTGGCCTGAAGAGAAACGCAGCACCATGTTCTACAGGGGTTTAAGAGACGATTTAAAAGATGCCCTCTCACAGATAGTTGACCTACCGACATCCTGTACAGATCTTATTGATTTGGTAGTGAAAATTGAACACCGAATACAAGAAAGAAAGAAAGAGAGAGGGGAAAGCACGAATCCCGATATGTTCCTATTAAAGAGAGAAAGAGTACTTCAGAGAAGACCAGTGACGATAGTGAGCCCATGCAGATAGGTATAGTAAGAGGACCCCTGACGCCCGAAGAAAGACAGAGAAGAAGAACGCTTAGACTCTGTTTGTATTGTGGCAAGGCAGGTCACTTTCTAAAAGAGTGCCCTATTAAACCTGAACAATCAAAGTATTCGGGAAATTAGGAAGCCTGGGATCTTGTGAGACGAGGATCCCAGGTAGGTCTGGCCTTACAGTCTCTTCCTCTGATTATACCACCACCCCCACTAATCATCTAAATGTGTCTGCATATCTGACTCAGGGAGAATATGGGTTACATGTGTTAGTAATGATAGATTCCGGGGCATCTGGGAACTATATGGATGTGGAGTGGGCAAAGGAAAACATGATCCCCTGTACAAAAAGAGAGATAGCCAGTAATGTCACCACTAGAGATGGCAGCTCTCTTATCTCTGGTCCTGTAACACATCGTACTACCCCATTACACATGCCTATAGAACCCGATCACCAAGAAGACATAATGTTTGATTTATTTGTTCTCCACAATTCCCGGTGCTCCTTCGTATTCTGTTATAATCTACAGTTACATTTCCCTTCTCTATGGTTTCCCTATCTGCTGCTCAGCCAGTGTGAGAGTTGGTATGCCTGTGGTTGTCTGGAATGTTGGGTGTGGATGATGTCATGGAGTGTTGGGTGCTTGGGGAGCTTGGGAGTGACAGTTGGAGTGTGCAGGCTGAGCAGGACAGAGGCTGCTCCTGGTGGGGCATCATTAGGACTTACCATCTTCCTGTGATTTACTGATCTGATTATCTAACAATAAATCTTATGAATATATCCACATCACATCTGACTCCAAGGACTATCTTATTTATAATACTGGCGACGAGGTCAAAGGAACTACCTACGTGTTGGTGCAGGTTTACCCTACGTTACCCTGGATACCCTGGATTACCATTAAACAAAGGACTTGAGAAACTACAGGAATTTTAAAGAAAGAAGATAACGTGAAACAAGCGCTCTGGTAAGCCCCACCAGTGTCCTTAGCCAACAGGACAGCCTGCAGACCTGAGCGTTTAATCATTTATCTGCTTTTGCACTACTTGGATTTTGAAGGTCTGCCTTTTACTTTTCGGTCTGACTCGAGTGTGTTTGCTGCCTTCTGCTGTTTAAAATTTATGGCTTTCACATGCTGACTGTCCCGCAATCCGTTGAACTTGACCTGGGACCTGACAGACAGCGAGTTTTCCAGACAGACAGCGAGTTTTCCCTTCCCAGTTTTACAATTGGTCAGTTTGCTACATGGGTGTGGATTTGGTTTGGGACTGAAGCGGCAGCGGCGTTCGAGTGAGAAGCAGACGGTATGGATCTGACCTGGCAGCCGGCAGCTGGTGAGTCTACAGCGGCGTTCGAGTGAGAAGCAGACGGTATAGATCCGACCTGGCAGCCGGCAGCTGGTGAGTCTACACTTCACGTTACAAATGATTTAGGCGGACTGGCTGCGACTGTGGAAACAAGGTCTGGGGGCTGAGTAGTTCCTCGTAGCGTGTTCTGGGACATTTTTATTTGGCTAATGTACATTACATGCTCGCCAACTCACCATATGCGCGACCTGTGACGGTTGGGACGGTTGACTGGCGGAGCTCTTCTTCCTTCCCTTGCTGGTGCAAGACTGATGACGTTACTCAAATTCTCCGGCGTGTTGGTGAAGGCTGTGACGTCGGATGACTGCAGTGTCTCGAAGGGTCGTCATGTTAAAGCAGTAAACGTGGCCAATCTCCCTTTGAAAATGACGCTGAACGACGCTGTGGCGGCCATCTTAGTACTTTGGGAAGGATCTCCTTGTTTGGATGTGGATTACGACGTAAAAGTTTCTTCTTCGATGGATTTCCGGTTATTTTGCCTTCAGCTTTCATCTTTGCTGTCCAGACTCCTCGTCACTCCCTCTTATCAAGGGATGCAGCGTTTTTCTTCTCTAATTCATGGTGGGGTTGTTGTGTCCTTGTTAGTGCCGACCCCTCGCATGTGGTTAGTTGGGACTTGGTTGCCATCATTGCGACTGTGGTACTGGTGCTATATTGGAAACACTGGACCCGGCATATTCTTTCTGGACTTTGGGTGAGGAGTTTCATGGATTTCGGGTGAGAAATCGCTCACCGTTCGCAGACAACGGTGACTACGTTTTTTGTTTTGGTTTGTTGTGTTGCTGATGCTTTGGCCTATTTACAACTGGGTGCTAATAATATTGTAATGGAGGTTGTTGCTGTTGTCACTGATTCTTTTTGTCTGTTTTGTCTGGTTTTCTTTAATTCATATGGAAAGGGAGGAGTAGAGTGTGTGTTGTGTTATTGTCCTTGCTTGCGTATTTGGTTTGGTGTGCACTTGGGTTGGTGTGTACTTGGTTTGGCATGTGTCTTCCGTTATGTGTTGCCCTGAGTTTGGGGTGTAGTGTTTATTACTGGTTTTTCCTAGTTTTACCTTTCACTTGGACTGCGTATGGTATAACACTCCTATTGGGAGTTCCTTACGTGTACGCTCACTGTTTGGTTGGTGAGTGAATTGTTTTTCTTGCATTTCTTTTAAGTCTTGCTTACTGTTTGGGTTGTGAGTGTTTGGTTTTTCCTGCACTTTCTTTAATTGTAGCTCACCGTTTGTTTGGTGAAAGAATGGTTTTTCCTACACTTTCTTTAAGTGTTGCTCACCGTTTGTTGGTGAAAGAGTGGTTTTTCCTACACTTTCTTTAAGTGTTGTTCACCGTTTTGGTTGGTGAAAGAATGGTTTTTCCTGCACTTTCTTTAAGTGCTAACTTGGTTATTTCTACACTTTCTTTAAGTGTAGCTCACCGTTTGGTTGGTGAATGGATGGTTTTACCTGCACTTTCTTTAAGTGCTAACTTGGTTATGAGGTTAAGATTGTGTTGCATATGACACTTTCTTGTGTGTTTTCTCTATCTTCTTGCTTATTACATGTTTGTGTGGTAGTAATTTTAGGTTCTATCTGGTTATGAGTCTTCCATTGTTAGGTTGTATGGACTATTATTCTGTCAACGTTTAATGCTTTCTGGGATCTCTTTTTATTGTGTTTCAAGGTGTGTGATTTCATTGGCTTTTGAGTTGGCTTACATTTTCATTTTTGTTATGTACTTTATTCAATTGCTCAATGTATTTTCATGCATCTTTATTTGTTCTTCATTGTGTTTGGCTTCCTTAGGGAGGGGGATGTGTTATAATCTACAGTTACATTTCCCTTCTCTATGGTTTCCCTATCTGCTGCTCAGCCAGTGTGAGAGTTGGTATGCCTGTGGTTGTCTGGAATGTTGGGTGTGGATGATGTCATGGAGTGTTGGGTGCTTGGGGAGCTTGGGAGTGACAGTTGGAGTGTGCAGGCTGAGCAGGACAGAGGCTGCTCCTGGTGGGGCATCATTAGGACTTACCATCTTCCTGTGATTTACTGATCTGATTATCTAACAATAAATCTTATGAATATATCCACATCACATCTGACTCCAAGGACTATCTTATTTATAATATATTCCTTGGTTGAAGTCTCAAAACCCTAATATAAATTGGGAAACTTCTACTATAACTTTTCCCCCTGTTACTTGTTCACATCTAGTAGGGGCAGCTATTGATGAGGCACCCATTAGTAGTGACAGCAGTGAGATTAGCTCAGTCTTGCCATCTTGTTATCACGATCTTCAGTCGGTCTTTGATGCTAAAGAAGCAGAGATCCTGCTACCTCCACATAGGGTCTATGACTGCCGTATTGATCTCGAAACAGGGGCAAGAATTCCATGCAGCAGAGTCTATGCACTCACAGAAAAAGAGAATGTGTATTTACGAGAATTTTTAGACATCATGCTTGGGAAAGGTTTTATCCGACCTTCCCGTTCCCCTGATTCTTCTTCTCTGTTTTTTATTACGAAGAGGGAAGGGGGTCTTCGTTGTTGCATCGACTACAGGAAGCTAAACGAAGTCACTATAAAGAATCGTTATCCTCTGCCTCTTATCGCCTCCCTCCTTGACAGAATCCGCAATGCCCAATTCTTTACCAAGTTGGACTTGCGTGGTGCATATCATCTGGTGCGGGTCAAGGAGGGGGATGAGTGGAAGACCGCCTTCTGCACCAAGTTTGGTCTCTTTGAGTACCTTGTGATGCCCTTTGGGTTTTGTAATGCCCCTGCGGCGTTTCAGTTTTTCATAAACGAAGTATTAAAAGACATGCTTGACATATATGTGATTGCATATATAGATGACCTGCTGATATTTTCCCCTTCTATGACGGAACATATACAGCATGTACGCAACGTGTTAGAACATTTACTGGAGAATCACTTGTATTGCAAGTTAGAAAAGTGCACATTCCACACACAAGAGGTCCCTTTTTGGGGTATGTTGTTTCTCCTTGGGGCCTCTGCATGGATTCCACCAAGGTGAATGCTGTTCTGGCGTGGCCTGCTCCTCGCACTGTAAAGGAAATCCAAAGTTTTCTGGGTCTGGCCAATTTCTACCAGCGATTTATTCGGAACTTCTCGGCACTGGTATCGCCCATTACGGCCTTGTTGAAGAAGGGGGTCCCTTTTACATGGTCCCTTGAGGCCGATTGTTCTGTTCGGCTGCTTAAAGAGGCTTTCACCAGTGCCCCCGTCTTGCGTCATCCGGATCCAGCCCTGCCCTTTGTGGTGGAGGTCGACGCTTCCCAAGTGGCAGTGGGAGGGGTTCTGTCTCAGGCGGATTCGGTGTCAGGAGAGTGTCATCCAGTAGCCTATTACTCACATAAGTTCAACCATGCTGAATATAACTACACCGTGGGAGATAAGGAACTCTTAGCTATTAAAAAGGCGTTTAAAGAGTGGAGGCAATACCTACTGGGTGCCAGATATCCTGCTGTAGTGTATACAGATCACCGTAACTTACAATATTTCAAGTCAGCTAAATCGCTGTCAATGAGACAATTGCGTTGGTCCCAATTTTTCAGTGAATACGACTTCACCGTTCAATACAGACCAGGGAAAAGAAATGGCAAGGCAGATGCTCTATCTCGATTAGGGTTTGAATCCCCTACAGATTCCATAGACCAGACCTTTATAATTCCCAGAGCAAACATCATAGGAGGTATACTTACTGAGGAGGATTTTGTGACACAGGTTAAGAACAGTCAGGCCTCAGTAGAAATGTCGATTCTAGTGGGCTCACAAGAGACCTCCACTAGGGAAGGATATATTTGTGTACATGGGGGAGTGGTGTTACCCTCTAGGGAGTTACAGGAACAGGTTATGAAGTGGTATCATACTCATCCTGTGGCAGGCCATCCAGGGATCAAGAAAACAACTAAAGCTGTGCGTGACCGTTTTTGGTGGCCTACTATGCTTAAAGACATTGAATCCTTTGTTAAGACATGTCATGTATGTGCTCAAACCAAGGTATCGCACCTCAATCCAGTGGGCTTACTCATGCCGTTAGTTTCCCCTCCTGGCCCTTGGCATACAGTGTCCCTTGATTTCATAGTGGAGTTACCGCTCACTAAAATGAAGAACAATACCTTGTTAGTAGTGGTAGACTTATTCACAAAAATGGCTCATTTCGTGCCTTTGAGGGGGTTGCCCACAGCTGTTGAATTGGCATCTGTATTCATGCAGCAGATAGTCCGACTCCATGGTTTCCCTTCTGTCCTGGTTTCTGATAGAGGTGCCCAATTTGTATCACGTTTCTGGAAGTGTTTATGTTCTTTGCTCCAGATAGATGTCCGATTATCCTCTAGTCACCACCCGCAGTCAGATGGACAGATGGAGAGGGTTAACCAGTGTTTTGAACAATACATACGGAATCAGGTTTTGCAATCCCTAATGGACTGGGATGAGCTTGTATGGTTAGCTGAGATCTCATACAACAACAGTCCACACTCATCCATCGATACCACTCCATTTTTCTGTTCTTATGGTTACCACCCTAAGTTGTAGCCCTCCGGAATCTCTACAGAGTGTCCGACGCCTCCAGCTACTGATAGGGTAGAGAGACTACAACAAGTACATAAGAATGCATTAGACAGTCTCGAGATTGCAAAGGTGAGATACACAGAAGGGGCGAATTTACACAGGAGGATAGAACCTATTTACACACCAGGAGATGAAGTATGGCTCTCCACGAAATACATAACTCTAGGTGGTCCACGCAAGTTCAACCCCAAATACATAGGCCCCTATAAGGTGGTAAAGATGATCAATCCTGTTGCCATGAAACTGGAACTTCCCCCTTCATTTAAGATCCACCCGGTATTCCATGTTTCACTGTTAAAACTGGTTGAACCGGGGACCAGATTGCCTAAGAAACCTGCTCCTACAACCCTTCAGGATTTGGAGGAGTATGAGGTTGAGGCCATACTAGATTCCCGTAGAGTGGGGAAGAACCTTCAGTACTTGATCCATTGGAAGGGTTATGGTGTTGAAGAGCGCCCATGGGAACCTGCTTCGAACATTCATGCACCTCGACTGTTACGTGTGTATCATCAGAAATATTCAGACAAGCCCAAACCCGGAGGGGTGCATTGTGGGGGGAGTGTGCTGTCATGCCCCGACTTCCCTAAGACACTGTACCTTTAAATGTTACAACTATTTAAGACACCAGGACCTACAGAACGACGCTTTACGTTCTTGCATTTAGCTTCTTCCGTTTTGGGTTCCGTTCCGTTTTTGAATTGCCTGACTTCCTGTTTGGTGTCTTTGGTTCCATTCACACTGTTGGAGTGATTCCTGCCCTCTCGTCCTGGTTTGCGGGCATTGGAGTTCATTGCTCCTTCTGTGTTACTTTTGTTTAGCTGAAGTCTCTCTACCTGAAGTCCGCTACAGCTGATGTTACAGTTTGTGCTGTAGCGTGTATTTTCCCCCTTCCTTGCGTCTCGCCCGGCGGCCGGGTTCTTCTCCGCCTTCCGGCTGGGCTCAGCCTCTGTTCTCCTTTCATCCTACCTGCTCCGCCCGGCGGCCGGGCTTGGTCTCCGCCGTCCGGCTGGGCTTGTTCAGTCCTCATTAGCTAGTTAGGTGCCCTTCTTCCCCCTCCTGAATTCTTCCTGGTGCTTCGCCCGGCGGCTGGGTTTTTCCCCGCCATCCGGCTGGGCTTTGCCACTGTGGATATTTATCCCTCACTAGTTGCTGGATTCCCTTGTGCACGTCTTCATTTTACCTATTCCTTGGCCAGCTTCATATGTGTTCCGGGGTTCTTGAGTGGACCTGAGTGTGGTGCAAATTTCAGCCGTCTCGACAGAGAATCACGGTAACAGCGCTGTGCGCTGCATTTAGATATTTGTTTGTTGATTTTTGTGACTATTGTGGAAGACCTGAATGTATGTCTTGTTTAATAGATTTCAACGCAACGTTCAGTGGTGTTGGCTCCAGCTCACTACCATATCCATAGGAATAGTGGATGTCTACCAGTAGCCTCCTCCAACATACAGAGTGAGAGTTTACATGTTAGATTCTTGACACTTACCAGCGCAGGGTTAGAAGAAGTTATTTACCATTGTTTTCTGTCATCTTCGTAATAGCTCAAGAGGAACACCTTCTATTATCCTACTTATCTGTTCTGCGATACGAACAAACAAATGTGGTATGTAGTGATCATATACATAATATCAACAGGGTGTATATGTATATTGTGTTTAAACTAAGATAGACTGTATACTTATCTTTCTTTCCAGCCTACCTGTTGCCAAGTGTCCATTCTGTGTTGCCACGCATCCACTCTGAAGACCACCATTAAGCTCTATTGTTTCTCCCCCAACCTTTCCTTGTTTTGTCTCCCTGTTTTACCCTGGCGAGCCTTTCGATACTCTAGTGTTTGATAGAGTCGGAAGGCCGTAGGGGAAGGCTGTTCATTATTCTTCGGATTCCTGACGCTCCTGCGGAACCTGCTTTGAATTCATTACAGTGTATTGGGGCGGGGTGGCTGCACTCTGAGAGTGCCAGAAAGTCTGCAATGGGGGCACATTTGGTGCCCCCATGCATAGTCCAGCTCAAACCAGTCCCAGGAGCCATTTGCTCCTGCTGTGGTGCGAAACTAGACAAAGGACATGGGTGTAGGCACCACTCTGTCCTGCCCTGCCCCTAGGAGGGTCCCCAGACTCAGTCCAACCCTTTCCCCGGGTATAAAGTGGGAAACCTGATTACAGGACTTTGGATTTTACCTGTACAGAAGAATCTCCCTTGGAGTAAAGGAGTTACTCCCCTGCAGCAGCAGGCACCTAAACGCATCTGACTAGTTTACATCTCCTGAGCTTCTGAAGTCTCTGAAGATTTCTGCAACACAGAAGGTGAGTTCCAGAGCTTCCCTGAGATCGATCTGCTCTCTCAGTAATCCTGAGACCAGTATCCCTCGTGGGGACCGTGCAACCTGAACCCCTGTGCACCATGTACCTTTGCAGCAGCATATGCTTTTTGGCAATACTTGAGGCTGCGCTTTTGACTACGTATAGTCCCGACCCCAAAGCAGCATTTCCACCAAAGATCTCCGCCCTCAACTCCACGAGTGCTCTGTGGGCTGTTGCTCTGTGATTGCGCTTGAGGTCCCCTCGCGATCCCTTGTCTGTTGGCCTGTGGGTCCTGGTGAGGGTCACTTTGATTTTCCTTGAGCTTCCCTAGTTGCTTCAAATGTGCCCTGACTCCCCATAGCTCAGAGAGTCTCCTGGACCTTGCTAGTCTACACCGTAACCTGTTTCCTCTGCCTACGTTGGTTGCTTTTGCCAAGGCTTGTTGGTGTTCAATCCGGACACTGACCCCTCAGTATTCAACATCCTTAGTGGGACAGCTCACATCCGGAATTGGTCATCGTCGATGTATCCTGGTTCCCGTGGCTGCAGAGTCAAGCATCCTATTTTCACACCTGAAGCACCCGACATCAGTGGGCATTTATCTATTGAGCCCCTCATCACCCTGAAGTGACCCAGACTCTGTACCCTCTGCTTTCAAGTTCTTCTCACCGCTGATCTAGGCTTGGATTCCACCGGACACTTTTCATCTTCCCAGCAGCAGCACTTCTTCGCATCAGGCCATTGAAAACAGAGAGGGTTTCCGACACCACTTAACCCCTATGCCACCGGCTCCTCTGGGATAGGTAACACAGGTACCTTTGTACTCACAAGGGTGCTGGCATTAGATCCTTCTATGTTCCAAAGTGTTTGCTTGAAGTCCTCTCCGAAGTGTCCTTAAACTGTGATTTTCCAACCCGACTTTCCCATAGAGTTGTACGGAGCACGCATCAGTATTCCCACACTGCACCCGTCCTCCGTGGGCACCCTGTGTCACTCCTTTGAGTGGTTCCTTGGGGTCTCAGCAATTCTACGTGCTCTAGGCACTGTGTCTATTGAAATTGTTGTTGTTATACCATTTTCTTAGTATATGGTTCTGTCTCCCCCTGGAGCCTGCTGTGTATTGTGCGATTTACTGTCGTTCTATTTAATATGTATTGTGTGCTTTGTGCTCATATAGAGATTAGTAAAGAGTGTTTGGTAATAAATACATATTTTTTATATAACACTTGTGTAGTTTTCCTTTTATTTGATAACTCAGGAGGTTCTGTTTAACCCTGGGCGCGCAGCTACGCTCCGTGCACGGAGTGTGCGTAGTGCTGCTTCCTACGCATTTTGCGTTCGACCGAATCCATCATGGAGACACTGCTGTAACAGGAAGCATGGAGTATTTGTGGTAGCAGCTTATTAAGGTCTGCGCACGTGCCTGTCACTGGACGCGAAGTTCTCATTATTTTTTGCAATATTATCCCCTTGGTAAATCGTGCCCTTTACCCAAAGGCCCTTGACGTGTGTATAACATTATCCAGATATCGGAATTTTGATATCGGCATCCATACTACTGTGTTGGTCAAACTTTTTCACCTACGTCATTTCGTCGCTTCAAGATCTAATACTATCTATGCCCTGACGAAGCTCCCATGGTTGGGGAGCGAAACGCGTTGGCTGTCTTAAAAATGAAAAAATAAAAGAAAATATATTTTTGATACAACGTGGTCCTGGTTTACTTCATACTTGGTGCTGCCTCCATTCTGTTTCTAAACTCAGGAGGTTCTGTTTAACCCTGGGCGTGCAGCTACGCTCCGTGCACGGAGTGTGCGTAGTGCTGATTCCTACGCATTTTGCGTAGCATGCGTATCTGCCAGCACTACGCACGCTCTGCAGACGGTGCGTAGCTGGCCGCCACCCGCCCCCCTCCCGCCCTCTCTAAATCCCCCCCTTAAAGGATAAAGGCCGCCCGCGCATGCGCATTTCTTGTGACAAATGCGCATGCGCGGGCTGCCGCGCATGCGCATTGGGATTGACAACGTGCAGCAAAATAGAAGAGGGAGCCCCGGGACGCGCCGCGGACCAGGTAAGTGATTTAAACTTACTTTTATGCCACTTTATCCTTTAAGGGGGGGATTTAGAGAGGGCGGGAGGGAGACGGGTGGCGCGTAGTGGGGCTACGCGGAGTGTGAGGGTGGGCGTAGCTTTGTGCCCACTTCGCGTAGCTCCGCGTAGCCCCACTACGCGAACTACGCCCAGGGTTAGTTCTGTTCAGGTAAAACAAGTTGCTTTACATTCCTTCAAGACTTAGCCAGAAGGCTGCTCTCCATAGCTAACACTAGGGTCGCTTTCTATAAAGGTTATCTTTAACCTAATCACCATTAAGCATGGGCGAATTTTGCGAATTCGCGATCCGCGAATTTGCGGATTTGCGAATTCGTGATCCGCAAAATTCGCGAATTTGTGCGAATTTTTGTTTTTTTGCGTGTTCGCGGGTTTTTTGCGTGTTCGCAGGGTTTTTTGCGTGTTCGCAGGGATTTTTGCGTCTTCGCGAGCCGCTTGCATAGCGAAGTTACCCATGCAGTCGTTTATGGGGGAGGGAGAGAGAGATAGATAGATAGATAGATAGATAGAAAGAGAGAGAAAGAGAGAGAAAGAGAGGGAAAGAGAGAGGGAGAGAGAGAACGAGAGAAAGAAAGAGAGGCCGGATCTCTGAAGGGCCAGATTCCTGAGTTGCCCCTACAGAACATACAGCTTTTTATTTTTAGCATAATGCATATGAAAATTGTGCTGTAAAGGTCTCTTTTAGTTTAACCCCCCCTGACAACTCAAAATGGGTGTCTTTGCCATCCTCTCCCTTCTACCTGTTTTTTATATCTGTAAGTGCTTCCTGATGAGGTTTAATTCCTTGGACAGGTGCCTCGTTGCCTACTTGTAACTATTCTCTGACTCTGCTTCAAGGGTCAGAGAATAGTTGCAAGTAGGTATCAATAGAAGGTACAGAGTTCCCCAAGAGGAGGTGAGTTAAATAATTAAATAAAGGAGTAGTTCTCTCTCTAGGAAAGGTATGATCATACAACAGGGAATAAGATAAACCCTTGATGGAATTAAGGATGCCTCACACAATTAGAAGGCTAGACGGCTATTGCCATCTTACCTAATGATTGTATCGTGTCATCATTGGCCTCCTGCTCCAGCGGCAAGCTGGCGGTGCAATGCCTGCCGGGTAGCACAAAGTTCTACTCTTTGGCGGAGTTCTTTTATTCCAGGCCAGTGGATGCGTGCGTGTGAGGGACCTAAAAAGGGGGAGAAGTGCAGTAGTGAGCAGGAGTGAAAAAGTTAAAACAGGTCAGTAGAGTCCATTGGGAAAACTTTAATGGTGTGGCTCACTGCCTCGTTAAAATTGGTGAAGGGAGGGGTACCGAAGCACAAAAATAAGGTAATTTGGCCTCGTTCAACCCTCGCCTATAGTGCGGTCAACATGTTTCTTGCCTCTAAGGCAATTCTTCAGGACCTATGGATGCTCATCAACTAGAGGGAAATTTCAGGCTTAATAGAAGGAAATTTCACATACAACCTGCATGGTGAGGTCGGGAGGAATCCTACGTGAGTCCCCGCCCTAGGTTGGGAAAGGGGAGAAAAAGATGATTGACACAATCAATTCTTGGTTCATCTAGTAGGAAGTTTACGTAGGGAAGCATAATGTAAAAGATCAATATGATTCACAGCATGCACCCAAACATCGTGGTGGTGTAGAATGGGGAGAGAGAGAACAATAGGGGAAGGGGTGTACACTATTTGTGCCACAATTCAACAGAGAAAAGAGTCTATTAATTCGATATACTCCAGGACTTACACTCCATGCTTATTCACTCATTAATGTCTTCAAGCCTAGGGGTAGTGTAATTAGAATTAACATTAAAACCAGAGGAGCCAGAGCCGAGAGCACTGCAATGGGGGAAGGAGAAAATCAAAGAAAAGAAAAGAAAGGAGGGATCACCAGGGTGGAGCGATCTCAAAACAATCTCAAAGGGTCCTTACCCCTGATCCCAGGTAGCCGGTCCCCACTGGCTGTCCTTGTGGGGCCTGAGCAAGGCAGTAATTACCTAAAAACAGAGGATGGGGAGAGGCACCGTCTGTATTGTGGACGTAATGATTGTGATCTCTGTGGTGGAGATACCTCCAGGATCGCCGAATGTTGTTAAGACAAATACACCCACCATCGTAGCTGTAGATCGCACCTTACCTAGTTTACTCGAGGCGCTGAGCTCATAGGCACCTACCCCTCCCACGGCCGCGTTATCGCTGGACAGCCGGTGGATCGAGGTGTGCCCGCGAGCCTTAAAAAACAGATAGACGCGGGCGCCGTGAGTGGGCGTGTCTGGTGAGCGTTGCTAGGCAGCGCGGGCAAGCATGGTGTAAAAAGAAAGGACGGTCAGAGCCTAACCGATAGGTATGCCAAGTGGGGCGCCATCTTGAAGGGGATAAACTTAAACTATAGGGGAATACAATGAGTGCCATCATTGATGTAAAAGAGGTTGTGGGTCTCATATTCAACATTCGAATTATTTATTTCGAGATGGGGTCACTCTGAGTGCAATTTATCTGAAAAGAAAGGAAAGAAAGGAAAGAAAGGACGGTCATAGACTAGCCGGTAGGCGGTCAAGGTGGAGCGCCATCTTGGACTGGAGTAACTTCAGCTATAGGTGAATGCAATGAGTACCATAGTTGATGTAATAGAGGTTGTGGGTCTCATATTCTACATTTAAATAGTTTATTTCGAGATGGGGTCAATCTGAGCACAGTTTATCTGGCCAGCATATTCCAAGGAACAGAGTCATTCAGACCTTTTGCATCAGTCTGGAGTCGGTGCACCCACCGTTGTTCCATTCTGTATAGTGCTTGTTGGTGAATGGAGGGATGACATTCAAGGACCGTCCATTGTATGTCTTCTGCCAGGTGATTCTGTTGTCTGCAGTGATCATACAGTCTCGTGTGTGTCTTTTTACAACGGATGTTGCTATTATGTTCCATGATGCGAAGTTTGACAATGCGCATTGTCATCCCGATGTAGGTGAGACTGCATGGTCACGTTAACAGGTAAATGCATTTAGCGCTGTTACAGTTTGTGTGCTTGTTCCGATGCCAGGTAAAGTTATTTGGAAGTTCTATGGTTTTGCCCTGGACAGTCTGAGGGCACACCACACATGATCCACAACGATAATGACCCATGACAGGGGGCAAGTCCCAGAGGGTATTAAGAGGGCGAGTACTTGACTTCTTGGGGCGAGTATGGATCAGGGTGTCCTTAAGGTTGGATGTCCTTTTAAATGCAAAGCGTGGTCGAGGTAGATCAAGCTCTGCTGTGTTGAGGATACCCCAGTGAGAGTTCACAGTCTTCTTTATAAATGTCGAGTTTCTTGTGTAGGACGTCACACAAGTGATCGTGTCATCCTTCTCCTTAGTGTGGACTTCCAGTAGCGAGTCCCTGTTGTTATTGAGTGCGCTTTTTGATGATCTCTTGAGGAGTTGCGTAGGGTATCCCCTATCCTGGAGCTTGTGTTGTAGGGTACTGGCTTCCTGCTTATAGTCTGCTACTGAGGTGCAGTTCCTACGAAGCCGCAGAAATTGCCCAAAAGGTAAATTATCCCTCAGAGATCTGCTGTGGTGGCTGCTGTAAAGGAGCAGGCTGTTCCTGTCAGTCTCTTTCTTGAAAAGGGTCGTAGTGATTTCCGTAGGATCCAGCTTAATTGTCAGATCTAGGAAGGGTACACGGTCCTCAGAGATCGTGCCTGTAAATTTCAGAAAGGGATCTTGCAGGTTGATCCACGTGCAAAAGGCCTCACAGCTGGTTCGGTTTCCTTTCCAGAAGACAAGGATATCGTCGATATAGCGACGCCAAAGAGTGAGGTTTTCTCGGAATGGGTTCTGTTCGGGTGGATAGATGTGGTTCTTTTCAAAAGTCGCCATGTACATGCAGGCCAGGCTCGGTGCGAACGTAGAACCCATCGAAGTACCTCGAATCTGGTGGTAGAGTTGTGATTCATACCTGAAGAAGTTTTCTGTGAGGGCTATGTGGGCTAGTTCCATGATGAAAGCTATAGGAGTGGGAGAGGACCACTCTTCCAATCGCAATGTAGACTCCACAGCCTCCAAGGTAGCCTGTTGTGGAATGTTAGTGTACAACGCCTCTACGTCTAAAGTTAAGAGGAGGTCAACATCTTCTCTCCCATCCACTTCATTGATCAGGCGGAGGACGTCTCTGGTGTCCTGGAGGTATGAGGGAATTTTCCTCACCAGGGGCTGCAGGAAAGCGTCGCAGAATTGGGATAATGGCTCCAAGAGTGACCCGATCCCGGAGACAATGGGTCTGCCCGGGACCGGGGTAATCCCCTTGTGAATTTTGGGGAGGGTGTAAAAGTAAGGCGTGACAGGTTCCGTGGTAGTAAGGAAGTCAGCCTCTTTCTTGGTAATCCATCCGTTAGTCTCTCCCTCAAGTATGAGGCTCATGATGGTAGTAGTAAGTCGTTTGGTAGGGTCTTCTGTCAGGGGTCTATAGGTGTATTATTGGACAGCTGTCGTCTACATTCTCCATCGTAGTCCTCATAATCTTGGATTACCGTTGCTCCCCCCTTATCTGCCTGTTTAATGACAATGGATGCATCTTTGCCCAGACTGATGGATGCTTGTCTTTCTGTAGACGTCAAGTTGTGGAACTGTTTGGCGTTTGGTTTATTCTTCAGGCTCGTCAGAACTGCTCGTTCGAAAGCTAGGACCTCCGGGGGGACCATCCCATCGGTTGGAGTGAAGGTGGACGGTTTCCGCAAGCCAGTATCTTGGCTAGTGGACTCGGGTTTGTTGCCAAAGAAGGCACGGAGACGTACTTTCCTAAAAAGTTGTTTAATCTCAATCATCTCCTGGAAGCTATCTGGAGTGGGTGTCGGAACAAAACCGAGCCCCTTTTCAAGGACGCTTTTCTCCGTTGGTGAGAGGACTTTTTTGGAGAGATTGACAATCAGACTCTTCTCCCCCTGGAGGTTATGCTCCTGGTTTCCATTGTGGTTGGCGTTATCATTTGGTCTTGCCACTGTACTCCTTTTTGTCCGCCTCGCTTTCGCCCTCTTCCTCTGCCCCAACCTCTGCCTTGAAAAGGCGGCGGATTGAGAGGGTAGAACTGTGGTGGACCCTGTGGAAGGAAAGGGTATTGCCAAGGTGGTGTCATATGGGGCGGACCATGGAAAAGTGGACCTTGTTGATAGCCTTGCTGCCAGGTGGTGCGTGGTGGGGCCCGGGAATTTCTTACTGGATACCCTCCACTGGAGTCGCTGCTAGCAGAGCCACGTCTGTTGCTGTTGTCTGAATTCTCATCGGAGGAATAGTTTGTCTTTTTCCCTTTGAAGCCCTCCTTAAGATAAGGGTAGACTTTCTCTTTCTCGAATTTAGTGATGTCTTTTTGTAGTTTGGTTGTTTTTTGTTTTAGTAGAAATTCGTGGTGGTCTGCCATTTCTTGATTGATCTCTGTTAGCTTAGTAGTGAAGGCTGCTTTGTTATTCTTGTTAATGGCGCTTTTCATTGAGGCTTCTAAGGCAGAGATTTTCTCCAGTAAAGCATCAGACAGGCGTTTTGCCGTTTGTGAAATCAGGAATAGTAAATCCTTGGTACATTTCCAGGATACCTGGCACCAATCCACTTTAAATTGTTTGTCATCCAAGAATAATCTCGGGATAATGTTGACGATCAAACCCTGTGGGGCTATGTTGCTTCTAAGGTATTCGGTCATCATGATGCCATGGATCGTGATTCTTATGAGTTCTTTTTTCATTTCCGTTAGTGTGGACCAATCGTCATTGGACGTGCCAGATGTAGAGGCAGTCGGGTTGGTCAGCAATGGTGGCGCTGATCTTAGCGCTTCAGCTATGGCATCCTCATCGAAACTCAGGCCCGGGACATCATCCATGGTGATGGATGATGTCCCGAATAAGTGAGTGAATAAGCATGGAGTGTAAGTCCTGGAGTATATCGAATTAATAGACTCTTTTCTCTGTTGAATTGTGGCACAAATAGTGTACACCCCTTCCCCTATTGTTCTCTCTCTCTCCATTCTACACCACCACGATGTTTGGGTGCATGCTGTGAATCATATTGATCTTTTACATTATGCTTCCCTACGTAAACTTCCTACTAGATGAACCAAGAATTGATTGTGTCAATCATCTTTTTCTCCCCTTTCCCAACCTAGGGCGGGGACTCACGTAGGATTCCTCCCGACCTCACCATGCAGGTTGTATGTGAAATTTCCTTCTATTAAGCCTGAAATTTCCCTCTAGTTGATGAGCATCCATAGGTCCTGAAGAATTGCCTTAGAGGCAAGAAACATGTTGACCGCACTATAGGTGAGGGTTGAACGAGGCCAAATTACCTTATTTTTGTGCTTCGGTACCCCTCCCTTCACCAATTTTAACGAGGCAGTGAGCCACACCATTAAAGTTTTCCCAATGGACTCTACTGACCTGTTTTAACTTTTTCACTCCTGCTCACTACTGCACTTCTCCCCCTTTTTAGGTCCCTCACACGCACGCATCCACTGGCCTGGAATAAAAGAACTCCGCCAAAGAGTAGCACTTTGTGCTACCCGGCAGGCATTGCACAGCCAGCTTGCCGCTGGAGCCCAATGATGACACGATACAATCATTAGGTAAGATGGCAATAGCCGCCTAGCCTTCTAATTGTGTGAGGCATCCTTAATTCCATCAAGGGTTTATCTTATTCCCTGTTGTATGATCATACCTTTCCTAGAGAGAGAACTACTCCTTTATTTAATTATTTAACTCACCTCCTCGTGGGGAACTCTGTACCTTCTATTGATACCTAGTTGTAGGACACGTACATTGGACCCCGGTAAACAGTGTCCTTCACCTGTCCCCTTGTTGTTAGAAATAGTTGCAAGTAGGCAACAAGGCGCCAGGAAGCAATTAGCAGCAGGTATCCAAGTTGAAGTTAATTTGTTTTTAACCCTTTTGTAAAAGGTTACAAAGAAATTAGGTTCAACTTTTGCACCTGCTGCTGTAACCCTTGCTTGGCTGAAAATTCGTCCCCGCTGATTCGCGGATTTTACCGCGATTTCGCGAGATTCGCGGATCGAGAAATCGCAGAAAATCCGCAAATTCGCCCGCGAAACGGATTTTACGCCCACCCTTAATCACCATAAGGGTCGTATGGACTTGTGCAAGGTGCCCACTTTAACTAGTGGACAGAATATACCAGGCCAACTTCTCAGACTGTAGTGGCACTGAGTGAAACTGTAGTGGTGATGAGTGATGCTGTAGTGACAGTGAGTGATGCTGAGGTGCCGCTGAGTGATACTGAGGTGGCACTGTGTGATGCCGTGGTGGCGCTGAGTAATGCTGTGGTGGCGCTGAGGGTGCGCTGAATGATGCTGATGTTGTGCTGAGGGATGTTGTGGTGATGCTGAGTGATGTTCTAGTCATGATTATTGATGCTCTGGGGGTGCCTAGTTATGCAGAGCTATGCTGTGGGGGCACTGAATGATGCTGAGGTGGCACTGAGGGTATGGGTTGAGTGATGGTCATGATGAGTGATGCTCTGGTGGTGCTTAGTGGTGCTGAGTGATGCTGTAGTGTTCCTGCGTGATGATGCTGTGCCACTGAGTGATGCTGTAGTGATGCTGAGTGATGCTGAGGCGGTGCTGAGTAATGCTAGGGTGGCACTGAGTGATTCTGAGGTGGTGCTGAGTGATGCTTTTGTTGCGCTGAGTGATCCTGAAGTGGCGCTGAGTGATATTGTGGTGGTGCTGAGTGATGCTGCGGTATCCCTGAGCGATGCTGTGGTGATGTTAAGTGATGCTGTTGTGGCACAGAATGAGTCTGAGGTGGCGCTGAGGTGGTGAGTAATGCTGAGGTGGCACTGAGTGCTGCTAAGGTAGTGCTGAGTGATGTTGTGGTGGCACTGAGTTATGCTGTGGTGGTGCTGAGTGATGCTGAAGTGGCACTGAGGTGGTGTTGAGCAATGCTGAGGAGATGCTGAGTGATGCTGTGGTGTTTCTGAGTGATACTGTTGTGGCGCTGAGTGATGCTGATGTGGTGCTGAGTGATGCTAGGGTGGTGTTGAGTGATGCTGTGGTGGTGCTGAGTGATGCTGAGGTGGTGCTGAGTGATACTTTGGTGGTGCTTAGTGATGCTGCTGTGGCACTGAGGTTGAGGTTGCATTGAGTGATGCTGAGGTGGCACTGAGTGATGCAGAAGTGGCGCTGAGTGATGCTGTGGTGGCATGAAGTGATGCTGTGGTAGCTCTGAGTGATGCTGTGGTGGTGCTGAGTGATGCAGTGGTATGCTGAGTTATGCTGCGGTCATGCTGAGTGATGCTTTGGTAGCGCTGAGTGATGCTGTTGTGGCGCTGAGTGATGCTGAAGTGGCGCTTAGTGATGCTGAGGTGGCACTGAGTGATGCTGAAGTGGCGCTTAGTGTTGCTGAGGTGGCACTGAGTGATGATGTGGTGGTGCTTAGTGATGCTGAAGTGGTGTTGAGTGATGCTGTGATGCCACATAGTGATGCTGTGGTATCGCTAAGTGATGCTGTGGGGACGTTAAATTATGCTGAGGTGGCCCTGAGTGATGCTGTGGTAGCGTTGAGTAATGCTGTGGGGACGTTAAATTATGCTGAGGTGGCCTTGAGTGATGCTGTGGTAGCGCTGCGGTGATGCTGAGTTGGAGGTGTTGCACTGATGCTGCACTGATAGTATCTAATAGATACTTGTAAGCCCTTGTTGAGTTCAGGAGTTTAAGCCATGGCAATGATTAGCGCAGCACTACATTGAAGCAGTTTCAAATAAAGACAGAAGCAAGGGTATTTAATCAAGAAAACATTGTATTGTTTCTAATATTTTTTAATTAATGGCTTCCAAAAACAGTAAGCGCTGCACTTATTCAATCAACTTTGTAATTCTACTAAAAGATGAACGTCAGTGCATTAGAAACATCATTAGTCAGCCATGACAGAGCAAACAATACTTTCAGCAGGGGGTTATGAAGCACAGCATCGCACCCTCTCCTCATTCCAAGCCTCGTCTTGGCTCAATGCCAGACCTGAACTGACCCACTGGTGAACTGGGGAAGCACACAGGTGTAAACAGTAACACGGACATACGCACCTCTTCTGTTCACGGTAGAGGGTACCAATACCTTTATGGATTTTAACTGATGTTATGCTCTACCTTAAAAGTCTTGGCGGCTACTCCAGGGATGGATATATGGGCTCATATAATGTGATCAGTGTAGGAGAGTAGGATCTGCTTAGTATGGTTACCCGCACGTTTTGCTGGTGTTTCACTGTTTTTCGACTTTAGTCTGGCTGGGGCCCTGCTATCCAGGACCCCAGCCTAGCTGCTTCCTCTCTAAATTGATTGCATGTACTTTAGGTACACTCCAGTTTGCTTACTTGGGTACCCTTGTGAGTCCCTAGTATACGATACACTAAGTACTAAGGGCATAGGTACCCATGTATTATGCCACCCCTGAGAAGCCTTCCAAAATGACACCACAGGACTGCTACTGCAGCCTGGGTAAGGCGGTGCATGCACCCCTTACTAAGATATAGGTTACCTATATCCACCTTAAATCACTGCACATAGAAACGTATCAGTCACCCATATGGCAGGACTTATCAATCCTGATTGTAGGGTGCTTGGTTTTGTGTGAGAGGGTGCCCATGCATGAACTGGGCCCCTCTACAGCATTCGGAGCCTATTCTCTGAGGCTGTTCTGTGATGCAGCCAGCCATATACTCTTAAGTGCATTATAACCTTGCTGTAAATGCTAACTTTGGAATCGCTGCATGGAAACATGCTGTGTTTGGTGTCAAACACTTTGGAATCCTACCCCCCCACCCCCCACCAGTCCTGGCGGCGGGGGTAGAATTCCATCCTTCCAGAGGGAGAGACATGTACTCACAGGTCTAACCGGTAATAGTTTAAAAGAGCCCTAGCATCACAAAATGGATGCTGCAGACACAAGTCTGGCCTCCTGCTACTGATCGAAACTCCGGCAGGGGAGGCCTGGACAATAGTTTTCCTGTCACAGGGTGGTGTCACCACCTCCCAGACATGCTTTAGTGTATTGGGGCTGGGTGGGTGCACTCTGAAAGTGCTTTAAATTCTGTACTGGGGGCACATTTGGTGTCCCTGTGCATAGCCCAGTTCAAA
This sequence comes from Lissotriton vulgaris, assembly GCF_964263255.1. Taxonomy (NCBI): domain Eukaryota; kingdom Metazoa; phylum Chordata; class Amphibia; order Caudata; family Salamandridae; genus Lissotriton; species Lissotriton vulgaris. The sequence goes on from NC_141698.1 coordinate 353,663,084, forward strand.
CAGGTTGCAGGGGCTACCAGCCCCTGCTCTGTTATGAAACTCGACAAAGGAAATAGGTGTAGTCACCACTCTTTCCAGACCCTCCAATAGGTGGGGCCCCAGAGAATGTCCAACACTTTTTTTAGGTATAAGTAAGGAACCCCTGGCGACAGGACTTTAGATTACACCGGGACGAAACTCTGAAACTGAATCCTGGAACTTCAATGCTCTACTAAAGACTAGAAGATGGAAGAATCTCCCTTGGGGTCAAGGAGTTACTCCCCTGCTTGGCAGGTACAAACAAAGCATCTTGCCAGTCTGCATTTCCACAGCTCCTGCCCGACTTTGAAGTATTTGCAACACAGGAAGAGGATTTCCAGACTTTGCAGAGGCTGACCCGAGTTCCCAACAAAGCTGAGACACGCAGCCCTAGTGAGTGACGTGGAACGGGAACCCCTGGACACCATGCACATTTGCTAGTAAATTTACTTCTCAACGAACACTTGAAGTTGTGCTTTAGGTTACTTGTAGCCCAGTTGCCAAGCACCATTTGCAGTGAAGATAGTAGGCCTACACTCTACGAGTGTTCCGTAAGCCCGCTTCTTGCATTTCAGATTGAGGCTCCTTCGCGATCCCTGGTCCGTCAACTCGTGGGTCCCCACGAAGGCAACTCTAATTTTCCTTGGGCTTCCCAAGTTGCTTTAGATGTGCCTTGACTCTCCACCACATGGTGAGTCCCTCGGACCTTGCTGGTCCACACCAAAGCATTTATTTGATTTCTGTGCGGGTTGCTGTTGCCAAAGCTTGTTAGGTCCAATCCGGGCACCGACACTGCAGCACTTGACATCCTTTGTGGCGAAGGTAGATTCCAGAACCTGGTTGTTGTTGACGCCTCCTGATCCTCGTGGCTGAAGAGTCAAGCTTCACATCTCTCACCTGAAATCACCCGACATCGGTGGACATTCGGGTATTGTGCCTTTGGCCACTGGCAAGTGACCCAGACTCTGTACCTCTGCTTTCAGGTTCTTCTCATCATTGATCCAGGCTTGGATCACACCAGACACTTTCCACTTTGATGGCAGCAGCACTTTGAAGCAGTTGGCCAGTAAAAACGACGACGATTTACGACACCAAAGACACCTATGCACCCGGCTTCCCTGGGTGAGGTAACTCAAGTACTCTGGTGCTCCCATGGGTGTTGGCCCTACAACCCCTTAAGTCTAATGGGGTTTGCTCAAAGTCCTCTCCTGAGTGTCCTTTATCTTTAAATTTCCAACTGCGACTTTCCCCATAGAAGCTTGAGGTGATTCGCTGCTGCGTTCTCAGACTGCATGCATCCTCCGTGGATCCCCTGTGTCACTACCTTGGGTGGTTCCTTGTTGCTATCATCAATAATGGCCTACCCCTTATAAGCTCTATGGCTGAAGGAAATTTCTTTGTTTTAGTAAGACAGAGAGTATACATAAGCCTTCTGTCCGTATAGACTGCACTCTGTTACAGATTTGACCGGCGCTTGCGCGCATGTGTGTGTGTCTGAGTGGTCCACCACCAATCTATATATTCCCTCTATCTTCCAACTGTGAAAAAAGGGGAGGGGGGGTTGACAGTGCCTCACGGAAGCAACACCAAGGGGAGGACTCTACCAGGCTGGTACTCGCCTGATTCCTCACTTCTCATCATCAGCTACTGTCAACCAAGAAATAAAATGGGAGAAAAAGAGATAGTGCATTCAAACCAAAAAACCATTATGTGTTACACGTGTTATAACCCAATGTGATGTTCCCATATCCCTGACTAGTGGAATACAGATATATCACCAATAAAAAGAGCAAAGCTAACTGGCAACTACTATCTTTATTCTGTGCTGTTACCTCACTCTGTTAAAAGTCAACCGACATGTTTCATCACTGTTTTTTACTTTACCAGTGATTTCTTCAGGGTTTTGGGTCAGCATATGAATTGCACGTTTAGAATTCTTCCCTTATTGTACCAGGTGGTCTCCACTAACGTGCCTACCCGGCCCCCGTGGAAGAATGTATTGTCGTTTACGAACCCCTATCTCAGTAGTGGGTCCCTGTCAACCGCCAATCGGTCGGTATCATTAGCGCGCACTGGTGTGGTCTCTGCTCACCCCTCATGTTCCTTGTTGCCCCAGCAATTCTACAGGCTCTAGGCCTTGTGTCTAGTCAAGTCGTGGTTCTTATACCACTTTCTTAATATATGGTTTGGTACGCCCCTGGGGCTCAACATATATTGCGCTAATTTACTGTGTGATATTAAGTTTACCGTATGTACTTTTGCCTCTAGTTTCATAAAGAGACTAGTGGGATGTATTTAGAATAAATACATATATTTTATATATATACCTGGCATGCTTCTCCTTTCATTTGGTCATTCACGAGAATATGACTGATAAAACATGCTGCTTTACATTACATTCCTCCAAGACTTAGCCTCAAGGCTGCTCTCTCTTGCTACCACTAGGATAGCTTTTAATAAAGGTAGGTTGTCCTTAACCTACCATCAATAAGGGTGGTTTGGACTGGTGCAAGGTGCCCACCAGAATAGTGGACAGCATTTGCTGGGCCAACTTCTCACATTGGTGTGCAGCGTGTGGGATTCCAGCTTGCTATTGCTTTACCAGATAATCTCAAGTGATTGACTAAATGAAAACCACTAAAGGTATCAGAGGTACATATAATACAAGCGTAAAATACAGTAAGTTCTACTGAGCTTAGAGTAGTGTGTCAAGGGCTTAGCACAATCTTTCTACAGCGCTGAGCGATGCTGTTGTGGCGCTGAGTGATGCTGAAGTGCGATGAGTGATGCTGCGGTCATGCTGAGTGATGCTTTGGTAGCACTGAGTGATGCTGTTGTGGCGCTGAGTGATGCTGAAGTGGCGCTTAGTGATGCTGAGGTGGCACTGAGTGATGCTGAAGTGGCGCTTAGTGATGCTGGGGTGGCACTGAGTGATGCTGTGATGGCACAAAGTGATGCAGTAGTAGCACTGAGTGATGCTGTGGGTACATTAAATTATGCTGAGGTGCCCCTGAGTGATGCTGTGGTAACACTGAGTGATGCTGTGGGTACGTTAAGTTATGCTGAGGTGGCCATAAGTGATGCTGTGGTAGCTCTGCAGTGATGCTGAGTTGGAGGTGTTGCACTGATGCTGCGCTGATAGTATCTAATAGATACTGGTAATCCCTTGTTGAGTTCAGGAGTTTAAGCCTTGGCAATGGTTAGCGCAGCACTACCTTGAAGCAGTTTTGAATAAAGACAAAAACAAGAGTATTTAATCAAGAACACATTGTTGTGTTTCTAATCTTTTAGAATTAATGGCTTCCAAAATCAGTAAGCGCTGCACGGATTAAAAAAAACCTTGTAATGCTACTAAAAGATGAACGTCGGTGCATTAGAAACATTATTAGTCAGTCATGACACAGCAAACAATACTTTCAGCGGTGGGTTATGAAGCACAGCATCGCAACCTCTCCTCATTCCAAGCCTCGTCTTGGCTCAATGTCAGACCTGAACTGACCCACTGGTGAACTGGGGAAGCACACAGGTGTGCACAGTAACACAGACATACGCACCTCTTCTGTCCACGGTAGAGGGTACCAAACCCTTTATGGGTTTTTCGCTGATCTTCTGATTTACCTTAATAGTCTTGGTGGCTATTCCAGGGCTGCATATAAGGGATCACACAATGTGATCAGTGTAGGAAATTAGGATCTGCTTACTGTGATTACCCACACTTTTTGCTGTGTTTCACTGTTTTTTTACTTTAGTCTGGCTGGAGCCTTGCCATCCAGGACCCCAGCCTAGCTGCTTCCTCTGTAAATTGACGTCAACTGGTGGGTCCCCATGAAGGCAACTCTGATTTTCCTTGGGCTTCCCAATTTGCTTTAGATGTGCCCTGACTCTCCACCATGTAGTGAGTATCTCGGACCTTGCCGGTCCACACCAAAGCATTTCTTTAATTTCTGTGTGGGTTGCTGTTGCCAAGGCTTGTTAAGTCTAATTCTGGCACCGACACCGCAGCACTGGACATCCTTTGTGGCACAGCTTGATTCCAGAAACTGATTGTCGTCGATGCCTCCTGGTCCTCGTGGCTGAAGAGTCAAGCTTCACCTCTTTTACCTGAAATCAACCGATATCGGTGGACATTCGACTATTGTGCCCCTGGTCACTGGCAAGTGACCCAGACTCTGTCCCTTCTGCTTTCAGGTTCTTCTATGCTTGATCCAGGCTTGGATCACACCGGACAACTTCCACTTCGATGGCAGCAGCACTTTGAAGCAGATCGTCAGTGAAAACGACGTTGATTCCCGACACCAAAAGACACCTATGCACCCGGATTCCCTGGGTGAGGTAACTCTAGTACTCCGGTTCTCCCATGGGTGTTGGCCCTAGAACCCCTTAAGTCTAAAGAGGTTTGCTCAAAGTCCTCTCCTAAGTGTCCTTTATCTTTAAATTTCCAACCGCGACTTTCCCCATAGAAGCTAGAGGTGATTTGCTGCTGTGTTCTCACACTGCACACATCCTCCTTGGGTCTCCTGTGTCACTAACTTGGGTGGTTCCTTGTGGCCCCAGTGATTCTACAGGCTCTAGGCCTCGTGTCTAGTCAAGTCTTGGTTCTTATACCACTTTCTTAATATATGGTTTGGTACGCCTCTAGGGCTCAATGTATATTGTGCTTCTTTACTCTGTAATATTAAGTTTACTGTATGTACATTTGCCTCTAGCCTCATAAAGAGACTAGTGGGATGTATTTAGAATAAATACATATATTTTATATATATACCTGGCGTGGTTCTTCTTTCATTTGGTCATTCATGAGATTATAGACTGGTAAAACATGCTGCTTTACATTCCTCCAAGTCTTAGCCTAAAGGCTGATCTCTATAGCTACCACTAGGCTAGCTTTCAATAAAGGTTGGTTGTCTTTAACCTATTATCAATAAGGGTCATTTGGACTGGTGCAAGGTGCCCGCTAGAATAGTGGAAAGCATATGCCATGCCAACTTCTCACATTGGTGTGCAGCTTGTGGGATTCCAGCTTGCTATTGTTTTATCAGATAATCTCAAGTGATTGACTAAATCATAACCACTAAAGGTACCAGAGGTAAATATAGTACAAGCGTAAAATACAGTAAGTTCTACTGAACTTAGAGTACTTTTGCCTCATAAAGTGACTAGTGGGATGTGTTTAGAATAAATACATATATTTTATATATATACCTGGTGTGGTTCTTCTTTCATTTGTTCATTCACAAGATTATGGACTGGTAAAACGCTTTACATTCCTCCAAGACTTAGCCTGAAGGCTGCTCTCAATAGCTATCACTAGGATTAAGTTCAATAAAGGTTGTCTTTAACCTACCATCAATAAGGGTCGTTTGGACCAATGCAAGGTTCCCGCTAGAATAGTAGAAAGCATATGCCATGCCAACTTCTCACATTGGTGTGCAGCGTGTGGGATTCCAGCTTGCTATTGTTTTATCAGATAATCTCAAGTGATTGACTAAATTAAAACAACTAAAGGTACTAGAGGTAAATATAGTACAAGCGTAAAATACAGTAAGTTCTACTGAACTTAGAGTTGTGTGTCAAGGGCTTAGCACACTCTTTCTACAATTCGAGAGTTTAGTAGGCCGCACTAGAGTAGGTAGGTGCATACACCACACCACACCAGTAATGTCTTCAAGGCCAGGAACCAGTGGGTCCCTGCCAGATGTCAAAATGTTACAGGCATCCAAGTATGACACATTCCCATTCTTATTGAAGACAGGCAAGAGTGCCAACACCCAACGCCTCAAGTAGGTACTACTGTTAGATGATCTTAGAAGGGCTTCAGAGTCTGAAGGGTCAGACAGTGGGATTGGGCAGCAGAGGAGGCAGAGCCCAGTGGTACAAACCACCAGGACTCAGATTCTCTGAAGCTAACCAGGAAGGTGAGTGACAATGACCTTGACCTGGACCATGCAGCTCCTACTAGAGATGAGGAAGAAAGCAGGGTGGCCCTATCTTTGTCCCCCCAGGAATAGTTGGAGGTACACCTAGAAGGCCCAGATCTCCTTATGTGGAGTTTGACCATTCTGGTGTATCTATAGGGACCTCTGTCTCTTCTCATAGGAGGAAATCCTCCCAGGAGAAGAGAGAAAGTCAGCTCAAGTTTGAGGAAGCCCATCTCGGGATTAACAGACAGCAGGTAGCCTTAGAAAGGTAGTCCCTAGAGCTTGAAAGAGCTAGAAAAAAAGATTGGACTAGAGTCCCATGGTGGCAGCAACTGCCCTGGTGGTAGCGAAAGATTTCATGACCATACGAATTTAAACAAGATTGTCCCTCCCTACCTGAGTTTGGATGACATCCACAAATGGAGAACTGCTTTGGAAAGGGCCTGCAAAGTTCAGAGGGTCCCCAGGAGCAGTGGGCAGCTATCTTGTGGCTCTCATTTGCAGACAAAGGGAGAGACAAGCTCCTCATTGTTAGAGAAGAAGATGCTGATGATTATATAGTCCTGAAGAGTTCTCTGATTGAAGGGTTTGGCCTAACCACTGAACAATACAGGATAAAGTTCAGAGATACCCAAAAGGCTCAGACTCAGCACTGGGTTGACTTTGATGATTGTGCTACTAAGGCTCTGGAGGGGTGGTTACTTGGAAGTAAGGTTTGTGATTATACAAGATTGTTCAACCTAATTATGAGGGAGCAGATCCTTAATAATTGTCAAATCAGCTGTTACATCAGCGCCTGGTAGACTCTGATCTGACTTCTGAGGTTCTGTGATTTTCGACTTCGCTTCGTATCTAGCCGCCATTTTGTATCCGGCGCCATTTTGTGTTGCCTTTTACTCAGACAGCACGGCGCACAGAGTATTTTTGCTTTTTCAGCTGCTCTGCGTCTCCCTAGTTAAAAAGTAAACCCTTGTCCTTGTTTACGAAACCAATGTCAGGGTCTGGCCGAGTTCGTTAATCCATGTCTAGACTGATTAACCCTTGTCTTACTCCACTGTTTGGGTCCCACCATTCTTTCTTACTATATCTTATTTGACTGGCCTTCACTATTCTCTTCATGTATTCTCTTATTACACAAACTATCCTTTGAAACACGCAAACATGTTCTACCACCTGCAAATTGAATTACGGGCACTAGTGTTGATTAACTTGAGGGGAGAAGAGCACACGGGGTCTGAAAGGAGGGCGTGTTTAAGATACTCGATAGCTTGTTTTCGAACTTTTCTTATTTGTCAGTTTTGTATGTTTTGGGAGTAGCCATTGTAAATATGTGTACTATGAGAGATTGTGAGCCACGGAGTTAAGTGGCAGTCTCCTGAGAATTTACCATTGGTGTACTTCTGGGACAACTGTGCTAAGCTGCAGCTAATGAACTTGATTTTCTACGCCTAACAGAGTGTCTTGTGTCTCTGTCTGACAAGGCAGGTGAACCCGGGGATTTTAGGCGTGCCCTGCGCCGCTGGGCCCATAAGGCCAGGTTCTCCAATTGGCGTCTCAACGTGTGTGCGGCTTCGGTGGTAGCGGTTCAGCCTGAGGATCGAGAGGAGCTTCACAAGAAAATTCTGGTGGAATCGCGAGCCACATCAAGCGACCCCTGTATGTCGAAGTGGACCGAAAGTCTTTTGAAGCATGGCTACTCCTTTCCAACGGCTGCAGACGACTGCTGCCCTGACTACCGCCCTGCCTTGGCACTCTGGTCATGATTGGTATCGCGACACGTTAGATGAACACCTGTTGGCGTACGAAAACATTTAGTTAGGTATTTGTGGGTAGCGCCCACTCTTTTGTCTTGTTTTTTTGTTATTCGACAAATGCATTAGTTGAAGCCAAGGGGTAAGTACGTTTGTGCTGTGCTCATTGCTTTAAACCCCCTTGAAGTTTGTGAACAGTCCAGTTCGTTATGAAATGCCAGGGCTTAGTAAATTTAGGAAGTTCCGCTGTTTTGATTGTAATAGGGTATCCCGGCTAGAGGATTATTGTCCGATTCCTCCAGTTGGAACTCCCATTTATGAGCTCTATTCGAAACATGGTCTTGGTCCCATTATTTTTTAATGAAGCATGGATCAGATATACACAGAAAGATGGTGTTCTGCAGTGGCCACAAAATGGTAGCTTTGAGCCTGATATATTAGATAATTTAGAAACAATTTTGTTTAAGAGAAAAGCCCAGCCGGCAATGTTTGACTCTTTCCACCTGTGGTGTAAGGAAGCCAAACAGAAAGAAATTAAACAGGCTAAAAGAGATAAGAAAATGCAAGATATGACGATTCTACAGGCTGCTCAACAGTTTAAGAATAATGAGACAGATCAGATGATTGAAGTCTCCAACAGACAGCATCGTATGGCGATAGATAAATGTTATCCCGCGTTGCCTACTTCCCCACATGTTAACCCCTTCCAGGCTCATGACGAGCTGGGCTCGTCATGGTGTAGCCTCCTCGCACACTGATGACGAGCCCAGCTCGTCATGGAGCATGGGTTTTTTAAAATCTCAGCATACGAGAAGAATTCAACTAGCGCGGATGTGGTTAAAGATCTTGACAAAGATCCCTTAATGTCTCATTTGTTGAGATTACCTCCGCCTTATGTATTGGGTGCTAATGCACCCCCATTACTACCTATTGTTCAGCCACCAGTTGCTCAACCAGTTGTTCCGATTCTTCCACAATTGCCGCTGCCAGTGATTCCACCTCCTTTGCCACCTGCTTCTGTACCTCAGTCTCTCTTACCGTCTGTTCCTCTTCTATCTACTAGCCCTTCTCCTGCCGCGCCTAATATATTGTCTCCTATTTTATTGACAGATTCTCCTACAGCTCGTAAACGACTAGTCGATACTGTTTCTGGTTTTCTCTCACCTCTCTTTGGGTCTCTTAATTTCACTCCTGGTCCATCCCGAAGGCAATCCCGTAGTCAAATTCCAGATTCTGACGAGCGAGTTAGGTTAGACTCTCTTGCTCATAATTGTATCATGAGTGGTCCACAATATAGTGTGCGCGATATTTTGGATACTTTTCTTCAGTGGAATGCGCCCAAGCAGAGATATGTTTTTAATGCTATGTGCCATGTTCTTGCTAAAGGATGGGGAGATATGGATTTGGATTTACCTCCCCAGGGTTTGTTTGATATGCAGGATAAATTTGATAAAGGACTTATTGTGGCATCCGATGTTGAGGATGCTGTCCAGACAATTGTATATTTTAGGTATTCCTTTTTCTCTCAAGCTTCCCTCGAACCTGATCCTGCTGTTCGGCGTAAGATGAAACTCTATCCTATGCGAGAAGTTCCTCCGGTATAGAGAAATGCGGTTCCAGCCCAGGATGGTAATCAGCCTATCCCAGCTCATTTTCAGCGTATATGGGTACATGTCCCCTGGAAACGGTCGGACGTTTTAGTGCTTAAACAGTCTTTACAGGACCCTCGTAAGATTCCTGCTGGGTATTATAAGGAGCTGTCCCAGACTGTTGTTGCATGTATCATGAATTTAGCAGATATTGATTTGCTGATGGGAAATGTGGTCCCTCAAGCGTTGTGAGCTCGGATTCGTAGGGAAGATCACGATCAAGCTTTAGGTGGTAATTGGGCTGCGATTGTTGCCGCAGATGCAGCACAAGTAGGTGGTGCTAAACCTGATGCTTTGATTACAGAATTGCCTGGTAGGATCCTTACTTTAATGAAAACGTTGATGCCTGCCTTGCGTGTTAACTGGGATAAGTTGGCCACGTGTAAACAGAAGAAAGACGAGAGTGTCTCCGACTTCTTTACGCGTTTCAACGAGACGTTCATCGACCATAGTGGTCAAGATATGAGTACTGAAGGTGGACAGCGGTTATTTGTGGATAAATTTGTATTTAATTTACTTCCAGAATGATCGCATAAATTGAAAGATTCTGAAAGTGCGTGGGCCGTTTCTTTGTCCGCCCAGATATTAGCCACTGCTCAGTACTATGAGAATAGGGATAAGGAAGAAAAGGATAGAGCAGAGAAAAAGACTAAAGAATTGAAAACGAAGGTTCTTTTACAAAAGCTTATCCCCCTCGTTCTGCTCAGCGTCAAATGCAACAGCCTCCGCAGTTCCAAAGATTGTTACAGAAACCTACACCTTTTGTTCCACGACCTTTGTTGGGTCCTAATCAATGTGCCTATTGTAAAGAGGAAGGTCATTTTAAAAGTAGTTGTCCAGTTTTATTGCAGCGTAATGGTGGACTGCCAGGGCCACGAGGCCGTGGTGGTTTTCAGTCAGCACCTAGGGGTAGAGGATGAGGTGCAATGTCTCAGGAACAGTGTTCTTTTCCCCCCTTAGAATACTATGAATTATTTTGATCAACAGCATTCACAGTCTGCACAATATTTCAATGACGATTATTGTACTGAAGGTGAAAATCAGGATTTTCATACTAGCTAGGACAGCCATGGACAAAGCAAGGGAGTGGTATCAGTTCCTGTTGATCAGAATAGGCCTTATGTTAACGTTGTTGCATTGGGTGTTTCAGAGCCATTTCTTTTGGATACTGGTGCGATGAGGAGGTCTATTATTCACTCCAAACTCCCTGGGGCACCTTTGTCTGGCTTAACAAATGTTTCTGTAGGATTCTCTGGCGCCCCAGTTCGCAACCCGGTTTCTTCTCCTTTGCCTATTTCCATTGGTCCTTATGACTTGAAAGCCCCGCTCATTTTAACGACTGGTTGCGGCGAGAATTTGTTGGGTTTGGATTTATTGAAACGTCTACATGCAACACTGTATGGTTCCCCCTCTGATGTACATCTCACTTTGGGTGACAAGTTGGTTTCTCCAAGTATTTGTCTAAAGATCAGCTGCCACTTGAGTTGCGTTCACTTCCTGCTATGCTCTGGGCTGCGGGTCCGAATGATGTTGGTTTGTTTAACATTCCACCTTATGTGATTACTGTCAAGCCTGATGTAAAGTTGCCTCGCATTCCTCAATATAAGATCTCTAACGATGGAGAAAGAGCTTTGTTGGCTATTGTTCATGATTTAGTTCAGAAGGATGTGATTGAAGAAACGAGAGGAAATGTTTGCAATACTCCTGTTTTGCCTGTTCTTAAACGTACTGATCCTTCTAAGCCTCCTGTATATCATTTTGTGATTGATCTTCGAGAGGTCAACAAAATTGTTGTCATTCAGTTTCCTGTTGTTTCGGATATTACTGCCTTGCTCACAATGATCCCTGATTCAGCTGTTTGGTTCTCAGTTATCGATCTCAAAAATGCTTTCTTTAGCATTCCTATTGCTGAGGAGAGTAGGGATCTCTTTGGTTTCTCTCTCGGAGGCCGAAGTTTTCGATTTAAGCGTGCACCTCAAGGCTATTGTGAGAGCCCCTCCATTTATAGTCAGGCTTTGAAATCTCAGCTTGATGCTTTTTCTGTGCCTCCTGGTGCTACTCTTATTCAGTATGTGGATGATCTGTTAGTGGCTGCTGATTCGGAGGATGTTTGTAAAAATGCACCTGTTTCGCTTTTATGTCATTTGTCTGATTTACATCATAAAGTGTCACCTTCTAAATTACATTATTGCCGCCAAGAGGTTACCTATTTAGGTCATCTCTCGTCGAAGGAGAAAAGGCGATTGACCCCTGAACGTATTCATGCAATTGCACGAATGTCTGTACCATCCACACAAAGGGAGGTGCGTGCCTTTCTGGGGATTACCTCTTATTGTAGACAGTGGGTTCCGAATTTTTCCTTGTTGGCTAAACCTTTGTTGGGACTTACTCTGAAAGACACACCCCAACCTCTCCCATGGACAGATGAATGCCAGAGGAGTTTTTCAGATTTAGTAAATGCTTTGTGTTCTGCTCCTGTGTTGGGTACTCCAGATTATAGTAAGCCTTTCACACTCTATGTACATGAAAGAGAAGGTTGCGCGTTGTCAGTTTTGACCCAACTTTTTGTAGACAAACAAAGGCCATGTGCCTATTTTTCGGCTACATTGGATCCAGTAGCCAAGGCATTGCCTAGTTGTCTCAGAGCAGTAGCAGCAGCAGCGATCTCCATTCGTCAATCTGCTGGATTGGTATTGGATCATACTCTTGTTGTCATGGTACCACATGCAGTGGATACTCTCTTGAACAGAACAAAAACGCGACATCTCACGAGTGCTCGCTTGTTTGGGTATGAGTTGACGCTTTTGTCTAGTCACATACATATCAAGCGATGTATTGTTTTACATCCAGCAACTTTGTTACCCATTCCAGAAGAGAAAAATACACAAGAACAGCATGATTGTTTTCTTCGTACAGAAGAGGAAACTAAAGGCAGAATAGATTTAAAAGATACACCACTCGTGGACCCGGATGGGATCCTATGGGTAGATGGGTCTTGTTTCAAGCTTCCTAATGGCGAAACAACTGCAGGTTATGCTGTTACTACTTTGCATACAGTAGTGGAAACTGCACGCATTACACAGAATTCATCACAAGCAGCTGAGTTGATTGCACTGACGAGAGCGTGTGTGTTGACAAAGGGAAAGAGAGTGACTGTTTACACTGATAGCCAATACGCCTTTGGCGTGGCTCATAGTTTCGGTCGCTTGTGGAAGGAAAGAGGATTCTTCACTTCCCATGGGACTAAAATACAGCATGGTCAGTTGGTGACTGACCTTCTCGAATCACTTGCTTTGCCTACTCAGATAGCGATTGTGAAGTGTAGTGCACACAAAAGGATTACTGATGATGTGGGTCGCGGGAATGCTTTTGCAGACGAGGTAGCGAAAGAAACAGCGAAAGATGTCAAGAGTCATATGTATGTTGCAGGTCCTGCAAGATGGATCAGAGAAGCAGGTATGAGTGAGGACACAGTAGAAAGTGTAAAAATGATTCAAGAAGAAGCAACAGAGAAGGAATTGAGTAAGTGGAGAGAGAGAACAGGAATGTTGGATGCGACAGGATGTTGGACGGAATTGTCAGAACACCAACGTTGGTTGTTACCGGATGCCTATGTACTGCCATTAGTTACTATGGTGCATGGTCCAGCTCACATCAGTGTGAAAGGAATATGCAAGCTTCTGGCTCCAGTGTGGCAGAATGAAGGCATCCCTAAATGTGCGGAAAATGTGGTAAAGCATTGCATTGTTTGTTTAATGCATAATCCAGGAAAGGGAACCCCAACTCCGGCAGGTCATTTTGCTCCCCCTACGTATCCTTTTGAGGTATTACAAATTGATTTCATTCATATGGAAGGTTGTAATAACCTCAAGTATGTCCTGGTGGTGGTCTGTGCCTTTTCCAGATGAATAGAGGCCTACCCCCTAAAGGACAATACTGCTTTGTCCACGGCCAAAGTCCTCTTGAAGGAATTCTTCCCGAGGTTTGGTTTGCCGCGCATTGTCTGGAGTGACAATGGAAGTGAATTTGTAATCCAAATTATGCAGAAGGTGTGTGCAGGTCTTGGTATTAGGCAGAAATTCCATGCGGCAAACCACCCTCAGTCAGCGGGTTTGGTAGAGTGTTATAATGGCACTCTCAAGCTCAAATTAGCAAAGATTCAGGCCAGCACAGGCCTTTCTTGGCCTGATGCTTTGCCTTTGGCACTTTTCTCAACAAGAATGACTGTCTATTCTCGTTTAGGACTTAGTCCTTATGAGGTCGTTTTTGGACGCCCAGCCAATGTTTGGGGAGTCCCTCGACCTAAGAAGTATTCTGATATTCCATATCCATTGTTGGTTAATTACCTGCATGACCTCACCACTAAATTACGTGTTATTCATCAACAGGTCCAAAACGCTTTGCCGGAGGCTTCCTCAGATCCAGGTAATTCCATCCAACCTGGTGATTTTGTTTGCGTCAAAAACTTCCAGAGGAGAAAGAATTTGGAACCTCGCTGGGGACCACTGCGACAAGTGCTTTTGACAACACATACAGCTGTGAAGGTTGTCGGGAAGAAAAACTGGGTCCACGACGGGCACTGTAAAAGGGAACCATTACCTTTAACTTATGACCAGTGGGTCCGAGAAGGTGTTGGTGATAGTGAATGTGAGAAAGTACCCCGATTTGTGCCATTCAGTAGTGCACGCCTGGACTGGACAAGTTCTGAGAAAGAAGACGACGATGTGTTACAGGAAGCTGTACCACCACATCTGCGCCTGAATACGACGAATCCAGAGACTTTGTTTCGAGACCCAACAATACCTGGCAACACACAGTACAACCTAAGACCTAGGTTGTTAAAGGACAATTGAACTTTTTGTGTTTTCCTTTTTGATTACTCTTAATAAAAGATATTTCCTTTTCCACTATCCATCAAGTTGCAGGGTCTCGGTATGAGTCTTAGGCTGTGACCTGAATAGTGACTAGGTCAACAGGACTTGCAGTGTCATAGGACGGCTAATAATCACACCTAAGTGATCCAGGAAGATTATCGTGAGCAACGCCTTTAGAGAATGGGTAACCAAGTGAAAGGGGATGACATTACACTTGTAAAAAGAAATAAGTACAAAAAGTTATTATTTAATCGATGTGGCATAGCATTATATACTCTAGTAAGTTTATTTAGTCTATTAGCTTGTGTAGGATGGATTGTCCACACTATGCAGCAAGCACCTGTTCCTACTTCTGTTTCTTTGCTTTCTCCTACTACTGTTTCTCCACATGTATTCTATGCACTCCCAAACCATGAGAAAATTAGGAGAACAGAATATCTCAACAATTCGTTCATCCAGTTGTTACATCAGCATCAACTGATAGTTGACACTACCGACTGTTGGGTTTGTGGGCTCATGCCCCATAACACAGAAAGAGGGATGCCATATTTAGTCCTTCCGTTTTTATATGAAGGTTCTGCTTGGGCTTATACCTGCTATGTTTTCTAATGCATACCAGAAGCAGCTTCAATATCCTCCTGGTGGTCCATATAATGGTGGAGCAGACTTTAGTCATAGTCCGTTAATAAAGGGAATAGTGACAATGGCTAAAATTGCCGACATTAGAAAGATTCCCATCAATGAGAAACGAGCATATGATGGTTGGAATGTGACTCGTTAGGTTACCAGTCTCACTGATAAGGCTAGACAAAGAAGACATTCACCAATTTGGACCCTACCTCATAAAGGTAACCTATGTCTGCAAATAAATGGTCAGAACACTAAGAATAAACAGGAAAAGAGTGTTTGCACCCATACATACATCAATACACCCCTGATTTCTTTACCACTGGTACAATCTCAAGGTACATATTTTATCTGCCACGATAGAGCCTACACATGGCTTCCCACCTATTTTTCAGGAACATGTTATGTGGCTTTCCTTCTTCTCCCGACATACACTGCTCCTTCAGATCACCACAGAAAAAGATATGGTAGAGGGGTTATCGACTCTGGAGACACAGCTGGACAAGAGGGAGGAGATTTTCTAAAAGGGTTTCTTCCTTTTTGGGGTCCAATGGTCAATAGTAGAAACATTAGACAACTAGTTTGTGTGGTCGACGCTACAATAAATGTGACTTCTGGAGCCCTGAGTAATCTGACAGCTGAACTTCAGGCGGATCGTCTTATGACTTTGCAGAACCGAATGGTTTTAGACATTGTCCTTGCAGACACAGGAGGAGTCTGTAAATTGATTGGGTCTAGTTGCTGCGTTTATGTCCCTGATAATGCCCCTACAGTATACCAAGCCATCTCTAAGTTACATGTGATTTCCGAGTCTATTCATCAGGACACCGGAGATTGGTCTTTAATGGGATGGTTTGGGGACTACTGTCCACATGGGGTGGAAAGTGTTAACTTTCCTTGGAGCGATTCTAGCGATCATCTTTTCTTGTTGTCTCTGTTTACAGTGTGGGCCCTCTATCTGTGGACTTTGTGCCACCTTGTGTGTCCCAAAGCCAGTGTTGCAGCAAACGGAGAACATTAAAATGATGTTGCAGCAACAACTCAATGACCTGATGAGCATTGACATCGACTCAGACTAACATGAGTTCTTTGTGCTTTGCCTGAGTAATGGCAAAAGGAGGGTCTGAGGTTCTGTGATTTTCGACTTTGCTTCGTATCTAGTCGCCATTTTGTATCCAGTGCCATTTTGTGTTGCCTATTTACACAGTATTTTTACTTTTTCAGCTGCTCTGTGTCTCCCTAGTTAAAAAGTAAACCCTTGTCCTTGTTTACGAAACCGATGTCAGGGTCTGGCCGAGTTCGTTAATCCATGTCTAGACTGATTAATCCTTGTCTTACTCAACTGTTTGGGTCCCACCATTCTTTCTTACTTTATCTTATTTGACTGGTCTTCGCTATTCTCTTCATGTATTCTCTTATTACACAAACTATCCTTTGAAACACGCAAACATGTTCTACCACCTGCAAATTGAATTACGGGCACTAGTGTTGATTAACTTGAGGGGAGGAGAGCACACAGGGTCTGAAAGGAGGCCGTGTTTAAGATACTCAATAGCTTGTTTTCGAACTTTTCTTATTTGTCAGTTTTGTATGTTTTGGGAGTAGCCATTGTAAATATGTGTACTATAAGAGACTGTGAGCCACGGAGTTAAGTGGCAGTTTCCTGAGAATTTACCATTGGTGTACTTCTGGGACAACTGTGCTTAGCTGCAGCTAATAAACTTGATTTTCTACGCCTAACAGAGTATCTTGTGTCTCTGTCTGACAAGGCAGGTGAACCCGGGGATTTTAGGCATGCCCTGCGCCGCTGGGCCCATAAGGCCTGGTTCTCCACCTCTCCCCAAGAATTGGGAAAGAAGGTAGACAAATGGGTCAGAACCAGAGTGAAGCAGAAGGTTCAGAACCAAGGTGGTGACCAGAAGAAGCAAGATTCTAATAAGGGTGGGGAAAAGGGTAAAGACCAGAAGTCTTCTCAAGGTCTCAAAAAATCTGCATCTGGTGGGGAATTCGAATCATCCAAAAAGAAAGGCCAAAAGAAACCATGGTGTAAAATCTGTAAACAGAATACCCATTGGACTAGTGATTGTGATAGGCCCAAAAACTCAACTCCAGCCACCATTGCCCCTAAGGTAACTGTTCCCCCTAGTTTAGCTCAAAATGGTGGTACACAAAGTAAGGGTGTAGTAGGGTTAACCCTGGGTTCTGAGATGGACTCTGTCCTAGTCAGAGTTCCAACTCAGGCTGTACTAATCTGTGATGGAGGCATAGATATGTCCTCCTTTGTGAGTCCCAGTAATCTGGGCAAGTACAGACAGCAGCCTTTGATGAATGGAAAGGAGGCTTTGGCATACAGGTACACAGGGGCAAGTGTCACAATGGTGACAGAAGACCTTGTGGCCCCTGGGCTGATCATACTTGGTGAACTCTACCAAGTGATGAATGCTAGCAATGACAGGCCCATCCGTGCCCTGGCAGTTGTTAATTTCTCCTTGGGAGTGGTAACTAGCCTCAAGAAGGTTGTGGTAAGTGCAGACCTCCCTGTTGAATGTTTGCTTGGCAATGATTTGAAAACTTCAGTTTGGGCTGAAGTGGATCTCAGGACCCATTCAGAAAAGTTAGGAATCTCTCCACATGTGATTGCTGTGACTAGGTCACAGGTCAAAATGTCTCACACTGAACAGGCCCTGGATTCTGGAAGAATGGACCAGGTGTCTTCCAAGAAAAGGAGCAGTAGGGTTAAGGCAGTGCCTTCCCCCTGACTCAGAATACAGACCAGTCTCTTGAGGGAGATAATTGTAGTCCTGAAGAAGGAACTGTCCCAGGTGAGCTTGAGCCTGACCAGGTTGAGTTCTTGGGGACAGGGGGCCCTTCCAGGGCAGATCTGAATTAGGGGCAATGGTGGCTGGAGTTGAGTTTTTGGGCCTATCACAATCACTAGTCCAATGGGTATTCTGTTTACAGATTTTACACCATGGTTTCTTTTGGCCTTTCTTTTTGGATGATTCGAATTCCCCACCAGATGCAGATTTTTTGAGACCTTGAGAAGACTTCTGGTCTTTACCCTGAGCTGCTCTTCTCTTGAACTCCTCAGACAGCAAGCTGCTGCTGAGGCTGCTGGGAATGCTAGTGGAACCCATACGATTTATTGGGATGAGGGACTCCTGTACTCAGAGAGTAGAGACCCCAAACCTGGTGCAGTCAGGATGATGGTTATACCTTTGAAGTTCAGGGGCTTCCTATTGACACTAGTCCATGATATTGCCCTAGCAGGTAATCTGGGCTAAAACAAGACTTGGGACAGGCTTGTCTCTCACTTTAATTGGCCCTACATGTCTGAAGATACCAAGGAGTTTTGTTGCGCCTGTGTCACCTATCAAGCCAGTGGTAAGGCTGGCGGTACAGCAAAGGCCCCCCTGATACCACTACATGTGGTGGGGGTTCCCTTTGAACGAGTGGGGATTGACATAGTTAGTCCCATGGATCCTCAGACAGCATCCGGGTGCTCAGATTTATCCTGGATGGTGGTGGACCATGCCACTAAATACCCAGAAGCCATTCCCCTTAGGACCACTACAGCATATGTGGTGGCAAGGGCCCTCTTGGGAGTATTCTCAAGAGTGGGTTTCCCTAAGGAGGTAGTTTCAGACAGAGGTACAAACATTATGTCTAGTTACTAGACTGCAATGTGAAAGGAGTGGGGAGTGAATTACAAATTCACCACACCCTATCACAAACAATGCAGTGGTCTAGTTGAAAGGTTCAACAAAACCTTAAAGGGTATGATCAAGGGTCTCCCAGAAAGGCTTAGGAGAGATGGGACATCAATCTGCCCTGCCTGTTGTTTGCATACAGGCAGGTTCCTCAGAAGGGTGTTGGTTACAGCCCTTTCGAACTTCTGTTTGGGCATCCTGTAAGTGGTCCATTGTATCTGGTGAAGGAGGGATAGGAATTACCTCTCAAACCCCCTAAACAGGACATAGTGGACTATGTACTTGGTCTCCGCTCCAGGATGGCTGAGTATATGAAAAAGGCAACAAAAAACCTCGAGGCTAGCCAGGAATTGCAAAAGACCTGGCATGACCAAAAGGCTGTACTGACTGTTTACCAGCCAGGACAGAAAGTGTGGGTGTTGGAGCCTGTGGCCCCAGCAGCCCTCCAAGACAAGTGGAGTGGCACCCATACAATTGTTGAACAGCAGGGAGAGGTTACCTTTTTGGTGGACCTTGGAACTCCCAGGAGCACCCATAGAATGCTTCATGTCAACAGACTGAAACCTTATGTTGACAGGGCAGACATGGGCTTGTTCATGGCTACTGATTAGGGACAGGAGGAAGAGAGTGATCCACTCCCTGACCTGCTCTCACAGAACCCTGATGATGGGTCAGTTGATGGTGCAGCCTTGGTAGGCAGCCTCGCTGCTCAGCAACAAGCCGATTGTGGACAGGCGCTCAATCAGTATAGTACATGTTCTCTCTGACTCCAAGTCAGACAACCTGGTGCAGTCATGAAGTAGACACTAGGGACAGGCTGTCTGTTAAAAATAAGATGCACAGGCAACCTGACCATGTCAATGACTGTTATCAGGACTGAAGTCCAGATGATGTTGAATTTGGGAGTTATTGAGCCCTCAGATAGCCCTAGGGTTAATCCAGTAGTCTTGGTACCTAAACCTCACACCCAGGGTGGTAAGAGAGAGATGAGATTTTCTGCAGACTACAGGGGTCTCTTTTTTTATTATTTTTTTTATTGGGAATCAGGATGCATCACATAGGTAAAATACCTTATTAGATTAATCCGGACATAAAAACAACAATTGATCAACAAGTTCATTAAATAAATACTTAGAGCCAATAGTAGAAAGGTGCATAAAACCATCAATGTTCAGTTATAAAAGGCCTAATTCATCTTATTGGCATTTCATAATTCCGAGAACCTTGAAAAAAATGAAACCATTAAATATAACAAAAAAATGAAACCATTAAATATAACAAATATTGTGCAAAGTAACAATTCATTCATTTGTTGCATTAATCTGCCTCCAATTAGTAACCGGGGCCCAAAACCTTCTTCCAAAGTCCCGAGTTTTCACCCCCTTTCGCTCATATAGACAAGTTTCAATATTATGTATTCCAAGAAGCCTAGATAGCCACATTTTAAAAGATGGCGCCACAGCATCCTTCCAGCCTGCTGATATCAAAATCCGAAGCACAGCCACAGATATAAACGCCAAAGCTTCTTCCTCCTTGCCCAGATTTAGATTAGAGTCAGTGCCCAAGATCATCAGGGTAGGGGATAGATCGATCTTATGACCTAGCAGCCCCTCCCAAAATTTTTCGATCTCATTCTTCACTGGGGTCAGGAGTCTGCAATTGAAAAACATATGCAGTAAGTCTGCTTGTCCACCCCCACATCTTGGGCAAGTATCATCTGCTCTAGCCCCCCATGCAAATAATTTTGCCGCAGTATAGTACAGATTAAACACCGTTTTATAGTGCTGGGCTCTTATGTTTGTGGCTCTAAATATCTTTTTATTCAATGCCAGAGCCAGGTCAACGTCTACATTTGGGTTTCCGAGTTTCCTGGTCCATGCTACCTCAGTCTTGTCAACATCGTCGTGGATCTCTAGAATAAGGATGTTATATATGGACTTAATTTTCTGATGATGTTGAATTTGGGAGTTATTGAGCCCTCAGATAGCCTAGGGTTAATCCAGTAGTCTTGGTACCTAAACCTCACACCCAGGGTGGTAAGAGAGGGATGAGATTTTCTGTAGACTATAGGGGTCTCAATGCACTCACTAGAACGGATGCCCATCCAATCCCAAGAGCAGATGACCCATAGATACTTTGGCCTCAGCGAAGTTTCTGAGCACATTTGATCTTACAGCTGGCTATTGGCAGATCAAATTAGCTGATGATCCAAAGCCCAAGACAACATTTTCTACCCCTAGTGGGCACTATCAATTTGTGGTAATGCCCTTTGGTTTTAAAAATGCACCTGACACTTTTCAAAGGTTGGTGAACAAAGTCCTAACAGGCCTGGAAGACTATAGTGCAGCATATCTAGATGATATTGTTGCCTTTAGCTCCACCTGGGAGATCACCTGGTCCACCTGAGAAATGTTTTGGAGGCTCTGCAGAAAGTAGGCCTAACTATCAAGGCTACTAAGTGCCAGATAGGGCAAAGTCAGGTTGTGTACCTGGGCCACTGTGTAGGTGGAGGCCAGGTTCAACCATTTCAAAGCAAAATCCAGACCAACATGGACTGGGTTGCTCCAACTACTCAGACTCAGGTCAGAGCTTTCTTGGCCCTGACTGGATACTACAGAAGATTTGTCAAGGGGGAATGGATCCATTGTGACACCCCTGAATGACTTAACTTCCAAAAGAATGCCTAAGAACGTTCAGTGGACAGTTAGCTGTCAAAAGGCATTTGATGACCTGAAGCAGGCCATGTGCACTGCACCAATTCTGCAAAGTCCTAACTATTCCAAAGAATTCATTGTCCAAACAGATGCATCTGAGTTGGTGGTAGGGGCTGTGCTGTCACAATTGAATGGTGAAGGTCAGGACCAGCCAGTTGCTTTTATTAGCAGAAGGCTGACCCCTAGAGAGAAACGTTGGTCAGCAATTGAGAGGGAGGCCTTTGCTGTCGTTTGGACTCTGAAGAAGCTATGACCATACTTGTTTGGTACTCACTTCAATGTTCAGACTGACCATAAGCCCCTCTTATGGCTAAAAGATGAAGGGTGAAAACCCCAAACTTTTGAGGTGGTCCATTTCCCTACAGGGGATGGACTATACAGTGGAACATAGACCTGGGAGTAACCATGCCAATGCAGATGGACTCTCCAGATAGTTACACTTAGAACATGAAGACGCAAATGGTCAAGGTTAATTTAATGTCCCTGCTTTTGGGGGGGGGGGGGGTTGTGTAGGAGAGTAGGATTTGCTTAGTATGGTTACCCCCACGTTTTGCTGGTGTTTCACTGTTTTTCGACTTTAGTCAGGCCGGGGCCTCTTCCTAGTTGCTTCCTCTCTAAATTGATTGCATGTACTTTAGATACACTGCAGTTTGGTTACTGGAGTACTCTTGTGAGTCCCTAGTATATGGTACACTAGGTACTAAGGGCATCGGTAACCCAGGGGCCTATCAGGGGCTGAAGCATGTATTATGCCACCCCTGGGATGCCTTCCAAAATGACACCACAGGACTGCTACTGCAGCCTGGGTAAGGTGGTGCATGCACCCCTTTCTAAGAAATAGGTTACCTATATCTACCTTAAATCAGTGCACAGAGAAAACAATCAGTCACCCCTATGTGAGGCCTTCACAATCCTGTAGGCAGGGTGCTTGGTTTGGTGTGAGAGGGTGCCCATGCATGAGCTGGACCCCTCTGCAGCATCCGGAGCCTATTCTCTGAGGCTGTTCTGTGATGCAGCCAGACCATATGCTCTGAAGTGCATTATAACCTCGTGGCAAATGCTAACTTTGGAATGGCTGCATGGAAACATGTTGTGTTTGGGGTCAAACACTTTGGAATCCTACCTCCCCGCCAGTCCTGGTGGCGGGGGTAGAATTCCACCCTTCTAGAAGGAGAGATATGTACACACTGGCCTAACCGGTAACAGTTTAAAAGAGCCCTGGCGTCACAAAATGGATGCTGCAGCCACTGACACAAGTCTGACCTCCTGCTGCTGACTGAAACTCCAGCAGGGGAGGCCTGGACAATAGGTTTCCTGGCACAGGGAGTTGCAACCACCTCCCAGATACTTCAAAACACAAAATGTCTGCCCCTTGTAATTAATAAGATTGCTCAGCTAGAGTCCAAAATGTTAGTAACATGCAGAGATGGGCTCCCCCGGACCGACAACCAGACAACATAATCAATGTCACAACATGTTCGAGAAATATATCAAAAAAATGATTTATTCGCTTTATCCAGTTTAAATTTATCATTTCATAGCACAATAAATAATGTAGGACCAAGTAACAATTACAAAAATTACAAAAATACCCCACACAACCCTACAGTCATTCAATCAAACTAAACAACTAGCATACTAATTCTACAAACTCACAAATATCGTACTTTCAGTCTTACCCACACATTCATCACGTGTTCCCAACTCATCATTCTTCACTATTCAGATGTAACAAAACTGTTCTGTCCTGGAGGATCTTCCCGGCTCAGAGAGGGAGATCAGATGACATAATGACAGAACAGACTAGAAACGCCAAACCACCTCCCAGACAGGATTTAGTTTATTGGGGATGGGTGGGTGCACTTTGAAAGTGCTTTGAAGTCTGCAATGGGGGCACATTTGCTGTCCCTGTGTATAGCCCAGTTCAAACTGGTTACAGGGGCTACCAGCCCCTGCTGTGGCATGAAACTGGACAAAGGAAATGTGTGTAGCCACCCCTCTTTTCAGACCCTGCCACTGGTGGGTCCCCAGAGTATGTCCAACCTATTTCTCATGTATAAGTAAGGAACCCCTGGCAAAAGGACTTTAGATTACACCTGGTGAAACTCTGAAACTGAATCCTGGTACTTCGATGCGCTACTAAAGACAAGAGGGCGGAAGAATCTCAATTGGGCTCAAGGAGTGACTCCCCTGCTTTGCAGGCACCAATGAAGCATCTTGCCGGTCTGCATTTCTGAAGCTCTAGCCAGACTCTGAAGTATTTGCAAAACAGGAAGAGGATTTCCAGACTTATCAGAGGCTGAACCGAGTCCCCAGCAAAGCTGAGACCCGCAGCCCTCATGAGTGACATGGAACTGGAACCCCTGGACACCTTGCACATTTGCTAGTGCATTGGCTTCTCGACGTTTCTTGAAGTTGTGCTTTGGGTTACTCGTAGCCCAAGCCCGAGCACCATTTGCCCCAAAGATTGTGGGCCTACACTCCACGAGTGTTCCGTGAGGCCACTTATTGCATTTTGGCTTGAGGCTCCTTTACGATTCCTGTTACGTCAACTGGTGGGTCCCCACTAAGGCAACTCTGATTTTCCTTGGGCTTCCCTGGTTGCTCCAGAGGGGCCCTGACTCTCCTTCATGTGATGAGTCTCTTGGACCTTGCTGGTCCACACCAAATCATTTCTTTGATTCCAGCATGGGTTGCTGTTGACAAAGCTTGTTGGGCCCAATCTGGGCACCAACACTGCAGCACTCGTCCTCCTTTGTGGGACAGCTTGATTCCAGAACCTGGTCATCGTCAACACCTCCTGGTCTTCGTGGCATAAGAGTCAAGCTTACCCTCTTTTACCTGAAATCATCCGACATCGGTGGGCATCCAACTATTGTGACCAAGACTCTGTCCCCTCTGCTTTCAGGTTCTTCTCATCTTCAATCCACGATTGGATCACAGCGGACACTTTCCACTTGGATGGCAGCAGCACTTTGAAGCAGATCGCCAATGAAAACGACGACGATTCCCGACACCAAAAGACACCTATGCATCCGGCTTCCCTGGGTCGGGTAACTCGAGTACTCCGGTGGTCCCTTGGGTGTTGGCCCTAGAACTTCTTAAGTCTAAAGGGGTTTGCTCACAGTCCTCTCCTAAGTGTCCTTTATCTTTAAATTTCCAACTGCGACTTCCCCATAGAAGCTAGAGGTGATTCACTGCTGTGTTCTCACACTGCACGCATCCTCCGTGGGTCCCCTGTGTCACTACCTTGGGTGGGTCCTTGTGGCCCCAGCGATTCTACAGGCTTTATGCCTTGTGTCTAGTCAAGTCAAGGTTCTTTTACCACTTTCTTAATATATGGTTTGGTACGCCCCTATGGCTCAACGTGCATTGTGCTAATTTACTGTGTGATATTAAGTTTACCAAATGTACTTTTGCCTCATTAAGAGACTAGTGGGATGTGTTTAGAATAAATACATATATTTTATATATATACCTGGTGTGGTTCTTCTTTCATTTGTTCATTCACAAGATTATGGACTGGTAAAACAAGCTGCTTTACATTCCTCCAAGACTTAGCCTGAAGGCTGCTCTCTATAGCTATCACTAGGATAACGTTCAATAAAGGTTGTCTTTAACCTACCATCAATAAGGGTCGTTTGGACTGGTGCAAGGTGCCCACTAGAATAGTGGACAGCATATGCCAGGCCAACTTCTCAGAATCAGCCCATATCTTGTATCCCAGAAACAAGATTTATTTGTTATTCCATTCTTAAACTGCATAATTAAATATGGTTATTGATGCAAAGTGGAACACTGCATGTGTTTCTGATGTGAATGGTTTCACCGGCGTGCAACAGGTGGAATGCCCCATTCCTACCTAAATCACCTTATTTCGCTCTGGTGCATTTCCAGCGCTACGGAGCACTTTGATTTTTACAGCTCTGGCACCCTTTTCTTGATGTTAACCGCTTAACCGCGGCGGTAATTCCGCCGCGGTGCGGCAGCTTTGAAGAGTGGACGGGGCTGCGTCAGACAACAGACGTGCGTGGCACTACGAAGGTAGTGCTCGCGACGGCCGTTGGCCGAATGGAAGGGATTAAATACCATTGAGCCAGCTGACAACTTGACACACACTTTGACCGTACTGAAATACTAGCTGGAGGTCGCTAATCCAATTGCTCCAACAATTACTCCTAATGTAGAGCACTCTGTTTTGAAGCAGAGATTGTGCATGCTGTACCATCATGGCCACCGCACCAGGTTAGGGTGCAAGCACTCTTTCACGTTGTTTAGAATGTACATGGTATTTTGTAAATATGAACGTTATGTTGTTTCCCTCTAACTTGCATTATGCTATTTACAAGTGCAATATGGGATCCAACTAATCGTTTTCCTCATGTATGTTTCACAAACACAAATTGTGTAGGAGAGTCGAATGTCTCATACCTAATAAGTCACTTTCTCTGAGCAATAACTTTGATATAATGAAATGTCTACACTGCCTTTTAGTTAGCTAGTTAGTTGTTCTTGACCTCGATGTATAGAGTAACCTTAACATGATATTGTAAGTCTCATGTTTCTGTGATATGATATTTGTAAATAATTGAGAGCTGTTTAGATATAATTTTGCAGAAGAGAATGTAAAAGTAAAGTATTTTTTATTGTTTGATTATTTAAAATCTTACAATATTACAAATTCATAAAATTTGCTGGAGTAATTAAAACCAATTAGTAAAAACCGTTACACCATAAAATTCATTTGATTTCATAAAAAATTACATTTCAAATGTTTACTCTCCTAGTTTTCTTTTCGCTATTAGTAGGAACCTTACAAAGGTAGCGTTCAAGGTTATATCATTCGAATGGAGACAGCGTGTCAAGGCCTGCCTACATGTCCTTATTCCACGTGCATTAAGCGGTAATTTGAGTAAGGATCTTCTTTCATTTTGGAGTTCAGGACAAATACATAAAAGGTGGACAATATTCTACTCACCCTTATTACAGAGTCTGCATAGTGTGCAAATTTCAATGTTTTTTCACGGGGAAGATGACGAAGTCCCGGCAAAATTCCAAATCTCGCTTTAAGAAGAACTTGTTTTTTTTTTTCTGACCATGGTGTTTCCAAGTATTGTTGTATTTCTTTTTTTTATGTAACCATTTATTATTGTCCAAGCATGTTTTCTTTTTGTCAGGTTATCTTTGTCATTTACAAGGGACAGTTGGTTTGTAGTTCTATTGATTATTTTTTTGAACAATGCATTAGTTATCGTATTTTCCCAGATTGTAATAACCGCAAACTCACCTATCGCTTCCATAAGATAATTCAATGCAGTTGAGTTTACATTATTATTTATTTATTTCCATAATAGCTGTGATATCTCGTTATCATGGTCATTTTTTATCCGATTCCAGGTTTTAATAAAATGTCCCTGTCTCGCATAGTATTGCTTGGTTAATCCAAACTCCAGTCTAATTTGTGCAGACGAGGCATTTGGTGGGAGATGAAATAATGACTTATATGTTTTAGATAGGGCCTTATTTATTATTTCGGTATCCTTTCCTATTAATGCTTCACTGCCATAGGTGATGGTTGGTAGCAGTCTTGCCTCTATAATCTTCCGAAGCGGCACATATATGAGGTTGCTAAGTGACTTCTGTAAGATTCTAAACGCTGCAGTCAATGCGTTTGTCTTCCGTTGTATATCCCTTTTTTTGTGGCTGGTACTAACCCTTCCCATCAAAAAGCACATTTGCTTGCGTGGAATACTTTTGCCCATAATACCTGTTTTGCTGGGTTTTTCTCATTCCACATTAATTTCTTCAAATTTTGATTTAGCAGAAGAGATTGGATCTATGATAAAGTTTGCCTCGGAGGTATGTGGATGGTGTGGCAAGTAACTATGTCCTTATTAAAATGAAATCATATTATGAGCACCTTCCTAGTACTAACCATAACAACTCTGCGTTAAATACTGACACACTCCATCAAGCCAATGTTCCATTACTGCAAATTGTTCCCTATTTTCCCTTCTTTCGTTTGTGCACTCACATTTGCCTTTTTGGCCTTTTCGGTTTTACTATCCTCACTATTTTCCAGGTCTATCTTCACCATTAATATTAATGATCAGAACAATTTTGGAGCACATATTTACTTTACTCGGCCAGCACCTATGAACATAGGTTTCTATTCCCCCTTCCCCCTTATCTCCTCCTGGCTGGTTTCACCAATCCTTACCGCATGAACTTTAGCATGCTGTAACCATACATGATGGATTAACCAAGAGATAAATCCTGGCATTTTAAAAGACAAAAAACTTTTGCACATGCAGATACGGGCACAAACAAGACTTATGAACATGGAGTCTTTCTTGCTCTCCCCGTCTCTCGATGCCACCTCTGTCTTTGTCTCTCCCCAGTGGTGATGCAATTGTGACTTGTTTTTACCACTTCCTGAACTCTTAATTTTTTTTCTAATGTAATAGCGTTTTGGGCCTCACAAGCACTGGGAAAGCGCTATAAAAATGACAACATAACGATCTTGCTCAATTCCATTTTAAAACAAAGGTATGCAGGTCAGTTCTCCTTTTTATGTTAGGCTGTGACTAGTTACTGCTGCAGTGTGTTTGTCAATGGGGAGAGTGCAGAAATATGCAAATGAGACCGTAAATATTTATTTACATTTGCAGGTTAACATAATAGGATTTAGACCAAAGGGTTCCACAGCGGTGTACGTGATCACCAGCTGCATTAGACGGGGGATACTCATTTATATGAACAGGAAGATTAAGCTATCACAGCCTGCCCGACCTCCTGTCAGATTCGAACCTGGTTGCCCCACCTCAAAGTCGGCCGCTTTGACGGTTGAGCCACATCTGACAGGTGGGCTAAAGAAAGGCACACGAATAATTGGTTCCCAAAAATAAAGCCGCTTCCACTTTTCAAAGGGGTTTGGACGGCCTGAAAAGTACAAAAGCGCTATTGCCCTTTCAGCCAAATGGGCGCTAGTGCATCGATCAAGTAGCCATCAATGACAGTGTGAATGCTTGCATACAGATTACACGCCCGCCGCCCCTCCCCCTTGGTAGCGTTGAATCCTCAGGTGAAGGGAGTCTACTAATAGATGTAGGTATGGCCCCGCCCCCAACTAGTCAGAGTTGAGCAGAATGCGGAGTCCACGCTGGGTGTGCGTCAGACAATGGATATTCGAGCGTTTTTCATCTCAGTGACATGGCGGTGTGAAAGAAAACGTCTCCTCTGGTATCTGGCTGGACTGCCGAGAAAGATAAAGAGGATTTGCTCTCAATGGTGCCCCATTCCGAGACTCCCCGCATGCCATGCCTGGGACCCCCTCAGGACCCCCCACGTCCAGCGCCTGGGCCTGGCCATTTCGGCGGCGGGCCACCTACTGGTTAGCTTCTTGGTTCCCCCCGCCGGCAGAGGCGCAACGAGAGTGAAATTTCAGGCGGGGTGGGTGCTAATTCTTCCAGCAATGTGGAGAAAGGGATCCAGGAGCTATAAGGAGTGAAAGGACAACAGAGCCTCACTAAAAAGTAAATGGTCGATAAAAGACCTGTGAAGTACTCCGTGCGGCTGCGTGTGTGCACAGGAAGTTGTCTCAGCCCAGGCTGACACACAGGGAGGGGAGGGGGGAATGAAGCCCTGTGAGTCCAATGGGCGTTGCACGCCTGTATACAGCACCATATACTGCCGTCATCTGGTTTGTACAGACACAGATTGATAAAGCAATGTGACCTGCATCAGAAGTTACATGGTAGAAATTATATAGCACGCGTTTCTTGTATAATTAGCAGCTTTCAAGCAACAATAAAAGTGTCAAGATAATGCCAGTGATCACTGTACCTGCTGGAGAGGGATGAGAGTTTTGTTCAGTGGGAACTTCGACTTAACTAATGTAGCACAGAGGGTTAATGTGCCTACTGCAAAGAACGTGTAACATGCATTTTAAAAAGCAGTAGTTTATGTGCATAGGTCCGGGGTTACTGCTTTTGTCACAGAGATTCTTTTGTTACTGTGCACTTCATAAGTGACAATCATAATATAGCAGAGGGACCTATAAACTGTCATCAAAGAGCTGCTTGCAAACTGCTTGGTACAAGTTAGTAACTTTTGTTTTTTCCCAGTCATTCATTATCCTGATGCTGCTAAAAAGATTTATTTGGGTGGAGATACATTTTTAATGCTAAAGCCAGTGCTAGCCACTGTGTTATGTTCTCAATCCTGAGTTTGTTCTTTTCCAGACCAAGCACTATTTAAAAATTCCTTCCAGTATAAATGACCTGTGAATACTACACCTTGTAGTCCCCTTTACCTTATGTAACATTTTCTATACACTGATTTACATGTATGATTTATTGTCTGTATATATATGTGATGTAAAGTGCTCTGACATCCTACAATGGTATGAGAGATGCTATAAAACAAATGAAATACATGTGACAGAGGGGCTATTCCTTCAAAATAAAATACTATGGGCCAGCTGTGCGACCCGTTTTTGTATGTGCAAACAGGTTCGCGAACCCGTTTGAGCATGCAGAAACCTATTGGGCAATGTACATAGCCTATTTCGCGAGTCGCAATTTTTTGGTTTTGCAACTTGCTATTTGCAAGGGGCATTCCCTTCCAAATAGTTAGTCTCAAAACCATGTACACATTTTTTGCGACTGTAATTGCGGTCGCAAAACACTCTCAATTACCACCTACTTCAAGTAGATGGTAATGCATTCGCAAATGGAAAGGGGTCCCCAGGGGACCCCCTTCCCTTTGCAAATGCATGCAAAATTGTTTTTTGAGAGCAGGCAGTGGTCCCAGGGACCACTCCCCGCCCTTAAAAAATGAAACAAAAACGTTTCATTTTCTATTTTTTTTAAATGCATGGAAAACGGGCTGTATTTTTTAAAAAGAAAACTGCTTTATTTAAAAGCAGTTCCAGACATGGTGGTCTGCTGAGCCTAGCAGGCCACCATCCCTGGGAGGGCTGGTATTCCCAATAGGCTGGCAAATTGCGAGAGGCTCATTAATATTAATGAGCCTTGCCATTTGCGACCCCATTGGGAATCCCAAATATTGTTAAACACACTGTTGTACATTTCAAGCAGAAAGGAGTTGGAGGCGCGCTTATCTAGATAGGGACAGGCTTGCTTGGAAAGATCCTATTACAAAAAGGAGATCCATAAAGTCAAGGCAGCATACTTCTCCAGGGTGATTCTTGATGCCTGAATAGCTCTTGCAGCATTTTTAGGTCTCGCCTGTCGATGCGCATCGAGCAAGCGAGAGTATTGGGACTTATCCACTCTTTATCCCAACTTGCAAGGAATCGTGGCGATTCCTTGCAGTGCCCGTGACTTTTAAGCTCAATGCGCATGCGCATTGAGCTTAAAAGCGCGTGCACATGCCCCCAGCCGCTTGCCTTGCCTACTCTCCCGCCCCCTCACTGCTTGATTGCACGGCCGCTAGGCCGTGCCTCCCCTACTCCTCCTCCTACTCTCCTCCCCTCGCCGTCTGTTCCCGCACTCCTCCCACACCCCCGCTCCGCCCCCTACCCTGCCTGCCGCGTCGCATTTGTCGAAACTGGTGAGTCTATGTCTCGAGGCAAATAGGCCGACATGTGTAATAGCCGTTTCCTCGAAGCACGTTTAGATGATTTCGCTGTGTGTGTTTTGCTTGGTGATTTGTGGCGTTTGTGTGGGGGAGTAGAGTCAACATAACCATCAGAGCTCTGCACTGTTCTTGTTTCAGAAGGAACGAGAATGTCAACAGAAGCAATGCCAGGGTACTCCCACAAAAGCTAAGCACGATGTTATTTACTTTTTGCGTCCCGCATTCCTTGGAGCATGGGCCGCATTAGTCTTCCCCGTGCTACAGGACACCCCTATTGAAAACAAAGTCGAACTTCGTCCCTTACCCGCTGCTCCCTTCCCACAGCCGATTATTTGGTTGGTTTGCGATGACTGGCAGCCCGCTCCTCTTTTCAGCGGCCCTTACAGTCGTCTCATTCCAGCCCTATAATCTTGTTACTTTTTTGTCTGCACGTTTTGTTCACGAACAAAAGAACCGATTATAACCATTTTCTTATCAATGCGAAATCAGCCATGTACTTCCTCAGTGAATTCTGCATGTCCGAACACTAGCAAACAACGGAATTCTTTGAACCGGTGCAATGTTAATGGTTGATAAAACACCCGGCGCATATTACATTTGTGCCAGGGATCTGCGGGTTTTTTTGCATCCCATTCCGGTGAGATAATTAATGTCGATAAGTTGCGCAAACTGATTTTATACCCTTTTCAATCGGCAGCGCATTATTGTGAACATGTTTGGTGGTCACAGCTGCGTGCCTGGTTTTCTGCAACTGCACTGGCTAAATCGCATGCATTTCTCTGCACGCCAGTTACAGCTTGTATTGCAGGATAAATTAAGAGGATTAATCCCCCGGTCGGCGGAGCTCGCTCACATGGCGGCCATCTCGCAGCTCGGCTAGCCACGCCCCCCCAATGAATCAACGAACTTAGTGGAGAAAAAGTGAATCACCCTCACACCCTCAACCCTTCACCCTCAACCTCTCACTCACCCTCAACACCTCAGCCTCACCCTCACTCACCCTCAACCCCTCACACTCACTCACCCTCACTCACCCTCAACTCCTCACCCTCACTCACCCTCACTCACCCTCACCCACACTCACCCTCCCTCAACCCCTCACCCTCACTCACCCTCAACCCCTCACCCTCAAACCTTCACCCTCAACCCCTCACTCACCCTCACTCACCCTCAACCCCTCACTCACCCTCACTCACCCTCACCCTCACTCACCCTCACCCTCACTCACCCTCACCCTCACTCACCCTCACCCTCACTCACCCTCAACCCCTCACCCTCACTCACCCTCAACCCCTCACTCACCCTCACTCACCCTCAACCCCTCACTCACCCTCACTCACCCTCACCCTCACTCACCCTCAACCCCTCACTCACCCTCACCCTCACTCACCCTCACTCACCCTCACCCACCCTCACCCTCACTCACCCTCACACAGTGCAATAGGTCTCGGAGCATTTGAGTTGGAGCTTTTAGAAATGTTTATGGCTTTTTTTTTGTAATTCTTTAGCATTGGCTACAGGAAACAAAAATGCTAAAGATTTACAAAAAAAACCCATAAACAATTCTAAAAGCACTAACTCTAATGCTGCGAGACCTATTGCATTTCCAATGCTTGTTAACATTGTGAACAGTCTCATTAGCCCAGACTGTGCCAAGAATGAGTTCCCTCCCTCCCAGGAACTCTGCGATAATCTAGCTAGGTTTTTTCAGGACAAAATTAAACTGATTATTGATGATCTGGGGGTGGAGCAGCAATTAATCGTGGCAGCAGCTGATGGTGACGGTCTGGCTACTCTTGGGGGCGTTATGAACAAGGAGGAGTTGAGCCCCTCATGAAATTCACGCAGCTGTCTGCGGAGTTCAGGGAAGTGGCTTTTGGTATCACTTCTGGATCTCCGCTTGATCCGATTCCACTAAAAATCTGGAAGGAGTTTGAGACTGAGCTCTTCCCTGTACTCCGGCTGGTATGTAACCAGTCGCTCACTGCTGGAGTGGTTCCACCTCAGTGGAAACAAGCGGTGGTGACCCCTCTATTGAAAAAACCCACCCTTGATCCTGAATGCCTCAAGAATTTTAGGCCCATCTCGCTCCTACCGTATCCAGCAAAAATTGTAGAGAGAGTTGTGTTTCACATTGACTTGACCCTCGGTTAATTTATTCTGTTGGTTTGTTCTGTAGACGTATTTCCTTTGACACTATTTATGTAAGCCAGTGAGTTGGTTTATCATCCTGCTTTAGAGGGGGAGGGGGTGTAGCCTGGCCAGCCCTTGAACATGTGTTGTGTTTGTGTCATTCTTAATTGCATATTGTAGTGAGCATGCTCTTTGTGTTACATCACTGATGACACTTGGAGGTTCCATGTGTCATCGGTGATCAGTTGAGCAGCCGTCGTCCTTGGAGTAGCTGTGCAGAGCTGTCTATGCTGTGCTGGCCTTGTTACCAGGAATTTAAGAAATACCTCAAATTTGCCCATTGAGCGGGCAGCTCGAAGGTGGGAGGCTGCTGTGAAGGAGCTAACGGCTGTGGCTCTAGCGCAAAAATGATTTTAAAGATATTTGGATATTACTTTGGGGCATTGTAGCATCTCATCGGAGCTTTCTTAAATAAAATCCACTGGACACTCTAAATAGTCCCCTTTATGTTCTGCACTCACCGTTACGCAGAGGGGGTCCGGGCTAACCGCGCTTGACATCTACTGCCTTTCCTCAAGTGGGGGTCCGTTGTGCGAGCAGACCCGCCATCTTTGGAGTAGCAGAGTGGGGGTCTAGTCTCCAGGACGCTCGGGGCACAAAAACAGACGCTGGTGCGAGCGTGCTGCATTGAGAGGGCAGCTCAAAGGTGGGAGGCTGCTGCGAAGGAGCTAACGGCTGTGGCTCTAGCACTAAAATTATTTTTAAACTATTTCGTTATTTGGATATTACTTTGGGGCATTTTAGCATCTCATCGGAGCTACTCACCTGTACGCAGAGGGGGTCCGGGCTAACCACGCTTGACATCTACTGCTCTCCTCAAGTGGGGGTCCGTCCGTGCGAGCGGACCCGCCATCTTGGTAGTAGCAGAGTGTACCTGCTGGAGAGGGATGAGAGTTTTGTTCAGTGGAAGTTTCGACTTAACTAATGTAGCACAGCGGGTTAATGTTCCTACTGCAAAGGACGTGTAACATGCATTTTAAAAAGCAGTATTTTATGTGCATAGGTCCGTGGTTACTGCTTTTGTCACAGAGATTCTTTTGTTACTGTGCACTTCATAAGTGGCAATCATAATCTAGCAGAGGGACCTATACACTGTCATCAAAGAGCTGCTTGCAAACTGCTTGGTACCAGTTAGTTACTTTTTTTCCCAGTCATTCATTATCCTGATGCTGCTAAAAAGATTTATTTGGGTGGAGATACATTTTTAATGCTAAAGCCAGTGCTAGCCACCGTGTTATGTTCTGAATCCTGAGTTTGTTCTTTTCCAGACCAAGTACTATTTAAAAATTCCTACCAGTATGAATGACCTGTGAATACTACACCTTGTAGTCCCCTTTACCTTATGTAACATTTTCTATACACTGATTTACTTGTATGATTTATTGTCTCTATATATATGTGATGTAAAGTGCTCTGACATCCTACAATGGTATGAGAGATGCTATAAAACAAATGAAATACATGTGACAGAGGGGCTATTCCTTCAAAATAAAATACTATGGGCCAGCTATGCGACCCGTTTTTGTATGTGTAAACAGGTTCGCGAACCCGTTTGAGCATGCAAAAACCTATTGGGCCATGTACATAGCCTATTTCGCGAGTCGCAATTTTTTTAGTTTTGCAACTTGCTATTTGGAAGGGGCATTCCCTTCCAAATAGCGAGTCTCAAAACCATGTACACATTTTTTGCGACTGCAATTGCGGTCGCAAAACACTCTCAATTACCACCTACTTCAAGTAGATGGTAATGCATTCGCAAATGGAAAGGGGTCCCCAGGGGACCCCCTTCCCTTTGCAAATGCATGCAAAATCGTTTTTGAAGAGCAGGCAGTGGTCCCAGGGACCACTCCCTGCCCTTAAAAAATGAAACAAAAACATTTCATTTTCTATTTTTTTTAAATGCATGGAAAAAGGGCTGTATTTTTTAAAATGAAAACTGCTTTATTTAAAAGCAGTTCCAGACATGGTGGTCTGCTGAGCCTAGCAGGCCACCATCCCTGGGAGGGCTGGTATTCCCAATAGGCTGGCAAATTGCGAGAGGCTCATTAATATTAATGAGCCTTGCCATTTGCGACCCCATTGGGAATCCAAAATATTGTTAAACACACTGTTGTACATTTCATTAAGCGACTTGCAATGTATCGCCAATTGCGAGGCTCTAAATGAAATGGTTGTACATCTGGCCCCAAAATTCTAAGTACTTTGAGTATTTGGTTTGTGTGCACACATGTTTTTTTCGAATTACTGTTTTAATATTTGAAATGTAACTCATACAAATTGCTTGGGGGTCCCCGGCTTCCAGTGGTGACTCAATGGGGGTCCTCAGGAGTCAAAGGTTTGGGAACCACTGTTCTAGGTGATAGCTGGATGTATGGCACCAACAAAATGAAGGGTATGGGTGAAATGCGATAAAACGCAAAAAAATACGACATTTTTCCTTGATCCGAACTTGAGTTTTAGATAAAACTGGTAATGTTTTTTAATTTTTTTTAGCTAATTTCGAAATGACGGGCCGCATTTTAACATGAGTGCAAATCCTGAGACCATAGTTTAAAGCATGTATATAATTATTGTTAGAGAAATGGCATATACCCTTTTCCTTCCTGAACCATTGATTACACGGATGTGGCGGTGCACTACGTTTTTTCTGTGCGATTGCAGATAAAGTACCACATTGAATACCAATCCATGTTTTATTACTTTTATGAAGGAAGGACGTTGTTCAGTTGTTTTCTTTTATATTGGATTAATTTCCTTTTAATGATCGCAATTTGAGCACTTTCCTTAGAACTCTTTATTTGTATTCCAAGTGCTAGTCGAAATGTGACTTCAGCGTCTTGAAAATTACTTGTTGTTTCGTTTTTTTTTAATTGTGTTGCACATTGACTTGGCCCTGCGTTGATTTATTCTGTTGGTTTGTTCTGTAGACTTATTTCCTTTGACACTATTTATGTAAGCCAGTGAGTTGGTTTATCATCCTGCTTTAGAGGGGGAGGGGGTGTATCCTGGCCAGCCCTTGAACATGTGTTGTGTTTGTGTCATTCTTAATTGCATATTGTAGTGAGCATGCTCTTTGTGTTACATTACTGATGACACTTGAAGGTTCCAAGTGTCATCGGTGATCAGTTGAGCAGCCATCGTCCTTGGAGTAGCTGTGCAGAGCTGTCTATGCTGTGTTGGCCTTGTTTCCAGGAATTTATTAAAACCTCCAATTTGCCCATTGAGAGGGCAGCTCGAAGGTGGGAGGCTGCTGCAAAGGAGCTAACGGCTGTGGCTCTAGCGCTAAAATGATTTTTAAACTATTTACTTTATTTGGATATTACTTTGGGGCATTTTAGCAGCTCATCGGAGCTTTCTTAAATAAAATCCACTGGACACTGTAAATAGTCCCCTTTATGTTCTGCACTCACCTATACGCAGAGGGAGTCCGGGCTATCCGCGCTTGACATCTACTGCCTTTCCTCAAGTGGGGGTCCGTTGTGCGAGCAGACCCGCCATCTTTGGAGTAGCAGAGTGGGGGTCTAGTCTCCAGGACGCTCGGGGCACAAAAACAGACGCTGGTGCGAGCGTGCTGCATTGAGAGGGCAGCTCAAAGGTGGGAGGCTGCTGCGAAGGAGCTAACGGCTGTGGCTCTAGCACTAAAATTATTTTTAAACTATTTCGTTATTTGGATATTACTTTGGGGCATTTTAGCATCTCATCGGAGCTACTCACCTGTACGCAGAGGGGGTCCGGGCTAACCACGCTTGACATCTACTGCTCTCCTCAAGTGGGGGTCCGTCCGTGCGAGCGGACCCACCATCTTGGTAGTAGCAGAGTGTACCTGCTGGAGAGGGATGAGAGTTTTGTTCAGTGGAAGTTTCGACTTAACTAATGTAGCACAGCGGGTTAATGTTCCTACTGCAAAGGACGTGTAACATGCATTTTAAAAAGCAGTATTTTATGTGCATAGGTCCGTGGTTACTGCTTTTGTCACAGAGATTCTTTTGTTACTGTGCACTTCATAAGTGGCAATCATAATCTAGCAGAGGGACCTATACACTGTCATCAAAGAGCTGCTTGCAAACTGCTTGGTACCAGTTAGTTACTTTTTTTTCCCAGTCATTCATTATCCTGATGCTGCTAAAAAGATTTATTTGGGTGGAGATACATTTTTAATGCTAAAGCCAGTGCTAGCCACCGTGTTATGTTCTGAATCCTGAGTTTGTTCTTTTCCAGACCAAGTACTATTTAAAAATTCCTACCAGTATGAATGACCTGTGAATACTACACCTTGTAGTCCCCTTTACCTTATGTAACATTTTCTATACACTGATTTACTTGTATGATTTATTGTCTCTATATATATGTGATGTAAAGTGCTCTGACATCCTACAATGATATGAGAGATGCTATAAAACAAATGAAATACATGTGACAGAGGGGCTATTCCTTCAAAATAAAATACTATGGGCCAGCTATGCGACCCGTTTTTGTATGTGTAAACAGGTTCGCGAACCCGTTTGAGCATGCAAAAACCTATTGGGCCATGTACATAGCCTATTTCGCGAGTCGCAATTTTTTTAGTTTTGCAACTTGCTATTTGGAAGGGGCATTCCCTTCCAAATAGCGAGTCTCAAAACCATGTACACATTTTTTGCGACTGCAATTGCGGTCGCAAAACACTCTCAATTACCACCTACTTCAAGTAGATGGTAATGCATTCGCAAATGGAAAGGGGTCCCCAGGGGACCCCCTTCCCTTTGCAAATGCATGCAAAATCGTTTTTGAAGAGCAGGCAGTGGTCCCAGGGACCAATCCCTGCCCTTAAAAAATGAAACAAAAACATTTCATTTTCTATTTTTTTTAAATGCATGGAAAAAGGGCTGTATTTTTTAAAATGAAAACTGCTTTATTTAAAAGCAGTTCCAGACATGGTGGTCTGCTGAGCCTAGCAGGCCACCATCCCTGGGAGGGCTGGTATTCCCAATAGGCTGGCAAATTGCGAGAGGCTCATTAATATTAATGAGCCTTGCCATTTGCGACCCCATTGGGAATCCAAAATATTGTTAAACACACTGTTGTACATTTCATTAAGCGACTTGCAATGTATCGCCAATTGCGAGGCTCTAAATGAAATGGTTGTACATCTGGCCCCAAAATTCTAAGTACTTTGAGTATTTGGTTTGTGTGCACACATGTTTTTTTCGAATTACTGTTTTAATATTTGAAATGTAACTCATACAAATTGCTTGGGGGTCCCCGGCTTCCAGTGGTGACTCAATGGGGGTCCTCAGGAGTCAAAGGTTTGGGAACCACTGTTCTAGGTGATAGCTGGATGTATGGCACCAACAAAATGAAGGGTATGGGTGAAATGCGATAAAACGCAAAAAAATACGACATTTTTCCTTGATCCGAACTTGAGTTTTAGATAAAACTGGTAATGTTTTTTAATTTTTTTTAGCTAATTTCGAAATGACGGGCCGCATTTTAACATGAGTGCAAATCCTGAGACCATAGTTTAAAGCATGTATATAATTATTGTTAGAGAAATGGCATAT
The DNA here is from genome assembly GCF_964263255.1 of Lissotriton vulgaris. Classification (NCBI taxonomy): domain Eukaryota; kingdom Metazoa; phylum Chordata; class Amphibia; order Caudata; family Salamandridae; genus Lissotriton; species Lissotriton vulgaris. The sequence continues at coordinate 353,701,681 of NC_141698.1, forward strand.
ACCCTTTTCCTTCCTGAACCATTGATTACACGGATGTGGCGGTGCACTACGTTTTTTCTGTGCGATTGCAGATAAAGTACCACATTGAATACCAATCCATGTTTTATTACTTTTATGAAGGAAGGACGTTGTTCAGTTGTTTTCTTTTATATTGGATTAATTTCCTTTTAATGATCGCAATTTGAGCACTTTCCTTAGAACTCTTTATTTGTATTCCAAGTGCTAGTCGAAATGTGACTTCAGCGTCTTGAAAATTACTTGTTGTTTCGTTTTTTTTTAATTGTGTTGCACATTGACTTGGCCCTGCGTTGATTTATTCTGTTGGTTTGTTCTGTAGACTTATTTCCTTTGACACTATTTATGTAAGCCAGTGAGTTGGTTTATCATCCTGCTTTAGAGGGGGAGGGGGTGTATCCTGGCCAGCCCTTGAACATGTGTTGTGTTTGTGTCATTCTTAATTGCATATTGTAGTGAGCATGCTCTTTGTGTTACATTACTGATGACACTTGAAGGTTCCAAGTGTCATCGGTGATCAGTTGAGCAGCCATCGTCCTTGGAGTAGCTGTGCAGAGCTGTCTATGCTGTGTTGGCCTTGTTTCCAGGAATTTATTAAAACCTCCAATTTGCCCATTGAGAGGGCAGCTCGAAGGTGGGAGGCTGCTGCAAAGGAGCTAACGGCTGTGGCTCTAGCGCTAAAATGATTTTTAAACTATTTACTTTATTTGGATATTACTTTGCGGCATTTTTGCAGCTCATCGTAGCTTACTTAAATAAAATCTACTGGACACTCTAAATAGTCCCCTTTATGTTCTGCACTCACCTGTACGCAGAGGGGGTCCGGGCTAACCGAGCTTGACATCTACTGCTCTCCTCAAGTGGGGGTCCGTCCGTGCGAGCGGACCCGCCATCTTGGGAGTAGCAGAGTGGCGGTCTAGTCTCCAGGACGCTCGGGGCACAAAAACAGACGCTGGCGTGAACGTGTGCAGCGGGCGCGCCGATGGCACGCCAAAGGTGCACCAAAGGCAAGCCCATCTGCGCCCTTCCACGCCAAGGACGCGCTCAGCGCCAGCCATGTTGCCCCTCTTGGCTTGGTATGGGGGCCAGTGGTAGACTGTGATCTTAGGTGTTATACCAACAAAGAACTTAACATTATTGGTGAGAGGGGGCATGAAAAAGGGACCCTTATTTTGTCTAACACTGCCTTCCCTGTGTCTGACTTTTTGAGGAGTGATACTATAGTCGGTGGGCTTTTGAATGTTAGGTCTCTCCTCAACCACAGTGTTGAGATACAACTGGTGCTGGAGACTCATGAACTTGATTTCTAGTGTATGACCGAAACATGGACTGCGCCGGAGTGCGACGTTGATGCTGGGAATGCTTGTCCGTTAGGATTTAAAATTCACCATAAGCCTACAACCAATGGTAGGGGCGGTGGGGTGGGGGTGATTTTTAGAGACACAATGGACTTGAATGTCATTGAAATGGAGGAATGTAATGGCTGTGAATTATTTGGCTTTTCTCTTGAGAATGCACAGAGGCTTATTTTAGTGGGCATTATCCATTATAGACCCCCGGGGGTCTTCACTTTAGCCCAACAGCAGTCGTTACTGGAATTGTTTTTCAATATGGCGGTTACTCATAGCCACTTGGTGATTCTTGGAGATTTTAACTTGTGGCTGAATGGCACTATGAATATAGGTTTTAATAACATGATTAAATCATGTAAGGCCCTTGGCCTCTCCTAGCGAGTCTCACAAGCAACCCACATAGGAGGCCATCGGTTGGACCTGATCTTTTCTGAGACCAACCTCCTTACTGTTGTGGATGTTTTACCTATGGGCTGGACTGACCATTTTTTGATTAAATTCTATGTGAAGTCAGGCATGTTTATTGCTGGGACAACTGCTCATGTGAGGAAGTACGCTTGCAGGAATTGGAAGTACCTTGCTCGAAAAAAAGGTGCCTTTACTTATGTTCAGGGTTGAGGAGTGCTTTGCCTCTTAATTGCAGAATGAGGCGAACTACCCTGCTCTCTGCTCAAAGATCACCTCGGTCTTGGATATTATTGCTCCTATTAAACAACATAGGAGTAGGGGGAGACCCTCAGCTCCTTGGTTTACGGATAGCCTAAAAAATCTGAGGCTGGAATGTAAACAAGCAGAGAGGAGGTGGAGGCGCGCATATCTAGATAGGGACAGGCTTGCTTGGAAAGATAAGCGAGCGGATTACAAAAAGGAGATCCATAGAGTCAAGGCAGCATACTTTTCCATTGTGATTCTTGATGCCCCGAATAGCTCTCGCAGCATTTTTAATATTGTGAAAAGTCTCATTAGCCCAGACTGTGCCAAGAATGAGTTCCCTCCCTCCCAGGAACTCTGCGATAATCTAGCCAGGTTTTTTCTGGACAAAATTAAACTGACTATTGATGATCTGGGGGTGGAGCAGCAACAAATCCTGGCAGCACCTGATGGCGACGGTCTGGCTACTCTTGGGGCCGTTTATGAACAAGGGGGAGTTGAGCCCCTCGTGAAATCCGCGCAACTGTCTGTGGAGGAGTTCAGGAAGTGGCTTTTGGTATCACTTCTGGGTCTCCGCCTGATCCGATTCCACTAAAAATCTGGAAGGAGTTTGAGACTGAGCTCTTCCCTGTACTTCGGCTGTTATGTAACCAGTTGCTCACTACTGCTATGGCCAGTCCGACCCTGTAGGCATGCCTGTGTCACTAGCACTTCTCAATAAAGGGGGACAGCAATGAAATTAGCGGATGCAATTGGCACTTACTGAATTCCCCCTCCCCTTAAACCATTATGCAAAGATCAGCGCACACCAGAAGTTAAATACATACATCCCCCAGGGGAGCGAGTTCAACCCTCTCCTACCTGCATTTAACGGCATGCAACCCTTTCCCATAAAGTAATTCCTGTGACAACAGGATATGCTGTATAAAAGGCCACAGTTTAATCAACACATGATTTACACATTTCACAACTTATTGGTTGGTCATTCATAAACATCCTTGTCAATTTACGCCTGCATTACTTCCATGCTTGATGTCATTTTGTCAGCACTGCTTTTGGTCGAGGTGCCCCCTGCTCAAGGCCTCAGTGTTCACGGTTCCAGGCTTCCCTTGCTACCGATTTGTGACTGTCCGTTAGGACAAGCCGGGGTTGCAAGTACTGTTTTGTTTCCCCTGGACCCTTGCTGCCCACTTTAACTGCTCCCCAGTTTCCCTGCTATGTGGCATTCCAAGGGCACTGTTCGAGCCTTTCTTCTACACTGCCTGTGCAGTGTATTGTCATTTGCTCACCCCGTGTCACTGCTGTGAGGCATCGCAAGGGCAATGTGTAAGCAGCTCCTCTACCCATGGTACTTTCCCCTCTGGATCTTTGCACGGGTTTCTTCCGCCCTCTCTTTCAGTGACTCCACAGCTGCGATGAACGCTTCTTTTTTTATGTGGCTGGGAGGGATTCCAATGTGACTGGAGGTTTCTGTGCTCCAAAGGGAAACCCTACACCCCTTTTTAACCCCCCAGCCACTTTACTTTCCTGGCCCTGATTAGCCACCAGGCCTTATCTCTGGGGCACCCAATCATTTGCGCCCCAACTTTCCATGGGCTTGAAGGTTGATTCCCATTCCAGGGGTGTTTCTTACAGGGCCATATTGGGTCTGGCTTAGCCTTCCTGGCCCATTTCCCAACACCTCGCAGGAGGGGCGACTTCACCCCTTTCCTCCCCGCCTTTACTCTAATGCCACCTGAGAGAAGTTGGCCTGGTACATAATGTCCACTAGTTAAAGGGGGCACCTTCCACCTGTCCAAACAACCCATATGGTGATTTAGGGAGTCAAAGATAACCTTAGAAAGCTATCCAAATGGTGCTTCAGCAAGACGCTGAGGTGGCGCTGCAGCGTGACTCAGTCTGGGGTGGCGCTGCAGCGTGACTCAGTCTGGGGTGGCGCTGCAGCGTGACGCTGGGGTGCACTGCAGAGTGATGCTGGGGTGGCACCACAGAGTTACTCTGGGGTGGCGCTGCAGAGTGAATCTGAGTAACTGTGAGGTGATGCTGTGGGGAGCTGAGTGATGTTCTGGTGGTGCCTATTGATGCAGAGTGATGCTGAGGTGGTGCTGAGTGACGCCGAGTGGTGATGCTGAGGTGACACAGAGGTGGTGCATAGTGAGACTCAGGTGGCACAGAGTAACTGGGAGGTGATGCTGCGGGGGTGCTGAGTGATGCTGTAGGGGCGCTGAGTGATGCTGCGTGGGCGCTGAGTGATGCTGCGTGGGCGCTGAGTGATGCTGCGGAGGCGCTGAGTGATGCTGCGGAGGCGCTGAGTGATGCTGCGGAGGCGCTGAGTGATGCTGCGGAGGCGCTGAGTGATGCTGCGGGGGTGCTGAGTGATGCTGCGGGGGTGCTGAGTGATGTTGCGGGGGTGCTGAGTGATGTTGCGGGGGTGCTGAGTGATGTTGCGGGGGTGCTGAGTGATGTTGCGGGGGTGCTGAGTGATGCTGCGGGGGTGCTGAGTGATGCTGCGGGGGTGCTGAGTGATGCTGCGGGGGTGCTGAGTGATGCTGCGGGGTGCTGAGTGATGCTGCGGGGGTGCTGAGTGATGCTGCGGGGGTGCTGAGTGATGCTGCGGGGGTGCTGAGTGATGCTGCGGGGTGGTGAGCGATGCTGCGGGGGATGCTGAGCGATGCTGCGGGGGATGCTGAGCGATGCTGTGGGGGTGCTGAGTGATGCAGTGGGTGTGCTGCGTGATGCTATGGTGTTTTTGAGTGATACTGTGGTGGCGTTGAGATGCTGGGGTGGTAATTAGTTAGACTGAGATGGCTATGAGGTGGCGCTGAGTGATAGGTGGCACTGAGTAAGTCTGAGGTGATGCTGAGGTGGCACTGAGGTGGTGCTGAGTAAGTCTGAGGTGATGCTGAGTGGTGGCGCTGCAGAGTGGTGCTGTGTTGGTGCCGCAGAGTGGCGCTGTGGTGGCGTAGCAGAGTGGCGCTGTGGTGGCGTAGCAGAGTGGTGCTGTGGTGGCTCAGCAGAGAGGTGCTGTGGTCCCGCTTTGGCATTATTAGCTAATAGGGATGTGCTAAAATGAAGATGTTAGAATCTGTTATTCATAGTTTTTATTATTCCCTCAAACTGTAGCATGAAACTTCCTCCCTCAACTTATCAGATCACGTAATTGCCATTGGTGTACCATAACCTAAAAGAATTCCAGCAAGAAGAGTCTGCTGTCACTTGGCTGGCCATGAGATCTTTTTATCCAAGTCCTAATATAGGTGCTAGAGTTGTCAAGAGTGGTAGCAAATAAAACATGATTGAGAGAAGTATGCTAGGTTGAAAAATAAATTGAGATTTGAGTTTGTATTGAGCTGTGAATTTTGACAATATTACAGAATCCATAGTACTAATTATTAATGCTTTAGAAAAACTGTTTTTTGTTTAGTTGCATTATTTTGGAAATATTCAAGTTCTAATAATGGACTAACAGTGGACTTTTCCATCTGCAAAATATACTGAAGGACTAGCAGAGGCAGTGTGCAGAAGAGAATTTCTCTGCATTGATGAGACAATGAAAAAAAAAGTTAATCAGCCTTTCATCTGCAGAATATATTGACTGACCAGCAGAGGCATTGTGCAGAAGAGAATCTCTCTCTGTTGCTGAGACAAAGAAAAAAAAGTTAATCAGCCTTTCATCTGCGGAATATATTGACTGACCAGAAGAGTCAGTTTTACAGCAGAGAAATTCTGTGCATTGCTGAGGCAAAAAAACAAACCGTTCCTCAGCCTGCTGCACTTCATCATTTTATATGGTAAGTACAACTCTTATTTAATCATTTTGCTTGTCATTAAAAGAAGTTCAAAGCATCTGACAGCTCCTAGTACCTTAGTGGGGTCTTTCGTGTAAATGTCAAAGTGGTGGCAATGTGTGACGCTATGAGTGTCATGATAGTTTATCAAAGATTTTGACTGTCTACAAGGCTGACCCATGTTTCTTTAGATACTTTTGCTAGCAATATTCCCTCAGAGGAAATTTCGCTTTGAGGCTGGAATGAGTATTCTTAAGTTAGAGCGATTGACTTTCACATGGAAGAAAGCTCATTTAAACTGTTTCCCTGCACTCTGTATGTGGGACTCTGATACTCAAGATGTATTACTGTTTAGAATACTCTGTGTTCTTGTAACTCTAGCCAACTTTGAAAAGGAACCCAATGCTTGCAATGGTGCAAAGTACTTTACCATTATGCCTACTACTTGCCTTGCTTTGATAATTACAGAGAATTATCTAGTGAGTAATTGCTGATGTCTCGTCCTCCAGTGTAATAGTCCCCCAGAGAGATTGGTCAAGTGGTGCCCTAACGTGATAAACTTACAGGAGGATGTCAGCTGACATGAGGGCCAATAAATTGCCTAGCAAGCAATGGGATATATTTCTCATGGTATGGAAATGGGTAGCAGAGTAGACCGGATGCCCAGATGAAGACTAAGATGTTGAGATGAAAGAAATTTGGGCATTATTTGAGGCATATACATTTGTTTGAAGGTGTGGTTGATATTAATGTTCTTGCATTCTCTATAGAGTTAGCTGATATGGATGTGCTAAAAGGAAGATGTTGGAATTTGAAGTCCTAGTTTTTATTATTCCCACTAACTGTAGCATGAACCTTCCTCCCTCAACTTATCAGATCACTTAATTGCTAGTGGTGTACCATAACCTAAAAGAATTGCAGCGAGAAGGGTCTGCAGTCACTTGGCTGATCATGAGATCTTTTTATCCAAGAACTAATATAGGTGGTAGAGTTGTTGAGAGTGATAGCAAATAAGACGGGATTGAGAGAAGAATGCTATTTTGAAAATAATTGAGATTTGAATTTGTATTGAGCTGTGAATTTTCACAATATTACAGACTCCAAAGTACTATTTATTAATGCTTAGTAAAAATCAGTTTTTTGTTCAAAGTCAAAAGGTGCTTTATTCGGTTTGTAAAAAAATACAACCATATAGCAACATACACATAAAATTTAACACAATACTAAATTAAGCTGTCAAAAAAAACAAAAAAAAAAACAGTCTTACACAGTAGCGCTCATTGTAGAAACATTTACAGTATCAATAGTGCATAGTCATTAGGTCATTCAAGTTTGGCTAAGATTTTAACAATCCTGCGACCTATAATTATGTGCAAAGATGCAATTTAAAGTGCTAAATATTGTCTCTATATTAGTATATGTGCAAATTGGCAATTCTAAAGTGCATATGCAATTAGCAGCACCTAGACTATCTATTAATTAAAAACAATAATATGAAACAAAGTGCAAGTAGTAAGCCAATCCTATGATAAATCTAGTACAGTAGCAGCAATTAGTCCAACAAACATATGTGTGCAAAATACAAATACATAATTCAGCAGCATCAATTTAAAGTGCATAGTACATTTAGCAGCTAAAGAAATTCATATAATAATTGATTTTCTTGCAGAGATACATTTTAAAATATAAGTAGCCACATAAAAGCAAACATCTGGGGACTCTAGGTTAAACACTAGTGTCATTGCTGTTTGTAGATGATGCGTATTATATTTTAAAAAGATGGGTTTCAAATAATATTTCCTTAAAAAAGTATAAAAAGTACAAGTCAACATAAAGTGACACGTGCTCTGTTTTGATTTGCCATCACACGGGCATACACAAGTTCCAGGTTTTTTAGGCACAGGGAAAGCCACAAGGTGATGTACAATTCCTAGGCGGAGGCGGGTTAAAACAAATCGATGGGAGGGAATACTAACTATTACAAAATAAGATTGGAAGCCCACATTAATATTATGTTGTTGGTAAAGATTGAATGTACTCTGTTTGGTATATTTTTCCATCCTAGTCTCTTCTGTAAATTTCATAAACGAAACTTTCAGTTCCCGCTTTGATAAAGTAGGGTCCATTGTTAGTTCATTATAAATGTCCAGTCCATATAATGTTTTGTACCAATGATGTATATGCTTCAGCCAGGGGATGTTTGATCGGCGATCAAGTTTGATACAATCTGTTATTACGTCCTGCGTAAACTTGGTTTCCTCCTTTGCCCATATTGAGCGCCATAAGGATAGAGGACGAAGGGCAATTAGATCATTGATATAGTACATATCAAGTTCCTTATGTATTAGCTCCGTTGAAGCCATGACTGGAACACTAATTAATCTTTTTAAAAACACATTCTCCCTCACCTGGATAGATTTAGCACACTGTACATCATACCCCCATACTCCAGCTCCATATATAGCTGAGGAGACGCATCTAGCATTAAAAAGGGATAGCATTTCATGAATTCTGCGATCCCCTAATTTAGTGGCAAATCTAAATATACAGTTTGTATTCCGGGACATTTTGAAAAGGACACTGTTTTGTTCATTAATCCATTTCCCATTTCCCGAAAAGGTGATGCCTAAATAGCAGAAGCTATTAACAGATTCTAGTTTCTCTCCTTCTAAAAAAAAGGGTTTGTGTTTTCTAGGTTTCTTACCACAAACCATGGTAACCGTTTTCCCTTTATTAATTTTCAAATTCCTACTCTTAATAAAAATATGGAATTGATCAATTAATTGTTGCAGTCCATTATGTGTCCTAGAGAGGAGGACCGCGTCGTCCGCATATAAGAGGACTGGGACGGGGTTACCATTTATAGTTGGGGCATCTGCATTAATCAATTTCAGAAATGTATCCACATGGTTGATAAAAAGTGAAAATAGTAAAGGGGCAAGTACGCATCCTTGACGGATGCCTCGCTTAACTTCAAAGAAAGGGGTACACTCTCCATCTATTCCAAACCTTACTTTGCTTGATAAGTTACTATACAAGCGAGCTAGCAGATGGATAATTTCAATGGGGGCGCCCATTGCTAGTAGTATGGGCCAGAGCAGTGCGTGTTCCACCAGGTCGAACGCGGAACTCAAGTCGGCAAAGCATAAATAAAGATGACCAGATTTAGCTTTGGTATACTTGCCAACTATGAGTTCCAGGTTCACGCACTGCTCCATTGTTCCTAATCCCCTACGAAACCCATACTGCACTGGGGACAGAATGGTATTCTCCTCGGCCCAGGCTTCCAATCTCACTAATAGGACTCGACTAAGGATTTTAACTGTCGAGTCCAAAAGAGAGATTGGACGATAATTCCTTGCCTCTGACCTGGATCCTTTTTTATAAAGGGGTATAATAATTGATTGGCCCCATGTCAGTGGTAAATTATCTTCCACCGCAGCATTAAAGTAACGAGTTAGGATTGGGGCCCATAATGTTATTTCATGTTTATAAAAGTCCATGGGTACCCCATCGGGCCCGGGTGCTTTACCACCCTTACTATTTGTGATTGCGTCTGTCACTTCATTTAAAGTTAAAAACAACTGCATTTTCTTCCAATTAAAACATAAAATAGACCCATCAGATTTAAGATCAGAATTAAAAATCTCAGAGAAATGTGCAATCCATGCAAGACTGCTGACATGCGAACTGACCTCAGGAATGTTTTCATTCTTTAAGAATGGGCCATTTATCGTTTCCCAAAAGAGTTTATGGTTTTTAGTTACAGCGGCCATATCAAGTTTATTCCAGGCCTCGTCCTGTAGCTCCATTTTCCTGGTTGACAGGGCCAGTTTATAATTAATACGTTCTTCTCTGACTCTTTCTTTATTTCTAGGTTTAGCATTAAGTACACTTTTTAATCTTTTCAGAGTCTCTGCACAATGTTTGTCAAACCACACAGTTTTGTTTCTTTTAACCCTTCTGTTTCTTTTTAACAGGGAATTTTCAACTGTGCATGTAATTTTCATAAAATTGGAGAGGACATCGGGCGCTATCACATTAGGTGCAAGGCAGTATTCAACCTCTCTGGTACATTTACAAATAATATCCTTTGTTAGTTTGTTAGGGACAATTTTAATCCATTTAATTCTCGTGCCATTAGGTCTCTCAACGGAGATCCCATGGACAGCTTTGCCATTCACAACCGTTTTTTGACCCCAACCCATTAACTCCACAGAGATGCTGTTGTGATCGCTCACAGGCTGCTCTATTACCCAAACATTAGTAAAAATTGAGCCGCTGGACACCAAAATATGATCGATATTGGAATGGGCATCTCTCCCCCTAAAAGTTGGACAAATTTCATTATTTTTGTTTTTTGTACAATCAAGCAATTCCAAGTTGAACTTGGCTATTAAATTGTTCAGTGCGCTGCCATAATTACTGTGTGGGAAATGATTAACATAAACACTGTCACCCCCTACATAATCCTCGCGGTGACCACATATCCCCTTCCGGGCATATCTGCAAGCTTGGATGTTAAAGTCACCTGCCCACAGGATTACAAAATTGTTCTTGGAGAGAGTGATTGCAGCTTCAATAGCACGTTCAACATCGGGAACAATCATATCACGTTTAGGGCCCACAATATTATTATAAAAATTTACAATAATTAGATCCCTACCATGGCTATGTTTTAGGCGCAATATAGACGCATGCTGACAAACTATAGAGTGTTCCCCAAGAATAAATTCTGTTAATTTAGTTGAAACCAAAGTCAGTAGGCCTCCCTTGGCTCTACCAGCTTTGGAAGCTACTGCTGCCACTTTGTAGGAGGTGTAACCTTCAACTTCTATTGGTCCTGTATGCCATGTCTCTTGTAAACAAATAATGTCATAACCACATATGATAAAGTCATCCCAAAATGGGGTACATAATTTAGAGGCAATTCCGGCAATATTCCAGCTGTTAAATACAAGAGAATCAGCATTACTAGATCCTATACTTTCAGAGTGATTAGTCAAGAGTGAAGCTTCAAAGCTTACGATCGGGGTAACAATAGCATTATCATTTGTTACAGTTGGTTCATTGTCTATAACATTGCCTATACATAGTACAGTATTTGATGAAATTAATTGCGACTCAGTTATATTATTTGCACAGCTTTCATCACCCCGCTCTTTCTCTAAGGTTAATGTATCACCTGTTACAGAACTACCAGAACTCGGGGTCAAGCATGGATCGCACAGTCAGTCATTCTCCTCAAGTGAGCTGAGCAACTGGAATCTATTAGAGGTTGGGACCAAGAAGTTGTCATACAGGTTAGGCAGTAGAGGGGGACAAATAGATACAACATTAGGGTATTTGATAAAAGCCGCTCTTGGATGCTGGAAGTTATGTGTAGTAATTTGTCTTACTGCCTGGTTCCTATAAAAATAATCCAGTGGGAACAGTGTGATGTTATATTCATGATTCGATGGCATAGGTGCATGTAAAATCGAATCTCTCGCCCATTCTGTAGTCCTGAAATTTATAATTATGCAGTCCCCGTCTATCTCCTTTTTATTAGGCCCTACCCAACCTACCCTCTGTGTAGTTATGATCTCATCCGCGCCTCGCATTGGGAACCCACAATTTTTCACCAACCAATATAGGGTCTTATTTTTCAAGGTTTCTTGATTTTCAAATTGGTTAGGCAGCAGCTTGGGGACATTCGCGAGTATCGCTACAAATGGTCTGCAATCAGGTGGCAGATTAATAGTGGCTGGGATGACATTATTAATATGGGGCCTCGGTACAGGTAGGCTCTTATAGGTGGTGGCAGGTTCATTGATGTTTCTTTGGCCCTCGTCTACTTTTTGCCCATGTGCTACCTTGGGAGTGATGGTTATTGGCCTCTGCCTTCCACTTGTAGAGGGTACCGGGTTTCCCATCACAATGGGCACACTAGGAGTGCGATTTTCTGCACTTGATTTACTATTACTCTGGGTCCCAGAATTTACTTTATTTGAATGAGGTCTAATTTGTGAACCCAGTTGTTCTAGGACATCCAAGTTAGCTATTCCCAGTTTCTCTAGGTTTTCTATTTTTTTACTTAGAATTTCTAAAGATTCCATCACTGGTGCGATGTAGGTTTTTACCATTTTCTCGAGACATTCTTTGACTGCCTCGGCTTTGTTTAAAGTTTGCATTTCCAGTAATTTTATATCTTTTACATGTCTCCCTCCACTGTTCTGCTGTATCTCACCTTCACTTTCGTTGGTTTCAAGAATTTGTATGGCCCTCTTCCTTTTTCTTCTATGTATTTTAGTCTGTTTATTTATTATTAACCTTTTTCGACTTTGGGTTAGTTTCCTTTTAAAGGGTACAGGCTCACAGTCAGTTTCGCTACTTAAACTAATTTCACTGATTTGTACAGTTGGAATGACAAGATTAGTAACACAGCCATCCAAATCCCCATTAGTTACAGTCACAACACTAGGCATTAGGGGCTGTGGTGATATGCTGGCTGACAGGTCAGGTGTTATAGACAATCTACACTCTCTAGTACAAGGAACAGTGGGTCCTAAAAGCTGTGGTACATCAGGTTGAATTATATCATACCTTGGCAAACCTGCAAATGATTCCAATAGAAGTGAATCATGTGATATTGTTGTTTCATTTGGAACGCTAACATGTGTGTTAATAGTTTGTGACGTTTGATTTATTAAACACATACTCGCTGGTAATGATAATCTTCTTTCAGTACTTTCAATAGCGTTAACAACAACACCAATTGTTTGTTGCAACATCCTATCAATTGCAGTTAGGGTGGGTAAAGGGGTTGGCGCCAAGGTTTGTTTTCTTGTAGTTGAGCGAGTGTGCATAGGTGTTTTTTTGACCGCCACCCTACTTTTACTTTTGCCCTCCATCGGGCCTGTTACCCAATATTTACTGTATATAATCACAAAAGATGGGTTGTATACCTTAGGAAAGCCGGGAATGGTAAATGTCAGGGGGGTGGCCCGGTCCGGTCTCCTGCGGTCTCTGAGGACCTCAGAGGGCCCGCCCTTTGCCCGGGCTTAGCCCGGCGCTCCCGCGCGCTCCCGCGACGCGGATGTGGAGCCTTGAATTTAAACGCCGCCTGGCGCGCTGGATGACCTCCTCCCTTCCGGTCCCGGTGCAAGGGCAGCTGGAGGTTGTAGTCAGGCTCCCTCTCACTCTCCCTCACTCGTCAGCTGCTGTTGGTCTGCAGCGCCGGGGGGAGAGCGGGAAGCACACACAGGTCCGGGGATGCAGGATGGGCTGGTGAACGCAACCACAAAGTATGCCGGTGAGTTTTAAATGGGCAGTTTCTGTCCCTCGCTCCACCGATGTGGAGCCTTGAATTTAAACGCCGCCTGGCGCGCTGGATGACCTCCTCCCTTCCGGTCCCGGTGCAAGGGCAGCTGGGGGTTGTAGTCAGGCTCCCTCTCACTCTCCCTCACTCGTCAGCTGCTGTTGGTCTGCAGCGCCGGGGGGAGAGCGGGAAGCACACACAGGTCCGGGGATGCAGGACGGGCTGGTGAACGCAACCACAAAGTATGCCGGTGAGTTTTAAATGGGCAGTTTCTGTCCCTCGCTCCACCGATGTGGAGCCTTGAATTTAAACGCCGCCTGGCGCGCTGGATGACCTCCTCCCTTCCGGTCCCGGTGCAAGGGCAGCTGGGGGTTGTAGTCAGGCTCCCTCTCACTCTCCCTCACTCGTCAGCTGCTGTTGGTCTGCAGCGCCGGGGGGAGAGCGGGAAGCACACACAGGTCCGGGGATGCAGGACGGGCTGGTGAACGCAACCACAAAGTATGCCGGTGAGTTTTAAATGGGCAGTTTCTGTCCCTCGCTCCACCGATGTGGAGCCTTGAATTTAAACGCCGCCTGGCGCGCTGGATGACCTCCTCCCTTCCGGTCCCGGTGCAAGGGCAGCTGGGGGTTGTAGTCAGGCTCCCTCTCACTCTCCCTCACTCGTCAGCTGCTGTTGGTCTGCAGCGCCGGGGGGAGAGCGGGAAGCACACACAGGTCCGGGGATGCAGGACGGGCTGGTGAACGCAACCACAAAGTATGCCGGTGAGTTTTAAATGGGCAGTTTCTGTCCCTCGCTCCACCGATGTGGAGCCTTGAATTTAAACGCCGCCTGGCGCGCTGGATGACCTCCTCCCTTCCGGTCCCGGTGCAAGGGCAGCTGGGGGTTGTAGTCAGGCTCCCTCTCACTCTCCCTCACTCGTCAGCTGCTGTTGGTCTGCAGCGCCGGGGGGAGAGCGGGAAGCACACACAGGTCCGGGGATGCAGGACGGGCTGGTGAACGCAACCACAAAGTATGCCGGTGAGTTTTAAATGGGCAGTTTCTGTCCCTCGCTCCACCGATGTGGAGCCTTGAATTTAAACGCCGCCTGGCGCGCTGGATGACCTCCTCCCTTCCGGTCCCGGTGCAAGGGCAGCTGGGGGTTGTAGTCAGGCTCCCTCTCACTCTCCCTCACTCGTCAGCTGCTGTTGGTCTGCAGCGCCGGGGGGAGAGCGGGAAGCACACACAGGTCCGGGGATGCAGGACGGGCTGGTGAACGCAACCACAAAGTATGCCGGTGAGTTTTAAATGGGCAGTTTCTGTCCCTCGCTCCACCGATGTGGAGCCTTGAATTTAAACGCCGCCTGGCGCGCTGGATGACCTCCTCCCTTCCGGTCCCGGTGCAAGGGCAGCTGGGGGTTGTAGTCAGGCTCCCTCTCACTCTCCCTCACTCGTCAGCTGCTGTTGGTCTGCAGCGCCGGGGGGAGAGCGGGAAGCACACACAGGTCCGGGGATGCAGGACGGGCTGGTGAACGCAACCACAAAGTATGCCGGTGAGTTTTAAATGGGCAGTTTTTTGTTTAGTTGCATTATTTTAGAAATATTCAAGTACCTAATAATGAATTAACAGTGGACTTTTCCATGTGCAGATTATACTGAATGAGCAGCAGAGGCAGTGTGCAGAAGAGAATTTCTCTGCGTTGCTGAGACAAAACAAAAAGTTCATCAGCCTTTTATCTGCAGAATATATTGACTGACCAGCACAGGCAGTATGCAGAAAAGAATTTCTCTGCGTTGCTGAGACAAAGAAAAAAAGTTCATCAGCCTTTCATCTGCGGAATATATTGACTGAGCAGCAGAGTCAGTTTTGCAGTGGAGAAATTCTGTGCATTGCTGAGGCAAAAAAAAACCCGCTCCTCAGCCTGCTGCACTTCATCTTTTTATATGGTAAGTCCAACTCATATTTTATCATTTTGCTTGTCATTAAAAGAAGTTCATAGCATCTGACAGCTCCTAGTACCTTAGTGGTGTCTTTCGTGTAAAAGTCAAGATGGCAGCAATGTGTGACGCTATGAGTGTCATGATAGTTTAACAAAGATTTTGACCGTCTACAAGGCTGACCCATCTTTCTTTAGATAGTTTTGCTAGCAATATTCCCGCAGAGGAAATTACTCTTCGAGGCTGGAATGAGTTTTCTTAAGTTAGAGCGATTGACTTTCACATGGGAGAAAGCTCATTTAACCTGTTTCCCTACACTCTATATGTGGGACTCTGATACTCAAGATATATTACTGTTTAGAATACTCTTTGTTCTTGTAACTCTAGCCTGCCTTTGAAAAGGAACTCAATGCTTGCAATGGTGCAAAGTACTTTACCATTATGCCAACTACTTGCCTTGCATTGATAATTACAGAGAATTACCTAGTCAGTAATTGCTGTAGTCTCGACCTCTGGTGTAATAGTCCCCCAGAGCGATTGGTCAAGTGGTGCCCAAACTTGATAAAGCTACAGGAGGATGTCATCTGACATGAGGGCCAATAAATTGCCTAGCAAGCAATGGGATAAATTTCTAATGGTATTGAAATGGGTAGCAGGGTAGACAGGATGCCCAGATGAAGACTAAGATGTTGAGATGAAAGAAATGTGGGCATTATTTGAGATATATACATTTGTTTGAAGGTGTGGTTGATATTAATGTTCTTACGTTCTCTATAGATTAGCTGATAGGGATGTGCTAAAATGAAGGTGTTAGAATCTGTTATTCATAGTTTTTATTATTCTCACAAACTGTAGCGTAAACCTTCCTACCTTAACATATTAAATCACTGAATTGCTATGGTGTACCATAACCTATAATAATTCCTGTGAGAAGAGGACACTATCTATTGGCTGCCAAAGAGATCTTTCTATCGAAGTCCTCATATAGGTGCTAGAGTTGTGCAGAGAATACCAGCAAATGAGGCATAGGATTGAAAGAAGTCTGGTAGGTTGAAATCTAAATTGAGATTATAATTTTTTGTGATCTTTGGATTGTCACAATATTAGACACGCCATAGTACTAATAATTGATGCTTTATAAAAAATCTTTTTTTGGTAGTGTTGCATTTGGGTTGGAAATATTCAAGTTCTGAAAATTGACTAACAGTGGACTTATCCACCTGCAGATTATACTGAATGGCCAACAGAGGCAGTGTTGCAGAGGAATATTTCTCTGCTTGCTGAGAGAAAAAAAAAGAAAAGTCATTCCTCAGCCTTCTCCATGCCTCGATAAATATACATGGTAAGTCAAACTCTCATTTAATAATTTTGCCATTAATACAAAGTTCATACCATCTGATGGCTCTCAGTGCCTTTTAGTGGGGTCTTCCACATTTATATAATCTTCTAAGACGGTAGCAATATGGGTGAAGCTATGGCCATCATGATAGTTTATCAAAGACTTTGACTGTCTATGTGGCTGACAAAATCTTCTTTAGATACTTGTGCAGGCAATTTCTCCTCCAAGTTAATCACCATCTTTCAGGCTGGAATGAGGTTTCTTAGGCTAAAGCAATTGACTTACTTTCAGATGGAGGGAAGCTATTTACCCTGTTTCGCTGCTCTCTGTGAGTGGGACTCTGATACTCAAGATGGACTGGTATTTAGAAACTGTGTTCTTCTAACTCTAGCCCTCTTTAAATAGGAGCCCAATGTTTTCAATGGTGCAGAGTACTTTCCCATTACACCTTCTACTTGCTGTGCAGTCTTATTCCCAGATACTTACCTAGTGTGTAATTGCTGATGTCTGGTCCTCCGGTGTAATCGTCACCCAGGGCGATTGATCAAGTGGTGTCATTACATCACAAAGCTACAGCAGGATGTCATCTCACATGAGGGCCAATCAGTTGCCTCTTCTAACTCTAGTCCTCTTTAAATAGGAGCACAATGCTTTTAATGGTTCAGTGTACTTTCCCATTACACCTCCTACTTGCTGTGCAGTCATATTTACAGGTAGTTACCTAGTGTGTAATTGCTGATGTCTGGTCCTCCGGTGTAATCGTCACCCAGGGCGATTGTTCAAGTGGTGCCATTACATCACAAAGCTACAGCAGGATATCATCTAACATGAGGCCAATCAGTTGCCTAGTACGGAATAGGATACATGTATCATGGTATAGCAAAGGGAGCAATGTAGACAGGATGCCCAGCTGAAGACTAAGGTGGTGAGATGAAATGACCTAGGCCATTATTTGAAACGTGTACATTTGTTTAAAGGAGTGGTTGATCATAACATTCTGGAGTTCTCTATAGGCTAGCTGATAGGGATGTGCTAAAATTAAGATGTTGGAATCTGTTATTCATAGTTTTTATTATTCCCACAAACTGTAGCGTAAACCTTCCTCCCTTAACATATCAGATCACTGAATTGCGATGGTGTACCATAACCTATAATAATTCCTGTGAGAAGGGCACACTATCTTGTCTGCCAAAGAGATCTTTCTATCGAAGTCCTCATATAGGTGCTAGAGTTGTGTAGAGAGTACCAGCAAATGAGGCATAGGATGGAAAGAAGTCTGCTAGGTTGAAATCTAAATTGAGATTATAATTTTTAGTGAGCTTTGGATTGTCACAATATTAGACACGCCATAGTACTAATAAGTGATGCTTTATAAAAATCTTTTTTTCGTAGTGTTTCATTTGGTTTGGAAATATTCAAGTTCTAAAAATTGACTAACAGCGGACGTTTCCACCTGCAGATTATACTGAATGGACAACAGAGGCAGTGTTGCAGAGGAATATTTCTCTGCTTGCTGAGAGAAAAAAAAAAGAAAAGTCATTCCTCAGCCTTCTCCATGCCTCGATAAATATACATGGTAAGTCAAACTCTCATTTAATAATTTTGCCATTAATAAAAAGTTCATACCATCTGATGCCTCTCAGTGCCTTTTAGTGGGGTCTTACGCATTTATATAATCTTCAAAGACGGTAGCAATATGGGTAACGCTATGGCCATCATGATAGTTTATCAAAGACTTTGGCTGTCTATGTGGCTGACAAAATCTTCTTTAGATACTTGTGCAGGCATTTTCTCCTCCGAGTTAATTACTATCTTTCAGGCTGGAATGAGGTTTCTTAGGTTAGAGCAATTGACTTACTTTCAGATGGAGGGAAGCTATTTAACCTGTTTCCCTGCTCTCTGCGAGTGGGACACTGATACTCAAGATGGACTGGTATTTAGAAACTGTGTTCTTCTAACTCTAGCCCTCTTTAAATAGGAGCCCAATGCTTTCAATGGTGCAGAGTACTTTCCCATTACACCTCCTACTTGCTGTGCAGACTTATTCCCAGATACATCCCTAGTGTGTAATTGCTGATGTCTGGTCCTCCGGTGTACTCGTCATCCAGGGCGATTGAGCAAGTGGTGCCATTACATCACAAAGCTACAGCAGGATGTAATCTCACATGAGGGCCAATCAGTTGCCTCTTCTAACTCTAGTCCTCTTTAAATAGGAGCACAATGCTTTTAATGGTTCAGTGTACTTTCCCATTACACCTCCTACTTGCTGTGCAGTCATATTTACAGGTAGTTACCTAGTGTGTAATTGCTGATGTCTGGTCCTCCGGTGTAATCGTCACCCAGGGCGATGGGTCAAGTGGTGCCATTACATCACAAAGCTACAGCAGGATGTCATCTCACATGAGGGCCAATCAGTTGCCTCTTCTAACTCTAGTCCTCTTTAAATAGGAGCACAATGCTTTTAATGGTTCAGTGTACTTTCCCATTACACCTCCTACTTGCTGTGCAGTCATATTTACAGGTAGTTACCTAGTGTGTAATTGCTGATGTCTGGTCCTCCGGTGTAATTGTCACCCAGGGCGATTGGTCAAGTGTGCCATTACATCACAAAGCTACAGCAGGATCTCATCTAACATGAGGGCCAATCAGTTGCCTAGTACGCAATAGGATACATGTATCATGGTATAGCAAAGGGAGCAATGTAGACAGGATGCCCAGCTGAAGACTAAGGTGGTGAGATGAAATGACCTAGGCCATTATTTGAAACGTATACATTTGTTTGAAGGAGCGGTTGATCATAACATTCTGAAGTTCTCTATAGGTTAGCTGATAGGGATGTGCTAAAATTAAGATGTTGGAATCTGTTATTCATAGTTTTTATTATTCCCCCAAACTGTAGCGTAAACCTTGCTCCCTTAACATATCAGATCACTGAATTGCGATAGTGCACCATAACCTATAATAATTCCTGTGAGAAGGGCACACTATCTTGTCTGCCAAAGAGATCTTTCTATCGAATCCTCATATAGGTGCTAGAGTTGTGTAGAGAGCACCAGCAAATGAGGCATAGGATGGAAAGAAGTCTGCTAGGTTGAAATCTAAATTGAGATTATAATTTTTAGTGAGCTTTGGATTGTCACAATATTAGACACGCCATAGTACTAATAATTGATGCTTTATAAAAATCTTTTTTTGGTAGTATTGCATTTGGTTTGGAAATATTCAAGTTCTGACTAACAGTGGACTTTTCCACCTGCAGATTATACTAAATGGACAACAGAGGCAGTGTTGCAGAGGAATATTTCTCTGCTTGCTGAGAGAAAAAAAAAAGAAAAGTCATTCCTCAGCCTTCTCCATGCCTCGATAAATATACATGGTAAGTCAAACTCTCATTTAATAATTTTGCCATTAATAAAAAGTTCATACCATCTGATGGCTCTCAGTGCCTTTTAGTGGGGTCTTACGCATTTATATAATCTTCTAAGACGGTAGCAATATGGGTGACGCTATGGCCATCATGATAGTTTATCAAAGACTTTGACTGTCTATGTGGCTGACAAAATCTTCTTTAGATACTTGTGCAGGCAATTTCTCCTCCGAGTTAATAACTATCTTTCAGGCTGGAATGAGGTTTCTTAGGTTAGAGCAATTGACTTACTTTCAGATGGAGGGAAGCTATTTAACCTGTTTCCCTGCTCTCTGTGAGTGGGACTCTGATACTCAAGATGGACTGGTATTTAGAAACTGTGTTCTTCTAACTCTAGCCCTCTTTAAATAGGAGCACAATGCTTTTAAGGGTTCAGTGTACTTTCCCATTACACCTCCTACTTGCTGTGCAGTCATATTTACAGGTAGTTACCTAGTGTGTAATTGCTGATGTCTGGTCCTCCGGTGTAATCGTCACCCAGGGCGATTGTTCAAGTGGTGCCATTACATCACAAAGCTACAGCAGGATATCATCTAACATGAGGGCCAATCAGTTGCCTAGTACGCAATAGGATACATGTATCATGGTATAGCAAAGGGAGCAATGTAGACAGGATGCCCAGCTGAAGACTAAGGTGGTGAGATGAAATGACCTAGGCCATTATTTGAAACGTGTACATTTGTTTAAAGGAGTGGTTGATCATAACATTCTGGAGTTCTCTATAGGTTAGCTGATAGGGATGTGCTAAAATTAAGATGTTGGAATCTGTTATTCATAGTTTTTATTATTCCCACAAACTGTAGCGTAAACCTTCCTCCCTTAACATATCAGATCACTGAATTGCGATGGTGTACCATAACCTATAATAATTCCTGTGAGAAGGGCACAGTATCTTGTCTGCCAAAGAGATCTTTCTATCAAAGTCCTCATATATGTGCTAGAGTTGTGTAGAGAGTACCAGCAAATAAGGCATAGGATGGAAAGAAGTCTGCTAGTTTGAAATCTAAATTGAGATTATGATTTGTAGTGAGCTTTGGATTGTCACAATATTAGACACGGCATAGTACTAATAATTGATGCTTTATAATAATCTGTTTTTTGGTAGTGTTGCATTTGGTTTGGAAATATTCAAGTTCTAAAAATTGACTAACACTAGACTTTTCCATCTGCAGATTATACTGAATGGCCAACAGAAGCAATGTTGCAGAGGAATATTTCTCTGCTTGCTGAGAGAAAAAAAAAGAAAAGTCATTCCTCAGCCTTCTCCATGCCTCGATAAATATACATGGTAAGTCAAACTCTCATTTAATAATTTTGCCATTAATAAAAAGTTCATACCATCTGATGGCTCTCAGTGCCTTTTAGTGGGGTCTACCGCATTTATATAATCTTCTAAGACGGTAGCAATATGGGTGACGCTATGGCCATCATGAAAGTTTATCAAAGACTTTGACTGTCTATGTGGCTAACAAAATCTTCTTTAGATACTTGTGCATGCAATTTTTCCTCCGAGTTAATTACTATCTTTCAGGCTGGAATGAGGTTTCTTAGGTTAGAGCAATTGACTTACTTTCAGATGGAGGGAAGCTATTTAACCTGTTTCCCTGCTCTCTGTGAGTGGGACACTGATACTCAAGATGGACTGGTATTTAGAAACTGTGTTCTTCTAACTCTAGCCCTCTTTAAATAGGAGCCCAATGCTTTCAATGGTGCAGAGTACTTTCCCATTACACCTCCTACTTGCTGTGCAGACTTATTCCCAGATACATCCCTAGTGTGTAATTGCTGATGTCTGGTCCTCCGGTGTACTCGTCATCCAGGGCGATTGATCAAGTGGTGCCATTACATCACAAAGCTACAGCAGGATGTCATCTCACATGAGGGCCAATCAGTTGCCTCTTCTAACTCTAGTCCTCTTTAAATAGGAGCACAATGCTTTTAATGGTTCAGTGTACTTTACCATTACACCTCCTACTTGCTGTGCAGTCATATTTACAGGTAGTTACCTAGTGTGTAATTGCTGAATTCTGGTCCTCCGGTGTAATCGTCATCCAGGGCGATGGGTCAAGTGGTGCCATTACATCACAAAGCTACAGCAGGATGTCATCTCGCATGAGGGCCAATCAGTTGCATCTTCTAACTCTAGTCCTCTTTAAATAGGAGCACAATGCTTTTAATGGTTCAGTGTACTTTCCCATTACACCTCCTACTTGCTGTGCAGTCATATTTACAGGTAGTTACCTAGTGTGTAATTGCTGATGTCTGGTCCTCCGGTGTAATCGTCACCCAGGGCGATTGGTCAAGTGGTGCCATTACATCACAAAGCTACAGCAGGATATCATCTAACATGAGGGCCAATCAGTTGCCTAGTACGCAATAGGATACATGTATCATGGTATAGCAAAGGGAGCAATGTAGACAGGATGCCCAGCTGAAGACTAAGGTGGTGAGATGAAATGACCTAGGCCATTATTTGAAACGTATACATTTGTTTGAAGGAGTGGTTGATCATATTATTCTGGAGTTCTCTATAGGTTAGCTGATACGGATGTGCTAAAATTAAGACATTGGAATCTGTTATTCATAAGTTTTTATTATTCCCACAAACCGTAGCGTAAACCTTCCTCCCTTAACATATCAGATCACTGAATTGCGATGGTGTACCATAACCTATAATAATTCCTGTGAGAAGGGCACACTATCTTGTCTGCCAAAGAGATCTTTCTATCGAAGTCCTCATATAGGTGCCAGAGTTGTGTAGAGAGTACCAGCAAATGAGGCATAGGATGGAAAGAAGTCTGCTAGGTTGAAATCTAAATTGAGATTATAATGTTTAGTGATCTTTGGATTGTCACAATATTAGACACGCCATAGTACTAATAATTGATGCTTTATAAAATCCTTTTTTTGGTAGTGTTGCATTTGGTTTGGAAATATTCTAGTTCTAAAAATTGACTAACAGTGGACTTTTCCACCTGCAGATTATACTGAATGGCCTACAGAGGCAGTGTTTTGCCGAGGAATATTTCTCTGCTTGCTGAGAGAAAAAACAAAAGAAAAGTCATTCCTCAGCCTTCTCCATGCCTCGATAAATATACATGTTAAGTCAAACTCTCATTTAATAATTTTGCCATTAATAAAAAGTTCATACCATCTGATGGCTCTCAGTGCCTTTTAGTGGGGTCGTCCGGATTTATATAATCTTCTAAGACGGTAGCAATATGGGTAACGCTATGGCCATCATGATAGTTTATCAAAGACTTTGACTGTCTATGTGTCTGACAAAATCTTCTTTAGATACTTGTGCAGGCAATTTCTCCTCTGAGTTAATTACCATCTTTCAGGCTGAAATGAGGTTTCTTAGGTTAGAGCAATTGGCTTACTTTCAGATGGAGGGAAGCTATTTAACCTGTTTCCCTGCTCTCTGCGAGTGGGACACTGATACTCAAGATGGACTGGTATTTAGAAACGGTGTTCTTCTAACTCTAGCCCTCTTTAAATAGGAGCCCAATGCTTTCAATGGTGCAGAGTACATTCCCATTACACCTCCTACTTGCTGTGCAGACTTATTCCCAGATACATCCCTAGTGTGTAATTGCTGATGTCTGGTCCTCCGGTGTAATCGTCATCCAGGGCGATTGATCAAGTGGTGCCATTACATCACAAAGCTACAGCAGGATGTCATCTCACATGAGGGCCAATCAGTTGCCTCTTCTAACTCTAGTCCTCTTTAAATAGGAGCACAATGCTTTTAATGGTTCAGTGTACTTTCCCATTACACCTCCTACTTGCTGTGCAGTCATATTTACAGGGAGTTACCTAGTGTGTAATTGCTGATGTCTGGTCCTCCGGTGTAATCGTCACCCAGGGCGATGGGTCAAGTGGTGCCATTACATCACAAAGCCTACAGCAGGATATCATCTAACATGAGGGCCAATCAGTTGCCTAGTATGCAATAGGATACATGTATCATGGTATAGCAAAGGGAGCAATGTAGACAGGATGCCCAGCTGAAGACTAAGGTGGTGAGATGAAATGACCTAGGCCATTATTTGAAACGTATACATTTGTTTGAAGGAGTGGTTGATCATAACATTCTGGAGTTCTCTATAGGTTAGCTGATAGGGATGTGCTAAAATTAAGATGTTGGAATCTGTTATTCATAGTTTTTATTATTCCAACAAACTGTAGTGTAAACCTTCCTCCCTTAACATATCAGATCACTGAATTGCGATGGTGTACCATAACCTATAATAATTCCTGTGAGAAGGGTACACTATCTTGTCTGCCAAAGAGATCTTTCTATCGAAGTCCTCATATAGGTGCTAGAGTTGTGTAGAGAGTACCAGCAAATGAGGCATAGGATGGAAAGAAGTCTGCTAGGTTGAAATCTAAATTGAGATTATAATTTTTAGTGAGCTTTTGATTGTCACAATATTAGACACGCCATAGTACTAATAATTGATGCTTTATAAAAATCTTTTTTTGGTAGTGTTGCATTTGAATTGGAAATATTCAAGTTCTAAAAATTGACTAACACTGGACTTTTCCATCTGCAGACTATACTGAATGGCCAACAGAGGCAGTGTTGCAGAGGAATATTTCTCTGCTTGCTGAGAGAAAAAAATAAGAAAAGTCATTCCTCAGCCTTCTCCATGCCTCGATAAATATGCATGGTAAGTCAAACTCTCATTTAATAATTTTGCCTTTAATAAAAAGTTCATACCATCTGATGGCTCTCATTGCCTTTTAGTGGGGTCTTCCGCATTTATATAATCTTCTAAGATGGTAGCAATATGGGTAACGCTATGGCCATCATGATAGTTTATCAAAGACTTTGACTGTCTATGTGTCTGACAAAATCTTCTTTAGATACTTGTGCAGGCAATTTCTCCTCTGAGTTAATTACCATCTTTCAGGCTGAAATGAGGTTTCTTAGGTTAGAGTAATTGACTTACTTTCAGATGGAGGGAAGCTATTTAACCTCTTTCCCTGCTCTCTGCGAGTGGGACTCTGATACTCAAGATGGACTGGTATTTAGAAACTGTGTTCTTCTAACTCTAGCCCTCTTTAAATAGGAGCCCAATGCTTTCAATGGTGCAGAGTACTTTCCCATTACACCTCCTATTTGCTGTGCAGTCTTATTCCCAGATACTTCCCTAGTGTGTAATTGCTGATGTCTGGTCCTCCGGTGTAATCGTCATCCAGGGCGATTGATCAAGTGGTGCCATTACATCACAAAGCTACAGCAGGATGTCATCTCACATGAGGGCCAATCAGTTGCCTCTTCTAACTCTTGTCCTCTTTAAATAGGAGCACAACGCTTTTAATGGTTCAGTGTACTTTCCCATTACACCTCCTACTTGCTGTGCAGTCATATTTACAGAGAGTTACCTAGTGTATAATTGCTGATGTCTGGTCCTCCGGTGTAATCGTCACCCAGGGCGATTGGTCAAGTGGTGCCATTACATCACAAAACTACAGCAGGATATCATCTAACATGAGGGCCAATCAGTTGCCTAGTACGCAATAGGATACATGTTTCATGGTATAGCAAAGGGAGCAATGTAGACAGGATGCCCAGCTGAAGACTAAGGTGGTGAGATGAAATGACCTAGGCCATTATTTGAAACATATACATTTGTTTGAAGGAGTGGTTGATCATAACATTCTGGAGTTCTCTATAGGTTAGCTGATAGGGATATGCTAAAATTAAGATGTTGGAATCTGTTATTCATAGTTTTTATTATTCCAACAAACTGTAGTGTAAACCTTCCTCCCTTAACATATCAGATCACTGAATTGCGATGGTGTACCATAACCTATAATATTTCCTGTGAGAAGGGCACACTATCTTGTCTGCCAAAGAGATCTTTCTATCGAAGTCCTCATATAGGTGCTAGAGTTGTGTAGAGAGTACCAGCAAATGAGGCATAGGATGGAAAGAAGTCTGCTAGGTTGAAATCTAAATTGAGCTTATAATTTTTAGTGAACTTTTGATTGTCACAATATTAGACACGCCATAGTACTAATAATTGATGCTTTATAAAAATCTTTTTTTGGTAGTGTTGCATTTGGTTTGGAAATATTCTAGTTCTAAAAATTGACTAACAGTGGACTTTTCCACCTGCAGATTATACTGAATGGCCTACAGAGGCAGTGTTGCAGAGGAATATTTCTCTGCTTGCTGAGAGAAAAAACAAAAGAAAAGTCATTCCTCAGCCTTCTCCATGCCTCGATAAATATACATGTTAAGTCAAACTCTCATTTAATAATTTTGCCATTAATAAAAAGTTCATACCATCTGATGGCTCTCAGTGCCTTTTAGTGGGGTCTTCCGCATTTATATAATCTTCTAAGATGGTAGCAATATGGGTAACGCTATGGCCATCATGATAGTTTATCAAAGACTTTGACTGTCTATGTGTCTGACAAAATCTTCTTTCGATACTTGTGCAGGCAATTTCTCCTCTGAGTTAATTACCATCTTTCAGGCTGAAATGAGGTTTCTTAGGTTAGAGCAATTGACTTACTTTCAGATGGAGGGAAGCTATTTAACCTGTTTCCCAGCTCTCTGCGAGTGGGACTCCGATACTCAAGATGGACTGGTATTTAGAAACCTTGTTCTTCTAACTCCAGCCCTCTTTAAATAGGAGCCCAATGCTTTCAATGGTGCAGAGTACTTTCCCATTACACCTCCTACTTGCTGTGCAGTCTTATTCCCAGATACTTCCCTAGTGTGTAATTGCTGATGTCTGGTCCTCCGGTGTACTCGTCATCCAGGGCGATTGATCAAGTGGTGCCATTACATCACAAAGCTACAGCAGGATGTCATCTCACATGAGGGCCAATCAGTTGCCTCTTCTAACTCTAGTCCTCTTTAAATAGGAGCACAATGCTTTTAATGGTTGTGTACTTTCCCATTACACCTCCTACTTGGTGTGCAGTCATATTTACAGGTAGTTACCTAGTGTATAATTGCTGATGTCTGGTCCTCCGGTGTAATAGTCACCCAGGGCGATTGGTCAAGTGGTGCCATTACATCACAAAGCTACAGCAGGATATCATCTAACATGAGGGCCAATCAGTTGCCTAGTACGCAATAGGATACATGTTTCATGGTATAGCAAAGGGAGCAATGTAGACAGGATGCCCAGCTGAAGACTAAGGTGGTGAGATGAAATGACCTAGGCCATTATTTGAAACGTATACATTTGTTTGAAGGAGTGGTTGATCATATTATTCTGGAGTTCTCTATAGGTTAGCTGATAGGGATGTGCTAAAATTAAGATGTTGGAATCTGTTATTCATAAGTTTTTATTATTCCCACAAACCGTAGCGTAAACCTTCCTCCCTTAAAATATCAGATCACTGAATTGCGATGGTGTACCATAACCTATAATAATTCCTGTGAGAAGGGCACACTATCTTGTCTGCCAAAGAGATCTTTCTATCGAAGTCCTCATATAGGTGCTAGAGTTGTGTAGAGAGTACCAGCAAATGAGGCATAGGATGGAAAGAAGTCTGCTAGGTTGAAATCTAAATTGAGATTATAATTTTTAGTGAGCTTTTGATTGTCACAATATTAGACACGCCATAGTATTAATAATTGATGCTTTATAAAAATCTTTTTTTGGTAGTGTTGCATTTGGTTTGGAAATATTCTAGTTCTAAAAATTGACTAACAGTGGACTTTTCCACCTGCAGATTATACTGAATGGCCTACAGAGGCAGTGTTGCAGAGGAATATTTCTCTGCTTGCTGAGAGAAAAAACAAAAGAAAAGTCATTCCTCAGCCTTCTCCATGCCTCGATAAATATACATGTTAAGTCAAACTCTCATTTAATAATTTTGCCATTAATAAAAAGTTCATACCATCTGATGGCTCTCAGTGCCTTTTAGTGGGGTCTTCCGGATTTATATAATCTTCTAAGACGGTAGCAATATGGGTAACGCTATGGCCATCATGATACTTTATCAAAGACTTTGACTGTCTATGTGTCTGACAAAATCTTCTTTAGATACTTGTGCAGGCAATTTCTACTCTGAGTTAATTACCATCTTTCAGGCTGAAATGAGGTTTCTTAGGTTAGAGCAATTGACTTACTTTCAGATGGAGGGAAGCTATTTAACCTGTTTCCCTGCTCTCTGCGAGTGGGACTCTGATACTCAAGATGGACTGGTATTTAGAAACCTTGTTCTTCTAACTCTAGCCCTCTTTAAATTGGAGCCCAATGCTTTCAATGGTGCAGAGTACTTTCCCATTACACCTCCGACTTGCTGTGCAGTCTTATTCCCAGATACTTCCCTAGTGTGTAATTGCTGATGTCTGGTCCTCCGGCTTAATCGTCATCCAGGGCGATTGATCAAGTGGTGCCATTACATCACAAAGCTACAGCAGGAAGTCATCTCACATGAGGGCCAATCAGTTGCCTCTTCTAACTCTAGTCCTCTTTAAATAGGAGCACAATGCTTTTAATGGTTCAGTGTACTTTCCCATTACACCTCCTACTTGCTGTGCAGTCATATTTACAGAGACTTACCTAGTGTGTAATTGCTGATGTCTGTTCCTCCGGTGTAATTGTCACCCAGGGCGATTGTTCAAGTGGTGCCATTACATCACAAAGCTACAGCAGGATCTCATCTAACATGAGGGCCAATCAGTTGCCTAGTACACAATAGGATACATGTATCATGGTATTGCAAAGGGAGCAATGTAGACAGGATGCCCAGCTGAAGACTAAGGTGGTGAGATGAAATGACCTAGCCCATTATTTGAAACGTATACATTTGTTTGAAGGAGTGGTTGATCATAACATTCGGGAGTTCTCTATAGGTTAGCTGATAGGGATGTGCTAAAATTAAGATGTTGGAATCTGTTATTCATAGTTTTTATTATTCCAACAAACTGTAGTGTAAACCTTCCTCCCTTAACATATCAGATCACTGAATTGCGATGGTGTACCATAACCTATAATAATTCCTGTGAGAAGGGTACACTATCTTGTCTGCCAAAGAGATCTTTCTATCGAATTCCTCATATAGGTGCTAGAGTTGTGTAGAGAGTACCAGCAAATGAGGCATAGGATGGAAAGAAGTCTGCTAGGTTGAAATCTAAATTGAGATTATAATTTTTAGTGAGCTTTTGATTGTCACAATATTAGACACGCCATAGTACTAATAATTGATGCTTTATAAAAATCTTTTTTTGGTAGTGTTGCATTTGAATTGGAAATATTCAAGTTCTAAAAATTGACTAACAGTGGACTTTTCCATCTGCAGATTATACTGAATGGCCAACAGAGGCAGTGTTGCAGAGGAATATTTCTCTGCTTGCTGAGAGAAAAAAATAAGAAAAGTCATTCCTCAGCCTTCTCCATGCCTCGATAAATATGCATGGTAAGTCAAACTCTCATTTAATAATTTTGCCTTTAATAAAAAGTTCATATCATCTGATGGCTCTCAGTGCCTTTTAGTGGGGTCTTCCGCATTTATATAATCTTCTAAGATGGTAGCAATATGGGTAACGCTATGGCCATCATGATAGTTTATCAAAGACTTTGACTGTCTATGTGTCTGACAAAATCTTCTTTCGATACTTGTGCAGGCAATTTCTCCTCCGAGTTAATTACCATCTTTCAGGCTGAAATGAGGTTTCTTAGGTTAGAGCAATTGACTTACTTTCAGATGGAGGGAAGCTATTTAACCTCTTTCCCTGCTCTCTGCGAGTGGGACTCTGATACTCAAGATGGACTGGTATTTAGAAACTGTGTTCTTCTAACTCTAGCCCTCTTTAAATAGGAGCCCAATGCTTTCAATGGTGCAGAGTACTTTCCCATTACACCTCCTATTTGCTGTGCAGTCTTATTCCCAGATACTTCCCTAGTGTGTAATTGCTGATGTCTGGTCCTCCGGTGTAATCGTCATCCAGGGCGATTGATCAAGTGGTGCCATTACATCACAAAGCTACAGCAGGATGTCATCTCACATGAGGGCCAATCAGTTGCCTCTTCTAACTCTAGTCCTCTTTAAATAGGAGCACAATGCTTTTAATGGTTCAGTGTACTTTCCCATTACACCTCCTACTTGCTGTGCAGTCATATTTACAGGTAGTTACCTAGTGTGTAATTGCTGATGTCTGGTCCTCCGGTGTAATCGTCACCAAGGGCGATTGGTCAAGTGGTGCCATTACATCACAAAGCTACAGCAGGATATCATCTAACATGAGGGCCAATCAGTTGCCTAGTACGCAATAGGATACATGTTTCATGGTATAGCAAAGGGAGCAATGTAGACAGGATGCCCAGCTGAAGACTAAGGTGGTGAGATGAAATGACCTAGGCCATTATTTGAAACATATACATTTGTTTGAAGGAGTGGTTGATCATAACATTCTGGAGTTCTCTATAGGTTAGCTGATAGGGATGTGCTAAAATTAAGATGTTGGAATCTGTTATTCATAGTTTTTATTATTCCCACAAACTGTAGCGTAAACTTTCCTCCCTTAACATATCAGATCACTGAATTGCGATGGTGTACCATAACCTATAATAATTCCTGTGAGAAGGGCACACTATCTTGTCTGCCAAAGAGATCTTTCTATCGAAGTCCTCATATAGGTGCTAGAGTTGTGTAGAGAGTACCAGCAAATGAGGTATAGGATGGAAAGAAGTCTGCTCGGTTGAAATCTAAATTGAGATTATAATTTTTAGTGAGCTTTAAATTGTCACAATATTAGACACGCCATAGTACTAATAATTGATGCTTTATAAAAATCTTTTTTTGGTAGTGTTGCATTTTGTTTGGAAATATTCAAGTTCTACAAATTGACTAACAGTGGACTTTTCCATCTGCAGAATATACTGAATGGCCAACAGAGGCAGTGTTACAGAGGAATATTTCGCTGCTTGCTGAGAAAAAAAAAGAAAATTCATTCCTCAGCCTTCTCCATGCCTCGATAAATATACTTGGTAAGTCAAACTCTCATTTAATAATTTTGCCATTAATAAAAATTTCATACCATCTGATGGCTCTCAGTGCCTTTTAGTGGGGTCTTCCGCATTTATATAATCTTCAAAGACGGTAGCAATATGGGTAACGCTATGGCCATCATGATAGTTTATCATAGACTTTGGCTGTCTATGTGGCTGACAAAATCTTCTTTAGATACTTGTGCAGGCAATTTCTCCTCTGAGTTAATTACCATCTTTCAGGGTGGAATGATGTTTCTTAGGTTAGAGCAATTGACTTACTTTCAGATGGAGGGAAGCTATTTAACCTGTTTCCCTGCTCTCTGCGAGTGGGACACTGATACTCAAGATGGACTGGTATTTAGAAACTGTGTTCTTCTAACTCTAGCCCTCTTTAAATAGGAGCCCAATGCTTTCAATGGTGCAGAGTACTTTCCCATTACACCTCCTACTTGCTGTGCAGACTTATTCCCAGATACATCCCTAGTGTTTAATTGCTGATGTCTGGTCCTCCGGTGTAATCGTCATCCAGGGCGATTGATCAAGTGGTGCCATTACATCACAAAGCTACAGCAGGATGTCATCTCACATGAGGGCCAATCAGTTGCCTCTTCTAACTCTAGTCCTCTTTAAATAGGAGCACAATGCTTTTAATGGTTCAGTGTACTTTTCTATTACACCTCCTACTTGCTGTGCAGTCATATTTACAGGTAGTTACCTAGTGTGTAATTGCTGATGTCTGGTCCTCCGGTGTACTCGTCATCCAGGGCGATTGATCAAGTGGTGCCATTACATCACAAAGCTACAGCAGGATGTCATCTCACCTGAGGGCCAATCAGTTGCCTCTTCTAACTCTAGTCCTCTTTAAATAGGAGCACAATGCTTTTAATGGTTCAGTGTACTTTCCCATTACACCTCCTACTTGCTGTGCAGTCATATTTACAGGTAGTTACCTAGTGTGTAATTGCTGATG
Organism: Lissotriton vulgaris; assembly: GCF_964263255.1. Taxonomy (NCBI): domain Eukaryota; kingdom Metazoa; phylum Chordata; class Amphibia; order Caudata; family Salamandridae; genus Lissotriton; species Lissotriton vulgaris. The sequence goes on from NC_141698.1 coordinate 353,733,411, forward strand.
TCTGGTCCTCCGGTGTAATCGTCACCAAGGGCGATTGGTCAAGTGGTGCCATTACATCACAAAGCTACAGCAGGATATCATCTAACATGAGGGCCAATCAGTTGCCTAGTACGCAATAGGATACATGTATCATGGTATAGCAAAGGGAGCAATGTAGACAGGATGCCCAGCTGAAGACTAAGGTGGTGAGATGAAATGACCTAGGCCATTATTTGAAACGTATACATTTGTTTGAAGGAGTGGTTGATCATAACATTCTGGAGTTCTCTATAGGTTAGCTGATAGGGATGTGCTAAAATTAAGATGTTGGAATCTGTTATTCATAGTTTTTATTATTCCCACAAACTGTTGCGTAAACCTTCCTCCCTTAACATATCAGATCACTGAATTGCGTAGGTGTACCCTAACCTATAATAATTCCTGTGAGAAGGGCACACTATCTTGTCTGCCAAAGAGATCTTTCTATCGAAGTCCTCATATAGGTGCTAGAGTTGTGTAGAGAGTACCAGCAAATGAGGCATAGGATGGAAAGAAGTCTGCTAGGTTGAAATCTAAATTGAGATTATAATTTTTAGTGAGCTTTAAATTGTCACAATATTAGACACGCCATAGTACTAATAATTGATGCTTTATAAAAATCTTTTTTTGGTAGTGTTGCATTTGGTTTGGAAATATTCAAGTTCTACAAATTGACTAACAGTGGACTTTTCCATCTGCAGATTATACTGAATGGCCAACAGAGGCAGTGTTGCAGAGGAATATTTCTCTGCTTGCTGAGAGAAAAAAAAAAGAAAAGTCATTCCTCAGCCTTCTCCATGCCTCGATAAATATACATGGTAAGTCAAACTCTCATTTAATAATTTTGCCATTAATAAAAAGTTCATACCATCTGATGGCTCTCAGTGCCTTTTTTATTGGGGTCTTCCGCATTTATATAATCTTCTAAGATGGTAGCAATATGGGTAACGCTACGGCCATCATGATAGTTTATCAAAGACTTTGACTGTCTATGTGTCTGACAAAATCTTCTTTCGATACTTGTGCAGGCAATTTCTCCTCTGAGTTAATTACCATCTTTCAGGCTGAAATGAGGTTTCTTAGGTTAGAGCAATTGACTTACTTTCAGATGGAGGGAAGCTATTTAACCTGTTTCCCTGCTCTCTGCGAGTGGGACTCTGATACTCAAGATGGACTGGTATTTAGAAACCTTGTTCTTCTAACTCCAGCCCTCTTTAAATAGGAGCCCAATGCTTTCAATGGTGCAGAGTACTTTCCCATTACACCTCCTACTTGCTGTGCAGACTTATTCCCAGATACATCCCTAGTGTGTAATTGCTGATGTCTGGTCCTCCGTTGTAATCGTCATCCAGGGCGATTGATCAAGTGGTGCCATTACATCACAAAGCTACAGCAGGATGTCATCTCTTATGAGGGCCAATCAGTTGCCTCTTCTAACTCTAGTCCTCTTTAAATAGGGGCACAATGCTTTTAATGGTTCAGTGTACTTTCCCATTACACCTCCTACTTGCTGTGCAGTCATATTTACAGGTAGTTACCTAGTGTGTAATTGCTGATGTCTGGTCCTCCGGTGTAATCGTCACCAAGGGCGATTGGTCAAGTGGTGCCATTACATCACAAAGCTACAGCAGCATATCATCTAACATGAGGGCCAATCAGTTGCCTAGTACGCAATAGGATACATGTATCATGGTATAGCAAAGGGAGCAATGTAGACAGGATGCCCAGCTGAAGACTAAGGTATGGAGATGAAATGACCTAGGCCATTATTTGAAACGTATACATTTGTTTGAAGGAGTGGTTGATCATAACATTCTGGAGTTCTCTATAGGTTAGCTGATAGGGATGTGCTAAAATTAAGATGTTGGAATCTGTTATTCATAGTTTTTATTATTCCCACAAACTGTAGCGTAAACCTTCCTCCCTTAACATATCAGATCACTGAATTGCGTAGGTGTACCGTAACCTATAATAATTCCTGTGAGAAGGGCACACTATCTTGTCTGCCAAAGAGATCTTTCTATCGAAGTCCTCATATAGGTGCTGGAGTTGTGTAGAGAGTACCAGCAAATGAGGCATAGGATGGAAAGAAGTCTGCTAGGTTGAAATCTAAATTGAGATTATAATTTTTAGTGAGCTTTAAATTGTCACAATATTAGACACGCCATAGTACTAATAATTGATGCTTTATAAAAATCTTTTTTTGGTAGTGTTGCATTTGGTTTGGAAATATTCAAGTTCTAAAAATTGACTAACAGTGGACTTTTCCATCTGCAGATTATTCTGAATGGCCAACAGAGGCAGTGTTGCAGAGGAATATTTCTCTGCTTGCTGAGAGAAAAAAAAAGAAAAGTCATTCCTCAGCCTTCTCCATGCCTCGATAAATATACATGGTAAGCCAAACTCTCATTTAATAATTTTGCCATTAATAAAAAGTTCATACCATCTGATGGCTCTCAGTGCCTTTTTTATTGGGGTCTTCCGCATTTATATAATCTTCTAAGATGGTAGCAATATGGGTAACGCTATGGCCATCATGATAGTTTATCAAAGACTTTGACTGTCTATGTGTCTGACAAAATCTTCTTTCGATACTTGTGCAGGCAATTTCTCCTCTGAGTTAATTACCATCTTTCAGGCTGAAATGAGGTTTCTTAGGTTAGAGCAATTTACTTACTTTCAGATGGAGGGAAGCTATTTAACCTGTTTCCCTGCTCTCTGCGAGTGGGACACTGATACTCAAGATGGACTGGTATTTAGAAAGTGTGTTCTTCTAACTCTAGCCCTCTTTAAATAGGAGCCCAATGCTTTCAATGGTGCAGAGTACTTTCCCATTACACCTTCTACTTGCTGTGCAGACTTATTCCCAGATACATCCCTAGTGTTTAATTGCTGATGTCTGGTCCTCTGGTGTAATCGTCATCCAGGGCGATTGATCAAGTGGTGCCATTACATCACAAAGCTACAGCAGGATGTCATCTCACATGAGGGCCAATCAGTTGCCTCTTCTAACTCTAGTCCTCTTTAAATAGGAGCACAATGCTTTTAATGGTTCAGTGAACTTTCCTATTACACCTCCTACTTGCTGTGCAGTCATATTTACAGGTAGTTACCTAGTGTGTAATTGCTGATGTCTGGTCCTCCGGTGTACTCGTCATCCAGGGCGATTGATCAAGTGGTGCCATTACATCACAAAGCTACAGCAGGATGTCATCTCACCTGAGGGCCAATCAGTTGCCTCTTCTAACTCTAGTCCTCTTTAAATAGGAGCACAATGCTTTTAATGGTTCAGTGTACTTTCCCATTACACCTCCTACTTGCTGTGCAGTCATATTTACAGGTAGTTACCTAGTGTGTAATTGCTGATGTCGGGTCCTCCGGTGTAATCGTCACCAAGGGCGATTGGTCAAGTGGTGCCATTACATCACAAAGCTACAGCAGCATATCATCTAACATGAGGGCCAATCAGTTGTCTAGTACGCAATAGGATACATGTATCATGGTATAGCAAAGGGAGCAATGTAGACAGGATGCCCAGCTGAAGACTAAGGTGGTGAGATGAAATGACCTAGGCCATTATTTGAAACGTATACATTTGTTTGAAGGAGTGGTTGATCATAACATTCTGGAGTTCTCTATAGGTTAGCTGATAGGGATGTGCTAAAATTAAGATGTTGGAATCTGTTATTCATAGTTTTTATTAATCCCACAAACTGTAGCGTAAACCTTCCTCCCTTAACATATCAGATCACTGAATTGCGATGGTGTACCATAACCTATAATAATTCCTGTGAGAAGGGCACACTATCTTGTCTGCCAAAGAGATCTTTCTATCGAAGTCCTCATATAGGTGCTAGAGTTGTGTAGAGAGTACCAGCAAATGAGGCATAGGATGGAAAGAAGTCTGCTAGGTTGAAATCTAAATTGAGATTATAATTATTAGTGAGCTTTAAATTGTCACAATATTAGACACGCCATAGTACTAATAATTGATGCTTTATAAAAATCTTTTTTTGGTAGTGTTACATTTGGTTTGGAAATATTCAAGTTCTAAAAATTGACTAACAGTGGACTTTTCCATCTGCAGATTATACTGAATGGCCAACAGAGGCAGTGTTGCAGAGGAATATTTCTCTGCTTGCTGAGAGAAAAAACAAAAGAAAAGTCATTCCTCAGCCTTCTCCATGCCTCGATAAATATACATGGTAAGTCAAACTCTCATTTAATAATTTTGCCATTAATAAAAAGTTCATACCATCTGATGGCTCTCAGTGCCTTTTAGTGGGGTCTTCCGCATTTATATAATCTTCAAAGACGGTAGCAATATGGGTAACGCTATGGCCATCATGATACTTTATCAAAGACTTTGACTGTCTATGTGGCTGGCAAAATCTTCTTTAGATACTTGTGCAGGCAATTTCTCCTTTGAGTTAATTACCATCTTTCAGGCTGGAATGAGGTTTCTTAGGTTAGAGCAATTGACTTACTTTCAGATGGAGGGAAGCTATTTAACCTGTTTCCCTGCTCTCTGCGAGTGGGACACTGATACTCAAGATGGACTGGTATTTAGAAACTGTGTTATTCTAACTCTAGCCCTCTTTAAATAGGAGCCCAATGCTTTCAATGGTGCAGAGTACTTTCCCATTACACCTCCTACTTGCTGTGCAGACTTATTCCCAGATACATCCCTAGTGTGTAATTGCTGATGTCTGGTCCTCCGTTGTAATCGTCATCCAGGGCGATTGATCAAGTGGTGCCATTACATCACAAAGCTACAGCAGGATGTCATCTCTTATGAGGGCCAATCAGTTGCCTCTTCTAACTCTAGTCCTCTTTAAATAGGGGCACAATGCTTTTAATGGTTCAGTGTACTTTCCCATTACACCTCCTACTTGCTGTGCAGTCATATTTACAGGTAGTTACCTAGTGTGTAATTGCTGATGTCTGGTCCTCCGGTGTAATCGTCACCAAGGGCGATTGGTCAAGTGGTGCCATTACATCACAAAGCTACAGCAGCATATCATCTAACATGAGGGCCAATCAGTTGCCTAGTACGCAATAGGATACATGTATCATGGTATAGCAAAGGGAGCAATGTAGACAGGATGCCCAGCTGAAGACTAAGGTATGGAGATGAAATGACCTAGGCCATTATTTGAAACGTATACATTTGTTTGAAGGAGTGGTTGATCATAACATTCTGGAGTTCTCTATAGGTTAGCTGATAGGGATGTGCTAAAATTAAGATGTTGGAATCTGTTATTCATAGTTTTTATTATTCCCACAAACTGTAGCGTAAACCTTCCTCCCTTAACATATCAGATCACTGAATTGCGTAGGTGTACCGTAACCTATAATAATTCCTGTGAGAAGGGCACACTATCTTGTCTGCCAAAGAGATCTTTCTATCGAAGTCCTCATATAGGTGCTGGAGTTGTGTAGAGAGTACCAGCAAATGAGGCATAGGATGGAAAGAAGTCTGCTAGGTTGAAATCTAAATTGAGATTATAATTTTTAGTGAGCTTTAAATTGTCACAATATTAGACACGCCATAGTACTAATAATTGATGCTTTATAAAAATCTTTTTTTGGTAGTGTTGCATTTGGTTTGGAAATATTCAAGTTCTAAAAATTGACTAACAGTGGACTTTTCCATCTGCAGATTATTCTGAATGGCCAACAGAGGCAGTGTTGCAGAGGAATATTTCTCTGCTTGCTGAGAGAAAAAAAAAGAAAAGTCATTCCTCAGCCTTCTCCATGCCTCGATAAATATACATGGTAAGCCAAACTCTCATTTAATAATTTTGCCATTAATAAAAAGTTCATACCATCTGATGGCTCTCAGTGCCTTTTTTATTGGGGTCTTCCGCATTTATATAATCTTCTAAGATGGTAGCAATATGGGTAACGCTATGGCCATCATGATAGTTTATCAAAGACTTTGACTGTCTATGTGTCTGACAAAATCTTCTTTCGATACTTGTGCAGGCAATTTCTCCTCTGAGTTAATTACCATCTTTCAGGCTGAAATGAGGTTTCTTAGGTTAGAGCAATTTACTTACTTTCAGATGGAGGGAAGCTATTTAACCTGTTTCCCTGCTCTCTGCGAGTGGGACACTGATACTCAAGATGGACTGGTATTTAGAAAGTGTGTTCTTCTAACTCTAGCCCTCTTTAAATAGGAGCCCAATGCTTTCAATGGTGCAGAGTACTTTCCCATTACACCTTCTACTTGCTGTGCAGACTTATTCCCAGATACATCCCTAGTGTTTAATTGCTGATGTCTGGTCCTCTGGTGTAATCGTCATCCAGGGCGATTGATCAAGTGGTGCCATTACATCACAAAGCTACAGCAGGATGTCATCTCACATGAGGGCCAATCAGTTGCCTCTTCTAACTCTAGTCCTCTTTAAATAGGAGCACAATGCTTTTAATGGTTCAGTGAACTTTCCTATTACACCTCCTACTTGCTGTGCAGTCATATTTACAGGTAGTTACCTAGTGTGTAATTGCTGATGTCTGGTCCTCCGGTGTACTCGTCATCCAGGGCGATTGATCAAGTGGTGCCATTACATCACAAAGCTACAGCAGGATGTCATCTCACCTGAGGGCCAATCAGTTGCCTCTTCTAACTCTAGTCCTCTTTAAATAGGAGCACAATGCTTTTAATGGTTCAGTGTACTTTCCCATTACACCTCCTACTTGCTGTGCAGTCATATTTACAGGTAGTTACCTAGTGTGTAATTGCTGATGTCGGGTCCTCCGGTGTAATCGTCACCAAGGGCGATTGGTCAAGTGGTGCCATTACATCACAAAGCTACAGCAGCATATCATCTAACATGAGGGCCAATCAGTTGTCTAGTACGCAATAGGATACATGTATCATGGTATAGCAAAGGGAGCAATGTAGACAGGATGCCCAGCTGAAGACTAAGGTGGTGAGATGAAATGACCTAGGCCATTATTTGAAACGTATACATTTGTTTGAAGGAGTGGTTGATCATAACATTCTGGAGTTCTCTATAGGTTAGCTGATAGGGATGTGCTAAAATTAAGATGTTGGAATCTGTTATTCATAGTTTTTATTAATCCCACAAACTGTAGCGTAAACCTTCCTCCCTTAACATATCAGATCACTGAATTGCGATGGTGTACCATAACCTATAATAATTCCTGTGAGAAGGGCACACTATCTTGTCTGCCAAAGAGATCTTTCTATCGAAGTCCTCATATAGGTGCTAGAGTTGTGTAGAGAGTACCAGCAAATGAGGCATAGGATGGAAAGAAGTCTGCTAGGTTGAAATCTAAATTGAGATTATAATTATTAGTGAGCTTTAAATTGTCACAATATTAGACACGCCATAGTACTAATAATTGATGCTTTATAAAAATCTTTTTTTGGTAGTGTTACATTTGGTTTGGAAATATTCAAGTTCTAAAAATTGACTAACAGTGGACTTTTCCATCTGCAGATTATACTGAATGGCCAACAGAGGCAGTGTTGCAGAGGAATATTTCTCTGCTTGCTGAGAGAAAAAAAAAGAAAAGTCATTCCTCAGCCTTCTCCATGCCTCGATAAATATACATGGTAAGTCAAACTCTCATTTAATAATTTTGCCATTAATAAAAAGTTCATACCATCTGATGGCTCTCAGTGCCTTTTAGTGGGGTCTTCCGCATTTATATAATCTTCAAAGACGGTAGCAATATGGGTAACGCTATGGCCATCATGATACTTTATCAAAGACTTTGACTGTCTATGTGTCTGACAAAATCTTCTTTCGATACTTGTGCAGGCAATTTCTCCTCTGAGTTAATTACCATCTTTCAGGCTGAAATGAGGTTTCTTAGGTTAGAGCAATTTACTTACTTTCAGATGGAGGGAAGCTATTTAACCTGTTTCCCTGCTCTCTGCGAGTGGGACACTGATACTCAAGATGGACTGGTATTTAGAAAGTGTGTTCTTCTAACTCTAGCCCTCTTTAAATAGGAGCCCAATGCTTTCAATGGTGCAGAGTACTTTCCCATTACACCTCCTACTTGCTGTGCAGACTTATTCCCAGATACATCCCTAGTGTTTAATTGCTGATGTCTGGTCCTCTGGTGTAATCGTCATCCAGGGCGATTGATCAAGTGGTGCCATTACATCACAAAGCTACAGCAGGATGTCATCTCACATGAGGGCCAATCAGTTGCCTCTTCTAACTCTAGTCCTCTTTAAATAGGAGCACAATGCTTTTAATGGTTCAGTGAACTTTCCTATTACACCTCCTACTTGCTGTGCAGTCATATTTACAGGTAGTTACCTAGTGTGTAATTGCTGATGTCTGGTCCTCCGGTGTACTCGTCATCCAGGGCGATTGATCAAGTGGTGCCATTACATCACAAAGCTACAGCAGGATGTCATCTCACCTGAGGGCCAATCAGTTGCCTCTTCTAACTCTAGTCCTCTTTAAATAGGAGCACAATGCTTTTAATGGTTCAGTGTACTTTCCCATTACACCTCCTACTTGCTGTGCAGTCATATTTACAGGTAGTTACCTAGTGTGTAATTGCTGATGTCGGGTCCTCCGGTGTAATCGTCACCAAGGGCGATTGGTCAAGTGGTGCCATTACATCACAAAGCTACAGCAGCATATCATCTAACATGAGGGCCAATCAGTTGTCTAGTACGCAATAGGATACATGTATCATGGTATAGCAAAGGGAGCAATGTAGACAGGATGCCCAGCTGAAGACTAAGGTGGTGAGATGAAATGACCTAGGCCATTATTTGAAACGTATACATTTGTTTGAAGGAGTGGTTGATCATAACATTCTGGAGTTCTCTATAGGTTAGCTGATAGGGATGTGCTAAAATTAAGATGTTGGAATCTGTTATTCATAGTTTTTATTAATCCCACAAACTGTAGCGTAAACCTTCCTCCCTTAACATATCAGATCACTGAATTGCGATGGTGTACCATAACCTATAATAATTCCTGTGAGAAGGGCACACTATCTTGTCTGCCAAAGAGATCTTTCTATCGAAGTCCTCATATAGGTGCTAGAGTTGTGTAGAGAGTACCAGCAAATGAGGCATAGGATGGAAAGAAGTCTGCTAGGTTGAAATCTAAATTGAGATTATAATTTTTAGTGAGCTTTAAATTGTCACAATATTAGACACGCCATAGTACTAATAATTGATGCTTTATAAAAATCTTTTTTTGGTAGTGTTACATTTGGTTTGGAAATATTCAAGTTCTAAAAATTGACTAACAGTGGACTTTTCCATCTGCAGATTATACTGAATGGCCAACAGAGGCAGTGTTGCAGAGGAATATTTCTCTGCTTGCTGAGAGAAAAAAAAAGAAAAGTCATTCCTCAGCCTTCTCCATGCCTCGATAAATATACATGGTAAGTCAAACTCTCATTTAATAATTTTGCCATTAATAAAAAGTTCATACCATCTGATGGCTCTCAGTGCCTTTTAGTGGGGTCTTCCGCATTTATATAATCTTCAAAGACGGTAGCAATATGGGTAACGCTATGGCCATCATGATACTTTATCAAAGACTTTGACTGTCTATGTGGCTGGCAAAATCTTCTTTAGATACTTGTGCAGTCAATTTCTCCTTTGAGTTAATTACCATCTTTCAGGCTGGAATGAGGTTTCTTAGGTTAGAGCAATTGACTTACTTTCAGATGGAGGGAAGCTATTTAACCTGTTTCCCTGCTCTCTGCGAGTGGGACACTGATACTCAAGATGGACTGGTATTTAGAAACTGTGTTATTCTAACTCTAGCCCTCTTTAAATAGGAGCCCAATGCTTTCAATGGTGCAGAGTACTTTCCCATTACACCTCCTACTTGCTGTGCAGACTTATTCCCAGATACATCCCTAGTGTGTAATTGCTGATGTCTGGTCCTCCGTTGTAATCGTCATCCAGGGCGATTGATCAAGTGGTGCCATTACATCACAAAGCTACAGCAGGATGTCATCTCACATGAGGGCCAATCAGTTGCCTCTTCTAACTCTAGTCCTCTTTAAATAGGAGCACAATGCTTTTAATGGTTCAGTGTACTTTCCCATTACACCTCCTACTTGCTGTGCAGTCATATTTACAGGTAGTTACCTAGTGTGTAATTGCTGATGTCTGGTCCTCCGGTGTAATCGTCACCAAGGGCGATTGGTCAAGTGGTGCCATTACATCACAAAGCTACAGCAGCATATCATCTAACATGAGGGCCAATCAGTTGCCTAGTACGCAATAGGATACATGTATCATGGTATAGCAAAGGGAGCAATGTAGACAGGATGCCCAGCTGAAGACTAAGGCGGTGAGATGAAATGACGTAGGCCATTATTTGAAACGTATACATTTGTTTGAAGGAGTGGTTGATCATAACATTCTGGAGTTCTCTATAGGTTAGCTGATAGGGATGTGCTAAAATTAAGATGTTGGAATCTGTTATTCATAGTTTTTATTATTCCCACAAACTGTAGCGTAAACCTTCCTGCCTTAACATATCAGATCACTGAATTGCGATGGTGTACCATAACCTATAATAATTCCTGTGAGAAGGGCACACTATCTTGTCTGCCAAAGAGATCTTTCTATCGAAGTCCTCATATAGGTGCTAGAGTTGTGTAGAGAGTACCAGCAAATGAGGCATAGGATGGAAAGAAGTCTGCTAGGTTGAAATCTAAATTGAGATTATAATTTTTAGTGAGCTTTAAATTGTCACAATATTAGACACGCCATAGTACTAATAATTGATGCTTTATAAAAATCTTTTTTTGGTAGTGTTGCATTTGGTTTGGAAATATTCAAGTTCTAAAAATTGACTAACAGTGGACTATTCCATCTGCAGATTAGACTGAATGGCCAACAGAGGCAGTGTTGCAGAGGAATATTTCTCTGCTTGCTGAGAGAAAAAAAAGATAAGTCATTCCTCAGCCTTCTCCATGCCTCGATAAATATACATGGTAAGCCAAACTCTCATTTAATAATTTTGCCATTAATAAAAAGTTCATACCATCTGATGGCTCTCAGTGCCTTTTTTATTGGGGTCTTCCGCATTTATATAATCTTCTAAGATGGTAGCAATATGGGTAACGCTATGGCCATCATGATAGTTTATCAAAGACTTTGACTGTCTATGTGGCTGACAAAATCTTCTTTAGATACTTGTGCAGGCAATTTCTCCTCTGAGTTAATTACCATCTTTCAGGCTGGAATGAGGTTTCTTAGGTTAGAGCAATTGACTTACTTTCAGATGGAGGGAAGCTATTTAACCTGTTTCCCTGCTCTCTGCGAGTGGGACACTGATACCCAAGATGGACTGGTATTTAGAAACTGTGTTCTTCTAACTCTAGCCCTCTTTAAATAGGAGCCCAATGCTTTCAATGGTGCAGAGTACTTTCCCATTACACCTCCTACTTGCTGTGCAGACTTATTCCCAGATACATCCCTAGTGTTTAATTGCTGATGTCTGGTCCTCCGGTGTAATCGTCATCCAGGGCGATTGATCAAGTGGTGCCATTACATCACAAAGCTACAGCAGGATGTCATCTCACATGAGGGCCAATCAGTTGCCTCTTCTAACTCTAGTCCTCTTTAAATAGGAGCACAATGCTTTTAATGGTTCAGTGTACTTTCCTATTACACCTCCTACTTGTTGTGCAGTCATATTTACAGGTAGTTACCTAGTGTGTAATTGCTGATGTCTGGTCCTCCGGTGTACTCGTCATCCAGGGCGATTGATCAAGTGGTGCCCATTACATCACAAAGCTACAGCAGGATGTCATCTCACCTGAGGGCCAATCAGTTGCCTCTTCTAACTCTAGTCCTCTTTAAATAGGAGCACAATGCTTTTAATGGTTCAGTGTACTTTCCCATTACACCTCCTACTTGCTGTGCAGTCATATTTACAGGTAGTTACCTAGTGTGTAATTGCTGATGTCTGGTCCTCCGGTGTAATCGTCACCAAGGGCGATTGGTCAAGTGGTGCCATTACATCACAAAGCTACAGCAGGATATCATCTAACATGAGGGCCAATCAGTTGCCTAGTACGCAATAGGATACATGTATCATGGTATAGCAAAGGGAGCAATGTATACAGGATGCCCAGCTGAAGACTAAGGTGGTGAGATGAAATGACCTAGGCCATTATTTGAAACGTATACATTTGTTTGAAGGAGTGGTTGATCATAACATTCTGGAGTTCTCTATAGGTTAGCTGATAGGGATGTGCTAAAATTAAGATGTTGGAATCTGTTATTCATAGTTTTTATTATTCCCACAAACTGTAGCGTAAACCTTCCTCCCTTAACATATCAGATCACTGAATTGCGTAGGTGTACCCTAACCTATAATAATTCCTGTGAGAAGGGCACACTATCTTGTCTGCCAAAGAGATCTTTCTATCGAAGTCCTCATATAGGTGCTAGAGTTGTGTAGAGAGTACCAGCAAATGAGGCATAGGATGGAAAGAAGTCTGCTAGGTTGAAATCTAAATTGAGATTATAATTTTTAGTGAGCTTTAAATTGTCACAATATTAGACACGCCATAGTACTAATAATTGATGCTTTATAAAAATCTTTTTTTGGTAGTGTTGCATTTGGTTTGGAAATATTCAAGTTCTAAAAATTGACTAACAGTGGACTTTTCCATCTGCAGATTATACTGAATGGCCAACAGAGGCAGTGTTGCAGAGGAATATTTCTCTGCTTGCTGAGAGAAAAAAAAAGAAAAGTCATTCCTCAGCCTTCTCCATGCCTCGATAAATATACATGGTAAGTCAAACTCTCATTTAATAATTTTGCCATTAATAAAAAGTTCATACCATCTGATGGCTCTCAGTGCCTTTTAGTGGGGTCTTCCGCATTTATATAATCTTCTAAGATGGTAGCAATATGGGTAACGCTATGGCCATCATGATAGTTTATCAAAGACTTTGACTGTCTATGTGTCTGACAAAATCTTCTTTCGATACTTGTGCAGGCAATTTCTCCTCTGAGTTAATTACCATCTTTCAGGCTGAAATGAGGTTTCTTAGGTTAGAGCAATTGACTTACTTTCAGATGGAGGGAAGCTATTTAACCTGTTTCCCTGCTCTCTGCGAGTGGGACACTGATACTCAAGATGGACTGGTATTTAGAAACTGTGTTATTCTAACTCTAGCCCTCTTTAAATAGGAGCCCAATGCTTTCAATGGTGCAGAGTACTTTCCCATTACACCTCCTACTTGCTGTGCAGACTTATTCCCAGATACATCCCTAGTGTGTAATTGCTGATGTCTGGTCCTCCGTTGTAATCGTCATCCAGGGCGATTGATCAAGTGGTGCCATTACATCACAAAGCTACAGCAGGATGTCATCTCACATGAGGGCCAATCAGTTGCCTCTTCTAACTCTAGTCCTCTTTAAATAGGAGCACAATGCTTTTAATGGTTCAGTGTACTTTCCCATTACACCTCCTACTTGCTGTGCAGTCATATTTACAGGTAGTTACCTAGTGTGTAATTGCTGATGTCTGGTCCTCCGGTGTAATCGTCATCCAGGGCGATTGATCAAGTGGTGCCATTACATCACAAAGCTACAGCAGGATGTCATCTCACATGAGGGCCAATCAGTTGCCTCTTCTAACTCTAGTCCTCTTTAAATAGGAGCACAATGCTTTTAATGGTTCAGTGAACTTTCCTATTACACCTCCTACTTGCTGTGCAGTCATATTTACAGGTAGTTACCTAGTGTGTAATTGCTGATGTCTGGTCCTCCGGTGTACTCGTCATCCAGGGCGATTGATCAAGTGGTGCCATTACATCACAAAGCTACAGCAGGATGTCATCTCACCTGAGGGCCAATCAGTTGCCTCTTCTAACTCTAGTCCTCTTTAAATAGGAGCACAATGCTTTTAATGGTTCAGTGTACTTTCCCATTACACCTCCTACTTGCTGTGCAGTCATATTTACAGGTAGTTACCTAGTGTGTAATTGCTGATGTCGGGTCCTCCGGTGTAATCGTCACCAAGGGCGATTGGTCAAGTGGTGCCATTACATCACAAAGCTACAGCAGCATATCATCTAACATGAGGGCCAATCAGTTGTCTAGTACGCAATAGGATACATGTATCATGGTATAGCAAAGGGAGCAATGTAGACAGGATGCCCAGCTGAAGACTAAGGTGGTGAGATGAAATGACCTAGGCCATTATTTGAAACGTATACATTTGTTTGAAGGAGTGGTTGATCATAACATTCTGGAGTTCTCTATAGGTTAGCTGATAGGGATGTGCTAAAATTAAGATGTTGGAATCTGTTATTCATAGTTTTTATTAATCCCACAAACTGTAGCGTAAACCTTCCTCCCTTAACATATCAGATCACTGAATTGCGATGGTGTACCATAACCTATAATAATTCCTGTGAGAAGGGCACACTATCTTGTCTGCCAAAGAGATCTTTCTATCGAAGTCCTCATATAGGTGCTAGAGTTGTGTAGAGAGTACCAGCAAATGAGGCATAGGATGGAAAGAAGTCTGCTAGGTTGAAATCTAAATTGAGATTATAATTTTTAGTGAGCTTTAAATTGTCACAATATTAGACACGCCATAGTACTAATAATTGATGCTTTATAAAAATCTTTTTTTGGTAGTGTTGCATTTGGTTTGGAAATATTCAAGTTCTAAAAATTGACTAACAGTGGACTTTTCCATCTGCAGATTATACTGAATGGCCAACAGAGGCAGTGTTGCAGAGGACTATTTCTCTGCTTGCTGAGAGAAAAAAAAAGAAAAGTCATTCCTCAGCCTTCTCCATGCCTCGATAAATATACATGGTAAGCCAAACTCTCATTTAATAATTTTGCCATTAATAAAAAGTTCATACCATCTGATGGCTCTCAGTGCCTTTTTTATTGAGGTCTTCCGCATTTATATAATCTTCTAAGATGGTAGCAATATGGGTAACGCTATGGCCATCATGATAGTTTATCAAAGACTTTGACTGTCTATGTGTCTGACAAAATCTTCTTTCGATACTTGTGCAGGCAATTTCTCCTCTGAGTTAATTACCATCTTTCAGGCTGAAATGAGGTTTCTTAGGTTAGAGCAATTGACTTACTTTCAGATGGAGGGAAGCTATTTAACCTGTTTCCCTGCTCTCTGCGAGTGGGACACTGATACTCAAGATGGACTGGTATTTAGAAAGTGTGTTCTTCTAACTCTAGCCCTCTTTAAATAGGAGCCCAATGCTTTCAATGGTGCAGAGTACTTTCCCATTACACCTCCTACTTGCTGTGCAGACTTATTGCCAGATACATCCCTAGTGTTTAATTGCTGATGTCTGGTCCTCTGGTGTAATCGTCATCCAGGGCGATTGATCAAGTGGTGCCATTACATCACAAAGCTACAGCAGGATGTCATCTCACATGAGGGCCAATCAGTTGCCTCTTCTAACTCTAGTCCTCTTTAAATAGGAGCACAATGCTTTTAATGGTTCAGTGAACTTTCCTATTACACCTCCTACTTGCTGTGCAGTCATATTTACAGGTAGTTACCTAGTGTGTAATTGCTGATGTCTGGTCCTCCGGTGTACTCGTCATCCAGGGCGATTGATCAAGTGGTGCCATTACATCACAAAGCTACAGCAGGATGTCATCTCACCTGAGGGCCAATCAGTTGCCTCTTCTAACTCTAGTCCTCTTTAAATAGGAGCACAATGCTTTTAATGGTTCAGTGTACTTTCCCATTACACCTCCTACTTGCTGTGCAGTCATATTTACAGGTAGTTACCTAGTGTGTAATTGCTGATGTCGGGTCCTCCGGTGTAATCGTCACCAAGGGCGATTGGTCAAGTGGTGCCATTACATCACAAAGCTACAGCAGCATATCATCTAACATGAGGGCCAATCAGTTGTCTAGTACGCAATAGGATACATGTATCATGGTATAGCAAAGGGAGCAATGTAGACAGGATGCCCAGCTGAAGACTAAGGTGGTGAGATGAAATGACCTAGGCCATTATTTGAAACGTATACATTTGTTTGAAGGAGTGGTTGATCATAACATTCTGGAGTTCTCTATAGGTTAGCTGATAGGGATGTGCTAAAATTAAGATGTTGGAATCTGTTATTCATAGTTTTTATTAATCCCACAAACTGTAGCGTAAACCTTCCTCCCTTAACATATCAGATCACTGAATTGCGATGGTGTACCATAACCTATAATAATTCCTGTGAGAAGGGCACACTATCTTGTCTGCCAAAGAGATCTTTCTATCGAAGTCCTCATATAGGTGCTAGAGTTGTGTAGAGAGTACCAGCAAATGAGGCATAGGATGGAAAGAAGTCTGCTAGGTTGAAATCTAAATTGAGATTATAATTTTTAGTGAGCTTTAAATTGTCACAATATTAGACACGCCATAGTACTAATAATTGATGCTTTATAAAAATCTTTTTTTGGTAGTGTTACATTTGGTTTGGAAATATTCAAGTTCTAAAAATTGACTAACAGTGGACTTTTCCATCTGCAGATTATACTGAATGGCCAACAGAGGCAGTGTTGCAGAGGAATATTTCTCTGCTTGCTGAGAGAAAAAAAAAGAAAAGTCATTCCTCAGCCTTCTCCATGCCTCGATAAATATACATGGTAAGTCAAACTCTCATTTAATAATTTTGCCATTAATAAAAAGTTCATACCATCTGATGGCTCTCAGTGCCTTTTAGTGGGGTCTTCCGCATTTATATAATCTTCAAAGACGGTAGCAATATGGGTAACGCTATGGCCATCATGATACTTTATCAAAGACTTTGACTGTCTATGTGGCTGGCAAAATCTTCTTTAGATACTTGTGCAGTCAATTTCTCCTTTGAGTTAATTACCATCTTTCAGGCTGGAATGAGGTTTCTTAGGTTAGAGCAATTGACTTACTTTCAGATGGAGGGAAGCTATTTAACCTGTTTCCCTGCTCTCTGCGAGTGGGACACTGATACTCAAGATGGACTGGTATTTATAACCTGTGTTATTCTAACTCTAGCCCTCTTTAAATAGGAGCCCAATGCTTTCAATGGTGCAGAGTACTTTCCCATTACACCTCCTACTTGCTGTGCAGACTTATTCCCAGATACATCCCTAGTGTGTAATTGCTGATGTCTGGTCCTCCGTTGTAATCGCCATCCAGGGCGATTGATCAAGTGGTGCCATTACATCACACAGCTACAGCAGGATGTCATCTCACATGAGGGCCAATCAGTTGCCTCTTCTAACTCTAGTCCTCTTTAAATAGGAGCACAATGCTTTTAATGGTTCAGTGTACTTTCCCATTACACCTCCTACTTGCTGTGCAGTCATATTTACAGGTAGTTACCTAGTGTGTAATTGCTGATGTCTGGTCCTCCGGTGTAATCGTCACCAAGGGCGATTGGTCAAGTGGTGCCATTACATCACAAAGCTACAGCAGCATATCATCTAACATGAGGGCCAATCAGTTGCCTCTTTTAACTCTAGTCCTCTTTAAATAGGAGCACAATGCTTTTAATGGTTCAGTGTACTTTCCCATTACACCTCCTACTTGCTGTGCAGTCATATTTACAGGTAGTTACCTAGTGTGTAATTGCTGATGTCTGGTCCTCCGGTGTAATCGTCACCAAGGGCGATTGGTCAAGTGGTGCCATTACATCCCAAAGCTACAGCAGGATATCATCTAACATGAGGGCCAATCAGTTGCCTAGTACGCAATAGGATACGTGTATCATGGTATAGCAAAGGGAGCAATGTATACAGGATGCCCAGCTGAAGACTAAGGTGGTGAGATGAAATGACCTAGGCCATTATTTGAAACGTATACATTTGTTTGAAGGAGTGGTTGATCATAACATTCTGGAGTTCTCTATAGGTTAGCTGATAGGGATGTGCTAAAATTAAGATGTTGGAATCTGTTATTCATAGTTTTTATTATTCCCACAAACTGTAGCGTAAACCTTTCTCCCTTAACATATCAGATCACTGAATTGCGATGGTGTACCATAACCTATAATAATTCCTGTGAGAAGGGCACACTATCTTGTCTGCCAAAGAGATCTTTCTATCGAAGTCCTCATATAGGTGCTAGAGTTGTGTAGAGAGTACCAGCAAATGAGGCATAGGATGGAAAGAAGTCTGCTAGGTTGAAATCTAAATTGAGATTATAATTTTTAGTGAGCTTTAAATTGTCACAATATTAGACACGCCATAGTACTAATAATTGATGCTTTATAAAAATCTTTTTTTGGTAGTGTTGCATTTGGTTTGGAAATATTCAAGTTCTAAAAATTGACTAACAGTGGACTTTTCCATCTGCAGATTATACTGAATGGCCAACAGAGGCAGTGTTGCAGAGGAATATTTCTCTGCTTGCTGAGAGAAAAAAAAAGAAAAGTCATTCCTCAGCCTTCTCCATGCCTCGATAAATATACATGGTAAGTCAAACTCTCATTTAATAATTTTGCCATTAATAAAAAGTTCATACCATCTGATGGCTCTCAGTGCCTTTTAGTGGGGTCTTCCGCATTTATATAATCTTCTAAGATGGTAGCAATATGGGTAACGCTATGGCCATCATGATAGTTTATCAAAGACTTTGACTGTCTATGTGTCTGACAAAATCTTCTTTCGATACTTGTGCAGGCAATTTCTCCTCTGAGTTAATTACCATCTTTCAGGCTGAAATGAGGTTTCTTAGGTTAGAGCAATTGACTTACTTTCAGATGGAGGGAAGCTATTTAACCTGTTTCCCTGCTCTCTGCGAGTGGGACACTGATACTCAAGATGGACTGGTATTTAGAAACTGTGTTATTCTAACTCTAGCCCTCTTTAAATAGGAGCCCAATGCTTTCAATGGTGCAGAGTACTTTCCCATTACACCTCCTACTTGCTGTGCAGACTTATTCCCAGATACATCCCTAGTGTGTAATTGCTGATGTCTGGTCCTCCGTTGTAATCGTCATCCAGGGCGATTGATCAAGTGGTGCCATTACATCACAAAGCTACAGCAGGATGTCATCTCACATGAGGGCCAATCAGTTGCCTCTTCTAACTCTAGTCCTCTTTAAATAGGAGCACAATGCTTTTAATGGTTCAGTGTACTTTCCCATTACACCTCCTACTTGCTGTGCAGTCATATTTACAGGTAGTTACCTAGTGTGTAATTGCTGATGTCTGGTCCTCCGGTGTAATCGTCACCAAGGGCGATTGGTCAAGTGGTGCCATTACATCACAAAGCTACAGCAGCATATCATCTAACATGAGGGCCAATCAGTTGCCTAGTACGCAATAGGATACATGTATCATGGTATAGCAAAGGGAGCAATGTATACAGGATGCCCAGCTGAAGACTAAGGTGGTGAGATGAAATGACCTAGGCCATTATTTGAAACGTATACATTTGTTTGAAGGAGTGGTTGATCATAACATTCTGGAGTTCTCTATAGGTTAGCTGATAGGGATGTGCTAAAATTAAGATGTTGGAATCTGTTATTCATAGTTTTTATTATTCCCACAAACTGTAGCGTAAACCTTCCTCCCTTAACATATCAGATCACTGAATTGCGATGGTGTACCATAACCTATAATAATTCCTGTGAGAAGGGCACACTATCTTGTCTGCCAAAGAGATCTTTCTATCGAAGTCCTCATATAGGTGCTAGAGTTGTGTAGAGAGTACCAGCAAATGAGGCATAGGATGGAAAGAAGTCTGCTAGGTTGAAATCTAAATTGAGATTATAATTTTTAGTGAGCTTTAAATTGTCACAATATTAGACACGCCATAGTACTAATAATTGATGCTTTATAAAAATCTTTTTTTGGTAGTGTTGCATTTGGTTTGGAAATATTCAAGTTCTAAAAATTGACTAACAGTGGACTTTTCCATCTGCAGATTATACTGAATGGCCAACAGAGGCAGTGTTGCAGAGGACTATTTCTCTGCTTGCTGAGAGAAAAAAAAAGAAAAGTCATTCCTCAGCCTTCTCCATGCCTCGATAAATATACATGGTAAGCCAAACTCTCATTTAATAATTTTGCCATTAATAAAAAGTTCATACCATCTGATGGCTCTCAGTGCCTTTTTTATTGAGGTCTTCCGCATTTATATAATCTTCTAAGATGGTAGCAATATGGGTAACGCTATGGCCATCATGATAGTTTATCAAAGACTTTGACTGTCTATGTGTCTGACAAAATCTTCTTTCGATACTTGTGCAGGCAATTTCTCCTCTGAGTTAATTACCATCTTTCAGGCTGAAATGAGGTTTCTTAGGTTAGAGCAATTGACTTACTTTCAGATGGAGGGAAGCTATTTAACCTGTTTCCCTGCTCTCTGCGAGTGGGACACTGATACTCAAGATGGACTGGTATTTAGAAAGTGTGTTCTTCTAACTCTAGCCCTCTTTAAATAGGAGCCCAATGCTTTCAATGGTGCAGAGTACTTTCCCATTACACCTCCTACTTGCTGTGCAGACTTATTGCCAGATACATCCCTAGTGTTTAATTGCTGATGTCTGGTCCTCTGGTGTAATCGTCATCCAGGGCGATTGATCAAGTGGTGCCATTACATCACAAAGCTACAGCAGGATGTCATCTCACATGAGGGCCAATCAGTTGCCTCTTCTAACTCTAGTCCTCTTTAAATAGGAGCACAATGCTTTTAATGGTTCAGTGAACTTTCCTATTACACCTCCTACTTGCTGTGCAGTCATATTTACAGGTAGTTACCTAGTGTGTAATTGCTGATGTCTGGTCCTCCGGTGTACTCGTCATCCAGGGCGATTGATCAAGTGGTGCCATTACATCACAAAGCTACAGCAGGATGTCATCTCACCTGAGGGCCAATCAGTTGCCTCTTCTAACTCTAGTCCTCTTTAAATAGGAGCACAATGCTTTTAATGGTTCAGTGTACTTTCCCATTACACCTCCTACTTGCTGTGCAGTCATATTTACAGGTAGTTACCTAGTGTGTAATTGCTGATGTCGGGTCCTCCGGTGTAATCGTCACCAAGGGCGATTGGTCAAGTGGTGCCATTACATCACAAAGCTACAGCAGCATATCATCTAACATGAGGGCCAATCAGTTGTCTAGTACGCAATAGGATACATGTATCATGGTATAGCAAAGGGAGCAATGTAGACAGGATGCCCAGCTGAAGACTAAGGTGGTGAGATGAAATGACCTAGGCCATTATTTGAAACGTATACATTTGTTTGAAGGAGTGGTTGATCATAACATTCTGGAGTTCTCTATAGGTTAGCTGATAGGGATGTGCTAAAATTAAGATGTTGGAATCTGTTATTCATAGTTTTTATTATTCCCACAAACTGTAGCGTAAACCTTCCTCCCTTAACATATCAGATCACTGAATTGCGATGGTGTACCATAACCTATAATAATTCCTGTGAGAAGGGCACACTATCTTGTCTGCCAAAGAGATCTTTCTATCGAAGTCCTCATATAGGTGCTAGAGTTGTGTAGAGAGTACCAGCAAATGAGGCATAGGATGGAAAGAAGTCTGCTAGGTTGAAATCTAAATTGAGATTATAATTTTTAGTGAGCTTTAAATTGTCACAATATTAGACACGCCATAGTACTAATAATTGATGCTTTATAAAAATCTTTTTTTGGTAGTGTTGCATTTGGTTTGGAAATATTCAAGTTCTAAAAATTGACTAACAGTGGACTTTTCCATCTGCAGATTATACTGAATGGCCAACAGAGGCAGTGTTGCAGAGGACTATTTCTCTGCTTGCTGAGAGAAAAAAAAAGAAAAGTCATTCCTCAGCCTTCTCCATGCCTCGATAAATATACATGGTAAGCCAAACTCTCATTTAATAATTTTGCCATTAATAAAAAGTTCATACCATCTGATGGCTCTCAGTGCCTTTTTTATTGAGGTCTTCCGCATTTATATAATCTTCTAAGATGGTAGCAATATGGGTAACGCTATGGCCATCATGATAGTTTATCAAAGACTTTGACTGTCTATGTGTCTGACAAAATCTTCTTTCGATACTTGTGCAGGCAATTTCTCCTCTGAGTTAATTACCATCTTTCAGGCTGAAATGAGGTTTCTTAGGTTAGAGCAATTGACTTACTTTCAGATGGAGGGAAGCTATTTAACCTGTTTCCCTGCTCTCTGCGAGTGGGACACTGATACTCAAGATGGACTGGTATTTAGAAAGTGTGTTCTTCTAACTCTAGCCCTCTTTAAATAGGAGCCCAATGCTTTCAATGGTGCAGAGTACTTTCCCATTACACCTCCTACTTGCTGTGCAGACTTATTGCCAGATACATCCCTAGTGTTTAATTGCTGATGTCTGGTCCTCTGGTGTAATCGTCATCCAGGGCGATTGATCAAGTGGTGCCATTACATCACAAAGCTACAGCAGGATGTCATCTCACATGAGGGCCAATCAGTTGCCTCTTCTAACTCTAGTCCTCTTTAAATAGGAGCACAATGCTTTTAATGGTTCAGTGAACTTTCCTATTACACCTCCTACTTGCTGTGCAGTCATATTTACAGGTAGTTACCTAGTGTGTAATTGCTGATGTCTGGTCCTCCGGTGTACTCGTCATCCAGGGCGATTGATCAAGTGGTGCCATTACATCACAAAGCTACAGCAGGATGTCATCTCACCTGAGGGCCAATCAGTTGCCTCTTCTAACTCTAGTCCTCTTTAAATAGGAGCACAATGCTTTTAATGGTTCAGTGTACTTTCCCATTACACCTCCTACTTGCTGTGCAGTCATATTTACAGGTAGTTACCTAGTGTGTAATTGCTGATGTCGGGTCCTCCGGTGTAATCGTCACCAAGGGCGATTGGTCAAGTGGTGCCATTACATCACAAAGCTACAGCAGCATATCATCTAACATGAGGGCCAATCAGTTGTCTAGTACGCAATAGGATACATGTATCATGGTATAGCAAAGGGAGCAATGTAGACAGGATGCCCAGCTGAAGACTAAGGTGGTGAGATGAAATGACCTAGGCCATTATTTGAAACGTATACATTTGTTTGAAGGAGTGGTTGATCATGACATTCTGGAGTTCTCTATAGGTTAGCTGATAGGGATGTGCTAAAATTAAGATGTTGGAATCTGTTATTCATAGTTTTTATTAATCCCACAAACTGTAGCGTAAACCTTCCTCCCTTAACATATCAGATCACTGAATTGCGATGGTGTACCATAACCTATAATAATTCCTGTGAGAAGGGCACACTATCTTGTCTGCCAAAGAGATCTTTCTATCGAAGTCCTCATATAGGTGCTAGAGTTGTGTAGAGAGTACCAGCAAATGAGGCATAGGATGGAAAGAAGTCTGCTAGGTTGAAATCTAAATTGAGATTATAATTTTTAGTGAGCTTTAAATTGTCACAATATTAGACACGCCATAGTACTAATAATTGATGCTTTATAAAAATCTTTTTTTGGTAGTGTTGCATTTGGTTTGGAAATATTCAAGTTCTAAAAATTGACTAACAGTGGACTTTTCCATCTGCAGATTATACTGAATGGCCAACAGAGGCAGTGTTGCAGAGGACTATTTCTCTGCTTGCTGAGAGAAAAAAAAAGAAAAGTCATTCCTCAGCCTTCTCCATGCCTCGATAAATATACATGGTAAGCCAAACTCTCATTTAATAATTTTGCCATTAATAAAAAGTTCATACCATCTGATGGCTCTCAGTGCCTTTTTTATTGAGGTCTTCCGCATTTATATAATCTTCTAAGATGGTAGCAATATGGGTAACGCTATGGCCATCATGATAGTTTATCAAAGACTTTGACTGTCTATGTGTCTGACAAAATCTTCTTTCGATACTTGTGCAGGCAATTTCTCCTCTGAGTTAATTACCATCTTTCAGGCTGAAATGAGGTTTCTTAGGTTAGAGCAATTGACTTACTTTCAGATGGAGGGAAGCTATTTAACCTGTTTCCCTGCTCTCTGCGAGTGGGACACTGATACTCAAGATGGACTGGTATTTAGAAAGTGTGTTCTTCTAACTCTAGCCCTCTTTAAATAGGAGCCCAATGCTTTCAATGGTGCAGAGTACTTTCCCATTACACCTCCTACTTGCTGTGCAGACTTATTGCCAGATACATCCCTAGTGTTTAATTGCTGATGTCTGGTCCTCTGGTGTAATCGTCATCCAGGGCGATTGATCAAGTGGTGCCATTACATCACAAAGCTACAGCAGGATGTCATCTCACATGAGGGCCAATCAGTTGCCTCTTCTAACTCTAGTCCTCTTTAAATAGGAGCACAATGCTTTTAATGGTTCAGTGAACTTTCCTATTACACCTCCTACTTGCTGTGCAGTCATATTTACAGGTAGTTACCTAGTGTGTAATTGCTGATGTCTGGTCCTCCGGTGTACTCGTCATCCAGGGCGATTGATCAAGTGGTGCCATTACATCACAAAGCTACAGCAGGATGTCATCTCACCTGAGGGCCAATCAGTTGCCTCTTCTAACTCTAGTCCTCTTTAAATAGGAGCACAATGCTTTTAATGGTTCAGTGTACTTTCCCATTACACCTCCTACTTGCTGTGCAGTCATATTTACAGGTAGTTACCTAGTGTGTAATTGCTGATGTCGGGTCCTCCGGTGTAATCGTCACCAAGGGCGATTGGTCAAGTGGTGCCATTACATCACAAAGCTACAGCAGCATATCATCTAACATGAGGGCCAATCAGTTGTCTAGTACGCAATAGGATACATGTATCATGGTATAGCAAAGGGAGCAATGTAGACAGGATGCCCAGCTGAAGACTAAGGTGGTGAGATGAAATGACCTAGGCCATTATTTGAAACGTATACATTTGTTTGAAGGAGTGGTTGATCATAACATTCTGGAGTTCTCTATAGGTTAGCTGATAGGGATGTGCTAAAATTAAGATGTTGGAATCTGTTATTCATAGTTTTTATTAATCCCACAAACTGTAGCGTAAACCTTCCTCCCTTAACATATCAGATCACTGAATTGCGATGGTGTACCATAACCTATAATAATTCCTGTGAGAAGGGCACACTATCTTGTCTGCCAAAGAGATCTTTCTATCGAAGTCCTCATATAGGTGCTAGAGTTGTGTAGAGAGTACCAGCAAATGAGGCATAGGATGGAAAGAAGTCTGCTAGGTTGAAATCTAAATTGAGATTATAATTTTTAGTGAGCTTTAAATTGTCACAATATTAGACACGCCATAGTACTAATAATTGATGCTTTATAAAAATCTTTTTTTGGTAGTGTTACATTTGGTTTGGAAATATTCAAGTTCTAAAAATTGACTAACAGTGGACTTTTCCATCTGCAGATTATACTGAATGGCCAACAGAGGCAGTGTTGCAGAGGAATATTTCTCTGCTTGCTGAGAGAAAAAAAAAGAAAAGTCATTCCTCAGCCTTCTCCATGCCTCGATAAATATACATGGTAAGTCAAACTCTCATTTAATAATTTTGCCATTAATAAAAAGTTCATACCATCTGATGGCTCTCAGTGCCTTTTAGTGGGGTCTTCCGCATTTATATAATCTTCAAAGACGGTAGCAATATGGGTAACGCTATGGCCATCATGATACTTTATCAAAGACTTTGACTGTCTATGTGGCTGGCAAAATCTTCTTTAGATACTTGTGCAGTCAATTTCTCCTTTGAGTTAATTACCATCTTTCAGGCTGGAATGAGGTTTCTTAGGTTAGAGCAATTGACTTACTTTCAGATGGAGGGAAGCTATTTAACCTGTTTCCCTGCTCTCTGCGAGTGGGACACTGATACTCAAGATGGACTGGTATTTATAACCTGTGTTATTCTAACTCTAGCCCTCTTTAAATAGGAGCCCAATGCTTTCAATGGTGCAGAGTACTTTCCCATTACACCTCCTACTTGCTGTGCAGACTTATTCCCAGATACATCCCTAGTGTGTAATTGCTGATGTCTGGTCCTCCGTTGTAATCGCCATCCAGGGCGATTGATCAAGTGGTGCCATTACATCACACAGCTACAGCAGGATGTCATCTCACATGAGGGCCAATCAGTTGCCTCTTCTAACTCTAGTCCTCTTTAAATAGGAGCACAATGCTTTTAATGGTTCAGTGTACTTTCCCATTACACCTCCTACTTGCTGTGCAGTCATATTTACAGGTAGTTACCTAGTGTGTAATTGCTGATGTCTGGTCCTCCGGTGTAATCGTCACCAAGGGCGATTGGTCAAGTGGTGCCATTACATCACAAAGCTACAGCAGCATATCATCTAACATGAGGGCCAATCAGTTGCCTCTTTTAACTCTAGTCCTCTTTAAATAGGAGCACAATGCTTTTAATGGTTCAGTGTACTTTCCCATTACACCTCCTACTTGCTGTGCAGTCATATTTACAGGTAGTTACCTAGTGTGTAATTGCTGATGTCTGGTCCTCCGGTGTAATCGTCACCAAGGGCGATTGGTCAAGTGGTGCCATTACATCCCAAAGCTACAGCAGGATATCATCTAACATGAGGGCCAATCAGTTGCCTAGTACGCAATAGGATACGTGTATCATGGTATAGCAAAGGGAGCAATGTATACAGGATGCCCAGCTGAAGACTAAGGTGGTGAGATGAAATGACCTAGGCCATTATTTGAAACGTATACATTTGTTTGAAGGAGTGGTTGATCATAACATTCTGGAGTTCTCTATAGGTTAGCTGATAGGGATGTGCTAAAATTAAGATGTTGGAATCTGTTATTCATAGTTTTTATTATTCCCACAAACTGTAGCGTAAACCTTTCTCCCTTAACATATCAGATCACTGAATTGCGATGGTGTACCATAACCTATAATAATTCCTGTGAGAAGGGCACACTATCTTGTCTGCCAAAGAGATCTTTCTATCGAAGTCCTCATATAGGTGCTAGAGTTGTGTAGAGAGTACCAGCAAATGAGGCATAGGATGGAAAGAAGTCTGCTAGGTTGAAATCTAAATTGAGATTATAATTTTTAGTGAGCTTTAAATTGTCACAATATTAGACACGCCATAGTACTAATAATTGATGCTTTATAAAAATCTTTTTTTGGTAGTGTTGCATTTGGTTTGGAAATATTCAAGTTCTAAAAATTGACTAACAGTGGACTTTTCCATCTGCAGATTATACTGAATGGCCAACAGAGGCAGTGTTGCAGAGGAATATTTCTCTGCTTGCTGAGAGAAAAAAAAAGAAAAGTCATTCCTCAGCCTTCTCCATGCCTCGATAAATATACATGGTAAGTCAAACTCTCATTTAATAATTTTGCCATTAATAAAAAGTTCATACCATCTGATGGCTCTCAGTGCCTTTTAGTGGGGTCTTCCGCATTTATATAATCTTCTAAGATGGTAGCAATATGGGTAACGCTATGGCCATCATGATAGTTTATCAAAGACTTTGACTGTCTATGTGTCTGACAAAATCTTCTTTCGATACTTGTGCAGGCAATTTCTCCTCTGAGTTAATTACCATCTTTCAGGCTGAAATGAGGTTTCTTAGGTTAGAGCAATTGACTTACTTTCAGATGGAGGGAAGCTATTTAACCTGTTTCCCTGCTCTCTGCGAGTGGGACACTGATACTCAAGATGGACTGGTATTTAGAAACTGTGTTATTCTAACTCTAGCCCTCTTTAAATAGGAGCCCAATGCTTTCAATGGTGCAGAGTACTTTCCCATTACACCTCCTACTTGCTGTGCAGACTTATTCCCAGATACATCCCTAGTGTGTAATTGCTGATGTCTGGTCCTCCGTTGTAATCGTCATCCAGGGCGATTGATCAAGTGGTGCCATTACATCACAAAGCTACAGCAGGATGTCATCTCACATGAGGGCCAATCAGTTGCCTCTTCTAACTCTAGTCCTCTTTAAATAGGAGCACAATGCTTTTAATGGTTCAGTGTACTTTCCCATTACACCTCCTACTTGCTGTGCAGTCATATTTACAGGTAGTTACCTAGTGTGTAATTGCTGATGTCTGGTCCTCCGGTGTAATCGTCACCAAGGGCGATTGGTCAAGTGGTGCCATTACATCACAAAGCTACAGCAGCATATCATCTAACATGAGGGCCAATCAGTTGCCTAGTACGCAATAGGATACATGTATCATGGTATAGCAAAGGGAGCAATGTATACAGGATGCCCAGCTGAAGACTAAGGTGGTGAGATGAAATGACCTAGGCCATTATTTGAAACGTATACATTTGTTTGAAGGAGTGGTTGATCATAACATTCTGGAGTTCTCTATAGGTTAGCTGATAGGGATGTGCTAAAATTAAGATGTTGGAATCTGTTATTCATAGTTTTTATTATTCCCACAAACTGTAGCGTAAACCTTCCTCCCTTAACATATCAGATCACTGAATTGCGATGGTGTACCATAACCTATAATAATTCCTGTGAGAAGGGCACACTATCTTGTCTGCCAAAGAGATCTTTCTATCGAAGTCCTCATATAGGTGCTAGAGTTGTGTAGAGAGTACCAGCAAATGAGGCATAGGATGGAAAGAAGTCTGCTAGGTTGAAATCTAAATTGAGATTATAATTTTTAGTGAGCTTTAAATTGTCACAATATTAGACACGCCATAGTACTAATAATTGATGCTTTATAAAAATCTTTTTTTGGTAGTGTTGCATTTGGTTTGGAAATATTCAAGTTCTAAAAATTGACTAACAGTGGACTTTTCCATCTGCAGATTATACTGAATGGCCAACAGAGGCAGTGTTGCAGAGGACTATTTCTCTGCTTGCTGAGAGAAAAAAAAAGAAAAGTCATTCCTCAGCCTTCTCCATGCCTCGATAAATATACATGGTAAGCCAAACTCTCATTTAATAATTTTGCCATTAATAAAAAGTTCATACCATCTGATGGCTCTCAGTGCCTTTTTTATTGAGGTCTTCCGCATTTATATAATCTTCTAAGATGGTAGCAATATGGGTAACGCTATGGCCATCATGATAGTTTATCAAAGACTTTGACTGTCTATGTGTCTGACAAAATCTTCTTTCGATACTTGTGCAGGCAATTTCTCCTCTGAGTTAATTACCATCTTTCAGGCTGAAATGAGGTTTCTTAGGTTAGAGCAATTGACTTACTTTCAGATGGAGGGAAGCTATTTAACCTGTTTCCCTGCTCTCTGCGAGTGGGACACTGATACTCAAGATGGACTGGTATTTAGAAAGTGTGTTCTTCTAACTCTAGCCCTCTTTAAATAGGAGCCCAATGCTTTCAATGGTGCAGAGTACTTTCCCATTACACCTCCTACTTGCTGTGCAGACTTATTGCCAGATACATCCCTAGTGTTTAATTGCTGATGTCTGGTCCTCTGGTGTAATCGTCATCCAGGGCGATTGATCAAGTGGTGCCATTACATCACAAAGCTACAGCAGGATGTCATCTCACATGAGGGCCAATCAGTTGCCTCTTCTAACTCTAGTCCTCTTTAAATAGGAGCACAATGCTTTTAATGGTTCAGTGAACTTTCCTATTACACCTCCTACTTGCTGTGCAGTCATATTTACAGGTAGTTACCTAGTGTGTAATTGCTGATGTCTGGTCCTCCGGTGTACTCGTCATCCAGGGCGATTGATCAAGTGGTGCCATTACATCACAAAGCTACAGCAGGATGTCATCTCACCTGAGGGCCAATCAGTTGCCTCTTCTAACTCTAGTCCTCTTTAAATAGGAGCACAATGCTTTTAATGGTTCAGTGTACTTTCCCATTACACCTCCTACTTGCTGTGCAGTCATATTTACAGGTAGTTACCTAGTGTGTAATTGCTGATGTCGGGTCCTCCGGTGTAATCGTCACCAAGGGCGATTGGTCAAGTGGTGCCATTACATCACAAAGCTACAGCAGCATATCATCTAACATGAGGGCCAATCAGTTGTCTAGTACGCAATAGGATACATGTATCATGGTATAGCAAAGGGAGCAATGTAGACAGGATGCCCAGCTGAAGACTAAGGTGGTGAGATGAAATGACCTAGGCCATTATTTGAAACGTATACATTTGTTTGAAGGAGTGGTTGATCATAACATTCTGGAGTTCTCTATAGGTTAGCTGATAGGGATGTGCTAAAATTAAGATGTTGGAATCTGTTATTCATAGTTTTTATTATTCCCACAAACTGTAGCGTAAACCTTCCTCCCTTAACATATCAGATCACTGAATTGCGATGGTGTACCATAACCTATAATAATTCCTGTGAGAAGGGCACACTATCTTGTCTGCCAAAGAGATCTTTCTATCGAAGTCCTCATATAGGTGCTAGAGTTGTGTAGAGAGTACCAGCAAATGAGGCATAGGATGGAAAGAAGTCTGCTAGGTTGAAATCTAAATTGAGATTATAATTTTTAGTGAGCTTTAAATTGTCACAATATTAGACACGCCATAGTACTAATAATTGATGCTTTATAAAAATCTTTTTTTGGTAGTGTTGCATTTGGTTTGGAAATATTCAAGTTCTAAAAATTGACTAACAGTGGACTTTTCCATCTGCAGATTATACTGAATGGCCAACAGAGGCAGTGTTGCAGAGGACTATTTCTCTGCTTGCTGAGAGAAAAAAAAAGAAAAGTCATTCCTCAGCCTTCTCCATGCCTCGATAAATATACATGGTAAGCCAAACTCTCATTTAATAATTTTGCCATTAATAAAAAGTTCATACCATCTGATGGCTCTCAGTGCCTTTTTTATTGAGGTCTTCCGCATTTATATAATCTTCTAAGATGGTAGCAATATGGGTAACGCTATGGCCATCATGATAGTTTATCAAAGACTTTGACTGTCTATGTGTCTGACAAAATCTTCTTTCGATACTTGTGCAGGCAATTTCTCCTCTGAGTTAATTACCATCTTTCAGGCTGAAATGAGGTTTCTTAGGTTAGAGCAATTGACTTACTTTCAGATGGAGGGAAGCTATTTAACCTGTTTCCCTGCTCTCTGCGAGTGGGACACTGATACTCAAGATGGACTGGTATTTAGAAAGTGTGTTCTTCTAACTCTAGCCCTCTTTAAATAGGAGCCCAATGCTTTCAATGGTGCAGAGTACTTTCCCATTACACCTCCTACTTGCTGTGCAGACTTATTGCCAGATACATCCCTAGTGTTTAATTGCTGATGTCTGGTCCTCTGGTGTAATCGTCATCCAGGGCGATTGATCAAGTGGTGCCATTACATCACAAAGCTACAGCAGGATGTCATCTCACATGAGGGCCAATCAGTTGCCTCTTCTAACTCTAGTCCTCTTTAAATAGGAGCACAATGCTTTTAATGGTTCAGTGAACTTTCCTATTACACCTCCTACTTGCTGTGCAGTCATATTTACAGGTAGTTACCTAGTGTGTAATTGCTGATGTCTGGTCCTCCGGTGTACTCGTCATCCAGGGCGATTGATCAAGTGGTGCCATTACATCACAAAGCTACAGCAGGATGTCATCTCACCTGAGGGCCAATCAGTTGCCTCTTCTAACTCTAGTCCTCTTTAAATAGGAGCACAATGCTTTTAATGGTTCAGTGTACTTTCCCATTACACCTCCTACTTGCTGTGCAGTCATATTTACAGGTAGTTACCTAGTGTGTAATTGCTGATGTCGGGTCCTCCGGTGTAATCGTCACCAAGGGCGATTGGTCAAGTGGTGCCATTACATCACAAAGCTACAGCAGCATATCATCTAACATGAGGGCCAATCAGTTGTCTAGTACGCAATAGGATACATGTATCATGGTATAGCAAAGGGAGCAATGTAGACAGGATGCCCAGCTGAAGACTAAGGTGGTGAGATGAAATGACCTAGGCCATTATTTGAA
This sequence comes from Lissotriton vulgaris, assembly GCF_964263255.1. Taxonomy (NCBI): domain Eukaryota; kingdom Metazoa; phylum Chordata; class Amphibia; order Caudata; family Salamandridae; genus Lissotriton; species Lissotriton vulgaris. The sequence continues at coordinate 353,765,255 of NC_141698.1, forward strand.
ACGTATACATTTGTTTGAAGGAGTGGTTGATCATAACATTCTGGAGTTCTCTATAGGTTAGCTGATAGGGATGTGCTAAAATTAAGATGTTGGAATCTGTTATTCATAGTTTTTATTAATCCCACAAACTGTAGCGTAAACCTTCCTCCCTTAACATATCAGATCACTGAATTGCGATGGTGTACCATAACCTATAATAATTCCTGTGAGAAGGGCACACTATCTTGTCTGCCAAAGAGATCTTTCTATCGAAGTCCTCATATAGGTGCTAGAGTTGTGTAGAGAGTACCAGCAAATGAGGCATAGGATGGAAAGAAGTCTGCTAGGTTGAAATCTAAATTGAGATTATAATTTTTAGTGAGCTTTAAATTGTCACAATATTAGACACGCCATAGTACTAATAATTGATGCTTTATAAAAATCTTTTTTTGGTAGTGTTGCATTTGGTTTGGAAATATTCAAGTTCTAAAAATTGACTAACAGTGGACTTTTCCATCTGCAGATTATACTGAATGGCCAACAGAGGCAGTGTTGCAGAGGACTATTTCTCTGCTTGCTGAGAGAAAAAAAAAGAAAAGTCATTCCTCAGCCTTCTCCATGCCTCGATAAATATACATGGTAAGCCAAACTCTCATTTAATAATTTTGCCATTAATAAAAAGTTCATACCATCTGATGGCTCTCAGTGCCTTTTTTATTGAGGTCTTCCGCATTTATATAATCTTCTAAGATGGTAGCAATATGGGTAACGCTATGGCCATCATGATAGTTTATCAAAGACTTTGACTGTCTATGTGTCTGACAAAATCTTCTTTCGATACTTGTGCAGGCAATTTCTCCTCTGAGTTAATTACCATCTTTCAGGCTGAAATGAGGTTTCTTAGGTTAGAGCAATTGACTTACTTTCAGATGGAGGGAAGCTATTTAACCTGTTTCCCTGCTCTCTGCGAGTGGGACACTGATACTCAAGATGGACTGGTATTTAGAAAGTGTGTTCTTCTAACTCTAGCCCTCTTTAAATAGGAGCCCAATGCTTTCAATGGTGCAGAGTACTTTCCCATTACACCTCCTACTTGCTGTGCAGACTTATTGCCAGATACATCCCTAGTGTTTAATTGCTGATGTCTGGTCCTCTGGTGTAATCGTCATCCAGGGCGATTGATCAAGTGGTGCCATTACATCACAAAGCTACAGCAGGATGTCATCTCACATGAGGGCCAATCAGTTGCCTCTTCTAACTCTAGTCCTCTTTAAATAGGAGCACAATGCTTTTAATGGTTCAGTGAACTTTCCTATTACACCTCCTACTTGCTGTGCAGTCATATTTACAGGTAGTTACCTAGTGTGTAATTGCTGATGTCTGGTCCTCCGGTGTACTCGTCATCCAGGGCGATTGATCAAGTGGTGCCATTACATCACAAAGCTACAGCAGGATGTCATCTCACCTGAGGGCCAATCAGTTGCCTCTTCTAACTCTAGTCCTCTTTAAATAGGAGCACAATGCTTTTAATGGTTCAGTGTACTTTCCCATTACACCTCCTACTTGCTGTGCAGTCATATTTACAGGTAGTTACCTAGTGTGTAATTGCTGATGTCGGGTCCTCCGGTGTAATCGTCACCAAGGGCGATTGGTCAAGTGGTGCCATTACATCACAAAGCTACAGCAGCATATCATCTAACATGAGGGCCAATCAGTTGTCTAGTACGCAATAGGATACATGTATCATGGTATAGCAAAGGGAGCAATGTAGACAGGATGCCCAGCTGAAGACTAAGGTGGTGAGATGAAATGACCTAGGCCATTATTTGAAACGTATACATTTGTTTGAAGGAGTGGTTGATCATAACATTCTGGAGTTCTCTATAGGTTAGCTGATAGGGATGTGCTAAAATTAAGATGTTGGAATCTGTTATTCATAGTTTTTATTAATCCCACAAACTGTAGCGTAAACCTTCCTCCCTTAACATATCAGATCACTGAATTGCGATGGTGTACCATAACCTATAATAATTCCTGTGAGAAGGGCACACTATCTTGTCTGCCAAAGAGATCTTTCTATCGAAGTCCTCATATAGGTGCTAGAGTTGTGTAGAGAGTACCAGCAAATGAGGCATAGGATGGAAAGAAGTCTGCTAGGTTGAAATCTAAATTGAGATTATAATTTTTAGTGAGCTTTAAATTGTCACAATATTAGACACGCCATAGTACTAATAATTGATGCTTTATAAAAATCTTTTTTTGGTAGTGTTACATTTGGTTTGGAAATATTCAAGTTCTAAAAATTGACTAACAGTGGACTTTTCCATCTGCAGATTATACTGAATGGCCAACAGAGGCAGTGTTGCAGAGGAATATTTCTCTGCTTGCTGAGAGAAAAAAAAAGAAAAGTCATTCCTCAGCCTTCTCCATGCCTCGATAAATATACATGGTAAGTCAAACTCTCATTTAATAATTTTGCCATTAATAAAAAGTTCATACCATCTGATGGCTCTCAGTGCCTTTTAGTGGGGTCTTCCGCATTTATATAATCTTCAAAGACGGTAGCAATATGGGTAACGCTATGGCCATCATGATACTTTATCAAAGACTTTGACTGTCTATGTGGCTGGCAAAATATTCTTTAGATACTTGTGCAGGCAAATTCTCCTCTGAGTTAATTACCATCTTTCAGGCTGGAATGAGGTTTCTTAGGTTAGAGCAATTGACTTACTTTCAGATGGAGGGAAGCTATTTAACCTGTTTCCCTGCTCTCTGCGAGTGGGACACTGATACTCAAGATGGACTGGTATTTAGAAACTGTGTTCTTCTAACTCTAGCCCTCTTTAAATAGGAGCCCAATGCTTTCAATGGTGCAGAGTACTTTCCCATTACACCTCCTACTTGCTGTGCAGACTTATTCCCAGATACATCCCTAGTGTGTAATTGCTGATGTCTGGTCCTCCGTTGTAATCGTCATCCAGGGCGATTGATCAAGTGGTGCCATTACATCACAAAGCTACAGCAGGATGTCATCTCACATGAGGGCCAATCAGTTGCCTCTTCTAACTCTAGTCCTCTTTAAATAGGAGCACAATGCTTTTAATGGTTCAGTGTACTTTCCCATTACACCTCCTACTTGCTGTGCAGTCATATTTACAGGTAGTTACCTAGTGTGTAATTGCTGATGTCTGGTCCTCCGGTGTAATCGTCACCAAGGGCGATTGGTCAAGTGGTGCCATTACATCACAAAGCTACAGCAGCATATCATCTAACATGAGGGCCAATCAGTTGCCTCTTTTAACTCTAGTCCTCTTTAAATAGGAGCACAATGCTTTTAATGGTTCAGTGTACTTTCCCATTACACCTCCTACTTGCTGTGCAGTCATATTTACAGGTAGTTATCAAGTGTGTAATTGCTGATGTCTGGTCCTCCGGTGTAATCGTCACCAAGGGCGATTGGTCAAGTGGTGCCATTACATCCCAAAGCTACAGCAGGATATCATCTAACATGAGGGCCAATCAGTTGCCTAGTACGCAATAGGATACGTGTATCATGGTATAGCAAAGGGAACAATGTATACAGGATGCCCAGCTGAAGACTAAGGTGGTGAGATGAAATGACCTAGGCCATTATTTGAAACGTATACATTTGTTTGAAGGAGTGGTTGATCATAACATTCTGGAGTTCTCTATAGGTTAGCTGATAGGGATGTGCTAAAATTAAGATGTTGGAATCTGTTATTCATAGTTTTTATTATTCCAACAAACTGTAGTGTAAACCTTCCTCCCTTAACATATCAGATCACTGAATTGCGATGGTGTACCATAACCTATAATATTTCCTGTGAGAAGGGCACACTATGTTGTCTGCCAAAGAGATCTTTCTATCGAAGTCCTCATATAGGTGCTAGAGTTGTGTAGAGAGTACCAGCAAATGAGGCATAGGATGGAAAGAAGTCTGCTAGGTTGAAATCTAAATTGAGAATATAATTTTTAGTGAGCTTTTGATTGTCACAATATTAGACACGCCATAGTACTAATAATTGATGCTTTATAAAAATCTTTTTTTGGTAGTGTTGCATTTGGTTTGGAAATATTCAAGTTCTAAAAATTGACTACCAGTGGACTATTCCATCTGCAGATTATACTGAATGGCCAACAGAGGCAGTGTTGCAGAGGAATATGTCTCTGCTTGCTGAGAAAAAAAAAAAGAAAAATCATTCCTCAGCCTTCTCCATGCCTCGATAAATATACATGGTAAGCCAAACTCTCATTTAATAATTTTGCCATTAATAAAAAGTTCATACCATCTGATGGCTCTCAGTGCCTTTTTTATTGGGGTCTTCCGCATTTATATAATCTTCTAAGATGGTAGCAATATGGGTAACGCTATGGCCATCATGATAGTTTATCAAAGACTTTGACTGTCTATGTGTCTGACAAAATCTTCTTTCGATACTTGTGCAGGCAATTTCTCCTCTGAGTTAATTACCATCTTTCAGGCTGAAATGAGGTTTCTTAGGTTAGAGCAATTGACTTACTTTCAGATGGAGGGAAGCTATTTAACCTGTTTCCCTGCTCTCTGCGAGTGGGACTCTGATACTCAAGATGGACTGGTATTTAGAAACCTTGTTCTTCTAACTCCAGCCCTCTTTAAATAGGAGCCCAATGCTTTCAATGGTGCAGAGTACTTTTCCATTACACCTCCTACTTGCTGTGCAGACTTATTCCCAGATACATCCCTAGTGTGTAATTGCTGATGTCTGGTCCTCCGTTGTAATCGTCATCCAGGGCGATTGATCAAGTGGTGCCATTACATCACAAAGCTACAGCAGGATGTCATCTCACATGAGGGCCAATCAGTTGCCTCTTCTAACTCTAGTCCTCTTTAAATAGGAGCACAATGCTTTTAATGGTTCAGTGTACTTTCCCATTACACCTCCTACTTGCTGTGCAGTCATATTTACAGGTAGTTACCTAGTGTGTAATTGCTGATGTCTGGTCCTCCGGTGTAATCGTCACCAAGGGCGATTGGTCAAGTGGTGCCATTACATCACAAAGCTACAGCAGCATATCATCTAACATGAGGGCCAATCAGTTGCCTAGTACGCAATAGGATACATGTATCATGGTATAGCAAAGGGAGCAATGTAGACAGGATGCCCAGCTGAAGACTAAGGTGGTGAGATGAAATGACCTAGGCCATTATTTGAAACGTATACATTTGTTTGAAGGAGTGGTTGATCATAACAGTCTGGAGTTCTCTATAGGTTAGCTGATAGGGATGTGCTAAAATTAAGATGTTGGAATCTGTTATTCATAGTTTTTATTATTCCCACAAACTGTAGCGTAAACCTTCCTCCCTTAACATATCAGATCACTGAATTGCGATGGTGTACCATAACCTATTATAATTCCTGTGAGAAGGGCACACTATCTTGCCTGCCAAAGAGATCTTCTATCGAAGTCCTCATATAGGTGCTAGAGTTGTGTAGAGAGTACCAGCAAATGAGGCATAGGATGGAAAGAAGTCTGCTAGGTTGAAATCTAAATTGAGATTATAATTTTTAGTGAGCTTTAAATTGTCACAATATTAGACACGCTATAGTACTAATAATTGATGCTTTATAAAAATCTTTTTTTGGTAGTGTTGCATTTGGTATGGAAATATTCAAGTTCTAAAAATTGACTAACAGTGGACTATTCCATCTGCAGATTATACTGAATGGCCAACAGAGGCAGTGTTGCAGAGGAATATTTCTCTGCTTGCTGAGAGAAAAAAAAAGAAAAGTCATTCCTCAGCCTTCTCCATGCCTCGATAAATATACATGGTAAGTCAAACTCTCATTTAATAATTTTGCCATTAATAAAAAGTTCATACCATCTGATGGCTCTCAGTGCCTTTTAGTGGGGTCTTCCGCATTTATATAATCTTCAAAGACGGTAGCAATATGGGTAACGCTATGGCCATCATGATACTTTATCAAAGACTTTGACTGTCTATGTGGCTGGCAAAATCTTCTTTAGATACTTGTGCAGGCAATTTCTCCTCTGAGTTAATTACCATCTTTCAGGCTGGAATGAGGTTTCTTAGGTTAGAGCAATTGACTTACTTTCAGATGGAGGGAAGCTATTTAACCTGTTTCCCTGCTCTCTGCGAGTGGGACACTGATACTCAAGATGGACTGGTATTTAGAAACTGTGTTATTCTAACTCTAGCCCTCTTTAAATAGGAGCCCAATGCTTTCAATGGTGCAGAGTACTTTCCCATTACACCTCCTACTTGCTGTGCAGACTTATTCCCAGATACATCCCTAGTGTGTAATTGCTGATGTCTGGTCCTCCGTTGTAATCGTCATCCAGGGCGATTGATCAAGTGGTGCCATTACATCACAAAGCTACAGCAGGATGTCATCTCACATGAGGGCCAATCAGTTGCCTCTTCTAACTCTAGTCCTCTTTAAATAGGAGCACAATGCTTTTAATGGTTCAGTGTACTTTCCCATTACACCTTCTACTTGCTGTGCAGTCATATTTACAGGTAGTTACCTAGTGTGTAATTGCTGATGTCTGGTCCTCCGGTGTAATCGTCACCAAGGGCGCTTGGTCAAGTGGTGCCATTACATCACAAAGCTACAGCAGCATATCATCTAACATGAGGGCCAATCAGTTGCCTAGTACGCAATAGGATACATGTATCATGGTATAGCAAAGGGAGCAATGTAGACAGGATGCCCAGCTGAAGACTAAGGTGGTGAGATGAAATGACCTAGGCCATTATTTGAAAAGTATACATTTGTTTGAAGGAGTGGTTGATCATAACATTCTGGAGTTCTCTATAGGTTAGCTGATAGGGATGTGCTAAAATTAAGATGTTGGAATCTGTTATTCATAGTTTTTATTATTCCCACAAACTGTAGCGTAAACCTTCCTCCCTTAACATATCAGATCACTGAATTGTGATGGTGTACCGTAACCTATAATAATTCCTGTGAGAAGGGCACACTATCTTGTCTGCCAAAGAGATCTTTCTATCGAAGTCCTCATATAGGTGCTAGAGTTGTGTAGAGAGTACCAGCAAATGAGGCATAGGATGGAAAGAAGTCTGCTAGGTTGAAATCTAAATTGAGATTATAATTTTTAGTGAGCTTTAAATTGTCACAATATTAGACACGACATAGTACTAATAATTGATGCTTTATAAAAATCTTTTTTTGGTAGTGTTGCATTTGGTTTGGAAATATTCAAGTTCTAAAAATTGACTATCAGTGGACTCATCCATCTGCAGATTATACTGAATGGCCAACAGAGGCAGTGTTGCAGAGGAATATTTCTCTGCTTGCTGAGAGAAAAAAAAAGAAAAGTCATTCCTCAGCCTTCTCCATGCCTCGATAAATATACATGGTAAGTCAAACTCTCATTTAATAATTTTGCCATTAATAAAAAGTTCATACCATCTGATGGCTCTCAGTGCCTTTTAGTGGGGTCTTCCGCATTTATATAATCTTCAAAGACGGTAGCAATATGGGTAACGCTATGGCCATCATGATATTTTATCAAAGACTTTGACTGTCTATGTGGCTGGCAAAATCTTCTTTAGATACTTGTGCAGGCAATTTCTCCTCTGAGTTAATTACCATCTTTCAGGCTGGAATGAGGTTTCTTAGGTTAGAGCAATTGACTTACTTTCAGATGGAGGGAAGCTATTTAACCTGTTTCCCTGCTCTCTGCGAGTGGGACACTGATACTCAAGATGGACTGGTATTTAGAAACTGTGTTATTCTAACTCTAGCCCTCTTTAAATAGGAGCCCAATGCTTTCAATGGTGCAGAGTACTTTCCCATTACACCTCCTACTTGCTGTGCAGACTTATTCCCAGATACATCCCTAGTGTGTAATTGCTGATGTCCGGTCCTCCGTTGTAATCGTCATCCAGGGCGATTGATCAAGTGGTGCCATTACATCACACAGCTACAGCAGGATGTCATCTCACATGAGGGCCAATCAGTTGCCTCTTCTAACTCTAGTCCTCTTTAAATAGGAGCACAATGCTTTTAATGGTTCAGTGTACTTTCCCATTACACCTCCTACTTGCTGTGCAGTCATATTTACAGGTAGTTACCTAGTGTGTAATTGCTGATGTCTGGTCCTCCGGTGTAATTGTCACCAAGGGCGATTGGTCAAGTGGTGCCATTACATCACAAAGCTACAGCAGCATATCATCTAACATGAGGGCCAATCAGTTGCCTAGTACGCAATAGGATACCTGTATCATGGTATAGCAAAGGGAGCAATGTAGACAGGATGCCCAGCTGAAGGCTAAGGTGGTGAGATGAAATGACCTAGGCCATTATTTGAAACGTATACATTTGTTTGAAGGAGTGGTTGATCATAACATTCTGGAGTTCTCTATAGGTTAGCTGATAGGGATGTGCTAAAATTAAGATGTTGGAATCTGTTATTCATAGTTTTTATTATTCCCACAAACTGTAGCGTAAACCTTCCTCCCTTAACATATCAGATCACTGAATTGCGATGGTGTACCATAACCTATAATAATTCCTGTGAGAAGGGCACACTATGTTGTCTGCCAAAGAGATCTTTCTATCGAAGTCCTCATATAGGTGCTAGAGTTGTGTAGAGAGTACCAGCAAATGAGGCATAGGATGGAAAGAAGTCTGCTAGGTTGAAATCTAAATTGAGAATATAATTTTTAGTGAGCTTTTGATTGTCACAATATTAGACACGCCATAGTACTAATAATTGATGCTTTATAAAAATCTTTTTTTGGTAGTGTTGCATTTGGTTTGGAAATATTCAAGTTCTAAAAATTGACTAACAGTGGACTATTCCATCTGCAGATTATACTGAATGGCCAACAGAGGCAGTGTTGCAGAGGAATATTTCTCTGCTTGCTGAGAGAAAAAAAAAGAAAAGTCATTCCTCAGCCTTCTCCATGCCTCGATAAATATACATGGTAAGCCAAACTCTCATTTAATAATTTTGCCATTAATAAAAAGTTCATACCATCTGATGGCTCTCAGTGCCTTTTTTATTGGGGTCTTCCGCATTTATATAATCTTCTAAGATGGTAGCAATATGGGTAACGCTATGGCCATCATGATAGTTTATCAAAGACTTTGACTGTCTATGTGTCTGACAAAATCTTCTTTCGATACTTGTGCAGGCAATTTCTCCTCTGAGTTAATTACCATCTTTCAGGCTGAAATGAGGTTTCTTAGGTTAGAGCAATTGACTTACTTTCAGATGGAGGAAAGCTATTTAACCTGTTTCCCTGCTCTCTGCGAGTGGGACTCTGATACTCAAGATGGACTGGTATTTAGAAACCTTGTTCTTCTAACTCCAGCCCTCTTTAAATAGGAGCCCAATGCTTTCAATGGTGCAGAGTACTTTCCCATTACACCTCCTACTTGCTGTGCAGTCTTATTCCCAGATACTTCCCTAGGGTGTAATTGCTGATGTCTGGTCCTCCGGTGTACTCGTCATCCAGGGCGATTGATCAAGTGGTGCCATTACATCACAAAGCTACAGCAGGATGTCATTTCACATGAGGGCCAATCAGTTGCCTCTTCTAACTCTAGTCCTCTTTAAATAGGAGCACAATGCTTTTAATGGTTGTGTACTTTCCCATTACACCTCCTACTTGCTGTGCAGTCATATTTACAGGTAGTTACCTAGTGTATAATTGCTGATGTCTGGTCCTCCGGTGTAATCGTCACCCAGGGCGATTGGTCAAGTGGTGCCATTACATCACAAAGCTACAGCAGGATATCATCTAACATGAGGGCCAATCAGTTGCCTAGTACGCAATAGGATACATGTTTCATGGTATAGCAAAGGGAGCAATGTAGACAGGATGCCCAGCTGAAGACTAAGGTGGTGAGATGAAATGACCTAGGCCATTATTTGAAACGTATACATTTGTTTGAAGGAGTGGTTGATCATAACATTCTGGAGTTCTCTATAGGTTAGCTGATAGGGATGTGCTAAAATTAAGATGTTGGAATCTGTTATTCATAGTTTTTATTATTCCCACAAACTGTAGTGTAAACCTTCCTCCCTTAACATATCAGATCACTGAATTGCGATGGTGTACCATAACCTATAATAATTCCTGTGAGAAGGGCACACTATCTTGTCTGCCAAAGAGATCTTTCTATCGAAGTCCTCATATAGGTGCTAGAGTTGTGTAGAGAGTACCAGCAAATGAGGTATAGGATGGAAAGAAGTCTGCTAGGTTGAAATCTAAATTGAGATTATAATTTTTAGTGAGCTTCAAATTGTCACAATATTAGACACGCCATAGTACTAATAATTGATGCTTTATAAAAATCTTTTTTTGGTAGTGTTGCATTTGGTTTTGAAATATTCAAGTTCTAAAAATTGACTAACAGTGGACTATTCCATCTGCAGATTATACTGAATGGCCAACAGAGGCAGTGTTGCAGAGGAATATTTCTCTGCTTGCTGAGAGAAAAAAAAGAAAAGTCATTCCTCAGCCTTCTCCATGCCTCGATAAATATACATGGTAAGCCAAACTCTCATTTAATAATTTTGCCATTAATAAAAAGTTCATACCATCTGATGGCTCTCAGTGCCTTTTTTATTGGGGTCTTCCGCATTTATATAATCTTCTAAGATGGTAGCAATATGGGTAACGCTATGGCCATCATGATAGTTTATCAAAGACTTTGACTGTCTATGTGTCTGACAAAATCTTCTTTCGATACTTGTGCAGGCAATTTCTCCTCTGAGTTAATTACCATCTTTCAGGCTGAAATGAGGTTTCTTAGGTTAGAGCAATTGACTTACTTTCAGATGGAGGAAAGCTATTTAACCTGTTTCCCTGCTCTCTGCGAGTGGGACTCTGATACTCAAGATGGACTGGTATTTAGAAACCTTGTTCTTCTAACTCCAGCCCTCTTTAAATAGGAGCCCAATGCTTTCAATGGTGCAGAGTACTTTCCCATTACACCTCCTACTTGCTGTGCAGTCTTATTCCCAGATACTTCCCTAGGGTGTAATTGCTGATGTCTGGTCCTCCGGTGTACTCGTCATCCAGGGCGATTGATCAAGTGGTGCCATTACATCACAAAGCTACAGCAGGATGTCATTTCACATGAGGGCCAATCAGTTGCCTCTTCTAACTCTAGTCCTCTTTAAATAGGAGCACAATGCTTTTAATGGTTGTGTACTTTCCCATTACACCTCCTACTTGCTGTGCAGTCATATTTACAGGTAGTTACCTAGTGTATAATTGCTGATGTCTGGTCCTCCGGTGTAATCGTCACCCAGGGCGATTGGTCAAGTGGTGCCATTACATCACAAAGCTACAGCAGGATATCATCTAACATGAGGGCCAATCAGTTGCCTAGTACGCAATAGGATACATGTTTCATGGTATAGCAAAGGGAGCAATGTAGACAGGATGCCCAGCTGAAGACTAAGGTGGTGAGATGAAATGACCTAGGCCATTATTTGAAACGTATACATTTGTTTGAAGGAGTGGTTGATCATAACATTCTGGAGTTCTCTATAGGTTAGCTGATAGGGATGTGCTAAAATTAAGATGTTGGAATCTGTTATTCATAGTTTTTATTATTCCCACAAACTGTAGTGTAAACCTTCCTCCCTTAACATATCAGATCACTGAATTGCGATGGTGTACCATAACCTATAATAATTCCTGTGAGAAGGGCACACTATCTTGTCTGCCAAAGAGATCTTTCTATCTAAGTCCTCATATAGGTGCTAGAGTTGTGTAGAGAGTACCAGCAAATGAGGTATAGGATGGAAAGAAGTCTGCTAGGTTGAAATCTAAATTGAGATTATAATTTTTAGTGAGCTTCAAATTGTCACAATATTAGACACGCCATAGTACTAATAATTGATGCTTTATAAAAATCTTTTTTTGGTAGTGTTGCATTTGGTTTTGAAATATTCAAGTTCTAAAAATTGACTAACAGTGGACTTTTCCATCTGCAGTTTATACTGAATGGCCAACAGAGGCAGTGTTGCAGAGGAATATTTCTCTGCTTGCTGAGAAAAAAAAAGAAAAGTCATTCCTCAGCCTTCTCCATGCCTCGATAAATATACTTGGTAAGTCAAACTCTCATTTAATAATTTTGCCATTAATAAAAATTTCATACCATCTGATGGCTCTCAGTGACTTTTAGTGGGGTCTTCCACATTTATTTAATCTTCAAAGACGGTAGCAATATGGGTAACGCTATGGCCATCATGATAGTTTATCAAAGACTTTGGCTGTCTATGTGGCTGACAAAATCTTCTTTAGATACTTGTGCAGGCAATTTCTCCTCTGAGTTAATTACCATCTTTCAGGCTGGAATGAGGTTTCTTAGGTTAGAGCAATTGACTTACTTTCAGATGGAGGGAAGCTATTTAACCTGTTTCCCTGTTCTCTGCGAGTGGGACACTGATACTCAAGATGGACTGGTATTTAGAAACTGTGTTCTTCTAACTCTAGCCCTCTTTAAATAGGAGCCCAATGCTTTTAATGGTGCAGAGTACTTTCCCATTACACCTCCTACTTGCTGTGCAGACTTATTGCCAGATACATCCCTAGTGTTTAATTGCTGATGTCTGGTCCTCTGGTGTAATCGTCATCCAGGGCGATTGATCAAGTGGTGCCATTACATCACAAAGCTACAGCAGGATGTCATCTCACATGAGGGCCAATCAGTTGCCTCTTCTAACTCTAGTCCTCTTTAAATAGGAGCACAATGCTTTTAATGGTTCAGTGAACTTTCCTATTACACCTCCTACTTGCTGTGCAGTCATATTTACAGGTAGTTACCTAGTGTGTAATTGCTGATGTCTGGTCCTCCGGTGTACTCGTCATCCAGGGCGATTGATCAAGTGGTGCCATTACATCACAAAGCTACAGCAGGATGTCATCTCACCTGAGGGCCAATCAGTTGCCTCTTCTAACTCTAGTCCTCTTTAAATAGGAGCACAATGCTTTTAATGGTTCAGTGTACTTTCCCATTACACCTCCTACTTGCTGTGCAGTCATATTTACAGGTAGTTACCTAGTGTGTAATTGCTGATGTCGGGTCCTCCGGTGTAATCGTCACCAAGGGCGATTGGTCAAGTGGTGCCATTACATCACAAAGCTACAGCAGCATATCATCTAACATGAGGGCCAATCAGTTGTCTAGTACGCAATAGGATACATGTATCATGGTATAGCAAAGGGAGCAATGTAGACAGGATGCCCAGCTGAAGACTAAGGTGGTGAGATGAAATGACCTAGGCCAATATTTGAAACGTATACATTTGTTTGAAGGAGTGGTTGATCATAACATTCTGGAGTTCTCTATAGGTTAGCTGATAGGGATGTGCTAAAATTAAGATGTTGGAATCTGTTATTCATAGTTTTTATTATTCCCACAAACTGTAGCGTAAACCTTTCTCCCTTAACATATCAGATCACTGCATTGCGATGGTGTACCATAACCTATAATAATTCCTGTGAGAAGGGCACACTATCTTGTCTGCCAAAGAGATCTTTCTATCGAAGTCCTCATATAGGTGCTAGAGTTGTGTAAAGAGTACCAGCAAATGAGGCATAGGATGGAAAGAAGTCTGCTAGGTTGAAATCTAAATTGAGATTATAATTTTTAGTGAGCTTTAAATTGTCACAATATTAGACACGCCATAGTACTAATAATTGATGCTTTATAAAAATCTTTTTTTGGTAGTGTTGCATTTGGTTTGGAAATATTCAAGTTCTAAAAATTGACTAACAGTGGACTTTTCCATCTGCAGATTATACTGAATGGCCAACAGAGGCAGTGTTGCAGAGGAATATTTCTCTGCTTGCTGAGAGAAAAAAAAAGAAAAGTCATTCCTCAGCCTTCTCCATGCCTCGATAAATATACATGGTAAGTCAAACTCTCATTTAATAATTTTGCCATTAATAAAAAGTTCATACCATCTGATGGCTCTCAGTGCCTTTTAGTGGGGTCTTCCGCATTTATATAATCTTCAAAGACGGTAGCAATATGGGTAACGCTATGGCCATCATGATACTTTATCAAAGACTTTGACTGTCTATGTGGCTGGCAAAATATTCTTTAGATACTTGTGCAGGCAAATTCTCCTCTGAGTTAATTACCATCTTTCAGGCTGGAATGAGGTTTCTTAGGTTAGAGCAATTGACTTACTTTCAGATGGAGGGAAGCTATTTAACCTGTTTCCCTGCTCTCTGCGAGTGGGACACTGATACTCAAGATGGACTGGTATTTAGAAACTGTGTTCTTCTAACTCTAGCCCTCTTTAAATAGGAGCCCAATGCTTTCAATGGTGCAGAGTACTTTCCCATTACACCTCCTACTTGCTGTGCAGACTTATTCCCAGATACATCCCTAGTGTGTAATTGCTGATGTCTGGTCCTCCGTTGTAATCGTCATCCAGGGCGATTGATCAAGTGGTGCCATTACATCACAAAGCTACAGCAGGATGTCATCTCACATGAGGGCCAATCAGTTGCCTCTTCTAACTCTAGTCCTCTTTAAATAGGAGCACAATGCTTTTAATGGTTCAGTGTACTTTCCCATTACACCTCCTACTTGCTGTGCAGTCATATTTACAGGTAGTTACCTAGTGTGTAATTGCTGATGTCTGGTCCTCCGGTGTAATCGTCACCAAGGGCGATTGGTCAAGTGGTGCCATTACATCACAAAGCTACAGCAGCATATCATCTAACATGAGGGCCAATCAGTTGCCTAGTACGCAATAGGATACATGTATCATGGTATAGCAAAGGGAGCAATGTAGACAGGATGCCCAGCTGAAGACTAAGGTGGTGAGATGAAATGACCTAGGCCATTATTTGAAACGTATACATTTGTTTGAAGGAGTGGTTGATCATAACATTCTGGAGTTCTCTATAGGTTAGCTGATAGGGATGTGCTAAAATTAAGATGTTGGAATCTGTTATTCATAGTTTTTATTATTCCCACAAACTGTAGCGTAAACCTTCCTCCCTTAACATATCAGATCACTGAATTGCGATGGTGTACCATAACCTATAATAATTCCTGTGAGAAGGGCACACTATCTTGCCTGCCAAAGAGATCTTCTATCGAAGTCCTCATATAGGTGCTAGAGTTGTGTAGAGAGTACCAGCAAATGAGGCATAGGATGGAAAGAAGTCTGCTAGGTTGAAATCTAAATTGAGATTATAATTTTTAGTGAGCTTTAAATTGTCACAATATTAGACACGCTATAGTACTAATAATTGATGCTTTATAAAAATCTTTTTTTGGTAGTGTTGCATTTGGTATGGAAATATTCAAGTTCTAAAAATTGACTAACAGTGGACTATTCCATCTGCAGATTATACTGAATGGCCAACAGAGGCAGTGTTGCAGAGGAATATTTCTCTGCTTGCTGAGAGAAAAAAAAAGAAAAGTCATTCCTCAGCCTTCTCCATGCCTCGATAAATATACATGGTAAGTCAAACTCTCATTTAATAATTTTGCCATTAATAAAAAGTTCATACCATCTGATGGCTCTCAGTGCCTTTTAGTGGGGTCTTCCGCATTTATATAATCTTCAAAGACGGTAGCAATATGGGTAACGCTATGGCCATCATGATACTTTATCAAAGACTTTGACTGTCTATGTGGCTGGCAAAATCTTCTTTAGATACTTGTGCAGGCAATTTCTCCTCTGAGTTAATTACCATCTTTCAGGCTGGAATGAGGTTTCTTAGGTTAGAGCAATTGACTTACTTTCAGATGGAGGGAAGCTATTTAACCTGTTTCCCTGCTCTCTGCGAGTGGGACACTGATACTCAAGATGGACTGGTATTTAGAAACTGTGTTATTCTAACTCTAGCCCTCTTTAAATAGGAGCCCAATGCTTTCAATGGTGCAGAGTACTTTCCCATTACACCTCCTACTTGCTGTGCAGACTTATTCCCAGATACATCCCTAGTGTGTAATTGCTGATGTCTGGTCCTCCGTTGTAATCGTCATCCAGGGCGATTGATCAAGTGGTGCCATTACATCACAAAGCTACAGCAGGATGTCATCTCACATGAGGGCCAATCAGTTGCCTCTTCTAACTCTAGTCCTCTTTAAATAGGAGCACAATGCTTTTAATGGTTCAGTGTACTTTCCCATTACACCTTCTACTTGCTGTGCAGTCATATTTACAGGTAGTTACCTAGTGTGTAATTGCTGATGTCTGGTCCTCCGGTGTAATCGTCACCAAGGGCGCTTGGTCAAGTGGTGCCATTACATCACAAAGCTACAGCAGCATATCATCTAACATGAGGGCCAATCAGTTGCCTAGTACGCAATAGGATACATGTATCATGGTATAGCAAAGGGAGCAATGTAGACAGGATGCCCAGCTGAAGACTAAGGTGGTGAGATGAAATGACCTAGGCCATTATTTGAAACGTATACATTTGTTTGAAGGAGTGGTTGATCATAACATTCTGGAGTTCTCTATAGGTTAGCTGATAGGGATGTGCTAAAATTAAGATGTTGGAATCTGGTATTCATAGTTTTTATTATTCCCACAAACTGTAGCGTAAACCTTCCTCCCTTAACATATCAGATCACTGAATTGCGATGGTGTACCGTAACCTATAATAATTCCTGTGAGAAGGGCACACTATCTTGTCTGCCAAAGAGATCTTTCTATCGAAGTCCTCATATAGGTGCTAGAGTTGTGTAGAGAGTACCAGCAAATGAGGCATAGGATGGAAAGAAGTCTGCTAGGTTGAAATCTAAATTGAGATTATAATTTTTAGTGAGCTTTAAATTGTCACAATATTAGACACGCTATAGTACTAATAATTGATGCTTTATAAAAATCTTTTTTTGGTAGTGTTGCATTTGGTATGGAAATATTCAAGTTCTAAAAATTGACTAACAGTGGACTATTCCATCTGCAGATTATACTGAATGGCCAACAGAGGCAGTGTTGCAGAGGAATATTTCTCTGCTTGCTGAGAGAAAAAAAAAGAAAAGTCATTCCTCAGCCTTCTCCATGCCTCGATAAATATACATGGTAAGTCAAACTCTCATTTAATAATTTTGCCATTAATAAAAAGTTCATACCATCTGATGGCTCTCAGTGCCTTTTAGTGGGGTCTTCCGCATTTATATAATCTTCAAAGACGGTAGCAATATGGGTAACGCTATGGCCATCATGATACTTTATCAAAGACTTTGACTGTCTATGTGGCTGGCAAAATCTTCTTTAGATACTTGTGCAGGCAATTTCTCCTCTGAGTTAATTACCATCTTTCAGGCTGGAATGAGGTTTCTTAGGTTAGAGCAATTGACTTACTTTCAGATGGAGGGAAGCTATTTAACCTGTTTCCCTGCTCTCTGCGAGTGGGACACTGATACTCAAGATGGACTGGTATTTAGAAACTGTGTTATTCTAACTCTAGCCCTCTTTAAATAGGAGCCCAATGCTTTCAATGGTGCAGAGTACTTTCCCATTACACCTCCTACTTGCTGTGCAGACTTATTCCCAGATACATCCCTAGTGTGTAATTGCTGATGTCTGGTCCTCCGTTGTAATCGTCATCCAGGGCGATTGATCAAGTGGTGCCATTACATCACAAAGCTACAGCAGGATGTCATCTCACATGAGGGCCAATCAGTTGCCTCTTCTAACTCTAGTCCTCTTTAAATAGGAGCACAATGCTTTTAATGGTTCAGTGTACTTTCCCATTACACCTTCTACTTGCTGTGCAGTCATATTTACAGGTAGTTACCTAGTGTGTAATTGCTGATGTCTGGTCCTCCGGTGTAATCGTCACCAAGGGCGCTTGGTCAAGTGGTGCCATTACATCACAAAGCTACAGCAGCATATCATCTAACATGAGGGCCAATCAGTTGCCTAGTACGCAATAGGATACATGTATCATGGTATAGCAAAGGGAGCAATGTAGACAGGATGCCCAGCTGAAGACTAAGGTGGTGAGATGAAATGACCTAGGCCATTATTTGAAACGTATACATTTGTTTGAAGGAGTGGTTGATCATAACATTCTGGAGTTCTCTATAGGTTAGCTGATAGGGATGTGCTAAAATTAAGATGTTGGAATCTGTTATTCATAGTTTTTATTATTCCCACAAACTGTAGCGTAAACCTTCCTCCCTTAACATATCAGATCACTGAATTGCGATGGTGTACCGTAACCTATAATAATTCCTGTGAGAAGGGCACACTATCTTGTCTGCCAAAGAGATCTTTCTATCGAAGTCCTCATATAGGTGCTAGAGTTGTGTAGAGAGTACCAGCAAATGAGGCATAGGATGGAAAGAAGTCTGCTAGGTTGAAATCTAAATTGAGATTATAATTTTTAGTGAGCTTTAAATTGTCACAATATTAGACACGACATAGTACTAATAATTGATGCTTTATACAAATCTTTTTTTGGTAGTGTTACATTTGGTTTGGAAATATTCAAGTTCTAAAAATTGACTAACAGTGGACTTTTCCATCTGCAGATTATACTGAATGGCCAACAGAGGCAGTGTTGCAGAGGAATATTTCTCTGCTTGCTGAGAGAAAAAAAAAGAAAAGTCATTCCTCAGCCTTCTCCATGCCTCGATAAATATACATGGTAAGTCAAACTCTCATTTAATAATTTTGCCATTAATAAAAAGTTCATACCATCTGATGGCTCTCAGTGCCTTTTAGTGGGGTCTTCCGCATTTATATAATCTTCAAAGACGGTAGCAATATGGGTAACGCTATGGCCATCATGATACTTTATCAAAGACTTTGACTGTCTATGTGGCTGGCAAAATCTTCTTTAGATACTTGTGCAGTCAATTTCTCCTTTGAGTTAATTACCATCTTTCAGGCTGGAATGAGGTTTCTTAGGTTAGAGCAATTGACTTACTTTCAGATGGAGGGAAGCTATTTAACCTGTTTCCCTGCTCTCTGCGAGTGGGACACTGATACTCAAGATGGACTGGTATTTATAACCTGTGTTATTCTAACTCTAGCCCTCTTTAAATAGGAGCCCAATGCTTTCAATGGTGCAGAGTACTTTCCCATTACACCTCCTACTTGCTGTGCAGACTTATTCCCAGATACATCCCTAGTGTGTAATTGCTGATGTCTGGTCCTCCGTTGTAATCGCCATCCAGGGCGATTGATCAAGTGGTGCCATTACATCACACAGCTACAGCAGGATGTCATCTCACATGAGGGCCAATCAGTTGCCTCTTCTAACTCTAGTCCTCTTTAAATAGGAGCACAATGCTTTTAATGGTTCAGTGTACTTTCCCATTACACCTCCTACTTGCTGTGCAGTCATATTTACAGGTAGTTACCTAGTGTGTAATTGCTGATGTCTGGTCCTCCGGTGTAATCGTCACCAAGGGCGATTGGTCAAGTGGTGCCATTACATCACAAAGCTACAGCAGCATATCATCTAACATGAGGGCCAATCAGTTGCCTCTTTTAACTCTAGTCCTCTTTAAATAGGAGCACAATGCTTTTAATGGTTCAGTGTACTTTCCCATTACACCTCCTACTTGCTGTGCAGTCATATTTACAGGTAGTTACCTAGTGTGTAATTGCTGATGTCTGGTCCTCCGGTGTAATCGTCACCAAGGGCGATTGGTCAAGTGGTGCCATTACATCCCAAAGCTACAGCAGGATATCATCTAACATGAGGGCCAATCAGTTGCCTAGTACGCAATAGGATACGTGTATCATGGTATAGCAAAGGGAGCAATGTATACAGGATGCCCAGCTGAAGACTAAGGTGGTGAGATGAAATGACCTAGGCCATTATTTGAAACGTATACATTTGTTTGAAGGAGTGGTTGATCATAACATTCTGGAGTTCTCTATAGGTTAGCTGATAGGGATGTGCTAAAATTAAGATGTTGGAATCTGTTATTCATAGTTTTTATTATTCCCACAAACTGTAGCGTAAACCTTTCTCCCTTAACATATCAGATCACTGAATTGCGATGGTGTACCATAACCTATAATAATTCCTGTGAGAAGGGCACACTATCTTGTCTGCCAAAGAGATCTTTCTATCGAAGTCCTCATATAGGTGCTAGAGTTGTGTAGAGAGTACCAGCAAATGAGGCATAGGATGGAAAGAAGTCTGCTAGGTTGAAATCTAAATTGAGATTATAATTTTTAGTGAGCTTTAAATTGTCACAATATTAGACACGCCATAGTACTAATAATTGATGCTTTATAAAAATCTTTTTTTGGTAGTGTTGCATTTGGTTTGGAAATATTCAAGTTCTAAAAATTGACTAACAGTGGACTTTTCCATCTGCAGATTATACTGAATGGCCAACAGAGGCAGTGTTGCAGAGGAATATTTCTCTGCTTGCTGAGAGAAAAAAAAAGAAAAGTCATTCCTCAGCCTTCTCCATGCCTCGATAAATATACATGGTAAGTCAAACTCTCATTTAATAATTTTGCCATTAATAAAAAGTTCATACCATCTGATGGCTCTCAGTGCCTTTTAGTGGGGTCTTCCGCATTTATATAATCTTCAAAGACGGTAGCAATATGGGTAACGCTATGGCCATCATGATACTTTATCAAAGACTTTGACTGTCTATGTGGCTGGCAAAATATTCTTTAGATACTTGTGCAGGCAAATTCTCCTCTGAGTTAATTACCATCTTTCAGGCTGGAATGAGGTTTCTTAGGTTAGAGCAATTGACTTACTTTCAGATGGAGGGAAGCTATTTAACCTGTTTCCCTGCTCTCTGCGAGTGGGACACTGATACTCAAGATGGACTGGTATTTAGAAACTGTGTTCTTCTAACTCTAGCCCTCTTTAAATAGGAGCCCAATGCTTTCAATGGTGCAGAGTACTTTCCCATTACACCTCCTACTTGCTGTGCAGACTTATTCCCAGATACATCCCTAGTGTGTAATTGCTGATGTCTGGTCCTCCGTTGTAATCGTCATCCAGGGCGATTGATCAAGTGGTGCCATTACATCACAAAGCTACAGCAGGATGTCATCTCACATGAGGGCCAATCAGTTGCCTCTTCTAACTCTAGTCCTCTTTAAATAGGAGCACAATGCTTTTAATGGTTCAGTGTACTTTCCCATTACACCTCCTACTTGCTGTGCAGTCATATTTACAGGTAGTTACCTAGTGTGTAATTGCTGATGTCTGGTCCTCCGGTGTAATCGTCACCAAGGGCGATTGGTCAAGTGGTGCCATTACATCACAAAGCTACAGCAGCATATCATCTAACATGAGGGCCAATCAGTTGCCTAGTACGCAATAGGATACATGTATCATGGTATAGCAAAGGGAGCAATGTAGACAGGATGCCCAGCTGAAGACTAAGGTGGTGAGATGAAATGACCTAGGCCATTATTTGAAACGTATACATTTGTTTGAAGGAGTGGTTGATCATAACATTCTGGAGTTCTCTATAGGTTAGCTGATAGGGATGTGCTAAAATTAAGATGTTGGAATCTGTTATTCATAGTTTTTATTATTCCCACAAACTGTAGCGTAAACCTTCCTCCCTTAACATATCAGATCACTGAATTGCGATGGTGTACCATAACCTATAATAATTCCTGTGAGAAGGGCACACTATCTTGCCTGCCAAAGAGATCTTCTATCGAAGTCCTCATATAGGTGCTAGAGTTGTGTAGAGAGTACCAGCAAATGAGGCATAGGATGGAAAGAAGTCTGCTAGGTTGAAATCTAAATTGAGATTATAATTTTTAGTGAGCTTTAAATTGTCACAATATTAGACACGCTATAGTACTAATAATTGATGCTTTATAAAAATCTTTTTTTGGTAGTGTTGCATTTGGTATGGAAATATTCAAGTTCTAAAAATTGACTAACAGTGGACTATTCCATCTGCAGATTATACTGAATGGCCAACAGAGGCAGTGTTGCAGAGGAATATTTCTCTGCTTGCTGAGAGAAAAAAAAAGAAAAGTCATTCCTCAGCCTTCTCCATGCCTCGATAAATATACATGGTAAGTCAAACTCTCATTTAATAATTTTGCCATTAATAAAAAGTTCATACCATCTGATGGCTCTCAGTGCCTTTTAGTGGGGTCTTCCGCATTTATATAATCTTCAAAGACGGTAGCAATATGGGTAACGCTATGGCCATCATGATACTTTATCAAAGACTTTGACTGTCTATGTGGCTGGCAAAATCTTCTTTAGATACTTGTGCAGGCAATTTCTCCTCTGAGTTAATTACCATCTTTCAGGCTGGAATGAGGTTTCTTAGGTTAGAGCAATTGACTTACTTTCAGATGGAGGGAAGCTATTTAACCTGTTTCCCTGCTCTCTGCGAGTGGGACACTGATACTCAAGATGGACTGGTATTTAGAAACTGTGTTATTCTAACTCTAGCCCTCTTTAAATAGGAGCCCAATGCTTTCAATGGTGCAGAGTACTTTCCCATTACACCTCCTACTTGCTGTGCAGACTTATTCCCAGATACATCCCTAGTGTGTAATTGCTGATGTCTGGTCCTCCGTTGTAATCGTCATCCAGGGCGATTGATCAAGTGGTGCCATTACATCACAAAGCTACAGCAGGATGTCATCTCACATGAGGGCCAATCAGTTGCCTCTTCTAACTCTAGTCCTCTTTAAATAGGAGCACAATGCTTTTAATGGTTCAGTGTACTTTCCCATTACACCTTCTACTTGCTGTGCAGTCATATTTACAGGTAGTTACCTAGTGTGTAATTGCTGATGTCTGGTCCTCCGGTGTAATCGTCACCAAGGGCGCTTGGTCAAGTGGTGCCATTACATCACAAAGCTACAGCAGCATATCATCTAACATGAGGGCCAATCAGTTGCCTAGTACGCAATAGGATACATGTATCATGGTATAGCAAAGGGAGCAATGTAGACAGGATGCCCAGCTGAAGACTAAGGTGGTGAGATGAAATGACCTAGGCCATTATTTGAAACGTATACATTTGTTTGAAGGAGTGGTTGATCATAACATTCTGGAGTTCTCTATAGGTTAGCTGATAGGGATGTGCTAAAATTAAGATGTTGGAATCTGTTATTCATAGTTTTTATTATTCCCACAAACTGTAGCGTAAACCTTCCTCCCTTAACATATCAGATCACTGAATTGCGATGGTGTACCGTAACCTATAATAATTCCTGTGAGAAGGGCACACTATCTTGTCTGCCAAAGAGATCTTTCTATCGAAGTCCTCATATAGGTGCTAGAGTTGTGTAGAGAGTACCAGCAAATGAGGCATAGGATGGAAAGAAGTCTGCTAGGTTGAAATCTAAATTGAGATTATAATTTTTAGTGAGCTTTAAATTGTCACAATATTAGACACGCTATAGTACTAATAATTGATGCTTTATAAAAATCTTTTTTTGGTAGTGTTGCATTTGGTATGGAAATATTCAAGTTCTAAAAATTGACTAACAGTGGACTATTCCATCTGCAGATTATACTGAATGGCCAACAGAGGCAGTGTTGCAGAGGAATATTTCTCTGCTTGCTGAGAGAAAAAAAAAGAAAAGTCATTCCTCAGCCTTCTCCATGCCTCGATAAATATACATGGTAAGTCAAACTCTCATTTAATAATTTTGCCATTAATAAAAAGTTCATACCATCTGATGGCTCTCAGTGCCTTTTAGTGGGGTCTTCCGCATTTATATAATCTTCAAAGACGGTAGCAATATGGGTAACGCTATGGCCATCATGATACTTTATCAAAGACTTTGACTGTCTATGTGGCTGGCAAAATCTTCTTTAGATACTTGTGCAGGCAATTTCTCCTCTGAGTTAATTACCATCTTTCAGGCTGGAATGAGGTTTCTTAGGTTAGAGCAATTGACTTACTTTCAGATGGAGGGAAGCTATTTAACCTGTTTCCCTGCTCTCTGCGAGTGGGACACTGATACTCAAGATGGACTGGTATTTAGAAACTGTGTTATTCTAACTCTAGCCCTCTTTAAATAGGAGCCCAATGCTTTCAATGGTGCAGAGTACTTTCCCATTACACCTCCTACTTGCTGTGCAGACTTATTCAAAGATACATCCCTAGTGTGTAATTGCTGATGTCTGGTCCTCCGTTGTAATCGTCATCCAGGGCGATTGATCAAGTGGTGCCATTACATCACAAAGCTACAGCAGGATGTCATCTCACATGAGGGCCAATCAGTTGCCTCTTCTAACTCTAGTCCTCTTTAAATAGGAGCACAATGCTTTTAATGGTTCAGTGTACTTTCCCATTACACCTTCTACTTGCTGTGCAGTCATATTTACAGGTAGTTACCTAGTGTGTAATTGCTGATGTCTGGTCCTCCGGTGTAATCGTCACCAAGGGCGCTTGGTCAAGTGGTGCCATTACATCACAAAGCTACAGCAGCATATCATCTAACATGAGGGCCAATCAGTTGCCTAGTACGCAATAGGATACATGTATCATGGTATAGCAAAGGGAGCAATGTAGACAGGATGCCCAGCTGAAGACTAAGGTGGTGAGATGAAATGACCTAGGCCATTATTTGAAACGTATACATTTGTTTGAAGGAGTGGTTGATCATAACATTCTGGAGTTCTCTATAGGTTAGCTGATAGGGATGTGCTAAAATTAAGATGTTGGAATCTGTTATTCATAGTTTTTATTATTCCCACAAACTGTAGCGTAAACCTTCCTCCCTTAACATATCAGATCACTGAATTGCGATGGTGTACCGTAACCTATAATAATTCCTGTGAGAAGGGCACACTATCTTGTCTGCCAAAGAGATCTTTCTATCGAAGTCCTCATATAGGTGCTAGAGTTGTGTAGAGAGTACCAGCAAATGAGGCATAGGATGGAAAGAAGTCTGCTAGGTTGAAATCTAAATTGAGATTATAATTTTTAGTGAGCTTTAAATTGTCACAATATTAGACACGACATAGTACTAATAATTGATGCTTTATAAAAATCTTTTTTTGGTAGTGTTGCATTTGGTTTGGAAATATTCAAGTTCTAAAAATTGACTATCAGTGGACTTATCCATCTGCAGATTATACTGAATGGCCAACAGAGGCAGTGTTGCAGAGGAATATTTCTCTGCTTGCTGAGAGAAAAAAAAAGAAAAGTCATTCCTCAGCCTTCTCCATGCCTCGATAAATATACATGGTAAGTCAAACTCTCATTTAATAATTTTGCCATTAATAAAAAGTTCATACCATCTGATGGCTCTCAGTGCCTTTTAGTGGGGTCTTCCGCATTTATATAATCTTCAAAGACGGTAGCAATATGGGTAACGCTATGGCCATCATGATATTTTATCAAAGACTTTGACTGTCTATGTGGCTGGCAAAATCTTCTTTAGATACTTGTGCAGGCAATTTCTCCTCTGAGTTAATTACCATCTTTCAGGCTGGAATGAGGTTTCTTAGGTTAGAGCAATTGACTTACTTTCAGATGGAGGGAAGCTATTTAACCTGTTTCCCTGCTCTCTGCGAGTGGGACACTGATACTCAAGATGGACTGGTATTTAGAAACTGTGTTATTCTAACTCTAGCCCTCTTTAAATAGGAGCCCAATGCTTTCAATGGTGCAGAGTACTTTCCCATTACACCTCCTACTTGCTGTGCAGACTTATTCCCAGATACATCCCTAGTGTGTAATTGCTGATGTCCGGTCCTCCGTTGTAATCGTCATCCAGGGCGATTGATCAAGTGGTGCCATTACATCACACAGCTACAGCAGGATGTCATCTCACATGAGGGCCAATCAGTTGCCTCTTCTAACTCTAGTCCTCTTTAAATAGGAGCACAATGCTTTTAATGGTTCAGTGTACTTTCCCATTACACCTCCTACTTGCTGTGCAGTCATATTTACAGGTAGTTACCTAGTGTGTAATTGCTGATGTCTGGTCCTCCGGTGTAATTGTCACCAAGGGCGATTGGTCAAGTGGTGCCATTACATCACAAAGCTACAGCAGCATATCATCTAACATGAGGGCCAATCAGTTGCCTAGTACGCAATAGGATACATGTATCATGGTATAGCAAAGGGAGCAATGTAGACAGGATGCCCAGCTGAAGGCTAAGGTGGTGAGATGAAATGACCTAGGCCATTATTTGAAACGTATACATTTGTTTGAAGGAGTGGTTGATCATAACATTCTGGAGTTCTCTATAGGTTAGCTGATAGGGATGTGCTAAAATTAAGATGTTGGAATCTGTTATTCATAGTTTTTATTATTCCCACAAACTGTAGCGTAAACCTTCCTCCCTTAACATATCAGATCACTGAATTGCGATGGTGTACCATAACCTATAATAATTCCTGTGAGAAGGGCACACTATCTTGTCTGCCAAAGAGATCTTTCTATCATAGTCCTCATATAGGTGCTAGAGTTGTGTAGAGAGTACCAGCAAATGAGGCATAGGATGGAAAGAAGTCTGCTAGGTTGAAATCTAAATTGAGATTATAATTTTTAGTGAGCTTTAAATTGTCACAATATTAGACACGCCATAGTACTAATAATTGATGCTTTATAAAAATCTTTTTTTGGTAGTGTTGCATTTGGTTTGGAAATATTCAAGTTCTATAAATTGACTAACAGTGGACTTTTCCATCTGCAGATTATACTGAATGGCCAACAGAGGCAGTGTTGCAGAGGAATATTTCTCTGCTTGCTGAGAGAAAAAAAAAGAAAAGTCATTCCTCAGCCTTCTCCATGCCTCGATAAATATACATGGTAAGTCAAACTCTCATTTAATAATTTTGCCATTAATAAAAAGTTCATACCATCTGATGGCTCTCAGTGCATTTTAGTGGGGTCTTCCGCATTTATATAATCTTCAAAGACGGTAGCAATATGGGTAACGCTATGGCCATCATGATACTTTATCAAAGACTTTGACTGTCTATGTGGCTGGCAAAATCTTCTTTAGATACTTGTGCAGGCAATTTCTCCTCTGAGTTAATTACCATCGTTCAGGCTGGAATGAGGTTTCTTAGGTTAGAGCAATTGACTTACTTTCAGATGGAGGGAAGCTATTTAACCTGTTTCCCTGCTCTCTGCGAGTGGGACACTGATACTCAAGATGGACTGGTAATTAGAAACTGTGTTCTTCTAACTCTAGCCCTCTTTAAATAGGAGCCCAATGCTTTCAATGGTGCAGAGTACTTTCCCATTACACCTCCTACTTGCTGTGCAGACTTATTCCCAGATACATCCCTAGTGTGTAATTGCTGATGTCTGGTCCTCCGTTGTAATCGTCATCCAGGGCGATTGATCAAGTGGTGCCATTACATCACAAAGCTACAGCAGGATGTCATCTCACATGAGGGCCAATCAGTTGCCTCTTCTAACTCTAGTCCTCTTTAAATAGGAGCACAATGCTTTTAATGGTTCAGTGTACTTTCCCATTACACCTCCTACTTGCTGTGCAGTCATATTTACAGGTAGTTACCTAGTGTGTAATTGCTGATGTCTGGTCCTCCGGTGTAATCGTCACCAAGGGCGATTGGTCAAGTGGTGCCATTACATCCCAAAGCTACAGCAGGATATCATCTAACATGAGGGCCAATCAGTTGCCTAGTACGCAATAGGATACGTGTATCATGGTATAGCAAAGGGAGCAATGTATACAGGATGCCCAGCTGAAGACTAAGGTGGTGAGATGAAATGACCTAGGCCATTATTTGAAACGTATACATTTGTTTGAAGGAGTGGTTGATCATAACATTCTGGAGTTCTCTATAGGTTAGCTGATAGGGATGTGCTAAAATTAAGATGTTGGAATCTGTTATTCATAGTTTTTATTATTCCCACAAACTGTAGCGTAAACCTTCCTCCCTTAACATATCAGATCACTGAATTGCGATGGTGTACCATAACCTATAATAATTCCTGTGAGAAGGGCACACTATCTTGTCTGCCAAAGAGATCTTTCTATCGAAGTCCTCATATAGGTGCTAGAGTTGTGTAGAGAGTACCAGCAAATGAGGCATAGGATGGAAAGAAGTCTGCTAGGTTGAAATCTAAATTGAGATTATAATTTTTAGTGAGCTTTAAATTGTCACAATATTAGACACGCCATAGTACTAATAATTGATGCTTTATAAAAATCTTTTTTTGGTAGTGTTACATT
The DNA here is from genome assembly GCF_964263255.1 of Lissotriton vulgaris. Lineage (NCBI taxonomy): Eukaryota > Metazoa > Chordata > Amphibia > Caudata > Salamandridae > Lissotriton > Lissotriton vulgaris. The sequence continues at coordinate 353,793,378 of NC_141698.1, forward strand.
TGGTTTGGAAATATTCAAGTTCTAAAAATTGACTAACAGTGGACTTTTCCATCTGCAGATTATACTGAATGGCCAACAGAGGCAGTGTTGCAGAGGAATATTTCTCTGCTTGCTGAGAGAAAAAAAAAGAAAAGTCATTCCTCAGCCTTCTCCATGCCTCGATAAATATACATGGTAAGTCAAACTCTCATTTAATAATTTTGCCATTAATAAAAAGTTCATACCATCTGATGGCTCTCAGTGCCTTTTAGTGGGGTCTTCCGCATTTATATAATCTTCAAAGACGGTAGCAATATGGGTAACGCTATGGCCATCATGATACTTTATGAAAGACTTTGACTGTCTATGTGGCTGGCAAAATCTTCTTTAGATACTTGTGCAGGCAATTTCTCCTCTGAGTTAATTACCATCTTTCAGGCTGGAATGAGGTTTCTTAGGTTAGAGCAATTGACTTACTTTCAGATGGAGGGAAGCTATTTAACCTGTTTCCCTGCTCTCTGCGAGTGGGACACTGATACTCAAGATGGACTGGTATTTAGAAACTGTGTTATTCTAACTCTAGCCCTCTTTAAATAGGAGCCCAATGCTTTCAATGGTGCAGAGTACTTTCCCATTACACCTCCTACTTGCTGTGCAGACTTATTCCCAGATACATCCCTAGTGTGTAATTGCTGATGTCTGGTCCTCCGTTGTAATCGTCATCCAGGGCGATTGATCAAGTGGTGCCATTACATCACAAAGCTACAGCAGGATGTCATCTCACATGAGGGCCAATCAGTTGCCTCTTCTAACTCTAGTCCTCTTTAAATAGGAGCACAATGCTTTTAATGGTTCAGTGTACTTTCCCATTACACCTCCTACTTGCTGTGCAGTCATATTTACAGGTAGTTACCTAGTGTGTAATTGCTGATGTCTGGTCCTCCGGTGTAATCGTCACCAAGGGCGATTGGTCAAGTGGTGTCATTACATCACAAAGCTACAGCAGCATATCATCTAACATGAGGGCCAATCAGTTGCCTAGTACGCAATAGGATACATGTATCATGGTATAGCAAAGGGAGCAATGTAGACAGGATGCCCAGCTGAAGACTAAGGTGGTGAGATGAAATGACCTAGGCCATTATTTGAAACGTATACATTTGTTTGAAGGAGTGGTTGATCATAACATTCTGGAGTTCTCTATAGGTTAGCTGATAGGGATGTGCTAAAATTAAGATGTTGGAATCTGTTATTCATATTTTTTATTATTCCAACAAACTGTAGTGTAAACCTTCCTCCCTTAACATATCAGATCACTGAATTGCGATGGTGTACCATAACCTATAATATTTCCTGTGAGAAGGGCACACTATGTTGTCTGCCAAAGAGATCTTTCTATCGAAGTCCTCATATAGGTGCTAGAGTTGTGTAGAGAGTACCAGCAAATGAGGCATAGGATGGAAAGAAGTCTGCTAGGTTGAAATCTAAATTGAGAATATAATTTTTAGTGAGCTTTTGATTGTCACAATATTAGACACGCCATAGTACTAATAATTGATGCTTTATAAAAATCTTTTTTTGGTAGTGTTGCATTTGGTTTGGAAATATTCAAGTTCTAAAAATTGACTAACAGTGGACTATTCCATCTGCAGATTATACTGAATGGCCAACAGAGGCAGTGTTGCAGAGGAATATTTCTCTGCTTGCTGAGAGAAAAAAAAAGAAAAGTCATTCCTCAGCCTTCTCCATGCCTCGATAAATATACATGGTAAGCCAAACTCTCATTTAATAATTTTGCCATTAATAAAAAGTTCATACCATCTGATGGCTCTCAGTGCCTTTTTTATTGGGGTCTTCCGCATTTATATAATCTTCTAAGATGGTAGCAATATGGGTAACGCTATGGCCATCATGATAGTTTATCAAAGACTTTGACTGTCTATGTGTCTGACAAAATCTTCTTTCGATACTTGTGCAGGCAATTTCTCCTCTGAGTTAATTACCATCTTTCAGGCTGAAATGAGGTTTCTTAGGTTAGAGCAATTGACTTACTTTCAGATGGAGGAAAGCTATTTAACCTGTTTCCCTGCTCTCTGCGAGTGGGACTCTGATACTCAAGATGGACTGGTATTTAGAAACCTTGTTCTTCTAACTCCAGCCCTCTTTAAATAGGAGCCCAATGCTTTCAATGGTGCAGAGTACTTTCCCATTACACCTCCTACTTGCTGTGCAGTCTTATTCCCAGATACTTCCCTAGGGTGTAATTGCTGATGTCTGGTCCTCCGGTGTACTCGTCATCCAGGGCGATTGATCAAGTGGTGCCATTACATCACAAAGCTACAGCAGGATGTCATTTCACATGAGGGCCAATCAGTTGCCTCTTCTAACTCTAGTCCTCTTTAAATAGGAGCACAATGCTTTTAATGGTTGTGTACTTTCCCATTACACCTCCTACTTGCTGTGCAGTCATATTTACAGGTTGTTACCTAGTGTGTAATTGCTGATGTCTGGTCCTCCGGTGTAATCGTCACCCAGGGCGATTGGTCAAGTGGTGCCATTACATCACAAAGCTACAGCAGGATATCATCTAACATGAGGGCCAATCAGTTGCCTAGTACGCAATAGGATACATGTATCATGGTATAGCAAAGGGAGCAATGTATACAGGATGCCCAGCTGAAGACTAAGGTGGTGAGATGAAATGACCTAGGCCATTATTTGAAACGTATACATTTGTTTGAAGGAGTGGTTGATCATAACATTCTAGAGTTCTCTATAGGTTAGCTGATAGGGATGTGCTAAAATTAAGATGTTGGAATCTGTTATTCATAGTTTTTATTATTCCCACAAACTGTAGCGTAAACCTTGCTCCCTTAACATATCAGATCACTGAATTGCGATGGTGTACCATAACCGATAATAATTCCTGTGAGAAGGGCACACTATCTTGTCTGCCAAAGAGATCTTTCTATCGAAGTCCTCATATAGGTGCTAGATTTGTGTAGAGAGTACCAGCAAATGAGGCATAGGATGGAAAGAAGTCTGCTAGGTTGAAATCTAAATTGAGATTATAATTTTTAGTGAGCTTTAAATTGTCACAATATTAGACACGCCATAGTACTAATAATTGATGCTTTATAAAAATCTTTTTTTGGTAGTGTTGCATTTGGTTTGGAAATATTCAAGTTCTAAAAATTGACTAACAGTGGACTTTTCCATCTGCAGATTATACTGAATGGCCAACAGAGGCAGTGTTGCAGAGGAATATTTCTCTGCTTGCTGAGAGAAAAAAAAAGAAAAGTCATTCCTCAGCCTTCTCCATGCCTCGATAAATATACATGGTAAGTCAAACTCTCATTTAATAATTTTGCCATTAATAAAAAGTTCATACCATCTGATGGCTCTCAGTGCCTTTTAGTGGGGTCTTCCGCATTTATATAATCTTCAAAGACGGTAGCAATATGGGTAACGCTATGGCCATCATGATACTTTATCAAAGACTTTGACTGTCTATGTGGCTGGCAAAATCTTCTTTAGATACTTGTGCAGGCAATTTCTCCTCTGAGTTAATTACCATCTTTCAGGCTGGAATGAGGTTTCTTAGGTTAGAGCAATTGACTTACTTTCAGATGGAGGGAAGCTATTTAACCTGTTTCCCTGCTCTCTGCGAGTGGGACACTGATACTCAAGATGGACTGGTATTTAGAAACTGTGTTATTCTAACTCTAGCCCTCTTTAAATAGGAGCCCAATGCTTTCAATGGTGCAGAGTACTTTCCCATTACACCTCCTACTTGCTGTGCAGACTTATTCCCAGATACATCCCTAGTGTGTAATTGCTGATGTCTGGTCCTCCGTTGTAATCGTCATCCAGGGCGATTGATCAAGTGGTGCCATTACATCACAAAGCTACAGCAGGATGTCATCTCACATGAGGGCCAATCAGTTGCCTCTTCTAACTCTAGTCCTCTTTAAATAGGAGCACAATGCTTTTAATGGTTCAGTGTACTTTCCCATTACACCTCCTACTTGCTGTGCAGTCATATTTACAGGTTGTTACCTAGTGTGTAATTGCTGATGTCTGGTCCTCCGGTGTAATAGTCACCAAGGGCGATTGGTCAAGTGGTGCCATTACATCACAAAGCTACAGCAGGATATCATCTAACATGAGGGCCAATCAGTTGCCTAGTACGCAATAGGATACATGTATCATGGTATAGCAAAGGGAGCAATGTATACAGGATGCCCAGCTGAAGACTAAGGTGGTGAGATGAAATGACCTAGGCCATTATTTGAAACGTATACATTTGTTTGAAGGAGTGGTTGATCATAACATTCTGGAGTTCTCTATAGGTTAGCTGATAGGGATGTGCTAAAATTAAGATGTTGGAATCTGTTATTCATAGTTTTTATTATTCCCACAAACTGTAGCGTAAACCTTCCTCCCTTAACATATCAGATCACTGAATTGCGATGGTGTACCATAACCTATAATAATTCCTGTGAGAAGGGCACACTATCTTGTCTGCCAAAGAGATCTTTCTATCGAAGTCCTCATATAGGTGCTAGAGTTGTGTAGAGAGTACCAGCAAATGAGGCATAGGATGGAAAGAAGTCTGCTAGGTTGAAATCTAAATTGAGATTATAATTTTTAGTGAGCTTTAAATTGTCACAATATTAGACACGCCATAGTACTAATAATTGATGCTTTATAAAAATCTTTTTTTGGTAGTGTTGCATTTGGTTTGGAAATATTCAAGTTCTAAAAATTGACTAACAGTGGACTTTTCCATCTGCAGATTATACTGAATGGCCAACAGAGGCAGTGTTGCAGAGGAATATTTCTCTGCTTGCTGAGAGAAAAAAAAGAAAAGTCATTCCTCCGCCTTCTCCATGCCTCGATAAATATACATGGTAAGTCAAACTCTCATTTAATAATTTTGCCATTAATAAAAAGTTCATACCATCTGATGGCTCTCAGTGCCTTTTAGTGGGGTCTTCCGCATTTATATAATCTTCAAAGACGGTAGCAATATGGGTAACGCTATGGCCATCATGATACTTTATCAAAGACTTTGACTGTCTATGTGGCTGGCAAAATCTTCTTTAGATACTTGTGCAGGCAATTTCTCCTCTGAGTTAATTACCATCTTTCAGGCTGGAATGAGGTTTCTTAGGTTAGAGCAATTGACTTACTTTCAGATGGAGGGAAGCTATTTAACCTGTTTCCCTGCTCTCTGCGAGTGGGACACTGATACTCAAGATGGACTGGTATTTAGAAACTGTGTTATTCTAACTCTAGCCCTCTTTAAATAGGAGCCCAATGCTTTCAATGGTGCAGAGTACTTTCCCATTACACCTCCTACTTGCTGTGCAGACTTATTCCCAGATACATCCCTAGTGTGTAATTGCTGATGTCTGGTCCTCCGTTGTAATCGTCATCCAGGGCGATTGATCAAGTGGTGCCATTACATCACAAAGCTACAGCAGGATGTCATCTCACATGAGGGCCAATCAGTTGCCTCTTCTAACTCTAGTCCTCTTTAAATAGGAGCACAATGCTTTTAATGGTTCAGTGTACTTTCCCATTACACCTCCTACTTGCTGTGCAGTCATATTTACAGGTAGTTACCTAGTGTGTAATTGCTGATGTCTGGTCCTCCGGTGTAATCGTCACCAAGGGCGATTGGTCAAGTGGTGCCATTACATCACAAAGCTACAGCAGCATATCATCTAACATGAGGGCCAATCAGTTGCCTAGTACGCAATAGGATACATGTATCATGGTATAGCAAAGGGAGCAATGTAGACAGGATGCCCAGCTGAAGACTAAGGTGGTGAGATGAAATGACCTAGGCCATTATTTGAAACGTATACATTTGTTTGAAGGAGTGGTTGATCATAACATTCTGGAGTTCTCTATAGGTTAGCTGATAGGGATGTGCTAAAATTAAGATGTTGGAATCTGTTATTCATAGTTTTTATTATTCCCACAAACTGTAGCGTAAACCTTCCTCCCTTAACATATCAGATCACTGAATTGTGATGGTGTACCATAACCTATAATAATTCCTGTGAGAAGGGCACACTATCTTGTCTGCCAAAGAGATCTTTCTATCGAAGTCCTCATATAGGTGCTAGAGTTGTGTAGAGAGTACCAGCAAATGAGGCATAGGATGGAAAGAAGTCTGCTAGGTTGAAATCTAAATTGAGATTATAATTTTTAGTGAGCTTTAAATTGTCACAATATTAGACACGCCATAGTACTAATAATTGATGCTTTATAAAAATCTTTTTTTGGTAGTGTTGCATTTGGTTTGGAAATATTCAAGTTCTAAAAATTGACTAACAGTGGACTTTTCCATCTGCAGATTATACTGAATGGCCAACAGAGGCAGTGTTGCAGAGGAATATTTCTCTGCTTGCTGAGAGAAAAAAAAAGAAAAGTCATTCCTCAGCCTTCTCCATGCCTCGATAAATATACATGGTAAGTCAAACTCTCATTTAATAATTTTGCCATTAATAAAAAGTTCATACCATCTGATGGCTCTCAGTGCCTTTTAGTGGGGTCTTCCGCATTTATATAATCTTCAAAGACGGTAGCAATATGGGTAACGCTATGGCCATCATGATACTTTATCAAAGACTTTGAATGTCTATGTGGCTGGCAAAATCTTCTTTAGATACTTGTGCAGGCAATTTCTCCTCTGAGTTAATTACCATCTTTCAGGCTGGAATGAGGTTTCTTAGGTTAGAGCAATTGACTTACTTTCAGATGGAGGGAAGCTATTTAACCTGTTTCCCTGCTCTCTGCGAGTGGGACCCTGATACTCAAGATGGACTGGTATTTAGAAACTGTGTTATTCTAACTCTAGCCCTCTTTAAATAGGAGCCCAATGCTTTCAATGGTGCAGAGTACTTTCCCATTACACCTCCTACTTGCTGTGCAGACTTATTCCCAGATACATCCCTAGTGTGTAATTGCTGATGTCTGGTCCTCCGTTGTAATCGTCATCCAGGGCGATTGATCAAGTGGTGCCATTACATCACACAGCTACAGCAGGATGTCATCTCACATGAGGGCCAATCAGTTGCCTCTTCTAACTCTAGTCCTCTTTAAATAGGAGCACAATGCTTTTAATGGTTCAGTGTACTTTCCCATTACACCTCCTACTTGCTGTGCAGTCATATTTACAGGTTGTTACCTAGTGTGTAATTGCTGATGTCTGGTCCTCCGGTGTAATAGTCACCAAGGGCGATTGGTCAAGTGGTGCCATTACATCACAAAGCTACAGCAGGATATCATCTAACATGAGGGCCAATCAGTTGCCTAGTACGCAATAGGATACATGTATCATGGTATAGCAAAGGGAGCAATGTATACAGGATGCCCAGCTGAAGACTAAGGTGGTGAGATGAAATGACCTAGGCCATTATTTGAAACGTATACATTTGTTTGAAGGAGTGGTTGATCATAACATTCTGGAGTTCTCTATAGGTTAGCTGATAGGGATGTGCTAAAACTAAGATGTTGGAATCTGTTATTCATAGTTTTTATTATTCCCACAAACTGTAGCGTAAACCTTCCTCCCTTAACATATCAGATCACTGAATTGCGATGGTGTACCATAACCTATAATAATTCCTGTGAGAAGGGCACACTATCTTGTCTGCCAAAGAGATCTTTCTATCAAAGTCCTCATATAGGTGCTAGAGTTGTGTAGAGAGTACCAGCAAATGAGGCATAGGATGGAAAGAAGTCTGCTAGGTTGAAATCTAAATTGAGATTATAATTTTTAGTGAGCTTTAAATTGTCACAATATTAGACACGCCATAGTACTAATAATTGATGCTTTATAAAAATCTTTTTTTGGTAGTGTTGCATTTGGTTTGGAAATATTCAAGTTCTAAAAATTGACTAACAGTGGACTTTTCCATCTGCAGATTATACTGAATGGCCAACAGAGGCAGTGTTGCAGAGGAATATTTCTCTGCTTGCTGAGAGAAAAAAAAAGAAAAGTCATTCCTCAGCCTTCTCCATGCCTCGATAAATATACATGGTAAGTCAAACTCTCATTTAATAATTTTGCCATTAATAAAAAGTTCATACCATCTGATGGCTCTCAGTGCCTTTTAGTGGGGTCTTCCGCATTTATATAATCTTCAAAGACGGTAGCAATATGGGTAACGCTATGGCCATCATGATACTTTATCAAAGACTTTGACTGTCTATGTGGCTGGCAAAATCTTCTTTAGATACTTGTGCAGGCAATTTCTCCTCTGAGTTAATTACCATCTTTCAGGCTGGAATGAGGTTTCTTAGGTTAGAGCAATTGACTTACTTTCAGATGGAGGGAAGCTATTTAACCTGTTTCCCTGCTCTCTGCGAGTGGGACACTGATACTCAAGATGGACTGGTATTTAGAAACTGTGTTATTCTAACTCTAGCCCTCTTTAAATAGGAGCCCAATGCTTTCAATGGTGCAGAGTACTTTCCCATTACACCTCCTACTTGCTGTGTAGACTTATTCCCAGATACATCCCTAGTGTGTAATTGCTGATGTCTGGTCCTCCGTTGTAATCGTCATCCAGGGCGATTGATCAAGTGGTGCCATTACATCACAAAGCTACAGCAGGATGTCATCTCACATGAGGGCCAATCAGTTGCCTCTTCTAACTCTAGTCCTCTTTAAATAGGAGCACAATGCTTTTAATGGTTCAGTGTACTTTCCCATTACACCTCCTACTTGCTGTGCAGTCATATTTACAGGTAGTTACCTAGTGTGTAATTGCTGATGTCTGGTCCTCCGGTGTAATCGTCACCAAGGGCGATTGGTCAAGTGGTGCCATTACATCACAAAGCTACAGCAGCATATCATCTAACATGAGGGCCAATCAGTTGCCTAGTACGCAATAGGATACATGTATCATGGTATAGCAAAGGGAGCAATGTAGACAGGATGCCCAGCTGAAGACTAAGGTGGTGAGATGAAATGACCTAGGCCATTATTTGAAACGTATACATTTGTTTGAAGGAGTGGTTGATCATAACATTCTAGAGTTCTCTATAGGTTAGCTGATAGGGATGTGCTAAAATTAAGATGTTGGAATCTGTTATTCATAGTTTTTATTATTCCCACAAACTGTAGCGTAAACCTTGCTCCCTTAACATATCAGATCACTGAATTGCGATGGTGTACCATAACCGATAATAATTCCTGTGAGAAGGGCACACTATCTTGTCTGCCAAAGAGATCTTTCTATCGAAGTCCTCATATAGGTGCTAGATTTGTGTAGAGAGTACCAGCAAATGAGGCATAGGATGGAAAGAAGTCTGCTAGGTTGAAATCTAAATTGAGATTATAATTTTTAGTGAGCTTTAAATTGTCACAATATTAGACACGCCATAGTACTAATAATTGATGCTTTATAAAAATCTTTTTTTGGTAGTGTTGCATTTGGTTTGGAAATATTCAAGTTCTAAAAATTGACTAACAGTGGACTTTTCCATCTGCAGATTATACTGAATGGCCAACAGAGGCAGTGTTGCAGAGGAATATTTCTCTGCTTGCTGAGAGAAAAAAAAAGAAAAGTCATTCCTCAGCCTTCTCCATGCCTCGATAAATATACATGGTAAGTCAAACTCTCATTTAATAATTTTGCCATTAATAAAAAGTTCATACCATCTGATGGCTCTCAGTGCCTTTTAGTGGGGTCTTCCGCATTTATATAATCTTCAAAGACGGTAGCAATATGGGTAACGCTATGGCCATCATGATACTTTATCAAAGACTTTGACTGTCTATGTGGCTGGCAAAATCTTCTTTAGATACTTGTGCAGGCAATTTCTCCTCTGAGTTAATTACCATCTTTCAGGCTGGAATGAGGTTTCTTAGGTTAGAGCAATTGACTTACTTTCAGATGGAGGGAAGCTATTTAACCTGTTTCCCTGCTCTCTGCGAGTGGGACACTGATACTCAAGATGGACTGGTATTTAGAAACTGTGTTATTCTAACTCTAGCCCTCTTTAAATAGGAGCCCAATGCTTTCAATGGTGCAGAGTACTTTCCCATTACACCTCCTACTTGCTGTGCAGACTTATTCCCAGATACATCCCTAGTGTGTAATTGCTGATGTCTGGTCCTCCGTTGTAATCGTCATCCAGGGCGATTGATCAAGTGGTGCCATTACATCACAAAGCTACAGCAGGATGTCATCTCACATGAGGGCCAATCAGTTGCCTCTTCTAACTCTAGTCCTCTTTAAATAGGAGCACAATGCTTTTAATGGTTCAGTGTACTTTCCCATTACACCTCCTACTTGCTGTGCAGTCATATTTACAGGTTGTTACCTAGTGTGTAATTGCTGATGTCTGGTCCTCCGGTGTAATAGTCACCAAGGGCGATTGGTCAAGTGGTGCCATTACATCACAAAGCTACAGCAGGATATCATCTAACATGAGGGCCAATCAGTTGCCTAGTACGCAATAGGATACATGTATCATGGTATAGCAAAGGGAGCAATGTATACAGGATGCCCAGCTGAAGACTAAGGTGGTGAGATGAAATGACCTAGGCCATTATTTGAAACGTATACATTTGTTTGAAGGAGTGGTTGATCATAACATTCTGGAGTTCTCTATAGGTTAGCTGATAGGGATGTGCTAAAATTAAGATGTTGGAATCTGTTATTCATAGTTTTTATTATTCCCACAAACTGTAGCGTAAACCTTCCTCCCTTAACATATCAGATCACTGAATTGCGATGGTGTACCATAACCTATAATAATTCCTGTGAGAAGGGCACACTATCTTGTCTGCCAAAGAGATCTTTCTATCGAAGTCCTCATATAGGTGCTAGAGTTGTGTAGAGAGTACCAGCAAATGAGGCATAGGATGGAAAGAAGTCTGCTAGGTTGAAATCTAAATTGAGATTATAATTTTTAGTGAGCTTTAAATTGTCACAATATTAGACACGCCATAGTACTAATAATTGATGCTTTATAAAAATCTTTTTTTGGTAGTGTTGCATTTGGTTTGGAAATATTCAAGTTCTAAAAATTGACTAACAGTGGACTTTTCCATCTGCAGATTATACTGAATGGCCAACAGAGGCAGTGTTGCAGAGGAATATTTCTCTGCTTGCTGAGAGAAAAAAAAAGAAAAGTCATTCCTCAGCCTTCTCCATGCCTCGATAAATATACATGGTAAGTCAAACTCTCATTTAATAATTTTGCCATTAATAAAAAGTTCATACCATCTGATGGCTCTCAGTGCCTTTTAGTGGGGTCTTCCGCATTTATATAATCTTCAAAGACGGTAGCAATATGGGTAACGCTATGGCCATCATGATACTTTATCAAAGACTTTGACTGTCTATGTGGCTGGCAAAATCTTCTTTAGATACTTGTGCAGGCAATTTCTCCTCTGAGTTAATTACCATCTTTCAGGCTGGAATGAGGTTTCTTAGGTTAGAGCAATTGACTTACTTTCAGATATAGGGAAGCTATTTAACCTGTTTCCCTGCTCTCTGCGAGTGGGACACTGATACTCAAGATGGACTGGTATTTAGAAACTGTGTTATTCTAACTCTAGCCCTCTTTAAATAGGAGCCCAATGCTTTCAATGGTGCAGAGTACTTTCCCATTACACCTCCTACTTGCTGTGCAGACTTATTCCCAGATACATCCCTAGTGTGTAATTGCTGATGTCTGGTCCTCCGTTGTAATCGTCATCCAGGGCGATTGATCAAGTGGTGCCATTACATCACAAAGCTACAGCAGGATGTCATCTCACATGAGGGCCAATCAGTTGCCTCTTCTAACTCTAGTCCTCTTTAAATAGGAGCACAATGCTTTTAATGGTTCAGTGTACTTTCCCATTACACCTCCTACTTGCTGTGCAGTCATATTTACAGGTAGTTACCTAGTGTGTAATTGCTGATGTCTGGTCCTCCGGTGTAATCGTCACCAAGGGCGATTGGTCAAGTGGTGCCATTACATCACAAAGCTACAGCAGCATATCATCTAACATGAGGGCCAATCAGTTGCCTGGTACGCAATAGGATACATGTATCATGGTATAGCAAAGGGAGCAATGTAGACAGGATGCCCAGCTGAAGACTAAGGTGGTGAGATGAAATGACCTAGGCCATTATTTGAAACGTATACATTTGTTTGAAGGAGTGGTTGATCATAACATTCTGGAGTTCTCTATAGGTTAGCTGATAGGGATGTGCTAAAATTAAGATGTTGGAATCTGTTATTCATAGTTTTTATTATTCCCACAAACTGTAGCGTAAACCTTCCTCCCTTAACATATCAGATCACTGAATTGTGATGGTGTACCATAACCTATAATAATTCCTGTGAGAAGGGCACACTATCTTGTCTGCCAAAGAGATCTTTCTATCGAAGTCCTCATATAGGTGCTAGAGTTGTGTAGAGAGTACCAGCAAATGAGGCATAGGATGGAAAGAAGTCTGCTAGGTTGAAATCTAAATTGAGATTATAATTTTTAGTGAGCTTTAAATTGTCACAATATTAGACACGCCATAGTACTAATAATTGATGCTTTATAAAAATCTTTTTTTGGTAGTGTTGCATTTGGTTTGGAAATATTCAAGTTCTAAAAATTGACTAACAGTGGACTTTTCCATCTGCAGATTATACTGAATGGCCAACAGAGGCAGTGTTGCAGAGGAATATTTCTCTGCTTGCTGAGAGAAAAAAAAAGAAAAGTCATTCCTCAGCCTTCTCCATGCCTCGATAAATATACATGGTAAGTCAAACTCTCATTTAATAATTTTGCCATTAATAAAAAGTTCATACCATCTGATGGCTCTCAGTGCCTTTTAGTGGGGTCTTCCGCATTTATATAATCTTCAAAGACGGTAGCAATATGGGTAACGCTATGGCCATCATGATACTTTATCAAAGACTTTGACTGTCTATGTGGCTGGCAAAATCTTCTTTAGATACTTGTGCAGGCAATTTCTCCTCTGAGTTAATTACCATCTTTCAGGCTGGAATGAGGTTTCTTAGGTTAGAGCAATTGACTTACTTTCAGATGGAGGGAAGCTATTTAACCTGTTTCCCTGCTCTCTGCGAGTGGGACACTGATACTCAAGATGGACTGGTATTTAGAAACTGTGTTATTCTAACTCTAGCCCTCTTTAAATAGGAGCCCAATGCTTTCAATGGTGCAGAGTACTTTCCCATTACACCTCCTACTTGCTGTGCAGACTTATTCCCAGATACATCCCTAGTGTGTAATTGCTGATGTCTGGTCCTCCGTTGTAATCGTCATCCAGGGCGAATGATCAAGTGGTGCCATTACATCACAAAGCTACAGCAGGATGTCATCTCACATGAGGGCCAATCAGTTGCCTCTTCTAACTCTAGTCCTCTTTAAATAGGAGCACAATGCTTTTAATGGTTCAGTGTACTTTCCCATTACACCTCCTACTTGCTGTGCAGTCATATTTACAGGTAGTTACCTAGTGTGTAATTGCTGATGTCTGGTCCTCCGGTGTAATCGTCACCAAGGGCGATTGGTCAAGTGGTGCCATTACATCACAAAGCTACAGCAGCATATCATCTAACATGAGGGCCAATCAGTTGCCTAGTACGCAATAGGATACATGTATCATGGTATAGCAAAGGGAGCAATGTAGACAGGATGCCCAGCTGAAGACTAAGGTGGTGAGATGAAATGACCTAGGCCATTATTTGAAACGTATACATTTGTTTGAAGGAGTGGTTGATCATAACATTCTGGAGTTCTCTATAGGTTAGCTGATAGGGATGTGCTAAAATTAAGATGTTGGAATCTGTTATTCATAGTTTTTATTATTCCCACAAACTGTAGCGTAAACCTTCCTCCCTTAACATATCAGATCACTGAATTGTGATGGTGTACCATAACCTATAATAATTCCTGTGAGAAGGGCACACTATCTTGTCTGCCAAAGAGATCTTTCTATCGAAGTCCTCATATAGGTGCTAGAGTTGTGTAGAGAGTACCAGCAAATGAGGCATAGGATGGAAAGAAGTCTGCTAGGTTGAAATCTAAATTGAGATTATAATTTTTAGTGAGCTTTAAATTGTCACAATATTAGACACGCCATAGTACTAATAATTGATGCTTTATAAAAATCTTTTTTTGGTAGTGTTGCATTTGGTTTGGAAATATTCAAGTTCTAAAAATTGACTAACAGTGGACTTTTCCATCTGCAGATTATACTGAATGGCCAACAGAGGCAGTGTTGCAGAGGAATATTTCTCTGCTTGCTGAGAGAAAAAAAAAGAAAAGTCATTCCTCAGCCTTCTCCATGCCTCGATAAATATACATGGTAAGTCAAACTCTCATTTAATAATTTTGCCATTAATAAAAAGTTCATACCATCTGATGGCTCTCAGTGCCTTTTAGTGGGGTCTTCCGCATTTATATAATCTTCAAAGACGGTAGCAATATGGGTAACGCTATGGCCATCATGATACTTTATCAAAGACTTTGACTGTCTATGTGGCTGGCAAAATCTTCTTTAGATACTTGTGCAGGCAATTTCTCCTCTGAGTTAATTACCATCTTTCAGGCTGGAATGAGGTTTCTTAGGTTAGAGCAATTGACTTACTTTCAGATGGAGGGAAGCTATTTAACCTGTTTCCCTGCTCTCTGCGAGTGGGACACTGATACTCAAGATGGACTGGTATTTAGAAACTGTGTTATTCTAACTCTAGCCCTCTTTAAATAGGAGCCCAATGCTTTCAATGGTGCAGAGTACTTTCCCATTACACCTCCTACTTGCTGTGCAGACTTATTCCCAGATACATCCCTAGTGTGTAATTGCTGATGTCTGGTCCTCCGTTGTAATCGTCATCCAGGGCGATTGATCAAGTGGTGCCATTACATCACAAAGCTACAGCAGGATGTCATCTCACATGAGGGCCAATCAGTTGCCTCTTCTAACTCTAGTCCTCTTTAAATAGGAGCACAATGCTTTTAATGGTTCAGTGTACTTTCCCATTACACCTCCTACTTGCTGTGCAGTCATATTTACAGGTTGTTACCTAGTGTGTAATTGCTGATGTCTGGTCCTCCGGTGTAATCGTCACCAAGGGCGATTGGTCAAGTGGTGCCATTACATCACAAAGCTACAGCAGCATATCATCTAACATGAGGGCCAATCAGTTGCCTAGTACGCAATAGGATACATGTATCATGGTATAGCAAAGGGAGCAATGTAGACAGGATGCCCAGCTGAAGACTAAGGTGGTGAGATGAAATGACCTAGGCCATTATTTGAAACGTATACATTTGTTTGAAGGAGTGGTTGATCATAACATTCTGGAGTTCTCTATAGGTTAGCTGATAGGGATGTGCTAAAATTAAGATGTTGGAATCTGTTATTCATAGTTTTTATTATTCCCACAAACTGTAGCGTAAACCTTCCTCCCTTAACATATCAGATCACTGAATTGTGATGGTGTACCATAACCTATAATAATTCCTGTGAGAAGGGCACACTATCTTGTCTGCCAAAGAGATCTTTCTATCGAAGTCCTCATATAGGTGCTAGAGTTGTGTAGAGAGTACCAGCAAATGAGGCATAGGATGGAAAGAAGTCTGCTAGGTTGAAATCTAAATTGAGATTATAATTTTTAGTGAGCTTTAAATTGTCACAATATTAGACACGCCATAGTACTAATAATTGATGCTTTATAAAAATCTTTTTTTGGTAGTGTTGCATTTGGTTTGGAAATATTCAAGTTCTAAAAATTGACTAACAGTGGACTTTTCCATCTGCAGATTATACTGAATGGCCAACAGAGGCAGTGTTGCAGAGGAATATTTCTCTGCTTGCTGAGAGAAAAAAAAAGAAAAGTCATTCCTCAGCCTTCTCCATGCCTCGATAAATATACATGGTAAGTCAAACTCTCATTTAATAATTTTGCCATTAATAAAAAGTTCATACCATCTGATGGCTCTCAGTGCCTTTTAGTGGGGTCTTCCGCATTTATATAATCTTCAAAGACGGTAGCAATATGGGTAACGCTATGGCCATCATGATACTTTATCAAAGACTTTGACTGTCTATGTGGCTGGCAAAATCTTCTTTAGATACTTGTGCAGGCAATTTCTCCTCTGAGTTAATTACCATCTTTCAGGCTGGAATGAGGTTTCTTAGGTTAGAGCAATTGACTTACTTTCAGATGGAGGGAAGCTATTTAACCTGTTTCCCTGCTCTCTGCGAGTGGGACACTGATACTCAAGATGGACTGGTATTTAGAAACTGTGTTATTCTAACTCTAGCCCTCTTTAAATAGGAGCCCAATGCTTTCAATGGTGCAGAGTACTTTCCCATTACACCTCCTACTTGCTGTGCAGACTTATTCCCAGATACATCCCTAGTGTGTAATTGCTGATGTCTGGTCCTCCGTTGTAATCGTCATCCAGGGCGATTGATCAAGTGGTGCCATTACATCACAAAGCTACAGCAGGATGTCATCTCACATGAGGGCCAATCAGTTGCCTCTTCTAACTCTAGTCCTCTTTAAATAGGAGCACAATGCTTTTAATGGTTCAGTGTACTTTCCCATTACACCTCCTACTTGCTGTGCAGTCATATTTACAGGTAGTTACCTAGTGTGTAATTGCTGATGTCTGGTCCTCCGGTGTAATCGTCACCAAGGGCGATTGGTCAAGTGGTGCCATTACATCACAAAGCTACAGCAGCATATCATCTAACATGAGGGCCAATCAGTTGCC
The DNA here is from genome assembly GCF_964263255.1 of Lissotriton vulgaris. Taxonomy (NCBI): domain Eukaryota; kingdom Metazoa; phylum Chordata; class Amphibia; order Caudata; family Salamandridae; genus Lissotriton; species Lissotriton vulgaris. The sequence continues at coordinate 353,810,125 of NC_141698.1, forward strand.
TGGTACGCAATAGGATACATGTATCATGGTATAGCAAAGGGAGCAATGTAGACAGGATGCCCAGCTGAAGACTAAGGTGGTGAGATGAAATGACCTAGGCCATTATTTGAAACGTATACATTTGTTTGAAGGAGTGGTTGATCATAACATTCTGGAGTTCTCTATAGGTTAGCTGATAGGGATGTGCTAAAATTAAGATGTTGGAATCTGTTATTCATAGTTTTTATTATTCCCACAAACTGTAGCGTAAACCTTCCTCCCTTAACATATCAGATCACTGAATTGTGATGGTGTACCATAACCTATAATAATTCCTGTGAGAAGGGCACACTATCTTGTCTGCCAAAGAGATCTTTCTATCGAAGTCCTCATATAGGTGCTAGAGTTGTGTAGAGAGTACCAGCAAATGAGGCATAGGATGGAAAGAAGTCTGCTAGGTTGAAATCTAAATTGAGATTATAATTTTTAGTGAGCTTTAAATTGTCACAATATTAGACACGCCATAGTACTAATAATTGATGCTTTATAAAAATCTTTTTTTGGTAGTGTTGCATTTGGTTTGGAAATATTCAAGTTCTAAAAATTGACTAACAGTGGACTTTTCCATCTGCAGATTATACTGAATGGCCAACAGAGGCAGTGTTGCAGAGGAATATTTCTCTGCTTGCTGAGAGAAAAAAGAAGAAAAGTCATTCCTCAGCCTTCTCCATGCCTCGATAAATATACATGGTAAGTCAAACTCTCATTTAATAATTTTGCCATTAATAAAAAGTTCATACCATCTGATGGCTCTCAGTGCCTTTTAGTGGGGTCTTCCGCATTTATATAATCTTCAAAGACGGTAGCAATATGGGTAACGCTATGGCCATCATGATACTTTATCAAAGACTTTGACTGTCTATGTGGCTGGCAAAATCTTCTTTAGATACTTGTGCAGGCAATTTCTCCTCTGAGTTAATTACCATCTTTCAGGCTGGAATGAGGTTTCTTAGGTTAGAGCAATTGACTTACTTTCAGATGGAGGGAAGCTATTTAACCTGTTTCCCTGCTCTCTGCGAGTGGGACACTGATACTCAAGATGGACTGGTATTTAGAAACTGTGTTATTCTAACTCTAGCCCTCTTTAAATAGGAGCCCAATGCTTTCAATGGTGCAGAGTACTTTCCCATTACACCTCCTACTTGCTGTGCAGACTTATTCCCAGATACATCCCTAGTGTGTAATTGCTGATGTCTGGTCCTCCGTTGTAATCGTCATCCAGGGCGATTGATCAAGTGGTGCCATTACATCACAAAGCTACAGCAGGATGTCATCTCACATGAGGGCCAATCAGTTGCCTCTTCTAACTCTAGTCCTCTTTAAATAGGAGCACAATGCTTTTAATGGTTCAGTGTACTTTCCCATTACACCTCCTACTTGCTGTGCAGTCATATTTACAGGTAGTTACCTAGTGTGTAATTGCTGATGTCTGGTCCTCCGGTGTAATCGTCACCAAGGGCGATTGGTCAAGTGGTGCCATTACATCACAAAGCTACAGCAGCATATCATCTAACATGAGGGCCAATCAGTTGCCTAGTACGCAATAGGATACATGTATCATGGTATAGCAAAGGGAGCAATGTAGACAGGATGCCCAGCTGAAGACTAAGGTGGTGAGATGAAATGACCTAGGCCATTATTTGAAACGTATACATTTGTTTGAAGGAGTGGTTGATCATAACATTCTGGAGTTCTCTATAGGTTAGCTGATAGGGATGTGCTAAAATTAAGATGTTGGAATCTGTTATTCATAGTTTTTATTATTCCCACAAACTGTAGCGTAAACCTTCCTCCCTTAACATATCAGATCACTGAATTGTGATGGTGTACCATAACCTATAATAATTCCTGTGAGAAGGGCACACTATCTTGTCTGCCAAAGAGATCTTTCTATCGAAGTCCTCATATAGGTGCTAGAGTTGTGTAGAGAGTACCAGCAAATGAGGCATAGGATGGAAAGAAGTCTGCTAGGTTGAAATCTAAATTGAGATTATAATTTTTAGTGAGCTTTAAATTGTCACAATATTAGACACGCCATAGTACTAATAATTGATGCTTTATAAAAATCTTTTTTTGGTAGTGTTGCATTTGGTTTGGAAATATTCAAGTTCTAAAAATTGACTAACAGTGGACTTTTCCATCTGCAGATTATACTGAATGGCCAACAGAGGCAGTGTTGCAGAGGAATATTTCTCTGCTTGCTGAGAGAAAAAAAAAGAAAAGTCATTCCTCAGCCTTCTCCATGCCTCGATAAATATACATGGTAAGTCAAACTCTCATTTAATAATTTTGCCATTAATAAAAAGTTCATACCATCTGATGGCTCTCAGTGCCTTTTAGTGGGGTCTTCCGCATTTATATAATCTTCAAAGACGGTAGCAATATGGGTAACGCTATGGCCATCATGATACTTTATCAAAGACTTTGACTGTCTATGTGGCTGGCAAAATCTTCTTTAGATACTTGTGCAGGCAATTTCTCCTCTGAGTTAATTACCATCTTTCAGGCTGGAATGAGGTTTCTTAGGTTAGAGCAATTGACTTACTTTCAGATGGAGGGAAGCTATTTAACCTGTTTCCCTGCTCTCTGCGAGTGGGACACTGATACTCAAGATGGACTGGTATTTAGAAACTGTGTTATTCTAACTCTAGCCCTCTTTAAATAGGAGCCCAATGCTTTCAATGGTGCAGAGTACTTTCCCATTACACCTCCTACTTGCTGTGCAGACTTATTCCCAGATACATCCCTAGTGTGTAATTGCTGATGTCTGGTCCTCCGTTGTAATCGTCATCCAGGGCGATTGATCAAGTGGTGCCATTACATCACAAAGCTACAGCAGGATGTCATCTCACATGAGGGCCAATCAGTTGCCTCTTCTAACTCTAGTCCTCTTTAAATAGGAGCACAATGCTTTTAATGGTTCAGTGTACTTTCCCATTACACCTCCTACTTGCTGTGCAGTCATATTTACAGGTTGTTACCTAGTGTGTAATTGCTGATGTCTGGTCCTCCGGTGTAATCGTCACCAAGGGCGATTGGTCAAGTGGTGCCATTACATCACAAAGCTACAGCAGCATATCATCTAACATGAGGGCCAATCAGTTGCCTAGTACGCAATAGGATACATGTATCATGGTATAGCAAAGGGAGCAATGTAGACAGGATGCCCAGCTGAAGACTAAGGTGGTGAGATGAAATGACCTAGGCCATTATTTGAAACGTATACATTTGTTTGAAGGAGTGGTTGATCATAACATTCTGGAGTTCTCTATAGGTTAGCTGATAGGGATGTGCTAAAATTAAGATGTTGGAATCTGTTATTCATAGTTTTTATTATTCCCACAAACTGTAGCGTAAACCTTCCTCCCTTAACATATCAGATCACTGAATTGTGATGGTGTACCATAACCTATAATAATTCCTGTGAGAAGGGCACACTATCTTGTCTGCCAAAGAGATCTTTCTATCGAAGTCCTCATATAGGTGCTAGAGTTGTGTAGAGAGTACCAGCAAATGAGGCATAGGATGGAAAGAAGTCTGCTAGGTTGAAATCTAAATTGAGATTATAATTTTTAGTGAGCTTTAAATTGTCACAATATTAGACACGCCATAGTACTAATAATTGATGCTTTATAAAAATCTTTTTTTGGTAGTGTTGCATTTGGTTTGGAAATATTCAAGTTCTAAAAATTGACTAACAGTGGACTTTTCCATCTGCAGATTATACTGAATGGCCAACAGAGGCAGTGTTGCAGAGGAATATTTCTCTGCTTGCTGAGAGAAAAAAAAAGAAAAGTCATTCCTCAGCCTTCTCCATGCCTCGATAAATATACATGGTAAGTCAAACTCTCATTTAATAATTTTGCCATTAATAAAAAGTTCATACCATCTGATGGCTCTCAGTGCCTTTTAGTGGGGTCTTCCGCATTTATATAATCTTCAAAGACGGTAGCAATATGGGTAACGCTATGGCCATCATGATACTTTATCAAAGACTTTGACTGTCTATGTGGCTGGCAAAATCTTCTTTAGATACTTGTGCAGGCAATTTCTCCTCTGAGTTAATTACCATCTTTCAGGCTGGAATGAGGTTTCTTAGGTTAGAGCAATTGACTTACTTTCAGATGGAGGGAAGCTATTTAACCTGTTTCCCTGCTCTCTGCGAGTGGGACACTGATACTCAAGATGGACTGGTATTTAGAAACTGTGTTATTCTAACTCTAGCCCTCTTTAAATAGGAGCCCAATGCTTTCAATGGTGCAGAGTACTTTCCCATTACACCTCCTACTTGCTGTGCAGACTTATTCCCAGATACATCCCTAGTGTGTAATTGCTGATGTCTGGTCCTCCGTTGTAATCGTCATCCAGGGCGATTGATCAAGTGGTGCCATTACATCACAAAGCTACAGCAGGATGTCATCTCACATGAGGGCCAATCAGTTGCCTCTTCTAACTCTAGTCCTCTTTAAATAGGAGCACAATGCTTTTAATGGTTCAGTGTACTTTCCCATTACACCTCCTACTTGCTGTGCAGTCATATTTACAGGTTGTTACCTAGTGTGTAATTGCTGATGTCTGGTCCTCCGGTGTAATAGTCACCAAGGGCGATTGGTCAAGTGGTGCCATTACATCACAAAGCTACAGCAGGATATCATCTAACATGAGGGCCAATCAGTTGCCTAGTACGCAATAGGATACATGTATCATGGTATAGCAAAGGGAGCAATGTATACAGGATGCCCAGCTGAAGACTAAGGTGGTGAGATGAAATGACCTAGGCCATTATTTGAAACGTATACATTTGTTTGAAGGAGTGGTTGATCATAACATTCTGGAGTTCTCTATAGGTTAGCTGATAGGGATGTGCTAAAACTAAGATGTTGGAATCTGTTATTCATAGTTTTTATTATTCCCACAAACTGTAGCGTAAACCTTCCTCCCTTAACATATCAGATCACTGAATTGCGATGGTGTACCATAACCTATAATAATTCCTGTGAGAAGGGCACACTATCTTGTCTGCCAAAGAGATCTTTCTATCAAAGTCCTCATATAGGTGCTAGAGTTGTGTAGAGAGTACCAGCAAATGAGGCATAGGATGGAAAGAAGTCTGCTAGGTTGAAATCTAAATTGAGATTATAATTTTTAGTGAGCTTTAAATTGTCACAATATTAGACACGCCATAGTACTAATAATTGATGCTTTATAAAAATCTTTTTTTGGTAGTGTTGCATTTGGTTTGGAAATATTCAAGTTCTAAAAATTGACTAACAGTGGACTTTTCCATCTGCAGATTATACTGAATGGCCAACAGAGGCAGTGTTGCAGAGGAATATTTCTCTGCTTGCTGAGAGAAAAAAAAAGAAAAGTCATTCCTCAGCCTTCTCCATGCCTCGATAAATATACATGGTAAGTCAAACTCTCATTTAATAATTTTGCCATTAATAAAAAGTTCATACCATCTGATGGCTCTCAGTGCCTTTTAGTGGGGTCTTCCGCATTTATATAATCTTCAAAGACGGTAGCAATATGGGTAACGCTATGGCCATCATGATACTTTATCAAAGACTTTGACTGTCTATGTGGCTGGCAAAATCTTCTTTAGATACTTGTGCAGGCAATTTCTCCTCTGAGTTAATTACCATCTTTCAGGCTGGAATGAGGTTTCTTAGGTTAGAGCAATTGACTTACTTTCAGATGGAGGGAAGCTATTTAACCTGTTTCCCTGCTCTCTGCGAGTGGGACACTGATACTCAAGATGGAATGGTATTTAGAAACTGTGTTATTCTAACTCTAGCCCTCTTTAAATAGGAGCCCAATGCTTTCAATGGTGCAGAGTACTTTCCCATTACACCTCCTACTTGCTGTGTAGACTTATTCCCAGATACATCCCTAGTGTGTAATTGCTGATGTCTGGTCCTCCGTTGTAATCGTCATCCAGGGCGATTGATCAAGTGGTGCCATTACATCACAAAGCTACAGCAGGATGTCATCTCACATGAGGGCCAATCAGTTGCCTCTTCTAACTCTAGTCCTCTTTAAATAGGAGCACAATGCTTTTAATGGTTCAGTGTACTTTCCCATTACACCTCCTACTTGCTGTGCAGTCATATTTACAGGTAGTTACCTAGTGTGTAATTGCTGATGTCTGGTCCTCCGGTGTAATCGTCACCAAGGGCGATTGGTCAAGTGGTGCCATTACATCACAAAGCTACAGCAGCATATCATCTAACATGAGGGCCAATCAGTTGCCTAGTACGCAATAGGATACATGTATCATGGTATAGCAAAGGGAGCAATGTATACAGGATGCCCAGCTGAAGACTAAGGTGGTGAGATGAAATGACCTAGGCCATTATTTGAAACGTATACATTTGTTTGAAGGAGTGGTTGATCATAACATTCTGGAGTTCTCTATAGGTTAGCTGATAGGGATGTGCTAAAATTAAGATGTTGGAATCTGTTATTCATAGTTTTTATTATTCCCACAAACTGTAGCGTAAACCTTCCTCCCTTAACATATCAGATCACTGAATTGCGATGGTGTACCATAACCTATAATAATTCCTGTGAGAAGGGCACACTATCTTGTCTGCCAAAGAGATCTTTCTATCGAAGTCCTCATATAGGTGCTAGAGTTGTGTAGAGAGTACCAGCAAATGAGGCATAGGATGGAAAGAAGTCTGCTAGGTTGAAATCTAAATTGAGATTATAATTTTTAGTGAGCTTTAAATTGTCACAATATTAGACACGCCATAGTACTAATAATTGATGCTTTATAAAAATCTTTTTTTGGTAGTGTTGCATTTGGTTTGGAAATATTCAAGTTCTAAAAATTGACTAACAGTGGACTTTTCCATCTGCAGATTATACTGAATGGCCAACAGAGGCAGTGTTGCAGAGGAATATTTCTCTGCTTGCTGAGAGAAAAAAAAAGAAAAGTCATTCCTCAGCCTTCTCCATGCCTCGATAAATATACATGGTAAGTCAAACTCTCATTTAATAATTTTGCCATTAATAAAAAGTTCATACCATCTGATGGCTCTCAGTGCCTTTTAGTGGGGTCTTCCGCATTTATATAATCTTCAAAGACGGTAGCAATATGGGTAACGCTATGGCCATCATGATACTTTATCAAAGACTTTGACTGTCTATGTGGCTGGCAAAATCTTCTTTAGATACTTGTGCAGGCAATTTCTCCTCTGAGTTAATTACCATCTTTCAGGCTGGAATGAGGTTTCTTAGGTTAGAGCAATTGACTTACTTTCAGATGGAGGGAAGCTATTTAACCTGTTTCCCTGCTCTCTGCGAGTGGGACACTGATACTCAAGATGGACTGGTATTTAGAAACTGTGTTATTCTAACTCTAGCCCTCTTTAAATAGGAGCCCAATGCTTTCAATGGTGCAGAGTACTTTCCCATTACACCTCCTACTTGCTGTGCAGACTTATTCCCAGATACATCCCTAGTGTGTAATTGCTGATGTCTGGTCCTCCGTTGTAATCGTCATCCAGGGCGATTGATCAAGTGGTGCCATTACATCACAAAGCTACAGCAGGATGTCATCTCACATGAGGGCCAATCAGTTGCCTCTTCTAACTCTAGTCCTCTTTAAATAGGAGCACAATGCTTTTAATGGTTCAGTGTACTTTCCCATTACACCTCCTACTTGCTGTGCAGTCATATTTACAGGTTGTTACCTAGTGTGTAATTGCTGATGTCTGGTCCTCCGGTGTAATAGTCACCAAGGGCGATTGGTCAAGTGGTGCCATTACATCACAAAGCTACAGCAGGATATCATCTAACATGAGGGCCAATCAGTTGCCTAGTACGCAATAGGATACATGTATCATGGTATAGCAAAGGGAGCAATGTAGACAGGATGCCCAGCTGAAGACTAAGGTGGTGAGATGAAATGACCTAGGCCATTATTTGAAACGTATACATTTGTTTGAAGGAGTGGTTGATCATAACATTCTGGAGTTCTCTATAGGTTAGCTGATAGGGATGTGCTAAAATTAAGATGTTGGAATCTGTTATTCATAGTTTTTATTATTCCCACAAACTGTAGCGTAAACCTTCCTCCCTTAACATATCAGATCACTGAATTGCGATGGTGTACCATAACCTATAATAATTCCTGTGAGAAGGGCACACTATCTTGTCTGCCAAAGAGATCTTTCTATCGAAGTCCTCATATAGGTGCTAGAGTTGTGTAGAGAGTACCAGCAAATGAGGCATAGGATGGAAAGAAGTCTGCTAGGTTGAAATCTAAATTGAGATTATAATTTTTAGTGAGCTTTAAATTGTCACAATATTAGACACGCCATAGTACTAATAATTGATGCTTTATAAAAATCTTTTTTTGGTAGTGTTGCATTTGGTTTGGAAATATTCAAGTTCTAAAAATTGACTAACAGTGGACTTTTCCATCTGCAGATTATACTGAATGGCCAACAGAGGCAGTGTTGCAGAGGAATATTTCTCTGCTTGCTGAGAGAAAAAAAAAGAAAAGTCATTCCTCAGCCTTCTCCATGCCTCGATAAATATACATGGTAAGTCAAACTCTCATTTAATAATTTTGCCATTAATAAAAAGTTCATACCATCTGATGGCTCTCAGTGCCTTTTAGTGGGGTCTTCCGCATTTATATAATCTTCAAAGACGGTAGCAATATGGGTAACGCTATGGCCATCATGATACTTTATCAAAGACTTTGACTGTCTATGTGGCTGGCAAAATCTTCTTTAGATACTTGTGCAGGCAATTTCTCCTCTGAGTTAATTACCATCTTTCAGGCTGGAATGAGGTTTCTTAGGTTAGAGCAATTGACTTACTTTCAGATGGAGGGAAGCTATTTAACCTGTTTCCCTGCTCTCTGCGAGTGGGACACTGATACTCAAGATGGACTGGTATTTAGAAACTGTGTTATTCTAACTCTAGCCCTCTTTAAATAGGAGCCCAATGCTTTCAATGGTGCAGAGTACTTTCCCATTACACCTCCTACTTGCTGTGCAGACTTATTCCCAGATACATCCCTAGTGTGTAATTGCTGATGTCTGGTCCTCCGTTGTAATCGTCATCCAGGGCGATTGATCAAATGGTGCCATTACATCACAAAGCTACAGCAGGATGTCATCTCACATGAGGGCCAATCAGTTGCCTCTTCTAACTCTAGTCCTCTTTAAATAGGAGCACAATGCTTTTAATGGTTCAGTGTACTTTCCCATTACACCTCCTACTTGCTGTGCAGTCATATTTACAGGTTGTTACCTAGTGTGTAATTGCTGATGTCTGGTCCTCCGGTGTAATAGTCACCAAGGGCGATTGGTCAAGTGGTGCCATTACATCACAAAGCTACAGCAGGATATCATCTAACATGAGGGCCAATCAGTTGCCTAGTACGCAATAGGATACATGTATCATGGTATAGCAAAGGGAGCAATGTATACAGGATGCCCAGCTGAAGACTAAGGTGGTGAGATGAAATGACCTAGGCCATTATTTGAAACGTATACATTTGTTTGAAGGAGTGGTTGATCATAACATTCTGGAGTTCTCTATAGGTTAGCTGATAGGGATGTGCTAAAATTAAGATGTTGGAATCTGTTATTCATAGTTTTTATTATTCCCACAAACTGTAGCGTAAACCTTCCTCCCTTAACATATCAGATCACTGAATTGCGATGGTGTACCATAACCTATAATAATTCCTGTGAGAAGGGCACACTATCTTGTCTGCCAAAGAGATCTTTCTATCGAAGTCCTCATATAGGTGCTAGAGTTGTGTAGAGAGTACCAGCAAATGAGGCATAGGATGGAAAGAAGTCTGCTAGGTTGAAATCTAAATTGAGATTATAATTTTTAGTGAGCTTTAAATTGTCACAATATTAGACACGCCATAGTACTAATAATTGATGCTTTATAAAAATCTTTTTTTGGTAGTGTTGCATTTGGTTTGGAAATATTCAAGTTCTAAAAATTGACTAACAGTGGACTTTTCCATCTGCAGATTATACTGAATGGCCAACAGAGGCAGTGTTGCAGAGGAATATTTCTCTGCTTGCTGAGAGAAAAAAAAAGAAAAGTCATTCCTCAGCCTTCTCCATGCCTCGATAAATATACATGGTAAGTCAAACTCTCATTTAATAATTTTGCCATTAATAAAAAGTTCATACCATCTGATGGCTCTCAGTGCCTTTTAGTGGGGTCTTCCGCATTTATATAATCTTCAAAGACGGTAGCAATATGGGTAACGCTATGGCCATCATGATACTTTATCAAAGACTTTGACTGTCTATGTGGCTGGCAAAATCTTCTTTAGATACTTGTGCAGGCAATTTCTCCTCTGAGTTAATTACCATCTTTCAGGCTGGAATGAGGTTTCTTAGGTTAGAGCAATTGACTTACTTTCAGATGGAGGGAAGCTATTTAACCTGTTTCCCTGCTCTCTGCGAGTGGGACACTGATACTCAAGATGGACTGGTATTTAGAAACTGTGTTATTCTAACTCTAGCCCTCTTTAAATAGGAGCCCAATGCTTTCAATGGTGCAGAGTACTTTCCCATTACACCTCCTACTTGCTGTGCAGACTTATTCCCAGACACATCCCTAGTGTGTAATTGCTGATGTCTGGTCCTCCGTTGTAATCGTCATCCAGGGCGATTGATCAAGTGGTGCCATTACATCACAAAGCTACAGCAGGATGTCATCTCACATGAGGGCCAATCAGTTGCCTCTTCTAACTCTAGTCCTCTTTAAATAGGAGCACAATGTTTTTAATGGTTCAGTGTACTTTCCCATTACACCTCCTACTTGCTGTGCAGTCATATTTACAGGTTGTTACCTAGTGTGTAATTGCTGATGTCTGGTCCTCCGGTGTAATAGTCACCAAGGGCGATTGGTCAAGTGGTGCCATTACATCACAAAGCTACAGCAGGATATCATCTAACATGAGGGCCAATCAGTTGCCTAGTACGCAATAGGATACATGTATCATGGTATAGCAAAGGGAGCAATGTATACAGGATGCCCAGCTGAAGACTAAGGTGGTGAGATGAAATGACCTAGGCCATTATTTGAAACGTATACATTTGTTTGAAGGAGTGGTTGATCATAACATTCTGGAGTTCTCTATAGGTTAGCTGATAGGGATGTGCTAAAATTAAGATGTTGGAATCTGTTATTCATAGTTTTTATTATTCCCACAAACTGTAGCGTAAACCTTCCTCCCTTAACATATCAGATCACTGAATTGCGATGGTGTACCGTAACCTATAATAATTCCTGTGAGAAGGGCACACTATCTTGTCTGCCAAAGAGATCTTTCTATCGAAGTCCTCATATAGGTGCTAGAGTTGTGTAGAGAGTACCAGCAAATGAGGCATAGGATGGAAAGAAGTCTGCTAGGTTGAAATCTAAATTGAGATTATAATTTTTAGTGAGCTTTAAATTGTCACAATATTAGACACGCCATAGTACTAATAATTGATGCTTTATAAAAATCTTTTTTTGGTAGTGTTGCATTTGGTTTGGAAATATTCAAGTTCTAAAAATTGACTAACCGTGGACTTTTCCATCTGCAGATTATACTGAATGGCCAACAGAGGCAGTGTTGCAGAGGAATATTTCTCTGCTTGCTGAGAGAAAAAAAAAGAAAAGTCATTCCTCAGCCTTCTCCATGCCTCGATAAATATACATGGTAAGTCAAACTCTCATTTAATAATTTTGCCATTAATAAAAAGTTCATACCATCTGATGGCTCTCAGTGCCTTTTAGTGGGGTCTTCCGCATTTATATAATCTTCAAAGACGGTAGCAATATGGGTAACGCTATGGCCATCATGATACTTTATCAAAGACTTTGACTGTCTATGTGGCTGGCAAAATCTTCTTTAGATACTTGTGCAGGCAATTTCTCCTCTGAGTTAATTACCATCTTTCAGGCTGGAATGAGGTTTCTTAGGTTAGAGCAATTGACTTACTTTCAGATGGAGGGAAGCTATTTAACCTGTTTCCCTGCTCTCTGCGAGTGGGACACTGATACTCAAGATGGACTGGTATTTAGAAACTGTGTTATTCTAACTCTAGCCCTCTTTAAATAGGAGCCCAATGCTTTCAATGGTGCAGAGTACTTTCCCATTACACCTCCTACTTGCTGTGCAGACTTATTCCCAGACACATCCCTAGTGTGTAATTGCTGATGTCTGGTCCTCCGTTGTAATCGTCATCCAGGGCGATTGATCAAGTGGTGCCATTACATCACAAAGCTACAGCAGGATGTCATCTCACATGAGGGCCAATCAGTTGCCTCTTCTAACTCTAGTCCTCTTTAAATAGGAGCACAATGCTTTTAATGGTTCAGTGTACTTTCCCATTACACCTCCTACTTGCTGTGCAGTCATATTTACAGGTAGTTACCTAGTGTGTAATTGCTGATGTCTGGTCCTCCGGTGTAATAGTCACCAAGGGCGATTGGTCAAGTGGTGCCATTACATCAAAAAGCTACAGCAGGATATCATCTAACATGAGGGCCAATCAGTTGCCTAGTACGCAATAGGATACATGTATCATGGTATAGCAAAGGGAGCAATGTATACAGGATGCCCAGCTGAAGACTAAGGTGGTGAGATGAAATGACCTAGGCCATTATTTGAAACGTATACATTTGTTTGAAGGAGTGGTTGATCATAACATTCTGGAGTTCTCTATAGGTTAGCTGATAGGGATGTGCTAAAATTAAGATGTTGGAATCTGTTATTCATAGTTTTTATTATTCCCACAAACTGTAGCGTAAACCTTCCTCCCTTAACATATCAGATCACTGAATTGCGATGGTGTACCGTAACCTATAATAATTCCTGTGAGAAGGGCACACTATCTTGTCTGCCAAAGAGATCTTTCTATTGAAGTCCTCATATAGGTGCTAGAGTTGTGTAGAGAGTACCAGCAAATGAGGCATAGGATGGAAAGAAGTCTGCTAGGTTGAAATCTAAATTGAGATTATAATTTTTAGTGAGCTTTAAATTGTCACAATATTAGACACGCCATAGTACTAATAATTGATGCTTTATAAAAATCTTTTTTTGGTAGTGTTGCATTTGGTTAGGAAATATTCAAGTTCTAAAAATTGACTAACAGTGGACTTTTCCATCTGCAGATTATACTGAATGGCCAACAGAGGCAGTGTTGCAGAGGAATATTTCTCTGCTTGCTGAGAGAAAAAAAAAGAAAAGTCATTCCTCAGCCTTCTCCATGCCTCGATAAATATAAATGGTAAGTCAAACTCTCATTTAATAATTTTGCCATTAATAAAAAGTTCATACCATCTGATGGCTCTCAGTGCCTTTTAGTGGGGTCTTCCGCATTTATATAATCTTCAAAGACGGTAGCAATATGGGTAACGCTATGGCCATCATGATATTTTATCAAAGACTTTGACTGTCTATGTGGCTGGCAAAATTTTCTTTAGATACTTGTGCAGGCAATTTCTCCTCTGAGTTAATTACCATCTTTCAGGCTGGAATGAGGTTTCTTAGGTTAGAGCAATTGACTTACTTTCAGATGGAGGGAAGCTATTTAACCTGTTTCCCTGCTCTCTGCGAGTGGGACACTGATACTCAAGATGGACTGGTATTTAGAAACTGTGTTATTCTAACTCTAGCCCTCTTTAAATAGGAGCCCAATGCTTTCAATGGTGCAGAGTACTTTCCCATTACACCTCCTACTTGCTGTGCAGACTTATTCCCAGATACATCCCTAGTGTGTAATTGCTGATGTCTGGTCCTCCGTTGTAATCGTCATCCAGGGCGATTGATCAAGTGGTGCCATTACATCACACAGCTACAGCAGGATGTCATCTCACATGAGGGCCAATCAGTTGCCTCTTCTAACTCTAGTCCTCTTTAAATAGGAGCACAATGCTTTTAATGGTTCAGTGTACTTTCCCATTACACCTCCTACTTGCTGTGCAGTCATATTTACAGGTAGTTACCTAGTGTGTAATTGCTGATGTCTGGTCCGCCGGTGTAATAGTCACCAAGGGCGATTGGTCAAGTGGTGCCATTACATCACAAAGCTACAGCAGGATATCATCTAACATGAGGGCCAATCAGTTGCCTCTTCTAACTCTAGTCCTCTTTAAATAGGAGCACAATGCTTTTAATGGTTCAGTGTACTTTCCCATTACACCTCCTACTTGCTGTGCAGTCATATTTACAGGTAGTTACCTAGTGTGTAATTGCTGATGTCTGGTCCTCCGGTGTAATCGTCACCAAGGGCGATTGGTCAAGTGGTGCCATTACATCACAAAGCTACAGCAGCATATCATCTAACATGAGGGCCAAGCAGTTGCCTAGTACGCAATAGGATACATGTATCATGGTATAGCAAAGGGAGCAATGTAGACAGGATGCCCAGCTGAAGACTAAGGTGGTGAGATGAAATGACTTAGGCCATTATTTGAAACGTATACATTTGTTTGAAGGAGTGGTTGATCATAACATTCTGGAGTTCTCTATAGGTTAGCTGATAGGGATGTGCTAAAATTAAGATGTTGGAATCTGTTATTCATAGTTTTTATTATTCCCACAAACTGTAGCGTAAACCTTCCTCCCTTAACATATCAGATCACTGAATTGCGATGGTGTACCATAACCTATAATAATTCCTGTGAGAAGGGCACACTATCTTGTCTGCCAAAGAGATCTTTCTATCGAAGTCCTCATATAGGTGCTAGAGTTGTGTAGAGAGTACCAGCAAATGAGGCATAGGATGGAAAGAAGTCTGCTAGGTTGAAATCTAAATTGAGATTATAATTTTTAGTGAGCTTTAAATTGTCACAATATTAGACATGCCATAGTACTAATAATTGATGCTTTATAAAAATCTTTTTTTGGTAGTGTTGTATTTGGTTTGGAAATATTCAAGTTCTAAAAATTGACTAACAGTGGACTTTTCCATCTGCAGATTATACTGAATGGCCAACAGAGGCAGTGTTGCAGACGAATATTTCTCTGCTTGCTGAGAGAAAAAAAAAGAAAGTGATTCCTCAGCCTTCTCCATGCCTCGATAAATATACATGGTAAGTCAAACTCTCATTTACCAATTTTGCCATTAATAAAAAGTTCATACCATCTGATGGCTCTCAGTGCCTTTTAGTGGGGTCTTCCGCATTTATATAATCTTCAAAGACGGTAGCAATATGGGTAACGCTATGGCCATCATGATATTTTATCAAAGACTTTGACTGTCTATGTGGCTGGCAAAATCTTCTTTAGATACTTGTGCAGGCAATTTCTCCTCTGAGTTAATTACCATCTTTCAGGCTGGAATGAGGTTTCTTAGGTTAGAGCAATTGACTTACTTTCAGATGGAGGGAAGCTATTTAACCTGTTTCCCTGCTCTCTGCGAGTGGGACACTGATACTCAAGATGGACTGGTATTTAGAAACTGTGTTATTCTAACTCTAGCCCTCTTTAAATAGGAGCCCAATGCTTTCAATGGTGCAGAGTACTTTCCCATTACACCTCCTACTTGCTGTGCAGACTTATTCCCAGATACATCCCTAGTGTGTAATTGCTGATGTCTGGTCCTCCGTTGTAATCGTCATCCAGGGCGATTGATCAAGTGGTGCCATTACATCACACAGCTACAGCAGGATGTCATCTCACATGAGGGCCAATCAGTTGCCTCTTCTAACTCTAGTCCTCTTTAAATAGGAGCACAATGCTTTTAATGGTTCAGTGTACTTTCCCATTACACCTCCTACTTGCTGTGCAGTCATATTTACAGGTAGTTACCTAGTGTGTATTTGCTGATGTCTGGTCCTCCGGTGTAATCGTCACCAAGGGCGATTGGTCAAGTGGTGTCATTACATCACAAAGCTACAGCAGGATATCATCTAACATGAGGGCCAATCAGTTGCCTAGTACGCAATAGGATACATGTATCATGGTATAGCAAAGGGAGCAATGTAGACAGGATGCCCAGCTGAAGACTAAGGTGGTGAGATGAAATGACCTAGGCCATTATTTGAATCGTATACATTTGTTTGAAGGAGTGGTTGATCATAACATTCTGGACTTCTCTATAGGTTAGCTGATAGGGATGTGCTAAAATTAAGATGTTGGAATCTGTTATTCGTAGTTTTTATTATTCCCACAAACTGTAGTGTAAACCTTCCTCCCTTAACATATCAGATCACTGAATTGCGATGGTGTACCATAACCTATAATAATTCCTGTGAGAAGGGCACACTATCTTGGCTGCCAAAGAGATCTTTCTATCGAAGTCCTCATATAGGTGCTAGAGTTGTGTGAAGAGTACCAGCAAAAGAGGTATAGGATGGAAAGAAGTCTGCTAGGTTGAAATCTAAATTGAGATTATAATTTTTAGTGAGCTTTAAATTGTCACAATATTAGACACGCCATAGTACTAATAATTGATGCTTTATAAAAATCTTTTTTTGGTAGTGTTTCATTTTGTTTGGAAATGTTCAAGTTCTAAAAATTGACTAACAGTGGACTTTTCCATCTGCAGATTATACTGAATAGCCAACAGAGGCAGTGTTGCAGAGGAATATTTCTCTGCTTGCTGAGAAAAAAAAAGAAAAGTCATTCCTCAGCCTTCTCCATGCCTCGATAAATATACTTGGTAAGTCAAACTCTCATTTAATAATTTTGCCATTAATAAAAATTTCATACCATCTGATGGCACTCAGTGCCTTTTAGTGGGGTCTTCCGCATTTATATAATCTTCAAAGACGGTAGCAATATGGGTAACGCTATGGCCATCATGATACTTTATCAAAGACTTTGGCTGTCTATGTGGCTGACAAAATCTTCTTTAGATACTTGTGCAGGCAATTTCTTCACTGAGTTAATTACCATCTTTCAGGCTGGAATGAGGTTTCTTAGGTTAGAGCAATTGACTTACTTTCAGATGGAGGGAAGCTATTTAACTTGTTTCCCTGTTCTCTGCGAGTGGGACACTGATACTGAAGATGGACTGGTATTTAGAAACTGTGTTCTTCTAACTCTAGCCCTCTTTAAATAGGAGCCCAATGCTTTCAATGGTGCAGAGTACTTTCCCATTACACCTCCTACTTGCAGTGCAGACTTATTCCCAGATACATCCCTAGTGTGTAATTGCAGATGTCTGGTCCTCCGGTGTAATCGTCATCCAGGGCGATTGATCAAGTGGTGCCATTACATCACAAAGCTACAGCAGGATGTCATCTCACATGAGGGCCAATCAGTTGCCTCTTCTAACTCTAGTCCTCTTTAAATAGGAGCCCAATGCTTTCAATGGTGCAGAGTACTTTCCCATTATACCTCCTACTTGCTGTGCAGACTTATTCTCACATACATCCCTAGTGTGTAATTGCTGATGTCTGGTCCTCCGGTGTAATCGTCATCCAGGGCGATTGATCAAGTGGTGCCATTACATCACAAAGCTACAGCAGGATGTCATCTCACATGAGGGCCAATCAGTTGCCTCTTCTAACTCTAGTCCTCTCTAAATAGGAGCACAATGCTTTTAATGGTTCAGTGTACTTTCCCATTACACCTCCTACTTGCTGTGCAGTCATATTTACAGGTAGTTACCTAGTGTGTAATTGCTGATGTCTGGTCCTCCGGTGTAATCGTCACCAAGGGCGATTGGTCAAGTGGTGCCATTACATCACAAAGCTACAGCAGGATATCATCTAACATGAGGGCCAATCAGTTGCCTAGTACACAATAGGATACATGTATCATGGTATAGCAAAGGGAGCAATGTAGACAGGATGCCCAGCTGAAGACTAAGGTGGTGAGATGAAATGACCTAGGCCATTATTTGAATCGTATACATTTGTTTGAAGGAGTGGTTGATCATAACATTCTGGAGTTCTCTATAGGTTAGCTGATAGGGATGTGCTAAAATTAAGATGTTGGAATCTGTTATTCATAGTTTTTATTATTCCCACAAACTGTAGTGTAAACCTTCCTCCCTTAACATATCAGATCACTGAATTGCGATGGTGTACCATAACCTATAATAATTCCTGTGAGAAGGGCACACTATCTTGTCTGCCAAAGAGATCTTTCTATGGAAGTCCTCATATAGGTGCTAGAGTTGTGTAGAGAGTACCAGCAAAAGAGGTATAGGATGGAAAGAAGTCTGCTAGGTTGAAATCTAAATTGAGATTATAATTTTTAGTGAGCTTTAAATTGTCACAATATTAGACACGCCATAGTACTAATAATTGATGCTTTATAAAAATCTTTTTTTGGTAGTGTTTCATTTTGTTTGGAAATGTTCAAGTTCTAAAAATTGACTAACAGTGGACTTTTCCATCTGCAGATGATACTGAATGGCCAACAGAGGCAGTGTTGCAGAGGAATATTTCTCTGCTTGCTGAGAAAAAAAAAGAAAAGTCATTCCTCAGCCTTCTCCATGCCTCGATAAATATACTTGGTAAGTCAAACTCTCATTTAATAATTTTGCCATTAATAAAAATGTCATACCATCTGATGGCAATCAGTGCCTTTTAGTGGGGTCTTCCGCATTTATATAATCTTCAAAGACGGTAGCAATATGGGTAACGCTATGGCCATCATGAGACTTTATCAAAGACTTTGACTGTCTATGTGGCTGGCAAAATCTTCTTTAGATACTTGTGCAGGCAATTTCTCCTCTGAGTTAATTACCATCTTTCAGGCTGGAATGAGGTTTCTTAGGTTAGAGCAATTGACTTACTTTCAGATGGAGGGAAGCTATTTAACATGTTTCCCTGCTCTCTGCGAGTGGGACACTGATACTCAAGATGGACTGGTATTTAGAAACTGTGTTCTTCTAACTCTAGCCCTCTTTAAATAGGATCCCAATGCTTTCAATGGTGCAGAGTACTTTCCCATTACACCTCCTACTTGCGGTGCAGACTTATTCCCAGATACATCCCTAGTGTGTAATTGCTGATGTCTGGTCCTCCGGTGTAATCGTCATCCAGGGCGATTGATCAAGTGGTGCCATTACATCACAAAGCTACAGCAGGATGTCCTCTCACATGAGGGCCAATCAGTTGCCTCTTCTAACTCTAGTCCTCTTTGAATAGGAGCACAATGATTTTAATGGTTCAGTGTACTTTCCCATTACACCTCCTACTTGCTGTGCAGTCATATTTACAGGTAGTTACCTAGTGTGTATTTGCTGATGTCTGGTCCTCCGGTGTAATCGTCACCAAGGGCGATTGGTCAAGTGGTGTCATTACATCACAAAGCTACAGCAGGATATCATCTAACATGAGGGCCAATCAGTTGCCTAGTACGCAATAGGATACATGTATCATGGTATAGCAAAGGGAGCAATGTAGACAGGATGCCCAGCTGAAGACTAAGGTGGTGAGATGAAATGACCTAGGCCATTATTTGAATCGTATACATTTGTTTGAAGGAGTGGTTGATCATAACATTCTGGAGTTCTCTATAGGTTAGCTGATAGGGATGTGCTAAAATTAAGATGTTGGAATCTGTTATTCATAGTTTTTATTATTCCCACAAACTGTAGTGTAAACCTTCCTCCCTTAACATATCAGATCACTGAATTGCGATGGTGTACCATAACCTATAATAATTCCTGTGAGAAGAGCACACTATCTTGGCTGCCAAAGAGATCTTTCTATGGAAGTCCTCATATAGGTGCTAGAGTTGTGTGAAGAGTACCAGCAAAAGAGGTATAGGATGGAAAGAAGTCTGCTAGGTTGAAATCTAAATTGAGATTATAATTTTTAGTGAGCTTTAAATTGTCACAATATTAGACACGCCATAGTACTAATAATTGATGCTTTATAAAAATCTTTTTTTGGTAGTGTTTCATTTTGTTTGGAAATGTTCAAGTTCTAAAAATTGACTAACAGTGGACTTTTCCATCTGCAGATGATACTGAATGGCCAACAGAGGCAGTGTTGCAGAGGAATATTTCTCTGCTTTCTGAGAAAAAAAAAGAAAAGTCATTCCTCAGCCTTCTCCATGCCTCGATAAATATACTTGGTAAGTCAAACTCTCATTTAATAATTTTGAAATTAATAAAAATTTCATACCATCTGATGGCAATCAGTGCCTTTTAGTGGGGTCTTCCGCATTTATATAATCTTCAAAGACGGTAGCAATATGGGTAACGCTATGGCCATCATGAGACTTTATCAAAGACTTTGACTGTCTATGTGGCTGGCAAAATCTTCTTTAGATACTTGTGCAGGCAATTTCTCCTCTGAGTTAATTACCATCTTTCAGGCTGGAATGAGGTTTCTTAGGTTAGAGCAATTGACTTACTTTCAGATGGAGGGAAGCTATTTAACATGTTTCCCTGCTCTCTGCGAGTGGGACACTGATACTCAAGATGGACTGGTATTTAGAAACTGTGTTCTTCTAACTCTAGCCCTCTTTAAATAGGAGCCCAATGCTTTCAATGGTGCAGAGTACTTTCCCATTACACCTCCTACTTGCGGTGCAGACTTATTCCCAGATACATCCCTAGTGTGTAATTGCTGATGTCTGGTCCTCCGGTGTAATCGTCATCCAGGGCGATTGATCAAGTGGTGCCATTACATCACAAAGCTACAGCAGGATGTCCTCTCACATGAGGGCCAATCAGTTGCCTCTTCTAACTCTAGTCCTCTTTGAATAGGAGCACAATGCTTTTAATGGTTCAGTGTACTTTCCCATTACACCTCCTACTTGCTGTGCAGTCATATTTACAGGTAGTTACCTAGTGTGTAATTGCTGATGTCTGGTCCTCCGGTGTAATCGTCACCAAGGGCGATTGGTCAAGTGGTGCCATTACATCACAAAGCTGCAGCAGGATATCATCTAACATGAGGGCCAATCAGTTGCCTAGTACGCAATAGGATACATGTATCATGGTATAGCAAAGGGAGCAATGTAGACAGGATGCCCAGCTGAAGACTAAGGTGGTGAGATGAAATGACCTAGGCCATTATTTGAAACATATACATTTGTTTGAAGGAGTGGTTGATCATAACATTCTGGAGTTCTCTATAGGTTAGCTGATAGGGATGTGCTAAAATTAAGATGTTGGAATCTGTTATTCATAGTTTTTATTATTCCCACAAACTGTAGCGTAAACCTTCCTCCCTTAACATATCAGATCACTGAATTGCGATGGTGTACCATAACCTATAATAATTCCTGTGAGAAGGGCACACTATCTTGTCTGCCAAAGAGATCTTTCTATAGAAGTCCTCATATAGGTGCTAGAGTTGTGTAGAGAGTACCAGCAAATGAGGTATAGGATGGAAAGAAGTCTGCTAGGTTGAAATCTAAATTGAGATTATAATTTTTAGTGAGCTTTAAATTGTCAAAATATTAGACACGCCATAGTACTAATAATTGATGCTTTATAAAAATCTTTTTTTGGTAGTGTTGCATTTTGTTTTGAAATATTCAAGTTTTAAAAATTGACTAACAGTGGACTTTTCCATCTACAGATTATACTGAATGGCCAACAGAGGCAGTGTTGCAGAGGAAAATTTCTCTGCTTGCTGAGAAAAAAAAAGAAAAGTCATTCCTCAGCCTTCTCCATGCCTCGATAAATATACTTGGTAAGTCAAACTCTCATTTAATAATTTTGCCATTAATAAAAATTTCATACCATCTGATGGCTCTCAGTGCCTTTTAGTGGGGTCTTCCACATTTATATCATCTTCAAAGACGGTAGCAATATGGGTAACGCTATGGCCATCATGATAGTTTATCAAAGACTTTGGCTGTCTATGTTGCTGACAAAATCTTCTTTAGATACTTGTGCAGGCAATTTCTCCACTGAGTTAATTACCATCTTTCAGGCTGGAATGAGGTTTCTTAGGTTAGAGCAATTGACTTACTTTCAGATGGAGGGAAGCTATTTAACCTGTTTCCCTGTTCTCTGCGAGTGGGACACTGATACTCAAGATGGACTGGTATTTAGAAACTGTGTTCTTCTAACTCTAGCCCTCTTTAAATAGGAGCCCAATGCTTTTAATGGTGCAGAGTACTTTCCCATTACACCTCCTACTTGCTGTGCAGACTTATTCCCAGATACATCCCTAGTGTGTAATTGCTGATGTCTGAACTTCCGGTGTAATCGTCATCCAGGGCGATTGATCAAGTGGTGCCATTACATCACAAAGCTACAGCAGGATGTCATCTCACATGAGGGCCAATCAGTTGCCTCTTCTAACTCTAGTCCTCTTTAAATAGGAGCACAATGCTTTTAATGGTTCAGTGTACTTTCCCATTACACCTCCTACTTGCTGTGCAGTCATATTTACAGGTAGTTACCTAGTGTGTATTTGCTGATGTCTGGTCCTCCGGTGTAATCGTCACCAAGGGCGATTGGTCAAGTGGTGTCATTACATCACAAAGCTACAGCAGGATATCATCTAACATGAGGGCCAATCAGTTGCCTAGTACGCAATAGGATACATGTATCATGGTATAGCAAAGGGAGCAATGTAGACAGGATGCCCAGCTGAAGACTAAGGTGGTGAGATGAAATGACCTAGGCCATTATTTGAATCGTATACATTTGTTTGAAGGAGTGGTTGATCATAACATTCTGGAGTTCTCTATAGGTTAGCTGATAGGGATGTGCTAAAATTAAGATGTTGGAATCTGTTATTCATAGTTTTTATTATTCCCACAAACTGTAGTGTAAACCTTCCTCCCTTAACATATCAGATCACTGAATTGCGATGGTGTACCATAACCTATAATAATTCCTGTGAGAAGGGCACACTATCTTGGCTGCCAAAGAGATCTTTCTATCGAAGTCCTCATATAGGTGCTAGAGTTGTGTGAAGAGTACCAGCAAAAGAGGTATAGGATGGAAAGAAGTCTGCTAGGTTGAAATCTAAATTGAGATTATAATTTTTAGTGAGCTTTAAATTGTCACAATATTAGACACACCATAGTACTAATAATTGATGCTTTATAAAAATCTTTTTTCGGTAGTGTTGCATTTGGTTTTTTAATATATTCAAGTTCTAAAAATTGACTAACAGTGGACTTTTCCATCTGCAGATTATACTGAATGGCCAACAGAGGCAGTGTTGCAGAGGAATATTTCTCTGCTTGCTGAGAAAAAAAAAGAAAAGTCATTCCTCAGCCTTCTCCATGCCTCGATAAATATACTTGGTAAGTCAAACTCTCATTTAATAATTTTGCCATTAATAAAAATTTCATACCATCTGATGGCTCTCAGTGAATATTAGTGGGGTCTTCCACATTTATATAATCTTCAACGACGGTAGCAATATGGGTAACGCTATGGCCATCATGATAGATTATCAAAGACTTTGGCTGTCTATATGGCTGACAAAATCTTCTTTAGATACTTGTGCAGGCAATTTCTCCTCTGAGTTAATTACCATCTTTCAGGCTGGAATGAGGTTTCTTAGGTTAGAGCAATTGACTTACTTTCAGATGGAGGGAAGCTATTTAACCTGTTTCCCTGCTCTCTGCGAGTGGGACACTGATACTCAAGATGGACTGGTATTTAGAAACTGTGTTCTTCTTACTCTAGCCCTCTTTAAATAGGAGCCCAATGCTTTCAATGGTGCAGAGTACTTTCCCATTACACCTCCTACTTGCAGTGCAGACTTATTCCCAGATAAATCCCTAGTGTGTAATTGCAGATGTCTGGTCCTCCGGTGTAATCGTCATCCAGGGCGATTGATCAAGTGGTGCCATTACATCACAAAGCTACAGCAGGATGTCATCTCACATGAGGGCCAATCAGTTGCCTCTTCTAACTCTAGTCCTCTTTAAATAGGAGCACAATGCTTTCAATGGTGCAGAGTACTTTCCCATTACACCTCCTACTTGCTGTGCAGACTTATTCCCAGATACATCCCTAGTGTGTAATTGCTGATGTCTGGTCCTCCGGTGTAATCGTCACCAAGGGCGATTGGTCAAGTGGTGTCATTACATCACAAAGCTACAGCAGGATATCATCTAACATGAGGGCCAATCAGTTGCCTAGTACGCAATAGGATACATGTATCATGGTATAGCAAAGGGAGCAATGTAGACAGGATGCCCAGCTGAAGACTAAGGTGGTGAGATGAAATGACCTAGGCCATTATTTAAAACATATACATTTGTTTGAATGAGTGGTTGATCATAACATTCTGGAGTTCTCTATAGGTTAGCTGATAGGGATGTGCTAAAATTAAGATGTTGGAATCTGTTATTCATAGTTTTTATTATTCCCACAAACTGTAGCGTAAACCTTCCTCCCTCAACATATCAGATCACTGAATTGCGATGGTGTACCATAACCTATAATAATTCCTGTGAGAAGGGCACACTATCTTGTCTGCCAAAGAGATCTTTCTATGGGAGTCCTCATATAGGTGCTAGAGTTGTGTAGAGAGTACCAGCAAAAGAGGTATAGGATGGAAAGAAGTCTGCTAGGTTGAAATCTAAATTGAGAATATAATTTTTAGTGAGCTTTAAATTGTCACAATATTAGACACGCCATAGTACTAATAATTGATGCTTTATAAAAATCTTTTTTTGGTAGTGTTTCATTTTGTTTGGAAATGTTCAAGTTCTAAAAATTGACTAACAGTGGACTTTTCCATCTGCAGATTATACTGAATGGCCAACAGAGGCAGTGTTGCAGAGGAATATTTCTCTGCTTGCTGAGAAAAAAAAAGAAAAGTCATTCCTCAGCCTTCTCCATGCCTCGATAAATATACTTGGTAAGTCAAACTCTCATTTAATATTTTTGCCATTAATAAAAATTTCATACCATCTGATGGCAATCAGTGCCTTTTAGTGGGGTCTTCCGCATTTATATAATCTTCAAAGACGGTAGCAATATGGGTAACGCTATGGCCATCATGATACTTTATCAAAGACTTTGACTGTCTATGTGGCTGGGAAAATCTTCTTTAGATACTTGTGCAGGCAATTTCTCCTCTGAGTTGATTACCATCTTTCAGGCTGGAATGAGGTTTCTTAGGTTAGAGCAATTGACTTACTTTCAGATGGAGGGAAGCTATTTAACTTGTTTCCCTGTTCTCTGCGAGTGGGACACTGATACTGAAGATGGACTGGTATTTAGAAACTGTGTTCTTCTAACTCTAGCCCTCTTTAAATAGGAGCCCAATGCTTTCAATGGTGCAGAGTACTTTCCCATTACACCTCCTACTTGCAGTGCAGACTTATTCCCAGATACATCCCTAGTGTGTAATTGCAGATGTCTGGTCCTCCGGTGTAATCGTCATCCAGGGCGATTGATCAAGTGGTGCCATTACATCACAAAGCTACAGCAGGATGTCATCTCACATGAGGGCCAATCAGTTGCCTCTTCTAACTCTAGTCCTCTTTAAATAGGAGCCCAATGCTTTCAATGGTGCAGAGTACTTTCCCATTATACCTCCTACTTGCTGTGCAGACTTATTCTCACATACATCCCTAGTGTGTAATTGCTGATGTCTGGTCCTCCGGTGTAATCGTCATCCAGGGCGATTGATCAAGTGGTGCCATTACATCACAAAGCTACAGCAGGATGTCATCTCACATGAGGGCCAATCAGTTGCCTCTTCTAACTCTAGTCCTCTCTAAATAGGAGCACAATGCTTTTAATGGTTCAGTGTACTTTCCCATTACACCTCCTACTTGCTGTGCAGTCATATTTACAGGTAGTTACCTAGTGTGTAATTGCTGATGTCTGGTCCTCCGGTGTAATCGTCACCAAGGGCGATTGGTCAAGTGGTGCCATTACATCACAAAGCTACAGCAGGATATCATCTAACATGAGGGCCAATCAGTTGCCTAGTACACAATAGGATACATGTATCATGGTATAGCAAAGGGAGCAATGTAGACAGGATGCCCAGCTGAAGACTAAGGTGGTGAGATGAAATGACCTAGGCCATTATTTGAATCGTATACATTTGTTTGAAGGAGTGGTTGATCATAACATTCTGGAGTTCTCTATAGGTTAGCTGATAGGGATGTGCTAAAATTAAGATGTTGGAATCTGTTATTCATAGTTTTTATTATTCCCACAAACTGTAGTGTAAACCTTCCTCCCTTAACATATCAGATCACTGAATTGCGATGGTGTACCATAACCTATAATAATTCCTGTGAGAAGGGCACACTATCTTGTCTGCCAAAGAGATCTTTCTATGGAAGTCCTCATATAGGTGCTAGAGTTGTGTAGAGAGTACCAGCAAAAGAGGTATAGGATGGAAAGAAGTCTGCTAGGTTGAAATCTAAATTGAGATTATAATTTTTAGTGAGCTTTAAATTGTCACAATATTAGACACGCCATAGTACTAATAATTGATGCTTTATAAAAATCTTTTTTTGGTAGTGTTTCATTTTGTTTGGAAATGTTCAAGTTCTAAAAATTGACTAACAGTGGACTTTTCCATCTGCAGATGATACTGAATGGCCAACAGAGGCAGTGTTGCAGAGGAATATTTCTCTGCTTGCTGAGAAAAAAAAAGAAAAGTCATTCCTCAGCCTTCTCCATGCCTCGATAAATATACTTGGTAAGTCAAACTCTCATTTAATAATTTTGCCATTAATAAAAATGTCATACCATCTGATGGCAATCAGTGCCTTTTAGTGGGGTCTTCCGCATTTATATAATCTTCAAAGACGGTAGCAATATGGGTAACGCTATGGCCATCATGAGACTTTATCAAAGACTTTGACTGTCTATGTGGCTGGCAAAATCTTCTTTAGATACTTGTGCAGGCAATTTCTCCTCTGAGTTAATTACCATCTTTCAGGCTGGAATGAGGTTTCTTAGGTTAGAGCAATTGACTTACTTTCAGATGGAGGGAAGCTATTTAACATGTTTCCCTGCTCTCTGCGAGTGGGACACTGATACTCAAGATGGACTGGTATTTAGAAACTGTGTTCTTCTAACTCTAGCCCTCTTTAAATAGGATCCCAATGCTTTCAATGGTGCAGAGTACTTTCCCATTACACCTCCTACTTGCGGTGCAGACTTATTCCCAGATACATCCCTAGTGTGTAATTGCTGATGTCTGGTCCTCCGGTGTAATCGTCATCCAGGGCGATTGATCAAGTGGTGCCATTACATCACAAAGCTACAGCAGGATGTCCTCTCACATGAGGGCCAATCAGTTGCCTCTTCTAACTCTAGTCCTCTTTGAATAGGAGCACAATGATTTTAATGGTTCAGTGTACTTTCCCATTACACCTCCTACTTGCTGTGCAGTCATATTTACAGGTAGTTACCTAGTGTGTATTTGCTGATGTCTGGTCCTCCGGTGTAATCGTCACCAAGGGCGATTGGTCAAGTGGTGTCATTACATCACAAAGCTACAGCAGGATATCATCTAACATGAGGGCCAATCAGTTGCCTAGTACGCAATAGGATACATGTATCATGGTATAGCAAAGGGAGCAATGTAGACAGGATGCCCAGCTGAAGACTAAGGTGGTGAGATGAAATGACCTAGGCCATTATTTGAATCGTATACATTTGTTTGAAGGAGTGGTTGATCATAACATTCTGGAGTTCTCTATAGGTTAGCTGATAGGGATGTGCTAAAATTAAGATGTTGGAATCTGTTATTCATAGTTTTTATTATTCCCACAAACTGTAGTGTAAACCTTCCTCCCTTAACATATCAGATCACTGAATTGCGATGGTGTACCATAACCTATAATAATTCCTGTGAGAAGAGCACACTATCTTGGCTGCCAAAGAGATCTTTCTATGGAAGTCCTCATATAGGTGCTAGAGTTGTGTGAAGAGTACCAGCAAAAGAGGTATAGGATGGAAAGAAGTCTGCTAGGTTGAAATCTAAATTGAGATTATAATTTTTAGTGAGCTTTAAATTGTCACAATATTAGACACGCCATAGTACTAATAATTGATGCTTTATAAAAATCTTTTTTTGGTAGTGTTTCATTTTGTTTGGAAATGTTCAAGTTCTAAAAATTGACTAACAGTGGACTTTTCCATCTGCAGATGATACTGAATGGCCAACAGAGGCAGTGTTGCAGAGGAATATTTCTCTGCTTTCTGAGAAAAAAAAAGAAAAGTCATTCCTCAGCCTTCTCCATGCCTCGATAAATATACTTGGTAAGTCAAACTCTCATTTAATAATTTTGCCATTAATAAAAATTTCATACCATCTGATGGCAATCAGTGCCTTTTAGTGGGGTCTTCCGCATTTATATAATCTTCAAAGACGGTAGCAATATGGGTAACGCTATGGCCATCATGAGACTTTATCAAAGACTTTGACTGTCTATGTGGCTGGCAAAATCTTCTTTAGATACTTGTGCAGGCAATTTCTCCTCTGAGTTAATTACCATCTTTCAGGCTGGAATGAGGTTTCTTAGGTTAGAGCAATTGACTTACTTTCAGATGGAGGGAAGCTATTTAACATGTTTCCCTGCTCTCTGCGAGTGGGACACTGATACTCAAGATGGACTGGTATTTAGAAACTGTGTTCTTCTAACTCTAGCCCTCTTTAAATAGGAGCCCAATGCTTTCAATGGTGCAGAGTACTTTCCCATTACACCTCCTACTTGCGGTGCAGACTTATTCCCAGATACATCCCTAGTGTGTAATTGCTGATGTCTGGTCCTCCGGTGTAATCGTCATCCAGGGCGATTGATCAAGTGGTGCCATTACATCACAAAGCTACAGCAGGATGTCCTCTCACATGAGGGCCAATCAGTTGCCTCTTCTAACTCTAGTCCTCTTTGAATAGGAGCACAATGCTTTTAATGGTTCAGTGTACTTTCCCATTACACCTCCTACTTGCTGTGCAGTCATATTTACAGGTAGTTACCTAGTGTGTAATTGCTGATGTCTGGTCCTCCGGTGTAATCGTCACCAAGGGCGATTGGTCAAGTGGTGCCATTACATCACAAAGCTGCAGCAGGATATCATCTAACATGAGGGCCAATCAGTTGCCTAGTACGCAATAGGATACATGTATCATGGTATAGCAAAGGGAGCAATGTAGACAGGATGCCCAGCTGAAGACTAAGGTGGTGAGATGAAATGACCTAGGCCATTATTTGAAACATATACATTTGTTTGAAGGAGTGGTTGATCATAACATTCTGGAGTTCTCTATAGGTTAGCTGATAGGGATGTGCTAAAATTAAGATGTTGGAATCTGTTATTCATAGTTTTTATTATTCCCACAAACTGTAGCGTAAACCTTCCTCCCTTAACATATCAGATCACTGAATTGCGATGGTGTACCATAACCTATAATAATTCCTGTGAGAAGGGCACACTATCTTGTCTGCCAAAGAGATCTTTCTATAGAAGTCCTCATATAGGTGCTAGAGTTGTGTAGAGAGTACCAGCAAATGAGGTATAGGATGGAAAGAGGTCTGCTAGGTTGAAATCTAAATTGAGATTATAATTTTTAGTGAGCTTTAAATTGTCAAAATATTAGACACGCCATAGTACTAATAATTGATGCTTTATAAAAATCTTTTTTTGGTAGTGTTGCATTTTGTTTTGAAATATTCAAGTTTTAAAAATTGACTAACAGTGGACTTTTCCATCTACAGATTATACTGAATGGCCAACAGAGGCAGTGTTGCAGAGGAAAATTTCTCTGCTTGCTGAGAAAAAAAAAGAAAAGTCATTCCTCAGCCTTCTCCATGCCTCGATAAATATACTTGGTAAGTCAAACTCTCATTTAATAATTTTGCCATTAATAAAAATTTCATACCATCTGATGGCTCTCAGTGAATATTAGTGGGGTCTTCCACATTTATATAATCTTCAACGACGGTAGCAATATGGGTAACGCTATGGCCATCATGATAGATTATCAAAGACTTTGGCTGTCTATATGGCTGACAAAATCTTCTTTAGATACTTGTGCAGGCAATTTCTCCTCTGAGTTAATTACCATCTTTCAGGCTGGAATGAGGTTTCTTAGGTTAGAGCAATTGACTTACTTTCAGATGGAGGGAAGCTATTTAACCTGTTTCCCTGCTCTCTGCGAGTGGGACACTGATACTCAAGATGGACTGGTATTTAGAAACTGTGTTCTTCTAACTCTAGCCCTCTTTAAATAGGAGCCCAATGCTTTCAATGGTGCAGAGTACTTTCCCATTACACCTCCTACTTGCAGTGCAGACTTATTCCCAGATACATCCCTAGTGTGTAATTGCAGATGTCTGGTCCTCCGGTGTAATCGTCATCCAGGGCGATTGATCAAGTGGTGCCATTACATCACAAAGCTACAGCAGGATGTCATCTCACATGAGGGCCAATCAGTTGCCTCTTCTAACTCTAGTCCTCTTTAAATAGGAGCACAATGCTTTCAATGGTGCAGAGTACTTTCCCATTACACCTCCTACTTGCTGTGCAGACTTATTCCCAGATACATCCCTAGTGTGTAATTGCTGATGTCTGGTCCTCCGGTGTAATCGTCACCAAGGGCGATTGGTCAAGTGGTGTCATTACATCACAAAGCTACAGCAGGATATCATCTAACATGAGGGCCAATCAGTTGCCTAGTACGCAATAGGATACATGTATCATGGTATAGCAAAGGGAGCAATGTAGACAGGATGCCCAGCTGAAGACTAAGGTGGTGAGATGAAATGACCTAGGCCATTATTTAAAACATATACATTTGTTTGAAGGAGTGGTTGATCATAACATTCTGGAGTTCTCTATAGGTTAGCTGATAGGGATGTGCTAAAATTAAGATGTTGGAATCTGTTATTCATAGTTTTTATTATTCCCACAAACTGTAGCGTAAACCTTCCTCCCTCAACATATCAGATCACTGAATTGCGATGGTGTACCATAACCTATAATATTTCCTGTGAGAAGGGCACACTATCTTGTCTGCCAAAGAGATCTTTCTATGGGAGTCCTCATATAGGTGCTAGAGTTGTGTAGAGAGTACCAGCAAAAGAGGTATAGGATGGAAAGAAGTCTGCTAGGTTGAAATCTAAATTGAGAATATAATTTTTAGTGAGCTTTAAATTGTCACAATATTAGACACGCCATAGTACTAATAATTGATGCTTTATAAAAATCTTTTTTTGGTAGTGTTTCATTTTGTTTGGAAATGTTCAAGTTCTAAAAATTGACTAACAGTGGACTTTTCCATCTGCAGATTATACTGAATGGCCAACAGAGGCAGTGTTGCAGAGGAATATTTCTCTGCTTGCTGAGAAAAAAAAAGAAAAGTCATTCCTCAGCCTTCTCCATGCCTCGATAAATATACTTGGTAAGTCAAACTCTCATTTAATATTTTTGCCATTAATAAAAATTTCATACCATCTGATGGCAATCAGTGCCTTTTAGTGGGGTCTTCCGCATTTATATAATCTTCAAAGACGGTAGCAATATGGGTAACGCTATGGCCATCATGATACTTTATCAAAGACTTTGACTGTCTATGTGGCTGGGAAAATCTTCTTTAGATACTTGTGCAGGCAATTTCTCCTCTGAGTTGATTACCATCTTTCAGGCTGGAATGAGGTTTCTTAGGTTAGAGCAATTGACTTACTTTCAGATGGAGGGAAGCTATTTAACCTGTTTCCATGCTCTCTGCGAGTGGGACACTGATACTGAAGATGGACTGGTATTTAGAAACTGTGTTCTTCTAACTCTAGCCCTCTTTAAATAGGAGCCCAATGCTTTCAATGGTGCAGAGTACTTTCCCATTACACCTCCTACTTGCAGTGCAGACTTATTCCCAGATACATCCCTAGTGTGTAATTGCAGATGTCTGGTCATCCGGTGTGATCGTCATCCAGGGCGATTGATCAAGTGGTGCCATTACATCACAAAGCTACAGCAGGATGTCATCTCACATGAGGGCCAATCAGTTGCCTCTTCTAACTCTAGTCCTCTCTAAATAGGAGCACAATGCTTTTAATGGTTCAGTGTACTTTCCCATTACACCTCCTACTTGCTGTGCAGTCATATTTACAGGTAGTTACCTAGTGTGTAATTGCTGATGTCTGGTCCTCCGGTGTAATCGTCACCAAGGGCGATTGGTCAAGTGGTGCCATTACATCACAAAGCTACAGCAGGATATCATCTAACATGAGGGCCAATCAGTTGCCTAGTACACAATAGGATACATGTATCATGGTATAGCAAAGGGAGCAATGTAGACAGGATGCCCAGCTGAAGACTAAGGTGGTGAGATGAAATGACCTAGGCCATTATTTGAATCGTATACATTTGTTTGAAGGAGTGGTTGATCATAACATTCTGGAGTTCTCTATAGGTTAGCTGATAGGGATGTGCTAAAATTAAGATGTTGGAATCTGTTATTCATAGTTTTTATTATTCCCACAAACTGTAGTGTAAACCTTCCTCCCTTAACATATCAGATCACTGAATTGCGATGGTGTACCATAACCTATAATAATTCCTGTGAGAAGGGCACACTATCTTGTCTGCCAAAGAGATCTTTCTATCGAAGTCCTCATATAGGTGCTAGAGTTGTGTAGAGAGTACCAGCAAATGAGGTATAGGATGGAAAGAATTCTGCTAGGTTGAAATCTAAATTGAGATTATAATTTTTAGTGAGCTTCAAATTGTCACAATATTAGACACGCCATAGTACTAATAATTGATGCTTTATAAAAATCTTTTTTTGGTAGTGTTGCATTTGGTTTTGAAATATTCAAGTTCTAAAAATTGACTAACAGTGGACTTTTCCATCTGCAGTTTATACTGAATGGCCAACAGAGGCAGTGTTGCAGAGGAATATTTCTCTGCTTGCTGAGAAAAAAAAAGAAAAGTCATTCCTCAGCCTTCTCCATGCCTCGATAAATATACTTGGTAAGTCAAACTCTCATTTAATAATTTTGCCATTAATAAAAATTTCATACCATCTGATGGCTCTCAGTGAATTTTAGTGGGGTCTTCCACATTTATATAATCTTCAACGACGGTAGCAATATGGGTAACGCTATGGCCATCATGGTTGATTATCAAAGACTTTGGCTGTCTATATGGCTGACAAAATCTTCTTTAGATACTTGTGCAGGCAATTTCTCCTCTGAGTTAATTACCATCTTTCAGGCTGGAATGAGGTTTCTTAGGTTAGAGCAATTGACTTACTTTCAGATGGAGGGAAGCTATTTAACCTGTTTCCCTGCTCTCTGCGAGTGGGACACTGATACTCAAGATGGACTGGTATTTAGAAACTGTGTTCTTCTAACTCTAGCCCTATTTAAATAGGAGCCCAATGCTTTCAATGGTGCAGAGTACTTTCCCATTACACCTCCTACTTTCTGTGCAGACTTATTCCCAGATACATCCCTAGTGTGTAATTGCTGATGTCTGGTCCTCCGGTGTAATCGTCATCCAGGGCGATTGATCAAGTGGTGCCATTACATCACAAAGCTACAGCAGGATGTCATCTCACATGAGGGCCAATCAGTTGCCTCTTCTAACTCTAGTCCTCTTTAAATAGGAGCACAATGCTTTCAATGGTGCAGAGTACTTTCCCATTACACCTCCTACTTGCTGTGCAGACTTATTCCCAGATACATCCCTAGTGTGTAATTGCTGATGTCTGGTCCTCCGGTGTAATCGTCACCAAGGGCGATTGGTCAAGTGGTGTCATTACATCACAAAGCTACAGCAGGATATCATCTCACATGAGGGCCAATCAGTTGCCTAGTACGCAATAGGATACATGTATCATGGTATAGCAAAGGGAGCAATGTAGACAGGATGCCCAGCTGAAGACGAAGGTGGTGAGATGAAATGACCTAGGCCATTATTTGAAACGTATTCATTTGTTTGAAGGAGTGGTTGATCATAACATTCTGGAGTTCTCTATAGGTTAGCTGATAGGGATGTGCTAAAATTAAGATGTTGGAATCTGTTATTCATAGTTTTTATTATTCCCACAAACTGTAGCGTAAACCTTCCTCCTTTAACATATCAGATCACTGAATTGCGATGGTGTACCATAACCTATAATAATTCCTGTGAGAAGGGCACACTATCTTGTCTGCCAAAGAGATCTTTCTATCGAAGTCCTCATATAGGTGCTAGAGTTGTGTAGAGAGTACCAGCAAATGAGGTATAGGATGGAAAGAAGTCTGCTAGGTTGAAATCTAAATTGAGATTATAATTTTTGGTGAGCTTTAAATTGTCACAATATTAGACACGCCATAGTACTAATAATTGATGCTTTATAAAAATCTTTTTTTGGTAGTGTTGCATTTGGTTTGGAAATATTCAAGTTCTAAAAATTGACTAACAGTGGACTTTTCCATCTACAGATTATACTGAATGGCCAACAGAGGCAGTGTTGCAGAGGAATATTTCTCTGCTTGCTGAGAGAAAAAAAGAAAAGTCATTCCTCAGCCTTCTCCATGCCTCAATAAATATACTTGGTAAGTCAAACTCTCATTTAATAATTTTGCCATTAATAAAAATTTCATACCATCTGATGGCTCTCAGTGCCTTTTAGTGGGGTCTTCCACATTTATATAATCTTCAAAGACGGTAGCAATATGGGTAACGCTATGGCCATCATGATAGTTTATCAAAGACTTTGGCTGTCTATGTGGCTGACAAAATCTTCTTTAGATACTTGTGCAGGCAATTTCTCCTCTGAGTTAATTACCATCTTTCAGGCTGGAATGAGGTTTCTTAGGTTAGAGCAATTGACTTACTTTCAGATGGAGGGAAGCTATTTAACCTGTTTCCCTGCTCTCTGCGAGTGGGACACTGATACTCAAGATGGACTGGTATTTAGAAACTGTGTTCTTCTAACTCTAGCCCTCTTTAAATAGGAGCCCAATGCTTTCAATGGTGCAGAGTACTTTCCCATTACACCTCCTACTTGCTGTGCAGACTTATTCCCAGATACATCCCTAGTGTGTAATTGCTGATGTCTGGTCTTCCGGTGTAATCGTCATCCAGGGCGATTGATCAAGTGGTGCCATTACATCACAAAGCTACAGCAGGATGTCATCTCACATGAGGGCCAATCAGTTGCCTCTTCTAACTCTAGTCCTCTTTAAATAGGAGCACAATGCTTTTAATGGTTCAGTGTACTTTCCCATTACACCTCCTACTTGCTGTGCAGTCATATTTACAGGTAGTTACCTAGTGTGTATTTGCTGATGTCTGGTCCTCCGGTGTAATCGTCACCAGGGGCGATTGGTCAAGTGGTGTCATTACATCACAAAGCTACAGCAGGATATCATCTCACATGAGGGCCAATCAGTTGCCTAGTACGCAATAGGATACATGTATCATGGTATAGCAAAGGGAGCAATTTAGACAGGATGCCCAGCTGAAGACGAAGGTGGTGAGATGAAATGACCTAGGCCATTATTTGAAACGTATACATTTGTTTGAAGGAGTGGTTGATCATAACATTCTGGAGTTCTCTATAGGTTAGCTGATAGGGATGTGCTAAAATTAAGATGTTGGAATCTGTTATTCATAGTTTTTATTATTCCCACAAACTGTAGCGTAAACCTTCCTCCCTTAACATATCAGATCACTGAATTGCGATGGTGTACCATAACCTATAATAATTCCTGTGAGAAGGGCACGCTATCTTGTCTGCCAAAGAGATCTTTCTATCGAAGTCCTCATATAGGTGCTAGAGTTGTGTAGAGAGTACCAGCAAATGAGGTATAGGATGGAAAGAAGTCTGCTAGGTTGAAATCTAAATTGAGATTATAATTTTTAGTGAGCTTTAAATTGTCACAATATTAGACACGCCATAGTACTAATAATTGATGCTTTATAAAAATCTTTTTTTGGTAGTGTTGCATTTTGTTTGGAAATATTCAAGTTCTAAAAATTGACTAACAGTGGACTTTTCCATCTACAGATTATACTGAAAGGCCAACAGAGGCAGTGTTGCAGAGGAATATTTCTCTGTTTGCTGAGAAAAAAAAGAAAAGTCATTCCTCAGCCTTCTCCATGCCTCGATAAATATACTTGGTAAGTCAAACTCTCATTTAATAATTTTGCCATTAATAAAAATTTCATACCATCTGATGGCTCTCAGTGCCTTTTAGTGGGGTCTTCCACATTTATATAATCTTCAAAGACGGTAGCAATATGGGTAACGCTATGGCCATCATGATAGTTTATCAAAGACTTTGGCTGTCTATGTGGCTGACAAAATCTTCTTTAGATACTTGTGCAGGCAATTTCTCCTCTGAGTTAATTACCATCTTTCAGGCTGGAATGAGGTTTCTTAGGTTAGAGCAATTGACTTACTTTCAGATGGAGGGAAGCTATTTAACCTGTTTCCCTGCTCTCTGCGAGTGGGACACTGATACTCAAGATGGACTGGTATTTAGAAACTGTGTTCTTCTAACTCTAGCCCTCTTTAAATAGGAGCCCAATGCTTTCAATGGTGCAGAGTACTTTCCCATTACACCTCCTACTTGCTGTGCAGACTTATTCCCAGATACATCCCTAGTGTGTAATTGCTGATGTCTGGTCTTCCGGTGTAATCGTCATCCAGGGCGATTGATCAAGTGGTGCCATTACATCACAAAGCTACAGCAGGATGTCATCTCACATGAGGGCCAATCAGTTGCCTCTTCTAACTCTAGTCCTCTTTAAAAATGGAGCACAATGCTTTTAATTGTTCAGTGTACTTTCCCATTACACCTCCTACTTGCTGTGCAGTCATATTTACAGGTAGTTACCTAGTGTGTAATTGCTGATGTCTGGTCCTCCGGTGTAATCGTCACCAAGGGCGATTGGTCAAGTGGTGTCATTACATCACAAAGCTACAGCAGGATATCATCTAACATGAGGGCCAATCAGTTGCCTAGTACGCAATAGGATACATGTATGATGGTATAGCAAAGGGAGCAATGTAGACAGGATGCCCAGCTGAAGACGAAGGTGGTGAGATGAAATGACCTAGGCCATTATTTGAAACGTATACATTTGTTTGAAGGAGTGGTTGATCATAACATTCTGGAGTTCTCTATAGGTTAGCTGATAGGGATGTGCTAAAATTAAGATGTTGGAATCTGTTATTCATAGTTTTTATTATTTCCACAAACTGTAGCGTAAACCTTCCTCCCTTAACATATCAGATCACTGAATTGCGATGGTGTACCATAACCTATAATAATTCCTGTGAGAAGGGCACACTATCTTGTCTGCCAAAGAGATCTTTCTATCGAAGTCCTCATATAGGTGCTAGAGTTGTGTAGAGAGTACCAGCAAATGAGGCATAGGATGGAAAGAAGTCTGCTAGGTTGAAATCTAAATTGAGATTATAATTTTTAGTGAGCTTTAAATTGTCACAATATTAGACACGCCATAGTACTAATAATTGATGCTTTATAAAAAGCTTTTTTTGGTAGTGTTGCATTTGGTTTTGAAATATTCAAGTTCTAAAAATTGACTAACAGTGGACTTTTCCATCTGCAGTTTATACTGAATGGCCAACAGAGGCAGTGCTGCAGAGGAATATTTCTCTGCTTGCTGAGAAAAAAAAAAGAAAAAACATTCCTCAGCCTTCTCCATGCCTCGATAAATATACTTGGTAAGTCAAACTCTCATTTAATAATTTTGCCATTAATAAAAATTTCATACCATCTGATGGCTCTCAGTGCCTTTTAGTGGGGTCTTCCACATTTATATAATCTTCAAAGACGGTAGCAATACGGGTAACGCTATGGCCATCATGATAGTTTATCAAAGGCTTTGGCTGTCTATGTGGCTGACAAAATCT
Organism: Lissotriton vulgaris; assembly: GCF_964263255.1. Lineage (NCBI taxonomy): Eukaryota > Metazoa > Chordata > Amphibia > Caudata > Salamandridae > Lissotriton > Lissotriton vulgaris. The sequence continues at coordinate 353,847,901 of NC_141698.1, forward strand.
TCTTTAGATACTTGTGCAGGCAATTTCTCCTCTGAGTTAATTACCATCTTTCAGGCTGGAATGAGGTTTCTTAGGTTAGAGCAATTGACTTACTTTCAGATGGAGGGAAGCTATTTAACCTGTTTCCCTGCTCTCTGCGAGTGGGACACTGATACTCAAGATGGACTGGTATTTAGAAACTGTGTTCTTCTAACTCTAGCCCTCTTTAAATAGGAGCCCAATGCTTTCAATGGTGCAGAGTACTTTCCCATTACTCCTCCTACTTGCTGTGCAGACTTATTCCCAGATACATCCCTAGTGTGTAATTGCTGATGTCTGAACTTCCGGTGTAATCGTCATCCAGGGCGATTGATCAAGTGGTGCCATTACATCACAAAGCTACAGCAGGATGTCATCTCACATGAGGGCCAATCAGTTGCCTCTTCTAACTCTAGTCCTCTTTAAATAGGAGCACAATGCTTTTAATGGTTCAGTGTACTTTCCCATTACACCTCCTACTTGCTGTGCAGTCATATTTACAGGTAGTTACCTAGTGTGTAATTGCTGATGTCTGGTCCTCCGGTGTAATCGTCACCAAGGGCGATTGGTCAAGTGGTGCCATTACATCACAAAGCTACAGCAGGATATCATCTAACATGAGGGCCAATCAGTTGCCTAGTACGCAATAGGATACATGTATCATGGTATAGCAAAGGGAGCAATGTAGACAGGATGCCCAGCTGAAGACTAAGGTGGTGAGATGAAATGACCTAGGCCATTATTTGAAACGTATACATTTGTTTGAAGGAGTGGTTGATCATAAAATTCTGGAGTTCTCTATAGGTTAGCTGATAGGGATGTGCTAAAATTAATATGTTGGAATCTGTTATTCATAGTTTTTATTATTCCCACAAACTGTAGTGTAAACCTTCCTCCCTTAACATATCAGATCACTGAATTGCGATGGTGTACCATAACCTATAATAATTCCTGTGAGAAGGGCACACTATCTTGTCTGCCAAAGAGATCTTTCTATCGAAGTCCTCATATAGGTGCTAGAGTTGTGTAGAGAGTACCAGCAAATGAGGTATAGGATGGAAAGAAGTCTGCTAGGTTGAAATCTAAATTGAGATTATAATTTTTAGTGAGCTTTAAATTGTCACAATATTAGACACGCCATAGTACTAATAATTGATGCTTTATAAAAAGCTTTTTTTGGTAGTGTTGCATTTGGTTTTGAAATATTCAAGTTCTAAAAATTGACTAACAGTGGACTTTTCCATCTGCAGTTTATACTGAATGGCCAACAGAGGCAGTGTTGCAGAGGAATATTTCTCTGCTTGCTGAGAAAAAAAAAAGAAAAGTCATTCCTCAGCCTTCTCCATGCCTCGATAAATATACTTGGTAAGTCAAACTCTCATTTAATAATTTTGCCATTAATAAAAATTTCATACCATCTGATGGCACTCAGTGCCTTTTAGTGGGGTCTTCCGCATTTATATAATCTTCAAAGATGGTAGCAATATGGGTAACGCTATGGCCATCATGATACTTTATCAAAGACTTTGGCTGTCTATGTGGCTGACAAAATCTTCTTTAGATACTTGTGCAGGCAATTTCTTCTGAGTTAATTACCATCTTTCAGGCTGGAATGAGGTTTCTTAGGTTAGAGCAATTGACTTACTTTCAGATGGAGGGAAGCTATTTAACCTGTTTCCCTGCTCTCTGCGAGTGGGACACTGATACTCAAGATGGACTGGTATTTAGAAACTGTGTTCTTCTAACTCCAGCCCTCTTTAAATAGGAGCCCAATGCTTTCAATGGTGCAGAGTACTTTCCCATTACACCTCCTACTTGCTGTGCAGACTTATTCCCAGATACATCCCTAGTGTGTAATTGCAGATGTCTGGTCCTCCTGTGTAATCATCATCCAGGGCGATTGATCAAGTGGTGCCATTACATCACAAAGCTACAGCAGGATGTCATCTCACATGAGGGCCAATCAGTTGCCTCTTCTAACTCTAGTCTTCTTTAAATAGGAGCACAATGCTTTTAATGGTTCAGTGTACTTTCTCATTACACCTCCTACTTGCTGTGCAGTCATATTTACAGGTAGTTACCTAGTGTGTAATTGCTGATGTCTGGTCCTCCGGTGTAATCGTCACCAAGGGCGATTGGTCAAGTGGTGCCATTACATCACAAAGCTACAGCAGGATATCATCTAACATGAGGGCCAATCAGTTGCCTAGTACGCAATAGGATACATGTATCATGGTATAGCAAAGGGAGCAATGTAGACAGGATGCCCAGCTGAAGACTAAGGTGGTGAGATGAAATGACCTAGGCCATTATTTGAAACGTATACATTTGTTTGAAGGAGTGGTTGATCATAAAATTCTGGAGTTCTCTATAGGTTAGCTGATAGGGATGTGCTAAAATTAATATGTTGGAATCTGTTATTCATAGTTTTTATTATTCCCACAAACTGTAGTGTAAACCTTCCTCCCTTAACATATCAGATCACTGAATTGCGATGGTGTACCATAACCTATAATAATTCCTGTGAGAAGGGCACACTATCTTGTCTGCCAAAGAGATCTTTCTATCGAAGTCCTCATATAGGTGCTAGAGTTGTGTAGAGAGTACCAGCAAATGAGGTATAGGATGGAAAGAAGTCTGCTAGGTTGAAATCTAAATTGAGATTATAATTTTTAGTGAGCTTTAAATTGTCACAATATTAGACACGCCATAGTACTAATAATTGATGCTTTATAAAAAGCTTTTTTTGGTAGTGTTGCATTTGGTTTTGAAATATTCAAGTTCTAAAAATTGACTAACAGTGGACTTTTCCATCTGCAGTTTATACTGAATGGCCAACAGAGGCAGTGTTGCAGAGGAATATTTCTCTGCTTGCTGAGAAAAAAAAAAGAAAAGTCATTCCTCAGCCTTCTCCATGCCTCGATAAATATACTTGGTAAGTCAAACTCTCATTTAATAATTTTGCCATTAATAAAAATTTCATACCATCTGATGGCACTCAGTGCCTTTTAGTGGGGTCTTCCGCATTTATATAATCTTCAAAGATGGTAGCAATATGGGTAACGCTATGGCCATCATGATACTTTATCAAAGACTTTGGCTGTCTATGTGGCTGACAAAATCTTCTTTAGATACTTGTGCAGGCAATTTCTTCTGAGTTAATTACCATCTTTCAGGCTGGAATGAGGTTTCTTAGGTTAGAGCAATTGACTTACTTTCAGATGGAGGGAAGCTATTTAACCTGTTTCCCTGCTCTCTGCGAGTGGGACACTGATACTCAAGATGGACTGGTATTTAGAAACTGTGTTCTTCTAACTCCAGCCCTCTTTAAATAGGAGCCCAATGCTTTCAATGGTGCAGAGTACTTTCCCATTACACCTCCTACTTGCTGTGCAGACTTATTCCCAGATACATCCCTAGTGTGTAATTGCAGATGTCTGGTCCTCCTGTGTAATCATCATCCAGGGCGATTGATCAAGTGGTGCCATTACATCACAAAGCTACAGCAGGATGTCATCTCACATGAGGGCCAATCAGTTGCCTCTTCTAACTCTAGTCTTCTTTAAATAGGAGCACAATGCTTTTAATGGTTCAGTGTACTTTCTCATTACACCTCCTACTTGCTGTGCAGTCATATTTACAGGTAGTTACCTAGTGTGTAATTGCTGATGTCTGGTCCTCCGGTGTAATCGTCACCAAGGGCGATTGGTCAAGTGGTGCCATTACATCACAAAGCTACAGCAGGATATCATCTAACATGAGGGCCAATCAGTTGCCTAGTACGCAATAGGATACATGTATCATGGTATAGCAAAGGGAGCAATGTAGACAGGATGCCCAGCTGAAGACTAAGGTGGTGAGATGAAATGACCTAGGCCATTATTTGAAACGTATACATTTGTTTGAAGGAGTGGTTGATCATAAAATTCTGGAGTTCTCTATAGGTTAGCTGATAGGGATGTGCTAAAATTAATATGTTGGAATCTGTTATTCATAGTTTTTATTATTCCCACAAACTGTAGTGTAAACCTTCCTCCCTTAACATATCAGATCACTCAATTGCGATGGTGTACCATAACCTATAATAATTCCTGTGAGAAGGGCACACTATCTTGTCTGCCAAAGAGATCTTTCTATCGAAATCCTCATATAGGTGCTAGAGTTGTGTAGAGAGTACCAGCAAATGAGGTATAGGATGGAAAGAAGTCTGCTAGGTTGAAATCTAAATTGAGATTATAATTTTTAGTGAGCTTTAAATTGTCACAATATTAGACACGCCATAGTACTAATAATTGATGCTTTATAAAAAGCTTTTTTTGGTAGTGTTGCATTTGGTTTTGAAATATTCAAGTTCTAAAAATTGACTAACAGTGGACTTTTCCATCTGCAGTTTATACTGAATGGCCAACAGAGGCAGTGTTGCAGAGGAATATTTCTCTGCTTGCTGAGAAAAAAAAAGAAAAGTCATTCCTCAGCCTTCTCCATGCCTCGATAAATATACTTGGTAAGTCAAACTCTCATTTAATAATTTTGCCATTAATAAAAATTTCATACCATCTGATGGCACTCAGTGCCTTTTAGTGGGGTCTTCCGCATTTATATAATCTTCAAAGATGGTAGCAATATGGGTAACGCTATGGCCATCATGATACTTTATCAAAGACTTTGGCTGTCTATGTGGCTGACAAAATCTTCTTTAGATACTTGTGCAGGCAATTTCTTCTCTGAGTTAATTACCATCTTTCATGCTGGAATGAGGTTTCTTAGGTTAGAGCAATTGACTTACTTTCAGATGGAGGGAAGCTATTTAACCTGTTTCCCTGCTCTCTGCGAGTGGGACACTGATACTCAAGATGGACTGGTATTTAGAAACTGTGTTCTTCTAACTCTAGCCCTCTTTAAATAGGAGCCCAATGCTTTCAATGGTGCAGAGTACTTTCCCATTACACCTCCTACTTGCTGTGCAGACTTATTCCCAGATTCCTCCCTAGTGTGTAATTGCAGATGTCTGGTCCTCCGGTGTAATCATCATCCAGGGCGATTGATCAAGTGGTGCCATTACATCACAAAGCTAGAGCAGGATGTCATCTCACATGAGGGCCAATCAGTTGCCTCTTCTAACTCCAGTCTTCTTTAAATAGGAGCACAATGCTTTTAATGGTTCAGTGTACTTTCCCATTACACCTCCTACTTGCTGTGCAGTCATATTTACAGGTAGTTACCTAGTGTGTAATTGCTGTTGTCTGGTCATCCGGTGTAATCGTCACCAAGGGCGATTGGTCAAGTGGTGCCATTACATCACAAAGCTACAGCAGGATATCATCTAACATGAGGGCCAATCAGTTGCCTAGTACGCAATAGGATACATGTATCATGGTATAGCAAAGGGAGCAATGTAGACAGGATGCCCAGCTGAAGACTAAGGTGGTGAGATGAAATGACCTAGGCCATTATTTGAAACGTATACATTTGTTTGAAGGAGTGGTTAATCATAACATTCTGGAGTTCTCTATAGGTTAGCTGATAGGGATGTGCTAAAATTAAGATGTTGGAATCTGTTATTCATAGTTTTTATTATTCCCACAAACTGTAGTGTAAACCTTCCTCCCTTAACATATCAGATCACTGAATTGCGATGGTGTACCATAACCTATAATAATTCCTGTGAGAAGGGCACACTATCTTGTCTGCCAAAGAGATCTTTCTATCGAAGTCCTCATATAGGTGCTAGAGTTGTGTAGAGAGTACCAGCAAATGAGGTATAGGATGGAAAGAAGTCTGCTAGGTTGAAATCTAAATTGAGATTATAATTTTTAGTGAGCTTTAAATTGTCACAATATTAGACACGCCATAGTACTAATAATTGATGCTTTATAAAAATCTTTTTTTGGTAGTGTTGCATTTGGTTTTGAAATATTCAAGTTCTAAAAATTGACTAACAGTGGACTTTTCCATCTGCAGTTTATACTGAATGGCCAACAGAGGCAGTGTTGCAGAGGAATATTTCTCTGCTTGCTGAGAAAAAAAAAGAAAAGTCATTCCTCAGCCTTCTCCATGCCTCGATAAATATACTTGGTAAGTCAAACTCTCATTTAATAATTTTGCCATTAATAAAAATTTCATACCATCTGATGGCACTCAGTGCCTTTTAGTGGGGTCTTCCGCATTTATATAATCTTCAAAGATGGTAGCAATATGGGTAACGCTATGGTCATCATGATACTTTATCAAAGACTTTGGCTGTCTATGTGGCTGACAAAATCTTCTTTAGATACTTGTGCAGGCAATTTCTTCTCTGAGTTAATTACCATCTTTCAGGCTGGAATGAGGTTTCTTAGGTTAGAGCAATTGACTTACTTTCAGATGGAGGGAAGCTATTTAACCTGTTTCCCTGCTCTCTGCGAGTGGGACACTGATACTCAAGATGGACTGGTATTTAGAAACTGTGTTCTTCTAACTCTAGCCCTCTTTAAATAGGAGCCCAATGCTTTCAATGGTGCAGAGTACTTTCCCATTACACCTCCTACTTGCTGTGCAGACTTATTCCCAGATTCCTCCCTAGTGTGTAATTGCAGATGTGTGGTCCTCCGGTGTAATCATCATCCAGGGCGATTGATCAAGTGGTGCCATTACATCACAAAGCTACAGCAGGATGTCATCTCACATGAGGGCCAATCAGTTGCCTCTTCTAACTCCAGTCTTCTTTAAATAGGAGCACAATGCTTTTAATGGTTCAGTGTACTTTCCCATTACACCTCCTACTTGCTGTGCAGTCATATTTACAGGTAGTTACCTAGTGTGTAATTGCTGTTGTCTGGTCCTCCGGTGTAATCGTCACCAAGGGCGATTGGTCAAGTGGTGCCATTACATCACAAAGCTACAGCAGGATATCATCTAACATGAGGGCCAATCAGTTGCCTAGTACGCAATAGGATACATGTATCATGGTATAGCAAAGGGAGCAATGTAGACAGGATGCCCAGCTGAAGACTAAGGTGGTGAGATGAAATGACCTAGGCCATTATTTGAAACGTATACATTTGTTTGAAGGAGTGGTTAATCATAACATTCTGGAGTTCTCTATAGGTTAGCTGATAGGGATGTGCTAAAATTAAGATGTTGGAATCTGTTATTCATAGTTTTTATTATTCCCACAAACTGTAGTGTAAACCTTCCTCCCTTAACATATCAGATCACTCAATTGCGATGGTGTACCATAACCTATAATAATTCCTGTGAGAAGGGCACACTATCTTGTCTGCCAAAGAGATCTTTCTATCGAAATCCTCATATAGGTGCTAGAGTTGGGTAGAGAGTACCAGCAAATGAGGTATAGGATGGAAAGAAGTCTGCTAGGTTGAAATCTAAATTGAGATTATAATTTTTAGTGAGCTTTAAATTGTCACAATATTAGACACGCCATAGTACTAATAATTGATGCTTTATAAAAAGCTTTTTTTGGTAGTGTTGCATTTGGTTTTGAAATATTCAAGTTCTAAAAATTGACTAACAGTGGACTTTTCCATCTGCAGTTTATACTGAATGGCCAACAGAGGCAGTGTTGCAGAGGAATATTTCTCTGCTTGCTGAGAAAAAAAAAGAAAAGTCATTCCTCAGCCTTCTCCATGCCTCGATAAATATACTTGGTAAGTCAAACTCTCATTTAATAATTTTGCCATTAATAAAAATTTCATACCATCTGATGGCACTCAGTGCCTTTTAGTGGGGTCTTCCGCATTTATATAATCTTCAAAGATGGTAGCAATATGGGTAACGCTATGGCCATCATGATACTTTATCAAAGACTTTGGCTGTCTATGTGGCTGACAAAATCTTCTTTAGATACTTGTGCAGGCAATTTCTTCTCTGAGTTAATTACCATCTTTCAGGCTGGAATGAGGTTTCTTAGGTTAGAGCAATTGACTTACTTTCAGATGGAGGGAAGCTATTTAACCTGTTTCCCTGCTCTCTGCGAGTGGGACACTGATACTCAAGATGGACTGGTATTTAGAAACTGTGTTCTTCTAACTCTAGCCCTCTTTAAATAGGAGCCCAATGCTTTCAATGGTGCAGAGTACTTTCCCATTACACCTCCTACTTGCTGTGCAGACTTATTCCCAGATTCCTCCCTAGTGTGTAATTGCAGATGTCTGGTCCTCCGGTGTAATCATCATCCAGGGCGATTGATCAAGTGGTGCCATTACATCACAAAGCTACAGCAGGATGTCATCTCACATGAGGGCCAATCAGTTGCCTCTTCTAACTCTAGTCTTCTTTAAATAGGAGCACAATGCTTTTAATGGTTCAGTGTACTTTCCCATTACACCTTCTACTTGCTGTGCAGTCATATTTACAGGTAGTTACCTAGTGTGTAATTGCTGATGTCTGGTCCTCCGGTGTAATCGTCACCAAGGGCGATTGGTCAAGTGGTGCCATTACATCACAAAGCTACAGCAGGATATCATCTAACATGAGGGCCAATCAGTTGCCTAGTACGCAATAGGATACATGTATCATGGTATAGCAAAGGGAGCAATGTAGACAGGATGCCCAGCTGAAGACTAAGGTGGTGAGATGAAATGACCTAGGCCATTATTTGAAACGTATACATTTGTTTGAAGGAGTGGTTGATCATAACATTCTGGAGTTCTCTATAGGTTAGCTGATAGGGATGTGCTAAAATTAATATGTTGGAATCTGTTATTCATAGTTTTTATTATTCCCACAAACTGTAGTGTAAACCTTCCTCCCTTAACATATCAGATCACTGAATTGCGATGGTGTACCATAACCTATAATAATTCCTGTGAGAAGGGCACACTATCTTGTGTGCCAAAGAGATCTTTCTATCGAAATCCTCATATAGGTGCTAGAGTTGTGTAGAGAGTACCAGCAAATGAGGTATAGGATGGAAAGAAGTCTGCTAGGTTGAAATCTAAATTGAGATTATAATTTTTAGTGAGCTTTAAATTGTCACAATATTAGACACGCCATAGTACTAATAATTGATGCTTTATAAAAATCTTTTTTTGGTAGTGTTGCATTTGGTTTTGAAATATTCAAGTTCTAAAAATTGACTAACAGTGGACTTTTCCATCTGCAGTTTATACTGAATGGCCAACAGAGGCAGTGTTGCAGAGGAATATTTCTCTGCTTGCTGAGAAAAAAAAAGAAAAGTCATTCCTCAGCCTTCTCCATGCCTCGATAAATATACTTGGTAAGTCAAACTCTCATTTAATAATTTTGCCATTAATAAAAATTTCATACCATCTGATGGCACTCAGTGCCTTTTAGTGGGGTCTTCCGCATTTATATAATCTTCAAAGATGGTAGCAATATGGGTAACGCTATGGCCATCATGATACTTTATCAAAGACTTTGGCTTTGGCTTTGGATGGAGTGGGACACTGATACTCAAGATGGACTGGTATTTAGAAACTGTGTTCTTCTAACTCTAGCCCTCTTTAAATAGGAGCCCAATGCTTTCAATGGTGCAGAGTACTTTCCCATTACACCTCCTACTTGCTGTGCAGACTTATTCCCAGATTCCTCCCTAGTGTGTAATTGCAGATGTCTGGTCCTCCGGTGTAATCATCATCCAGGGCGATTGATCAAGTGGTGCCATTACATCACAAAGCTACAGCAGGATGTCATCTCACATGAGGGCCAATCAGTTGCCTCTTCTAACTCCAGTCTTCTTTAAATAGGAGCACAATGCTTTTAATGGTTCAGTGTACTTTCCCATTACACCTCCTACTTGCTGTGCAGTCATATTTACAGGTAGTTACCTAGTGTGTAATTGCTGTTGTCTGGTCCTCCGGTGTAATCGTCACCAAGGGCGATTGGTCAAGTGGTGCAATTACATCACAAAGCTACAGCAGGATATCATCTAACATGAGGGCCAATCAGTTGCCTAGTACGCAATAGGATACATGTATCATGGTATAGCAAAGGGAGCAATGGAGACAGGATGCCCAGCTGAAGCCTAAGGTGGTGAGATGAAATGACCTAGGCCATTATTTGAAACGTATACATTTGTTTGAAGGAGTGGTTAATCATAACATTCTGGAGTTCTCTATAGGTTAGCTGATAGGGATGTGCTAAAATTAAGATGTTGGAATCTGTTATTCATAGTTTTTATTATTCCCACAAACTTTAGTGTAAACCTTCCTCCCTTAACATATCAGATCACTGAATTGCGATGGTGTACCATAACCTATAATAATTCCTGTGAGAAGGGCACACTATCGTGTCTGCCAAAGAGATCTTTCTATCAAAGTCCTCATATAGGTGCTAGAGTTGTGTAGAGAGTACCAGCAAATGAGGTATAGGATGGAAAGAAGTCTGCTAGGTTGAAATCTAAATTGAGATTATAATTTTTAGTGAGCTTTAAATTGTCACAATATTAGACACGCCATAGTACTAATAATTGATGCTTTATAAAAATCTTTTTTTGGTAGTGTTGCATTTGGTTTTGAAATATTCAAGTTCTAAAAATTGACTAACAGTGGACTTTTCCATCTGCAGTTTATACTGAATGGCCAACAGAGGCAGTGTTGCAGAGGAATATTTCTCTGCTTGCTGAGAAAAAAAAAAGAAAAGTCATTCCTCAGCCTTCTCCATGCCTCGATAAATATACTTGGTAAGTCAAACTCTCATTTAATAATTTTGCCATTAATAAAAATTTCATACCATCTGATGGCACTCAGTGCCTTTTAGTGGGGTCTTCCGCATTTATATAATCTTCAAAGATGGTAGCAATATGGGTAACGCTATGGCCATCATGATACTTTATCAAAGACTTTGGCTGTCTATGTGGCTGACAAAATCTTCTTTAGATACTTGTGCAGGCAATTTCTTCTCTGAGTTAATTACCATCTTTCAGGCTGGAATGAGGTTTCTTAGGTTAGAGCAATTGACTTACTTTCAGATGGAGGGAAGCTATTTAACCTGTTTCCCTGCTCTCTGCGAGTGGGACACTGATACTCAAGATGGACTGGTATTTAGAAACTGTGTTCTTCTAACTCAAGCCCTCTTTAAATAGGAGCCCAATGCTTTCAATGGTGCAGAGTACTTTCCCATTACACCTCCTACTTGCTGTGCAGACTTATTCCCAGATACATCCCTAGTGTGTAATTGCAGATGTCTGGTCCTCCGGTGTAATCGTCATCCAGGGCGATTGATCAAGTGGTGCCATTACATCACAAAGCTACAGCAGGATGTCATCTCACATGAGGGCCAATCAGTTGCCTCTTCTAACTCTAGTCTTCTTTAAATAGGAGCACAATGCTTTTAATGGTTCAGTGTACTTTCCCATTACACCTCCTACTTGCTGTGCAGTCATATTTACAGGTAGTTACCTAGTGTGTAATTGCTGATGTCTGGTCCTCCGGTGTAATCGTCACCAAGGGCGATTGGTCAAGTGGTGCCCTTACATCACAAAGCTACAGCAGGATATCATCTAACATGAGGGCCAATCAGTTGCCTAGTACGCAATAGGATACATGTATCATGGTATAGCAAAGGGAGCAATGTAGACAGGATGCCCAGCTGAAGACTAAGGTGGTGAGATGAAATGACCTAGGCCATTATTTGAAACGTATACATTTGTTTGAAGGAGTGGTTGATCATAACATTCTGGAGTTCTCTATAGGTTAGCTGATAGGGATGTGCTAAAATTAATATGTTGGAATCTGTTATTCATAGTTTTTATTATTCCCACAAACTGTAGTGTAAACCTTCCTCCCTTAACATATCAGATCACTGAATTGCGATGGTGTACCATAACCTATAATAATTCCTGTGAGAAGGGCACACTATCTTGTGTGCCAAAGAGATCTTTCTATCGAAATCCTCATATAGGTGCTAGAGTTGTGTAGAGAGTACCAGCAAATGAGGTATAGGATGGAAAGAAGTCTGCTAGGTTGAAATCTAAATTGAGATTATAATTTTTAGTGAGCTTTAAATTGTCACAATATTAGACACGCCATAGTACTAATAATTGATGCTTTATAAAAATCTTTTTTTGGTAGTGTTGCATTTGGTTTTGAAATATTCAAGTTCTAAAAATTGATTAACAGTGGACTTTTCCATCTGCAGTTTATACTGAATGGCCAACAGAGGCAGTGTTGCAGAGGAATATGTCTCTGCTTGCTGAGAAAAAAAAAGAAAAGTCATTCCTCAGCCTTCTCCATGCCTCGATAAATATACTTGGTAAGTCAAACTCTCATTTAATAATTTTGCCATTAATAAAAATTTCATACCATCTGATGGCACTCAGTGCCTTTTAGTGGGGTCTTCCGCATTTATATAATCTTCAAAGATGGTAGCAATATGGGTAACGCTATGGCCATCATGATACTTTATCAAAGACTTTGGCTTTGGCTTTGGATGGAGTGGGACACTGATACTCAAGATGGACTGGTATTTAGAAACTGTGTTCTTCTAACTCTAGCCCTCTTTAAATAGGAGCCCAATGCTTTCAATGGTGCAGAGTACTTTCCCATTACACCTCCTACTTGCTGTGCAGACTTATTCCCAGATTCCTCCCTAGTGTGTAATTGCAGATGTCTGGTCCTCCGGTGTAATCATCATCCAGGGCGATTGATCAAGTGGTGCCATTACATCACAAAGCTACAGCAGGATGTCATCTCACATGAGGGCCAATCAGTTGCCTCTTCTAACTCCAGTCTTCTTTAAATAGGAGCACAATGCTTTTAATGGTTCAGTGTACTTTCCCATTACACCTCCTACTTGCTGTGCAGTCATATTTACAGGTAGTTACCTAGTGTGTAATTGCTGTTGTCTGGTCCTCTGGTGTAATCGTCACCAAGGGCGATTGGTCAAGTGGTGCCATTACATCACAAAGCTACAGCAGGATATCATCTAACATGAGGGCCAATCAGTTGCCTAGTACGCAATAGGATACATGTATCATGGTATAGCAAAGGGAGCAATGGAGACAGGATGCCCAGCTGAAGCCTAAGGTGGTGAGATGAAATGACCTAGGCCATTATTTGAAACGTATACATTTGTTTGAAGGAGTGGTTAATCATAACATTCTGGAGTTCTCTATAGGTTAGCTGATAGGGATGTGCTAAAATTAATATGTTGGAATCTGTTATTCATAGTTTTTATTATTCCCACAAACTGTAGTGTAAACCTTCCTCCCTTAACATATCAGATCACTCAATTGCGATGGTGTACCATAACCTATAATAATTCCTGTGAGAAGGGCACACTATCTTGTCTGCCAAAGAGATCTTTCTATCGAAATCCTCATATAGGTGCTAGAGTTGTGTAGAGAGTACCAGCAAATGAGGTATAGGATGGAAAGAAGTCTGCTAGGTTGAAATCTAAATTGAGATTATAATTTTTAGTGAGCTTTAAATTGTCACAATATTAGACACGCCATAGTACTAATAATTGATGCTTTATAAAAAGCTTTTTTTGGTAGTGTTGCATTTGGTTTTGAAATATTCAAGTTCTAAAAATTGACTAACAGTGGACTTTTCCATCTGCAGTTTATACTGAATGGCCAACAGAGGCAGTGTTGCAGAGGAATACTTCTCTGCTTGCTGAGAAAAAAAAAGAAAAGTCATTCCTCAGCCTTCTCCATGCCTCGATAAATATACTTGGTAAGTCAAACTCTCATTTAATAATTTTGCCATTAATAAAAATTTCATACCATCTGATGGCACTCAGTGCCTTTTAGTGGGGTCTTCCGCATTTATATAATCTTCAAAGATGGTAGCAATATGGGTAACGCTATGGCCATCATGATACTTTATCAAAGACTTTGGCTGTCTATGTGGCTGACAAAATCTTCTTTAGATACTTGTGCAGGCAATTTCTTCTCTGAGTTAATTACCATCTTTCAGGCTGGAATGAGGTTTCTTAGGTTAGAGCAATTGACTTACTTTCAGATGGAGGGAAGCTATTTAACCTGTTTCCCTGCTCTCTGCGAGTGGGACACTGATACTCAAGATGGACTGGTATTTAGAAACTGTGTTCTTCTAACTCTAGCCCTCTTTAAATAGGAGCCCAATGCTTTCAATGGTGCAGAGTACTTTCCCATTACACCTCCTACTTGCTGTGCAGACTTATTCCCAGATTCCTCCCTAGTGTGTAATTGCAGATGTCTGGTCCTCCGGTGTAATCATCATCCAGGGCGATTGATCAAGTGGTGCCATTACATCACAAAGCTACAGCAGGATGTCATCTCACATGAGGGCCAATCAGTTGCCTCTTCTAACTCCAGTCTTCTTTAAATAGGAGCACAATGCTTTTAATGGTTCAGTGTACTTTCCCATTACACCTCCTACTTGCTGTGCAGTCATATTTACAGGTAGTTACCTAGTGTGTAATTGCTGTTGTCTGGTCATCCGGTGTAATCGTCACCAAGGGCGATTGGTCAAGTGGTGCCATTACATCACAAAGCTACAGCAGGATATCATCTAACATGAGGGCCAATCAGTTGCCTAGTACGCAATAGGATACATGTATCATGGTATAGCAAAGGGAGCAATGTAGACAGGATGCCCAGCTGAAGACTAAGGTGGTGAGATGAAATGACCTAGGCCATTATTTGAAACGTATACATTTGTTTGAAGGAGTGGTTAATCATAACATTCTGGAGTTCTCTATAGGTTAGCTGATAGGGATGTGCTAAAATTAAGATGTTGGAATCTGTTATTCATAGTTTTTATTATTCCCACAAACTGTAGTGTAAACCTTCCTCCCTTAACATATCAGATCACTGAATTGCGATGGTGTACCATAACCTATAATAATTCCTGTGAGAAGGGCACACTATCTTGTCTGCCAAAGAGATCTTTCTATCGAAGTCCTCATATAGGTGCTAGAGTTGTGTAGAGAGTACCAGCAAATGAGGTATAGGATGGAAAGAAGTCTGCTAGGTTGAAATCTAAATTGAGATTATAATTTTTAGTGAGCTTTAAATTGTCACAATATTAGACACGCCATAGTACTAATAATTGATGCTTTATAAAAATCTTTTTTTGGTAGTGTTGCATTTGGTTTTGAAATATTCAAGTTCTAAAAATTGACTAACAGTGGACTTTTCCATCTGCAGTTTATACTGAATGGCCACCAGAGGCAGTGTTGCAGAGGAATATTTCTCTGCTTGCTGAGAAAAAAAAAGAAAAGTCATTCCTCAGCCTTCTCCATGCCTCGATAAATATACTTGGTAAGTCAAACTCTCATTTAATAATTTTGCCATTAATAAAAATTTCATACCATCTGATGGCACTCAGTGCCTTTTAGTGGGGTCTTCCGCATTTATATAATCTTCAAAGATGGTAGCAATATGGGTAACGCTATGGCCATCATGATACTTTATCAAAGACTTTGGCTGTCTATGTGGCTGACAAAATCTTCTTTAGATACTTGTGCAGGCAATTTCTTCTCTGAGTTAATTACCATCTTTCAGGCTGGAATGAGGTTTCTTAGGTTAGAGCAATTGACTTACTTTCAGATGGAGGGAAGCTATTTAACCTGTTTCCCTGCTCTCTGCGAGTGGGACACTAATACTCAAGATGGACTGGTATTTAGAAACTGTGTTCTTCTAACTCTAGCCCTCTTTAAATAGGAGCCCAATGCTTTCAATGGTGCAGAGTACTTTCCCATTACACCTCCTACTTGCTGTGCAGACTTATTCCCAGATTCCTCCCTAGTGTGTAATTGCAGATGTCTGGTCCTCCGGTGTAATCGTCATCCAGGGCGATTGATCAAGTGGTGCCATTACATCACAAAGCTACAGCAGGATGTCATCTCACATGAGGGCCAATCAGTTGCCTCTTCTAACTCTAGTCTTCTTTAAATAGGAGCACAATGCTTTTAATGGTTCAGTGTACTTTCCCATTACACCTTCTACTTGCTGTGCAGTCATATTTACAGGTAGTTACCTAGTGTGTAATTGCTGATGTCTGGTCCTCCGGTGTAATCGTCACCAAGGGCGATTGGTCAAGTGGTGCCATTACATCACAAAGCTACAGCAGGATATCATCTAACATGAGGGCCAATCAGTTGCCTAGTACGCAATAGGATACATGTATCATGGTATAGCAAAGGGAGCAATGTAGACAGGATGCCCAGCTGAAGACTAAGGTGGTGAGATGAAATGACCTAGGCCATTATTTGAAACGTATACATTTGTTTGAAGGAGTGGTTGATCATAACATTCTGGAGTTCTCTATAGGTTAGCTGATAGGGATGTGCTAAAATTAATATGTTGGAATCTGTTATTCATAGTTTTTATTATTCCCACAAACTGTAGTGTAAACCTTCCTCCCTTAACATATCAGATCACTGAATTGCGATGGTGTACCATAACCTATAATAATTCCTGTGAGAAGGGCACACTATCTTGTGTGCCAAAGAGATCTTTCTATCGAAATCCTCATATAGGTGCTAGAGTTGTGTAGAGAGTACCAGCAAATGAGGTATAGGATGGAAAGAAGTCTGCTAGGTTGAAATCTAAATTGAGATTATAATTTTTAGTGAGCTTTAAATTGTCACAATATTAGACACGCCATAGTACTAATAATTGATGCTTTATAAAAATCTTTTTTTGGTAGTGTTGCATTTGGTTTTGAAATATTCAAGTTCTAAAAATTGACTAACAGTGGACTTTTCCATCTGCAGTTTATACTGAATGGCCAACAGAGGCAGTGTTGCAGAGGAATATTTCTCTGCTTGCTGAGAAAAAAAAAGAAAAGTCATTCCTCAGCCTTCTCCATGCCTCGATAAATATACTTGGTAAGTCAAACTCTCATTTAATAATTTTGCCATTAATAAAAATTTCATACCATCTGATGGCACTCAGTGCCTTTTAGTGGGGTCTTCCGCATTTATATAATCTTCAAAGATGGTAGCAATATGGGTAACGCTATGGCCATCATGATACTTTATCAAAGACTTTGGCTTTGGCTTTGGATGGAGTGGGACACTGATACTCAAGATGGACTGGTATTTAGAAACTGTGTTCTTCTAACTCTAGCCCTCTTTAAATAGGAGCCCAATGCTTTCAATGGTGCAGAGTACTTTCCCATTACACCTCCTACTTGCTGTGCAGACTTATTCCCAGATTCCTCCCTAGTGTGTAATTGCAGATGTCTGGTCCTCCGGTGTAATCATCATCCAGGGCGATTGATCAAGTGGTGCCATTACATCACAAAGCTACAGCAGGATGTCATCTCACATGAGGGCCAATCAGTTGCCTCTTCTAACTCCAGTCTTCTTTAAATAGGAGCACAATGCTTTTAATGGTTCAGTGTACTTTCCCATTACACCTCCTACTTGCTGTGCAGTCATATTTACAGGTAGTTACCTAGTGTGTAATTGCTGTTGTCTGGTCCTCCGGTGTAATCGTCACCAAGGGCGATTGGTCAAGTGGTGCCATTACATCACAAAGCTACAGCAGGATATCATCTAACATGAGGGCCAATCAGTTGCCTAGTACGCAATAGGATACATGTATCATGGTATAGCAAAGGGAGCAATGGAGACAGGATGCCCAGCTGAAGCCTAAGGTGGTGAGATGAAATGACCTAGGCCATTATTTGAAACGTATACATTTGTTTGAAGGAGTGGTTAATCATAACATTCTGGAGTTCTCTATAGGTTAGCTGATAGGGATGTGCTAAAATTAAGATGTTGGAATCTGTTATTCATAGTTTTTATTATTCCCACAAACTTTAGTGTAAACCTTCCTCCCTTAACATATCAGATCACTGAATTGCGATGGTGTACCATAACCTATAATAATTCCTGTGAGAAGGGCACACTATCTTGTCTGCCAAAGAGATCTTTCTATCAAAGTCCTCATATAGGTGCTAGAGTTGTGTAGAGAGTACCAGCAAATGAGGTATAGGATGGAAAGAAGTCTGCTAGGTTGAAATCTAAATTGAGATTATAATTTTTAGTGAGCTTTAAATTGTCACAATATTAGACACGCCATAGTACTAATAATTGATGCTTTATAAAAATCTTTTTTTGGTAGTGTTGCATTTGGTTTTGAAATATTCAAGTTCTAAAAATTGACTAACAGTGGACTTTTCCATCTGCAGTTTATACTGAATGGCCAACAGAGGCAGTGTTGCAGAGGAATATTTCTCTGCTTGCTGAGAAAAAAAAAAGAAAAGTCATTCCTCAGCCTTCTCCATGCCTCGATAAATATACTTGGTAAGTCAAACTCTCATTTAATAATTTTGCCATTAATAAAAATTTCATACCATCTGATGGCACTCAGTGCCTTTTAGTGGGGTCTTCCGCATTTATATAATCTTCAAAGATGGTAGCAATATGGGTAACGCTATGGCCATCATGATACTTTATCAAAGACTTTGGCTGTCTATGTGGCTGACAAAATCTTCTTTAGATACTTGTGCAGGCAATTTCTTCTCTGAGTTAATTACCATCTTTCAGGCTGGAATGAGGTTTCTTAGGTTAGAGCAATTGACTTACTTTCAGATGGAGGGAAGCTATTTAACCTGTTTCCCTGCTCTCTGCGAGTGGGACACTGATACTCAAGATGGACTGGTATTTAGAAACTGTGTTCTTCTAACTCAAGCCCTCTTTAAATAGGAGCCCAATGCTTTCAATGGTGCAGAGTACTTTCCCATTACACCTCCTACTTGCTGTGCAGACTTATTCCCAGATACATCCCTAGTGTGTAATTGCAGATGTCTGGTCCTCCGGTGTAATCGTCATCCAGGGCGATTGATCAAGTGGTGCCATTACATCACAAAGCTACAGCAGGATGTCATCTCACATGAGGGCCAATCAGTTGCCTCTTCTAACTCTAGTCTTCTTTAAATAGGAGCACAATGCTTTTAATGGTTCAGTGTACTTTCCCATTACACCTCCTACTTGCTGTGCAGTCATATTTACAGGTAGTTACCTAGTGTGTAATTGCTGATGTCTGGTCCTCCGGTGTAATCGTCACCAAGGGCGATTGGTCAAGTGGTGCCCTTACATCACAAAGCTACAGCAGGATATCATCTAACATGAGGGCCAATCAGTTGCCTAGTACGCAATAGGATACATGTATAATGGTATAGCAAAGGGAGCAATGTAGACAGGATGCCCAGCTGAAGACTAAGGTGGTGAGATGAAATGACCTAGGCCATTATTTGAAACGTATACATTTGTTTGAAGGAGTGGTTGATCATAACATTCTGGAGTTCTCTATAGGTTAGCTGATAGGGATGTGCTAAAATTAATATGTTGGAATCTGTTATTCATAGTTTTTATTATTCCCACAAACTGTAGTGTAAACCTTCCTCCCTTAACATATCAGATCACTGAATTGCGATGGTGTACCATAACCTATAATAATTCCTGTGAGAAGGGCACACTATCTTGTGTGCCAAAGAGATCTTTCTATCGAAATCCTCATATAGGTGCTAGAGTTGTGTAGAGAGTACCAGCAAATGAGGTATAGGAT
Source organism: Lissotriton vulgaris (assembly GCF_964263255.1). Classification (NCBI taxonomy): domain Eukaryota; kingdom Metazoa; phylum Chordata; class Amphibia; order Caudata; family Salamandridae; genus Lissotriton; species Lissotriton vulgaris. Next base: position 353,867,387 of record NC_141698.1, read on the forward strand.
GGAAAGAAGTCTGCTAGGTTGAAATCTAAATTGAGATTATAATTTTTAGTGAGCTTTAAATTGTCACAATATTAGACACGCCATAGTACTAATAATTGATGCTTTATAAAAATCTTTTTTTGGTAGTGTTGCATTTGGTTTTGAAATATTCAAGTTCTAAAAATTGATTAACAGTGGACTTTTCCATCTGCAGTTTATACTGAATGGCCAACAGAGGCAGTGTTGCAGAGGAATATGTCTCTGCTTGCTGAGAAAAAAAAAGAAAAGTCATTCCTCAGCCTTCTCCATGCCTCGATAAATATACTTGGTAAGTCAAACTCTCATTTAATAATTTTGCCATTAATAAAAATTTCATACCATCTGATGGCACTCAGTGCCTTTTAGTGGGGTCTTCCGCATTTATATAATCTTCAAAGATGGTAGCAATATGGGTAACGCTATGGCCATCATGATACTTTATCAAAGACTTTGGCTTTGGCTTTGGATGGAGTGGGACACTGATACTCAAGATGGACTGGTATTTAGAAACTGTGTTCTTCTAACTCTAGCCCTCTTTAAATAGGAGCCCAATGCTTTCAATGGTGCAGAGTACTTTCCCATTACACCTCCTACTTGCTGTGCAGACTTATTCCCAGATTCCTCCCTAGTGTGTAATTGCAGATGTCTGGTCCTCCGGTGTAATCATCATCCAGGGCGATTGATCAAGTGGTGCCATTACATCACAAAGCTACAGCAGGATGTCATCTCACATGAGGGCCAATCAGTTGCCTCTTCTAACTCCAGTCTTCTTTAAATAGGAGCACAATGCTTTTAATGGTTCAGTGTACTTTCCCATTACACCTCCTACTTGCTGTGCAGTCATATTTACAGGTAGTTACCTAGTGTGTAATTGCTGTTGTCTGGTCCTCCGGTGTAATCGTCACCAAGGGCGATTGGTCAAGTGGTGCCATTACATCACAAAGCTACAGCAGGATATCATCTAACATGAGGGCCAATCAGTTGCCTAGTACGCAATAGGATACATGTATCATGGTATAGCAAAGGGAGCAATGGAGACAGGATGCCCAGCTGAAGCCTAAGGTGGTGAGATGAAATGACCTAGGCCATTATTTGAAACGTATACATTTGTTTGAAGGAGTGGTTAATCATAACATTCTGGAGTTCTCTATAGGTTAGCTGATAGGGATGTGCTAAAATTAATATGTTGGAATCTGTTATTCATAGTTTTTATTATTCCCACAAACTGTAGTGTAAACCTTCCTCCCTTAACATATCAGATCACTCAATTGCGATGGTGTACCATAACCTATAATAATTCCTGTGAGAAGGGCACACTATCTTGTCTGCCAAAGAGATCTTTCTATCGAAATCCTCATATAGGTGCTAGAGTTGTGTAGAGAGTACCAGCAAATGAGGTATAGGATGGAAAGAAGTCTGCTAGGTTGAAATCTAAATTGAGATTATAATTTTTAGTGAGCTTTAAATTGTCACAATATTAGACACGCCATAGTACTAATAATTGATGCTTTATAAAAAGCTTTTTTTGGTAGTGTTGCATTTGGTTTTGAAATATTCAAGTTCTAAAAATTGACTAACAGTGGACTTTTCCATCTGCAGTTTATACTGAATGGCCAACAGAGGCAGTGTTGCAGAGGAATATTTCTCTGCTTGCTGAGAAAAAAAAAGAAAAGTCATTCCTCAGCCTTCTCCATGCCTCGATAAATATACTTGGTAAGTCAAACTCTCATTTAATAATTTTGCCATTAATAAAAATTTCATACCATCTGATGGCACTCAGTGCCTTTTAGTGGGGTCTCCCGCATTTATATAATCTTCAAAGATGGTAGCAATATGGGTAACGCTATGGCCATCATGATACTTTATCAAAGACTTTGGCTGTCTATGTGGCTGACAAAATCTTCTTTAGATACTTGTGCAGGCAATTTCTTCTCTGAGTTAATTACCATCTTTCAGGCTGGAATGAGGTTTCTTAGGTTAGAGCAATTGACTTACTTTCAGATGGAGGGAAGCTATTTTAACCTGTTTCCCTGCTCTCTGCGAGTGGGACACTGATACTCAAGATGGACTGGTATTTAGAAACTGTGTTCTTCTAACTCTAGCCCTCTTTAAATAGGAGCCCAATGCTTTCAATGGTGCAGAGTACTTTCCCATTACACCTCCTACTTGCTGTGCAGACTTATTCCCAGATTCCTCCCTAGTGTGTAATTGCAGATGTCTGGTCCTCCGGTGTAATCATCATCCAGGGCGATTGATCAAGTGGTGCCATTACATCACAAAGCTACAGCAGGATGTCATCTCACATGAGGGCCAATCAGTTGCCTCTTCTAACTCCAGTCTTCTTTAAATAGGAGCACAATGCTTTTAATGGTTCAGTGTACTTTCCCATTACACCTCCTACTTGCTGTGCAGTCATATTTACAGGTAGTTACCTAGTGTGTAATTGCTGTTGTCTGGTCATCCGGTGTAATCGTCACCAAGGGCGATTGGTCAAGTGGTGCCATTACATCACAAAGCTACAGCAGGATATCATCTAACATGAGGGCCAATCAGTTGCCTAGTACGCAATAGGATACATGTATCATGGTATAGCAAAGGGAGCAATGTAGACAGGATGCCCAGCTGAAGACTAAGGTGGTGAGATGAAATGACCTAGGCCATTATTTGAAACGTATACATTTGTTTGAAGGAGTGGTTAATCATAACATTCTGGAGTTCTCTATAGGTTAGCTGATAGGGATGTGCTAAAATTAAGATGTTGGAATCTGTTATTCATAGTTTTTATTATTCCCACAAACTGTAGTGTAAACCTTCCTCCCTTAACATATCAGATCACTGAATTGCGATGGTGTACCATAACCTATAATAATTCCTGTGAGAAGGGCACACTATCTTGTCTGCCAAAGAGATCTTTCTATCGAAATCCTCATATAGGTGCTAGAGTTGTGTAGAGAGTACCAGCAAATGAGGTATAGGATGGAAAGAAGTCTGCTAGGTTGAAATCTAAATTGAGATTATAATTTTTAGTGAGCTTTAAATTGTCACAATATTAGACACGCCATAGTACTAATAATTGATGCTTTATAAAAAGCTTTTTTTGGTAGTGTTGCATTTGGTTTTGAAATATTCAAGTTCTAAAAATTGACTAACAGTGGACTTTTCCATCTGCAGTTTATACTGAATGGCCAACAGAGGCAGTGTTGCAGAGGAATATTTCTCTGCTTGCTGAGAAAAAAAAAGAAAAGTCATTCCTCAGCCTTCTCCATGCCTCGATAAATATACTTGGTAAGTCAAACTCTCATTTAATAATTTTGCCATTAATAAAAATTTCATACCATCTGATGGCACTCAGTGCCTTTTAGTGGGGTCTCCCGCATTTATATAATCTTCAAAGATGGTAGCAATATGGGTAACGCTATGGCCATCATGATACTTTATCAAAGACTTTGGCTGTCTATGTGGCTGACAAAATCTTCTTTAGATACTTGTGCAGGCAATTTCTTCTCTGAGTTAATTACCATCTTTCAGGCTGGAATGAGGTTTCTTAGGTTAGAGCAATTGACTTACTTTCAGATGGAGGGAAGCTATTTTAACCTGTTTCCCTGCTCTCTGCGAGTGGGACACTGATACTCAAGATGGACTGGTATTTAGAAACTGTGTTCTTCTAACTCTAGCCCTCTTTAAATAGGAGCCCAATGCTTTCAATGGTGCAGAGTACTTTCCCATTACACCTCCTACTTGCTGTGCAGACTTATTCCCAGATTCCTCCCTAGTGTGTAATTGCAGATGTCTGGTCCTCCGGTGTAATCATCATCCAGGGCGATTGATCAAGTGGTGCCATTACATCACAAAGCTACAGCAGGATGTCATCTCACATGAGGGCCAATCAGTTGCCTCTTCTAACTCCAGTCTTCTTTAAATAGGAGCACAATGCTTTTAATGGTTCAGTGTACTTTCCCATTACACCTCCTACTTGCTGTGCAGTCATATTTACAGGTAGTTACCTAGTGTGTAATTGCTGTTGTCTGGTCATCCGGTGTAATCGTCACCAAGGGCGATTGGTCAAGTGGTGCCATTACATCACAAAGCTACAGCAGGATATCATCTAACATGAGGGCCAATCAGTTGCCTAGTACGCAATAGGATACATGTATCATGGTATAGCAAAGGGAGCAATGTAGACAGGATGCCCAGCTGAAGACTAAGGTGGTGAGATGAAATGACCTAGGCCATTATTTGAAACGTATACATTTGTTTGAAGGAGTGGTTAATCATAACATTCTGGAGTTCTCTATAGGTTAGCTGATAGGGATGTGCTAAAATTAAGATGTTGGAATCTGTTATTCATAGTTTTTATTATTCCCACAAACTGTAGTGTAAACCTTCCTCCCTTAACATATCAGATCACTGAATTGCGATGGTGTACCATAACCTATAATAATTCCTGTGAGAAGGGCACACTATCTTGTCTGCCAAAGAGATCTTTCTATCGAAGTCCTCATATAGGTGCTAGAGTTGTGTAGAGAGTACCAGCAAATGAGGTATAGGATGGAAAGAAGTCTGCTAGGTTGAAATCTAAATTGAGATTATAATTTTTAGTGAGCTTTAAATTGTCACAATATTAGACACGCCATAGTACTAATAATTGATGCTTTATAAAAATCTTTTTTTGGTAGTGTTGCATTTGGTTTGGAAATATTCAAGTTCTAAAAATTGACTAACAGTGGACTTTTCCATCTGCAGATTATACTGAATGGCCAACAGAGGCAGTGTTGCAGAGGAATATTTCTCTGCTTGCTGAGAGAAAAAAAAAGAAAAGTCATTCCTCAGCCTTCTCCATGCCTCGATAAATATACATGGTAAGTCAAACTCTCATTTAATAATTTTGCCATTAATAAAAAGTTCATACCATCTGATGGCTCTCAGTGCCTTTTAGTGGGGTCTTCCGCATTTATATAATCTTCAAAGACGGTAGCAATATGGGTAACGCTATGGCCATCATGATACTTTATCAAAGACTTTGACTGTCTATGTGGCTGGCAAAATCTTCTTTAGATACTTGTGCAGGCAATTTCTCCTCTGAGTTAATTACCATCTTTCAGGCTGGAATGAGGTTTCTTAGGTTAGAGCAATTGACTTACTTTCAGATGGAGGGAAGCTATTTAACCTGTTTCCCTGCTCTCTGCGAGTGGGACACTGATACTCAAGATGGAATGGTATTTAGAAACTGTGTTATTCTAACTCTAGCCCTCTTTAAATAGGAGCCCAATGCTTTCAATGGTGCAGAGTACTTTCCCATTACACCTCCTACTTGCTGTGTAGACTTATTCCCAGATACATCCCTAGTGTGTAATTGCTGATGTCTGGTCCTCCGTTGTAATCGTCATCCAGGGCGATTGATCAAGTGGTGCCATTACATCACAAAGCTACAGCAGGATGTCATCTCACATGAGGGCCAATCAGTTGCCTCTTCTAACTCTAGTCCTCTTTAAATAGGAGCACAATGCTTTTAATGGTTCAGTGTACTTTCCCATTACACCTCCTACTTGCTGTGCAGTCATATTTACAGGTAGTTACCTAGTGTGTAATTGCTGATGTCTGGTCCTCCGGTGTAATCGTCACCAAGGGCGATTGGTCAAGTGGTGCCATTACATCACAAAGCTACAGCAGCATATCATCTAACATGAGGGCCAATCAGTTGCCTAGTACGCAATAGGATACATGTATCATGGTATAGCAAAGGGAGCAATGTATACAGGATGCCCAGCTGAAGACTAAGGTGGTGAGATGAAATGACCTAGGCCATTATTTGAAACGTATACATTTGTTTGAAGGAGTGGTTGATCATAACATTCTGGAGTTCTCTATAGGTTAGCTGATAGGGATGTGCTAAAATTAAGATGTTGGAATCTGTTATTCATAGTTTTTATTATTCCCACAAACTGTAGCGTAAACCTTCCTCCCTTAACATATCAGATCACTGAATTGCGATGGTGTACCATAACCTATAATAATTCCTGTGAGAAGGGCACACTATCTTGTCTGCCAAAGAGATCTTTCTATCGAAGTCCTCATATAGGTGCTAGAGTTGTGTAGAGAGTACCAGCAAATGAGGCATAGGATGGAAAGAAGTCTGCTAGGTTGAAATCTAAATTGAGATTATAATTTTTAGTGAGCTTTAAATTGTCACAATATTAGACACGCCATAGTACTAATAATTGATGCTTTATAAAAATCTTTTTTTGGTAGTGTTGCATTTGGTTTGGAAATATTCAAGTTCTAAAAATTGACTAACAGTGGACTTTTCCATCTGCAGATTATACTGAATGGCCAACAGAGGCAGTGTTGCAGAGGAATATTTCTCTGCTTGCTGAGAGAAAAAAAAAGAAAAGTCATTCCTCAGCCTTCTCCATGCCTCGATAAATATACATGGTAAGTCAAACTCTCATTTAATAATTTTGCCATTAATAAAAAGTTCATACCATCTGATGGCTCTCAGTGCCTTTTAGTGGGGTCTTCCGCATTTATATAATCTTCAAAGACGGTAGCAATATGGGTAACGCTATGGCCATCATGATACTTTATCAAAGACTTTGACTGTCTATGTGGCTGGCAAAATCTTCTTTAGATACTTGTGCAGGCAATTTCTCCTCTGAGTTAATTACCATCTTTCAGGCTGGAATGAGGTTTCTTAGGTTAGAGCAATTGACTTACTTTCAGATGGAGGGAAGCTATTTAACCTGTTTCCCTGCTCTCTGCGAGTGGGACACTGATACTCAAGATGGACTGGTATTTAGAAACTGTGTTATTCTAACTCTAGCCCTCTTTAAATAGGAGCCCAATGCTTTCAATGGTGCAGAGTACTTTCCCATTACACCTCCTACTTGCTGTGCAGACTTATTCCCAGATACATCCCTAGTGTGTAATTGCTGATGTCTGGTCCTCCGTTGTAATCGTCATCCAGGGCGATTGATCAAGTGGTGCCATTACATCACAAAGCTACAGCAGGATGTCATCTCACATGAGGGCCAATCAGTTGCCTCTTCTAACTCTAGTCCTCTTTAAATAGGAGCACAATGCTTTTAATGGTTCAGTGTACTTTCCCATTACACCTCCTACTTGCTGTGCAGTCATATTTACAGGTTGTTACCTAGTGTGTAATTGCTGATGTCTGGTCCTCCGGTGTAATAGTCACCAAGGGCGATTGGTCAAGTGGTGCCATTACATCACAAAGCTACAGCAGGATATCATCTAACATGAGGGCCAATCAGTTGCCTAGTACGCAATAGGATACATGTATCATGGTATAGCAAAGGGAGCAATGTAGACAGGATGCCCAGCTGAAGACTAAGGTGGTGAGATGAAATGACCTAGGCCATTATTTGAAACGTATACATTTGTTTGAAGGAGTGGTTGATCATAACATTCTGGAGTTCTCTATAGGTTAGCTGATAGGGATGTGCTAAAATTAAGATGTTGGAATCTGTTATTCATAGTTTTTATTATTCCCACAAACTGTAGCGTAAACCTTCCTCCCTTAACATATCAGATCACTGAATTGCGATGGTGTACCATAACCTATAATAATTCCTGTGAGAAGGGCACACTATCTTGTCTGCCAAAGAGATCTTTCTATCGAAGTCCTCATATAGGTGCTAGAGTTGTGTAGAGAGTACCAGCAAATGAGGCATAGGATGGAAAGAAGTCTGCTAGGTTGAAATCTAAATTGAGATTATAATTTTTAGTGAGCTTTAAATTGTCACAATATTAGACACGCCATAGTACTAATAATTGATGCTTTATAAAAATCTTTTTTTGGTAGTGTTGCATTTGGTTTGGAAATATTCAAGTTCTAAAAATTGACTAACAGTGGACTTTTCCATCTGCAGATTATACTGAATGGCCAACAGAGGCAGTGTTGCAGAGGAATATTTCTCTGCTTGCTGAGAGAAAAAAAAAGAAAAGTCATTCCTCAGCCTTCTCCATGCCTCGATAAATATACATGGTAAGTCAAACTCTCATTTAATAATTTTGCCATTAATAAAAAGTTCATACCATCTGATGGCTCTCAGTGCCTTTTAGTGGGGTCTTCCGCATTTATATAATCTTCAAAGACGGTAGCAATATGGGTAACGCTATGGCCATCATGATACTTTATCAAAGACTTTGACTGTCTATGTGGCTGGCAAAATCTTCTTTAGATACTTGTGCAGGCAATTTCTCCTCTGAGTTAATTACCATCTTTCAGGCTGGAATGAGGTTTCTTAGGTTAGAGCAATTGACTTACTTTCAGATGGAGGGAAGCTATTTAACCTGTTTCCCTGCTCTCTGCGAGTGGGACACTGATACTCAAGATGGACTGGTATTTAGAAACTGTGTTATTCTAACTCTAGCCCTCTTTAAATAGGAGCCCAATGCTTTCAATGGTGCAGAGTACTTTCCCATTACACCTCCTACTTGCTGTGCAGACTTATTCCCAGATACATCCCTAGTGTGTAATTGCTGATGTCTGGTCCTCCGTTGTAATCGTCATCCAGGGCGATTGATCAAATGGTGCCATTACATCACAAAGCTACAGCAGGATGTCATCTCACATGAGGGCCAATCAGTTGCCTCTTCTAACTCTAGTCCTCTTTAAATAGGAGCACAATGCTTTTAATGGTTCAGTGTACTTTCCCATTACACCTCCTACTTGCTGTGCAGTCATATTTACAGGTTGTTACCTAGTGTGTAATTGCTGATGTCTGGTCCTCCGGTGTAATAGTCACCAAGGGCGATTGGTCAAGTGGTGCCATTACATCACAAAGCTACAGCAGGATATCATCTAACATGAGGGCCAATCAGTTGCCTAGTACGCAATAGGATACATGTATCATGGTATAGCAAAGGGAGCAATGTATACAGGATGCCCAGCTGAAGACTAAGGTGGTGAGATGAAATGACCTAGGCCATTATTTGAAACGTATACATTTGTTTGAAGGAGTGGTTGATCATAACATTCTGGAGTTCTCTATAGGTTAGCTGATAGGGATGTGCTAAAATTAAGATGTTGGAATCTGTTATTCATAGTTTTTATTATTCCCACAAACTGTAGCGTAAACCTTCCTCCCTTAACATATCAGATCACTGAATTGCGATGGTGTACCATAACCTATAATAATTCCTGTGAGAAGGGCACACTATCTTGTCTGCCAAAGAGATCTTTCTATCGAAGTCCTCATATAGGTGCTAGAGTTGTGTAGAGAGTACCAGCAAATGAGGCATAGGATGGAAAGAAGTCTGCTAGGTTGAAATCTAAATTGAGATTATAATTTTTAGTGAGCTTTAAATTGTCACAATATTAGACACGCCATAGTACTAATAATTGATGCTTTATAAAAATCTTTTTTTGGTAGTGTTGCATTTGGTTTGGAAATATTCAAGTTCTAAAAATTGACTAACAGTGGACTTTTCCATCTGCAGATTATACTGAATGGCCAACAGAGGCAGTGTTGCAGAGGAATATTTCTCTGCTTGCTGAGAGAAAAAAAAAGAAAAGTCATTCCTCAGCCTTCTCCATGCCTCGATAAATATACATGGTAAGTCAAACTCTCATTTAATAATTTTGCCATTAATAAAAAGTTCATACCATCTGATGGCTCTCAGTGCCTTTTAGTGGGGTCTTCCGCATTTATATAATCTTCAAAGACGGTAGCAATATGGGTAACGCTATGGCCATCATGATACTTTATCAAAGACTTTGACTGTCTATGTGGCTGGCAAAATCTTCTTTAGATACTTGTGCAGGCAATTTCTCCTCTGAGTTAATTACCATCTTTCAGGCTGGAATGAGGTTTCTTAGGTTAGAGCAATTGACTTACTTTCAGATGGAGGGAAGCTATTTAACCTGTTTCCCTGCTCTCTGCGAGTGGGACACTGATACTCAAGATGGACTGGTATTTAGAAACTGTGTTATTCTAACTCTAGCCCTCTTTAAATAGGAGCCCAATGCTTTCAATGGTGCAGAGTACTTTCCCATTACACCTCCTACTTGCTGTGCAGACTTATTCCCAGACACATCCCTAGTGTGTAATTGCTGATGTCTGGTCCTCCGTTGTAATCGTCATCCAGGGCGATTGATCAAGTGGTGCCATTACATCACAAAGCTACAGCAGGATGTCATCTCACATGAGGGCCAATCAGTTGCCTCTTCTAACTCTAGTCCTCTTTAAATAGGAGCACAATGTTTTTAATGGTTCAGTGTACTTTCCCATTACACCTCCTACTTGCTGTGCAGTCATATTTACAGGTTGTTACCTAGTGTGTAATTGCTGATGTCTGGTCCTCCGGTGTAATAGTCACCAAGGGCGATTGGTCAAGTGGTGCCATTACATCACAAAGCTACAGCAGGATATCATCTAACATGAGGGCCAATCAGTTGCCTAGTACGCAATAGGATACATGTATCATGGTATAGCAAAGGGAGCAATGTATACAGGATGCCCAGCTGAAGACTAAGGTGGTGAGATGAAATGACCTAGGCCATTATTTGAAACGTATACATTTGTTTGAAGGAGTGGTTGATCATAACATTCTGGAGTTCTCTATAGGTTAGCTGATAGGGATGTGCTAAAATTAAGATGTTGGAATCTGTTATTCATAGTTTTTATTATTCCCACAAACTGTAGCGTAAACCTTCCTCCCTTAACATATCAGATCACTGAATTGCGATGGTGTACCGTAACCTATAATAATTCCTGTGAGAAGGGCACACTATCTTGTCTGCCAAAGAGATCTTTCTATCGAAGTCCTCATATAGGTGCTAGAGTTGTGTAGAGAGTACCAGCAAATGAGGCATAGGATGGAAAGAAGTCTGCTAGGTTGAAATCTAAATTGAGATTATAATTTTTAGTGAGCTTTAAATTGTCACAATATTAGACACGCCATAGTACTAATAATTGATGCTTTATAAAAATCTTTTTTTGGTAGTGTTGCATTTGGTTTGGAAATATTCAAGTTCTAAAAATTGACTAACCGTGGACTTTTCCATCTGCAGATTATACTGAATGGCCAACAGAGGCAGTGTTGCAGAGGAATATTTCTCTGCTTGCTGAGAGAAAAAAAAAGAAAAGTCATTCCTCAGCCTTCTCCATGCCTCGATAAATATACATGGTAAGTCAAACTCTCATTTAATAATTTTGCCATTAATAAAAAGTTCATACCATCTGATGGCTCTCAGTGCCTTTTAGTGGGGTCTTCCGCATTTATATAATCTTCAAAGACGGTAGCAATATGGGTAACGCTATGGCCATCATGATACTTTATCAAAGACTTTGACTGTCTATGTGGCTGGCAAAATCTTCTTTAGATACTTGTGCAGGCAATTTCTCCTCTGAGTTAATTACCATCTTTCAGGCTGGAATGAGGTTTCTTAGGTTAGAGCAATTGACTTACTTTCAGATGGAGGGAAGCTATTTAACCTGTTTCCCTGCTCTCTGCGAGTGGGACACTGATACTCAAGATGGACTGGTATTTAGAAACTGTGTTATTCTAACTCTAGCCCTCTTTAAATAGGAGCCCAATGCTTTCAATGGTGCAGAGTACTTTCCCATTACACCTCCTACTTGCTGTGCAGACTTATTCCCAGACACATCCCTAGTGTGTAATTGCTGATGTCTGGTCCTCCGTTGTAATCGTCATCCAGGGCGATTGATCAAGTGGTGCCATTACATCACAAAGCTACAGCAGGATGTCATCTCACATGAGGGCCAATCAGTTGCCTCTTCTAACTCTAGTCCTCTTTAAATAGGAGCACAATGCTTTTAATGGTTCAGTGTACTTTCCCATTACACCTCCTACTTGCTGTGCAGTCATATTTACAGGTAGTTACCTAGTGTGTAATTGCTGATGTCTGGTCCTCCGGTGTAATAGTCACCAAGGGCGATTGGTCAAGTGGTGCCATTACATCAAAAAGCTACAGCAGGATATCATCTAACATGAGGGCCAATCAGTTGCCTAGTACGCAATAGGATACATGTATCATGGTATAGCAAAGGGAGCAATGTATACAGGATGCCCAGCTGAAGACTAAGGTGGTGAGATGAAATGACCTAGGCCATTATTTGAAACGTATACATTTGTTTGAAGGAGTGGTTGATCATAACATTCTGGAGTTCTCTATAGGTTAGCTGATAGGGATGTGCTAAAATTAAGATGTTGGAATCTGTTATTCATAGTTTTTATTATTCCCACAAACTGTAGCGTAAACCTTCCTCCCTTAACATATCAGATCACTGAATTGCGATGGTGTACCGTAACCTATAATAATTCCTGTGAGAAGGGCACACTATCTTGTCTGCCAAAGAGATCTTTCTATTGAAGTCCTCATATAGGTGCTAGAGTTGTGTAGAGAGTACCAGCAAATGAGGCATAGGATGGAAAGAAGTCTGCTAGGTTGAAATCTAAATTGAGATTATAATTTTTAGTGAGCTTTAAATTGTCACAATATTAGACACGCCATAGTACTAATAATTGATGCTTTATAAAAATCTTTTTTTGGTAGTGTTGCATTTGGTTAGGAAATATTCAAGTTCTAAAAATTGACTAACAGTGGACTTTTCCATCTGCAGATTATACTGAATGGCCAACAGAGGCAGTGTTGCAGAGGAATATTTCTCTGCTTGCTGAGAGAAAAAAAAAGAAAAGTCATTCCTCAGCCTTCTCCATGCCTCGATAAATATAAATGGTAAGTCAAACTCTCATTTAATAATTTTGCCATTAATAAAAAGTTCATACCATCTGATGGCTCTCAGTGCCTTTTAGTGGGGTCTTCCGCATTTATATAATCTTCAAAGACGGTAGCAATATGGGTAACGCTATGGCCATCATGATATTTTATCAAAGACTTTGACTGTCTATGTGGCTGGCAAAATTTTCTTTAGATACTTGTGCAGGCAATTTCTCCTCTGAGTTAATTACCATCTTTCAGGCTGGAATGAGGTTTCTTAGGTTAGAGCAATTGACTTACTTTCAGATGGAGGGAAGCTATTTAACCTGTTTCCCTGCTCTCTGCGAGTGGGACACTGATACTCAAGATGGACTGGTATTTAGAAACTGTGTTATTCTAACTCTAGCCCTCTTTAAATAGGAGCCCAATGCTTTCAATGGTGCAGAGTACTTTCCCATTACACCTCCTACTTGCTGTGCAGACTTATTCCCAGATACATCCCTAGTGTGTAATTGCTGATGTCTGGTCCTCCGTTGTAATCGTCATCCAGGGCGATTGATCAAGTGGTGCCATTACATCACACAGCTACAGCAGGATGTCATCTCACATGAGGGCCAATCAGTTGCCTCTTCTAACTCTAGTCCTCTTTAAATAGGAGCACAATGCTTTTAATGGTTCAGTGTACTTTCCCATTACACCTCCTACTTGCTGTGCAGTCATATTTACAGGTAGTTACCTAGTGTGTAATTGCTGATGTCTGGTCCGCCGGTGTAATAGTCACCAAGGGCGATTGGTCAAGTGGTGCCATTACATCACAAAGCTACAGCAGGATATCATCTAACATGAGGGCCAATCAGTTGCCTCTTCTAACTCTAGTCCTCTTTAAATAGGAGCACAATGCTTTTAATGGTTCAGTGTACTTTCCCATTACACCTCCTACTTGCTGTGCAGTCATATTTACAGGTAGTTACCTAGTGTGTAATTGCTGATGTCTGGTCCTCCGGTGTAATCGTCACCAAGGGCGATTGGTCAAGTGGTGCCATTACATCACAAAGCTACAGCAGCATATCATCTAACATGAGGGCCAAGCAGTTGCCTAGTACGCAATAGGATACATGTATCATGGTATAGCAAAGGGAGCAATGTAGACAGGATGCCCAGCTGAAGACTAAGGTGGTGAGATGAAATGACTTAGGCCATTATTTGAAACGTATACATTTGTTTGAAGGAGTGGTTGATCATAACATTCTGGAGTTCTCTATAGGTTAGCTGATAGGGATGTGCTAAAATTAAGATGTTGGAATCTGTTATTCATAGTTTTTATTATTCCCACAAACTGTAGCGTAAACCTTCCTCCCTTAACATATCAGATCACTGAATTGCGATGGTGTACCATAACCTATAATAATTCCTGTGAGAAGGGCACACTATCTTGTCTGCCAAAGAGATCTTTCTATCGAAGTCCTCATATAGGTGCTAGAGTTGTGTAGAGAGTACCAGCAAATGAGGCATAGGATGGAAAGAAGTCTGCTAGGTTGAAATCTAAATTGAGATTATAATTTTTAGTGAGCTTTAAATTGTCACAATATTAGACATGCCATAGTACTAATAATTGATGCTTTATAAAAATCTTTTTTTGGTAGTGTTGTATTTGGTTTGGAAATATTCAAGTTCTAAAAATTGACTAACAGTGGACTTTTCCATCTGCAGATTATACTGAATGGCCAACAGAGGCAGTGTTGCAGACGAATATTTCTCTGCTTGCTGAGAGAAAAAAAAAGAAAGTGATTCCTCAGCCTTCTCCATGCCTCGATAAATATACATGGTAAGTCAAACTCTCATTTACCAATTTTGCCATTAATAAAAAGTTCATACCATCTGATGGCTCTCAGTGCCTTTTAGTGGGGTCTTCCGCATTTATATAATCTTCAAAGACGGTAGCAATATGGGTAACGCTATGGCCATCATGATATTTTATCAAAGACTTTGACTGTCTATGTGGCTGGCAAAATCTTCTTTAGATACTTGTGCAGGCAATTTCTCCTCTGAGTTAATTACCATCTTTCAGGCTGGAATGAGGTTTCTTAGGTTAGAGCAATTGACTTACTTTCAGATGGAGGGAAGCTATTTAACCTGTTTCCCTGCTCTCTGCGAGTGGGACACTGATACTCAAGATGGACTGGTATTTAGAAACTGTGTTATTCTAACTCTAGCCCTCTTTAAATAGGAGCCCAATGCTTTCAATGGTGCAGAGTACTTTCCCATTACACCTCCTACTTGCTGTGCAGACTTATTCCCAGATACATCCCTAGTGTGTAATTGCTGATGTCTGGTCCTCCGTTGTAATCGTCATCCAGGGCGATTGATCAAGTGGTGCCATTACATCACACAGCTACAGCAGGATGTCATCTCACATGAGGGCCAATCAGTTGCCTCTTCTAACTCTAGTCCTCTTTAAATAGGAGCACAATGCTTTTAATGGTTCAGTGTACTTTCCCATTACACCTCCTACTTGCTGTGCAGTCATATTTACAGGTAGTTACCTAGTGTGTATTTGCTGATGTCTGGTCCTCCGGTGTAATCGTCACCAAGGGCGATTGGTCAAGTGGTGTCATTACATCACAAAGCTACAGCAGGATATCATCTAACATGAGGGCCAATCAGTTGCCTAGTACGCAATAGGATACATGTATCATGGTATAGCAAAGGGAGCAATGTAGACAGGATGCCCAGCTGAAGACTAAGGTGGTGAGATGAAATGACCTAGGCCATTATTTGAATCGTATACATTTGTTTGAAGGAGTGGTTGATCATAACATTCTGGACTTCTCTATAGGTTAGCTGATAGGGATGTGCTAAAATTAAGATGTTGGAATCTGTTATTCGTAGTTTTTATTATTCCCACAAACTGTAGTGTAAACCTTCCTCCCTTAACATATCAGATCACTGAATTGCGATGGTGTACCATAACCTATAATAATTCCTGTGAGAAGGGCACACTATCTTGGCTGCCAAAGAGATCTTTCTATCGAAGTCCTCATATAGGTGCTAGAGTTGTGTGAAGAGTACCAGCAAAAGAGGTATAGGATGGAAAGAAGTCTGCTAGGTTGAAATCTAAATTGAGATTATAATTTTTAGTGAGCTTTAAATTGTCACAATATTAGACACGCCATAGTACTAATAATTGATGCTTTATAAAAATCTTTTTTTGGTAGTGTTTCATTTTGTTTGGAAATGTTCAAGTTCTAAAAATTGACTAACAGTGGACTTTTCCATCTGCAGATTATACTGAATAGCCAACAGAGGCAGTGTTGCAGAGGAATATTTCTCTGCTTGCTGAGAAAAAAAAAGAAAAGTCATTCCTCAGCCTTCTCCATGCCTCGATAAATATACTTGGTAAGTCAAACTCTCATTTAATAATTTTGCCATTAATAAAAATTTCATACCATCTGATGGCACTCAGTGCCTTTTAGTGGGGTCTTCCGCATTTATATAATCTTCAAAGACGGTAGCAATATGGGTAACGCTATGGCCATCATGATACTTTATCAAAGACTTTGGCTGTCTATGTGGCTGACAAAATCTTCTTTAGATACTTGTGCAGGCAATTTCTTCACTGAGTTAATTACCATCTTTCAGGCTGGAATGAGGTTTCTTAGGTTAGAGCAATTGACTTACTTTCAGATGGAGGGAAGCTATTTAACTTGTTTCCCTGTTCTCTGCGAGTGGGACACTGATACTGAAGATGGACTGGTATTTAGAAACTGTGTTCTTCTAACTCTAGCCCTCTTTAAATAGGAGCCCAATGCTTTCAATGGTGCAGAGTACTTTCCCATTACACCTCCTACTTGCAGTGCAGACTTATTCCCAGATACATCCCTAGTGTGTAATTGCAGATGTCTGGTCCTCCGGTGTAATCGTCATCCAGGGCGATTGATCAAGTGGTGCCATTACATCACAAAGCTACAGCAGGATGTCATCTCACATGAGGGCCAATCAGTTGCCTCTTCTAACTCTAGTCCTCTTTAAATAGGAGCCCAATGCTTTCAATGGTGCAGAGTACTTTCCCATTATACCTCCTACTTGCTGTGCAGACTTATTCTCACATACATCCCTAGTGTGTAATTGCTGATGTCTGGTCCTCCGGTGTAATCGTCATCCAGGGCGATTGATCAAGTGGTGCCATTACATCACAAAGCTACAGCAGGATGTCATCTCACATGAGGGCCAATCAGTTGCCTCTTCTAACTCTAGTCCTCTCTAAATAGGAGCACAATGCTTTTAATGGTTCAGTGTACTTTCCCATTACACCTCCTACTTGCTGTGCAGTCATATTTACAGGTAGTTACCTAGTGTGTAATTGCTGATGTCTGGTCCTCCGGTGTAATCGTCACCAAGGGCGATTGGTCAAGTGGTGCCATTACATCACAAAGCTACAGCAGGATATCATCTAACATGAGGGCCAATCAGTTGCCTAGTACACAATAGGATACATGTATCATGGTATAGCAAAGGGAGCAATGTAGACAGGATGCCCAGCTGAAGACTAAGGTGGTGAGATGAAATGACCTAGGCCATTATTTGAATCGTATACATTTGTTTGAAGGAGTGGTTGATCATAACATTCTGGAGTTCTCTATAGGTTAGCTGATAGGGATGTGCTAAAATTAAGATGTTGGAATCTGTTATTCATAGTTTTTATTATTCCCACAAACTGTAGTGTAAACCTTCCTCCCTTAACATATCAGATCACTGAATTGCGATGGTGTACCATAACCTATAATAATTCCTGTGAGAAGGGCACACTATCTTGTCTGCCAAAGAGATCTTTCTATGGAAGTCCTCATATAGGTGCTAGAGTTGTGTAGAGAGTACCAGCAAAAGAGGTATAGGATGGAAAGAAGTCTGCTAGGTTGAAATCTAAATTGAGATTATAATTTTTAGTGAGCTTTAAATTGTCACAATATTAGACACGCCATAGTACTAATAATTGATGCTTTATAAAAATCTTTTTTTGGTAGTGTTTCATTTTGTTTGGAAATGTTCAAGTTCTAAAAATTGACTAACAGTGGACTTTTCCATCTGCAGATGATACTGAATGGCCAACAGAGGCAGTGTTGCAGAGGAATATTTCTCTGCTTGCTGAGAAAAAAAAAGAAAAGTCATTCCTCAGCCTTCTCCATGCCTCGATAAATATACTTGGTAAGTCAAACTCTCATTTAATAATTTTGCCATTAATAAAAATGTCATACCATCTGATGGCAATCAGTGCCTTTTAGTGGGGTCTTCCGCATTTATATAATCTTCAAAGACGGTAGCAATATGGGTAACGCTATGGCCATCATGAGACTTTATCAAAGACTTTGACTGTCTATGTGGCTGGCAAAATCTTCTTTAGATACTTGTGCAGGCAATTTCTCCTCTGAGTTAATTACCATCTTTCAGGCTGGAATGAGGTTTCTTAGGTTAGAGCAATTGACTTACTTTCAGATGGAGGGAAGCTATTTAACATGTTTCCCTGCTCTCTGCGAGTGGGACACTGATACTCAAGATGGACTGGTATTTAGAAACTGTGTTCTTCTAACTCTAGCCCTCTTTAAATAGGATCCCAATGCTTTCAATGGTGCAGAGTACTTTCCCATTACACCTCCTACTTGCGGTGCAGACTTATTCCCAGATACATCCCTAGTGTGTAATTGCTGATGTCTGGTCCTCCGGTGTAATCGTCATCCAGGGCGATTGATCAAGTGGTGCCATTACATCACAAAGCTACAGCAGGATGTCCTCTCACATGAGGGCCAATCAGTTGCCTCTTCTAACTCTAGTCCTCTTTGAATAGGAGCACAATGATTTTAATGGTTCAGTGTACTTTCCCATTACACCTCCTACTTGCTGTGCAGTCATATTTACAGGTAGTTACCTAGTGTGTATTTGCTGATGTCTGGTCCTCCGGTGTAATCGTCACCAAGGGCGATTGGTCAAGTGGTGTCATTACATCACAAAGCTACAGCAGGATATCATCTAACATGAGGGCCAATCAGTTGCCTAGTACGCAATAGGATACATGTATCATGGTATAGCAAAGGGAGCAATGTAGACAGGATGCCCAGCTGAAGACTAAGGTGGTGAGATGAAATGACCTAGGCCATTATTTGAATCGTATACATTTGTTTGAAGGAGTGGTTGATCATAACATTCTGGAGTTCTCTATAGGTTAGCTGATAGGGATGTGCTAAAATTAAGATGTTGGAATCTGTTATTCATAGTTTTTATTATTCCCACAAACTGTAGTGTAAACCTTCCTCCCTTAACATATCAGATCACTGAATTGCGATGGTGTACCATAACCTATAATAATTCCTGTGAGAAGAGCACACTATCTTGGCTGCCAAAGAGATCTTTCTATGGAAGTCCTCATATAGGTGCTAGAGTTGTGTGAAGAGTACCAGCAAAAGAGGTATAGGATGGAAAGAAGTCTGCTAGGTTGAAATCTAAATTGAGATTATAATTTTTAGTGAGCTTTAAATTGTCACAATATTAGACACGCCATAGTACTAATAATTGATGCTTTATAAAAATCTTTTTTTGGTAGTGTTTCATTTTGTTTGGAAATGTTCAAGTTCTAAAAATTGACTAACAGTGGACTTTTCCATCTGCAGATGATACTGAATGGCCAACAGAGGCAGTGTTGCAGAGGAATATTTCTCTGCTTTCTGAGAAAAAAAAAGAAAAGTCATTCCTCAGCCTTCTCCATGCCTCGATAAATATACTTGGTAAGTCAAACTCTCATTTAATAATTTTGAAATTAATAAAAATTTCATACCATCTGATGGCAATCAGTGCCTTTTAGTGGGGTCTTCCGCATTTATATAATCTTCAAAGACGGTAGCAATATGGGTAACGCTATGGCCATCATGAGACTTTATCAAAGACTTTGACTGTCTATGTGGCTGGCAAAATCTTCTTTAGATACTTGTGCAGGCAATTTCTCCTCTGAGTTAATTACCATCTTTCAGGCTGGAATGAGGTTTCTTAGGTTAGAGCAATTGACTTACTTTCAGATGGAGGGAAGCTATTTAACATGTTTCCCTGCTCTCTGCGAGTGGGACACTGATACTCAAGATGGACTGGTATTTAGAAACTGTGTTCTTCTAACTCTAGCCCTCTTTAAATAGGAGCCCAATGCTTTCAATGGTGCAGAGTACTTTCCCATTACACCTCCTACTTGCGGTGCAGACTTATTCCCAGATACATCCCTAGTGTGTAATTGCTGATGTCTGGTCCTCCGGTGTAATCGTCATCCAGGGCGATTGATCAAGTGGTGCCATTACATCACAAAGCTACAGCAGGATGTCCTCTCACATGAGGGCCAATCAGTTGCCTCTTCTAACTCTAGTCCTCTTTGAATAGGAGCACAATGCTTTTAATGGTTCAGTGTACTTTCCCATTACACCTCCTACTTGCTGTGCAGTCATATTTACAGGTAGTTACCTAGTGTGTAATTGCTGATGTCTGGTCCTCCGGTGTAATCGTCACCAAGGGCGATTGGTCAAGTGGTGCCATTACATCACAAAGCTGCAGCAGGATATCATCTAACATGAGGGCCAATCAGTTGCCTAGTACGCAATAGGATACATGTATCATGGTATAGCAAAGGGAGCAATGTAGACAGGATGCCCAGCTGAAGACTAAGGTGGTGAGATGAAATGACCTAGGCCATTATTTGAAACATATACATTTGTTTGAAGGAGTGGTTGATCATAACATTCTGGAGTTCTCTATAGGTTAGCTGATAGGGATGTGCTAAAATTAAGATGTTGGAATCTGTTATTCATAGTTTTTATTATTCCCACAAACTGTAGCGTAAACCTTCCTCCCTTAACATATCAGATCACTGAATTGCGATGGTGTACCATAACCTATAATAATTCCTGTGAGAAGGGCACACTATCTTGTCTGCCAAAGAGATCTTTCTATAGAAGTCCTCATATAGGTGCTAGAGTTGTGTAGAGAGTACCAGCAAATGAGGTATAGGATGGAAAGAAGTCTGCTAGGTTGAAATCTAAATTGAGATTATAATTTTTAGTGAGCTTTAAATTGTCAAAATATTAGACACGCCATAGTACTAATAATTGATGCTTTATAAAAATCTTTTTTTGGTAGTGTTGCATTTTGTTTTGAAATATTCAAGTTTTAAAAATTGACTAACAGTGGACTTTTCCATCTACAGATTATACTGAATGGCCAACAGAGGCAGTGTTGCAGAGGAAAATTTCTCTGCTTGCTGAGAAAAAAAAAGAAAAGTCATTCCTCAGCCTTCTCCATGCCTCGATAAATATACTTGGTAAGTCAAACTCTCATTTAATAATTTTGCCATTAATAAAAATTTCATACCATCTGATGGCTCTCAGTGCCTTTTAGTGGGGTCTTCCACATTTATATCATCTTCAAAGACGGTAGCAATATGGGTAACGCTATGGCCATCATGATAGTTTATCAAAGACTTTGGCTGTCTATGTTGCTGACAAAATCTTCTTTAGATACTTGTGCAGGCAATTTCTCCACTGAGTTAATTACCATCTTTCAGGCTGGAATGAGGTTTCTTAGGTTAGAGCAATTGACTTACTTTCAGATGGAGGGAAGCTATTTAACCTGTTTCCCTGTTCTCTGCGAGTGGGACACTGATACTCAAGATGGACTGGTATTTAGAAACTGTGTTCTTCTAACTCTAGCCCTCTTTAAATAGGAGCCCAATGCTTTTAATGGTGCAGAGTACTTTCCCATTACACCTCCTACTTGCTGTGCAGACTTATTCCCAGATACATCCCTAGTGTGTAATTGCTGATGTCTGAACTTCCGGTGTAATCGTCATCCAGGGCGATTGATCAAGTGGTGCCATTACATCACAAAGCTACAGCAGGATGTCATCTCACATGAGGGCCAATCAGTTGCCTCTTCTAACTCTAGTCCTCTTTAAATAGGAGCACAATGCTTTTAATGGTTCAGTGTACTTTCCCATTACACCTCCTACTTGCTGTGCAGTCATATTTACAGGTAGTTACCTAGTGTGTATTTGCTGATGTCTGGTCCTCCGGTGTAATCGTCACCAAGGGCGATTGGTCAAGTGGTGTCATTACATCACAAAGCTACAGCAGGATATCATCTAACATGAGGGCCAATCAGTTGCCTAGTACGCAATAGGATACATGTATCATGGTATAGCAAAGGGAGCAATGTAGACAGGATGCCCAGCTGAAGACTAAGGTGGTGAGATGAAATGACCTAGGCCATTATTTGAATCGTATACATTTGTTTGAAGGAGTGGTTGATCATAACATTCTGGAGTTCTCTATAGGTTAGCTGATAGGGATGTGCTAAAATTAAGATGTTGGAATCTGTTATTCATAGTTTTTATTATTCCCACAAACTGTAGTGTAAACCTTCCTCCCTTAACATATCAGATCACTGAATTGCGATGGTGTACCATAACCTATAATAATTCCTGTGAGAAGGGCACACTATCTTGGCTGCCAAAGAGATCTTTCTATCGAAGTCCTCATATAGGTGCTAGAGTTGTGTGAAGAGTACCAGCAAAAGAGGTATAGGATGGAAAGAAGTCTGCTAGGTTGAAATCTAAATTGAGATTATAATTTTTAGTGAGCTTTAAATTGTCACAATATTAGACACACCATAGTACTAATAATTGATGCTTTATAAAAATCTTTTTTCGGTAGTGTTGCATTTGGTTTTTTAATATATTCAAGTTCTAAAAATTGACTAACAGTGGACTTTTCCATCTGCAGATTATACTGAATGGCCAACAGAGGCAGTGTTGCAGAGGAATATTTCTCTGCTTGCTGAGAAAAAAAAAGAAAAGTCATTCCTCAGCCTTCTCCATGCCTCGATAAATATACTTGGTAAGTCAAACTCTCATTTAATAATTTTGCCATTAATAAAAATTTCATACCATCTGATGGCTCTCAGTGAATATTAGTGGGGTCTTCCACATTTATATAATCTTCAACGACGGTAGCAATATGGGTAACGCTATGGCCATCATGATAGATTATCAAAGACTTTGGCTGTCTATATGGCTGACAAAATCTTCTTTAGATACTTGTGCAGGCAATTTCTCCTCTGAGTTAATTACCATCTTTCAGGCTGGAATGAGGTTTCTTAGGTTAGAGCAATTGACTTACTTTCAGATGGAGGGAAGCTATTTAACCTGTTTCCCTGCTCTCTGCGAGTGGGACACTGATACTCAAGATGGACTGGTATTTAGAAACTGTGTTCTTCTTACTCTAGCCCTCTTTAAATAGGAGCCCAATGCTTTCAATGGTGCAGAGTACTTTCCCATTACACCTCCTACTTGCAGTGCAGACTTATTCCCAGATAAATCCCTAGTGTGTAATTGCAGATGTCTGGTCCTCCGGTGTAATCGTCATCCAGGGCGATTGATCAAGTGGTGCCATTACATCACAAAGCTACAGCAGGATGTCATCTCACATGAGGGCCAATCAGTTGCCTCTTCTAACTCTAGTCCTCTTTAAATAGGAGCACAATGCTTTCAATGGTGCAGAGTACTTTCCCATTACACCTCCTACTTGCTGTGCAGACTTATTCCCAGATACATCCCTAGTGTGTAATTGCTGATGTCTGGTCCTCCGGTGTAATCGTCACCAAGGGCGATTGGTCAAGTGGTGTCATTACATCACAAAGCTACAGCAGGATATCATCTAACATGAGGGCCAATCAGTTGCCTAGTACGCAATAGGATACATGTATCATGGTATAGCAAAGGGAGCAATGTAGACAGGATGCCCAGCTGAAGACTAAGGTGGTGAGATGAAATGACCTAGGCCATTATTTAAAACATATACATTTGTTTGAATGAGTGGTTGATCATAACATTCTGGAGTTCTCTATAGGTTAGCTGATAGGGATGTGCTAAAATTAAGATGTTGGAATCTGTTATTCATAGTTTTTATTATTCCCACAAACTGTAGCGTAAACCTTCCTCCCTCAACATATCAGATCACTGAATTGCGATGGTGTACCATAACCTATAATAATTCCTGTGAGAAGGGCACACTATCTTGTCTGCCAAAGAGATCTTTCTATGGGAGTCCTCATATAGGTGCTAGAGTTGTGTAGAGAGTACCAGCAAAAGAGGTATAGGATGGAAAGAAGTCTGCTAGGTTGAAATCTAAATTGAGAATATAATTTTTAGTGAGCTTTAAATTGTCACAATATTAGACACGCCATAGTACTAATAATTGATGCTTTATAAAAATCTTTTTTTGGTAGTGTTTCATTTTGTTTGGAAATGTTCAAGTTCTAAAAATTGACTAACAGTGGACTTTTCCATCTGCAGATTATACTGAATGGCCAACAGAGGCAGTGTTGCAGAGGAATATTTCTCTGCTTGCTGAGAAAAAAAAAGAAAAGTCATTCCTCAGCCTTCTCCATGCCTCGATAAATATACTTGGTAAGTCAAACTCTCATTTAATATTTTTGCCATTAATAAAAATTTCATACCATCTGATGGCAATCAGTGCCTTTTAGTGGGGTCTTCCGCATTTATATAATCTTCAAAGACGGTAGCAATATGGGTAACGCTATGGCCATCATGATACTTTATCAAAGACTTTGACTGTCTATGTGGCTGGGAAAATCTTCTTTAGATACTTGTGCAGGCAATTTCTCCTCTGAGTTGATTACCATCTTTCAGGCTGGAATGAGGTTTCTTAGGTTAGAGCAATTGACTTACTTTCAGATGGAGGGAAGCTATTTAACTTGTTTCCCTGTTCTCTGCGAGTGGGACACTGATACTGAAGATGGACTGGTATTTAGAAACTGTGTTCTTCTAACTCTAGCCCTCTTTAAATAGGAGCCCAATGCTTTCAATGGTGCAGAGTACTTTCCCATTACACCTCCTACTTGCAGTGCAGACTTATTCCCAGATACATCCCTAGTGTGTAATTGCAGATGTCTGGTCCTCCGGTGTAATCGTCATCCAGGGCGATTGATCAAGTGGTGCCATTACATCACAAAGCTACAGCAGGATGTCATCTCACATGAGGGCCAATCAGTTGCCTCTTCTAACTCTAGTCCTCTTTAAATAGGAGCCCAATGCTTTCAATGGTGCAGAGTACTTTCCCATTATACCTCCTACTTGCTGTGCAGACTTATTCTCACATACATCCCTAGTGTGTAATTGCTGATGTCTGGTCCTCCGGTGTAATCGTCATCCAGGGCGATTGATCAAGTGGTGCCATTACATCACAAAGCTACAGCAGGATGTCATCTCACATGAGGGCCAATCAGTTGCCTCTTCTAACTCTAGTCCTCTCTAAATAGGAGCACAATGCTTTTAATGGTTCAGTGTACTTTCCCATTACACCTCCTACTTGCTGTGCAGTCATATTTACAGGTAGTTACCTAGTGTGTAATTGCTGATGTCTGGTCCTCCGGTGTAATCGTCACCAAGGGCGATTGGTCAAGTGGTGCCATTACATCACAAAGCTACAGCAGGATATCATCTAACATGAGGGCCAATCAGTTGCCTAGTACACAATAGGATACATGTATCATGGTATAGCAAAGGGAGCAATGTAGACAGGATGCCCAGCTGAAGACTAAGGTGGTGAGATGAAATGACCTAGGCCATTATTTGAATCGTATACATTTGTTTGAAGGAGTGGTTGATCATAACATTCTGGAGTTCTCTATAGGTTAGCTGATAGGGATGTGCTAAAATTAAGATGTTGGAATCTGTTATTCATAGTTTTTATTATTCCCACAAACTGTAGTGTAAACCTTCCTCCCTTAACATATCAGATCACTGAATTGCGATGGTGTACCATAACCTATAATAATTCCTGTGAGAAGGGCACACTATCTTGTCTGCCAAAGAGATCTTTCTATGGAAGTCCTCATATAGGTGCTAGAGTTGTGTAGAGAGTACCAGCAAAAGAGGTATAGGATGGAAAGAAGTCTGCTAGGTTGAAATCTAAATTGAGATTATAATTTTTAGTGAGCTTTAAATTGTCACAATATTAGACACGCCATAGTACTAATAATTGATGCTTTATAAAAATCTTTTTTTGGTAGTGTTTCATTTTGTTTGGAAATGTTCAAGTTCTAAAAATTGACTAACAGTGGACTTTTCCATCTGCAGATGATACTGAATGGCCAACAGAGGCAGTGTTGCAGAGGAATATTTCTCTGCTTGCTGAGAAAAAAAAAGAAAAGTCATTCCTCAGCCTTCTCCATGCCTCGATAAATATACTTGGTAAGTCAAACTCTCATTTAATAATTTTGCCATTAATAAAAATGTCATACCATCTGATGGCAATCAGTGCCTTTTAGTGGGGTCTTCCGCATTTATATAATCTTCAAAGACGGTAGCAATATGGGTAACGCTATGGCCATCATGAGACTTTATCAAAGACTTTGACTGTCTATGTGGCTGGCAAAATCTTCTTTAGATACTTGTGCAGGCAATTTCTCCTCTGAGTTAATTACCATCTTTCAGGCTGGAATGAGGTTTCTTAGGTTAGAGCAATTGACTTACTTTCAGATGGAGGGAAGCTATTTAACATGTTTCCCTGCTCTCTGCGAGTGGGACACTGATACTCAAGATGGACTGGTATTTAGAAACTGTGTTCTTCTAACTCTAGCCCTCTTTAAATAGGATCCCAATGCTTTCAATGGTGCAGAGTACTTTCCCATTACACCTCCTACTTGCGGTGCAGACTTATTCCCAGATACATCCCTAGTGTGTAATTGCTGATGTCTGGTCCTCCGGTGTAATCGTCATCCAGGGCGATTGATCAAGTGGTGCCATTACATCACAAAGCTACAGCAGGATGTCCTCTCACATGAGGGCCAATCAGTTGCCTCTTCTAACTCTAGTCCTCTTTGAATAGGAGCACAATGATTTTAATGGTTCAGTGTACTTTCCCATTACACCTCCTACTTGCTGTGCAGTCATATTTACAGGTAGTTACCTAGTGTGTATTTGCTGATGTCTGGTCCTCCGGTGTAATCGTCACCAAGGGCGATTGGTCAAGTGGTGTCATTACATCACAAAGCTACAGCAGGATATCATCTAACATGAGGGCCAATCAGTTGCCTAGTACGCAATAGGATACATGTATCATGGTATAGCAAAGGGAGCAATGTAGACAGGATGCCCAGCTGAAGACTAAGGTGGTGAGATGAAATGACCTAGGCCATTATTTGAATCGTATACATTTGTTTGAAGGAGTGGTTGATCATAACATTCTGGAGTTCTCTATAGGTTAGCTGATAGGGATGTGCTAAAATTAAGATGTTGGAATCTGTTATTCATAGTTTTTATTATTCCCACAAACTGTAGTGTAAACCTTCCTCCCTTAACATATCAGATCACTGAATTGCGATGGTGTACCATAACCTATAATAATTCCTGTGAGAAGAGCACACTATCTTGGCTGCCAAAGAGATCTTTCTATGGAAGTCCTCATATAGGTGCTAGAGTTGTGTGAAGAGTACCAGCAAAAGAGGTATAGGATGGAAAGAAGTCTGCTAGGTTGAAATCTAAATTGAGATTATAATTTTTAGTGAGCTTTAAATTGTCACAATATTAGACACGCCATAGTACTAATAATTGATGCTTTATAAAAATCTTTTTTTGGTAGTGTTTCATTTTGTTTGGAAATGTTCAAGTTCTAAAAATTGACTAACAGTGGACTTTTCCATCTGCAGATGATACTGAATGGCCAACAGAGGCAGTGTTGCAGAGGAATATTTCTCTGCTTTCTGAGAAAAAAAAAGAAAAGTCATTCCTCAGCCTTCTCCATGCCTCGATAAATATACTTGGTAAGTCAAACTCTCATTTAATAATTTTGCCATTAATAAAAATTTCATACCATCTGATGGCAATCAGTGCCTTTTAGTGGGGTCTTCCGCATTTATATAATCTTCAAAGACGGTAGCAATATGGGTAACGCTATGGCCATCATGAGACTTTATCAAAGACTTTGACTGTCTATGTGGCTGGCAAAATCTTCTTTAGATACTTGTGCAGGCAATTTCTCCTCTGAGTTAATTACCATCTTTCAGGCTGGAATGAGGTTTCTTAGGTTAGAGCAATTGACTTACTTTCAGATGGAGGGAAGCTATTTAACATGTTTCCCTGCTCTCTGCGAGTGGGACACTGATACTCAAGATGGACTGGTATTTAGAAACTGTGTTCTTCTAACTCTAGCCCTCTTTAAATAGGAGCCCAATGCTTTCAATGGTGCAGAGTACTTTCCCATTACACCTCCTACTTGCGGTGCAGACTTATTCCCAGATACATCCCTAGTGTGTAATTGCTGATGTCTGGTCCTCCGGTGTAATCGTCATCCAGGGCGATTGATCAAGTGGTGCCATTACATCACAAAGCTACAGCAGGATGTCCTCTCACATGAGGGCCAATCAGTTGCCTCTTCTAACTCTAGTCCTCTTTGAATAGGAGCACAATGCTTTTAATGGTTCAGTGTACTTTCCCATTACACCTCCTACTTGCTGTGCAGTCATATTTACAGGTAGTTACCTAGTGTGTAATTGCTGATGTCTGGTCCTCCGGTGTAATCGTCACCAAGGGCGATTGGTCAAGTGGTGCCATTACATCACAAAGCTGCAGCAGGATATCATCTAACATGAGGGCCAATCAGTTGCCTAGTACGCAATAGGATACATGTATCATGGTATAGCAAAGGGAGCAATGTAGACAGGATGCCCAGCTGAAGACTAAGGTGGTGAGATGAAATGACCTAGGCCATTATTTGAAACATATACATTTGTTTGAAGGAGTGGTTGATCATAACATTCTGGAGTTCTCTATAGGTTAGCTGATAGGGATGTGCTAAAATTAAGATGTTGGAATCTGTTATTCATAGTTTTTATTATTCCCACAAACTGTAGCGTAAACCTTCCTCCCTTAACATATCAGATCACTGAATTGCGATGGTGTACCATAACCTATAATAATTCCTGTGAGAAGGGCACACTATCTTGTCTGCCAAAGAGATCTTTCTATAGAAGTCCTCATATAGGTGCTAGAGTTGTGTAGAGAGTACCAGCAAATGAGGTATAGGATGGAAAGAGGTCTGCTAGGTTGAAATCTAAATTGAGATTATAATTTTTAGTGAGCTTTAAATTGTCAAAATATTAGACACGCCATAGTACTAATAATTGATGCTTTATAAAAATCTTTTTTTGGTAGTGTTGCATTTTGTTTTGAAATATTCAAGTTTTAAAAATTGACTAACAGTGGACTTTTCCATCTACAGATTATACTGAATGGCCAACAGAGGCAGTGTTGCAGAGGAAAATTTCTCTGCTTGCTGAGAAAAAAAAAGAAAAGTCATTCCTCAGCCTTCTCCATGCCTCGATAAATATACTTGGTAAGTCAAACTCTCATTTAATAATTTTGCCATTAATAAAAATTTCATACCATCTGATGGCTCTCAGTGAATATTAGTGGGGTCTTCCACATTTATATAATCTTCAACGACGGTAGCAATATGGGTAACGCTATGGCCATCATGATAGATTATCAAAGACTTTGGCTGTCTATATGGCTGACAAAATCTTCTTTAGATACTTGTGCAGGCAATTTCTCCTCTGAGTTAATTACCATCTTTCAGGCTGGAATGAGGTTTCTTAGGTTAGAGCAATTGACTTACTTTCAGATGGAGGGAAGCTATTTAACCTGTTTCCCTGCTCTCTGCGAGTGGGACACTGATACTCAAGATGGACTGGTATTTAGAAACTGTGTTCTTCTAACTCTAGCCCTCTTTAAATAGGAGCCCAATGCTTTCAATGGTGCAGAGTACTTTCCCATTACACCTCCTACTTGCAGTGCAGACTTATTCCCAGATACATCCCTAGTGTGTAATTGCAGATGTCTGGTCCTCCGGTGTAATCGTCATCCAGGGCGATTGATCAAGTGGTGCCATTACATCACAAAGCTACAGCAGGATGTCATCTCACATGAGGGCCAATCAGTTGCCTCTTCTAACTCTAGTCCTCTTTAAATAGGAGCACAATGCTTTCAATGGTGCAGAGTACTTTCCCATTACACCTCCTACTTGCTGTGCAGACTTATTCCCAGATACATCCCTAGTGTGTAATTGCTGATGTCTGGTCCTCCGGTGTAATCGTCACCAAGGGCGATTGGTCAAGTGGTGTCATTACATCACAAAGCTACAGCAGGATATCATCTAACATGAGGGCCAATCAGTTGCCTAGTACGCAATAGGATACATGTATCATGGTATAGCAAAGGGAGCAATGTAGACAGGATGCCCAGCTGAAGACTAAGGTGGTGAGATGAAATGACCTAGGCCATTATTTAAAACATATACATTTGTTTGAAGGAGTGGTTGATCATAACATTCTGGAGTTCTCTATAGGTTAGCTGATAGGGATGTGCTAAAATTAAGATGTTGGAATCTGTTATTCATAGTTTTTATTATTCCCACAAACTGTAGCGTAAACCTTCCTCCCTCAACATATCAGATCACTGAATTGCGATGGTGTACCATAACCTATAATATTTCCTGTGAGAAGGGCACACTATCTTGTCTGCCAAAGAGATCTTTCTATGGGAGTCCTCATATAGGTGCTAGAGTTGTGTAGAGAGTACCAGCAAAAGAGGTATAGGATGGAAAGAAGTCTGCTAGGTTGAAATCTAAATTGAGAATATAATTTTTAGTGAGCTTTAAATTGTCACAATATTAGACACGCCATAGTACTAATAATTGATGCTTTATAAAAATCTTTTTTTGGTAGTGTTTCATTTTGTTTGGAAATGTTCAAGTTCTAAAAATTGACTAACAGTGGACTTTTCCATCTGCAGATTATACTGAATGGCCAACAGAGGCAGTGTTGCAGAGGAATATTTCTCTGCTTGCTGAGAAAAAAAAAGAAAAGTCATTCCTCAGCCTTCTCCATGCCTCGATAAATATACTTGGTAAGTCAAACTCTCATTTAATATTTTTGCCATTAATAAAAATTTCATACCATCTGATGGCAATCAGTGCCTTTTAGTGGGGTCTTCCGCATTTATATAATCTTCAAAGACGGTAGCAATATGGGTAACGCTATGGCCATCATGATACTTTATCAAAGACTTTGACTGTCTATGTGGCTGGGAAAATCTTCTTTAGATACTTGTGCAGGCAATTTCTCCTCTGAGTTGATTACCATCTTTCAGGCTGGAATGAGGTTTCTTAGGTTAGAGCAATTGACTTACTTTCAGATGGAGGGAAGCTATTTAACCTGTTTCCATGCTCTCTGCGAGTGGGACACTGATACTGAAGATGGACTGGTATTTAGAAACTGTGTTCTTCTAACTCTAGCCCTCTTTAAATAGGA
Organism: Lissotriton vulgaris; assembly: GCF_964263255.1. NCBI lineage: Eukaryota > Metazoa > Chordata > Amphibia > Caudata > Salamandridae > Lissotriton > Lissotriton vulgaris. The sequence continues at coordinate 353,898,522 of NC_141698.1, forward strand.
GCCCAATGCTTTCAATGGTGCAGAGTACTTTCCCATTACACCTCCTACTTGCAGTGCAGACTTATTCCCAGATACATCCCTAGTGTGTAATTGCAGATGTCTGGTCATCCGGTGTGATCGTCATCCAGGGCGATTGATCAAGTGGTGCCATTACATCACAAAGCTACAGCAGGATGTCATCTCACATGAGGGCCAATCAGTTGCCTCTTCTAACTCTAGTCCTCTCTAAATAGGAGCACAATGCTTTTAATGGTTCAGTGTACTTTCCCATTACACCTCCTACTTGCTGTGCAGTCATATTTACAGGTAGTTACCTAGTGTGTAATTGCTGATGTCTGGTCCTCCGGTGTAATCGTCACCAAGGGCGATTGGTCAAGTGGTGCCATTACATCACAAAGCTACAGCAGGATATCATCTAACATGAGGGCCAATCAGTTGCCTAGTACACAATAGGATACATGTATCATGGTATAGCAAAGGGAGCAATGTAGACAGGATGCCCAGCTGAAGACTAAGGTGGTGAGATGAAATGACCTAGGCCATTATTTGAATCGTATACATTTGTTTGAAGGAGTGGTTGATCATAACATTCTGGAGTTCTCTATAGGTTAGCTGATAGGGATGTGCTAAAATTAAGATGTTGGAATCTGTTATTCATAGTTTTTATTATTCCCACAAACTGTAGTGTAAACCTTCCTCCCTTAACATATCAGATCACTGAATTGCGATGGTGTACCATAACCTATAATAATTCCTGTGAGAAGGGCACACTATCTTGTCTGCCAAAGAGATCTTTCTATCGAAGTCCTCATATAGGTGCTAGAGTTGTGTAGAGAGTACCAGCAAATGAGGTATAGGATGGAAAGAATTCTGCTAGGTTGAAATCTAAATTGAGATTATAATTTTTAGTGAGCTTCAAATTGTCACAATATTAGACACGCCATAGTACTAATAATTGATGCTTTATAAAAATCTTTTTTTGGTAGTGTTGCATTTGGTTTTGAAATATTCAAGTTCTAAAAATTGACTAACAGTGGACTTTTCCATCTGCAGTTTATACTGAATGGCCAACAGAGGCAGTGTTGCAGAGGAATATTTCTCTGCTTGCTGAGAAAAAAAAAGAAAAGTCATTCCTCAGCCTTCTCCATGCCTCGATAAATATACTTGGTAAGTCAAACTCTCATTTAATAATTTTGCCATTAATAAAAATTTCATACCATCTGATGGCTCTCAGTGAATTTTAGTGGGGTCTTCCACATTTATATAATCTTCAACGACGGTAGCAATATGGGTAACGCTATGGCCATCATGGTTGATTATCAAAGACTTTGGCTGTCTATATGGCTGACAAAATCTTCTTTAGATACTTGTGCAGGCAATTTCTCCTCTGAGTTAATTACCATCTTTCAGGCTGGAATGAGGTTTCTTAGGTTAGAGCAATTGACTTACTTTCAGATGGAGGGAAGCTATTTAACCTGTTTCCCTGCTCTCTGCGAGTGGGACACTGATACTCAAGATGGACTGGTATTTAGAAACTGTGTTCTTCTAACTCTAGCCCTATTTAAATAGGAGCCCAATGCTTTCAATGGTGCAGAGTACTTTCCCATTACACCTCCTACTTTCTGTGCAGACTTATTCCCAGATACATCCCTAGTGTGTAATTGCTGATGTCTGGTCCTCCGGTGTAATCGTCATCCAGGGCGATTGATCAAGTGGTGCCATTACATCACAAAGCTACAGCAGGATGTCATCTCACATGAGGGCCAATCAGTTGCCTCTTCTAACTCTAGTCCTCTTTAAATAGGAGCACAATGCTTTCAATGGTGCAGAGTACTTTCCCATTACACCTCCTACTTGCTGTGCAGACTTATTCCCAGATACATCCCTAGTGTGTAATTGCTGATGTCTGGTCCTCCGGTGTAATCGTCACCAAGGGCGATTGGTCAAGTGGTGTCATTACATCACAAAGCTACAGCAGGATATCATCTCACATGAGGGCCAATCAGTTGCCTAGTACGCAATAGGATACATGTATCATGGTATAGCAAAGGGAGCAATGTAGACAGGATGCCCAGCTGAAGACGAAGGTGGTGAGATGAAATGACCTAGGCCATTATTTGAAACGTATTCATTTGTTTGAAGGAGTGGTTGATCATAACATTCTGGAGTTCTCTATAGGTTAGCTGATAGGGATGTGCTAAAATTAAGATGTTGGAATCTGTTATTCATAGTTTTTATTATTCCCACAAACTGTAGCGTAAACCTTCCTCCTTTAACATATCAGATCACTGAATTGCGATGGTGTACCATAACCTATAATAATTCCTGTGAGAAGGGCACACTATCTTGTCTGCCAAAGAGATCTTTCTATCGAAGTCCTCATATAGGTGCTAGAGTTGTGTAGAGAGTACCAGCAAATGAGGTATAGGATGGAAAGAAGTCTGCTAGGTTGAAATCTAAATTGAGATTATAATTTTTGGTGAGCTTTAAATTGTCACAATATTAGACACGCCATAGTACTAATAATTGATGCTTTATAAAAATCTTTTTTTGGTAGTGTTGCATTTGGTTTGGAAATATTCAAGTTCTAAAAATTGACTAACAGTGGACTTTTCCATCTACAGATTATACTGAATGGCCAACAGAGGCAGTGTTGCAGAGGAATATTTCTCTGCTTGCTGAGAGAAAAAAAGAAAAGTCATTCCTCAGCCTTCTCCATGCCTCAATAAATATACTTGGTAAGTCAAACTCTCATTTAATAATTTTGCCATTAATAAAAATTTCATACCATCTGATGGCTCTCAGTGCCTTTTAGTGGGGTCTTCCACATTTATATAATCTTCAAAGACGGTAGCAATATGGGTAACGCTATGGCCATCATGATAGTTTATCAAAGACTTTGGCTGTCTATGTGGCTGACAAAATCTTCTTTAGATACTTGTGCAGGCAATTTCTCCTCTGAGTTAATTACCATCTTTCAGGCTGGAATGAGGTTTCTTAGGTTAGAGCAATTGACTTACTTTCAGATGGAGGGAAGCTATTTAACCTGTTTCCCTGCTCTCTGCGAGTGGGACACTGATACTCAAGATGGACTGGTATTTAGAAACTGTGTTCTTCTAACTCTAGCCCTCTTTAAATAGGAGCCCAATGCTTTCAATGGTGCAGAGTACTTTCCCATTACACCTCCTACTTGCTGTGCAGACTTATTCCCAGATACATCCCTAGTGTGTAATTGCTGATGTCTGGTCTTCCGGTGTAATCGTCATCCAGGGCGATTGATCAAGTGGTGCCATTACATCACAAAGCTACAGCAGGATGTCATCTCACATGAGGGCCAATCAGTTGCCTCTTCTAACTCTAGTCCTCTTTAAATAGGAGCACAATGCTTTTAATGGTTCAGTGTACTTTCCCATTACACCTCCTACTTGCTGTGCAGTCATATTTACAGGTAGTTACCTAGTGTGTATTTGCTGATGTCTGGTCCTCCGGTGTAATCGTCACCAGGGGCGATTGGTCAAGTGGTGTCATTACATCACAAAGCTACAGCAGGATATCATCTCACATGAGGGCCAATCAGTTGCCTAGTACGCAATAGGATACATGTATCATGGTATAGCAAAGGGAGCAATTTAGACAGGATGCCCAGCTGAAGACGAAGGTGGTGAGATGAAATGACCTAGGCCATTATTTGAAACGTATACATTTGTTTGAAGGAGTGGTTGATCATAACATTCTGGAGTTCTCTATAGGTTAGCTGATAGGGATGTGCTAAAATTAAGATGTTGGAATCTGTTATTCATAGTTTTTATTATTCCCACAAACTGTAGCGTAAACCTTCCTCCCTTAACATATCAGATCACTGAATTGCGATGGTGTACCATAACCTATAATAATTCCTGTGAGAAGGGCACGCTATCTTGTCTGCCAAAGAGATCTTTCTATCGAAGTCCTCATATAGGTGCTAGAGTTGTGTAGAGAGTACCAGCAAATGAGGTATAGGATGGAAAGAAGTCTGCTAGGTTGAAATCTAAATTGAGATTATAATTTTTAGTGAGCTTTAAATTGTCACAATATTAGACACGCCATAGTACTAATAATTGATGCTTTATAAAAATCTTTTTTTGGTAGTGTTGCATTTTGTTTGGAAATATTCAAGTTCTAAAAATTGACTAACAGTGGACTTTTCCATCTACAGATTATACTGAAAGGCCAACAGAGGCAGTGTTGCAGAGGAATATTTCTCTGTTTGCTGAGAAAAAAAAGAAAAGTCATTCCTCAGCCTTCTCCATGCCTCGATAAATATACTTGGTAAGTCAAACTCTCATTTAATAATTTTGCCATTAATAAAAATTTCATACCATCTGATGGCTCTCAGTGCCTTTTAGTGGGGTCTTCCACATTTATATAATCTTCAAAGACGGTAGCAATATGGGTAACGCTATGGCCATCATGATAGTTTATCAAAGACTTTGGCTGTCTATGTGGCTGACAAAATCTTCTTTAGATACTTGTGCAGGCAATTTCTCCTCTGAGTTAATTACCATCTTTCAGGCTGGAATGAGGTTTCTTAGGTTAGAGCAATTGACTTACTTTCAGATGGAGGGAAGCTATTTAACCTGTTTCCCTGCTCTCTGCGAGTGGGACACTGATACTCAAGATGGACTGGTATTTAGAAACTGTGTTCTTCTAACTCTAGCCCTCTTTAAATAGGAGCCCAATGCTTTCAATGGTGCAGAGTGCTTTCCCATTACACCTCCTACTTGCTGTGCAGACTTATTCCCAGATACATCCCTAGTGTGTAATTGCTGATGTCTGGTCTTCCGGTGTAATCGTCATCCAGGGCGATTGATCAAGTGGTGCCATTACATCACAAAGCTACAGCAGGATGTCATCTCACATGAGGGCCAATCAGTTGCCTCTTCTAACTCTAGTCCTCTTTAAAAATGGAGCACAATGCTTTTAATTGTTCAGTGTACTTTCCCATTACACCTCCTACTTGCTGTGCAGTCATATTTACAGGTAGTTACCTAGTGTGTAATTGCTGATGTCTGAACTTCCGGTGTAATCGTCATCCAGGGCGATTGATCAAGTGGTGCCATTACATCACAAAGCTACAGCAGGATGTCATCTCACATGAGGGCCAATCAGTTGCCTCTTCTAACTCTAGTCCTCTTTAAATAGGAGCACAATGCTTTTAATGGTTCAGTGTACTTTCCCATTACACCTCCTACTTGCTGTGCAGTCATATTTACAGGTAGTTACCTAGTGTGTAATTGCTGATGTCTGGTCCTCCGGTGTAATCGTCACCAAGGGCGATTGGTCAAGTGGTGCCATTACATCACAAAGCTACAGCAGGATATCATCTAACATGAGGGCCAATCAGTTGCCTAGTACGCAATAGGATACATGTATCATGGTATAGCAAAGGGAGCAATGTAGACAGGATGCCCAGCTGAAGACTAAGGTGGTGAGATGAAATGACCTAGGCCATTATTTGAAACGTATACATTTGTTTGAAGGAGTGGTTGATCATAAAATTCTGGAGTTCTCTATAGGTTAGCTGATAGGGATGTGCTAAAATTAATATGTTGGAATCTGTTATTCATAGTTTTTATTATTCCCACAAACTGTAGTGTAAACCTTCCTCCCTTAACATATCAGATCACTGAATTGCGATGGTGTACCATAACCTATAATAATTCCTGTGAGAAGGGCACACTATCTTGTCTGCCAAAGAGATCTTTCTATCGAAGTCCTCATATAGGTGCTAGAGTTGTGTAGAGAGTACCAGCAAATGAGGTATAGGATGGAAAGAAGTCTGCTAGGTTGAAATCTAAATTGAGATTATAATTTTTAGTGAGCTTTAAATTGTCACAATATTAGACACGCCATAGTACTAATAATTGATGCTTTATAAAAAGCTTTTTTTGGTAGTGTTGCATTTGGTTTTGAAATATTCAAGTTCTAAAAATTGACTAACAGTGGACTTTTCCATCTGCAGTTTATACTGAATGGCCAACAGAGGCAGTGTTGCAGAGGAATATTTCTCTGCTTGCTGAGAAAAAAAAAAGAAAAGTCATTCCTCAGCCTTCTCCATGCCTCGATAAATATACTTGGTAAGTCAAACTCTCATTTAATAATTTTGCCATTAATAAAAATTTCATACCATCTGATGGCACTCAGTGCCTTTTAGTGGGGTCTTCCGCATTTATATAATCTTCAAAGATGGTAGCAATATGGGTAACGCTATGGCCATCATGATACTTTATCAAAGACTTTGGCTGTCTATGTGGCTGACAAAATCTTCTTTAGATACTTGTGCAGGCAATTTCTTCTGAGTTAATTACCATCTTTCAGGCTGGAATGAGGTTTCTTAGGTTAGAGCAATTGACTTACTTTCAGATGGAGGGAAGCTATTTAACCTGTTTCCCTGCTCTCTGCGAGTGGGACACTGATACTCAAGATGGACTGGTATTTAGAAACTGTGTTCTTCTAACTCCAGCCCTCTTTAAATAGGAGCCCAATGCTTTCAATGGTGCAGAGTACTTTCCCATTACACCTCCTACTTGCTGTGCAGACTTATTCCCAGATACATCCCTAGTGTGTAATTGCAGATGTCTGGTCCTCCTGTGTAATCATCATCCAGGGCGATTGATCAAGTGGTGCCATTACATCACAAAGCTACAGCAGGATGTCATCTCACATGAGGGCCAATCAGTTGCCTCTTCTAACTCTAGTCTTCTTTAAATAGGAGCACAATGCTTTTAATGGTTCAGTGTACTTTCTCATTACACCTCCTACTTGCTGTGCAGTCATATTTACAGGTAGTTACCTAGTGTGTAATTGCTGATGTCTGGTCCTCCGGTGTAATCGTCACCAAGGGCGATTGGTCAAGTGGTGCCATTACATCACAAAGCTACAGCAGGATATCATCTAACATGAGGGCCAATCAGTTGCCTAGTACGCAATAGGATACATGTATCATGGTATAGCAAAGGGAGCAATGTAGACAGGATGCCCAGCTGAAGACTAAGGTGGTGAGATGAAATGACCTAGGCCATTATTTGAAACGTATACATTTGTTTGAAGGAGTGGTTGATCATAAAATTCTGGAGTTCTCTATAGGTTAGCTGATAGGGATGTGCTAAAATTAATATGTTGGAATCTGTTATTCATAGTTTTTATTATTCCCACAAACTGTAGTGTAAACCTTCCTCCCTTAACATATCAGATCACTCAATTGCGATGGTGTACCATAACCTATAATAATTCCTGTGAGAAGGGCACACTATCTTGTCTGCCAAAGAGATCTTTCTATCGAAATCCTCATATAGGTGCTAGAGTTGTGTAGAGAGTACCAGCAAATGAGGTATAGGATGGAAAGAAGTCTGCTAGGTTGAAATCTAAATTGAGATTATAATTTTTAGTGAGCTTTAAATTGTCACAATATTAGACACGCCATAGTACTAATAATTGATGCTTTATAAAAAGCTTTTTTTGGTAGTGTTGCATTTGGTTTTGAAATATTCAAGTTCTAAAAATTGACTAACAGTGGACTTTTCCATCTGCAGTTTATACTGAATGGCCAACAGAGGCAGTGTTGCAGAGGAATATTTCTCTGCTTGCTGAGAAAAAAAAAGAAAAGTCATTCCTCAGCCTTCTCCATGCCTCGATAAATATACTTGGTAAGTCAAACTCTCATTTAATAATTTTGCCATTAATAAAAATTTCATACCATCTGATGGCACTCAGTGCCTTTTAGTGGGGTCTTCCGCATTTATATAATCTTCAAAGATGGTAGCAATATGGGTAACGCTATGGCCATCATGATACTTTATCAAAGACTTTGGCTGTCTATGTGGCTGACAAAATCTTCTTTAGATACTTGTGCAGGCAATTTCTTCTCTGAGTTAATTACCATCTTTCATGCTGGAATGAGGTTTCTTAGGTTAGAGCAATTGACTTACTTTCAGATGGAGGGAAGCTATTTAACCTGTTTCCCTGCTCTCTGCGAGTGGGACACTGATACTCAAGATGGACTGGTATTTAGAAACTGTGTTCTTCTAACTCTAGCCCTCTTTAAATAGGAGCCCAATGCTTTCAATGGTGCAGAGTACTTTCCCATTACACCTCCTACTTGCTGTGCAGACTTATTCCCAGATTCCTCCCTAGTGTGTAATTGCAGATGTCTGGTCCTCCGGTGTAATCATCATCCAGGGCGATTGATCAAGTGGTGCCATTACATCACAAAGCTAGAGCAGGATGTCATCTCACATGAGGGCCAATCAGTTGCCTCTTCTAACTCCAGTCTTCTTTAAATAGGAGCACAATGCTTTTAATGGTTCAGTGTACTTTCCCATTACACCTCATACTTGCTGTGCAGTCATATTTACAGGTAGTTACCTAGTGTGTAATTGCTGTTGTCTGGTCATCCGGTGTAATCGTCACCAAGGGCGATTGGTCAAGTGGTGCCATTACATCACAAAGCTACAGCAGGATATCATCTAACATGAGGGCCAATCAGTTGCCTAGTACGCAATAGGATACATGTATCATGGTATAGCAAAGGGAGCAATGTAGACAGGATGCCCAGCTGAAGACTAAGGTGGTGAGATGAAATGACCTAGGCCATTATTTGAAACGTATACATTTGTTTGAAGGAGTGGTTAATCATAACATTCTGGAGTTCTCTATAGGTTAGCTGATAGGGATGTGCTAAAATTAAGATGTTGGAATCTGTTATTCATAGTTTTTATTATTCCCACAAACTGTAGTGTAAACCTTCCTCCCTTAACATATCAGATCACTGAATTGCGATGGTGTACCATAACCTATAATAATTCCTGTGAGAAGGGCACACTATCTTGTCTGCCAAAGAGATCTTTCTATCGAAGTCCTCATATAGGTGCTAGAGTTGTGTAGAGAGTACCAGCAAATGAGGTATAGGATGGAAAGAAGTCTGCTAGGTTGAAATCTAAATTGAGATTATAATTTTTAGTGAGCTTTAAATTGTCACAATATTAGACACGCCATAGTACTAATAATTGATGCTTTATAAAAATCTTTTTTTGGTAGTGTTGCATTTGGTTTTGAAATATTCAAGTTCTAAAAATTGACTAACAGTGGACTTTTCCATCTGCAGTTTATACTGAATGGCCAACAGAGGCAGTGTTGCAGAGGAATATTTCTCTGCTTGCTGAGAAAAAAAAAGAAAAGTCATTCCTCAGCCTTCTCCATGCCTCGATAAATATACTTGGTAAGTCAAACTCTCATTTAATAATTTTGCCATTAATAAAAATTTCATACCATCTGATGGCACTCAGTGCCTTTTAGTGGGGTCTTCCGCATTTATATAATCTTCAAAGATGGTAGCAATATGGGTAACGCTATGGTCATCATGATACTTTATCAAAGACTTTGGCTGTCTATGTGGCTGACAAAATCTTCTTTAGATACTTGTGCAGGCAATTTCTTCTCTGAGTTAATTACCATCTTTCAGGCTGGAATGAGGTTTCTTAGGTTAGAGCAATTGACTTACTTTCAGATGGAGGGAAGCTATTTAACCTGTTTCCCTGCTCTCTGCGAGTGGGACACTGATACTCAAGATGGACTGGTATTTAGAAACTGTGTTCTTCTAACTCTAGCCCTCTTTAAATAGGAGCCCAATGCTTTCAATGGTGCAGAGTACTTTCCCATTACACCTCCTACTTGCTGTGCAGACTTATTCCCAGATTCCTCCCTAGTGTGTAATTGCAGATGTGTGGTCCTCCGGTGTAATCATCATCCAGGGCGATTGATCAAGTGGTGCCATTACATCACAAAGCTACAGCAGGATGTCATCTCACATGAGGGCCAATCAGTTGCCTCTTCTAACTCCAGTCTTCTTTAAATAGGAGCACAATGCTTTTAATGGTTCAGTGTACTTTCCCATTACACCTCCTACTTGCTGTGCAGTCATATTTACAGGTAGTTACCTAGTGTGTAATTGCTGTTGTCTGGTCCTCCGGTGTAATCGTCACCAAGGGCGATTGGTCAAGTGGTGCCATTACATCACAAAGCTACAGCAGGATATCATCTAACATGAGGGCCAATCAGTTGCCTAGTACGCAATAGGATACATGTATCATGGTATAGCAAAGGGAGCAATGTAGACAGGATGCCCAGCTGAAGACTAAGGTGGTGAGATGAAATGACCTAGGCCATTATTTGAAACGTATACATTTGTTTGAAGGAGTGGTTAATCATAACATTCTGGAGTTCTCTATAGGTTAGCTGATAGGGATGTGCTAAAATTAAGATGTTGGAATCTGTTATTCATAGTTTTTATTATTCCCACAAACTGTAGTGTAAACCTTCCTCCCTTAACATATCAGATCACTCAATTGCGATGGTGTACCATAACCTATAATAATTCCTGTGAGAAGGGCACACTATCTTGTCTGCCAAAGAGATCTTTCTATCGAAATCCTCATATAGGTGCTAGAGTTGGGTAGAGAGTACCAGCAAATGAGGTATAGGATGGAAAGAAGTCTGCTAGGTTGAAATCTAAATTGAGATTATAATTTTTAGTGAGCTTTAAATTGTCACAATATTAGACACGCCATAGTACTAATAATTGATGCTTTATAAAAAGCTTTTTTTGGTAGTGTTGCATTTGGTTTTGAAATATTCAAGTTCTAAAAATTGACTAACAGTGGACTTTTCCATCTGCAGTTTATACTGAATGGCCAACAGAGGCAGTGTTGCAGAGGAATATTTCTCTGCTTGCTGAGAAAAAAAAAGAAAAGTCATTCCTCAGCCTTCTCCATGCCTCGATAAATATACTTGGTAAGTCAAACTCTCATTTAATAATTTTGCCATTAATAAAAATTTCATACCATCTGATGGCACTCAGTGCCTTTTAGTGGGGTCTTCCGCATTTATATAATCTTCAAAGATGGTAGCAATATGGGTAACGCTATGGCCATCATGATACTTTATCAAAGACTTTGGCTGTCTATGTGGCTGACAAAATCTTCTTTAGATACTTGTGCAGGCAATTTCTTCTCTGAGTTAATTACCATCTTTCAGGCTGGAATGAGGTTTCTTAGGTTAGAGCAATTGACTTACTTTCAGATGGAGGGAAGCTATTTAACCTGTTTCCCTGCTCTCTGCGAGTGGGACACTGATACTCAAGATGGACTGGTATTTAGAAACTGTGTTCTTCTAACTCTAGCCCTCTTTAAATAGGAGCCCAATGCTTTCAATGGTGCAGAGTACTTTCCCATTACACCTCCTACTTGCTGTGCAGACTTATTCCCAGATTCCTCCCTAGTGTGTAATTGCAGATGTCTGGTCCTCCGGTGTAATCATCATCCAGGGCGATTGATCAAGTGGTGCCATTACATCACAAAGCTACAGCAGGATGTCATCTCACATGAGGGCCAATCAGTTGCCTCTTCTAACTCTAGTCTTCTTTAAATAGGAGCACAATGCTTTTAATGGTTCAGTGTACTTTCCCATTACACCTTCTACTTGCTGTGCAGTCATATTTACAGGTAGTTACCTAGTGTGTAATTGCTGATGTCTGGTCCTCCGGTGTAATCGTCACCAAGGGCGATTGGTCAAGTGGTGCCATTACATCACAAAGCTACAGCAGGATATCATCTAACATGAGGGCCAATCAGTTGCCTAGTACGCAATAGGATACATGTATCATGGTATAGCAAAGGGAGCAATGTAGACAGGATGCCCAGCTGAAGACTAAGGTGGTGAGATGAAATGACCTAGGCCATTATTTGAAACGTATACATTTGTTTGAAGGAGTGGTTGATCATAACATTCTGGAGTTCTCTATAGGTTAGCTGATAGGGATGTGCTAAAATTAATATGTTGGAATCTGTTATTCATAGTTTTTATTATTCCCACAAACTGTAGTGTAAACCTTCCTCCCTTAACATATCAGATCACTGAATTGCGATGGTGTACCATAACCTATAATAATTCCTGTGAGAAGGGCACACTATCTTGTGTGCCAAAGAGATCTTTCTATCGAAATCCTCATATAGGTGCTAGAGTTGTGTAGAGAGTACCAGCAAATGAGGTATAGGATGGAAAGAAGTCTGCTAGGTTGAAATCTAAATTGAGATTATAATTTTTAGTGAGCTTTAAATTGTCACAATATTAGACACGCCATAGTACTAATAATTGATGCTTTATAAAAATCTTTTTTTGGTAGTGTTGCATTTGGTTTTGAAATATTCAAGTTCTAAAAATTGACTAACAGTGGACTTTTCCATCTGCAGTTTATACTGAATGGCCAACAGAGGCAGTGTTGCAGAGGAATATTTCTCTGCTTGCTGAGAAAAAAAAAGAAAAGTCATTCCTCAGCCTTCTCCATGCCTCGATAAATATACTTGGTAAGTCAAACTCTCATTTAATAATTTTGCCATTAATAAAAATTTCATACCATCTGATGGCACTCAGTGCCTTTTAGTGGGGTCTTCCGCATTTATATAATCTTCAAAGATGGTAGCAATATGGGTAACGCTATGGCCATCATGATACTTTATCAAAGACTTTGGCTTTGGCTTTGGATGGAGTGGGACACTGATACTCAAGATGGACTGGTATTTAGAAACTGTGTTCTTCTAACTCTAGCCCTCTTTAAATAGGAGCCCAATGCTTTCAATGGTGCAGAGTACTTTCCCATTACACCTCCTACTTGCTGTGCAGACTTATTCCCAGATTCCTCCCTAGTGTGTAATTGCAGATGTCTGGTCCTCCGGTGTAATCATCATCCAGGGCGATTGATCAAGTGGTGCCATTACATCACAAAGCTACAGCAGGATGTCATCTCACATGAGGGCCAATCAGTTGCCTCTTCTAACTCCAGTCTTCTTTAAATAGGAGCACAATGCTTTTAATGGTTCAGTGTACTTTCCCATTACACCTCCTACTTGCTGTGCAGTCATATTTACAGGTAGTTACCTAGTGTGTAATTGCTGTTGTCTGGTCCTCCGGTGTAATCGTCACCAAGGGCGATTGGTCAAGTGGTGCAATTACATCACAAAGCTACAGCAGGATATCATCTAACATGAGGGCCAATCAGTTGCCTAGTACGCAATAGGATACATGTATCATGGTATAGCAAAGGGAGCAATGGAGACAGGATGCCCAGCTGAAGCCTAAGGTGGTGAGATGAAATGACCTAGGCCATTATTTGAAACGTATACATTTGTTTGAAGGAGTGGTTAATCATAACATTCTGGAGTTCTCTATAGGTTAGCTGATAGGGATGTGCTAAAATTAAGATGTTGGAATCTGTTATTCATAGTTTTTATTATTCCCACAAACTTTAGTGTAAACCTTCCTCCCTTAACATATCAGATCACTGAATTGCGATGGTGTACCATAACCTATAATAATTCCTGTGAGAAGGGCACACTATCGTGTCTGCCAAAGAGATCTTTCTATCAAAGTCCTCATATAGGTGCTAGAGTTGTGTAGAGAGTACCAGCAAATGAGGTATAGGATGGAAAGAAGTCTGCTAGGTTGAAATCTAAATTGAGATTATAATTTTTAGTGAGCTTTAAATTGTCACAATATTAGACACGCCATAGTACTAATAATTGATGCTTTATAAAAATCTTTTTTTGGTAGTGTTGCATTTGGTTTTGAAATATTCAAGTTCTAAAAATTGACTAACAGTGGACTTTTCCATCTGCAGTTTATACTGAATGGCCAACAGAGGCAGTGTTGCAGAGGAATATTTCTCTGCTTGCTGAGAAAAAAAAAAGAAAAGTCATTCCTCAGCCTTCTCCATGCCTCGATAAATATACTTGGTAAGTCAAACTCTCATTTAATAATTTTGCCATTAATAAAAATTTCATACCATCTGATGGCACTCAGTGCCTTTTAGTGGGGTCTTCCGCATTTATATAATCTTCAAAGATGGTAGCAATATGGGTAACGCTATGGCCATCATGATACTTTATCAAAGACTTTGGCTGTCTATGTGGCTGACAAAATCTTCTTTAGATACTTGTGCAGGCAATTTCTTCTCTGAGTTAATTACCATCTTTCAGGCTGGAATGAGGTTTCTTAGGTTAGAGCAATTGACTTACTTTCAGATGGAGGGAAGCTATTTAACCTGTTTCCCTGCTCTCTGCGAGTGGGACACTGATACTCAAGATGGACTGGTATTTAGAAACTGTGTTCTTCTAACTCAAGCCCTCTTTAAATAGGAGCCCAATGCTTTCAATGGTGCAGAGTACTTTCCCATTACACCTCCTACTTGCTGTGCAGACTTATTCCCAGATACATCCCTAGTGTGTAATTGCAGATGTCTGGTCCTCCGGTGTAATCGTCATCCAGGGCGATTGATCAAGTGGTGCCATTACATCACAAAGCTACAGCAGGATGTCATCTCACATGAGGGCCAATCAGTTGCCTCTTCTAACTCTAGTCTTCTTTAAATAGGAGCACAATGCTTTTAATGGTTCAGTGTACTTTCCCATTACACCTCCTACTTGCTGTGCAGTCATATTTACAGGTAGTTACCTAGTGTGTAATTGCTGATGTCTGGTCCTCCGGTGTAATCGTCACCAAGGGCGATTGGTCAAGTGGTGCCCTTACATCACAAAGCTACAGCAGGATATCATCTAACATGAGGGCCAATCAGTTGCCTAGTACGCAATAGGATACATGTATCATGGTATAGCAAAGGGAGCAATGTAGACAGGATGCCCAGCTGAAGACTAAGGTGGTGAGATGAAATGACCTAGGCCATTATTTGAAACGTATACATTTGTTTGAAGGAGTGGTTGATCATAACATTCTGGAGTTCTCTATAGGTTAGCTGATAGGGATGTGCTAAAATTAATATGTTGGAATCTGTTATTCATAGTTTTTATTATTCCCACAAACTGTAGTGTAAACCTTCCTCCCTTAACATATCAGATCACTGAATTGCGATGGTGTACCATAACCTATAATAATTCCTGTGAGAAGGGCACACTATCTTGTGTGCCAAAGAGATCTTTCTATCGAAATCCTCATATAGGTGCTAGAGTTGTGTAGAGAGTACCAGCAAATGAGGTATAGGATGGAAAGAAGTCTGCTAGGTTGAAATCTAAATTGAGATTATAATTTTTAGTGAGCTTTAAATTGTCACAATATTAGACACGCCATAGTACTAATAATTGATGCTTTATAAAAATCTTTTTTTGGTAGTGTTGCATTTGGTTTTGAAATATTCAAGTTCTAAAAATTGATTAACAGTGGACTTTTCCATCTGCAGTTTATACTGAATGGCCAACAGAGGCAGTGTTGCAGAGGAATATGTCTCTGCTTGCTGAGAAAAAAAAAGAAAAGTCATTCCTCAGCCTTCTCCATGCCTCGATAAATATACTTGGTAAGTCAAACTCTCATTTAATAATTTTGCCATTAATAAAAATTTCATACCATCTGATGGCACTCAGTGCCTTTTAGTGGGGTCTTCCGCATTTATATAATCTTCAAAGATGGTAGCAATATGGGTAACGCTATGGCCATCATGATACTTTATCAAAGACTTTGGCTTTGGCTTTGGATGGAGTGGGACACTGATACTCAAGATGGACTGGTATTTAGAAACTGTGTTCTTCTAACTCTAGCCCTCTTTAAATAGGAGCCCAATGCTTTCAATGGTGCAGAGTACTTTCCCATTACACCTCCTACTTGCTGTGCAGACTTATTCCCAGATTCCTCCCTAGTGTGTAATTGCAGATGTCTGGTCCTCCGGTGTAATCATCATCCAGGGCGATTGATCAAGTGGTGCCATTACATCACAAAGCTACAGCAGGATGTCATCTCACATGAGGGCCAATCAGTTGCCTCTTCTAACTCCAGTCTTCTTTAAATAGGAGCACAATGCTTTTAATGGTTCAGTGTACTTTCCCATTACACCTCCTACTTGCTGTGCAGTCATATTTACAGGTAGTTACCTAGTGTGTAATTGCTGTTGTCTGGTCCTCTGGTGTAATCGTCACCAAGGGCGATTGGTCAAGTGGTGCCATTACATCACAAAGCTACAGCAGGATATCATCTAACATGAGGGCCAATCAGTTGCCTAGTACGCAATAGGATACATGTATCATGGTATAGCAAAGGGAGCAATGGAGACAGGATGCCCAGCTGAAGCCTAAGGTGGTGAGATGAAATGACCTAGGCCATTATTTGAAACGTATACATTTGTTTGAAGGAGTGGTTAATCATAACATTCTGGAGTTCTCTATAGGTTAGCTGATAGGGATGTGCTAAAATTAATATGTTGGAATCTGTTATTCATAGTTTTTATTATTCCCACAAACTGTAGTGTAAACCTTCCTCCCTTAACATATCAGATCACTCAATTGCGATGGTGTACCATAACCTATAATAATTCCTGTGAGAAGGGCACACTATCTTGTCTGCCAAAGAGATCTTTCTATCGAAATCCTCATATAGGTGCTAGAGTTGTGTAGAGAGTACCAGCAAATGAGGTATAGGATGGAAAGAAGTCTGCTAGGTTGAAATCTAAATTGAGATTATAATTTTTAGTGAGCTTTAAATTGTCACAATATTAGACACGCCATAGTACTAATAATTGATGCTTTATAAAAAGCTTTTTTTGGTAGTGTTGCATTTGGTTTTGAAATATTCAAGTTCTAAAAATTGACTAACAGTGGACTTTTCCATCTGCAGTTTATACTGAATGGCCAACAGAGGCAGTGTTGCAGAGGAATACTTCTCTGCTTGCTGAGAAAAAAAAAGAAAAGTCATTCCTCAGCCTTCTCCATGCCTCGATAAATATACTTGGTAAGTCAAACTCTCATTTAATAATTTTGCCATTAATAAAA
The DNA here is from genome assembly GCF_964263255.1 of Lissotriton vulgaris. Taxonomy (NCBI): domain Eukaryota; kingdom Metazoa; phylum Chordata; class Amphibia; order Caudata; family Salamandridae; genus Lissotriton; species Lissotriton vulgaris. The sequence continues at coordinate 353,915,381 of NC_141698.1, forward strand.
ATTTCATACCATCTGATGGCACTCAGTGCCTTTTAGTGGGGTCTTCCGCATTTATATAATCTTCAAAGATGGTAGCAATATGGGTAACGCTATGGCCATCATGATACTTTATCAAAGACTTTGGCTGTCTATGTGGCTGACAAAATCTTCTTTAGATACTTGTGCAGGCAATTTCTTCTCTGAGTTAATTACCATCTTTCAGGCTGGAATGAGGTTTCTTAGGTTAGAGCAATTGACTTACTTTCAGATGGAGGGAAGCTATTTAACCTGTTTCCCTGCTCTCTGCGAGTGGGACACTGATACTCAAGATGGACTGGTATTTAGAAACTGTGTTCTTCTAACTCTAGCCCTCTTTAAATAGGAGCCCAATGCTTTCAATGGTGCAGAGTACTTTCCCATTACACCTCCTACTTGCTGTGCAGACTTATTCCCAGATTCCTCCCTAGTGTGTAATTGCAGATGTCTGGTCCTCCGGTGTAATCATCATCCAGGGCGATTGATCAAGTGGTGCCATTACATCACAAAGCTACAGCAGGATGTCATCTCACATGAGGGCCAATCAGTTGCCTCTTCTAACTCCAGTCTTCTTTAAATAGGAGCACAATGCTTTTAATGGTTCAGTGTACTTTCCCATTACACCTCCTACTTGCTGTGCAGTCATATTTACAGGTAGTTACCTAGTGTGTAATTGCTGTTGTCTGGTCATCCGGTGTAATCGTCACCAAGGGCGATTGGTCAAGTGGTGCCATTACATCACAAAGCTACAGCAGGATATCATCTAACATGAGGGCCAATCAGTTGCCTAGTACGCAATAGGATACATGTATCATGGTATAGCAAAGGGAGCAATGTAGACAGGATGCCCAGCTGAAGACTAAGGTGGTGAGATGAAATGACCTAGGCCATTATTTGAAACGTATACATTTGTTTGAAGGAGTGGTTAATCATAACATTCTGGAGTTCTCTATAGGTTAGCTGATAGGGATGTGCTAAAATTAAGATGTTGGAATCTGTTATTCATAGTTTTTATTATTCCCACAAACTGTAGTGTAAACCTTCCTCCCTTAACATATCAGATCACTGAATTGCGATGGTGTACCATAACCTATAATAATTCCTGTGAGAAGGGCACACTATCTTGTCTGCCAAAGAGATCTTTCTATCGAAGTCCTCATATAGGTGCTAGAGTTGTGTAGAGAGTACCAGCAAATGAGGTATAGGATGGAAAGAAGTCTGCTAGGTTGAAATCTAAATTGAGATTATAATTTTTAGTGAGCTTTAAATTGTCACAATATTAGACACGCCATAGTACTAATAATTGATGCTTTATAAAAATCTTTTTTTGGTAGTGTTGCATTTGGTTTTGAAATATTCAAGTTCTAAAAATTGACTAACAGTGGACTTTTCCATCTGCAGTTTATACTGAATGGCCACCAGAGGCAGTGTTGCAGAGGAATATTTCTCTGCTTGCTGAGAAAAAAAAAGAAAAGTCATTCCTCAGCCTTCTCCATGCCTCGATAAATATACTTGGTAAGTCAAACTCTCATTTAATAATTTTGCCATTAATAAAAATTTCATACCATCTGATGGCACTCAGTGCCTTTTAGTGGGGTCTTCCGCATTTATATAATCTTCAAAGATGGTAGCAATATGGGTAACGCTATGGCCATCATGATACTTTATCAAAGACTTTGGCTGTCTATGTGGCTGACAAAATCTTCTTTAGATACTTGTGCAGGCAATTTCTTCTCTGAGTTAATTACCATCTTTCAGGCTGGAATGAGGTTTCTTAGGTTAGAGCAATTGACTTACTTTCAGATGGAGGGAAGCTATTTAACCTGTTTCCCTGCTCTCTGCGAGTGGGACACTAATACTCAAGATGGACTGGTATTTAGAAACTGTGTTCTTCTAACTCTAGCCCTCTTTAAATAGGAGCCCAATGCTTTCAATGGTGCAGAGTACTTTCCCATTACACCTCCTACTTGCTGTGCAGACTTATTCCCAGATTCCTCCCTAGTGTGTAATTGCAGATGTCTGGTCCTCCGGTGTAATCGTCATCCAGGGCGATTGATCAAGTGGTGCCATTACATCACAAAGCTACAGCAGGATGTCATCTCACATGAGGGCCAATCAGTTGCCTCTTCTAACTCTAGTCTTCTTTAAATAGGAGCACAATGCTTTTAATGGTTCAGTGTACTTTCCCATTACACCTTCTACTTGCTGTGCAGTCATATTTACAGGTAGTTACCTAGTGTGTAATTGCTGATGTCTGGTCCTCCGGTGTAATCGTCACCAAGGGCGATTGGTCAAGTGGTGCCATTACATCACAAAGCTACAGCAGGATATCATCTAACATGAGGGCCAATCAGTTGCCTAGTACGCAATAGGATACATGTATCATGGTATAGCAAAGGGAGCAATGTAGACAGGATGCCCAGCTGAAGACTAAGGTGGTGAGATGAAATGACCTAGGCCATTATTTGAAACGTATACATTTGTTTGAAGGAGTGGTTGATCATAACATTCTGGAGTTCTCTATAGGTTAGCTGATAGGGATGTGCTAAAATTAATATGTTGGAATCTGTTATTCATAGTTTTTATTATTCCCACAAACTGTAGTGTAAACCTTCCTCCCTTAACATATCAGATCACTGAATTGCGATGGTGTACCATAACCTATAATAATTCCTGTGAGAAGGGCACACTATCTTGTGTGCCAAAGAGATCTTTCTATCGAAATCCTCATATAGGTGCTAGAGTTGTGTAGAGAGTACCAGCAAATGAGGTATAGGATGGAAAGAAGTCTGCTAGGTTGAAATCTAAATTGAGATTATAATTTTTAGTGAGCTTTAAATTGTCACAATATTAGACACGCCATAGTACTAATAATTGATGCTTTATAAAAATCTTTTTTTGGTAGTGTTGCATTTGGTTTTGAAATATTCAAGTTCTAAAAATTGACTAACAGTGGACTTTTCCATCTGCAGTTTATACTGAATGGCCAACAGAGGCAGTGTTGCAGAGGAATATTTCTCTGCTTGCTGAGAAAAAAAAAGAAAAGTCATTCCTCAGCCTTCTCCATGCCTCGATAAATATACTTGGTAAGTCAAACTCTCATTTAATAATTTTGCCATTAATAAAAATTTCATACCATCTGATGGCACTCAGTGCCTTTTAGTGGGGTCTTCCGCATTTATATAATCTTCAAAGATGGTAGCAATATGGGTAACGCTATGGCCATCATGATACTTTATCAAAGACTTTGGCTTTGGCTTTGGATGGAGTGGGACACTGATACTCAAGATGGACTGGTATTTAGAAACTGTGTTCTTCTAACTCTAGCCCTCTTTAAATAGGAGCCCAATGCTTTCAATGGTGCAGAGTACTTTCCCATTACACCTCCTACTTGCTGTGCAGACTTATTCCCAGATTCCTCCCTAGTGTGTAATTGCAGATGTCTGGTCCTCCGGTGTAATCATCATCCAGGGCGATTGATCAAGTGGTGCCATTACATCACAAAGCTACAGCAGGATGTCATCTCACATGAGGGCCAATCAGTTGCCTCTTCTAACTCCAGTCTTCTTTAAATAGGAGCACAATGCTTTTAATGGTTCAGTGTACTTTCCCATTACACCTCCTACTTGCTGTGCAGTCATATTTACAGGTAGTTACCTAGTGTGTAATTGCTGATGTCTGGTCCTCCGGTGTAATCGTCACCAAGGGCGATTGGTCAAGTGGTGCCCTTACATCACAAAGCTACAGCAGGATATCATCTAACATGAGGGCCAATCAGTTGCCTAGTACGCAATAGGATACATGTATAATGGTATAGCAAAGGGAGCAATGTAGACAGGATGCCCAGCTGAAGACTAAGGTGGTGAGATGAAATGACCTAGGCCATTATTTGAAACGTATACATTTGTTTGAAGGAGTGGTTGATCATAACATTCTGGAGTTCTCTATAGGTTAGCTGATAGGGATGTGCTAAAATTAATATGTTGGAATCTGTTATTCATAGTTTTTATTATTCCCACAAACTGTAGTGTAAACCTTCCTCCCTTAACATATCAGATCACTGAATTGCGATGGTGTACCATAACCTATAATAATTCCTGTGAGAAGGGCACACTATCTTGTGTGCCAAAGAGATCTTTCTATCGAAATCCTCATATAGGTGCTAGAGTTGTGTAGAGAGTACCAGCAAATGAGGTATAGGATGGAAAGAAGTCTGCTAGGTTGAAATCTAAATTGAGATTATAATTTTTAGTGAGCTTTAAATTGTCACAATATTAGACACGCCATAGTACTAATAATTGATGCTTTATAAAAATCTTTTTTTGGTAGTGTTGCATTTGGTTTTGAAATATTCAAGTTCTAAAAATTGATTAACAGTGGACTTTTCCATCTGCAGTTTATACTGAATGGCCAACAGAGGCAGTGTTGCAGAGGAATATGTCTCTGCTTGCTGAGAAAAAAAAAGAAAAGTCATTCCTCAGCCTTCTCCATGCCTCGATAAATATACTTGGTAAGTCAAACTCTCATTTAATAATTTTGCCATTAATAAAAATTTCATACCATCTGATGGCACTCAGTGCCTTTTAGTGGGGTCTTCCGCATTTATATAATCTTCAAAGATGGTAGCAATATGGGTAACGCTATGGCCATCATGATACTTTATCAAAGACTTTGGCTGTCTATGTGGCTGACAAAATCTTCTTTAGATACTTGTGCAGGCAATTTCTTCTCTGAGTTAATTACCATCTTTCAGGCTGGAATGAGGTTTCTTAGGTTAGAGCAATTGACTTACTTTCAGATGGAGGGAAGCTATTTAACCTGTTTCCCTGCTCTCTGCGAGTGGGACACTGATACTCAAGATGGACTGGTATTTAGAAACTGTGTTCTTCTAACTCAAGCCCTCTTTAAATAGGAGCCCAATGCTTTCAATGGTGCAGAGTACTTTCCCATTACACCTCCTACTTGCTGTGCAGACTTATTCCCAGATACATCCCTAGTGTGTAATTGCAGATGTCTGGTCCTCCGGTGTAATCGTCATCCAGGGCGATTGATCAAGTGGTGCCATTACATCACAAAGCTACAGCAGGATGTCATCTCACATGAGGGCCAATCAGTTGCCTCTTCTAACTCTAGTCTTCTTTAAATAGGAGCACAATGCTTTTAATGGTTCAGTGTACTTTCCCATTACACCTCCTACTTGCTGTGCAGTCATATTTACAGGTAGTTACCTAGTGTGTAATTGCTGATGTCTGGTCCTCCGGTGTAATCGTCACCAAGGGCGATTGGTCAAGTGGTGCCCTTACATCACAAAGCTACAGCAGGATATCATCTAACATGAGGGCCAATCAGTTGCCTAGTACGCAATAGGATACATGTATAATGGTATAGCAAAGGGAGCAATGTAGACAGGATGCCCAGCTGAAGACTAAGGTGGTGAGATGAAATGACCTAGGCCATTATTTGAAACGTATACATTTGTTTGAAGGAGTGGTTGATCATAACATTCTGGAGTTCTCTATAGGTTAGCTGATAGGGATGTGCTAAAATTAATATGTTGGAATCTGTTATTCATAGTTTTTATTATTCCCACAAACTGTAGTGTAAACCTTCCTCCCTTAACATATCAGATCACTGAATTGCGATGGTGTACCATAACCTATAATAATTCCTGTGAGAAGGGCACACTATCTTGTGTGCCAAAGAGATCTTTCTATCGAAATCCTCATATAGGTGCTAGAGTTGTGTAGAGAGTACCAGCAAATGAGGTATAGGATGGAAAGAAGTCTGCTAGGTTGAAATCTAAATTGAGATTATAATTTTTAGTGAGCTTTAAATTGTCACAATATTAGACACGCCATAGTACTAATAATTGATGCTTTATAAAAATCTTTTTTTGGTAGTGTTGCATTTGGTTTTGAAATATTCAAGTTCTAAAAATTGATTAACAGTGGACTTTTCCATCTGCAGTTTATACTGAATGGCCAACAGAGGCAGTGTTGCAGAGGAATATGTCTCTGCTTGCTGAGAAAAAAAAAGAAAAGTCATTCCTCAGCCTTCTCCATGCCTCGATAAATATACTTGGTAAGTCAAACTCTCATTTAATAATTTTGCCATTAATAAAAATTTCATACCATCTGATGGCACTCAGTGCCTTTTAGTGGGGTCTTCCGCATTTATATAATCTTCAAAGATGGTAGCAATATGGGTAACGCTATGGCCATCATGATACTTTATCAAAGACTTTGGCTTTGGCTTTGGATGGAGTGGGACACTGATACTCAAGATGGACTGGTATTTAGAAACTGTGTTCTTCTAACTCTAGCCCTCTTTAAATAGGAGCCCAATGCTTTCAATGGTGCAGAGTACTTTCCCATTACACCTCCTACTTGCTGTGCAGACTTATTCCCAGATTCCTCCCTAGTGTGTAATTGCAGATGTCTGGTCCTCCGGTGTAATCATCATCCAGGGCGATTGATCAAGTGGTGCCATTACATCACAAAGCTACAGCAGGATGTCATCTCACATGAGGGCCAATCAGTTGCCTCTTCTAACTCCAGTCTTCTTTAAATAGGAGCACAATGCTTTTAATGGTTCAGTGTACTTTCCCATTACACCTCCTACTTGCTGTGCAGTCATATTTACAGGTAGTTACCTAGTGTGTAATTGCTGTTGTCTGGTCCTCCGGTGTAATCGTCACCAAGGGCGATTGGTCAAGTGGTGCCATTACATCACAAAGCTACAGCAGGATATCATCTAACATGAGGGCCAATCAGTTGCCTAGTACGCAATAGGATACATGTATCATGGTATAGCAAAGGGAGCAATGGAGACAGGATGCCCAGCTGAAGCCTAAGGTGGTGAGATGAAATGACCTAGGCCATTATTTGAAACGTATACATTTGTTTGAAGGAGTGGTTAATCATAACATTCTGGAGTTCTCTATAGGTTAGCTGATAGGGATGTGCTAAAATTAATATGTTGGAATCTGTTATTCATAGTTTTTATTATTCCCACAAACTGTAGTGTAAACCTTCCTCCCTTAACATATCAGATCACTCAATTGCGATGGTGTACCATAACCTATAATAATTCCTGTGAGAAGGGCACACTATCTTGTCTGCCAAAGAGATCTTTCTATCGAAATCCTCATATAGGTGCTAGAGTTGTGTAGAGAGTACCAGCAAATGAGGTATAGGATGGAAAGAAGTCTGCTAGGTTGAAATCTAAATTGAGATTATAATTTTTAGTGAGCTTTAAATTGTCACAATATTAGACACGCCATAGTACTAATAATTGATGCTTTATAAAAAGCTTTTTTTGGTAGTGTTGCATTTGGTTTTGAAATATTCAAGTTCTAAAAATTGACTAACAGTGGACTTTTCCATCTGCAGTTTATACTGAATGGCCAACAGAGGCAGTGTTGCAGAGGAATATTTCTCTGCTTGCTGAGAAAAAAAAAGAAAAGTCATTCCTCAGCCTTCTCCATGCCTCGATAAATATACTTGGTAAGTCAAACTCTCATTTAATAATTTTGCCATTAATAAAAATTTCATACCATCTGATGGCACTCAGTGCCTTTTAGTGGGGTCTCCCGCATTTATATAATCTTCAAAGATGGTAGCAATATGGGTAACGCTATGGCCATCATGATACTTTATCAAAGACTTTGGCTGTCTATGTGGCTGACAAAATCTTCTTTAGATACTTGTGCAGGCAATTTCTTCTCTGAGTTAATTACCATCTTTCAGGCTGGAATGAGGTTTCTTAGGTTAGAGCAATTGACTTACTTTCAGATGGAGGGAAGCTATTTTAACCTGTTTCCCTGCTCTCTGCGAGTGGGACACTGATACTCAAGATGGACTGGTATTTAGAAACTGTGTTCTTCTAACTCTAGCCCTCTTTAAATAGGAGCCCAATGCTTTCAATGGTGCAGAGTACTTTCCCATTACACCTCCTACTTGCTGTGCAGACTTATTCCCAGATTCCTCCCTAGTGTGTAATTGCAGATGTCTGGTCCTCCGGTGTAATCATCATCCAGGGCGATTGATCAAGTGGTGCCATTACATCACAAAGCTACAGCAGGATGTCATCTCACATGAGGGCCAATCAGTTGCCTCTTCTAACTCCAGTCTTCTTTAAATAGGAGCACAATGCTTTTAATGGTTCAGTGTACTTTCCCATTACACCTCCTACTTGCTGTGCAGTCATATTTACAGGTAGTTACCTAGTGTGTAATTGCTGTTGTCTGGTCATCCGGTGTAATCGTCACCAAGGGCGATTGGTCAAGTGGTGCCATTACATCACAAAGCTACAGCAGGATATCATCTAACATGAGGGCCAATCAGTTGCCTAGTACGCAATAGGATACATGTATCATGGTATAGCAAAGGGAGCAATGTAGACAGGATGCCCAGCTGAAGACTAAGGTGGTGAGATGAAATGACCTAGGCCATTATTTGAAACGTATACATTTGTTTGAAGGAGTGGTTAATCATAACATTCTGGAGTTCTCTATAGGTTAGCTGATAGGGATGTGCTAAAATTAAGATGTTGGAATCTGTTATTCATAGTTTTTATTATTCCCACAAACTGTAGTGTAAACCTTCCTCCCTTAACATATCAGATCACTGAATTGCGATGGTGTACCATAACCTATAATAATTCCTGTGAGAAGGGCACACTATCTTGTCTGCCAAAGAGATCTTTCTATCGAAGTCCTCATATAGGTGCTAGAGTTGTGTAGAGAGTACCAGCAAATGAGGTATAGGATGGAAAGAAGTCTGCTAGGTTGAAATCTAAATTGAGATTATAATTTTTAGTGAGCTTTAAATTGTCACAATATTAGACACGCCATAGTACTAATAATTGATGCTTTATAAAAATCTTTTTTTGGTAGTGTTGCATTTGGTTTTGAAATATTCAAGTTCTAAAAATTGACTAACAGTGGACTTTTCCATCTGCAGTTTATACTGAATGGCCAACAGAGGCAGTGTTGCAGAGGAATATTTCTCTGCTTGCTGAGAAAAAAAAAGAAAAGTCATTCCTCAGCCTTCTCCATGCCTCGATAAATATACTTGGTAAGTCAAACTCTCATTTAATAATTTTGCCATTAATAAAAATTTCATACCATCTGATGGCACTCAGTGCCTTTTAGTGGGGTCTTCCGCATTTATATAATCTTCAAAGATGGTAGCAATATGGGTAACGCTATGGTCATCATGATACTTTATCAAAGACTTTGGCTGTCTATGTGGCTAACAAAATCTTCTTTAGATACTTGTGCAGGCAATTTCTTCTCTGAGTTAATTACCATCTTTCAGGCTGGAATGAGGTTTCTTAGGTTAGAGCAATTGACTTACTTTCAGATGGAGGGAAGCTATTTAACCTGTTTCCCTGCTCTCTGCGAGTGGGACACTGATACTCAAGATGGACTGGTATTTAGAAACTGTGTTCTTCTAACTCTAGCCCTCTTTAAATAGGAGCCCAATGCTTTCAATGGTGCAGAGTACTTTCCCATTACACCTCCTACTTGCTGTGCAGACTTATTCCCAGATTCCTCCCTAGTGTGTAATTGCAGATGTGTGGTCCTCCGGTGTAATCATCATCCAGGGCGATTGATCAAGTGGTGCCATTACATCACAAAGCTACAGCAGGATGTCATCTCACATGAGGGCCAATCAGTTGCCTCTTCTAACTCCAGTCTTCTTTAAATAGGAGCACAATGCTTTTAATGGTTCAGTGTACTTTCCCATTACACCTCCTACTTGCTGTGCAGTCATATTTACAGGTAGTTACCTAGTGTGTAATTGCTGTTGTCTGGTCCTCCGGTGTAATCGTCACCAAGGGCGATTGGTCAAGTGGTGCCATTACATCACAAAGCTACAGCAGGATATCATCTAACATGAGGGCCAATCAGTTGCCTAGTACGCAATAGGATACATGTATCATGGTATAGCAAAGGGAGCAATGTAGACAGGATGCCCAGCTGAAGACTAAGGTGGTGAGATGAAATGACCTAGGCCATTATTTGAAACGTATACATTTGTTTGAAGGAGTGGTTAATCATAACATTCTGGAGTTCTCTATAGGTTAGCTGATAGGGATGTGCTAAAATTAAGATGTTGGAATCTGTTATTCATAGTTTTTATTATTCCCACAAACTGTAGTGTAAACCTTCCTCCCTTAACATATCAGATCACTCAATTGCGATGGTGTACCATAACCTATAATAATTCCTGTGAGAAGGGCACACTATCTTGTCTGCCAAAGAGATCTTTCTATCGAAATCCTCATATAGGTGCTAGAGTTGGGTAGAGAGTACCAGCAAATGAGGTATAGGATGGAAAGAAGTCTGCTAGGTTGAAATCTAAATTGAGATTATAATTTTTAGTGAGCTTTAAATTGTCACAATATTAGACACGCCATAGTACTAATAATTGATGCTTTATAAAAAGCTTTTTTTGGTAGTGTTGCATTTGGTTTTGAAATATTCAAGTTCTAAAAATTGACTAACAGTGGACTTTTCCATCTGCAGTTTATACTGAATGGCCAACAGAGGCAGTGTTGCAGAGGAATATTTCTCTGCTTGCTGAGAAAAAAAAAGAAAAGTCATTCCTCAGCCTTCTCCATGCCTCGATAAATATACTTGGTAAGTCAAACTCTCATTTAATAATTTTGCCATTAATAAAAATTTCATACCATCTGATGGCACTCAGTGCCTTTTAGTGGGGTCTTCCGCATTTATATAATCTTCAAAGATGGTAGCAATATGGGTAACGCTATGGCCATCATGATACTTTATCAAAGACTTTGGCTGTCTATGTGGCTGACAAAATCTTCTTTAGATACTTGTGCAGGCAATTTCTTCTCTGAGTTAATTACCATCTTTCAGGCTGGAATGAGGTTTCTTAGGTTAGAGCAATTGACTTACTTTCAGATGGAGGGAAGCTATTTAACCTGTTTCCCTGCTCTCTGCGAGTGGGACACTGATACTCAAGATGGACTGGTATTTAGAAACTGTGTTCTTCTAACTCTAGCCCTCTTTAAATAGGAGCCCAATGCTTTCAATGGTGCAGAGTACTTTCCCATTACACCTCCTACTTGCTGTGCAGACTTATTCCCAGATTCCTCCCTAGTGTGTAATTGCAGATGTCTGGTCCTCCGGTGTAATCATCATCCAGGGCGATTGATCAAGTGGTGCCATTACATCACAAAGCTACAGCAGGATGTCATCTCACATGAGGGCCAATCAGTTGCCTCTTCTAACTCCAGTCTTCTTTAAATAGGAGCACAATGCTTTTAATGGTTCAGTGTACTTTCCCATTACACCTCCTACTTGCTGTGCAGTCATATTTACAGGTAGTTACCTAGTGTGTAATTGCTGTTGTCTGGTCCTCCGGTGTAATCGTCACCAAGGGCGATTGGTCAAGTGGTGCCATTACATCACAAAGCTACAGCAGGATATCATCTAACATGAGGGCCAATCAGTTGCCTAGTACGCAATAGGATACATGTATCATGGTATAGCAAAGGGAGCAATGTAGACAGGATGCCCAGCTGAAGACTAAGGTGGTGAGATGAAATGACCTAGGCCATTATTTGAAACGTATACATTTGTTTGAAGGAGTGGTTAATCATAACATTCTGGAGTTCTCTATAGGTTAGCTGATAGGGATGTGCTAAAATTAAGATGTTGGAATCTGTTATTCATAGTTTTTATTATTCCCACAAACTGTAGTGTAAACCTTCCTCCCTTAACATATCAGATCACTGAATTGCGATGGTGTACCATAACCTATAATAATTCCTGTGAGAAGGGCACACTATCTTGTCTGCCAAAGAGATCTTTCTATCGAAGTCCTCATATAGGTGCTAGAGTTGTGTAGAGAGTACCAGCAAATGAGGTATAGGATGGAAAGAAGTCTGCTAGGTTGAAATCTAAATTGAGATTATAATTTTTAGTGAGCTTTAAATTGTCACAATATTAGACACGCCATAGTACTAATAATTGATGCTTTATAAAAATCTTTTTTTGGTAGTGTTGCATTTGGTTTTGAAATATTCAAGTTCTAAAAATTGACTAACAGTGGACTTTTCCATCTGCAGTTTATACTGAATGGCCAACAGAGGCAGTGTTGCAGAGGAATATTTCTCTGCTTGCTGAGAAAAAAAAAGAAAAGTCATTCCTCAGCCTTCTCCATGCCTCGATAAATATACTTGGTAAGTCAAACTCTCATTTAATAATTTTGCCATTAATAAAAATTTCATACCATCTGATGGCACTCAGTGCCTTTTAGTGGGGTCTTCCGCATTTATATAATCTTCAAAGATGGTAGCAATATGGGTAACGCTATGGCCATCATGATACTTTATCAAAGACTTTGGCTGTCTATGTGGCTGACAAAATCTTCTTTAGATACTTGTGCAGGCAATTTCTTCTCTGAGTTAATTACCATCTTTCAGGCTGGAATGAGGTTTCTTAGGTTAGAGCAATTGACTTACTTTCAGATGGAGGGAAGCTATTTAACCTGTTTCCCTGCTCTCTGCGAGTGGGACACTGATACTCAAGATGGACTGGTATTTAGAAACTGTGTTCTTCTAACTCTAGCCCTCTTTAAATAGGAGCCCAATGCTTTCAATGGTGCAGAGTACTTTCCCATTACACCTCCTACTTGCTGTGCAGACTTATTCCCAGATTCTTCCCTAGTGTGTAATTGCAGATGTCTGGTCCTCCGGTGTAATCATCATCCAGGGCGATTGATCAAGTGGTGCCATTACATCACAAAGCTACAGAAGGATGTCATCTCACATGAGGGCCAATCAGTTGCCTCTTCTAACTCCAGTCTTCTTTAAATAGGAGCACAATGCTTTTAATGGTTCAGTGTACTTTCCCATTACACCTCCTACTTGCTGTGCAGTCATATTTACAGGTAGTTACCTAGTGTGTAATTGCTGTTGTCTGGTCCTCCGGTGTAATCGTCACCAAGGGCGATTGGTCAAGTGGTGCCATTACATCACAAAGCTACAGCAGGATATCATCTAACATGAGGGCCAATCAGTTGCCTAGTACGCAATAGGATACATGTATCATGGTATAGCAAAGGGAGCAATGTAGACAGGATGCCCAGCTGAAGACTAAGGTGGTGAGATGAAATGACCTAGGCCATTATTTGAAACGTATACATTTGTTTGAAGGAGTGGTTAATCATAACATTCTGGAGTTCTCTATAGGTTAGCTGATAGGGATGTGCTAAAATTAAGATGTTGGAATCTGTTATTCATAGTTTTTATTATTCCCACAAACTGTAGTGTAAACCTTCCTCCCTTAACATATCAGATCACTGAATTGCGATGGCGTACCATAACCTATAATAATTCCTGTGAGAAGGGCACACTATCTTGTCTGCCAAAGAGATCTTTCTATCGAAGTCCTCATATAGGTGCTAGAGTTGTGTAGAGAGTACCAGCAAATGAGGTATAGGATGGAAAGAAGTCTGCTAGGTTGAAATCTAAATTGAGATTATAATTTTTAGTGAGCTTTAAATTGTCACAATATTAGACACGCCATAGTATTAATAATTGATGCTTTATAAAAATCTTTTTTTGGTAGTGTTGCATTTGGTTTTGAAATATTCAAGTTCTAAAAATTGACTAACAGTGGACTTTTCCATCTGCAGTTTATACTGAATGGCCACCAGAGGCAGTGTTGCAGAGGAATATTTCTCTGCTTGCTGAGAAAAAAAAAGAAAAGTCATTCCTCAGCCTTCTCCATGCCTCGATAAATATACTTGGTAAGTCAAACTCTCATTTAATAATTTTGCCATTAATAAAAATTTCATACCATCTGATGGCACTCAGTGCCTTTTAGTGGGGTCTTCCGCATTTATATAATCTTCAAAGATGGTAGCAATATGGGTAACGCTATGGCCATCATGATACTTTATCAAAGACTTTGGCTGTCTATGTGGCTGACAAAATCTTCTTTAGATACTTGTGCAGGCAATTTCTTCTCTGAGTTAATTACCATCTTTCAGGCTGGAATGAGGTTTCTTAGGTTAGAGCAATTGACTTACTTTCAGATGGAGGGAAGCTATTTAACCTGTTTCCCTGCTCTCTGCGAGTGGGACACTGATACTCAAGATGGACTGGTATTTAGAAACTGTGTTCTTCTAACTCTAGCCCTCTTTAAATAGGAGCCCAATGCTTTCAATGGTGCAGAGTACTTTCCCATTACACCTCCTACTTGCTGTGCAGACTTATTCCCAGATTCCTCCCTAGTGTGTAATTGCAGATGTCTGGTCCTCCGGTGTAATCGTCATCCAGGGCGATTGATCAAGTGGTGCCATTACATCACAAAGCTACAGCAGGATGTCATCTCACATGAGGGCCAATCAGTTGCCTCTTCTAACTCTAGTCTTCTTTAAATAGGAGCACAATGCTTTTAATGGTTCAGTGTACTTTCCCATTACACCTTCTACTTGCTGTGCAGTCATATTTACAGGTAGTTACCTAGTGTGTAATTGCTGATGTCTGGTCCTCCGGTGTAATCGTCACCAAGGGCGATTGGTCAAGTGGTGCCATTACATCACAAAGCTACAGCAGGATATCATCTAACATGAGGGCCAATCAGTTGCCTAGTACGCAATAGGATACATGTATCATGGTATAGCAAAGGGAGCAATGTAGACAGGATGCCCAGCTGAAGACTAAGGTGGTGAGATGAAATGACCTAGGCCATTATTTGAAACGTATACATTTGTTTGAAGGAGTGGTTGATCATAACATTCTGGAGTTCTCTATAGGTTAGCTGATAGGGATGTGCTAAAATTAATATGTTGGAATCTGTTATTCATAGTTTTTATTATTCCCACAAACTGTAGTGTAAACCTTCCTCCCTTAACATATCAGATCACTGAATTGCGATGGTGTACCATAACCTATAATAATTCCTGTGAGAAGGGCACACTATCTTGTGTGCCAAAGAGATCTTTCTATCGAAATCCTCATATAGGTGCTAGAGTTGTGTAGAGAGTACCAGCAAATGAGGTATAGGATGGAAAGAAGTCTGCTAGGTTGAAATCTAAATTGAGATTATAATTTTTAGTGAGCTTTAAATTGTCACAATATTAGACACGCCATAGTACTAATAATTGATGCTTTATAAAAATCTTTTTTTGGTAGTGTTGCATTTGGTTTTGAAATATTCAAGTTCTAAAAATTGACTAACAGTGGACTTTTCCATCTGCAGTTTATACTGAATGGCCAACAGAGGCAGTGTTGCAGAGGAATATTTCTCTGCTTGCTGAGAAAAAAAAAGAAAAGTCATTCCTCAGCCTTCTCCATGCCTCGATAAATATACTTGGTAAGTCAAACTCTCATTTAATAATTTTGCCATTAATAAAAATTTCATACCATCTGATGGCACTCAGTGCCTTTTAGTGGGGTCTTCCGCATTTATATAATCTTCAAAGATGGTAGCAATATGGGTAACGCTATGGCCATCATGATACTTTATCAAAGACTTTGGCTTTGGCTTTGGATGGAGTGGGACACTGATACTCAAGATGGACTGGTATTTAGAAACTGTGTTCTTCTAACTCTAGCCCTCTTTAAATAGGAGCCCAATGCTTTCAATGGTGCAGAGTACTTTCCCATTACACCTCCTACTTGCTGTGCAGACTTATTCCCAGATTCCTCCCTAGTGTGTCATTGCAGATGTCTGGTCCTCCGGTGTAATCATCATCCAGGGCGATTGATCAAGTGGTGCCATTACATCACAAAGCTACAGCAGGATGTCATCTCACATGAGGGCCAATCAGTTGCCTCTTCTAACTCCAGTCTTCTTTAAATAGGAGCACAATGCTTTTAATGGTTCAGTGTACTTTCCCATTACACCTCCTACTTGCTGTGCAGTCATATTTACAGGTAGTTACCTAGTGTGTAATTGCTGTTGTCTGGTCCTCCGGTGTAATCGTCACCAAGGGCGATTGGTCAAGTGGTGCCATTACATCACAAAGCTACAGCAGGATATCATCTAACATGAGGGCCAATCAGTTGCCTAGTACGCAATAGGATACATGTATCATGGTATAGCAAAGGGAGCAATGGAGACAGGATGCCCAGCTGAAGCCTAAGGTGGTGAGATGAAATGACCTAGGCCATTATTTGAAACGTATACATTTGTTTGAAGGAGTGGTTAATCATAACATTCTGGAGTTCTCTATAGGTTAGCTGATAGGGATGTGCTAAAATTAAGATGTTGGAATCTGTTATTCATAGTTTTTATTATTCCCACAAACTTTAGTGTAAACCTTCCTCCCTTAACATATCAGATCACTGAATTGCGATGGTGTACCATAACCTATAATAATTCCTGTGAGAAGGGCACACTATCTTGTCTGCCAAAGAGATCTTTCTATCAAAGTCCTCATATAGGTGCTAGAGTTGTGTAGAGAGTACCAGCAAATGAGGTATAGGATGGAAAGAAGTCTGCTAGGTTGAAATCTAAATTGAGATTATAATTTTTAGTGAGCTTTAAATTGTCACAATATTAGACACGCCATAGTACTAATAATTGATGCTTTATAAAAATCTTTTTTTGGTAGTGTTGCATTTGGTTTTGAAATATTCAAGTTCTAAAAATTGACTAACAGTGGACTTTTCCATCTGCAGTTTATACTGAATGGCCAACAGAGGCAGTGTTGCAGAGGAATATTTCTCTGCTTGCTGAGAAAAAAAAAAGAAAAGTCATTCCTCAGCCTTCTCCATGCCTCGATAAATATACTTGGTAAGTCAAACTCTCATTTAATAATTTTGCCATTAATAAAAATTTCATACCATCTGATGGCACTCAGTGCCTTTTAGTGGGGTCTTCCGCATTTATATAATCTTCAAAGATGGTAGCAATATGGGTAACGCTATGGCCATCATGATACTTTATCAAAGACTTTGGCTGTCTATGTGGCTGACAAAATCTTCTTTAGATACTTGTGCAGGCAATTTCTTCTCTGAGTTAATTACCATCTTTCAGGCTGGAATGAGGTTTCTTAGGTTAGAGCAATTGACTTACTTTCAGATGGAGGGAAGCTATTTAACCTGTTTCCCTGCTCTCTGCGAGTGGGACACTGATACTCAAGATGGACTGGTATTTAGAAACTGTGTTCTTCTAACTCAAGCCCTCTTTAAATAGGAGCCCAATGCTTTCAATGGTGCAGAGTACTTTCCCATTACACCTCCTACTTGCTGTGCAGACTTATTCCCAGATACATCCCTAGTGTGTAATTGCAGATGTCTGGTCCTCCGGTGTAATCGTCATCCAGGGCGATTGATCAAGTGGTGCCATTACATCACAAAGCTACAGCAGGATGTCATCTCACATGAGGGCCAATCAGTTGCCTCTTCTAACTCTAGTCTTCTTTAAATAGGAGCACAATGCTTTTAATGGTTCAGTGTACTTTCCCATTACACCTCCTACTTGCTGTGCAGTCATATTTACAGGTAGTTACCTAGTGTGTAATTGCTGATGTCTGGTCCTCCGGTGTAATCGTCACCAAGGGCGATTGGTCAAGTGGTGCCATTACATCACAAAGCTACAGCAGGATATCATCTAACATGAGGGCCAATCAGTTGCCTAGTACGCAATAGGATACATGTATCATGGTATAGCAAAGGGAGCAATGTAGACAGGATGCCCAGCTGAAGACTAAGGTGGTGAGATGAAATGACCTAGGCCATTATTTGAAACGTTTACATTTGTTTGAAGGAGTGGTTGATCATAATATTCTGGAGTTCTCTATAGGTTAGCTGATAGGGATGTGCTAAAATTAAGATGTTGGAATCTGTTATTCATAGTTTTTATTATTCCCACAAACTGTAGTGTAAACCTTCCTCCCTTAACATATCAGATCACTGAATTGCGATGGTGTACCATAACCTATAATAATTCCTGTGAGAAGGGCACACTATCTTGTCTGCCAAAGAGATCTTTCTATCAAAGTCCTCATATAGGTGCTAGAGTTGTGTAGAGAGTACCAGCAAATGAGGTATAGGATGGAAAGAAGTCTGCTAGGTTGAAATCTAAATTGAGATTATAATTTTTAGTGAGCTTTAAATTGTCACAATATTAGACACGCCATAGTACTAATAATTGATGCTTTATAAAAATCTTTTTTTGGTAGTGTTGCATTTGGTTTTGAAATATTCAAGTTCTAAAAATTGACTAACAGTGGACTTTTCCATCTGCAGTTTATACTGAATGGCCAACAGAGGCAGTGTTGCAGAGGAATATTTCTCTGCTTGCTGAGAAAAAAAAAGAAAAGTCATTCCTCAGCCTTCTCCATGCCTCGATAAATATACTTGGTAAGTCAAACTCTCATTTAATAATTTTGCCATTAATAAAAATTCCATACCATCTGATGGCACTCAGTGCCTTTTAGTGGGGTCTTCCGCATTTATATAATCTTCAAAGATGGTAGCAATATGGGTAACGCTATGGCCATCATGATACTTTATCAAAGACTTTGGCTGTCTATGTGGCTGACAAAATCTTCTTTAGATACTTGTGCAGGCAATTTCTTCTCTGAGTTAATTACCATCTTTCAGGCTGGAATGAGGTTTCTTAGGTTAGAGCAATTGACTTACTTTCAGATGGAGGGAAGCTATTTAACCTGTTTCCCTGCTCTCTGCGAGTGGGACACTGATACTCAAGATGGACTGGTATTTAGAAACTGTGTTCTTCTAACTCTAGCCCTCTTTAAATAGGAGCCCAATGCTTTCAATGGTGCAGAGTACTTTCCCATTACACCTCCTACTTGCTGTGCAGACTTATTCCCAGATACATCCCTAGTGTGTAATTGCAGATGTCTGGTCCTCCGGTGTAATCGTCATCCAGGGCGATTGATCAAGTGGTGCCATTACATCACAAAGCTACAGCAGGATGTCATCTCACATGAGGGCCAATCAGTTGCCTCTTCTAACTCTAGTCTTCTTTAAATAGGAGCACAATGCTTTTAATGGTTCAGTGTACTTTCCCATTACACCTCCTACTTGCTGTGCAGTCATATTTACAGGTAGTTACCTAGTGTGTAATTGCTGATGTCTGGTCCTCCGGTGTAATCGTCACCAAGGGCGATTGGTCAAGTGGTGCCCTTACATCACAAAGCTACAGCAGGATATCATCTAACATGAGGGCCAATCAGTTGCCTAGTACGCAATAGGATACATGTATCATGGTATAGCAAAGGGAGCAATGTAGACAGGATGCCCAGCTGAAGACTAAGGTGGTGAGATGAAATGACCTAGGCCATTATTTGAAACGTTTACATTTGTTTGAAGGAGTGGTTGATCATAATATTCTGGAGTTCTCTATAGGTTAGCTGATAGGGATGTGCTAAAATTAAGATGTTGGAATCTGTTATTCATAGTTTTTATTATTCCCACAAACTGTAGTGTAAACCTTCCTCCCTTAACATATCAGATCACTCAATTGCGATGGTGTACCATAACCTATAATAATTCCTGTGAGAAGGGCACACTATCTTGTCTGCCAAAGAGATCTTTCTATCGAAATCCTCATATAGGTGCTAGAGTTGGGTAGAGAGTACCAGCAAATGAGGTATAGGATGGAAAGAAGTCTGCTAGGTTGAAATCTAAATTGAGATTATAATTTTTAGTGAGCTTTAAATTGTCACAATATTAGACACGCCATAGTACTAATAATTGATGCTTTATAAAAAGCTTTTTTTGGTAGTGTTGCATTTGGTTTTGAAATATTCAAGTTCTAAAAATTGACTAACAGTGGACTTTTCCATCTGCAGTTTATACTGAATGGCCAACAGAGGCAGTGTTGCAGAGGAATATTTCTCTGCTTGCTGAGAAAAAAAAAGAAAAGTCATTCCTCAGCCTTCTCCATGCCTCGATAAATATACTTGGTAAGTCAAACTCTCATTTAATAATTTTGCCATTAATAAAAATTTCATACCATCTGATGGCACTCAGTGCCTTTTAGTGGGGTCTTCCGCATTTATATAATCTTCAAAGATGGTAGCAATATGGGTAACGCTATGGCCATCATGATACTTTATCAAAGACTTTGGCTGTCTATGTGGCTGACAAAATCTTCTTTAGATACTTGTGCAGGCAATTTCTTCTCTGAGTTAATTACCATCTTTCAGGCTGGAATGAGGTTTCTTAGGTTAGAGCAATTGACTTACTTTCAGATGGAGGGAAGCTATTTAACCTGTTTCCCTGCTCTCTGCGAGTGGGACACTGATACTCAAGATGGACTGGTATTTAGAAACTGTGTTCTTCTAACTCTAGCCCTCTTTAAATAGGAGCCCAATGCTTTCAATGGTGCAGAGTACTTTCCCATTACACCTCCTACTTGCTGTGCAGACTTATTCCCAGATTCCTCCCTAGTGTGTAATTGCAGATGTCTGGTCCTCCGGTGTAATCATCATCCAGGGCGATTGATCAAGTGGTGCCATTACATCACAAAGCTACAGCAGGATGTCATCTCACATGAGGGCCAATCAGTTGCCTCTTCTAACTCCAGTCTTCTTTAAATAGGAGCACAATGCTTTTAATGGTTCAGTGTACTTTCCCATTACACCTCCTACTTGCTGTGCAGTCATATTTACAGGTAGTTACCTAGTGTGTAATTGCTGTTGTCTGGTCCTCCGGTGTAATCGTCACCAAGGGCGATTGGTCAAGTGGTGCCATTACATCACAAAGCTACAGCAGGATATCATCTAACATGAGGGCCAATCAGTTGCCTAGTACGCAATAGGATACATGTATCATGGTATAGCAAAGGGAGCAATGTAGACAGGATGCCCAGCTGAAGACTAAGGTGGTGAGATGAAATGACCTAGGCCATTATTTGAAACGTATACATTTGTTTGAAGGAGTGGTTAATCATAACATTCTGGAGTTCTCTATAGGTTAGCTGATAGGGATGTGCTAAAATTAAGATGTTGGAATCTGTTATTCATAGTTTTTATTATTCCCACAAACTGTAGTGTAAACCTTCCTCCCTTAACATATCAGATCACTGAATTGCGATGGTGTACCATAACCTATAATAATTCCTGTGAGAAGGGCACACTATCTTGTCTGCCAAAGAGATCTTTCTATCGAAGTCCTCATATAGGTGCTAGAGTTGTGTAGAGAGTACCAGCAAATGAGGTATAGGATGGAAAGAAGTCTGCTAGGTTGAAATCTAAATTGAGATTATAATTTTTAGTGAGCTTTAAATTGTCACAATATTAGACACGCCATAGTACTAATAATTGATGCTTTATAAAAATCTTTTTTTGGTAGTGTTGCATTTGGTTTTGAAATATTCAAGTTCTAAAAATTGACTAACAGTGGACTTTTCCATCTGCAGTTTATACTGAATGGCCAACAGAGGCAGTGTTGCAGAGGAATATTTCTCTGCTTGCTGAGAAAAAAAAAGAAAAGTCATTCCTCAGCCTTCTCCATGCCTCGATAAATATACTTGGTAAGTCAAACTCTCATTTAATAATTTTGCCATTAATAAAAATTTCATACCATCTGATGGCACTCAGTGCCTTTTAGTGGGGTCTTCCGCATTTATATAATCTTCAAAGATGGTAGCAATATGGGTAACGCTATGGCCATCATGATACTTTATCAAAGACTTTGGCTGTCTATGTGGCTGACAAAATCTTCTTTAGATACTTGTGCAGGCAATTTCTTCTCTGAGTTAATTACCATCTTTCAGGCTGGAATGAGGTTTCTTAGGTTAGAGCAATTGACTTACTTTCAGATGGAGGGAAGCTATTTAACCTGTTTCCCTGCTCTCTGCGAGTGGGACACTGATACTCAAGATGGACTGGTATTTAGAAACTGTGTTCTTCTAACTCTAGCCCTCTTTAAATAGGAGCCCAATGCTTTCAATGGTGCAGAGTACTTTCCCATTACACCTCCTACTTGCTGTGCAGACTTATTCCCAGATTCTTCCCTAGTGTGTAATTGCAGATGTCTGGTCCTCCGGTGTAATCATCATCCAGGGCGATTGATCAAGTGGTGCCATTACATCACAAAGCTACAGAAGGATGTCATCTCACATGAGGGCCAATCAGTTGCCTCTTCTAACTCCAGTCTTCTTTAAATAGGAGCACAATGCTTTTAATGGTTCAGTGTACTTTCCCATTACACCTCCTACTTGCTGTGCAGTCATATTTACAGGTAGTTACCTAGTGTGTAATTGCTGTTGTCTGGTCCTCCGGTGTAATCGTCACCAAGGGCGATTGGTCAAGTGGTGCCATTACATCACAAAGCTACAGCAGGATATCATCTAACATGAGGGCCAATCAGTTGCCTAGTACGCAATAGGATACATGTATCATGGTATAGCAAAGGGAGCAATGGAGACAGGATGCCCAGCTGAAGCCTAAGGTGGTGAGATGAAATGACCTAGGCCATTATTTGAAACGTATACATTTGTTTGAAGGAGTGGTTAATCATAACATTCTGGAGTTCTCTATAGGTTAGCTGATAGGGATGTGCTAAAATTAAGATGTTGGAATCTGTTATTCATAGTTTTTATTATTCCCACAAACTTTAGTGTAAACCTTCCTCCCTTAACATATCAGATCACTGAATTGCGATGGTGTACCATAACCTATAATAATTCCTGTGAGAAGGGCACACTATCTTGTCTGCCAAAGAGATCTTTCTATCAAAGTCCTCATATAGGTGCTAGAGTTGTGTAGAGAGTACCAGCAAATGAGGTATAGGATGGAAAGAAGTCTGCTAGGTTGAAATCTAAATTGAGATTATAATTTTTAGTGAGCTTTAAATTGTCACAATATTAGACACGCCATAGTACTAATAATTGATGCTTTATAAAAATCTTTTTTTGGTAGTGTTGCATTTGGTTTTGAAATATTCAAGTTCTAAAAATTGACTAACAGTGGACTTTTCCATCTGCAGTTTATACTGAATGGCCAACAGAGGCAGTGTTGCAGAGGAATATTTCTCTGCTTGCTGAGAAAAAAAAAAGAAAAGTCATTCCTCAGCCTTCTCCATGCCTCGATAAATATACTTGGTAAGTCAAACTCTCATTTAATAATTTTGCCATTAATAAAAATTTCATACCATCTGATGGCACTCAGTGCCTTTTAGTGGGGTCTTCCGCATTTATATAATCTTCAAAGATGGTAGCAATATGGGTAACGCTATGGCCATCATGATACTTTATCAAAGACTTTGGCTGTCTATGTGGCTGACAAAATCTTCTTTAGATACTTGTGCAGGCAATTTCTTCTCTGAGTTAATTACCATCTTTCAGGCTGGAATGAGGTTTCTTAGGTTAGAGCAATTGACTTACTTTCAGATGGAGGGAAGCTATTTAACCTGTTTCCCTGCTCTCTGCGAGTGGGACACTGATACTCAAGATGGACTGGTATTTAGAAACTGTGTTCTTCTAACTCAAGCCCTCTTTAAATAGGAGCCCAATGCTTTCAATGGTGCAGAGTACTTTCCCATTACACCTCCTACTTGCTGTGCAGACTTATTCCCAGATACATCCCTAGTGTGTAATTGCAGATGTCTGGTCCTCCGGTGTAATCGTCATCCAGGGCGATTGATCAAGTGGTGCCATTACATCACAAAGCTACAGCAGGATGTCATCTCACATGAGGGCCAATCAGTTGCCTCTTCTAACTCTAGTCTTCTTTAAATAGGAGCACAATGCTTTTAATGGTTCAGTGTACTTTCCCATTACACCTCCTACTTGCTGTGCAGTCATATTTACAGGTAGTTACCTAGTGTGTAATTGCTGATGTCTGGTCCTCCGGTGTAATCGTCACCAAGGGCGATTGGTCAAGTGGTGCCATTACATCACAAAGCTACAGCAGGATATCATCTAACATGAGGGCCAATCAGTTGCCTAGTACGCAATAGGATACATGTATCATGGTATAGCAAAGGGAGCAATGTAGACAGGATGCCCAGCTGAAGACTAAGGTGGTGAGATGAAATGACCTAGGCCATTATTTGAAACGTTTACATTTGTTTGAAGGAGTGGTTGATCATAATATTCTGGAGTTCTCTATAGGTTAGCTGATAGGGATGTGCTAAAATTAAGATGTTGGAATCTGTTATTCATAGTTTTTATTATTCCCACAAACTGTAGTGTAAACCTTCCTCCCTTAACATATCAGATCACTGAATTGCGATGGTGTACCATAACCTATAATAATTCCTGTGAGAAGGGCACACTATCTTGTCTGCCAAAGAGATCTTTCTATCAAAGTCCTCATATAGGTGCTAGAGTTGTGTAGAGAGTACCAGCAAATGAGGTATAGGATGGAAAGAAGTCTGCTAGGTTGAAATCTAAATTGAGATTATAATTTTTAGTGAGCTTTAAATTGTCACAATATTAGACACGCCATAGTACTAATAATTGATGCTTTATAAAAATCTTTTTTTGGTAGTGTTGCATTTGGTTTTGAAATATTCAAGTTCTAAAAATTGACTAACAGTGGACTTTTCCATCTGCAGTTTATACTGAATGGCCAACAGAGGCAGTGTTGCAGAGGAATATTTCTCTGCTTGCTGAGAAAAAAAAAGAAAAGTCATTCCTCAGCCTTCTCCATGCCTCGATAAATATACTTGGTAAGTCAAACTCTCATTTAATAATTTTGCCATTAATAAAAATTCCATACCATCTGATGGCACTCAGTGCCTTTTAGTGGGGTCTTCCGCATTTATATAATCTTCAAAGATGGTAGCAATATGGGTAACGCTATGGCCATCATGATACTTTATCAAAGACTTTGGCTGTCTATGTGGCTGACAAAATCTTCTTTAGATACTTGTGCAGGCAATTTCTTCTCTGAGTTAATTACCATCTTTCAGGCTGGAATGAGGTTTCTTAGGTTAGAGCAATTGACTTACTTTCAGATGGAGGGAAGCTATTTAACCTGTTTCCCTGCTCTCTGCGAGTGGGACACTGATACTCAAGATGGACTGGTATTTAGAAACTGTGTTCTTCTAACTCTAGCCCTCTTTAAATAGGAGCCCAATGCTTTCAATGGTGCAGAGTACTTTCCCATTACACCTCCTACTTGCTGTGCAGACTTATTCCCAGATACATCCCTAGTGTGTAATTGCAGATGTCTGGTCCTCCGGTGTAATCGTCATCCAGGGCGATTGATCAAGTGGTGCCATTACATCACAAAGCTACAGCAGGATGTCATCTCACATGAGGGCCAATCAGTTGCCTCTTCTAACTCTAGTCTTCTTTAAATAGGAGCACAATGCTTTTAATGGTTCAGTGTACTTTCCCATTACACCTCCTACTTGCTGTGCAGTCATATTTACAGGTAGTTACCTAGTGTGTAATTGCTGATGTCTGGTCCTCCGGTGTAATCGTCACCAAGGGCGATTGGTCAAGTGGTGCCCTTACATCACAAAGCTACAGCAGGATATCATCTAACATGAGGGCCAATCAGTTGCCTAGTACGCAATAGGATACATGTATCATGGTATAGCAAAGGGAGCAATGTAGACAGGATGCCCAGCTGAAGACTAAGGTGGTGAGATGAAATGACCTAGGCCATTATTTGAAACGTATACATTTGTTTGAAGGAGTGGTTGATCATAACATTCTGGAGTTCTCTATAGGTTAGCTGATAGGGATGTGCTAAAATTAATATGTTGGAATCTGTTATTCATAGTTTTTATTATTCCCACAAACTGTAGTGTAAACCTTCCTCCCTTAACATATCAGATCACTGAATTGCGATGGTGTACCATAACCTATAATAATTCCTGTGAGAAGGGCACACTATCTTGTGTGCCAAAGAGATCTTTCTATCGAAATCCTCATATAGGTGCTAGAGTTGTGTAGAGAGTACCAGCAAATGAGGTATAGGATGGAAAGAAGTCTGCTAGGTTGAAATCTAAATTGAGATTATAATTTTTAGTGAGCTTTAAATTGTCACAATATTAGACACGCCATAGTACTAATAATTGATGCTTTATAAAAATCTTTTTTTGGTAGTGTTGCATTTGGTTTTGAAATATTCAAGTTCTAAAAATTGACTAACAGTGGACTTTTCCATCTGCAGTTTATACTGAATGGCCAACAGAGGCAGTGTTGCAGAGGAATATTTCTCTGCTTGCTGAGAAAAAAAAAGAAAAGTCATTCCTCAGCCTTCTCCATGCCTCGATAAATATACTTGGTAAGTCAAACTCTCATTTAATAATTTTGCCATTAATAAAAATTTCATACCATCTGATGGCACTCAGTGCCTTTTAGTGGGGTCTTCCGCATTTATATAATCTTCAAAGATGGTAGCAATATGGGTAACGCTATGGCCATCATGATACTTTATCAAAGACTTTGGCTTTGGCTTTGGATGGAGTGGGACACTGATACTCAAGATGGACTGGTATTTAGAAACTGTGTTCTTCTAACTCTAGCCCTCTTTAAATAGGAGCCCAATGCTTTCAATGGTGCAGAGTACTTTCCCATTACACCTCCTACTTGCTGTGCAGACTTATTCCCAGATTCCTCCCTAGTGTGTCATTGCAGATGTCTGGTCCTCCGGTGTAATCATCATCCAGGGCGATTGATCAAGTGGTGCCATTACATCACAAAGCTACAGCAGGATGTCATCTCACATGAGGGCCAATCAGTTGCCTCTTCTAACTCCAGTCTTCTTTAAATAGGAGCACAATGCTTTTAATGGTTCAGTGTACTTTCCCATTACACCTCCTACTTGCTGTGCAGTCATATTTACAGGTAGTTACCTAGTGTGTAATTGCTGTTGTCTGGTCCTCCGGTGTAATCGTCACCAAGGGCGATTGGTCAAGTGGTGCCATTACATCACAAAGCTACAGCAGGATATCATCTAACATGAGGGCCAATCAGTTGCCTAGTACGCAATAGGATACATGTATCATGGTATAGCAAAGGGAGCAATGGAGACAGGATGCCCAGCTGAAGCCTAAGGTGGTGAGATGAAATGACCTAGGCCATTATTTGAAACGTATACATTTGTTTGAAGGAGTGGTTAATCATAACATTCTGGAGTTCTCTATAGGTTAGCTGATAGGGATGTGCTAAAATTAAGATGTTGGAATCTGTTATTCATAGTTTTTATTATTCCCACAAACTTTAGTGTAAACCTTCCTCCCTTAACATATCAGATCACTGAATTGCGATGGTGTACCATAACCTATAATAATTCCTGTGAGAAGGGCACACTATCTTGTCTGCCAAAGAGATCTTTCTATCAAAGTCCTCATATAGGTGCTAGAGTTGTGTAGAGAGTACCAGCAAATGAGGTATAGGATGGAAAGAAGTCTGCTAGGTTGAAATCTAAATTGAGATTATAATTTTTAGTGAGCTTTAAATTGTCACAATATTAGACACGCCATAGTACTAATAATTGATGCTTTATAAAAATCTTTTTTTGGTAGTGTTGCATTTGGTTTTGAAATATTCAAGTTCTAAAAATTGACTAACAGTGGACTTTTCCATCTGCAGTTTATACTGAATGGCCAACAGAGGCAGTGTTGCAGAGGAATATTTCTCTGCTTGCTGAGAAAAAAAAAAGAAAAGTCATTCCTCAGCCTTCTCCATGCCTCGATAAATATACTTGGTAAGTCAAACTCTCATTTAATAATTTTGCCATTAATAAAAATTTCATACCATCTGATGGCACTCAGTGCCTTTTAGTGGGGTCTTCCGCATTTATATAATCTTCAAAGATGGTAGCAATATGGGTAACGCTATGGCCATCATGATACTTTATCAAAGACTTTGGCTGTCTATGTGGCTGACAAAATCTTCTTTAGATACTTGTGCAGGCAATTTCTTCTCTGAGTTAATTACCATCTTTCAGGCTGGAATGAGGTTTCTTAGGTTAGAGCAATTGACTTACTTTCAGATGGAGGGAAGCTATTTAACCTGTTTCCCTGCTCTCTGCGAGTGGGACACTGATACTCAAGATGGACTGGTATTTAGAAACTGTGTTCTTCTAACTCAAGCCCTCTTTAAATAGGAGCCCAATGCTTTCAATGGTGCAGAGTACTTTCCCATTACACCTCCTACTTGCTGTGCAGACTTATTCCCAGATACATCCCTAGTGTGTAATTGCAGATGTCTGGTCCTCCGGTGTAATCGTCATCCAGGGCGATTGATCAAGTGGTGCCATTACATCACAAAGCTACAGCAGGATGTCATCTCACATGAGGGCCAATCAGTTGCCTCTTCTAACTCTAGTCTTCTTTAAATAGGAGCACAATGCTTTTAATGGTTCAGTGTACTTTCCCATTACACCTCCTACTTGCTGTGCAGTCATATTTACAGGTAGTTACCTAGTGTGTAATTGCTGATGTCTGGTCCTCCGGTGTAATCGTCACCAAGGGCGATTGGTCAAGTGGTGCCATTACATCACAAAGCTACAGCAGGATATCATCTAACATGAGGGCCAATCAGTTGCCTAGTACGCAATAGGATACATGTATCATGGTATAGCAAAGGGAGCAATGTAGACAGGATGCCCAGCTGAAGACTAAGGTGGTGAGATGAAATGACCTAGGCCATTATTTGAAACGTTTACATTTGTTTGAAGGAGTGGTTGATCATAATATTCTGGAGTTCTCTATAGGTTAGCTGATAGGGATGTGCTAAAATTAAGATGTTGGAATCTGTTATTCATAGTTTTTATTATTCCCACAAACTGTAGTGTAAACCTTCCTCCCTTAACATATCAGATCACTGAATTGCGATGGTGTACCATAACCTATAATAATTCCTGTGAGAAGGGCACACTATCTTGTCTGCCAAAGAGATCTTTCTATCAAAGTCCTCATATAGGTGCTAGAGTTGTGTAGAGAGTACCAGCAAATGAGGTATAGGATGGAAAGAAGTCTGCTAGGTTGAAATCTAAATTGAGATTATAATTTTTAGTGAGCTTTAAATTGTCACAATATTAGACACGCCATAGTACTAATAATTGATGCTTTATAAAAATCTTTTTTTGGTAGTGTTGCATTTGGTTTTGAAATATTCAAGTTCTAAAAATTGACTAACAGTGGACTTTTCCATCTGCAGTTTATACTGAATGGCCAACAGAGGCAGTGTTGCAGAGGAATATTTCTCTGCTTGCTGAGAAAAAAAAAGAAAAGTCATTCCTCAGCCTTCTCCATGCCTCGATAAATATACTTGGTAAGTCAAACTCTCATTTAATAATTTTGCCATTAATAAAAATTCCATACCATCTGATGGCACTCAGTGCCTTTTAGTGGGGTCTTCCGCATTTATATAATCTTCAAAGATGGTAGCAATATGGGTAACGCTATGGCCATCATGATACTTTATCAAAGACTTTGGCTGTCTATGTGGCTGACAAAATCTTCTTTAGATACTTGTGCAGGCAATTTCTTCTCTGAGTTAATTACCATCTTTCAGGCTGGAATGAGGTTTCTTAGGTTAGAGCAATTGACTTACTTTCAGATGGAGGGAAGCTATTTAACCTGTTTCCCTGCTCTCTGCGAGTGGGACACTGATACTCAAGATGGACTGGTATTTAGAAACTGTGTTCTTCTAACTCTAGCCCTCTTTAAATAGGAGCCCAATGCTTTCAATGGTGCAGAGTACTTTCCCATTACACCTCCTACTTGCTGTGCAGACTTATTCCCAGATACATCCCTAGTGTGTAATTGCAGATGTCTGGTCCTCCGGTGTAATCGTCATCCAGGGCGATTGATCAAGTGGTGCCATTACATCACAAAGCTACAGCAGGATGTCATCTCACATGAGGGCCAATCAGTTGCCTCTTCTAACTCTAGTCTTCTTTAAATAGGAGCACAATGCTTTTAATGGTTCAGTGTACTTTCCCATTACACCTCCTACTTGCTGTGCAGTCATATTTACAGGTAGTTACCTAGTGTGTAATTGCTGATGTCTGGTCCTCCGGTGTAATCGTCACCAAGGGCGATTGGTCAAGTGGTGCCCTTACATCACAAAGCTACAGCAGGATATCATCTAACATGAGGGCCAATCAGTTGCCTAGTACGCAATAGGATACATGTATCATGGTATAGCAAAGGGAGCAATGTAGACAGGATGCCCAGCTGAAGACTAAGGTGGTGAGATGAAATGACCTAGGCCATTATTTGAAACGTTTACATTTGTTTGAAGGAGTGGTTGATCATAATATTCTGGAGTTCTCTATAGGTTAGCTGATAGGGATGTGCTAAAATTAAGATGTTGGAATCTGTTATTCATAGTTTTTATTATTCCCACAAACTGTAGTGTAAACCTTCCTCCCTTAACATATCAGATCACTCAATTGCGATGGTGTACCATAACCTATAATAATTCCTGTGAGAAGGGCACACTATCTTGTCTGCCAAAGAGATCTTTCTATCGAAATCCTCATATAGGTGCTAGAGTTGGGTAGAGAGTACCAGCAAATGAGGTATAGGATGGAAAGAAGTCTGCTAGGTTGAAATCTAAATTGAGATTATAATTTTTAGTGAGCTTTAAATTGTCACAATATTAGACACGCCATAGTACTAATAATTGATGCTTTATAAAAAGCTTTTTTTGGTAGTGTTGCATTTGGTTTTGAAATATTCAAGTTCTAAAAATTGACTAACAGTGGACTTTTCCATCTGCAGTTTATACTGAATGGCCAACAGAGGCAGTGTTGCAGAGGAATATTTCTCTGCTTGCTGAGAAAAAAAAAGAAAAGTCATTCCTCAGCCTTCTCCATGCCTCGATAAATATACTTGGTAAGTCAAACTCTCATTTAATAATTTTGCCATTAATAAAAATTTCATACCATCTGATGGCACTCAGTGCCTTTTAGTGGGGTCTTCCGCATTTATATAATCTTCAAAGATGGTAGCAATATGGGTAACGCTATGGCCATCATGATACTTTATCAAAGACTTTGGCTGTCTATGTGGCTGACAAAATCTTCTTTAGATACTTGTGCAGGCAATTTCTTCTCTGAGTTAATTACCATCTTTCAGGCTGGAATGAGGTTTCTTAGGTTAGAGCAATTGACTTACTTTCAGATGGAGGGAAGCTATTTAACCTGTTTCCCTGCTCTCTGCGAGTGGGACACTGATACTCAAGATGGACTGGTATTTAGAAACTGTGTTCTTCTAACTCTAGCCCTCTTTAAATAGGAGCCCAATGCTTTCAATGGTGCAGAGTACTTTCCCATTACACCTCCTACTTGCTGTGCAGACTTATTCCCAGATTCCTCCCTAGTGTGTAATTGCAGATGTCTGGTCCTCCGGTGTAATCATCATCCAGGGCGATTGATCAAGTGGTGCCATTACATCACAAAGCTACAGCAGGATGTCATCTCACATGAGGGCCAATCAGTTGCCTCTTCTAACTCCAGTCTTCTTTAAATAGGAGCACAATGCTTTTAATGGTTCAGTGTACTTTCCCATTACACCTCCTACTTGCTGTGCAGTCATATTTACAGGTAGTTACCTAGTGTGTAATTGCTGTTGTCTGGTCCTCCGGTGTAATCGTCACCAAGGGCGATTGGTCAAGTGGTGCCATTACATCACAAAGCTACAGCAGGATATCATCTAACATGAGGGCCAATCAGTTGCCTAGTACGCAATAGGATACATGTATCATGGTATAGCAAAGGGAGCAATGTAGACAGGATGCCCAGCTGAAGACTAAGGTGGTGAGATGAAATGACCTAGGCCATTATTTGAAACGTATACATTTGTTTGAAGGAGTGGTTAATCATAACATTCTGGAGTTCTCTATAGGTTAGCTGATAGGGATGTGCTAAAATTAAGATGTTGGAATCTGTTATTCATAGTTTTTATTATTCCCACAAACTGTAGTGTAAACCTTCCTCCCTTAACATATCAGATCACTGAATTGCGATGGTGTACCATAACCTATAATAATTCCTGTGAGAAGGGCACACTATCTTGTCTGCCAAAGAGATCTTTCTATCGAAGTCCTCATATAGGTGCTAGAGTTGTGTAGAGAGTACCAGCAAATGAGGTATAGGATGGAAAGAAGTCTGCTAGGTTGAAATCTAAATTGAGATTATAATTTTTAGTGAGCTTTAAATTGTCACAATATTAGACACGCCATAGTACTAATAATTGATGCTTTATAAAAATCTTTTTTTGGTAGTGTTGCATTTGGTTTTGAAATATTCAAGTTCTAAAAATTGACTAACAGTGGACTTTTCCATCTGCAGTTTATACTGAATGGCCAACAGAGGCAGTGTTGCAGAGGAATATTTCTCTGCTTGCTGAGAAAAAAAAAGAAAAGTCATTCCTCAGCCTTCTCCATGCCTCGATAAATATACTTGGTAAGTCAAACTCTCATTTAATAATTTTGCCATTAATAAAAATTTCATACCATCTGATGGCACTCAGTGCCTTTTAGTGGGGTCTTCCGCATTTATATAATCTTCAAAGATGGTAGCAATATGGGTAACGCTATGGCCATCATGATACTTTATCAAAGACTTTGGCTGTCTATGTGGCTGACAAAATCTTCTTTAGATACTTGTGCAGGCAATTTCTTCTCTGAGTTAATTACCATCTTTCAGGCTGGAATGAGGTTTCTTAGGTTAGAGCAATTGACTTACTTTCAGATGGAGGGAAGCTATTTAACCTGTTTCCCTGCTCTCTGCGAGTGGGACACTGATACTCAAGATGGACTGGTATTTAGAAACTGTGTTCTTCTAACTCTAGCCCTCTTTAAATAGGAGCCCAATGCTTTCAATGGTGCAGAGTACTTTCCCATTACACCTCCTACTTGCTGTGCAGACTTATTCCCAGATTCTTCCCTAGTGTGTAATTGCAGATGTCTGGTCCTCCGGTGTAATCATCATCCAGGGCGATTGATCAAGTGGTGCCATTACATCACAAAGCTACAGAAGGATGTCATCTCACATGAGGGCCAATCAGTTGCCTCTTCTAACTCCAGTCTTCTTTAAATAGGAGCACAATGCTTTTAATGGTTCAGTGTACTTTCCCATTACACCTCCTACTTGCTGTGCAGTCATATTTACAGGTAGTTACCTAGTGTGTAATTGCTGTTGTCTGGTCCTCCGGTGTAATCGTCACCAAGGGCGATTGGTCAAGTGGTGCCATTACATCACAAAGCTACAGCAGGATATCATCTAACATGAGGGCCAATCAGTTGCCTAGTACGCAATAGGATACATGTATCATGGTATAGCAAAGGGAGCAATGGAGACAGGATGCCCAGCTGAAGCCTAAGGTGGTGAGATGAAATGACCTAGGCCATTATTTGAAACGTATACATTTGTTTGAAGGAGTGGTTAATCATAACATTCTGGAGTTCTCTATAGGTTAGCTGATAGGGATGTGCTAAAATTAAGATGTTGGAATCTGTTATTCATAGTTTTTATTATTCCCACAAACTTTAGTGTAAACCTTCCTCCCTTAACATATCAGATCACTGAATTGCGATGGTGTACCATAACCTATAATAATTCCTGTGAGAAGGGCACACTATCTTGTCTGCCAAAGAGATCTTTCTATCAAAGTCCTCATATAGGTGCTAGAGTTGTGTAGAGAGTACCAGCAAATGAGGTATAGGATGGAAAGAAGTCTGCTAGGTTGAAATCTAAATTGAGATTATAATTTTTAGTGAGCTTTAAATTGTCACAATATTAGACACGCCATAGTACTAATAATTGATGCTTTATAAAAATCTTTTTTTGGTAGTGTTGCATTTGGTTTTGAAATATTCAAGTTCTAAAAATTGACTAACAGTGGACTTTTCCATCTGCAGTTTATACTGAATGGCCAACAGAGGCAGTGTTGCAGAGGAATATTTCTCTGCTTGCTGAGAAAAAAAAAAGAAAAGTCATTCCTCAGCCTTCTCCATGCCTCGATAAATATACTTGGTAAGTCAAACTCTCATTTAATAATTTTGCCATTAATAAAAATTTCATACCATCTGATGGCACTCAGTGCCTTTTAGTGGGGTCTTCCGCATTTATATAATCTTCAAAGATGGTAGCAATATGGGTAACGCTATGGCCATCATGATACTTTATCAAAGACTTTGGCTGTCTATGTGGCTGACAAAATCTTCTTTAGATACTTGTGCAGGCAATTTCTTCTCTGAGTTAATTACCATCTTTCAGGCTGGAATGAGGTTTCTTAGGTTAGAGCAATTGACTTACTTTCAGATGGAGGGAAGCTATTTAACCTGTTTCCCTGCTCTCTGCGAGTGGGACACTGATACTCAAGATGGACTGGTATTTAGAAACTGTGTTCTTCTAACTCAAGCCCTCTTTAAATAGGAGCCCAATGCTTTCAATGGTGCAGAGTACTTTCCCATTACACCTCCTACTTGCTGTGCAGACTTATTCCCAGATACATCCCTAGTGTGTAATTGCAGATGTCTGGTCCTCCGGTGTAATCGTCATCCAGGGCGATTGATCAAGTGGTGCCATTACATCACAAAGCTACAGCAGGATGTCATCTCACATGAGGGCCAATCAGTTGCCTCTTCTAACTCTAGTCTTCTTTAAATAGGAGCACAATGCTTTTAATGGTTCAGTGTACTTTCCCATTACACCTCCTACTTGCTGTGCAGTCATATTTACAGGTAGTTACCTAGTGTGTAATTGCTGATGTCTGGTCCTCCGGTGTAATCGTCACCAAGGGCGATTGGTCAAGTGGTGCCATTACATCACAAAGCTACAGCAGGATATCATCTAACATGAGGGCCAATCAGTTGCCTAGTACGCAATAGGATACATGTATCATGGTATAGCAAAGGGAGCAATGTAGACAGGATGCCCAGCTGAAGACTAAGGTGGTGAGATGAAATGACCTAGGCCATTATTTGAAACGTTTACATTTGTTTGAAGGAGTGGTTGATCATAATATTCTGGAGTTCTCTATAGGTTAGCTGATAGGGATGTGCTAAAATTAAGATGTTGGAATCTGTTATTCATAGTTTTTATTATTCCCACAAACTGTAGTGTAAACCTTCCTCCCTTAACATATCAGATCACTGAATTGCGATGGTGTACCATAACCTATAATAATTCCTGTGAGAAGGGCACACTATCTTGTCTGCCAAAGAGATCTTTCTATCAAAGTCCTCATATAGGTGCTAGAGTTGTGTAGAGAGTACCAGCAAATGAGGTATAGGATGGAAAGAAGTCTGCTAGGTTGAAATCTAAATTGAGATTATAATTTTTAGTGAGCTTTAAATTGTCACAATATTAGACACGCCATAGTACTAATAATTGATGCTTTATAAAAATCTTTTTTTGGTAGTGTTGCATTTGGTTTTGAAATATTCAAGTTCTAAAAATTGACTAACAGTGGACTTTTCCATCTGCAGTTTATACTGAATGGCCAACAGAGGCAGTGTTGCAGAGGAATATTTCTCTGCTTGCTGAGAAAAAAAAAGAAAAGTCATTCCTCAGCCTTCTCCATGCCTCGATAAATATACTTGGTAAGTCAAACTCTCATTTAATAATTTTGCCATTAATAAAAATTCCATACCATCTGATGGCACTCAGTGCCTTTTAGTGGGGTCTTCCGCATTTATATAATCTTCAAAGATGGTAGCAATATGGGTAACGCTATGGCCATCATGATACTTTATCAAAGACTTTGGCTGTCTATGTGGCTGACAAAATCTTCTTTAGATACTTGTGCAGGCAATTTCTTCTCTGAGTTAATTACCATCTTTCAGGCTGGAATGAGGTTTCTTAGGTTAGAGCAATTGACTTACTTTCAGATGGAGGGAAGCTATTTAACCTGTTTCCCTGCTCTCTGCGAGTGGGACACTGATACTCAAGATGGACTGGTATTTAGAAACTGTGTTCTTCTAACTCTAGCCCTCTTTAAATAGGAGCCCAATGCTTTCAATGGTGCAGAGTACTTTCCCATTACACCTCCTACTTGCTGTGCAGACTTATTCCCAGATACATCCCTAGTGTGTAATTGCAGATGTCTGGTCCTCCGGTGTAATCGTCATCCAGGGCGATTGATC
This sequence comes from Lissotriton vulgaris, assembly GCF_964263255.1. NCBI lineage: Eukaryota > Metazoa > Chordata > Amphibia > Caudata > Salamandridae > Lissotriton > Lissotriton vulgaris. The sequence continues at coordinate 353,951,433 of NC_141698.1, forward strand.
AAGTGGTGCCATTACATCACAAAGCTACAGCAGGATGTCATCTCACATGAGGGCCAATCAGTTGCCTCTTCTAACTCTAGTCTTCTTTAAATAGGAGCACAATGCTTTTAATGGTTCAGTGTACTTTCCCATTACACCTCCTACTTGCTGTGCAGTCATATTTACAGGTAGTTACCTAGTGTGTAATTGCTGATGTCTGGTCCTCCGGTGTAATCGTCACCAAGGGCGATTGGTCAAGTGGTGCCCTTACATCACAAAGCTACAGCAGGATATCATCTAACATGAGGGCCAATCAGTTGCCTAGTACGCAATAGGATACATGTATCATGGTATAGCAAAGGGAGCAATGTAGACAGGATGCCCAGCTGAAGACTAAGGTGGTGAGATGAAATGACCTAGGCCATTATTTGAAACGTTTACATTTGTTTGAAGGAGTGGTTGATCATAATATTCTGGAGTTCTCTATAGGTTAGCTGATAGGGATGTGCTAAAATTAAGATGTTGGAATCTGTTATTCATAGTTTTTATTATTCCCACAAACTGTAGTGTAAACCTTCCTCCCTTAACATATCAGATCACTCAATTGCGATGGTGTACCATAACCTATAATAATTCCTGTGAGAAGGGCACACTATCTTGTCTGCCAAAGAGATCTTTCTATCGAAATCCTCATATAGGTGCTAGAGTTGGGTAGAGAGTACCAGCAAATGAGGTATAGGATGGAAAGAAGTCTGCTAGGTTGAAATCTAAATTGAGATTATAATTTTTAGTGAGCTTTAAATTGTCACAATATTAGACACGCCATAGTACTAATAATTGATGCTTTATAAAAAGCTTTTTTTGGTAGTGTTGCATTTGGTTTTGAAATATTCAAGTTCTAAAAATTGACTAACAGTGGACTTTTCCATCTGCAGTTTATACTGAATGGCCAACAGAGGCAGTGTTGCAGAGGAATATTTCTCTGCTTGCTGAGAAAAAAAAAGAAAAGTCATTCCTCAGCCTTCTCCATGCCTCGATAAATATACTTGGTAAGTCAAACTCTCATTTAATAATTTTGCCATTAATAAAAATTTCATACCATCTGATGGCACTCAGTGCCTTTTAGTGGGGTCTTCCGCATTTATATAATCTTCAAAGATGGTAGCAATATGGGTAACGCTATGGCCATCATGATACTTTATCAAAGACTTTGGCTGTCTATGTGGCTGACAAAATCTTCTTTAGATACTTGTGCAGGCAATTTCTTCTCTGAGTTAATTACCATCTTTCAGGCTGGAATGAGGTTTCTTAGGTTAGAGCAATTGACTTACTTTCAGATGGAGGGAAGCTATTTAACCTGTTTCCCTGCTCTCTGCGAGTGGGACACTGATACTCAAGATGGACTGGTATTTAGAAACTGTGTTCTTCTAACTCTAGCCCTCTTTAAATAGGAGCCCAATGCTTTCAATGGTGCAGAGTACTTTCCCATTACACCTCCTACTTGCTGTGCAGACTTATTCCCAGATTCCTCCCTAGTGTGTAATTGCAGATGTCTGGTCCTCCGGTGTAATCATCATCCAGGGCGATTGATCAAGTGGTGCCATTACATCACAAAGCTACAGCAGGATGTCATCTCACATGAGGGCCAATCAGTTGCCTCTTCTAACTCCAGTCTTCTTTAAATAGGAGCACAATGCTTTTAATGGTTCAGTGTACTTTCCCATTACACCTCCTACTTGCTGTGCAGTCATATTTACAGGTAGTTACCTAGTGTGTAATTGCTGTTGTCTGGTCCTCCGGTGTAATCGTCACCAAGGGCGATTGGTCAAGTGGTGCCATTACATCACAAAGCTACAGCAGGATATCATCTAACATGAGGGCCAATCAGTTGCCTAGTACGCAATAGGATACATGTATCATGGTATAGCAAAGGGAGCAATGTAGACAGGATGCCCAGCTGAAGACTAAGGTGGTGAGATGAAATGACCTAGGCCATTATTTGAAACGTATACATTTGTTTGAAGGAGTGGTTAATCATAACATTCTGGAGTTCTCTATAGGTTAGCTGATAGGGATGTGCTAAAATTAAGATGTTGGAATCTGTTATTCATAGTTTTTATTATTCCCACAAACTGTAGTGTAAACCTTCCTCCCTTAACATATCAGATCACTGAATTGCGATGGTGTACCATAACCTATAATAATTCCTGTGAGAAGGGCACACTATCTTGTCTGCCAAAGAGATCTTTCTATCGAAGTCCTCATATAGGTGCTAGAGTTGTGTAGAGAGTACCAGCAAATGAGGTATAGGATGGAAAGAAGTCTGCTAGGTTGAAATCTAAATTGAGATTATAATTTTTAGTGAGCTTTAAATTGTCACAATATTAGACACGCCATAGTACTAATAATTGATGCTTTATAAAAATCTTTTTTTGGTAGTGTTGCATTTGGTTTTGAAATATTCAAGTTCTAAAAATTGACTAACAGTGGACTTTTCCATCTGCAGTTTATACTGAATGGCCAACAGAGGCAGTGTTGCAGAGGAATATTTCTCTGCTTGCTGAGAAAAAAAAAGAAAAGTCATTCCTCAGCCTTCTCCATGCCTCGATAAATATACTTGGTAAGTCAAACTCTCATTTAATAATTTTGCCATTAATAAAAATTTCATACCATCTGATGGCACTCAGTGCCTTTTAGTGGGGTCTTCCGCATTTATATAATCTTCAAAGATGGTAGCAATATGGGTAACGCTATGGCCATCATGATACTTTATCAAAGACTTTGGCTGTCTATGTGGCTGACAAAATCTTCTTTAGATACTTGTGCAGGCAATTTCTTCTCTGAGTTAATTACCATCTTTCAGGCTGGAATGAGGTTTCTTAGGTTAGAGCAATTGACTTACTTTCAGATGGAGGGAAGCTATTTAACCTGTTTCCCTGCTCTCTGCGAGTGGGACACTGATACTCAAGATGGACTGGTATTTAGAAACTGTGTTCTTCTAACTCTAGCCCTCTTTAAATAGGAGCCCAATGCTTTCAATGGTGCAGAGTACTTTCCCATTACACCTCCTACTTGCTGTGCAGACTTATTCCCAGATTCTTCCCTAGTGTGTAATTGCAGATGTCTGGTCCTCCGGTGTAATCATCATCCAGGGCGATTGATCAAGTGGTGCCATTACATCACAAAGCTACAGAAGGATGTCATCTCACATGAGGGCCAATCAGTTGCCTCTTCTAACTCCAGTCTTCTTTAAATAGGAGCACAATGCTTTTAATGGTTCAGTGTACTTTCCCATTACACCTCCTACTTGCTGTGCAGTCATATTTACAGGTAGTTACCTAGTGTGTAATTGCTGTTGTCTGGTCCTCCGGTGTAATCGTCACCAAGGGCGATTGGTCAAGTGGTGCCATTACATCACAAAGCTACAGCAGGATATCATCTAACATGAGGGCCAATCAGTTGCCTAGTACGCAATAGGATACATGTATCATGGTATAGCAAAGGGAGCAATGTAGACAGGATGCCCAGCTGAAGACTAAGGTGGTGAGATGAAATGACCTAGGCCATTATTTGAAACGTATACATTTGTTTGAAGGAGTGGTTAATCATAACATTCTGGAGTTCTCTATAGGTTAGCTGATAGGGATGTGCTAAAATTAAGATGTTGGAATCTGTTATTCATAGTTTTTATTATTCCCACAAACTGTAGTGTAAACCTTCCTCCCTTAACATATCAGATCACTGAATTGCGATGGCGTACCATAACCTATAATAATTCCTGTGAGAAGGGCACACTATCTTGTCTGCCAAAGAGATCTTTCTATCGAAGTCCTCATATAGGTGCTAGAGTTGTGTAGAGAGTACCAGCAAATGAGGTATAGGATGGAAAGAAGTCTGCTAGGTTGAAATCTAAATTGAGATTATAATTTTTAGTGAGCTTTAAATTGTCACAATATTAGACACGCCATAGTATTAATAATTGATGCTTTATAAAAATCTTTTTTTGGTAGTGTTGCATTTGGTTTTGAAATATTCAAGTTCTAAAAATTGACTAACAGTGGACTTTTCCATCTGCAGTTTATACTGAATGGCCACCAGAGGCAGTGTTGCAGAGGAATATTTCTCTGCTTGCTGAGAAAAAAAAAGAAAAGTCATTCCTCAGCCTTCTCCATGCCTCGATAAATATACTTGGTAAGTCAAACTCTCATTTAATAATTTTGCCATTAATAAAAATTTCATACCATCTGATGGCACTCAGTGCCTTTTAGTGGGGTCTTCCGCATTTATATAATCTTCAAAGATGGTAGCAATATGGGTAACGCTATGGCCATCATGATACTTTATCAAAGACTTTGGCTGTCTATGTGGCTGACAAAATCTTCTTTAGATACTTGTGCAGGCAATTTCTTCTCTGAGTTAATTACCATCTTTCAGGCTGGAATGAGGTTTCTTAGGTTAGAGCAATTGACTTACTTTCAGATGGAGGGAAGCTATTTAACCTGTTTCCCTGCTCTCTGCGAGTGGGACACTGATACTCAAGATGGACTGGTATTTAGAAACTGTGTTCTTCTAACTCTAGCCCTCTTTAAATAGGAGCCCAATGCTTTCAATGGTGCAGAGTACTTTCCCATTACACCTCCTACTTGCTGTGCAGACTTATTCCCAGATTCCTCCCTAGTGTGTAATTGCAGATGTCTGGTCCTCCGGTGTAATCGTCATCCAGGGCGATTGATCAAGTGGTGCCATTACATCACAAAGCTACAGCAGGATGTCATCTCACATGAGGGCCAATCAGTTGCCTCTTCTAACTCTAGTCTTCTTTAAATAGGAGCACAATGCTTTTAATGGTTCAGTGTACTTTCCCATTACACCTTCTACTTGCTGTGCAGTCATATTTACAGGTAGTTACCTAGTGTGTAATTGCTGATGTCTGGTCCTCCGGTGTAATCGTCACCAAGGGCGATTGGTCAAGTGGTGCCATTACATCACAAAGCTACAGCAGGATATCATCTAACATGAGGGCCAATCAGTTGCCTAGTACGCAATAGGATACATGTATCATGGTATAGCAAAGGGAGCAATGTAGACAGGATGCCCAGCTGAAGACTAAGGTGGTGAGATGAAATGACCTAGGCCATTATTTGAAACGTATACATTTGTTTGAAGGAGTGGTTGATCATAACATTCTGGAGTTCTCTATAGGTTAGCTGATAGGGATGTGCTAAAATTAATATGTTGGAATCTGTTATTCATAGTTTTTATTATTCCCACAAACTGTAGTGTAAACCTTCCTCCCTTAACATATCAGATCACTGAATTGCGATGGTGTACCATAACCTATAATAATTCCTGTGAGAAGGGCACACTATCTTGTGTGCCAAAGAGATCTTTCTATCGAAATCCTCATATAGGTGCTAGAGTTGTGTAGAGAGTACCAGCAAATGAGGTATAGGATGGAAAGAAGTCTGCTAGGTTGAAATCTAAATTGAGATTATAATTTTTAGTGAGCTTTAAATTGTCACAATATTAGACACGCCATAGTACTAATAATTGATGCTTTATAAAAATCTTTTTTTGGTAGTGTTGCATTTGGTTTTGAAATATTCAAGTTCTAAAAATTGACTAACAGTGGACTTTTCCATCTGCAGTTTATACTGAATGGCCAACAGAGGCAGTGTTGCAGAGGAATATTTCTCTGCTTGCTGAGAAAAAAAAAGAAAAGCCATTCCTCAGCCTTCTCCATGCCTCGATAAATATACTTGGTAAGTCAAACTCTCATTTAATAATTTTGCCATTAATAAAAATTTCATACCATCTGATGGCACTCAGTGCCTTTTAGTGGGGTCTTCCGCATTTATATAATCTTCAAAGATGGTAGCAATATGGGTAACGCTATGGCCATCATGATACTTTATCAAAGACTTTGGCTTTGGCTTTGGATGGAGTGGGACACTGATACTCAAGATGGACTGGTATTTAGAAACTGTGTTCTTCTAACTCTAGCCCTCTTTAAATAGGAGCCCAATGCTTTCAATGGTGCAGAGTACTTTCCCATTACACCTCCTACTTGCTGTGCAGACTTATTCCCAGATTCCTCCCTAGTGTGTCATTGCAGATGTCTGGTCCTCCGGTGTAATCATCATCCAGGGCGATTGATCAAGTGGTGCCATTACATCACAAAGCTACAGCAGGATGTCATCTCACATGAGGGCCAATCAGTTGCCTCTTCTAACTCCAGTCTTCTTTAAATAGGAGCACAATGCTTTTAATGGTTCAGTGTACTTTCCCATTACACCTCCTACTTGCTGTGCAGTCATATTTACAGGTAGTTACCTAGTGTGTAATTGCTGTTGTCTGGTCCTCCGGTGTAATCGTCACCAAGGGCGATTGGTCAAGTGGTGCCATTACATCACAAAGCTACAGCAGGATATCATCTAACATGAGGGCCAATCAGTTGCCTAGTACGCAATAGGATACATGTATCATGGTATAGCAAAGGGAGCAATGGAGACAGGATGCCCAGCTGAAGCCTAAGGTGGTGAGATGAAATGACCTAGGCCATTATTTGAAACGTATACATTTGTTTGAAGGAGTGGTTAATCATAACATTCTGGAGTTCTCTATAGGTTAGCTGATAGGGATGTGCTAAAATTAAGATGTTGGAATCTGTTATTCATAGTTTTTATTATTCCCACAAACTTTAGTGTAAACCTTCCTCCCTTAACATATCAGATCACTGAATTGCGATGGTGTACCATAACCTATAATAATTCCTGTGAGAAGGGCACACTATCTTGTCTGCCAAAGAGATCTTTCTATCAAAGTCCTCATATAGGTGCTAGAGTTGTGTAGAGAGTACCAGCAAATGAGGTATAGGATGGAAAGAAGTCTGCTAGGTTGAAATCTAAATTGAGATTATAATTTTTAGTGAGCTTTAAATTGTCACAATATTAGACACGCCATAGTACTAATAATTGATGCTTTATAAAAATCTTTTTTTGGTAGTGTTGCATTTGGTTTTGAAATATTCAAGTTCTAAAAATTGACTAACAGTGGACTTTTCCATCTGCAGTTTATACTGAATGGCCAACAGAGGCAGTGTTGCAGAGGAATATTTCTCTGCTTGCTGAGAAAAAAAAAAGAAAAGTCATTCCTCAGCCTTCTCCATGCCTCGATAAATATACTTGGTAAGTCAAACTCTCATTTAATAATTTTGCCATTAATAAAAATTTCATACCATCTGATGGCACTCAGTGCCTTTTAGTGGGGTCTTCCGCATTTATATAATCTTCAAAGATGGTAGCAATATGGGTAACGCTATGGCCATCATGATACTTTATCAAAGACTTTGGCTGTCTATGTGGCTGACAAAATCTTCTTTAGATACTTGTGCAGGCAATTTCTTCTCTGAGTTAATTACCATCTTTCAGGCTGGAATGAGGTTTCTTAGGTTAGAGCAATTGACTTACTTTCAGATGGAGGGAAGCTATTTAACCTGTTTCCCTGCTCTCTGCGAGTGGGACACTGATACTCAAGATGGACTGGTATTTAGAAACTGTGTTCTTCTAACTCAAGCCCTCTTTAAATAGGAGCCCAATGCTTTCAATGGTGCAGAGTACTTTCCCATTACACCTCCTACTTGCTGTGCAGACTTATTCCCAGATACATCCCTAGTGTGTAATTGCAGATGTCTGGTCCTCCGGTGTAATCGTCATCCAGGGCGATTGATCAAGTGGTGCCATTACATCACAAAGCTACAGCAGGATGTCATCTCACATGAGGGCCAATCAGTTGCCTCTTCTAACTCTAGTCTTCTTTAAATAGGAGCACAATGCTTTTAATGGTTCAGTGTACTTTCCCATTACACCTCCTACTTGCTGTGCAGTCATATTTACAGGTAGTTACCTAGTGTGTAATTGCTGATGTCTGGTCCTCCGGTGTAATCGTCACCAAGGGCGATTGGTCAAGTGGTGCCATTACATCACAAAGCTACAGCAGGATATCATCTAACATGAGGGCCAATCAGTTGCCTAGTACGCAATAGGATACATGTATCATGGTATAGCAAAGGGAGCAATGTAGACAGGATGCCCAGCTGAAGACTAAGGTGGTGAGATGAAATGACCTAGGCCATTATTTGAAACGTTTACATTTGTTTGAAGGAGTGGTTGATCATAATATTCTGGAGTTCTCTATAGGTTAGCTGATAGGGATGTGCTAAAATTAAGATGTTGGAATCTGTTATTCATAGTTTTTATTATTCCCACAAACTGTAGTGTAAACCTTCCTCCCTTAACATATCAGATCACTGAATTGCGATGGTGTACCATAACCTATAATAATTCCTGTGAGAAGGGCACACTATCTTGTCTGCCAAAGAGATCTTTCTATCAAAGTCCTCATATAGGTGCTAGAGTTGTGTAGAGAGTACCAGCAAATGAGGTATAGGATGGAAAGAAGTCTGCTAGGTTGAAATCTAAATTGAGATTATAATTTTTAGTGAGCTTTAAATTGTCACAATATTAGACACGCCATAGTACTAATAATTGATGCTTTATAAAAATCTTTTTTTGGTAGTGTTGCATTTGGTTTTGAAATATTCAAGTTCTAAAAATTGACTAACAGTGGACTTTTCCATCTGCAGTTTATACTGAATGGCCAACAGAGGCAGTGTTGCAGAGGAATATTTCTCTGCTTGCTGAGAAAAAAAAAGAAAAGTCATTCCTCAGCCTTCTCCATGCCTCGATAAATATACTTGGTAAGTCAAACTCTCATTTAATAATTTTGCCATTAATAAAAATTCCATACCATCTGATGGCACTCAGTGCCTTTTAGTGGGGTCTTCCGCATTTATATAATCTTCAAAGATGGTAGCAATATGGGTAACGCTATGGCCATCATGATACTTTATCAAAGACTTTGGCTGTCTATGTGGCTGACAAAATCTTCTTTAGATACTTGTGCAGGCAATTTCTTCTCTGAGTTAATTACCATCTTTCAGGCTGGAATGAGGTTTCTTAGGTTAGAGCAATTGACTTACTTTCAGATGGAGGGAAGCTATTTAACCTGTTTCCCTGCTCTCTGCGAGTGGGACACTGATACTCAAGATGGACTGGTATTTAGAAACTGTGTTCTTCTAACTCTAGCCCTCTTTAAATAGGAGCCCAATGCTTTCAATGGTGCAGAGTACTTTCCCATTACACCTCCTACTTGCTGTGCAGACTTATTCCCAGATACATCCCTAGTGTGTAATTGCAGATGTCTGGTCCTCCGGTGTAATCGTCATCCAGGGCGATTGATCAAGTGGTGCCATTACATCACAAAGCTACAGCAGGATGTCATCTCACATGAGGGCCAATCAGTTGCCTCTTCTAACTCTAGTCTTCTTTAAATAGGAGCACAATGCTTTTAATGGTTCAGTGTACTTTCCCATTACACCTCCTACTTGCTGTGCAGTCATATTTACAGGTAGTTACCTAGTGTGTAATTGCTGATGTCTGGTCCTCCGGTGTAATCGTCACCAAGGGCGATTGGTCAAGTGGTGCCCTTACATCACAAAGCTACAGCAGGATATCATCTAACATGAGGGCCAATCAGTTGCCTAGTACGCAATAGGATACATGTATCATGGTATAGCAAAGGGAGCAATGTAGACAGGATGCCCAGCTGAAGACTAAGGTGGTGAGATGAAATGACCTAGGCCATTATTTGAAACGTTTACATTTGTTTGAAGGAGTGGTTGATCATAATATTCTGGAGTTCTCTATAGGTTAGCTGATAGGGATGTGCTAAAATTAAGATGTTGGAATCTGTTATTCATAGTTTTTATTATTCCCACAAACTGTAGTGTAAACCTTCCTCCCTTAACATATCAGATCACTGAATTGCAATGGTGTACCATAACCTATAATAATTCCTGTGAGAAGGGCACACTATCTTGTCTGCCAAAGAGATCTTTCTATCGAAGTCCTCATATAGGTGCTAGAGTTGTGTAGAGAGTACCAGCAAATGAGGTATAGGATGGAAAGAAGTCTGCTAGGTTGAAATCTAAATTGAGATTATAATTTTTAGTGAGCTTTAAATTGTCACAATATTAGACACGCCATAGTACTAATAATTGATGCTTTATAAAAATCTTTTTTTGGTAGTGTTGCATTTGGTTTTGAAATATTCAAGTTCTAAAAATTGACTAACAGTGGACTTTTCCATCTGCAGTTTATACTGAATGGCCAACAGAGGCAGTGTTGCAGAGGAATATTTCTCTGCTTGCTGAGAAAAAAAAAAGAAAAGTCATTCCTCAGCCTTCTCCATGCCTCGATAAATATACTTGGTAAGTCAAACTCTCATTTAATAATTTTGCCATTAATAAAAATTTCATACCATCTGATGGCACTCAGTGCCTTTTAGTGGGGTCTTCCGCATTTATATAATCTTCAAAGATGGTAGCAATATGGGTAACGCTATGGCCATCATGATACTTTATCAAAGACTTTGGCTGTCTATGTGGCTGACAAAATCTTCTTTAGATACTTGTGCAGGCAATTTCTTCTCTGAGTTAATTACCATCTTTCAGGCTGGAATGAGGTTTCTTAGGTTAGAGCAATTGACTTACTTTCAGATGGAGGGAAGCTATTTAACCTGTTTCCCTGCTCTCTGCGAGTGGGACACTGATACTCAAGATGGACTGGTATTTAGAAACTGTGTTCTTCTAACTCTAGCCCTCTTTAAATAGGAGCCCAATGCTTTCAATGGTGCAGAGTACTTTCCCATTACACCTCCTACTTGCTGTGCAGACTTATTCCCAGATTCCTCCCTAGTGTGTAATTGCAGATGTCTGGTCCTCCGGTGTAATCGTCATCCAGGGCGATTGATCAAGTGGTGCCATTACATCACAAAGCTACAGCAGGATGTCATCTCACATGAGGGCCAATCAGTTGCCTCTTCTAACTCTAGTCTTCTTTAAATAGGAGCACAATGCTTTTAATGGTTCAGTGTACTTTCCCATTACACCTTCTACTTGCTGTGCAGTCATATTTACAGGTAGTTATCTAGTGTGTAATTGCTGATGTCTGGTCCTCCGGTGTAATCGTCACCAAGGGCGATTGGTCAAGTGGTGCCATTACATCACAAAGCTACAGCAGGATATCATCTAACATGAGGGCCAATCAGTTGCCTAGTACGCAATAGGATACATGTATCATGGTATAGCAAAGGGAGCAATGTAGACAGGATGCCCAGCTGAAGACTAAGGTGGTGAGATGAAATGACCTAGGCCATTATTTGAAACGTATACATTTGTTTGAAGGAGTGGTTGATCATAACATTCTGGAGTTCTCTATAGGTTAGCTGATAGGGATGTGCTAAAATTAATATGTTGGAATCTGTTATTCATAGTTTTTATTATTCCCACAAACTGTAGTGTAAACCTTCCTCCCTTAACATATCAGATCACTGAATTGCGATGGTGTACCATAACCTATAATAATTCCTGTGAGAAGGGCACACTATCTTGTGTGCCAAAGAGATCTTTCTATCGAAATCCTCATATAGGTGCTAGAGTTGTGTAGAGAGTACCAGCAAATGAGGTATAGGATGGAAAGAAGTCTGCTAGGTTGAAATCTAAATTGAGATTATAATTTTTAGTGAGCTTTAAATTGTCACAATATTAGACACGCCATAGTACTAATAATTGATGCTTTATAAAAATCTTTTTTTGGTAGTGTTGCATTTGGTTTTGAAATATTCAAGTTCTAAAAATTGACTAACAGTGGACTTTTCCATCTGCAGTTTATACTGAATGGCCAACAGAGGCAGTGTTGCAGAGGAATATTTCTCTGCTTGCTGAGAAAAAAAAAGAAAAGTCATTCCTCAGCTTTCTCCATGCCTCGATAAATATACTTGGTAAGTCAAACTCTCATTTAATAATTTTGCCATTAATAAAAATTTCATACCATCTGATGGCACTCAGTGCCTTTTAGTGGGGTCTTCCGCATTTATATAATCTTCAAAGATGGTAGCAATATGGGTAACGCTATGGCCATCATGATACTTTATCAAAGACTTTGGCTTTGGCTTTGGATGGAGTGGGACACTGATACTCAAGATGGACTGGTATTTAGAAACTGTGTTCTTCTAACTCTAGCCCTCTTTAAATAGGAGCCCAATGCTTTCAATGGTGCAGAGTACTTTCCCATTACACCTCCTACTTGCTGTGCAGACTTATTCCCAGATTCCTCCCTAGTGTGTAATTGCAGATGTCTGGTCCTCCGGTGTAATCATCATCCAGGGCGATTGATCAAGTGGTGCCATTACATCACAAAGCTACAGCAGGATGTCATCTCACATGAGGGCCAATCAGTTGCCTCTTCTAACTCCAGTCTTCTTTAAATAGGAGCACAATGCTTTTAATGGTTCAGTGTACTTTCCCATTACACCTCCTACTTGCTGTGCAGTCATATTTACAGGTAGTTACCTAGTGTGTAATTGCTGTTGTCTGGTCCTCCGGTGTAATCGTCACCAAGGGCGATTGGTCAAGTGGTGCCATTACATCACAAAGCTACAGCAGGATATCATCTAACATGAGGGCCAATCAGTTGCCTAGTACGCAATAGGATACATGTATCATGGTATAGCAAAGGGAGCAATGGAGACAGGATGCCCAGCTGAAGCCTAAGGTGGTGAGATGAAATGACCTAGGCCATTATTTGAAACGTATACATTTGTTTGAAGGAGTGGTTAATCATAACATTCTGGAGTTCTCTATAGGTTAGCTGATAGGGATGTGCTAAAATTAAGATGTTGGAATCTGTTATTCATAGTTTTTATTATTCCCACAAACTTTAGTGTAAACCTTCCTCCCTTAACATATCAGATCACTGAATTGCGATGGTGTACCATAACCTATAATAATTCCTGTGAGAAGGGCACACTATCTTGTCTGCCAAAGAGATCTTTCTATCAAAGTCCTCATATAGGTGCTAGAGTTGTGTAGAGAGTACCAGCAAATGAGGTATAGGATGGAAAGAAGTCTGCTAGGTTGAAATCTAAATTGAGATTATAATTTTTAGTGAGCTTTAAATTGTCACAATATTAGACACGCCATAGTACTAATAATTGATGCTTTATAAAAATCTTTTTTTGGTAGTGTTGCATTTGGTTTTGAAATATTCAAGTTCTAAAAATTGACTAACAGTGGACTTTTCCATCTGCAGTTTATACTGAATGGCCAACAGAGGCAGTGTTGCAGAGGAATATTTCTCTGCTTGCTGAGAAAAAAAAAGAAAAGTCATTCCTCAGCCTTCTCCATGCCTCGATAAATATACTTGGTAAGTCAAACTCTCATTTAATAATTTTGCCATTAATAAAAATTTCATACCATCTGATGGCACTCAGTGCCTTTTAGTGGGGTCTTCCGCATTTATATAATCTTCAAAGATGGTAGCAATATGGGTAACGCTATGGCCATCATGATACTTTATCAAAGACTTTGGCTGTCTATGTGGCTGACAAAATCTTCTTTAGATACTTGTGCAGGCAATTTCTTCTCTGAGTTAATTACCATCTTTCAGGCTGGAATGAGGTTTCTTAGGTTAGAGCAATTGACTTACTTTCAGATGGAGGGAAGCTATTTAACCTGTTTCCCTGCTCTCTGCGAGTGGGACACTGATACTCAAGATGGACTGGTATTTAGAAACTGTGTTCTTCTAACTCAAGCCCTCTTTAAATAGGAGCCCAATGCTTTCAATGGTGCAGAGTACTTTCCCATTACACCTCCTACTTGCTGTGCAGACTTATTCCCAGATACATCCCTAGTGTGTAATTGCAGATGTCTGGTCCTCCGGTGTAATCGTCATCCAGGGCGATTGATCAAGTGGTGCCATTACATCACAAAGCTACAGCAGGATGTCATCTCACATGAGGGCCAATCAGTTGCCTCTTCTAACTCTAGTCTTCTTTAAATAGGAGCACAATGCTTTTAATGGTTCAGTGTACTTTCCCATTACACCTCCTACTTGCTGTGCAGTCATATTTACAGGTAGTTACCTAGTGTGTAATTGCTGATGTCTGGTCCTCCGGTGTAATCGTCACCAAGGGCGATTGGTCAAGTGGTGCCCTTACATCACAAAGCTACAGCAGGATATCATCTAACATGAGGGCCAATCAGTTGCCTAGTACGCAATAGGATACATGTATCATGGTATAGCAAAGGGAGCAATGTAGACAGGATGCCCAGCTGAAGACTAAGGTGGTGAGATGAAATGACCTAGGCCATTATTTGAAACGTTTACATTTGTTTGAAGGAGTGGTTGATCATAATATTCTGGAGTTCTCTATAGGTTAGCTGATAGGGATGTGCTAAAATTAAGATGTTGGAATCTGTTATTCATAGTTTTTATTATTCCCACAAACTGTAGTGTAAACCTTCCTCCCTTAACATATCAGATCACTGAATTGCGATGGTGTACCATAACCTATAATAATTCCTGTGAGAAGGGCACACTATCTTGTCTGCCAAAGAGATCTTTCTATCGAAGTCCTCATATAGGTGCTAGAGTTGTGTAGAGAGTACCAGCAAATGAGGTATAGGATGGAAAGAAGTCTGCTAGGTTGAAATCTAAATTGAGATTATAATTTTTAGTGAGCTTTAAATTGTCACAATATTAGACACGCCATAGTACTAATAATTGATGCTTTATAAAAATCTTTTTTTGGTAGTGTTGCATTTTGTTTGGAAATATTCAAGTTCTAAAAATTGACTAACAGTGGACTTTTCCATCTGCAGTTTATACTGAATGGCCAACAGAGGCAGTGTTGCAGAGGAATATTTCTCTGCTTGCTGAGAAAAAAAAAGAAAAGTCATTCCTCAGCCTTCTCCATGCCTCGATAAATATACTTGGTAAGTCAAACTCTCATTTAATAATTTTGCCATTAATAAAAATTTCATACCATCTGATGGCACTCAGTGCCTTTTAGTGGGGTCTTCCGCATTTATATAATCTTCAAAGATGGTAGCAATATGGGTAACGCTATGGCCATCATGATACTTTATCAAAGACTTTGGCTGTCTATGTGGCTGACAAAATCTTCTTTAGATACTTGTGCAGGCAATTTCTTCTCTGAGTTAATTACCATCTTTCAGGCTGGAATGAGGTTTCTTAGGTTAGAGCAATTGACTTACTTTCAGATGGAGGGAAGCTATTTAACCTGTTTCCCTGCTCTCTGCGAGTGGGACACTGATACTCAAGATGGACTGGTATTTAGAAACTGTGTTCTTCTAACTCAAGCCCTCTTTAAATAGGAGCCCAATGCTTTCAATGGTGCAGAGTACTTTCCCATTACACCTCCTACTTGCTGTGCAGACTTATTCCCAGATACATCCCTAGTGTGTAATTGCAGATGTCTGGTCCTCCGGTGTAATCGTCATCCAGGGCGATTGATCAAGTGGTGCCATTACATCACAAAGCTACAGCAGGATGTCATCTCACATGAGGGCCAATCAGTTGCCTCTTCTAACTCCAGTCTTCTTTAAATAGGAGCACAATGCTTTTAATGGTTCAGTGTACTTTCCCATTACACCTCCTACTTGCTGTGCAGTCATATTTACAGGTAGTTACCTAGTGTGTAATTGCTGTTGTCTGGTCCTCCGGTGTAATCGTCACCAAGGGCGATTGGTCAAGTGGTGCCATTACATCACAAAGCTACAGCAGGATATCATCTAACATGAGGGCCAATCAGTTGCCTAGTACGCAATAGGATACATGTATCATGGTATAGCAAAGGGAGCAATGGAGACAGGATGCCCAGCTGAAGCCTAAGGTGGTGAGATGAAATGACCTAGGCCATTATTTGAAACGTATACATTTGTTTGAAGGAGTGGTTAATCATAACATTCTGGAGTTCTCTATAGGTTAGCTGATAGGGATGTGCTAAAATTAAGATGTTGGAATCTGTTATTCATAGTTTTTATTATTCCCACAAACTTTAGTGTAAACCTTCCTCCCTTAACATATCAGATCACTGAATTGCGATGGTGTACCATAACCTATAATAATTCCTGTGAGAAGGGCACACTATCTTGTCTGCCAAAGAGATCTTTCTATCAAAGTCCTCATATAGGTGCTAGAGTTGTGTAGAGAGTACCAGCAAATGAGGTATAGGATGGAAAGAAGTCTGCTAGGTTGAAATCTAAATTGAGATTATAATTTTTAGTGAGCTTTAAATTGTCACAATATTAGACACGCCATAGTACTAATAATTGATGCTTTATAAAAATCTTTTTTTGGTAGTGTTGCATTTGGTTTTGAAATATTCAAGTTCTAAAAATTGACTAACAGTGGACTTTTCCATCTGCAGTTTATACTGAATGGCCAACAGAGGCAGTGTTGCAGAGGAATATTTCTCTGCTTGCTGAGAAAAAAAAAGAAAAGTCATTCCTCAGCCTTCTCCATGCCTCGATAAATATACTTGGTAAGTCAAACTCTCATTTAATAATTTTGCCATTAATAAAAATTTCATACCATCTGATGGCACTCAGTGCCTTTTAGTGGGGTCTTCCGCATTTATATAATCTTCAAAGATGGTAGCAATATGGGTAACGCTATGGCCATCATGATACTTTATCAAAGACTTTGGCTGTCTATGTGGCTGACAAAATCTTCTTTAGATACTTGTGCAGGCAATTTCTTCTCTGAGTTAATTACCATCTTTCAGGCTGGAATGAGGTTTCTTAGGTTAGAGCAATTGACTTACTTTCAGATGGAGGGAAGCTATTTAACCTGTTTCCCTGCTCTCTGCGAGTGGGACACTGATACTCAAGATGGACTGGTATTTAGAAACTGTGTTCTTCTAACTCAAGCCCTCTTTAAATAGGAGCCCAATGCTTTCAATGGTGCAGAGTACTTTCCCATTACACCTCCTACTTGCTGTGCAGACTTATTCCCAGATACATCCCTAGTGTGTAATTGCAGATGTCTGGTCCTCCGGTGTAATCGTCATCCAGGGCGATTGATCAAGTGGTGCCATTACATCACAAAGCTACAGCAGGATGTCATCTCACATGAGGGCCAATCAGTTGCCTCTTCTAACTCTAGTCTTCTTTAAATAGGAGCACAATGCTTTTAATGGTTCAGTGTACTTTCCCATTACACCTCCTACTTGCTGTGCAGTCATATTTACAGGTAGTTACCTAGTGTGTAATTGCTGATGTCTGGTCCTCCGGTGTAATCGTCACCAAGGGCGATTGGTCAAGTGGTGCCCTTACATCACAAAGCTACAGCAGGATATCATCTAACATGAGGGCCAATCAGTTGCCTAGTACGCAATAGGATACATGTATCATGGTATAGCAAAGGGAGCAATGTAGACAGGATGCCCAGCTGAAGACTAAGGTGGTGAGATGAAATGACCTAGGCCATTATTTGAAACGTTTACATTTGTTTGAAGGAGTGGTTGATCATAATATTCTGGAGTTCTCTATAGGTTAGCTGATAGGGATGTGCTAAAATTAAGATGTTGGAATCTGTTATTCATAGTTTTTATTATTCCCACAAACTGTAGTGTAAACCTTCCTCCCTTAACATATCAGATCACTGAATTGCGATGGTGTACCATAACCTATAATAATTCCTGTGAGAAGGGCACACTATCTTGTCTGCCAAAGAGATCTTTCTATCGAAGTCCTCATATAGGTGCTAGAGTTGTGTAGAGAGTACCAGCAAATGAGGTATAGGATGGAAAGAAGTCTGCTAGGTTGAAATCTAAATTGAGATTATAATTTTTAGTGAGCTTTAAATTGTCACAATATTAGACACGCCATAGTACTAATAATTGATGCTTTATAAAAATCTTTTTTTGGTAGTGTTGCATTTTGTTTGGAAATATTCAAGTTCTAAAAATTGACTAACAGTGGACTTTTCCATCTGCAGTTTATACTGAATGGCCAACAGAGGCAGTGTTGCAGAGGAATATTTCTCTGCTTGCTGAGAAAAAAAAAGAAAAGTCATTCCTCAGCCTTCTCCATGCCTCGATAAATATACTTGGTAAGTCAAACTCTCATTTAATAATTTTGCCATTAATAAAAATTTCATACCATCTGATGGCACTCAGTGCCTTTTAGTGGGGTCTTCCGCATTTATATAATCTTCAAAGATGGTAGCAATATGGGTAACGCTATGGCCATCATGATACTTTATCAAAGACTTTGGCTGTCTATGTGGCTGACAAAATCTTCTTTAGATACTTGTGCAGGCAATTTCTTCTCTGAGTTAATTACCATCTTTCAGGCTGGAATGAGGTTTCTTAGGTTAGAGCAATTGACTTACTTTCAGATGGAGGGAAGCTATTTAACCTGTTTCCCTGCTCTCTGCGAGTGGGACACTGATACTCAAGATGGACTGGTATTTAGAAACTGTGTTCTTCTAACTCAAGCCCTCTTTAAATAGGAGCCCAATGCTTTCAATGGTGCAGAGTACTTTCCCATTACACCTCCTACTTGCTGTGCAGACTTATTCCCAGATACATCCCTAGTGTGTAATTGCAGATGTCTGGTCCTCCGGTGTAATCGTCATCCAGGGCGATTGATCAAGTGGTGCCATTACATCACAAAGCTACAGCAGGATGTCATCTCACATGAGGGCCAATCAGTTGCCTCTTCTAACTCTAGTCTTCTTTAAATAGGAGCACAATGCTTTTAATGGTTCAGTGTACTTTCCCATTACACCTCCTACTTGCTGTGCAGTCATATTTACAGGTAGTTACCTAGTGTGTAATTGCTGATGTCTGGTCCTCCGGTGTAATCGTCACCAAGGGCGATTGGTCAAGTGGTGCCCTTACATCACAAAGCTACAGCAGGATATCATCTAACATGAGGGCCAATCAGTTGCCTAGTACGCAATAGGATACATGTATCATGGTATAGCAAAGGGAGCAATGTAGACAGGATGCCCAGCTGAAGACTAAGGTGGTGAGATGAAATGACCTAGGCCATTATTTGAAACGTTTACATTTGTTTGAAGGAGTGGTTGATCATAATATTCTGGAGTTCTCTATAGGTTAGCTGATAGGGATGTGCTAAAATTAAGATGTTGGAATCTGTTATTCATAGTTTTTATTATTCCCACAAACTGTAGTGTAAACCTTCCTCCCTTAACATATCAGATCACTGAATTGCGATGGTGTACCATAACCTATAATAATTCCTGTGAGAAGGGCACACTATCTTGTCTGCCAAAGAGATCTTTCTATCGAAGTCCTCATATAGGTGCTAGAGTTGTGTAGAGAGTACCAGCAAATGAGGTATAGGATGGAAAGAAGTCTGCTAGGTTGAAATCTAAATTGAGATTATAATTTTTAGTGAGCTTTAAATTGTCACAATATTAGACACGCCATAGTACTAATAATTGATGCTTTATAAAAATCTTTTTTTGGTAGTGTTGCATTTTGTTTGGAAATATTCAAGTTCTAAAAATTGACTAACAGTGGACTTTTCCATCTGCAGTTTATACTGAATGGCCACCAGAGGCAGTGTTGCAGAGGAATATTTCTCTGCTTGCTGAGAAAAAAAAAAGAAAACTCATTCCTCAGCCTTCTCCATGCCTCGATAAATATACTTGGTAAGTCAAACTCTCATTTAATAATTTTGCCATTAATAAAAATTTCATACCATCTGATGGCACTCAGTGCCTTTTAGTGGGGTCTTCCGCATTTATATAATCTTCAAAGACGGTAGCAATATGGGTAACGCTATGGCCATCATGATACTTTATCAAAGACTTTGGCTGTCTATGTGGCTGACAAAATCTTCTTTAGATACTTGTGCAGGCAATTTCTTCTCTGAGCTAATTACCATCTTTCAGGCTGGAATGAGGTTTCTTAGGTTAGAGCAATTGACTTACTTTCAGATGGAGGGAAGCTATTTAACCTGTTTCCCTGCTCTCTGCGAGTGGGACACTGATACTCAAGATGTACTGGTATTTAGAAACTGTGTTCTTCTAACTCTAGCCCTCTTTAAATAGGAGCCCAATGCTTTCAATGGTGCAGAGTACTTTCCCATTACACCTCCTACTTGCTGTGCAGACTTATTCCCAGATACATCCCTAGTGTGTAATTGCAGATGTCTGGTCCTCCGGTGTAATCGTCATCCAGGGCGATTGATCAAGTGGTGCCATTACATCACAAAGCTACAGCAGGATGTCATCTCACATGAGGGCCAATCAGTTGCCTCTTCTAACTCTACTCTTCTTTAAATAGGAGCACAATGATTTTAATGGTTCAGTGTACTTTCCCATTACACCTCCTACTTGCTGTGCAGTCATATTTACAGGTAGTTACCTAGTGTGTAATTGCTGATGTCTGGTCCTCCGGTGTAATCGTCACCAAGGGCGATTGGTCAAGTGGTGCCATTACATCACAAAGCTACAGCAGGATATCATCTAACATGAGGGCCAATCAGTTGCCTAGTACGCAATAGGATACATGTATCATGGTATAGCAAAGGGAGCAATGTAGACAGGATGCCCAGCTGAAGACTAAGGTGGTGAGATGAAATGACCTAGGCCATTATTTGAAACATATACATTTGTTTGAAGGAGTGGTTGATCATAACATTCTGGAGTTCTCTATAGGTTACCTGATAGGGATGTGCTAAAATTAAGATGTTGGAATCTGTTATTCATAGTTTTTATTATTCCCACAAACTGTAGTGTAAACCTTCCTCCCTTAACATATCAGATCACTGAATTGCGATGGTGTACCATAACCTATAATAATTCCTGTGAGAAGGGCACACTATCTTGTCTGCCAAAGAGATCTTTCTATCGAAGTCCTCATATAGGTGCTAGAGTTGTGTAGAGAGTACCAGCAAATGAGGTATAGGATGGAAAGAAGTCTGCTAGGTTGAAATCTAAATTGAGAATATAATTTTTAGTGAGCTTTAAATTGTCACAACATTAGACACGCCATAGTACTAATAATTGATGCTTTATAAAAATCTTTTTTTGGTAGTGTTGCATTTGGTTTTGAAATATTCAAGTTCTAAAAGTTGACTAACAGTGGACTTTTCCATCTGCAGTTTATACTGAATGGCCAACAGAGGCAGTGTTGCAGAGGAATATTTCTCTGCTTGCTGAGAAAAAAAAAGAAAAGTCATTCCTCAGCCTTCTCCATGCCTCGATAAATATACTTGGTAAGTCAAACTCTCATTTAATAATTTTGCCATTAATAAAAATTTCATACCATCTGATGGCACTCAGTGCCTTTTAGTGGGGTCTTCCGCATTTATATAATCTTCAAAGATGGTAGCAATATGGGTAACGCTATGGCCATCATGATACTTTATCAAAGACTTTGGCTGTCTATGTGGCTGACAAAATCTTCTTTAGATACTTGTGCAGGCAATTTCTTCTCTGAGTTAATTACCATCTTTCAGGCTGGAATGAGGTTTCTTAGGTTAGAGCAATTGACTTACTTTCAGATGGAGGGAAGCTATTTAACCTGTTTCCCTGCTCTCTGCGAGTGGGACACTGATACTCAAGATGGACTGGTATTTAGAAACTGTGTTCTTCTAACTCTAGCCCTCTTTAAATAGGAGCCCAATGCTTTCAATGGTGCAGAGTACTTTCCCATTACACCTCCTACTTGCTGTGCAGACTTATTCCCAGATTCCTCCCTAGTGTGTAATTGCAGATGTCTGGTCCTCCGGTGTAATCGTCATCCAGGGCGATTGATCAAGTGGTGCCATTACATCACAAAGCTACAGCAGGATGTCATCTCACATGAGGGCCAATCAGTTGCCTCTTCTAACTCTAGTCTTCTTTAAATAGGAGCACAATGCTTTTAATGGTTCAGTGTACTTTCCCATTACACCTTCTACTTGCTGTGCAGTCATATTTACAGGTAGTTACCTAGTGTGTAATTGCTGATGTCTGGTCCTCCGGTGTAATCGTCACCAAGGGCGATTGGTCAAGTGGTGCCATTACATCACAAAGCTACAGCAGGATATCATCTAACATGAGGGCCAATCAGTTGCCTAGTACGCAATAGGATACATGTATCATGGTATAGCAAAGGGAGCAATGTAGACAGGATGCCCAGCTGAAGACTAAGGTGGTGAGATGAAATGACCTAGGCCATTATTTGAAACGTATACATTTGTTTGAAGGAGTGGTTGATCATAACATTCTGGAGTTCTCTATAGGTTAGCTGATAGGGATGTGCTAAAATTAATATGTTGGAATCTGTTATTCATAGTTTTTATTATTCCCACAAACTGTAGTGTAAACCTTCCTCCCTTAACATATCAGATCACTGAATTGCGATGGTGTACCATAACCTATAATAATTCCTGTGAGAAGGGCACACTATCTTGTCTGCCAAAGAGATCTTTCTATCGAAATCCTCATATAGGTGCTAGAGTTGTGTAGAGAGTACCAGCAAATGAGGTATAGGATGGAAAGAAGTCTGCTAGGTTGAAATCTAAATTGAGATTATAATTTTTAGTGAGCTTTAAATTGTCACAACATTAGACACGCCATAGTACTAATAATTGATGCTTTATAAAAATCTTTTTTTGGTAGTGTTGCATTTGGTTTTGAAATATTCAAGTTCTAAAAATTGACTAACAGTGGACTTTTCCATCTGCAGTTTATACTGAATGGCCAACAGAGGCAGTGTTGCAGAGGAATATTTCTCTGCTTGCTGAGAAAAAAAAAGAAAAGTCATTCCTCAGCCTTCTCCATGCCTCGATAAATATACTTGGTAAGTCAAACTCTCATTTAATAATTTTGCCATTAATAAAAATTTCATACCATCTGATGGCACTCAGTGCCTTTTAGTGGGGTCTTCCGCATTTATATAATCTTCAAAGATGGTAGCAATATGGGTAACGCTATGGCCATCATGATACTTTATCAAAGACTTTGGCTGTCTATGTGGCTGACAAAATCTTCTTTAGATACTTGTGCAGGCAATTTCTTCTCTGAGTTAATTACCATCTTTCAGGCTGGAATGAGGTTTCTTAGGTTAGAGCAATTGACTTACTTTCAGATGGAGGGAAGCTATTTAACCTGTTTCCCTGCTCTCTGCGAGTGGGACACTGATACTCAAGATGGACTGGTATTTAGAAACTGTGTTCTTCTAACTCTAGCCCTCTTTAAATAGGAGCCCAATGCTTTCAATGGTGCAGAGTACTTTCCCATTACACCTCCTACTTGCTGTGCAGACTTATTCCCAGATTCCTCCCTAGTGTGTAATTGCAGATGTCTGGTCCTCCGGTGTAATCATCATCCAGGGCGATTGATCAAGTGGTGCCATTACATCACAAAGCTACAGCAGGATGTCATCTCACATGAGGGCCAATCAGTTGCCTCTTCTAACTCCAGTCTTCTTTAAATAGAAGCACAATGCTTTTAATGGTTCAGTGTACTTTCCCATTACACCTCCTACTTGCTGTGCAGTCATATTTACAGGTAGTTACCTAGTGTGTAATTGCTGTTGTCTGGTCCTCCGGTGTAATCGTCACCAAGGGCGATTGGTCAAGTGGTGCCATTACATCACAAAGCTACAGCAGGATATCATCTAACATGAGGGCCAATCAGTTGCCTAGTACGCAATAGGATACATGTATCATGGTATAGCAAAGGGAGCAATGTAGACAGGATGCCCAGCTGAAGACTAAGGTGGTGAGATGAAATGACCTAGGCCATTATTTGAAACGTATACATTTGTTTGAAGGAGTGGTTAATCATAACATTCTGGAGTTCTCTATAGGTTAGCTGATAGGGATGTGCTAAAATTAAGATGTTGGAATCTGTTATTCATAGTTTTTATTATTCCCACAAACTGTAGTGTAAACCTTCCTCCCTTAACATATCAGATCACTGAATTGCGATGGTGTACCATAACCTATAATAATTCCTGTGAGAAGGGCACACTATCTTGTCTGCCAAAGAGATCTTTCTATCGAAGTCCTCATATAGGTGCTAGAGTTGTGTAGAGAGTACCAGCAAATGAGGTATAGGATGGAAAGAAGTCTGCTAGGTTGAAATCTAAATTGAGATTATAATTTTTAGTGAGCTTTAAATTGTCACAATATTAGACACGCCATAGTATTAATAATTGATGCTTTATAAAAATCTTTTTTTGGTAGTGTTGCATTTGGTTTTGAAATATTCAAGTTCTAAAAATTGACTAACAGTGGACTTTTCCATCTGCAGTTTATACTGAATGGCCACCAGAGGCAGTGTTGCAGAGGAATATTTCTCTGCTTGCTGAGAAAAAAAAAGAAAAGTCATTCCTCAGCCTTCTCCATGCCTCGATAAATATACTTGGTAAGTCAAACTCTCATTTAATAATTTTGCCATTAATAAAAATTTCATACCATCTGATGGCACTCAGTGCCTTTTAGTGGGGTCTTCCGCATTTATATAATCTTCAAAGATGGTAGCAATATGGGTAACGCTATGGCCATCATGATACTTTATCAAAGACTTTGGCTGTCTATGTGGCTGACAAAATCTTCTTTAGATACTTGTGCAGGCAATTTCTTCTCTGAGTTAATTACCATCTTTCAGGCTGGAATGAGGTTTCTTAGGTTAGAGCAATTGACTTACTTTCAGATGGAGGGAAGCTATTTAACCTGTTTCCCTGCTCTCTGCGAGTGGGACACTGATACTCAAGATGGACTGGTATTTAGAAACTGTGTTCTTCTAACTCTAGCCCTCTTTAAATAGGAGCCCAATGCTTTCAATGGTGCAGAGTACTTTCCCATTACACCTCCTACTTGCTGTGCAGACTTATTCCCAGATTCCTCCCTAGTGTGTAATTGCAGATGTCTGGTCCTCCGGTGTAATCGTCATCCAGGGCGATTGATCAAGTGGTGCCATTACATCACAAAGCTACAGCAGGATGTCATCTCACATGAGGGCCAATCAGTTGCCTCTTCTAGCTCTAGTCTTCTTTAAATAGGAGCACAATGCTTTTAATGGTTCAGTGTACTTTCCCATTACACCTTCTACTTGCTGTGCAGTCATATTTACAGGTAGTTACCTAGTGTGTAATTGCTGATGTCTGGTCCTCCGGTGTAATCGTCACCAAGGGCGATTGGTCAAGTGGTGCCATTACATCACAAAGCTACAGCAGGATTACAGCTACGTAAAGAATTAGCTAATCTTAAAAGTGGTTCCCCCTCTGACCCTATGCCCATCCATATTCTTAAGAGGATCGCACAGACCATCTCCTCACGGGCTACGGACCTCCTGAACGCCTCCTTCGGCGGTGGGGAAGTTCCCCCTAGCTGGAAGAAGGCGATGGTTAAGGCTCTCCCTAAAAAGCCGGGACTTGACCCTGACGACCTGGCAAATTTCCGCCCAATTTCTTTATTGCCTGGCCTGGGCAAAATTGCAGAAAAGGTTGTCAACCGCCAGCTGTCCACATTCCTAGAAGGTCACAACCTGCTCAAGCACTCGCAAACAGGCTTTCGCCCCGGGCAGGGTACTGACTCTGCCCTGATTGCAGTAGTGGAGGAAGCCAGACGCATTCTTGATGCAGGAGGTTCCGCAGCTGTGGTCCTCCTAGACCTCAGCGCGGCTTTTGATACCGTCAATCACGGTATCCTTATTCAGCGCCTTACTAGGGTGGGAATATCTGGCCAGGCTCTAAGCTGGATTACTTCCTTTCTGAACGACCGCTCTTACCAGGTCTGCGATGGCACCAACCTGTCTGAGCCGATCCCCCTCCAGTGTGGAGTCCCGCAGGGCTCCTCGTTGAGCCCTACGCTTTTCAATATCTATATGGCCCCACTGGAGGATGTGGTTTCACCCTTCGGGGTGAAAATAGTGACCTACGCGGATGACACCCAGCTTGTCGTCTCGCTATCCCATCATGAAAATGCGGCAGAAAGATTCGGGTGCTGTCTGACAGGTATCTTGGCTTGGATGACAGAATCTCGGCTAAAACTCAATGGTTCCAAAACGGAACTTATGATGGTAGGCAACCTTTCCACCTCCCTTCCCAAAACCATGTGGCCCCCCTGTCTGGGTGAGGCGCCCCAACCCAAGAATGAGATTAAGAGCTTGGGAGTATGGTTAGAGCCCGACCTGACGTTCAGAGTACATACGAAGAAAGTGGCAGGGATCTGCTATGGTTTGTTACGCTCGGTCCGAAAGGTGCTGCCTCTCCTCCCTTTTAGTTCAAGGAAACTCCTGATTCAGGGGCTTATACTGTCAAGGCTGGACTACAGTAACGCCTTGCTGCTCGGTGCCCCTGAATCAGCCATCAACACCCTCCAGCGAGTACAAAATGCGGCGGCCAGGGTTTTGACAGGCACTGAAAAAAGAACTTCGGCCAAGCCTGCTCTTAGAGCTCTCCATTGGCTCCCCATCCGGGAGAGAGTTAAATTTAAGGCCCTTTCCATCGCCTTTAAGTCTCTCCAGGGAATGGGTCCCCCAATCCTCAGGGACCTTATATGCCCCTACAAGTCCTCTCGTCCCCTCCGCTCTGACGGGAGCAATTTACTGACTATTCCCAGAGTAAAGAGAGCTCGTTCAGGAGGCAGGAGGTTCTCTGTGAATGTAGCCAAGATCTGGAATGATCTTCCTGCTGCTCTCCGTCTGGAACCCTGTTTCCAGAGGTTTCGGAAATCTTTAAAGACATTCCTTTTTCCACGAGGAATATGAGTCCGCTGTCTGAGGATCTAGGAAGCTAGCTGTGTGTATCAGCGCTGGGACGCTCTCGGGCAGCCATGCGCTTAAGAAATCCAATTCATTCATTCAGGATATCATCTAACATGAGGGCCAATCAGTTGCCTAGTACGCAATAGGATACATGTATCATGGTATAGCAAAGGGAGCAATGTAGACAGGATGCCCAGCTGAAGACTAAGGTGGTGAGATGAAATGACCTAGGCCATTATTTGAAACGTATACATTTGTTTGAAGGAGTGGTTGATCATAACATTCTGGAGTTCTCTATAGGTTAGCTGATAGGGATGTGCTAAAATTAATATGTTGGAATCTGTTATTCATAGTTTTTATTATTCCCACAAACTGTAGTGTAAACCTTCCTCCCTTAACATATCAGATCACTGAATTGCGATGGTGTACCATAACCTATAATAATTCCTGTGAGAAGGGCACACTATCTTGTCTGCCAAAGAGATCTTTCTATCGAAATCCTCATATAGGTGCTAGAGTTGTGTAGAGAGTACCAGCAAATGAGGTATAGGATGGAAAGAAGTCTGCTAGGTTGAAATCTAAATTGAGATTATAATTTTTAGTGAGCTTTAAATTGTCACAACATTAGACACGCCATAGTACTAATAATTGATGCTTTATAAAAATCTTTTTTTGGTAGTGTTGCATTTGGTTTTGAAATATTCAAGTTCTAAAAATTGACTAACAGTGGACTTTTCCATCTGCAGTTTATACTGAATGGCCAACAGAGGCAGTGTTGCAGAGGAATATTTCTCTGCTTGCTGAGAAAAAAAAAGAAAAGTCATTCCTCAGCCTTCTCCATGCCTCGATAAATATACTTGGTAAGTCAAACTCTCATTTAATAATTTTGCCATTAATAAAAATTTCATACCATCTGATGGCACTCAGTGCCTTTTAGTGGGGTCTTCCGCATTTATATAATCTTCAAAGATGGTAGCAATATGGGTAACGCTATGGCCATCATGATACTTTATCAAAGACTTTGGCTGTCTATGTGGCTGACAAAATCTTCTTTAGATACTTGTGCAGGCAATTTCTTCTCTGAGTTAATTACCATCTTTCAGGCTGGAATGAGGTTTCTTAGGTTAGAGCAATTGACTTACTTTCAGATGGAGGGAAGCTATTTAACCTGTTTCCCTGCTCTCTGCGAGTGGGACACTGATACTCAAGATGGACTGGTATTTAGAAACTGTGTTCTTCTAACTCTAGCCCTCTTTAAATAGGAGCCCAATGCTTTCAATGGTGCAGAGTACTTTCCCATTACACCTCCTACTTGCTGTGCAGACTTATTCCCAGATTCCTCCCTAGTGTGTAATTGCAGATGTCTGGTCCTCCGGTGTAATCATCATCCAGGGCGATTGATCAAGTGGTGCCATTACATCACAAAGCTACAGCAGGATGTCATCTCACATGAGGGCCAATCAGTTGCCTCTTCTAACTCCAGTCTTCTTTAAATAGAAGCACAATGCTTTTAATGGTTCAGTGTACTTTCCCATTACACCTCCTACTTGCTGTGCAGTCATATTTACAGGTAGTTACCTAGTGTGTAATTGCTGTTGTCTGGTCCTCCGGTGTAATCGTCACCAAGGGCGATTGGTCAAGTGGTGCCATTACATCACAAAGCTACAGCAGGATATCATCTAACATGAGGGCCAATCAGTTGCCTAGTACGCAATAGGATACATGTATCATGGTATAGCAAAGGGAGCAATGTAGACAGGATGCCCAGCTGAAGACTAAGGTGGTGAGATGAAATGACCTAGGCCATTATTTGAAACGTATACATTTGTTTGAAGGAGTGGTTAATCATAACATTCTGGAGTTCTCTATAGGTTAGCTGATAGGGATGTGCTAAAATTAAGATGTTGGAATCTGTTATTCATAGTTTTTATTATTCCCACAAACTGTAGTGTAAACCTTCCTCCCTTAACATATCAGATCACTGAATTGCGATGGTGTACCATAACCTATAATAATTCCTGTGAGAAGGGCACACTATCTTGTCTGCCAAAGAGATCTTTCTATCGAAGTCCTCATATAGGTGCTAGAGTTGTGTAGAGAGTACCAGCAAATGAGGTATAGGATGGAAAGAAGTCTGCTAGGTTGAAATCTAAATTGAGATTATAATTTTTAGTGAGCTTTAAATTGTCACAATATTAGACACGCCATAGTATTAATAATTGATGCTTTATAAAAATCTTTTTTTGGTAGTGTTGCATTTGGTTTTGAAATATTCAAGTTCTAAAAATTGACTAACAGTGGACTTTTCCATCTGCAGTTTATACTGAATGGCCACCAGAGGCAGTGTTGCAGAGGAATATTTCTCTGCTTGCTGAGAAAAAAAAAGAAAAGTCATTCCTCAGCCTTCTCCATGCCTCGATAAATATACTTGGTAAGTCAAACTCTCATTTAATAATTTTGCCATTAATAAAAATTTCATACCATCTGATGGCACTCAGTGCCTTTTAGTGGGGTCTTCCGCATTTATATAATCTTCAAAGATGGTAGCAATATGGGTAACGCTATGGCCATCATGATACTTTATCAAAGACTTTGGCTGTCTATGTGGCTGACAAAATCTTCTTTAGATACTTGTGCAGGCAATTTCTTCTCTGAGTTAATTACCATCTTTCAGGCTGGAATGAGGTTTCTTAGGTTAGAGCAATTGACTTACTTTCAGATGGAGGGAAGCTATTTAACCTGTTTCCCTGCTCTCTGCGAGTGGGACACTGATACTCAAGATGGACTGGTATTTAGAAACTGTGTTCTTCTAACTCTAGCCCTCTTTAAATAGGAGCCCAATGCTTTCAATGGTGCAGAGTACTTTCCCATTACACCTCCTACTTGCTGTGCAGACTTATTCCCAGATTCCTCCCTAGTGTGTAATTGCAGATGTCTGGTCCTCCGGTGTAATCGTCATCCAGGGCGATTGATCAAGTGGTGCCATTACATCACAAAGCTACAGCAGGATGTCATCTCACATGAGGGCCAATCAGTTGCCTCTTCTAGCTCTAGTCTTCTTTAAATAGGAGCACAATGCTTTTAATGGTTCAGTGTACTTTCCCATTACACCTTCTACTTGCTGTGCAGTCATATTTACAGGTAGTTACCTAGTGTGTAATTGCTGATGTCTGGTCCTCCGGTGTAATCGTCACCAAGGGCGATTGGTCAAGTGGTGCCATTACATCACAAAGCTACAGCAGGATTACAGCTACGTAAAGAATTAGCTAATCTTAAAAGTGGTTCCCCCTCTGACCCTATGCCCATCCATATTCTTAAGAGGATCGCACAGACCATCTCCTCACGGGCTACGGACCTCCTGAACGCCTCCTTCGGCGGTGGGGAAGTTCCCCCTAGCTGGAAGAAGGCGATGGTTAAGGCTCTCCCTAAAAAGCCGGGACTTGACCCTGACGACCTGGCAAATTTCCGCCCAATTTCTTTATTGCCTGGCCTGGGCAAAATTGCAGAAAAGGTTGTCAACCGCCAGCTGTCCACATTCCTAGAAGGTCACAACCTGCTCAAGCACTCGCAAACAGGCTTTCGCCCCGGGCAGGGTACTGACTCTGCCCTGATTGCAGTAGTGGAGGAAGCCAGACGCATTCTTGATGCAGGAGGTTCCGCAGCTGTGGTCCTCCTAGACCTCAGCGCGGCTTTTGATACCGTCAATCACGGTATCCTTATTCAGCGCCTTACTAGGGTGGGAATATCTGGCCAGGCTCTAAGCTGGATTACTTCCTTTCTGAACGACCGCTCTTACCAGGTCTGCGATGGCACCAACCTGTCTGAGCCGATCCCCCTCCAGTGTGGAGTCCCGCAGGGCTCCTCGTTGAGCCCTACGCTTTTCAATATCTATATGGCCCCACTGGAGGATGTGGTTTCACCCTTCGGGGTGAAAATAGTGACCTACGCGGATGACACCCAGCTTGTCGTCTCGCTATCCCATCATGAAAATGCGGCAGAAAGATTCGGGTGCTGTCTGACAGGTATCTTGGCTTGGATGACAGAATCTCGGCTAAAACTCAATGGTTCCAAAACGGAACTTATGATGGTAGGCAACCTTTCCACCTCCCTTCCCAAAACCATGTGGCCCCCCTGTCTGGGTGAGGCGCCCCAACCCAAGAATGAGATTAAGAGCTTGGGAGTATGGTTAGAGCCCGACCTGACGTTCAGAGTACATACGAAGAAAGTGGCAGGGATCTGCTATGGTTTGTTACGCTCGGTCCGAAAGGTGCTGCCTCTCCTCCCTTTTAGTTCAAGGAAACTCCTGATTCAGGGGCTTATACTGTCAAGGCTGGACTACAGTAACGCCTTGCTGCTCGGTGCCCCTGAATCAGCCATCAACACCCTCCAGCGAGTACAAAATGCGGCGGCCAGGGTTTTGACAGGCACTGAAAAAAGAACTTCGGCCAAGCCTGCTCTTAGAGCTCTCCATTGGCTCCCCATCCGGGAGAGAGTTAAATTTAAGGCCCTTTCCATCGCCTTTAAGTCTCTCCAGGGAATGGGTCCCCCAATCCTCAGGGACCTTATATGCCCCTACAAGTCCTCTCGTCCCCTCCGCTCTGACGGGAGCAATTTACTGACTATTCCCAGAGTAAAGAGAGCTCGTTCAGGAGGCAGGAGGTTCTCTGTGAATGTAGCCAAGATCTGGAATGATCTTCCTGCTGCTCTCCGTCTGGAACCCTGTTTCCAGAGGTTTCGGAAATCTTTAAAGACATTCCTTTTTCCACGAGGAATATGAGTCCGCTGTCTGAGGATCTAGGAAGCTAGCTGTGTGTATCAGCGCTGGGACGCTCTCGGGCAGCCATGCGCTTAAGAAATCCAATTCATTCATTCAGGATATCATCTAACATGAGGGCCAATCAGTTGCCTAGTACGCAATAGGATACATGTATCATGGTATAGCAAAGGGAGCAATGTAGACAGGATGCCCAGCTGAAGACTAAGGTGGTGAGATGAAATGACCTAGGCCATTATTTGAAACGTATACATTTGTTTGAAGGAGTGGTTGATCATAACATTCTGGAGTTCTCTATAGGTTAGCTGATAGGGATGTGCTAAAATTAATATGTTGGAATCTGTTATTCATAGTTTTTATTATTCCCACAAACTGTAGTGTAAACCTTCCTCCCTTAACATATCAGATCACTGAATTGCGATGGTGTACCATAACCTATAATAATTCCTGTGAGAAGGGCACACTATCTTGTCTGCCAAAGAGATCTTTCTATCGAAATCCTCATATAGGTGCTAGAGTTGTGTAGAGAGTACCAGCAAATGAGGTATAGGATGGAAAGAAGTCTGCTAGGTTGAAATCTAAATTGAGATTATAATTTTTAGTGAGCTTTAAATTGTCACAATATTAGACACGCCATAGTACTAATAATTGATGCTTTATAAAAATCTTTTTTTGGTAGTGTTGCATTTTGTTTTGAAATATTCAAGTTCTAAAAATTGACTAACAGTGGACTTTTCCATCTGCAGTTTATACTGAATGGCCAACAGAGGCAGTGTTGCAGAGGAATATTTCTCTGCTTGCTGAGAAAAAAAAAGAAAAGTCATTCCTCAGCCTTCTCCATGCCTCGATAAATATACTTGGTAAGTCAAACTCTCATTTAATAATTTTGCCATTAATAAAAATTTCATACCATCTGATGGCACTCAGTGCCTTTTAGTGGGGTCTTCCGCATTTATATAATCTTCAAAGATGGTAGCAATATGGGTAACGCTATGGCCATCATGATACTTTATCAAAGACTTTGGCTTTGGCTTTGGATGGAGTGGGACACTGATACTCAAGATGGACTGGTATTTAGAAACTGTGTTCTTCTAACTCTAGCCCTCTTTAAATAGGAGCCCAATGCTTTCAATGGTGCAGAGTACTTTCCCATTACACCTCCTACTTGCTGTGCAGACTTATTCCCAGATTCCTCCCTAGTGTGTAATTGCAGATGTCTGGTCCTCCGGTGTAATCATCATCCAGGGCGATTGATCAAGTGGTGCCATTACATCACAAAGCTACAGCAGGATGTCATCTCACATGAGGGCCAATCAGTTGCCTCTTCTAACTCCAGTCTTATTTAAATAGGAGCACAATGCTTTTAATGGTTCAGTGTACTTTCCCATTACACCTCCTACTTGCTGTGCAGTCATATTTACAGGTAGTTACCTAGTGTGTAATTGCTGTTGTCTGGTCCTCCGGTGTAATCGTCACCAAGGGCGATTGGTCAAGTGGTGCCATTACATCACAAAGCTACAGCAGGATATCATCTAACATGAGGGCCAATCAGTTGCCTAGTACGCAATAGGATACATGTATCATGGTATAGCAAAGGGAGCAATGGAGACAGGATGCCCAGCTGAAGCCTAAGGTGGTGAGATGAAATGACCTAGGCCATTATTTGAAACGTATACATTTGTTTGAAGGAGTGGTTAATCATAACATTCTGGAGTTCTCTATAGGTTAGCTGATAGGGATGTGCTAAAATTAAGATGTTGGAATCTGTTATTCATAGTTTTTATTATTCCCACAAACTTTAGTGTAAACCTTCCTCCCTTAACATATCAGATCACTGAATTGCGATGGTGTACCATAACCTATAATAATTCCTGTGAGAAGGGCACACTATCTTGTCTGCCAAAGAGATCTTTCTATCAAAGTCCTCATATAGGTGCTAGAGTTGTGTAGAGAGTACCAGCAAATGAGGTATAGGATGGAAAGAAGTCTGCTAGGTTGAAATCTAAATTGAGATTATAATTTTTAGTGAGCTTTAAATTGTCACAATATTAGACACGCCATAGTACTAATAATTGATGCTTTATAAAAATCTTTTTTTGGTAGTGTTGCATTTGGTTTTGAAATATTCAAGTTCTAAAAATTGACTAACAGTGGACTTTTCCATCTGCAGTTTATACTGAATGGCCAACAGAGGCAGTGTTGCAGAGGAATATTTCTCTGCTTGCTGAGAAAAAAAAAGAAAAGTCATTCCTCAGCCTTCTCCATGCCTCGATAAATATACTTGGTAAGTCAAACTCTCATTTAATAATTTTGCCATTAATAAAAATTTCATACCATCTGATGGCACTCGGTGCCTTTTAGTGGGGTCTTCCGCATTTATATAATCTTCAAAGATGGTAGCAATATGGGTAACGCTATGGCCATCATGATACTTTATCAAAGACTTTGGCTGTCTATGTGGCTGACAAAATCTTCTTTAGATACTTGTGCAGGCAATTTCTTCTCTGAGTTAATTACCATCTTTCAGGCTGGAATGAGGTTTCTTAGGTTAGAGCAATTGACTTACTTTCAGATGGAGGGAAGCTATTTAACCTGTTTCCCTGCTCTCTGCGAGTGGGACACTGATACTCAAGATGGACTGGTATTTAGAAACTGTGTTCTTCTAACTCAAGCCCTCTTTAAATAGGAGCCCAATGCTTTCAATGGTGCAGAGTATTTTCCCATTACACCTCCTACTTTCTGTGCAGACTTATTCCCAGATACATCCCTAGTGTGTAATTGCAGATGTCTGGTCCTCCGGTGTAATCGTCATCCAGGGCGATTGATCAAGTGGTGCCATTACATCACAAAGCTACAGCAGGATGTCATCTCACATGAGGGCCAATCAGTTGCCTCTTCTAACTCTACTCTTCTTTAAATAGGAGCACAATGATTTTAATGGTTCAGTGTACTTTCCCATTACACCTCCTACTTGCTGTGCAGTCATATTTACAGGTAGTTACCTAGTGTGTAATTGCTGATGTCTGGTCCTCCGGTGTAATCGTCACCAAGGGCGATTGGTCAAGTGGTGCCATTACATCACAAAGCTACAGCAGGATATCATCTAACATGAGGGCCAATCAGTTGCCTAGTACGCAATAGGATACATGTATCATGGTATAGCAAAGGGAGCAATGTAGACAGGATGCCCAGCTGAAGACTAAGGTGGTGAGATGAAATGACCTAGGCCATTATTTGAAACATATACATTTGTTTGAAGGAGTGGTTGATCATAACATTCTGGAGTTCTCTATAGGTTAGCTGATAGGGATGTGCTAAAATTAATATGTTGGAATCTGTTATTCATAGTTTTTATTATTCCCACAAACTGTAGTGTAAACCTTCCTCCCTTAACATATCAGATCACTGAATTGCGATGGTGTACCATAACCTATAATAATTCCTGTGAGAAGGGCACACTATCTTGTCTGCCAAAGAGATCTTTCTATCGAAATCCTCATATAGGTGCTAGAGTTGTGTAGAGAGTACCAGCAAATGAGGTATAGGATGGAAAGAAGTCTGCTAGGTTGAAATCTAAATTGAGATTATAATTTTTAGTGAGCTTTAAATTGTCACAATATTAGACACGCCATAGTACTAATAATTGATGCTTTATAAAAATCTTTTTTTGGTAGTGTTGCATTTGGTTTTGAAATATTCAAGTTCTAAAAATTGACTAACAGTGGACTTTTCCATCTGCAGTTTATACTGAATGGCCAACAGAGGCAGTGTTGCAGAGGAATATTTCTCTGCTTGCTGAGAAAAAAAAAGAAAAGTCATTCCTCAGCCTTCTCCATGCCTCGATAAATATACTTGGTAAGTCAAACTCTCATTTAATAATTTTGCCATTAATAAAAATTTCATACCATCTGATGGCACTCAGTGCCTTTTAGTGGGGTCTTCCGCATTTATATAATCTTCAAAGATGGTAGCAATATGGGTAACGCTATGGCCATCATGATACTTTATCAAAGACTTTGGCTTTGGCTTTGGATGGAGTGGGACACTGATACTCAAGATGGACTGGTATTTAGAAACTGTGTTCTTCTAACTCTAGCCCTCTTTAAATAGGAGCCCAATGCTTTCAATGGTGCAGAGTACTTTCCCATTACACCTCCTACTTGCTGTGCAGACTTATTCCCAGATTCCTCCCTAGTGTGTAATTGCAGATGTCTGGTCCTCCGGTGTAATCATCATCCAGGGCGATTGATCAAGTGGTGCCATTACATCACAAAGCTACAGCAGGATGTCATCTCACATGAGGGCCAATCAGTTGCCTCTTCTAACTCCAGTCTTATTTAAATAGGAGCACAATGCTTTTAATGGTTCAGTGTACTTTCCCATTACACCTCCTACTTGCTGTGCAGTCATATTTACAGGTAGTTACCTAGTGTGTAATTGCTGTTGTCTGGTCCTCCGGTGTAATCGTCACCAAGGGCGATTGGTCAAGTGGTGCCATTACATCACAAAGCTACAGCAGGATATCATCTAACATGAGGGCCAATCAGTTGCCTAGTACGCAATAGGATACATGTATCATGGTATAGCAAAGGGAGCAATGGAGACAGGATGCCCAGCTGAAGCCTAAGGTGGTGAGATGAAATGACCTAGGCCATTATTTGAAACGTATACATTTGTTTGAAGGAGTGGTTAATCATAACATTCTGGAGTTCTCTATAGGTTAGCTGATAGGGATGTGCTAAAATTAAGATGTTGGAATCTGTTATTCATAGTTTTTATTATTCCCACAAACTTTAGTGTAAACCTTCCTCCCTTAACATATCAGATCACTGAATTGCGATGGTGTACCATAACCTATAATAATTCCTGTGAGAAGGGCACACTATCTTGTCTGCCAAAGAGATCTTTCTATCAAAGTCCTCATATAGGTGCTAGAGTTGTGTAGAGAGTACCAGCAAATGAGGTATAGGATGGAAAGAAGTCTGCTAGGTTGAAATCTAAATTGAGATTATAATTTTTAGTGAGCTTTAAATTGTCACAATATTAGACACGCCATAGTACTAATAATTGATGCTTTATAAAAATCTTTTTTTGGTAGTGTTGCATTTGGTTTTGAAATATTCAAGTTCTAAAAATTGACTAACAGTGGACTTTTCCATCTGCAGTTTATACTGAATGGCCAACAGAGGCAGTGTTGCAGAGGAATATTTCTCTGCTTGCTGAGAAAAAAAAAGAAAAGTCATTCCTCAGCCTTCTCCATGCCGCGATAAATATACTTGGTAAGTCAAACTCTCATTTAATAATTTTGCCATTAATAAAAATTTCATACCATCTGATGGCACTCGGTGCCTTTTAGTGGGGTCTTCCGCATTTATATAATCTTCAAAGATGGTAGCAATATGGGTAACGCTATGGCCATCATGATACTTTATCAAAGACTTTGGCTGTCTATGTGGCTGACAAAATCTTCTTTAGATACTTGTGCAGGCAATTTCTTCTCTGAGTTAATTACCATCTTTCAGGCTGGAATGAGGTTTCTTAGGTTAGAGCAATTGACTTACTTTCAGATGGAGGGAAGCTATTTAACCTGTTTCCCTGCTCTCTGCGAGTGGGACACTGATACTCAAGATGGACTGGTATTTAGAAACTGTGTTCTTCTAACTCAAGCCCTCTTTAAATAGGAGCCCAATGCTTTCAATGGTGCAGAGTACTTTCCCATTACACCTCCTACTTGCTGTGCAGACTTATTCCCAGATACATCCCTAGTGTGTAATTGCAGATGTCTGGTCCTCCGGTGTAATCGTCATCCAGGGCGATTGATCAAGTGGTGCCATTACATCACAAAGCTACAGCAGGATGTCATCTCACATGAGGGCCAATCAGTTGCCTCTTCTAACTCTACTCTTCTTTAAATAGGAGCACAATGATTTTAATGGTTCAGTGTACTTTCCCATTACACCTCCTACTTGCTGTGCAGTCATATTTACAGGTAGTTACCTAGTGTGTAATTGCTGATGTCTGGTCCTCCGGTGTAATCGTCACCAAGGGCGATTGGTCAAGTGGTGCCATTACATCACAAAGCTACAGCAGGATATCATCTAACATGAGGGCCAATCAGTTGCCTAGTACGCAATAGGATACATGTATCATGGTATAGCAAAGGGAGCAATGTAGACAGGATGCCCAGCTGAAGACTAAGGTGGTGAGATGAAATGACCTAGGCCATTATTTGAAACATATACATTTGTTTGAAGGAGTGGTTGATCATAACATTCTGGAGTTCTCTATAGGTTACCTGATAGGGATGTGCTAAAATTAAGATGTTGGAATCTGTTATTCATAGTTTTTATTATTCCCACAAACTGTAGTGTAAACCTTCCTCCCTTAACATATCAGATCACTGAATTGCGATGGTGTACCATAACCTATAATAATTCCTGTGAGAAGGGCACACTATCTTGTCTGCCAAAGAGATCTTTCTATCGAAGTCCTCATATAGGTGCTAGAGTTGTGTAGAGAGTACCAGCAAATGAGGTATAGGATGGAAAGAAGTCTGCTAGGTTGAAATCTAAATTGAGAATATAATTTTTAGTGAGCTTTAAATTGTCACAATATTAGACACGCCATAGTACTAATAATTGATGCTTTATAAAAATCTTTTTTTGATAGTGTTGCATTTGGTTTTGAAATATTCAAGTTCTAAAAATTGACTAACAGTGGACTTTTCCATCTGCAGTTTATACTGAATGGCCACCAGAGGCAGTGTTGCAGAGGAATATTTCTCTGCTTGCTGAGAAAAAAAAAGAAAAGTCATTCCTCAGCCTTCTCCATGCCTCGATAAATATACTTGGTAAGTCAAACTCTCATTTAATAATTTTGCCATTAATAAAAATTTCATACCATCTGATGGCACTCAGTGCCTTTTAGTGGGGTCTTCCGCATTTATATAATCTTCAAAGACGGTAGCAATATGGGTAACGCTATGGCCATCATGATACTTTATCAAAGACTTTGGCTGTCTATGTGGCTGACAAAATCTTCTTTAGATACTTGTGCAGGCAATTTCTTCTCTGAGTTAATTACCATCTTTCAGGCTGGAATGAGGTTTCTTAGGTTAGAGCAATTGACTTACTTTCAGATGGAGGGAAGCTATTTAACCTGTTTCCCTGCTCTCTGCGAGTGGGACACTGATACTCAAGATGGACTGGTATTTAGAAACTGTGTTCTTCTAACTCTAGCCCTCTTTAAATAGGAGCCCAATTCTTTCAATGGTGCAGAGTACTTTCCCATTACACCTCCTACTTGCTGTGCAGACTTATTCTCAGATACATCCCTAGTGTGTAATTGCTGATGTCTGGTCCTCCGGTGTAATCGTCATCCAGGGCGATTGATCAAGTGGTGCCATTACATCACAAAGCTACAGCAGGATGTCATCTCACATGAGGGCCAATCAGTTGCCTCTTCTAACTCTAGTCCTCTTTAAATAGGAGCACAATGCTTTTAATGGTTCAGTGTACTTTCCCATTACACCTCCTACTTGCTGTGCAGTCATATTTACAGGTAGTTACCTAGTGTGTAATTGCTGATGTCTGGTCCTCCGGTGTAATCGTCACCAAGGGCGATTGGTCAAGTGGTGCCATTACATCACAAAGCTACAGCAGGATATCATCTAACATGAGGGCCAATCAGTTGCCTAGTACGCAATAGGATACATGTATCATGGTATAGCAAAGGGAGCAATGTAGACAGGATGCCCAGCTGAAGACTAAGGTGGTGAGATGAAATGACCTAGGCCATTATTTGAAACGTATACATTTGTTTGAAGGAGTGGTTGATCATAACATTCTGGAGTTCTCTATAGGTTAGCTGATAGGGATGTGCTAAAATTAAGATGTTGGAATCTGTTATTCATAGTTTTTATTATTCCCACAAACTGTAGTGTAAACCTTCCTCCCTTAACATATCAGATCACTGAATTGCGATGGTGTACCATAACCTATAATAATTCCTGTGAGAAGGGCACACTATCTTGTCTGCCAAAGAGATCTTTCTATCGAAGTCCTCATATAGGTGCTAGAGTTGTGTAGAGAGTACCAGCAAATGAGGTATAGGATGGAAAGAAGTCTGCTAGGTTGAAATCTAAATTGAGATTATAATTTTTAGTGAGCTTTAAATTGTCACAATATTAGACACGCCATAGTACTAATAAGTGATGCTTTATAAAAATCTTTTTTTGGTAGTGTTGCATTTGGTTTGGAAATATTCAAGTTCTAAAAGTTGACTAACAGTGGACTTTTCCATCTGCAGTTTATACTGAATGGCCAACAGAGGCAGTGTTGCAGAGGAATATTTCTCTGCTTGCTGAGAAAAAAAAAAGAAAAGTCATTCCTCAGCCTTCTCCATGCCTCGATAAATATACTTGGTAAGTCAAACTCTCATTTAATAATTTTGCCATTAATAAAAATTTCATACCATCTGATGGCACTCAGTGCCTTTTAGTGGGGTCTTCCGCATTTATATAATCTTCAAAGACGGTAGCAATATGGGTAACGCTATGGCCATCATGATACTTTATCAAAGACTTTGGCTGTCTATGTGGCTGACAAAATCTTCTTTAGATACTTGTGCAGGCAATTTCTTCTCTGAGTTAATTACCATCTTTCAGGCTGGAATGAGGTTTCTTAGGTTAGAGCAATTGACTTACTTTCAGATGGAGGGAAGCTATTTAACCTGTTTCCCTGCTCTCTGCGAGTGGGACACTGATACTCAAGATGGACTGGTATTTAGAAACTGTGTTCTTCTAACTCTAGCCCTCTTTAAATAGGAGCCCAATGCTTTCAATGGTGCAGAGTACTTTCCCATTACACCTCCTACTTGCTGTGCAGACTTATTCCCAGATTCCTCCCTAGTGTGTAATTGCAGATGTCTGGTCCTCCGGTGTAATCGTCATCCAGGGCGATTGATCAAGTGGTGCCATTACATCACAAAGCTACAGCAGGATGTCATCTCACATGAGGGCCAATCAGTTGCCTCTTCTAACTCTAGTCTTCTTTAAATAGGAGCACAATGCTTTTAATGGTTCAGTGTACTTTCCCATTACACCTTCTACTTGCTGTGCAGTCATATTTACAGGTAGTTACCTAGTGTGTAATTGCTGATGTCTGGTCCTCCGGTGTAATCGTCACCAAGGGCGATTGGTCAAGTGGTGCCATTACATCACAAAGCTACAGCAGGATATCATCTAACATGAGGGCCAATCAGTTGCCTAGTACGCAATAGGATACATGTATCATGGTATAGCAAAGGGAGCAATGTAGACAGGATGCCCAGCTGAAGACTAAGGTGGTGAGATGAAATGACCTAGGCCATTATTTGAAACATATACATTTGTTTGAAGGAGTGGTTGATCATAACATTCTGGAGTTCTCTATAGGTTAGCTGATAGGGATGTGCTAAAATTAATATGTTGGAATCTGTTATTCATAGTTTTTATTATTCCCACAAACTGTAGTGTAAACCTTCCTCCCTTAACATATCAGATCACTGAATTGCGATGGTGTACCATAACCTATAATAATTCCTGTGAGAAGGGCACACTATCTTGTCTGCCAAAGAGATCTTTCTATCGAAATCCTCATATAGGTGCTAGAGTTGTGTAGAGAGTACCAGCAAATGAGGTATAGGATGGAAAGAAGTCTGCTAGGTTGAAATCTAAATTGAGATTATAATTTTTAGTGAGCTTTAAATTGTCACAATATTAGACACGCCATAGTACTAATAATTGATGCTTTATAAAAATCTTTTTTTGGTAGTGTTGCATTTGGTTTTGAAATATTCAAGTTCTAAAAATTGACTAACAGTGGACTTTTCCATCTGCAGTTTATACTGAATGGCCAACAGAGGCAGTGTTGCAGAGGAATATTTCTCTGCTTGCTGAGAAAAAAAAAGAAAAGTCATTCCTCAGCCTTCTCCATGCCTCGATAAATATACTTGGTAAGTCAAACTCTCATTTAATAATTTTGCCATTAATAAAAATTTCATAC
Source organism: Lissotriton vulgaris (assembly GCF_964263255.1). Classification (NCBI taxonomy): domain Eukaryota; kingdom Metazoa; phylum Chordata; class Amphibia; order Caudata; family Salamandridae; genus Lissotriton; species Lissotriton vulgaris. The sequence goes on from NC_141698.1 coordinate 353,992,895, forward strand.
CATCTGATGGCACTCAGTGCCTTTTAGTGGGGTCTTCCGCATTTATATAATCTTCAAAGATGGTAGCAATATGGGTAACGCTATGGCCATCATGATACTTTATCAAAGACTTTGGCTTTGGCTTTGGATGGAGTGGGACACTGATACTCAAGATGGACTGGTATTTAGAAACTGTGTTCTTCTAACTCTAGCCCTCTTTAAATAGGAGCCCAATGCTTTCAATGGTGCAGAGTACTTTCCCATTACACCTCCTACTTGCTGTGCAGACTTATTCCCAGATTCCTCCCTAGTGTGTAATTGCAGATGTCTGGTCCTCCGGTGTAATCATCATCCAGGGCGATTGATCAAGTGGTGCCATTACATCACAAAGCTACAGCAGGATGTCATCTCACATGAGGGCCAATCAGTTGCCTCTTCTAACTCCAGTCTTATTTAAATAGGAGCACAATGCTTTTAATGGTTCAGTGTACTTTCCCATTACACCTCCTACTTGCTGTGCAGTCATATTTACAGGTAGTTACCTAGTGTGTAATTGCTGTTGTCTGGTCCTCCGGTGTAATCGTCACCAAGGGCGATTGGTCAAGTGGTGCCATTACATCACAAAGCTACAGCAGGATATCATCTAACATGAGGGCCAATCAGTTGCCTAGTACGCAATAGGATACATGTATCATGGTATAGCAAAGGGAGCAATGGAGACAGGATGCCCAGCTGAAGCCTAAGGTGGTGAGATGAAATGACCTAGGCCATTATTTGAAACGTATACATTTGTTTGAAGGAGTGGTTAATCATAACATTCTGGAGTTCTCTATAGGTTAGCTGATAGGGATGTGCTAAAATTAAGATGTTGGAATCTGTTATTCATAGTTTTTATTATTCCCACAAACTTTAGTGTAAACCTTCCTCCCTTAACATATCAGATCACTGAATTGCGATGGTGTACCATAACCTATAATAATTCCTGTGAGAAGGGCACACTATCTTGTCTGCCAAAGAGATCTTTCTATCAAAGTCCTCATATAGGTGCTAGAGTTGTGTAGAGAGTACCAGCAAATGAGGTATAGGATGGAAAGAAGTCTGCTAGGTTGAAATCTAAATTGAGATTATAATTTTTAGTGAGCTTTAAATTGTCACAATATTAGACACGCCATAGTACTAATAATTGATGCTTTATAAAAATCTTTTTTTGGTAGTGTTGCATTTGGTTTTGAAATATTCAAGTTCTAAAAATTGACTAACAGTGGACTTTTCCATCTGCAGTTTATACTGAATGGCCAACAGAGGCAGTGTTGCAGAGGAATATTTCTCTGCTTGCTGAGAAAAAAAAAGAAAAGTCATTCCTCAGCCTTCTCCATGCCTCGATAAATATACTTGGTAAGTCAAACTCTCATTTAATAATTTTGCCATTAATAAAAATTTCATACCATCTGATGGCACTCGGTGCCTTTTAGTGGGGTCTTCCGCATTTATATAATCTTCAAAGATGGTAGCAATATGGGTAACGCTATGGCCATCATGATACTTTATCAAAGACTTTGGCTGTCTATGTGGCTGACAAAATCTTCTTTAGATACTTGTGCAGGCAATTTCTTCTCTGAGTTAATTACCATCTTTCAGGCTGGAATGAGGTTTCTTAGGTTAGAGCAATTGACTTACTTTCAGATGGAGGGAAGCTATTTAACCTGTTTCCCTGCTCTCTGCGAGTGGGACACTGATACTCAAGATGGACTGGTATTTAGAAACTGTGTTCTTCTAACTCAAGCCCTCTTTAAATAGGAGCCCAATGCTTTCAATGGTGCAGAGTACTTTCCCATTACACCTCCTACTTGCTGTGCAGACTTATTCCCAGATACATCCCTAGTGTGTAATTGCAGATGTCTGGTCCTCCGGTGTAATCGTCATCCAGGGCGATTGATCAAGTGGTGCCATTACATCACAAAGCTACAGCAGGATGTCATCTCACATGAGGGCCAATCAGTTGCCTCTTCTAACTCTACTCTTCTTTAAATAGGAGCACAATGATTTTAATGGTTCAGTGTACTTTCCCATTACACCTCCTACTTGCTGTGCAGTCATATTTACAGGTAGTTACCTAGTGTGTAATTGCTGATGTCTGGTCCTCCGGTGTAATCGTCACCAAGGGCGATTGGTCAAGTGGTGCCATTACATCACAAAGCTACAGCAGGATATCATCTAACATGAGGGCCAATCAGTTGCCTAGTACGCAATAGGATACATGTATCATGGTATAGCAAAGGGAGCAATGTAGACAGGATGCCCAGCTGAAGACTAAGGTGGTGAGATGAAATGACCTAGGCCATTATTTGAAACATATACATTTGTTTGAAGGAGTGGTTGATCATAACATTCTGGAGTTCTCTATAGGTTAGCTGATAGGGATGTGCTAAAATTAATATGTTGGAATCTGTTATTCATAGTTTTTATTATTCCCACAAACTGTAGTGTAAACCTTCCTCCCTTAACATATCAGATCACTGAATTGCGATGGTGTACCATAACCTATAATAATTCCTGTGAGAAGGGCACACTATCTTGTCTGCCAAAGAGATCTTTCTATCGAAATCCTCATATAGGTGCTAGAGTTGTGTAGAGAGTACCAGCAAATGAGGTATAGGATGGAAAGAAGTCTGCTAGGTTGAAATCTAAATTGAGATTATAATTTTTAGTGAGCTTTAAATTGTCACAATATTAGACACGCCATAGTACTAATAATTGATGCTTTATAAAAATCTTTTTTTGGTAGTGTTGCATTTGGTTTTGAAATATTCAAGTTCTAAAAATTGACTAACAGTGGACTTTTCCATCTGCAGTTTATACTGAATGGCCAACAGAGGCAGTGTTGCAGAGGAATATTTCTCTGCTTGCTGAGAAAAAAAAAGAAAAGTCATTCCTCAGCCTTCTCCATGCCTCGATAAATATACTTGGTAAGTCAAACTCTCATTTAATAATTTTGCCATTAATAAAAATTTCATACCATCTGATGGCACTCAGTGCCTTTTAGTGGGGTCTTCCGCATTTATATAATCTTCAAAGATGGTAGCAATATGGGTAACGCTATGGCCATCATGATACTTTATCAAAGACTTTGGCTTTGGCTTTGGATGGAGTGGGACACTGATACTCAAGATGGACTGGTATTTAGAAACTGTGTTCTTCTAACTCTAGCCCTCTTTAAATAGGAGCCCAATGCTTTCAATGGTGCAGAGTACTTTCCCATTACACCTCCTACTTGCTGTGCAGACTTATTCCCAGATTCCTCCCTAGTGTGTAATTGCAGATGTCTGGTCCTCCGGTGTAATCATCATCCAGGGCGATTGATCAAGTGGTGCCATTACATCACAAAGCTACAGCAGGATGTCATCTCACATGAGGGCCAATCAGTTGCCTCTTCTAACTCCAGTCTTATTTAAATAGGAGCACAATGCTTTTAATGGTTCAGTGTACTTTCCCATTACACCTCCTACTTGCTGTGCAGTCATATTTACAGGTAGTTACCTAGTGTGTAATTGCTGTTGTCTGGTCCTCCGGTGTAATCGTCACCAAGGGCGATTGGTCAAGTGGTGCCATTACATCACAAAGCTACAGCAGGATATCATCTAACATGAGGGCCAATCAGTTGCCTAGTACGCAATAGGATACATGTATCATGGTATAGCAAAGGGAGCAATGGAGACAGGATGCCCAGCTGAAGCCTAAGGTGGTGAGATGAAATGACCTAGGCCATTATTTGAAACGTATACATTTGTTTGAAGGAGTGGTTAATCATAACATTCTGGAGTTCTCTATAGGTTAGCTGATAGGGATGTGCTAAAATTAAGATGTTGGAATCTGTTATTCATAGTTTTTATTATTCCCACAAACTTTAGTGTAAACCTTCCTCCCTTAACATATCAGATCACTGAATTGCGATGGTGTACCATAACCTATAATAATTCCTGTGAGAAGGGCACACTATCTTGTCTGCCAAAGAGATCTTTCTATCAAAGTCCTCATATAGGTGCTAGAGTTGTGTAGAGAGTACCAGCAAATGAGGTATAGGATGGAAAGAAGTCTGCTAGGTTGAAATCTAAATTGAGATTATAATTTTTAGTGAGCTTTAAATTGTCACAATATTAGACACGCCATAGTACTAATAATTGATGCTTTATAAAAATCTTTTTTTGGTAGTGTTGCATTTGGTTTTGAAATATTCAAGTTCTAAAAATTGACTAACAGTGGACTTTTCCATCTGCAGTTTATACTGAATGGCCAACAGAGGCAGTGTTGCAGAGGAATATTTCTCTGCTTGCTGAGAAAAAAAAAGAAAAGTCATTCCTCAGCCTTCTCCATGCCTCGATAAATATACTTGGTAAGTCAAACTCTCATTTAATAATTTTGCCATTAATAAAAATTTCATACCATCTGATGGCACTCGGTGCCTTTTAGTGGGGTCTTCCGCATTTATATAATCTTCAAAGATGGTAGCAATATGGGTAACGCTATGGCCATCATGATACTTTATCAAAGACTTTGGCTGTCTATGTGGCTGACAAAATCTTCTTTAGATACTTGTGCAGGCAATTTCTTCTCTGAGTTAATTACCATCTTTCAGGCTGGAATGAGGTTTCTTAGGTTAGAGCAATTGACTTACTTTCAGATGGAGGGAAGCTATTTAACCTGTTTCCCTGCTCTCTGCGAGTGGGACACTGATACTCAAGATGGACTGGTATTTAGAAACTGTGTTCTTCTAACTCAAGCCCTCTTTAAATAGGAGCCCAATGCTTTCAATGGTGCAGAGTACTTTCCCATTACACCTCCTACTTGCTGTGCAGACTTATTCCCAGATACATCCCTAGTGTGTAATTGCAGATGTCTGGTCCTCCGGTGTAATCGTCATCCAGGGCGATTGATCAAGTGGTGCCATTACATCACAAAGCTACAGCAGGATGTCATCTCACATGAGGGCCAATCAGTTGCCTCTTCTAACTCTACTCTTCTTTAAATAGGAGCACAATGATTTTAATGGTTCAGTGTACTTTCCCATTACACCTCCTACTTGCTGTGCAGTCATATTTACAGGTAGTTACCTAGTGTGTAATTGCTGATGTCTGGTCCTCCGGTGTAATCGTCACCAAGGGCGATTGGTCAAGTGGTGCCATTACATCACAAAGCTACAGCAGGATATCATCTAACATGAGGGCCAATCAGTTGCCTAGTACGCAATAGGATACATGTATCATGGTATAGCAAAGGGAGCAATGTAGACAGGATGCCCAGCTGAAGACTAAGGTGGTGAGATGAAATGACCTAGGCCATTATTTGAAACATATACATTTGTTTGAAGGAGTGGTTGATCATAACATTCTGGAGTTCTCTATAGGTTACCTGATAGGGATGTGCTAAAATTAAGATGTTGGAATCTGTTATTCATAGTTTTTATTATTCCCACAAACTGTAGTGTAAACCTTCCTCCCTTAACATATCAGATCACTGAATTGCGATGGTGTACCATAACCTATAATAATTCCTGTGAGAAGGGCACACTATCTTGTCTGCCAAAGAGATCTTTCTATCGAAGTCCTCATATAGGTGCTAGAGTTGTGTAGAGAGTACCAGCAAATGAGGTATAGGATGGAAAGAAGTCTGCTAGGTTGAAATCTAAATTGAGAATATAATTTTTAGTGAGCTTTAAATTGTCACAATATTAGACACGCCATAGTACTAATAATTGATGCTTTATAAAAATCTTTTTTTGATAGTGTTGCATTTGGTTTTGAAATATTCAAGTTCTAAAAATTGACTAACAGTGGACTTTTCCATCTGCAGTTTATACTGAATGGCCACCAGAGGCAGTGTTGCAGAGGAATATTTCTCTGCTTGCTGAGAAAAAAAAAGAAAAGTCATTCCTCAGCCTTCTCCATGCCTCGATAAATATACTTGGTAAGTCAAACTCTCATTTAATAATTTTGCCATTAATAAAAATTTCATACCATCTGATGGCACTCAGTGCCTTTTAGTGGGGTCTTCCGCATTTATATAATCTTCAAAGACTGTAGCAATATGGGTAACGCTATGGCCATCATGATACTTTATCAAAGACTTTGGCTGTCTATGTGGCTGACAAAATCTTCTTTAGATACTTGTGCAGGCAATTTCTTCTCTGAGTTAATTACCATCTTTCAGGCTGGAATGAGGTTTCTTAGGTTAGAGCAATTGACTTACTTTCAGATGGAGGGAAGCTATTTAACCTGTTTCCCTGCTCTCTGCGAGTGGGACACTGATACTCAAGATGGACTGGTATTTAGAAACTGTGTTCTTCTAACTCTAGCCCTCTTTAAATAGGAGCCCAATTCTTTCAATGGTGCAGAGTACTTTCCCATTACACCTCCTACTTGCTGTGCAGACTTATTCTCAGATACATCCCTAGTGTGTAATTGCTGATGTCTGGTCCTCCGGTGTAATCGTCATCCAGGGCGATTGATCAAGTGGTGCCATTACATCACAAAGCTACAGCAGGATGTCATCTCACATGAGGGCCAATCAGTTGCCTCTTCTAACTCTAGTCCTCTTTAAATAGGAGCACAATGCTTTTAATGGTTCAGTGTACTTTCCCATTACACCTCCTACTTGCTGTGCAGTCATATTTACAGGTAGTTACCTAGTGTGTAATTGCTGATGTCTGGTCCTCCGGTGTAATCGTCACCAAGGGCGATTGGTCAAGTGGTGCCATTACATCACAAAGCTACAGCAGGATATCATCTAACATGAGGGCCAATCAGTTGCCTAGTACGCAATAGGATACATGTATCATGGTATAGCAAAGGGAGCAATGTAGACAGGATGCCCAGCTGAAGACTAAGGTGGTGAGATGAAATGACCTAGGCCATTATTTGAAACGTATACATTTGTTTGAAGGAGTGGTTGATCATAACATTCTGGAGTTCTCTATAGGTTAGCTGATAGGGATGTGCTAAAATTAAGATGTTGGAATCTGTTATTCATAGTTTTTATTATTCCCACAAACTGTAGTGTAAACCTTCCTCCCTTAACATATCAGATCACTGAATTGCGATGGTGTACCATAACCTATAATAATTCCTGTGAGAAGGGCACACTATCTTGTCTGCCAAAGAGATCTTTCTATCGAAGTCCTCATATAGGTGCTAGAGTTGTGTAGAGAGTACCAGCAAATGAGGTATAGGATGGAAAGAAGTCTGCTAGGTTGAAATCTAAATTGAGATTATAATTTTTAGTGAGCTTTAAATTGTCACAATATTAGACACGCCATAGTACTAATAAGTGATGCTTTATAAAAATCTTTTTTTGGTAGTGTTGCATTTGGTTTGGAAATATTCAAGTTCTAAAAGTTGACTAACAGTGGACTTTTCCATCTGCAGTTTATACTGAATGGCCAACAGAGGCAGTGTTGCAGAGGAATATTTCTCTGCTTGCTGAGAAAAAAAAAAGAAAAGTCATTCCTCAGCCTTCTCCATGCCTCGATAAATATACTTGGTAAGTCAAACTCTCATTTAATAATTTTGCCATTAATAAAAATTTCATACCATCTGATGGCACTCAGTGCCTTTTAGTGGGGTTTTCCGCATTTATATAATCTTCAAAGACGGTAGCAATATGGGTAACGCTATGGCCATCATGATACTTTATCAAAGACTTTGGCTGTCTATGTGGCTGACAAAATCTTCTTTAGATACTTGTGCAGGCAATTTCTTCTCTGAGTTAATTACCATCTTTCAGGCTGGAATGAGGTTTCTTAGGTTAGAGCAATTGACTTACTTTCAGATGGAGGGAAGCTATTTAACCTGTTTCCCTGCTCTCTGCGAGTGGGACACTGATACTCAAGATGGACTGGTATTTAGAAACTGTGTTCTTCTAACTCTAGCCCTCTTTAAATAGGAGCCCAATGCTTTCAATGGTGCAGAGTACTTTCCCATTACACCTCCTACTTGCTGTGCAGACTTATTCCCAGATACATCCCTAGTGTGTAATTGCAGATGTCTGGTCCTCCGGTGTAATCGTCATCCAGGGCGATTGATCAAGTGGTGCCATTACATCACAAAGCTACAGCAGGATGTCATCTCACATGAGGGCCAATCAGTTGCCTCTTCTAACTCTAGTCTTCTTTAAATAGGAGCACAATGCTTTTAATGGTTCAGTGTACTTTCCCATTACACCTCCTACTTGCTGTGCAGTCATATTTACAGGTAGTTACCTAGTGTGTAATTGCTGATGTCTGGTCCTCCGGTGTAATCGTCACCAAGGGCGATTGGTCAAGTGGGTCCATTACATCACAAAGCTACAGCAGGATATCATCTAACATGAGGGCCAATCAGTTGCCTAGTACGCAATAGGATACATGTATCATGGTATAGCAAAGGGAGCAATGTAGACAGGATGCCCAGCTGAAGACTAAGGTGGTGAGATGAAATGACCTAGGCCATTATTTGAAACGTATACATTTGTTTGAAGGAGTGGTTGATCATAACATTCTGGAGTTCTCTATAGGTTAGCTGATAGGGATGTGCTAAAATTAAGATGTTGGAATCTGTTATTCATAGTTTTTATTATTCCCACAAACTGTAGTGTAAACCTTCCTCCCTTAACATATCAGATCACTGAATTGCGATGGTGTACCATAACCTATAATAATTCCTGTGAGAAGGGCACACTATCTTGTCTGCCAAAGAGATCTTTCTATCGTAGTCCTCATATAGGTGTTAGAGTTGTGTAGAGAGTACCAGCAAATGAGGTATAGGATGGAAAGAAGTCTGCTAGGTTGAAATCTAAATTGAGATTATAATTTTTAGTGAGCTTTAAATTGTCACAATATTAGACATGCCATAGTACTAATAATTGATGCTTTATAAAAATCTTTTTTTGGTAGTGTTGCATTTGGTTTTGAAATATTCAAGTTCTAAAAGTTGACTAACAGTGGACTTTTCCATCTGCAGTTTATACTGAATGGCCAACAGAGGCAGTGTTGCAGAGGAATATTTCTCTGCTTGCTGAGAAAAAAAAGAAAAGTCATTCCTCAGCCTTCTCCATGCCTCGATAAATATACTTGGTAAGTCAAACTCTCATTTAATAATTATGCCATTAATAAAAATTTCATACCATCTGATGGCACTCTGTGCCTTTTAGTGGGGTCTTCCGCATTTATATAATCTTCAAAGACGGTAGCAATATGGGTAACGCTATGGCCATCATGATACTTTATCAAAGACTTTGGCTGTCTATGTGGCTGACAAAATCTTCTTTAGATACTTGTGAAGGCAATTTCTTCTCTGAGTTAATTACCATCTTTCAGGCTGGAATGAGGTTTCTTAGGTTAGAGCAATTGACTTACTTTCAGATGGAGGGAAGCTATTTAACCTGTTTCCCTGCTCTCTGCGAGTGGGTCTCTGATACTCAAGATGGACTGGTATTTAGAAACTGTGTTCTTCTAACTCTAGCCCTCTTTAAATAGGAGCCCAATGCTTTCAATTGTGCAGAGTACTTTCCCATTACACCTCCTACTTGCTGTGCAGACTTATTCCCAGATACATCCCTAGTGTGTAATTGTAGATGTCTGGTCCTCCGGTGTAATCGTCATCCAGGGCGATTGATCAAGTGGTGCCATTACATCACAAAGCTACAGCAGGATGTCATCTCACATGAGGGCCAATCAGTTGCCTCTTCTAACTCTAGTCTTCTTTAAATAGGAGCACAATGCTTTTAATGGTTCAGTGTACTTTCCCATTACACCTCCTACTTGCTGTGCAGTCATATTTACAGGTAGTTACCTAGTGTGTAATTGCTGATGTCTGGTCCTCCGGTGTAATCGTCACCAAGGGCGATTGGTCAAGTGGTGCCATTACATCACAAAGCTACAGCAGGATATCATCTAACATGAGGGCCAATCAGTTGCCTAGTACGCAATAGGATACATGTATCATGGTATAGCAAAGGGAGCAATGTAGACAGGATGCCCAGCTGAAGACTAAGGTGGTGAGATGAAATGACCTAGGCCATTATTTGAAACGTATACATTTGTTTGAAGGAGTGGTTGATCATAACATTCTGGAGTTCTCTATAGGTTAGCTGATAGGGATGTGCTAAAATTAAGATGTTGGAATCTGTTATTCATAGTTTTTATTATTCCCACAAACTGTAGTGTAAACCTTCCTCCCTTAACATATCAGATCACTGAATTGCGATGGTGTACCATAACCTATAATAATTCCTGTGAGAAGGGCACACTATCTTGTCTGCCAAAGAGATCTTTCTATCGAAGTCCTCATATAGGTGCTAGAGTTGTGTAGAGAGTACCAGCAAATGAGGTATAGGATGGAAAGAAGTCTGCTAGGTTGAAATCTAAATTGAGATTATAATTTTTAGTGAGCTTTAAATTGTCACAATATTAGACACGCCATAGTACTAATAAGTGATGCTTTATAAAAATCTTTTTTTGGTAGTGTTGCATTTGGTTTGGAAATATTCAAGTTCTAAAAGTTGACTAACAGTGGACTTTTCCATCTGCAGTTTATACTGAATGGCCAACAGAGGCAGTGTTGCAGAGGAATATTTCTCTGCTTGCTGAGAAAAAAAAAAGAAAAGTCATTCCTCAGCCTTCTCCATGCCTCGATAAATATACTTGGTAAGTCAAACTCTCATTTAATAATTTTGCCATTAATAAAAATTTCATACCATCTGATGGCACTCAGTGCCTTTTAGTGGGGTCTTCCGCATTTATATAATCTTCAAAGACGGTAGCAATATGGGTAACGCTATGGCCATCATGATACTTTATCAAAGACTTTGGCTGTCTATGTGGCTGACAAAATCTTCTTTAGATACTTGTGCAGGCAATTTCTTCTCTGAGTTAATTACCATCTTTCAGGCTGGAATGAGGTTTCTTAGGTTAGAGCAATTGACTTACTTTCAGATGGAGGGAAGCTATTTAACCTGTTTCCCTGCTCTCTGCGAGTGGGACACTGATACTCAAGATGGACTGGTATTTAGAAACTGTGTTCTTCTAACTCTAGCCCTCTTTAAATAGGAGCCCAATGCTTTCAATGGTGCAGAGTACTTTCCCATTATACCTCCTACTTGCTGTGCAGACTTATTCCCAGATACAAACCTAGTGTGTAATTGCAGATGTCTGGTCCTCCGGTGTAATCGTCATCCAGGGCGATTGATCAAGTGGTGCCATTACATCACAAAGCTACAGCAGGATGTCATCTCACATGAGGGCCAATCAGTTGCCTCTTCTAACTCTAGTCTTCTTTAAATAGGAGCACAATGCTTTTAATGGTTCAGTGTACTTTCCCATTACACCTCCTACTTGCTGTGCAGTCATATTTACAGGTAGTTACCTAGTGTGTAATTGCTGATGTCTGGTCCTCCGGTGTAATCGTCACCAAGGGCGATTGGTCAAGTGGTGCCATTACATCACAAAGCTACAGCAGGATATCATCTAACATGAGGGCCAATCAGTTGCCTAGTACGCAATAGGATACATGTATCATGGTATAGCAAAGGGAGCAATGTAGACAGGATGCCCAGCTGAAGACTAAGGTGGTGAGATGAAATGACCTAGGCCATTATTTGAAACGTATACATTTGTTTGAAGGAGTGGTTGATCATAACATTCTGGAGTTCTCTATAGGTTAGCTGATAGGGATGTGCTAAAATTAAGATGTTGGAATCTGTTATTCATAGTTTTTATTATTCCCACAAACTGTAATGTAAACCTTCCTCCCTTAACATATCAGATAACTGAATTGCGATGGTGTACCATAACCTATAATAATTCCTGTGAGAAGGGCACACTATCTTGTCTGCCAAAGAGATCTTTCTATCGAAGTCCTCATATAGGTGCTAGAGTTGTGTAGAGAGTACCAGCAAATGAGGTATAGGATGGAAAGAAGTCTGCTAGGTTGAAATCTAAATTGAGATTATAATTTTTAGTGAGCTTTAAATTGTCACAATATTAGACATGCCATAGTACTAATAATTGATGCTTTATAAAAATCTTTTTTTGGTAGTGTTGCATTTGGTTTTGAAATATTCAAGTTCTAAAAGTTGACTAACAGTGGACTTTTCCATCTGCAGTTCATACTGAATGGCCAACAGAGGCAGTGTTGCAGAGGAATATTTCTCTGCTTGCTGAGAAAAAAAAGAAAAGTCATTCCTCAGCCTTCTCCATGCCTCAATAAATATACTTGGTAAGTCAAACTCTCATTTAATAATTATGCCATTAATAAAAATTTCATTCCATCTGATGGCACTCAGTGCCTTTTAGTGGGGTCTTCCGCATTTATATAATCTTCAAAGACGGTAGCAATATGGGTAACGCTATGGCCATCATGATACTTTATCAAAGACTTTGGCTGTCTATGTGGCTGACAAAATCTTCTTTAGATACTTGTGAAGGCAATTTCTTCTCTGAGTTAATTACCATCTTTCAGACTGGAATGAGGTTTCTTAGGTTAGAGCAATTGACTTACTTTCAGATGGAGGGAAGCTATTTAACCTGTTTCCCTGCTCTCTGCGAGTGGGTCTCTGATACTCAAGATGGACTGGTATTTAGAAACTGTGTTCTTCTAACTCTAGCCCTCTTTAAATAGGAGCCCAATGCTTTCAATTGTGCATAGTACTTTCCCATTACACCTCCTACTTGCTGTGCAGACTTATTCCCAGATACATCCCTAGTGTGTAATTGTAGATGTCTGGTCCTCCGGTGTAATCGTCATCCAGGGCGATTGATCAAGTGGTGCCATTACATCACAAAGCTACAGCAGGATGTCATCTCACATGAGGGCCAATCCGTTGCCTCTTCTAACTCTAGTCTTCTTTAAATAGGAGCACAATGCTTTTAATGGTTCAGTGTACTTTCCCATTACACCTCCTACTTGCTGTGCAGTCATATTTACAGGTAGTTACCTAGTGTGTAATTGCTGATGTCTGGTCCTCCGGTGTAATCGTCACCAAGGGCGATTGGTCAAGTGGTGCCATTACATCACAAAGCTACAGCAGGATATCATCTAACATGAGGGCCAATCAGTTGCCTAGTACGCAATAGGATACATGTATCATGGTATAGCAAAGGGAGCAATGTAGACAGGATGCCCAGCTGAAGACTAAGGTGGTGAGATGAAATGACCTAGGCCATTATTTGAAACGTATACATTTGTTTGAAGGAGTGGTTGATCATAACATTCTGGAGTTCTCTATAGGTTAGCTGATAGGGATGTGCTAAAATTAAGATGTTGGAATCTGTTATTCATAGTTTTTATTATTCCCACAAACTGTAGTGTAAACCTTCCTCCCTTAACATATCAGATCACTGAATTGCGATGGTGTACCATAGCCTATAATAATTCCTGTGAGAAGGGCACACTATCTTGTCTGCCAAAGAGATCTTTCTATCGAAGTCCTCATATAGGTGCTAGAGTTGTGTAGAGAGTACCAGCAAATGAGGTATAGGATGGAAAGAAGTCTGCTAGGTTGAAATCTAAATTGAGATTATAATTTTTAGTGAGCTTTAAATTGTCACAATATTAGACACGCCATAGTACTAATAAGTGATGCTTTATAAAAATCTTTTTTTGGTAGTGTTGCATTTGGTTTGGAAATATTCAAGTTCTAAAAGTTGACTAACAGTGGACTTTTCCATCTGCAGTTTATACTGAATGGCCAACAGAGGCAGTGTTGCAGAGGAATATTTCTCTGCTTGCTGAGAAAAAAAAAAGAAAAGTCATTCCTCAGCCTTCTCCATGCCTCGATAAATATACTTGGTAAGTCAAACTCTCATTTAATAATTTTGCCATTAATAAAAATTTCATACCATCTGATGGCACTCAGTGCCTTTTAGTGGGGTCTTCCGCATTTATATAATCTTCAAAGACGGTAGCAATATGGGTAACGCTATGGCCATCATGATACTTTATCAAAGACTTTGGCTGTCTATGTGGCTGACAAAATCTTCTTTAGATACTTGTGCAGGCAATTTCTTCTCTGAGTTAATTACCATCTTTCAGGCTGGAATGAGGTTTCTTAGGTTAGAGCAATTGACTTACTTTCAGATGGAGGGAAGCTATTTAACCTGTTTCCCTGCTCTCTGCGAGTGGGACACTGATACTCAAGATGGACTGGTATTTAGAAACTGTGTTCTTCTAACTCTAGCCCTCTTTAAATAGGAGCCCAATGCTTTCAATGGTGCAGAGTACTTTCCCATTATACCTCCTACTTGCTGTGCAGACTTATTCCCAGATACATCCCTAGTGTGTAATTGCAGATGTCTGGTCCTCCGGTGTAATCGTCATCCAGGGCGATTGATCAAGTGGTGCCATTACATCACAAAGCTACAGCAGGATGTCATCTCACATGAGGGCCAATCAGTTGCCTCTTCTAACTCTAGTCTTCTTTAAATAGGAGCACAATGCTTTTAATGGTTCAGTGTACTTTCCCATTACACCTCCTACTTGCTGTGCAGTCATATTTACAGGTAGTTACCTAGTGTGTAATTGCTGATGTCTGGTCCTCCGGTGTAATCGTCACCAAGGGCGATTGGTCAAGTGGGTCCATTACATCACAAAGCTACAGCAGGATATCATCTAACATGAGGGCCAATCAGTTGCCTAGTACGCAATAGGATACATGTATCATGGTATAGCAAAGGGAGCAATGTAGACAGGATGCCCAGCTGAAGACTAAGGTGGTGAGATGAAATGACCTAGGCCATTATTTGAAACGTATACATTTGTTTGAAGGAGTGGTTGATCATAACATTCTGGAGTTCTCTATAGGTTAGCTGATAGGGATGTGCTAAAATTAAGATGTTGGAATCTGTTATTCATAGTTTTTATTATTCCCACAAACTGTAGTGTAAACCTTCCTCCCTTAACATATCAGATCACTGAATTGCGATGGTGTACCATAACCTATAATAATTCCTGTGAGAAGGGCACACTATCTTGTCTGCCAAAGAGATCTTTCTATCGAAATCCTCATATAGGTGCTAGAGTTGGGTAGAGAGTACCAGCAAATGAGGTATAGGATGGAAAGAAGTCTGCTAGGTTGAAATCTAAATTGAGATTATAATTTTTAGTGAGCTTTAAATTGTCACAATATTAGACACGCCATAGTACTAATAAGTGATGCTTTATAAAAATCTTTTTTTGGTAGTGTTGCATTTGGTTTGGAAATATTCAAGTTCTAAAAGTTGACTAACAGTGGACTTTTCCATCTGCAGTTTATACTGAATGGCCAACAGAGGCAGTGTTGCAGAGGAATATTTCTCTGCTTGCTGAGAAAAAAAAAAGAAAAGTCATTCCTCAGCCTTCTCCATGCCTCGATAAATATACTTGGTAAGTCAAACTCTCATTTAATAATTTTGCCATTAATAAAAATTTCATACCATCTGATGGCACTCAGTGCCTTTTAGTGGGGTCTTCCGCATTTATATAATCTTCAAAGACGGTAGCAATATGGGTAACGCTATGGCCATCATGATACTTTATCAAAGACTTTGGCTGTCTATGTGGCTGACAAAATCTTCTTTAGATACTTGTGCAGGCAATTTCTTCTCTGAGTTAATTACCATCTTTCAGGCTGGAATGAGGTTTCTTAGGTTAGAGCAATTGACTTACTTTCAGATGGAGGGAAGCTATTTAACCTGTTTCCCTGCTCTCTGCGAGTGGGACACTGATACTCAAGATGGACTGGTATTTAGAAACTGTGTTCTTCTAACTCTAGCCCTCTTTAAATAGGAGCCCAATGCTTTCAATGGTGCAGAGTACTTTCCCATTATACCTCCTACTTGCTGTGCAGACTTATTCCCAGATACATCCCTAGTGTGTAATTGCAGATGTCTGGTCCTCCGGTGTAATCGTCATCCAGGGCGATTGATCAAGTGGTGCCATTACATCACAAAGCTACAGCAGGATGTCATCTCACATGAGGGCCAATCAGTTGCCTCTTCTAACTCTAGTCTTCTTTAAATAGGAGCACAATGCTTTTAATGGTTCAGTGTACTTTCCCATTACACCTCCTACTTGCTGTGCAGTCATATTTACAGGTAGTTACCTAGTGTGTAATTGCTGATGTCTGGTCCTCCGGTGTAATCGTCACCAAGGGCGATTGGTCAAGTGGGTCCATTACATCACAAAGCTACAGCAGGATATCATCTAACATGAGGGCCAATCAGTTGCCTAGTACGCAATAGGATACATGTATCATGGTATAGCAAAGGGAGCAATGTAGACAGGATGCCCAGCTGAAGACTAAGGTGGTGAGATGAAATGACCTAGGCCATTATTTGAAACGTATACATTTGTTTGAAGGAGTGGTTGATCATAACATTCTGGAGTTCTCTATAGGTTAGCTGATAGGGATGTGCTAAAATTAAGATGTTGGAATCTGTTATTCATAGTTTTTATTATTCCCACAAACTGTAGTGTAAACCTTCCTCCCTTAACATATCAGATCACTGAATTGCGATGGTGTACCATAACCTATAATAATTCCTGTGAGAAGGGCACACTATCTTGTCTGCCAAAGAGATCTTTCTATCGTAGTCCTCATATAGGTGTTAGAGTTGTGTAGAGAGTACCAGCAAATGAGGTATAGGATGGAAAGAAGTCTGCTAGGTTGAAATCTAAATTGAGATTATAATTTTTAGTGAGCTTTAAATTGTCACAATATTAGACATGCCATAGTACTAATAATTGATGCTTTATAAAAATCCTTTTTTGGTAGTGTTGCATTTGGTTTTGAAATATTCAAGTTCTAAAAGTTGACTAACAGTGGACTTTTCCATCTGCAGTTTATACTGAATGGCCAACAGAGGCAGTGTTGCAGAGGAATATTTCTCTGCTTGCTGAGAAAAAAAAGAAAAGTCATTCCTCAGCCTTCTCCATGCCTCGATAAATATACTTGGTAAGTCAAACTCTCATTTAATAATTATGCCATTAATAAAAATTTCATACCATCTGATGGCACTCTGTGCCTTTTAGTGGGGTCTTCCGCATTTATATAATCTTCAAAGACGGTAGCAATATGGGTAACGCTATGGCCATCATGATACTTTATCAAAGACTTTGGCTGTCTATGTGGCTGACAAAATCTTCTTTAGATACTTGTGAAGGCAATTTCTTCTCTGAGTTAATTACCATCTTTCAGGCTGGAATTAGGTTTCTTAGGTTAGAGCAATTGACTTACTTTCAGATGGAGGGAAGCTATTTAACCTGTTTCCCTGCTCTCTGCGAGTGGGTCTCTGATACTCAAGATGGACTGGTATTTAGAAACTGTGTTCTTCTAACTCTAGCCCTCTTTAAATAGGAGCCCAATGCTTTCAATTGTGCAGAGTACTTTCCCATTACACCTCCTACTTGCTGTGCAGACTTATTCCCAGATACATCCCTAGTGTGTAATTGTAGATGTCTGGTCCTCCGGTGTAATCGTCATCCAGGGCGATTGATCAAGTGGTGCCATTACATCACAAAGCTACAGCAGGATGTCATCTCACATGAGGGCCAATCAGTTGCCTCTTCTAACTCTAGTCTTCTTTAAATAGGAGCACAATGCTTTTAATGGTTCAGTGTACTTTCCCATTACACCTCCTACTTGCTGTGCAGTCATATTTACAGGTAGTTACCTAGTGTGTAATTGCTGATGTCTGGTCCTCCGGTGTAATCGTCACCAAGGGCGATTGGTCAAGTGGTGCCATTACATCACAAAGCTACAGCAGGATATCACCTAACATGAGGGCCAATCAGTTGCCTAGTACGCAATAGGATACATGTATCATGGTATAGCAAAGGGAGCAATGTAGACAGGATGCCCAGCTGAAGACTAAGGTGGTGAGATGAAATGACCTAGGCCATTATTTGAAACGTATACATTTGTTTGAAGGAGTGGTTGATCATAACATTCTGGAGTTCTCTATAGGTTAGCTGATAGGGATGTGCTAAAATTAAGATGTTGGAATCTGTTATTCATAGTTTTTATTATTCCCACAAACTGTAGTGTAAACCTTCCTCCCTTAACATATGAGATCACTGAATTGCGATGGTGTACCATAACCTATAATAATTCCTGTGAGAAGGGCACACTATCTTGTCTGCCAAAGAGATCTTTCTATCGAAGTCCTCATATAGGTGCTAGAGTTGTGTAGAGAGTACCAGCAAATGAGGTATAGGATGGAAAGAAGTCTGCTAGGTTGAAATCTAAATTGAGATTATAATTTTTAGTGAGCTTTAAATTGTCACAATATTAGACACGCCATAGTACTAATAATTGATGCTTTATAAAAATCTTTTTATGGTAGTGTTGCATTTGGTTTTGAAATATTCAAGTTCTAAAAGTTGACTAACAGTGGACTTTTCCATCTGCAGTTTATACTGAATGGCCAACAGAGGCAGCGTTGCAGAGGAATATTTCTCTGCTTGCTGAGAAAAAAAAGAAAAGTCATTCCTCAGCCTTCTCCATGCCTCGATAAATATACTTGGTAAGTCAAACTCTCATTTAATAATTATGCCATTAATAAAAATTTCATTCCATCTGATGGCACTCAGTGCCTTTTAGTGGGGTCTTCCGCATTTATATAATCTTCAAAGACGGTAGCAATATGGGTAACGCTATGGCCATCATGATACTTTATCAAAGACTTTGGCTGTCTATGTGGCTGACAAAATCTTCTTTAGATACTTGTGCAGGCAATTTCTTCTCTGAGTTAATTACCATCTTTCAGGCTGGAATGAGGTTTCTTAGGTTAGAGCAATTGACTTACTTTCAGATGGAGGGAAGCTATTTAACCTGTTTCCCTGCTCTCTGCGAGTGGGACACTGATACTCAAGATGGACTGGTATTTAGAAACTGTGTTCTTCTAACTCTAGCCCTCTTTAAATAGGAGCCCAATGCTTTCAATTGTGCAGAGTACTTTCCCATTACACCTCCTACTTGCTGTGCAGACTTATTCCCAGATACATCCCTAGTGTGTAATTGTAGATGTCTGGTCCTCCGGTGTAATCGTCATCCAGGGCGATTGATCAAGTGGTGCCATTACATCACAAAGCTACAGCAGGATGTCATCTCACATGAGGGCCAATCAGTTGCCTCTTCTAACTCTAGTCTTCTTTAAATAGGAGCACAATGCTTTTAATGGTTCAGTGTACTTTCCCATTACACCTCCTACTTGCTGTGCAGTCATATTTACAGGTAGTTACCTAGTGTGTAATTGCTGATGTCTGGTCCTCCGGTGTAATCGTCACCAAGGGCGATTGGTCAAGTGGTGCCATTACATCACAAAGCTACAGCAGGATATCATCTAACATGAGGGCCAATCAGTTGCCTAGTACGCAATAGGATACATGTATCATGGTATAGCAAAGGGAGCAATGTAGACAGGATGCCCAGCTGAAGACTAAGGTGGTGAGATGAAATGACCTAGGCCATTATTTGAAACGTATACATTTGTTTGAAGGAGTGGTTGATCATAACATTCTGGAGTTCTCTATAGGTTAGCTGATAGGGATGTGCTAAAATTAAGATGTTGGAATCTGTTATTCATAGTTTTTATTATTCCCACAAACTGTAGTGTAAACCTTCCTCCCTTAACATATCAGATCACTGATTTGCGATGGTGTACCATAACCTATAATAATTCCTGTGAGAAGGGCACACTATCTTGTCTGCCAAAGAGATCTTTCTATCGAAGTCCTCATATAGGTGCTAGAGTTGTGTAGAGAGTACCAGCAAATGAGGTATAGGATGGAAAGAAGTCTGCTAGGTTGAAATCTAAATTGAGATTATAATTTTTAGTGAGCTTTAAATTGTCACAATATTAGACACGCCATAGTACTAATAATTGATGCTTTATAAAAATCTTTTTTTGGTAGTGTTGCATTTGGTTTTGAAATATTCAAGTTCTAAAAGTTGACTAACAGTGGACTTTTCCATCTGCAGGTTATACTGAATGGCCAACAGAGGCAGTGTTGCAGAGGAATATTTCTCTGCTTGCTGAGAAAAAAAAGAAAAGTCATTCCTCAGCCTTCTCCATGCCTCAATAAATATACTTGGTAAGTCAAACTCTCATTTAATAATTATGCCATTAATAAAAATTTCATTCCATCTGATGGCACTCAGTGCCTTTTAGTGGGGTCTTCCGCATTTATATAATCTTCAAAGACGGTAGCAATATGGGTAACGCTATGGCCATCATGATACTTTATCAAAGACTTTGGCTGTCTATGTGGCTGACAAAATCTTCTTTAGATACTTGTGCAGGCAATTTCTTCTCTGAGTTAATTACCATCTTTCAGGCTGGAATGAGGTTTCTTAGGTTAGAGCAATTGACTTACTTTCAGATGGAGGGAAGCTATTTAACCTGTTTCCCTGCTCTCTGCGAGTGGGACACTGATACTCAAGATGGACTGGTATTTAGAAACTGTGTTCTTCTAACTCTAGCCCTCTTTAAATAGGAGCCCAATGCTTTCAATGGTGCAGAGTACTTTCCCATTACACCTCCTACTTGCTGTGCAGACTTATTCCCAGATACATCCCTAGTGTGTAATTGTAGATGTCTGGTCCTCCGGTGTAATCGTCATCCAGGGCGATTGATCAAGTGGTGCCATTACATCACAAAGCTACAGCAGGATGTCATCTCACATGAGGGCCAATCAGTTGCCTCTTCTAACTCTAGTCTTCTTTAAATAGGAGCACAATGCTTTTAATGGTTCAGTGTACTTTCCCATTACACCTCCTACTTGCTGTGCAGTCATATTTACAGGTAGTTACCTAGTGTGTAATTGCTGATGTCTGGTCCTCCGGTGTAATCGTCACCAAGGGCGATTGGTCAAGTGGTGCCATTACATCACAAAGCTACAGCAGGATATCATCTAACATGAGGGCCAATCAGTTGCCTAGTACGCAATAGGATACATGTATCATGGTATAGCAAAGGGAGCAATGTAGACAGGATGCCCAGCTGAAGACTAAGGTGGTGAGATGAAATGACCTAGGCCATTATTTGAAACGTATACATTTGTTTGAAGGAGTGGTTGATCATAACATTCTGGAGTTCTCTATAGGTTAGCTGATAGGGATGTGCTAAAATTAAGATGTTGGAATCTGTTATTCATAGTTTTTATTATTCCCACAAACTGTAGTGTAAACCTTCCTCCCTTAACATATCAGATCACTGATTTGCGATGGTGTACCATAACCTATAATAATTCCTGTGAGAAGGGCACACTATCTTGTCTGCCAAAGAGATCTTTCTATCGAAGTCCTCATATAGGTGCTAGAGTTGTGTAGAGAGTACCAGCAAATGAGGTATAGGATGGAAAGAAGTCTGCTAGGTTGAAATCTAAATTGAGATTATAATTTTTAGTGAGCTTTAAATTGTCACAATATTAGACACGCCATAGTACTAATAATTGATGCTTTATAAAAATCTTTTTTTGGTAGTGTTGCATTTGGTTTTGAAATATTCAAGTTCTAAAAGTTGACTAACAGTGGACTTTTCCATCTGCAGTTTATACTGAATGGCCACCAGAGGCAGTGTTGCAGAGGAATATTTCTCTGCTTGCTGAGAAAAAAAAGAAAAGTCATTCCTCAGCCTTCTCCATGCCTCGATAAATATACTTGGTAAGTCAAACTCTCATTTAATAATTATGCCATTAATAAAAATTTCATTCCATCTGATGGCACTCAGTGCCTTTTAGTGGGGTCTTCCGCATTTATATAATCTTCAAAGACGGTAGCAATATGGGTAACGCTATGGCCATCATGATACTTTATCAAAGACTTTGGCTGTCTATGTGGCTGACAAAATCTTCTTTAGATACTTGTGCAGGCAATTTCTTCTCTGAGTTAATTACCATCTTTCAGGCTGGAATGAGGTTTCTTAGGTTAGAGCAATTGACTTACTTTCAGATGGAGGGAAGCTATTTAACCTGTTTCCCTGCTCTCTGCGAGTGGGACACTGATACTCAAGATGGACTGGTATTTAGAAACTGTGTTCTTCTAACTCTAGCCCTCTTTAAATAGGAGCCCAATGCTTTCAATGGTGCAGAGTACTTTCCCATTACACCTCCTACTTGCTGTGCAGACTTATTCCCAGATACCTCCCTAGTGTGTAATTGCGGATGTCTGGTCCTCCGGTGTAATCGTCATCCAGGGCGATTGATCAAGTGGTGCCATTACATCACAAAGCTACAGCAGGATGTCATCTCACATGAGGGCCAATCAGTTGCCTCTTCTAAATCTAGTCCTCTTTAAATAGGAGCACAATGCTTTTAATGGTTCAGTGTACTTTCCCATTACACCTCCTACTTGCTGTGCAGTCATATTTACAGGTAGTTACCTAGTGTGTAATTGCTGTTGTCTGGTCCTCCGGTGTAATTGTCACCAAGGGCGATTGGTCAAGTGGTGCCATTACATCACAAAGCTACAGCAGGATATCATCTAACATGAGGGCCAATCAGTTGCCTAGTACGCAATAGGATACATGTATCATGGTATAGCAAAGGGAGCAATGTAGACAGGATGCCCAGCTGAAGACTAAGGTGGTGAGATGAAATGACCTAGGCCATTATTTGAAACGTATACATTTGTTTGAAGGAGTGGTTGATCATAACATTCTGGAGTTCTCTATAGGTTAGCTGATAGGGATGTGCTAAAATTAAGATGTTGGAATCTGTTATTCATAGTTTTTATTATTCCCACAAACTGTAGTGTAAACCTTCCTCCCTTAACATATCAGATCACTGAATTGCGATGGTGTACCATAACCTATAATAATTCCTGTGAGAAGGGCACACTATCTTGTCTGCCAAAGAGATCTTTCTATCGAAGTCCTCATATAGGTGCTAGAGTTGTGTAGAGAGTACCAGCAAATGAGGTATAGGATGGAAAGAAGTCTGCTAGGTTGAAATCTAAATTGAGATTATAATTTTTAGTGAGCTTTAAATTGTCACAATATTAGACACGCCATAGTACTAATAATTGATGCTTTATAAAAATCTTTTTTTGGTAGTGTTGCATTTGGTTTTGAAATATTCAAGTTCTAAAAATTGACTAACAGTAGACTTTTCCATCTGCAGTTTATACTGAATGGCCAACAGAGGCAGTGTTGCAGAGGAATATTTCTCTGCTTGCTGAGAAAAAAAAGAAAAGTCATTCCTCAGCCTTCTCCATGCCTCGATAAATATACTTGGTAAGTCAAACTCTAATTTAATAATTATGCCATTAATAAAAATTTCATTCCATCTGATGGCACTCAGTGCCTTTTAGTGGGGTCTTCCGCATTTATATAATCTTCAAAGACGGTAGCAATATGGGTAACACTATGGCCATCATGATACTTTATCAAAGACTTTGGCTGTCTATGTGGCTGACAAAATCTTCTTTAGATACTTGTGAAGGCAATTTCTTCTCTGAGTTAATTACCATCTTTCAGGCTGGAATGAGGTTTCTTAGGTTAGAGCAATTGACTTACTTTCAGATGGAGGGAAGCTATTTAACCTGTTTCCCTGCTCTCTGCGAGTGGGACACTGATACTCAAGATGGACTGGTATTTAGAAACTGTGTTCTTCTAACTCTAGCCCTCTTTAAATAGGAGCCCAATGCTTTCAATGGTGCAGAGTACTTTCCCATTACACCTCCTACTTGCTGTGCAGACTTATTCCCAGATACCTCCCTAGTGTGTAATTGCAGATGTCTGGTCCTCCGGTGTAATCGTCATCCAGGGCGATTGATCAAGTGGTGCCATTACATCACAAAGCTACAGCAGGATGTCATCTCACATGAGGGCCAATCAGTTGCCTCTTCTAACTCTAGTCTTCTTTAAATAGGAGCATAATGCTTTTAATGGTTCAGTGTACTTTCCCATTACACCTCCTACTTGCTGTGCAGTCATATTTACAGGTAGTTACCTAGTGTGTAATTGCTGATGTCTGGTCCTCCGGTGTAATCGTCACCAAGGGCGATTGGTCAAGTGGTGCCATTACATCACAAAGCTACAGCAGGATATCATCTAACATGAGGGCCAATCAGTTGCCTAGTACGCAATAGGATACATGTATCATGGTATAGCAAAGGGAGCAATGTAGACAGGATGCCCAGCTGAAGACTAAGGTGGTGAGATGAAATGACCTAGGCCATTATTTGAAACGTATACATTTGTTTGAAGGAGTGGTTGATCATAACATTCTGGAGTTCTCTATAGGTTAGCTGATAGGGATGTGCTAAAATTAAGATGTTGGAATCTGTTATTCATAGTTTTTATTATTCCCACAAACTGTAGTGTAAACCTTCCTCCCTTAACATATCAGATCACTGATTTGCGATGGTGTACCATAACCTATAATAATTCCTGTGAGAAGGGCACACTATCTTGTCTGCCAAAGAGATCTTTCTATCGAAGTCCTCATATAGGTGCTAGAGTTGTGTAGAGAGTACCAGCAAATGAGGTATAGGATGGAAAGAAGTCTGCTAGGTTGAAATCTAAATTGAGATTATAATTTTTAGTGAGCTTTAAATTGTCACAATATTAGACACGCCATAGTACTAATAATTGATGCTTTATAAAAATCTTTTTTTGGTAGTGTTGCATTTGGTTTTGAAATATTCAAGTTCTAAAAGTTGACTAACAGTGGACTTTTCCATCTGCAGTTTATACTGAATGGCCACCAGAGGCAGTGTTGCAGAGGAATATTTCTCTGCTTGCTGAGAAAAAAAAGAAAAGTCATTCCTCAGCCTTCTCCATGCCTCGATAAATATACTTGGTAAGTCAAACTCTCATTTAATAATTATGCCATTAATAAAAATTTCATTCCATCTGATGGCACTCAGTGCCTTTTAGTGGGGTCTTCCGCATTTATATAATCTTCAAAGACGGTAGCAATATGGGTAACGCTATGGCCATCATGATACTTTATCAAAGACTTTGGCTGTCTATGTGGCTGACAAAATCTTCTTTAGATACTTGTGCAGGCAATTTCTTCTCTGAGTTAATTACCATCTTTCAGGCTGGAATGAGGTTTCTTAGGTTAGAGCAATTGACTTACTTTCAGATGGAGGGAAGCTATTTAACCTGTTTCCCTGCTCTCTGCGAGTGGGACACTGATACTCAAGATGGACTGGTATTTAGAAACTGTGTTCTTCTAACTCTAGCCCTCTTTAAATAGGAGCCCAATGCTTTCAATGGTGCAGAGTACTTTCCCATTACACCTCCTACTTGCTGTGCAGACTTATTCCCAGATACCTCCCTAGTGTGTAATTGCGGATGTCTGGTCCTCCGGTGTAATCGTCATCCAGGGCGATTGATCAAGTGGTGCCATTACATCACAAAGCTACAGCAGGATGTCATCTCACATGAGGGCCAATCAGTTGCCTCTTCTAAATCTAGTCCTCTTTAAATAGGAGCACAATGCTTTTAATGGTTCAGTGTACTTTCCCATTACACCTCCTACTTGCTGTGCAGTCATATTTACAGGTAGTTACCTAGTGTGTAATTGCTGTTGTCTGGTCCTCCGGTGTAATTGTCACCAAGGGCGATTGGTCAAGTGGTGCCATTACATCACAAAGCTACAGCAGGATATCATCTAACATGAGGGCCAATCAGTTGCCTAGTACGCAATAGGATACATGTATCATGGTATAGCAAAGGGAGCAATGTAGACAGGATGCCCAGCTGAAGACTAAGGTGGTGAGATGAAATGACCTAGGCCATTATTTGAAACGTATACATTTGTTTGAAGGAGTGGTTGATCATAACATTCTGGAGTTCTCTATAGGTTAGCTGATAGGGATGTGCTAAAATTAAGATGTTGGAATCTGTTATTCATAGTTTTTATTATTCCCACAAACTGTAGTGTAAACCTTCCTCCCTTAACATATCAGATCACTGAATTGCGATGGTGTACCATAACCTATAATAATTCCTGTGAGAAGGGCACACTATCTTGTCTGCCAAAGAGATCTTTCTATCGAAGTCCTCATATAGGTGCTAGAGTTGTGTAGAGAGTACCAGCAAATGAGGTATAGGATGGAAAGAAGTCTGCTAGGTTGAAATCTAAATTGAGATTATAATTTTTAGTGAGCTTTAAATTGTCACAATATTAGACACACCATAGTACTAATAATTGATGCTTTATAAAAATCTTTTTTTGGTAGTGTTGCATTTGGTTTTGAAATATTCAAGTTCTAAAAATTGACTAACAGTAGACTTTTCCATCTGCAGTTTATACTGAATGGCCAACAGAGGCAGTGTTGCAGAGGAATATTTCTCTGCTTGCTGAGAAAAAAAAGAAAAGTCATTCCTCAGCCTTCTCCATGCCTCGATAAATA
The DNA here is from genome assembly GCF_964263255.1 of Lissotriton vulgaris. NCBI lineage: Eukaryota > Metazoa > Chordata > Amphibia > Caudata > Salamandridae > Lissotriton > Lissotriton vulgaris. Next base: position 354,019,247 of record NC_141698.1, read on the forward strand.
TACTTGGTAAGTCAAACTCTAATTTAATAATTATGCCATTAATAAAAATTTCATTCCATCTGATGGCACTCAGTGCCTTTTAGTGGGGTCTTCCGCATTTATATAATCTTCAAAGACGGTAGCAATATGGGTAACACTATGGCCATCATGATACTTTATCAAAGACTTTGGCTGTCTATGTGGCTGACAAAATCTTCTTTAGATACTTGTGAAGGCAATTTCTTCTCTGAGTTAATTACCATCTTTCAGGCTGGAATGAGGTTTCTTAGGTTAGAGCAATTGACTTACTTTCAGATGGAGGGAAGCTATTTAACCTGTTTCCCTGCTCTCTGCGAGTGGGACACTGATACTCAAGATGGACTGGTATTTAGAAACTGTGTTCTTCTAACTCTAGCCCTCTTTAAATAGGAGCCCAATGCTTTCAATGGTGCAGAGTACTTTCCCATTACACCTCCTACTTGCTCTGCAGACTTATTCCCAGATACCTCCCTAGTGTGTAATTGCAGATGTCTGGTCCTCCGGTGTAATCGTCATCCAGGGCGATTGATCAAGTGGTGCCATTACATCACAAAGCTACAGCAGGATGTCATCTCACATGAGGGCCAATCAGTTGCCTCTTCTAACTCTAGTCTTCTTTAAATAGGAGCACAATGCTTTTAATGGTTCAGTGTACTTTCCCATTACACCTCCTACTTGCTGTGCAGTCATATTTACAGGTAGTTACCTAGTGTGTAATTGCTGATGTCTGGTCCTCCGGTGTAATCGTCACCAAGGGCGATTGGTCAAGTGGTGCCATTACATCACAAAGCTACAGCAGGATATCATCTAACATGAGGGCCAATCAGTTGCCTAGTACGCAATAGGATACATGTATCATGGTATAGCAAAGGGAGCAATGTAGACAGGATGCCCAGCTGAAGACTAAGGTGGTGAGATGAAATGACCTAGGCCATTATTTGAAACGTATACATTTGTTTGAAGGAGTGGTTGATCATAACATTCTGGAGTTCTCTATAGGTTAGCTGATAGGGATGTGCTAAAATTAAGATGTTGGAATCGGTTATTCATAGTTTTTATTATTCCCATAAACTGTAGTGTAAACCTTCCTCCCTTAACATATCAGATCACTGAATTGCGATGGTGTACCATAACCTATAATAATTCCTGTGAGAAGGGCACACTATCTTGTCTGCCAAAGAGATCTTTCGATCGAAGTCCTCATATAGGTGCTAGAGTTGTGTAGAGAGTACCAGCAAATGAGGTATAGGATGGAAAGAAGTCTGCTAGGTTGAAATCTAAATTGAGATTATAATTTTTAGTGAGCTTTAAATTGTCACAATATTAGACACGCCATAGTACTAATAATTGATGCTTTATAAAAATCTTTTTTTGGTAGTGTTGCATTTGGTTTTGAAATATTCAAGTTCTAAAAATTGACTAACAGTGGACTTTTCCATCTGCAGTTTATACTGAATGGCCAACAGAGGCAGTGTTGCAGAGGAATATTTCTCTGCTTGCTGAGAAAAAAAAGAAAAGTAATTCCTCAGCCTTCTCCATGCCTCGATAAATATACTTGGTAAGTCAAACTCTCATTTAATAATTATGCCATTAATAAAAATTTCATTCCATCTGATGGCACTCAGTGCCTTTTAGTGGGGTCTTCCGCATTTATATAATCTTCAAAGACGGTAGCAATATGGGTAACGCTATGGCCATCATGATACTTTATCAAAGACTTTGGCTGTCTATGTGGCTGACAAAATCTTCTTTAGATACTTGTGCAGGCAATTTCTTCTCTGAGTTAATTACCATCTTTCAGGCTGGAATGAGGTTTCTTAGGTTAGAGCAATTGACTTACTTTCAGATGGAGGGAAGCTATTTAACCTGTTTCCCTGCTCTCTGCGAGTGGGACACTGATACTCAAGATGGGCTGGTATTTAGAAACTGTGTTCTTCTAACTCTAGCCCTCTTTAAATAGGAGCCCATGCTTTCAATTGTGCAGAGTACTTTCCCATTACACCTCCTACTTGCTGTGCAGACTTATTCCCAGATACATCCCTAGTGTGTAATTGTAGATGTCTGGTCCTCCGGTGTAATCGTCATCCAGGGCGATTGATCAAGTGGTGCCATTACATCACAAAGCTACAGCAGGATGTCATCTCACATGAGGGCCAATCAGTTGCCTCTTCTAACTCTAGTCTTCTTTAAATAGGAGCACAATGCTTTTAATGGTTCAGTGTACTTTCCCGTTACACCTCCTACTTGCTGTGCAGTCATATTTACAGGTAGTTACCTAGTGTGTAATTGCTGATGTCTGGTCCTCCGGTGTAATCGTCACCAAGGGCGATTGGTCAAGTGGTGCCATTACATCACAAAGCTACAGCAGGATATCATCTAACATGAGGGCCAATCAGTTGCCTAGTACGCAATAGGATACATGTATCATGGTATAGCAAAGGGAGCAATGTAGACAGGATGCCCAGCTGAAGACTAAGGTGGTGAGATGAAATGACCTAGGCCATTATTTGAAACGTATACATTTGTTTGAAGGAGTGGTTGATCATAACATTCTGGAGTTCTCTATAGGTTAGCTGATAGGGATGTGCTAAAATTAAGATGTTGGAATCTGTTATTCATAGTTTTTATTATTCCCACAAACTGTAGTGTAAACCTTCCTCCCTTAACATATCAGATCACTGAATTGCGATGGTGTACCATAACCTATAATAATTCCTGTGAGAAGGGCACACTATCTTGTCTGCCAAAGAGATCTTTCTATCGAAGTCCTCATATAGTTGCTAGAGTTGTGTAGAGAGTACCAGCAAATGAGGTATAGGATGGAAAGAAGTCTGCTAGGTTGAAATCTAAATTGAGATTATAATTTTTAGTGAGCTTTAAATTGTCACAATATTAGACACGCCATAGTACTAATAATTGATGCTTTATAAAAATCTTTTTTTGGTAGTGTTGCATTTGGTTTTGAAATATTCAAGTTCTAAAAATTGACTAACAGTAGACTTTTCCATCTGCAGTTTATACTGAATGGCCAACAGAGGCAGTGTTGCAGAGGAATATTTCTCTGCTTGCTGAGAAAAAAAAAGAAAAGTCATTCCTCAGCCTTCTCCATGCCTCGATAAATATACTTGGTAAGTCAAACTCTCATTTAATAATTTTGCCATTAATAAAAATTTCATACCATCTGATGGCACTCGGTGCCTTTTAGTGGGGTCTTCCGCATTTATATAATCTTCAAAGATGGTAGCAATATGGGTAACGCTATGGCCATCATGATACTTTATCAAAGACTTTGGCTGTCTATGTGGCTGACAAAATCTTCTTTAGATACTTGTGCAGGCAATTTCTTCTCTGAGTTAATTACCATCTTTCAGGCTGGAATGAGGTTTCTTAGGTTAGAGCAATTGACTTACTTTCAGATGGAGGGAAGCTATTTAACCTGTTTCCCTGCTCTCTGCGAGTGGGACACTGATACTCAAGATGGACTGGTATTTAGAAACTGTGTTCTTCTAACTCAAGCCCTCTTTAAATAGGAGCCCAATGCTTTCAATGGTGCAGAGTACTTTCCCATTACACCTCCTACTTGCTGTGCAGACTTATTCCCAGATACATCCCTAGTGTGTAATTGCAGATGTCTGGTCCTCCGGTGTAATCGTCATCCAGGGCGATTGATCAAGTGGTGCCATTACATCACAAAGCTACAGCAGGATGTCATCTCACATGAGGGCCAATCAGTTGCCTCTTCTAACTCTACTCTTCTTTAAATAGGAGCACAATGATTTTAATGGTTCAGTGTACTTTCCCATTACACCTCCTACTTGCTGTGCAGTCATATTTACAGGTAGTTACCTAGTGTGTAATTGCTGATGTCTGGTCCTCCGGTGTAATCGTCACCAAGGGCGATTGGTCAAGTGGTGCCATTACATCACAAAGCTACAGCAGGATATCATCTAACATGAGGGCCAATCAGTTGCCTAGTACGCAATAGGATACATGTATCATGGTATAGCAAAGGGAGCAATGTAGACAGGATGCCCAGCTGAAGACTAAGGTGGTGAGATGAAATGACCTAGGCCATTATTTGAAACATATACATTTGTTTGAAGGAGTGGTTGATCATAACATTCTGGAGTTCTCTATAGGTTACCTGATAGGGATGTGCTAAAATTAAGATGTTGGAATCTGTTATTCATAGTTTTTATTATTCCCACAAACTGTAGTGTAAACCTTCCTCCCTTAACATATCAGATCACTGAATTGCGATGGTGTACCATAACCTATAATAATTCCTGTGAGAAGGGCACACTATCTTGTCTGCCAAAGAGATCTTTCTATCGAAGTCCTCATATAGGTGCTAGAGTTGTGTAGAGAGTACCAGCAAATGAGGTATAGGATGGAAAGAAGTCTGCTAGGTTGAAATCTAAATTGAGAATATAATTTTTAGTGAGCTTTAAATTGTCACAATATTAGACACGCCATAGTACTAATAATTGATGCTTTATAAAAATCTTTTTTTGATAGTGTTGCATTTGGTTTTGAAATATTCAAGTTCTAAAAATTGACTAACAGTGGACTTTTCCATCTGCAGTTTATACTGAATGGCCACCAGAGGCAGTGTTGCAGAGGAATATTTCTCTGCTTGCTGAGAAAAAAAAAGAAAAGTCATTCCTCAGCCTTCTCCATGCCTCGATAAATATACTTGGTAAGTCAAACTCTCATTTAATAATTTTGCCATTAATAAAAATTTCATACCATCTGATGGCACTCAGTGCCTTTTAGTGGGGTCTTCCGCATTTATATAATCTTCAAAGACTGTAGCAATATGGGTAACGCTATGGCCATCATGATACTTTATCAAAGACTTTGGCTGTCTATGTGGCTGACAAAATCTTCTTTAGATACTTGTGCAGGCAATTTCTTCTCTGAGTTAATTACCATCTTTCAGGCTGGAATGAGGTTTCTTAGGTTAGAGCAATTGACTTACTTTCAGATGGAGGGAAGCTATTTAACCTGTTTCCCTGCTCTCTGCGAGTGGGACACTGATACTCAAGATGGACTGGTATTTAGAAACTGTGTTCTTCTAACTCTAGCCCTCTTTAAATAGGAGCCCAATTCTTTCAATGGTGCAGAGTACTTTCCCATTACACCTCCTACTTGCTGTGCAGACTTATTCTCAGATACATCCCTAGTGTGTAATTGCTGATGTCTGGTCCTCCGGTGTAATCGTCATCCAGGGCGATTGATCAAGTGGTGCCATTACATCACAAAGCTACAGCAGGATGTCATCTCACATGAGGGCCAATCAGTTGCCTCTTCTAACTCTAGTCCTCTTTAAATAGGAGCACAATGCTTTTAATGGTTCAGTGTACTTTCCCATTACACCTCCTACTTGCTGTGCAGTCATATTTACAGGTAGTTACCTAGTGTGTAATTGCTGATGTCTGGTCCTCCGGTGTAATCGTCACCAAGGGCGATTGGTCAAGTGGTGCCATTACATCACAAAGCTACAGCAGGATATCATCTAACATGAGGGCCAATCAGTTGCCTAGTACGCAATAGGATACATGTATCATGGTATAGCAAAGGGAGCAATGTAGACAGGATGCCCAGCTGAAGACTAAGGTGGTGAGATGAAATGACCTAGGCCATTATTTGAAACGTATACATTTGTTTGAAGGAGTGGTTGATCATAACATTCTGGAGTTCTCTATAGGTTAGCTGATAGGGATGTGCTAAAATTAAGATGTTGGAATCTGTTATTCATAGTTTTTATTATTCCCACAAACTGTAGTGTAAACCTTCCTCCCTTAACATATCAGATCACTGAATTGCGATGGTGTACCATAACCTATAATAATTCCTGTGAGAAGGGCACACTATCTTGTCTGCCAAAGAGATCTTTCTATCGAAGTCCTCATATAGGTGCTAGAGTTGTGTAGAGAGTACCAGCAAATGAGGTATAGGATGGAAAGAAGTCTGCTAGGTTGAAATCTAAATTGAGATTATAATTTTTAGTGAGCTTTAAATTGTCACAATATTAGACACGCCATAGTACTAATAAGTGATGCTTTATAAAAATCTTTTTTTGGTAGTGTTGCATTTGGTTTGGAAATATTCAAGTTCTAAAAGTTGACTAACAGTGGACTTTTCCATCTGCAGTTTATACTGAATGGCCAACAGAGGCAGTGTTGCAGAGGAATATTTCTCTGCTTGCTGAGAAAAAAAAAAGAAAAGTCATTCCTCAGCCTTCTCCATGCCTCGATAAATATACTTGGTAAGTCAAACTCTCATTTAATAATTTTGCCATTAATAAAAATTTCATACCATCTGATGGCACTCAGTGCCTTTTAGTGGGGTTTTCCGCATTTATATAATCTTCAAAGACGGTAGCAATATGGGTAACGCTATGGCCATCATGATACTTTATCAAAGACTTTGGCTGTCTATGTGGCTGACAAAATCTTCTTTAGATACTTGTGCAGGCAATTTCTTCTCTGAGTTAATTACCATCTTTCAGGCTGGAATGAGGTTTCTTAGGTTAGAGCAATTGACTTACTTTCAGATGGAGGGAAGCTATTTAACCTGTTTCCCTGCTCTCTGCGAGTGGGACACTGATACTCAAGATGGACTGGTATTTAGAAACTGTGTTCTTCTAACTCTAGCCCTCTTTAAATAGGAGCCCAATGCTTTCAATGGTGCAGAGTACTTTCCCATTACACCTCCTACTTGCTGTGCAGACTTATTCCCAGATACATCCCTAGTGTGTAATTGCAGATGTCTGGTCCTCCGGTGTAATCGTCATCCAGGGCGATTGATCAAGTGGTGCCATTACATCACAAAGCTACAGCAGGATGTCATCTCACATGAGGGCCAATCAGTTGCCTCTTCTAACTCTAGTCTTCTTTAAATAGGAGCACAATGCTTTTAATGGTTCAGTGTACTTTCCCATTACACCTCCTACTTGCTGTGCAGTCATATTTACAGGTAGTTACCTAGTGTGTAATTGCTGATGTCTGGTCCTCCGGTGTAATCGTCACCAAGGGCGATTGGTCAAGTGGGTCCATTACATCACAAAGCTACAGCAGGATATCATCTAACATGAGGGCCAATCAGTTGCCTAGTACGCAATAGGATACATGTATCATGGTATAGCAAAGGGAGCAATGTAGACAGGATGCCCAGCTGAAGACTAAGGTGGTGAGATGAAATGACCTAGGCCATTATTTGAAACGTATACATTTGTTTGAAGGAGTGGTTGATCATAACATTCTGGAGTTCTCTATAGGTTAGCTGATAGGGATGTGCTAAAATTAAGATGTTGGAATCTGTTATTCATAGTTTTTATTATTCCCACAAACTGTAGTGTAAACCTTCCTCCCTTAACATATCAGATCACTGAATTGCGATGGTGTACCATAACCTATAATAATTCCTGTGAGAAGGGCACACTATCTTGTCTGCCAAAGAGATCTTTCTATCGTAGTCCTCATATAGGTGTTAGAGTTGTGTAGAGAGTACCAGCAAATGAGGTATAGGATGGAAAGAAGTCTGCTAGGTTGAAATCTAAATTGAGATTATAATTTTTAGTGAGCTTTAAATTGTCACAATATTAGACATGCCATAGTACTAATAATTGATGCTTTATAAAAATCTTTTTTTGGTAGTGTTGCATTTGGTTTTGAAATATTCAAGTTCTAAAAGTTGACTAACAGTGGACTTTTCCATCTGCAGTTTATACTGAATGGCCAACAGAGGCAGTGTTGCAGAGGAATATTTCTCTGCTTGCTGAGAAAAAAAAGAAAAGTCATTCCTCAGCCTTCTCCATGCCTCGATAAATATACTTGGTAAGTCAAACTCTCATTTAATAATTATGCCATTAATAAAAATTTCATACCATCTGATGGCACTCTGTGCCTTTTAGTGGGGTCTTCCGCATTTATATAATCTTCAAAGACGGTAGCAATATGGGTAACGCTATGGCCATCATGATACTTTATCAAAGACTTTGGCTGTCTATGTGGCTGACAAAATCTTCTTTAGATACTTGTGAAGGCAATTTCTTCTCTGAGTTAATTACCATCTTTCAGGCTGGAATGAGGTTTCTTAGGTTAGAGCAATTGACTTACTTTCAGATGGAGGGAAGCTATTTAACCTGTTTCCCTGCTCTCTGCGAGTGGGTCTCTGATACTCAAGATGGACTGGTATTTAGAAACTGTGTTCTTCTAACTCTAGCCCTCTTTAAATAGGAGCCCAATGCTTTCAATTGTGCAGAGTACTTTCCCATTACACCTCCTACTTGCTGTGCAGACTTATTCCCAGATACATCCCTAGTGTGTAATTGTAGATGTCTGGTCCTCCGGTGTAATCGTCATCCAGGGCGATTGATCAAGTGGTGCCATTACATCACAAAGCTACAGCAGGATGTCATCTCACATGAGGGCCAATCAGTTGCCTCTTCTAACTCTAGTCTTCTTTAAATAGGAGCACAATGCTTTTAATGGTTCAGTGTACTTTCCCATTACACCTCCTACTTGCTGTGCAGTCATATTTACAGGTAGTTACCTAGTGTGTAATTGCTGATGTCTGGTCCTCCGGTGTAATCGTCACCAAGGGCGATTGGTCAAGTGGTGCCATTACATCACAAAGCTACAGCAGGATATCATCTAACATGAGGGCCAATCAGTTGCCTAGTACGCAATAGGATACATGTATCATGGTATAGCAAAGGGAGCAATGTAGACAGGATGCCCAGCTGAAGACTAAGGTGGTGAGATGAAATGACCTAGGCCATTATTTGAAACGTATACATTTGTTTGAAGGAGTGGTTGATCATAACATTCTGGAGTTCTCTATAGGTTAGCTGATAGGGATGTGCTAAAATTAAGATGTTGGAATCTGTTATTCATAGTTTTTATTATTCCCACAAACTGTAGTGTAAACCTTCCTCCCTTAACATATCAGATCACTGAATTGCGATGGTGTACCATAACCTATAATAATTCCTGTGAGAAGGGCACACTATCTTGTCTGCCAAAGAGATCTTTCTATCGAAGTCCTCATATAGGTGCTAGAGTTGTGTAGAGAGTACCAGCAAATGAGGTATAGGATGGAAAGAAGTCTGCTAGGTTGAAATCTAAATTGAGATTATAATTTTTAGTGAGCTTTAAATTGTCACAATATTAGACACGCCATAGTACTAATAAGTGATGCTTTATAAAAATCTTTTTTTGGTAGTGTTGCATTTGGTTTGGAAATATTCAAGTTCTAAAAGTTGACTAACAGTGGACTTTTCCATCTGCAGTTTATACTGAATGGCCAACAGAGGCAGTGTTGCAGAGGAATATTTCTCTGCTTGCTGAGAAAAAAAAAAGAAAAGTCATTCCTCAGCCTTCTCCATGCCTCGATAAATATACTTGGTAAGTCAAACTCTCATTTAATAATTTTGCCATTAATAAAAATTTCATACCATCTGATGGCACTCAGTGCCTTTTAGTGGGGTCTTCCGCATTTATATAATCTTCAAAGACGGTAGCAATATGGGTAACGCTATGGCCATCATGATACTTTATCAAAGACTTTGGCTGTCTATGTGGCTGACAAAATCTTCTTTAGATACTTGTGCAGGCAATTTCTTCTCTGAGTTAATTACCATCTTTCAGGCTGGAATGAGGTTTCTTAGGTTAGAGCAATTGACTTACTTTCAGATGGAGGGAAGCTATTTAACCTGTTTCCCTGCTCTCTGCGAGTGGGACACTGATACTCAAGATGGACTGGTATTTAGAAACTGTGTTCTTCTAACTCTAGCCCTCTTTAAATAGGAGCCCAATGCTTTCAATGGTGCAGAGTACTTTCCCATTATACCTCCTACTTGCTGTGCAGACTTATTCCCAGATACAAACCTAGTGTGTAATTGCAGATGTCTGGTCCTCCGGTGTAATCGTCATCCAGGGCGATTGATCAAGTGGTGCCATTACATCACAAAGCTACAGCAGGATGTCATCTCACATGAGGGCCAATCAGTTGCCTCTTCTAACTCTAGTCTTCTTTAAATAGGAGCACAATGCTTTTAATGGTTCAGTGTACTTTCCCATTACACCTCCTACTTGCTGTGCAGTCATATTTACAGGTAGTTACCTAGTGTGTAATTGCTGATGTCTGGTCCTCCGGTGTAATCGTCACCAAGGGCGATTGGTCAAGTGGTGCCATTACATCACAAAGCTACAGCAGGATATCATCTAACATGAGGGCCAATCAGTTGCCTAGTACGCAATAGGATACATGTATCATGGTATAGCAAAGGGAGCAATGTAGACAGGATGCCCAGCTGAAGACTAAGGTGGTGAGATGAAATGACCTAGGCCATTATTTGAAACGTATACATTTGTTTGAAGGAGTGGTTGATCATAACATTCTGGAGTTCTCTATAGGTTAGCTGATAGGGATGTGCTAAAATTAAGATGTTGGAATCTGTTATTCATAGTTTTTATTATTCCCACAAACTGTAATGTAAACCTTCCTCCCTTAACATATCAGATAACTGAATTGCGATGGTGTACCATAACCTATAATAATTCCTGTGAGAAGGGCACACTATCTTGTCTGCCAAAGAGATCTTTCTATCGAAGTCCTCATATAGGTGCTAGAGTTGTGTAGAGAGTACCAGCAAATGAGGTATAGGATGGAAAGAAGTCTGCTAGGTTGAAATCTAAATTGAGATTATAATTTTTAGTGAGCTTTAAATTGTCACAATATTAGACATGCCATAGTACTAATAATTGATGCTTTATAAAAATCTTTTTTTGGTAGTGTTGCATTTGGTTTTGAAATATTCAAGTTCTAAAAGTTGACTAACAGTGGACTTTTCCATCTGCAGTTCATACTGAATGGCCAACAGAGGCAGTGTTGCAGAGGAATATTTCTCTGCTTGCTGAGAAAAAAAAGAAAAGTCATTCCTCAGCCTTCTCCATGCCTCAATAAATATACTTGGTAAGTCAAACTCTCATTTAATAATTATGCCATTAATAAAAATTTCATTCCATCTGATGGCACTCAGTGCCTTTTAGTGGGGTCTTCCGCATTTATATAATCTTCAAAGACGGTAGCAATATGGGTAACGCTATGGCCATCATGATACTTTATCAAAGACTTTGGCTGTCTATGTGGCTGACAAAATCTTCTTTAGATACTTGTGAAGGCAATTTCTTCTCTGAGTTAATTACCATCTTTCAGACTGGAATGAGGTTTCTTAGGTTAGAGCAATTGACTTACTTTCAGATGGAGGGAAGCTATTTAACCTGTTTCCCTGCTCTCTGCGAGTGGGTCTCTGATACTCAAGATGGACTGGTATTTAGAAACTGTGTTCTTCTAACTCTAGCCCTCTTTAAATAGGAGCCCAATGCTTTCAATTGTGCATAGTACTTTCCCATTACACCTCCTACTTGCTGTGCAGACTTATTCCCAGATACATCCCTAGTGTGTAATTGTAGATGTCTGGTCCTCCGGTGTAATCGTCATCCAGGGCGATTGATCAAGTGGTGCCATTACATCACAAAGCTACAGCAGGATGTCATCTCACATGAGGGCCAATCCGTTGCCTCTTCTAACTCTAGTCTTCTTTAAATAGGAGCACAATGCTTTTAATGGTTCAGTGTACTTTCCCATTACACCTCCTACTTGCTGTGCAGTCATATTTACAGGTAGTTACCTAGTGTGTAATTGCTGATGTCTGGTCCTCCGGTGTAATCGTCACCAAGGGCGATTGGTCAAGTGGTGCCATTACATCACAAAGCTACAGCAGGATATCATCTAACATGAGGGCCAATCAGTTGCCTAGTACGCAATAGGATACATGTATCATGGTATAGCAAAGGGAGCAATGTAGACAGGATGCCCAGCTGAAGACTAAGGTGGTGAGATGAAATGACCTAGGCCATTATTTGAAACGTATACATTTGTTTGAAGGAGTGGTTGATCATAACATTCTGGAGTTCTCTATAGGTTAGCTGATAGGGATGTGCTAAAATTAAGATGTTGGAATCTGTTATTCATAGTTTTTATTATTCCCACAAACTGTAGTGTAAACCTTCCTCCCTTAACATATCAGATCACTGAATTGCGATGGTGTACCATAGCCTATAATAATTCCTGTGAGAAGGGCACACTATCTTGTCTGCCAAAGAGATCTTTCTATCGAAGTCCTCATATAGGTGCTAGAGTTGTGTAGAGAGTACCAGCAAATGAGGTATAGGATGGAAAGAAGTCTGCTAGGTTGAAATCTAAATTGAGATTATAATTTTTAGTGAGCTTTAAATTGTCACAATATTAGACACGCCATAGTACTAATAAGTGATGCTTTATAAAAATCTTTTTTTGGTAGTGTTGCATTTGGTTTGGAAATATTCAAGTTCTAAAAGTTGACTAACAGTGGACTTTTCCATCTGCAGTTTATACTGAATGGCCAACAGAGGCAGTGTTGCAGAGGAATATTTCTCTGCTTGCTGAGAAAAAAAAAAGAAAAGTCATTCCTCAGCCTTCTCCATGCCTCGATAAATATACTTGGTAAGTCAAACTCTCATTTAATAATTTTGCCATTAATAAAAATTTCATACCATCTGATGGCACTCAGTGCCTTTTAGTGGGGTCTTCCGCATTTATATAATCTTCAAAGACGGTAGCAATATGGGTAACGCTATGGCCATCATGATACTTTATCAAAGACTTTGGCTGTCTATGTGGCTGACAAAATCTTCTTTAGATACTTGTGCAGGCAATTTCTTCTCTGAGTTAATTACCATCTTTCAGGCTGGAATGAGGTTTCTTAGGTTAGAGCAATTGACTTACTTTCAGATGGAGGGAAGCTATTTAACCTGTTTCCCTGCTCTCTGCGAGTGGGACACTGATACTCAAGATGGACTGGTATTTAGAAACTGTGTTCTTCTAACTCTAGCCCTCTTTAAATAGGAGCCCAATGCTTTCAATGGTGCAGAGTACTTTCCCATTATACCTCCTACTTGCTGTGCAGACTTATTCCCAGATACATCCCTAGTGTGTAATTGCAGATGTCTGGTCCTCCGGTGTAATCGTCATCCAGGGCGATTGATCAAGTGGTGCCATTACATCACAAAGCTACAGCAGGATGTCATCTCACATGAGGGCCAATCAGTTGCCTCTTCTAACTCTAGTCTTCTTTAAATAGGAGCACAATGCTTTTAATGGTTCAGTGTACTTTCCCATTACACCTCCTACTTGCTGTGCAGTCATATTTACAGGTAGTTACCTAGTGTGTAATTGCTGATGTCTGGTCCTCCGGTGTAATCGTCACCAAGGGCGATTGGTCAAGTGGGTCCATTACATCACAAAGCTACAGCAGGATATCATCTAACATGAGGGCCAATCAGTTGCCTAGTACGCAATAGGATACATGTATCATGGTATAGCAAAGGGAGCAATGTAGACAGGATGCCCAGCTGAAGACTAAGGTGGTGAGATGAAATGACCTAGGCCATTATTTGAAACGTATACATTTGTTTGAAGGAGTGGTTGATCATAACATTCTGGAGTTCTCTATAGGTTAGCTGATAGGGATGTGCTAAAATTAAGATGTTGGAATCTGTTATTCATAGTTTTTATTATTCCCACAAACTGTAGTGTAAACCTTCCTCCCTTAACATATCAGATCACTGAATTGCGATGGTGTACCATAACCTATAATAATTCCTGTGAGAAGGGCACACTATCTTGTCTGCCAAAGAGATCTTTCTATCGAAATCCTCATATAGGTGCTAGAGTTGGGTAGAGAGTACCAGCAAATGAGGTATAGGATGGAAAGAAGTCTGCTAGGTTGAAATCTAAATTGAGATTATAATTTTTAGTGAGCTTTAAATTGTCACAATATTAGACACGCCATAGTACTAATAAGTGATGCTTTATAAAAATCTTTTTTTGGTAGTGTTGCATTTGGTTTGGAAATATTCAAGTTCTAAAAGTTGACTAACAGTGGACTTTTCCATCTGCAGTTTATACTGAATGGCCAACAGAGGCAGTGTTGCAGAGGAATATTTCTCTGCTTGCTGAGAAAAAAAAAAGAAAAGTCATTCCTCAGCCTTCTCCATGCCTCGATAAATATACTTGGTAAGTCAAACTCTCATTTAATAATTTTGCCATTAATAAAAATTTCATACCATCTGATGGCACTCAGTGCCTTTTAGTGGGGTCTTCCGCATTTATATAATCTTCAAAGACGGTAGCAATATGGGTAACGCTATGGCCATCATGATACTTTATCAAAGACTTTGGCTGTCTATGTGGCTGACAAAATCTTCTTTAGATACTTGTGCAGGCAATTTCTTCTCTGAGTTAATTACCATCTTTCAGGCTGGAATGAGGTTTCTTAGGTTAGAGCAATTGACTTACTTTCAGATGGAGGGAAGCTATTTAACCTGTTTCCCTGCTCTCTGCGAGTGGGACACTGATACTCAAGATGGACTGGTATTTAGAAACTGTGTTCTTCTAACTCTAGCCCTCTTTAAATAGGAGCCCAATGCTTTCAATGGTGCAGAGTACTTTCCCATTATACCTCCTACTTGCTGTGCAGACTTATTCCCAGATACATCCCTAGTGTGTAATTGCAGATGTCTGGTCCTCCGGTGTAATCGTCATCCAGGGCGATTGATCAAGTGGTGCCATTACATCACAAAGCTACAGCAGGATGTCATCTCACATGAGGGCCAATCAGTTGCCTCTTCTAACTCTAGTCTTCTTTAAATAGGAGCACAATGCTTTTAATGGTTCAGTGTACTTTCCCATTACACCTCCTACTTGCTGTGCAGTCATATTTACAGGTAGTTACCTAGTGTGTAATTGCTGATGTCTGGTCCTCCGGTGTAATCGTCACCAAGGGCGATTGGTCAAGTGGGTCCATTACATCACAAAGCTACAGCAGGATATCATCTAACATGAGGGCCAATCAGTTGCCTAGTACGCAATAGGATACATGTATCATGGTATAGCAAAGGGAGCAATGTAGACAGGATGCCCAGCTGAAGACTAAGGTGGTGAGATGAAATGACCTAGGCCATTATTTGAAACGTATACATTTGTTTGAAGGAGTGGTTGATCATAACATTCTGGAGTTCTCTATAGGTTAGCTGATAGGGATGTGCTAAAATTAAGATGTTGGAATCTGTTATTCATAGTTTTTATTATTCCCACAAACTGTAGTGTAAACCTTCCTCCCTTAACATATCAGATCACTGAATTGCGATGGTGTACCATAACCTATAATAATTCCTGTGAGAAGGGCACACTATCTTGTCTGCCAAAGAGATCTTTCTATCGTAGTCCTCATATAGGTGTTAGAGTTGTGTAGAGAGTACCAGCAAATGAGGTATAGGATGGAAAGAAGTCTGCTAGGTTGAAATCTAAATTGAGATTATAATTTTTAGTGAGCTTTAAATTGTCACAATATTAGACATGCCATAGTACTAATAATTGATGCTTTATAAAAATCCTTTTTTGGTAGTGTTGCATTTGGTTTTGAAATATTCAAGTTCTAAAAGTTGACTAACAGTGGACTTTTCCATCTGCAGTTTATACTGAATGGCCAACAGAGGCAGTGTTGCAGAGGAATATTTCTCTGCTTGCTGAGAAAAAAAAGAAAAGTCATTCCTCAGCCTTCTCCATGCCTCGATAAATATACTTGGTAAGTCAAACTCTCATTTAATAATTATGCCATTAATAAAAATTTCATACCATCTGATGGCACTCTGTGCCTTTTAGTGGGGTCTTCCGCATTTATATAATCTTCAAAGACGGTAGCAATATGGGTAACGCTATGGCCATCATGATACTTTATCAAAGACTTTGGCTGTCTATGTGGCTGACAAAATCTTCTTTAGATACTTGTGAAGGCAATTTCTTCTCTGAGTTAATTACCATCTTTCAGGCTGGAATTAGGTTTCTTAGGTTAGAGCAATTGACTTACTTTCAGATGGAGGGAAGCTATTTAACCTGTTTCCCTGCTCTCTGCGAGTGGGTCTCTGATACTCAAGATGGACTGGTATTTAGAAACTGTGTTCTTCTAACTCTAGCCCTCTTTAAATAGGAGCCCAATGCTTTCAATTGTGCAGAGTACTTTCCCATTACACCTCCTACTTGCTGTGCAGACTTATTCCCAGATACATCCCTAGTGTGTAATTGTAGATGTCTGGTCCTCCGGTGTAATCGTCATCCAGGGCGATTGATCAAGTGGTGCCATTACATCACAAAGCTACAGCAGGATGTCATCTCACATGAGGGCCAATCAGTTGCCTCTTCTAACTCTAGTCTTCTTTAAATAGGAGCACAATGCTTTTAATGGTTCAGTGTACTTTCCCATTACACCTCCTACTTGCTGTGCAGTCATATTTACAGGTAGTTACCTAGTGTGTAATTGCTGATGTCTGGTCCTCCGGTGTAATCGTCACCAAGGGCGATTGGTCAAGTGGTGCCATTACATCACAAAGCTACAGCAGGATATCACCTAACATGAGGGCCAATCAGTTGCCTAGTACGCAATAGGATACATGTATCATGGTATAGCAAAGGGAGCAATGTAGACAGGATGCCCAGCTGAAGACTAAGGTGGTGAGATGAAATGACCTAGGCCATTATTTGAAACGTATACATTTGTTTGAAGGAGTGGTTGATCATAACATTCTGGAGTTCTCTATAGGTTAGCTGATAGGGATGTGCTAAAATTAAGATGTTGGAATCTGTTATTCATAGTTTTTATTATTCCCACAAACTGTAGTGTAAACCTTCCTCCCTTAACATATGAGATCACTGAATTGCGATGGTGTACCATAACCTATAATAATTCCTGTGAGAAGGGCACACTATCTTGTCTGCCAAAGAGATCTTTCTATCGAAGTCCTCATATAGGTGCTAGAGTTGTGTAGAGAGTACCAGCAAATGAGGTATAGGATGGAAAGAAGTCTGCTAGGTTGAAATCTAAATTGAGATTATAATTTTTAGTGAGCTTTAAATTGTCACAATATTAGACACGCCATAGTACTAATAATTGATGCTTTATAAAAATCTTTTTATGGTAGTGTTGCATTTGGTTTTGAAATATTCAAGTTCTAAAAGTTGACTAACAGTGGACTTTTCCATCTGCAGTTTATACTGAATGGCCAACAGAGGCAGCGTTGCAGAGGAATATTTCTCTGCTTGCTGAGAAAAAAAAGAAAAGTCATTCCTCAGCCTTCTCCATGCCTCGATAAATATACTTGGTAAGTCAAACTCTCATTTAATAATTATGCCATTAATAAAAATTTCATTCCATCTGATGGCACTCAGTGCCTTTTAGTGGGGTCTTCCGCATTTATATAATCTTCAAAGACGGTAGCAATATGGGTAACGCTATGGCCATCATGATACTTTATCAAAGACTTTGGCTGTCTATGTGGCTGACAAAATCTTCTTTAGATACTTGTGCAGGCAATTTCTTCTCTGAGTTAATTACCATCTTTCAGGCTGGAATGAGGTTTCTTAGGTTAGAGCAATTGACTTACTTTCAGATGGAGGGAAGCTATTTAACCTGTTTCCCTGCTCTCTGCGAGTGGGACACTGATACTCAAGATGGACTGGTATTTAGAAACTGTGTTCTTCTAACTCTAGCCCTCTTTAAATAGGAGCCCAATGCTTTCAATTGTGCAGAGTACTTTCCCATTACACCTCCTACTTGCTGTGCAGACTTATTCCCAGATACATCCCTAGTGTGTAATTGTAGATGTCTGGTCCTCTGGTGTAATCGTCATCCAGGGCGATTGATCAAGTGGTGCCATTACATCACAAAGCTACAGCAGGATGTCATCTCACATGAGGGCCAATCAGTTGCCTCTTCTAACTCTAGTCTTCTTTAAATAGGAGCACAATGCTTTTAATGGTTCAGTGTACTTTCCCATTACACCTCCTACTTGCTGTGCAGTCATATTTACAGGTAGTTACCTAGTGTGTAATTGCTGATGTCTGGTCCTCCGGTGTAATCGTCACCAAGGGCGATTGGTCAAGTGGTGCCATTACATCACAAAGCTACAGCAGGATATCATCTAACATGAGGGCCAATCAGTTGCCTAGTACGCAATAGGATACATGTATCATGGTATAGCAAAGGGAGCAATGTAGACAGGATGCCCAGCTGAAGACTAAGGTGGTGAGATGAAATGACCTAGGCCATTATTTGAAACGTATACATTTGTTTGAAGGAGTGGTTGATCATAACATTCTGGAGTTCTCTATAGGTTAGCTGATAGGGATGTGCTAAAATTAAGATGTTGGAATCTGTTATTCATAGTTTTTATTATTCCCACAAACTGTAGTGTAAACCTTCCTCCCTTAACATATCAGATCACTGATTTGCGATGGTGTACCATAACCTATAATAATTCCTGTGAGAAGGGCACACTATCTTGTCTGCCAAAGAGATCTTTCTATCGAAGTCCTCATATAGGTGCTAGAGTTGTGTAGAGAGTACCAGCAAATGAGGTATAGGATGGAAAGAAGTCTGCTAGGTTGAAATCTAAATTGAGATTATAATTTTTAGTGAGCTTTAAATTGTCACAATATTAGACACGCCATAGTACTAATAATTGATGCTTTATAAAAATCTTTTTTTGGTAGTGTTGCATTTGGTTTTGAAATATTCAAGTTCTAAAAGTTGACTAACAGTGGACTTTTCCATCTGCAGGTTATACTGAATGGCCAACAGAGGCAGTGTTGCAGAGGAATATTTCTCTGCTTGCTGAGAAAAAAAAGAAAAGTCATTCCTCAGCCTTCTCCATGCCTCAATAAATATACTTGGTAAGTCAAACTCTCATTTAATAATTATGCCATTAATAAAAATTTCATTCCATCTGATGGCACTCAGTGCCTTTTAGTGGGGTCTTCCGCATTTATATAATCTTCAAAGACGGTAGCAATATGGGTAACGCTATGGCCATCATGATACTTTATCAAAGACTTTGGCTGTCTATGTGGCTGACAAAATCTTCTTTAGATACTTGTGCAGGCAATTTCTTCTCTGAGTTAATTACCATCTTTCAGGCTGGAATGAGGTTTCTTAGGTTAGAGCAATTGACTTACTTTCAGATGGAGGGAAGCTATTTAACCTGTTTCCCTGCTCTCTGCGAGTGGGACACTGATACTCAAGATGGACTGGTATTTAGAAACTGTGTTCTTCTAACTCTAGCCCTCTTTAAATAGGAGCCCAATGCTTTCAATGGTGCAGAGTACTTTCCCATTACACCTCCTACTTGCTGTGCAGACTTATTCCCAGATACATCCCTAGTGTGTAATTGTAGATGTCTGGTCCTCCGGTGTAATCGTCATCCAGGGCGATTGATCAAGTGGTGCCATTACATCACAAAGCTACAGCAGGATGTCATCTCACATGAGGGCCAATCAGTTGCCTCTTCTAACTCTAGTCTTCTTTAAATAGGAGCACAATGCTTTTAATGGTTCAGTGTACTTTCCCATTACACCTCCTACTTGCTGTGCAGTCATATTTACAGGTAGTTACCTAGTGTGTAATTGCTGATGTCTGGTCCTCCGGTGTAATCGTCACCAAGGGCGATTGGTCAAGTGGTGCCATTACATCACAAAGCTACAGCAGGATATCATCTAACATGAGGGCCAATCAGTTGCCTAGTACGCAATAGGATACATGTATCATGGTATAGCAAAGGGAGCAATGTAGACAGGATGCCCAGCTGAAGACTAAGGTGGTGAGATGAAATGACCTAGGCCATTATTTGAAACGTATACATTTGTTTGAAGGAGTGGTTGATCATAACATTCTGGAGTTCTCTATAGGTTAGCTGATAGGGATGTGCTAAAATTAAGATGTTGGAATCTGTTATTCATAGTTTTTATTATTCCCACAAACTGTAGTGTAAACCTTCCTCCCTTAACATATCAGATCACTGATTTGCGATGGTGTACCATAACCTATAATAATTCCTGTGAGAAGGGCACACTATCTTGTCTGCCAAAGAGATCTTTCTATCGAAGTCCTCATATAGGTGCTAGAGTTGTGTAGAGAGTACCAGCAAATGAGGTATAGGATGGAAAGAAGTCTGCTAGGTTGAAATCTAAATTGAGATTATAATTTTTAGTGAGCTTTAAATTGTCACAATATTAGACACGCCATAGTACTAATAATTGATGCTTTATAAAAATCTTTTTTTGGTAGTGTTGCATTTGGTTTTGAAATATTCAAGTTCTAAAAGTTGACTAACAGTGGACTTTTCCATCTGCAGTTTATACTGAATGGCCACCAGAGGCAGTGTTGCAGAGGAATATTTCTCTGCTTGCTGAGAAAAAAAAGAAAAGTCATTCCTCAGCCTTCTCCATGCCTCGATAAATATACTTGGTAAGTCAAACTCTCATTTAATAATTATGCCATTAATAAAAATTTCATTCCATCTGATGGCACTCAGTGCCTTTTAGTGGGGTCTTCCGCATTTATATAATCTTCAAAGACGGTAGCAATATGGGTAACGCTATGGCCATCATGATACTTTATCAAAGACTTTGGCTGTCTATGTGGCTGACAAAATCTTCTTTAGATACTTGTGCAGGCAATTTCTTCTCTGAGTTAATTACCATCTTTCAGGCTGGAATGAGGTTTCTTAGGTTAGAGCAATTGACTTACTTTCAGATGGAGGGAAGCTATTTAACCTGTTTCCCTGCTCTCTGCGAGTGGGACACTGATACTCAAGATGGACTGGTATTTAGAAACTGTGTTCTTCTAACTCTAGCCCTCTTTAAATAGGAGCCCAATGCTTTCAATGGTGCAGAGTACTTTCCCATTACACCTCCTACTTGCTGTGCAGACTTATTCCCAGATACCTCCCTAGTGTGTAATTGCGGATGTCTGGTCCTCCGGTGTAATCGTCATCCAGGGCGATTGATCAAGTGGTGCCATTACATCACAAAGCTACAGCAGGATGTCATCTCACATGAGGGCCAATCAGTTGCCTCTTCTAAATCTAGTCCTCTTTAAATAGGAGCACAATGCTTTTAATGGTTCAGTGTACTTTCCCATTACACCTCCTACTTGCTGTGCAGTCATATTTACAGGTAGTTACCTAGTGTGTAATTGCTGTTGTCTGGTCCTCCGGTGTAATTGTCACCAAGGGCGATTGGTCAAGTGGTGCCATTACATCACAAAGCTACAGCAGGATATCATCTAACATGAGGGCCAATCAGTTGCCTAGTACGCAATAGGATACATGTATCATGGTATAGCAAAGGGAGCAATGTAGACAGGATGCCCAGCTGAAGACTAAGGTGGTGAGATGAAATGACCTAGGCCATTATTTGAAACGTATACATTTGTTTGAAGGAGTGGTTGATCATAACATTCTGGAGTTCTCTATAGGTTAGCTGATAGGGATGTGCTAAAATTAAGATGTTGGAATCTGTTATTCATAGTTTTTATTATTCCCACAAACTGTAGTGTAAACCTTCCTCCCTTAACATATCAGATCACTGAATTGCGATGGTGTACCATAACCTATAATAATTCCTGTGAGAAGGGCACACTATCTTGTCTGCCAAAGAGATCTTTCTATCGAAGTCCTCATATAGGTGCTAGAGTTGTGTAGAGAGTACCAGCAAATGAGGTATAGGATGGAAAGAAGTCTGCTAGGTTGAAATCTAAATTGAGATTATAATTTTTAGTGAGCTTTAAATTGTCACAATATTAGACACGCCATAGTACTAATAATTGATGCTTTATAAAAATCTTTTTTTGGTAGTGTTGCATTTGGTTTTGAAATATTCAAGTTCTAAAAATTGACTAACAGTAGACTTTTCCATCTGCAGTTTATACTGAATGGCCAACAGAGGCAGTGTTGCAGAGGAATATTTCTCTGCTTGCTGAGAAAAAAAAGAAAAGTCATTCCTCAGCCTTCTCCATGCCTCGATAAATATACTTGGTAAGTCAAACTCTAATTTAATAATTATGCCATTAATAAAAATTTCATTCCATCTGATGGCACTCAGTGCCTTTTAGTGGGGTCTTCCGCATTTATATAATCTTCAAAGACGGTAGCAATATGGGTAACACTATGGCCATCATGATACTTTATCAAAGACTTTGGCTGTCTATGTGGCTGACAAAATCTTCTTTAGATACTTGTGAAGGCAATTTCTTCTCTGAGTTAATTACCATCTTTCAGGCTGGAATGAGGTTTCTTAGGTTAGAGCAATTGACTTACTTTCAGATGGAGGGAAGCTATTTAACCTGTTTCCCTGCTCTCTGCGAGTGGGACACTGATACTCAAGATGGACTGGTATTTAGAAACTGTGTTCTTCTAACTCTAGCCCTCTTTAAATAGGAGCCCAATGCTTTCAATGGTGCAGAGTACTTTCCCATTACACCTCCTACTTGCTGTGCAGACTTATTCCCAGATACCTCCCTAGTGTGTAATTGCAGATGTCTGGTCCTCCGGTGTAATCGTCATCCAGGGCGATTGATCAAGTGGTGCCATTACATCACAAAGCTACAGCAGGATGTCATCTCACATGAGGGCCAATCAGTTGCCTCTTCTAACTCTAGTCTTCTTTAAATAGGAGCATAATGCTTTTAATGGTTCAGTGTACTTTCCCATTACACCTCCTACTTGCTGTGCAGTCATATTTACAGGTAGTTACCTAGTGTGTAATTGCTGATGTCTGGTCCTCCGGTGTAATCGTCACCAAGGGCGATTGGTCAAGTGGTGCCATTACATCACAAAGCTACAGCAGGATATCATCTAACATGAGGGCCAATCAGTTGCCTAGTACGCAATAGGATACATGTATCATGGTATAGCAAAGGGAGCAATGTAGACAGGATGCCCAGCTGAAGACTAAGGTGGTGAGATGAAATGACCTAGGCCATTATTTGAAACGTATACATTTGTTTGAAGGAGTGGTTGATCATAACATTCTGGAGTTCTCTATAGGTTAGCTGATAGGGATGTGCTAAAATTAAGATGTTGGAATCTGTTATTCATAGTTTTTATTATTCCCACAAACTGTAGTGTAAACCTTCCTCCCTTAACATATCAGATCACTGATTTGCGATGGTGTACCATAACCTATAATAATTCCTGTGAGAAGGGCACACTATCTTGTCTGCCAAAGAGATCTTTCTATCGAAGTCCTCATATAGGTGCTAGAGTTGTGTAGAGAGTACCAGCAAATGAGGTATAGGATGGAAAGAAGTCTGCTAGGTTGAAATCTAAATTGAGATTATAATTTTTAGTGAGCTTTAAATTGTCACAATATTAGACACGCCATAGTACTAATAATTGATGCTTTATAAAAATCTTTTTTTGGTAGTGTTGCATTTGGTTTTGAAATATTCAAGTTCTAAAAGTTGACTAACAGTGGACTTTTCCATCTGCAGTTTATACTGAATGGCCACCAGAGGCAGTGTTGCAGAGGAATATTTCTCTGCTTGCTGAGAAAAAAAAGAAAAGTCATTCCTCAGCCTTCTCCATGCCTCGATAAATATACTTGGTAAGTCAAACTCTCATTTAATAATTATGCCATTAATAAAAATTTCATTCCATCTGATGGCACTCAGTGCCTTTTAGTGGGGTCTTCCGCATTTATATAATCTTCAAAGACGGTAGCAATATGGGTAACGCTATGGCCATCATGATACTTTATCAAAGACTTTGGCTGTCTATGTGGCTGACAAAATCTTCTTTAGATACTTGTGCAGGCAATTTCTTCTCTGAGTTAATTACCATCTTTCAGGCTGGAATGAGGTTTCTTAGGTTAGAGCAATTGACTTACTTTCAGATGGAGGGAAGCTATTTAACCTGTTTCCCTGCTCTCTGCGAGTGGGACACTGATACTCAAGATGGACTGGTATTTAGAAACTGTGTTCTTCTAACTCTAGCCCTCTTTAAATAGGAGCCCAATGCTTTCAATGGTGCAGAGTACTTTCCCATTACACCTCCTACTTGCTGTGCAGACTTATTCCCAGATACCTCCCTAGTGTGTAATTGCGGATGTCTGGTCCTCCGGTGTAATCGTCATCCAGGGCGATTGATCAAGTGGTGCCATTACATCACAAAGCTACAGCAGGATGTCATCTCACATGAGGGCCAATCAGTTGCCTCTTCTAAATCTAGTCCTCTTTAAATAGGAGCACAATGCTTTTAATGGTTCAGTGTACTTTCCCATTACACCTCCTACTTGCTGTGCAGTCATATTTACAGGTAGTTACCTAGTGTGTAATTGCTGTTGTCTGGTCCTCCGGTGTAATTGTCACCAAGGGCGATTGGTCAAGTGGTGCCATTACATCACAAAGCTACAGCAGGATATCATCTAACATGAGGGCCAATCAGTTGCCTAGTACGCAATAGGATACATGTATCATGGTATAGCAAAGGGAGCAATGTAGACAGGATGCCCAGCTGAAGACTAAGGTGGTGAGATGAAATGACCTAGGCCATTATTTGAAACGTATACATTTGTTTGAAGGAGTGGTTGATCATAACATTCTGGAGTTCTCTATAGGTTAGCTGATAGGGATGTGCTAAAATTAAGATGTTGGAATCTGTTATTCATAGTTTTTATTATTCCCACAAACTGTAGTGTAAACCTTCCTCCCTTAACATATCAGATCACTGAATTGCGATGGTGTACCATAACCTATAATAATTCCTGTGAGAAGGGCACACTATCTTGTCTGCCAAAGAGATCTTTCTATCGAAGTCCTCATATAGGTGCTAGAGTTGTGTAGAGAGTACCAGCAAATGAGGTATAGGATGGAAAGAAGTCTGCTAGGTTGAAATCTAAATTGAGATTATAATTTTTAGTGAGCTTTAAATTGTCACAATATTAGACACACCATAGTACTAATAATTGATGCTTTATAAAAATCTTTTTTTGGTAGTGTTGCATTTGGTTTTGAAATATTCAAGTTCTAAAAATTGACTAACAGTAGACTTTTCCATCTGCAGTTTATACTGAATGGCCAACAGAGGCAGTGTTGCAGAGGAATATTTCTCTGCTTGCTGAGAAAAAAAAGAAAAGTCATTCCTCAGCCTTCTCCATGCCTCGATAAATATACTTGGTAAGTCAAACTCTAATTTAATAATTATGCCATTAATAAAAATTTCATTCCATCTGATGGCACTCAGTGCCTTTTAGTGGGGTCTTCCGCATTTATATAATCTTCAAAGACGGTAGCAATATGGGTAACACTATGGCCATCATGATACTTTATCAAAGACTTTGGCTGTCTATGTGGCTGACAAAATCTTCTTTAGATACTTGTGAAGGCAATTTCTTCTCTGAGTTAATTACCATCTTTCAGGCTGGAATGAGGTTTCTTAGGTTAGAGCAATTGACTTACTTTCAGATGGAGGGAAGCTATTTAACCTGTTTCCCTGCTCTCTGCGAGTGGGACACTGATACTCAAGATGGACTGGTATTTAGAAACTGTGTTCTTCTAACTCTAGCCCTCTTTAAATAGGAGCCCAATGCTTTCAATGGTGCAGAGTACTTTCCCATTACACCTCCTACTTGCTCTGCAGACTTATTCCCAGATACCTCCCTAGTGTGTAATTGCAGATGTCTGGTCCTCCGGTGTAATCGTCATCCAGGGCGATTGATCAAGTGGTGCCATTACATCACAAAGCTACAGCAGGATGTCATCTCACATGAGGGCCAATCAGTTGCCTCTTCTAACTCTAGTCTTCTTTAAATAGGAGCACAATGCTTTTAATGGTTCAGTGTACTTTCCCATTACACCTCCTACTTGCTGTGCAGTCATATTTACAGGTAGTTACCTAGTGTGTAATTGCTGATGTCTGGTCCTCCGGTGTAATCGTCACCAAGGGCGATTGGTCAAGTGGTGCCATTACATCACAAAGCTACAGCAGGATATCATCTAACATGAGGGCCAATCAGTTGCCTAGTACGCAATAGGATACATGTATCATGGTATAGCAAAGGGAGCAATGTAGACAGGATGCCCAGCTGAAGACTAAGGTGGTGAGATGAAATGACCTAGGCCATTATTTGAAACGTATACATTTGTTTGAAGGAGTGGTTGATCATAACATTCTGGAGTTCTCTATAGGTTAGCTGATAGGGATGTGCTAAAATTAAGATGTTGGAATCGGTTATTCATAGTTTTTATTATTCCCATAAACTGTAGTGTAAACCTTCCTCCCTTAACATATCAGATCACTGAATTGCGATGGTGTACCATAACCTATAATAATTCCTGTGAGAAGGGCACACTATCTTGTCTGCCAAAGAGATCTTTCGATCGAAGTCCTCATATAGGTGCTAGAGTTGTGTAGAGAGTACCAGCAAATGAGGTATAGGATGGAAAGAAGTCTGCTAGGTTGAAATCTAAATTGAGATTATAATTTTTAGTGAGCTTTAAATTGTCACAATATTAGACACGCCATAGTACTAATAATTGATGCTTTATAAAAATCTTTTTTTGGTAGTGTTGCATTTGGTTTTGAAATATTCAAGTTCTAAAAATTGACTAACAGTGGACTTTTCCATCTGCAGTTTATACTGAATGGCCAACAGAGGCAGTGTTGCAGAGGAATATTTCTCTGCTTGCTGAGAAAAAAAAGAAAAGTAATTCCTCAGCCTTCTCCATGCCTCGATAAATATACTTGGTAAGTCAAACTCTCATTTAATAATTATGCCATTAATAAAAATTTCATTCCATCTGATGGCACTCAGTGCCTTTTAGTGGGGTCTTCCGCATTTATATAATCTTCAAAGACGGTAGCAATATGGGTAACGCTATGGCCATCATGATACTTTATCAAAGACTTTGGCTGTCTATGTGGCTGACAAAATCTTCTTTAGATACTTGTGCAGGCAATTTCTTCTCTGAGTTAATTACCATCTTTCAGGCTGGAATGAGGTTTCTTAGGTTAGAGCAATTGACTTACTTTCAGATGGAGGGAAGCTATTTAACCTGTTTCCCTGCTCTCTGCGAGTGGGACACTGATACTCAAGATGGGCTGGTATTTAGAAACTGTGTTCTTCTAACTCTAGCCCTCTTTAAATAGGAGCCCATGCTTTCAATTGTGCAGAGTACTTTCCCATTACACCTCCTACTTGCTGTGCAGACTTATTCCCAGATACATCCCTAGTGTGTAATTGTAGATGTCTGGTCCTCCGGTGTAATCGTCATCCAGGGCGATTGATCAAGTGGTGCCATTACATCACAAAGCTACAGCAGGATGTCATCTCACATGAGGGCCAATCAGTTGCCTCTTCTAACTCTAGTCTTCTTTAAATAGGAGCACAATGCTTTTAATGGTTCAGTGTACTTTCCCGTTACACCTCCTACTTGCTGTGCAGTCATATTTACAGGTAGTTACCTAGTGTGTAATTGCTGATGTCTGGTCCTCCGGTGTAATCGTCACCAAGGGCGATTGGTCAAGTGGTGCCATTACATCACAAAGCTACAGCAGGATATCATCTAACATGAGGGCCAATCAGTTGCCTAGTACGCAATAGGATACATGTATCATGGTATAGCAAAGGGAGCAATGTAGACAGGATGCCCAGCTGAAGACTAAGGTGGTGAGATGAAATGACCTAGGCCATTATTTGAAACGTATACATTTGTTTGAAGGAGTGGTTGATCATAACATTCTGGAGTTCTCTATAGGTTAGCTGATAGGGATGTGCTAAAATTAAGATGTTGGAATCTGTTATTCATAGTTTTTATTATTCCCACAAACTGTAGTGTAAACCTTCCTCCCTTAACATATCAGATCACTGAATTGCGATGGTGTACCATAACCTATAATAATTCCTGTGAGAAGGGCACACTATCTTGTCTGCCAAAGAGATCTTTCTATCGAAGTCCTCATATAGTTGCTAGAGTTGTGTAGAGAGTACCAGCAAATGAGGTATAGGATGGAAAGAAGTCTGCTAGGTTGAAATCTAAATTGAGATTATAATTTTTAGTGAGCTTTAAATTGTCACAATATTAGACACGCCATAGTACTAATAATTGATGCTTTATAAAAATCTTTTTTTGGTAGTGTTGCATTTGGTTTTGAAATATTCAAGTTCTAAAAATTGACTAACAGTAGACTTTTCCATCTGCAGTTTATACTGAATGGCCAACAGAGGCAGTGTTGCAGAGGAATATTTCTCTGCTTGCTGAGAAAAAAAAGAAAAGTCATTCCTCAGCCTTCTCCATGCCTCGATAAATATACTTGGTAAGTCAAACTCTAATTTAATAATTATGCCATTAATAAAAATTTCATTCCATCTGATGGCACTCAGTGCCTTTTAGTGGGGTCTTCCGCATTTATATAATCTTCAAAGATGGTAGCAATATGGGTAACACTATGGCCATCATGATACTTTATCAAAGACTTTGGCTGTCTATGTGGCTGACAAAATCTTCTTTAGATACTTGTGAAGGCAATTTCTTCTCTGAGTTAATTACCATCTTTCAGGCTGGAATGAGGTTTCTTAGGTTAGAGCAATTGACTTACTTTCAGATGGAGGGAAGCTATTTAACCTGTTTCCCTGCTCTCTGCGAGTGGGACACTGATACTCAAGATGGACTGGTATTTAGAAACTGTGTTCTTCTAACTCTAGCCCTCTTTAAATAGGAGCCCAATGCTTTCAATGGTGCAGAGTACTTTCCCATTACACCTCCTACTTGCTGTGCAGACTTATTCCCAGATACCTCCCTAGTGTGTAATTGCGGATGTCTGGTCCTCCGGTGTAATCGTCATCCAGGGCGATTGATCAAGTGGTGCCATTACATCACAAAGCTACAGCAGGATGTCATCTCACATGAGGGCCAATCAGTTGCCTCTTCTAAATCTAGTCCTCTTTAAATAGGAGCACAATGCTTTTAATGGTTCAGTGTACTTTCCCATTACACCTCCTACTTGCTGTGCAGTCATATTTACAGGTAGTTACCTAGTGTGTAATTGCTGTTGTCTGGTCCTCCGGTGTAATTGTCACCAAGGGCGATTGGTCAAGTGGTGCCATTACATCACAAAGCTACAGCAGGATATCATCTAACATGAGGGCCAATCAGTTGCCTAGTACGCAATAGGATACATGTATCATGGTAT
This sequence comes from Lissotriton vulgaris, assembly GCF_964263255.1. Classification (NCBI taxonomy): domain Eukaryota; kingdom Metazoa; phylum Chordata; class Amphibia; order Caudata; family Salamandridae; genus Lissotriton; species Lissotriton vulgaris. The sequence continues at coordinate 354,048,397 of NC_141698.1, forward strand.
AGCAAAGGGAGCAATGTAGACAGGATGCCCAGCTGAAGACTAAGGTGGTGAGATGAAATGACCTAGGCCATTATTTGAAACGTATACATTTGTTTGAAGGAGTGGTTGATCATAACATTCTGGAGTTCTCTATAGGTTAGCTGATAGGGATGTGCTAAAATTAAGATGTTGGAATCTGTTATTCATAGTTTTTATTATTCCCACAAACTGTAGTGTAAACCTTCCTCCCTTAACATATCAGATCACTGAATTGCGATGGTGTACCATAACCTATAATAATTCCTGTGAGAAGGGCACACTATCTTGTCTGCCAAAGAGATCTTTCTATCGAAGTCCTCATATAGGTGCTAGAGTTGTGTAGAGAGTACCAGCAAATGAGGTATAGGATGGAAAGAAGTCTGCTAGGTTGAAATCTAAATTGAGATTATAATTTTTAGTGAGCTTTAAATTGTCACAATATTAGACACGCCATAGTACTAATAATTGATGCTTTATAAAAATCTTTTTTTGGTAGTGTTGCATTTGGTTTTGAAATATTCAAGTTCTAAAAATTGACTAACAGTAGACTTTTCCATCTGCAGTTTATACTGAATGGCCAACAGAGGCAGTGTTGCAGAGGAATATTTCTCTGCTTGCTGAGAAAAAAAAGAAAAGTCATTCCTCAGCCTTCTCCATGCCTCGATAAATATACTTGGTAAGTCAAACTCTAATTTAATAATTATGCCATTAATAAAAATTTCATTCCATCTGATGGCACTCAGTGCCTTTTAGTGGGGTCTTCCGCATTTATATAATCTTCAAAGACGGTAGCAATATGGGTAACACTATGGCCATCATGATACTTTATCAAAGACTTTGGCTGTCTATGTGGCTGACAAAATCTTCTTTAGATACTTGTGAAGGCAATTTCTTCTCTGAGTTAATTACCATCTTTCAGGCTGGAATGAGGTTTCTTAGGTTAGAGCAATTGACTTACTTTCAGATGGAGGGAAGCTATTTAACCTGTTTCCCTGCTCTCTGCGAGTGGGACACTGATACTCAAGATGGACTGGTATTTAGAAACTGTGTTCTTCTAACTCTAGCCCTCTTTAAATAGGAGCCCAATGCTTTCAATGGTGCAGAGTACTTTCCCATTACACCTCCTACTTGCTGTGCAGACTTATTCCCAGATACCTCCCTAGTGTGTAATTGCAGATGTCTGGTCCTCCGGTGTAATCGTCATCCAGGGCGATTGATCAAGTGGTGCCATTACATCACAAAGCTACAGCAGGATGTCATCTCACATGAGGGCCAATCAGTTGCCTCTTCTAACTCTAGTCTTCTTTAAATAGGAGCACAATGCTTTTAATGGTTCAGTGTACTTTCCCATTACACCTCCTACTTGCTGTGCAGTCATATTTATAGGTAGTTACCTAGTGTGTAATTGCTGATGTCTGGTCCTCCGGTGTAATCGTCACCAAGGGCGATTGGTCAAGTGGTGCCATTACATCACAAAGCTACAGCAGGATATCATCTAACATGAGGGCCAATCAGTTGCCTAGTACGCAATAGGATACATGTATCATGGTATAGCAAAGGGAGCAATGTAGACAGGATGCCCAGCTGAAGACTAAGGTGGTGAGATGAAATGACCTAGGCCATTATTTGAAACGTATACATTTGTTTGAAGGAGTGGTTGATCATAACATTCTGGAGTTCTCTATAGGTTAGCTGATAGGGATGTGCTAAAATTAAGATGTTGGAATCGGTTATTCATAGTTTTTATTATTCCCATAAACTGTAGTGTAAACCTTCCTCCCTTAACATATCAGATCACTGAATTGCGATGGTGTACCATAACCTATAATAATTCCTGTGAGAAGGGCACACTATCTTGTCTGCCAAAGAGATCTTTCGATCGAAGTCCTCATATAGGTGCTAGAGTTGTGTAGAGAGTACCAGCAAATGAGGTATAGGATGGAAAGAAGTCTGCTAGGTTGAAATCTAAATTGAGATTATAATTTTTAGTGAGCTTTAAATTGTCACAATATTAGACACGCCATAGTACTAATAATTGATGCTTTATAAAAATCTTTTTTTGGTAGTGTTGCATTTGGTTTTGAAATATTCAAGTTCTAAAAATTGACTAACAGTGGACTTTTCCATCTGCAGTTTATACTGAATGGCCAACAGAGGCAGTGTTGCAGAGGAATATTTCTCTGCTTGCTGAGAAAAAAAAGAAAAGTAATTCCTCAGCCTTCTCCATGCCTCGATAAATATACTTGGTAAGTCAAACTCTCATTTAATAATTATGCCATTAATAAAAATTTCATTCCATCTGATGGCACTCAGTGCCTTTTAGTGGGGTCTTCCGCATTTATATAATCTTCAAAGACGGTAGCAATATGGGTAACGCTATGGCCATCATGATACTTTATCAAAGACTTTGGCTGTCTATGTGGCTGACAAAATCTTCTTTAGATACTTGTGCAGGCAATTTCTTCTCTGAGTTAATTACCATCTTTCAGGCTGGAATGAGGTTTCTTAGGTTAGAGCAATTGACTTACTTTCAGATGGAGGGAAGCTATTTAACCTGTTTCCCTGCTCTCTGCGAGTGGGACACTGATACTCAAGATGGGCTGGTATTTAGAAACTGTGTTCTTCTAACTCTAGCCCTCTTTAAATAGGAGCCCATGCTTTCAATTGTGCAGAGTACTTTCCCATTACACCTCCTACTTGCTGTGCAGACTTATTCCCAGATACATCCCTAGTGTGTAATTGTAGATGTCTGGTCCTCCGGTGTAATCGTCATCCAGGGCGATTGATCAAGTGGTGCCATTACATCACAAAGCTACAGCAGGATGTCATCTCACATGAGGGCCAATCAGTTGCCTCTTCTAACTCTAGTCTTCTTTAAATAGGAGCACAATGCTTTTAATGGTTCAGTGTACTTTCCCGTTACACCTCCTACTTGCTGTGCAGTCATATTTACAGGTAGTTACCTAGTGTGTAATTGCTGATGTCTGGTCCTCCGGTGTAATCGTCACCAAGGGCGATTGGTCAAGTGGTGCCATTACATCACAAAGCTACAGCAGGATATCATCTAACATGAGGGCCAATCAGTTGCCTAGTACGCAATAGGATACATGTATCATGGTATAGCAAAGGGAGCAATGTAGACAGGATGCCCAGCTGAAGACTAAGGTGGTGAGATGAAATGACCTAGGCCATTATTTGAAACGTATACATTTGTTTGAAGGAGTGGTTGATCATAACATTCTGGAGTTCTCTATAGGTTAGCTGATAGGGATGTGCTAAAATTAAGATGTTGGAATCTGTTATTCATAGTTTTTATTATTCCCACAAACTGTAGTGTAAACCTTCCTCCCTTAACATATCAGATCACTGAATTGCGATGGTGTACCATAACCTATAATAATTCCTGTGAGAAGGGCACACTATCTTGTCTGCCAAAGAGATCTTTCTATCGAAGTCCTCATATAGGTGCTAGAGTTGTGTAGAGAGTACCAGCAAATGAGGTATAGGATGGAAAGAAGTCTGCTAGGTTGAAATCTAAATTGAGATTATAATTTTTAGTGAGCTTTAAATTGTCACAATATTAGACACGCCATAGTACTAATAATTGATGCTTTATAAAAATCTTTTTTTGGTAGTGTTGCATTTGGTTTTGAAATATTCAAGTTCTAAAAATTGACTAACAGTAGACTTTTCCATCTGCAGTTTATACTGAATGGCCAACAGAGGCAGTGTTGCAGAGGAATATTTCTCTGCTTGCTGAGAAAAAAAAGAAAAGTAATTCCTCAGCCTTCTCCATGCCTCGATAAATATACTTGGTAAGTCAAACTCTCATTTAATAATTATGCCATTAATAAAAATTTCATTCCATCTGATGGCACTCAGTGCCTTTTAGTGGGGTCTTCCGCATTTATATAATCTTCAAAGACGGTAGCAATATGGGTAACGCTATGGCCATCATGATACTTTATCAAAGACTTTGGCTGTCTATGTGGCTGACAAAATCTTCTTTAGATACTTGTGCAGGCAATTTCTTCTCTGAGTTAATTACCATCTTTCAGGCTGGAATGAGGTTTCTTAGGTTAGAGCAATTGACTTACTTTCAGATGGAGGGAAGCTATTTAACCTGTTTCCCTGCTCTCTGCGAGTGGGACACTGATACTCAAGATGGGCTGGTATTTAGAAACTGTGTTCTTCTAACTCTAGCCCTCTTTAAATAGGAGCCCATGCTTTCAATTGTGCAGAGTACTTTCCCATTACACCTCCTACTTGCTGTGCAGACTTATTCCCAGATACCTCCCTAGTGTGTAATTGCAGATGTCTGGTCCTCCGGTGTAATCGTCATCCAGGGCGATTGATCAAGTGGTGCCATTACATCACAAAGCTACAGCAGGATGTCATCTCACATGAGGGCCAATCAGTTGCCTCTTCTAACTCTAGTCTTCTTTAAATAGGAGCCAAATGCTTTTAATGGTTCAGTGTACTTTCCCATTACACCTCCTACTTGCTGTGCAGTCATATTTACAGGTAGTTACCTAGTGTGTAATTGCTGATGTCTGGTCCTCCGGTGTAATCGTCACCAAGGGCGATTGGTCAAGTGGTGCCATTACATCACAAAGCTACAGCAGGATATCATCTAACATGAGGGCCAATCAGTTGCCTAGTACGCAATAGGATACATGTATCATGGTATAGCAAAGGGAGCAATGTAGACAGGATGCCCAGCTGAAGACTAAGGTGGTGAGATGAAATGACCTAGGCCATTATTTGAAACGTATACATTTGTTTGAAGGAGTGGTTGATCATAACATTCTGGAGTTCTCTATAGGTTAGCTGATAGGGGTGTGCTAAAATTAAGATGTTGGAATCGGTTATTCATAGTTTTTATTATTCCCACAAACTGTAGTGTAAACCTTCCTCCCTTAACATATCAGATCACTGAATTGCGATGGTGTACCATAACCTATAATAATTCCTGTGAGAAGGGCACACTATCTTGTCTGCCAAAGAGATCTTTCTATCGAAGTCCTCATATAGTTGCTAGAGTTGTGTAGAGAGTACCAGCAAATGAGGTATAGGATGGAAAGAAGTCTGCTAGGTTGAAATCTAAATTGAGATTATAATTTTTAGTGAGCTTTAAATTGTCACAATATTAGACACGCCATAGTACTAATAATTGATGCTTTATAAAAATCTTTTTTTGGTAGTGTTGCATTTGGTTTTGAAATATTCAAGTTCTAAAAATTGACTAACAGTGGACTTTTCCATCTGCAGTTTATACTGAATGGCCAACAGAGGCAGTGTTGCAGAGGAATATTTCTCTGCTTGCTGAGAAAAAAAAGAAAAGTCATTCCTCAGCCTTCTCCATGCCTCGATAAATATACTTGGTAAGTCAAACTCTAATTTAATAATTATGCCATTAATAAAAATTTCATTCCATCTGATGGCACTCAGTGCCTTTTAGTGGGGTCTTCCGCATTTATATAATCTTCAAAGACGGTAGCAATATGGGTAACGCTATGGCCATCATGATACTTTATCAAAGACTTTGGCTGTCTATGTGGCTGACAAAATCTTCTTTAGATACTTGTGAAGGCAATTTCTTCTCTGAGTTAATTACCATCTTTCAGGCTGGAATGAGGTTTCTTAGGTTAGAGCAATTGACTTACTTTCAGATGGAGGGAAGCTATTTAACCTGTTTCCCTGCTCTCTGCGAGTGGGACACTGATACTCAAGATGGACTGGTATTTAGAAACTGTGTTCTTCTAACTCTAGCCCTCTTTAAATAGGAGCCCAATGCTTTCAATTGTGCAGAGTACTTTCCCATTACACCTCCTACTTGCTGTGCAGACTTATTCCCAGATACATCCCTAGTGTGTAATTGTAGATGTCTGGTCCTCCGGTTTAATCGTCATCCAGGGCGATTGATCAAGTGGTGCCATTACATCACAAAGCTACAGCAGGATGTCATCTCACATGAGGGCCAATCAGTTGCCTCTTCTAACTCTAGTCCTCTTTAAATAGGAGCACAATGCTTTTAATGGTTCAGTGTACTTTCCCATTACACCTCCTACTTGCTGTGCAGTCATATTTACAGGTAGTTACCTAGTGTGTAATTGCTGATGTCTGGTCCTCCGGTGTAATCGTCACCAAGGGCGATTGGTCAAGTGGTGCCATTACATCACAAAGCTACAGCAGGATATCATCTAACATGAGGGCCAATCAGTTGCCTAGTACGCAATAGGATACATGTATCATGGTATAGCAAAGGGAGCAATGTAGACAGGATGCCCAGCTGAAGACTAAGGTGGTGAGATGAAATGACCTAGGCCATTATTTGAAACGTATACATTTGTTTGAAGGAGTGGTTGATCATAACATTCTGGAGTTCTCTATAGGTTAGCTGATAGGGATGTGCTAAAATTAAGATGTTGGAATCTGTTATTCATAGTTTTTATTATTCCCACAAACTGTAGTGTAAACCTTCCTCCCTTAACATATCAGATCACTGATTTGCGATGGTGTACCATAACCTATAATAATTCCTGTGAGAAGGGCACACTATCTTGTCTGCCAAAGAGATCTTTCTATCGAAGTCCTCATATAGGTGCTAGAGTTGTGTAGAGAGTACCAGCAAATGAGGTATAGGATGGAAAGAAGTCTGCTAGGTTGAAATCTAAATTGAGATTATAATTTTTAGTGAGCTTTAAATTGTCACAATATTAGACACGCCATAGTACTAATAATTGATGCTTTATAAAAATCTTTTTTTGGTAGTGTTGCATTTGGTTTTGAAATATTCAAGTTCTAAAAGTTGACTAACAGTGGACTTTTCCATCTGCAGTTTATACTGAATGGCCACCAGAGGCAGTGTTGCAGAGGAATATTTCTCTGCTTGCTGAGAAAAAAAAGAAAAGTCATTCCTCAGCCTTCTCCATGCCTCGATAAATATACTTGGTAAGTCAAACTCTCATTTAATAATTATGCCATTAATAAAAATTTCATTCCATCTGATGGCACTCAGTGCCTTTTAGTGGGGTCTTCCGCATTTATATAATCTTCAAAGACGGTAGCAATATGGGTAACGCTATGGCCATCATGATACTTTATCAAAGACTTTGGCTGTCTATGTGGCTGACAAAATCTTCTTTAGATACTTGTGCAGGCAATTTCTTCTCTGAGTTAATTACCATCTTTCAGGCTGGAATGAGGTTTCTTAGGTTAGAGCAATTGACTTACTTTCAGATGGAGGGAAGCTATTTAACCTGTTTCCCTGCTCTCTGCGAGTGGGACACTGATACTCAAGATGGACTGGTATTTAGAAACTGTGTTCTTCTAACTCTAGCCCTCTTTAAATAGGAGCCCAATGCTTTCAATGGTGCAGAGTACTTTCCCATTACACCTCCTACTTGCTGTGCAGACTTATTCCCAGATACCTCCCTAGTGTGTAATTGCGGATGTCTGGTCCTCCGGTGTAATCGTCATCCAGGGCGATTGATCAAGTGGTGCCATTACATCACAAAGCTACAGCAGGATGTCATCTCACATGAGGGCCAATCAGTTGCCTCTTCTAAATCTAGTCCTCTTTAAATAGGAGCACAATGCTTTTAATGGTTCAGTGTACTTTCCCATTACACCTCCTACTTGCTGTGCAGTCATATTTACAGGTAGTTACCTAGTGTGTAATTGCTGTTGTCTGGTCCTCCGGTGTAATTGTCACCAAGGGCGATTGGTCAAGTGGTGCCATTACATCACAAAGCTACAGCAGGATATCATCTAACATGAGGGCCAATCAGTTGCCTAGTACGCAATAGGATACATGTATCATGGTATAGCAAAGGGAGCAATGTAGACAGGATGCCCAGCTGAAGACTAAGGTGGTGAGATGAAATGACCTAGGCCATTATTTGAAACGTATACATTTGTTTGAAGGAGTGGTTGATCATAACATTCTGGAGTTCTCTATAGGTTAGCTGATAGGGATGTGCTAAAATTAAGATGTTGGAATCTGTTATTCATAGTTTTTATTATTCCCACAAACTGTAGTGTAAACCTTCCTCCCTTAACATATCAGATCACTGAATTGCGATGGTGTACCATAACCTATAATAATTCCTGTGAGAAGGGCACACTATCTTGTCTGCCAAAGAGATCTTTCTATCGAAGTCCTCATATAGGTGCTAGAGTTGTGTAGAGAGTACCAGCAAATGAGGTATAGGATGGAAAGAAGTCTGCTAGGTTGAAATCTAAATTGAGATTATAATTTTTAGTGAGCTTTAAATTGTCACAATATTAGACACACCATAGTACTAATAATTGATGCTTTATAAAAATCTTTTTTTGGTAGTGTTGCATTTGGTTTTGAAATATTCAAGTTCTAAAAATTGACTAACAGTAGACTTTTCCATCTGCAGTTTATACTGAATGGCCAACAGAGGCAGTGTTGCAGAGGAATATTTCTCTGCTTGCTGAGAAAAAAAAGAAAAGTCATTCCTCAGCCTTCTCCATGCCTCGATAAATATACTTGGTAAGTCAAACTCTAATTTAATAATTATGCCATTAATAAAAATTTCATTCCATCTGATGGCACTCAGTGCCTTTTAGTGGGGTCTTCCGCATTTATATAATCTTCAAAGACGGTAGCAATATGGGTAACACTATGGCCATCATGATACTTTATCAAAGACTTTGGCTGTCTATGTGGCTGACAAAATCTTCTTTAGATACTTGTGAAGGCAATTTCTTCTCTGAGTTAATTACCATCTTTCAGGCTGGAATGAGGTTTCTTAGGTTAGAGCAATTGACTTACTTTCAGATGGAGGGAAGCTATTTAACCTGTTTCCCTGCTCTCTGCGAGTGGGACACTGATACTCAAGATGGACTGGTATTTAGAAACTGTGTTCTTCTAACTCTAGCCCTCTTTAAATAGGAGCCCAATGCTTTCAATGGTGCAGAGTACTTTCCCATTACACCTCCTACTTGCTGTGCAGACTTATTCCCAGATACCTCCCTAGTGTGTAATTGCAGATGTCTGGTCCTCCGGTGTAATCGTCATCCAGGGCGATTGATCAAGTGGTGCCATTACATCACAAAGCTACAGCAGGATGTCATCTCACATGAGGGCCAATCAGTTGCCTCTTCTAACTCTAGTCTTCTTTAAATAGGAGCACAATGCTTTTAATGGTTCAGTGTACTTTCCCATTACACCTCCTACTTGCTGTGCAGTCATATTTACAGGTAGTTACCTAGTGTGTAATTGCTGATGTCTGGTCCTCCGGTGTAATCGTCACCAAGGGCGATTGGTCAAGTGGTGCCATTACATCACAAAGCTACAGCAGGATATCATCTAACATGAGGGCCAATCAGTTGCCTAGTACGCAATAGGATACATGTATCATGGTATAGCAAAGGGAGCAATGTAGACAGGATGCCCAGCTGAAGACTAAGGTGGTGAGATGAAATGACCTAGGCCATTATTTGAAACGTATACATTTGTTTGAAGGAGTGGTTGATCATAACATTCTGGAGTTCTCTATAGGTTAGCTGATAGGGATGTGCTAAAATTAAGATGTTGGAATCGGTTATTCATAGTTTTTATTATTCCCATAAACTGTAGTGTAAACCTTCCTCCCTTAACATATCAGATCACTGAATTGCGATGGTGTACCATAACCTATAATAATTCCTGTGAGAAGGGCACACTATCTTGTCTGCCAAAGAGATCTTTCGATCGAAGTCCTCATATAGGTGCTAGAGTTGTGTAGAGAGTACCAGCAAATGAGGTATAGGATGGAAAGAAGTCTGCTAGGTTGAAATCTAAATTGAGATTATAATTTTTAGTGAGCTTTAAATTGTCACAATATTAGACACGCCATAGTACTAATAATTGATGCTTTATAAAAATCTTTTTTTGGTAGTGTTGCATTTGGTTTTGAAATATTCAAGTTCTAAAAATTGACTAACAGTGGACTTTTCCATCTGCAGTTTATACTGAATGGCCAACAGAGGCAGTGTTGCAGAGGAATATTTCTCTGCTTGCTGAGAAAAAAAAGAAAAGTAATTCCTCAGCCTTCTCCATGCCTCGATAAATATACTTGGTAAGTCAAACTCTCATTTAATAATTATGCCATTAATAAAAATTTCATTCCATCTGATGGCACTCAGTGCCTTTTAGTGGGGTCTTCCGCATTTATATAATCTTCAAAGACGGTAGCAATATGGGTAACGCTATGGCCATCATGATACTTTATCAAAGACTTTGGCTGTCTATGTGGCTGACAAAATCTTCTTTAGATACTTGTGCAGGCAATTTCTTCTCTGAGTTAATTACCATCTTTCAGGCTGGAATGAGGTTTCTTAGGTTAGAGCAATTGACTTACTTTCAGATGGAGGGAAGCTATTTAACCTGTTTCCCTGCTCTCTGCGAGTGGGACACTGATACTCAAGATGGGCTGGTATTTAGAAACTGTGTTCTTCTAACTCTAGCCCTCTTTAAATAGGAGCCCATGCTTTCAATTGTGCAGAGTACTTTCCCATTACACCTCCTACTTGCTGTGCAGACTTATTCCCAGATACATCCCTAGTGTGTAATTGTAGATGTCTGGTCCTCCGGTGTAATCGTCATCCAGGGCGATTGATCAAGTGGTGCCATTACATCACAAAGCTACAGCAGGATGTCATCTCACATGAGGGCCAATCAGTTGCCTCTTCTAACTCTAGTCTTCTTTAAATAGGAGCACAATGCTTTTAATGGTTCAGTGTACTTTCCCGTTACACCTCCTACTTGCTGTGCAGTCATATTTACAGGTAGTTACCTAGTGTGTAATTGCTGATGTCTGGTCCTCCGGTGTAATCGTCACCAAGGGCGATTGGTCAAGTGGTGCCATTACATCACAAAGCTACAGCAGGATATCATCTAACATGAGGGCCAATCAGTTGCCTAGTACGCAATAGGATACATGTATCATGGTATAGCAAAGGGAGCAATGTAGACAGGATGCCCAGCTGAAGACTAAGGTGGTGAGATGAAATGACCTAGGCCATTATTTGAAACGTATACATTTGTTTGAAGGAGTGGTTGATCATAACATTCTGGAGTTCTCTATAGGTTAGCTGATAGGGATGTGCTAAAATTAAGATGTTGGAATCTGTTATTCATAGTTTTTATTATTCCCACAAACTGTAGTGTAAACCTTCCTCCCTTAACATATCAGATCACTGAATTGCGATGGTGTACCATAACCTATAATAATTCCTGTGAGAAGGGCACACTATCTTGTCTGCCAAAGAGATCTTTCTATCGAAGTCCTCATATAGTTGCTAGAGTTGTGTAGAGAGTACCAGCAAATGAGGTATAGGATGGAAAGAAGTCTGCTAGGTTGAAATCTAAATTGAGATTATAATTTTTAGTGAGCTTTAAATTGTCACAATATTAGACACGCCATAGTACTAATAATTGATGCTTTATAAAAATCTTTTTTTGGTAGTGTTGCATTTGGTTTTGAAATATTCAAGTTCTAAAAATTGACTAACAGTAGACTTTTCCATCTGCAGTTTATACTGAATGGCCAACAGAGGCAGTGTTGCAGAGGAATATTTCTCTGCTTGCTGAGAAAAAAAAGAAAAGTCATTCCTCAGCCTTCTCCATGCCTCGATAAATATACTTGGTAAGTCAAACTCTAATTTAATAATTATGCCATTAATAAAAATTTCATTCCATCTGATGGCACTCAGTGCCTTTTAGTGGGGTCTTCCGCATTTATATAATCTTCAAAGATGGTAGCAATATGGGTAACACTATGGCCATCATGATACTTTATCAAAGACTTTGGCTGTCTATGTGGCTGACAAAATCTTCTTTAGATACTTGTGAAGGCAATTTCTTCTCTGAGTTAATTACCATCTTTCAGGCTGGAATGAGGTTTCTTAGGTTAGAGCAATTGACTTACTTTCAGATGGAGGGAAGCTATTTAACCTGTTTCCCTGCTCTCTGCGAGTGGGACACTGATACTCAAGATGGACTGGTATTTAGAAACTGTGTTCTTCTAACTCTAGCCCTCTTTAAATAGGAGCCCAATGCTTTCAATGGTGCAGAGTACTTTCCCATTACACCTCCTACTTGCTGTGCAGACTTATTCCCAGATACCTCCCTAGTGTGTAATTGCGGATGTCTGGTCCTCCGGTGTAATCGTCATCCAGGGCGATTGATCAAGTGGTGCCATTACATCACAAAGCTACAGCAGGATGTCATCTCACATGAGGGCCAATCAGTTGCCTCTTCTAAATCTAGTCCTCTTTAAATAGGAGCACAATGCTTTTAATGGTTCAGTGTACTTTCCCATTACACCTCCTACTTGCTGTGCAGTCATATTTACAGGTAGTTACCTAGTGTGTAATTGCTGTTGTCTGGTCCTCCGGTGTAATTGTCACCAAGGGCGATTGGTCAAGTGGTGCCATTACATCACAAAGCTACAGCAGGATATCATCTAACATGAGGGCCAATCAGTTGCCTAGTACGCAATAGGATACATGTATCATGGTATAGCAAAGGGAGCAATGTAGACAGGATGCCCAGCTGAAGACTAAGGTGGTGAGATGAAATGACCTAGGCCATTATTTGAAACGTATACATTTGTTTGAAGGAGTGGTTGATCATAACATTCTGGAGTTCTCTATAGGTTAGCTGATAGGGATGTGCTAAAATTAAGATGTTGGAATCTGTTATTCATAGTTTTTATTATTCCCACAAACTGTAGTGTAAACCTTCCTCCCTTAACATATCAGATCACTGAATTGCGATGGTGTACCATAACCTATAATAATTCCTGTGAGAAGGGCACACTATCTTGTCTGCCAAAGAGATCTTTCTATCGAAGTCCTCATATAGGTGCTAGAGTTGTGTAGAGAGTACCAGCAAATGAGGTATAGGATGGAAAGAAGTCTGCTAGGTTGAAATCTAAATTGAGATTATAATTTTTAGTGAGCTTTAAATTGTCACAATATTAGACACGCCATAGTACTAATAATTGATGCTTTATAAAAATCTTTTTTTGGTAGTGTTGCATTTGGTTTTGAAATATTCAAGTTCTAAAAATTGACTAACAGTAGACTTTTCCATCTGCAGTTTATACTGAATGGCCAACAGAGGCAGTGTTGCAGAGGAATATTTCTCTGCTTGCTGAGAAAAAAAAGAAAAGTAATTCCTCAGCCTTCTCCATGCCTCGATAAATATACTTGGTAAGTCAAACTCTAATTTAATAATTATGCCATTAATAAAAATTTCATTCCATCTGATGGCACTCAGTGCCTTTTAGTGGGGTCTTCCGCATTTATATAATCTTCAAAGACGGTAGCAATATGGGTAACACTATGGCCATCATGATACTTTATCAAAGACTTTGGCTGTCTATGTGGCTGACAAAATCTTCTTTAGATACTTGTGCAGGCAATTTCTTCTCTGAGTTAATTACCATCTTTCAGGCTGGAATGAGGTTTCTTAGGTTAGAGCAATTGACTTACTTTCAGATGGAGGGAAGCTATTTAACCTGTTTCCCTGCTCTCTGCGAGTGGGACACTGATACTCAAGATGGGCTGGTATTTAGAAACTGTGTTCTTCTAACTCTAGCCCTCTTTAAATAGGAGCCCATGCTTTCAATTGTGCAGAGTACTTTCCCATTACACCTCCTACTTGCTGTGCAGACTTATTCCCAGATACATCCCTAGTGTGTAATTGTAGATGTCTGGTCCTCCGGTGTAATCGTCATCCAGGGCGATTGATCAAGTGGTGCCATTACATCACAAAGCTACAGCAGGATGTCATCTCACATGAGGGCCAATCAGTTGCCTCTTCTAACTCTAGTCTTCTTTAAATAGGAGCACAATGCTTTTAATGGTTCAGTGTACTTTCCCGTTACACCTCCTACTTGCTGTGCAGTCATATTTACAGGTAGTTACCTAGTGTGTAATTGCTGATGTCTGGTCCTCCGGTGTAATCGTCACCAAGGGCGATTGGTCAAGTGGTGCCATTACATCACAAAGCTACAGCAGGATATCATCTAACATGAGGGCCAATCAGTTGCCTAGTACGCAATAGGATACATGTATCATGGTATAGCAAAGGGAGCAATGTAGACAGGATGCCCAGCTGAAGACTAAGGTGGTGAGATGAAATGACCTAGGCCATTATTTGAAACGTATACATTTGTTTGAAGGAGTGGTTGATCATAACATTCTGGAGTTCTCTATAGGTTAGCTGATAGGGATGTGCTAAAATTAAGATGTTGGAATCTGTTATTCATAGTTTTTATTATTCCCACAAACTGTAGTGTAAACCTTCCTCCCTTAACATATCAGATCACTGAATTGCGATGGTGTACCATAACCTATAATAATTCCTGTGAGAAGGGCACACTATCTTGTCTGCCAAAGAGATCTTTCTATCGAAGTCCTCATATAGGTGCTAGAGTTGTGTAGAGAGTACCAGCAAATGAGGTATAGGATGGAAAGAAGTCTGCTAGGTTGAAATCTAAATTGAGATTATAATTTTTAGTGAGCTTTAAATTGTCACAATATTAGACACGCCATAGTACTAATAATTGATGCTTTATAAAAATCTTTTTTTGGTAGTGTTGCATTTGGTTTTGAAATATTCAAGTTCTAAAAATTGACTAACAGTAGACTTTTCCATCTGCAGTTTATACTGAATGGCCAACAGAGGCAGTGTTGCAGAGGAATATTTCTCTGCTTGCTGAGAAAAAAAAGAAAAGTAATTCCTCAGCCTTCTCCATGCCTCGATAAATATACTTGGTAAGTCAAACTCTCATTTAATAATTATGCCATTAATAAAAATTTCATTCCATCTGATGGCACTCAGTGCCTTTTAGTGGGGTCTTCCGCATTTATATAATCTTCAAAGACGGTAGCAATATGGGTAACGCTATGGCCATCATGATACTTTATCAAAGACTTTGGCTGTCTATGTGGCTGACAAAATCTTCTTTAGATACTTGTGCAGGCAATTTCTTCTCTGAGTTAATTACCATCTTTCAGGCTGGAATGAGGTTTCTTAGGTTAGAGCAATTGACTTACTTTCAGATGGAGGGAAGCTATTTAACCTGTTTCCCTGCTCTCTGCGAGTGGGACACTGATACTCAAGATGGGCTGGTATTTAGAAACTGTGTTCTTCTAACTCTAGCCCTCTTTAAATAGGAGCCCATGCTTTCAATTGTGCAGAGTACTTTCCCATTACACCTCCTACTTGCTGTGCAGACTTATTCCCAGATACATCCCTAGTGTGTAATTGTAGATGTCTGGTCCTCCGGTGTAATCGTCATCCAGGGCGATTGATCAAGTGGTGCCATTACATCACAAAGCTACAGCAGGATGTCATCTCACATGAGGGCCAATCAGTTGCCTCTTCTAACTCTAGTCTTCTTTAAATAGGAGCACATTGCTTTTAATGGTTCAGTGTACTTTCCCGTTACACCTCCTACTTGCTGTGCAGTCATATTTACAGGTAGTTACCTAGTGTGTAATTGCTGATGTCTGGTCCTCCGGTGTAATCGTCACCAAGGGCGATTGGTCAAGTGGTGCCATTACATCACAAAGCTACAGCAGGATATCATCTAACATGAGGGCCAATCAGTTGCCTAGTACGCAATAGGATACATGTATCATGGTATAGCAAAGGGAGCAATGTAGACAGGATGCCCAGCTGAAGACTAAGGTGGTGAGATGAAATGACCTAGGCCATTATTTGAAACGTATACATTTGTTTGAAGGAGTGGTTGATCATAACATTCTGGAGTTCTCTATAGGTTAGCTGATAGGGATGTGCTAAAATTAAGATGTTGGAATCTGTTATTCATAGTTTTTATTATTCCCACAAACTGTAGTGTAAACCTTCCTCCCTTAACATATCAGATCACTGAATTGCGATGGTGTACCATAACCTATAATAATTCCTGTGAGAAGGGCACACTATCTTGTCTGCCAAAGAGATCTTTCTATCGAAGTCCTCATATAGTTGCTAGAGTTGTGTAGAGAGTACCAGCAAATGAGGTATAGGATGGAAAGAAGTCTGCTAGGTTGAAATCTAAATTGAGATTATAATTTTTAGTGAGCTTTAAATTGTCACAATATTAGACACGCCATAGTACTGATAATTGATGCTTTATAAAAATCTTTTTTTGGTAGTGTTGCATTTGGTTTTGAAATATTCAAGTTCTAAAAATTGACTAACAGTGGACTTTTCCATCTGCAGGTTATACTGAATGGCCAACAGAGGCAGTGTTGCAGAGGAATATTTCTCTGCTTGCTGAGAAAAAAAAAAGAAAAGTCATTCCTCAGCCTTCTCCATGCCTCGATAAATATACTTGGTAAGTCAAACTCTCATTTAATAATTATGCCATTAATAAAAATTTCATTCCATCTGATGGCACTCAGTGCCTTTTAGTGGGGTCTTCCGCATTTATATAATCTTCAAAGACGGTAGCAATATGGGTAAGGCTATGGCCATCATGATACTTTATCAAAGACTTTGGCTGTCTATGTGGCTAACAAAATCTTCTTTAGATACTTGTGCAGGCAATTTCTTCTCTAAGTTAATTACCATCTTTCAGGCTGGAATGAGGTTTCTTAGGTTAGAGCAATTGACTTACTTTCAGATGGAGGGAAGCTATTTAACCTGTTTCCCTGCTCTCTGCAAGTGGGACACTGATACTCAAGATGGACTGGTATTTAGAAACTGTGTTCTTCTAACTCTAGCCCTCTTTAAATAGGAGCCCAATGCTTTCAATGGTGCAGAGTACTTTCCCATTACACCTCCTACTTGCTGTGCAGACTTATTCCCAGATACCTCCCTAGTGTGTAATTGCAGATGTCTGGTCCTCCGGTGTAATCGTCATCCAGGGCGATTGATCAAGTGGTGCCATTACATCACAAAGCTACAGCAGGATGTCATCTCACATGAGGGCCAATCAGTTGCCTCTTCTAACTCTAGTCTTCTTTAAATAGGAGCCAAATGCTTTTAATGGTTCAGTGTACTTTCCCATTACACCTCCTACTTGCTGTGCAGTCATATTTACAGGTAGTTACCTAGTGTGTAATTGCTGATGTCTGGTCCTCCGGTGTAATCGTCACCAAGGGCGATTGGTCAAGTGGTGCCATTACATCACAAAGCTACAGCAGGATATCATCTAACATGAGGGCCAATCAGTTGCCTAGTACGCAATAGGATACATGTATCATGGTATAGCAAAGGGAGCAATGTAGACAGGATGCCCAGCTGAAGACTAAGGTGGTGAGATGAAATGACCTAGGCCATTATTTGAAACGTATACATTTGTTTGAAGGAGTGGTTGATCATAACATTCTGGAGTTCTCTATAGGTTAGCTGATAGGGGTGTGCTAAAATTAAGATGTTGGAATCGGTTATTCATAGTTTTTATTATTCCCACAAACTGTAGTGTAAACCTTCCTCCCTTAACATATCAGATCACTGAATTGCGATGGTGTACCATAACCTATAATAATTCCTGTGAGAAGGGCACACTATCTTGTCTGCCAAAGAGATCTTTCTATCGAAGTCCTCATATAGTTGCTAGAGTTGTGTAGAGAGTACCAGCAAATGAGGTATAGGATGGAAAGAAGTCTGCTAGGTTGAAATCTAAATTGAGATTATAATTTTTAGTGAGCTTTAAATTGTCACAATATTAGACACGCCATAGTACTAATAATTGATGCTTTATAAAAATCTTTTTTTGGTAGTGTTGCATTTGGTTTTGAAATATTCAAGTTCTAAAAATTGACTAACAGTGGACTTTTCCATCTGCAGTTTATACTGAATGGCCAACAGAGGCAGTGTTGCAGAGGAATATTTCTCTGCTTGCTGAGAAAAAAAAGAAAAGTCATTCCTCAGCCTTCTCCATGCCTCGATAAATATACTTGGTAAGTCAAACTCTAATTTAATAATTATGCCATTAATAAAAATTTCATTCCATCTGATGGCACTCAGTGCCTTTTAGTGGGGTCTTCCGCATTTATATAATCTTCAAAGACGGTAGCAATATGGGTAACGCTATGGCCATCGTGATACTTTATCAAAGACTTTGGCTGTCTATGTGGCTGACAAAATCTTCTTTAGATACTTGTGAAGGCAATTTCTTCTCTGAGTTAATTACCATCTTTCAGGCTGGAATGAGGTTTCTTAGGTTAGAGCAATTGACTTACTTTCAGATGGAGGGAAGCTATTTAACCTGTTTCCCTGCTCTCTGCGAGTGGGACACTGATACTCAAGATGGACTGGTATTTAGAAACTGTGTTCTTCTAACTCTAGCCCTCTTTAAATAGGAGCCCAATGCTTTCAATTGTGCAGAGTACTTTCCCATTACACCTCCTACTTGCTGTGCAGACTTATTCCCAGATACATCCCTAGTGTGTAATTGTAGATGTCTGGTCCTCCGGTTTAATCGTCATCCAGGGCGATTGATCAAGTGGTGCCATTACATCACAAAGCTACAGCAGGATGTCATCTCACATGAGGGCCAATCAGTTGCCTCTTCTAACTCTAGTCCTCTTTAAATAGGAGCACAATGCTTTTAATGGTTCAGTGTACTTTCCCATTACACCTCCTACTTGCTGTGCAGTCATATTTACAGGTAGTTACCTAGTGTGTAATTGCTGATGTCTGGTCCTCCGGTGTAATCGTCACCAAGGGCGATTGGTCAAGTGGTGCCATTACATCACAAAGCTACAGCAGGACATCATCTAACATGAGGGCCAATCAGTTGCCTAGTACGCAATAGGATACATGTATCATGGTATAGCAAAGGGAGCAAAGTAGACAGGATGCCCAGCTGAAGACTAAGGTGGTGAGATGAAATGACCTAGGCCATTATTTGAAACGTATACATTTGTTTGAAGGAGTGGTTGATCATAACATTCTGGAGTTCTCTATAGGTTAGCTGATAGGGATGTGCTAAAATTAAGATGTTGGAATCTGTTATTCATAGTTTTTATTATTCCCACAAACTGTAGTGTAAACCTTTCTCCCTTAACATATCAGATCACTGAATTGCGATGGTGTACCATAACCTATAATAATTCCTGTGAGAAGGGCACACTATCTTGTCTGCCAAAGAGATCTTTCTATCGAAGTCCTCATATAGGTGCTAGAGTTGTGTAGAGAGTACCAGCAAATGAGATATAGGATGGAAAGAAGTCTGCTAGGTTGAAATCTAAATTGAGATTATAATTTTTAGTGAGCTTTAAATTGTCACAATATTAGACACGCCATAGTACTAATAATTGATGCTTTATAAAAATCTTTTTTTGGTAGTGTTGCATTTGGTTTTGAAATATTCAAGTTCTAAAAATTGACTAACAGTGGACTTTTCCATCTGCAGGTTATACTGAATGGCCAACAGAGGCAGTGTTGCAGAGGAATATTTCTCTGCTTGCTGAGAAAAAAAAAGAAAAGTCATTCCTCAGCCTTCTCCATGCCTCGATAAATATACTTGGTAAGTCAAACTCTCATTTAATAATTATGCCATTAATAAAAATTTCATTCCATCTGATGGCACTCAGTGCCTTTTAGTGGGGTCTTCCGCATTTATATAATCTTCAAAGACGGTAGCAATATGGGTAAGGCTATGGCCATCATGATACTTTATCAAAGACTTTGGCTGTCTATGTGGCTAACAAAATCTTCTTTAGATACTTGTGCAGGCAATTTCTTCTCTAAGTTAATTACCATCTTTCAGGCTGGAATGAGGTTTCTTAGGTTAGAGCAATTGACTTACTTTCAGATGGAGGGAAGCTATTTAACCTGTTTCCCTGCTCTCTGCGAGTGGGACACTGATACTCAAGATGGACTGGTATTTAGAAACTGTGTTCTTCTAACTCTAGCCCTCTTTAAATAGGAGCCCAATGCTTTCAATTGTGCAGAGTACTTTCCCATTACACCTCCTACTTGCTGTGCAGACTTATTCCCAGATACCTCCCTAGTGTGTAATTGCAGATGTCTGGTCCTCCGGTGTAATCGTCATCCAGGGCGATTGATCAAGTGGTGCCATTACATCACAAAGCTACAGCAGGATGTCATCTCACATGAGGGCCAATCAGTTGCCTCTTCTAACTCTAGTCTTCTTTAAATAGGAGCCAAATGCTTTTAATGGTTCAGTGTACTTTCCCATTACACCTCCTACTTGCTGTGCAGTCATATTTACAGGTAGTTACCTAGTGTGTAATTGCTGATGTCTGGTCCTCCGGTGTAATCGTCACCAAGGGCGATTGGTCAAGTGGTGCCATTACATCACAAAGCTACAGCAGGATATCATCTAACATGAGGGCCAATCAGTTGCCTAGTACGCAATAGGATACATGTATCATGGTATAGCAAAGGGAGCAATGTAGACAGGATGCCCAGCTGAAGACTAAGGTGGTGAGATGAAATGACCTAGGCCATTATTTGAAACGTATACATTTGTTTGAAGGAGTGGTTGATCATAACATTCTGGAGTTCTCTATAGGTTAGCTGATAGGGGTGTGCTAAAATTAAGATGTTGGAATCGGTTATTCATAGTTTTTATTATTCCCACAAACTGTAGTGTAAACCTTCCTCCCTTAACATATCAGATCACTGAATTGCGATGGTGTACCATAACCTATAATAATTCCTGTGAGAAGGGCACACTATCTTGTCTGCCAAAGAGATCTTTCTATCGAAGTCCTCATATAGGTGCTAGAGTTGTGTAGAGAGTACCAGCAAATGAGGTATAGGATGGAAAGAAGTCTGCTAGGTTGAAATCTAAATTGAGATTATAATTTTTAGTGAGCTTTAAATTGTCACAATATTAGACACGCCATAGTACTAATAATTGATGCTTTATAAAAATCTTTTTTTGGTAGTGTTGCATTTGGTTTTGAAATATTCAAGTTCTAATAATTGACTAACAGTGGACTTTTCCATCTGCAGGTTATACTGAATGGCCAACAGAGGCAGTGTTGCAGAGGAATATTTCTCTGCTTGCTGAGAAAAAAAAAAGAAAAGTCATTCCTCAGCCTTCTCCATGCCTCGATAAATATACTTGGTAAGTCAAACTCTCATTTAATAATTATGCCATTAATAAAAATTTCATTCCATCTGATGGCACTCAGTGCCTTTTAGTGGGGTCTTCCGCATTTATATAATCTTCAAAGACGGTAGCAATATGGGTAAGGCTATGGCCATCATGATACTTTATCAAAGACTTTGGCTGTCTATGTGGCTGACAAAATCTTCTTTAGATATTTGTGCAGGCAATTTCTTCTCTAAGTTAATTACCATCTTTCAGGCTGGAATGAGGTTTCTTAGGTTAGAGCAATTGACTTACTTTCAGATGGAGGGAAGCTATTTAACCTGTTTCCCTGCTCTCTGCGAGTGGGACACTGATACTCAAGATGGACTGGTATTTAGAAACTGTGTTCTTCTAACTCTAGCCCTCTTTAAATAGGAGCCCAATGCTTTCAATGGTGCAGAGTACTTTCCCATTACACCTCCTACTTGCTGTGCAGACTTATTCCCAGATACCTCCCTAGTGTGTAATTGCGGATGTCTGGTCCTCCGGTGTAATCGTCATCCAGGGCGATTGATCAAGTGGTGCCATTACATCACAAAGCTACAGCAGGATGTCATCTCACATGAGGGCCAATCAGTTGCCTCTTCTAACTCTAGTCCTCTTTAAATAGGAGCACAATGCTTTTAATGGTTCAGTGTACTTTCCCATTACACCTCCTACTTGCTGTGCAGTCATATTTACAGGTAGTTACCTAGTGTGTAATTGCTGTTGTCTGGTCCTCCGGTGTAATCGTCACCAAGGGCGATTGGTCAAGTGGTGTCATTACATCACAAAGCTACAGCAGGATATCATCTAACATGAGGGCCAATCAGTTGCCTAGTACGCAATAGGATACATGTATCATGGTATAGCAAAGGGAGCAATGTAGACAGGATGCCCAGCTGAAGACTAAGGTGGTGAGATGAAATGACCTAGGCCATTATTTGAAACGTATACATTTGTTTGAAGGAGTGGTTGATCATAACATTCTGGAGTTCTCTATAGGTTAGCTGATAGGGATGTGCTAAAATTAAGATGTTGGAATCTGTTATTCATAGTTTTTATTATTCCCACAAACTGTAGTGTAAACCTTCCTCCCTTAACATATCAGATCACTGAATTGCGATGGTGTACCATAACCTATAATAATTCCTGTGAGAAGGGCACACTATCTTGTCTGCCAAAGAGATCTTTCTATCGAAGTCCTCATATAGGTGCTAGAGTTGTGTAGAGAGTACCAGCAAATGAGGTATAGGATGGAAAGAAGTCTGCTAGGTTGAAATCTAAATTGAGATTATAATTTTTAGTGAGCTTTAAATTGTCACAATATTAGACACGCCATAGTACTAATAATTGATGCTTTATAAAAATCTTTTTTTGGTAGTGTTGCATTTGGTTTTGAAATATTCAAGTTCTAAAAATTGACTAACAGTAGACTTTTCCATCTGCAGTTTATACTGAATGGCCAACAGAGGCAGTGTTGCAGAGGAATATTTCTCTGCTTGCTGAGAAAAAAAAGAAAAGTAATTCCTCAGCCTTCTCCATGCCTCGATAAATATACTTGGTAAGTCAAACTCTCATTTAATAATTATGCCATTAATAAAAATTTCATTCCATCTGATGGCACTCAGTGCCTTTTAGTGGGGTCTTCCGCATTTATATAATCTTCAAAGACGGTAGCAATATGGGTAACGCTATGGCCATCATGATACTTTATCAAAGACTTTGGCTGTCTATGTGGCTGACAAAATCTTCTTTAGATACTTGTGCAGGCAATTTCTTCTCTGAGTTAATTACCATCTTTCAGGCTGGAATGAGGTTTCTTAGGTTAGAGCAATTGACTTACTTTCAGATGGAGGGAAGCTATTTAACCTGTTTCCCTGCTCTCTGCGAGTGGGACACTGATACTCAAGATGGGCTGGTATTTAGAAACTGTGTTCTTCTAACTCTAGCCCTCTTTAAATAGGAGCCCATGCTTTCAATTGTGCAGAGTACTTTCCCATTACACCTCCTACTTGCTGTGCAGACTTATTCCCAGATACATCCCTAGTGTGTAATTGTAGATGTCTGGTCCTCCGGTGTAATCGTCATCCAGGGCGATTGATCAAGTGGTGCCATTACATCACAAAGCTACAGCAGGATGTCATCTCACATGAGGGCCAATCAGTTGCCTCTTCTAACTCTAGTCTTCTTTAAATAGGAGCACAATGCTTTTAATGGTTCAGTGTACTTTCCCATTACACCTCCTACTTGCTGTGCAGTCATATTTACAGGTAGTTACCTAGTGTGTAATTGCTGATGTCTGGTCCTCCGGTGTAATCGTCACCAAGGGCGATTGGTCAAGTGGTGCCATTACATCACAAAGCTACAGCAGGATATCATCTAACATGAGGGCCAATCAGTTGCCTAGTACGCAATAGGATACATGTATCATGGTATAGCAAAGGGAGCAATGTAGACAGGATGCCCAGCTGAAGACTAAGGTGGTGAGATGAAATGACCTAGGCCATTATTTGAAACGTATACATTTGTTTGAAGGAGTGGTTGATCATAACATTCTGGAGTTCTCTATAGGTTAGCTGATAGGGATGTGCTAAAATTAAGATGTTGGAATCTGTTATTCATAGTTTTTATTATTCCCACAAACTGTAGTGTAAACCTTCCTCCCTTAACATATCAGATCACTGAATTGCGATGGTGTACCATAACCTATAATAATTCCTGTGAGAAGGGCACACTATCTTGTCTGCCAAAGAGATCTTTCTATCGAAGTCCTCATATAGTTGCTAGAGTTGTGTAGAGAGTACCAGCAAATGAGGTATAGGATGGAAAGAAGTCTGCTAGGTTGAAATCTAAATTGAGATTATAATTTTTAGTGAGCTTTAAATTGTCACAATATTAGACACGCCATAGTACTAATAATTGATGCTTTATAAAAATCTTTTTTTGGTAGTGTTGCATTTGGTTTTGAAATATTCAAGTTCTAAAAATTGACTAACAGTAGACTTTTCCATCTGCAGTTTATACTGAATGGCCAACAGAGGCAGTGTTGCAGAGGAATATTTCTCTGCTTGCTGAGAAAAAAAAGAAAAGTCATTCCTCAGCCTTCTCCATGCCTCGATAAATATACTTGGTAAGTCAAACTCTAATTTAATAATTATGCCATTAATAAAAATTTCATTCCATCTGATGGCACTCAGTGCCTTTTAGTGGGGTCTTCCGCATTTATATAATCTTCAAAGATGGTAGCAATATGGGTAACACTATGGCCATCATGATACTTTATCAAAGACTTTGGCTGTCTATGTGGCTGACAAAATCTTCTTTAGATACTTGTGAAGGCAATTTCTTCTCTGAGTTAATTACCATCTTTCAGGCTGGAATGAGGTTTCTTAGGTTAGAGCAATTGACTTACTTTCAGATGGAGGGAAGCTATTTAACCTGTTTCCCTGCTCTCTGCGAGTGGGACACTGATACTCAAGATGGACTGGTATTTAGAAACTGTGTTCTTCTAACTCTAGCCCTCTTTAAATAGGAGCCCAATGCTTTCAATGGTGCAGAGTACTTTCCCATTACACCTCCTACTTGCTGTGCAGACTTATTCCCAGATACCTCCCTAGTGTGTAATTGCGGATGTCTGGTCCTCCGGTGTAATCGTCATCCAGGGCGATTGATCAAGTGGTGCCATTACATCACAAAGCTACAGCAGGATGTCATCTCACATGAGGGCCAATCAGTTGCCTCTTCTAAATCTAGTCCTCTTTAAATAGGAGCACAATGCTTTTAATGGTTCAGTGTACTTTCCCATTACACCTCCTACTTGCTGTGCAGTCATATTTACAGGTAGTTACCTAGTGTGTAATTGCTGTTGTCTGGTCCTCCGGTGTAATTGTCACCAAGGGCGATTGGTCAAGTGGTGCCATTACATCACAAAGCTACAGCAGGATATCATCTAACATGAGGGCCAATCAGTTGCCTAGTACGCAAAGGATACATGTATCATGGTATAGCAAAGGGAGCAATGTAGACAGGATGCCCAGCTGAAGACTAAGGTGGTGAGATGAAATGACCTAGGCCATTATTTGAAACGTATACATTTGTTTGAAGGAGTGGTTGATCATAACATTCTGGAGTTCTCTATAGGTTAGCTGATAGGGATGTGCTAAAATTAAGATGTTGGAATCTGTTATTCATAGTTTTTATTATTCCCACAAACTGTAGTGTAAACCTTCCTCCCTTAACATATCAGATCACTGAATTGCGATGGTGTACCATAACCTATAATAATTCCTGTGAGAAGGGCACACTATCTTGTCTGCCAAAGAGATCTTTCTATCGAAGTCCTCATATAGGTGCTAGAGTTGTGTAGAGAGTACCAGCAAATGAGGTATAGGATGGAAAGAAGTCTGCTAGGTTGAAATCTAAATTGAGATTATAATTTTTAGTGAGCTTTAAATTGTCACAATATTAGACACGCCATAGTACTAATAATTGATGCTTTATAAAAATCTTTTTTTGGTAGTGTTGCATTTGGTTTTGAAATATTCAAGTTCTAAAAATTGACTAACAGTAGACTTTTCCATCTGCAGTTTATACTGAATGGCCAACAGAGGCAGTGTTGCAGAGGAATATTTCTCTGCTTGCTGAGAAAAAAAAGAAAAGTCATTCCTCAGCCTTCTCCATGCCTCGATAAATATACTTGGTAAGTCAAACTCTAATTTAATAATTATGCCATTAATAAAAATTTCATTCCATCTGATGGCACTCAGTGCCTTTTAGTGGGGTCTTCCGCATTTATAT
Source organism: Lissotriton vulgaris (assembly GCF_964263255.1). Lineage (NCBI taxonomy): Eukaryota > Metazoa > Chordata > Amphibia > Caudata > Salamandridae > Lissotriton > Lissotriton vulgaris. The sequence continues at coordinate 354,074,307 of NC_141698.1, forward strand.
AATCTTCAAAGACGGTAGCAATATGGGTAACACTATGGCCATCATGGTACTTTATCAAAGACTTTGGCTGTCTATGTGGCTGACAAAATCTTCTTTAGATACTTGTGAAGGCAATTTCTTCTCTGAGTTAATTACCATCTTTCAGGCTGGAATGAGGTTTCTTAGGTTAGAGCAATTGACTTACTTTCAGATGGAGGGAAGCTATTTAACCTGTTTCCCTGCTCTCTGCGAGTGGGACACTGATACTCAAGATGGACTGGTATTTAGAAACTGTGTTCTTCTAACTCTAGCCCTCTTTAAATAGGAGCCCAATGCTTTCAATGGTGCAGAGTACTTTCCCATTACACCTCCTACTTGCTGTGCAGACTTATTCCCAGATACCTCCCTAGTGTGTAATTGCAGATGTCTGGTCCTCCGGTGTAATCGTCATCCAGGGCGATTGATCAAGTGGTGCCATTACATCACAAAGCTACAGCAGGATGTCATCTCACATGAGGGCCAATCAGTTGCCTCTTCTAACTCTAGTCTTCTTTAAATAGGAGCACAATGCTTTTAATGGTTCAGTGTACTTTCCCATTACACCTCCTACTTGCTGTGCAGTCATATTTACAGGTAGTTACCTAGTGTGTAATTGCTGATGTCTGGTCCTCCGGTGTAATCGTCACCAAGGGCGATTGGTCAAGTGGTGCCATTACATCACAAAGCTACAGCAGGATATCATCTAACATGAGGGCCAATCAGTTGCCTAGTACGCAATAGGATACATGTATCATGGTATAGCAAAGGGAGCAATGTAGACAGGATGCCCAGCTGAAGACTAAGGTGGTGAGATGAAATGACCTAGGCCATTATTTGAAACGTATACATTTGTTTGAAGGAGTGGTTGATCATAACATTCTGGAGTTCTCTATAGGTTAGCTGATAGGGATGTGCTAAAATTAAGATGTTGGAATCGGTTATTCATAGTTTTTATTATTCCCATAAACTGTAGTGTAAACCTTCCTCCCTTAACATATCAGATCACTGAATTGCGATGGTGTACCATAACCTATAATAATTCCTGTGAGAAGGGCACACTATCTTGTCTGCCAAAGAGATCTTTCGATCGAAGTCCTCATATAGGTGCTAGAGTTGTGTAGAGAGTACCAGCAAATGAGGTATAGGATGGAAAGAAGTCTGCTAGGTTGAAATCTAAATTGAGATTATAATTTTTAGTGAGCTTTAAATTGTCACAATATTAGACACGCCATAGTACTAATAATTGATGCTTTATAAAAATCTTTTTTTGGTAGTGTTGCATTTGGTTTTGAAATATTCAAGTTCTAAAAATTGACTAACAGTGGACTTTTCCATCTGCAGTTTATACTGAATGGCCAACAGAGGCAGTGTTGCAGAGGAATATTTCTCTGCTTGCTGAGAAAAAAAAGAAAAGTAATTCCTCAGCCTTCTCCATGCCTCGATAAATATACTTGGTAAGTCAAACTCTCATTTAATAATTATGCCATTAATAAAAATTTCATTCCATCTGATGGCACTCAGTGCCTTTTAGTGGGGTCTTCCGCATTTATATAATCTTCAAAGACGGTAGCAATATGGGTAACGCTATGGCCATCATGATACTTTATCAAAGACTTTGGCTGTCTATGTGGCTGACAAAATCTTCTTTAGATACTTGTGCAGGCAATTTCTTCTCTGAGTTAATTACCATCTTTCAGGCTGGAATGAGGTTTCTTAGGTTAGAGCAATTGACTTACTTTCAGATGGAGGGAAGCTATTTAACCTGTTTCCCTGCTCTCTGCGAGTGGGACACTGATACTCAAGATGGGCTGGTATTTAGAAACTGTGTTCTTCTAACTCTAGCCCTCTTTAAATAGGAGCCCATGCTTTCAATTGTGCAGAGTACTTTCCCATTACACCTCCTACTTGCTGTGCAGACTTATTCCCAGATACATCCCTAGTGTGTAATTGTAGATGTCTGGTCCTCCGGTGTAATCGTCATCCAGGGCGATTGATCAAGTGGTGCCATTACATCACAAAGCTACAGCAGGATGTCATCTCACATGAGGGCCAATCAGTTGCCTCTTCTAACTCTAGTCTTCTTTAAATAGGAGCACAATGCTTTTAATGGTTCAGTGTACTTTCCCGTTACACCTCCTACTTGCTGTGCAGTCATATTTACAGGTAGTTACCTAGTGTGTAATTGCTGATGTCTGGTCCTCCGGTGTAATCGTCACCAAGGGCGATTGGTCAAGTGGTGCCATTACATCACAAAGCTACAGCAGGATATCATCTAACATGAGGGCCAATCAGTTGCCTAGTACGCAATAGGATACATGTATCATGGTATAGCAAAGGGAGCAATGTAGACAGGATGCCCAGCTGAAGACTAAGGTGGTGAGATGAAATGACCTAGGCCATTATTTGAAACGTATACATTTGTTTGAAGGAGTGGTTGATCATAACATTCTGGAGTTCTCTATAGGTTAGCTGATAGGGATGTGCTAAAATTAAGATGTTGGAATCTGTTATTCATAGTTTTTATTATTCCCACAAACTGTAGTGTAAACCTTCCTCCCTTAACATATCAGATCACTGAATTGCGATGGTGTACCATAACCTATAATAATTCCTGTGAGAAGGGCACACTATCTTGTCTGCCAAAGAGATCTTTCTATCGAAGTCCTCATATAGGTGCTAGAGTTGTGTAGAGAGTACCAGCAAATGAGGTATAGGATGGAAAGAAGTCTGCTAGGTTGAAATCTAAATTGAGATTATAATTTTTAGTGAGCTTTAAATTGTCACAATATTAGACACGCCATAGTACTAATAATTGATGCTTTATAAAAATCTTTTTTTGGTAGTGTTGCATTTGGTTTTGAAATATTCAAGTTCTAAAAATTGACTAACAGTAGACTTTTCCATCTGCAGTTTATACTGAATGGCCAACAGAGGCAGTGTTGCAGAGGAATATTTCTCTGCTTGCTGAGAAAAAAAAGAAAAGTAATTCCTCAGCCTTCTCCATGCCTCGATAAATATACTTGGTAAGTCAAACTCTCATTTAATAATTATGCCATTAATAAAAATTTCATTCCATCTGATGGCACTCAGTGCCTTTTAGTGGGGTCTTCCGCATTTATATAATCTTCAAAGACGGTAGCAATATGGGTAACGCTATGGCCATCATGATACTTTATCAAAGACTTTGGCTGTCTATGTGGCTGACAAAATCTTCTTTAGATACTTGTGCAGGCAATTTCTTCTCTGAGTTAATTACCATCTTTCAGGCTGGAATGAGGTTTCTTAGGTTAGAGCAATTGACTTACTTTCAGATGGAGGGAAGCTATTTAACCTGTTTCCCTGCTCTCTGCGAGTGGGACACTGATACTCAAGATGGGCTGGTATTTAGAAACTGTGTTCTTCTAACTCTAGCCCTCTTTAAATAGGAGCCCATGCTTTCAATTGTGCAGAGTACTTTCCCATTACACCTCCTACTTGCTGTGCAGACTTATTCCCAGATACATCCCTAGTGTGTAATTGTAGATGTCTGGTCCTCCGGTGTAATCGTCATCCAGGGCGATTGATCAAGTGGTGCCATTACATCACAAAGCTACAGCAGGATGTCATCTCACATGAGGGCCAATCAGTTGCCTCTTCTAACTCTAGTCTTCTTTAAATAGGAGCACAATGCTTTTAATGGTTCAGTGTACTTTCCCGTTACACCTCCTACTTGCTGTGCAGTCATATTTACAGGTAGTTACCTAGTGTGTAATTGCTGATGTCTGGTCCTCCGGTGTAATCGTCACCAAGGGCGATTGGTCAAGTGGTGCCATTACATCACAAAGCTACAGCAGGATATCATCTAACATGAGGGCCAATCAGTTGCCTAGTACGCAATAGGATACATGTATCATGGTATAGCAAAGGGAGCAATGTAGACAGGATGCCCAGCTGAAGACTAAGGTGGTGAGATGAAATGACCTAGGCCATTATTTGAAACGTATACATTTGTTTGAAGGAGTGGTTGATCATAACATTCTGGAGTTCTCTATAGGTTAGCTGATAGGGATGTGCTAAAATTAAGATGTTGGAATCTGTTATTCATAGTTTTTATTATTCCCACAAACTGTAGTGTAAACCTTCCTCCCTTAACATATCAGATCACTGAATTGCGATGGTGTACCATAACCTATAATAATTCCTGTGAGAAGGGCACACTATCTTGTCTGCCAAAGAGATCTTTCTATCGAAGTCCTCATATAGTTGCTAGAGTTGTGTAGAGAGTACCAGCAAATGAGGTATAGGATGGAAAGAAGTCTGCTAGGTTGAAATCTAAATTGAGATTATAATTTTTAGTGAGCTTTAAATTGTCACAATATTAGACACGCCATAGTACTAATAATTGATGCTTTATAAAAATCTTTTTTTGGTAGTGTTGCATTTGGTTTTGAAATATTCAAGTTCTAAAAATTGACTAACAGTGGACTTTTCCATCTGCAGTTTATACTGAATGGCCAACAGAGGCAGTGTTGCAGAGGAATATTTCTCTGCTTGCTGAGAAAAAAAAGAAAAGTCATTCCTCAGCCTTCTCCATGCCTCGATAAATATACTTGGTAAGTCAAACTCTAATTTAATAATTATGCCATTAATAAAAATTTCATTCCATCTGATGGCACTCAGTGCCTTTTAGTGGGGTCTTCCGCATTTATATAATCTTCAAAGACGGTAGCAATATGGGTAACGCTATGGCCATCATGATACTTTATCAAAGACTTTGGCTGTCTATGTGGCTGACAAAATCTTCTTTAGATACTTGTGAAGGCAATTTCTTCTCTGAGTTAATTACCATCTTTCAGGCTGGAATGAGGTTTCTTAGGTTAGAGCAATTGACTTACTTTCAGATGGAGGGAAGCTATTTAACCTGTTTCCCTGCTCTCTGCGAGTGGGACACTGATACTCAAGATGGACTGGTATTTAGAAACTGTGTTCTTCTAACTCTAGCCCTCTTTAAATAGGAGCCCAATGCTTTCAATTGTGCAGAGTACTTTCCCATTACACCTCCTACTTGCTGTGCAGACTTATTCCCAGATACATCCCTAGTGTGTAATTGTAGATGTCTGGTCCTCCGGTTTAATCGTCATCCAGGGCGATTGATCAAGTGGTGCCATTACATCACAAAGCTACAGCAGGATGTCATCTCACATGAGGGCCAATCAGTTGCCTCTTCTAACTCTAGTCCTCTTTAAATAGGAGCACAATGCTTTTAATGGTTCAGTGTACTTTCCCATTACACCTCCTACTTGCTGTGCAGTCATATTTACAGGTAGTTACCTAGTGTGTAATTGCTGATGTCTGGTCCTCCGGTGTAATCGTCACCAAGGGCGATTGGTCAAGTGGTGCCATTACATCACAAAGCTACAGCAGGATATCATCTAACATGAGGGCCAATCAGTTGCCTAGTACGCAATAGGATACATGTATCATGGTATAGCAAAGGGAGCAAAGTAGACAGGATGCCCAGCTGAAGACTAAGGTGGTGAGATGAAATGACCTAGGCCATTATTTGAAACGTATACATTTGTTTGAAGGAGTGGTTGATCATAACATTCTGGAGTTCTCTATAGGTTAGCTGATAGGGATGTGCTAAAATTAAGATGTTGGAATCTGTTATTCATAGTTTTTATTATTCCCACAAACTGTAGTGTAAACCTTTCTCCCTTAACATATCAGATCACTGAATTGCGATGGTGTACCATAACCTATAATAATTCCTGTGAGAAGGGCACACTATCTTGTCTGCCAAAGAGATCTTTCTATCGAAGTCCTCATATAGGTGCTAGAGTTGTGTAGAGAGTACCAGCAAATGAGATATAGGATGGAAAGAAGTCTGCTAGGTTGAAATCTAAATTGAGATTATAATTTTTAGTGAGCTTTAAATTGTCACAATATTAGACACGCCATAGTACTAATAATTGATGCTTTATAAAAATCTTTTTTTGGTAGTGTTGCATTTGGTTTTGAAATATTCAAGTTCTAAAAATTGACTAACAGTGGACTTTTCCATCTGCAGGTTATACTGAATGGCCAACAGAGGCAGTGTTGCAGAGGAATATTTCTCTGCTTGCTGAGAAAAAAAAAGAAAAGTCATTCCTCAGCCTTCTCCATGCCTCGATAAATATACTTGGTAAGTCAAACTCTCATTTAATAATTATGCCATTAATAAAAATTTCATTCCATCTGATGGCACTCAGTGCCTTTTAGTGGGGTCTTCCGCATTTATATAATCTTCAAAGACGGTAGCAATATGGGTAAGGCTATGGCCATCATGATACTTTATCAAAGACTTTGGCTGTCTATGTGGCTAACAAAATCTTCTTTAGATACTTGTGCAGGCAATTTCTTCTCTAAGTTAATTACCATCTTTCAGGCTGGAATGAGGTTTCTTAGGTTAGAGCAATTGACTTACTTTCAGATGGAGGGAAGCTATTTAACCTGTTTCCCTGCTCTCTGCGAGTGGGACACTGATACTCAAGATGGACTGGTATTTAGAAACTGTGTTCTTCTAACTCTAGCCCTCTTTAAATAGGAGCCCAATGCTTTCAATTGTGCAGAGTACTTTCCCATTACACCTCCTACTTGCTGTGCAGACTTATTCCCAGATACCTCCCTAGTGTGTAATTGCAGATGTCTGGTCCTCCGGTGTAATCGTCATCCAGGGCGATTGATCAAGTGGTGCCATTACATCACAAAGCTACAGCAGGATGTCATCTCACATGAGGGCCAATCAGTTGCCTCTTCTAACTCTAGTCTTCTTTAAATAGGAGCCAAATGCTTTTAATGGTTCAGTGTACTTTCCCATTACACCTCCTACTTGCTGTGCAGTCATATTTACAGGTAGTTACCTAGTGTGTAATTGCTGATGTCTGGTCCTCCGGTGTAATCGTCACCAAGGGCGATTGGTCAAGTGGTGCCATTACATCACAAAGCTACAGCAGGATATCATCTAACATGAGGGCCAATCAGTTGCCTAGTACGCAATAGGATACATGTATCATGGTATAGCAAAGGGAGCAATGTAGACAGGATGCCCAGCTGAAGACTAAGGTGGTGAGATGAAATGACCTAGGCCATTATTTGAAACGTATACATTTGTTTGAAGGAGTGGTTGATCATAACATTCTGGAGTTCTCTATAGGTTAGCTGATAGGGGTGTGCTAAAATTAAGATGTTGGAATCGGTTATTCATAGTTTTTATTATTCCCACAAACTGTAGTGTAAACCTTCCTCCCTTAACATATCAGATCACTGAATTGCGATGGTGTACCATAACCTATAATAATTCCTGTGAGAAGGGCACACTATCTTGTCTGCCAAAGAGATCTTTCTATAGAAGTCCTCATATAGGTGCTAGAGTTGTGTAGAGAGTACCAGCAAATGAGGTATAGGATGGAAAGAAGTCTGCTAGGTTGAAATCTAAATTGAGATTATAATTTTTAGTGAGCTTTAAATTGTCACAATATTAGACACGCCATAGTACTAATAATTGATGCTTTATAAAAATCTTTTTTTGGTAGTGTTGCATTTGGTTTTGAAATATTCAAGTTCTAATAATTGACTAACAGTGGACTTTTCCATCTGCAGGTTATACTGAATGGCCAACAGAGGCAGTGTTGCAGAGGAATATTTCTCTGCTTGCTGAGAAAAAAAAAAGAAAAGTCATTCCTCAGCCTTCTCCATGCCTCGATAAATATACTTGGTAAGTCAAACTCTCATTTAATAATTATGCCATTAATAAAAATTTCATTCCATCTGATGGCACTCAGTGCCTTTTAGTGGGGTCTTCCGCATTTATATAATCTTCAAAGACGGTAGCAATATGGGTAAGGCTATGGCCATCATGATACTTTATCAAAGACTTTGGCTGTCTATGTGGCTGACAAAATCTTCTTTAGATATTTGTGCAGGCAATTTCTTCTCTAAGTTAATTACCATCTTTCAGGCTGGAATGAGGTTTCTTAGGTTAGAGCAATTGACTTACTTTCAGATGGAGGGAAGCTATTTAACCTGTTTCCCTGCTCTCTGCGAGTGGGACACTGATACTCAAGATGGACTGGTATTTAGAAACTGTGTTCTTCTAACTCTAGCCCTCTTTAAATAGGAGCCCAATGCTTTCAATGGTGCAGAGTACTTTCCCATTACACCTCCTACTTGCTGTGCAGACTTATTCCCAGATACCTCCCTAGTGTGTAATTGCGGATGTCTGGTCCTCCGGTGTAATCGTCATCCAGGGCGATTGATCAAGTGGTGCCATTACATCACAAAGCTACAGCAGGATGTCATCTCACATGAGGGCCAATCAGTTGCCTCTTCTAACTCTAGTCCTCTTTAAATAGGAGCACAATGCTTTTAATGGTTCAGTGTACTTTCCCATTACACCTCCTACTTGCTGTGCAGTCATATTTACAGGTAGTTACCTAGTGTGTAATTGCTGTTGTCTGGTCCTCCGGTGTAATCGTCACCAAGGGCGATTGGTCAAGTGGTGTCATTACATCACAAAGCTACAGCAGGATATCATCTAACATGAGGGCCAATCAGTTGCCTAGTACGCAATAGGATACATGTATCATGGTATAGCAAAGGGAGCAATGTAGACAGGATGCCCAGCTGAAGACTAAGGTGGTGAGATGAAATGACCTAGGCCATTATTTGAAACGTATACATTTGTTTGAAGGAGTGGTTGATCATAACATTCTGGAGTTCTCTATAGGTTAGCTGATAGGGATGTGCTAAAATTAAGATGTTGGAATCTGTTATTCATAGTTTTTATTATTCCCACAAACTGTAGTGTAAACCTTCCTCCCTTAACATATCAGATCACTGAATTGCGATGGTGTACCATAACCTATAATAATTCCTGTGAGAAGGGCACACTATCTTGTCTGCCAAAGAGATCTTTCTATCGAAGTCCTCATATAGGTGCTAGAGTTGTGTAGAGAGTACCAGCAAATGAGGTATAGGATGGAAAGAAGTCTGCTAGGTTGAAATCTAAATTGAGATTATAATTTTTAGTGAGCTTTAAATTGTCACAATATTAGACACGCCATAGTACTAATAATTGATGCTTTATAAAAATCTTTTTTTGGTAGTGTTGCATTTGGTTTTGAAATATTCAAGTTCTAAAAATTGACTAACAGTGGACTTTTCCATCTGCAGTTTATACTGAATGGCCAACAGAGGCAGTGTTGCAGAGGAATATTTCTCTGCTTGCTGAGAAAAAAAAGAAAAGTAATTCCTCAGCCTTCTCCATGCCTCGATAAATATACTTGGTAAGTCAAACTCTCATTTAATAATTATGCCATTAATAAAAATTTCATTCCATCTGATGGCACTCAGTGCCTTTTAGTGGGGTCTTCCGCATTTATATAATCTTCAAAGACGGTAGCAATATGGGTAACGCTATGGCCATCATGATACTTTATCAAAGACTTTGGCTGTCTATGTGGCTGACAAAATCTTCTTTAGATACTTGTGCAGGCAATTTCTTCTCTGAGTTAATTACCATCTTTCAGGCTGGAATGAGGTTTCTTAGGTTAGAGCAATTGACTTACTTTCAGATGGAGGGAAGCTATTTAACCTGTTTCCCTGCTCTCTGCGAGTGGGACACTGATACTCAAGATGGGCTGGTATTTAGAAACTGTGTTCTTCTAACTCTAGCCCTCTTTAAATAGGAGCCCATGCTTTCAATTGTGCAGAGTACTTTCCCATTACACCTCCTACTTGCTGTGCAGACTTATTCCCAGATACATCCCTAGTGTGTAATTGTAGATGTCTGGTCCTCCGGTGTAATCGTCATCCAGGGCGATTGATCAAGTGGTGCCATTACATCACAAAGCTACAGCAGGATGTCATCTCACATGAGGGCCAATCAGTTGCCTCTTCTAACTCTAGTCTTCTTTAAATAGGAGCACAATGCTTTTAATGGTTCAGTGTACTTTCCCATTACACCTCCTACTTGCTGTGCAGTCATATTTACAGGTAGTTACCTAGTGTGTAATTGCTGATGTCTGGTCCTCCGGTGTAATCGTCACCAAGGGCGATTGGTCAAGTGGTGCCATTACATCACAAAGCTAGAGCAGGATATCATCTAACATGAGGGCCAATCAGTTGCCTAGTACGCAATAGGATACATGTATCATGGTATAGCAAAGGGAGCAATGTAGACAGGATGCCCAGCTGAAGACTAAGGTGGTGAGATGAAATGACCTAGGCCATTATTTGAAACGTATACATTTGTTTGAAGGAGTGGTTGATCATAACATTCTGGAGTTCTCTATAGGTTAGCTGATAGGGATGTGCTAAAATTAAGATGTTGGAATCTGTTATTCATAGTTTTTATTATTCCCACAAACTGTAGTGTAAACCTTCCTCCCTTAACATATCAGATCACTGAATTGCGATGGTGTACCATAACCTATAATAATTCCTGTGAGAAGGGCACACTATCTTGTCTGCCAAAGAGATCTTTCTATCGAAGTCCTCATATAGTTGCTAGAGTTGTGTAGAGAGTACCAGCAAATGAGGTATAGGATGGAAAGAAGTCTGCTAGGTTGAAATCTAAATTGAGATTATAATTTTTAGTGAGCTTTAAATTGTCACAATATTAGACACGCCATAGTACTAATAATTGATGCTTTATAAAAATCTTTTTTTGGTAGTGTTGCATTTGGTTTTGAAATATTCAAGTTCTAAAAATTGACTAACAGTAGACTTTTCCATCTGCAGTTTATACTGAATGGCCAACAGAGGCAGTGTTGCAGAGGAATATTTCTCTGCTTGCTGAGAAAAAAAAGAAAAGTCATTCCTCAGCCTTCTCCATGCCTCGATAAATATACTTGGTAAGTCAAACTCTAATTTAATAATTATGCCATTAATAAAAATTTCATTCCATCTGATGGCACTCAGTGCCTTTTAGTGGGGTCTTCCGCATTTATATAATCTTCAAAGATGGTAGCAATATGGGTAACACTATGGCCATCATGATACTTTATCAAAGACTTTGGCTGTCTATGTGGCTGACAAAATCTTCTTTAGATACTTGTGAAGGCAATTTCTTCTCTGAGTTAATTACCATCTTTCAGGCTGGAATGAGGTTTCTTAGGTTAGAGCAATTGACTTACTTTCAGATGGAGGGAAGCTATTTAACCTGTTTCCCTGCTCTCTGCGAGTGGGACACTGATACTCAAGATGGACTGGTATTTAGAAACTGTGTTCTTCTAACTCTAGCCCTCTTTAAATAGGAGCCCAATGCTTTCAATGGTGCAGAGTACTTTCCCATTACACCTCCTACTTGCTGTGCAGACTTATTCCCAGATACCTCCCTAGTGTGTAATTGCGGATGTCTGGTCCTCCGGTGTAATCGTCATCCAGGGCGATTGATCAAGTGGTGCCATTACATCACAAAGCTACAGCAGGATGTCATCTCACATGAGGGCCAATCAGTTGCCTCTTCTAAATCTAGTCCTCTTTAAATAGGAGCACAATGCTTTTAATGGTTCAGTGTACTTTCCCATTACACCTCCTACTTGCTGTGCAGTCATATTTACAGGTAGTTACCTAGTGTGTAATTGCTGTTGTCTGGTCCTCCGGTGTAATTGTCACCAAGGGCGATTGGTCAAGTGGTGCCATTACATCACAAAGCTACAGCAGGATATCATCTAACATGAGGGCCAATCAGTTGCCTAGTACGCAATAGGATACATGTATCATGGTATAGCAAAGGGAGCAATGTAGACAGGATGCCCAGCTGAAGACTAAGGTGGTGAGATGAAATGACCTAGGCCATTATTTGAAACGTATACATTTGTTTGAAGGAGTGGTTGATCATAACATTCTGGAGTTCTCTATAGGTTAGCTGATAGGGATGTGCTAAAATTAAGATGTTGGAATCTGTTATTCATAGTTTTTATTATTCCCACAAACTGTAGTGTAAACCTTCCTCCCTTAACATATCAGATCACTGAATTGCGATGGTGTACCATAACCTATAATAATTCCTGTGAGAAGGGCACACTATCTTGTCTGCCAAAGAGATCTTTCTATCGAAGTCCTCATATAGGTGCTAGAGTTGTGTAGAGAGTACCAGCAAATGAGGTATAGGATGGAAAGAAGTCTGCTAGGTTGAAATCTAAATTGAGATTATAATTTTTAGTGAGCTTTAAATTGTCACAATATTAGACACGCCATAGTACTAATAATTGATGCTTTATAAAAATCTTTTTTTGGTAGTGTTGCATTTGGTTTTGAAATATTCAAGTTCTAAAAATTGACTAACAGTAGACTTTTCCATCTGCAGTTTATACTGAATGGCCAACAGAGGCAGTGTTGCAGAGGAATATTTCTCTGCTTGCTGAGAAAAAAAAGAAAAGTCATTCCTCAGCCTTCTCCATGCCTCGATAAATATACTTGGTAAGTCAAACTCTAATTTAATAATTATGCCATTAATAAAAATTTCATTCCATCTGATGGCACTCAGTGCCTTTTAGTGGGGTCTTCCGCATTTATATAATCTTCAAAGACGGTAGCAATATGGGTAACACTATGGCCATCATGATACTTTATCAAAGACTTTGGCTGTCTATGTGGCTGACAAAATCTTCTTTAGATACTTGTGAAGGCAATTTCTTCTCTGAGTTAATTACCATCTTTCAGGCTGGAATGAGGTTTCTTAGGTTAGAGCAATTGACTTACTTTCAGATGGAGGGAAGCTATTTAACCTGTTTCCCTGCTCTCTGCGAGTGGGACACTGATACTCAAGATGGACTGGTATTTAGAAACTGTGTTCTTCTAACTCTAGCCCTCTTTAAATAGGAGCCCAATGCTTTCAATGGTGCAGAGTACTTTCCCATTACACCTCCTACTTGCTGTGCAGACTTATTCCCAGATACCTCCCTAGTGTGTAATTGCAGATGTCTGGTCCTCCGGTGTAATCGTCATCCTGGGCAATTGATCAAGTGGTGCCATTACATCACAAAGCTACAGCAGGATGTCATCTCACATGAGGGCCAATCAGTTGCCTCTTCTAACTCTAGTCTTCTTTAAATAGGAGCACAATGCTTTTAATGGTTCAGTGTACTTTCCCATTACACCTCCTACTTGCTGTGCAGTCATATTTACAGGTAGTTACCTAGTGTGTAATTGCTGATGTCTGGTCCTCCGGTGTAATCGTCACCAAGGGCGATTGGTCAAGTGGTGCCATTACATCACAAAGCTACAGCAGGATATCATCTAACATGAGGGCCAATCAGTTGCCTAGTACGCAATAGGATACATGTATCATGGTATAGCAAAGGGAGCAATGTAGACAGGATGCCCAGCTGAAGACTAAGGTGGTGAGATGAAATGACCTAGGCCATTATTTGAAACGTATACATTTGTTTGAAGGAGTGGTTGATCATAACATTCTGGAGTTCTCTATAGGTTAGCTGATAGGGATGTGCTAAAATTAAGATGTTGGAATCGGTTATTCATAGTTTTTATTATTCCCATAAACTGTAGTGTAAACCTTCCTCCCTTAACATATCAGATCACTGAATTGCGATGGTGTACCATAACCTATAATAATTCCTGTGAGAAGGGCACACTATCTTGTCTGCCAAAGAGATCTTTCGATCGAAGTCCTCATATAGGTGCTAGAGTTGTGTAGAGAGTACCAGCAAATGAGGTATAGGATGGAAAGAAGTCTGCTAGGTTGAAATCTAAATTGAGATTATAATTTTTAGTGAGCTTTAAATTGTCACAATATTAGACACGCCATAGTACTAATAATTGATGCTTTATAAAAATCTTTTTTTGGTAGTGTTGCATTTGGTTTTGAAATATTCAAGTTCTAAAAATTGACTAACAGTGGACTTTTCCATCTGCAGTTTATACTGAATGGCCAACAGAGGCAGTGTTGCAGAGGAATATTTCTCTGCTTGCTGAGAAAAAAAAGAAAAGTAATTCCTCAGCCTTCTCCATGCCTCGATAAATATACTTGGTAAGTCAAACTCTCATTTAATAATTATGCCATTAATAAAAATTTCATTCCATCTGATGGCACTCAGTGCCTTTTAGTGGGGTCTTCCGCATTTATATAATCTTCAAAGACGGTAGCAATATGGGTAACGCTATGGCCATCATGATACTTTATCAAAGACTTTGGCTGTCTATGTGGCTGACAAAATCTTCTTTAGATACTTGTGCAGGCAATTTCTTCTCTGAGTTAATTACCATCTTTCAGGCTGGAATGAGGTTTCTTAGGTTAGAGCAATTGACTTACTTTCAGATGGAGGGAAGCTATTTAACCTGTTTCCCTGCTCTCTGCGAGTGGGACACTGATACTCAAGATGGGCTGGTATTTAGAAACTGTGTTCTTCTAACTCTAGCCCTCTTTAAATAGGAGCCCATGCTTTCAATTGTGCAGAGTACTTTCCCATTACACCTCCTACTTGCTGTGCAGACTTATTCCCAGATACATCCCTAGTGTGTAATTGTAGATGTCTGGTCCTCCGGTGTAATCGTCATCCAGGGCGATTGATCAAGTGGTGCCATTACATCACAAAGCTACAGCAGGATGTCATCTCACATGAGGGCCAATCAGTTGCCTCTTCTAACTCTAGTCTTCTTTAAATAGGAGCACAATGCTTTTAATGGTTCAGTGTACTTTCCCGTTACACCTCCTACTTGCTGTGCAGTCATATTTACAGGTAGTTACCTAGTGTGTAATTGCTGATGTCTGGTCCTCCGGTGTAATCGTCACCAAGGGCGATTGGTCAAGTGGTGCCATTACATCACAAAGCTACAGCAGGATATCATCTAACATGAGGGCCAATCAGTTGCCTAGTACGCAATAGGATACATGTATCATGGTATAGCAAAGGGAGCAATGTAGACAGGATGCCCAGCTGAAGACTAAGGTGGTGAGATGAAATGACCTAGGCCATTATTTGAAACGTATACATTTGTTTGAAGGAGTGGTTGATCATAACATTCTGGAGTTCTCTATAGGTTAGCTGATAGGGATGTGCTAAAATTAAGATGTTGGAATCTGTTATTCATAGTTTTTATTATTCCCACAAACTGTAGTGTAAACCTTCCTCCCTTAACATATCAGATCACTGAATTGCGATGGTGTACCATAACCTATAATAATTCCTGTGAGAAGGGCACACTATCTTGTCTGCCAAAGAGATCTTTCTATCGAAGTCCTCATATAGGTGCTAGAGTTGTGTAGAGAGTACCAGCAAATGAGGTATAGGATGGAAAGAAGTCTGCTAGGTTGAAATCTAAATTGAGATTATAATTTTTAGTGAGCTTTAAATTGTCACAATATTAGACACGCCATAGTACTAATAATTGATGCTTTATAAAAATCTTTTTTTGGTAGTGTTGCATTTGGTTTTGAAATATTCAAGTTCTAAAAATTGACTAACAGTAGACTTTTCCATCTGCAGTTTATACTGAATGGCCAACAGAGGCAGTGTTGCAGAGGAATATTTCTCTGCTTGCTGAGAAAAAAAAGAAAAGTAATTCCTCAGCCTTCTCCATGCCTCGATAAATATACTTGGTAAGTCAAACTCTCATTTAATAATTATGCCATTAATAAAAATTTCATTCCATCTGATGGCACTCAGTGCCTTTTAGTGGGGTCTTCCGCATTTATATAATCTTCAAAGACGGTAGCAATATGGGTAACGCTATGGCCATCATGATACTTTATCAAAGACTTTGGCTGTCTATGTGGCTGACAAAATCTTCTTTAGATACTTGTGCAGGCAATTTCTTCTCTGAGTTAATTACCATCTTTCAGGCTGGAATGAGGTTTCTTAGGTTAGAGCAATTGACTTACTTTCAGATGGAGGGAAGCTATTTAACCTGTTTCCCTGCTCTCTGCGAGTGGGACACTGATACTCAAGATGGGCTGGTATTTAGAAACTGTGTTCTTCTAACTCTAGCCCTCTTTAAATAAGAGCCCATGCTTTCAATTGTGCAGAGTACTTTCCCATTACACCTCCTACTTGCTGTGCAGACTTATTCCCAGATACATCCCTAGTGTGTAATTGTAGATGTCTGGTCCTCCGGTGTAATCGTCATCCAGGGCGATTGATCAAGTGGTGCCATTACATCACAAAGCTACAGCAGGATGTCATCTCACATGAGGGCCAATCAGTTGCCTCTTCTAACTCTAGTCTTCTTTAAATAGGAGCACAATGCTTTTAATGGTTCAGTGTACTTTCCCGTTACACCTCCTACTTGCTGTGCAGTCATATTTACAGGTAGTTACCTAGTGTGTAATTGCTGATGTCTGGTCCTCCGGTGTAATCGTCACCAAGGGCGATTGGTCAAGTGGTGCCATTACATCACAAAGCTACAGCAGGATATCATCTAACATGAGGGCCAATCAGTTGCCTAGTACGCAATAGGATACATGTATCATGGTATAGCAAAGGGAGCAATGTAGACAGGATGCCCAGCTGAAGACTAAGGTGGTGAGATGAAATGACCTAGGCCATTATTTGAAACGTATACATTTGTTTGAAGGAGTGGTTGATCATAACATTCTGGAGTTCTCTATAGGTTAGCTGATAGGGATGTGCTAAAATTAAGATGTTGGAATCTGTTATTCATAGTTTTTATTATTCCCACAAACTGTAGTGTAAACCTTCCTCCCTTAACATATCAGATCACTGAATTGCGATGGTGTACCATAACCTATAATAATTCCTGTGAGAAGGGCACACTATCTTGTCTGCCAAAGAGATCTTTCTATCGAAGTCCTCATATAGGTGCTAGAGTTGTGTAGAGAGTACCAGCAAATGAGGTATAGGATGGAAAGAAGTCTGCTAGGTTGAAATCTAAATTGAGATTATAATTTTTAGTGAGCTTTAAATTGTCACAATATTAGACACGCCATAGTACTAATAATTGATGCTTTATAAAAATCTTTTTTTGGTAGTGTTGCATTTGGTTTTGAAATATTCAAGTTCTAAAAATTGACTAACAGTAGACTTTTCCATCTGCAGTTTATACTGAATGGCCAACAGAGGCAGTGTTGCAGAGGAATATTTCTCTGCTTGCTGAGAAAAAAAAGAAAAGTAATTCCTCAGCCTTCTCCATGCCTCGATAAATATACTTGGTAAGTCAAACTCTCATTTAATAATTATGCCATTAATAAAAATTTCATTCCATCTGATGGCACTCAGTGCCTTTTAGTGGGGTCTTCCGCATTTATATAATCTTCAAAGACGGTAGCAATATGGGTAACGCTATGGCCATCATGATACTTTATCAAAGACTTTGGCTGTCTATGTGGCTGACAAAATCTTCTTTAGATACTTGTGCAGGCAATTTCTTCTCTGAGTTAATTACCATCTTTCAGGCTGGAATGAGGTTTCTTAGGTTAGAGCAATTGACTTACTTTCAGATGGAGGGAAGCTATTTAACCTGTTTCCCTGCTCTCTGCGAGTGGGACACTGATACTCAAGATGGGCTGGTATTTAGAAACTGTGTTCTTCTAACTCTAGCCCTCTTTAAATAGGAGCCCATGCTTTCAATTGTGCAGAGTACTTTCCCATTACACCTCCTACTTGCTGTGCAGACTTATTCCCAGATACATCCCTAGTGTGTAATTGTAGATGTCTGGTCCTCCGGTGTAATCGTCATCCAGGGCGATTGATCAAGTGGTGCCATTACATCACAAAGCTACAGCAGGATGTCATCTCACATGAGGGCCAATCAGTTGCCTCTTCTAACTCTAGTCTTCTTTAAATAGGAGCACAATGCTTTTAATGGTTCAGTGTACTTTCCCGTTACACCTCCTACTTGCTGTGCAGTCATATTTACAGGTAGTTACCTAGTGTGTAATTGCTGATGTCTGGTCCTCCGGTGTAATCGTCACCAAGGGCGATTGGTCAAGTGGTGCCATTACATCACAAAGCTACAGCAGGATATCATCTAACATGAGGGCCAATCAGTTGCCTAGTACGCAATAGGATACATGTATCATGGTATAGCAAAGGGAGCAATGTAGACAGGATGCCCAGCTGAAGACTAAGGTGGTGAGATGAAATGACCTAGGCCATTATTTGAAACGTATACATTTGTTTGAAGGAGTGGTTGATCATAACATTCTGGAGTTCTCTATAGGTTAGCTGATAGGGATGTGCTAAAATTAAGATGTTGGAATCTGTTATTCATAGTTTTTATTATTCCCACAAACTGTAGTGTAAACCTTCCTCCCTTAACATATCAGATCACTGAATTGCGATGGTGTACCATAACCTATAATAATTCCTGTGAGAAGGGCACACTATCTTGTCTGCCAAAGAGATCTTTCTATCGAAGTCCTCATATAGTTGCTAGAGTTGTGTAGAGAGTACCAGCAAATGAGGTATAGGATGGAAAGAAGTCTGCTAGGTTGAAATCTAAATTGAGATTATAATTTTTAGTGAGCTTTAAATTGTCACAATATTAGACACGCCATAGTACTGATAATTGATGCTTTATAAAAATCTTTTTTTGGTAGTGTTGCATTTGGTTTTGAAATATTCAAGTTCTAAAAATTGACTAACAGTGGACTTTTCCATCTGCAGGTTATACTGAATGGCCAACAGAGGCAGTGTTGCAGAGGAATATTTCTCTGCTTGCTGAGAAAAAAAAAAGAAAAGTCATTCCTCAGCCTTCTCCATGCCTCGATAAATATACTTGGTAAGTCAAACTCTCATTTAATAATTATGCCATTAATAAAAATTTCATTCCATCTGATGGCACTCAGTGCCTTTTAGTGGGGTCTTCCGCATTTATATAATCTTCAAAGACGGTAGCAATATGGGTAAGGCTATGGCCATCATGATACTTTATCAAAGACTTTGGCTGTCTATGTGGCTAACAAAATCTTCTTTAGATACTTGTGCAGGCAATTTCTTCTCTAAGTTAATTACCATCTTTCAGGCTGGAATGAGGTTTCTTAGGTTAGAGCAATTGACTTACTTTCAGATGGAGGGAAGCTATTTAACCTGTTTCCCTGCTCTCTGCAAGTGGGACACTGATACTCAAGATGGACTGGTATTTAGAAACTGTGTTCTTCTAACTCTAGCCCTCTTTAAATAGGAGCCCAATGCTTTCAATGGTGCAGAGTACTTTCCCATTACACCTCCTACTTGCTGTGCAGACTTATTCCCAGATACCTCCCTAGTGTGTAATTGCAGATGTCTGGTCCTCCGGTGTAATCGTCATCCAGGGCGATTGATCAAGTGGTGCCATTACATCACAAAGCTACAGCAGGATGTCATCTCACATGAGGGCCAATCAGTTGCCTCTTCTAACTCTAGTCTTCTTTAAATAGGAGCCAAATGCTTTTAATGGTTCAGTGTACTTTCCCATTACACCTCCTACTTGCTGTGCAGTCATATTTACAGGTAGTTACCTAGTGTGTAATTGCTGATGTCTGGTCCTCCGGTGTAATCGTCACCAAGGGCGATTGGTCAAGTGGTGCCATTACATCACAAAGCTACAGCAGGATATTATCTAACATGAGGGCCAATCAGTTGCCTAGTACGCAATAGGATACATGTATCATGGTATAGCAAAGGGAGCAATGTAGACAGGATGCCCAGCTGAAGACTAAGGTGGTGAGATGAAATGACCTAGGCCATTATTTGAAACGTATACATTTGTTTGAAGGAGTGGTTGATCATAACATTCTGGAGTTCTCTATAGGTTAGCTGATAGGGGTGTGCTAAAATTAAGATGTTGGAATCGGTTATTCATAGTTTTTATTATTCCCACAAACTGTAGTGTAAACCTTCCTCCCTTAACATATCAGATCACTGAATTGCGATGGTGTACCATAACCTATAATAATTCCTGTGAGAAGGGCACACTATCTTGTCTGCCAAAGAGATCTTTCTATCGAAGTCCTCATATAGTTGCTAGAGTTGTGTAGAGAGTACCAGCAAATGAGGTATAGGATGGAAAGAAGTCTGCTAGGTTGAAATCTAAATTGAGATTATAATTTTTAGTGAGCTTTAAATTGTCACAATATTAGACACGCCATAGTACTAATAATTGATGCTTTATAAAAATCTTTTTTTGGTAGTGTTGCATTTGGTTTTGAAATATTCAAGTTCTAAAAATTGACTAACAGTGGACTTTTCCATCTGCAGTTTATACTGAATGGCCAACAGAGGCAGTGTTGCAGAGGAATATTTCTCTGCTTGCTGAGAAAAAAAAGAAAAGTCATTCCTCAGCCTTCTCCATGCCTCGATAAATATACTTGGTAAGTCAAACTCTAATTTAATAATTATGCCATTAATAAAAATTTCATTCCATCTGATGGCACTCAGTGCCTTTTAGTGGGGTCTTCCGCATTTATATAATCTTCAAAGACGGTAGCAATATGGGTAACGCTATGGCCATCATGATACTTTATCAAAGACTTTGGCTGTCTATGTGGCTGACAAAATCTTCTTTAGATACTTGTGAAGGCAATTTCTTCTCTGAGTTAATTACCATCTTTCAGGCTGGAATGAGGTTTCTTAGGTTAGAGCAATTGACTTACTTTCAGATGGAGGGAAGCTATTTAACCTGTTTCCCTGCTCTCTGCGAGTGGGACACTGATACTCAAGATGGACTGGTATTTAGAAACTGTGTTCTTCTAACTCTAGCCCTCTTTAAATAGGAGCCCAATGCTTTCAATTGTGCAGAGTACTTTCCCATTACACCTCCTACTTGCTGTGCAGACTTATTCCCAGATACATCCCTAGTGTGTAATTGTAGATGTCTGGTCCTCCGGTTTAATCGTCATCCAGGGCGATTGATCAAGTGGTGCCATTACATCACAAAGCTACAGCAGGATGTCATCTCACATGAGGGCCAATCAGTTGCCTCTTCTAACTCTAGTCCTCTTTAAATAGGAGCACAATGCTTTTAATGGTTCAGTGTACTTTCCCATTACACCTCCTACTTGCTGTGCAGTCATATTTACAGGTAGTTACCTAGTGTGTAATTGCTGATGTCTGGTCCTCCGGTGTAATCGTCACCAAGGGCGATTGGTCAAGTGGTGCCATTACATCACAAAGCTACAGCAGGATATCATCTAACATGAGGGCCAATCAGTTGCCTAGTACGCAATAGGATACATGTATCATGGTATAGCAAAGGGAGCAAAGTAGACAGGATGCCCAGCTGAAGACTAAGGTGGTGAGATGAAATGACCTAGGCCATTATTTGAAACGTATACATTTGTTTGAAGGAGTGGTTGATCATAACATTCTGGAGTTCTCTATAGGTTAGCTGATAGGGATGTGCTAAAATTAAGATGTTGGAATCTGTTATTCATAGTTTTTATTATTCCCACAAACTGTAGTGTAAACCTTTCTCCCTTAACATATCAGATCACTGAATTGCGATGGTGTACCATAACCTATAATAATTCCTGTGAGAAGGGCACACTATCTTGTCTGCCAAAGAGATCTTTCTATCGAAGTCCTCATATAGGTGCTAGAGTTGTGTAGAGAGTACCAGCAAATGAGGTATAGGATGGAAAGAAGTCTGCTAGGTTGAAATCTAAATTGAGATTATAATTTTTAGTGAGCTTTAAATTGTCACAATATTAGACACGCCATAGTACTAATAATTGATGCTTTATAAAAATCTTTTTTTGGTAGTGTTGCATTTGGTTTTGAAATATTCAAGTTCTAATAATTGACTAACAGTGGACTTTTCCATCTGCAGGTTATACTGAATGGCCAACAGAGGCAGTGTTGCAGAGGAATATTTCTCTGCTTGCTGAGAAAAAAAAAAGAAAAGTCATTCCTCAGCCTTCTCCATGCCTCGATAAATATACTTGGTAAGTCAAACTCTCATTTAATAATTATGCCATTAATAAAAATTTCATTCCATCTGATGGCACTCAGTGCCTTTTAGTGGGGTCTTCCGCATTTATATAATCTTCAAAGACGGTAGCAATATGGGTAAGGCTATGGCCATCATGATACTTTATCAAAGACTTTGGCTGTCTATGTGGCTGACAAAATCTTCTTTAGATATTTGTGCAGGCAATTTCTTCTCTAAGTTAATTACCATCTTTCAGGCTGGAATGAGGTTTCTTAGGTTAGAGCAATTGACTTACTTTCAGATGGAGGGAAGCTATTTAACCTGTTTCCCTGCTCTCTGCGAGTGGGACACTGATACTCAAGATGGACTGGTATTTAGAAACTGTGTTCTTCTAACTCTAGCCCTCTTTAAATAGGAGCCCAATGCTTTCAATGGTGCAGAGTACTTTCCCATTACACCTCCTACTTGCTGTGCAGACTTATTCCCAGATACCTCCCTAGTGTGTAATTGCGGATGTCTGGTCCTCCGGTGTAATCGTCATCCAGGGCGATTGATCAAGTGGTGCCATTACATCACAAAGCTACAGCAGGATGTCATCTCACATGAGGGCCAATCAGTTGCCTCTTCTAACTCTAGTCCTCTTTAAATAGGAGCACAATGCTTTTAATGGTTCAGTGTACTTTCCCATTACACCTCCTACTTGCTGTGCAGTCATATTTACAGGTAGTTACCTAGTGTGTAATTGCTGTTGTCTGGTCCTCCGGTGTAATCGTCACCAAGGGCGATTGGTCAAGTGGTGTCATTACATCACAAAGCTACAGCAGGATATCATCTAACATGAGGGCCAATCAGTTGCCTAGTACGCAATAGGATACATGTATCATGGTATAGCAAAGGGAGCAATGTAGACAGGATGCCCAGCTGAAGACTAAGGTGGTGAGATGAAATGACCTAGGCCATTATTTGAAACGTATACATTTGTTTGAAGGAGTGGTTGATCATAACATTCTGGAGTTCTCTATAGGTTAGCTGATAGGGATGTGCTAAAATTAAGATGTTGGAATCTGTTATTCATAGTTTTTATTATTCCCACAAACTGTAGTGTAAACCTTCCTCCCTTAACATATCAGATCACTGAATTGCGATGGTGTACCATAACCTATAATAATTCCTGTGAGAAGGGCACACTATCTTGTCTGCCAAAGAGATCTTTCTATCGAAGTCCTCATATAGGTGCTAGAGTTGTGTAGAGAGTACCAGCAAATGAGGTATAGGATGGAAAGAAGTCTGCTAGGTTGAAATCTAAATTGAGATTATAATTTTTAGTGAGCTTTAAATTGTCACAATATTAGACACGCCATAGTACTAATAATTGATGCTTTATAAAAATCTTTTTTTGGTAGTGTTGCATTTGGTTTTGAAATATTCAAGGTCTAAAAATTGACTAACAGTGGACTTTTCCATCTGCAGTTTATACTGAATGGCCAACAGAGGCAGTGTTGCAGAGGAATATTTCTCTGCTTGCTGAGAAAAAAAAGAAAAGTCATTCCTCAGCCTTCTCCATGCCTCGATAAATATACTTGGTAAGTCAAACTCTAATTTAATAATTATGCCATTAATAAAAATTTCATTCCATCTGATGGCACTCAGTGCCTTTTAGTGGGGTCTTCCGCATTTATATAATCTTCAAAGACGGTAGCAATATGGGTAACGCTATGGCCATCATGATACTTTATCAAAGACTTTGGCTGTCTATGTGGCTGACAAAATCTTCTTTAGATACTTGTGAAGGCAATTTCTTCTCTGAGTTAATTACCATCTTTCAGGCTGGAATGAGGTTTCTTAGGTTAGAGCAATTGACTTACTTTCAGATGGAGGGAAGCTATTTAACCTGTTTCCCTGCTCTCTGCGAGTGGGACACTGATACTCAAGATGGACTGGTATTTAGAAACTGTGTTCTTCTAACTCTAGCCCTCTTTAAATAGGAGCCCAATGCTTTCAATTGTGCAGAGTACTTTCCCATTACACCTCCTACTTGCTGTGCAGACTTATTCCCAGATACATCCCTAGTGTGTAATTGTAGATGTCTGGTCCTCCGGTTTAATCGTCATCCAGGGCGATTGATCAAGTGGTGCCATTACATCACAAAGCTACAGCAGGATGTCATCTCACATGAGGGCCAATCAGTTGCCTCTTCTAACTCTAGTCTTCTTTAAATAGGAGCACAATGCTTTTAATGGTTCAGTGTACTTTCCCATTACACCTCCTACTTGCTGTGCAGTCATATTTACAGGTAGTTACCTAGTGTGTAATTGCTGATGTCTGGTCCTCCGGTGTAATCGTCACCAAGGGCGATTGGTCAAGTGGTGCCATTACATCACAAAGCTACAGCAGGATATCATCTAACATGAGGGCCAATCAGTTGCCTAGTACGCAATAGGATACATGTATCATGGTATAGCAAAGGGAGCAAAGTAGACAGGATGCCCAGCTGAAGACTAAGGTGGTGAGATGAAATGACCTAGGCCATTATTTGAAACGTATACATTTGTTTGAAGGAGTGGTTGATCATAACATTCTGGAGTTCTCTATAGGTTAGCTGATAGGGATGTGCTAAAATTAAGATGTTGGAATCTGTTATTCATAGTTTTTATTATTCCCACAAACTGTAGTGTAAACCTTCCTCCCTTAACATATCAGATCACTGAATTGCGATGGTGTACCATAACCTATAATAATTCCTGTGAGAAGGGCACACTATCTTGTCTGCCAAAGAGATCTTTCTATCGAAGTCCTCATATAGGTGCTAGAGTTGTGTAGAGAGTACCAGCAAATGAGGTATAGGATGGAAAGAAGTCTGCTAGGTTGAAATCTAAATTGAGATTATAATTTTTAGTGAGCTTTAAATTGTCACAATATTAGACACGCCATAGTACTAATAATTGATGCTTTATAAAAATCTTTTTTTGGTAGTGTTGCATTTGGTTTTGAAATATTCAAGTTCTAAAAATTGACTAACAGTGGACTTTTCCATCTGCAGGTTATACTGAATGGCCAACAGAGGCAGTGTTGCAGAGGAATATTTCTCTGCTTGCTGAGAAAAAAAAAAGAAAAGTCATTCCTCAGCCTTCTCCATGCCTCGATAAATATACTTGGTAAGTCAAACTCTCATTTAATAATTATGCCATTAATAAAAATTTCATTCCATCTGATGGCACTCAGTGCCTTTTAGTGGGGTCTTCCGCATTTATATAATCTTCAAAGACGGTAGCAATATGGGTAAGGCTATGGCCATCATGATACTTTATCAAAGACTTTGGCTGTCTATGTGGCTAACAAAATCTTCTTTAGATACTTGTGCAGGCAATTTCTTCTCTAAGTTAATTACCATCTTTCAGGCTGGAATGAGGTTTCTTAGGTTAGAGCAATTGACTTACTTTCAGATGGAGGGAAGCTATTTAACCTGTTTTCCTGCTCTCTGCGAGTGGGACACTGATACTCAAGATGGACTGGTATTTAGAAACTGTGTTCTTCTAACTCTAGCCCTCTTTAAATAGGAGCCCAATGCTTTCAATGGTGCAGAGTACTTTCCCATTACACCTCCTACTTGCTGTGCAGACTTATTCCCAGATACCTCCCTAGTGTGTAATTGCAGATGTCTGGTCCTCCGGTGTAATCGTCATCCAGGGCGATTGATCAAGTGGTGCCATTACATCACAAAGCTACAGCAGGATGTCATCTCACATGAGGGCCAATCAGTTGCCTCTTCTAACTCTAGTCTTCTTTAAATAGGAGCCAAATGCTTTTAATGGTTCAGTGTACTTTCCCATTACACCTCCTACTTGCTGTGCAGTCATATTTACAGGTAGTTACCTAGTGTGTAATTGCTGATGTCTGGTCCTCCGGTGTAATCGTCACCAAGGGCGATTGGTCAAGTGGTGCCATTACATCACAAAGCTACAGCAGGATATCATCTAACATGAGGGCCAATCAGTTGCCTAGTACGCAATAGGATACATGTATCATGGTATAGCAAAGGGAGCAATGTAGACAGGATGCCCAGCTGAAGACTAAGGTGGTGAGATGAAATGACCTAGGCCATTATTTGAAACGTATACATTTGTTTGAAGGAGTGGTTGATCATAACATTCTGGAGTTCTCTATAGGTTAGCTGATAGGGGTGTGCTAAAATTAAGATGTTGGAATCGGTTATTCATAGTTTTTATTATTCCCACAAACTGTAGTGTAAACCTTCCTCCCTTAACATATCAGATCACTGAATTGCGATGGTGTACCATAACCTATAATAATTCCTGTGAGAAGGGCACACTATCTTGTCTGCCAAAGAGATCTTTCTATCGAAGTCCTCATATAGGTGCTAGAGTTGTGTAGAGAGTACCAGCAAATGAGGTATAGGATGGAAAGAAGTCTGCTAGGTTGAAATCTAAATTGAGATTATAATTTTTAGTGAGCTTTAAATTGTCACAATATTAGACACGCCATAGTACTAATAATTGATGCTTTATAAAAATCTTTTTTTGGTAGTGTTGCATTTGGTTTTGAAATATTCAAGTTCTAAAAATTGACTAACAGTAGACTTTTCCATCTGCAGTTTATACTGAATGGCCAACAGAGGCAGTGTTGCAGAGGAATATTTCTCTGCTTGCTGAGAAAAAAAAGAAAAGTCATTCCTCAGCCTTCTCCATGCCTCGATAAATATACTTGGTAAGTCAAACTCTAATTTAATAATTATGCCATTAATAAAAATTTCATTCCATCTGATGGCACTCAGTGCCTTTTAGTGGGGTCTTCCGCATTTATATAATCTTCAAAGATGGTAGCAATATGGGTAACACTATGGCCATCATGATACTTTATCAAAGACTTTGGCTGTCTATGTGGCTGACAAAATCTTCTTTAGATACTTGTGAAGGCAATTTCTTCTCTGAGTTAATTACCATCTTTCAGGCTGGAATGAGGTTTCTTAGGTTAGAGCAATTGACTTACTTTCAGATGGAGGGAAGCTATTTAACCTGTTTCCCTGCTCTCTGCGAGTGGGACACTGATACTCAAGATGGACTGGTATTTAGAAACTGTGTTCTTCTAACTCTAGCCCTCTTTAAATAGGAGCCCAATGCTTTCAATGGTGCAGAGTACTTTCCCATTACACCTCCTACTTGCTGTGCAGACT
Source organism: Lissotriton vulgaris (assembly GCF_964263255.1). Classification (NCBI taxonomy): domain Eukaryota; kingdom Metazoa; phylum Chordata; class Amphibia; order Caudata; family Salamandridae; genus Lissotriton; species Lissotriton vulgaris. The sequence goes on from NC_141698.1 coordinate 354,101,368, forward strand.
TATTCCCAGATACCTCCCTAGTGTGTAATTGCAGATGTCTGGTCCTCCGGTGTAATCGTCATCCAGGGCGATTGATCAAGTGGTGCCATTACATCACAAAGCTACAGCAGGATGTCATCTCACATGAGGGCCAATCAGTTGCCTCTTCTAACTCTAGTCTTCTTTAAATAGGAGCCAAATGCTTTTAATGGTTCAGTGTACTTTCCCATTACACCTCCTACTTGCTGTGCAGTCATATTTACAGGTAGTTACCTAGTGTGTAATTGCTGATGTCTGGTCCTCCGGTGTAATCGTCACCAAGGGCGATTGGTCAAGTGGTGCCATTACATCACAAAGCTACAGCAGGATATCATCTAACATGAGGGCCAATCAGTTGCCTAGTACGCAATAGGATACATGTATCATAGTATAGCAAAGGGAGCAATGTAGACAGGATGCCCAGCTGAAGACTAAGGTGGTGAGATGAAATGACCTAGGCCATTATTTGAAACGTATACATTTGTTTGAAGGAGTGGTTGATCATAACATTCTGGAGTTCTCTATAGGTTAGCTGATAGGGGTGTGCTAAAATTAAGATGTTGGAATCGGTTATTCATAGTTTTTATTATTCCCACAAACTGTAGTGTAAACCTTCCTCCCTTAACATATCAGATCACTGAATTGCGATGGTGTACCATAACCTATAATAATTCCTGTGAGAAGGGCACACTATCTTGTCTGCCAAAGAGATCTTTCTATCGAAGTCCTCATATAGGTGCTAGAGTTGTGTAGAGAGTACCAGCAAATGAGGTATAGGATGGAAAGAAGTCTGCTAGGTTGAAATCTAAATTGAGATTATAATTTTTAGTGAGCTTTAAATTGTCACAATATTAGACACGCCATAGTACTAATAATTGATGCTTTATAAAAATCTTTTTTTGGTAGTGTTGCATTTGGTTTTGAAATATTCAAGTTCTAAAAATTGACTAACAGTGGACTTTTCCATCTGCAGTTTATACTGAATGGCCAACAGAGGCAGTGTTGCAGAGGAATATTTCTCTGCTTGCTGAGAAAAAAAAGAAAAGTAATTCCTCAGCCTTCTCCATGCCTCGATAAATATACTTGGTAAGTCAAACTCTCATTTAATAATTATGCCATTAATAAAAATTTCATTCCATCTGATGGCACTCAGTGCCTTTTAGTGGGGTCTTCCGCATTTATATAATCTTCAAAGACGGTAGCAATATGGGTAACGCTATGGCCATCATGATACTTTATCAAAGACTTTGGCTGTCTATGTGGCTGACAAAATCTTCTTTAGATACTTGTGCAGGCAATTTCTTCTCTGAGTTAATTACCATCTTTCAGGCTGGAATGAGGTTTCTTAGGTTAGAGCAATTGACTTACTTTCAGATGGAGGGAAGCTATTTAACCTGTTTCCCTGCTCTCTGCGAGTGGGACACTGATACTCAAGATGGGCTGGTATTTAGAAACTGTGTTCTTCTAACTCTAGCCCTCTTTAAATAGGAGCCCATGCTTTCAATTGTGCAGAGTACTTTCCCATTACACCTCCTACTTGCTGTGCAGACTTATTCCCAGATACATCCCTAGTGTGTAATTGTAGATGTCTGGTCCTCCGGTGTAATCGTCATCCAGGGCGATTGATCAAGTGGTGCCATTACATCACAAAGCTACAGCAGGATGTCATCTCACATGAGGGCCAATCAGTTGCCTCTTCTAACTCTAGTCTTCTTTAAATAGGAGCACAATGCTTTTAATGGTTCAGTGTACTTTCCCATTACACCTCCTACTTGCTGTGCAGTCATATTTACAGGTAGTTACCTAGTGTGTAATTGCTGATGTCTGGTCCTCCGGTGTAATCGTCACCAAGGGCGATTGGTCAAGTGGTGCCATTACATCACAAAGCTACAGCAGGATATCATCTAACATGAGGGCCAATCAGTTGCCTAGTACGCAATAGGATACATGTATCATGGTATAGCAAAGGGAGCAATGTAGACAGGATGCCCAGCTGAAGACTAAGGTGGTGAGATGAAATGACCTAGGCCATTATTTGAAACGTATACATTTGTTTGAAGGAGTGGTTGATCATAACATTCGGGAGTTCTCTATAGGTTAGCTGATAGGGATGTGCTAAAATTAAGATGTTGGAATCTGTTATTCATAGTTTTTATTATTCCCACAAACTGTAGTGTAAACCTTCCTCCCTTAACATATCAGATCACTGAATTGCGATGGTGTACCATAACCTATAATAATTCCTGTGAGAAGGGCACACTATCTTGTCTGCCAAAGAGATCTTTCTATCGAAGTCCTCATATAGGTGCTAGAGTTGTGTAGAGAGTACCAGCAAATGAGGTATAGGATGGAAAGAAGTCTGCTAGGTTGAAATCTAAATTGAGATTATAATTTTTAGTGAGCTTTAAATTGTCACAATATTAGACACGCCATAGTACTAATAATTGATGCTTTATAAAAATCTTTTTTTGGTAGTGTTGCATTTAGTTTTGAAATATTCAAGGTCTAAAAATTGACTAACAGTGGACTTTTCCATCTGCAGTTTATACTGAATGGCCAACAGAGGCAGTGTTGCAGAGGAATATTTCTCTGCTTGCTGAGAAAAAAAAGAAAAGTCATTCCTCAGCCTTCTCCATGCCTCGATAAATATACTTGGTAAGTCAAACTCTAATTTAATAATTATGCCATTAATAAAAATTTCATTCCATCTGATGGCACTCAGTGCCTTTTAGTGGGGTCTTCCGCATTTATATAATCTTCAAAGACGGTAGCAATATGGGTAACGCTATGGCCATCATGATACTTTATCAAAGACTTTGGCTGTCTATGTGGCTGACAAAATCTTCTTTAGATACTTGTGAAGGCAATTTCTTCTCTGAGTTAATTACCATCTTTCAGGCTGGAATGAGGTTTCTTAGGTTAGAGCAATTGACTTACTTTCAGATGGAGGGAAGCTATTTAACCTGTTTCCCTGCTCTCTGCGAGTGGGACACTGATACTCAAGATGGACTGGTATTTAGAAACTGTGTTCTTCTAACTCTAGCCCTCTTTAAATAGGAGCCCAATGCTTTCAATTGTGCAGAGTACTTTCCCATTACACCTCCTACTTGCTGTGCAGACTTATTCCCAGATACATCCCTAGTGTGTAATTGTAGATGTCTGGTCCTCCGGTTTAATCGTCATCCAGGGCGATTGATCAAGTGGTGCCATTACATCACAAAGCTACAGCAGGATGTCATCTCACATGAGGGCCAATCAGTTGCCTCTTCTAACTCTAGTCTTCTTTAAATAGGAGCACAATGCTTTTAATGGTTCAGTGTACTTTCCCATTACACCTCCTACTTGCTGTGCAGTCATATTTACAGGTAGTTACCTAGTGTGTAATTGCTGATGTCTGGTCCTCCGGTGTAATCGTCACCAAGGGCGATTGGTCAAGTGGTGCCATTACATCACAAAGCTACAGCAGGATATCATCTAACATGAGGGCCAATCAGTTGCCTAGTACGCAATAGGATACATGTATCATGGTATAGCAAAGGGAGCAAAGTAGACAGGATGCCCAGCTGAAGACTAAGGTGGTGAGATGAAATGACCTAGGCCATTATTTGAAACGTATACATTTGTTTGAAGGAGTGGTTGATCATAACATTCTGGAGTTCTCTATAGGTTAGCTGATAGGGATGTGCTAAAATTAAGATGTTGGAATCTGTTATTCATAGTTTTTATTATTCCCACAAACTGTAGTGTAAACCTTCCTCCCTTAACATATCAGATCACTGAATTGCGATGGTGTACCATAACCTATAATAATTCCTGTGAGAAGGGCACACTATCTTGTCTGCCAAAGAGATCTTTCTATCGAAGTCCTCATATAGGTGCTAGAGTTGTGTAGAGAGTACCAGCAAATGAGGTATAGGATGGAAAGAAGTCTGCTAGGTTGAAATCTAAATTGAGATTATAATTTTTAGTGAGCTTTAAATTGTCACAATATTAGACACGCCATAGTACTAATAATTGATGCTTTATAAAAATCTTTTTTTGGTAGTGTTGCATTTGGTTTTGAAATATTCAAGTTCTAAAAATTGACTAACAGTGGACTTTTCCATCTGCAGGTTATACTGAATGGCCAACAGAGGCAGTGTTGCAGAGGAATATTTCTCTGCTTGCTGAGAAAAAAAAAAGAAAAGTCATTCCTCAGCCTTCTCCATGCCTCGATAAATATACTTGGTAAGTCAAACTCTCATTTAATAATTATGCCATTAATAAAAATTTCATTCCATCTGATGGCACTCAGTGCCTTTTAGTGGGGTCTTCCGCATTTATATAATCTTCAAAGACGGTAGCAATATGGGTAAGGCTATGGCCATCATGATACTTTATCAAAGACTTTGGCTGTCTATGTGGCTAACAAAATCTTCTTTAGATACTTGTGCAGGCAATTTCTTCTCTAAGTTAATTACCATCTTTCAGGCTGGAATGAGGTTTCTTAGGTTAGAGCAATTGACTTACTTTCAGATGGAGGGAAGCTATTTAACCTGTTTCCCTGCTCTCTGCGAGTGGGACACTGATACTCAAGATGGACTGGTATTTAGAAACTGTGTTCTTCTAACTCTAGCCCTCTTTAAATAGGAGCCCAATGCTTTCAATGGTGCAGAGTACTTTCCCATTACACCTCCTACTTGCTGTGCAGACTTATTCCCAGATACCTCCCTAGTGTGTAATTGCAGATGTCTGGTCCTCCGGTGTAATCGTCATCCAGGGCGATTGATCAAGTGGTGCCATTACATCACAAAGCTACAGCAGGATGTCATCTCACATGAGGGCCAATCAGTTGCCTCTTCTAACTCTAGTCTTCTTTAAATAGGAGCCAAATGCTTTTAATGGTTCAGTGTACTTTCCCATTACACCTCCTACTTGCTGTGCAGTCATATTTACAGGTAGTTACCTAGTGTGTAATTGCTGATGTCTGGTCCTCCGGTGTAATCGTCACCAAGGGCGATTGGTCAAGTGGTGCCATTACATCACAAAGCTACAGCAGGATATCATCTAACATGAGGGCCAATCAGTTGCCTAGTACGCAATAGGATACATGTATCATGGTATAGCAAAGGGAGCAATGTAGACAGGATGCCCAGCTGAAGACTAAGGTGGTGAGATGAAATGACCTAGGCCATTATTTGAAACGTATACATTTGTTTGAAGGAGTGGTTGATCATAACATTCTGGAGTTCTCTATAGGTTAGCTGATAGGGGTGTGCTAAAATTAAGATGTTGGAATCGGTTATTCATAGTTTTTATTATTCCCACAAACTGTAGTGTAAACCTTCCTCCCTTAACATATCAGA